>NC_135954.1:55449565-58022948 GCF_053455715.1 Rhinoraja longicauda | reverse complement strand
GAAAGACAAACAGCTCAGTCCGGAGGCTCACACACTAGTGGAATCAATAAAGACATCAAAATCTAGCTGCTCCTGCAGCCAGACCTGCGCAAATACAGAGCAAGGGAGAAGAAAATACAATTGTTATAGCTCATTTTGCTGCATAAAGGGTTTGTGTTCTCGGGAAGAAGCAGCCTGTTTACAATACCAGAAGAGAATGAGTGTGCATTTACACCTTCTATACACCACATCAAAACAATGAAACTACCTGAAAATATCCCCCTGCCCCAACCTCCCCTCCCTCTGTCATTTTTTGTATTCAAAATAGACAGTGACTTTCCAGGAACAAATATTTATTTCAAGACCCATAAAAGTTGTAAGTCAAATGTTTTATTCTCCCTTGCTCTCAAGTGTAGGGGGGGGCTTTGAGTTGCAGATTATTATTTTTTAATTTCCTCACAAGAGGGACATGTTTGCAACGCCAGCTTTAATAACCCACTCTTAACTGCCCTGAAACGTGGAGAAAGTTAAGCGTCACCATAATGTTGGACCTGGAATTACATACAGGTCAGTCTGGGTAACAATGGCAGGCTTCCTGAACTGGAGGTCATGAGTTAACCAGATAGTTTTTAGAACAAATCTCGTAGTGTCATGCTTACTATTGTTGAGATGGGGCTGTTTAAAAAAAAATATCCCTATATATTGGTTTATTTAAATTTGAATTTGACAACTGCCATGATGGGATTGTACCTCATATCTTGGGATCAGTGGTTCAGTAATCTGAGTTAAGGTCTTTGTTCTGAATGTCATGCCATTGCACTGTGATAGTGTTGACAGACTCTGGGCTGTAACTCCCTGGCATATGCTGGTGATTAGGATAGAGTGGGAGGCATTTGCTCATTATAAGATTATTAAGATTATTAAGGGGTTGGACACGTTAGAGGCAGGAAACATGTTCCCAATGTTGGGGGAGTCCAGAACCAGGGGCCACAGTTTAAGAATAAGGGGAAGGCCATTTAGAACGGAGATGAGGAAAAACTTTTTCAGTCAGAGAGTTGTAAATCTGTGGAATTCACTGCCGCAGAAGGCAGTGGAGGCCAATTCTCTGAATGCATTCAACAGAGAGCTAGATAGAGCTCTTAAGGATAGCAGAGTCAGGGGGTATGAGGAGAAGGCAGGAACGGGGTACTGATTGAGAATGATCAGCCATGATCACATTGAATGGTGGTGCTGGCTCAAAGGGCCGAATGGCCTATTCCTGCACCTATTGTCTATTGTCTATAAAGCAGTGACTGTAGGACTACCGCACAGAGACATAATCAAACATCGAAGTTGGAAGCTACCGACGGATTCACAATGAATAATCTGTCAGTTCATTCCGATTTAGGAACATTTGGTGTCCAGAGATGCTGCAAAGCATAGTCTTGTTGAGATACTCCAGCATCCTGTTGACATTAAACAAAATTAGCTCAATTTATAAGCTAGGTCAGCACAAGATCTGAGACCACATTTATTTCAACAGGGATTCTGGAGATGCATGTTAGAGTTCTGTTTTAAAAACTAAATTAAGAATAAAACTTGCAGGTGCTAGAAATCTGAAATTAAAATATGAGAATGCTGGACACATTTATCGTCAAGCAGCATGTGTGGAAAGAGTTAATATCTCTTCTCTTTCCTCAGATACTACCTGATGAATTACTGCATCCACCTTCTGACCTGCAATGCCACTTAGCTTAGGATCATCAGCAAACACTAATATAATATAGAATAGTACAGCACAAGGCCCTGCAGCCCACAATGTATATGCAGAACATGATGCCAACATCAACTCTTGTCTGTCTGCACATAATCCATATCTCTCCATTCCCTGCATATTCATATGCTTATCTAAACTTCTCTTAAATGTCACTGCTGTATCTGCCTCAACCACTACCCCCAACAGCATATTCAAGGCCCTCTGTGTAAACAAAACTGGTTTTGCACATCTCCTTTAAACTTTGCCCATCTCACCTTAAAGCTGAACCCTCCAGTATTTGATTTGTCCATTCTGGAAAAAAAGTTCTGACTGTCTTGCCTATCTATGTCTCTCTAGAGAAAACAATCAAAGTCTGTCCAACCTCTCCCTGTAGCTCATGCACCCTAATCCAGGCAACATTCTGTTAAACCTTCTTTGCACTCTTTCCAAAACCACCACATCCTTCCTGCAGTGGGATGACCAGAACTGCACGCAATATTCTAAATGAGGCCTAACCAAAGACCTATAAAGATGCATCATGACATCCTGACTCTTATACTCAATGCCCTGACCTATGAAAGTAAACCATATACCTTCTTTACAATTCTGTCTACCTGCATTGCCACTTTTAGTGAGTTATGAACTTGGGAATATATTACACTGCTCTCCTTATACAAATCATTGATATAGAAAATCTGGGGTTCAAGGCTTGAACACAACACGTACCATGGCCTCCAAGTTTTGTGCCCGTTAGTCACATCTCAATCCATGCCAATATATTATCCCCAATTCCACATGCTCTACATTTGGAACTTCTTTTGTGGTACCTTGCTGAAGAGATTCTGAAAATCCAAAATCATCACATCAAATGTATCTATACTGCTCAGTTCAACCTTAAAAAAAGGCTATCAGATTTGAGAAATACAATGTCCATTTCATAAACTTAATCCTATTAAATATCTTTCAATTGCCCTGATACTACATCCTTTATTTTTCTCTTACTTATTTTACAGTCATGTCCTTTGTTTGTGACACTCCACTTGTAAAAACATTGCAATATCTGTCTCTCAACTCTCTTCGGATCCAGTATGTTTGAATAAAGTCACATCTCATAAGATCATAAGACAGAGGGGCAGAATTAGGCCATTTGGTCCAGCAAGCCTGCTCCACCATTTCATCATGGCTGATCTGTTTTTCTCTCTCAACCCCATTCTCTTGTCTTCTCCCATAACCTTTGATGCCCTTACTAATCTATTAACACTTTAAAAATACCCAATGCCCTGGCATCCACAGCTGCCAGTGGCAATGAATTCCACAGATTTACCACCCTGTGGCTAATGAAATTCCTCCTCATCGCCATTCTAAAAGAACATTCTTTTATTTTGAGGCTGTGCCCTCTGGTCCCAGACTCTCCTATTAGAAACATCCTCTACATATCTACTCTCTAGGCCTTTCATTATTTGGTCAGTTTCAATGAAATCCCGCCTCATCTTCTAAACTCCAGCGAGTAGAGGCCCAGTCCTGCCACGCACTCCTCATACATTAACCCACTCATCCCAGGGTTCATTCTCGTAAACCTCCTCTGGACCCTCTCCAATGCCAGCACATCCTTCCTCAGATATGGAGCCCAAAGCTGCTCACAATACTCCAAATCTTGTCCAACTGGTGCCTTATAAAGCCTCAGCATTGCATCCTTGTTTTTATATCCTAATCCTCTTGAAATGAATGCTAACATTGCATTTGTCCTCCTTACTACAGACTCAACCTGCAAACTAACCTTTTGAGAATCCTGCACCAGCACTCCCAAGTCCCTTTGTATCTCAGATTTCTGAAACCATTTATAAAATTGTCTACGACTTTATACGTTCCACCACAGGGCACGACCACACATTTTGCTGCGCTGTATTCCATTTGTCCACTCTCTCAACCTGTCCAGGTCCTTCTGCAGACTCCCTGCTTTTCCTTCTGTTTAACTCCAAGGAATAGTCACCCAAACTGTCAAGCTGCTTGCCGCATACCCATTTATTTCTCATTATACTATTAATCATCTATTTGCTTTGAATACTGTATGGATTCAGTTAAAGAGCCTTCATTGCTGTCCATTTTCCTTGCTCCTTCTCTAATTGGGAGGTACTCTGCATGTTTACATGCTCTTTCACTTTATGACAGACTCTGGCTATCAGTACCCATTTCACTAGTATGTCTTTTCTTTCTATATTTTTAAATTTAGGCTCATCAGAATCCTCTCACCAATACTTTTAAAGCCTCAGTTCAATGGCAATGCCTTAATTTACAATCACAATCACAAGGAAGTTCTGGAAAATCCAGAAGCTTCAATAAGATAACGGGAAGAGATTAAAATCTGCAACATTGCTTAATTAATAAGCAGAATGGCCCGAAATCACTGAATCACAGTCAAACAACACAAAACAGGCACTTTAGCCCAACTTACCTTATGATACGAAACGATAGAACTTTATTTATCTTATGAGGGAAATTGGTCAACTTGCCCATGCTGACCAAGATGCCTGATCTATGCTGGTCGTACCTGCCCAGATTTGGCCCATGTCCCTCTATACCTTTCTATCCATGTACCTGTCCAAATGTCTTTTAAATGTTATCATACCTGCTTCAAATGCCTTCTTGGCAGCTAGTTCCGCATACCCACCACCTTATGTGAAAAAAGTTACCCATCAGGTTCCTGACTGAAGTGAAAATTGTGTAGCTACATTGCACTGTTGCTAAAACAATTCATGGGTTCTCTGTGGACTGAAGAGGCTCTACAAGTTTAAACCTGCAGCAGTTCAAGACAACAAATCAACACCAACTTTGCAAGAGCAATTAAGAGCAGCCGATAAATGCAACCTTGCCAATGATGTTAACATCCATGAACGAATTAAAAAGACTCACAGTAAAAGTAATTAGCAGCAGCAACTCTGGCTGATTTCCAAATTTGCCATTCCCCTGATCCCTTCTGCCACACAGTATTGAATTCAGGAATTTAATGCTCCATCTTGGCAGGTACCACAGAGATTAGCTCACAGATAAGAGATCAAACAGGACTGTACCCTTGTGGCATATAATTCATCTCAACACTAATCAGAAAGAAAATAATGGATTACGGAGAGTACAAATTTAGCTGAAGCAGTGCTCCTTCAAAACAGATTTTACATAATTTCTTGATTCAAGATTCCCATTTCTGAGTGCTGGTAACAGTTCAGAAGTTGCAAGTTGTTTCATGTATGGGATTATTATTGTCACCAAGATACAATGAAAAACAGTTTGATTTCTATCCAGTCAAATCATACCATATATGGGTACAATCAAACCATAAACATGCAATAGGTAGTGCAAAGAGAAAACTCCAGAATGCAGAACTTTGTGTTGCATCATTGTGGTGTTGCAACTAGAGCTAAAGTACAGATATTTTTAAAGTGCAATGGCAATATTGAGGCAGGTTGGAAGATTGGGACCACACTCTTAACTAATCATAAGACCAACAGTAGTCCAATAATACTGGGCAATAAGCTATTCCTGATCTGTTGCTATGTGCTTTCAAGGTTTTGCATCTTCTACCTGTTGCGAAAGAGGAAAAGAGGGAACGACCAGGGTATAAATGGTCTTTGATCATATTGGCTGCTTTTCCGAGGCAGCATGAAGTGGTGATGGAAGGAGAGTTTAGTCTGTGTGAAGGACTGCGCTACATCCATACAGCAATTTCCTGCTATTTCTTGGGCAGAACTGTTGCCAAACTAGGCTGTAATGCATTCTGATCAGGTGCTTTCTATGGTGCCATCATAATAGTTGGTAAGTGTTGTTAGAGACATGCCAAACTCCCTTTGTCCTCTGAAGAAGTAAAGGTGTTGGTGTTCTTGGATGCCGCCCTGGAGACTTTTTAATGATATTTTTAATAAATGACGTGGCCTGAGTTTTTTTACATGGTTTGTTACCAGTCTTTTTCACCTTTAAGTCATTGCCTTTTTTTACCCACTTTATCTCTGCTACTCTCCACGCCTCCATATTATTTCCCTTTAGTTCTTGTCACATTTCCTTTTCCTTGCATCTATACTTGCGGGAAAGCTGTCACATCTCTAGCGTCGGGTTCTGAAAGGTGAACAATTTCAGTTATTTCTCCAAATTCAATATAAACCATCACATTACATTTGATGATAACTAACAGTATATGTTCAGTAAAGAACTGCAGATGCTGGTTTAAATCGAAGGTAGACACAAAATGCTAGAGTAACTCAGCGGGACAGGTAGCATCCCTGGAGAGAAGGATTGGGTGACATTTCAGGACCCTTCTTCAGATTGGAAAAAATAAATATATATGAGTATATGTTAATGACAATGTGCTATTTCTAAAGAGCTTCTATTGTTGTGCAAACTATGTGCACTTCTTAGGCCGTTCCCTGAGTCAAGGATAATATGCTTCCATCCCAATTCTATTGAAGTACTGAGGTGGCCAATGAAGTCCGTGTGAGACCTATAGACTTTGACACCAGTGGAGTGAAGCATTAGCACGCCTTCCACCATTTCCACTGTGCTTCCCAAATAGCTCCCCATGGAACAAAGGTTCTCAGTGCCAGCCAGGATGTTTCTTCTCCATTCTGAGTGGTCACAAATCGGTAAAGATGTTCCACTTTTCAAGGGTGTTTTTTGAGAATATCCGTGAATTATTTCCTCTGTCCATGTGGTCATCTCTATTCTGAGCTCGGTCAAAAAAAGAATGTGCTCTGCTGGCAAATAAATGACGTGGCCTGCCCATTGCGACCAATCGTGTGTAATTAGGGCCAATGGTGGGGATGTTAATCTGGAGAGGAAACTATAAGTTAGTTCACATCGTTTTTTTCAGTGAATTGGTAAGATTCTGTGGAGACTGTGTTGGTGGTACATTTCTAATACTTCTAAGTGCCTCCTGTCGGTGACCGATATCTCAAAGGTAGCAAAGGGGCAAAGATCACAGCTGCCTGCTAAGCCATAAACGTCATTCCAGGTTTGAAGTCATGATATTTAAATATGTTTTCTCGAATGACCCAAGGTTGTCCGAGCCACTGAGGGCAATGCAAATTTATTCACTGAGTGGTGGCTCATGAGATGTGGAAAATGGTCTACGTATTCCAGTGTCATGGACCTTTATAGTTGGGAATACGTTTTGCACTGGAGTCAGGCTGCAGATGTCCTCTTAGAAACATAGAAACATAGAAAATAGGTGCAGGAGGAGGCCATTTGGGCCTTTGAGCCAGCACCGCCATTTATTGTGATCATGGCTGATCATCTGCAGTCATTAACCTGTGCCTGCCTTCTCCCCATATCCCTTGATTCCACTAGCCCCTAGAGCTCTATCTAACTCTCTTTTAAATTCATCCAGTGAATTGGCTTCCACTGCCTTCTGTGGCAGAGAATCCCACAAATTCACAACTCTGGGTAAAAAAGTTTCTTCTCACCTCAGTTTTAAAACAAGAAAGCACAGAAACACCTTGATTTCCTTAGAAGACTAAGGAACATTAGTCAGGAAATGGTGTTGGGTAGATTGATGGGACTAAAGGCTGATATATCCCCAGGGCCTGATGGTCTGCACCCCAGGCAAATCAAGGTTCTCGAAATCGTGGACGCATTGATGATCATTTTCCAATGTTCTATAGATTATGGATAAGTTCCTGTGGATTGGAGGGTAGCTAATGCTATCCCACTTTTCAAGAAAAGAGGGAGAGAGAAAGCAGGGAATTATAGACCAGTTAGCCTGACATCAGTGGTGGGGAAGATGCTGGAATTGATTATCAAAGAAGTAATTGGATGGCAGTAACAGGATCGGTCCAAGTTTGCATGGATTTATGAAGGGGAAATCATGCTTAATAAATCTTCTGAAATTTTTTGAGGATGAAACAAGTAAAATGGACAAGGGAGAGCCAATGGATGTAGTGTACCTGGATTTTCAGAAAGCCTTTGATAAGGTCCCACACAGGAGATTAGTGGGCAAAATTAGAGCAGATGGTATTGGGGGTAGGGCATTGACATGGATGTTTCTTTTTTTTGTGTTTTGTGTTGGTTGGGGTTGTGTAATCTGCTTATTTTATTGCTCTTATTGTTGGACTGTGGGTGATGAAATCTCATCCAAAAAACTTGTTTTTTGGATGACAAATAAAGATATCCTGAATCCTGATAAAAAAAATTGGTTGGCAGACAGGAAACGAAGAGTATGGATTAACGGGTCCCTTTCAGAATGGCAGGCAGTGACTAGTGGGGTACCGCAAGGCTCGGTGTTGGGACCACAGTTATTTACAATATACACTAATGATTTAGATGAAGGAATTAAAAGTAACATTAGCAAATTTGCAGATGGCACAAAGCTGGGTGACAGTGTGAACTGTGAAGAGGATGTTATGAAGATGCAGTGACTTGGACAGGTTGGGTGAGTGGGCAGATGCATGGCAGATGCAGTATATTGTGGATAAATGTGAGGTTATCCACTTTGGAGGCAAGAACAGGAAGGCAGATTATTATCTGAATGGTGTCAGGTTAGGAAAAGGGGAAGTACAACGAGACCTGGTGTCCTAGTACATCAGTCACTGAAAGTAAGCATGCAGGTTCAACAGGCAAGGAATAAAGCTAATGGCATGTTGGCCTTCATGACGAGAGGAGTTGAGTATAGGAGAGGTCCTTCTGCAGTTGTACAGGGCCCTGGTGAGACCACACCTGGAGTATTGTGTGCAGTTTTGGTCTCCTCATTTGAGGAAGGACATTCTTGGTATTGAGGGCGTGAGCGTAGGTTCACGAGGTTAATTCCCAGGATGGCGGGACTGTCATATGATGAAAGAATAGAGGGACTGGGCTTGTATTCACTGGAATTTAGAAGGATGAGAGGGGATCTTATAGATACATATAAAATTATTAAGGGATTGGACACGCTAGATGCTGGAAATATGTTCCCGATATTGGGGAGTCCAGAACCAGAAGCCATAGTTTAAGAATAAGGGGTAGGCCATTTAGAGCTGTGATGCTGAAAAAAAATTTCAGTCAGAGAGTTGTAAATCTGTGGAATTCTCTGCCTCAGAAGGCAGTGGAGGCCGATTCACTGGATGCATTCAAAAGAGAGTTAGATAGAGCTCTTTGGGCTGGTGGAATCAAAGGATATGGGGAGAGGGCAGGAATGGGGTACTGATTGTGAATGATCAGCCATGATAACATTAAATGGCGGTGCTGGCTTGAAGGGCCGAATGGCCCACTCCTGCACCTATTGTCTATGTATCTATGTGTATGTCTCCAAAAACTCTTACCAACTTCAACAGACACACTGTTGAAAGCATCTTATCAAGGTGCATCACAGCTTGGTCTGGAAACAGCTCTGCCCAAAACTGCAAGGAATTGCAGAGTTGTGGATCTCGCCCAGTCCATCACACAAATTAACCTCCTCCACCATCGACTGCGTCGACACTTTGTGCTGCATCAAGCAAGTAGCCAACATTAACAAGGACCGATTATATCCCATTCCCTCTTCTCCCCTCTTCCGTTGGGCAGAATATACAGAAGCTTGTAAACACATACCACCAATTCCAGGAACAACTTATTCCCTACTGTAATCAGACTTCTGAGCGGTCCTCACATAAGCAAAAGGTGTTGTCCTAATATTTCAGCCTACCTCACTGGGGCTCTTGCACTTTTTTAAAATCTGCACTTTCTCTGCAGCTGTAATGCTATAATCTGCAGTCTGATATTTTTCTCTTTGCACTAACTGTTGAACTTTTTTTTAAACTTGATTGTACTCATGTATGGTATGATGTGTCCAGAGTGCATATAAACAAAGTTCTTCACTGCATCTCAGTACATGTTACAATAAAAAACAAAACCGATCAAATGCAATTTAATCATTGCTATTCAGAGGAGAATTTTGTTGAGTGTTTTTCTGTTCAATTGTATGTTACAAGTTTCTGAGATAGAAATATTGGGTTTGATTTAAAGAGATGGTGACAAAACTCGACAAGCTGAGTAACAAGGAGCCTACTTGTATTAGGCCAGACTTCTGCTGGTGGAAGATGGCTTTGATTTGACTTAGACAATGTGTTTGATGATTGAAAGAGCCTTTTATCATGTAGTTGGTTTTATTGTTTTATGCTCCCCTATACGTGAGGAATTGCCTCTTATGGGAAGTGCATAGTTGGCAACGACTTGTATTAAAAATAAAGCTGATGCTCTTTCAGCTGGGAGCAATGAACCCTCCCATATTGGGAATATTACGAGCTAGGAACTAAGACTTGCTGTTTGAAATACAAACATCATCTTTTGGCAGCATTGTGGTCTCATCCTTCATAAGCTTAAAGATAAGGACAATGTGACAGATGTGACTTCCCAGATGAATGCAGCAAACACATCGATGTAACAACATTATCAGATGTTAGATGTTGAACTCTGCTTCTCTAATGCACCTTCGTTGAGTTAAACAGAATTCAATGCTACTAAATTGCACTTACGCACATATTACATGGTGTTATTAAATCAATTTCTCTCCTATTTTATTCTGGCAAGTGTTTGACAAACTTCTCTTCTGAATTTGCACAAATTACATCAAAATATTTCATTGCATTGCATAGGTCCTAATTGAGACTGATAAAATGATTGTAGAGGTAGTTTGCTGGTCCAACACCAAATAGAGTGGAAATAATAATAACAATAACCGTACTGAGATCCACCAATTTTTCAATTTTCCAACTTCTTGATCGATTTTAAAACAAACAATGAAGGCTTGTGTGCACTTATCCTGGTCCAAGTATAAAATTAAAGCAATTTTGATTGTGCATCAATATTCTGTACAACTCAAGAATACTTGGCACATTGAAAAATGAAAGATCTTTGAGGCAGCCATTTCACACAAAATAATGCCAGACAATGATAATTCAGATTTTCACTGAACACATGCATCCACTAAATTGATATATTAAATATTAATCCATAATTTGATAGAAGACCTGCGCTGTTATAAATATTGTACATACATTGTTAACCCTAAGTCTATATTATGATGTAAGCAACTGATTCCTGTACTTGCACTCCTCATCATTTCCTGTGATTTATTAAGCCATTTCACCAGTGAACAACTAACTAATTCTTTCAGTCTTCCGAGATGGATTCTTAGAGCAGCTTGTACTGGAGCCTACCAGAGAAAAGACAATTCTGGATTTAGTGTTGCCCAATGAACCAGATTTGATAAGAGAACACGAGGTAAAGGAACCGCTTGGAGGTAGTGATCATAATATGATTAGTTTTAATCTGCAATTTGAGAGGAAGAAGGTTAAATCGGAAGTGTTAGTGTTGCAGTTGAACAAAGAGGACTACGAAGGCATGAGAGAGGAGTTGGCCAAGGTCGACTGGAAAGGGAACCTAGTAGGAATGACAGTGGAACAGCAATGGCTGGAATTTCTGGGCATAATCCGGAAGATGCAGGATCATTTCATTCCAAAGCGAAAGAAAGATTCTAAGGGGAGTAGGTGGCAACCGTGGCTGACAAGGGAAGTTAGGGATGGAATAAAACTAAAAGAAAAGATGTATAACACAGCAAAGAGTAGCGGGAAGCCAGAAGATTGGGAAAGTTTCAAAAGACAACAGAAGGTAACAAAACGGGCAATACGGGCTGAAAAGATGAAGTACGAGGAGAAGCTGGCCAAGAATATAAAGAAGGACAGTAAAAGCGTCTTTAGATATGTTAAGAGAAAAAGAGTAGCAAAGTGAAATGTGGGTCCCTTGAAGGCAGACACGGGTGAAATTATTGTGGGTAACAAGGAAATGGCAGGAGAGTTGAACAGGTACTTCGGATCTGTCTTCACTAAAGAAGACACAAACAATCTCCCAGATGTACTAGAGGACAGAGGATTGAGGGGGATAGAGGAACTGAAAGAAATTTGCATTAGGCAAGAAATAGTATTGGGTAGACTGATGGGACTGAAGGTTGATTAATCCCCAGGGCCTGATGGTCTGGATCCCAGGGTACTCAGGGAGGAGGCTCTTGAAATAGTGGACGCATTGGTGATCATTTTCCAATGTTCAATAGATTCAGGATCAGTTCCTGTGGATTGGAGGATAGCTAATGTCATCCCACATTTCAAGAAAGGAGCAAGAGATAAAACGAGGAATTACAGACCAGTTAGCCTAACATCCGTGGTGGGGAAGATGCTGGAGTCAATTATTAAAGAGGTAATAACGGTGCATTTGGATAGCAGTAAAAGGATAAGTCCAAGTCAGCATGGATTTATGAAAGGGAAATCTTGCTTGGCTAATCTTCTGGAATTTTTTGTTGGCATGGATAGAGAATTGGTTGGCAGACAGAAAGCAAAGAGTAGGAGTTCACGGGTCCTTTTCATAATGGCAGGCAGTGGCGAGTGGAGTGCCGCAAGGCTCAGTGTTGGGGCCGCAACTGTTTACCATGTATATTAATGATTTGGATGAAGGAATTAGAAGTAACACTAGCAAGTTTGCAGATGACACAAAGCTGGGTGGCAGTGTGAACTGCAAAGAGGATGTTAGGTGGTTGCAGGGTGACCTGGACAGGTTGAGTGAGTGGGCAGATGCGTGGCAGATGCAGTATAATATAGATAAATGTGACGTTATCCACTTTGGCGGTAGAAACAAGAAGGCAGATTATTATCTCAATGGTGTCAGGTTAGGTAAGAAGGAAGTGCAGCGAGACCTGGGTGTCCTTGTACACCAGTCACTGAAAGATAGCGTGCAGGTAGAGCAGGCAGTGAAGAAAGCTAATGGCATGCTGGCCTTCATAACGAGAGAATTTCAGTATAGGAGTAAAGAGGTTCTGCGTTGTATGGGGCCTTGGTAAGACCACATCTGGAGTATTGTGTACAGTTTTGGTCTCCTAATTTGAGGAAGGACATCCTTGTAATTGAGGCAGTACAGCGTAGGTTCACGAGATTGATCCCTGGGATGGTGGGACTGTCATATGAGGAAAGATTGAAAAGACTAGGCTTGTATTCACTGGAGTTTAGAAGGATGAGAGGGGATCTTATAGAGACATATAAAATTATAAAAGGACTGGACAAGCTAGATGCAGGAAAAATGTTCCCAATGTTGGGCGAGTCCAGAATAAAGGGGAGGCCATTTAAAACTGAGGTGAGAAGGAACTATTTCACTCAGAGAGTTGTGAATTTGTGGAATTCTCTGCCACAGATAGCAATAGAGGCCAAATCACTTGATGAATTTGGATAGAGCTCTGGGGGCTAGTGGAACCAAGGGATAAGGGGAGAAGTTGGGCACAGGTTACTGATTGTGGATGATCAGCCATGATCACAATGAATGGCAGTGCTGGCTCAAAGGGCCGAATGGCCTCCTCCTGCACCTATTTTCTATGTTTCTAGTCCAGAAGTAAGAGATTGACCCGAAACATCAACTGACCATTTCCCCTCACTGATGCTGCCTGACCTGTTGAGTTCCTCCATTATCTTTTTTTTTTGCTTCTGATGCCAGCATTCTCAGTCTCTTGTGCCTCCAACTAATTATCACAGCTCAGTCTCACCCGAAAATTAACTGCATCATACTTTTGCTGAATTAATGTTTTCATGACCATTACAGGTCTTTAGGCAAATGCAAAATGTACCCTGTGGCCTTGTTGTGCAGGGTGACCGTAAGAAATCTAAACACCATACCTTGCACAAAAGGATTATTGAAAAGCAGCATTATTTTTAACACTCAAATAGTGTTTTAAGTAAATTACCTGCGATTGGAATACTTTATGCTGATTGATTTCTGGTTTACTTTTAACTCCATTCATTGGATTTGGGTGTCAATCTCAAAGTAAGTTTATATTGCATATCGTCAATTTCCCTTGAATTTAGTAGCTTGCTGAACCATTTCAAAAGACAGTTAACAGTCAATCAATTAATTTCAACTGTTTCTCTTCCCTCAAATGGTTCATGACTTGCTGTAGAGTTCTTGCATTATCTGCTTTTATTTCAGATTTTCAGCATCTACAGTTTTTTTGTTTGATTTCCATTAAGATTCAATCATGTTGCTCGATATTTTGAAACACAGAAAGGCCAGAGAGTCCCGGCAGGTCAGTGAACCAGGTAGGATATCCAATTACAGTTTGTTGTTTCATGGTCACCAAATCAAACTCTACTTTTTAATTACAGATTTAGATTCAACATGAAAACAGGCCAAGTCTACGTTGATCACCCGTTTGCACAACTTCTTCGTTATCCTATTTTCTCATCCGCTCCCTATATATCAAGAGAAATTTTAGAGGCCAATTAACCTATAAACCCGCACATCTTTGGGATGCTGAAGGAGACCAGAGTAGCAGTCACAGGGAGAACATGCAAATTCCACACGGATCGCACCCAAGTTCAAGATCGAACCCAAATCTCTGGTGCTGCAAAGCAGCAACTCTATGAGTTATGCCACCATGCTGCCACAGAGTTAACTAACTACGATTAACAAACACATTTGCTACAGTGAGATTTGAAACAAAGTCTCCAAATCATCAGTCTAAACCTCTGAATTATTTGTCTCAGCAATCATTGCACACTCTATACTGCTGAGACAATTTTAGTCACTGAAAGTGGTCTGAATAATAAACCATGAGTTCCAGAGTGGAACATAGCTCAAAATAAGCTCTAGACGTTACACAATAAGCTTTAGTACTGTTTCTATAAAGGCAAATGTTATGTAATGTTATTCATTCATCAATAACTTACTTATCTGAGTAAAATTCCTATCTTCCCTTTGATGATAAACAAGGATAAACAATGATAAACCACATAGGTCTTTATAGGAATCTGTTTCATCAGTTCCTGATGCCAACATAAGTAGATTATTGCTCTAGATAACAAGCCTAATTTCTAATTCACAGAACAGATTACTACTCTCGACTAAATGTCTAATTTCTAAGCATATAAAGTTATTTATATAGAAAGAATTTGGCATTTATCTTACTGTATAATGGATTATATTTTGACAGCTATATACAGTACTTTATAAGAATGTAAATTATGATGAAACATACAGTGGCATAGGGAATATAAAATGTATCTTCAATTCAGAGTTCAAACATCAACAGAACTTTTACATGGAGCATAAGTGGAAGAAATCCAATGAACTGTCATTTCAACACCATTTGTATAATAAATCCTGAAAGCCAATTGTGCAAAGTGGCATTTAGTTTTAACAGTGGTTCATTGTGTGTATTTTGTGTACAGTGAGCCACACTGTACATCTTTCTCATTATTGAACTGGGAGCATGTCAGATGAAAACCAATCAAACAATTGCATATTTGAGTTACCATGATTTAGTTGGAAACAGTAAAGAGATTTTTTTCCAAAGTATAAATTGTGGAGAATAATGGTCTCTACTTTCTTTTTGTTATCTATCTATCTATCTATCTATCTATCTATCTATCTATCTATCTATCTATCTATCTATCTATCTATCTATCTATCTATCTATCTATCTATCTATCTATCTATCTGTCTGTCTGTCTGTCTGTCTGTCTGTCTGTCTGTCTGTCTGTCTGTCTGTCTGTCTGTCTGTCTGTCTGTCTGTCTGTCTGTCTGTCTGTCTGTCTGTCTGTCTGTCTGTCTGTCTGTCCGTCCGTCCGTCCGTCCGTCCCTCCCTCCCTCCCTCCCTCCCTCCCTCCCTCCCTCCCTCCCTCCCTCCGTCCGTCCTTCCGTCCGTCCATCCATCCATCCATCCATCCATCCATCCATCCATCCATCCATCCATCCATCCATCCATCCATCCATCCATCCATCCATCCATCCATCCATCCATCCATCCATCCATCTATCTATCTATCTATCTATCTATCTATCTATCTATCTATCTATCTATCTATCTATCTATCTATCTATCTATCTATCTATCTATCTATCTATCTTCTATCTATATATTACCAAAACTCTTGGTTTGTTTGTGTGTATATGTTTATGTGTTTATGTGTGTACCATGCCCTCTACACAGCAAAAACGGTACACGACAGAGCAACAACTTTAGGCCCACCCTACTCACCATTCCCTCGTGGTCTGAATAAACCCACTTTTGTTACTTTTAAAAATAATTGACCTAATAAACTTTAATAATTGCTCTCCCCCCTCCCCCCGGGAGGACCAGTGGGAGGGCCGGCGCCCGTCCCGGGTGCGGCAGAGAATCCACAAGATGGCTGTCCCCACCACTCCCTGCCAAGCTGCAGCAGAGGCTTTAGCTCCACGCCCGGCCCGCAGGAGAAATGGGGCCGAGATCAGTGCCTTCTCCCTGTCCACTCTTGCCCACCCAGGGCACTGGGAGACACTCCCCACCCAGCAACGGGTCCATGCCGTGGCCGCCGCTTGCTACAGATTGTACCCGAGCTGCAGGAGACTCTTCAGCTCCATGCCTGGCCCGTAGGAGAGGCCCGCAGGAGAAACGGGCCAAGGTCAGTGCCTTTTCCCTATCCCCCCTTGCCTGCTCATGGCCACGGGGGTACTCCCCGCCCGGTAACGGGTCCATGATTAGGCCGAGGGGGGAGGGGGGAGAAGAGAGGGGGGAGGAGAGGGGAGGGAGGGGGGATGGGTGGAGGGAGATGGGGAAGGGGTCGGGAGTGGGAGGGGGAGGGGGGAGAGTGGAGGGGAGGGGGGAGACGGGGGGAGATGGGGAGGGGAGGGATGGGGGTAGGGGATGGGGAGGGGGAGGAGGGAGGGAGGGGGTGGGATAGGGAGGGATGGGGGGGAGGGGAGGATGGAGGGGTGAAGAGGATGGGGAGGGGTGAAGGGGAGGGGAGGGGAGGAGGGGGTGCTGCACCAATGCAGGAGAGGTTTGGACCCACTTGGTCTAGTAGGCTATAAAATTAGAACATGATAGATTTTTCAATATTATGTGAATAGAGAGATCCAAAATTAATACAAGAACATTATGCTGTGCTGAAGAATCAACAATTATTGTCTTGATTGGTGGAACTGGCACAAGGAACAAAATAGCTTACAGCAACTATTGTTTCATTTGGCAAACTCAAAAGGTTAGTTAGCAATTGATGGGAAAATAGTTGGTGTTTCAGGTCAATGATCTTTCATCAGAGCTAGTCCTCACATACCCTGTTTCTATATTATTGCCGATCTCACGAAAAAAGACACAAAGTGTTGGAGTAACTCAGCGGGTCAGGCAACATCTCTGGAGAACATATTTAGGTGATGTTTTGGATCGGGACCCTTGTTCAGATTGTTTAGTTTGGTCAAATTCAGAGAATACAGCATGCAAGCAAGCCCTTCAGCCCACCGAGTCCACATTGGCCAGCAATCACCCATACACTGGTTCTGTACTGCACACTCGGGATAATTGTATAGAAGCTAATTAACCTGCAAACCTATATGTCTTTGGATTGCGTGAGGAAATCGGACAACCAGAGAAAACCCACACGGTCACAGGGAGAAAGAACAAACAGCCAAACAGCACCCTGCAGTCAGGATCAAATCCAGGTCTCAGGTGCTGTAAGGCGGCAACTCTACGGGGGGAGGGGGGTTAGAGATGAAGGGGCAGAACAAAGACTGGTGAGTGATAGATACAAAATGCTGGAGTAACTCAGCGGGACAAGTAACATTTCTGGACGAAAGGAATGGGTAACTTTTAGGGTCGGGACCCTTCCTCAAACCAGCATCTGCAGTTCTTTCCTACATTGTTGAGTGATAGGTGGATACAGTTGAGGGGGGGAGGGGAGTATTTGAATGAAATTTTGGTTGGACAAAGGCCAGAGAAGTAAAGATAATAGGTGTGAGGTAAAGATAGAAAAGGTATGGATAAAATAATAATAATAATAATAATAATAATAATAATAATAATAATAATAATAATAATAATAATAATAATAATAATAATAATAATAATAATAATAATAATAATAATAATAATAATAATAATAATAATAATAATAATAATAATAATAAAAATTATTATAATAATAATAATAATAATAATAATAATAATAATAATAATAATAATAATAATAATAATAATAATAATAATAATAATAATAATAATAATAATAATAATAATATATTCCTTTATTTGTCCCACACCGGGGAAATTTACAGTGTTACAGCAGCAAAGTGGACAGCAAGAGATCATTGATTATAAATAAAAGATACATAAATTGTCATCAGTTTTCTGTGTGTTCTTAGCTGTTATTGTTGACTTGTCTGCTGGGAGCAGTGCTGGTTGTGCAGTCTCACAGCAGCGGGAAGAAAGGACCTCCTATATCTATCCTTCACGCACTTGGGGTGAAGGAGTCTGTCACTGAAGGAGCTACTCAGTGCAGTGACAGTGTCCTGCATGAGGTGGGAGTCGTTGTCCAGCAGCGATGTTAGCTTTGCCATCATCCTCCTCTCTCCCACCATCTGCACTGAGTCAAGGGGGCAACCCAGGACAGAGCTGGCCTTTCTGACCAGCTTGTCGAATCTCTTCCCTTCCGCCGCTGAGATGCTGCTGCTCCAGCAGACCACTCCATAGAAAATGGCCGATGCAACCACCATGTTGTAGAAGGTCCTTAGGAATGCCCCCTGCACTCCAAAGGACCTGAGTCTCCTTAGCAGATAAGGTCTGCTCTGGCCCTTTCTGTATAGCGCATCGGTGTTTTCAGTCCAGTCCAGTTTATTGTTGAGGTAGACACCCAGGTACTTAAGAATCCCCTCTCTCAATGTCCATTCCCTGGATATTCACCGGTGTCGGGGGGACCTGGCTGCGCCTGCGGATATCTACCACCATTTCCCTGGTTTTTCCCGCGTTGATCCGGAGGCAGTTCCGCTGGCACCAGTCCATAAACTCCTTGATCAGTTCTCTGTACGCCCTGTCCTCGTCGCCCGTGATGAGGCCGACGATGGCAGAGTCGTCAGAGAACTTTTGTAGATAGGAGTCTGCAGAGCTGTGCCTGAAGTCCGCAGTGTACAGGGTGAACAAGAATGGAGCTAGCACTGTTCCCTGCGGAACCCCAGTGCTGCAGACCACCATGTCTGAGACCAGGTCCTTTGTCCTCACATACTGTGGTCGGTTGGTAAGGTAGTCCAGAATCCAGGATGTGAGGTGGTGATCCACTCCTGTGCGCTCCAGCTTGCCCCCCAGAAGCCCCGGCTGGATGGTGTTGAATGCACTGGAGAAATCAAAGAACATGATTCTCACAGTGCTATCCGGCCTCTCCAGGTGTGAGAGAACTCTGTTCCGCAGGTAGATGATGGCGTCCTCCACCCCGATGTGAGTCTGGTACGTGAAAGATACATAGATACATTGACAATAGGTGCAGGAGTAGGCCATTTGGCCCTTCGCACCAATGTGATCATGGCTGATCATACACAATCAGTAACCCATTCCTGCCTTCTCCCCATATCCCTTGATTCTTCTAGCCCTAAGAGCTCTATCTACCTCTCTTTTGAATACATCCAGTGAATCAGCCTCCACTGCCTTCTGTGGCATTGGATTCTACAAATTCACAACTCTGTGTGAAAAAGTTTTTCCTCATCTCAGTTCTAAATGGCCTACCGCTTATTCTTAAACTGTGGCCCCTGGTTCTGGACTCCCTCAACATCGGGAACATGTTTCTTGCATCTAGCGTGTCCAATCCCTTAATAATTTTATATGTTTCTGTAAGATCCCCTCTCATCCTTCTAAATTCCAATGAATACAAGCCCAGTCGCTCCATTCTTTCATCATATGACAGTCCCGCCATCCCGGGAATTAACCTCGTGAACCCACGCTGAACTCCTTCAATAGCAAAAATGTCCTTCCTCAAATTAGGAAGCCAGAGGAAGGAATATAGTTGGAAGGGGGAAAGGGGTGGGGGGGGGGGGGGGGGGGGATGAAATGGGTGCGCATCCAGGTGGAGCAAAAGGAAGGGGGAAGAGTGAAGTGGTTGGCAGTTAGTTATCTAAAATTGGAGACTTTAATATCAGAGACATGGTCTCTGAGATATACACAGACACGGATACCTTTTAGGGTGGCACAGTAGCGCAGTGGTAGATTTGCAGCCTTACAACACTAGAAATCCAGGTTTGATCCTAACTACCGAAGCTGTCTACACGGAGTTTGTATGTTCTCCCTCTGACTGTGTGGGATTTTTTTGGGGTGATCTGGTTTCCTCCCACACTCCAAAGATATACAGGTTTGGAGGTTATTTGGCTTTGGTAAAAAAATTGTAAATTGTCCCCAGTGGGTACGATAGTTTTAGTGTAATGGGTGATATTTGATTGGCGCAGACTTGGTGAGCCGATGGGCCTCTTTCTGTGCTGCATCTCTAAAGTCTAAAGTCTAGAGACAAATGTTTCAGGCAGCTGTCAGTCCAAGTACAGAACTAAGCACAGGTACACATGATGCATAGAAGTTGGACAGAAACTGAAGCAGGACATGAGTATAAGAAAATAACTGCAGATGCTGGTACAAATCGATTTATTCACAAAATGCTGGAGTAACTCAGCAGGTCAGGCAGCATCTCGGGAGAGAAGGAATGGGTGACAATTCGGGTCGAGACCCTTCTTCAGACTGAAGAACATGAGTATATTGTACATTAAGATTTAGGCAAGAATGGGTTATTCCTCCATTGCTTTGCTTCCAGGGTACATCAAATTACTGTGTATAAATTGTTGGAGAAAAGGGGCCAACAAGTGTTATATTCTGGTTGATCATTTCCTGTTTTTTTCTTCAAAAATATTTCAAGAGCATGGAAGGAGGATATTGGAATCAGTGTTGTGCAGTACATATTGCTGATAGATGGACAAAGTTATGCTTCCAAACTATCTTTCGTAGCCCTTTTAAGATGACCCAAATGTCATTATTGTTGTAACGTAAGAAATGCAACAACCTGTTCCAACTTAAAGTAATCACATGAACATGAAAAGTATCATTGGAATTTCTTTACAATGTCTAAATAGCAAAATAATAAAGGGATTTTTTTTCAGAGATCTAGGTTCAAGATAATTATTGACCAGTACACTGGAGATATTCTCTGCTCTTCAGATAGAGCCATTGATTCTACCAACGATTGCACAGGATCGTAGTTTAAGATTTCATATGAAAGAAGGTAGGTCCAACAGCAAAGCACTCCCTCAGTAAAGTAATAGACACTGTTTAAATTTTACATGAATGGAGGTTGAGTAGAATATTGCTCGTAAATAATCGTGTAATATAAATCAATGCATTCTACATGTGTAATTCACTTAGCAAACATTTCAACAGTCATCGAACCACTTACAACATTACTTTATTACTTAGAGACTTTGCTTCCACCTTAATATTTTGTCAATAAAGTTATAGATATAACTTGCATCCAATGGGTTTCAACATTCCACTCATGGGATAGAGTATTTCTGCTCATTTACAATACATTGCATTAACAGTTTGGGGCACGTCATCTAATCTGCCCCAGGGATCCTGTCCACGCATTCCTGAAAGGTCTTGTACAATTTTTAAATGGTTGCATACAGACAGAGATCTTTTAGCTGTCCTACTTCGGGCCCTGAACTTAAGCAGCAAATGCCAATTGATCCCATAAGATTTCAGGGTAGGATCAGTAGCTTGCAGAAAGTCTACTTCATAGAAGTCTCAAAGGCATGAAAATACCATGAACATTTCTGGTTCTGGGAACAAAACACAAGAGGATAAAAATGATTCTGCAGAACGTAGCAGAGAAATGCTTGATTTTTGGTAAGATTTTTTTGCCCACAATTGTAAATGATGCATTTAACCCATTTAAAATAAATGTCTGCTGAGTTGCACTGCCAAAAGGGTTTATTTCCTTGCACTGGGAATAAACATCATTACACTCAGAGTAATCATTTACGTAGGAGCACCCAAACTACACAGACACAGCAGCTGAATTTTGTGCATTCAGCTCCATCTAACTGACGGCATTTAGCCTGAGGTCTGCCATCTATTATATACATATTAATTATTAATGTCACTCCTCGTATTTCCCCTGTAGGTGTTGATTGTTCTTCTTTAAGACAATGCAGCCTCCTTTTGTACAATGAATAGAATAGCTCTGCAATCAAACAGCTTTGCAAATTACAAAACATAATAGGGGTGCTACATCATTCACAATCAGGTAAAAAGCCCACAATTCACATCACAACAGTTAACAGTGGCACTCCCCAAATATTCACAGAGCAGCATTAATCACTTTTGCTTTTTGCGCCAAAGGTTTCTGTTCATTCTTTTTGATGTAATATTAACCCAGGACCCTGTCAGTCTTCTCCAATGACAACACCATGGCGCAATTGCATAACCAGTGAGGTTAAACCAGGGGACCTCATTTTCAGTTTAGTTTAGTTTAGAGATACAATGCAGAAACAGGCCCTTCGGCCCACCAAGTCCGTGCCGACGAGCGATCCCTGCACACTAAAACTATCCTACACACACAAGGGATAATTTACAATTTTACCAAAGCCAATTAGCCAACAAACATGTATGTCTTTGGAATGTGGGAGGAAACCGGAGCTCCCAGGGAAAACTCACGCAGGTCACGGGGAGAACGTACAAACTCCGTAGAAACAGCACCCAGTCAGGATTGAACCCGGGTCTCTGGTGCCATAAGGCAGCAACTCCACCGCAGTGCCACCGTGCCACCCAAAACAGCCTTATTTATGTCCCTCATTAGTTAAATAGAGAAATTGGACATCTTTTCTCTGGAGCGTCAGAGGCTGAGTGGGAGACCTAATAGAAGTTTATAAAATTACGAGGGGTACAGATAGGGCAGACAGTCCAACACCTTTTCTGCCTGTGTGGCATAGCTGTAAGGCTAGAGGGAGAAAGTTTAAAGGAAATGTCTGGGGCAAGTGACAGAGTGGTGTGTGCCTGGAGCGCTCTGCCATGGTTGGTGTTGAAAGCAGATACAATAATATTGTTTAAGAGGCTTTTAGAAAGACCCATGAATATGCAGGATAAGGATGGATATGGATCATATGAGGTTAGAAGGGAATAGTTTAAGTAGACATCATGTTTGACACAGACATCATGGGCCTGTTTCTGTGTTGTTCTGTTCCGTGCTGTATAATTAATATCACCTATGGAAAAGGTACCAACTGGTTATTCTGACCATATCAATTATGTGGACTGCTGTGTCTGAACTGGTTACCACTTTTCTCACATTACAACATTATCCCCAGGTACTTTATTGCAAAAAACTATAAAATGCCCAAGGTTTTCAAAAACACAAATTAAATGCAAGTACATTGGGTCTTTAAACATTACAATCTTCTGGCACTTCTCCAAGTACAATAACAGGAACACTCAAAATCTTTTAGCTGATAGTTTTCTATCAGGAATTTCTTATGGTGTGGGGTAAGTATGTACAAGAAGAAGATGCAAACTCGAAGGAAGGTAGTGGGAGAAGGAGGATAGAGGGGAAAGAGATGTTGTCATTCTCATCTGCAGTAAACCTGGAAAATGGTGCAAGAACCATGTTTAATTTCTCTCCAGTTTCTAAGGCTCTTCCATCCAATTTGCCGGAAATCTCTGGCAGTGATTATCCCTTAGGGTTTCATAAAGTGGCTCTGTGACTAATTTTTTGTAAAGTATACTGTTGTGCAAGATGAAGCTAGCATGCAAGTTAACCCACTGAAAAAAAAAAAAATAATAATATATTTTTGAAAATAAACCCCACATTATCAATTCATTGAGAGACAAAATAATGTTGTGCTCTGCTTTTTATAAATGTGGAAGATTTTGGAGCCAATTTTTCCCGTGTTGTTATGTGCTGCTCAGTATAGGCAGTTGATTTAAAAAACAATTTTCTCTGCAAGGTTCTGACAAGGCAGGGAGACACACTGAGAGAAAGGATCTGAAAAAAAATTGATAGCAGTTCTTAAATGACTAATTTCCCTATTTACATATTAGTGGGAGACCATCTAGTTCAAGTGCATAAAATATTAATTGTGCTTACTTACAGCATTTAAACATTTGAAAATTAAATGGTGGCTGTTCTTTTGGAACTGAGGTAAGTATTCTTATCTGGAGCCACTATTCATTTCAAAAGCCATATTTTGCAATTTTATGATCATTTGAACAATAAAAAATGATGGAAACATCTTTTTAAATAAGGCAAAGTGTCCTCCACAGGTTTTAATGCAAAATGTTAAAAAGAGATGAGGGTAAATGTTCACATTTATCCCACCTTTATTCTTAATAGATAACTCAGCCACAAGAGGAAGAAACATTAAAACCAGCAATTTTGAAATGTTACATCATTGAGTTGGAAAGTTTTACAACCTCAGGACTTAGTACTGGTGTCAAGGGTTATGGGGCCAAAGCGGGATAATGGGATTAGGATGGAGAGAGAGATCAGCCATGATTGAATGGTGGGGTAGATTTGATGGGCCAAATGGCCTAATTCTGCTCCTATCACTTATGACATAAAATGATAGGCAACTCATTCCTACTTGCTGTGAATCGAGGTTGCTGTTGATAGAAACAAAGCTAGATCAGTTTGTAAAAACAATGGCTGATTCACCAGGGCCTGTTTGACATTTGGTCACAGGAGTGAGGTGTATCTCAATATTTCAAGGTAAATATTTAACACTGGTACTTCAAATGCAAGTGTTATGATTGAACATTGTACACAATATTAGCAATGAACAGAAGAAAACATTGACACTATAATTTGTATTTTGATTATTATTTTTTATAGATGTGGTTTGCGAAGAATTTTGTCTTGCAATTACTTTCACATCTCTCTCATTATCATTGGATTTTACAACAAATGATTAAATTGTAGTCAGAGATATAAATGTGGGAAAATGTTGTGAAATGACCTTCAGTAGACGTTGGGATGTTATATTATTGTTGTAGAAGATGTTGGTGAGGTCGCATTTGGAGCATTGTGTTCAATTTTGGTCACCTTACTCGAGGAAGTTCAACAACAGAGCTTTATTTATCATTCGGTACCAAGGTACCGAACGAAATTACATAGCAGTCATACACAAAAAAGAACACAAGACACATAACCCCAACACAAACGTCCATCACAGTGACTCCAAACACCCCCTCACTGTGATGGAGGCAAAAAAACTTCCACTCTCTTCCCCACGCCCATGGACAGACAGCTCGTCCCCGACCGACCCGCACAGTCCCCGCAAGGGGATGGAAGTCCCCGCGGCCGAGCCGCACCGGGCGCTGAAACATCCCGCGGCCGAGCCGGGCGACGGAAGGCCCCACGGCCGAGCCGTGTGCAGCTAAGTCCCGCAGCCGAGCCGCGCCGTGCGATGCTAGGCCCCGCGGCCGAGCCGCACCGGGCACCGCTAAGTCCAGCGGCCGAGCCGCACCAGCGATGTTAGGCCCCGCGGCCGAGCCGCACTGGGCACTGTTAAGTCCAGTGGCCGAGCCGCACCAGCGATGTTAGGCCTCGCGGCCGAGCCGCGCCGGGCGATGTTAAGTCCAGTGGCCGAGCCGCACCGGGCGATGGAAGGCCCCACGGCCAAGCTGCACCGGGCGATGTTAAGTCCAGCGACCGAGCCGCACCAGCGATGAAAAGTCCCGTGGCCGAGCCGCGCCGGGCGATGTAAAGTCCCGCGGCCGAGCCGCACCGGGCGATGTTAGGCCCCGCGGCCGAGCCGCGCCGGGCGATGTTGCGCCCCGCGGCCGAGCCGCACCGGGCACTGTTAAGTCCAGCGGCCGAGCCGCACCGGACGATGTTAAGTCCAGCGGCCGAGCCGCACCGGGCGATGGAAGGCCCCGCGGCCGAGCCGCACCCCGCGCCGTGAGGAAGAGACCTAAAGGGAAAGGTTTCCCCCACCCCCCCCACACCCCCCCACCCCCCCACACCCCCCCACCCACACCCACACCACCCCCCACACATACACACACAAAAAAAAAACCCATCCCAACACCGACACACAACAAAAAAAAAGGAAAAAAGACGAACAGACTGCTAGCGAGCCGCAGCCGTTAGGCGCCGCCACTTCCACCAAGATGTCATTGGAAAGAATGCAGGGAAGATGTACAAGGATGCTGCCAGGTCGTAAGGGCCTAAGCTATGAGAAGTGGTTGGACAGGCTAGAACTTTATTCGTTGGAGAGCAGGATGTGAAGGGGTCATCCTATAGAGGTGTCTAAGATCATGAGGGGAATAGATAGGTGAACTGACAGAGTAGGGGACTCACAAACCAGAAGACAAAGGTTTAAGGTGAGAGGGGAAAGATTTAATTGGAACCTGATGGGCACATTTTGCACACAGTGGATATATTGAACGAGCTGCCAGAGAAGGAAGTTAAGGCAGATATTACAGAAGCATTTAAAGGCATTTGGACAGCTACATGGCTAGGAAGGGTTTGGGGTAAAATGGGCCAGGTGGGACTAACATAAATGGGGCATCTTCGTCGGCATGGGCAAGTTGAGACAAAAGGCTTGTTTCTGTGCTGTATGACTCTTACCTGGCTTGTTTTTTGAGTAATGTTAAATGGATAAAGATTGGTGTGGGTAACTTGGCTGCTCATCCATGTATTAATTCTATTGGAGCTATCTGATTCACTTGCAACACTAAATTTGGCCTCAGTTTAACCAGAGCAGCCTAGACCAAGGTCCTAGACTGCACAGTGGTGGGAGCAGGGTCCTGCAGGGATCCCCACCATTGACATAAGGGACAACACATAGATGTTTCCACTAGTGGGAGAGGACCAGAGGCCATAGCCTCAGAATAAAACAATGTACCTTGGAAAGGAGATGAGGAATATCTTTAGGCAGAAGGTGCTGAATGTGGAATTCATTGCCACAGGTTGTGGAGGCCATCAATTAATATTTTTAAGGTGGAGATTCTTGATTAGTATGGGTGCCAAGGGTTATGGGGAGAAGGCAGGAGAATGGGATTGAGAGGAAAAGATAGATCAGCCATTATTGATGGGCCGAATGGCCTAATTTTGCTCCTATAACATATGGTCTTATGAATACATTCCATGGGTTGTTGGCATGGATATGGAACAGTGGTAGCCAGGTGTTAGAGAAATCAGAAGGGAGAGTGGTGGGTGAGGAGACGTTCAGAGGCTTCAATGGGAACAGAGGCAGAGCTGCAGAGAAAAGGACAAAGGATCCATCATCAACATTGTCTCGGCCCTGCTCCAGCTACTTAACCATTCACTCTTCATTGCAAGTGCTGACAGAAACTTTCTTGCTGTTAGATCTGCAGGAAATTCTCTTCTATGGTACCGGGGACCCAGTATTGTGCAACACCAATATCTGCTACACAAACCTCCATCTCTGTCTTTTTTAATGCATTTCCAGTGGAGTTCAGTGAAACTTACTATTTGCAAACATAAATCATCACTTAACAAAAGGTACATTCCTGGCCAACACAATCCCTTGAAATGTGGCTCTCCTTTCGTATAGCCACCTGGACAGTAAAATCAACATCTGGTGATCCAAAACTAGCCTCATTCATAAAATGAGCTGGATGATCTGGCCTATACCAATTGTTATAGATGTCATACACTCAATATTATCATCTTGAAAAGCTGGTCATTGAAGGTTTATTGTTTCATCCAAAAGAGACAGCCTCCAACAATGTCACACTCTCGGAAGAGTCAAAAGTCAGAAGAGCTTAATTGCCATATGCACTGGGAACTGAACAATAACATTCTTATTTGCTGCAGCTTTACAGGAACCTAAATGCAACACAAGAAATAAATTATTAGTTCAAAGGTTTCAAAGGTCTTTTATTATCATGTGTACCAATTTAAAAAAATAAAAATATTATTTTTATTGCTTTTTCAAATAGCATACAAAAACATTTAACATAACATAAAATAACATAACATAACAAGGCACATCAACAGCAAGATCACATTTAGGCACCTAAAGGCACTTTAAATATAAAGGAAGTAAGGCACGTTTCTGCTATAGTACATGTTTATATATATATATATATATACTGCTCCCACCTTTAATAACCTAACCAGACAATAATCACAATGAAAATAAAGACAGTCAGCAGTTCACTACAAGGCCTCAGTAAAATTTTTCCCCTCCAGAAATTTCATAAATGAGCCCCAAATCTTTTCAAAAGTGTCGTATTTCCCCTTAACTATATATGTAAGTTTCTCCAAAGCAAGACACTGCAGCAATCCATCAACCCAACTGTAAAGAGACGTCCTTTGCACACAGAGTCTTTTACTGGATATTGTTTATTAATTTCACTACACACATGTTATGCCCTAGCTGTCCGTGGTCATCACCGGAACTAGAGAGCGAGCTGGAGGTGGGGAAGCTACAATTATACAAGAGACAATGGGGAGTGGTTAGTAGTGGTGAGGTCACTATGTTAAAGGAACATGCACTGATCTACATCCTTCCTCTTGGAAACAAAAGTGACCACGGCTCATGCGCTAGGCTCAAACTACAAGCAGGGAGCAGATAGAATGCAGCACAACACAGACTACTCGTACACACCGTACCGGACAGGCGGCCTGACCACTCTCCCAGAGCGGGTGCGCAACCCACCATCCCCTCCGGTCGAAGGAACAGCATGGACGGGTGCGGGTACAGAGGCTGGGGAACCAGGGGAAGGAGGAGGACTGGGAAGCGATACACGCGCAGGCGAGGGAGGGGAAGGGGGCTGGGGCGACTGCGGATGTACCGGAGCAGGAGGCACATCAGGCACCGGGGACTGGACGGGAGGTGAATACGGGACCGCGGGAGGCGGTGCAGGCTCGTTTACCAGCATCAGGTGCTGGCGGGTACGACGATACACGGTGCCCTCGTAGTTGACCAGGTACGACCGTGGAGAGTCAGCATTGCCGACGACCACGGCCAGCCGGTGGTGACCGGAGGTGGACTCCATCCGGACAACCTGGCCAGCGAACAGAGGTGGAAGGGGACGGGACGATTTGTCAAAGGAGCGCTTCTGAATGAGCTGCTTTTCAGTGAAGCGCTCCCTGACAGCGGCAGGGCTCCGAGCCGTGGGTTGCAGGGATTGCTGGGAGACGGGGATAGGGGGTCTAGTGGTGCGGGACATGAGGCGCTGGGCAGGGGAACCGAGCGCGGGGTCCCGGGAGATGTTGCGGAGGTTGAGGAGGGCAAGGTACAAGTCCGAACTGTCAAGCCGGCAACGTTCCATCAGTTCCTTAGCGCTGCGGACAGCGCGCTCTGCAAGTCCATTGCTTTGCGGGTACTCGGGGCTGCTGGTGATGTGGCGAAAGTTCCACCGGGTGGCGAAAGCAGCAAACTCCGCGCTGGTAAACTGGCTGCCGTTGTCGGACTGGAGGGATGCCGGGGAACCAAAGGTAGAGAAGTGGCGGCGAAGCTTCCCGATGATGGCAGCAGACGTGAGGGACGGCAGCAGGTCCACCTCGAACCAGCTGGAGTAGGAGTCCACCAGGACCAGGTAGTGTTTGCCACGCCACTCGAAAATATCGGCGGCAACAGCCATCCACGGCAACTCGGGAGCCGGCTGCTGCAGGAGAGGCTGGCGCTGCTGATGAGGTAATAGGCTGTTGCAGGCAGCGCAGGCGGAGACCCTGTCCCGGATGTCCTTGACCATGCCAGGCCAGTAAAACTGTGCTTGGGCCTGGGATAACGTGGCCTCCACCCCTGGGTGTCCGTTGTGGGCAGTCTGGAAGTAGTGGTCTCGCAGCGCAGCCGGCACCACAACCTTGTGACCCTTCACCACCACGCCCGCGTGCAGCACCAGTTCATCCCGAACCAGGAAGTAGGGCACGGCACCAGCCGGCAGGGAAGACCGTCGTTCAGGCCAGCCACGGCGGATGACGCCCTCAAGCTGTTGAAGGTTCGGATCAGCGGCAGTGTGTGTGACCAGTGACTGCATCTGCCAAGATGGAACGATGTTGACGTTCAACACCATCAGGTCAGCCGATTCGTACGGATGGCGGGAAGTGGAAGGTAGTGGGGCACGGGACAAAGTGTCTGCCACGAACATCTCCTTGCCTTTGCGGTACACGATTTTGAATGTGAAACGCTGCAGCTGCAGCATCATTCGCTGCAAGCGGGACGAGGCTGCGTGGATGGGCTTGTTTAAAATAGAGACCAGCGGCTGGTGGTCAGTTTCGATGGTGAAAGTTTTTCCAAGAACGTAGTCTCTGAATTTGGAGCACGCGAACACCACGGCAAGGAGCTCCTTTTCTATCTGGGCGTAGCGCTGTTCAGCAGGGGTCATTGTGCGAGAGGCATAGGAGACGGGCAGCTGTCGGTCGTCGTAGAGCTGCAGGCAGGCAGCACCAAGGCCGAACCGAGATGCATCGCAGGTGAGGACGATTGGCCTGTTCAGGTCGAAGAACTGCAAAGTGGGGGTCCGTGCGAGTCTGGACCTCAGGGCCACGAAGGCCGATTGGTGGTGCGGGAGCCAGACCCAGGCATTGTCCTTCTTGGTCAGCTCCCTCAGGGGGGCACTCAGTTCGCTGAGGTCGGGTATGAACTTACCCAAGTAGTTGACCATGCCCAGGAAGCGCTGCAGGCCGGGCACGTCAGTGGGAGCGGGCATTTTGGTGATCGCCGCCGTCTTCTCGGGGTCTGGCTTCAGGCCCCCCGCCGTGAAAACGTGGCCGACGTAGGTGACTTCCTCAACGCGGAACCGACACTTCCTTCGATTAAGCTTGAGATTGATCTCACGAGCCTTGTCCAGGACTTGGCGGAGGTGTCGGTCATGCTCAGCGACGTCCCTCCCGTACACCAGGATGTCATCCACAATGATGGCGCACGGCAACCCAGCAAACAGCTGCTCCATCGTACGCTGAAAAACCTCGCTTGCCGAGTTGATCCCAAAAGGCATGCGGAGGAAACGGAACCTGCCGAACGGTGTGCTGAAGGTGGTCAGGAAGGAGGAACGTGCATCCAGCGGGATCTGCCAAAAGGAGCTCTTGGCATCCAGGACCGAGAAAACTGTGGCTGGACCGACCTGTGCCGCGACGTCCTCCACCGTCCGCATGGGGTAGTGCGGGCGTTTAATAGCCAGGTTCAGGTCCTTGGGGTTGATGCAGATCCTGATCTCGCTCGCGTCCTTCTTGGCAGCGACCACCATGGTGGAGACCCACTGGGTGGGGGCACTCACCTCCTTGAGGATGCCCATGTCCACCATGCCACGTAGTGTGGACTCCACGCGGCCCTTCATGGCAAAAGACACACGGTGGGCCGGTCTGACCACTGGGTCGACCCCCGGGTCCACAACGATCTTGTAGGCACAGGGCAGCTTCCCCAGGACGTCATCAAATCGGTCAGGGTACTCGATCAGGGGGTCCATGGGGGCCTGCACCAGGTGGATGTCGCGGTGGAATGAGACCAAACCAAAGTCCTGGCATGCACGGGCGCCCAGCAGGGTGACGTTGTCAGATGCTAGCAGGAGGAACGTGAGGGGCCGAGAGGTCTCCAGAACAGTACAGATAACCGTTGCCTTTCCCACGGCAATTAGAACGCCTCCCCCATAGGCATGGAGGCGGGAGTTGTCAGGAGTAACCCTCTCCCCCGAGCTTATCTGCTCGAAGAGGCCCACAGACATAACATTTGCAAAAGCCCCAGTATCGACCTTGGCAGGGAAGGAGTGTCCATTGACTGTAACATGCACGGATGGATCCGTTATCAATGCAGGTGCACCCAAAAGCGAAAACAGCATAGAGTCTCCATGGGAGGAAGTCGTATCTGAGCCATGGAGTTCCTCATGTTGGTACCGGGAACCGGTTGCGCTATCATCGGTCGCAAGGTTGTTTAGACTCCCTCTAGGAGCAGGGACAGGTCTCCCACTTGAACGACAAGCTGCAGAAAAATGGTTCTGCCTCCCGCAGGAATTACAAGTTTTGCCCTGCGCTGGGCAAACGTTATACCTGTGTGACGAGAAGTTGCAGTTTGGGCATCTGCGAGGGGTGACCATAGTGGGCGCGGAGGGGGTGACCCTGGTCTGCGGGTCATTCAATCGCCGGCGGCCGGTGAAATTTATGTCCTGGGGCGCCGGCCGAGATACTGAGCCAACAGCAGAGGCCATGCGTGCGGCATGTATGGCGTCCGTTAGCGACAGGTCAGGCTTCATCAGGAGCTCATCCCGCAGCTTAGAGTTTAGGAGACCGTTGACCAGGACGTCCCTGATCATCTCGTCGGGTGTAATCGTTTGAAGGCGGCACCGCCGAGCCATATGTCTTAAAGATGCAATGAAGGCGTCAACGTGCTCCCCTGGAGTCTGACGCCGCGAGAAAAAGTTGAAACGTTCGATAATGTTATTGGTGGGTATATCGCACAGGGCAGTGAACTTAGCCATGAGACATACCGGGTCGTTGCGGTCCTCCGGAGGGACGAATTCGAACGACGCATAGCGTTCCATTGCCTCCGGACCAGCCAGGTTGAGGAGCAGGTGAGCTTTTATCGCAGCAGTTGCATCAGGATGGGCAATCGCTATATAGTGCTCGTAGTCCCGCTGGAAGACAGTCCAGCGGTGCACTATGTCCTCATCAAAAACAAGCGTGTCCGGACGACGACACGAGGGAGCCATGGCAAAGTGGAAGGATGGGACACAACTGGGACGAACAAATGCTAAAAATAAAAACCCGATAAACAGGAGACGCAAGTCTACCGCTCTGACACCATGTAAAGAGACGTCCTTTGCACACAGAGTCTTTTACTGGATATTGTTTATTAATTTCACTACACACATGTTATGCCCTAGCTGTCCGTGGTCATCACCGGAACTAGAGAGCGAGCTGGAGGTGGGGAAGCTACAATTATACAAGAGACAATGGGGAGTGGTTAGTAGTGGTGAGGTCACTATGTTAAAGGAACATGCACTGATCTACACCAACTTTGCTTGTTTGGTCTATAAACTGATTTCCATGACAAAGCAATTTTATGTTTAGCTTCAAGCAGACAAAATATAACCATCTTCTTATCTGTATTGTTAAGTTTCCAGCTTGCTGGAAAACACCCGAAAATACAAAGTTTAGGACAGAGTGGAAGCTTCTCTTTTGTGGCAATAGATAAAGTTGTTATTATCTCCTTCCAGTACTCTTGGATGGTGGGGCATTCCCAAAGACAATGAAACAAGCTACCCTCATGTACACCACATTTGATACACAGATCAGGTGTATTAGGGTTAATGAGATGCAGTAAAACAGGAGTAATATAAAGTCTTATTATCCATTTGTACTGGAGTGAATTGAACTGCGTATTTATTGTTTGGATTTGAGATTGTAAACATATATCCTGCCATTCTTCTACAGTAATTTCTTCATCAAGATCTGAACCCCACGCAAGCCTTTTATCTTCTGAAGATTCCTTTGCTGTAACTATAATAATTTGGTAAAGCCGTGAGATTTGGCCACGTGCCTCATGATGGTTTAAAGCCGCCTTTTCTAAAGAGTTTTGAGTTGGCAGACCTAGTGAACTTTGCGTCTTTGTTATGAAGTTTCTAATCTGGAGATACTTAAAAAAGTGTTTTGAGTCAAGTCTGAATTTTTGTTTTACTTCATTGAAACTTAAAAGAATATCATTATTATATGAATCTAAGATTTTACTGATACCCTTGTCCGCCCATATCTTAAAACCCAAGTCATTCGTGCCTGGCGTAAAGTTTCTATTTCCCAAGATTGGTGAAAATTGGGATAGAGGAAGATTTTCCCCCAGATAATTTAACACTTCATGCCACACTATCAGTGTGTGTGTATTTTACGAAGGGATTTAAAGTGTATTTTTTCAGTGTGGATATATTTGCTGAATATAGATAAAGATTTAAAGGAATTTTAGAAGTTGTGGCCTCCTCCATCCTTATCCAATGTAGGGGTGACTCAAGCTCAAACCAAAAAGAGGCTGCCCTCAGCTGGGCCGCCCAATAGTATCCCTGGAGGTTAGGGAGTTTTAACCCACCTCTGACATACGATAAGTACAACAGGGTTAAGCGAAGCCTTGAACGTCTACTGTTCCAAATATTGGAATGAAAGCTTTTTCATTCTAGTAAAAAAATTTAAAGGGGGAGCCAGCGGGATGGGCTGAAAGAGGTAAAGGAACTTAGGAAGGATGTTCATTTTGAGAACATTAATATGTCCAATCATGGATAATGGTAAGGATTTCCATCTGTTAATAGATTCTACCACTGAGTCAACCACCGGATTATAGTTAGTGGGCACAATGGATTCTATTGTTGGAGTGATTTTTACTCCAAGATATGTAAAACTTTCCAAAACATTTCTGAAAGGAGTATGTAGCGGAGGGGTTAGTCTTTCAGAACTTTTAAGAACTAGGATCGTAGATTTAGATGTATTAACTTTATAACCTGAAGAATTTCCATATGTTTCAATTAAATCTAGTAAATTAGGTATAGATTGTTTCAGATCCGTTAAAAAAAGTACAATGTCATCCGCGTACATTCCTATTTTATTCTCAATATCGTTAATTTTAATACCAGCTATCCCGCTGTTGCTTCTAATTCCAATAGCTAAAGGCTCAATGGCCAGAACAAAAAGTAGAGGAGACAGGGGGCACCCTTGCCATGTGCCACTGAAGAGAGAAAACTGTTCTGATACCATATAATTGGTCATCACTGAAGCCCTTGAATCATAATATAAGATTTTGATCCAATTGAGGAAGTAACTGCCAATTCCAAAACGATTAAGCACTTCAAATAGGTATTCATGTTCGACCCTATCAAAGGCTTTTTCAGCATCAAGTCTAATATGCAACACTCTATGTATATTATGGAAGCCCTGTCTTCCTTTAAAAAAACCATTTTGATCTAGGGCAACAATAGATGGCAGGTGTTTCTCAAGCCTCTGTGCAAGAACTTTTGCTATTATTTTCACATCGGGGTTAATCAAAGAGTTAGGGCGAAAGGATTGACACTTTGTGGAGGGCTTTCCTGGCTTTAATATGAAAGTTATAAGTGTATTCCGTAGTGAAGGTGGCAGCTCACCCTTTCCAACCGATTCTTCAAACATGTCTAATAATGGGATGAGTAGCTTGTCCTTAAACTTTTTATAAATATCAATAGGTATACCGTCTGGCCCTGATGCCTTTCCTCCTTTCATACTGACAATGACCTCCGACAATTCTGATAGTACAACTGGAGATTTAAGCTCATCTTTAGCTCCTTCGTCTAGAACAGGTATCTCTAACTGGTCTAGGAAGTTGTGGAGGGTCTGTGAGATGGCTGGACCATCTGGTGTATAGAGTTTTGAGTAGTATGATTGAAAAATATTGTTAATTTCTTGTGGATTTATTATTGTTGTCCCTTCCTCAGATTCAATTTCCAAAATTGATCTTTCATTTTGCAATGATTTTATACGCCTGGCCAATAGCTTCCCTGCCTTCTCTCCTTGATCATAAAATGTCTGTTTCATTTTCATTAGGCTGGATGCTGCTTTATTTGTGAACAATTCGTTGTACTGTGCTCTGAGAATTGCCAATTTCTGTCTGGTCTCTTTTATATCGTAAAGATTAATTTCTATCTCAAGTTCTTTAATATCTTTTTCTAACTCTATCAATTTCAGATGTTGTTTATTTGAACTGCTACTTGTATTGATCATTTGCCCTCGAATATAGGCTTTAAATGCCTCCCTTCTAGTTCAACAACAGTTCAACAGAGCTTTATTTGTCATTCGGTACCAAGGTACCGAACAAAACTACATAGCAGTCATACACAAAAAAGAACACAAGACACATAACCCCAACACAAACGTCCATCACAGTGACTCCAAACACCCCCTCACTGTGATGGAGGCAACAAAACTTCCACTCTCTTCCCCACGCCCACGGACAGACAGCTCGTCCCCGACCGACCCGCACAGTCCCCGCAAGGGGACGGAAGTCCCCGCGGCCGAGTCGCACCAGGCGCTGAAACGTCTCGCGGCCGAGCCGGGCGATGGAAGGCCCCGCGACCGAGCCTTGCGCAGCTGTCCCGCGGCCGAGCCGCACCGGGCGATGGAAGGCCCCGCGGCCAAGCCGCACCGGGCGATGTTAAGTCCAGCGGCCGAGCCGCACCAGCGATGAAAAGTCCCGCAGCCGAGCCGCGCCGGGCGATGTAAAGTCCCGCGGCCGAGCCGCACCGGGCGATGTTAGGCCCCGCGGCTGAAGTTTGAGTTGTATTCAGTTGGAAATAAGTATCAATATTTTTTCCAAAACATTTGAGGAATTATTTATCATGTCACCATCGTGGGCTTAATCGCCACACAGCAAGGCCTCTACTAGCTGTCCTAACAGTATAATTAACTAGTAGCAAAGCATGATCTGAAATGATAATACTTTTATACACTGAATCGTTCACACGGGTTATCATTGGTTTAGAAATGAGGAAATAATCTATGCGTGAATAGGAATTATGAGTAGCAGAGTGACATGAATATTCCCGCCTTGAAAGATTTTTATATCTCCAAATATCACAAAGGTTCAACTCACAAATAAACTGTTGTATTATTTTCCGACATTGCATATGAGAAGTATCTACACCTGAGGATTTATCCAATTTTGGATTAAGAGTACAGTTAAAGTCTCCTGCTATACAGATGAAACCATGTAATGTTGATAAAGTAAGAAACAGATTATTATAAAAAATTGTATCGTCGCTGTTAGGGCCATATACACTTACTAAATTTATTTCTTGATTTACTAATGAGCCTTCGATGATTACAAATCTGCCTGCTGGATCCTGTATGGTTTTATGAATCCGTAGTGGAACAGATTTGTGCACAGGTATTGCAACTCCTCTTGCGTAAGAGGAATATGAAGCGGATATGACTTGACCTGGCCATCTCCTTCTTAAAGGGATGAATTCACCATAAAGTAAATGTTTCTTGAATGAAAGCTAGCTTTGTTTGTAGCTGCTTCAGCCTAGACATTACTTGCTTTAATTTCACTATCTTCCTAAGACCTCTAACGTTCCATGAAATCATATTTATTTTAGTATCACCACTCATGATATAATCAGTAAACTACTTTATTTGCAGCCATCCTTTTAACCGTGCCTTGTCATAATATAAGGATTGTGCCTTTAAAACAAAAGAACAAACAGAACAAGTAATAATAAAACAAAAACATCTCCCCAAATGAGACATTGAACAATCCCTGTGCAGCTGAATGCGCACATTCCTCCCTCCCACCCATTCTGCAGGACCTCGATTAGACTGTAGTCTGATCCTCTAAGAGGAGCAGTTTGACAACTGACACTCTGCAAACAAAAATAAATATAATCGGATGTGTTCCAATGAATTGTATATTAAAATGGAAGAAAAAATGAATGTAACAAAGACCTTAATACACTCAACTAGTTATCCGTTGGTTTACATTACTCTCTGAAACAAGTTGTGTAAAGCTCAAAAAACATGTATTAATAACCGTGACCCTCTGTCGATACTTAAGTTATCACAGACTCATTGTTAAATTATTTTGGTAGTTATTCCTACCATTACATATTAATTTACCACAAAGACCAAAAGCTCCGCTGCTCTTCAGCTGACCGACGACCCGGGCCGTGCGTCATGATGGCTGGGGCGCTCATTCTGTATCTTTCAGATTAAATCCTCAACCAGAGCTGGGGAACTGAAGTAGTGCCAGCAGCCATTGTGTAGAATCCGCATTTTCGCCGGAAACAAAAGTCCAAACTCCACATTCAAATTGCGCAGTTCCTGTTTCACTCCGTCAAAAAGTTTCCGCTGTCTTTGAACTTCAGCCGATGAATCCAGGAAGAACAGAACGCGGCTGTCTCCAAAAGTGACGGCATTTTTCAGGCGTGCTGCTTTCATCACTCGGTCTCTGTCTCGGTACATCAGGAATTTCACGAGGAGAATCCTTGGCCGTGTCCCACCGGACCCATCCTGGATCTGGGGCATCTTGCCTATCCTGTAGGCTTGCTCGATGGTCACTTGTGGTCCTACATCCATATTAAGAGCCTTAGAGTAGCCACTCCATTAAGAATGTAAGTGCATCTCCTTTCTCCGACCCCTCGGGTAATTCCAACCAGTTTCAGGTTTGAACGGCATTGGCGATTCTCCATCTCTTCCACCTTTAAGGTTAGCTTCTGGACTTTCCTCCGTGTAGCACCGGCCTCTGTTGCTAGTGATGTAATCTGGTCCTCCGCCATGTTGATGCGGGTCTCTGTCATTGTGAGTCTTTCGGAGAAAGCTCCTATAGCTTCTTTAATCTCTCTGTTAGAGGAAACTGCTTCTTGTAACTGTGTGGAAAAGTCATTTCTCAGCGCTTGTATGGCTGACAAAATCAGACTCTCATCATGGCTAGTCTCTTCTTGAGCTAGCATTTCTTTAGGGGCCATTGGATCCTCCGCGTGTCCCTCCTGTAGCATTTCAGCATCTGTCTTTTTCTGGTCTTTAGCTCGGTTTTTCGCTCGATTTTTCGACATCATAAGAACTATGAATGTCTTAATAAATGTTTAGGTCATAAATAGTTTAGTCTATACGCCGGAATATAAAAAGATATTTTGAATTCGTCGGTGCCTTGCCTGTGGCATTTCAGCATCTGTCTTTTTCTGGTCTTTAGCACGGCTTTTCACTCGATTTTTCAACATCATAAGGAATTTGAATGTCTTAATAAATGTTTAGGTCATAAATAGTTTAGTCTATACATCGGAATATAAAAAAATATTTTGAATTCGCCGGAGCCTTGGGCCACACGACTGATCAGTTGAACATCATAACCGGAAGTGATGTGTACCAATTTCAGTCAGAGAGTTGTAAATCTGTGGAATTCTCTGCCTCAGAAGGCAGTGGAGGCCAATTCTCTGAATGCATTCAAGAGAGAGCTAGATAGAGCTCTTAAGGATAGCGGAGTCAGGGGGTATGGGGAGAAGGCAGGAACGGGGTGCTGATTGAGAATGATCAGCCATGATCACATTGAATGGTGGTACTGGCTCGAAGGGCCGAATGGCCTACTCCTGCATCTACTGTCTATTGTCTATTAATTAAGGTGCAGTGATATTCGTATTACCATATAGCCATACCAAAAAAAGCAACAAGATACACAACTACATAAAAGTTAACATAAACATCCACCACAGTGGATTCCCCACATTCCTCACTGTGATGGAAGGCAATGAAGTCCAAGCTTATTCCCTCTTTATTCTCCCACGGTCGGGGCAGTCGAACCATCCATCGGGTCAATCTAAGCTCCCGCAGCCAACGATCGAAGCTCCCGCGTCAGGGTGATCGAAGATCCCATGTCGGGGCGGTCGAAGTTCCTGCGGCTTGGAGCTCCCATAGTTGGTCTCTAACCAGGGACTGTGAGCTCCACGATGTTAAAGTCCATAGGCTCCCATGGTTGGAGCTCTTGAGGTCGATCCCCGACAGGGACCACCAGCTCCACAATGGTAAATCCCGCAGGCTCCCGCGGCTGGAGCTCCCAAAGTCGGTCTCCAGCAAAGGCTTCCAGCTCCTCAATGTTAGGCCACAGTGCGGGCTGAGATACGATACGGAAAAAAATCGCATCTCCGTCGAGGTAAGAGATTAAAAAAAGTTTCCCCCAACACCCCACATAGAACAAGCTAAAGAACTCTAAAACATACATTTAACACATACTATTAAACTAACTAAGAAAGAAGGGACAGACAGACTGTTGGCGAGGCAGCCATTGCTGGCGCCACCCGATAGTTATTCTAGGTTAACCAGACCACGATAGTGCAAATAAAAATAAGTAGTATAAACTTGATAGTGCCAAGTCAACAGAGGATCAATGCTGAGTTAGAGGTCTGGTTAGGGTTGTGTAGGGTGGTTCAAGAATCTGATGGCTGATGGGAATCTGGAGGTTATAGTTCTCAGGCCCCTGTACCTTCTCCCTGATGATAGGATCATGTGGCCAGGGTGGTGTGGGTCTTTAATGATATAAGTAGCCTTGTTGTGTCAATAGACAATAGACAATAGACAATAGGTGCAGGAGTAGGCCATTCAGCCCTTCGAGTCAGCACCGCCATTCAATGCGATCATGGCTGATCACTCTCAATCAGTACCCCGTTCCTGCCTTCTCCCCATACCCCCTCACTCCGCTATCCTTAAGAGCTCTATCCAGCTCTCTCTTGAAAGCATCCAACGAACTGGCCTCCACTGCCTTCTGAGGCAGAGAATTCCACACCTTCACCACTCTCTGACTGAAAAAGTTCTTCCTCATCTCCGTTCTAAATGGCCTACCCCTTATTCTTAAACTGTGGCCTCTTGTTCTGGACTCCCCCAACATTGGGAACATGTTTCCTGCCTCTAATGTGTCCAATCCCCTAATTATCATATATTTCAATAAGATCCCCCCTCATCCTTCTAAATTCCAGTGTATACAAGCCTAATTGCTCCAGCCTTTCAACATACCACAGTCCCGCCATTCCGGGAATTAACCTAGTGAACCTACGCTGCAAGCCCTCAATAGCAAGAATATCCTTCCTCAAATTTGGAGACCAAAACTGCACACAGTACTCCAGGTGCGGTCTCACCAGGGCCCGGTACAACTGTAGAAGGACCTCTTTGCTCCTATACTCAACTCCTCTTGTTATGAAGGCCAACATTCCATGTTTCCTGCAGATCACTTTGATAGTCGGAAGGTTGATAGACGTGATGGACTTGGCAATATACAGCAATATACCGCACTTCCTACAGCTTCCTACATCCCTCAGCATTTGAATGACCAAACCAAGCAGAGTTTTTTAGTTTAGTTCAGAGATACAGTGCGGAAACAGGGCCTTCGACCCACCATCCGCACCGACCAGCGATCCCCGCACATTAACACTATCTTACACACACTAGGGACAATTTACACCATACACCAAGCCTATTAACCTACTGACCTGTACGTTTTTGGAGTATGGGAGGAAACCGAAGATCTCGGAGAAGACCCGCACAGCCACGAGGAGGATGTACAACTCTGTACAGACAGCACCTGTTGTCGGGATCGAACCGGGGTCTCCGGCACTGCAAGCGCTGTAAGGCAGCGCCACCGTGCAGCCCATGATGCAACCAATTGATACGCATACCACCGTGTACCTGTAGAAGCTCAATTGAGTATTCAATGATACGGTGAATCTCCTCATACTTCTGAGGAAGTAGAGGTGTTAGTGACCTTCCTTGGTAATTTCATCATTGTGCTGAGCCCAGGACACATCATCAGAGATGTGTATGCCCAGGAAACTGAAGCTGTTGACTCTCTCTACTCTTCCTCAGTGAGAGATCAAAGTGTCAGCCTATGAGAGTCTCGACCCGAAACGTCGCCCATTCCTTCTCTCCTGAGATGCTACCTGACCTGCTGAGTTACACCAGCATTTTGTGAATAAATATGCTTTTAGGTTTAATCGTCTTGAGGAAACACGAATTCACAAGATGGTTGTCAACTGAACAATTGCTGCTCCAGTCAAATTGTCCTTCCTACAGTATTTCATCTTGTGCATTTTCCTCATCAAACTCTGCTGACATTTCAGCTGTCCTTCCATGACCTACCTTGCTGAATGATGAGCAACATTGGTCAGTATACACCAGGCACTTTAACTCTTGATACCTTGGTATAACAGCGATGCCTGGGGCAGCATATCCAGACCTCAGAAACTCTGACTTAGTGGGTCGATTGTACATCCCATCAGGGTTGGAGCTGCAGCGTGAGCTTCATTGTATCGGCATTCTACTGACTTTCAGCTTAATCTGAATAATGTCATTAGCCAGGGCTCCATGGTGCAACTTTAATCCTCGACCAGCAGCCATCCAGTCTGGCTGCTTTTTCACAGTGATGGCACTTCGGGTTGGTATAAAAGGCAGGCATTGTGGTTGTTGTCATGGTACCATGCACCAACTTGAATCATTGTGTTTATTTGGCCCTACACCGTCTGCATTTTGATTGCTTGTAAGCCTTTTGATTTGCATATCCTGCAGGGTTTCAATGAGGGGCACGAAAGAACAACATGGGTGTAATTTTGAAAAGCCACATCTCCCGCTCTATTGCCTCTTTTCAAGACCTGTTTCAAATGTAGTTCAATTGTGGATAACTCTTCAAAGATTAGGGTAAGGCCATCGCGTGAGATCCTGCCTGAAAATTATTTTGATAAATATCTTTGTCAATATTTGCAATAAACTCCGTTGCACAGGAGACCATCTCAGACATTCTAAAATGCTTCTGAGAATGCTGAGAAGAATGGGGGTGTGAATCGAGGGCAAGCAGACACCATTGCCCATCGGGTATAATCATCTCAAGATCTTCTATAGTCAAACTTTCTTTCATCAAATCTAAAGCTATCAGAAAGCTTGGTGAAATCCTTCCACATCCACGTATCATTAAACATAGTAGGACAGATCAATAAAGGTAGTTAAGAAGCCAATTGAATGCATTTGTTTATTATCCAGAGCAAAGACAACAAATGTAGGAAGGAACTGCAGATGCCAGTTTAAACCGAAGATAGACACAAAATACTGGAGCAACAGCGAGACAGGCAGCATCTCTGGAGAGGAGGAATTGGTGATGGTTTGGGTCGAGACCCTTCTTCAGACTGGAAAGAAAGACATAATTTCAGTGAGGCACCAAAAGCTGGAGTAACTCAGCAGATTAGGCAGCATCTCAGGAGTTGCTGCCTGACTAGCTGAGTTACTCCAGTATTTTGTGTCTATCTTTGATGTAAACTAGCATGTGTAGTTTTTTATTGCATTCATTTTAGGGGGGGGGGGGGTTATGTTATAAAGGCATATAAGACTAGATAGGCCACTACTTGTGCATCCACATAGTTTTGGTCACCACATTACAGGAAAGATGACAAGACTGAATGGGAAAAGGTGCAGCAAGGATTTACCACAATGTTGAGGATTGAGGACCTCCTCAATTCACTGTCGCACCGAACACCACAGCCCCACCCGGCCCGGACATGCCCCGTAAAGAGTGGGTGGCCCTGAACCGGCTCTGCACAGGGGTCGGCCGGTTCAATGCCAACATGCATCATTGGGGGTTGCATCCATCAGCAGCCTGCGTGTGTGGAGAAGATCATCAAACAGCACAGCACGTCATTTTCGACTGCACTGTCCTCCGTCCCCCTGGTGGAGGGGTAGACCTCACGGCGCTTGACAACAGCACATTGCACTGGCTACAGCGCCTGGAGGGCATTACATAATTTCTGCTGCCTCAAACGCAAGAAGAAGAAGACCACAATGTTGCCAGGGCTGTAAAATTGGCATGATGGGGAAAGATCTACAAGGGGAGAATTAATTGAGGTGTTTAAAATGATGAGGAGTTTATATAAAGTAAATCAGAACAATCCAATTACCTTTGTGGATAAGGGAGGGGGTAGTAAGCAGATAGGTCAAAAAGCAGGGGGGGGGGGGGGGAGGGCAATGGTTTAAAATAAATGATAGGAAGATTAAAAGGGAGATGAATATTTTTCTTTCCGCATACAGTTAACGGTAGGGACCTTGAATCCTCTGGTTGAAAGGACATTAGAGGTACAAAATCCTCATCAAAGTGTACCTGGATGAGGACTGGGAGAGCTGTGCCTTGCAGGGCTATGGACCTGGTGCAGGAAAGTGGGCTGACTCTAGATAGTTCCTGTTCAACGGGCATGGAATACAGGACTGAGATGCCAGTAAACATTCATAAATGGAATGGTGCTATAGTAAATGGAAATCTATAACATTATTATGAGGTGTGACTTTTCAGTGAATCAAACTTCTTAACCCTGGAGCAATAAATCACAGCAGCTGTCAGTTTAGTTGGTTGACTTAGAAGGATGAGAGGGGATCTTATCGAAACATATAAGATAATTAGGGGATTGGACACATTAGAGGCAGGAAACATGTTCCCAATGTTGGGGGAGTCCAGAACAAGGGGCCACAGTTTAAGAATAAGGGGTAGGCCATTTAGAACGGAGATGAGGAAGAACTTTTTCAGTCAGAGAGTGGTGAAGGTGTGGAATTCTCTGCCTCAGAAGGCAGTGGTGGCCAGTTCGTTGGATGCTTTCAAGAGAGAGCTGGATAGAGCTCTTAAGGATAGCGGAGTGAGGGGGTATGGGGAGAAGGCAGGAACGGGGTACTGATTGAGAGTGATCAGCCATGATCGCATTGAATGGCGGTGCTGGCTCGAATGGCTGAATGGCCTACTCCTGCACCTATTGTCTATTGTCTATTGTCTATTTTTGCTAAAGAGTGAAACTGTTTTCTTTTGAAAGAGAATAACATTGAATTCTATAAAATAGTTTAGTTTAGTTTAGTTTAGAGATACAGTGTGGAAACAGGCCCTTCGGCCCACCGAGACCATGCCGATCAGCAATCAACTGTACACTAGTTCTATCCTACACACTAGGGATATTTAATAGAAGCCAATTAACCTGCAAACCTGCACGTCTTTGGAATGTGTGAGGAAATTTGAGCACCCAGAGAAAACCCAAGCGGTCACAGGGAGAACGTACAAACTCCATACAGACAAGCACCTGTAGTCAGGATCAAACTCGGATCTCTGGCGCTGTAGGGCAGCAACTCTACCGCTGCTCCACCGTATTGCCCCCTGCAATAAAATTGTCTACTTATCCCAAATGCTTTACAACAATGACTATGCTCTATGTGAGCTGCCACATGCTTTACCTCTACAGTCACATGCTTTTGTGCCTGACCACTGCCCCTAACCAGGCTAACACTACCTTTAGGAGTGCGACTGCTTCCTATATCTAGACAACCATTTAATACTCCACTTCCCTGATGTCCAAAATTTAAATTCTTGTACAAATGATTTCTCCATCATTGACATTTATTCTATCATGCCAAAAGTGGGAATGCTCATTGATGTTTGTACAATGTCTAATTCCATTGTAACTCCACAGCAAAGGAAGAATGCAGCAAGACCTAGGCAACATACAGATGTCAGCTGGGAAGTGGCTGGTAACAATTGTGCAACAAAATTATCATTTTCAACAAGAGGCAGTCCAGACACCTACTTCTGACATTTAATGGCATTTCCATCACTGATTATCACCTTTAAAAATGCTGGGTTCACAGTAACTCAGGAAAGTGTCAGAAGGAACTGCAGATGCTGGTTTATACTGAAGACAGACACAAATGAGGTAGTAACTATGCGGGCCAGGCAGCATCTCTGGAGAAAAGGAATAGGTGACGTTTCGGGTCAGGACCCTTCTTCAGTAACTCAACTGGATCAGCTGCATAAATTCAGAGTGATTTAGAGCAGGTCACACTGATGAAGTCAGTCACTCCTGAAATCCAAAATATCCTGATTCAGATGAGTGATGGAATACTCTCTGTATATCTAGATGACAGCAGCGACAATATGAATCGCACGATTGGCACAAAGAACCCTAACGGCCATCCTAAGCATTCATTTTCTCCAGTATGGCTGCAGTGTACACTATTTACAACATGCATCACAGTTAGTTGCCTGGACTACTCCAACAATATCTCTCACACCTGGATTCTCTACCTCACAGGACTAGTGCAGCAGCTAACTGTGATACAAGTAGGAATGAATGTGTAGGAACAGAGTGCTCTCACCCTCAGTAGAGGGAATCTTATAGAAGCATATAAAATGGGGATCTTATAAAAACATATAAAATTATAAAAGGACTGGACAAGCTAGATGCAGGAAAAATGTTCCCAATGTTGGGCGAGTCCAGAACCAGGGGCCACAGTCTTAGAATAAAGGGGAGGCTATTTAAAACTGAGGTGAGAAGGAACCTTTTTCACCCAGAGAGTTGTGAATTTGTGGAATTCTCTGCCAATCAAATCACTGGATGGATTTAAGAGAGAGTTAGATAGAGCTCTAGGGGCTAGTGGAATCAAGGGATCTGGGGAGAAGGCAGGCATGGGTTATTGATTGTGAACGATCAGCCATGATCACAATGAATGGCGGTGCTGGCTCAAAGGGCCAAATGGCCTCCTCCTGCACCTATATTTTATGTTTCTATGTTTCTAACATATCGCATTATACCCACTGCTTCAAATTGCCATCGGCCCCAAAAGGGGTAGCACAGTAGCACAGCTGTAGAGTTGCTGCCTTACAGCGCCAGAGACCCAGGTTCAATCCCGACCATGGGTGCTTTCTGTACGAAGATTTTACATTCTCCCTGTGACCACATAGGTTTTCCTTGTGCGCTCTGGTTTCCTCCCACACTCCAAAGACGTACAGGCTGGTAGGTTAATTGGCTTCGGTAAAATTGTAAATTGTCCCTAGTGTGTAGGGTGGTGATAGTGTATGGGGATCGCTGGTCGGCGTGGACTCGATGGGCTGAAAGGCCTGTTAATGCGTCATAACTCTAAAGTCTAAAGAAAGGATCTAATTGGTTATTCTCCAAGTCACATACCTTTCCGACGTGAAAATATACTGCGGATTATTCATCACGGCTGGGCGGCACGGTAGCGCAGCGGTAGAGTTGCTGCTTTACAGCTAATGCAGCGCCGGAGACTCAGGTTCGATCCTGACTACGGGTGCTGTACTGTAAGGAGTTTGTACGTTCTCCCCGTGACCTGCGTGGGTTTTCTCCGAGATCTTCGGTTTCCTCCCACACTCCAAAGACGTACAGGTATGTAGGTTAATTGGCTGGGTAAATGTAAAAATTGTTCCTAGTGGGTGTAGGATAGTGTTAATGTACGGGGATCGCTGGGCGGCACGGACTTGGTGGGCCGAAAAGGTCTGTTTCCGGCTGTATATATATGATATGATATGATATGAAAATCCTGGAACTCTCTACACAACAGTATTATGAAAATATCTTCATCAGAAAGACTATAGTCTTTAAAGATGACAGCTTCAAATTCGTTTCTCATATGAAATAAAAGATGGGCATTTAATTGTTTCCTTGCGAGTCACACATACTTTTTGAAAAATAAATGAATAGAATGAAACTCTGAGCCAAAGACGCTCAGAATAAAAGAGTTAACTGCAAGGAATCTCACTGTAAACCGTTCAAACTATCAAACAAGGCACAAAGATAAATTTGGTTTATTAATTCCAATCGCCTCCGTTCCATGCTTTAAAATCAAATTAAGATCCAAGGAAGTATCCAGGAAAGAATAAAAAATAATATTTCGTCATGAATAGGAATAAGTATCCAATATGCTAATATTAAGTTCAACATTTTGGCCGTGGCTAATTATTCAAATTTCAATCCAGGAACTAAATCAGTTTGGAAACTTTGAGGTTAAATTGGCAAAGACTTGATTTTCATTGCGACTGGTCTACACTGGAAAATAGAACTGAATATAATTCACTGAACTTTTTTGTTGTAGCACTGTGAGAAATATGTCAAGTATTTTGCTTTGAGATTTGCAAACTCGACATTTATAACAAGGTTTGAACTTACTTTCCTAAGCATAGCAAATGCGCAAATACATAGCCATCAATGAGTCAATGTTTAAGCACAGCTAATCAGAAATTGGACTCCCTGGACTTCAATCCCAACCTCATGATCTGAAATTAGAAATTAACGTTTTACTGCGCAAGATATTGCCTCTTGTTATGCCTTCTGATTTAAGTCGGAATGACAGTGAAAGGACAGAGTGCTTTCACCCTTGTAAGAACACATAGCCTTATCCCCATTACTTACATGCTTAAAATTATCCCTGGCCCTGGAAGGATTTAATTGGTAAGCCTACAGCTTGATTCGTTCAATGCAAATATGACAAATTTGGAAGAGAACTGGCGTGGAAATAGTATGAGCAAAATCCTTTGAATTGCAAGGCTTTGCGTGACAATGGAAGCAGTTTTACATTTCTGTTAGTTACTTTTGGCAACAGAAAAGCCATTTTTATTGCTGACCCTTCCAAAAATTACACTCATCTTTAATGGAGATGAAAGAACCCAAAATAGCCAGAATTTAGTTTAGTTTAGTTTATTATTACCGTTGTGTATAACGGGATGCAATGAAAAACGTTGTTTTCCATGCTATCCAGTCAAATCATACCATTCATGAGTATAATCATGCACAAATGAAAGAGTGCAATGATTCCAGTGGGTAATTGTAAATCCTTTTCTGAGGCAGCACACCAAGAGTTGCCACGCTCCAGTGCCACCTTGCATCCATCAAGTCTCACGTATCTGCAAATATTAAGTCAGATTTTGTCCTAACGAGACTTGCGTTTCTCGTTTTCTCACTATTGTAACTTTAAGGCCCGGTGTCCTGGCAGAACTGGGTGAGTGTGTGCTATTGATAATGTAGGGTGCCAGGCAGGCCTAGTGCAATGCTGTCAGTGGGTTTCATGGTTATAACCACTCCCTGCAACTGCAGTAGGCGCCACTCAATGTGCTCAAATGCTTGGCTGCTGTTGGGCCTCCAACATTTGCCTCATTTTCCTATCCCCACATAACACAATTCCCACATAACACAATTGTAACTACGCTGGCTAAAGGGAAACCTGAACTGCCATCTCATCTTTTGGCACCAGCATTAAATGGTTGCAATTGAATAGACACTCTGGTTTGCTCCCCACTTCAACTCCCTCCAATGACACATTCCGTCCCATTGAAGACTCAGGAGAAGGGAATCAACAGGGAAATTATATCACAACGTTCGACTTGCATCAGTAACCAAAAACAAATTTGGAATATCTTCAATTGAACCACATTAGTAAAGAAATGTAAAGTTAAGTGATTAAATAAATTTGGAATTAGAAAATAACTCATTTCAGTAACAGTGACATGATACATAGATTGTTATAAAAACCCATACTTCGGGGAAGAAAAGCAATCATCCTTACCTGTGCTTGGCCTCGCCTGAATACAAATCCAGATCTGTCAGTGAGGTTAAACCATAAATACCCACAGATGTGACTGGGCAACCAGGACAGTTGAAGAAGCAAATAGGGACAAATTGCAAATTTCTTTCTTATTTGCTACATTAACCCAATGTGAACACAAATGACGTAATCTTCTGCTTCCCTGGACCAGTCTTGAGACATTTGCATACTTACCAATCAAAGGAAAAGATCTCTAACAATTTCACAGCCCAGCAATACCATTTTGAGTGAATACTATTTTGGCCAAATTATATAGTTTGCCATATTTGACATTGAAACCCACATTACATTTGCTCATTATCATCTGCAGAACAGTTTGTTCAGCAATCTGTGAAACAACATTTAAGTTAAAAATAATATCCAGAAATGTTTTGTCATTTGGAAATTCTTCTTTTACCATTGAATTGGTGCAATAGAAATTCTTACTAATATTGCACTGAGAGTCCCTCATAAAGGAAACTTATGATGCAACTGAAACTTGATTATACTATCTTAGTATTCATACATGGATTCTACTCTTTGGCATGTTTGTAATAAATTGCTGAATTGATCAAGAAACATTATGCAGAAATACAGTTTACTTTTTGTTAACAAGGCAAAACCTTAAATGGATCTTTACAGTTACTTTATAGTTGCACAAGATGTTGGTGAGGCTGCATTTGGAGTATTGTGTTAAAATTTGGTCACCCTGCTATAGGAAGGATGTTGTTAAGCTGGAAAGAGTGCAATGAAGATTTACATGGATGTTCCCAGGACTAGAGGGCCTGAGCTAAAGGGAGAGGTTAGTCAGGCTAGGCTTTTATTTCTTGGAGTGCAGAAGGTTGAGGGGTTATCTTATTGAGCTGAATATGATCATGAGAGGAATAGATTGTGTGAATGCACAGAGTATTTTGCCCAGAATAGGGGACATAGGTTTAAGTTGAGAGGGGAAAGATTTAATAGGAACCTGAGTGGCAACTTTTTCACACAGAGGGTAGTGGATATATGGGGCGAGCTGTCAGAGGAGGTAGTTGCGGCAGGTACGATAACAACATTTAAAAGATTTAGACAGCTGCATGTATAGGAAATGTTTGGAGGGATTTCGGCCAAATGGCGGTCAGGTGGGACCAGTATGGGGCATCTTGGTTGGCATGGGCAAGTTAGACAGAAGGGCCTGTTTCCGTACTGTATGGCTCTATGATTATGACTCTATGATAATTTGAAATGCGATGACTATAAAGTCAGTGTAAGTTGCAGCAGTGGATGCACAGTGATTGGCAACTCAGTTCAAATTTCCATCGTATCATTTGCACAACAGTTCAATGATCTGGCAGTTCCAACAAAGGTTTTCAGTGGATGAAAACATCATTCTTACTTTGACCGCACTTTCAAACATCATCTAAGGCTCACTGAATTGTATTTTAACCTTCAAGGAAGTTACTCTGTTGAAAGTTCTGGCATTCTACTAAGATCTACTATTCACAACAATTCAACCTAATAGTACACAGATGTAGCAACCAAGTAATATAAATACCTGGCTCAGGTAAATATGAAAACACACCAAAGCCTCAATTTTCTCAGATCCCTCAGAAAATTCAGCATGTCTCCAATTACTCAAATTTTCAATAGATGCACCATAGAAAGCATCAGATCTGGATATAATAGCATGGTATGGCAACTGTTCTGCCCAAGACTTCACAAAATTGCTGAGAGCTGCGAACGCAGTCCAGTCCATTGCACATATAAGCCGCACACACCTCCTGTGCCCATTCCCATCGATTCCACTTATACTTCATACTGCCTCGGGAAAGCAGCCAACATCAAGGACATTCTCTCTTCTCAAATCTCCTGTCGGGCAGATGTACAACTACTTGAAAACATGTACTACCAAATTCAAGGACTGCTTCTTCCCTGCCGTAATCAGACTCTTGAGCAGACCAAGAGTGTTTTATTGTCATATGTCCCAAAATTGAGCAATGACATTCTTACTTGCAGCAGCGCAACAGATATGCAAATAGACACCATAACAAAGAATAAAAAGTAGTTCAATATACAAAAACAAACAATATATAGTGCAAAAACAAAAAACAATGCCACCCCAAGTCCCTGGTGCAAACAAGACAGTTTGTAATTTGGAGTTTAGTTGAAGTAGGTAGTGTTTAATTTGCTTGGAATGAATTCTTGATCTCTCAGTCTATCTGTTGTGGCCCTTGGACTTTTTTATCTGCACTTTATCTGTAGCTATTGCACTATATTCTGCACTGTTTATTTTCTCTTTTGCACAGTTATGGTATAATTAATCTCAAATGCTGCCTGACCTGATGAGTATTTCCAAGATTCCAACATTTTCAGGTTTCTTTAAAATATTTTTAATATCTGCACCATTTCGTTTAATATAGTATTATGATAAACAATTTCATCAACACCACATTACTGTTTGTGGGATCTTGCCGTGTAAGTCCCTACATTACCATAGCCTCATGTCAAAGTGATGTAGATATGCTTGTGGATGCCCAATAGATTGACTATTCAATTTTACCGATGCCAGTGCTCAGATTGTGGCTGTTGCCGGGGGAGTTTTGTTCTTGGCCTGGTGCAGAAAGTTGTGATATGGCAAGATCAAGTTTCAATATTTTACCAGGAAGACGATCCCATTAAAATTGGCAAAACCAACTCCTTCCTTGTCAATCAAGCCTGGCAACGTGGTCTTTTCCCACTCAGGTATGCAGTCACTCAGTCAGTTCATGTCTCTTTGGAATGTGAATCAGGAATTTCTCCATGTTGATGTCCTCCTTAGTGTCATCCAGTCTTCCTGGGTTGGGGTATATGCCCTGATAATAATTGTCTTGATTTAATGTTAGAGTAAACTGAAGGGTGGATACTAATTCCACAGGGTGAAGTTATCGAGGCGCGAGGCTAGCTCTTGATGGCAAAGCTCTCTCTGTGACGACAACAGTCTTCTTCCGGTTTACCTCTCCAAAAGGTAGATCCACTGACTTGTTCATTGAGGTAGCTTTGCATTTGACTTAGTGGAAATATTTATGTCAAGGCATCCACACTCCTGAACTATGACAGCAGAATGACACTCATCGCCATAGGGATCGTTCATAAGGATCATGCCATGACAGGTTTTGAACTGTTCATGGTTTCTTTTAACAAAGGATATCTATTGTGCACTCGCCACAAGCCAAGCTTGACATAGTGAGAGTCTGTTAATCTATGACAATCTAACATTATGGGTCAGTGAAGAAATGTGGAGATTCTCCGAATACTACCAAGGTGGAAAATGTGAAAGTCAAGTCAAGAAGAGTCACGAGTGTTTTATTGTCATATGTCCCAGATGGAATAATAAAATTCTTACTGGCAGCGGCACAACGGAATATGTAAACAAAGTACACTGTAAACAATATAATAAACAAGAAAAAAACTTCAGTGTGTGTATAAATACATACGTACACATACATACAAATGAAAAACCATCAACCCTCCCTCCACCCTGGTCACCACACCCTCCAGGCAACTACCTCCGCAGGAAGGCCTGGGTTCAACTGAACAGGCTATGAACTGGTGCTGGTCGCTTCACAGCCAACATGAAAAGAAGGGGCATTGCAGACACCAACCTCTGTCCATATGGTCAAGTACAGACCAACAAACATGTCCTAAGGGAATGTGCTGTGACAGGACCTCCCTGCCCACTATCCCAACTTGATAACCCGCAATTAGAGGCTTACCTCAACAATTGCCACTTTTGATTGTTGTAGTTGACATACGAAAGAGAACAATAATAGTGCAATAATAACAATAATAGTCCATGTAGTTCAGAGCTTACTGGTTGTAGTGTTTGATAGCCTGATGGCTGTAGGGAAGAAGCTGTTCCTGATCCTGTACGTTACAGTTTTCAGGCTCCTGTACCTTCTTCCCAGTGGCAGCGGTGAAATGAGTGTGTGACCAGGGTGGTGTGGGTGTCTGATGACCTATGATTAAATACAATCCGCTACCAGCCTGTTAATTCAGAGAAAATATGCTCTTCCCACATCAATATTCATCATCATGATTACTCCAAAATTCCCAACAAAGGTCATTCAGTCTTCAGTGCAGACAAAAACTCACCCAGAGAAAATACGATCCACACAATTCTGAAGTGGAAATCTGATACCTACTGCCATAACATAGCAAAAGGAGACAATTCCATGAAAAATATTTGCGACAAATTACCATTGCATAGGAACAGCAATGAATAACTACTCTTTTTCTTAAACTGGCATTTCTGATTGAAAATAATTTTGAAAAATAGCTCACGTAAAAAGCAACTCCCACCATGGTTCATAAAGCAACACTCAAAGTATTCTTTACCAAAGAAATATCACATTATATACTGTATTTATGAACTCATTCATCTTAGCTGCTGTCACAGTAACAGGCTGCCAACAGCGTTTTGTCTCCTTTCATACTATGGGCTTCATAAGTGGATTAGCCTTTTATCACTTCTGCTGCACACTGCCTCACCCATGTTGAATGGGGATTTATGGATGCAATTATCCTTTTTTCATATTAGTTATCATCATATAATTTGAGGCAAAATGGAGTACAGTCGACCCAGGCAGAAGTTGTTTGTTGTGCGTGCCCATCTCCCATTCTCTTGGTGCCAGGTGAACACATTTCTCAATCACACCAAACTCCAATTTCAGAAAGAAATTCCATCATAAAATATGCATAGGTCATTTTATTGCATTAATGGAGCACAGTTAAAGGCACTCCATAAAGTAAAGCCACTAAGTGAGTATTAAGAAGGTTGGTAATGAGGTTATCTCTGCCAAGTTTAGTTATGTTTGCTGTTAATCCTACCCCTTGCTGGAGCAACATTAAAAGCTACTGCTATGTTTAATTAACATCTGTATTCCCTGACACAAAGCTGATGATCAAAGGAAAGACAACATGGAGTGAGCGTCCAGGAAGAGACAAGCCGTTACATCTATAATTACTGCAACTCACAGCAGCCTTCTCTCCCATCTCATTAACATCACAGTAGGCTATGGCACTAGAAGCCATTAACCGGATGTCTGGTCACAGCTACAACATTGGACTGGGTCTTTTTTCAACCTTATTGTAATGCAAACTATTTGCTATGACCTGTAAATCTGTAAATAAACAAGAAGCCTTTGTACTGCGTTAGCTCCTTGGGTTGTTTATGAATTCTGGCACTTTCGCACGTCACCAGCTACAGTCTGAAATGTAGCGAGACCATATGCAGGAGTCAGTGCCATAGCAGGGCCACACAAATATAGGTCAGTAAATGTGCCAGCTGAGTAAGACATCCTGCTCCAGAAAACAACCTGGGGAGCCAATCTCGCATGCTTGTAATATAAGAAGATAACTGCAGATGCTGGTACAAATCGAAGGTATTTATTCACAAAATGCTGGAGTAACTCAGCAGGTCAGGCAGCATCTCGGGAGAGAAGGAATGGGTGACGTTTCGGGTCGGTCTGAAGAAGGGTCTCGACCCGAAACGTCACCCATTCCTTCTCTCCCGAGATGCTGCCTGACCTGCTGAGTTACTCCAGCATTTTGTGAATAAATACCTGCACATACTTGTAATCTGGCTTTGTGTTACGAAGCCACAGTCTGCCATATCTCTGGAGATTGGCAGGCAGCATTGAATGAAAGTACAGAAGTGCGGTTCTGTGGTCACTCTCAAGTCTTTGCTGGAATTCTTTAAGTAGTAAAAATAGCAGGACAGACAAAGGAGAGTAAGTAGATGGTGTTTACTTAGATTTTCAGAAACCTCTTGATAAAGTGCCACACGTTAAGCTGCTTAGGAAGATGAGAACCCATGGTATCAAAGGGCAGATACTAGCCTGGATCAGCAATCTGGGCAAAGTTTGCTTGCAATTGGAAAAGTCATAATTGCTGTGGTGCTGACAGTTCCTACCACCAATTGTGGTTGTATTACAGCAGTAAAATATTTCCTGAATTCTTCTGTGGCTTTTTATTCCTTGTGTTGCCCTAAGACTTCAGGTTCGATCCTGACTACGGGTGCTGCACTGTAAGGAGTTTGTACGTTCTCCCCGTGACCTGCGTGGGTTTTCTCCGAGATCTTCGGTTTCCTCCCACACTCCAAAGACGTACAGGTATGTAGGTTAATTGGCTGGGTAAATGTAAAAATTGTCCCTAGTGGGTGTAGGATAGTGTTAATGTACGGGGATCGCTGGGCGGCACGGACTTGGAGGGCCGAAAAGGCCTGTTTCCGGCTGTATATATATGATATGATATGATATGATAATTTCTAATAATAAAGTTTGATATTTCAACAAAATTGTCTGTTGGAAATGTTGGTACATTTTATAATCTTTTAAAATATTCTGATTACTTAGAACATTTCTAAAGAATAGTTTATTGCTAATTTAATTCAATCGGTTGTAATATTTAAAACTACATTTAGGCTACGTTATGGAAATATTTTTCTCTGCCGCTTTATTTCCTTCCTAGTTGGAAAAATGTCCTTTTAATTTAGTGTTATCAATGAAATGCCCATTTTTTGCATATTGAAAACTATTAAAAAATCATTTTCTTAAAAAAGTGTATAAAATCTTGAGAGGCATAGATCGGGTAGATGCACAGAGTCTCTTGCCCAGAGTAGGGGAATCGAGGACCAGAGGACATAGGTTCAAGGTGAAGAGGAAATAATTTAATAGGAAACTGAGGAGTAACATTTTCACACAAAGGGTGGTGGGTGTATGGAACAAGCTGCCAGATGAGGTAGTTGAGACTGGGACTATCCCATCGTTTAAGAACCAGTTAGACAGGTACATGGATAGGACAGGTTTGGAGGGATATGGACCAAGCGCAGGCAGGTGGGACTAATGCAGCTGGACATGTTGGCTGGTGTGGGCAAGTTGGGCCGAAGGGCCTGTTTCCACACTGTATCACTCTATGACTGCATCCTTGCACCATAGCAAGGCTAAAATCAGTGCCAATTAATGTTACAGTACCTATCTGTGCTAATCGTTTTTGGCAAATATATCTACTGACACCAGCAATATAGTACTCGGACAGCTGGTCTTTGCTGGACACAGAGGTGCCGTGTGGTACTTAGTAAGCAGGCTAAATTCTGAACTATTTTTCCAGAGAATGCAAATTTATATCTCCTGCTTTGGCAGTGTGACAATTTGAATTCCGAGGAAAAAAATTGGGAAATAAAATACCTGGTTTGAATAAAAGTGACCATGAAATTATGAGAATGTCATTAAAAAAACTCAATGGGAAGGTGTTTATGCCAAAGATCAGATCAGCCAAAGGTCTGATTAAATGACAGAGCAAACTTGAGGGCTATAAGTAATGGCAGGGAATGTTCATAATTTTAGATGTTAAAAACAATATCCTTTAAGAAAACAAATCTTCCATTCTTGCAGGTTTTGTGTATTAGCAAGTAATTGACTGGTGCTCTGGAGTCTGGTGCTTTGGTGCTATAGCCTTTTGAATGCAGTCACTCTCTCGAACAACTCTCCATTAATGATGATGTCTGATACGAGAATGGAAATTCATTCCTGAAAAAGGTACACCTAAACTCATATGCACTTCAAGTACCAATGTGGTTGACTCTTAACTGTCCTCTAAGAATGAGTAGGTTAACCTATGATGAGTGTTTGTCGGCACTGGGCCTGTAATCGCTGGAGTTTAGAAGAATGAGGGGGGACCTCATTGAAACATACAAAATAGTGAAAGGCTTGGATAGAGTGTATGTGGAGAGGATGTTTCCACTAGTGGGAGAGTCTAGGGCTGGAGGCCATAGCTTCAGAATTAAAGGACTTTCTTTTAGGAAGGAGATGAGGAGAAATGTCTTTAGTCAGTGGTTGGTGAATCTGTGGAATTCTTTGCCACAGAAGGCTGTGGAGGCCAAGTCAGTGGATATTTTTAAGGCAGAGATAGATAGAAAGATTCTTGATTAGTACAGGTGTCAGAGGTTTTGGGGAGAAGGCAGGAGAATGGGATTAGGAGGGAGAGATAGATCAGCCATGATTGAATGGCAGAGTAGACTTGATGGGCCAAATGGCCTAATTCTACTCCTATCATTTATGACATGACCTCTATGCAGCCCAAGAAGCTAGGTGTGTCAAACACTTACTGATGAATAAAATGACTTGAATTTCTAAAAAAACTTTCCATGCTATCAGGACATCCTAACTGAGCTATGATCAAAGTAAGTACTACTTAAAGTGGAGTCACTGTTGTAATGTTATAATGGAACAAGATTGTGATCTACCATGATTTGCATAAGAAAACTAATCCAAGTCCCAAGAATTAATTGTTATCTGAAATAAAGGTGACCTAAAGAGAGATTTATCTTTACCCTTCAAGCAAAGGTTTTAATTTTGCATATTTTCTTTCCCTGACAGCATTCTGTTAACCCTGCAACAAATGCCAAAATAATCAGTGTTTTCTTTTCCTTTAATTGTTCTTATTTAGGATTAAGAAAACTGGATTCTATTTTAACAGCATTAAAAGAGAAATGGTGACCTAACTCAGGCTTGGATCATTCTGAACGTGCTCTTCTCAATTTAAAAGAAAAACTCTCCAAGAATCAAATTGTCCCTCTACAACAAGGGAGCACATGGTTCAACAGGCAGAAGCTACACCTCTGTAGAAATGAATGTACACATTGTGCACTGAGGATTTATCAACTACTCTTTGGTATGAAAGTGATGTGAGATATTGAACACAGGCTTGACTTCGCTCATACATTCTCTCAGAGTCAAGTGTGGCTTGTTTTGACTCCAGTTTTTAAGGGCTGAGGAATGCTAAGTTCAGACCTCTGCAACTGGTTGGGTAGGTGGTGCACGATTAGCAGGTAGTAAACTCTTTCTATCCCTTGTACTCAGTCTCCCACCTGGTTCCTTTGCAGGGACCCAAGGTGTTCAGTGCATCCAACACCATGGGCAATCTAATTTAACCAAGGTTAAGAGCAACAGACTCAAAATCCATTGAAATCTCACATCAAAATTAACTATTAATAAAGCAAGTTGTATGATCCACTCAATTTTTTTTCCCCTCCCCTCCCCCTCCCTCCCCCTACCCCCCTCCCTCCCTCCCCTCTCCCTCCCCCTACCCCATCCCCTCCCCCCTCCTTCCCCATCTCCCTCCACACCTCCCTCCTCCCTCCACACCTCCCTCCTCCCTCCCTCCCCCTTCCCTCCCTCCCGTCCTCCCGGTTACAATGGAAACCCTACGAGGACAGGCCCAACGGGGAAAGAGGGGAACTGGGAAAAGGGGAGGTCCCCCTCCTTCCCCCCTTCCCCCCTCCCCTCCCCTCCCAAACAGTTCACAGTACCTCCTCAATTAGCCTCAAAAGCTAGGGAGTAGAAATAGGTTTTGAGCCTGGACTTAAAGGAGTCGATGGAGGAGGCAGTTCTGATGGGGAGAGGGATGCTCTTTCAAACCTTCCCCTCTCTCCCTCCCCCCTCCCCCCTTTCCGCCCTCCCCTTCCCCCCCTCCCTCCCCTCCTCCCTCCTCCCTCCCTCCCTCCCTCCCCTCCTCCCGGTTACAATGGAAACCCTACAAGGACGGGCACAACGGGGAAAGAGGGGTACTGGGAAAAGGGGAGGTCCTCCTCCCTCCCCCCCTTCCCTCTCCCCTTCCCCCCTCCCCCTTCCCCTCCCTCCCTCCCCCCTCCCTCCCCCCTACCCCCTCCCTCCCCTCTCCCTCCCCCCTCCCCTCCCCCCTCCCATCCCACAACGGGTAAAGAGGGGTACTGGGAAAACAGGTGGTCCCCCTTCCCCCCTCCCTCCCCGCTTCCCGGTTACAATGGAAACCCTACGAGGACGGGCCCAACGGGCCCACTTGGTCTAGTGATCCACTCAATTTTTGGGTGCTGTGTTAAATCAAAGTACACAGAGCTGGATGTCTTTGCTGTGGATTTAGAGGGAAGTTTGCACAAAGAAAAAGATTAGTCATGAACAAATGGGGCCCAAACTTTAAATCTGTACAGAAAATGAGACAGATCAATCCCACCCCATCTATTGCCGAAAGCAATTAGATTGTTGCCTTTAAACACGTCATGGACTGCAATGCAAAACTCCCAGTTGAATCTCCTTCAAACGTTTTAATGAAAATAGCGTGTAATGCAAATTGAAATGCAGTCCACACACCCACCTTTCTCTGAATGTTGTTAAAAACTGTGACAGTAGCACTTTTGCATTGCAAAGGATTCCTGCAACATTCAACAAAATGTGTTAATCACCAACAGTTGCAGAAATAAATAAATGGTTGAGAACAATTAACATACTAAAAAGGAATGCTGGTTTTTAGGATCCTCTGTGCAATAAAGAAAATGTTAAAACACTTCGTTCATTCCAGTAAAAATTGCAAATAAATCCATAAGAAACACTGTATCTGATTAATCTTGCACAGTTTTCATTGTATTTTTAGCCGCCATCTGGCAGGTATTGCAATCGTGAAGTCAAGGACATAGACGTTACTTTAGAGGCTCTCAGTCCAGTCATCGAGGGGCAGGTACTATCTTTGTTCAGTAACGAACACAAGCACTGATGAGGAAAAGATCATCCTGCCTCAGCATCACAGAACATTACTGAGAATACATACCTATTTTTGACATGGGAACGTAGGTATATCCAGACAAAATAAGAAAGGGCATTAGATGGTTAGTAATATTCATGTGAGAAAGTATAATTGGCCACCTGTTGTGCTCACCTTTGCAGCATGTGATCAAATGAATTATAGGAGCATATCGAAAGAGAAGGGAGGCAGAATCTGCATCACATTTAAGTAATGTTCGATATGTATCTGAGGAGCCATATACATGAAAGTTGGCACATTCATGTATACAGCACCGACAAAGTTAACGTCCAAGAATAAGGAATATACAATATAAAAATCACAATTTTATTGACGACAGTAAGGTACAATGCTAATGCAAATATATCCTACATAGTGTGAATAACCAACAGTGATTGAGGTCATGCAATTTATTAAAAGATTAAAGAGTTTTATAGCCATTTGATAATCAAAACTCCGGTTTGTAGTGCAGTTTATATATTGTCCATAGTTTAGGTATAATCAGTGTTTATTTTGTAGAGATAAAGGCGTCCTGGTCTAGTGGTGTGATGGAGGAGAGAGTGCTACAAAAAGGTGTCATGTCCTCACAACAACAGGAAGTGAAATTTGCATTAACAGACCCATGGCTGAACTGTTGTGTTCTTTAGCGGTTGAATAAACACTCGCGTAAAAACACAGTCGGACTCACTGTATCTTTTTAAAGAACACAACATGGTGTCAGAAGTCCTGTAGGGTGCGTGAAGTGTACTTTGAGTCGAACAACTATCGTTTGGAGCTCGTTGACGGCAAAAGAGAAAGAAGAGTGCGACATGCAAGACGACAACGCACAGAGAGCCCCGGTAGGACCAAATGCTACATTTAGCATCCAGCCTCCGGAGTCCTTCGACTTTTCAAAGCCGCAAGAGTGGGCCAAATGGATACGGAGGTTCGAAAGGTTCCGTCTGGCAAGCAACTTGAATGCCAGCTCCGAAGATAATCAAGTTAACACGCTGATTTATTGCATGGGAGATGAGGCGGACGATGTTCTGCGCAGGTTAAACCTGACAGTAGCACAAAGCGGAACGTACATAGGGGTGCGCGATGGCTTCCAACGATTTTTCATAGTAAAGAAAAATATAATCTATGAGCGTGCCAAGTTCAACATGCGCAGGCAGGGAGAACATGAAACAGTGGATGCCTTTGTCACTGCGTTATATGCGCTGGCAGAGCACTGTCACTACGGGGTGCTACACGACGAGCTGATACGCGACAGGCTTGTTGTCGGACTGATGGATAAGCGGCTGTCCGAACGTATGCAGCTTGACGCAGAATTGATGCTCGAAAAGGCCGTCAATATGGCGAGGCAGAGTGAGGAGGTGAAACGGCAACAATCTTCTCTGCGAGGTGACACCAGGACAGAGACAAGTGATGCTAAATCTGTGGACAGAGTGTATAAGAGCAGTAGTAAAGGTGCCAAAAACAAACCTCACCAGGCTTATGGCCACCAACTCAAAACACACAGCGCCCAACACAGCAGGGGGAAAAGTGTACAGTGCCATAAATGTGGCAGCTCTCCGTCCCATCCAAGGCAGGATTGCCCGGCAAAGGATGCGAAATGCCATTTATGTGGGAGAAAGGGACACTACAAGCGTGTGTGTAGATCACCCAAAACCATGCAGTAAGTTGAAGAGGACGAGGATGTTATGTTCCTAGGCAGCGTCACAGCCGATGGAGAGCCATGGATGGTAAACATCGACATAAATGATAAAAACGTGTCATTCAAAATTGACACCGGCGCCGATGTTACAGTCCTACCCCACACCGTGTTTAAAGAGATCTATAGAGACAGCGATCCACCTACCCTCCGTAAAGCAACCAAGCCACTGCTGGGACCCGGGAGGAGTCCACTAGAAGTTGTGGGCGTCGCTGGGCTGTTCCTGGTGAAAGGAGAGAAAAGGGTGATGGAGGACGTGTACGTCACACGACACCTGCACACTGCATTGCTGGGGAGGCCTGCTATCGGCAAGCTGGAGCTTGTGGTTCGGCTAGACAGCATCACCATAGAGACACTTAAGACTAGCTACCCGAAGCTATGCAGCGGTCTCGGGGAGGTACGACAGCAGTATGCCATCAAGCTGAAACCAGGGGCCCAACCGTTCTCATTGAAGACACCCAGAAGGATTCCGTTGCCGCTGATGGGTAAAGTCGAGCGAGAACTGTCCCGCATGGAAGGCCTGGGGGTGATCACCAGGGTTGAAGAGCCTACTGACTGGTGTTCAGGCATGGTGGTGGTGCCGAAAAAGACAGGAGCCGTATGCATATGCGTCGATCTCACTAACCTCAACGAGTCGGTGTGTCGAGAAAAGTACATCCTGCCATCGGTGGAGGAAACACTGGGGATGCTGGCTGGAGCCAGAATATTCAGCAAGTTGGATGCCAACCCGGGGTTTTGGCAAATACCCCTGACCGAAGACTCAGCAAAATACACAACATTCATCACACCCTTCGGTCGTTACTACTTCAAGCGGCTGCCCTTCGGCATTGCCTCTGCCCCCGAACACTTTCAAAATAGGATGGTGTCAGAGGTCACAGAGGGACTCGAGGGAATCGTCTGCCACATGGATGATGTACTGGTCTGGGGCCAAACACGAGAGGAGCACGACGCTCGTCTGCATACTGTGCTGGCGAGGATCCAAAAGGCGGGCATTACGCTTAACATTGACAAATGTGACCTGTCGAAGGAAGAGGTGACCTTTCTTGGTCATGTCCTCTCCTCCAGTGGCATTAGTCCTGACCCGAGCAAGACTGAGGCTGTAAGGAAGATGGAGGAGCCGACCAATGTGAGTGAGCTGAGGAACTTTCTCGGAATGGTTAACCAGCTGGGGAAGTTCATCCCGCAACTAGCAGAGAGAGACAAGGCTCTGCGAGACCTCCTGTCAAAGAGGAACTGCTGGCTGTGGGGCGTCGACCAGGCAAGAGCGTTTCAAGATTTGAAAAATGCACTGGTATCCCCACCTGTACTAGCCAAGTACAACATGAACCGTGAATGCAAAGTCTCAGCAGACGCGTCATCGTACGGCCTGGGAAGTGTACTTCTCCAAAAATGGGATGAGGAGTGGAGACCGGTAGCCTACGTGTCGCGATCTCTCACACAGACGGAGCAGAGATACACGCAGGTGGAGAAAGAGGCCTTGGGCCTGACCTGGGCTTGTGAAAGGTTCCGCAACTTTCTCATCGGTAAACACTTCCAGATGGAGACGGATCATAAGCCTCTCCTGAGTCTGCTGGGGTCACAGGCACTGGATGCTCTCCCTCCACGGATTCAGCGTTTCCGGATGCGCCTCATGCGCTATTCTTACTCCATTTCTCATGTGCCAGGAAAGTGTCTGTGGACAGCTGATACGCTGTCGCGTGCTCCAGTGAAAATGGGGGAAACGCCTGACGAAAAGGAGTTGTTTGAGAATACAAACATCTATGTGGACATGATAATAGAGAAGCTGCCGTCAAGCACTGCCTACCTGGATGAGTTAAGAGCGGAGCTAAAAAGGGACAGTGTGTGCGCACGCGTAATGCAGCTGTGTCAGGAAGGATGGCCAACGAATAGCAACAGTGAACCGGCACTCAGGCTGTACTGGGCAGAACAAGCATTGCTCACGGTAAATGACGGACTGTTACTCAAAGGGGACAGATTAGTCATACCCTCTACTATGAGGAACGACGTGCTGACCAGACTACATGAAGGTCACCAGGCAGTGGTGAAGTGTAGAGAGCGTGCACGATGGTCAGTGTGGTGGCCTGGACTAAGTCAGCAGCTGAACGAATTGGTCCTCAACTGCCGGACATGCAGCAAAGAGAGACAGAACCACACAGAGCCGCTGATGCCATCACAATACCCAGGCCGACCATGGCAAAAGCTGGGAGCTGACTTGTTCATGCTGGGAAGCAAGAACTACCTGCTGGTAGTGGATTATGCATCGAGATACGTGGAAATCGCTCCACTCAGCCCCACCAAGTCGACAGATGTAATCCACCACCTCAAATCAATGTTTGCACGTCACGGCATTCCGGAGACATTGGTCACAGACAATGGGCCTCAGTTTGCTGGAACCGCCTTTGCTGCGTTTGCAAAGTCGTATGGTTTCCGCCATGTTACAAGCAGCCCGAGATATCCTCAGAGTAACGGGGAGGCCGAACGTGCAGTCAAGACAGTGAAGGGTCTCCTGAAGAAAGCGGCGGATCCCTACCTCGCTTTACTTGCATATAGAGCGACCCCACTGCAAAACGGGTACAGCCCAGCCCAACTCCTTATGGGGAGAAGGCTTCGCACTACGGTACCAACACTTCCAGCCCTGCTGAATCCTGCTCTTCCCGACAATGAAGTGGTTGCGTGGAAGGAAAAGGAGAAGAGAATCAGAGATGCACAACGGTCCAACCTGCGGCATCGTGCACGGAGTCTCGACAGGCTCTTTCCCGGACAAGAAGTGTGGGTCACGGATCAAGGCGAAGCTGGAGCTGTGATCGGCAGCCACACCGCCCCCCGCTCTTACATCGTGGAGGGACCTCACGGGACGGTCAGGCGAAACCGTCGCCATCTAATTCCCATGAAACCCTTGCCGGACCAGAGTGGGGGTGGTATGAAAGAGCAACTCCCGGGTTGCATTCCAGAGCAGAGCTCAGCAGAACCACCAAAAGAGAACATTCCAGAGCAGAGCTCAGCAGAGCCACCAAAAGAGAACATTCCAGAACTGCCATCCACTCCCAGAACCAGGTTTGGGAGAAGAGTGGTGAGACCAGATAGGTTGAACTATAAGTGGAAAAAAAAGAGAGTTTCTAAAGAAAAATGTTTTTCTAATTTAGTGAAAAGGGTAAAATCCTTTTCACTAAGACAATGTGTTTACATGTACTTATGTTGAATTAATTTAGTTCAGATAGGAACAGACCTTCCAGCTAAAGAGGCAGAATAATCCTCTAAGGTCTGGTGAATCAACCGCAGTCTACCGATTGATTCTAGAAAGGGGAGATGTGGTGTTATTGCAATGTGCCTTTAAGACTACACAGGTCTATTGGTAGGGGGTCATCAGAGGGGGACAGGGAGGAGCCCGGGGGGAGCAGATGGCGGTTGAATAAACACTCGCGTAAAAACACAGTCGGACTCACTGTATCTTTTTAAAGAACACAACAGAACTAGGCATATGTGAGCCACTGCAGCAACCAATCAGCATATTCAACCGGCATGGTGGCGCAGTAGTAGAGTTGCTGCTTTACAGCGCCAGAGACCCAAGTTCAATTCTGACTACAGATGCTGTCTGTATGCAGTTTGTACATTCATCCCCAATATGGGAAGCTTTCTCTGCTGATGTGTTTTAGGGGCATTATAATCATTAGGATGAATCGAGTCAAAGAGTCATACAGCGTGGAAACAGGCCCTTCAGCTCAACCTGCCCACGCCAACCAACACGTCCCATCTACACTAGTCCCACATGCCTGCGTTTGACCCAGAACCCTCTAAACCTATAATATCCATGTACCTTTCCAAATGTCTCTCAAATATTGTGATTCTTGGAAATTGCCTGTGCCTCCATCTTCTAAATACCTTCAAATGTTATGATAGTACCGGCCTCAACTACCTCCTCCGGCAGCTCGTTCATATTAAATCATTCCCCACTCACCTTAAACCTGTGTCCTTGTTCTCGATTCCCCTACTTTGGGCAAAAAACTGTGTATTTACCCAATCTATTCTTCTCATGATCTTGTACACCTTTATAAGACCATCCCTCATCCTCGTGCATTCCAAGGACCAAAGCTTCGGCCCTCAAGGCCTGGCAACATCCTTGAAATCTTCTCAGCATCTTTTTGAGCTTGATAACATCTTTCCTATAACATGGTGAGGTGGGAGCTGCTTTATGTCCTCGTCGTCCACCCTGGGTAGTTGTACAGAACGGGCAAAATTTGCAGCAAAGCGTCAACTACGGTACTCTGAAGCACCAATTGCCACTTTTGATTGTTGTAGTTGACATATGAAAGAAGAAAGAAGAAGATAACTTGGTGACCAAAACTGAACATGATACTGAATACAAACTGCCCACAATGTGGTCTCACCAAAGTCTTATCAGTTGTAACAGGCCAATGTGTTGAAAGCCTTCTTGACGAACTATCTACCTGTAATGCCATTTTCAACGAACTATGTATCTGCACTCCTAGATCTCTCTGCTCTCCAACACTCCCCAGAGAACTGCCATTCACTGTTTAGGTCCTGACTTTGTTGGACTGCTCAAAATGTAACACATCACGTTTCTCTGTATTAAATTCCATCAAACATTCCTCAGCCCACAGGCCCAACTGAACAGGATCCTGCAGCAACCTTTGACAACTATCTTCACTATCCACAATACCACCCACTTTAGTGTCATTTTCTAACTTGCCAATTATCCCTTGTACGTGCTCATCCAAAACATTTATAAAGATGACAAACAGCAATAAATCTCGAATCCCCGAGGCACACCACTAGTCACAGGCCTCCAGTCCGAGAAACAATATTCCACCATCACCCCCGCTTCCTTTCATGAAGCCAATTTTCTATCTAGTACGTTATGATGAATATCAAATGATTTGTTCATCAGTTTTGAGAAAAAAAATATTATAGTATTGTATTTAAGAAAATATTCATAGTTTTGATAGAAATAGTGACTGAAGGAGAGTTAACTCTATTTCCTCTGTCTAAATTTCTAATAAATAGTGACCAGAAGTAATCGGCTTTCCTCCATTCCATTAAAATGGCGTTGGCAGTTATGTTTTAGTTGGAATTGCATTGTAGATACTACTAATTAACCAAGATCTATTAATTCAGGGAATATTTGAGACATAGCCGAGTTCTTGGGTGCACACTTTCTGGTCTTCTCTTCTCTAAATTACTGCTTTATTCAGTGGCTCCCAATCCCTTCAATCAACAGCTCCCGTTTAACGCAGCTGGAAACATTCTCACTGCAAGACAAGTGAATAACCTTCCAGATTCATTGTCTTAAATTATGCAGATTCTCCTCCAATCGCATTTAGAAAGGTTATGCTCACGAAAGAAGCAAAAATATTTGACAACTCTGCTTTGAAATTTTCTACTCACAGTAGGATCCAATCTCTTGCAGCTTCAGGCTTGCACAATTTTGTACCATGCATTGGAAATTTGAAGGCACTGGTTAATCCTGAGGAATCAACTTAAAAATAAACAAAACAACATAGTGGAGTGAAGGTTCCACCCAATAGTTCAACCTGTTATAGTTTATAGAGTTATGGAGCTGTGCAGGATGAAAATGGGCACTTCAACCTAACTTATTTGCTGACCACGTTGCCTACCTGAGGTAGGCCTTTAATACTCCAAACTTTTTCTATCCATGTATTATTTGAACTGTTAAGTATCTTTTAAATGTTACAATTGGACCCGTCTCTCCCACTTCCTTTGGCAGCTTATTCCATACATGTACCATTCTCTGCCTGAACAAAAAACTTGTCCCTCAGGTCTCCTTTAAACCATTCCCCTTTCAACATAAACCTGTTTAGATTCCACGATCCCGGGGAAAAGACTGTGACAATCCATCTAATTTATGTTCTCGTGCTTTTTATAAATCTTCATAAGGTCAATCCTTAGCCCCCTGGGTTCCAGGGAAAATAATCCTCTAATTTGAAAAACAACTCTCTAAAACTATTGGATAGGCACAAAATGCTGGAGAAATGCAACGGGCAGGCAGCATTTCTGGATAGAAGGAATGGATGATGTTTTGGGTCGAGATCCTTCTTCAGACTCGGGTCTCGATCCGATCCTTCATCCAGAGATACTGCCTGTCCCGCTGAGTAACTCCAGCATTTTGTGTCTATCTTTTGTTTAAACCAGCATCTGCAGTTCCTTCCTACACATCTCTAAAACCACTGTCTGACTCCTGCCAACCAGTCAATTTTGGTTCTAATTGGCTGGCTCACCCAAGGGATTTTTTTAGTTTTAGAGATATAGTGCGGAAACAACCCCTTCGGTCCATCGAGTCCGCACCGACCAGAGATCACCCACTCACATTAGTTCTATTCTACACACTCGGCACAATTTACAGAAGCCAATTAACCTGCAAACCAGCAGATCTTTGGAATGTGGAAGGAAACCAGTGCACCCAGATAAAACCCATGCAGTCATAGGGAGAATGTACAAGCTCCATACAGACTGTATCCACAGTCAAGATGGAACCCGGGTTATTGGCGCTGTTAGGCAGCAACTCTAGCACTGTGCCACTGTGCCGCCCTACATCATGTGGTGTAGGGGCAGAAATAAATCAATTATCAAATGTTCAAGAGGAGACAAAAAGCAGCATTACATTATTTGAGGACCAGCCTACCATGCAGGACCTTTTCAAATGAAGACAACATTTACTCCCTTGCTCTCATTGTCACTTTTCAAAACACTTCATCAAATTCATGGAACGATTACCATGCACAAAGTCATGCTGTCTATTCCAAATCAGTCCTTCCAAGCAATTTCATCCCTAACTTCCCAAGATGTCCTGGCATACATTTGGTCAGATCCCAGGGATTTATCCATCTTTCTGCACGTTTAGACCACCTCCTCAATACATCATTATTCTCTTCCCTGAATTCCCAAGCTGTCATGACCTTCTACGTGGTAAATACCAATGAAATATTCATTTGAGACTTTTTCCCATCTCCTGTAGATCAACCACATTGATCTCTTTAAAGAGATACAACATCCCCATCAGGAGAATGACACACGATTCATGAATTAAGAAAAGGTATGAAAAAAAAAATCTGTTATTACCCTGGTTGCGAAATAATAGATGTGACCAGAAAATATTAGCGGTGGTCATATAAAGAGGCTTTTGGACACTAGCCTTAACTTTGAGGACCTATTGTGAAAATTAAATTATCAACTTCTCTCACTATAAGTATTGCCAGGAGGTCAAGATATTAAAGTGCTGCCTGACCTGCTGAGTTACTCCAGCATTTTGAGAATAGGTAAATAATAACAGTTTACTTCCCAGAAAATAAATAATTTGTGGCAATCTCAAAATTATTAAAAAATCTCAAAGCAATGCCATCCCAAAAGTTATTTCCTTACAGCTTATGGAGATGTGTCAATTTGAATTATTAATCTTTCAGGATCACATAGAAGGGATGAATGTGTACCAGTCTTTCTCAATCGCCTCCATTAATGGAAAAGTCTCAAAATAGATTAAGCTTAAAGAGATATGACGAACAATTTTGTCATTGAATGTTGGAAAGACGAATTTTGAGTAATTTCTACGGGTAACCCAAAAGTGGCTTAATGGAAATAAAAAGAGAAATGGTTCCAGCGAGATACAGCTCAAACATGTCACTATGAGCAATGGCAAAAAATCAACTCTTCTCTTTGGTCACAATTATTCAAAGATATACCTAGTTTAAGTAAATCCCAACACTGGCATTTGACATTGTTGTTAGATATTCAAAGTACCCAGACAAAATATGGGGCCCATTTGTACCTTTTTTATGGACATGCATTAATTGTCCATAAAAAATGTGCCCTGCATCTGTTTTTAAGCTTTTGTATCTATTTCCTGTTGAAGTCTTGCCTGACTGGGCATTTCCTGTTGAAATCCATTCTAACCTCTTTCCATTATACTTTGCACAGATGACAATGTGGGGTGGGAGCTGCTTTATGTCCTCGTCGTCTACCCTGGGTAGTTCTACGGAACTGGCAAAATTTGCAGCAAAGCGTCATCTACGGTACTCTGAAGCACCAATTGACACTTTTGATTGTTGTAGTTGACATACGAAAGAAGGAGATAACAATGTCTTCAAAGTATGGGACTCCTTTTAAGTAATTAACATCAAAATCTGTATCAAAAAGATGCAAGATATGACCTCTGCAATTACATCTTAATGAAATGTTTGGTACTTCACAATTAAAGCAATGAACCACGAACAAATTGAAGTGATTTCCCCCAGCTGTAACATAGATATTACATGTAGAAAAAGTATACATGTAACTTATATATTCACAAATGGTGTCAATATACTTTGTGCTGCAATAAAACTTCAATAATTTGGCTCTCACTGGATTTTGGTCGTGTTTTGTCTCTTGGTTGTGCCAGAATAGCAATTTTTCAGATTGTATGCCTTTACTCTGATTAATATTAAAATTTACAATTATTTCTCCTTTCATGCTACACAACCGTATCATCTTCGTGAACTCTATTACTTTATAGGCAATGGGAAATACATGAGCATTCCTGACATAGATGTGGCCAACAAGTTTTTGATGGCTGGTGTTCTTGACCCCAATCCTAAACTCTGGTCACATTAGTGTCCCAAAGTCCAGACCACTTCCCTTTCCCCCTGAGTCTGGTTCCACACTCCGCTTTCACTCTGCAACCCTGCATGCATTCTAGATAAATGAGTGAATCCAATGCCGAATAACCACTGGGTGGCGCCACCAGCACTGGCTGCCTCGCCAACAGTCTGTTTGTCCTTTCTACTGATTTTATTGTTTTAATTATGTGTTAAAAGTATGATTTAGTGTTTCTTGGTTGGCTTTATGTGGGGGATGGGGAGGAATTGGGGGAAACTGTGTTTCAATCTCTTACCTCGAGGGAGATGTGATTTTTGTACGTATCATATCTCCGTCCCCACTGCGGACTAACATCGAGGAGTTGGCGGCCTTTCCTGGAGACCGGCCCGGCGTTTCATGCCGCGGGCGCGGCTGGACTTTAACATCGTGAATCTTCCAATCCTTTGCTGAGGATTGACTGTGGAGTGCTCCAACCGCGGAGCGTGTGGACTTTAACACCGTGAAACCAGTGGTCTCTGGCAAGAAGAGGCCGACTCGCAGAGAGTTTTTCAACCGTCCCAACACCGGAGTTTCGATCATCCCGACACAAGGGCTTGGACAGTTGGCAGCTTCGGCTGCAGATGGTTCAACAACCCCAACCGCGGGTAATGAAAGAGGAAGTTGATTGAACTTTATTACCTTCCATCACAGTGAGGAATGTGGAATCTGCTGTGGTAGATGTTTATGTTAAATTTTATTTTATGTGGCTGTGTGTCTTGTTGCTTTTCACTTAGTATGGCTGTATGGTAACTCAAATTTCACTGTACCTTAATTGGTACATGTGACAATAAATTGATCTTGAAAACTTGATCTTGAAATCTTGAATCATCAGGATTTTGAGTAATTGCCTGCATGATTACTCAAGTTTTAGTGTGTTGTGAATTGGCTACAGCAGTCCTCAACACTGTCTATCTGTGCTTCAGTGCTGGATAATGCACTGTGTTGCTGTGGGGCCCACTCATGATCATGGGCACAGCTGGCCATTCCATAGGTCTGGAGCAGGAGTGTGGAAGAGGAGAACGGATGGATCTTGCCGCTGCTGCCATGAGATCACTTAAAAAACACTAACCTTCCTTCCATGTCCAGAATGCAGCTGCACTCTGTGAAGCATCTATATACTAAAACTCTCGTTTGTTTGTTTGTTTGTTTCTGAACTACAGCCAAAACGGTGCACGATAACGACAATTTTAGGCCCACCTTACTCACCGTCGTCCCTTTGGTGCTAATGCAAGAAGTTTCATTGAAATCGGTGTCATATTTTTAAAGTTATTCACATTTAAAAGTTTAAATCGATCTCCTAAGGAGGGAGCGGGGTTGGAGGAGGGAGGATAAGGGGGTGGGGTTGAGGGGGATGGAATGGAGGGAAGGGAAAGGGGGAGGGGTGGAGAGAGAAGGGGAGGGGAGGAGGGAGCGGGGAGGAGGGAGGGGGGAGGGGGAGAGGGGAGAGGGGAGGGGGAAGGGGGCGGAGGAGAGGGTGCTGCACCAATGCAGGAGAGGTTTGGGCCCAACGGGTCCACTTGGTCTAGTTTAGGTATTAAAAGGGAGAAAGTCACGTCAATTATTCTTTTGAAGCAAGTACTGCCCAATGTTGTGCATTTGTACCTTTAAATTGGTGATTGCACTTTCAATTCAAATATGACTGAAGTCCAATTTCTAGGCATAAGATTTCAATGAAACAGGATTTTAACAATAATTAACCAAGCTCTCGTGTGTTGAACACTTGCAATGTGACTAAGAATGAATTTCTAACCCAGCATGACTACCTGCTTCAAAATGAATATTCACCAGAATTTTAAACATAATAGTGATGTTTTTACTACTATGATTTGTTTTTTTTAAGTATGTGTGTGTATATTTATATATCTATATACCTATATATGCGTGTGTGTGTGTGTGCATATATATATATATATATATAAATATATGTATATATATATATATATATATATATATGCATGTGTGTACTTGTGGGTATGTTTATATATAACCACTGAACTTTTTCTCTCTCTTGTTTATCATATTTTTTACAGTGTACTATGTTTACATATTCTATTGTGCTGCAGCAAATAAGAATTTAATTGTTCTATCTCGGACACATGACCATAAAACACTCTTGATTCTTGACTCTTAAACCAATGTGATGTTCTTTGCTGCTAAATTGTCACTGAAGTAAATTTTCACCTCACTGGAAGTCTCATTACATTTTCTGTTACTTTCACTTTGAATTCCATTAACAATTAGAACATTTCTGCAAAGATGTGCCTTTAAAACATGAAAGAAACCTGAAAATGCAGGTGATATTTAACAGTTCAGAGTCATAGAGTCATGCTGGATGGAAACAGGCCCTTCAGCCCAATTTCCCCTTGCAGATCAAGATGCCCTATCTACACTAGCCTCACCTGCCTGTGTTTTCCCCGTATTCTTCTAAACCTTTCCCATCCAAATCTCTTTTAAATGTTGTGATAGTACCTTCCTCCTTAGCTTAACAACACCTTTCCAAAACAGGGTGACTAAGACTGAACAAAATACTCCAAATCTGGCCTCACCAATGTCTTGTACAACTGTAACATAACAGATTAGGCAGAATCTGTGGAAACCTATGGACTTCCAGCACCTGCAGCTTTGTGTTTTTCAATTACTTTGAATAGAATACTGCACGCAAGATGAACAAATTATTCTTTCACAGTTAAAGAGGGAATGTAAATGTTATGAGTTCTATATTGCTTATTCCTGGTTCTTTATACCGATTCCCACTTGCTTATGATGGTTTTACCTTCATGTATTGATGGGATGGGAAGGAGATCTTGATTTAAATTGCTGCCAGAATGTTTGCTGAACAACTGGTGCAAAATTCAACGTAAGTAACATATGGTCAGTTGCAACATCTGAAAAAAATTTGGATCTTTATTCGAGAGATAGATAATTACATGGCTTTGAAGAAAGAAGGGAAATTAAACCAAATGTATCAATAACAGGGGAGAGGTGGGGGAGGGGGGAGGCGGGGGGGAGGGGGTCTAAATGTAATATTGGTATAAGTAAAGATACAAAACCCTGTTTAGTACCATTCATCAATAGAAACATGCATCCTTGCCCTGTCTGGGGATTGTGACACACAAATATGAAACAATTTGAACTATTTATTCAGTTCAGAATAAACTTATGAGGAATAGTAAATGCCTACCATGTTAACAATGACCACATCCTGAGAAAGATCAAAGTAAAAATATTCCAGGTCTGATTTTGTTTTCATATTGCCAGTAAATAAAACCTCAGAAAAGGAGGATATAACATAAATCATCAGTATGTTCAGGTGTCTTGGATATAGATAACATTTCCATTGGGAGGAGGGCTGGTAAGCAAAGGGCAGCATTTAGGATAGTTACTAAAAAGCCAGAGGGGATACAATGTTAATGAAGTGAACCCACATACATTTCCACATAATTTATTTCTTACCTATTATCCACCTTCATGAGTAAAAAAATGATGTAACACTCAAATACAGCCAAAGAGTAAGGCTATTCTGGCGATCATGAAGTAAAATTGGCAAGAAAAACAGATAAATTAGATACATTGATTGCAATTGGATGAGTTTGTACGGATTAGTTCAGTGATATCATTTGCAGCCTTGGGTATTAAAAATTTATCTCATGTTTTATCGTGAAATTGTGCAGTAAGATTTATGTGCTTCATTGATATCTTGAAAGCTATGAAAAAAAATAATAAAAATCTATCAATAAACAGACATGCCATGAATTGGTAAGTAGGAATAAATTAGGAAATAATTCATTAAAGACAAGTTAATCCTAATCGTCAACATAAAGTGGAATAAATGCTTTCATAGGATTATTATTTTTAAGTATCTCTGGAAAAGATATCCGATAGTCAAAATAGCAATAAGCAAATGTTTTAAGCACACCATGTACCTAGATTCTGAAATATGTAGACCACATCCTTTATCTCACTCCACATTACACTGCCTCTGGTAACAGTAGAAAAGATAAGCATGTCCTTGTAAGGCAAATTCATGTATTGATAAAATTGGGATTAACCTCTGCTTTACAATTTTAGTTTAGTCTATGCTGGTTTTTAAACATTTGATGGTACTTTGATTTTCAAATTAATCTGGAAAAACACAGTTAATAATTAGTGCCTGATTTTATGGACTAATTAGAGTTGATAAAAACTAGGTACATAAGGTACATTAAGAGTAAAAGGGTGACTAAAAGAGTAAATAGATCTCCTTCAAGATCAGTCTGGCCATCTTTGTGTAGAGCCACAGGAGATGTAGGAGTTATGAATTTTTGTCAGAAGGAGAACATGTTGAGTGAGTGGGCAGACGCATAGCAGATGCAGTATAATGTAGATAAACATGAGGTTATCCACTGGCAGTAAAAACAAGGAGGCAGATTATTATCTCAATGGTGTCAAGTTAAGCAAGGGGGGAGTGCAATGAGACCTGGGTGTCCTTGTACATCAGTCACTGAAAGTTGATGTGCAGGTACAGCATGCAGTGCAGATATATGAGGAAAGATTGAAAAGACTAGGAGGAGTTTAGGAGGATGAGAGGGGATCTTAGAGACATATAAAATTATAAAGGGACTGGACAAGCTAGATGCAGGAAAAAAGGCCATTTAAAACTGAGATGAGAAGGAACTTTCACCCAGAGTTGTGCATTTGTGGAATTCTCTGCCACAGAGGGCAGAGGAGGCCAGATCACTGGATGAATTTAAGAGAGAGTCAGATAGAGCTCTGGGGGATAGTGGAATCAAGGGATATGGGGAGAAGTTGGGCACAGGTTACTGATTGTGGATGATCACCCATGATCACAATGAATGGCAGTGCTGGCTCGAAGGGCTGTGTAGCGGCCAGCTTCTCGTCTATATCAATTAGCTCCCAAGCTACCACTTGCATAGCCAGCGATAAGCGTAATGACTCAAACAATAATAACAGAGATCCTCCTTGACGTTTAATAGTTATTGTCCTTTATTTGAAGGTACAATAAACATATTGGCATATCTCTTGTCATCAACTGGTTATTAATTGCTAGGTAAAATTCCATACCTTACCACTGTCTATGCGATCGATACTGGTTGCCAGATATAACTTCGACACAGTTTGTATTAATCTTCTTGTTAATAAAACTTACAGGCGATTACATCATGGCTGATAAATCTTTTGGCGGAGCTTCTAGCTGACCCTCTGTCAGCACCTCCCAGCTCACACACTCTGCCAGCACGTACCCAACTGCCCGTACTCTGGCTCCGCCCAGCCCCTGCGAAAGCATTGCATTAACTCTGTAGTGTCCAGACTACAGCAGAATACAAGGTAATGATATCGATAAGCAAAAATAACTAATAACTGCAAAATGGCTCCTACAGGCTGAATGGCCTCCTCCTGCACCTATTTTTCTATGTTTCTATGTTTTTATGTTTCTATATGGAATCTAAGGAATTGAGGATATGAGTTGTGATGTCTTCCATCAGATACAAATAAGCAAAGAGGTGACATTGGTAGTTTTAAAGCACATTAAGATCTGGAAGGCTAGATTACGTGAAATTCAGGGTGAGCTCATCCTTGGATTCAAAGTTGGCTTGGAGGAAGGAGTCAAGAGTGGTTTTGAAGGGTTGTTTTTCTGATTTATATGCCTCAACCAGTGGCTTGCCGCAGGGGGTCGGTGCGGGGTCAACTGTTATTTGGTATCTACATAACGATTTGGATAGCAATGTAGTTAACATTGTCAGTAAATTTGCAGATTACACTAAATTTATTCACTAGTGGACAGTGAACGATATTCAGGTTTACAACAGGATCTAGATCATTTGGGAAGGTAGGCCAAGGAAGGACAAATGGAATTTAACTCTGATAAATGTTAGGCATTACACTTTATGATGTCAAACCTGGGCAGGACCTACACAGTAAATGGTAGAACCCTGGAGAGTGTCGTAGAACAGAGAGATTCGGGAATACAGGTGCTGGAGCCGAAGCTTCTCCTGCAGCTCGGCTGCAATCTGCGGTGAGCGATGGCGAATGTCTTCCGGGGCCGTGGGTGGGCGAGAGCAAACAAGGAGAAGGCACTGACCTCGACCCCATTTCTGCAAACCGGGCGTGGAGCCGAAGTGTCTCCTGCTGCTTGGCTGCGATCGGCGGGGAGCGGTGGGGATGGCCATCTTGTGGATCCTCTGCTGCCGCCTCTGCCGCACACTGCACCATGGGAGGAGGGTCAGGCGCGGTGCACGCCGGGATGGGCGCTAGTCCTCTCGGGGGGGGGGGGGAGCGCATTTATTAAAGTTTATTAGGTAAATTGTTTTTAAAAAGTCACAAAAGTGGGTTTATTCTGACCACGGAGGAATGGTAAGTAGGTTGGGCCTAAAATTGTCTCGCATTAATGTACTGTTTTGGCAGTGTTGAGGGCATGGTACACACATAAACACATAAATGCATAAACATATACACACAAACAAACCGAGAGTTTTAGAGATAGATAGATAGATAGATAGATAGATAGATAGATAGATAGATAGATAGATAGATAGATAGATAGATAGATAGATAGATAGATAGATAGATAGATAGATAGATAGATAGATAGATAGATAGATAGATAGATAGATAGATAGATAGATAGATAGATAGATAGATAGATAGATAGATAGATAGATAGATAGATAGATAGATAGATAGATAGATAGATAGATAGATAGATAGATAGATAGATAGATAGATAGATAGATAGATAGATAGATAGATAGATAGATAGATAGATAGATAGATAGATAGATAGATAGATAGATAGATAGATAGATAGATAGATAGATAGATAGATAGATAGATAGATAGATAGATAGATAGATAGATAGATAGATAGATAGATAGATAGATAGATAGATAGATAGATAGATAGATAGATAGATAGATAGATAGATAGATAGATAGATAGATAGATAGATAGATAGATAGATAGATAGATAGATAGATAGATAGATAGATAGATAGATAGATAGATAGATAGATAGATAGATAGATAGATAGATAGATAGATAGATAGATAGATAGATAGATAGATAGATAGATAGATAGATAGATAGATAGATAGATAGATAGATAGATAGATAGATAGATAGATAGATAGATAGATAGATAGATAGATAGATAGATAGATAGATAGATAGATAGATAGATAGATAGATAGATAGATAGATAGATAGATAGATAGATAGATAGATAGATAGATAGATAGATAGATAGATAGATAGATAGATAGATAGATAGATAGATAGATAGATAGATAGATAGATAGATAGATAGATAGATAGATAGATAGATAGATAGATAGATAGATAGATAGATAGATAGATAGATAGATAGATAGATAGATAGATAGATAGATAGATAGATAGATAGATAGATAGATAGATAGATAGATAGATAGATAGATAGATAGATAGATAGATAGATAGATAGATAGATAGATAGATAGATAGATAGATAGATAGATAGATAGATAGATAGATAGATAGATAGATAGATAGATAGATAGATAGATAGATAGATAGATAGATAGATAGATAGATAGATAGATAGATAGATAGATAGATAGATAGATAGATAGATAGATAGATAGATAGATAGATAGATAGATAGATAGATAGATAGATAGATAGATAGATAGATAGATAGATAGATAGATAGATAGATAGATAGATAGATAGATAGATAGATAGATAGATAGATAGATAGATAGATAGATAGATAGATAGATAGATAGATAGATAGATAGATAGATAGATAGATAGATAGATAGATAGATAGATAGATAGATAGATAGATAGATAGATAGATAGATAGATAGATAGATAGATAGATAGATAGATAGATAGATAGATAGATAGATAGATAGATAGATAGATAGATAGATAGATAGATAGATAGATAGATAGATAGATAGATAGATAGATAGATAGATAGATAGATAGATAGATAGATAGATAGATAGATAGATAGATAGATAGATAGATAGATAGATAGATAGATAGATAGATAGATAGATAGATAGATAGATAGATAGATAGATAGATAGATAGATAGATAGATAGATAGATAGATAGATAGATAGATAGATAGATAGATAGATAGATAGATAGATAGATAGATAGATAGATAGATAGATAGATAGATAGATAGATAGATAGATAGATAGATAGATAGATAGATCGGTCGTTCGGTGGGTGGGTGGGTGGGTGGGTGGGTGGGTGGGTGGGTGGGTGGGTGGGTGGGTGGGTGGGTGGGTGGATGGATGGATGGATGGATGGATGGATGGATGGATGGATGGATGGATGGATGGATGGATGGATGGATGGATGGATGGATGGATGGATGGATGGATGGATGGATGGATGGATGGATGGATGGATAGATAGATAGATAGATAGATAGATAGATAGATAGATAGATAGATAGATAGATAGATAGATAGATAGATAGATAGATAGATAGATAGATAGATAGATAGATAGATAGATAGATAGATAGATAGATAGATAGATAGATAGATAGATAGATAGATAGATAGATAGATAGATAGATAGATAGATAGATAATGTACAGAGTGCAGCATAAATGCCTAAATTCTAAGCATCTTAACACCTCAAGAAAACTCTCCTCTCTGCTTCTTTTATCAAATATTTTAATTTCATAAAACACTTGTCACTGATCCTTCTGCAGTACAGAAAGTTTCTCCACATTTACTGCATTAGCAACCTTCATAACTTTGAACATAACTGTTCATTCTCTGTTGTGGCAAAATATTGTTCATGAAACAAAGACGATATTATGAATAAGGTCAATATAATGCAGATCGTCAACATTACTTTTCAGAACCACCCACTGATACAAAAGGATGTTGGAACTGCTGGAGCACAGTGATCAACATGGGGCTGATGTCCAGCTGATCTTTGATCTGTTTAGACTGGTATCTAGCATGTTGTGGAGTGTTTTATCTTACACAGATTTGGATTGTTTTAAAGGTTATCCTGTTTAAAATATTTTGCCTTCAGGGACACCAGTCCCCAACCGTTTTCTGTTCATTTAGGAAATGTTGCAGCGTATACCATGGACTTTAATAAGATTGGCAAGTGTGACAATTCCAATCAGCAGATAAACCTAACCATGTGCAATCAACCTTCCTCACCACCGTGAAGGAGAAAGAAAATCTTCTTTCGACATAATGATGTATTTAAGAAGCAACGCCAAGAATTAATTAACCAAACAAATTGGCAGAAAAGAATCTAAACATGCATTCTTGAACAAAAACAAGCAAAGGTCGCTTATTTCTTCGAAAGAGTCAGGGTGGAAAGTTGATTGTCTGTGGCAGCCGTGGTCTGAACACAATCACTGATATGAAGCCTAGCTGGTTTTAAATGTTCAGCCTAATTTTCACTAATTTCCCAACTACATCATCCAATAAGGTACCAAACCAGCAAACGAAAGTTCACAAGGTTGTTCCCAAGACTCGAGGGCTGGAGTTATAGGGAGACGTTGAGCAGGCCAGGACTTTATTCTTTGGAGCACAGGAGAATGAGGGGTGACCTTGTACAGATGTATATCATGAGAGGAATACATAGGAGAAATGCATTGTCTTTTACCCAGAGTAGGGGAATCAAGAACCAGAGGACACAGATTAAGGTGGGGGGAAAGTTTTAATAGGAACCTGAGGGGCAACATTTTTTGGGAGGTTTTTAAGCAAAGGGTGCTGGGTATACAGTACGATAAAACTTTATTCATCCCCGAAAACAAGAAGAAAAAGACAAGCGACTGTTGGCTGGCTGCCGTGTGCACAGCGCCTTCACTGGAACAAATGAACAAACAAACGATCACAGACTTATCTCCTGGGCAGAGGATTCTAAACTAGAGTGCAACCCCCCCTCCCCCACAATGGGTCCCCCTTTGTTCTCCCACCATCCCTCACAGCGCCCCCCCCCCCCACGCCAGGCCCCCATTGTCTTCCCCTTCCCCTCCACGCTCAAAAGACTCAGTGCATTTCCCCTATGTATTTCTCTCATGATGTTATACACCTCTATAAGATCACCCCTCATCCTCCTGCGCTCCAAGAAATCAAGTCCTAGATTGCTCAAACCTCTCCCGACAGCTCAGGCCCTCACATCTTGGCAACATCCTTGTAAATCTTCTCTGCACCCTTTCCAGCTTAATCATATCTTTCCAATAACAGGGTGACCATAATTGAACAACGTACATCAAATGTATTGTACAACTGTAACGCAACCTCGCAACTTCTATACTCGATACCCTGGCTGATGAAGGCCAACGTGTCAAAAGCCTTCTTCACCATCCAATCTACTTTTGACGCCAGGTACTATCTCAATGTTTAAAATATTTTTGGACAGGTACATGGATAGGATAGGTTTGGAAGAATATGGGCCAAATGCAGACAAGTGGGACTACTGTAGATGGGACATGTTGGTCGACGTGGATAATTTGGGCCAGTGGGCCTGGTTCCATGCTGTTTGACTCTATGAAAGCATGACACCGGGGAAGGGGCAGGAGCATTTTGTTGGAAAATAGTTTCTAGCACTGAGGCTGGTTGATCAGAACAGGGTTGGCCTGCAGTGCTGGTAGGAAGGCAGATGCAGTAAAAAGCCAGGCAGAACCAAAATTAATAGCATGGTGGTCCACAAGTGCGTGCCTAGTATTTAAAAAAATATTGAAATATTTAAAATAAAGAATCGGGTCACCTTGGATCCCAGTGTAGTTTACAGTAGGCTTGGGAGAGTGGGGAAATATATAAAAATTGCTTCCTTATTCAGAAATGAGATTAATATTTTATGAAAGCCCCTAATGCCTGGTGGATTCAGCATCAGGGGTCTTGGGCACAGATTAAGAGATAGCCATGTTTTTCTATACTTGTTAAATTCCAGTTTAGGTGTGTATTCTCAAATCTTAAAAATTATTCAGACTGAGATTGATAAATTCTGTGCTCAAGGGGAACCAAGGAATATGGGGATAGGACTGGAAGGTGAAGTTGGAGTAGAGGTTAAGTCACAGACTTGTGGAAAGACAAAACAAACTGAAGCACTGTCTAAGTCCTGCTTCGAAAAATTTTATGATCTGATATGCTGTTCACATGCACAATTACACATCGAGCCCGGTAATAAGTCTCTCATTCCCATTTAAAATGAGCAAAGTAAATTAAGTCACACAAACACCCGCCCTGATAAGAATCTGGCCTTACCAAGGACAGAATAAAAATAGAAAGCAGTGTGAAATCAGGTTACCGTCACGCATTAAACATCTGCAAAATCTGAACCTGCTCTAAAAAAGGCCCCAAAAGATCTCAGAAATCACTCCTTTTCATAAGATCTGCATGTTAATGCAGAATCCCACCAACTTCAAGCAAAGATTTGCTGAAAACTGACTGTGCATACTTAATCCTGTGGGAAGGGTCCCTGAATAGTTCGATGCTGCTGCCTTTTTTAAGTTTTAACTCTCCGCTTTCCCAGATTACAGGTGTAATGTTTAAAAGGTTCTGTCCTGTCATGAGAGGAATAGATTGGGTAGGTGCACAGAGTCTCTTGCCCAGAGTAGGGGAATCGAGGACCAGAGGACATAGGTTCAAGGTGAAGGGGAAAAGATTTAATAGGAATCTGACGGGTAACATTTTCACACAAAGGGTGATGGGTGTATGGAACAAGCTGCCAGAGGAGGTATTGGAGGCTGGGACTATCCCAACATTTTAGAAACAGTTAGACAGGTACTTGGATAGGACAGGTTGGGAAGGATATGGACCAAGCGCAGGCAGGTGGGACTAGTGTAGCTGGGACATGTTGGCCAGTGTGCGCAGGTTGGGCCGAAGGGACTGCTTCCACAATGTATCACTCTATGACTCTATGACTCCATTTGCTTCAGAGAGGGACAAAAATCACTGACAGCTGAAACAAGTCTAAGCACAAAATAACTCAGACAAACTTGTTTGAGTCCCAACTGATGATACAAATTAAGAATTTATTCTCTGCTTGACAGCACCCAATACACTATTTCGCAATGTCAGCACTTTGCATCCTGCCTCTGAAATTAATTTCATTTTAGAGGTTGAGTACCACTTGGTAATGTGACCAAGCAGTGTGACAATGCGGTAATGCACTTAACATTACCAAGGCGTTTCTAGGCAAGTGTACACATTAATTTTCTAAAGTTTTCTGTAAACAACATAATTTGAAGTTTTGAGACATATCTGTTTCTTCTATTAACATAATGCAAATGAATTCTTGTTTGATTATTTTATATGTTCAAATGAAATAAGTGCCATGACTCACAAGTGCAAAAACTGCTCAATGCTGCCTTTCATGTGCTGATATAATTACCACCACTGAGTCTTATCAGATTATTTAATTTAAATTATACTTTAATAAAAAGTAGAGGTCTGCTCAATATGTCTTCCTACTATTATCTCTCCAGTTACAACCATTAGGCGTCACTTTTTAAATTTATTTCTTTGGTTTTAAAATTTCATTATAGATCCTATTAAAGACTGCACATACATTTGTAGATCTAGCTGAATTGTGTCTTTTTAAAAAAACCTGTTTTCAACAGGATATGCATACAATAATCATAGCTTTGAAATAGACCTTGCAGCCCACCCGATTCAAAGTTGCCCATCACATCCAATTTACATTTATCTTACATTAATCCCATTTTTTTAAAAATTCTCCTCACATTCTCATCAACTCTCCCACTCTACTACTCACCTGCACATTTGGGACAATTTAGAAGTCACCAATTAACCTACATATTGGAATGTGCAATGAAACTGGCACACCCAAAGGGGGCCGGAGAACCTAGGGTGATGGAGGAACTGAAGGAAATTCACATTAGGCAGGAAATTGTTTTGGGTAGACTGATGGGACTGAAGGCTGATAAATCCCCAGGGCCTGATGGTCTGCATCCCAGGGTACTTAAGGAGGTGGCTCTAGAAATAGTGGAAGCATTGGAGATCATTTTTCAATGTTCTATAGATTCTATATTTTGCCTTCAGGGACACCAGTCCCCAACCGTTTTCTGTTCATTTAGGAAATGTTGCAGCGTATACCATGGACTTTAATAAGATTGGCAAGTGTGACAATTCCAATCAGCAGATAAACCTAACCATGTGCAATCAACCTTCCTCACCACCGTGAAGGAGAAAGAAAATCTTCTTTCGACATAATGATGTATTTAAGAAGCAACGCCAAGAATTAATTAACCAAACAAATTGGCAGAAAAGAATCTAAACATGCATTCTTGAACAAAAACAAGCAAAGGTCGCTTATTTCTTCGAAAGAGTCAGGGTGGAAAGTTGATTGTCTGTGGCAGCCGTGGTCTGAACACAATCACTGATATGAAGCCTAGCTGGTTTTAAATGTTCAGCCTAATTTTCACTAATTTCCCAACTACATCATCCAATAAGGTACCAAACCAGCAAACGAAAGTTCACAAGGTTGTTCCCAAGACTCGAGGGCTGGAGTTATAGGGAGACGTTGAGCAGGCCAGGACTTTATTCTTTGGAGCACAGGAGAATGAGGGGTGACTGTGGATTGGAGGATAGCAAATGTTATCCCACTTTTTAAGAAAGGAGGGAGAGAGAAAACGGGTAATTATAGACCAGTTAGTCTGACATCAGTGGTGGGGAAGATGCTGGAGTCAATTATAAAAGACGAAATTGCTGAGCATTTGGATAGCAGTAACAGGATCATTCCGAGTCAGCATGGATTTACGAAGGGGAAATCATGCTTGACAAATCTACTGGAATTTTTTGAGGATGTAACTAGGAAAATTGACAGGGGAGAGTCAGTGGATGTGGTGTACCTCGACTTTCAGAAAGCCTTCGACAAGGTCCCACATAGGAGATTAGTGGGCAAAATTAGAGCACATGGTATTGGGGGTAGGGTACTGACATGGATAGAAAATTTGTTTGACAGACAGAAAGCAAAGAGTGGGCATAAATGGGTCCCTTTTGGAATGGCAGGCAGTGACCAGTGGGGTACCGCAAGGTTCGGTGCTGGGGCCCCAACTATTTACGATATACATTAATGACTTAGATGAAGGGATTAAAAGTACCATTAGCAAATTTGCAGATGATACTAAGCTGGGGGTAGTGTGAATTGTGAGGAAGATGCAATAAGGCTGCAGGGTGACTTGGACAGGTTGTGTGAGTGGACGGATACATGGCAGATGCAGTTTAATGTAGATAAGTGTGAGGTTATTCAGTTTGGAAGTAAGAATAGAAAGGCAAATTATTATCTGAATGGTGTCAAGTTAGGAAGAGGGGATGTTCAACAAGGTCTGGGTGTCCTAGTGCATCAGTCACTGAAAGGAAGCATGCAGGTACAGCAGGCAGTGAAGAAAGCCAATGGAATGTTGGCCTTCGTAACAAGAGGAGTTGAGTATAGGAGCAAAGAGGTCCTTCTACAGTTGTACCGGCCCTGGTGAGACCGCACCTGGAGTACTGTGTGCAGTTTTGGTCTCCAAATTTGAGGAAGGATATTCTTGCTATTGAGGGCGTGCAGCGTAGGTTCACTAGGTTAATTCCCGGAATGGCGGGACTGTCGTATGTTGAAAGGCTGGAGCAATTAGGCTTGTATACACTGGAATTTAGAAGGATGAGGGGGGATCTTATTGAAACATATAAGATAATTAGGGGATTGGACACATTAGAGGCAGGAAACATGTTCCCAATGTTGGGGGAGTCCAGAACAAGGGGCCACAGTTTAAGAATAAGGGGTAGGCCATTTAGAACGGAGATGAGGAAGAACTTTTTCAGTCAGAGAGTGGTGAAGGTGTGGAATTCTCTGCCTCAGAAGGCAGTGGAGGCCAGTTCGTTGGATGCTTTCAAGAGAGAGCTGGATAGAGCTCTTAAGGATAGCGGAGTGAGGGGGTATGGGGAGAAGGCAGGAACGGGGTACTGATTGAGAGTGATCAGCCATGATCGCATTGAATGGCGGTGCTGGCTCGAAGGGCTGAATGGCCTACTCCTGCACCTATTGTCTATTGTCTATTGAACCAGCACAGTGACAGGGGGAATGTTCAAACTCATAGAGACAGCATCCAAGATCAAGTTCTAATCCAGATCTCTAGTGCTGTGGGGTAATGGCTCCACAGGCTGAATCACCATGCAACACAAAATAAAGAAATGCATGCAGGTCGCTGAGCAATCACAGATTAGGACCAGGATTAAGACATGCCTTGTGTTCATTTACCAGCATGAATCCCATCGTGTCCACAAACCTTTGATATCAGGTCTTGAATTACTGAATGCCCACTGTCCTCTGGGGCTGAAAATCCCAACATAACTTTTGGGAAGAAAATAATTTTCATTTTTGATACTTCAGGCATGAGCTTTCCAAAACTCCATACATTCCCAGCAATGCTTGATTTCTTTTTCACTCCAACCTCCTCAAAACATAGCATTCACATGTAGTAAGGAACTGCAGATGCTGGTTTACACCAAAACATAGTCACAAAATGCTGGAGTAACTCAGCGGGACAGGCAGCATCTCTGGATGGAAGGAATGAGTGACATTAAGAGTCAAGACCTGAATTGTCACCCATTCCTTCTCCCCACAGATGCTGCCTGTCCCACTGCGTTACTCCAGCATTTTGTGTATACCATTCACATTTCTCTTTGTTCACAATGTCGACAGCTTTATTTTCCATACTTCAGGATTCGCAACAGCATACTGACACTGCACGCTGGCATTTACTCCAGTACATTTGGCAGCTACAAGTTACTTTGTACTTCCACTTCTCCTCTTCAAGCAAATAGTGCCATATTTCACAGAAATTAGATCACGCACCCGCTTTCTGACAACTCCGTTGTTTTATATCCTCAGACTATTCACTTTGCTAGCTCTTTGCTTCTTCTTTAAATGATCTTCTGATATAAAACTTCAATGAACCAAAACAGGTAAACGTCTGCCCTTGATACTTATCATGGACAGTAAACAAGTTAAGAAGGCTTAACATTATTCTCACTAATTATTACTTCAGACGGGAGAAGAAAGTGTTATGAGTTGTGTCTTCAGATGGTCAACTGGCTTTCTGAGAGCAGTCATTCTACCAGTGACCCTGGGCTCTGAACGAATGGCAGTTTCCATTGGATCAGATGAGCAATCAATGCACCTCCATTGCCTTCCAGTGAGAGCTTGGTCTACCATCAGTTGAATATGTAACAGACACAAAGCTTCGATAACACATTTTGTACATTTGATCCAAAATTTCCTTTGACAAAGTCTGAGAATTTAGAGATACAACGTGGAAATAGGCCCTTTGGCCCACCAAGTCCATGCTGGCGAGATATCACCCCGCACACTAACTCCACCTTACACACTAGGAACAACTTACCAAAGCCAATTAACCTACAAACATGTACCAATTTGGAATGTAGGAGAAAACCCATGTAGTCACAGGGAAAGCGTACAAACTCCATACTGGTAGTACTCAAGGTCAGGATTGAACCTGGGTCTTTGGCGCTGTAAGACAGCAACTCTACCGCTACGCAACCATTCCGCCCAAAGATACCGCTCAGCCTGAGGCAAACAAAATTCTAACTACTAGTCATGGCCAACCACACCAAGCACCAAGTCCAAGTAAGGAATTCCCAGGCTACAAACCACGATCATCCTATATATTAGCTATTAGTTATCTCACAGATTTAAACCACTAGTTAGTAGAGATGAAGCCCTTGTTGGTAGGTGCACCCTGAGCATTGTACTGTGACCAGTCTTAATCTGTGCTCATAGGGATCCTCTTCAAACTTCAAATAGTACTCTAGCCCAGAGAAAAAGTCCCGAGGATACTCACCATATTCACCCTCTCCTTGCTTTCTTTGGTGTATCTGAACATTGAGTTCCATGGAGATGCAGCATCACAGTACTGCCCCTGAAATAATGAACATCCAACAGAGCCAATTAGAAAAGCACTTGGTGCTTAGGGATGTACCTTCTGGCTCTGCTCTGGTGAATCTGGCCCCATGTGAGTCATCTGTATGCAAGTACCCATTACTTCACCAAGGACAACCCTCTGCCAACAGCAGTGAGAGAAGAAGAACATTATTATCATGATACTAGAACTCTGAAATAAAACATAAATCAAAATGCTGCAAATACTTGCTTGCTGTTTAGGTGAGAAAATAGAGTTAACATTTTCGATCAATGATCTTTTACAAGATTATAGGATATAAAATAGTTTCATTCAGCAGGGACCTTATGATAAAAGCTCCAGGGAATACTGTGCAGTAAATATATTCACACACATGGAGGCTTCCTTGAAGAACTAGTTTCATTCACGTGGTATGATTCAGATACATTGTTTTACCAGACAAGCCTCTTTGGTTGCTGCCAAAGATGCTGCCTTCAATAATGAATGTTGCATTTCCAGATCGACCTCAGTTTACAGCAAGAAAAAAAAGCAAAAACAGCAGATTTGCAGCAGCAAAAAAGTAATCCATATATATTACATTGGCATTGAGACTGATGGGGTATCAGGACAGTGATGTCATGAAAAGAAAATCTGGAAAGAATGGAGTTATCCAAATACAACAGTGACATCAGTAGAGAGTGGAGAGGACATCTACAATCAGCCCTGAAGATCTGCGAAAGCCTTAACAACACCAAGTACTACAGGTGAGGTCTTATTGGAGAACATTGTGGAGAACATCGTAATATAATACTGAGGATTGGGAGAGTTGCAAATTCAATATGTACGACTAGCGACAAAAGGGAAATGCAAATATTTTCACCAAGCAAAAGATATTGGTGGGTAAGGATATGGGGTAAAATGTAAGCATAAGAGATTATGGGGAGAAAGCAGGAGAATGGCATTAGGAGGGAGAGATAGATCAGCCATGATTAAATGGCAGAACAGACTTGGTAGTCCCGAATGGCATAATTCTACCATCATATGATCTTATGATCTTATGATATAATTTTCAGAACTTTTTAGTTCAGCTGTTGCAGGCTTGCTCAGATTGCAAACTGGTCGATGAGAGAATTCAGTAAAAAGCTATTTAAAGTGATGGACATATTTGAGGGAGCATGTGAGATTGACACCAAATGGAAAAAGATGATAAAGAAGGGTCTAGACCCGAGACGTCACCTTTCCATGTTCTCCAGAGATGCTGCCTGACCTGCTGAGCTACTCCAAGACTTTGTGTCCTTTTGTGTATTGATCAGCATCTGCAGTTCTTTGATAAAAATGTTGTGTCTAGGACCAATATAGGCCAGCCCATTATGAGTTGCCTAAATCAAAGCCATAACTTCATCTGTGATTCAACCTCATCAAAACAATAGGGCTGTTCACAAACCTCCAAAACCAGGCATTTCAGAAGAAGAATCCATAATCAGCTTGAACAACATGGAAGTATTAAGAAATGTCTTCACTTAAAGGGTATCACAAAATGCTGGAGTAACTCAGCAGGTCAGGCAGCATCTTGGAGAGAAGGAATGGGTGATGTTTCGGGTCGAGATCCTTCTTCAGACTGATCACTTAAAGGGTGGTGAATCTTGCCTCTGAGGATATTGGAGGCTAAATGAAAGATATATTTAAGGTTGAAATAAATAAATATTTGAAAAAACAAAAAATGAAGGGTTATGGGATATTGGCAAGGAGGAGTTGAGGACAGCATAAATCAGTCATGATCATACTGAAGGGCTGAGATGGCGTGAACAGCCTGGTGGCCTAGACCTGCTCCTGAGTTTTTGTTTTCTTGTGTTGAGAAAACCCATTCACAGAAACTCTCGGAAAAGAAATGTGCCACAAGAAGCTACAAAAGATGTGAGAGGCAAAAAACTCAACACATGTTGCTGCAGTAGAGATCTTATAAAGATGATATAGAAGGTAGAGTGTGCAGGTTCTGGGGAGAAAATGTGACGTTTACAGGATTCTTCCCATTTCAGAATTGCTACATGAACTGATCAACTTCAGACTGACAGAGATTTTGAGAGGGGATAATTTTGCTAAATACAAGAAAATCATCTGAAAATGTTATAGCAGGCAAGGACATACAGTTTAAAATCAGCATCGTACAATGCAGCCTGACAGTGACAAGTTGGACTGAAATTAATCTGTGAAGCACCAAAGGCAAATGCATAATTTCAAGTGCTGGGTTATAGACAATAGACAATAGACAATAGGTGCAGGAGTAGGCCATTCAGCCCTTCGAGCCAGCACCGCCATTCAATGCGATCATGGCTGATCACTCTCAATCAGTACCCCGTTCCTGCCTTCTCCCCATACCCCCTCACTCCGCTATCCTTAAGAGCTCTATCCAGCTCTCTCTTGAAAGCTCTCTCTCATTAAGCATTATTGGACTTTGTGTTATATTTAACGGGGACAGTTTGATACAAATGAGACCAAGAGGATATTCAACCAGAATCTAAAATGAAATGCATTCAAAGTCATGAAGACATTTTGGCTGAGGCAACAATTGCAGAATAAAATGCGACTCCAAATGTGTAAATATCAATGTAGAGGTCATCATATTGGTATTGGTTTATTGTTGTCATGTGCACTGAGGTACTTTGTTTTGTTTTGCATGCTATCCAGGCAAATAATATCAAAAATGAGCAAATCAGGTTTAGCAAGGAGAAAATAAACAATGTGCAGAATATACGTGTTACAGCTAGACAAAATGTGCAATTTAAAGAAAGTGAAAGTGCTGCAGTGAGATAGTTTGGAAGATCGGGATTTAATTCCTGGTATTTGAGAGGTCCATTCAAAAGTATGATGACACTGGGGAATAAACTGTTCTTGAATCTGGTAGGAGGTGCTGACATATCTTCTGCCCATTGGGAGAGGAGAGAAGGGAAGCGAAGGGAAGAAAAGAGAATGACTAGCATGTGAATGGTTCTTGATTATTTTGGCTGCTTACCTGAGGCAGTGTGAAGAGGGAGGTGGAGTCAACTGGGAAGTGGGGGTGGGCTTGGTTTTTTAATGGACTGGGCTGCATTAGCAACTCTCTGCAATTTCTTGTAGTCTGGGGCAGAACTGTTACCAGACCAAGCTGTAATGCATCTAGAGGGAATGCTTTCTTGCCTCGGGACATCACAGATTTCAATGAACAAATGCCAAAGCTTAAGCGAACTCAACATTAATTGAATTTAACAAGTAGTATTTATGTTTATAATTTAGTTGATTACATAGGTTAGGAAACATCAATAAACAGGATGAAATATGTCTTTGTAGGGTACCTTTAAGAATGCATTTGTATTATGTTGCATGGTTCTGATATATTGTGTCTAAATCCTGCTGATTAGTTTAGAGTTACAGCCTTTAATAAAGGATACTCTGTGTAAAGCACTACCTATGTGCCTGGTTACGATTGCAACAACATAAAAGACACTGCATCATCTGAAGAGCAAAGAACATATGTAGGCAATTCAGCCCTTTGTGCTTCTTCCACCATTAAGTAATAGCGGAGCTTGAGTTATCTCTGTATCTGTCGGCTCTAGGATCCTTCAATATCCCATGGCCAACAAAGTTCTTGCGTTCTTATCATCATTCAGTGAACAATTGTGGGAGGTTTCAAAGGAAATTTTCTGTGATTTCACAGATGCTCTTAGGTAAACATTCCCTGTTCCTGACGGCAAGGGTAAAGTGACAGATTGGCACTTTTTAGGAACAATATTGAGAATTGACATAGCCCTGCACAAATGAAAAGAAGTGCCACATTCAAAAAGGATACCGTTGGCAAGAATTAATGACATGTAAAGATAGTGGGATTTCTGCATTCCCTGGAGCCAGCCACTTCAATAGATAGCCACCAGCCAACAAGTAATAATAGAGCATATGAAAAAGCTTCACTGTGGAGTAGGGAAGGCTGCACAAATTCTTCACAAATGGTGCTCACAAGGGTCTTATAAGAAAAAGGCTCACTTTGTTTGATAATTTTAATTCATTTTTTCCCCTGTTCCTGTGTTTGACTTGCAGAAGAATGGGAATGATGAGGAAAGCACAAGTACACAAGAGCCCCTTTGTGAGATGTTCCCACCATGGGATCTTGCAAGATGCAAGCACACCTTGGAGAGTGCCTCAAAACATTGCTGATTCTGCAAGTGGAATTCACACTGAGCAGTGCTTTGTGCAAAGTGGAGCCTTAATAAATCACCTCCATTCTTAAGTATATACCTACACATTACTATTTATTACACATTACCATTTTGTTTTTGAAGCCAGAATTTATAAATGAGTAATCCTGGCCTTCCAGTTATTTTTTTAATTGACATGGCTCTTGATTTCTCTGGAGGGGAATTATGCCTTGTCATTTTCATCCTGCCCATTACCTTAATGGAAGACTGTTAGGGCCCCTGAGAAACAACATGAGCATAATTCTTAGAGACATGAAATTGCAGATGTTAGAATGTTGAGCAAAATTCAAAGTGCTGGAGGAACTCAGTAGGTCAGACAGCATGATCAGATGGAATCAACAGATAAAGTTTCAGGTCAGGACCAGACCGATTCGAGTAGATGGGAGAAAGCTGGATAAGAGAGGTGGAGTGGGACAAAGTCTGGCAAATAATAGATACATACAGGTGAGGGGGTGGGTGAGGTAAATGAAAAAGAAGACAAAAGGGTGTCATATAAGGAGAAGAGATAGAAGTGAAATGTAAAACTGGAGTGTCCCCTTAATCTTTATTAAATAGCTCACAGCAGTCAAAACAGGAAAGATAAGTTAGCATTTTTAATTCAGTGATAAATTAATTGAAGAAAGCAAAAAGAGAGGGACAGAAAAGATGGAATATTGAGAGATTAAAGAAAATAGGGCATAATTTTCTTCACATCTCCAATAATAGTTAAAATCTCTTTGGATCAGACTTCACACTTCTAAAACTTTGCTTTAAGACAGGTTGTTTCTCAATAATTAAGACACCAGACATTAATAATTAACTTACATCAGAATAATCAAGATTAACATTTTCTATGCATCGAGTTGGTAGGTAACATGCAGGCAGGCCAATTTTATGTGGCTATGTTCTTGATGAGATCTGGAGGGAAGCTTAGTTTGGAGATCAGCAGGCAAATTTCCACCATCAACAGTGCATACATGGTCAGTGGAAGATGCTGATGGGTTTTTTTAAGAACAAAATTCTGTTCATTCTCAATGCGAGCATCACCAAAAACACATTGTCACAAGCAATTCAGACTAACAAATGAAAACAATGGAATGAAGGTGTTGCCAGAATATCTCTTATGATACATTGAAAAACTAACCAGATCAATCTGCTCATGGCAGATCTAATGTTAGTAATCATTTGTCTAGTTATGATTTTTTAAAAAATCATACATTGAACAAATAATTTCATAATTCTTTGCCGCGTTCAAAGGTTAGCTAGATTACAATGAGCTTTTAGTCTATTTCTCCATTTAGATCTCCAGTACCCACTGCTACCTGAATAGACTCGATTAAAATCAGAATCGAAACAGATTTCAGATTTCTGAACAACCTTGGATGCTACATACAAGTCAATATAAAGGAGAATGGTACAATGATAACATTATTTCAGTCAAACTCCAGTCAATTTTTGCTCTTTCATCCAAGTATAACGAGTGTACCATGGTTTACAAATGCTCAAGACGCTGTACAATGAATTTGCCCAATTGCTGTAAAAGTAAATGTAATAACCTTGAGCCAAACAGGTTTCTTATTGACAGTGCTTGAAAGATTTGATGTATTGCCAGTATAATGTTAATCTTTAATGTACATGTTGGCCAGCCATGAAACTAGTACCTTTGTTCGCTGATCTATGTCCCTGTGCATTGTTGTGAATATAGTGCGGGGAGATTGGATTTAAATAACCCTTCATACAGCTGAAAAGGAGTTATTCTGGGTAACTGAAGCCTTTAAAAAGGTGTGGCAGCTTGCTACATTCTTTTACCATTGTCACTGCAACCACTGAAAGGGACAATAATAGCAACAGCATGGGAATATTATCTTCTCCAAGTTGTATGCCATTCTAACTTGGATGAGTTATTGCAAATCCCTCTTTGTCAGTGGTTTGAAAAGCTGAAGTTCACTGCCAAATGCCATTGTGAGAGCCTGATCATCAATCGATTGAAGTGGTTGATGGATAAGGCCCTTTATTAGTTATCTACTCAGGACAACAAGATAAAAAACAATATGCACCACACAGATCATGAAACAATTTCATTTGAAAGTATTTAAAAGTAGATTGGTAAACAACATTATATCAATGATTTGGATGAGAATGTTCAAAGCATGATTAGTAAATTTGCCGATTACACCAAAATAGGTCATATCATAAAGAGTGAAGATGGTTAACATTAATTACTGGAGGATCTTGATCAGCAGGGCAAGTGGGCCAAGGAATGGCTAATGGATTTTAATTCAGATAAGTGTGAGGTGTTGCATTTTGGAAAGTCAAATTAGGGCAACACTTCACAGTGATCAGTAGGGCCTTGGGGAGTGTTGTACTCTTAGATCCCTCTGCTCTACAAGTACATAGCTTCCATAACGTGGCGTCACAGGTAAATAGGGTGATAAAGAAGGCTTTTGGCTAGTTGGGCTTCATCTTTCAGAAAATTAGATATGGAAGTTAGGACATTATGTTACAGTTACATAAGATGCCAGTAAGGTTGCACTTGGAGTATTGTGTTCAGTTTTGGTCACTGCCATAAGAAAGATGCCATTAAGATGGAAAGGGTGCAGAGAAGCTTCATGAAGCTGTTGCCAGGATCTGAGTACTTGTACCTGAGGAAGGACTTCATAAGATCATGTGATAGCAGTAGAATTGGGCCATTCAGCCCATCAAGTCTACTCCGCCATTCAATCCTGGCCGATCTATCTCTCCCTCCTAACCCCATTCTCCAGCCTTCACTCCATAACCTCAGTAGGGCAGGAAAGGACTATTCCTTGGAGAGCAGGAGGCTGAGGGGTGATACTATAGAGGTATATAAAATCATGAGGGGAATAGGTAGGTGATTATTTTTTCATCCAGGATGGGCAATCAACAACGAGAGGACATAGGTTTAAGGTGAATGGGGAAAAGATTTAATGGGAACCTGAGAGGCAACCTTTTCATATAGAGGGTGGCGAGTATAAGGAAAGAGCTACCAGAGCATTAATTGAGGCGTATAATAACAGACACTTGGACAGGTATATTGATAGGAAATGTTTAGAGTGACATGAGCCAAACATGGGCAGGTAGGAATAGCTTAAGTGGGGCATTTTGGTTGACATGGCAAAGTTGGGCTGAAGGTCCTGTTTCCATGCTGTATGACTTTATTGACATTTTATGGTTCAATGTTACTGAGAGTTGGATGACACGGCGTTCCATATTCATAGTGCTTCAGTGTCATTCTTGGGGGGTGACTGCATATACTTTCCCATTATTGTCTTCACAAGATCTTCTGGCCAGGGCAGAAGCAAATAATTCAACGTCCAACTGTTTCAATGAATATAGTGAAGAGTTAGTTAATCCTCCCTACAGCACCTTCCTTTCAGCTCTGCACCCATCTGATCCAAAATATCCAGGTACGGCAATGGGAAAGTCTGCAATGTTGAATCACTGCAGTAAGAAGCAGCTTTTTATTTGTGTGCACTGGTGTGAACAATGGAAACCGTATGTGAGGAACAAATTCCAATTGCTTTGGTTAATGAGAACACCAGTCTTCATATAGCCCTGGCAAGGCCTCCAGCATAATCAAGGATGATTTTCATTCCAGGCACCCCCTCTTCTCCCCCCATCAGTAAGAGGTACAGAGGTGTGAAAAAGCATACCTCCAGATACAGATACAGATACAGAGACAGTTTCTTCCCAGCTGTTATCAGGCAACTTCTTCTTATCGAGTCCACATCACAAGATTAGAAATTGTTCAGCCAGAGCTGAACACACTTCTCGGCATCTGCATACAATGGCGTCTTGCGCTTCTTGTGCGTGGTGGTGGAAAGGTTGGTGGAAACAGCGCCGTGACATGAACGGTCTTTCCTTGACCCCATCAGGCAACTGAACCATCCTATCACCAATGAGAGAGCAGTCCTGAGCCACCATCTACCTCATTAGAGATCCTTGGACTATCTTTAATCAGACTTTACTAGTCTTTACCTTCAACTAAACGTTATTCCCTTTATCCAGCATCGGTGCACTGTGGATTGCTTGATTGTAATCACATTTAGTCTTTCCGCTGACTGGATAGCATGCAACAAAAAAGCTTTTCACTGTACCTCAGTACACGTGACAATAAACTAAACTAAACCTAGCAATCAAATTAAGAAAATTAGGGTTTACAGTGTGCAACTACCAGAGATGAAAATGAACATCAGAGTCCTTTAAAAATAATTTTCTGTTTCAAAGGTTCACATGGTTTTGTAGAGGAGCCAAAGGATTGTTCGAAGTGTGGCATTGCAAATTTGAATCATTCCATTATCTTAAATCCCATAAAGGCAAAGGGAGTCAAATTAAACACATAGACCTCAAATTGTTGATTCTTGTAGACAGAGGAAGCAAGAGTCAAGAGTCAAGAGTGTTTTATTGTCATACGTCCCAGACAGAACAATGAAATTCTTACTTGCAGCAGCACAACAGAATATGTAAACTTAGTACACTGTAAACAATATAATAAGTGGGGAAAAAAAGAGTTCAGTGTGTGTGTTAGTTAGTGCATTAGTTTTGCAAAAAGACAAAACTAATGCCCCCAAATCTATGTAGTTCAAAGCTTTTTTGGAGGTTGTAGTGTTTAATATCCTAAAGGCTGTAGGGAAGAAGCTGTTCCTGAACATGGATGTTACAGTTTTCAGGCTCCTATGTCTTCTTCCAGATGGCAGGAGTGAAATGAATGTGTAGCCAGGGTGGAGTGGGTCTCTGATGATGCTGGCTGCCTTTTTGAGGCAGTGACTCCTGTAAATCCCTTTGATGGTGGGGAGGTCAGAACCCGTGATGGGCGGCAGGGTTCACCACTTTTTGCAGCCTTCTTCACTTCAAGTTGCCGAACCAGGCCGTGCTGCAACCAGTCAATATGTTCTCTACTGCACGGCGGTAGAGATTTAAGAGAGTCCGCTCTGACATACCGTCAAGACCATCAAGTCACCAGATAATGTTAGGCAGTCATGTTTTCCAGATTGGACCAAAAATGGTCAGAAGTGAAGAGAATTGCAGAGTAATTCACCCACATGTTTACAGTTTCATGTTGAAGATGAACTTGGGTTGTCATATGATGATAAAAGTTATAATCCATTCCATAGAATACCATCATTTTCCATAGAGTGCCATCATATTTTTTTTCTCTCGCAAAATGGCGGCGCTGCCCTAGCAGCTGCGGCTTACCTGCGGTCCATTTGTCTTTGTGTTTTTTTGTTGTTTTTTGTCTTAAATGTAGTGTTTAGATGTGATGTAGTTTTTTGTGGTTGTGTACTATGTGTGGGGAACTATAAAATTGTCTCTTCCAAAAGGAGACCCAACCTTTTTTCTGGGTGGTGTCTCCGTTCCCGCTGCGGCCTACCATCGGCCAAACACCTGGAGCTGACGGCCTCCAGCTGGGACCACCTGGGCTGTGGTTCGCAGAGCCCGAGGACCGGACTTACTATCTGCGGAGTTGACTGCCTTCAGAGGCTGTGGTGGCGCCGTGGGCGCGGCTGCGACTCGCCTTCGGAGGCTCCGAAGGCTTCTTCGGCGTGGGCCGCCTGGATATCGGAAGCCCGCAGGTCCCTGGGTGGGGGTCGACATCGGAAGCTCCGGCAGCGGCAGCGTCTTCGCCCACCCCGAATCGCGGGACTTGGGTCAGCCCACCGCGGACCTTTCACCGTCCGGCATGACCTGGAATAGGCCGCGGGATTTTCTCTGCCCGGCGGGGGCTTCAATGTTGGGAGCCACGACCGCCCCGACATGCAGCGGCAGCGTCTTTGCCTGCCCAGGATCGTGGGGCTTGGGTCGGCCCGCTGCAGACCTTTCACCATCTGGCGCGGCCTGGATCGTGGCAACTTCAGCAGCCTGACCGCGGGAGAAGACGGCAGGGGAAGAGAAAAGACACTCTGGCCTTCCATCACAGTGAGGAGGTGACTGGAGGAGACTCACTGTGATGGATGTTTCTCTTTATTTTGTGTTTTGTGTTGGTTTGTGATTGTGTGTGTAATTGCTTATTTTTATTGCTCTTATTGTTGGACTGTGGGTGACACAATCTCGTCCAAAAGACTTGTTTTTTTGGATGACCATAAAGGTTATTCTGATTCTGATTCTGATTCTGATCATCTTACTGAACAGATTTTTCATATGAACAGGTCATGAACAGTTGTTATAACTAAGCTCTGTGGTTATAATGACAACTTCCAGGTCCAGTCATTCTTCACAAATAAAAATGGCAGTTGCCTACAGTTACAAGGTTGCTCCATAATTCAATGTGATATTGGCTTACTCTATGCCTGGTGCTCTCACCTGTCCAATATCGAGAACTTTAAATGACCTTAATAGTCAAAGAACTATCCATTTAAGCTTTGTAATTCGATATTGACGGAATAATGTGCAGATCTCAGAGGGAGAAAAGATTTACTTTCCTCTCCGGCAAATACCTCCCTCGTCTCTGTCCTGAATCCTCACCTTTTACCCAGATTTCAGACCCTAGTTCTGAAGGAACAACTTCTCACCATCAACCTTCTCAGTAACGCTGAGAATCTTGCGTGTCTCAATAAATCACTTCTAACTCTAGAGAGTAAAGGCTAGCATCACTCATTCTCTCCTCACTGGACAATCTACTCTTCCCAAGAATTGATTTAATTAATTTACAATGCATTCATCCTCAGGCAAGAATATTTGTCCCGAGGTAAAGGGATCAGGCTCAGTATGTGATTTTGTACATTGATAAGAAAACTAAGAATATTTTCCTTGGAAAGTCTTTGCAGAAGAGAGAAAAAAGTTTTGGGGTTCACATGCAGGAATCACTCAGCAACCATGCCATCCAAAGAAAAGCAAAATCATGGGGTTTAACAGGTGAATAGAAATAAAAAAGCAAAAAAAGCAAACGATAAACCTGTGAAGAGAATTGTTCAGACAACAGTCGATTTCTGCGAACAGTCTGGTTACCCTACTGCAAAAGTAATATAGAGGCAATAGGCGAGGTCCATTTATTTTTAGCAGAACTGGGCGATTATACTCATCAGAAAAAATTGAACCAATTCTGCCTCTGGCCTTTAGAAAATAAGGGGTGAGGTCACTTAATAGAGGATTTTAAAACTATGAATGGATTCAGTAGGTTAGATGTACAGTAAAAAAGCCATTTTCACTTACTTGGTATACCAGATCAAGGGCCATAAAAATACACATGAGAATTCAGCAGAGTTTTCTTTATTCACTGAGTGGTGAGAACACAGAATTATCACAAGAAAATTTCTTCACTCAAAGAAGCATTATGGATCTTTAGAATTTTCCACTCAGAGATGGTATATTTTTAACAGGCTTTTGGGGAAAAAAAGGCAATGGTATTTGAGCAGGGAATTGTTGCACAGAATCAAGCCATGAAATTACTAAAGAAATGGAGCAGATTGAAAGGGACTCAATAACTTAGTCCTTATATTCTTATAAATACAATGTAATTTAACAAAAGTCCATTTGTGCGTTAGCAGCTCTGCTCGGAAGTATCAGTTTTTACCTACTTGACTGACTAGAAGCTGTGACTTCTGAGCACAGGTGAACATTTGGCCTGTTACTGATAGAGGACCTAATGGAGTCCAAAGAGAGAGAGCAAACTTTGATTGATTTCCCTGCATGTAAGCTGTTCGCTGAACCTTTTCCAGGTGCAAGTCCCAAGTCCATCCATCCCAATGAGAAGTATTACCGCAGACAGAGGACAGGTGCAATGTAATTTCCATTTTATTTGATAGTCATGGTGTCAAACAGCATGGAAACAAGCTCTTCAGCCCAACTTGCCCACACCGATCAACACGTCTCATCTACACTCATCCCACCTGCCTGCGTTTGGCTCATATCCCTCTAAACGTCCTATCCATGTACCTATCTAATTGTTTCTTCAATGTTATGATTGTCCCTGACTCAACTACCTCCTCTGGCAGCTCATTCCATACACCCATCACCCTTTGTATGAGAATGTTACCCCTCAGATTCCTATTAATTCTTTCCCCCTTCACCTTAAACCTATGTCCTCTGGTTCTTGATTCCCCTACTCTGGGCAAGAGACACTATGCATTTACCCGATCTATTCCTCTCATGACATTATAAGATCACCCCTCGTCCTCTTGTGCTCCAAGGAATAGAGTCCCAGCCTGCTCAATCTCTTTAGCTTGGCTGTTTCTTATTGTCAAAACAAATTTAAGACATTCTTTACCATTAACAACCAACAGTTGCTAAACATGGTGTTGTGGCCTCTCCAATTCTCAAGGAAATTGTAACCATGGCAAGTCCATCCATCCCAATGACGCACTCTGAGCGCATGCATACCATGCATGCACTCCAAGTCATTCTACTCTGTTCTTATCAGTTAGCAACTGGCTTGTTTTACTTACAGAAGACTGTCTATGCTCCCAAACCAAGAAACATTATGCTCCAGGGATGTAGGGGCAGCTCACCATTCAACAGAATATATGTTAAAACATTTGCAGCTCTTTGATTCATTTACTATTTACATTATATAAATCAAACCCAGTGCATTGCTGATAAACTTCATCCTCATGCAATTTTCTCTTCTCTACACTGACCTGCTTACTTCAAGGACATGGGAAGATAGATGATGCACCAGCTAACTGATCCCCCAGCCAGTCTGCCTAGGTTTCACATCGGCTTTCAATAACTATTCACTCTCTCACTGTCTTTTTTTACACTGGCTGGCTTCTCTTTAGTAATCTGTTTCACACGTCCACCACCTATTGCTTAAAGTAATTAATTCCATCCCATCTCCTCAGTTAAGCTTGACCAGTGTCTCTTGTTCTCAGAGCTTAATGTAATCTTGAAAATATATTACTTCTTCCTTCAATATTATCTCCACCTATTTTTTTTCCACTGCCCAGTAATCGTGTTCTTGGGGAGAAATAGCATCATAGTTAGGTTACCAGATTAACAGCCTAAATATCTGGATAGATGGTGTACAAGTCCCACAACAACAATTGTGAACGTTAAATACAAATTAAATACATCTGGAATGATGGCTACAATACCACTGCCACACCAACTGAGTCACTAATGTTCTTGAAGGAAGGATATTCTACCATTCATTCTCAAGTTTGATCCATGTGTAACTTGAACAGCTTTATGGTCAACTCTTAACTGCTCTCTGAAGTGACGCACCAAACCATTTGTGGCATTGTTGACTAGGGATAGACAATAAATGCCAATAAATCCCGTGGACTGCACAATCAAAAAATTTAGGCTGATTAATCATGTGCTAGGATCTGGACATTCTGCTTTCAGATTTACAAAAGCGATAATCAACTTCCTTCTATTGCTGGTGAAAACTGTGCTGTTGGTTTCACATGTTATATCCATCAAAACCAGAAATCTTTCTTGTTTCATTTTCATTACATTTTATTTCTTATGAGAAATATGGTTCTGGGGAACTGCAGAAATGTGCCCATGAAAATGTTGGAAAAAGATTTCAACATATGGTATGCTTGCTTTCATAGGTCAGGCATTGAGTATAAGAGTCATGATGCAGCTTTTCGGACTTTGGTTAGGCCACATCTGGAGTACAGTTTTGGTCAACCTGTTACAGGAAAGATGTTACAGGAAAGACCCATCAGTCTGAAGAAGGATTTTGACCTGAAACGCCACCCATTCCTTCTCTCCATAGATGCTGCCTGTTCTGCTGAGTTATTCCAGCATTTTGTGTCTATCACAGGAAAGATGTTGTGTCTATCACAGGAAAGGGTGCAGAGACTCGAGGGCCTGAGCTAACAGGAGAGATTGAGCAGGCTTGGACTTTATTCCTTGAAGTGCAGGAGGATGAGGGGTGATCTAACAGAGGTGTAAGAGGAATAGATAGGAATAGATAGGGTAAATGCACAGAATCTTTTATCCAGAGTAGGGGAATCAAGAAACAGAGGATATAGTTTTAAGGTGAGGGGGGAAAGATTTAATAGGAACCTGAGTAGGATTTTTTTTATACAAAGGGTTGTAAGGTATATGGAACAAGCTGCTGGAGGAGGTAGTTGAGGCAGGTACCATCACAATGTTTAAAAACATTTGGACAGGCACACGGATCGTATGGTTCAGAGGGATATGGGCCAAGTGCAGGCAGGTGGGATGTGTAGATGGTGCATGTTGGTTGGTGTGGGCATATTGTGCCAATGGGCCTGTTTCCACACTGTATGACTATACGACTCAGTTCTGGTTGCCCCATTACAGGAAGGATGTGAAGGCTTTGGAAAAGATGAAGAGGTAGTTTACCAGAATGATGCCTAGATGAGGGAGTATTAGCTACATGGAGAGGTTGGACAGACTTGGATTGTTTTCTCTGGAATGTTGGAAATTGTGCAGAGACCTGACAGAACTACATAAAATTATGGGAGGCATAGATAGGGTAAGCAGTCGGAATCTTTTATGCCAAGATGGAAAAAAAATCAAATACTAGATGGCATCACTAAAGTTAAAGGGGCAGAGTTTAAAGAAGATTTGTGGATTTTGTTTTGCACAGAGGGTTGCGGGTGCCTGGAACACACTGCCGTTTGAAGAGGATTCGACAGTGGCATTAAAAAGACTTTTGGATTGGCACATGTATATGCAAGGAATGGATGGATACGGGTTATGTTCAAGTAGATACTGCAGGTGAAGGTTGGCATTATGTTCGGCACAGATATTAAGGACTGAAGGGCCTTTTCTTGTGCTATACTGTTCTATGTTCTATAAAGCACCCTCTTGGTTGTGGATTTCAACTAAGACTCCACCTCCCATTGTTTAATTACTTTCCAGTTCCTCACCTTGTAAATTGCCCGCGCAAAATGCAGTTTCATACCAGAGTGCTCTTTTGGGCTCTATTGATTACTTTAACACATAAATTCAATCACAGACCACTTTTTCAGCCTGATGTTACCTAAATGCAAAATATTTGAGGAACAAAACACTTGTGCCAGGAGAAAACTGCCATCATAAATCATAAGCATACGTTCTGTCCATTTCTCCTTCCCCGGCACAGGGAAAGAGAGGAAAAAGATGTTGCTCCTTTCTATTAGGGATTTGCACTTCCATAATAATCTGGTGACATCTCATGGAGTGGTTTGGAAAAGTGTAAGTTTGTGACAGTGTTCTGCTATGCAAAGAGCCATCTCCAGCTCAATCGTTGTGTGCCAATCATTTGCAGCAGCCTGTGTTGCATTTTGATGGGATCGTGTTCAGAGTATTCACTGATACATCCAACTGTAGGTCATAGGAACATAAGAACTGGAAGCAGGTCCCACATGTCTGCTCCACTATTCAATGAGATCATAGCTAATCTTTAACCCCAGCCTCATTTTCCAGCACTGATCCCTTAATAACTTTAAAAAAACAAATTCTCTCTCTCAATTATATAGAGCAAATGAATTTAAATGTTTGTCTTTGGTAGACAACTCCACAAATTCACTGTTCACTAGATTAAGAAATTTGGATACTGAGTTCAGCCTAAAATTTCATGCCAACCATTTTGCCACAATATTAATGAATTCCATTTGCCCACATTTGCATCCTTGTGTACCTTGCGTATCATTGTCTATCCGAAGGCATCTTAAATGTAAAAATAACTATCTAATTCCATCACCTTCTCTGGTAGATAAGTATCTAATTCCATCACCTTCTCTGGTAAAAAAAAAAGCTCCTCAAATCCTCTTTAAACTTGCTTCCTCTCACCTCGAATACATGGTCTCATTTTTCGAATACCTTACCAGGGAAAAAAGATTTGGATCATCTACCCTATCTATGCCTCTCATAATTTTATTTACCTCGATCAGGTCACCTCTCAGCCTCCTTTGCTCCACAGTTAAAAAAAATCAACCTATTCAATTTCTCCCCATAACTGAAGTTCTCCAATCCAGACAACATCCGAGTGAACTTCGTCAAGAGTCAAGAGTGTTTTTTAGATTCTCTCTTCAGCGCAACTACACCCATTCTATATGCAGTGACCAGAACTGCACTTATCACTCCAAATACAGTCTAACCTGTGTTTTATGAAGTTGCAACATTATGTCTCAACATTTAGTACAGGAGTTGGAATATCATGTTACAACTGCACGTCATTGATTGATAAAGCCATATTTGCAGTAATACGTGCATTTCTGGTCGTCCTGCTGTATAAAGGGTATCATTATGCTGGGAAGGGTGCAAAAGAGATTTGAGGATGTTATGGGATCTGGAGGGTTTCAGTCTGGTGCAAAGGTGGCTGAAGGGCGATCCTATGGAGGTATATAAAATCATGAGAGGCATAGATAATGAGAAAAACTATAGTCTTTTCCCGAGGAAGAGTCAGAGTCCAGGAGAGTCAAGAATAAGTGTGCATTGGTTTAAGGATAGAGGAGAAAGATTTAACATGGACCTCAGGAGCAACTTTGTTTTTCCACTTAGAGGGTGGTACATACATGAACCAAGTTCAGAGGAAGTGGTAGGGACAGGTACAATTACAACATTTAAAAGACACTTAGATAGGTACGTGGATAGGAAAGGTTTGTGGGGACATGCGCCGGCCACAGACAAACGGGACTAGCTTGGTTAAGCAACTTGGCTGCATGGACAAGTTGGGCTAAAGAGTCTGTTCCATGCTGCATATTTTGACATCCTACGCCTTGACCTTTGAAGGCAAGCATGCCATATACATTCTTCACCATGCCATATACCTTCATCACCTCCCTACCTTTCCGTGTTTCCGCTTTCAGGAAAGTAAGGATTTAAACCTTAAGGGCCCTCTATTTATCAACATTCCTTAGTCTCCTACCATTTACTGCATATATCCTATATGACTTCCAAAAATGCATCACGTTGCTCTTCTCAGGAGTCACTTCTGAAATTTCTTCTTGTGTCTGTCCTGCCCTGACTGACTGACCTCTTATTTTGGGACTTTGAACCTTGGGTCAACATCACTCAGGGGAAACAACTCTGCATCCACTTTTCAAGCCTTGAAAGCATGTTATACATTTCAATATAGTCACCTTCCTTTTCTTCTAAACTGGAGCACAGGCTTAATTTTCTTGTATGTGAAAGCTACCATCCCAGGAATCAATCTGATGAATCTATGTTCCACTCCCATTATCACAAGTATATCATGCCTTAGGTTCATGGACCGGGTACATTATAGACAATAGACAATAGACAATAGGTGCAGGAGTAGGCCATTCAGCCCTTCGAGCCAGCACCGGCATTCAATGCGATCATGGCTGATCACTCTCAATCAGTACCCCGTTCCTGCCTTCTCCCCATACCCCCTCACTCCGCTATCCTTTAGAGCTCGATCCAGCTCTCTCCTGAAAGCATCCAACAAACTGGCCTCCACTGCCTTCTGAGGCAGAGAATTCCACACCTTCACCACTCTCTGACTGAAAAAGTTCTTCCTCATCTCCGTTCTAAATGGCCTACCCCTTATTCTTAAACTGTAGCCCCTTGTTCTGGACTCCCCCAACATTGGGAACATGTTTCCTGCCTCTAATGTATTCTAGATTCAATTTACCAGGGCCCCAGGCAATTTCCGCAAGGGAATTCCTCTGCTGTTATCAAATCTTCTTCCAGTAAAACCCATTATATTATTTAATTATATTTATCTAATTGCTTGCTGTAGCAACGTTAGTGTCCGATGATTTGTGTACAAGGACACCCAGGTCCATCTAAACATTACCAACCTCCTGTCGCTCGCCATTTAAAAAATACTTCAACATCCTATTCTTCTACCAAAGTGGATGACCTTGCACTTTTGCACATTTAATATTCCACCCATCATATCCTTGCCCATTCATTTACTCTGTCTCTATCTCCCTGAGCCTCTCTGCTCCGTATCAGAGCTCACACTGCCACCTAGCTTTGTAGCATTTGTAAACTTGTGCACGTTATACTTAATCTGCCTTTGGAATTATTGATATTAATAATGAACATCTGGGACCTCTGCAACAATCCCCAAGCCAACTCTCTAGACTCAGTCTCTTAACTCAACAATAACTAGATTGTTCCTTCCATAGTTTTTCTGTCCATCCAAGCCAATGTGTACTCTTAAATGTTAATAGGGGTAATTGACAAATATCTTTAAATATCTAAATAATTCGAATGTTCCTTTTAATATTCCACTAATTGAATAAACTTCACAGAGTCTCAAAGACTGAGAATGTTTGTCTGCAGTGAATCATTCATTTAACAATATTAAATAGCAACATTAAATGAATTATTTTTCCAAGTGCAGTTACGACAATGAAGTTCATAAATTCTACTAGTAGAATTAGGCCATTTGGCCCTATTCCGCCATTCAATCATGGCTGATCTACCTTTCCCTCTCAACCCCATTCTCCTGCCTTCTCCCCATAACTCCTGACACCCATACTATTCAAGAATCCGTCAATCTCCGTCTTAAAAATATCCATTGACTTGGCCTCCACAGCCATCTGTGGCAATAAATTCCACACATTCACCATCTTCTGACTAAAGAAATCTGTTCCCTATCTAAAGATACATCCTTTTATTCTGAGGCTCTGGCCCGAGACTCTCCACCTAGTGAAAACATCCTCTCCACATTCACTCTAGCCAGGCCTTTCACTATTCGGTAAGTTTCAATGAGGTCTCCCCTCATCCTTCTAAATGCTATCGTATAGGCCCAGTGCCTTCAAACGGTCATCATATGTTAACGCAAAACCCATGAAGTAGAAAAATATAGGAACACTTTAGCACATAGCATGCTCACATACAATGTGATAATGTTCAGAAGCTGTTTTTCTGCGACACTGGTAAAGGAAACAAGAGCTATTTGGCTGTAAGAAAGACAACATCGCTAACAGCATAATGCTCTCTCAGTACAGGACCGGAGTATGAAGTAAAATGTAAGGGTGATGTCCACTCCCATTCTTTAATACATTGCCAAATCTTGTGTATTTTATTCCTGGATACTGCATTACATGATTACCCTCCCACAGTTCTATGGGTGGCCATTCCAACATTGACTTTCCTTGCAGTGATTTCCCTTCTCACGGCTAATCGGAATGCAAATAACCTAGAATTATCCAATTAGGTATCATGGAGTTAATCAATCAATTAAACTCTCTGTCAAGACACAAAATGCTGGAGTAATTCAGCAGGTCAGGCAGCATCTCAGGAGAGAAGGAATGGGTGACGTTTCAGGTCGAGACCCTTCTTCGGACCCTTCTTCGGACATTTCTCCAAAATGCTGGAGTAACTCAGCGGGTCAGGAAGCTTCCTGACCCGCTGAGTTACTCCAGCATTTTGTGTCTACCTTCAATTTGAACCAGCATCTGCAGTTATTTTCCTACACTACTAAACTCTCTGACAAATTCAGTTCTGTTTTAACGGGGGTGGGAACGAAAAGAAAAAAAATGCAGTTTTGTTTGTATTTTTAAATAGCCAAAACAAATTCTCTTCCGAGTCATTTTTTGCAAGGTCCTGAAAATTGATTCTTACATCCCGCAAACCATTTCAGTGCGAAAATATTATCAATCCTCCTTTCCATATCATTCATAGAATATTCCTCTTATCTTCATTTTATTTCAATTTGAGGCCCGTATATGAAATTGCACATTTAATGAGTATTCTTGCCAGGCAGGATTATTAATTGGGAAATTGGATTGATCCATTCAAAAATTTTCCACATATTAAATCGACCAAATAAACCAAAATAGAGCATGAGCATAAATTCTAGAAAGGTTCTCATCGTAGGCAAATCTCTGCACTCAGATTTATTATTATTATCCATGATATTTGCTTGTCAGAGATTCATAACATCTTCAACTAAATTCCAAACTTTCACAAATAAATTTATGAATATTAGTTTGCTGGGCTCCAGTTTACAGACCAAATTTCCCAATATGCACTTTACACAGTTAAAGCTCCACAACAGAACTTGAATTCTTAATGAGCACGAACTTACATTTTAAATTTGCCTTCAAATGTAATAAAACACTTAAAAGTTGTTTAACAGTGGTGAAGTCAAAGAGATGGGAAGAGGAGATGGGAAAAGCAATGAAAATATGATGAGAAAGTACACAGATATGGGGAGAAAGCAGGAACGGAGTGCTGATTTCGGATGATCAGCCATGATCATATTGAATGGCGGAGCTGGCTCGAAGGGCCAAATGGCCTACTCCTGCACCTATTTTCGAAGTCAAATTGAAGGGTTTAATGGAGAGGCTCATAGAAGAAGGTTGTAATAGATAGATGAGCATATGGAGGTGGGGGGTAGAATTACAAATTGTGAAGCAGAGACAGCTGCCAACAGGAGATGCACAGTGACAACAATCAATAAGATGAAGAGTTTAAAAGGATGATTTATAGGATTGATAGGAACACCAAGACCACAAATCCAATTGCAGGCCATACACAGATAATGAACAGGTTCTGTTTTTACAGATGTCCAAAATTGATTTTGTCCATGAGTTGGAACATGTATATAGAACAACAGGGGCGGCACGGTGGCGCAGCGGTAGAGTTGCTGCCTTACAGCGAATGCAGTGCCGGAGACTCAGGTTCGATCCTGACTACGGGTGCCGTCTGTACGGAGTTTGTACGTTCTCCCCGTGACCTGCGTGGGCTTTCTCCGAGATCTTCGGTTTCCTCCCACACTCCAAAGACATACAGGTATGTAGGTTAATTGGCTGGGAAAATGTTAAAAAAAAATTGTGCCTAGTGTGTGTAGGATAGTGTTAATGTGCGGGGATCGCTGGGCGGCGCGGACCTGGTGGGCCGAAGGGCCTGTTTCCGCGCTGTATCTCTAAAAAAAAATTTTTTTTGAAAAGGTAACCACACGTCCATGGTATTGTAATGAATGACATCAAATCAACACAAGACTGATCAGAACACTTACTACCAGGAGAGGGGGGCTGAGAGGGAGGCAGAGAGAGCAGGAGAGAAAAAACTAGGAATGAACGTTTATATTAACAATTAACTTTTGAAATTAATAACATTCTGGGAGAATGTTCGTGTGAGGGGGTGTCCATAGACCAGGTGTTCATAACTTGGGGATACATAAGATTGATTTTTTTTAAACTGACGGCCTTACTGAAGGACAATTGGGAGCCAATGTGGGTCAGCATCGCTGGGTAAGTGGCACATCGTAAATGATGGATTGTTGAATTTTGAAAAAGCTAAAGATTACAGAGTCTAGTGAATGAAAGGACAGCTAAAAGTGACCTGGATTATTCCTGTCACCAGATACATTAAGAATCAGCAAGTATATTACACAAATGATCCATCTGTCCCCTTCCAGCTCATAGAGTGCAACAAATGCAAATTGCAAAAAGTTCAGCTCGAGTTTCAAGAACTGTATTTCAGGCATTGAAGCTAACCATATGCCGGTGACCACCACTGTATAGGTGCAGTCCCAGGTTGTGTTTCTAGAGGGCGGGCCGATTCACAATTTTCTCTCGCATCGTCTGTGCATGTGTCAAGACACACGAGTTTAAAATAATTGTGGTTGATTTATTTACTTAGTTTTTCCCACTCAAATCCCATGGGAGTGAATTTTATTCCGGATCTCAAATTTTGGGGTAGTGATTTGCAAAAATCTGTAAGGTAGAATTTCTGTGACCTGAATGGCCATTACATGAGGTTCACCCGCAGTTAATAATTCCATCAACTCTTTACTTTAAGTGAATTCTAAAATGCCCTCCAGTGTCAAACTGAACTAAGCAGAACCAGAAACTTAATTTAAACCAAGTCACGGTCAAAAGGTTGAGCTCATTTAGTGAATTGTAGAGTTACAATTAATATTTCCATGTTTCTAACAAGCATGAACATTTTCACGATTACTGCCTTCTGAACCTAAGAACAACTCAGGCCAACAGCAAAAACTCCGTTTGCTTCTGCAATAACCCACCGAACTCAAGTTGCTGAAGATCCTTCACACATAGGCCACACCTTCCCAGGACGAGTCAATGCATCAAGAAGAATAAACACTTGGAGGGAACATTTTTTTCACGTGGAAATGTCTATGCAGCACAAAGGATTTTACAACAGCAAATTCTTAATTGTTTTTTGTAAAGCAACAGGATGCAATTCCTCTTATTGAAAACAATTCCTCTCCTCAAGTGAATGTGCTTAATTCAAACACTTTTTTTATGCATGTGTCTACATTTTTTATATGAGAACTGATCCTTGAAAAACAACATTTCAGTGTGTTGATAAGTAATAAAATTCAGGAGTCCCATTCTAGCAAGTTGCTGTATTTCTCACTCATATCTGCTTTCCAGCTGGAGTACCCTTCTGGAAGCTGTTACTGATAAGCAATTAGTAGTTTCCAATGAAATGTTGGTTTCACAGAGGTAATCCAATCTTTCAGAATAGTTGTTAATGAAAAGAATGTTCCATGAAAAAGTAGATGAGAAACAGACCAAAGCAAATTATTAGCCACAGATAAAGATGTCTGTTTCAGCCCAGTCTTGCTTCACAAGTATTTAAACTCCTACACATAATTAACTCCACACAATTGATGAAAGAATTATCCTTTACCATTAAAGAAAAAAAGGGCCAGTAACCGGCTCCTCCTGGAAATTCCACCGCTACTCATCAATCTTTTTCCCGTGCCCTCTCATTCCTCCACATACAGCAAATCTGGTAGTTGGTTTGCCTGCAGTTTTTTCACATATTGAGGCAGACCCAGTTTCTGAGCCCAAAGATTTCAACTATTCAGCTATTCAGCAATGAAATTCAAATGCATTTAAGAGACTGATTAACTGAGTGGTGTGCAGCCCCTTCAAGTGGAGGATATGTTGTCTGCTCAGAGTTATTATTTAGTTTACTATACAGGAAGACTGTTGTATTTACTGTGTCAGACAGTGAAAAAAGTGCTGTATATAAAGACAGAAAGCTTGATATTTTTCTGTACAGCAACCAAGATATATCTTGATATTGCTGTCCATCACCAAATGCTGACAATATCTCTTTTTGTCAAATGGCTTGAATTGAATGTGGGTCATCTGCTTTGGCAAAGGAAATGGCAAAATAGATTAATAGGTGGTTAAAAATAATCACCTTGAAATTGAGAAATGTTGGAGAACAAATATTCAATGCAATCATCACCAACATTTTGGCAGTTCTGCAAACTACTTACATTTTGATCTTGCAGATATCTTGACATCCTTTCGATTCTACCTCCCGATTCCTCTGAACTGCTGTTTACCTTGGGATAAAAGATGGATTACAGAATATTTTAAGATCGGTGAATATTTATTCATTAGTATTATATATAATTAGATTATCTGCATTGCAGGAAAGATGATAAAAATCTTTGATATGGTATGTAAGCCATGTCTCTAACACTCCTGATACATTAACAAACCAGCTTGAAAGCAATCTGTCTTGGTAACTAAGTTACTGTAATTCACATTCACAGTACGTCAAACAAATTCATCTGAGTCCTGAGAGCAAACCCTGTGACATTTTTTGTGTGTAGGAAAGTAACTGGTCCCTCACAGTTTGACCTTACGTTTACTGTCAGTTTACATTACAGGCAATTTAAATATGCAAATTAATGTAAAAATATAGTGGATGGCGGCCAGCTTCGGGAAAATGCTTTAGATTCTGATCAACACTAAAACATCTAAAGACACCTGTGACACTTATTCTCATTCAGACGTCAAATATAAAAATTCTTATCCTTGTTACCAAATTTCTCCCAAGCCTCTGCCTTAACTCTGCCACAGAGTTAACATTAACTCTACCACATTTCTGTCACACTCTATTCCCCCAAATCTACCCCCTTGTGCATGCATTTCTTTTGCCCTTCCATTGCCTGCTGTGCCTGCATCTGTCAACACTATAATCTCTGAAACTCATGATTTAAACATCTGTGCTCCTCCTATGAGAATTTTTATATTTCAGGTCTGTATGAGAAGAAGTGTCAAAGGTATCCATAGATAGTTTTAGTGTGCTCCTCCAGCTCTCTCAGTTCCTTTGAGATTCATTTTTAAGCCAATTTATTTTTACCCAGCAATTCCAATAACTTTTTTTATAAAATACATATTTTCGCTCGTTCCTCAATAAAGCAATTTGGGAGGTTTTACAAAGGTTAAAAAAAACTGCCTGTATCCAAATTAATATTGTTCATGTCTTTATCTTTCTTCCTTTGTGTGCTGCACATGAAGGTAGCCTGTCACAAACTTTTTTGCATTACTTGTAAAGCTGGTCGCATACAAGTTTTAAAGCGTTCATTTCAACGATTGAAGGTTACTTTGCCCAAAGAGTGAAAACAGGCAATAAGTGGGCTACTGAGAACCTAATCTGTGCTACTGAGAACAATTTTAAAAATATAGTGTGCAGGAAGGACTCAAAAAGCTGGAGTAACTCAGCGGGTCAGACAGCATCTCTGGAGAAAAGGAATAGGTGACGTTTCAGGTCGCGATCCTTCTTCAGACCGAGTCAGGGGAAAGGGAAATGAGAGACATAGATGGTGATATAGACAGATATCGAACAAATATCTTTCATTCATTTGTTCTGTATCTCTCTATATCACCGTCTATATCTCTCATTTCCCTTTCCCCTGACTCTCATTTTAAAATCTAATGTTAGCACCCAATTTTGATATTGATTACTGAGTTCCATAATTTCAATTTACCTTGGTGTGCTAACACATAAGGGTAATATTCATCTATTGTTACAGACATACTGTAGATGGCTGACTTCTGAAATGCAGTTCCATTGAAGTTTATTCACAATGGAGAGATGAATGGACAAGTGAAGCTGAGGAAAGGAATATCAGAGCTTACAATTTCAACAGCTAAGTAACAGTTAACAATGATGAAACAATTAAAATGAGGGGCACAGAAATAGGCTAACACCTGAGATATCAGATATCTTGTACATAGTTTAAATTTACAGGAGGGCAGGAAGGCAGATATTGTCAGATAACCAACCATATAGCTCGAAAACAGGATCTTCATTCCAACATGTCGTCCAAGATACCGCATCTAAGCTAATATGAAGTTTCTGCTACAAACCCACTGACTCTCACAGTTATCTGGATGGCACCTGCCCCCACCCAGCCTCTTGAAAAGATGCTATCCCCTCCTGCCAATTTCTACATCTTCACTGCATCTACTCCTAAGATAAAGCTTTCGATTTTATGACATCCGAGATGTCCTCTTCTTTTAGCATACGTGGTTTCCCTCCTGCTCGATCCCTTAGTCTCCTCTGTGTTGTGTAGTTCTACTCTTGTTCCCTCACCCTCCAGATGGAACAAGGATAGAGTTCCCCTCATCCTTACCTTTCACCCCATCAGCTTCCACAACCAACACATCATTCTCCAACATTTCCGCTACCTTCAGAGTGATTCCATCAGTCACATCTTTCCATCCCCACCCCATTCCACTTTCTTCAGAGACCGCTCCCTCCACAAACACTTAGTTATCTCATCCCTTCCCACCCAAACCATCCCCTCTGCAGGTACTTTCCCCTGCAACTGCAGGAAGTGTAACACCTGTCCCTATTCCTACTCATAAGGTTGTAAGGTCATGTGATAATAGTAGAATTATGCCATTCGGCCCATCAAGTCTACTCTGCCATTCAACCATGACTGATCTATCTCTCCCTCCTAACCCCATTCTCCTGCCCATAACTTCTGACACCTGTACTAATCAAGAATCTATCTATTTCTGCCTTTAAAAAATCCACAGCCTTCTGCGGCAAAGAATCCCACAAATTCACCACCCTCTGACTAAATAAATTTCTCCTCATCTCCTTCCCAAAAGAATGTTCTTTGATTCTGAGGCTATGACCTCTAGTGCTAGACTCTCCCACTAATGGAAACATCCTCTTCACATCCACTCTAACCAAGCCTTTCACTATTCTGAATGTTTCAATGAGGTCCCCCCTCATTCTTCGAAACTCCAATGAGTATAAGCCTAGTGCCGACAAATGTTCAGCATAGGTTAACCTACTTATTTCTGGGATCATTTTTGTAAATCTCATCTGGACCCTCTCCAGAGCCAGCATATCCTTCCTCAGATATGGTGCCCAAAATTGCTCACAATATTCCAAATGCTGCTTTACCAGCGCATTAAAGAGCCTCAGCTCTATATAAGCCCTCTTGAAATAAATGCTAACATTGAACTTGCTTTCTTTACTACTCCCTCACATCCATACAGAGATCCCAGCCATCCTTCCAGGTGAGATAGAGATTCACGTGCACCTCGTCTAACCTCATCTACCTCATTCGATGTCCCAATATGGTCTCCTGTACATCGGCAAAACCAATTTGTAGTTTCTACTACAAACCCACCAACTCCCATAGTTACCTGCTTGTCATGTGATCCCAACCAGCCTCTTGAAAAGGAGCTATCCCCTACTTTCAATTTCTCCGTCACAGAGCATAGACTGTTTCACTGAATATTTGCTTTCGGACTGCCAAGGCCGAATTGCTTAAAAATAGCGTCACGAGTAAATAGGATGGGCAAAAAGGCTTTTGGCACATTGGCCTTCATGAGTCAGAGTATTGAGTATAGAATTTGGGAGGTCATGTGACAGTAATACAAGACATTGGTGAGGCCACATTTAAAGTAATGTAAGAGAGTATAAGAAAATAACTGCAGATGCTGGTACAAATTGATTTATTCACAAAATGCTGGAGTAACTCAGCAGGTCAGGCAGCATCTCGGGAGAGAAGGAATGGGTGACGTTTCGGGTCGAGACCCTTCTTCAGTTACTTTCACATAGCTGAAAGTAATGTGTTCAGTTTTGGTCATCATGTTAGAGGAAAGATGTCAAGTTGGAAAGGGTGCAGAGAAAATTTACAAGGATATTGCCAGGGCTTGATGGTCTGAGTACAGTGTATATTGAAAGTTTGAGCAGGCTAGGACTTTATTCCTTGGAGCACAGGCGGATGAGGGGTGATGTTATAGAGGTGTACAAAATCATGTGAGGAATAGATTGGGTAAATGCAGCGAGTCTTTTGTCCAAAGTAGGGCAATCAAAAACCAGAGGACATAGCTTTAAAGTGAGGGGAGGAAGATTTAATAAGAATCTGAGAGATAACCTTTTTACACAAAGGATGATGGGTGCATGGACAAGCTGGCAGAGAAAGTAGATGAGGCAGGCACTATCGTAATGTTTTAAAAACATTTAGACAGGTACAAGAATAGGATAGGTTTAAAGGGATATGTGCCAAATACAGGCAGATGAGACTGGGGCATATTGGTCAGTGTGGGCAAGTTAGGCCGAAGGACCTGTTTCAACGCTGTATGACTCTGTGACTCTAAGGCCTAAGCAGCCCAAGGTTGCTAACCATTTTAACCTCCCTTTCCATTTTGGTACTGACCTTTCTGTCCTCGACCTCTTCCATTGCCAGAATAAGATTTCATGTATCCAAAACGCAGCCAATCCATGTTCTCCAGAGATGTTGCATGACCCGCTAAGTTATTGTGTGTCTTATTTTGTAAACCAGCATCTGCAGTTCCTTGGGCCCCCATTTACCTGCATTTGACCCATATCCTTCAAAACCTTTCCAATCCATTTGCCTGTGCAAATGTCTTTTAAATGTTCTTATTGTACCTGCCTCAACTACTTCTGGCAGCTGGTACCATATACCCACCACTCTCTGTATGAAAATGTGCCTTTCAGGTTCCTATTAAATTGTTCCCCTTTCACCTTAAACTTATACCATCCAGGTCTTGATCCCATGGGAAAAAATACTTTGTGGATTCACCCTATATATTCCCTTCTTAATTTTATACACCTCTATATGATCACTTGTACATGACGACCCTTCAGCCTCCTGCACACCAAGGAATGAAGTCATAGTCTGCTCACCCTCTCCCTTTGGCTCAGACCATTGCATCCTGGCAGCATCCTTGTAAATCTTCTCTACATCATAATTGCCATCTTGCTTATAGTAGGATGACCAAAACTGATCACAATACTACCATTACAGTATGTTTATTCTTATTTTAAATCTGTTTCAGGTTTTTCCTGAGTTTTTAACAGCATACCAAGAGCCAGTGTGAGAGAGAGGAACGGGTATGTAGACAGATTATGGAAAGATGCAGAAGCATCTTGTCATGGTGGGTCATATAGGATTGTCATGGTGGGTGACTTCAACGGCTCTAATATTGACTGGCACTTTACTCTGTGTCAAAAGTTTAGATGGAGCAGAATTTGTCAGGTGTGTCCAAAGTGGTTTCCTGAAACAGTATGTGGATAGCCAACTCAAGGAGGATGATATTAGACGTTGTAGAGGTAAAATCAAGCCTGGCCGGGTGACTGGTGTATCGGTGGAAGAACATTTTGGGAACAGTGATCACAACTCCGTAAGAAATGCCTCTCCTACTGTTTCCAAGGACAAATAGATGGCATAGAAAAGTTCAAGGCAATGAGATCCTGATCCAGAAAATGACAGGTAGAAATGCAGGACAGAAATGAAAAGATTAAAAGACATACATCATTTTGGTTTGAATAACTTGACAAGTGGGAAGATTACACCATTAGAGAAAAGCATCATTCGCCAAGCCTCAGCTTATGCAATTGTTGTCCAGTCACTTGCCTTGATATCACAGCAAGCTGCAATAACACTTGCTGGTCATGTGTGAGGAAAGGTTTAACTAATGATTCCTTGGACTATCATGCCATGCCCAGATGACTCAGTGATTTAGAGCATGGTGAGGATGATATGGCAAGGTCCAACTGCGTGCAAAAGCACAACAGGAAATTAAGCAGACAAAACAAACATCTGCTGATATTGCTTCATCTGCTGACTCGCACATAACATCGGGTATGTCACAGACGAGGGACTTTCCAACCTTGGACTTCACCTCGGTACCTGGATCGGAACAGTGCCAGGACCCTTGAGTTCTCCAGAACAGCCATCAAAATTGGCAGTCCCCGATGAGCAGAGTGGGTGTAGCTTACAACTATAACTTATGCTCATAATTTATAGTATCAATGTTTAAGTTGCTTCCAAGTACTAATTAGATTAGTTCATATAAAGTGCATTTGACTTTTCTCTATGGGACATATACCAGATCCGAGGAACGTAGGTATGGTATTTTGCACAACAATCTCACAAGAAAGAGTGGTTGTGGCACAAGGTATCAGTGAAGGAGAAGAAGGAGGGATTAAAGAATAAGATGAAGACAATTGTCATGGTGGGGCCACTTTGTGTGAGATACTGATACAACGATATTCAGGTGGAAGTGGACTTTACAAGGATCAGTTGATAGGCAGAACTTAATTCCACTACCCAAAATGGTTTGGCTCCATTTAAATTATATTTTCATCAATTGCAAATACAAATGTTTATCTACTGGTGCTGTGCATCTGCTACGGCATTTCATTCTTAAAAATGTTGTACCTCTGAGGGCATCTTACGATGAGCTTGTCGATTTATCGCTCCATCACATAAACAGCTGCCTCTCTTGCCTGTGCAATTGCAACAGAACTGTTCTTACACTTGCCGTTTTCATCTGGCTGCACATCGACAGATATAAAATTTCACAAGCTGTTCAATTTAGCAATTCTAAAAAACTCTTTGGTATTAATCTGGGATAAAAGCGGAAAACGCTGGAAACACAACAGATCGGGAAGATATATTAGGATTTTATACTTATTTTTAATCCGTTTAAGGTTTGTATTAGTTTTTGACAGCATACCAATAGCCAGCGTGAGACAGAGGAACAGATATGTAGGCAGATTATGGAAAGATGCAAAAAGCAGCAGGGTTGTTATGGTGGGTGACTTCAACTTCCCTAATATTGACTGCCACTTACTCTGTGCCAAAATTTTAGGCAGAGCAGAATTTGTTAAGGTGTATCTAAGGTAGTTTCCCGAAACAGTATGTGCATACCCAACTCAAAGAGGCACCATACTGGACCTTGTATTGGGAAATGAGCCTAACCAGGTGACTAGTCTATCAGTAGAAGAGTGTTTTGGGAACAATTATCATAACTCCATAAGTTTTAAGATAGTTATGAATGAGGGTAAATCAGAACCTTGGGTAAGGCAGATCACTGCATTATGAGGTGAGAACTGGGAAGAATATTTGGGAGCAGCTATTATTGGGGAAGTCCACCTTTGACGTTTACAGGCCAGCTGATCAGAGTTTATGACCAGCATGACCCAGTAAGGAGGAAGGATAATGATGGCAAGCTAAATTAACCTTGAATGAATAAAGAGGTTGTAAATTCAGTGAAAAAGAAAAACGAAACATAAGTAAGGCTTATAAACATAAAATCAGACGGGGCCTTTAAGGAATATATATCAGGGAGGAAATAACTCGTGGGCAATGAGAAGGGCCAAAGGGGCATGAAATATCATTGGCAAGTTGGATTAAAGAAAAACCCAAGGTTTCTATGTACATTAAAAACTAGAGCGTAACCAGGGAGAAGACAGAACTGCTCAATGAAAAGTGCTTGGAGTCAGGGGATGTAGGCAAGCAACTAAACAACTACTTTGCATCTGTATTTACCAAGGAGAATGACATGGAGGACAGTGCGAAGAGCATGGGGAAAAACGAATATGCTAGCCTTGATCCATCTTGTTCTGCATACCAATCAATTGCAACACCCTCGACCCCTCCCAAACACCCATCTGGTTGCATCCAACTGTGTGATGCCTTTTGCTTTTTACTAAAGCTCCTGCAAATAAACAAGGGCTTGCTGTGAGGAATGCAGACTGGTACTCTACATTTTTCCTCAGGAGGACCATGTGCAGCATAAGAGGAAGGTTTGCCCCCAATTTTAAGTCTAATGCAGGCTCCTCATTGCTGGTCAATAACTGCATGTTTAATAATCCTCTTGTTTTGCAAAGTAAGATAATTTGAAGTTCAACACTATCCTCTTCTCCCGAATTTCCTTATACTTTTTATGTTTGGAAATGTGTGCAAGTCGATTAACCACCAACATGATCGTCCAGGGACTGCATTGAGTCTCATTTATTCCAGTGATGGAAATATGCTCAGCGACATGCGACAACACAAATTGTGCAAATGCACTATGCAGTGGGGTGTAGTTAATGACCACTAGGTCCAGAACGTAGATATCATGGAGGTAAATGAGACAATCTATTTAAGAGTGATGATATTAATTGGTGATCAATATGATCAATCAAAATGCACTTAAAAAAAATATTGCTTGCTCTTGCATCACAAAAGAATAAGAGGAGTGCAGTCTTGCCAGTGAAGTTCACGTCCTGAGGGTAAAGATAGTTTAGTCTAGTTTATTGTCATGTGTACTGAGGTACAGTGAAAAGCTTCAGCTTACTGTGAAAAGATGCAAGCAGATGCATGCAAAGATGTCTTTATTCCCCTTCAGGTTACTGAAAGATACACTGAACTGGTACAGTTCAAGCTAGTTGGCATTATTAGGACTTTGGACTACAAAGTAAAATATTTGTTTTTGATTTTTTCAGCAAATTGACAAAAATAGTTTAATTATAGTATTATTTCACTGAATTATCCAAAGTCAGACATATCCTGCTGGTGAATTATTTTTGCAATACAGACTTAAGAGGAAGTGACAAACAAGTGTACCAATGTTAGCTGTCGTCTGTTGCTGGGTACATATGGTGCTTGAAATTAATATGTGTGACTCATTGGTCCTTAAACGATCTGTTATTTCTTCAATGTAAAATAACAGCAATCAAACCGGGAACATCAAAGCCTTCCTGCACTACGCACCTTAAGGTGTGAGTAGACAGATTGCAAAGCATTTCACTTCACAGCTTGCAGGAAGAATTCAGTTTTAACCCTGAATCTACTGTGATTCCAGCAAGGAAAACATCCTGGAAAACAATATTCCTGTTTTTATACCAATACATCATGGGAAGAAAATCTCTATTTTACATTTTCTTTTGTGGAGTCAAAGTAAATAGTTTTCAAACAGGTCCATATATTTGTAAACTTTCTCTTCCATTTATACTTTATCCATTGTTTTAGTATCAGATATTGTTATCATTCTTTCGGAATGTTATGGTTCCAGTAAAAAAATCTCTTACAGTAAATAAATTACTTGAATACTTGCTTGAGTCTAATACATCTTTACATTGTTCCATCACGTATATTTGCACTCGGGGTCTCTCATCCAGTGTAGGTATGCAATGGTAGCAACAGAGATTACATGGTCACCAGTAACAACAGTTCAGAAGACACAGAGATTCACATTTAAGGAATATAATTTTATTCTGGAACATCAGGGTTGTTGTAACTAATATTTCCCAGAGAAAAACTCCCTTTCTGGCTGTGAGAACAAATTGCAAACGTGACTGCAGGATATTCCTGGAGGCTTTTTCATAACTAACTCCCAGTTGTGGGTCAGCATGCAGCAGCCTTGCTCTGAATTAGCAGGTGGTGTGTTTCAAGTCAACTTTAGTTTTGTTTAGTTTAGAGACAGCAGTTTAGATACAGCAAGGATACAGGCTCTTCGGCCCACCAAGTATGCGTCGATCAGCGATCCCCGTACACTAGCACTACCCGACACTCTAGGGGCAATTTACAATCTTTACCGAAGCAAATTGATCGACAAACCTGTACGTCTTTGGAATGTGGGAGGAAACCGGAGCACGGGTGAATAAAACATGTGATCACGGGGAGAGCGTACAAACTCCAACCAGACAGCACCTGTAGACCGGGTCTCTGGCGCTGGAATCAACTGCTGTGCCACTGTGCCACCCTTTGATCACAGAAATCTGTACTGATGTTTCAGTGCTGAAGGACAACAGCACATTTAGAGGTAATTCTGCCAGTCCAATATTGAATGGGATTTTACTTATTTTAAAATAACAAAAAAACTAATAGTTTACCAATAATATCAATCAGACTGGTCCCCATCTTAATAATTCTGAAATGGTATTTGGCCTGGAGATTCTTGATGGAAATGAAAACCAGGGTTCTCCAGTTCAAAGACAGGTACAAACTGCCAGAATGCCAAAGTGAAGCAAAATATGCAATGCAAAATATGCACCCCCACCTGCCTTGTAAATTTGAAATACCAAAATGGGAAAATATAGTAGAAGTTACGATATAATGGAGGTAACATTATACTGCTTCATATCCTTGTTCTTCAGGGTGCTGCCTGACCTGCTGAGATACTCCAGCACTTTATGTACTATCGGTCTGACGAAGGGTTTTGACCTGAAACGTCACCTATCCATGTTCTCCAGAGATGCTGCTTGATCTGCTGAGTTGCTTCAGCACTTTTTGACCATTTTAGCATTATACTATCTGCCTTATCAAGTCGATGTGAATGATCCCAAGGTGCCATTTTGAAAAAAGATCAATGGAATCATCCTTCAGTCAATGAAGTACAGTTAACATCACGTCTCAGCTGTAATGCAGGAAACACAGGATTTACTGCTGCATACTGCTACAACAACAATTAACTAACAGTCGTAAAAGCTGTGGCAGTGATATTAGGTTGGGAATAAATATTGAACTGGACAAGTGAAAAAAGGTACCCAATCATTTGACAAGGCAGGATTAAAATGGTATCACTAGTCATAGAGTCAGAGAGTGATAGAGTGATACAGTGTGGAAACATGCCCTTCGGCCCAAATTTCCCACACCAGCATGTCCCAGCTACACTAGTCCCCCCTGCCTGTTCTTTGTCCATATCCCTCCAAACCTGTCCTATCCATGTACCTGTCTAACAGCTTCTTAAATGTTGGGATAGTCCCAGCCTTAAATACCTCCCCTGGCAGCTTGTTCCATACACGCACCACCCTTTGTGTGAAAAAGTTACCCCTCAGATTCCTATTAAATCTTTTCCCCTTCACCTTACATACATCCTCTGGTCCTCGATTTGTCTACTCTGGGCAAGAGACTCTGTGCATCTACCCGATCTATTCCTGTCATGATTTTATACACCTCTAATACACTGTGGCAAAGCAGCAAGTCATCACCACATATTTGTCCAGTTTGCCTTTCCTCATAGCAAGCTGTTTAACATCTTTACTCATTAGACAGTTGCTCAAGGTCAAAACTGACCTGTTTGAGGCCTGTGTGAGAATTATTTTAATGTGAGGTTAACATTGCACAACAGTTGTATTGACACAATACCTTTTGCTTAATTGTAAAAGTTCACGATTTCTTTACTGCACCACTGGGAAGATTGTATCCAATGTACAACTTCAAAGCACAGAATCACACACACCATTAATTTGCTGACCCAATTGTGTTTCCTGGGAGATGGGAGAAAAAAAAGCAGGGATAGAACATTATGTCCTTTCAGGGAGATCTTGGTGAGTGGGACACAATCCCTTTGCCTATAGTTCACAATTTTAAAAAAGCCTCACTTTCTAAATGAGCTGACATATCATGGATTTCCAGCTGTAGCAATACCCAGGATAACTTACACACCACAATTTAGAATAATTGAACTCAGTTGGAACTGTACCATGGATTCTGTGACCAAACATGTATCATATGAGTTAAATTTCAACAACATTGCTCGAAAATATCAGCAGGTGTGTTGTCCTCAATCAAAACCACTGAAGCAACGAGAATTTACGGGAACTTAGAAGGATGAGAGGGCATTTTATCAAAACGTATAAAACTATAAAAGGACTGAACAAGCTAGGTGCAGGAAAAATGTTCCCAATGTTGGGGGAGTCCAGAACCAGGGGCCACAGTCTAAGGATAAAGGTGAGACCATTTAAAACTGAGATGAGAAAAAACTTTTTCACCCAGAGAGTTGTGAATTTGTGGAATTCTCTGCCACAGAAGGCAGTAGAGGCCAATTCACTGGATGAATTTAAAAGAGAGCCCTTGGGGCTAGCGGAATCAAGGGATATGGGGAGAAGGCAGGGACAGGTTATTGATTGTTGATGATCAGCCATGATCACAATGAATGGTGGCGCTGGCTCGAAGGGCCAAATGGCCTCCTCCTGCACCTATTTTCTATGTTTCTAAGTGATAACGTTGCCCTGGACTCTTCCAGGCAGGGCAGGAAATATTTACACAAAATATACAAGGGAGAAGTGGGGCCACGAGGGACAAGTAGGCCTCAGAAAGTAAAGCATGGAGCAGAACAAATGATGGATAATTTCACGGCCAACATTAGGGATTTCTCCTTTAATTCATTCACACAATTTCAGTATCACTCAACATTACGGCCTCCTATTCTTAACTGAATCCTAATCCCCCCGCCACTCTGGAAAGATTTAAAACTGTGATTATTCCAAGCATCTGGATTTATAACCCAGTGATTTAAGAACATAGGAAATAGTAGTATGGGGCCATTCAATTCTGTGTAACTGTTTCCCAATTCAGTAGACTCATGCTGATTTTTTACCTCAGCACTTGCCTGCACCCTGTACCATCAATTCCCTCAAGATTCTGGGCATGCATATCCTTCAAGACCTGTCCTGGGTTCGGCATATTGATGCAATAACAAAGAAAGCTCACCAGCTCCTCTACTTCCTAAGAAGATTGATGAGGTGCATCATGTTGCCGAACATAGTGAATGGTAGAAAGCATATTGACTGGTTTATTGTTACGAGTGCAGAAGTGCAATGAAAAGCTTTTGTTCCGTTCTAACCAATCAGCGGAAAAATTATACATGATTGCATTTGAGCCATCCACAGTGTACAGATACATGATAAAGGGAATAACGTTTAGTGCAAGATAAAGTCCAGTAAAGTCCAATTAAAGATAGTCTAGGGGTCTCCAATAAGGTAGATAGCAGCCCAGGACTGTTCTCTAGTTGTTGATGAGATGGTTCAGTTGCCTGATGATGGTTAGGAAGAAACTGTCCATGAATCTCGTGCTCTGCATTTTCACACTTCTATACCTCTTGACTGATGGAAAAGGGGGGAAGAGGGAGTGAATGGGATGAGACTCATCCTTGATTATGCTGCTGGCCTTGCCGAGGCAGCGTGAAGTGGACATAGAGTTAATGGAAGAGAGGTTGGTTTGTGTGATGGTCTGGACTACGTCCACAATTCTTTGCAATTTATTGCAGTCTTGGATGCAGCTGTTCCCAAACCATGCTGTGAAGCTTCCTGATAAAATACTTTCTGTGGTGAAGTCATTGAGGCATGAGGTCTTGCTTTTCTTTGGCATCGGGATGATAGTGGTCTTCTTGAAGCAGGCGAGTACCTCAGAATGGAGTAGAGAGAGAGATTAAAGATGTCTGTGGATATTCCCACTATTGTTCAGCAGCTTCTAAAGGATGCAGCCAGGAACTCCATCCGGGCCAGTTGATTTCTGTAGGTTCACCCTCAGGTAGGCATCTTAGCCTGGTTCTGTAGGTGACTTGAGTGCTAAAAATTGAAGGAGGCTGCAGTAAGTTGTAGATATTGCCCGATATATCACAGATACTGACGTTCCCACTATTGAAGGGATCTAAAGGATGCGCTGCCTCAAAAAGGCACAGTCAATATCATCAAAGACAATAGACAATAGGGTGCAGGAGGAGGCCATTCGGCCCTTTGAGCCAGCACCACCATTCAAAGTGATCATGGCTGATCATTCTCAATCAGTACCCAGTTCTTGCCTTCTCCCCATACCCCCTGACTCTGCTATCCTTAAGAGCTCTATTTAGCTCTCTCTTGAATGCATTCAGAGAATTGGCCTCCATTGCCTTCTGAGGCAGTGAATTCCACAGATTTACAACTCTCTGACTGAAAATGTTTTTCCCCATCTCAGTTATAAATGGCCTACCCCTTATTCTTAAACTGTGGCCCATGGCCACATCATCCTGGCCACACTCTCACTTTGCTACTACCATTGGGAAGAAGATATAGGGGTCTGAAACCTTGTTCACCAGTGTTCAACAACAGCTTCTTCCAGCAACCATCAGGCTCTGGAACACAGCACAACTATCTTCTATGGAATGTGTTTTTGGTTGTACTAAGGACTTCAGTTTTGCACTATTATGGTTACCTAGTATTACTGTTATAAATTTCTTGCATCATTGATCATTATGTATCTCTATGTGTTATTGAATTAATGGATTTGTTAAACTGCATCAAGTAAGAATTTCATTTTTCTGTTGTCGGCACTTAAAGTTTAATCGACATTTGACTTTTAATATCTAAAAATCTGTAAATCCATCTTGAATTTACTGAACGACTGGTCCTCCACAGCCATCCTGGGGAGAGAATACCAATGATTCATTACCCTTTGGTTGAAAAAAAATTCTTCTCACTTCTGTCTTGAGTGGCCAATGCTTTATTTTCAGACTGTGATCCTGGTTCTACCCAGTTGGGGACAAAAAACATTCCTTCACCTACCCAGTCATGTAAGAATTTGTTACATTTAAATGATATTACCTCTCATTCTTCGAAACACCAGAGTAGCAGCCCAGTCTGCTTCAACTTTCCTCATTGAGAAATCCCGCCCCATTCCCTCACTGCGCAGAAATCGCTATGCAAGCACTTCCCTCCTTATGTGGGGGGATCTCACAGCCTCACAACTCAGGGGATGTCGTTTCCATCCTCGGCACTGATACTGCAGATGTCCATGCAAAGTTTACACGTTCTCCTTGTGATACGTGGGTTTCCTCCCCCACCCCAAGGGAGGGAACATAGAGGAAATAAAATCGGTTTAGGTAGGATTAATATACATGAATGCTTAGTGGATGGTGCAGACTTGGTGGGCTGAATGCCATGTTTCCAAGCTGTATAACTCTCGAACTATACCCCTGGCCTAGTTATGCAACTGCAGACTTTATACATTTGTTTTCAAATTCTCTTGCAATAAACTCTTACTGCTTCTTATATATGAATGTCGATTTTCAGTGACATGTATGCAAAGGCTCACGGTTATCTGTGAACAGCACAATTAAATATTTTAAAACATTTGTTTTTCTCCCTCAATGGATGACTTCATAAGTTTCCATTTTATATTCTATCTGTCATGTCCACCCACTTAGCCTATTCATTTTTCCTTAACGTCTCTCTTCATTATCATGACAATTCACATTGTCATCCAGTTTTATATCATCGGCCAAGCTGGATACATTATACTTGATTCCTTCATGCAAATCATTACAATTCCGAGCAGCTGTGGCCCCAGCATTGTTCTCTGCAGCGTCGCACGAGTCACATTCTTCCAAACCACAAATGCCCATTTCATTCTCTGTATTTTGTCAGCTAACCATTTATCAACCCATGCTACCCATGTCCACTCTAGTGTCATTAAACAACCTGTGGGATTTTATTAAAGGTCCCTTATATATTCTGGTTGTTACAAAAACTATTGGATGTATTAAATATGACCACTTTTATAAGTCGGTTTATGTAGCCCAAGCCTATTAGTTTATATTTACCTTGTCAATGGCAGATTCCAGTGTGTTCCCCCACCCCACATCCCCAACTAAATGGTCTGTAGTTCCCCTTTTTCCCTCTCTCTTTTCTTAACATGTGGGGTAACATTCAACACCTTCCAATCCATGGAAACTGTCCTAGCTTCCATGGATCATTGCAAAAGTACATTGATTATCTCCTTGGCACTTCTTTTAAATCTTTGGCATATAGGTGATTAGGTCTTGAAAATTTGTCGGCTTTCTATCCCATTAATTTCTCCAATACTTTTTGTTTTAAACTAGTGCTAATTCTTTTTAAGTTCCTCTCACTTTAGACTTCTTATTCTCCACTATTTCCGAGATTTGTTTGGTCTTCTGTGAAGACAGACAAAAGATGCCCCTCTCACTTGAACCTCGTTACCCTGCTCTTCCAGCCATCCTTTGTATTCCTGACAAAAAGGACGTTTAACAACATCGTGCTGCAATAGTGTATGTGACATAAGTATTAGCCTTGAGTGTCTCATTTATCCCCACAGTCACAGCTTGAAATTTATCTCAAGTCGGAGAGAGCAGGTGAAATGCTTCACTCTCCCAATGATCAAGACTACGATCTGTGTAACGCAGCCACCCTCAGGATTAATACTCGGACTTCTTAGCAGGATTACCTCCTGTCTAGTGTGCAATGAAAAGGGATGATCCCAACACTAAGCCAGGAACTGGTCACCAAGAGAATAGTTCTGTCAAATTGATGACCTGGCTTGCATGAAAGTCTGAAACTTATTATGTCTTCTTCTGGTCAGAAAAGGTATTTATATAACCTTTCATTCCCTCTACAGCTTAAACCCTCGATAGTATTCTAAGCTAATTACTCTTACATTTTGGCCATTGACAACATCCATGCAAACGTTTGCTTTCAGCAAAACCACAGAAACTGCGAATGAATGGATAAGCAGGTTTTAAGGTGATGTTTGAAGAACGTGATGCAGTGCAACCTCACGCAACATAGACAAGTGCAGAAGTTAAGAGGCAAAGCACAGATCTCTCAAAACACCTGTGTTCAGACTTCACATGGTCTCATTGTTGCAAGTAAAAATATTCTAAGGACGACTTAATGATATGAAGTGTATTCTAATGCAAGGGAATTAATGGTTACTGATGATTGACAACTACTTGCAGATCATGGCAATACAGCTTAGAAACAGTCCATTTGGCCAACCGCACCCACACTATCTAGTGGGTACCCATCTGTCCTAATCCCTCTTCCAGCATTGGATCCACAGCCTTCTGTGCCCCGGGAATTAAAGTGTTTGGTGAGACATTTATTAAAAAGCCATCAGTAACTCTGCTTCCAACTACAGATGTACTGTAGAAAACATCTTATTGGGATGCAGCACAGCTTGGTTTGGTAACAGGGCTGTCCAAGACAGCAAGAAACTGCAGAGAGTTGTCAACACAAACCTGCCTTAGGAAAGCAGCCAACATAATCTGTATTTTCTGAAAACACTATTTTAACCTCAGTCATTCCCTCTGCTCCTCTCTCCCATTGGGCAGAAAATACAAAACTTGAAAGCATGTACCAGCAGATTCAGGAATAGCTTCTTCCTCTCTGTTATCAAACTAGGAATGGTCCTCCCATAAGCTAGTGTGTAGTCCTGATCTCCCAACCTACCATATTGTGGACCTTAAACTTATTTTCACCTGTACATAATCTGTAACTGTAATGCAATAATGCTGTAACAATATATTCTGCATTTTAGTCTTTTTTTTGCACAACCCGTTGTACTTCAGTGTGACTTGATTGTCCTCATGTATAGTATGATTTGACTGTTTAGCTCGCAAACTAGGTTTTTCACTAACTCCTTACACTTAACAATAATAATAAACATTTTAATGTATCAAGATCTCCATTTATGTGCATAACCAGATTAATTACTGTAGGTCTATGATTCAAGCAGATAAGTGAAGTTTACTCAAGAAACAAAGTGTTGTTGACTATAATCTGTTTCACCAAAGGAGGTTGCTGTTGGAGTTAACAGATGAACAACGATTGCAGTGGAACCTGTGGGGTAAACCTCCGATCTCAGTGCCACAGCTTACAGCTAATAATGGAAAACTGTCGGTGGTTTCAAGCCTAAATTCCTGTAATGCCTCACTGCACTGAAATTCTGTGCTGGGTGCTCTGAATACAAAAATACATTTTCTATGTAAGAGTTACATATTTCACATCCTTTCAGCAATTACCCCAAAAGATATTTGGTGTTTAATCTCTTATCTCCAAACTAATCAGCCGCTGAAATGCATAAATAACAGAGGAATCCCAAAGCACAGTCTGAAGAAGGGTCTCGACCCGAAACATCACCAATTCCTTCTCTCCAGAGATGCTGCCTGTCTCGCTGAGTTTCTCCAGCATTTTGTGTCCACCCAAAACACATCGGCACATTTTGAAAATAATAGGTATTAAACTGTTCTACAGTTATATTATTGCTATCTGCTAGGACAAATAAGAATTAATTTTCTAAATTGACTGAGGTCAACAAAAATGTAGGCACTGTGATTTCCAGTACAGGCAATCCAGCAAGCACTTTCATTTAAATTAATGGCTAGGATAAATTAATAATCTAGCTAAATGATTTTGACCATAATTTGGCATATAAAACTATCTAAGCATTTATGAGACCAAGCTCAAGCACGACCTTGACAGCCTGGATTAGGCTTTTATATGTTAATTTTCTCTGATGCCTTATCTGTACCAACCCGTTGGACTGTGAAACATCTAAAGAGATGTTTTAATTGTGGTGTTGCACCTCTGTAACTGAGTTACATAGTCAGTGATGCCTAATCTTCAACTGGTGTGTAAGAAAGTATCCCAACCCAAAGCTGACCCAAAATTTCCTTTCAAGCGTGAGTAAAAAATGATACCGACAGACCAAGAATGTATATGATGAAGAGGGCTAAAAGTTCCAGGTGGCCTTGTGAGCCAAATCAACTGAACCAGAAATCCATTAAACAAATTAATTTTTTTCATCCTGTTATTGATTATTGCACTCACACATCCACAGTGAAAGCCTTTATAGAATAAAAACTATTTGATGAGTGAATGATTACCTAATGGAAATGACAGTTAAATGCATCACAAACAAGACTGTCAGACTGCACACACCACTGATGACTCTACCAGGCATCAAAGTCATACTACTCTATCATTTAAGCTATTATTCATGTACATTTTTTTTTGCTGTGGTGCATTTTCTAACATTTAACCATTACCATGAACAGTGAGTGGAATGAAAACTCTGCTTTTGTTTAAGTATAAATTCCATACTTGGGCTATAAATGGAATATATTAAAAGAATGTGCCACAAAAATATTGGAATTTTGATCTATTGAGAGCCCTCTAACTTGCAAGCCCATTAATAAAATCAACAGTATTTACTTCAATAATGATGACAAATTTGTGTAACAGTAGACTCTCCAATATTTGTGGGGTGAACCCAAGGAGATGTACTGAAACAAATATCAAGTGCTCTTAGAAGATCAACAACTAGGTAAACGTCACACTTTGGTCTGCTTGAAACTTGTTGGTCTTCCAGTACGAGATGTCCATAAAGGAATGCTGACTGGCACATTCCAGGCTGAAGGAGTATGTGGTAGGAAATGTGCTGAAGCTTGGTGCAGTCAATGCAAAGGTCTAATGGGAAGGACTGCAGTCCAAGGTCTTTCTGCCACTAGACATTGAGGGGGCCTGTGTAGAGGATGGCTTGCACCATCCCAGTGGACCATGAGTGGCATGGCACACTGTACACAGAATATACTCAGACCCTCAATCTAAAGAACACCATGAATGTATAGGCTGAAGGACACTATGAGTGTAAAAAAGCATTGCACTGTTTTGTTTGTGTTCCTCATATATATAAATGGAAGGAACTGCAGATGCTAGTTTAAAACAAAGATAGACACACAATGCTGGAGTAACTCAGCAGGACAGGCAGCATCTCTGGAGAGAAGGAATGGGCAATGTTGAGGAAGGGTCTCTACCCGAAATGTCACCCATTCCTTCTCTCCAGAGATGCTGCCTGTCCCGCTGAGTTACTCCAGAATTTTGTGTCTATCCTCTATATAGATATACTGATGAGCCAAAACATTATGACCACCTGCCTAATATGCTGTTGGTCCTCCGTGTGCCGCCAAAACAGAGTCGACCCGCCGAGGCATGGACTCTACAAGTCCCCTGAATGTGTCCTGTGGTATCTGGCACCAAACCATTAGCAGCAGATCCTTCAAGTCCTGTAAGTTGTGAGGTGGAGCCGCCGTGGATCGGACTTGTCGATCCAGCACATCCCACAGATGCTCAATCGGATTGAGATCTGGAGAATTTGGAGGCCAAGGCAACACCGTGAACACTTCATCATGTTCCTCAAACCATTCCTGAACAATGTGTGCAGTATGGCAGGGCGCATTATTCTGTTGAAAGGGGCCACTGCCATCAGGGAATACCATTGCCATGAGGGGGTGTGCCTGGTCTGCAATGATGTTTAGGTGGGTGACACGTGTCAAATTGACGTCCACATGAATGGCCGGACCCAGGGTTTCCCAGCAGAACATTGCCCAGAGCATCATACTCCCTCCACCGGCTTGTCGTCTTCCCACAGTGCATCCTGGTGCCATCACTTCCCCAGGTAAACGGTGCACATGTACACGGCCACCCAAGTGATCTAAAAAAAAACGGGACTCATCGGACCAGGCGACCTTCTTCCACTGCTCCAAGGTCCAGTTCCGACGCTCGCGTGCCCACTGTAGGCGCTTTCGACGGTGGACAGGGGTCATTATGGGCACGCTGACCGGTCTGCGGCTACGCAGCCCCATATGCAGCAGGGTGCGATGCACTGTGTATTGTGACACATTCCTCCCGTGACCACCATCAAAAGTTTCTGTGATTTGTGCCACAATAGACATTCTGTCAGTTCGGACCAGACGGGATAGCCTTCCACAGGTTCACCAGCACAGAAAATAAATGTCATCTCACCTCAATCCTAAATCTTCTGACCTGTAAATTGAGACTGTGACTCTTCAATCTAGGCACGTTGTCAAGGGAAACATTCTACTCGCACTGTCAGAATCTTGTTTGCTTTAATTCCGTCCATTCTCATTCTTCAAAATTGTAGTGGACACAGGCATAGTCAGCCCATATTGCTTCATATGATAGTCCTACCATGGTAGGAATCAGTCCGATAAGTCTTTATTATAAATACTCTAGGGCATCTTTTCTTCAAAACCTCAACAAAAAAAACTGGGCACAGTGCTCAAAGTTGGTCTCATTCAGGCCCAGTATGTTTGCAGTAAGACATCCTTTCTCCTGAATACAAATAGTTTTACACATACTTGCCCACCTCAGCTGCATGCTACACCTGAATGCTTGCTTTCAATGATGGATGTCCAAGAACACCCAGGACCCGTTATATGCGACTTTCGTCAAACTCTCGTCATTTAGGTAACACTCTGTCTTACCTGTGTTTCTTGAGCTGAAGTAGGCAAATTCCTTTCACCTAAAAAAGTTCAAGATATTACATTTGTTTCCCCTTCCAAATCATGAAGTAAAATGTTTTTTTTGGCTCACATGTGAATAATTCAAATGTAGATTGAAGCAATTTTGTTTTTTGAACTAAAGTTTATGTACCGTTACAATAATCGTTATAAAAAGATATTCTACATACTTTAAAATAACTAGTATCAAGGCCAATTATATTTGATTAGTTTTCTTTATAATAGATTACAATACCACTGAAAAGACAAAACACATTCTTCATTCATTACAAATATTTCACTGTTCCAATATACACATTGAACTACAGAGTAGTGGCTTCTGCTGTTCTAACTATGAAAATAGTGGTAACTATAACCCTGCAATTCACTCACAGCATTAAGGAAATAGCAGAACTAACCATGTAACCATATTATCGTTGACAGATGGACAGAACGAGTGAAACTCCATTTCTGTCATTGATCAGTCTCCTGAGCTCTGATATTATCAATAACTATATTGATATGCCACATCCACCAAAGAGCCTCATCATTTTTTCGTGTAATTTTTCTGTGGTTACTATTCCATTGCTCAGGCTTATGGTTCTCCTCCAGTTCAATTTCTAAATGTTTGAACACAAACATTTGTAGACTTGCACTTTCAGCAAGAAGTCATCAGATAACTTCAAGGAATGTGAATGTGGATCAGCTCTCTCTTCCTGATTGCTAAAATTGGGAATTTGATTGTTACATATTGCTGCACCATACATTAATGCAGCATAATTAATGCAGCATAACTAAATATTTGTACCTTAATCTATGCTGAGTACTAAGCCTGCAGGATTTAGTGCCCACTAAGAAGGAGAGGTTTTACTTTTAAAAATCCACAGTTTACCCAAAACAGCAAAAATGCTGCATATTACTAACTTTTGATACTTTTATTTGAGTTAGTGTTGCAAGGAAACAAGCTTATTGGTTTATCAAATCCACAATGCAACAAACACCCATTTACACAAATCCCACTTTATCCCATTTTATTCAACTCGCATCACCACCATCTCCTCCCAATCGTCTGCACAGAAGGGGCAATTTACAGTAACTAATTAACTTACTGACCTGCATGTTTTCCTGATGTGGGAGAAGATTGAAGTGATGTTAGGAGACCCATGAAGTCACGGGGAAAACTTGCAAACTCCACATAGACAGCACTGGTGGCTAGGACTGAACCCACTTACTGGAGCTGTGAGGCAGCAGGTCCACTAGCTGTACCTGGCGGCATGGTGGCGCAGCGGTAGAGTTGCTGCCTTACAGCGAATGCAGCGCCGGAGACTCAGGTTCAATCCTGACTACGGGCGCCGTCTGTACAGAGTTTGTACGTTCTCCCCGTGACCTGCATGGGTTTTCTCCGAGATCTTCGGTTTCCTCCCACACTCCAAAGACATACAGGTATGTAGGTTAATTGACTGGGTAATATGTAAAAATTGTCCCTAGTGGGTGTAGGATAGTGTTAATGTGCGGGGATCGCTGGGCGGCGCGGACTCGGTGGGCTAAAGGGGCTGTTTCCGCGCTGTATCTCTAAAAAATCTACCTCTATGCCACCTGCTATTGTGTTTTTTTTCTTGGAATAATCAGTGATTGTTTATACATTGACAATCAACATGATTTTGGCAAACACTCCAATGCAACATTGTGAGTGAGCTGCACCATAGGGAAATTCATTCTTCTAGTTGAGATATTTTATACAGGATCCCAATCACCCCAAAAGGCATAAACAAAATCTCCACCACACCATTTCAATGAAGAAGAGGATAGTTACCTCTTCTTCACCTCTGGATAATCTTCACCTCTGGATAAGTGCAGCACTAACACTCAAGAACCTCAACTTCATGAAGCCCTCTTGCCCAGCAGCCCATCCACCAATCTAAGTATTAGTACATATTCACATGGCTACAGCAGGCACCTTCAATAACATGCATTGCGATTATTCACCTAAACCACTATCACAGTACTTTGGAAACTCTTTTTCTACCACCAAGAAGAAAAGGCCATTGGGAACATCATCACCAGCTGGTCCTCCTACAAGTTGCATACTATTCCGATGTCATGTTCATAAGTTCTAGGAGCAACACGAGGCCATTCAGCCCATCAAGTCTACACCGCCATTCCACCATGGCTGATATATCTTTCCCTCCCAACCCCAATCTCCTGCCTACACCCCGTAATCCCTGACACCCTTACTAATCAAGAATCAAAATTTGGAAATGTATCAACGATCCCTTTTTTATTTTTGGGTCTGCTGTGCAAGAGCTTTCACCATTGCTGTGATTTGAGGAAGTGCCACATTTATAAAGACAGTAAACGTGGCAAACTAAACCAGAAATGCTGGAAGAGGTCAGTCATTCAAGAAACATCAGTGGACAGAGAAACTAGTTCATGTTCTGATGAAAGCCTATGGCCCTGAAATGTTAATTGGTTTCTCTTTCCACAGATGTTGCTTGAACGCCTGAGTCATTCCAGCATTTCTGTTTTCGAGTCAATTTCCAGCATCTACAGTTTTGTTTGTTTCCCATAAAAAATGGCCTTGATAGCAACTCCTGTCATTTGTTCTTTCTGGAATTTTCCTCTGCATATAATGGCTGCCATATTTTATATATCATAATAGTGACCACATTTCAAATCTGCTTTACAATAGACAGAGGCTGCAAATTGTGCCAGAGCAATGCAAGTTTTTTTTTTCTCAAAAATGAATATCAAATAATTGCAAGTGCCATAAATCTGAACTACAAACAGAAGATGTTGAAATCGGTCAGGTAGCATCTGTTGAAGAACAACAATCAATGTTCCAGGTTGAAAATCCTTTGTGTGATCCATCTGATGAAAGATTTTTGATATGGAACTGTGCTTCTCTTTCCACAGATGCTGCCTGACCAAGTGTGTCTTCCAGCATTCTCATATACGTATTTGATTGTTTTTTAAATGCCGTCTCTCCTGTGTTGCCAAATGCTTCCGAGTTTCTACAGGTTTTACCAGGATATCAGGCAAAGCTTGAAGAAATTGTTTGCCAACTGTTCACATGACGGATCAATTCTATCATTCAAACATATTTGTTGCTGCAATTAATTATGCCACGGACATAGAAACATAGAAACATAGAAAATAGGTGCAGGAGTAGGCCATTCGGCCCTTCGAGCCTGCACCGCCATTCAATATGATCATGGCTGATCATCCAGCTCAGTAACCTGTACCTGCCTTCTCTCCATACCCCCTGATCCCTTTAGCAAAAAGGGCCGCATCTAACACCCTCTTAAATATAGCCAATGAACTGGCCTCAACTACCTTCTGTGGCAGAGAATTCCACAGACTCACCACTCTCTGTGTGAAGAAATGTTTTCTCATCTCGGTCCTAAAAGACTTCCCCCTTATCCTTAAGCTGTGACCCCTGGTTCTGGACTCCCCCAACATCGGGAACAATCTTCCCGCATCTAGCCTCTCCAACCCCTTAAGAATTTTATATGTTTCTATAAGATCCCCCCTCAGTCTTCTAAATTCCAGCGAGTACAAGCCCAGTCTATCCAGTCTTTCCTCATATGAAAGTCCCGCCATCCCAGGGATCAATCTGGTGAACCTTCTCTGTACTCCCTCTAAGGCAAGAACGTCTTTCCTCAGGTTAGGAGACCAAAACTGCACACAATACCCCAGGTGCGGTCTCACCAAGGCCCTGTACAACTGCAACAGAAACTCCCTGCTCCTAAACTCAAATCCTCTTGCTATGAATGCCAACATACCATTCGCTTTCTTCACTGCCTGCTGCACCTGCATGCTTGCTTTCAATGTCTGGTGCACCATGACACCCAGGTCACGTTGCATCTCCCCTTCTCCCAATCGGTCACCATTCAGGTAATACTCTGCTTTCCTGTTCTTGCCGCCAAAGTGGATAACCTCACATTTATCCACATTATATTGCATCTGCCATGCATTTGCCCACTCGCCTAATCTATCCAAGTCACTCTGCAGCCTCCTTGCATCCTCCTCGCAGCTAACACTGCCACCCAGCTTCGTGTCATCCGCTAACTTAGAGATGTTGCATTCAATTCCCTCGTCCAAATCATTAATATTTCATTAGAATAGTGAAAGATGAGAGAAATCAGAAACTCTTTAAGGTGAAAAGTGAGAAATTAGATGGAAAATTAGAAGGAATTCCAAACTGCAGAACTGAAGAGGAAGTTGCAACGATCAGTCACAGTGGGAAACCAACAAAGAGAGGGAAATACATAGAATAGAATTCAGAGTTCAAGGCAGGTTTTAATGGCTAATAAACATAATAGGCTAGACTACCAAAGAGTTAATGGTCAAGGCAAGGGGATTTGAAGTGAATGCTTTATAGAACTCAACAGCTAAAACACGCATGGTGCACAAATAGCATTTGTTGCAAGTTAACACAAAGAAAAGCTGTCATTTATGGAGAATGGAGTAGTGTATTTTGTAAGGTAAGGCCAGTAACATGACGTTGAATTCTACTTCAGCCAAAAATCCTAAGACAGCCTTAAACAAGTGCAAAGCAAATATTTTAACATTTGAGACGAGGATTTTGGCCTGTTTTATGGGATTTGTTGAGACAGATGATACAATGACTCACTCTCAGAGGCACACAGCAGCTACATGGGTTACTCAAGTCAACATTTTGGCATCATGCAATCCCAGATCCAAGCTAATTTGGGTGCAAATATAAAGAAAAGATCATGCAAGAGAGCTAAATAATCAGGAACATGGACTGAAGATCACAATGAATTTGATTCATCCAACTGCACTTTGAAAAGTGGATGGACTAAGTTATAAGGGGTTGGTTAGTGTCAAGGACTAAAGTGGCCTCACTGTTCCCTGTGCTGAACTGGGAAAAAAAGAGAATTTTTAATACAATGCTGAATACATGAATACACAGGCTGCCTCAATGAGATATGGTAGAGGGAGGAGCTCCGCACACTGCTCTGAAAACATCACTGGTTCAAAGTCACATCTCAGCTGGACAATAAGAATATTGTGGTACAAGCAGGCTAATTCTCCGAGTGTCTTTTCAATACTTCTCAGCCCCAACAATACTAAAAACAGATGATCTGAACATCACTACATTGCTGTTTAGAAGAGTGCGCTAACAGTAATCGGTACTTTTTTTAATATTGAAACAACGATTTATCTTTAAAATAGACTTTATTAACCTTCAAAGATACTGGAATGATGTAGGTCACTATAAAAATATTATAATGCCAGTCAGCATTTGAAGACTGCCTATGTGCCCATGATAATATTCACAAAACAATTTACCTGATTATAGTGATAGAATTCAGACCAAAGCATCCAATGATATTGCATATTATGACAGATTGATTTTGACATCATATTAATAGCTTGTGGAGCAATATTTGCACTCTCTTCATTCCTGCACATCCTATTGTATGTTAGATTGTTGAATAGTTTGTGACTTGCAAATTGTGAACTTGCAAGTTCGAAAGAAAGGGCAGTGGAGAACATTGCATCTTGAATCATAAGATACTTATAGCATAGGAGGCAATTCATGCCATCATATTGGTGCTACTTTAACAAAAGCTTCCTGGTTTAATCCCAGTTCCCAGTTCTCGTGTACAAAATCATGAGAGGAATAGAAAGGGTAGGCGCACAGAACCTCTAGCCCAGGGTAAGGGAATTGAGAACCAGTGGACATAGATTTAACGTGAGGGGGAAAAGATTAAATAGGAACCTGAGGGGTAACTTTTTCATGCATTTAAGAAACATTTAGATAGGTACATGGATAGGACAGCTTTAGAGGGATATTGGCCAAAATGCAGGCTGGTGGGATTCGTGTAGATGGACATGTTGGCTGGTGTGGGCTAGTTGGGCGAAGAGGCCTGTTTCCACACTGTCAGACTCTGTGACACTCCAGCAAGTCTCCAGCAGCAATCGCTCCACATTGAGTGCTTATTCAAGCACATTTTAAATGCATTGTGGGTTTCTGTTTCTACCACCCTTTCAGGCAAAGAACTCCAAACCTCCTCTAAATGGAAAGATTTCACCTGACTCCCTTCAAATCTTCGGCACATTGCAGAAAATTATATATTATCCAGGTAGTGAACACTCTGCGAAGCTTTAGCTCCTTCTTACTGAAATGTAAAATGTTCAAAACATTATTTCTGTGCCTCTGCAAGAAATGTCACATCTGTCACAATATTAGTTATACCTTTGTTCATCAGCATAAAATAATAATAATAATAATTATGCATTACATTTATATAGCGCTTTTCATACACTCAAAGACGCTTTACAGGGATTTAAAGAACATAGGGAAGTGAATAAATAGATAAATAAGTAAACGAACAGAGAAAGGAGACAGAGGGTGAGGTGACCTTCAGTGGTTGAAGGCAGTACTGAACAGGTGAGACTTCAGTGATGTTTTGAATGTGGTGAGTGAGGAGGAGTCTCTGACGGTTTGGGGTAGTGAGTTCCATAGGGTGGGAGCAGCGATGGAGAAAGCCCTTATTCAAAGGTCTTATTCATAGAACTCACAAAATTCCACAAAACTGATTCTGAAATATATTAGCAGGGAGGATTCAATCCAAATGAATGACTCATTTTTTGCATCTAACACCATTCAAAATAGCTACATCACTCAAGGTTGGTGAATCTGTGGAATTCTTTGCCACAGAAGGCTGTGGAGACCCAAGTCAGTGGATATTTTTAAGGCAGAGATGGACTCTTGATTAGTACAGGTGTCAGAGGTTATGGTGAGAAGGCAGGAGAATGGGGTTAGGAGGAAGAGATAGATCAGCCATGATTGAATGATGGGGTAGACTTGATAGGCCGAATGGCCTAATTCTACTAATTAAATTATGACCTTATGACATTACTCAATTAAAAATTATCAGCAGATTCTCTTCACGGCTTAAAATGGATGTGATTGGCAATGATGCCAATCTGCACTTTGCCCTGACATAACATCCTCCACGTATGGAGAAGCTTACCACAATTGCATGGGTAACATGGATTCTATTGGAAGTTTCCACCGTCCTTGGGAAAAATTAATGCTCAACATCTTAAGTGCAGGGCCCCTCCACAGGGATAGTGGGGTTTGTTACTCTGGCACAGAGGATGATTGCTATTTCATTTAAAGTCCGGCATAGGTTTAAACACTTTTGATTTCATTTTGTCGAGTCTTTGTGAAAGATGAAGTGGGTGTTGCTCATCTGCAGAATATTGTATTTGGATTCACAGAAAATATCACACATACACTAGGTATTAAAAATATATTCACAATAAACAGCATTGCAGAAAGAGATGGAGAAACTGAAAAATATGATGTGCACTCTACTTTTATCCTTGCACTTTAAAAATGCAACAACAAAAAAAAGATTAAAGGATAAATGCATACAGAAAGTGAATTTGTTTACTGAGATTACACAGTCAATGGCAGATTCCATTATTGGTCTTCTTGTTTACATATCAGAAATACAATTCACCAAATCTGTATTCACAATTCCATCATTTTTACATATAAACAATACTGAAACAGACCATCAGCCATGACCACACTTTAGAAAAGACAAGGTATATCATTCTTGATTAGTCACTTTATGCCCAAGCATGGCTTTGGGAGAGAAAGTGGAAAAGATCATAGGAAATAGGTTCTTTAAGTCAAACTGCATAAAGAATGAAAGTACATTAAATTTAAAATTTGTGAAAGCATAAAAATGGTAAATGTTTCTTCTTTAATTACCCTATTAGTGTTTATGATGAGCAAGGCTGCCTTTTCACCTCGAAGGATGTGTTTATTGAGGGTGTTACCCTCTGCAGAGTTACATTTCCAATTCTCGACATATTTATCGCTTAATCAAGGTTATAAAGTCAGTTTTTGCCTCTGGTATAAACCTAATGATGAAGAAACATTGCTTTCAAATGCATATGACAATAAATGTATAATTTTACTGCGATTTAAATGTCATGCTTGATTGGTCAGATTCAGCAGTAGGAATTAAGGCATTATTTTCTGAATATTCAAAATGTGGAAAATTAAGCAGCAGAATCAGACTTTAACATGCACTCCTTAACTCTTTTTAATTAAACTAACACATCAACACCCTACTCAAACAGCCTTTGAAGTGTATAATCTCAGACTAAGGGCAAGGAGATCAGGCAAATTACTTTAGGCAGAGGACTGTAAATTTTGGGAGTTCTCAGCCAAGAAAGGATGAGAATATTCATTCATTGATAAGCATAAGCAATTCATAAGCAATTGATTTCAATAGATCGTGAGCCTGAATATAATCAGAGTGTTTGCAAAGTGAACAAGGTAAAGGATGAGTTAAAATCATATTGAATGGTGGAGCAGGCTCATGGATTCACAAGGTCTACTCTTCCCAACACATGGAAACAAGTTCTTCAGCCCACTAAATGTGCACCTGCAATGAAATACCCATTCTTGCACTAATCCTACATTTATCATATTTTATTCTCCCCACACCCACCTCAACTTCCTTTGGATTCTAATCACTACCACACAATAACCTACACAATCGAGTAATAATACAGTGTCATCACCTCTCATCACCTGTCATTAACCTATCGATCCATGCATCTTTGAAATATGGGGGGAAAACAACATGGTTGTGGGGAGAATGTAGAAACTGCACACAGATGACAGAATGTAGAAACTGCACACAAAGTTCAGGATTGAATCTGGATTGCTGGTTTTCTGAGTTACTCTGCTGCATCACTACCCCCCATCCCCTCCCCAACCCCCCAACCTTATTGAAGGAACACAAAATGATAAGGAATCTGCCATTGGCAATGTTTGTCATCTTACTGTTTGGAAGAGGGTTGGCAAACAAAAGCTTTGTCATCAACCTCAGCAGGGCCATGCCATCTCCAACCCTAGTGCCAATATTACTTACCTTTGGCCTTCCTGTTATCATAAACATCAGTTCTGCCACCTCTTTCCCATCTCTCAATTTACATATAAAACAAACAAACAATAATAGTGCAAGGACAAAAATAACGCCCCCAAGTCTATGTAGTTCAGAGTTTATTTGGCGGTTGTATGGTTGAATAGCCTGATGGTTGTTAAGTAATAGCTGCCCCTGAACCAAGATGTTCCAGTTTTCAGGCTCTTGTTCCAGATACCTTATTCCAGATGGCAGGAAAAAAATGAGAGAGTGGCCAGGGTGCTGGGTGTCTCTGATGATGTTGGCTGCCTTTTTGAGACAGCAACTCCTGTAGATCCCATCAATGGTGGGGAGGTCAGTACCCGAGATAGACTGGGCAATGTTCACCACTTTTTCCAATCTGCTTCATTGCTGGGCGTTCGAGTTGCCAAACCGGGCCACGATGTAACCAGTCAATATACTTTCCAGTGCACACCTGCAGAAGTTCCAGAGAGTATTCGTTGACATACTGAATCTCCTCAGTCTTTGAAGGAAGTAGAGGCATTGTTAAGCTTCCTTTATGATAGCATCAATGTGCTGGGTCCAGGACAGATCTTCAGAGAAATGCATACCCAAGAAATTGCAGTTTTTGAATCTTTGCATCACCATCCCAGCGATGAAGACAGGTTTGTGGATCCTCAGTTTTCCTCTTACAAAGTCAACAATTAGCTCCTTGATTTTACTGACATTGAGAGCGAGGTTATTATTCCGGCACCATTTGGTCAACCTATCGATCTCCCTCCTACACTCTGACTCACTGTCTTCTGTAATTCACCCAACAGTGGTGGTGTCGCCAACGATTTTAAAGATGGAGTTGGAACTGTGTCCGGCTACGCAGTAATGAGTATGGGATAATGGCATTTAACGTTGAGCTTTAGTCTATGAACAACAGCCTGAAATATGTGTATTTATTGTTCAAGTGGTCCAGTGCAAGTGGAGAACCAGTGAGATTGCATCCTTTGTTGACCTGTTTTAGTTTTAGTTTTTAGTTTTAGAGATACAGTGGGAAACCGCGCCAATCAGTGAGCCCCGCACATTAACACTACCCTACACACACGAGGGACAATTTTTACATTTACACCAAGCCAATTAACCTATAAACCTGTAGGCTTTGGAGTGTGAGAGGAAACCAAAGATCTTGGAAAAATCCACGCATGGGGAAAATGTACAAACTCCGTACAGACAGTGCCCATAGTCAGGATCAAACCCGGGTTTTTGGCACTGTAAGGCAGCAACTCTACCACCACGCCACCTCCCTGTTGAGGGAGGAATAGATATGCATCATAACCAACCTCTCAAAGCACTTCTTCACTATGGATGTTAATGCCACTGGTCGGTAGTTATTGAGGCACGTCATCTTACTTTTCTTGGGCGCTGGTATTTTAAAGCAGGAGGGAACCTCAGTAATGAGAGGTTGGAGATATCCACAAAATCTCAGCCAATTGGTCAAAATTGGTTTTAAGAATGCAACCACATATACCATCAGATCCAGACACTTTCTGAGAGTCTATTCTTTTCATTTCTAAGATTCCTTACATTTTGATCAAAGAGTAATGCTTGGATCCAAAAAAATGATGGTGGCACAGAAGATAAATTTCCTTACATCAGCCTATGGTTTTAAAAATAATACATTTTTTATACCTGTTGGTCGTTCCAAAATACTTTGCATAGTCAATTAAATATTAGTTAAAATCTGCGGATGGTCAAAAATATTTGTTAGGATAAATTAGCCTGTGTTGAATATGAAATTTCAGTTGCTCTGGACAAATTTGTAACTTCAAAATCAGACATAAAACAGTGCAAAAACAAATGAAATCCTATATTAAAATGAAAGCAAGTGAACCAAATTGATCTGACTTGATAAAACATCTCCATTGAGTCAGAAATCGGCAGCTTTCAAGTGCTTACTCTGAAACTTTGCATCCCATTCCCATTATGATTTCTCTGTCATCAACCTTCTTTATTGCTCCAACATTCCCAATGTAGTGCATTGCAAAATGGCACTAAATCTTTCATATATTGGAGCTCTCGGTACTTCATATTAAATGTAACCCTTTTAGATTTTCACTTTAAAAAAAAATCTCCACAGATGTGGCAGCACCGTCCTTTATTAATTCTCCCATGCCCCCTCCATTTTACTTCTCTGTCTCCCCATAATGCTCTTTAATGGAAGTACCTTGACAACCTTTGCCCAATTCCTATGATAGACATTCTTTCAGTTCTCTCCGCATCATTTTCCAGTTATGTTGTGGAATGCTTGACATGACTCTAATTCTCTTCTCTCTGATATTGCTTGGCCAATAACATTTTCTGTTTTTTGTTTAGGATTTCTAGCCTCTACTGTTGATGCAATTGTGGTTAATCTCTGCAATAACATTCTTAGTAGCCTCATGCATTTAAATTCCCATGAATATGCATTACTGTATTTGGTTTGAGAAAACTTTGACTTTTGATGTTTTCTCTGCATGGATCATAGTTTGATGGAAGAACGCATCAGTTTGTATGTCTAGCTTAACTCGTAAAAGCTATTGACAAATGTTGTCCGAGTATGATGCAAAGTCAAAGGAAAGAATCTAAAGCCAAAATTTTAATGCACTGATGTCATGATGTAGCACATTTATGTGCTATTCTTCAGGAATGAACTTTTATATATAACTAGCAGTACTTGCAGCATGTGTAGGAAGGAACTGCAGATGCTGGTTTAGCCGAAGATAGACACAAAATGCTGGAGGAACTCAGTGGAACTCAGGCAGCATCTCTGGAGAGAATGAATGGGTGACGTTTCGGGTCGAGACCCTTCTTCAGACTTTGTAGCATGTTCTATTTTTATTTCAAATTTCCATTTGAGTACGTGTTTTGCTTAAGTTTAATAATTTTTGGACCTGTGGGTTTGATATCCTAAATCCATGTTATACACATTGTTAGTTGTGATTTTTGGGGGGAGGAGGGTGGTTTCTCCCTGGTATTCTACTGCATTTAAATGTGAAAATGCATTTCCTTGATTCTCAGAAAAGGTGGGATGATGAGGTGAGAGGAAAAAAAAATCAATTTAATACCATAATGAGAAGTTAATGACTTTGTAGAATCAAAGCGCCAGAGGACTTTTGAGTTTGTGCTGATTCTCTGCAACAGCATTTCAACTGGTTCCACTCACCACTCTTTCCCTGAAGGCCAGGAAAATAGTCTTACATCTACTCAAGTTCATTATTAGCCTCTTACTTTATGGTCAGGACTGGAGAGCAATTGAAATTCACCATAGTGTTATGCAGTACTCAACACACTCCCCCAGATGAAAATTATAAGATTTGCATTTTCACAGTTCTTTTCATGACCATAGATAAATCCAAACTGTGTCATGATCCATGAAATGATATGTGACAGAACATAGAACATAGGGGGTCGACCTGAAACGTCACCCATTCCTTCTCTCTAGAGATGCTACCTGTCCCGTTGAGTTAGTCATAGTCATAGAATGATACAGTGTGGAAACAGGCCCTTCGGCCCAACTTGCCCACACTGGCCTACAATGTCCCAGCTACACTAGTCCCACTTGCCTGCACTTGGATCATATCCCTCCAAGCCTGTCCTATCCATGCACCTGTCTGTTTCTTAAACGATGGGATAGTCCCAGCCTCAACTACCTCTTCTGGCAGCTTGTTCCATACACCCACCACCCTTTGTGTGAAAAAGTTACCCCTCGGATTCCTATTAAATCTTTTCCACTTCACCTTGAACCTATGTACTCTGGCCCTCGATTCCTCTACCCTGGGCAAGAGACACTGTGCATCTATCCGATCTATTCCTCTCATGATTTTGTACACCACGAAAAGATCAACCCCTCATCCTCCTGCGCTCCATGGAATAGAGACCCAGTCTACTCAACCTCTCCTTATAGCTCACACCCTCTAGTCCTGGCAACATCCTTCTAAATCTTTTCTGAACCCTTTCATGCTTGACAATATCATTCCTCCAGCTACTCCAGCATTTTGTGTCTGTCATAGAACATATAGCAGGTATGGGAACAGATCCTTTGGTCCACAATGTCTGTGCCGAACATATAGTGATAGAGTCATAGATTGATACAGTGTGGAAACAGGCCCTTCGGCCCAACTCATCCACACCGGACAACAATGTCCCAGCTACCCTAGTCCCACTTGCCTGCGCTTGGTCCATAACCGTCCAAATCTGTCCTTTCCAGGTACCTATCCAACTGTTTCTTAAATGATAGGATAGTCCCAGGATTAACTACCTCCTCTGGCAGCTTGTTCCATACACCCACCACACTCTGTGTGAAACGTTTGCCCCTCGGATTCCTATTAAATCTTTTCCCCACTTTGAACCTATGTCCTCTGGTCCTTGATTCCGCTACTCTGGGTAAAAGACTGTGCATCTACCCGATCTATTCCTCTCATGATTTTGTATACCTCTGTAAGATCTCCCCTCATCCTCCTACGCTCCATGGAATTGAGACCCAGCCTACTTAATCTCTCCCTATAGCTCACACCCTCTAGTCCTGGCAACATCCTCATTAATCTTTTCTGAACCCTTTCAAGCTTGACAATATCTTTCCTATAACATGGTGCCCAGAACTGAACACAATATTCTATATGCGGTCTCTCCAACGTCTTATACAACAGCAACATGACCTCCCAACTTCTATACTCAATACTCTGACTGATGAAGGCCAAAGTGTCAAAAGCCTTTTTGACCACCTTATCTACCTGCGACTTGACCTTCAAGGAACCATGCACCTGCTCTCCTAGATCCCTCTGCTCTGCAACACTATCCAAGGGTCTACCATTTACTGTGTAGGTCCTGCCCTTGTTCGACGTCCCAAAATGCAATACCTCACATTTAGACAATAGACAATAGACAATAGGTGCAGGAGAAGGCTATTCGGCCCTTCGAGCCAGCACCGCCATTCAATGTGATCATGGCTGATCATTCTGAATCAGTACCCCCGTTACTGTCTTCTCCCCATACTCCCTGACTCCGCTATCCTTAAGAGCTCTATCTAGTTCTCTCTTGAATGCATTCAGAGAATTGGCCTCCACTGCCTTCTGAGGCAGAGAATTCCACAGATTCACAACATTCTGACTGAAAATGTTTTTCCTCATCTCAGTTCTAAATGGCCTACCCCTTATTCTTAATCTGTGGCCCCTTGTTCTGGACTCCCCCAACATTGGGAACATGTTTCCTGCCTCTAACGTGTCCAACCCCTTAATAATCTTATACGTTTCGATAAGATCTCCTCTCATCCTTCTAAATTCCAGTCTATACAAGCCTAGTCGCTCCAGTCTTTCAACATATGACAGTCCCGCCATTCCGGGAATTAACCTAGTAAACCTACGCTGCACGCCCTCAATAGCAAGAAAATCCTTCCTCAAATTTGGAGACCAAAACTGCATACAGTGAGTACTCCAGGTGCGGTCTCACCAGGGCCCTGTACAACTGCAGAAGGACCTCTTTGCTCCTATACTCAACTCCTCTTGTTATGAAGGCCAACATTCCATTGGCTTTCTTCATTTCTCTGTATTAAATTCCATCAACCATTCCTCCGCCCACCTGGTCAATCGATCCAGATCCTGCTGCAATCATTCACAACCATCTTCACTATCTGCAAAACCACTAACTTTTGTATCATCAACAAACTTGCTAATCTTGCCCTGTATGTTCTCATCCAAATCATTGATGTGGATGACAAACAGTAACGGGCCCAGCACTGAACACTGTCGCACACCACTAGTCACAGGCCTCCAGTCTGAGAAGCAACCTTCCACCATCACCCTCTGCTACCTTCCATTGAGCCAATTTGCTAATCATTCAGCTATTTCTCCTTGGATCCCATTAGACCTAACCTTCCAGAGCAGCCTACCATGTGGAACCTTGTTGAACGCCTTACTAAAGTCCATGTACACAATATCTACAGCTCTGCCCTCATCAGCCTTTTTGGTCACGTTTTCAAAAGAAAAAAATCAGATTTGTGAGACACGATCTCCCACGTACAAAACCATGCTGACTGTCCCTAATCAGAATACTGTTTTCTATCAGTAAGCCAATTATAAATCCATAAATCACTTTTAATCCCATGCATCTTAATCTTCTGGATCAGCCTTCCATGGGGGACTTTATCAAATGTCTTACCAAAATCAATTAAGTCAACATCCACCGCCATATCCCTATCGTTCACCTTGGCCACCTCCTCAAAAAATGTGATCATTACTAAGACACAACTTACCTTGTGCAAAGCCACGCTGACTGTAACCTATTAACCTAATCTCTTCCAAATAGGAGTAAATCCCACTCCCAAGAATCCTCTCCAATAGCTTCCCTCTTGCTGAAGTGAGGCTCACCAGCCTACAATGTTCTGGATTATCTTTACTTCCCTTCTTAAACAAAGGAACAACATTAGCTACTCTTCAGTCTTCCAGGACCTCACCTGGGGCTAGACAAGTTGCAAAAATCTTTATCAAGGCTTCTCAAATCTCCTCTCTTGCCTCTCTCAATAACCTGGGATGGATCCCAACAGACCCTGGGGATATGTCCCCCTTAAAGCTCTTCAAGACATTGATGTATTCACATTTTAGTGTTGGAAATAATCAATTTGTTTGTTGATTCTTAATGAGATACCAATCAGATAATTTGTAATAATACTCTGCTCTTCAAATTGGCACAAGGGGTTTTTTCCACAGAAACCTAAACAAGCAGAAGGAGCTCTTGTATAATGTGTCATCCAAAGGAGAGTTTGAACTGAGATTGGCAGCACTTCTGAAGAACCTGAAGGAGAATCACTGATTAGGTCTCTAAACTCTGGCTACTGGGTATAGATTGTACATAGGAGCCCAAAAGCAGAAAACATTACAACATCATGTCATTATCTTCATTAAACGCCTCCACTCCCCCCTCAACCTCACCAACATTCTTGTGTTAAAATAAATGACCTACATATTCAGGTCTCTTTGATCTAATATACTTGGCTTGCATTAACTCAGTTTCCTTGACTACGTGACTGTAAAATGGAAGCTGTGCAAGATACAAAGAGTCATTCAATTTTGGATGATTTACTTTAAAACTACAATGATAATGGTGAATCTTTTTAGGCTCTTTTAATCTAAAATAAAAAAGGACGTACAAAATGTCAGTTTTGCTATGTTACCTCTCCACCAAAGGGTACTTCAACAATGAGGCAATTAATACCTGCACAAGCCTGGGACCAGTAAAGCTACCCACCATCCTCACCAATCTAATAAACATCAACAATCTTGTTCCATACTTACAGTATCTCTGCCACTCATCGTCCTCACCTGTTGCCTTTGCAATTGCCAACTATTTGAATTAAATTGATAACATCTCCCTCACTGTCACCTACCCCACTCTATCCATTTTATATTGGACTTTCCCAGTTTGTTCTGGTGTTTCTTAGTTTTAGTTTTAGTGATACAGCACGGAAACAGGGCCTTTGGCACACGGAGTTGACACCGACCAGCCGTCCCCGCATATTAACACTATCCTACACATACTAAGGACAATTTTACATTTACACCAAGCCAATTAACTTACAAACCTGTACATCTTTGGAGTGTGTGAGGAAACCGAAGATCTCGGAGAAAACCCACGCAGGTCGTGGGGAGTATGTACAAACTTCGTACAGACAGCACCTGTGGTCAAGATCGAACCCAGGTCTCCGGCGCTGTCAGGCAGTAGCTCTACTGCTACGCCAACATACCATCCTCATGTGGTCTCATTGTAAGGTACAGGACATTTACAGCAGAAAGAATGGACATTTTTCAAATTCTCTTACCCAGCAGCTTGAGCATGTTCAGTGTTGTGTATATTCAAAGTTCAGATCAATAGATTTTTAGACCAATCATGTTGCAGGTATATAAAATGTTGGTGAAGCAGCATTTAGAGTATTGCGTTCTGTTCTCGACACAAAGTTACAGGAAAGATGTTGTTAAGTGGGAAAAGTTGCAGAAAAGATTTATAATGATGTTGCCAGGACCCGAGGGTCTGAACTACAGAGAGAGATTGCGCAGGTTCGGACTCTATTTCCTGGAGTGCAAGAGGATGAGGGGTGATGTTACAGAGGTGTATAAAATTATGAGAGGAATAGATTGGGTAGACACACAGGGTCTCTTGCCCAGAGTTAGGCAATCGAGAACCAGAGGGCAGGTTTAAAGTGAAAGATGTTAGGGAAAGATTTTAGTTTTGTTTAGTTTAGAGATACAGCGCGGAAACAGGCCCTTCGGCCCACCGGGTCTGCGCAACCAGCGATCCCCGCACACTAACACTATCCTACACACACTGGGGACTATTTTACATTGATATCAAGCCAATTAACTTACAAACCTGTACGTCTTTGGAGTGTGGGGGGAAACTGAAGATCTATGAGAAAACCCACGCAGGACACGAGGAGAAAATCCAAACTCCGTAAAGACAAGCACCCGTAGTCAGGTTCGAACCCGGGTCTCTGGCACTGTAAGGCAGTAGCTCTACTACTGACACACCATCTGAGAGGTAAGTTTTTCGCACAAAGGGTGGTGGGTGTATGGAACGAGCTGCCGGAGGAGGTAGATGAGGCAGAGACTATTGCAATGTTTAAGAAGCAATGGGATAGGTATATGGATAGAACAGGTGTAGAGGGATATGGGCCAAATGCAGGCAAGTGGGACTAGTGTAGATGGGACATGTTGGTCAGTGTGGGCAATTTGTGCCTAAGGGCCTGTTTCCACACTGTATGACTATGACTAATATTGGGATTGGCAGAGGAAACGTGGAGTTGAGTAGAATGAGAAGTTGATTCTATGGGGGCTTGACAGGATAGTTGTGGAGATGATTTCATTAGTGGGAGCGTCATGAACAAGGGGACATAACCACCAAGTAGGGAGCTGGTCATTCAAACGGCAGCCGCGTGGAAAACTCTTCTCCCAGGGCAAAGTGAATCCCTGGAATCGTCTGCCCCAAGGATAGTGAGCATTAAGTATCTGTAAGATGGAGTTTGATAACTATTTGAAAGATGGAAGAATTTTGGGTTACGGGGAACTGGCACAGATGAGGAATTGAGGCCAGCAAAGATCAGCCATGATCATATTGAATGGAAGAGCAGGTTTGAGAGAATTGGTGGCCTACTCCTCCTACTTTTTTCTTGTGTACTTGTGGCAGAGAAACACGTTTGATGTAGTTGAGTCATGATTTGTGTATAGAATAGTAGGCCCAAGGGAATACATGGGCTCCTTTTGTTAATTCTTCAGCATTGCCCTTTCCCAAAATTTCTACCCTAGGATATAATAATCACAAAAGTGATTTTGTGTTAATTCTGCCTGCCTGTGAACCTTTCACTCTTAAAAATGTTCTTCTTGGTTTATGTACTTTGAAAATGGTTTAATGAAATAGTTTTTGGATTACAAAGAAACTTACCACAGTACACCAAATCACCCAGCAAATGCTTATGTACAGTATTTCCTTTTAAAGTTATTTTTTAGTAAATTAATGGTGGTGGTGGATGCAATGCACTTGCTAATGAGGAGGTTGCATGATGAATCTATCTTAATTATATTCCCAAAACCATTCTGATACCCTTATGAAACAGACCAAGAATTATTTTTTGAAAAGTAAGAAGTCTGTTGGTGCTGACTCATGGCAGAGTTTTTATCTGGTGATTTGAAAATGAGTTCAAACAGAAACTTGAGCAAATAAAAAAACCAGTGCAATTTTGGCTGCACTTTGAAGCTGGATTATGCCAAAAGTTTAACATCTCAGAATTGTTTTGTTTGGAGAATAAAGAGAGTCCTCTGGGAGTCGAGGTAAAGAAAATAAAACATTGACAGACATTGCATAACATTTCCATAAATGTTCTCCCACTGGAAATCTAATTTGGTGGGAAGTGTGTAAAACAGCCATGCGCAAGACTCCCGTGTACTTTTATAAACCAAGTAACTCGTTGTGAATGCCAATCTTTTTTACCTGAGGGCCATAACAGGTTTCAGGGTCTGTGAAAATTAAACAATTCTGCACCGATCAGTCACAAGGTAAATCATGTCATCTGACATTATCTGAAGTCATTCAATATCTGCTAAACTCAGTAAAGAATTATTTTTTAAATTCCTGCTAGGAGCTGAATACCCTGGGACACAAGTTCAAATTTTCCCAGAAGTGAAGTCAGAAAAAACTTTATCACCCACAGAGTAAGGGAATCAATAATATGGACATTCTCTAAGAGATAATCAGCTACATTTTGCAGACTGAAAGGGTCAAGGATTTTGAAAAGCCAAAAGCAAACATCACAAGTAAAAATCTATCAAAATGTGATCTGGGGCCACAGGGCTTTCCATTTAAACTTCTGGCACTTTCCATCCTTTTTTTCTGCCACTTCTTTCTCTCATTGCTGAAAGTACAGACACCTCACTTCTGTACAATTTTATAAACCACTGTGAGCAAGTGCCATACTTAAGTGGCAATCCTCCCCTCAATAAACGTCCCAATTGGCTTTTTGCTCTCTGGTTTAGGAGTTGCAAAAATGACCTTTTATTCATGATGTACATTTCCAGCAATGACTGCTGGGCAGTCATCAGAAGCACTGACTTTTAAAATAATCTTCCCTTCCTGAATCTATAGGAATAATTAGCCTTTTAAGAGCACTCAGTTTGGACTTTTGCGGCCTGAAAGATCCAGAATTGGAAAGGTAAGAAGACACTAATGGGAGTTATCTACAGACCCCCAAACAGGAGCCCGGATATAGTGTGTGAGTTGCAGCATGTAACAAAGTTTAATGCCGCTGTGCTTATGAGGGATTTCAATATGGAAGGAGAAGGAGAAATTCAGGTTGGTTCTGGACCCCAAGAAAGGGAGTTTGTAGAGTGCCTCCGAGTAGCTTGAACTGGAGCCTACCAGAGAGAAGGTAATTCTGGATTTAGTGTTGTCCAATGAACCAGATTTAATAAGGGAACTCAAGGTAAAGGTAGTGACAATAATATGATTAGTTTTAATCTGCAATTTGAGAGGGAGAAGTTTAAACCAGGAATGTCAGTGTTGCAGTTGAACAAAGGGGACTATGAAGGCATGAGAGAGGGGCTGGCCAAGGTCGAAAGGAAAAGGTTCCTAGCAGGAATGATGGTGGAACAGCAATGGCAGGAATTTCTGGGCATAATCCTGAAGATGCAGGATCATTTCATTCCAAAGAGGAAGAAAGATACTAAGGGGAGTAAGAAGCAACCGTGGCTGACAAGGGAAGTTAGAGATAGAATAAAACTAAAAGAAAAGATGTATAACATAGCAAAGAGTAGCGGGAAGCCAGTGGATTGGTCAACTTTCAAAGGACAACAGAAGGTAGCAAAAAGGGCAATATAGGCTGAAAAGATGACGTACGAAGTGAAGCTGGCCAAGAATATAAAGAAGGACAGTAAAAGCTTCTTTAGGTATGCTAAGAGAAAAAGATTAGTAAAAACAAATGTGGGCCTCTTGAAGGCAGAAACGGGTGAAATTATTATGGTAACAAGGAAATGGCGGAAGAGTTGAACAGGTACTTCAGATCTGTCTTCACTAAGGAAGACACAAACAATCTCCCAGATGTACTAGTAGGCAGAGGATCTATTCTTAAAGAGGTAATAACGGCGCATTTGGATAGCGGTAAAAGGATTGGTCCAAGTCAGCATGGATTTATGAAAGGGAAATCCTGCTTGACTAATCTACTGGAATTTTTTGAGGATGTGACAAGTAAAATGGATGAAGGAGAGCCAGTGGATGTAGTGTATCTGGACTCAGAAAGCCTTTGATAAGGTCCCACACGGGAGGTTGGTGAGCAAAATTAGAGCACATGGTATTGGGGGTAGGGTATTGACATGGATAGAGAATTGGTTGGCAGACAGGAAGCAAAGAGTAGGAATAAACGGGTCCTTTTCAGAATGGCAGGCTGTGGCGAGTGGAGTGCCGCAAGGCTCAGTGTTGGGGCCGCAACTGTTTTCCATATACATCAATGATTTGGATGATGGAAGTAACACTAGCAAGTTTGCAGAAGATAGAAAGGTGGGTGGCAGTGTGAACAACGAAAAGGATGTTAGGAGGTTGCAGGTTGACTTTGACAGGTTGAGTGAGTGGGCAGATGCATGGCAGATGCAGTATAATATAGATAAATGTGAGGTTATCCATGTTGGTGGCAAAAACAAGGAGGCAGATTATTATCTCAATAGTGTCAGATTAGATAAAGAGGAAGTGCAAGGATACCTTGGAGTCCTTGTATACCAGTCACTGAAAGTAAGCGTGCAGGTACAGCAGGTAGTGATGAAAGCTAATTTCTTCATAATGTCAATTATAAAAGAAGAAATTGCGGAACATTTGGATAGCAGTAACAGGATCGTTCCGAGTCAGCATGGATTTACGAAGGGGGAATCATGCTTGACTAATCTTCTGGAATTTTTTGAGAATGTGACTAGGAAAATGGACAAGGGAGAGCCGGTGGATGTGGTGTACCCGGACTTTCAGAAAGCCTTTGATAAGGCCCCACATAGGAGATTAGTGGGCAAAATTAGAGCACATGGTATTGGGTGTAGGGTACTGACATGGATAGAAAATTGGTTGGCAGACAGGAAACAAAGAGTAGGGATTAACGGGTCCCTTTCAGAATGGCAGGCAGTGAGTAGTGGGGTACCACAAGGCTCGGTGCTGGGACCACAGCTATTTACAATATACATTAATGATTTAGATGAAAGGATTAAAGGTAACATTAGCAAATTTGAGGATGGCACAAAGCTGGGTGGCAGTGCGAATTGTGAGGAGGATGCTGTGAGGATGCAGGATGACTTGGACAGGTTGTGTGAGTGGGCAAATGCATGGCAGATGCAGTTTAATGTGGATAAATGTGAGGTTTTGGTGGTAAGAACAGGAAAGTAGATTATTATCTGAATGGTGTCAAGTTAGGAAATGGGGAAGTACAAAGAGATCTGGGTGTCCTCGTTCATCAGTCACTTAAAGTTAGCATGCAGGTACAGCAGGAAGTGAAGAAAGCTAATGGCATGTTGCCGTTTATGACAAGAGGAGTTGAGTATAGGAGCAAAGAGGTCCTTCTGCAGTTGTACAGGGCCCTACTGAGACCGCACCTCGAGTACTGTGTGCAGTTTTGGTCTCCAAATTTGAGGAAGGACATTCTTGCTATTGAGGGAGTGCAGCATAGGTTCATTAGTTAAATCCCGGAATGGCGGGACTGTCGTATGTTGAAAGACTGGAGCGACTAGGTTTGTATACACTGGAATTTAGAAGGATGAGAGGGAATTTCATTGAAACATAGAAGATAATTAAGGGATTGGACATGTTAGAGGCAGGAAACATGTTCCCAATGTTGGGGGAGTCCAGAACCAGGGGCAACAGTTTAAGAATAAGGGGTAGGCCATTTAGAACGGAGATGAGGAAAAATCTTTTTCAGTCAGAGTTGTAAATCTGTCGAATTCTCTGCCTCAGAAGGCAGTGGAGGCCAATTCTCTGGATGCTTTCAAGAGAGAGCTAGATAGAACTCTTAATGATAGCGGAGTCAGGGGTTATGGGGAGAAGGCAGGAACAGGGTACTAATTGTGAATGATCAGCCACGATCACATTGCTGGCTCAAAGGGCCGAATGGCCTACTCCTGCACCAATTGTCTATTGTCTATTGTCTAATGGAATGTTGGCCTTCATAACAAGAGGATTTGAGTAACGGAGCAAAGAGGTCCTTCTGCAGTTGCACAGGGCCCTGGTGAGACCACATATGGAGTATTGTGTGCAGTTTTGGTCTCCTACTTTGAGGAAGGACATCCTTGCCCCTTGAGGCAGTGCAACCTAGGCCCACGAGGTTAATCCATGGGATGCAGGGACTGTCACACGAGGAAAGATTTGAAACACTGGGCTTGTATTCACTGGAGTTTAGAAGGATGAGAGGGAATCTTATAGAGACGTATCAAATTATAAAAGGATTGGATAAGCTAGATGCAGGAAAAATATTCCCAATGTTGGGGGAGTCCAGAACCAGGGGCCACAGTCTAAGAATAAAGGGGAGGCCATTTAAAACTGAGGTGAGAAGAAACTTTTTCACCCAGAGAGTTGTGAATTTGTGGAATTCTCTGCCACAGAAGGCAGTGGAGGCCAATTCATCGGATGAATTCAAAAGAGAGTTAGATAGAGCTCTAGGGGCTAGTGGAATCAAGGGATTTGGGGAGAGGGCAGGCACAGGTTACTGATTGGGGATGATCAGCCATGATCACAATGAATGGCCGTGCTGTTTCGAAGAGCCAAATGGCCTCCTCCTGCACCTATTTTCTATGTTTCTATGACTCATGCTTCATCTCAAAGAGCAAATTCTTATTGAAAAAGAACGTGAAAAAAAAGATCTCAAAGGATACCATTAACTGCAGCCCACTTGTTGGTGCAGATTTCACCAGGAATTTCTAAATCAATCATGCACGACTTCACCAGATGTGCTGTTAAACCTTGATCATCTACAGAGTTACTCAACTCTGTAGCTGAATAACAGTGGTGGAATAAAACAATTCCATGAAAACACCTGATCCTACTCTTTAAAAAAAATGTACTATTATCAATTTTGATAAACTAACAAAAGAGAAAAACAATCAGCAGATGACAATATTTCAAAATAGAAAATGCCATGCTCCAATTGTTAATCCTGTATTACATAGACACCCTGAGATGGCAGTGTGATTGGGACAACTCTGCACTTAAAGTGCAGCTCTACTCAACCCTCTGCAAAGAAATAATAGAAATGCTGCCTATCATGCAGAATTCAACCTCCATGCTGATAGAGTGCAAGTGCAGGAGCCAATCATTTGTTCTTCAAGAGGTTTTTTCCCCACTAAACCATCACTGCTCCAACCCCTCGAAACTGCTCTTCTCCACCCTTGCACTCAAAAAAAGTGATTGTATTTCATGCTCTATTTAGTGCATTACCTACCTTTTTGGAATCTTTGTTAATTATGCCTTTCATAAATAAATAATTATCCTGGAAACCTGACAGATAAGAAAATTACATAGTGTATGGAATAGATTTTTTTTTTCCCCTTTTAGGAATTTTATCCCAGTTCCAAGATAGTTTAGTTGAATCTGACCTACCACACAGAGGAATCTGGATATATTTGTATCCATATAAAGAGAAAGCTCTCTTGTATTTGTTGGCAAGGAGCATTGGACTCCCTCATTTAACTGATACTCCTTCAATTACAAGATTTCCTGCAGTTTTAGTTGAAAACAAAGACAAGTACAATTGAGGAGCATGAGCAATCTTAAACAAATAGACAAAGGCAAATTGAGAACAGGCATATTAGGTGCATGCCAAAGAGAACCAATGGCTGCCTCTTTGTCAATGGATGCAGGGCAGGTTGTGTTTCTGTCCATCCCCAAATGTGAGCCATGATTGTTAAGAGGAAAAACAGTGGAAGAATGCTTTCCTGATCTGGGTTTGCCCATTGACCTTGGTAACAAGAAGCAGGCTATCAAATGGTGCCAAGTCTAATCCCTGAACTGAAATATCCAGAGTAGGTTGATAACGCTAATGCTTTATGATGATACTGTTGTTTCTGTTGTATCCCTTCTTTTCCTGACGGTACATGGTGGTACAGGCATTCAGTGGATATATATACGGACTGACCTTGGAACAACTCCAAGGACTAATGCAATTCATTCGGCTCCCTTATTTTGTAAAGGTTTTTTGAAGTCTCTGGTGTTTTTGTTTTGACACGTTTCCGTTTCATTGGGGAACAAATAAAAGTTCTAAGTCAAATTTAAGCAAGAGTGCACATAGCAGGCGTATGCTTGTAAATCAAACTAATGGCTGGAGTCTTCCAGAAAAAAAATGATATCTCCGTTTTGAATCATAATTGGTGAAATTAGCAATACAGAAGTTAGGAGCAACCAAGCATAAAGGATATATAATAATGATTCTTTATACTTAATTCTAGTTTGTTAACAAATGGTTGTACTGTCACCCAATAGGCTAAACATGCAATATTGTTGCTGTTGTGCCTCTTACTCCAGTTTAATTGACATCAAGGGAATCAAATTTCATGCCACTACTTTGTGTGTTTAGTGCAAGATAGTGAGAGGAATTTCTATCACAGCTTGTTTTAAAGCAGTGCATTTATCCAGCTGCGCAATTTATGTGGGAAGTGGCACGGTAACAATTTTACTCATAGGTCAAAGGGGCAGGAATTAATAATCCACTGGAGTGAAGATCAGAGAGGATTTGAATACGTGAAAAAGTTCGACTAATTTGCAACTGCTGTTATATTGGTTACATATTGATTTTTAGCCTCTTTGCCAGGACATGCCTTGAAAGGATATGTCCCTTCTTGATTAATGACCACCAAGTAAAACATTAACTTTTTAACTAATCTTTCAGACACCCATTAATATATTTTTTGGAGTACAAATCCTTTAATAAAATACTAATATGGACATGTACTCTGTTGGCACATCCAGCAGACATTACACCATCATTTTTTTCCTATCTGCTTTTCTTGCTATAATGAGCACTGAAAGGAACGTTGGCTTAAAGGTGATAATGGTTGCCAATACTGATTTTCTCACATGGAATATTTCCTTTTTTTGGGACTAAAAGAGTTTCTTTGACTTTTCCAATAAAAACTAATATTTTCCAGTAATTTATTCATTTAATCCAGTAAGTTAACAGCTTTATTCTGCGAGTATAATCAAATACTCTACTCAATAACCAAAAGTACTCTGCTCTACTCAATAACCAAAAGTCTGTAGCCTCTTTTTGCTCTGGTTTATTTCATTCACATGTTTAAACTATAATGTTTTATTCTTAATGTTTTAATGTTTTTTGCTTTATTCTTTATTGTTTACTGTATGTTCGTGTTGGTACTTGTGAGCGAAGCACCAAGGCACTTTCCTTGTATGTGTACATACTTGGCCAATAAACTTATTCAATTCAATTCAATTCAATCATACCGGGTAAGTTAGCCACCCATTCCTTCTCTCCAGAGATGCTGCCTGTCCCACTGAGTTACTCCAGCTTTTGGCATCTATCTTTGGTTTAAACCTGCATCTGCAGTTCCTTCTTACACAAGTTAATCATACCAACAGGTTTAACACAGATTCTTGACAAGATGTATGGATGCACTTAGAAAGTAAATAATAGCTGAATATCTTTGGATAAAATGTAACAAGTATTAATTTCATTTAGGTCAGGGCAAGATTATTTGTAAACCTTTATGAATACTAAGTACTCCTATTACCAAGGGCATCTCTGGAGTTACCTCAAAATACAAAGGTTTGAAACCACTATAATATATTGAAATTACATACTTACAAACATACAAATTGGGAGCTGGAAAATGCCACTCAGACCTTTAGGCCTGCTCCACCATTATGTTGCTGTGAAGGCCCTTCAGGTTTTTCTCACCTCAAGAAGAGGCTGGAAGTTTTTCTTTAGAAATGGTAAGGCTGAGGAGAATTTTTTGATGGTGATCAGATGGAGACGTCTTTAAGAAACTCCCAATCTAGGCTGTAAATATGATGGACACAAGTAAGCCCAAAAGTGAATCTAATTACCCTGAGCATAGTCAGAGTGTAGGACTCACTGCCACAGCTAGTTGAGAGGAATAAGATGAATGCATGTAAGGAGCAAGGTAAATGCATAAAGGAGAAATAAATAGATGAGAATGCTGACAGGGTGTATCAATTGTACAAGGGGTCTCTATGAAGCATAAAATACTGGCATTGATCTGATGGGCTAAATGGCTCAGCTACAGCTAAAATACAATGTTGTTCAGGTAGGAAAGTTCATTGACCCCTTGTGCAAGGTAGGTTGCATTTAGCAGGCGGTGTTAACTGTTATGATTTGGTACAAAAATAGAAAATACTGTGGACACAATCAGCAGGCCAGGAGCTTCTGTGGAATAGTGAATATTTCGGCTCCTCGACCCTTTGTTGAAACTGTTTTTTACTTACTGGCCCCTCCATCCCATTCCAGTGATCATGCTGTGCTAAGGAGAAAGGAATCTGTGTCCTCAACATATCCATGCTTATCCACCTTGATCTTGGCTTGTTCGAGTTCCTTAAGGACTACAGTCTTCCTCAGCTTACGAATGCCTGACCTACATACAACCCATACATGAGTGACTGTGTGGGAGACAGGCAAGATAGAACAAACGGCTGCTCTGGTGCTCCACGTGAACTGGAATTTTGTTGTATCAATCCCAGGAAAACAATTTTCTGGTTAACACATTGATGTTCATTTTGTGAATCGTATCGGGAGACATGCCGTCCAGGCCAGCAGCAGTGTCCTTTTTAAAACCATCAAAACTCATTTAAAAACTCATCTGCAGTAAAATCTTCTGAATGCCCAAGATAAGTTAGGGATAAATATGTTAATACCAGTTTTATTATTAGCAAAAAGAGATTTTAATTGCTTCTCCAGACTATCTTTCCCTATCACTACCCATCCCTGCAGGCATTTTTTTACCATGTGGGAACTTGGTTCGAGGCCGCCCTTATGTCTTGAGAACTGAGGTTACAGGTAGTTTTCTGGAATGAAATCATACCGTAACCTGGGACGACCTATATGCTGAAACAGTTGCAAAGGTTTTGCCTCAAACAAACTCCCATCGTCTCTTAAATCTCACAGCAAACACAGCATTTGAGTTGAATCACAAGCTGATGACTTATTTTCAAAGAAATTCCCCAGACTATTATGTATCAATAAATATCTTTCACTTTCATTATGTACAATAGTGTTGAATGTTTAATGTGTCCCATCTGTTATTCGAGGAACATAAACTCTTCAAGCTAAAAGGCTGCTGAACCTTATCTCCTTAATTTCTCCATGCTACATTTTATATTTTAACCAACACACAAAGTGCATGACTGTGCAAAGAGATGGTGGGTGTGTGCTAAAATTAGATTTGAACTAAGACTAGATGGTTAAAATGTTTGAGATCCCTTTTTAATCTCACTCCTCTGACTAAAAGTCAAGGTTCCGTGCATTAAATGATCCAGGGAAAGTAGATTTAGTTGTTGTTGATTCATCAATCAGGGGCATTTATGTAAGGCCTCATTAATCATCATTGACTAGCTGGAGTCTTTTACAATTGGCAATTTTAATAGATAACTAAGCAGCTAGATCTGTCAGAATAAGGAATGGCACAAAGCAGAATGTGTCATCTTAAAAAGATTAACCTTTAGTTTGTCTGTGAGAATGCAGCAAGGTCAAGTTACTGATTATTCTTTTTTTGTTTCAGAAGAGTACATTACCCCCTGAAACAGCAGGATCTTATTAATGATTAGAGTAGTAAAAGGGCCAAAGTTGAAGATTAACATAACCAGTCTCAGAGTTCGAAAACCTTAGACCTATATCTTTTAATTGATTTTCTTCACCAAATGCCCATGCCAATTTATCTCCCTTTGTCTCAGATTTAACAATGCACATATATAAAACACAGTGGGGAGCAATCTTTACTGTGGGTTGGTTTGACAATCCAGCGCACAAGTGCAAACATCCTAAGCATCCACTATCATTTGACAGTGCTACAACTCGGCGTCTTATAGATTTCAGCAGCAAAGTACCAACTACGTCGTATCCCAGAAGCTTTGCTGGAATATCGGCTCTGACCTCCCCACCATCGAAGGGATTTACCGGAGTCGCTGCCTCAAAAAGGCAGCCAGCATAATCAGTGACCCACACCACCCTGGCCACACACTCATTTCACCCCTGTCATCAGGAAGAAGGTACAGGAGCCTGAAAACTGTAACGTCTGGGTTAAGAAACAGCTTCTTTCCTTCAGCCATTCAGCTATTAAACACTACAACCTCAAATAAGCTCTGAACAGCATAGACTATTATTATTATTATTGCATTATTATTGTTTGTTTTTTGTGTGTACGTATGTGTGTGCGCATAAACAAATGATCTATATATTTGTGTGTATTTGTGAGTGTGTGTATATCTACACACACACTGAACTTTTTTTTTCTCTCTCGTTTATTATATTGATTACAGTGTACTATGATTCCATATTATGTTGTGTTGCTGCAAGAATTTCATTGTTCTATCTGGGACATCTATATACTAAAACTCTAGTTTGTTTGTTTGTTTGTTTGTTCCTGAACTACAGCCAAAATGGTACACGATAGCGCGACAATTTTTGGCCCACCTTACTCACCGTCATCTCTTTGGTGCTAATCGAAGAAGTTTCATTGAAATCGGTGTTATATTTTTAAAGTTATTCACATTTTAAAGATTAAATCTATCTCCTAGGGAGGGAGGGGGGAGGGAGGGAGGGAGGGAGGGGGTGGAGGGAGAGGGGGAGGGAGGGAGGGGGGAGGAGGGAAGATAAGGGGGGTTGAAGGGGATGGAGTATGGGGGGAGGGGAGGGGGTGGAGGGGGAGGGGGGGAGAGGGTAGAGGGCGGGGAGGGGGTGAGAGGGAAGGGGAGGGGGAGAGGGGAAGAGAGGGGAGGGGGGAGGAGAGGGTGCTGCACCAATGCAGGAGAGGTTTGGGCCCAACAGGTCCACTTGGTCTAGTATGACAATAAAACACTCTTGACATGACTCTTGATCTGTCTGTAGAAATGCCGCAATCAGTGAACATGGACAGAAGCTCAGAGTGTGAGAGACATGCCACTAGTAACAGAGTTTTAAAATCAAGTGAGTTGTGCCTTTAAATGTTAATTCAATGCTAACGTAAATAACCTTTTGAATATTTTTAAAGCAGATGTAAAAAGATAATTTTTAAGCAAGAAGGCGAAAGTTTAAAGAGACACAGCGTTGAAGGTGAAGCAGTCATTGAATGGTCGAGCAAGTTTGACGGGTCAAAAAGCCTACTCCAGTTCCTACTTCATGGTTGTCAGTCTGCAATTTAAATATATTTAATAGGTTTTAAATGTTTTCAAGTGTTCCAATATTTTTAATTTAACATTCTGATAAGAGAGTTATACCACACGGAAACAGGCCCTTCAACCCATCATGTGTATGCCGACCAAGATACCCCATCTAAGCCAGTCTCACTTGCCCACATTTGGCCCATATATCCCTCTAAACCTTTCCTATCCATGCATCTGTCTAAGTGTCTTTCAAATGTTGTTACTGTAACCACCTCACCTATCTCCTCTGGCAGCTCATTCCATATACCCAACAACTTCTGAGTGAAAAAGTTCCCATTAAATCTTTCTCACCTTAAACCAATGTCTTCTGATTCTCAATTCCCATTCCCATCCATAAAAGACTCCGTACATTCACCTTATCAATTCCGCTCATGATTTTACACACGTCTATAAGATCACCTCTCGGACTCCTAAACTCAAAGGAATAAGGTCCTAGCACTTCCTGATCCCTCCCGATCACTTAGACCCTCGGGTCCTGGAAATAGATTGCATTCTTTCTAGCTTAATGGCATGTTTCTTATAGCAGGGTGACCATTTTATCAGGATGTATCACAGCATGGTTTCCGAACAGCTCCATCCAAGATCACGTGAAATTGCAAAGAATTGTGGACATAGCCCAGACCATCGCACAAACCAACCTCCTTTCCATTGACTCAATTTACACCTCACATTGCCTCAGCAAGGCCACCAGCTTAATCAAGAACCAGTCTCACCCTGGTCACTCCCTCTTCTTCCCTCTCCCATCAGGCAAGAGGTACAGAAGTGTGAAGTTATCAGGCAACCGAACCATCCTATTAACAACTAGAAAGCAGCGCTGAGCTACCATCTATCTCATTGGAGATAATTGGTGACTATCTTTAATCGGACTTTATCTTGCGCTAAACATTATTCCCTTTATCATGTCTCTGCACGCTGTGGATGGCTTAATTGTAATCATGTATATTCTGACTGGTTATCATGCAACAAAAAGCTTTTCACTCTATCTTAGTACACATAACAATAAACTAAACTAAACTGTTTTATTTTTCCCCAATACAAACCTGATGAAAATGTGGATGGAATTATTGCAATATTTTCAACAAATCGTTGATAACATCATGCAATGTTTTTCCTCCTTTCACCAGGTAATCTCCTCCCTTGAAACAGAGTGGAGTAGAGTATCTTCTTCAGGAGTTTGGTGTCAGACACATAATCAACAAGGCTGGCCCGGCCTTGATGAGAATCCTCATCAAAATTTGGCTGATTGTAAAAACCTGTCACCATCTTAGGTTAGTTTCAGTCATAGATTTGAAGATTGAACTGAATTAACAATGTAAACCAGCATCTTGCTTGACTGCCCTATCATCTTATCATTTTTTTAAAATTGTTCTCACCACAAAGCTACACCTGACCTCCAGAAAACTTTCTATTGGAGAGAAACTAACCTACCGAATTAATGAGAAATTGTTTGACCTATTTCACATTCAATCCAAGTCAAGTCAAGTCAATTTTATTTGTATAGCACATTTAAAAACAACCCACGTTGACCAAAGTGCTGTACATCTGATTAGGTACTAAGGAAAAAATGAAACATACAGTAGCATACAATCCAGACCAATAGAAAGTTTTCTGGAGGTCAGGTGTAGCTTTGTGGTGAGAACAATTTTTAAAAAATGATCTCGGTCACCTCGGTATGCAAATAGCACCTGCACAAGTGTTTAGAGGCTGAGCTCTTTTTAGAAATAACTGTTTGATCAGCGCGGAATAATTTCACTTCTCCACTAATTATAATCGAACAGCAGTTTCAATAGCATAAGCCTTGCTAATAGCTAATTAATTAATTAAAGGCCTGTTTCCATGCTGTAACTTTCATTCCATCAATCAAACCAAACTACTCTGAAGAAGAGTCCCGACCTGAAACTTCACCTAACCACGTTCTCCAGAGATGCTGCCTGACCCACTGAGATACACCAGCACTTTGTATATTTGTTTGTAAACAGCCATCTGCAATTCCTCATGCCTAAAATCAACTACTCATGATAATGTACAAATACAAAAACATTAACTGCAAGAAAACAGTTCTCCAGTGCAATGGTTGCAATTATATGATGGCACCTCAATTGTAACAGGATGTCTCATGATCTTATGATTTGAGGGTTCATTATTACAAAAGGAACCAATACTTCCCACTGCCAAAGAACATGCTCCATCTTTCAGATGACACATTCAGTTGAGGTCCTTTTCTGGCCTCTCACGAACATGTTAAAGATCTTGTGGTTTTGCTTTAAAAAGAGGATTTACCACATGAAGCCTTATCATTATTTTTTTCTCAACCAACATCACAACAGCAGGTTGCCATTGTTTCATTATTGTTTTGGGAGCTTGCTGGAAACAAATTCATGGCAATATCCACACCATGAATTGTCTTGGGAGATTCTACATGGGATGTAAAAGCTCTTTATAAATGACAATCATTTTTTTCCAGATGCTTTCAGATGAACAATAAAATCATATCACACCACTGATATGTGCATTCAGTGAATGGTTTAATTGCCTTTGATATGAAATACATTGCGTGCTGCTTTCTCACGTAATCTGTCCCATGGTTCCGAATCAAAGATGAAATAGCAAATTTTTCTTTTGTTTCTGTACTTCTTTTTGAAAGAAGGCCATTTCAGTTCATCAATTCCACACCGATGAACAGACCAATCCTAATCCTCCACTAATTGTCCCTATGATCTATTCACCCCATTTTCATGACACTGCATTGATAAAGTAAGCCATTCAGCCAGTTCCACAGGACACTGCTTTTCCCTTCTCCAAAAACGGCATGTCAAAACTAATGAGAGCAGCAGCATAACACAATGGAATAAGAAATTATTAATGTAAAATAAAATCAAAATTAAAAAATAACCATGCTAAGCAGAGGATAAAGCTTCACAATTCTTATTTTCCTTTTATGCTGGCGTTATGCTCATTAACATCAATTGTTCTAATCTCACACATCAAAGATCAATGAGAGAATTATCACAAAACTGCAGAAGCGTGAAATATAGGAGGGGAAATTTCTGGCGAAGATACAAATCAATATATTAACTATATACACTTCTTAAAAAATTGCATTCTGAAGAGATAAGCCAAGAAGGAGCTTGCTCTTTAAAACAAAAGCAGTGGGAAAATGTAATTACTGTGACCTGACCATTGTCAATATTTGAAGGTCAGGAGGCAAAGCACTTTCCACTGAAAGAAAATCCTCTGCAAAAAGTAAACCGACATATAGAGAGACGTTCTCATAAGACTTCGCCATTTCAAACAGGATTAGGAGGTAAACACAGGCACACTGAAGTATCACCAGACATTTGATGCATGGATAGGCAAATTGATATCTACATACAAACCTGAGAAGGCAACAAAAAGCAAGACTAACTCACTGCTTTAACCCTCTATTTGAGTTCATTATTTGCATTTCTCAAGAAAGAACTGCTTCACCAAGGAGTGGCATTGTAGGTATTGTTCAGTTTGATTGGATTGAGTAAACCATGAAAAATCAATGGGAGGTGGGCAAGCAATCAGTACTAGTAAAAAAACAGGTTATGTTGGACAAAGGGAGAAAAGAATAGAGAGCCAGAGAAAGGATAGCAAACAGAAGTCTACAGGTTGTGAAGTGTGGCTGAGAGTGTGGCTTTCAGACTGCCAGAAAATGATTCAGAAAGAACTGCATAAAGCATCCTTTTTTAAAAATCAGGGATGAGGGATTCAGAGAAATGTTAATCATACTGTGGACAACCAGTGGTGTAACAGAGTAACTGAACTATTGTGTGTTATCCCAGAGCCTTTATATCATCAGAACAACGATGGTAAGCCACAAGTTTTACCACACCAGGTGACTGCTAAATATTGGCAAGCCAAGTTTGTACTTGTTGACTTTTTGTTCAATGCCAATCTCCACCCTTATCCTGAAATAACACAAGAACAAGAAAAACTCTGGGAAGTGGGCACAGTTATCAACAGGTACTAAATAGTACCAATTGACCCTGCCAAAAGTGGAAGCAGAAATAATCCATATGGTTCCCAGAGTGTGGCTTTCTGTTCAATAAACTCATAACCAATTCTGTCGCAGTTGCACCCCATGTCTACTGACAAGCAAAAACATAGATCTCTAAAGAGCATCCATGGTTATCTGAAGCAGATAATTTACAAAGGAAACACAGGCACGATTCTTGATTTAGGGTTTTAACTCGAAAGATCGACCATTCCTTTCCACCAAAAGGTGCTCCTTGGCCCATGAATTCCTATGGACTGCTTCTGAGAGATCAAAACTGCACACAGAACTCCAAAAGAACCCACTAATCTCCAACACACTTTAAAAAAGGCTTCCTTCCTTTTGTACTCTGAACATTTTGAAATAAATATCATTGATTAAAAATGTGCCCTAAGAACAAATATTAATCCACGTATCATAGAAAATTAAGCTGTGTAGGGATTTATCATTATTCTATTATATTACATGAAATTTCATGAAATTTTTGTAGAAATATTAGGGAAACAATACAAACATAGAAATATAATTGGAAAAGGATTGCAGGATCAGAAATATGTACACAAATCCTTGAAGGTGCCAGGAAAAGTTCGGAAGGTTATTAATAAGTGCCATTCACTTTTGTCCTGGAGTGCAGATGAACAGAAACTGCCTCTCACCTGTTTAGCACACCATATGTTCATCGGGAAACTGGTGCGAAAATATTTGCAGACAATCTGACGCTGGTTTAGGGTTCCGTAATTGACAGAGAAGGTCCCTCGCTGAGGTCTATTGAAATCATCCCTCGATCTAAACTTTCTCAAAGGCTATCACTCTCCCCACTCAGTTTCTCTCCTGGCAGCTTTATCCGCCTTCCGGCCCGTCTGTCCCATCCTCGACCGCATCTGTCTGGGGCGTCCGACAGCGTGGGCTTGGGCTGGGCTGGGCTGGGCAGGAATGACTGAAAGGAGGGCATTGAGATGGTGGCACATAGCAGGTGTGAACCGAAAAAAACACATTTGCTCCTTTCCTTCTAATGGAGGGCACAGTTCTCTCCCACTCCCAGCAGCAGTTCTCTCCCACTTTCTGCTCTCCCTTGCCTTCCACGGCAGAGGGCATCCTTTGCCAAGATGCCTCACCCATGCATACCACTGGGCAAAGATGGGATTGTCAGGGAAGGGGTTGAGAAGAATTGATTTTATTAACACTAGCACAGATTAAAATTACAATGTTACAATAAGTCTTTACAATACCATTGGACATGCCCAGCTTTTGGTACTGTGATTAATATTGAGCAAAATGCTTGAGAAAAGGTCTGGGAAGGAATAAGTTAAAATGCGGAGCGACTGGAGAGGATGGGATTATTTTATCTAAAGCAGAGAAAAAAAATCATAGTGTTCTGGTGGATGAGTTTGAAATGATATATTGCATAAATAGGATGAATTTGCTTCCAGTGGCAGAGGGGCCCAGAACAAAAGGATACCAATTGGATAAAGGACCCGAAGAATCTAAAAACTGGAAACAGAAAGAGATGGTTCAGCCCCTCACTGCAATCTGCCATCAGTAAAATCATGACTCTTGTAGCTCATCGTCACTTCTGCGCACTCACCCGATATGCTTTGATTCACTCATATCCCAAAATAAGGTATCACTTTCTTCTAATGTAGTAAGTAGCTGGGATTTGAAATACACTGAAATGGTAGTGGAAGTAGAATTCACTTTTCAAAGTAGAAGTAGAATTTTCAAAGTGGAAGTAGAATTAACTTTTCTACTTAATTTGTGGTTGATTATTCAAAGGCAGTACATTTAGTGGGTGACTCATTTTCTTCTTTGGCATTCTCCTGGGACTGAATTGCTTCCATCCTGCTTAGAAGGTTATGAAGTAGTTCATGAAGCTACTGAGGGAACTGCCCGTGAATGGGGTACCTGGCTGGGCAGGCAGACCGGCCCTTTGTGCAGCAGGGTGCTTCATGTTAGAGAGGATTCTCTTGAATTTCTACAGGTGTACAGTAGAGAGCATGACAACTGGTTACATCATGACCTGGTTCGGCAACTTGAATGCCCAGGAGCGAAGAAGACTGCAAAAAGTGGTGAACACTGCCAAGTCCATCAAGGGTTCTGACCTCCCCACCACCAAAGGAATTTAGCAGAATTGCTGCCTCAAAAAGGCAGCCAGCATAATCAGAGACCCCCACCACCCTGGCCACACACTCATTTCACCCCTGCCATCCGGAAGATACAGGAGCTTGAATACTGTAAAGTCCAGGTTCAGGAACAGCTTCTTCCCTACAGCTAGGCTATTAAACATTACAACCTCAAATAAGCTCTGTACTACATAGACTATTATTGTTATTATTGCACTATTATTGTTTTTTTTTGTATGTACGTATGTGTGCGTGCATATATATATTTATATATGATCTATATATATGTATTTGTGAGTATGTGTATATATACACACACTGGACTGGACTTATTTTTCTCTCTCAATTTTTTTTTTCTCTCTCAATTCTCTCTCAACTATCTGGAACATTGAACAATAAAACACTCTTGACTCTCTTTCTCCCTTGACTTTTTTTTTCTTGCACACGGCTCCTGTGTGCACCTCGCAAATGGCCTGATGGTCTCAAAACCATTCCACATGCTCAATAACAGGCACAATAAAAACATTTAAAGGACATTTAGACAGGCACATAGAATGAAAAGGTTTAGAGGATAGGGTTCAAACACAAACAAATGGGATTAGTGTAGATGGGCATCTTGGTTGACATGAATGAATCAGGGCAAAGGGCCTGTTTCCATACTGTATGATAATGCTCTCTCTCCATTTTGAGCAGATAAGGGAGATATATTCCCAGTGATCTGTGGCGATACTATGTTTTTAAAGGAGTCTGAGCATGCAGGGAGTAGCGTGAATGATGGATCAACATTAGAGACAGAATGGGCATGATGCGGTGCATGGCTTTCTTCTCTGATGAGTCATTCTATGATTGAAGACTTTAGCCTGAAGCATATAATTGTGCTGACTGTATTATTACATAAACTGCAAAAAGAGGTGATTTTGCCAAAAATGTTTTATAATCTTCAAAGCTGAAAGTTACTGATATGCTATTTGAAATTGATCGCAGCTAAGGCCGTAGTATTTTAATTGACAAACCATACTAATTGTGATAATTACACTGACATTAACATTTTCCTTGTTACGCCCAAGTAAACAAAAAAAGTTGTTGCAGGAATTTGTCAACTTATTCCTTGCAGATATCTTTCTACTTCTAAAATTAATTAAGAGTTATAAGCAATCCCAGCTGATGGAGTAGCACATTCCTACTGTTGGGCAAAAAAATGGCTCCTACTTGGATAGCTCAATCCGTTGAGGATTCATTGCTGATGTGTGTGGTGTGGAAGGTAAATAAGCATGAAATGCAAAATAAACTCCCAGAGCAACTGTTCAAATCATGATTTTTTGTAAAGTCTCATCATGTTCCACATGATCCCACCTGAAGCCATTGAAGTCCTGAACTTTAACATTTAACGTCATTTGGCTGCTCAAACAAGTGTTGACCAGCAGAATCTTAGGTAATTAAACATATAAATAAATCTTAAACAAAAATCCCATCATCTGAAGAAGGGTCTCGATCCGAAACGTCACCCATTCCTTCTCTCCGGAGATGCTGCCTGGCCCGCTGAGTTACTCCAACATTTTGTGTCTCTCTCCTACAGAATGGTAATAGTTATTCTGTGCCACCTTCATCTCTTGAAAAACGCTTGATTACTCATCATGATTACCTGACTCGAAAAAGCATCATAATCATTATTCTTCATGCTATCAAAATGTTCCACCTAGTTGTGATTACCAAAACTGATCAGCAAAACTAAGGCAGATAGCTTTTCATTTGTTCCTCTTAAGTTTCCTCTCTTCTCCTGGGATTGGTGTCACACAATGAGCTAAACAAATCTGGCATAAACAATAGGTGGGGAAAGAAATTCATTATGTATTGCTCACATAAAAAATCCTGTTAAAGTAGTGTCTACACACTGTGATTTAAATCTGAAATCTGTACCAGAATGCCATGCACATGGGGATGCCATTGACTGCAGGTAATGCAAAATCATTCTGAATGCAGAAACAAATAAGGATGGTTTGTGATGCCAGAACAGTAAAAGCGAACAAATATCATGTGAATTCAAAGATTCCCAATTCCATTTTAATTTCTACTTACATTATTTGCAGATAATGAAATAAGAGACGTTTTCAAGCATATGTTGGTTCTGATAGATGAGAAAAGCCTCCGCATAGTGATAAAAAAGAGGGTATTTTTGAGAAAACATTCATATTATTTATAGACCAAAATCAACAATGTAAACCTCCATTACAACTATGAGAACAGGATTGCAAGCAAAGTTGTGGAATCGTTTAGCTTGCAAAATTTAACTGAATGTGTGATTTATAAAACACGAGAAGTTTCTTGTTTGATGAGATTGCCCACCTTCGAATATGTTCAGGTTATTCCAGACTTACTGAATGCATAAACATGGAGGCATTGCAATAGAGCTGTGATTATTCGTCCTTTTAATTGTACATGAACATTCACATTGTTTTTGGGACATCCTAAAGGCCAGTTCAGACCCCATTTTGATAAATGATGAAATGAATTCAAAGAGCCACATGGTCCACTCCAGTTCCGATAATAATGTAGTAGGAGGGGAAAGAAAAATACATGGAATCGATGGGGTGCATAGGTTTGGCAGAGCAGCCAAAGGTGAGTGGGGGAGAGATGGTAGACTTAAGTGCATTTGCTTTAATGCAAAGAGACTTGCAGGTAAAATGGATAAACTAAGAAGATGGATCAGCATGGGGGGAGGGTTTCAGATTATGACAATCACGGACATGCGGCTGAGGGAAAGGCTGGACTGGTAGCTCAAGGTTCCTGGGCATAACATTTTCTGGCATGATAAGGGTGCTTCTAAAAGGGGATAAGATGTTGCACTGCTGATAATGGAGAGCATTTCTGCAGTGTTCAGGGAGGATATCCTGGATGGTTCAGCAAATGAAGCTACATGGATAGAACTTAGAAATAGAGAAAGGGGCAATCACTTTGACGGGATTATACTTTCGGCCAAATCGTCAGCAGGATTTGGAAAAACAAACATGTAGACAAATAGCAGTAGGACGTTAAAGCAATAAGGATATAGGACAGGGTGATGTCAATTTTCCCAATTTTCAATGGGATTGCCTGAGTGTAAAGGATGGGTGGAATTTGTTAAATGCATTTGTTATATAACACTACCTAGGACCCTACCATTTAATGTGTAACCGCTGCCTTGGTATGTCCTATTAAAATACAACCCCTTACATTTATCTGAATTAAATTCCATCGCAATTAAATTCCTTGGCCTATTTGTCCAATTGATCAAAGTCCCATCATAATCATAGATAACCTTCTTCATCCACAATATCACCAATTTTAGTGTCATCCACTAATTGACTAACCATGTCACCTACATTCACATCTAAATTGTGATATTAATGAGCAACTGTGGACCCAGCACCTGTCCCTGTGATTACAACACTTGTTATAGGTCTCCTGTCTGAAAAAAAACAACCCTCCACCCTCTCTATTACTATCTTCAAGATAATTTTGTATCCAATTAGCTAGGTCCGCCTGGATCCCATGTGATCTAATCTTCCAGCCTACCATGTTGTGTTTGTCATCGTCCACGTGGATAACATCTACTGCACCTCATCAATCGTCTTGGTCACCTCTCAAAAAAATATCAATTAAATTTGTCAGATACAATTTCCTATGCTGGTGAAAAAAGTGAATGCTTTATTGACACTTGTAACAAGTCACAGTGAAATTCTTTGCTTGCATACCCAAAGTAGGCAAATAGTTACCCTTAAAGGCCGCTTACAAAGATACAAATTCTCCCCCCCCCCCCCCGCGCCAGGTCCCCCTTTGTTCACTACCCCTTACATACATATAGTTCCTGGCTCTCAGAATCCCTTCCAATAACTTACCCATCTCCACTGTAAGGCCTACCATTCCATCGATCCCAGGCTTTTCTATGCAGCCTTTCTTAAATAGAGGCACAACATGAGTTACCCTCCAGTCTTCGGCCACCTCACCTGTAGCTATCCACAATAGCCGTCAAACCTCTTGCATTGAAATAAATGTAATTTGAACCATCAGTGTTCCTCGCTTCCATCAATGCTCCTGCCTGTCCAGTCTACCAAACATGCACTCTTTAACTAAATCAAAACACAAAATGCTAGAGGAATTCAGCAGCAAAGGCAGCATCCGTGGATGAAATAAACTGGTGACTTTTTGGGTTGTAACCCTTCTATAGATTGATAGGAGTAGGGGGAGAAAGCTGGAACGAGAGAGATGGGTGCAGGACAAAGCCTGGCAAGTGAAAATAGATACAAGTGAGGGTGGCTTGATTGGCGGATGGGTGGTGTGCGTGACAAAGGTTAGAAGTGAAAAGGAGACCAAACGGAGGAGTGAAATATAAAGATGGAGGAAGGGATAGACAATAGACAATAGACAGTAGGTGCAGGAGGAGCCATTCAGCCCTTCGAGCCAGCACCGCCATTCAATGCGATCATGGCTGATCACTCTCAATCAGTACCCCGTTCCCGCCTTCTCCCCGTACCCCCTCACTCCACCATCCTTAAGAGCTCTATCCATGTGGGTGGAAGGGAACTGGGGGGTGAGGAAAGATAGAGAATAAAAAGGGGAAAAGGGAATGCAAGGATGGGACATGAGTGTATAAAGGAGGGGAAAAAAGCACGCTGGTAAGTCTGATGTCAGCAGTGGAGCAGCTATTAGAAAAAAATCTTAGGAATGTTGATCACTTTGATAGGAAGGGACTGAGTGGGGGAGTCAGCATGGTTTTGTGCATGGGAAATCCTGCCTCACAAATCTGACAGAATTTATTTTAGAGGAGGTTAAGAAAAATTATGAAGGGAAGGAAGTAGACATGCTTTACATGAACTTTAGCAAGACTTTTGACAGTCTAATATTAGAGAATTGTCTTGAGAGGGGACTCTTTAACCAGAAGCAATACAACGATTGGTGCTGGAATCTTTGTTATTTGAGATATCTATAAATGACTTGGTCGAGAATATCTGATAAGTATGTTTACTCTCGACATGAAGATTGGTGGAGTTGTAGATAACGAGGATGGTTACCCAGAGATAAAGAGGGACATAGATCAGCTGGATAGTTGTGTAGAGCAGTGGCAGATGAAACCTATTCCAAAAGTGTGAGGTATACATTTTGGGTTGTCGAATAGTGGCAGAAAATACAATGACCTGAGAAGTATGGGTGTACAAAAGGACCCTGGGATGTAGGTTTATGCCTCATTGAAAATTGTGAAACTCATGGATAGGGTATTGAAGGTGTGAAGGGTGGTGAAACATGCCTTCATAGTTAGGAGGATTGAACATAAGAATTGGGACACAATGTTGCAGCACTGGTTGGACATCACTCGGAATATTATGTGCTGTTCTGGTTTTAATCATTTTTATGATGACTTCAATTATGTGGCACGGTGGTGCAGCGGTACAGCACCAGAGACCCGGGTTCGTTCCTGACTATGGGCACCATCTGTATGAAGTTTGCATGTGACCACGTGCATTTTCTCAGGCAGCTCCGGTTCCCTCCCACAATCGAAAGACGCACAGGTTTGTAGGTTAATTGGCCCTACGTGTAGGATGGTGCTGGTGTGCGGGGATCGCTGGTCGGCATGGGCGCTGTGGGCTGAAGGGCCTGTTACTGCACTGTATCTCTAAACTAAACTAAACTAAAACTAAACTTAACATGTGCCCTGATTGTTATCCCTTTCACTAATGATGTATTATTATTTATCAAATTCATAAAGCTATAATATCATGAAGAAAGCCAATCAGCTCTAATGCAAAATTTCAGTCCATCCTAATAATTGTCATCCATCATTCCTCACGTATCTACACAAATTCATCTTATCCCATAGCTTTGCATTGCTATAAGTATTCATGGACCATGAACAAAATCAGTAATGTAAATACTTTGTACAATGCTCCAAACTGTTTTATCGTCTATATCCTCTACGTATTCAATATTACCTCTTTAGTATTCTCCAGATGCAAGACAAAAGATTTTGTTTGTTGGTTTATGACTTTTTCTTTATTAAAAAATGTCACCAGTGAGAATGAAAAAGAAAGGCTGAGAAATTACCTTGTGTGGAGATGATTTTTTTCAGTGCCAAGCAGTGAAAAATAAGTGGCAAGAAATTCAAATGCACCAAAAAGAGCACACCGGAATGGCATTGATGCATTGCAATAGCATATAAAATTAATTTTCAACTGGCGTCTCTGGTTATGCGGGTGAGGGAGGGTGCGGGCAAAAACAAGAGCACATGAGAGTAGATTAGTTGAGAAATGCACAGCCGTCATCTGGGAATGAGGGGCCAGCCGGCAGAACTGGAGAATGGGGGATCATGGCTGGCAGGATTCGATGGTCTGAGATATAGGGGAAATGGGGAATTGGGCAGGCCGGCACAATTGGAGGAGGAGAAAGAAATGTGGGGGTTGAGGACAATTGAGAGGCTGGCTGTGTTAATAGGTGATCCTGAAACAGGTGATTTTAAACTAGCTGTCAGAAGCTACCTGAAGCCCATTCAAATTGGTGCTGTGAGATTAGGAATGTGCTATCTTGGAGTGCCTTCTACTGCCAACCACAAGATAACGTGGTGTTAATTCTTCAGTATTTCGATAAAAAGACTGTATGTCATGACTTAATTCTGCACTTTGCCTCTGTAGAAAGTAGGCCAGGGTCAGAAGGACGATTCATAGCTGCAAATGCCCAGTTAAATTTCACAACGTGTAATTTGACCCAGAAAGTGTACTGTAGCAAATGCAATTTACTTCCAGTTCAATCAACTTTCAATCACATACAGTAGGCTAAAAAATCACAGAGGTACATAGCCCTTTTTCTAGTCTTTACTTACCCTGGGATGATTCATAATAATGACCATTTTGTTTAGTTTCTCTTTACTCCAGGCATTCAACAGAGTACAATAAACCCTCGTGAGGACGGAACATGAGGTGGGCGGGGGGGGGAGTGTCCATTATTTACTGATTGTCTGCTATAACTGAATCAGGGATTACCGAGTAATAGAGTATCATTGTACAAGTAGTAAAAGTCTTTGACATAAAATTAAGTTTTATTTTATAATAATAATTTAAATAAATGATCAGATCAATTTGAACTGACCAGTAATAACAAGGAACTGCAGATGCTGTTTTATATCAAAGATAGACACAATATGCTGGAGTAACTCAGTGGGTCAGGCAGCATCTCTGGGGAACACGGACAGATGATGTTTCGGGATGGGACCTGATCCGACCCAAAACGTCAGGTCCATGTTCACCAGATTCTGCCTGACCCACTGAGTTACTCCAGCATTTTGTGTCTTTCTTTGAATTGACCAGGCGTCTTAAGAGTTGGGGCAAGGTGCAATTTCGGAGACGGTGCCCCGAAGAATATCTACTGAAAAAACTATCTAATCAAAACGTATTTTCCCAGAGTAGGGTAGGGGCAGAATCAATCCCATTTAGGGATGGTTAACAGATCTGAAATGCACATCAAGACTTACTGAAGTAAATTAATCAACTGGCATACCTTTGGGATGTGAGAAGAAATTATAATGCCCAGAGGAAACCCACGTGGTCACAGAGAGTAAGTGCAAACTCAATACTAAAAGCACTGAAGTGTGCGGTCAGACCCAGGTCTCTGGAAATGAGAGACAGCAGCGTTAACTGGCGTGTCCCTGCACCATTCTACATATTCTGAAGAATTTAGGTTGCAATCCTCCAAAGTTAAATACACAACATTATTTATTTCAGCACCATGTGATTAAGGAATTAATTTACCTAGAGTGAAATAGAATTTATGATAATGTTATACTATTGTGAAATTAATCTGGGTATTTCCTGGTGTGACTCATGCTTGTGTCTGATACATGTTCCAGATCAGCCAAATATTAAATTATGTCATTATCAATGCTTCCTTACCTTTGGAGTGTTGCCAGGAAAATGAGTCCAAGCTATCCTTAGTGTTCATTGTTAGGATTGGAAGGGAAGAGGGTTGGAAGGGATGAGTGTGGGGTGGGGTGGGGTGGGAAGAGGGTGGGGTGGGAATAGCATGGGGTGGGAAGAACTCGGGGTGAAGAAGGGTCTCGACCCGAAACGTCACCCATTCCTTCTCTCCTGAGATGCTGCCTGACCTGCTGAGTTACTCCAGCATTTTCATATTTCATATTTCAGATACTGCGCGGAAACAGGCCATTCCGGCCCACCAAGTCCGCGCCGCCCAGCGATCCCCGCACATTAACACTATCCTACACACACTAGGGACAATTTTACATTTACCCAGTCAATTAACCTACATACCTGTACGTCTTTGGAGTGTGGGAGGAAACCGAAGATCTCGGAGAAAACCCACGCAGGTCACGGGGAGAACGTACAAACTCTGTAAAGCAGCAACTCTACCGTTGCGCCACCGTGCCGCCTTTTTATTTTGTGAATAAATACCTTCGGGGTGGGAAGAGATGGGTGTGGGTGGGCGTACACAGCTTTAATCGTGTTGCAGCTGTTTGGAATTGAAGAAAGACAAGTGTCTTGGATTTCCAAATTAGGTCCCATCACTACCCACCACACCACTTTCTCATACAAGCTACTGATCTCAAACCAGCCAACTACAACCCCTTTACCTCCGGCCCCTGGCAATCTTAGATAAGAACCTCCACCCACCCTCCCAGGATTTTACCATCATTCCCTGACCTGCTAAACCCAGTGAAGGTCCCCCCAGTTTATCTTCTGCCATGCACAAATTAAAACATGGAATATCATATCATCATATCATATATATACAGCCGGAAACAGGCCTTTTCGGCCCTCCAAGTCCGTGCCGCCCAGTGATCCCCGTACATTAACACTATCCTACACCCACTAGGGACAATTTTTACATTTACCCAGCCAATTAACCTAATCTCATGCTCTTGTAGGTTCCAGTTACAGATCCATTACTCAAAGGTTTGTTGCATGCTAACGATGCTCCATTTATTTAAATTTCTGCATTTTTCTAGCCACTCTTTCTTCTGGAGAACAATAATAATAATTGCACAGAGTATTCTCACACTGAGGTTTGATCAAGTCTCTGTGCAATTGAAACATTACTATCTTGCCTTTACATTCACGTCTTATTGAGATAAAGGTCAACGTTCCATTCATTGTTTTGATTGGTTTTGCGCTTGCAGACCAACTTTTGATGAATTTTGCCAAGAACGAAATAAGCTTTTTTTTGTATGTTTAACTATTTAAAAAATATTCACATTGTGCAGCCGAGAAGAAAACGTACCAAGATTTGAACAGAAGAAGGACATTCATCCCCGTGAACTTGCCCTTGCTATTCAATAAGATCATGTCCAATGTGCAAAATGGTAAATCCTGCCCCGTCCTGTCTCTGCAAGTCTTTTTCAGCTTTCAGTTCAGTACAGATGCTGATGAAGGAGATCGCTGGGTGGTCCAGAGCACAGGTGACAGATTGTCTGCCTCTTGCCAGGTGGTCAGTGGCTCACATCTTTCACAATAATCAGGGTTTCAAGCTGGCCGGACCGCAGGGAGGGTCGGGATCATCCTTCTCCCATCAGCACAGTATTAAAGAGATGTTGCTTAGCTACAGTACATGGCACAAAGCCAATCAGTGGTCAGTGCAACTCTCTGGCTCAAAAAGGGGATACAATAAAAATGGTTCAGTGACTGAGCGAGAACTGTCGGCAATTAAACAGTACTTTCCACAGGCATAGTTTGCAGAAAAAAATAAGATGGAAAATGTGAGTGCATTTAAAATTATAATCCTTACTAAAACAAGTTCCAGATTTATCAAAGTGTAATTTATTAGTGAATAGAGAAGAACAGAAATATTTATTTTATCTGTTAAGATGAATGGATTTCTATGAGTAAAGAAAACAAACACTGGACCTTGAAGTATTTATAACTGTTCACTGATGCTTTGCTTCAATTAAATGAACAAATTATTTATTGAGTATAACCTATTTTTAACACCTGTCTCAGTTATGGAATAATTCAGTCTCTGACATTGGAAGTGCAAGTGAGGAAAGTACTTAGAGTCATAGAGTCAGAGTCTTACAGCATGGCAACTTGCCCACATTGACCAACATGTACAATCTACAAGTCCCACTGACCTGCCCATATCCCTTTAAACCTGTCCTATCCATGTACCTGTCTAATTGCTTCTTAAATGTTACAATAGTACCTGCCTTAACTACCTCCTCCAGCAGCCCATTCCATACATCCACTCCCCTTTATGTGAAAAAGATTCTTATAAAATCTTTCCCCTTTCTCCTTAACCCTATGCCTTCTGGCTCTTGATTCCCCTATGGGCAAGAGACCCTGTGCACCTACCCGATCTATTCCTCTCATAATTTTATACACCTCTATAAGATCAGCCCTCATTCTCCTGCGCTCCAGGGTTTAGCGTCCCAGCCTGCTCAACCTCTCCCTATCCCTAGACTTGGCACCTAGTGACCCAGAAATGTGTTCTTAGATTGGTAGGGACTGACTGCTTCACTGATACTTATGTGACAATGTTGTACACATGTGGTGTTAATGTTCAGTGGAGCCATTCCTCTCTGTTAGTGGTGCCAGGGAGAAGTCCGGATTAGCTGACAGTTAAGAAGATAAGAACGCAGGAAGTGGATGACTGGCTCAATCAGGTCACTGGTGTCTGCTCTGTGAGACATTACAATCATGGCTAATCTTTTCCCTCAGCACTTTTTCCTGTGCTAACCTCATATCCCTCAAGTGCCTGAATATCTAAATGTCTACCCTTATATACTAAATAGAAATAAAAGTGGAATTAAGCAGATGTCCTTTTGCCCAGATATGACTTGACTAGCACTTATCTCTCAATCAACATAAAATAAAAATCTGGGTGTAGCAACATTGCTGTGAAACTTTGCTATTTGCAAAATTGCTTTTTTTCTATTCATTTGTGGGATGTGGGCAGTGAGGCTATTATTTGTAGCTCAGTGCCTTGAGTTAAGTGAATTCCTTGATTGTTTTAAAGGGCAGCTGAGGATCACACATAAGCCAAACGCCAACAATGGGTGATACCCTTCCCCAAAGGACAGTACATAAACATATGGGCGTATTATATGAATACGACAGCTATGCTCACTAATTTTGCTGTTGCTCCCCAGAAATGTGTCCATCGACTGTTTGTATCAAACACACAGCACAGAAGTGTTGATACACCACATTAACATAATATCACACATTCAGAACTATTAATGCCATTTCTAAGGTATATATTTTTAATTAACTCTTTCAATTCACCAGCTTCCAAGGTGGGATATGAACCCATGTCCCTAAGATCTCTATGTTATCAATACAAGAACAAAACCACCATATTATGGTTAAAAAAAAAGCCACAAAGTGCTGGAGTCAGGCAGGATTTTTGGAGAACATACAGTAGACAGGTGATGTTTTGGGTCAGGACCCTTCTTTACTCCCACTCTGTCCAGATATTTAAAATTATTCACACTCGAAATGTTACCTATCCGCGTTTTCCAGAGGTGCTGCCTGACCCGCTGAGGTACTGAGCGGTACTGACCGGCTTGCTATTGAGGGCGTGCAGCGTAGGTTTACTAGGTTAATTCCCGGAATGGCGGGACTGTCATATGTTGAAAGACTGGAGCGACTAGGCTTGTATACACTGGAGTTTAGAAGGATGAGAGGGGATCTTATCGAAACGTATAAGATTATTAAGGGGTTGGACACATTAGAGGCAGGAAACATGTTCCCAATGTTGGGGGAGTCCAGAACCAGGGGCCACAGTTTAAGAATAAGGGGTAGGCCATTTAGAACAGAGATGAGGAAAAACTTTTTCAGTCAGAGAGTTGTGAATCTGTGGAATTCTCTGCCTCAGAGGGCAGTGGAGGCCAATTCTCTGAATACATTCAAGAGAGAGCTGGATAGAGCTCTTAAGGATAGCGGAGTCAGGGGGTATGGGGAGAAAGCAGGAACGGGGTACTGATTGAGAATGATCAGCCATGATCACATTGAATGGCGGTGCTGGCTCGAAGGGCCGAATGGCCTACTCCTGCACCTATTGTCTATTGTACTTCAGCACTTTGTGTCTTTTTTGGTAAACCAGCATCAGCAGTTCCTTGTTTCAACACAATACCATGGTTCCCCTGCGGTAACATGTTTCCTACAATTTCCAGTGACTGCACTTGAGAAGTCTTCAGTAACTGTTAAGTGCTTCAAGACGATCTGAGGGTAAGAGATGGAAGTCTTTCAAACAGCTTTATTCATCCAGTCAAAAAAGGCAGAGTCCAGAGCAAGTTGTTTTCTTTTCTTGGGCACATGAGGAGAAAAAAATTACAAATGGAAAAGACAAATCTTTGCAAATTGTGTAACTGCAGTTGAGTGAGTGACTATTTCTGATTTCAGCATTAAGGTTCTTGCATCTTTATATGGGAGCCATGAAAATACTTCAGTCTTAATTGAACTGTAGACACTGGCCAATTGACCTTATTAGTAGGTAACTTCATCTATATATGAACAGGCGTTTATATTGAAGCACTTAAGTAATTGTATCCCATTCATGGGTATTCGCTAACCTGTAAGTGCTTATGAAACCTTATCTTTTCCCTGACCATCTGGTCAGCCTATCTCTGGAGTTAATGGCAATCTGTGGAATAAGACCAGCAGCAAAATATCCATCTCAAACCTGGGGAGACCAAAGGAGAAAATCAAATCAAACCTCATGAATGATGGTGCTGTCTATGCCTATTACCATCACTGGCAAGGCTTCCTAGCTCAACATTAACCTTCTATCTATTTCATTAGCACACATCAGTCCTAAGAACCTCTAATTGGAACAAGCCAGGTGTTTATAACAGGCACATATTTTATCCCTTCCTGAATATTGCAAATTAACTGAAACATTAAATAGGCAGAAAATTCTTCCCATAAAAGCTATCTATAAAAAGCAACATTTCTTCATCTAGCAGTTAAATCACATTCACAGCACTGATCTGTCATTTTGTGCATTTTCCCTTCCATCGTTATTCTACCTTTTTATTTGCAGGAACAAACTCCGGAAAAATGAGTGGGTAAAACTGAAGCATAAATGTGTGTTTGCATGTTTTGTATTTCACCAAACTGAAACTTAACTGGACTAACTTATAAATATTGTGGCTCTTTGTACAGGTCTGAGTACTCAAGTGATTTTCAGAACATTTCACCCCTTCATAAGGCACGCCAAGAGTGTAAGGTAATGCTCTCCCCTTGCGTGTATGACAGCAACACAATTTGAAGTTGGAGTATATATCAACCAGTCTGCTTGAATGGTACCCCATCTACCAACTTGAACCTCTTCCCAGTACAGCTAGCACACCGTGCCTTCTATGTATACTTCTAAGGCTTTTTAACAGTTCCTTGCACATATTTCTCGCCACCCAGGTGGTCAAAAACAACTAGTGTGTGGGAAAACAATTAACTTTCATTTTTCTGCCAAGTTACACCACATTCTGACCTGCAAGCTTCAGTATTTACCCAAGATGTTTGAAACACACTCAGCCACAAATTGGATGAGTATCTGCAAATCTGGAGCAAGAGGGGGTTTCCTCTAGTTTACGAGAATGATCCCAGGAATGAGTGGGTTAACATATGATGAGCATTGGACGGCACTGGGCCTCAACTCGCTGGAGTTTAGAAGGATGAGAGGGGACCTCATTGAAACTTATCAAATAGTGAAAGGCTTGGATAGAGTGGATGTGGGGAGTATGTTTCAACTAATGGGAGAGCCATAGGTCATAGCCTCAGAATAAAAGGACGTCCTTTAGGAAGAAAATGAGGAGAAATTTCTTTAGTCAGAGGGTGGTGAATCAGTGGAATACATTGCCACAGAAGGCTGTGGAGGCCAAGTCAATGGAAATTTGAAGGCAGTGATAGATAGATTCTTGATTAGTACGGCTGTCAGGGGTTACAGGGAGAAGGCAGGAGAATGAGAGGGAGAGATTGATCAGTCATGATTGAATTATGGAGTAGAATTGATGGGGTGCATGGCCTAATTCTGCTCCTATCACTTATGAATTTACGAACTTAGAAATCACTCCAGAATGTCTGGAGTTGAGGCAATCTCTTAAACGACTGGAGTTTGTGGTTGGATCCAAAGAGTTTGCAGGCATGATGTTTGTATTATTTCACGGGAATACCATAATCACATGGACCCATTAAAGTCAGCTTGCCAACACTTTCTGAAGGGCAGTTAGTAGTCGAAAATTAATGATGGGCTTGTCAGTGTTGCTCATATACCATGAATCAATAAAAAGTTATGTTCTTTCAACAGGTCTAATCAGTAACATTACTGCAACACTAGCAATAGTTTGATGTTTTGGTTTTGTACTATTGAAGTATTGATGCAAATCCAAAACCTGGAGACTAATTAACAACAGATTATGGCAGAAAAACCTCAGCAACATGGTTCCAGAGTCTGTAAATGACCTGAATCAGTATTCTCATTGTAAGACTTTAACCTCAGTGTTAAGATTAACATCAACATTACTGTTGTAAGTGTGAATACATCAGCCTAATGGGCCATATGTTGTTAATTGAGTGTGCAAATGGATCTAGGGGCAGTACTGCTAGTCAGTAATTTTGCATCAGCATATCAAAGATTTCTCTTCAGAATTAAATTAATTGCATTAGCTTTGGTCTTATATATGGCTCAACGCATTGGACATCACAAAGATGAGATGTAAAGTACTGATACATTAGGGTTGCATACATCATTCATGGAAAACATGAAACACTTCATGAGATAATTTTACTCGAAGGTACTTCAGATCAAAAGGAATAATTGATTCAAAAATAGAGTGAAGCATGAACTGATTGAATGATATATGTGGGATAGAGTTGAGAGGGCCTGGGTTTAATCCTTCTTTCTGGCAAAAAATAGCGGTCCACTGCCTCACCAATAGGTCCAAATATTAACATGCTCTTTTGAGCTTGTGAGCAGAACATCTGTCCCACGTTGGCATAGTCCACTTTAAATATGTAAGCCAGGGTCCAGTGATGCCATCTGGACATAAATCTGCTATTCCAGTTGGATACCCAAGCAGAGGCACAGTGTTGACCCATCTGTCAGGCCCAACTTGCCAGGAGTAGCAGTATTAATGAAAGAGACCCAGGAAGAAATGTTTTCAAATGTTTACTCTAGTCAAGTCAAGTCAAGTCAAGTCAAGTCAAGTCAAGTCAAGTCAATTTTATTTGTATAGCACATTTAAAAACAATCCACGTTGACCAAAGTGCTGTACATCTGATTAGGTACTAAGGAAAAAAATGAAACATACAGTAGCACGCAAACAGTTCACTCTAGGTTTTCTTTGCCACCAAAGGGTTCTCCCAAACTCTGTGCCTTTTCTGTCCATCAGGCCCTTGTGCATTTCAACTTATTAAGAAAAGTCGCAAGTTGAGAGCGTATATCGAAAATAATATTTTATCGAAAGGCAGTCAACACTCAAGCATGATCTATACAAAGTTAGTTTAGTTAGTTTAGTTAGTTGACGATGCCTGCGGCCAATGGCCTGCGGCTGGGACCTGAGTCGGTGCCACGGAGGCGTCCAGGGAAGACCAGGCGGCGATAGTGGAGAGGTCAGTGTGGTGGTCGATGATGGCACCGACCCACGGATGAGGATGGAGCACGTGAGGAAGTGAGGACGCCGCTGCCAAGGGAATGATCAAAGGAGGACCCGGCATGGGGGGACCACCGTGAGGGAGGGGGAAGAACAATGGACAATGGAGGACCTGGCCTGGGAGCACTGCCGTGAGGAAGGGGGAGGGTGGCTGAACAAAGGGGGACCTGGCATGGGGATACTTTGTAACTTTGTAAGCGCCCTTTATCTGCATACTTTGGGTACGCAAGCAAAGAATTTCACTGTGACTTGTCACATGTGTGATAATAAAGTATTCATTTCAAGGTGGTAGATACAAAGAGGGTAAAAGTAGTGTAGAGAAATGATCCATGCTCAGAAAATCAAACTGAATCTGTTTCGGTAGATCCAAAATATAATGTTGCAAAAAGAGTGGTCTATATGCTCTCAAACAGTGATGGTAATAAAGAGCAAGTATAAATAAGGACATTTGCAGTGTATCTTACAAGGACGATGAAATAATTGGGAAAATTGATCTATAGATGGACTGGGCTAAATGGCAACTGTGAGTAAATCAACAGTCAGGAGAATTAATCCAAGAATACACACAATATGGTTTTCCAGATTAGTTAGTTGACAAACCAACTGGAAAAATAGATAACTTTGATTTCAATCTCGCATCATTAAAAAGGATTAATTTATAATCCTGTGATTAAGGTGCATTTAGGGAGGAGTGATGATAAAATTATATTCTAAAAATTGAATGTGGTTTAAATGTAACTAAAAGCAAATAACAATGAAATGAGCTGAGATGAAGGCAGTGTTAGAAAACGCCACCTAAAAAAAGATGTGACTGTAAACATGCAATGGGTTACATTTAAACCATGAATACATAGTTCATAAATGCATATCCCTTTAAGGTGCAAACACGCAAGAAAAAAACATTCAACCATGCCTTTCAAGAAAAGTTAAAGATAATGTTACATCAAAGGAAGAAGCTTATGATGTTGCCAAAAGCAGCAATAAGCCCAAGGATAATGAAAGTTTTAGAAATCAGAAAAGGGAAAACCAAGACATTGATATGAAAAGAAGAAAAGTCAAATACAGGAATAATCAGGTAAGAAACATGTAAACAGATTGTAAACAATTTCACGGGTACGTAAAAAGGAACAGATCACCATAAATTAATCTAGTTTCTTGAAGTCTGCCACAAAATACATTTTATTAGGGAGCAAGGAAATGACAGAGAAATTTAATAAGTATTTTGTCACGGACAAGAACACAAACTCTTCCCAAAATTGGGGAATACAGTCTGGAGTGAATAAGGAGCTGCAAGAAGTAGGCATTAATTTAAATAAAAATTTAGATCATAAATGGGATTGAAAAACAATAAATCTCCAGGGAGGGACTGACAAATTGCATCCCAAATTTTGAAAGAGGAGACAATGGAGACAGCAAATGCATTTGTTATTATCGTCATGAAAATAATTCTGAGACACTGGAAAATTGCAAATGTAATTCTGCCCAAACAGTTAAGCACAAAATGGCTAACCTAACATAAGTAGGAGGGAAAATGCAGGAACCCATTAGAAATGAAATGGTAACTGAACACTTAGAAAACAAAATGATATTTTCATCATCAAAATCGAAATTGAATCTGTCAATAACCAGTCTAGATTTTCTTAAAGATTGTTTTTTTAAGATTGTAACTCGTGAAATTGATGAAGAACCAGCGGATATAGTACATTTTTATTCACAAATGGCATTTAATAAAGTACGTGTGAATGGAGGTAATATACTAGCATGGATTGAAGAATGGTCATTGAAAAGAAAAAAAACCCTGAAATCTATATATTATTATATTATTAAGGGAAGAGATGAGAGATTGGCATAGAAGAGTTGTAATGATCATCAGAAATGGTTCAAAATGCAGTTGCCACCATCTTCTCAAGGGCATTTAAGGGCAGGTAATATTTCCTTGCGATTTATGCCCAGATTTTAAAAAACACATAGATGCATAGTTAAAAACAAACACACAATGTACCCATTTCTTTGTTTCCTCATCCACAACACCAAGCCTTTCTAAAGCTGCTTATTGCCGTGGCATCTAGGGCAAGACCTCGTGCCTTCAGCTATTCTGACCTGTAGCATTCCCATCCAAAGGAATCTGCCAAAGTACTTGCTGCATCCAATCAACAAGAGTGAAGATGACTATTCTTCAACTGCCTTTCCTTTGGGCTTGTTTCCCACCTTTAGCTCAGAATCAGGGGCGGCACGGTGGCACAGCCGTAGACTTGCTGCCTTACAGCGCCAGAGACCCAGGTTCGACCCTGACTACGGGTGCTGTCTATACGGAGTTTGTACATTCTCCCCATGACCGTGTGGGTTTTCTCCAAGATCTTCCTCCCACACTCCAAAGATGTACAGGCTTGTAAGTTAATTGGTTTGGTATCAATGTAAATTGTCCCTAGTGTGTGTAGGATAGTGTTAATGTGCGGTGATCGCTGGTCAGTGCACACTCGGTGGACCAAAGGGCCTGTTTCCGCGCTGTATCTCTGTATCTCGAAACTAAATTCATGCCCCATGATTTTGCCTCAAAATCTCACTCATTGTTGCGTAGCAGTCAGACTTTATCCCGACAATGCAGTCCATGGAAACATGAATTATTTTTGTGCACTCATGATCAACCCACCTGATGCTATCAGATTTATATAACCCATCAAGATTTTCACGAGACCTAATCTTTACCTCGTGGCTGTAACAGGCTTGCAGATGCCTTGTGTCTCCAACTCTCCGCCAGAAGCAATATCTCTTGCCTCGTATTCTTGTGGTCCACTGTATCGTGTCAACCTCACCTCCACCTCTGGACTTTAATTATGCTATTCACCATAAAAAGCAGCTCTATGGAATCCACATACAGGACATGTGGCTTAGTCTCTCAAAGTATCTTGCACATCCACTTCCATCCTCACCAAACATAAATTGGAGGAACAGAATCTCATATTTCACTTGGGCAGTTTACAACCAGGTGGTGTAATGATTTCTCTAACTTCAATAAACCCAGCATTCCCTCTCTTTCCGTCCCTCCCCCACCCCTAGTTGTCGTACTAGTTTTACTGTCATCCCGTTGAGCTCCTCTGATTGTGTACCTCGTTATCACCTATCCCATGGCCAGCAATGGCCTAATGTGTGCCCCACATTTCTTTATCTTTGCTTTTTGCATATCTTTCATTCATTTCTCCGACGTATTGTCTATATCTCTTGTTTCCCTTTCCCCTGACTCTCAGTCTGAAGAAGGGTCTCGACCCAAAATGTCAACTATTCCTTTTCTCCAGAGATGCTGCCTGACCAGCTGAGTTACTCCAGCTTTTTGTGTCTGTCTTCCATCCTCACCAAGGTGACCCCAATTTCACCGAAATGGATCTCTGTCTGCTGATGCTCTCCTGAGCAGTTTCATGCCATACATGGAAACAATTTAATGCCCGTGGCTTTCTTTGGTGTTGGTGCACGTACTATCACTCAGGTCGGAACGAGTTGGCAATATACAAAAATTTAAAAAAGGCTCCTTCAGCAATGTAAGGAACGAAAAATATCAAGCTCATTCCATATGGTACATTCACAAAGACCGCAGTGCATCATAGTTCAACTTAACAAGGTCAGTCTTTAAAATTGGCGTATGCATTCAATTGCTTGTGCAAATAATGGTCAGGTCGCTCCCAATGCGGGAGGAGAAGGGGTGTAGGGAGGGGGAGGGTGGTGTGGGGAGGGGGTGTGTGGAGGGGGTGTGGGAGGGGGTGTAGGGAAGGGGAGGGTGGTGTGTGGAGGGGGTGTGGGGAGGGGGATGTTTGGGAGAGGGTGTGCGGAAGGGGGAGGGGGTGTAGGGAGGGGGAGAGGGTGTGCGGGAGGGGGTGTAGGGAAGGGGATATTTGGGAGGGGGTGTGCGGAAGGGGGAGGGGGTGTAGGGAGGGGGAGGGGGTGTGCGGGAGGGGGTGTAGGGAAGGGGAGGGGGGTGTGTGGAGGGGGTGTTTGGGAGGGGGTGTAGGGAGGGGGAGGGTGGTGTGGGGAGGGGATGTGGGGAGGGGATGTGGGGAGGGGATGTGTGGAGGGGGTTGTAGGAAGGGGAGGGGTGCGAGAGAGGGGTGTGGGAGAGGGGTGTGGGGAGGGTGAGGGGATGTGCAGAGGTGGAGGGGGGTTTAGGGGGTGTGGTGGAGGGGAAACTAAGATTTCTATCAAAGAACTGGCCATGCCAGAAGGACCAATGATGTCTCTCCTGTTGACATGATTCTCTGAGGAATGTTGGGTTAGATTTCTCATGGGATTCAAAGCACCCAATGACCAACTTAATGACATTTTTAAACTGGGTAGTTTACAACCCAGCGGTATGAATATTGATATCTTTAACTTCAACTAACTCTTGCATCCCCTCTCTCTCCATCCCTCCCCCACCCTAGTTGTTGTACTAGTTTTACAGTTGACCCATTGAGTTCCTCTGTCTGTATACTCGTTAGCACCTCCCCCACAACCAACAAAAAACATTGTCCTATTATGGGCCTCACATTTCCATGATTATCATTGCTTTTTGCAGATCTTACATTCATTTCTCCGAGGGACCATCTATATCTTTTTTCCCCATTTACCCGGACTCTCAGTCTGCAGAAGGGTCTCGACCCAAAGCGTCACCTATTACTTTTCTCCAGAGATGCTGCCTGACCCGCTGAGTTACTCCAGCCTTTTGTGTTTATCTTCAATGATATTTGAAGTGTGGTCGTGTTTTTTTTTACCTTAAACACAGCCAGCATAGCGATGGCTGCCTTCAGGAAGACTGGGCTCTGATGTAGTGCAGATGCTAGGCCTTCTGCTGCAATGGGAACACATTGAAAAGAAAAAAGAAAAATTATAAACTAATTGACAGTAGCTGAAGAACAAAGAAATACTGACATTAATCCGAAACCTTAGTCAGCACACTGGACATAGTGGCTTCTTTACATATTACAATAGCATTTCACAAGTCTCAGATGTGCTGAGTTTTCTTTTCACAGAACAGGAAGTTTGAAACAATGGAACCATAACCAACTGCTTAAAACCAAGTGGGCAGTGGAGTGCAACAAAAAGCTTATGCAATCCTTTGACCATGATTATGCATCTAATTTGTGACAAAATATATTTCTTCTTCATTAAAGGGAAATCTTGATATTCTGCTTTTTCATAACATTCACCACCAAATGAAAAGGGCGCACCGGCTGAGCTTCTGCCTTACAGCGCCAGAGACCCGGGTTCGATCCTGACTATGGGTGTTTGTTAGTACGGAGTTTGTACCTTCTCCCAGTGACCTTAGTGGGTTTTCTCCGGGAAGCTCCGGTTTCCTCCCACACTCCAAAGATGTACAGGTTTGCAGGTGAATTGGCTTAGTATCATTGTAAATTGTCCCTTGTGTGTGGGGGATAGCGTTAGAGTGCGGGGATCGTTGGTCAGCACGGATTCGATGGGCCGAAGGACCTGCTTCCATGCTGTAACTCTGACCTAAAACTAAACTAAACATATCAGTGGATTACTCAAAATTCCCAGGAACTTCACAATATCATGTAACAGAGAAAGAGGGGGAGGAGTGTGTGTGTGTGTGTGTGTGTGTGTGGGGGGGGGGGGGGGGGGGAAGAAGAGTTCAATCAAAGAATTAGCCTTGCTAAAAGGGGCAATAACCTCTCTCTTCTGGAAGCATGATTCTATGAGGAATGTTGGGTTAGATTTCTCATGGGATTCAAAGCACTAAATAACCAACTCAATGACATTTGAAGTGTGGTTGTGGTTTGTTTGTGTTTATCCCTCTGTCTTTGCAGAAATATATGTTAATTCCTGGCTGAGTGATGCCGGAATCATATTTGTTCTGCACCCTATCAGTAAATGCAAGGGCCAAGATTGTGTAGCCAATGTTGGGCAAGGTTATCTTGCCACTGGCCGATCATATAAATTAAAGTGCACTGCTGAGCGATCCTCCCCAGAAAGCTGAAACATGGCTGGCTCATGGAATACCTTGCCCACAAACCTGCCCCATATTTTTGGAATATTATGTTTTCTCCCCTACAAGAAAAAGTAATCGCTGTTATCATTTACTTTTTCACGCATCCAACTATCAAGCAGTTTAAACTTGAAAATTGCAACCGCTGAGATCTGTAGTGCACCATTCAGACTGTGGACCTGCAACTTCAGATTCCATGCATCAATAACCACAGTTGTTCAAAGGAGCTCACACAATACCACGTGCACTCCAAAAATACGGCCTTCAGCAGATTACTAGATTGCTGAGGCACTGCCCGAGTGGAGTGGCAATAGATCCATGAAGTACAAATCTGTCGGGTCTCAGGTCTTGAGCATTCATGGTTCAATTCCAACCACTCCACCGCTGGACATCCCACCAGTCCTGACTGTTGTAATCCACGCCGAAATTTGCAATCTAAAGCCTGGCCAAGGGCTAGAGCTGCTTGTTATCCACCCAGGCCATTTGCAGCCTTCCTCACTGAGAACCAGTAGCCTTCCATCAGCCATGTTACACCATGTTACAGACATGAGGGGGGGGGGGGGGGGGGATGGGGAGAGGAGTAGAAGTGACGTTGGTTAGCAAAGTGACTTAAAAGAGAGCCACTTGTGAATGCAGTGAACTGACTGGATAATATTTGTCAAATGGCATGAATTCATACATAAATTTGGCTTGAGTTGATTATTCAGTGGTGGTTTTCATTTTACCATGTTGCCAAGGAGGCACGTTGTTGGTCAGTCGCAACAAGAGGATGAGTGATAGAACTGCTGATGAACAGAGAATCAGCGGTGTGAACATACATGTGTTTCATTCAAAATAGCTCTTCATCGACAGAATGTGGCTGCCTGGTAACCAGTCTCCATCCTCTTTCTCCTCTTAGAAAGATAGAAACATAGAAAATAGGTGCAGGAGGAGGCCATGTGGCTCTTCGAGCCAGCACCGCCATTCATTGTGATCATGGCTGATCATCCACAATCAGTAACCCGTGCCTGCCTTCTCCCCATATCCCTTGATTCCACTAGCGCCTAGAGCTCTATCTAACTCTCTTTTAAATTCATCCAGTGAATTGGCCTCCACTGCCTTCTGTGGCAGAGAACTCCACAAATTCACAACTCTCGGGGTGAAAAAGTTCCTTTTCTCCTCAGTTTTAAATGGCCTCCCCTTTATTCTTAGACTGTGGTCCCTGGTTCTGGACTCCCCCAACATTGGGAACATTTCTCCTGCACCTAGCTTGTGCAGTCCTTTTATAATTTAATACGTCTCTATAATGTTATACGTCTTTTATCTATTGCTCTTCCAGTTAGGTGTTCTGTACGGGATGTCCCCTGTTCATTCTCTCAATTATTCTGCATTCCCTGGCAAATGCCAAATTAATGCACTCAAACTGCATTGTTTAGAATTCCAAAATCAGAAACAGTTCCTCAGTGATTACGACAGTACTCCCTCCAAAGACGTACAGGTATGTAGGTTAATTGGCTGGGTAAAATGTAAAAATTGTCCCTAGTGGGTGTAGGATAGTGTTAATGTACGGGGATCGCTGGGCGGCACGGACTTGGAGGGCCGAAAAGGCCTGTTTCCGGCTGTATATATATGATATGATATGATATGATAACATAATGTAACTTGATGCAGCTCCGAAACCTGTGCATCACTTCTAGATACATAGCAACAGTCTCAAGAAATGAGTCAGCAACAAACCTGCAAATATTCAATGATCCCTTTAAATTGTGCTATTGGGAGAAGGATGGCAAATTATCTTTCCCATTTGCCACATAGTCAGCTTGTTAATGACAAGCGAAGCCATGAAATTCGACTGCGGCCTCGTCGGTGGCTGCCACGGTGTACTGCTCCTTGCTGTTTTGTATGTGTTTGTTCATTTGTGTCGAATGTGAAAATCCCACAAAGATCACTTTCATGAGAGAGGTACTCCTTAACATCAGATATACAGTACCTTCAAACATCGTTCCGGAAATCTCTCACTCGCTGGATTATTTGGACATACTCATCGGCGGGGCTGTGGCTGTGTTCAAGGTCTTGAAACGGATGAGGATCATGGGAAGTGCTCTGGAGCACTCACCCGACTCCGGGGGCGAGGATTACGCATACCGCTCCCAAGTGTATTCCTTGCAAATCTACATTCTCTCAACAACAAAAATGGACGAACTTCAACTCCTACGCCATACAAACAAGGACTTCTCTCGAGCCCCTGCCCTGTGCTTCATCGAGACCTGGCTGTGTGAGTCAACCCCGGACAATGCGCTGCAACTTTCAACGGGCTTTCAACTGCGCAGAGCGGACCATGAGGCAGAGGCAGCGGGAAAATCAAGAGGAGGTGGAATATGCTTCTACACTAAACAGGACTGGTACAGTGACATCACGGTACTGTCTAACTTCTGTTCCCCCAATCTAGAATCTTTCTTTATAAACTACAAACCCTTTTATTCTCTGAGGGAATTTACCTCCTTTATTCACACCTATTCACAGTCTGACTCCAGTCTGCAAAGACTGGCCACTTCAAACCCCCCGCCCCACCCGCCCCACCCCTCTGCAATCACCACTTCACACCCACGTACAGCCTGACTCCAGTCTGCAAAGAATGGGCCCTCGTCCACTACACACCCCCTCCTTGCTGCCCAACATCAGTTTGGCCACATCTCCAACAATAGAAATTGAAGAGGTGGAGAGGCTATTCAGGATACAGAAAAGCCGGAAATCTCCAGGACTGGACAACATTTCCTCCTCTACCCTCAACCTCTGTGCCGAACAACTGTCTACACAGACATTTTCAACCAGTCCCTGCAAACCTGTACTGTCCCTGCCTGCTTCAAAGTCTCCACTATTGTCCCTGTACCCAAAAAGAATCACTGGTCTTAATGACTACAGGCCTGTTGCACTGACCTCTGTGGTCATGAAGACCTGTGCTGGCCCAGCTGAAAAACATCACAAACCCCCTGCTGGATCCTCTGCAGTTTGCATACTGGGCCAATAGATTGATGGATGATGCAGTCAACCTAGGCCTGCACTTCATCCTCCAGCACCGAGCCCGCAAGGATTTTGTTTGTGGACTTTAGCTCTGCATTTAACACCATTGTGCCAGAGCTACTACACTCCAAACTCTCCCAGTTGACTGTGCCTGAACCCCTCTGTCAGTGGATCATCAACTACCTGACAGACAGGGAGCAGTATGTGAGGCTGGGAAAGCACATCTTGGACCCGCAGACCCTCAGCCCCTCAGCATAGGATGCGTATTCTTCCCTCTCCTTTACTCTCTCTACACCAATGACTGCACCTCCTCTGTCAAGCTTCTCAAGCTTGCGGATGACACAACCCTGATTGGACTGATCCAGGATGGGGAGGAATCTGCCTACAGATGGGGAGTGACACAGCTGGTGTCTTCGTAACATCCTGGAGCTCAATGCTCTTAAGACAGCGGGATTGATTGTAGACTTTAGGAGAGCTCCCCCTCCCCTCCCCCCACTCACCATCAACAACACCATAGTCACATCTGTGGAGTAATTTAAGTTCCTTGGAACTATCATCTCCAAGGACCTTAAATGGGGGGCCACCATCGACTCCACAGTCAAAAAGGCCCAGCAGAGGATGTACTTCCTGCGACAGCTGAGGAAACACAATCTGCCACAGGCAATGATGGTCCAATTCTATACTGCCATGGTAGAGTCTGTCCTCACCTTCTCCATCATGGTCTGGTTTGGCTCAGCCACCAAGCACGACATCCGGAGGCTGCAACGAATCGTTCGATCAGCTGAGAAGGTTGTTGGCTGCAACCTTCCCCCCATTGACAAACTGTACACTGCAAGGGGCAGGAAGCGAGCGGGCAAGATTATCTCTGACCCCTCTCACCCTGGCCACAAATTCTTTGAAGCACTTCCCTCTGGAAGGCGACTCCAAACTGTCAAAACAGCCACAGCCTTTTTTTCCCCACGAGTTGTAAAACTCTACTCAATAACCAAAAGTCTGTAGTCTCTTTTTGCTCTGATTTATTTCACTCATATGTTTAAACTGTAATCTTGTATTCTTAATGTTTTATGTTTTATGCTTTATTCTTAATTGTTTACTCTATGTTCTTGTTGTTACTTGCGAGCAGAGCACCAAGGCACATTCCTTGTAGGTGTGCATTCTGGGCCAATAAACGTATTCATTCATATGGCGATACCAAAATCAGCTTTGCACTGTTACTGCAACCATGGTCTGCCTGCTTACACACTTTCAGCCAATGTATCAGGATATGTGCTACTATCCTCAGCAAAATGTCACCCGCAAGATTCCTGACAGAAGCAAGCTCAGCAACAAGCGAAGCCCTTTTGCTCACCAAGTAGTGGCCAAACAATCGGTGAGACCCAAATTTCACTCTCCACAATTTTCAAGAATAATGACCAATTGCCTCCTTTAAGACAATCAAAAGTATAGCTGAATATTTAAAAATGACAAGTAAAATTTTCAGTCAGCCACTTAAACCATGCCTGCATTCTTCTCTATCTGTTCTACTAAGTCATATTTGTTTGAAATAAATATTCATGCACTTACCAAATGAAAATCGATGAATCTTCATTTATACAACAAAACCGTAAAATGTGTTTTGATTGAGTCCATTTAAAGTAGAGATGTGTGTAGCTGTCATTAATGTTTAACAAACTGCTAGTTACAGTAAAATCGATGAAATTCGAGCAGGAACAGACCACATGGCCCATCAAGCTTTTTCTGCTGCTCAGTAAGGTGATGGCTATTCTGATCTCTGCTTTCAAGTCCATTTTCCTGACTGATCTCCACAATTCCTGATTAACCCCGTTCATAAATCTACCAACGCTGAATGTACCTATACAAAGAGTCAAAGCATATCAATATTTGTATCTATTAATGGTTAATACTGTTGGAAATTCTAATTTTCCTCAGGCTGATAAATAGTTAAAATATCCAACAATTACCTGGGGTTGCACATTTGGAAAAAAATGGTTTGAGCTTAAATATTGACCTGAAATAAGCACAATCATTTCTAAAGATGATATGTTCAGCAGCATAACAGTAAATATTGTTTGCAAACCTCAGCAGAATCATTATATTATAAACTGCAAAAATATTTAAAGTAATTTAACATGCAATTAGATTGGGATAAAAGTTCATTTTCTTTCTTTAATTCTATATCTTAATTGTACCATTAAATTTCATTTCACTTCATTTTTTATTTCTATTCCTTTTCATCTGATTTCTACTTTTAAAATAAGTACAAAAAGTTATCCTGTGTTCTTTTCTCTCCTCTGGGTTTTGGCATTTATTTTAATCTTTGTCTAACTATAGATATGTTCAAAAGTTAGGGAAGTGAATTAATCAACAATACATTATAATTGTGTCAAGGTCTCCTTTTAATCGAAAGATAAAAGTATGGAGGCTTTAACAAGTTCAGATTGTCCAATAGTATTTGTTGCCAACCCTACTTGTGAAGTGCAGTTCCTGTCACGATAGAGGGCACCACAACAGCCAATTTGGAATGAAAGATTCCCCAAATCATGATGTTGGAAGGATTTAATATTCACTTTTTATGGTGCTTGTTGCCATTGCTCAATGCTGAAAAAACGAATGGGAAATTCTTCAGAAAGGGTCATGGAAATTTTAAGATCTTTCGAGAAGGTAGATAGAGATCTACGTGTAAATGTTGTGTCAAACATCAGTCTTCAGAAGAGCAATCAGATACAACAACACATTCCCAGTCTCCAATGGTTAAAAGAGGTCAGGTATTTATTTGGAAACATTTACTATCTGTACAGATATTCCCCAAACTGAACTTCTGTCCAGTTGCTTGATACAAAATATCCTTTAATCTATTTAATGTAATTTTCATCCATCAACATTAGTCTCACCCCATTATTCTCTTGAACTGGGAACATTTGATAGTTCATCATGAAGATGACTGCAAAAATACTGTCATTTCCAGTCTGTCAGACATAGCACAGGAAACGCAACCTTCTCCAGTATTTGAAGTCAATTAAATTTTACAGCTTTCTTTGTATTTTCCAGATTTACAACAATTACTGGATTCTGTATAGCTATACACATACAGTATGCATCTCCTTTCTTGAAAACCTCTACTGGGTTTGGTTCTGTGTACGCTGTGGCTGTGCAAATGGCCCCCTCACTTCCATGGGAAATTGTTGTGTGTTTGAACCCTGCTCCTCATCCCCATGCATAAAAACCAAGGCTGGCAAGGAGTGTGGTATTGAGGGAGTGCTGCACTGTCCAACGTACCTTCTCTCAGGGGAGAGATAAAACTAAGACCCTGTCCGGTCACTTAATGAGAACAAAAATAGTTCCCATGGGACTATTTTAATGAAGATCGGATGATTACCCCTCGAGTTCCCATCAATATTTATCCCTCATTAAACAAGGTTGTTGGACAATTGCAACATTGTTTTTCGTAGAAAGTTTCCGTGCAAAAATTCTGTTAAATTTTCTATAGTATGACATTGAAAGTCAATGGTCAGTGGTTTATTTATTGTCACATGTACCAGGTACAGTGAAATACATTTTTTGCATACAGATCAACAAGACTATCAACATACATACATGAAAAAAATACAAAGTGTCTCCCTAGATTGGCTGTAAAGGACTTTGGGACATTCTGAGAGGACTGTGAAAGGTGCTACAGAAATACATGTTTTCCTTTTTGATATACAGTCACAGCACATAACAAATCTGAATGAAATCCGTACTGCACTGGCATCTTTATCCCTGTACTTTATGCCAGAAACAGCAATGTTATTAAAGGTATATTTATTGATTTATTTTTCCTGACAAAATCTTTACAAATTCTATTTTCTCATCATTCATTTGGAGAGTGACAGTCTCTGAATTTACCAATGCATTACTACATATTCTCTTTTTGATCAGCTGTACCGTTCCATGCCACACATCATTCCCCACAAGCTACTGTAAAATGCAGTAGAGCACGGATTTTTCTGTCATCTATCTTACTTTAGCTTTAAGCTGTCATTCACTACAGTACTGCTGCTGTAAATGATGAGCTTTGAGATCTTCCCTAATTACCTTGCACGTCATCATAAACTCCAATCTCTCTGGGTCAAAAGCAATCTAAGCCAAATGCTAACGATCCAACAGCCTGTGGTAGCTACACAACTCTGTTTCTTATAACAGCTAAGGCTCCCTTTTGTCATCAGAACTGATGCATTTGCGAAACTATGCCCGACATTAGGATTCTGGCCTCAGCACACATACTCCGAGGAAGCATTGCACTATATATGGGACAAATTTGTTCTTAATCAACAAGGAGACAAAATGCCAATTTTGCACGCAGGAACAGCAAATGTTTTTGAAGATAATCTTGATTGAAATGAATACTTGCATTTCTATGCATGATATTGTGTCCCTTTTAGAAACATTTCTACACCCAATGATTTTCCCCGTGGTAATAATTTTAGTTTAGTTTAGTTTAGAGAAAAAAGCCCTTCAGCCAACTGAGTTCACGCCAACCAGCAATCCTTGCATGCTACAATTTTACCAAGCCAATTAGCCTACAAACCTGGAGTGTGGGAGGAAACCGGATCACCCGGAGAAAACCCATGCATGTCACATACAAACATACAAACTCCGTACAGACAGCACCCGCAGACAGGATCGAACCTGGGTCTCTGGTGCTGAAAGGCAGCAACTCTACTGCTGCACCATCGTGCCGTATTTCTACATTCACAGGGCTGTGGAGTTTTGTAGTCAAATAAGCAATGGAGGAAGACAGCAGTTTCCATTACTTCCAAAGCAAGGTGACGAGGGAAACCCCAGGATCCAGGGAGTGTGACAGCACATGGCGAAGTCACTGTTGATCCCAAGCAATGGTGCTGACCAGGGTGCAGCTGAATCCTATATCTCAGCTCCAAGCGAGGGCTACCATAGCCCTGGCCTGCCCTGCATCCCCTGTCACAAGCAGTCTCTCCATATCTGCTCACGAGTTAATTAGTTGCTGGCGAAGCACCGGTGAAGGGTTGGGAGGTCACAACATGATCCCAGTGTTCAAGTTCCAGCAGCGTGTAGTGATCAACCCGAGCAGACGTACAGGAGAGGTACCACCGATGAATATTCAGACTGGAGGTCCAGCACTTTGTGTGATAGTGTCAGGTTGAGTACCAGTGTGGTGACAATTTTATAGTCAGCCAGAATAGTGATGATCGGGCAGTTCCCCTCTCCATCAAGGGAAAGGTGCAGGGTGAGTGGGGTGGAATAGTGTGAGAAACGGGTGTGCAGAGGGGTGGAGGGGGAGGCGCTGCCACAGCAGCTGCGGCTTACCTGCAGTCCGTCTGTCTTTGTGTTTTATGTTTTTTTTTGTCTTGATTGTAGTGTTTAGATGCGATGTAGTTTTTTGTGGTTGTGTACTATGTGGGGGGGGGGACTGTAAAATTGTCTCTTCAATGGAGATGCGACCTTTTTCTGGGTCGTGTCTCTGTTCCCACTGCGCCCTACCATCGGCCAAACACCTGGAGCTGGCGGCCTCCAGCTGGGACCACCTGGGGCTCTGATTCGCAGAGCCTGTGGACCGGACTTACCATCTGGACGTCGGAAGCTCGCAGGCCCTTGGGTGGGGGCCGACTTCGGGAGCTCCGGCAGCGGCAGCGTCTTCACCTGCCCCGGATCGCGGGGCTTGGGTCGGCCCGCCACGGACCTTTCACTGTCCGGCGCGGCCTGAAATAGGTCGCGGGATTTTCTCTGCCCAGCGGGGGCTTCAATGTCGGGAGCCACGACCGCCCCGACGTGCAGCGGCAGCGTCTTCACCCGCCCCGAGTCGCAGGGCTTGGGTCGGCCCGCTGCGGACCTTTCACCATCCGGCGCGGCCTGGAACTTGGCAACTTCAACAGTCTGACCGCGGGAGAAGACGGCAGGGGAAGAGAAAATACATTCTGCCCTTCCATCACAGTGAGGAGGGGACTGGAGGAGACTCACTGTGATGAATGTTTCTTTTTTTTTGTTTTCTGTTGGTTGTGATTATGTGTGAGATTGTTTATTTTTATTGCTCTATTGCTGGACTGTGGGTGACCTTTCATTTCACTGCACATCTTGTATGTGTATGTGACAAATAAACTTCACGACTTGAGAGAGTGTTAGAGAGATATTGCTTAATATTGGAGAATTCATAGAAAATAGGTGCAGGAGGATGCCATTTGGCCCTTCGAGCCAACACCACGATTCATTGTGATCATGGCTTATCTTCCTCAATCAATAACCTGTGCCTGCCTTCTCCCCATATCCCTTGATTCCACTAGCCCCTAAAGCTCTATCTAACTCTCTTTTAAATTCATCCAGTCAATTGGTCTCTATTGCATTCTGTGGCAGAGAATTCCACAAATTCACAACTATCTGGGTGAAAAAGTTTATTTTCACCTCAGTTTTAAATGGACTCCCCTTTATTCTTAGACTGTGGCCCCTTGTTCTGGACTCCCCCAACATTGGGAACATTTTTCCTGCATCTAGCTTGTCCAGTCCTTTCATAATTTAACACGTCTCTACAAGATCCCCTATCATCCTTCTAAACTCCAGTGAATACAAGCCCAGTATTTGCAATCTTTCCTCATATGACAGTCCGGCCATCCCAGAGATTAACTTTGTGAACCTACGCTGCACTGCCTCAATAGCAAGGATGTCCTTCCTCAAATTAGGAAACCAAAACTGCACCCAGTACTCCAGATGTGGACTCACCAGGGCCCTATGCAACTGCAGAAAGATCTCTTTATTCCTATACTCAAATCCTTTTGTTATGAAGGCCAACATGCCATTAGCTTTCTTCACTGCCTGCTGTGCCTGCAAGCTTACTTTCAGTGACTGGTGTACAAGGATACCCGGGTCTCGTTGCACTTCCCCTTTACCTAATCTAACACCATTGAGACAATAATCTGCCTCCTTGTTTTTGCCTCCAAAGTGGATAACCTCACATTTATCTACATTATACTCCATCGGCCAAGCATCTGCCCACTCACTCAACTTGTCCAAGTCACCCTGCAACTTTCTAACATCCTCTTCGCAGTTTACACTGCCACCCACCTTTGTGTCATCTGCAAACTTGCTAGTGTTACTTCTAATTCCATTATCCAAATCATTGATATATATTGTAAATAGTTGCGGCCCCAGCACCGAGCCTTGCGGCACTCCACTCGCCACTGCCTGCCATTCTGAAAAGGACCCGTTTATTCCTACTCTTTGCTTCCTGTCTGCCAACCAATTCTCTATCCATGTCAATACCCAACCCCCAATACCATGTGCTCTAATTTTGCCCACTAATCTCCTGTGTGGGACCTTATCAAAGGCTTTCTGAAAGTCCAGATACACTACATCCACTGGCTCTCCTTCATCCATTTTACTTGTCACATCCTCAAAAAATTCTATAAGATTAGTCAAGCAGGATTTCCCCTTCATAAATCTATGCTGACTTGGACCAATCCTTTTACTGCTATCCAAATGCACTGCTATTACCTCTTTAATAATTGACTCCAGCATCTTCCCCACCACCGATGTCAGGCTAACTGGTCTATAATTCCCCGTTTTTTCTCTCGCTCCTTTCTTGAAAAGTGGGATAACATTAGCTACCCTCCAATCCACAGGAACTGATCCTGAATCTTTAGAACATTGGAAAATGATCGCCAATGCATCCTCGATTTCTAGAGCCACCTCCTTGATTACCCTGGAATGCAGACTATCAGGCCCTGGGGATTAATCAGCCTTCAGTCCCATCAGTCTACCCAATACTATTTCTCGCCGAATGCAAATTTCTTTCAGTTCCTCTGTCTCCCTAGATCCTCTGTCTTCTAGTACATCTGGGAGATTGTTTGTGTCTTCCTCAGTGAAGACAGCACCGTTCAACCTGTTCAACCTGCAGCCTGTTCAACTCTTCTGCCATTTCCTTGTTACCCATAATAATTTCACCCGTGTCTGCCTTCAAGTGACCCACATTTGTCTATACTAATCTTTCTCTCTTAACATACCTAAAGAAGATTTTACTATTCATCTTTATATTATTGGCCAGCTTACCCGCTTACTTCATATTTTCACCCCATATTGCCCTTTTTGTTACATTCTGTTGTCCTTTGAAAGTTGCCCAATCCTCTGGCTTCCCGCTACTCTTTGCTGTTATACATTATTTCTTTTGGTTTTATTCCATCCCTAACGTCCCTTGTCAGCCACAGTTGCCTCTTGCTCCCCTTAGAATCTTTCTTCCTCTTTGGAATGAAATGATCCTGCATCTTCTGGATTATGCCCAGAAATTCCTGCCATTGGTTTTCCACCGTCATTCCTGCGAGGATCCTTTTCCAGTCGACCTTGGACAGCTCCTCTCTCATGCCTTCATAGTCCCCTTTGTTCAACTGGAACACTGACACTTCTGATTTAACCTTCTCCCTCTCAAATTGCAGATTGAAACTAATCATATTATGGTCACTACCTCCTAGCGGTTCCTTTACCTTGAGTTCCCTTTTTAAATCTGGTTCATTGGACAACACTAAATCCAGAATTGCCTTCTCTCTGGTAGGGTCCAGTACAAGCTGCTCTAAGAATCCATCTCGGAGGCACTCTACAAACTCCCTTTTTTGGGGTTCAAAACCAACCAGAACCAACCTGATTTTCCCAGTCGACCTGCATATTGAAATCTCCCATAACCACAGTGGCATTACCTTTGTTACATGCCAATTTTAACTCCTGCTGCAAGATTACACCCTGTATCCAGGCTACTGTTTGGGGGCCTGTAGATAACTCCCATTAGTGTATTCTTACGTTTATAATTCCTTAATGCTATCCACAGCGATTCTTCATCGTCAGTCCCTATGTCACCCTTCACAAGGGACTGAATTTCATCTCTCACCAACAGAGCTACCCCACCTCCTCTGCCTACCTGCCTATCCATTCTCTCGGACGTATAACCCTGAATATTCTGTTCCCAGTCCCGATCCTCCTGCAGCCATGTTTCTGTAATCCCTACAATGTCATACCTACCAATCTCTAACTGAGCCTCAATCTCATCCATTTTATTTCTTATACTTCACGCATTCAGATATAATACTTTTAATCCATTACTCACCTCACCTTTCACATTGATTTCTATTTCACTTGGACACACTCTCCTATTGCTTCGTGAGCTTTCTGTCCCGTTAATTCTGGGGTCCTTCTTAACTTTTCCTGTACGCTCTTTCCCTTTAACTCCATCCTTGTCTATCCCATTTGTCTCCCCCCCCACTATTTAGTTTAAACCCACCAAATTCAATGTTGGTACTGTTAGGTTGTAAGGTACCAATGTGAAATATGAGGTGCTGTTCCTCCAGTTTACATATGGCCTCACTCTGGCAGAGGAGAGACCCAGAGTAGAAAGGTCGCGACAAAAACTAAGAAATTGAAGAATTAAGAGCCTACCACAGAAGCTGAATACATGGCCACCTTATGAGTGTTTAAGTCAGAGTGACATTGAAGGCTAGGCCTGGAGGAGTTAGAATGATTGAGGCCCGGAGGAGGTAATGTAATGAACAGTGACTGCAGAGTGGCGAAAAAGTAATATAGTTTTGCAGTCTCTGCTGAATCAACCTGAACTATTTATCAACATGCTCCCATGGTACAATATTTCCTAATGATAAAACAATAAAGCTTTCAACGTTAAAAGAAGATTTCATTAAATGAAAGGACCAGCATGGAAGTTGGTACGCTGATCCATCTTTTTCCAAAGAGGAGGAGATGTATATTAAATTCCTCTTAAGAGCAAAAGGATTTTTCCAATAAATACTTTCACTCCATTAGCTTGTCAGGGATTATTTTTTGTTGTTATTATTTGACCTAATCACATGTTGAGGGACACGACATTTTATTACAAAGAAGCCAATGCTGTATGAGCCGTTCCTGCCTTTAAAAGCAAAATAAACTATATTGTATAGAGTTGAAAATAAAACCACAATAACATCCAATATATAACTGAAGGCTTTTAAACTTTAGTGCATTTTTGTACCATAAAAGGTGGGTTGGGAAACTGATTTTGAATTCAGAAGGTATTTATTTTGATCTATAAAATTCTTACAGAACTTGGCAAGAGACACTGGAATTAACATTCCTCCTCACCGGAGTGTCTAGAATCAAGGCTTGCAGTTCAAAAGAAAGGTATGGAGCAATTTATTGACCGAGAGGTTGATGAATCTTTGGATTCTCCACCCAAACTAGTGTGGAGGCTCAGTCAATGCATATATTCAAGACAGACAGTGGCATAGCCCAGATGGTGGATATCCTTAATGATAGATGCCTTCTTTCTGAAAGAGGGCCTCATGACCATGCTTTCACTAGTGGCGATGGATGTGCCCATGATGGATGGGTTGATCCACCACCCTCTGCAGCCTCTTGCATTCCCGTGCATTGGAATTGCATACCCAGTCACGATGTAACAAGTCAGAATACTTTCTAGAGGACATCTGAAAAAGTTTGTTAGCCTATTCAGATATAAAGTCACAATCAGAGAGTGGTACAGCATGGAAATGGGCCCTCCGGCCCAACTTGCTCACACCGGCCAACATGCCCCAGCCACACTAGTCCCACATGCCTGCGTTTGGCCCATATCCCTCTAAACCTGTCCTATTCATGCATTTGTCTAATTGTTTCTTAAATGTTCCAATTGTACCTGCCTCAACTACCTCCTCTGGCAGCTTGTTCCATACACCCACCACCCTTTGGGTGAAAACATTCACCCTCAGATTCCCATTAAATCTTTTCCCCTTCAACTTAAACCTATGTTTTCTGGTCCTCGATTCACATACTCTGGACATGAGACTCTGTGCACATAATATGCTGAATCTTTTTAAATGTTTAGGGAAGTTTAGGTGCTGGGTTCTTTCTATGTGATTATATCTACCTGCTAGCCCTGAACAATTCATCCAAGCTATTAACACCCAGGAATTTGAAGCTACTAACTCTGCACCACCAGCCCACCAATGAATACTGGTGCATGGCCTCCTGTCTTTCCCTTTCCCATGTCCACAATTAATTCCTTGTTTTGGTTCATGGTGAGCAAGAAGTTTTGATTATGGCACCACTCAACCATATGTTCCATCTCTCCACTGTACATTGACTCATTACCACCTGTGGTTCAGCCAACAACCATGCTATCAACTGCAAATTTATAGACTGCATTAAATCTGTGCCGAGCCACACCATCATGAGAGTAAAGAGAGTTGAGCAGGGGGCTAAGGCCTCAGCCTTGAGCTGGACCTGTGTACTGATGGTCAGTGAGGAGATGTTGTTACCGATCCCTATTGATTGCAGTCTGCCAATGAGAAAGTAAAGGATTTATTGTTGAGCGAGGTACAAAGGCCCAGTTCTTGGAGCTTGTTGATGAGTTTGGAGGGGATAATTGTGTTGAATGCCAGCCATAATGTAGTTGATGAACACCAGCCTGACTTCTGTATTCCTGCTATCCAGATGGTCTCTAGCAGAGTGGCGAGCCAGTGAGATAGCATCTACTGTTGACCTGTTGTGGCGATAGGCAAACTGAAGCAAATCCAGGTCATTTCTGAGGCAATAGTGAACACAACTCAGTGATGGTGGACTAACATTCCAAGGACCACATATCTCGTATGCACAATCCACTCCTGCCATCGGTGTGCATGTTTAAATCTACACAGAGTGTAAGTCTGGATAGTGAAGATAACATTTTAAATTAGCAAAGGGTGCAGGCAGCATTCAGACAGTGCACCTGGTAGATAATCTATCCCATCATCAAATAGGAATGAGGTGATTGGCCATGGGGGGAATCTGTGAGAGTGCACGGGCCATATCTTTCTGGTTAACCCATGCATGATCATGATGCCAACACCAAATCTGCCTTTAGAACATAGAAAAGAAAAAAAAGTACAGTATAGGAACAGGCCCTTCTGTCCAGAATGCCTGTGCTCAACATGACATCAATATAAACTAATCTCATCTGCATGCACACAATCCACATCCCTCCATTCCATGTATATCCATGTGCCTATCCAAGAGATTCTTTAACATTACTAAAGTATCTGCTCCATCAGCACCTTTGGCAGGCAGTTCCAGACACCCATCAATCTATGCGTAAAAAACTTGCCCTGCATATCTCCTTTAACTTTTCCACTCTCATCTCATAAAGCTCCCATCTTTCCAACCTGAGAAAAAGGCAGAGGCCTGACTATGCATCACATAATTTTACATTCTTCTATTGAGTATCTCTTCAACCTCCAGCATTCCAGAAAAAAACCAATCCAAGTTTGCCCAACTTCTCCCTGTAGCTAATATAACCTAATACAAGCAGCATTCAGGTTAACGTCTGCACCTTCTCCAAAGCCCCCACACGTTTCCTTTAATGGGACGACCAGAATTGTAGGCAATACTCCAAATGCAGTCCAACCAATGTCTTGTGGAGCTGCAGCTTCTTGTTCACAAAAGATAGCAAGTTGTAGTAGAAGATAGATATTCTGAATGGAGGTCTGTGACCAGTAAAGTTCCACAACGATCTGTGCTAGGACCTCCTTTGTTTGTGATATATATATAAATGACTTGTACTTAAATGTAGATGGGTTGGTTGGTAAGTTTGCAGATGCCCCTAAGATTGCAGGAACTGCAGACTGTGTGGCTGTTAAGGTGTACAATGGAGTATAGATCAATTACAGAAATGGGTGATGAAATGGCAGGAAGTGTTTAATCCATGCAACTGTAAGGTGTTGCACTTTGGGATGTCAAATTAAGAGGAAGATATACAGTTGATGGCAAGACCCTTAATAGCATTGATGTGCGAAGGGATTTTGGGGTCCAGATTCCTGAAAGTGCAACATAAGTAGATAGAGTGTAAAGGAGATTCATGGCCAACTCACTTTCATTGCTTGGGGGAAGGAACTGCAGATGCTGGTTTAAACCAAAGATAGACACAAAATGCTGGAGTAACTCAGCGGGTCTGAAGAAGGGGCTCCCAGCCTTCTATCCAGAGATGCTGCCTGTCCTGCTGAGTTACTCCAGCCTTTTGTGTCTATCTTCATTGCTTGGGGCATTGAGTGCAAGAGTTTGAAAGCCATGATTCATAGAACATGATGGACACTACAGTACAGGAACAATCTTTGTGCCGAACACAATGCCAGTACAAATGAACTCATCTGACTGCACATGATCCATATCTCTCTATTCCCTGCAGTTCCATGTGTCCAGCCAAAAGCCTCATAAATGCCACTATCGTATCTGCCATCACCACCATCCCTGGTAGTGCGTTCCAGACCATCCCTGGTAGTGCGTTCCAGACCATCCCTGGTAGTGCATTCCAGACCATCCCTGGTAGTGCGTTCCAGACCATCACTGGTAGTGCGTTCCAGACCATCACTGGTTTCTGTGTAAAAATAAACTTATCCTGCACATCTCCATGTGAAATGCAACTCTTCCAATTTTGGTGTCATCAGCAAACTTTCCATCTACATTTACATCATCTATATTTCTTTATATTTGGCTGCAATCCTCCAGCCATAATAACACCCTTCCATCATAACCTTCTGTCGTCTATGAGTAAAGCAGTTCTGAATCCATATGCCAAAGTCACTATGAATCTCATGCATCTCAATCTTCTGGATCAGACTACCATGGGTGACTTTATCAAATGCAATACTAAAATCCGCAAAGACAATATCTAATGTTCTACCCTCATTGATCAACTCCACAAAAAACTTGATCAAGTTAGGAAGACATGACCTGCCACGTACAGCCATGTTGACTGTGTTAGCCCATTCTCTTCCAAATGGTATATCCTATTCCGAAGAATCCTCTCCATCTGCTTAACTACTGCAAACATGAGGCTCACCAGCCTATAATTCCCTAAATTATCCCTTCTTAAACAAAGGTGCGACATTAGCTACTCTTCAGTTTTTTGGGACCTCATCTGTGGCAAGAGAATTTGCAATCTCCTCTCTTGATTCTCTTAATAACCTGGGATGAATCCCACCAGGCTCTGGGGATTTTTCCCATTTTAATGCTCTTCCAGAACCCCAACACCACCTCCTTTTTGACCTCAAACTGCCCTTACATATTAGTATTCTTCACACTGATCTCACTGTCTCCTGTGTTTTTCTTCTTGTTGAATACAGCTGCAAAGTACTCGTTTGGTACCTCGCTTACATATATTTACTCCAAACACAAATTCCCTCCTTTATCCTTGAACGATCCTACTTTATCCCTGGTTACCTGCTGTTTTGAATGCTTACACAAAACGCCTTGGTATACTCCTTGGGTGCTGTCTGTGTGGTGTTTACATGTTCTCCCTGTGACCATGTGGGTTTTCTCTGGGTGCTCTAGTTTCCTCCCATATCTCAAAGACGTTTAGGTTTGTAGGTTAGTTGGTCCATTACCAATTTCCCTCGGGGGAAGAATAAACTTTTATTGTATCGTATTGTCTCTGTAAATTGTTTCTATTGTGTAGATAGGGAGTAGATGAGAAAGTGAAATGACTTGGAATTAGTGTGAATGAATGATCTATGATCAGTAAGGACTTGGTGGGCCAAAGATAATGTTTCCATGCTACTTCTTTAAACTAAACTTCAACTGAACTAAAACAATCTTAAAACTTATGGAGTTGTGTTAATGAAACGAATATCAACACATGTGGTTTTCCATTTAATGGAACATCCAGAAAACTGATTTCCTCTCAAAATGTGGTTTGTGTCTGTTGAATTCAAATGATGCAACTGATTTATGGGAGTAGTTAGGCTGGTTTCAGACTTCTGCATGCTCCAGATAAGAACGAGCAAATGTTCAAATTATTTGCAACACAACCCACTTATTCATTCAGAAATTCAGCGTAAATAAATACAACACAGAACAGTCAAGAAGAACAATGTTTTGTACAATAATGATTATATTTTTGTAAGTCTACAGCTGATCCCAAATTAAAAGGTAACTAGTTATTTCCTGTAAGAAGATTATACTTTGATCAGAAATCTTGTACAATGAGTGAATGAGATGGGCTTCACTGCAGAATTATTGTATTTTTCAATCTCTTGAAAATTCTTCATTTTCCCAATAGCTTTTTACCCATTTAAAGGATTGAAACTTCATTCATGGCTCCATAATGCAGAGGAATTTCAGACAATTTCACAAATCAGTCGTAGTACCAATTGGATTGGTAAAGAAAAATGTACAATATAATAATATATTCACATTTACTCCACTTCTGAAATTCAGCTGTTTTGGACGCTACAGCATTGCACATTTAAAGTTTTTGATTGAGGACAAATTTGACTTTGAGTTCCTTTTTTAAGTGGTTTTCTCATTGAATCCTGTCCTATATATAAAGTTAGTCTCAGCTCTTAGAAACTTTCAGAATCCTGCCCTGTCCAATGCCACCTTACCCTTCACACTTTACAAAGCCAGAACTGCCAAGATGTTGTTCCTAAATTGCATATCAAGAGTGGCTGTTAAATTCAGAGTTCCTGGAATGAAAATAGCATCAGGACACACTGGCAGGGTAAAGTTACTAACATGGATTTCCAAGGGGAGGAATGTGTAGGGTGCCTACGAGATGGCTTCTTAGAGCAGCTTGTGGTCGAGCCGACCAGGGAAAAGTCAATTCAGGATTTGGTAGGAATAAAGGCATAGACTATTTTCTCAATGGGGAGAGGAATAAGAATTCGGAGAAGCAAAGGGTCTTGGGAATGCTGATGCAAGATTCACAAAAATATTAATTTGCAAGTTGAATCATTATTAAGGAAGGCAAATGCAATGTTAGCATTTATTTCAAGAGGACTAGAGTATAAAAACAGGGATGTAATACTGAGGCTTTATTAGGCACTGGCTAAACCGCATTTCGAGTACTGGTCCATCACCGATTTTCCAGTAACTGGTGCACAGCACCTCCTTTTTTCAGGACAGAATTATGAGAGCGGACTTGAAATTCCTCCCAGAAGTCCCCCAGAAATTGACATGCCCAGGCCAGGTGAGACGGACGATCTTGACCTCATCAGGCCAAATTGATGGGTCGATTTTGATCCCTGTGGCTATGACTCTGGAGGTCCAGCCCTGGCACTATTGGACTCCCCTTGGAGGCTGTGACCTCTTTTGGTCCAGCAAAATGGATAATTCAGAAAAGCTCTGGAACCAAGGATGACTGTTTTGGGCCCCATATCTGAGGAAGGAAGTATTGGCTTTGCAGAAGGTCCAGTGGAGGTTTAAGAGAATGATTCCAGGGATGATTGGGTTAACATATGATGAGCTTTTGTTGGCCTGTACTCGCAAGGGGTTTAGAAGGGTGAGGGGGGACCTCATTGAAACTTGTCAAACAGTGAAAGGCCTAGATAGAGTGGATGTGCAGTGGATATTTCCACTAGAGGGACAGTCTAGGACCAGAAGCCGTTGCCTCAGAAAAAAAGAACGTATATTTAGAAGGGAGATGAGGAGGAATTTCTTTAGTCAGAGGGTGGTGAATCTGTGGGATTCATTGCCACAGATGGCTGTGGAGGCCGTCACTGTGTATATTTAAGGTGAAGGTTGACAGATTCTTGATTCCAAAGGATGTCAAAGGTTATTGGGAGAAGGCTGGAGAATGGAGTTGAGAGGGAAAGATCAGCCATGATTGAATTGCAGAGTAGACTCCATGGCCCGAATAGCCTACTTCTGCTTCTGTGACTTATGAACTTATGAACATGGCAACACATCGGGCACTCTACAGGCATTACTTTATGGTAAATAGCAGAGAAATGTTGATAGTATGCTCCATGAAATCTTCAGGCAAACATGTTAAAAATTAAACTATACTAGACCAAGTGGATCCGTTGGGCTCAAACCTATCCTGCATTGGTGCAGCAACCTCTCCTCCCACCCTCTGCTCTCCCCCCCTTCTCCCCTCCCCTCCCTCCTCCCCCCTCCCCCTCCCTCCCCCTCCCCTCCCCTTCCCCTCCCCCCACTCCATCCCCCTCAACCCCCCTTTTCCTCCCTCCTCCCCCCTCCCTCCCTCCGAGATAGATTTAAACTTTAAAATGTGAATAACTTGAAAAAGAAAACACGGATTTCAATGAAACTTTTTCCGTTACCACCAAAGGGACGATGGTGAGTAAGTTGGGTGAATAAATCTTGACCAAGATACTTGGAATAATTTCCTTGCTCTTTTTCAAAAATATTTATTTTATATCCACCTAGGAGAGCAGACGGATTCCTATATCGAGATCTCTTCAAAAAGGCAACATCGTGTTCTTACATTAGTGCATCAAACCTGCTTTTATTTTTACTCTCAAGTCTCTAGACGATGATCTGAACCTACAATCTTATGATTTGGAAGAGAAAGGATGTTAAATGGATTTGAGTAATACAAAAGAATCTTAATACACTTCTTTTACCACTGCCAACAATTTATTTCTCCTTCATGCATGTACAGATAGTACAGATAACCCTAATTATAATGGTCCATTGTGGTGTATTTACCATTTGAGTTTTTGTGTTTTGGCAGCTGAGCCTTGCCGTAGTTCTGGGTATAAAGCATTGTGGGATACCTGTATTACCTCTCTGGTGGTGTTGAAGTAAAGCGGCCATATGTTGTATGCTAACCCGTCTCACTCGTCGATTCTTATCATAATACACCACAGTTAAAGTTGGCGACGAGGATAAAACAAGCAGAAAATGCCTATCATAGGTTCCATAGGGGAGTTCGCCCCGAAGACGGAGTCTTGGTCGGCGTATGTGGAACGTTTAGAGCAGTTTTTTGAGGCTAACGACATTGCAGAGAAGAAGCAAGTGGCTACTCTGTTAAGTGTGATGGGAGCATCTACATATGGTCTGTTAAGGAACCTGGTGCAGCCGCTGAAGCCAAAAGATAAGTCCTACGGCGACATTGTGAACATTTTAAAGACTCATTTTGAACCCAAGCCGTTGCTTATTGCGGAGAGATTCCGCTTTAACCGATGCAACCAGCGGGCGGACGAGTCTGTGACCAGTTACGTTGCGGAGCTGAAACAGTGTGCAGTTAACTGTGAGTTTGGAGCGATGTTGAACGAGACGCTTCGTGACCGTTTTGTCAGTGGGATTTGTAACGAGGCAAGCCAGCGCCGGCTGTTGTCGGAGTCCAACCTGACTTTTGCACGGGCATTTGAAGTCGCCCTCAGCATGGAGACTGCGGAGAGAGACACGCAGTAGCTGCGGGGACACGAGGCGCGTCCGAACCAAGTGCATAAAGTGGATGCGCACACGGCTAAGCAAACGGGGAGGAACTGCCACAGATGTAACGGCAAAAATCACAGCCCACAGGTGTGTCGCTTTAAAGATGCAAAGTGTTACAACTGTGGTAAAACCGGGCATATTAAAAGAGCATGCAGAGGAAAAGTGGCGGCGGCACCGACACAGAGCAGATATAAACGACAGACTGATAAAAACACAAAGTATGTGGAGGCAGAAGAAATAGTGTTGCCCATGTTTTCATTAGTAAATGGCAAAAACTGTAAACAAGCATACAGGGCATGTTTTGTGGTTAATGGCAAAGAAGTCAAACTAGAAATTGACACCGGAGCTGCCGTGAGCATCATCTCAGAGGAGCTGTTTCAGACCACCTTTTTAAAGCAACCACTTGGACTTGCTGAAGTCACACTGAAGACATACACAGGGGAGGTTATTCCTGTGTTGGGACAGTTTGAAGCCACTGTCAGCTATGAGAGTCAGAGTGAGCAGCTACCAATGATTGTGGTAAAGGGAGCAGGACCAGCTTTGTGTGGAAGGAACTGGTTAAAAAAGCTCACCTTAAACTGGAAAGAAATTAACCATGCCAGTGACAAGTCTCATCAGGAAGACATAAAGCATATTAAGGAAATGCCTCACCTGACATCAATACAGGATGTACTGGAGTTACACGCTGAAGTGTTTAAAGATGAACTTGGCACTCTGCGTGATGTCAAAGCAACAATTCTGGTGGAACCAGGGGCCCGCCCAAAGTTTTGCAAAAGCCGCCCACTGCCATTTGCCATGAAAGCACGGGTGGAGGCTGAATTGGACCGACTGGAAAAGGCCAACATAATTACTCCAGTCAAACATAGTGAATGGGCAGCACCCGTTGTTCCTGTTGAAAAAAAGGACCATACCATTCGTCTGTGTGGAGATTACAAACTCACTGTAAACCAAGCTGCCACCACAGAGACTTATCCCTTGCCACGGATAGAGGAGCTGATGGCAACCCTCAGTGGAGGAACAGTGTTTTCAAAGATCGACCTCGCCTCAGCGTACCAGCAGGTACTTCTGGAGGATGAATCAAAAAAACTGTTGACCATTAACACACACCGAGGCTTATTTGTCTATAACAGACTGGCTTTTGGTGTGAGCGCAGCACCCTCCATCTTCCAAAGAATCATGGAGAACCTCATGAAAGATCTGGATGTAGTGGTGTATCTGGATGATCTCCTCATCACAGGAAAAACTGAACAAGAGCATCTGCAAAACCTGCATAAAGTGCTACAGAGACTGCAGGAGAGCGGACTGAGAGTCAGGGAGTCAAAGTGTGAGTTTGGAAAGAAACAAATCGAATACTTGGGTCATGTGTTAATCAGCCAGGGCATCCAGCCGTCACCGGAGAAAGTCAGAGCAATAAAGGATGCACCAGCCCCCACCTGTGTGAAAGAGCTGAGAGCTTTCTTGGGACTAGTGAATTATTATGGACGGTTCATGCCCAACCAAAGCACCGTGTTTGCTTCCCTGTACAGGTTGCTGAAAGACCAGGTGTCGTGGGAGTGGAAAAGTCGAGAACAGAAAGCTTTTGACAAGTGCAAATCGCTGCTCACAAGTGACAAGATCCTGGTGCACTATGACCAAAAGCTTCCTCTCACTCTGGCTTGTGACTCCTCAGCGTATGGCATTGGAGCTGTCATACAACACAAAATGCCTACAGGGGAGGAGCGCCCCATCGCCTTCTCATCACGCACATTATCCCCTGCTGAGAAGAAATATTCTCAGATTGAGAAAGAGGGACTGGCGCTCATTTTTGGTGTAAAGAAGTTTCACCAGTACCTGTGGGGGAGGAAATTCAAACTTGTGACTGAACACAAACCCCTGCTAACACTGTTTGGAGAACACAAAAGCCTGCCCACCATGGCTGCAGCTCGAATCCAAAGATGGGCAATGATTCTCTCTGCCTATGATTATCACATTGAGTACTGTGCTTCAGAGAAACATGGTAATGCAGATGGCCTCTCAAGAGTTCCGCTGCCTGACACAAACGACGCAGGGACCACAGCCGTCACTGACAGCGTATACACACTGTTAACTGAACATCTTGAGCAGGCTCCACTGAACGCAGACCAAGTGGCACGTGCAACACGCACAGACAACGTGTTGTCAAAGGTGCTGAAATTTGTCTTGGACGGCTGGCCTGCTGAAGTGGATGAGACTCTGAAAGCTTTCCACACGCGTAGATGTGAACTTTCAGTAGAGCGAGGATGTGTCCTGTGGGGCACCAGAGTGGTGATTCCTGAAAAATTGAGAAAAACTGTGTTAAAGGAGCTGCATTCTGGCCATCCAGGAATTGTGAAAATGAAAGCACTAACACGCAAGTACGTATGGTGGCCTAAAGTTGATGCAGAGGAGGAGACACCGACATCACCTACAGGAGACATGGAGATCAGCTGAGATTCAGAGTCATGGGAGATGGACTGGATCAGGACACTGAAAACTCAACCACTGACACTTCTGCACCGAGCCAACCCGCACAGCCGGAGGACATGTCATCATGCAGCGAGCCAGGGACTGTGGACAGTACAGCTGCAGCTGCTGCGCCGCTGAGTCCACGCCGATCATCAAGGGTCAGGAAGCCTCCAGACCGCTATGTCCCTTAAGCTTCATTAAAAAAAATGATATTTTCGGCATGAAGGACTGTTTAGTTGTTTAAGTTGTTTTCATTAATATGAACACACAGATGGACTGAGACATGTTAAAACTACAAGAGGGTCTCTAGTGATAACAAGTAACTTTGCATAGTAGTAACTTTGAGAATGGTTATTGTCAGTAATAAGGCACTTGCTAATTTCAGTTATTTATGATTACCTTCATTTTAAAAAGGGGGTAATGTGGTGTATTTACCATTTGAGTTTTTGTGTTTTGGCAGCTGAGCCTTGCCGTAGTTCCGGGTATAAAGCATTGTGGGATACCTGTATTACCTCTCTGGTGGTGTTGAAGTAAAACGGCCATATGTTGTATGCTAACCCGTCTCACTCGTCGATTCTTATCATAATACACCACAGTCCATGGTGGGGGGGGGGGGTGGGGTTGGGTGGGGTGACGAGGGGATTTGAGGGTGAGGAATGGGGTACGTTATTGCTAATTGTCCGCTATAACCGAGTCAGGGTTTTACACCCATTGACACCACTCCAGGCCACTGGGTCTGAATTCTGGAGCCCCGTCACTGAGAGCCCAGTGGGACCTCCCTCACCACACAGAGCACAGCAGCCCAAGGCCACCCAGCACCACCTTGTCCAGTGCAGCTGAGAGAACGGCGATAACCGCAGCCCCTGTTGCTGATTCCTGCACCCAGAGATCGAGAGCAAAATGAGAGGTCTGGGGCAGTAGGGTGGTGAAACTCTGTCCCACTGTAAGTGAGACTCCAGAGAGCAAATGTCCGCCCGGAGCTCCGGGTGAAAGGACATCGACCCTAAACGTTAACTCCGTTTCTCCTTCCGAAGACACTGCCTAACCTGCTAAGTGTACAAATTTCATTTTAACAGCTAAAAAATTATTTTTGTTACCACCTGCTAAAAAAACTAAATGCAGTTTGGAATATTGTTTAATAGAGTATTATTCCACAAGTGTCGATCAAAGCAATTGCTTGCCAATTTCTATGGCCTCCCACAGTGTAACTAGCAGCCTGCGTTCTTGAAGATAGTGGTGTCTGATTACTGTGGGGTTGCTCCGTCTGCTCTAACTAAAAAGCATTACAAAGAGGTCCATGATAACAAGGGTACTGGATTTATTTTCCTTTTGGTGCAAAAACACCTTTAGCACTAACTATGCCCATTTGACAAGGAATTTCATGTTCTAACCACTCTCTGGGTATAGCATTTATCTGCTGGACAACCTCTTAGCTTTATTATTGGCTATTTTACCTTTACAATCCCTCGCTCTGGAATCTCGAGGTGGGCAGAGTAACCATTCAGGATTATGCATCACAATTCCTGAGCAAATTTACACAGACTGTATAATTTAGACAACATTTTCTCTATATCTGCTCTAACCAACAATTTAATTACCTTATAAACCTGAAAAATATTCAGCTCTGACATAATTAGTTTCCTGATGGATATCACCTCTCAATATTGATATAATCCCAATAAATATTTTGTGTACGTTTTCTTGCATAGCTAAAATTGAAACCAGATCTGTGCAAAAACCCCAAGTGCGATCTAACTGAGGTGCTATTCAAGCCCTGTATGACAATTCAATTTTCATTTCCAATAGGCGACAAAAATGCTTTTCTTATGATTGTCTTTGTCTGCAATTCTGCTTTTTAGTGTTTTGTGCATTGGCACATCACCATTCTCTGGTTTTATTATCACTTTGAAAATAACTTCTTCATTCCTCCTTACTCTAAGAATTTACCAGCTGTATCTCAACACTGTCCCAGAGGAATTGTTATCCAAGGCTGTCTTTTCTATGGCTAACCCTGTTGTGGCCAAATCTATTGTGGCAAACCCTGATCGACTTGTATCCTTCTTGATATTTTGGTGAATCCATGATAACATCACTAACCTTCAAAGACAAAGCCTCTTCTGACATCTGCAGAACCAGTTGAAGATGCAAAACATAATTCCAGTATTGAAATTGACGATGTCCCCTTCGGGCACATTTTCATCACTATTCTTCTACGGAGAGAGTCTACTCCATCCAGTCAATACAGAATCCTCCAAGGCTCATTTAATTCTTGCCTCCCAAATGATTTAGGGCCTGACCGCCTCACTACAAGGGGGTCACCGTGGTACAATGGCATAGGATGAGGGTGGATAGTGAAATAATCTTGACTGCACACAAGAACAAAAAAACTGCTGAAGGAACTCAAAGATAGACACAAAATGCTGGAATAACTCAGTGGGTCAGTCAGCAGCATCTCTGGAGAAAATGGTAGGTAATAATTTGGGCTGGGATCGAAAAATAGAAACATAGAAAATAGGTGCAGGAGGAGGCCATTTGGCCCTTCGAGCCAGCACCACCATTCATTGTGCTCATGGCTGATCATCCATAATCAGTAACTCATGACTGCGAAGTGTCGTCTGTCCATTTCCCTCACAGATGCTGCCTGTCCCACTGAGTTCTCCAGCAGCTTGCGTTTATGATTATAATAGCACAACATGATGTATACCTTGGTGGTAAAAAGCTAATTGAAATAACAAAACCAATTTGAACCATCATGTTCAATTCTTATACAGAGCCAAATTAATTGATCACATTTTCCATTGCACTATAACTAGTTAAAAAAAAAATTGAATTTGAATAGAGAAGAAGAATTTACCAGTCCCCGCCCCAATAATATATATGGTTGCTACCCAACTGGGTTGACATGTTAATTCAGTGAAAGTGAATTCTCATCTCTCTTATATAACGGGCACTTGAATCGAGTCTGTCAATCACCACCTGCAAAACCTTCTGTATAAGGCAGCCCAAGGGATCATGACTCTGTATGTTCACATATCTCTAGAATTTAAACCACTTAATATTTCATCCTCAACAGCGCAACTCCATTTACCGAGCAATTATAGCTGTTGATTTGTGTGGTAATGTCCACTCCATTCAATTTGGAAGCCCAGATATTGCTGTCAGCACAACACTTAATGCTGGGCTGCAAATGTCAGTATTATTGTATATTTGCTGAGCTCTTTACTTTACAAGCATTAAGAATGAACAATGAAAAATGTTTTACTTTGAACCCCTGATGTAGCCAATTCATATATTATACCAAAAAATTATTGCTTTGAATGGAAGCAACACTACTGTGGTATTGCACGGTTGGTTTGATGCCTTAATTTCACAGAACAAACATGTACCACAGGGACATCAGAATGAAAAAAAAACAAATGTCTTCTTATAAGTTGCTTCAATTTTGTTATCCAAAATTCTTGGTTTTTGCATATTGTAAATGGATTCGACTTTGATACGGCACTGGGAGACGAGGATGGCAAAGAAAGATTGTCAGCAATGACATCTACTTCAGAACGTTCCCAGTTGAATATGCAACACACATGCGGTGCTGCCAATAACAGAAAAGTAACAAAGGAAGAGCAGCTCGGTGGTTCTGACACTGGATTGGAAAACCACTAGCCCAGAATTCAAATCTAACTACAGTGGCCAGGATATTTAAATTCACGACTGAATAAATCCGGAATAAAAGAAATCAGTAACATTGACCATGAAATTACTGGATTGTTATAAACACCTATTTGGTTCACAAATACCTTTTTAGGAAAGGAAATCAACCATCTTTATTTGCTTTTCTCCAGATGTGTTTCCATCCCCACAATTATGCTGCCAGACTTAACTCATCTCAGATTTGGACATAAATCCTAGTAGTGGCAATCCGATATAAAAACAGAAAATGCTGTTTTTGATATGGAATAAAAGTGGAATATTACTAAAAGTCCCAGGCGTTTTGTTGCCATGTTCCTTCACTATTGTGTATTAGTAGGGCCTGTGTAAATAAGCAACATCGAAGTGTGCAGGTCAACTATCAAGCATCACCCATTGTCAGTCATCTCCTTCCCTGTGTGTGATCTCTGTAGATTAGGGAACCAGGTCAATTTGTACAACATTAACTATATGACAAAAGATAGACACAAACAAATGGAGTAACTCAGCGGGACAGGCAGCTTCTCTGGAGAGAAGGAATGGGTGACATTTCCGGTCGAGATCTTTCTTCAGACTTTTAACTATATGACATATTCGTCCACAAATTCTGGGAGCTTTTATGCCCAAATCTGCAGCAGATTGGTGGACTAAACATCTGCTTTGCTATATCAGTTACCTGCTAGTTGTGATTTAAAAGCCAGCTAAGGGGATTATTGCTTTTCCTTTTTCATTGTGTGAGAGATATGTACTTGAGCCTACACACTGGAACCAAAGAACAATAAGTGAAGCAAGTGGCTTCACAACTCTCAAATACATTTAATATCTTACAAATAACTTGTGAGCAGCACAGCATCCATCTCGAATGTGCCTCATTCAATTGAAACGAAAAACAAAATTGAACTAAAATAGTTTCAAAAAAGATGTCTCCTCTAGTGGTCCTTCTGAAACATAGTCGTTCTGCACTGCGAACCACCATCAGAAAGGTCAAAGCCAGCATTGGAATTATTAAATTCAAACATAGTGGCATGAAATGAAGTGTAACAGACTTCGGAACTCCAGGTCTGGATGCAGTTGAGGGGCAGGTGGGGAAGTTATTGGCAATGTGCAGCAGAAATTTCATCACCATTTCTTCTCCGACAGGTGTTTCCACACAGTTAGCTAAATGTGTGAAAGAAAAGCAGAAGGCTTGCATGAATACCTTTATCCCAATACCTGCACCTGTTATCATCCATAGTAAGCATTATTTCCCCCAAGTTATGGATAGAAATCTAGGCAGAATGACTTCATAATCTTTACTTCCTTCTGTCAATGGTGGCTCATTTCATGTGAAGGAAGGCACTGCAGATGCTGGCTTAAACCGACAAGCTCATTTCATGCCTGTGTCAGGGGCTGAGGATTGATCCCGTTTTGAAGAAATGGGCCAGTGGAAGATATGATGTCCTATCTTGAAGACATTAAACTGAGCAAACTTCCACTCTCCAGGGTGGAGAATCTGTGGAATTCATTGCCACAGAAGGCTGTGGAGGCCAAGTCAATGGAATTTTAAAATCTAACTATGGATTTTTTTATCTAACTATCTCGTGAAAACATCCATTGAATAGGCCTCCACCGCCTGCTGTGGCAGAGAATTCCACAGATTCACAACTCGCTGGGTGAAAAAGTTTTTCCTCATCTCAGTCCTAAATGGCCTACCCCTTATTCTTAAACTGTGACCCTTGGTTCTGGAGTCCCCCAACATCGGGAACATTTTTCCTGCATCTAGCCTGTCTAATCCTTTAAGAATTTTATATGTTTCTATAAGATCCCCTCTCATCCTTCTAAATTCCAGTGAATCCAAGCCCAGTCGACCCATTCTTTCTTCATATGTCAGTCCCGCCATCCCGGGAATTAACCTGATGAACCCGCGCTGCACTCCCTCAATAGTAAGAATGACGTTCCCCAAATTAAGAGACCAAAACTGCACACAACAATGTTGCATCTTCTCAAAAGAGTAAATATGCCAATGTGCCTTCTTGATCACAGCATCAGTGTAAAAGGATTAGGTTGCTGGTGATATGGATGATGAAGTAGCAGCCGACCATCTTGACCGCAGCTCTCTGGTTGAGGGCAGAGTTGTGCTCACCCCCTCGATTCTTTACATCAGCAACCAACTATTTTGTCTTGCTAACGTTAAGAGTTAGGTAATTTTCCTGACACTATGAAACAAGGTGCTCGATCTCTTTCCTGAAATTAATTTTATTGTTGTTATTGCAGCCAACAACAGAGATATCATCGCGAACATGGCAGAAGGCAGAGAGTGGCAAAAGGGGGGACTTTTTCTGATTGGCTGCCAGTGACTAGTGGTGTTCTGCAGGGGTTGATGTTGGGTCCGCTACTCTTCACGGTATACAGTATATCAATGATTTGGATGGGGAAATTAAAGGCTTTATGGACAAGTTTGCCGATGATACCTAGATAGGTGGAAGAGCAGGTAATGTAGAGAAAGCAGGAACTCTGCAGAAGGACTTGGACATGTTGGGAGAGTGGGTTGAGAAGTGGCAGATGGAATATTGTGTAGCAAAGTGTGGAGTCATGCATTTTGGAATTAGGATAAAAGGAATAGACTATTTTTTAAAATGGGGAGAGAATTCAGAAATCAGAGGTGCAATGGGAATTGGGTGTGCTGGTGCAGGATTCCCAAAAAGTGCATTTGCAAGTTAAATTGGTAGTAAGGAAAGCAAATGCAATGCAAGCATTTATTTTGCTAGAATGCAAAAACAGGGATGTAATGCTGAGATTTTATAAAGGCGCTGGTCAGACAGCATTTGGAATATTATGAGCAGTTTTGGGCCCCATATCTGAGGAAGGATGTGCTGGCATTGGAGAGGATCCAGAGGAGGTTTACTAGAATGATCCCAGGAATGATTGGGTTAACATATGATGAATGTTTAAAGGCACTAGGCCTGTACTCACTGGAGTTTATAAGGATGAGCAGGGGCCTCATTGAAACTTACCAAATAGTGAAAGGCCGGCATAGAGTGGATGTGCAGAGGATGTTTCCACTAATGGGACCGTGTAGAACCAGAGGCCATAGCCTCAGAGTATAAGATTGTCCCTTTAGAAAGGAGATGAGGAGGAATTTATTTGCTCAGAGGGTGGTGAATGTGGAATTCATTGCCACAAATGACTGTAAAGGCCAAGTCAATGGATACTTTTAAGGCAGAGATTGACAGATTCTTAATTAGTAAGCATGTCAGCAGTTATGGAGCGAAGGTAGGGGAATGGGGTTGAGTGGGAAAGATAGATCAGCTGTGATTGAATGATGGAGTAGACTTGATGGGCCGATGGGCCTAATTCTGCTCCTAGAAGTTATGAACTTATGAAACTTCCATCATGAAGGATCAGGTTGGCGATGTACTTGGCTGCCGAGACATGGGTGTGTGTACAAGGTGTAAAGCAAGAGACTGAACACACAGTCTTGTACACACAGCCTTGTACACACAGTCTTGTACACACAGCCTTGTACACACAGCCTTGTACACACAGCCTTGTACACACAGTCTTGTACACACCTTGACATGGGTGTACATGGTGTAAAGCAAGAGACTGAACACACAGCTCAAAGGGTTACCAGTTTTGAGGGTCAGAATAGAAGAAATAGTTTGACCAATTCTCACCGCTGAAATCTGCCAGTCAAGAAGTCCAGAAGGCAGGTGCAGATGAAAGTCCCAAGGCCAAGGGCTATAAGTTAAGGAATAGGCTTATTCAGTTTCATGGTGTTGAAGGCTGATCATTTGTTGATAATTAACATCCCGATATTATCAAGATGATCAAGGGTGAATGTAATGCAAGAGAGATGGCATCATTTGTACACCTATTTTTACCAAATATGCAAATTGCTGGGGATTTAGATTTTCTGGAAAACTTTATTCTTAATTGTTAACTGTATGTTTGTGTTGTCATTTGTGAGCGGAGCACCAAGGCACATTCCTTGTATATGCACATACTTGGCCAATAAACGTATTCATTCAGATATGGGCCTTTATCTGTCTTTCAAAGCACTTCATTATAGTCTATGTGTAGTCTATGTTATATTCAACTATTGTGCAGTAGTCATTGAGGTAAGTCACTTTATTTTTGGGACTGGAATGATGGTGGTTTCCTTGAAGCAAATGTGGATAGAAGAATGTTGAAGTGAGAGGGTGAAGTTGGCAGCATAGATTGGGCCCAATTGATTGGTGCTGATATTTTGAAACCTGTCTTGGGACTCTACTTTGGTTGCCCGCTTTCCGAGTGTATACTCGCAGATGTGACTGTTGCTAACAAGATGTGCAGGACAGAGTTAGCAGAGGATGGGTGGTAACCAGCCTAGATGGAGCTTTGTTTGCCTGCTCAAAATAGCATTAAACTCATCTGGTTGAGATGCATCGTTGCTATAGATCGCCCCACACTATGGCTTGTAGCTTGCGATGATATTCAGACCCTGACACACTCACCTAGAATCCATCTGACTAAGCTGAGTCTCTAGATTGTTTGGCAAATCTCTTTTGGCATCCCTTACGGATATTCCACTTTGCCTTCCTCAACGGTGGAAGATCACCATTCTTGAAAGCCTCAGATCTGGACTTCAGAAGAGAGTGATTTTCTTTGATCATCCAAGGTTTCTAGTTTGAATGGAAACTAACTGAATTTGTTGTAATGCAGTCATCCATACATTTCCTGCTGAAACCGGTGACAACTGAGGTATACTCTGACTCTCAGTGTGAAGAAGGGTCTTTTTCATGCAAAGGTTGGTGGGTGTATCGAACAAGCTGCCAGAGAGGGTAGTTGAGGCTGGGACTATCCCGTCGTTTAAGAAACAGTTAGACAGGAACATGGATAGGACAGGTTTGGAGGGATATGGACCAAGTGCACGCAAGTGGGACAAGTGTAGCTGGGACATCGTTGGACGGTGTGGACGAGTTGGGCCGAAGGAATAGGAATAGACACCTATTCCTTTTTAACAGAGATTCTGCGAGACCCACTGAGTTACTCCAGCTTTTTGTGTCTATCTTTGTATAGAAACATAGAAAATAGGTGCAGAAGTAGGTCATTCAAGTCAGCACCGCCATTCAATATGATCATGGCTGATCATCCAAAATCAGTATCCCGTTCCTGCTTTTTCCCCATTTCCCTGGATTCCGTTAGCCCTAAGAGTTAAATCTAATTCTCTATTGAAAACATCCAATGAGCCATAGAGTAACAGAGTGACACAGTGTGGAAACAGGCCCTTCGGCCCAACTCGTCCACACCGTCCAACGATGTCCCAGCTACACTTGTCCCACTTGCGTGCACTTGGTCCATATCCCTCCAAACCTGTCCTATCCATGTTCCTGTCTAACTGTTTCTTAAACGACGGGATAGTCCCAGCCTCAACTACCCTCTCTGGCAGCTTGTTCGATACACCCACCAACCTTTGCATGAAAAAGTTATCACTCGGATTCCTATTAAATCTTTTCCCCTTCACCTTGAACCTATGTCCTCTGGTCCTCAATTCCCCAATGCTGGGCAAAAATCTCTGTGCATCTACCCGATCTATTCCTCTCATGATTTTGTACACCTCTATAAGATCTCCCCTCATCCTCCTGAGCTCCATGGAATAAAGACTCAGCCTACTCAACCTCTCCCTACAACTCACACCCTCTAGTCCTGGCAACATCCTCATAAATATTTTCTGAATCCTTTCAAGCTCGACAATATCTTTCCTATAACATGGTGCCCAGAAATGAACACAATATTCTAAATGCTGCCTTCTGTGGAAGAGAATTCCACAGGTTCACAACTCTTTGGGTGATAAAAAATTTCCTCATTGGCCTCCCCCTTATTTTTAAACTGTGACCCCTGGTTCTGGACTCCCCCAACATGGGGAGCATTTTTCCTGCATCTAGCCTGTCCAATCCCTTAAGAATTTAAACTGTTTCTATAAGATCCTCTCTCATCCTTCTAAATTCCAGTGAATAGTATACTCATACTGTTCAAGTATACACATTAAGGCTGGATGAAGTGGTGTTCAACATGTGCCATACACAAGGTAGTCCTGAAGTAGATCCTCATCCTTTGCAGACCACTGTTAAATTGCTCTTTTAGTTAATGCCTCAAACGTCATTCTCTGTATGGAAGCGAGCAGGAGCAGCATTGATAGATAATCAACTGGCCAATATGACGGCGAGAGATGGAATGGTGGTAGGCATATTTGACAGCGGAATGGCAGTAATCAAGTGCGCTAACATTCCACATGGGTGAGGAGACCTGTTGGCGGTATTTGGAGAGTACTTTCCAAAAGTTAGTTTGATTGAATTCACTGGCAATGATGAACAGGGCATCAGGATTCATTGTCTCGAGATAATTGACAGCTGAGTTTAATTCCTTCTTTGCCACCTTGGAATGGACTTGGAGAGGTATGTAGACCGCTAACAAGTTGGTAGAGGTGCATTACCTCAGCAGACATAAGGAATAGCATTTTGTTAAATAGATATTCCAGGCCAGTGGAGCAGAATTAAGCTAAAACGGTCATATCAGTGCACCAAGAAGCTTTGATCAGAAAGAAGATGCCACCCCCTCCCTCCTCAGATTGAAAGGTTCAAGTCCCTTTAAGCTTAATGGGTTCAATGGAAAAATGTATTATAATACTTAACAAGGCAAAACATTGATGAGTCAAGAGTGTTGTATTGTCAGATGTCCTGAGATGGAACAATTAAATTCTTAATCGCATTTCTAATACAGTTCCAATGCAGGTATTTTGGATTTGTGTGTATGGGCATGTAAATTCCCAAAAAAGATCTCTATCTCCACCAGGAGAGTCTATCCACATGCACTTGACATTCAATAGCATAAGCATCACCAAGTCCATCCTGTCACAAGTGACTCACCTCCTGGCACCCCAAAGTCTTGCTGTCATTTACAAGGCATGTCAGGAAAAAGATGTATAATCCTGACTTGGAAATGCATTACCATTTCTTCAACACTCCCCCCCCCCCCCACCTTCCCCACCACAAACAACTTCATTGTTATGAGAAGGTCTGTAACAGTTCCAGGTGGGTGGAATGGAATAGGTAAGAATTGTTGCTCTTTCCGAGTCACATCACAATTGTGAAAATTTAACTCATCAGGAAAATCCTCACATGTGTAAATAACTTTCAGACATTGAGTTAGTGGTACATGCCGCAGAAATATAAGGGTGTCTAGTATAAAATGATCTAACATCCACAAAATAGCAAGTTGGTGCTTTAAAAAAAAAAAAATCAACAATTTCAACTTTAAAAGCAGTTGAAGTTGATAATTTTGTCTACCGCTCTACTGGTGACTGGAATTCCATTGAGCAACAACTGAAACAATAATCATTTCCGCAGGATTTCTCTCAGTGCAAAAGATTTGAAAATAAACTGGAAAAAATATTTTTAAGTTTAAATATGTTAAACATATCCTGCATCTTTTATTCTGCCTGATTTGCTTCGAAAAGGTGAAGTGAAACATGCAAAATCTCTGTTGCCAGGCAGATGTCAGGCTTGCAGGTGCCGTGAGTCAAAAGTGTTGTTTAATCTCATCAGCCTGCCCCTCCCTCAGCACTGACTCTTTCAGAAATGTCATTTACCAGATTGTAACATGCCAGACAGCTAAACCTTTGCTACAATACCAAAGAAACAATTACAGCAATGTTTGTGTTTATACTTTAAATTTGAAGCAATTATTGTTTGTAGAAAGGTTAATTATATAGTTACACCAGCTGTATCCTTTGTGTATCCACATTTACTCGTTCTCAAAATATGTCAATAAATCTGAAAAGATAGGGATTTTTTCCAGCTTGGATTCTTTTTCCTGCTTGGATCCTGTTTAAATTGTAATCTCAGAGTAAAATAATTTATCGATTGGCTTCGAAATTCTATGGCACGTCCTAATATTTCCAATGTGCTGTAAGTAAAAGTCATCAATAGTCTGATGTTTCATCATGGCCTGCTATTTACGTGGAGAACTTCTGAACTATTTATGCAATTTTTCTTAATGATGAGTGTGGTGCAGGGGGGGCATTACAGACTTTTATAAAAATGGGGCTTATGAATGCCACAGGCCCCCTGCACAGTGACAGGTCAAAACCCGAGCTCTGAGCCTGCTTAGGCCTGAGTTCAATCCCCAGGGTCCTACCTTTGCCTCCTGTTGAGTCCAGAATGTCCATCTTTCTGCAGGTGTCCTTTCCAACAGATATTCCAGCAAAAATGTCAAATAAATCAGACTGCCTGGATGTCATCATGCTGCTTTTAATGGAGTTTAGTTTAGTTTAGTTGAGAGATACAGGGCAGAAACGGGCCTTCGGCCCACTGAATCCCCGCACATTAACACACTGGGGACAATTTACACTTATACCAAGCAAACTAACCTGAAAAAGGGTCTCAACCCAAAACGTCAACCATTCCTTCTCTCCAGAGATGCTGCCTGTCCCGCTGAGTTACTCCAGCTTTTTGTGTCTATCTACAAACCTGTACGCCTTTGGAATGTGGGAGGGAACCGAAGATCTCAGAGAACACCCACGCAGGTCACGGGGAGAACGTACAGACAGCATCCGCAGTCGGGATGGAGCACAGGTCTCTGGCGCTCCAAGCGCTGTAAGGTAGCAACTCTACTGCTGCGCTACCATGCCACGCTGTCACAATTGGCTTGCAATTCCAATAACCATATATTGAAGAAAATATATTAACAACAGTTTATTGACCAAAAAATATCCCATTAGGATATCCCATTGTTGTGGTTATAATGAAAAAATGAACAAAATTGAAGTTTATGAATTAATCATTGCTGGAACATCCAGGATTATAATTTGAGTGATCAAAATGACTCTTTTGAAACAATTATTCAACTACAATAGTTAAACTCTTCAAGATGTGATAACTTTAATCAGAATTTAGTACCTGTCAGTCAACATGATCCCAAGATTTACTTGTCCACCGAGAATGCACAAATTGCCTGGTCTCATCACCTATTTTGAATGTTAAACAATAAAGTAACTTCCCCAAGTAAATGGAGATACTGTTCGTTAAACAAAGTTGAATACGACTCAGCAGTATATTTGTTGAAATTACATACCGATATAAAAGTTTAAATCATAAAATGGAAATGTCCCAACCATTCAAATTACAATTACGGAATTACAAGCATTAATTATAAATATGTCACTTATGAACTAGTTTCACACATTACACTTCGATATCAGTTTCCCAGAATTGCAGCAATTTCAAGTATATTCTCAACTCCCAGAGCTGAGTAAGCCATTAGGCCCTTCAAGCCTGTCCCACCATTCAAAATGATCATGGCTGATCTTTGTTGACCTCAACTCCAAGTTCTATAGAACTCTCAATTCCTCAGTCTTTCAAATACTTATCTATCTGCACCTTAAATATATCAGACTGAAGAAGGGTCTCAACCCGAAACGTCACCCATTTCTTCTCTCCTGAGATGCTGCCTGACCTGCTGCGTTACTCCAGCATTTTGTGAAATGAATACCTTAAAATTATATCTAATGATTTGGCCTCCATTAAGCCCCTGTCCCACTTAGGTGATTTTTTAGGCGACTACAGGCGACTAGGCTGTCGCCACACGGTCGCCAGGGTGTCACCTGGTTGGTCGTGAGTATTCTCCAAAGAGTCGTAGCGTTTTTCTGGTCGCCGCTGGATTTTGAAATGTTTAAGATTTTATGGCGACTGTTGGTTTGATGCCAATGATCGTAGCTTGACGTCTCCTGATGTAGGTGCTGTCGTAGGTTGTCGCCAGGTTGTCGCCAGATGATGTAGGTTGTTGCCGGTGCTGACTTCGGTGAATTCCATTGACGACTACCTAAGTCAACCTACTTCAGCCGGCGACTGGTACCGTCAAAACCGGAGGCCAAAATGATGTGAATTGTCTTCAGTTGTCGCCGACAGGGTCGTAGCTTGTCATAGCTTCTCGCGAGTAGACGTAGGTTGACTTCGGTTGTCGTAGGCGCAGTCGTAGGTGGACGTCCTAAGTTGCGACGATTGGGTCGCCGGTTGTCGGTAGCTTGCCGTCGAGTAGGTGGTAGGTTGTTGTAGCTTGTCGTAGACATTGTCATAGTGGGGGGGTCCAGTCTCTGGTTTTTCGGCGACCTGCTACGACTATGACAGTTGTCGGCAGTCGCCTAAAAAATCAATGAAGGCAAGCATACTATATGCTTTCTTTACCACACTATCTACTTGTAATGCCACTTTCTGGAAGCTATGGACTTATAAGTGGCCCTTTATTCACAGGAGTAGAGAATTCCAATTTCTCTACACCTCAGTTTTAAAATGACCATCCCCTTATTTAGTAGCTATGCATCTTTGTTTGTGACCCATTTGTGAAAATATTAAACATCTACCTAGTCAAGTCCCTTAGGATTTTATGTATTTGAATGAGGTTATTCCATTGTTCTTCTCAGCTTATTTGGAATATTTGTAACCCTGTCAACCAGCCTGTAAAATCTCCTTTGGATAACCTCCAAAAGCTACTCTATCCTGTAAATTTAGCAGTGTTCCATGTGTGGACTCATCTCCTTATTCTCCAACCGCTTTGAACTTCTGAAATTCCTTTCCGTGATCATAATGTATGCTATGTGCCAACATTGGAACTGTTGTCAACAATGAGGAAGGCTGCAAGAGGATACAGCGGGATATAGATCAGCTGGAGAAAATAGGCGGAGAAATGGTAGACGAGCTTTATCCTGAGCAAGTGCGGTGTTGCACTTTGGGAGGTTGAATGTAAGGAGAAATTATAGAGTTAATGGCAAGACTCTGAACAGCTTTGATGTATAGAGAGAGTCTACTCCTCCATTCAATCATGGCTGATCTACTTTTTCCTCTTAATCCCATTCTCCTGCCTTCTCCCCATAATCCCTGACGTCCATACTAATCAAGTCATACTTGATTAGATTACACCCATACTTGATAACACCCTTATAAGTCCACAGCTCCCAGAAAGTGGCAATACAAGAAGATAGTATGGTAAAGAAAGCATATAGTATGCTTGCCTTCATCAATTGGGGCATTGAGTTTAAAGGGCACTGAGAAGTAGGACGTCGTGCTGGTGAGGCCAGGAACAGAGAGATAGAGGGTATGAATTTATGGCTGAGGGGCTGGTGCAGAGAGCAGGGATTTAGATTTCTGGACCACTGGGATCTCTTCTGGGCTAGGGGTGACTTGTACAAAAGGGACGGGTTACATCTTAACAGCAGGGGGACAAACATTCTGGCAGGCAGGTTTGCTAGTGTGACACCTGTGGCTTTAAACTAAGTTGTGGGGGGGAGGGGTTGACAAATTGTGAATATGAAGATGAGGTAAAAAAAGGGAATACAGGAGATATTGCAAAAGACTCTCGGAAGAATGGGAACAGAAGTTCTAGAGGGGAAAATAAATTTAGGGCAGGGCCAATTGTGACCGATGTGAGAGGGGAGGTGAATACAGAAGTTAAAGTGTTGTACTTAAATGCGCGTAGTATAAAAAATAAAGTGGATGAGCTTGAGGCTCAGTTAGTCATGGGCAAGTATGATGTTGTAGGGATCACTGAGACATGGCTACAAGAGGACCAGGGCTGGGAACTGAATATTCAGGGGTACACAACGTATAGAAAAGACAGACAGGTGGGCAGAGGGGGTGGGGTTGCTCTGATGGTAAGGAATGATATTCATTCCCTTGCAAGGGGTGACATAGAATCAGGAGATGTTGAATCAGTATGGATAGAAATGAGAAATTGTAAGGGTAAAAAGACCCTAATGGGAGTTATCTATAGGCCCCCAAACAGTAGCCTCGACATAGGGTGCAAGTTGAATCAGGAGATAAAATTGGCGTGTCAAAAATGTAATGCTACGGTAGTTATGGGAGATTTCAACATGCAGGTAGACTGGGAAAATCAGGTTGGAAATGGACCCCAGGAAAGAGAGTTTGTAGAGTGCCTTCGAGATGGATTCTTAGAACAGCTTGTACTGGAGCCTACCAGGGAGAAGGCAATTCTGGATTTAGTGTTGTGTAATGATCCTGATCTGATAAGGGGACTAGAGGTAAAAGAGCCATTAGGAGGCAGTGATCACAACATGATAAGTTTTACTCTGCAAATGGAAAGGCAGAAGGGAAAATCGGAAGTGTCGGTATTACAGTATAGCAAAGGGGATTAGAGAGGCATGAGGCAGGAGCTGGCCAAAATTGACTGGAAGGAGGCCCTAGCAGGGAAGACGGTAGAACAGCAATGGCAGGTATTCCTGGGAATAATGCAGAGGTTGCAGGATCAATTTATTCCAAAGAGGTGGAAAGACTCTAAGGGGAGTAAGAGACACCTGTGGCTGACGAGGGAAGTCAGGGACAGCATAAAAATTAAGGAGAGGAAGTATAACATAGCAAAGAAGAGTGGGAAGACAGAGGATTGGGACTCTTTTAAAGAGCAACAAAAGTTAACTAAAAAGGCAATACGGGGAGAAAAGATGAGGTACGAGGGTAAACTAACCAATAATATAAAAGAAGATAGCAAAAGTTTTTTTAGGTACGTGAAGAGGAAAAAAATAGTTAAGGCAAATGTGGGTCCCTTGAAGACAGAAGCGGGGGAATTTATTATGGGGAACAAAGAAATGGCAGACGAGTTAAACCGTTACTTTGGATCTGTCTTCACTGAGGAAGATACACACAATCTCCCAAATGTTCTAGGGGCCGGAGAACCTAGGGTGATGGAGGAACTGAAGGAAATCCACATTAGGCAGGAAATGGTTTTGGGTAGACTGATGGGACTGAAGGCTGATAAATCCCCAGGGCCTGATGGTCTGCATCCCAGGGTACTTAAGGAGGTGGCTCTAGAAATAGTGGAAGCATTGGAGATCATTTTTCAATGTTCTATAGTTTCAGGATCAGTTCCTGTGGATTGGAGGATAGCAAATGTTATCCCACTTTTTAAGAAAGCAGGGAGAGAGAAAACGGGTAATTATAGACCAGTTAGTCTGACATCAGTGGTGGGGAAGATGCTGGAGTCAATTATAAAAGACGAAATTGCTGAGCATTTGGATAGCAGTAACGGGATCATTCCGAGTCAGCATGGATTTACGAAGGGGAAATCATGCTTGACAAATCTACTGGAATTTTTTGAGGATGTAACTAGGAAAATTGACAGGGGCGAGTCAGTGGATGTGGTGTACCTCGACTTTCAGAAAGCCTTCGACAAGGTCCCACATAGGAGAATAGTGGGCAAAATTAGGGCACATGGTATTGGGGGTAGGGTACTGACATGGATAGAAAATTGGTTGACAGACAGAAAGCAAAGAGTGGGGATAAATGGGGCCCTTTCGGAATGGCAGGCAGTGACCAGTGGGGTACCGCAAGGTTCGGTGTTGGGACCCCAGCTATTTACGATATACATTAATGACTTAGACGAAGGGATTAAAAGTACCATTAGCAAATTTGCAGATAATACTAAGCTGGGGGGTAGTGTGAATTGTGAGGAAGATGCAATAAGGCTGCAGGGTGACTTGGACAGGTTGTGTGAGTGGGCGGATACATGGCAGATGCAGTTTAATGTAGATAAGTGTGAGGTTATTCACTTTGGAAGTAAGAATAGAAAGGCAGATTATTATCTGAATGGTGTCAAGTTAGGAGGAGGGGGAGTTCAACGAGATCTGGGTGTCCTAGTGCATCAGTCAATGAAAGGAAGCATGCAGGTACAGCAGGCAGTGAAGAAAGCCAATGGAATGTTGGCCTTCGTAACAAGAGGAGTTGAATATAGGAGCAAAGAGGTCCTTCTACAGTTGTACCGGGCCCTGGTGAGACCGCACCTGGAGTACTGTGTGCAGTTTTGGTCTCCAAATTTGAGGAAGGATATTCTTGCTATGGAGGGCGTGCAGCGTAGGTTCACTAGGTTAATTCCCGGAATGGCGGGACTGTCGTATGTTGAAAGGCTGGAGCGATTGGGCTTGTATACACTGGAATTTAGAAGGATGAGGGGGGATCTTATTGAAACATATAAGATAATTAGGGGATTGGACACATTAGAGGCAGGAAACATGTTCCCAATGTTGGGGGAGTCCAGAACAAGGGGCCACAGTTTAAGAATAAGGGGTAGGCCATTTAGAACGGAGATGAGGAAGAACTTTTTCAGTCAGAGAGTGGTGAAGGTGTGGAATTCTCTGCCTCAGAAGGCAGTGGAGGCCAGTTCGTTGGATGCTTTCAAGAGAGAGCTGGATAGAGCTCTTAAGGATAGCGGAGTGAGGGGGTATGGGGAGAAGGCAGGAACGGGGTACTGATTGAGAGTGATCAGCCATGATCGCATTGAATGGCGGTGCTGGCTCGAAGGGCTGAATGGCCTACTCCTGCACCTATTGTCTATTGTCTATTGTCTAAAACTCAGGAAGTCACGTTGCAGTTTTAGAGGATTTTGGTTAGGTCTTATTTGGAGCATTCTGTGTAGTTCTGGTTGCCCCAATTGCAGGAAGGATGTGGATGCTTTGGAGAGGATGTGGGAGAAGTTTGTTAGAATGCTGCCTGATTAGAGGGTATTAGCTACAAGGAGAGGTAGTACATTTACTCTGGAGTGTCGAAGGCTGAGGGGAGACCTGATACAGCATAAAAAATCATGAGAGGCATAGATAGGGTAGACAGTCAGAAGTTTTTTTCCCACGGTTAAACACTAAAGGGCATAGCATTAAGTTGAGAGGGATAAAACTTAAAGGAGATGAACTGGGCAAGTTTTTTTTACATAGAACGGTGGGCATCTGGGAGGTGCTGCCAGGAGTGGTGGCAGAGGCAGATAAGACAGTAGCATTTGAGAGGCTTTTAGATTAAGCACATGGATATGCAAGTAATGGGAGACAGATCACATGCCGGTAGAGGAGATTCGTTAAACTTGGCATTATGTTTGGCACAAACATTATGCGCCGAAGTGCCTGTTCCTGCCCTTTGCTGCTCTGTTCTGTGATCTTAACAGAGGATATACTTCTGTCTCCTCCACTGCCAAAGGTACTCGCACTTTGGAAATTATCCCAGCTGATAAATCGGTGACATCTTTCGAGACTATGAACAAAGTTGTTCATAAGATTGTCTTGGACCAATTTGTAACTGCATGTTAACTATTTTATGCATATGCACAGAGAGTTTATTTTATGGAAAATGTGCTGAACACATGGGACCACAAATAACTGGGGCAGTCACGGTGGTGCAGCAGTAGAGTTTCTGCCTTAAGTGAATGCAGCGCCGGAGACCCGGGTTCGATCCTGACTATGGGTGCTGTATGTATGCAGTTTGTACGTTCTCCCCATGACCTGCGTGGGTTTTCTCTGAGATCTTCGGTTTCTTCCCACACTCCAAAGACGTACGGGTTTGTAGGTTAATTGGCTTGGTACAAGTGTGAAAATTGTGGGTCTAGGATAGTGTTAATGTGCGAAGGGCCTGTTTCCGCGCTATATCTCTAAACTAAACTAAATTAAACTAAGCTGCAGTTAATGAAGGATGGAGACACTCATCCACAACGCAGGTGTCAGCAAAGAAAGATTAAACTTACAGTGCTTATCTTCTGCATGAAACAACCCATGGGTTTTATCTGTGAATACTAACAGTACAGCCAATCTATAACGCAGCTTCCAACCATTGGAATGTTCCCAACCGTCTTAAGCACCAAAAGCACGAGCCTTAAATATTCACAAAGCTCTTTAGCACTTTCCAGCATTATTTTAAATAAATACACAAATCAATCCAGTTTATTTTGCAAGTTATGTTACGTTGTTTAAATACACGTTTTAATAATATTTATGGGCTGTGATGATCTATGTCAATGCTGGGACTAGCTGCAAATTCCCAAGGAATTTAAGAGGGTTTTCCAGGAGTCAAATGAATTGCTGTAGGTCACGAGTCAGATTTCAGTAAGTGCAGATAAGGATGGCAGATCCATCTTCCTAAAGGGCATGAATGAACCAATGCATTTAATGTCACAGAGAAAGCACAAGAGACTATAGATACTGAAATTTATGGCAAAGGGGAGATAGAGGAACTTAACAGGTCAGGTAACATCTGTGGAGGGAAATGGAGAGTCGACATTTCAGTCAAGACTAAAAGAGTAGAGGGAAAGAATCCAGTATCAGGAGGGAAGGGAGGGTGAAACAAGAACTAGCAAGCAATAAGGGGGGTAGAGATGAGTCGGGACTGATTGGAAGATATCAGTCAGATGGGGAAGGGATGGGTGAAGAGCAAACAAAGGTGGGGAGGTGATAAATGGATCCAAATGCTGTAAATTCTGGAATCTATTAGGAAAGATAGGTGGATAATGGGACTGAATGAGAAGAAGTGGTGGGGAAGGGGATCCATTGGGAGGAATATGTGGGGGTGGAAGGGAAAAGCAGGATGACAGGGTAACTCAGTGGGTCAGGCAACATCTGTGGAGAGAAATGGACAATGTTTTAGGTCAGATAGACACAAAATGCTGGAGGAATTCAGCAGGACAGACTGGAGAGAAGGAATGGGTGACGTTTTGGGTCGAGACCCTTCTTCACCTTGACTGAAGAAGGGTCTCTACCCGAAATGTCACCCATTCCTTCTCCAGAGATGCTCTCTGTCCTGCTGAATTACTCCAGCATTTTGTGTCTATCTTCAGTGTAAAACAGCATCTGCAGTTCCTTCTTACATATTTTAGGTCAGGACCCTTCTTCAGCCTGAAGCAAGATCCCAACCTGAAATCTGTCCATTTTCCTTTACAGATGCTGCCTGACCCATAGAATTTCTTCAGCAGTTGAAGATTCTAACATCTGAGGTCTCTTGTGTCTAAGGTGTCAGGAGGTTGAGGGGAGGGGTAAGGTGGCAAGAAGAGCATATGTGAGAGGGCAAGGGTAGATAGGAGGAGAGGAAGGGCAGAGAAAGTGTGGATTACATGAAATCTGAGAACTCAAATGTGCAGGCTATTGAGTTGTAGACTACCCAGGCTAAAATATGAGGTGCTATTTTTCCAGTCTGCTTTTGGACTCATCCTGGCAGTGGAGGAGGCAGAGGATAAACAGGTCAAGGTGGAAAAGGGAATTAAAATTGTTGTCAATTGGGAGATCCAGATGGAGACATTCTATTAATATTCAGGTCTATGAATTCAGGCTTGAGTATTTTCTGTCACTGAGCATCTCCTTCCCCATGGAATTGAGGTTTACCACATATCGGAACCCCTAAAAGGTCAGTGCCTTATTCTGATGTTATGATATTTATCCCAGACTGCTGTGCGTGAAAAAACTATATCTGAGCCTCTCCTTTCCAAACGGTTTGATACACTTCAATGAGATCAGCTCTCATTCATCCTAACTCCAGGAAGTTTTTATCCATTTAACTTGATCTCACAACTCAATTTCCTCATCCCTGGATAGACACAAAATGCTGGAGTAACTCAGCGGGACAGGCAGCATCTCTGGAGATAAGGAATAGGTGACGTTTCGGGTCGTGACCCTTCTTCAGACCTCATCCCTGGAATTGTGCAGTCATTGAGCCTGGAGTCAAATATCCACAACCAAGACAGATTTCACGGTGTTCTATGTGTAGCTTCAAAATTAATAATCTATGTCGTCTTGATCGTGGCTGTGCATACTAAAATCCACAGCAAAGGATAGATGCCACAAGCTAGAGCAAAGAGTGAGAGGCTTTACCTGCAGTTACAGAGATAGCATGCCCGACAATGTTGCCCGTCTGTTTTTATTCCACATTTGACAGCACTTATCTGGCAGCACTCTGATGAAAGGTAAACTATCTGCAATTATTTTTCTTTCACCAGAGGTGCTGCTTGACTGGTGGAGTATTGGCAACATTTTCTGATTTTGTTTCAGCTTTCCAGCATCCAGTTCCTTTTTGCAGATTGACGTCATGGTCTATTCTGCGGAAAACCTAATTGCTTACATTTTCCTGCTGTTGACAGAGTGCGTGCACTGTTTTTATGAAGGAAAAAATGAACTACTGATTTAATATAAAACTATCACATGGAAACGCTGGTCAGAAAATTTAGGTCTGTAGAGTTGACAGTCTTTGAAAAGCTTGGTTTTGTTCCTCCTTTGAGCCTTAAGAACTGTCCGAAGAAATGACTCTGAACCAAAAGCGATGCGTTGATTTTCTATTTGCTTGTGCTGTCTGGGGCATGAGCCAGATATCTGGAATATCCCCATGGTCAACCCAAACAATATCACTGTAATCAGTCATAAGTTTTAGCAATGTCAAACCACTGAAAAATAAAATTACTGACTGTATTTCTTAAAGGCCTCTTTCAGACAAACAGGAGATTATTGTGAGCAGCTTCCCACTTTTTTAAGACAAAGCATTGCAGTTTCATATTGAACTGCCTTGTGAGCTGTTTCCTGTGTGACACTTTCTGCTGATAAATCTGCCTTATCTTTCGCTTCACACGGCTTTATCTGAAAAAAAATTCTTCAAGCATTAGAATTAGATTAAGTGTGTTTTTCCACTCAAACTCTTACAGGCTGCAGCTCAATCTTATTTATCCCATGGAAGCAGCACAGTCTCCTGAGACTTAGCACCGAGTGCAATCGGTATTTTATAAGTGCAAGAATGTTGTGCAATTGAAAGAGAAATATTACTGCGGCATTTGTGTCCAAACATTACTGCACGTGTTAACATGAATCTAGATGAGCTCCAAAATCAATTTAATTTCCTTTCCATAGACCATAATTAGAGAGGATGTATTTGAGCCAGATGTTGGAAATTAATTAATCGTGACCAAAGCACTCTCTTTGTGGGTTGATTTGTTGTTATTATTATTATAATAAAGCAGTCTGCTGAACCAGAGCCACTGAACAACCTGTTAAAAAGACTGACGGATTTACTTTAACATGAGGCTCAGCATACTTACAGTGGCTACAAAAACTGAATGAGACAGGGAATTTAAAGCAGAAGATATTCCTGGGGGTTCATTGAACGAATCAAATTTAGCTCTGAGCAATTAATCTTTATAAAGTGCAAAGCACTAAACCAGATTATCTGGTACCTCCTCCCTTGACTCTGTCCAGGGACCCCGACAGTCCTTTCAGGTTAGGCAGAGGTTCCCTTGTACCTCCTCCAACCTCAACTACTGTATCCGTTGTTCAAGATGTGGACTCTTATACATCGGCGAGATCAAACGTAGACTGGGCGATCGTTTTGCTGAACATCTTTGCTCAGTCCGCCTGGACCTACCTGATCTCCTGGTTGCCAAACACTTTAATTCCCCCTCCCATTTCCAAACTGACCTTTCTGTCCTAGGTCTCTATTGTCAGAGTGAGGTTAAACGCAAGTTGGAGGAACAACATCTCATATTTCGTTTGAGCAGCTTACAACCCAGTTGATATTGATATCTCTAACCTCGAGTTACCTTTGCATTCCCTCTCTCTCCACCCTTGCATTCCCTCTCTCTCCTTCCACAACCAATTTGCACCAACTTTACACTCTCGCCTAGCAAACAGCTCACAATGGTCTGTTTCCTTTATCATCGTTACTTTTTTGCAAATCTTTCATTCATTTGTTCTCTCCACATCACCATCTATATCTCTTGTTTCCCTTTCCCCTGACTAGTCTGAAGAAGGCTCTTGACCCGAAACGTCACCCATTCCTTCTCTCTAGAGATACGGTCTATCCCGCTGAGTTACTCCAGCATTTTGTGTCTATCTGGTAATCTTAATATTTTGGTTGTTTATGGAAACTTGTGCTGCACGAATAATGTGGTATTTCCATGAAATAACGCGATTGCCATTACCTTTTGGAAATAATTGTGGTAACCATCTGAGGCACACACTGCTGTCCAGCATGGCCAAAATATCAGCATTACTCTAAATAAAAAGCATGGTTCAGGTGCAGAGATTGACCATGTGCCTTCCTTCAGTGGGATCAGAATAACTTGAATAGGCTTGAGAGAGAATGTGTTGAAAACACTCAAAATACTGGAGTAACTCAGCAGGCCAGGCAGCATCTCTGGAGAAACGGAATAGGCGGCATTTCGGGTCGAGACCCTTCTTCAGAATGAGAGTCAGGGGAGAGGGAAACTGGAGTTATGAAAAGGTACAGAACAAAATAAGAGCCGGCACTGTTGGCCAAGGAGCTCACAATGGTCCATTGTTGGCTGTAGAGGTGATGTGAACAGTGAAACTAGCAGGACAACTAGGGTGGGGGAGGGGTGGAAGGAGAGGGAATGCGAAGTTTACTTGACATTAGTGAAATCAATATTCATACTAGTGGGTTGTAAGCTGCCCGAGCGAAACATGAGGTGCTGTTCCTCCAATTTGCATGTGGCCTCACTCTGACAGTGGAGGAGGCCCAGGATAGAAAGGTCAGTATGGGAATGGGAAGGGGAGTTGAAATGTTTGGCAACCGGGAGATCACGTAGGCCAAGGTGGACTTAGCCTAGGTGTTCAGCGAAACGATCACCCAGTCTACGCTTGGTTTCGCCCATTAATACCCCTTTCATTAAGTTGCATTGATAGCCATGTTTATTTGGTTCGCCAATCGATTGAAAAACATTTGCTGATCAGCTTATAGCAGGCTGAGAACACTCAACCCAGATGGTTGATGTTTCTGTATGTCTGTTGAAAATCTAGTTCCACACTGAGATTATCAATCTATACCCCATTTCATTGCTCCTCCCCAGTATCCTTTGTCATCTGATATGTGTGTCTCGGTGCATCTTCCAACAGATTAATCACCATCATGCAAGTACCATTTTTAATAAAAGCTTAGTTGATACATTTAAATGAATTGGACAAGCATAAAATCTATGCTTTTAATCTGCATACACTTGCAACAACAAATATTGAACAAATTATATCCCTAAAATGTTAATAAATATTATCAAAACAAACACGTACTCAGACCAGTTTTCAAAATAGTAATTGAATCTTTAGAGTTCATATTGTCTTCACATGTTCCCTTTACAATTACATAAGATTTGACTTAAACAGACCCTCTGATTAAATTACCGAGCTGCAACTCTTTCAAGCGTCCGCTATTTCAATCCTGCACCGTGAACATGCCAATCAATATGCACAGCTTCTCCGCCTGCATATTGCAGTAAGGAACGTCAACTCCAATTGGACGTTATCCTGGAGGATACATAACATGACTTTCCACCTCTAGATACACCCCCACCCCTTTCACAACCCTCCTCCACACACGCCACACATTTTACCGCCAACACGGTTTGATTAAGCAACCTGAATTGAAGTGTTAACTACACATGCTGCGGACCTGCTAGGTACTTGCAGCATTTTTGTCTTTTATTTCAGATTTGCAACATTTGCAATCTTTTTGAATTTTTCTGAATTTTTGATGAAACCTGGCATCAATCGATATTTTCAAAATAAAAGTTCAACAAACATTACATTGAGAGAGAGTTTTTTCTTATATTAATGCATCCATGATTTTTCTCAAAGAATATAGATCCAATAATGCTTTGGAAGTCAGCTTTAATTTCTGGAAACTGCAGCATATTCCTGCTGGGTTGAGAGCTCTTGGCGTAATATCAAATACATTTGTTTAATGTTATTTTATTCATTTGCTGCAGTTTGTTGATTAAATACGTAGTAGAATAATGTGCATGCGTGTCTTACAAATGTTGAAAAAAGCGGTAGAAGGTCAATTTTAAATCATTAATACATGTAGGGCTTGGGCAGAGATAGATGGTATGAGTGACTGAGCCTGGATTGTGTTTCGAAACGGCATTTGGCCCATTGATTCTATGCCAGCGCACAAGGTTTGTTTTTACGGTGGCATTTGGTTTCACAATTGTAGAGGAGGCCACAATGTGATCACTAAAGTCTGTTCACTGGATTGGAGGAAATACATGTAAATTGATATTACATTTAGAAAGGCAGTTTAGGACTTCAGAGAAGAAGGCAAAGGACAGTGAAGAAAGCGAATGGTATGTTAGCATTCATAGCAAGAGGATTTGAGTGTAGGAGCAGGGAGGTTCTGCTGCAGTTGTGTAGGGCCTTGGTGAGACCGCACCTGGAGTATTGTGTACAGTTTTGGTCTCCTAATCTGAGGAAAGACATTCTAGCCTTAGAGGGAGTACAGAGAAGGTTCACCAGATTGATCCCTGGGATGGCGGGACTTTCATATGAAGAAAGACTGGATAGACTAGGCTTATACTCGCTGGAATTTAGAAGACTGAGGGAGGATCTTATTGAAACATATAAAATTCTTAAGGGGTTGGAGAGGCTAGATGCGGGAAGATTGTTCCCGATGTTGGGGAAGTCCAGAACCAGGGGTCACAGCTTAAGGATAAGGGGGAAGTCTTTTAAGACCGAGATGAGAAAACATTTCTTCACACAGAGAGTGGTGAGTCTGTGGAATTCTCTGCCACAGAAGGTAGTTGAGGCCAGTTCATTGGCTATATTTAAGAGGGAGTTAGATGTGGCCCTTGTGGCTAAAGGGAACAGGGGGTATGGAGAGAAGGCAGGTACAGGTTACTGAGCTGGGTGATCAGCCATGATCATATTGAATGGCGGTGCGTACAGGCTCGAAGGGCCGAATGGCCTACTCCTGCACCTATTTTCTATGTTTTCTATGTTTTCTATGACAGATGTTGCATCCCCTGCTGTTGCTTGCAGAACTGCAATAAGACAGAAAGTACAGTGCCCTCCATAATGTTTGGGACAAAGACCCATCATTTATTTATTTGCCGCTCTACTCCACAATAAACGAGTTCGGTATCTCGACTGCCTTGATCTTCCACCGATCTGCCGCATCACTAGCCGACCGACAGGCACTATCGGTGTGACTTCTGCCACCACCATTTCATCTACTCCTCCTCTCTGGAGATCCACAGGGGGACTCACATTGGGGTAGAAGGCAAGGTGGTCCTACTGCAGCTGCAGGGCCTTGGTGAGGCCACACCTAGAGTATTGTGTGCATTCAATACTCCAGGTGCTTGTCACTCACACCAAAAGCGCCTGTTGGTCGGCCAGTGCTGCAGCAGATCGGAGGAAGAAGAGCTGAGGAAGCTCTTGTTGCAGGTCTTGCACTGTGGAAGCGCTGATGGATCAGCAGTAACGAGGCACTGCAGTAATCCCTGCCGCACGCTTCGCACCTGAAGGGCCGCTTGGCCGGTGCGTCCGCAGGCAAGAAGTGTTACAGAACACTTTGCTGCAAACCTCTCAGCCGAACGGCAGCTCCCGCCCGTGGCTGCGCCGGTGGTGGGCTCTCAGCTGCAACAGGCTGCCGAAAGCTCGGCCGTGAGACCTCGCAGGTGAGCGGGGTCTCGCTGCTGTGCAAGAGCCAGGTAGCCAGCGCTGCGGAAAACTTTCCCGCATGCGTCGGAGCTGGAACGGGAGCCGCCCGCTCCTGTCTGCGCACCTGTCTGCGCACGGGTTGCGAATACCCGGCCGCCGGTGGATGCGACGGTCTTGCGCCAACTGCGGACGTACGGGGAAGAACTCGCCACAGAGCCTCCAGCGGAATTCTTGCTTGCTGGTGTGCAAGCACCAGTGTTGCAACAGTGCCGAGGCTGCAAGCCTTGCATTGGAAGGGCTAGTCACTGGTGTGCCTGTGTCTTAGCCTCGCCAAATTCGAGGACTGCCCGAAGCCCTTTCCCACACCTCGCATCTGAACAGCTCGGCCGTATGCATCCGCAGTTGGCCCGGCAGCTGGGTGAAAGTCCAACCGCACAGCCCGCAACCGTGTGGCTATTTCCCCATTGCCCGGGATGGAGGACAAGCCAGGCTAAAACTCCAGCGGACTCCCTCTTCCCCGCCGCGACGCCTGGAAAACAAGGGCAACAATCACACTCCTTCCTCATCATCTTTTTTCCTGTTTGGGCACAAGATATAAAAGCTTGCAATCACTAATCACCAGATTCAAGAGCCATTTCTTCCCCGCTGTTATCAACCAGCGAGAATATTTAGCTCTTGTGACCTATGACCTGTGTATGCGCATTTGAGATACCAAACTCGCTTATTTGAGATTTGTAATAGAAAAAAATCACGTGGTTAAAGTGCACATTGTCAGATTTTATTAAAATTTTCATACATTTTCATACATTTTGGTTTCACCATGTAGAAATTACAGCTGTGCTTATACATAGTCCCCACATTTCAGGGCACCATAATAATTGGGACACATGGCTTCACAGATGTTTGTAATTGCTTAGGTGTGTTTAAATGCCTTCTTAATGCAGGTATAAGAGAGCTCTCAGCACCTAGTCTTTCCTCCAGTCTTTCCATCACCTTTGGAAACTTTTATTGCTGTTTATCAACATGAGGACCAATGTTGTGTCAATGAAAGTCAAAGAAGCCATTATGAGACTGAGAAACAAGAATAAACCTGTTAGAGACATCAGCCAAGCAGGCTTACCAAAATCAACTGTTTGGAACATAATTAAGAAGAAAGAGAGCACTGCTGAGCTTACTAATCGCAAAGGGACTGGCAGGACAAGGAAGCCATCCATAGCTGATGGCAAAAGAATTCTCTCTATAATAAAGAAAAATCCCCAAACACCTGACCGACAGATTAAAAAAACTTTTCAGGAGTCAGGTGTGGATTTGTCAATGACCACTGTCCGCAGAAGACTTCATGAACAGAAATATAGGTGCTAGATGCAAACCACTGGTTAGCCGCAAAAATAGGATGACCAGGTTACAGTTTGCCAAGAAGGTCTGGAAAAAGGTCTTGTGGACAGATGAGACGAAGATCAACTTATATCAGAGTGATGGCAAGAGCAAAGTATGGAGGAGAGAAGGAACTGTCCAAGATCCAAAGCATCCCACCTCATCTGTGAAACACTGTGGTGAGGGTATTATGGCCTGGGCATGTATGGCTGCTGAAGGTACTGGCTCACATATCTTCATTGATGATACAACTGCTGATGGTAGTAGCATAATGAATTCTCATGTGTATTGACACATCCTATCTGCTCAAGTTCAAACAAATGCCTCAAAACTCATTGGCCTGCAGTTCATTCTACAGCAAGACTATGATCTTAAACATACTGCTAAAGCAACAAAGGAGTCTTTCAAAGCTAAAACATGGTCAATTCAATCACCTGATCTGAACCCAATTGAGCATGCTTTTTATATGCTGAAGAGAAAACTGAAGGGGACTAGCCCCCAAAACAACCATAAGCTAAAGATGGCTGCAATACAGGCCTGGCAAAGCATCACCAGAGAAGACACCCAGCAACTGGTGATGTAATTCAATCAGTCATTGCATGCAAAGGATATGCAACAAAATATTAAACATGACTTCCTTCATTTATATGACATTGATGTGTCCCAAACATTATGGTGCCCTGAAATGGGGGAACTATGTATAAACACTGCTGTAATCTCTACATGGTGAAACCAAAATGTATAAAAATGGCCTTTATTAAAATCTGACAATGTGCACTTTAACCACATGTGATTTTTTCTATTACAAATCTCAAATTGTGGAGTACAGAGGTAAATAAATAAATGATGGATCTTTGTCCCAAACATTATGGAGGGCACAGTAGTTGGTGGGGACAGAAGGGTAGATCAGGGAGTTGGTAAGGTCCCTACCTATTGGGGGATAGACATCAAATGTTACACATTCCTAGAGATTAACATGATAGGAGAGACTAGAATGCATCAGGAATAATGACTAGCCTCATCATAATTTGTATCATACTAATCCAATCAGGTGGAAAATAAGTTATAAACCTTTAGTTAAAATTCAGAATGAACAATTAGTCAAGTATCGAAAAATTGATCCCCCTCAGTTCTAGCCTCACATATCTTTGCCCTAACAGCTGATTAATAGACACGTTTCATTATGTGGCCAGCAAACACTTTCAAATTGTTATAAATGCAAAAGAAGTCACAGCTATTGTCCATCCCTTTAAGAAAACCTCAAATTCAGTCCCCCCATAAAGAATCCCTCTTCTAAATATTCCCAGGTCACTGCAACTTTGCCCCTTAAGATTTTTGAGTACATATTTATTTAATTCAGGATTGGGTTACAAGAAACTGCAGATGGAGATACGAGAAGCTGCAGATTCAGGAATCTCGAGCAAACCTCAGTCAGTCTAAAGATAGGTCCCGATAAAAATCACCATCTGTCCATTCCTTACACAGATGCTGACATAAGGTCATAGGTCAAAAGGACATAAGGAATAAGAGTAGAATTAGGCCATTCTGCCATTCAATCTTGGCTGATCTATCTCTCCCTCCTAACCCCATTCTCCCCATAACCTCTCATATCTGTACTAATAACCTCTCACACTATCTCTGCCTAAAAAATATCCACTGATGGCCTCCACAGCCTTCTGTGGCAAAGAATTCCACAGATTCAACACCCTCTGACTAAAGAAATTTCTCCTCATCTCCTTCCTAAAAGAAAGTCCTTTCATTCGGAGGCTATGACCTCTAGTTCCAGACTTTCCCACTAATGGAAACATCCTCTTCACATCCACTCTATCCAACTGTCTGACCCACTGAGTTCCTCCAGTGCTGTGTTTTGCTTAGGTTATGTTTTAAAAGCTGACAATTATATTGGATCAACTGATATTATCTAAATTAATGACAAGGGAAAATACACTGTTTTCTTTTCAGCGTTCTTCAGAAGCTTGGTCACCTGAATACACTGGAAATGGCAGAGTTGGCTGGAAATGCAATATCAAGAACATTTGTCTATACTATTGATAAAAGGATAGTTACCCAACTGCACCGCTTGCAAACTGCAACCGAAGGATCAGAGACTTCCAAGACCAGGCTAAGATTAAATCTGAGTCAAGGACAGTTATATGTGGTCCATCCAAAATTGTCAAAAAAGTACATCAGTCTCACGATGATCTTGAAGCAGAAAGGACTGCGGGTCCACTGGGATTTAAATGGTAATGTGGTGCGACTGGCAAGGTAAGAACGATGAGATTGCTTCAAGCAAAAACAGTATAAGGTGCCTTTCAATTGCACTACACCCTGAAAATAATCTGTTGATCTATTCTGATACCACACCAATTAAAAGTGACACACAATGAGCTTTCTAAACTCACTGAAATACATACTTCTGACTCTGACACACTGCTTATTTTTTGACGTGCCTTTGTTTAAATGCTTTATCACATGCACTTTAATTATCCCGTCTCAACAATTCAGAATCTTCATTTAATCAGCTGACTCTGGGTTGGAGCCCTTTCTCACTTTCCTGATAATCAATTCAAATCCTTTCCAATCCCCCTCTAGTTTTTCACTACCCTATTTAGTTGATAAGCTCCATCAACCTACTGTTGAAGCAGTTGGGAACCTATTGTTCCCCTGATCTCTTGTTCTCTGGATCATTTACCCCACAATTTAACATTACCATTTTATAGACCAAATTTCAGACATCTACATTCACATTCTCTGAGAAATAGACTTGGTCTTGATTTCAGGGTTTAAGAGTAACCATTGTTCATCTCTCTGCTCAAAATTTTCCATTTACTTGCTTCACTAAGGCCAGTTTCTGTATTTAAATTTCTGAATTTATCTTCTGTGAAGGACACGATGACCAACTTGTGTAAGAAGGAAGTGCAGATGATGGTTTAAACCGAAGATAGACACAGAAAGCTGGAGTAACTCAGCGGGACAAGCAGCATCTCTGGAGAGAAGTGACGTTTCGGGTCGAGTCCCTTCTACTGAATGTGACCAACTTGTTTTTGTTGAAGGATTTGGGGAAAATTTTGATACTTGAACCAACTACTTGAGGGGTAAATAAATGGCAAAATCCACTTAAGGTTTAGTAATTTCCAGGGTCCTGGGCTTAGCGGATGAACCCAGCGTTTATTGCCAATTCCCAAATACCCTTTCGGAAGGTGGTGCTGGGCCACTTCAGAGGGCATTTAAGAATCCATCACATGGCACAAATCTCGGTTTACATAGGCCAGGCCTGGCAAACATGGCAGATTTCCTTTCCATGTTATGGAACCAGATGGCTGTTTATAATGATCTCATAAAATGTTGTGATTAAATGTAGAAATTATCAATATTCTCAATTACGTTATTTGAGAAAAAGATGCCTTTCAATTAGACAATAGACGCAGGAGTAGGCCATTCGGCCCTTCGAGCCAGCACCACCATTCAATGTGATCATGGCTGATCATTCGCAATCAGTACCCGTTCCTGCCTTCTCCCCATACCCCCTGACTCCGCTATCCTTAATTGCACTGAACACCTCAGAAGATTCTCGTCTGATACCACACAAATTAAAAGTGACACACAACTAGCTTTCTAAACTCACCAAGAATACACTTTATATTCATGGTGGTGACAGAAAGATTGATTTGCATTTAATTTCAGACAATTAAGTTTGTTTTGAAATGTAGTTATTGTTATGATGCCAGATTGGACAATAAGATCTTACAAACAGCAATGTGATGAGCAGAAAATCTGGTTTAATGGTCTTGTTTGAAGGCTAATCATTAACTGGACAGCAAGGATGACTTCTCTGTATTTTTCAAAATGGTGCATGAAGCAGCATAGAGAGTTGCAATCTCATCTAAACAACAGCCCCTCTGACACAACAAACCTTCATCAGAAATGCACCAAAGTAGCTGACTCGATTTCAGTGCTCAGTATACCTGGAATGGGACTTGAACCTCTAGCATTCTGATTGACTGATCCACTGGCTCACTCAGTGTGCTCTTGCTGTGCACAACATACAATATGGTGATCTGAATGTGTACAAGTTTATCTCTGTGGCCTAGGGTCAACTGATGTTACAACTGTCTTCAGTGGAATTGTGTGCAAGTCCTTCAATATTTACAAGGAGCAATACTGATAACCAACTGTTTTTTAAGCTGACTTGCAAGGGAATCAAAATAGTTCCTTTACTTAGTCTTTTGAAGAATGCTTGTGCTATAAACAGCCAAGACAGCAATATGCGATATTTAAAAAATACAGCTGAAGTTATGTTTAATATTAAATATCCAATAATAATGTTTTTTGAATTATTAATTTTGAATGGAATATTATTTTGTAGGCACTCCACCACAGTATTTGCCATCCACACATCCCATTTCATAACATCAACCAAAATGTTACCCGAATAGAGAAAATGAGGATTCACAGTACATGTCAAAACCTGTCGGTTTTCCCATCGTTTAGTTAGAAACTTCAACAAAACCTCAGCTGGAATGTTAGCAATGACAAGCATGTAGTGAGTGGTACTGACAAGTTGAGAGTAGCCGAGACAATTGAAGGATACGAGTGAAGGTTGAGTTTCTCGATCTGTCAAGCCTCTCTTTAGATCTGGCAAATTATTAATTGGAAAATCTGATATATATCCTTCGAGTGTGCAGACATGTATTCAAAAAACAACATTGCATATATCCTTCAATTCCTTTGAGATCTTAGCACATTGGCAAGGGAAACATATTGTCCATTTGCATCAGACCTAGAGAAGTGGCAGCAGGCCGTTCCCTCGAGCCTCTCTCACCCCTTTGTGCTTCCATAGTTTTATTTTGTGGGGGAAGGGGTCCAATGGTACTTTATTTGTCACATATACCGAGGTACAGTGAAATTCATGTTTGTATACAGTTCAGTGCAAGTATCACTATACAAGAGCACTCAGATACATCTTAGATAAGCATCTTAGATGCAGTCCGAATGTATAGTAGTAGTACACTGAGACAGTATACAGAGTCGCCAGATTTGGTGCCATTGAAGTCCCAGTTGTTGTAAGTGCAGGGTTCTTGACCTGACCACAAAGGCCCGTTGGCCAAACTGTATTGTTCGGTCAGCCTGGCCCTGTGTAGCTGTGGTATCCTCCGCCGCTATTCCGCCATTGCTTTGTCCAGTCCACGCACATAGCCTCTTGGAGCGGCAACTTGACCAGCCGAGCCCCAGGCTGTTACAGGGCCTCCAGCGGCCCACTCCACCATCAAGGCCATGTACTCCCTCCCGCTGCGACCCACTTACTGGCCCTCCGTCTGACTCCATCCGCTCTGGACAGGCGAGCCAGACCTTCTAAGTGAGTCTGCACCGAGCGAGTGCTTGATCCTCGGCGGGCAAGCCGGGCCTCAGGGTAGGTCCTCTGTCCTTGGTCCATGGCAGGTGAGCCAGATCTTCCAGCGGATCCACACTGAGCGAGTCCTCTATCTTCAGTGGGCGAGCCAGGCCTCAGGGTGGGCCCTCCATCCTCGGTCCGCGGTGGGCGAGCCTGATCTTCTATCTCTAGTAGGGTAAGTAGAGATTTTTTGGGCTTTGGGGAGTAGAGTCGAGGTACTTGCTACATAGTGTCCAACCACGGACCTATTTTTTACAGATACTTATTTATTAGATTGGCAAGGTTAATTTCTTATCAACAATCATACCCAGGATGTGATGCAATTAACAATGTTAATGCAACTGAATATCAAGGAAAAGCAGGTAGGATTACTTTAGCTGTGAGGAATCATGAGCATTGTACACACATCAGGCAATGGGATTTGCCATTCAGCAGAATGCACCTAGATCTTTCCCCATGCAGACATATTATAGCTTTATTTTCTGAGAAATTACAATGGAACTACTTGGCTGTACTGAATACATTAGATTATTTTAAATATATAGATCAGCAAGTTTGTGTGAAAGAACCAAAATCTCATCCATTATAATCGTAGCTATTTATCTGTTCTTTCTTCAAAAAAAGGTTTTAATATTACACAGGTAAGATACAATCATAACAAATCATCAAGACACTATATTAACTGGCTATTAATAGTTCCCTAGTCAATAAGATGGGAATTTGCTCAAAACAATCAATCATTACAGAATCATTTAAATTACAGTTTTAAACTGGTTGCATTATTGAGGATTAATAAATAAACAAACAACAAGGCCATGATTTTTTGAAGTTAACCACTTCTTCAATAAACTATTCAGAAGACTATAATTAAACATCACGACCATAGACCAAGCTTTTTTGCAGAAACTATTTTTTTTACATCAAACATTATTATATCTGAGTTGAAACATCAAAACTAAAGCCAAGGATCAGGGTTAATGGTTTTATAGACTTAATGTTGTGAGGTGAGGCATCATCTATCCCTCCCTACATCTTCCCAATGAAGAAACAAGGAACTGCAGATGCTGGAATATAAAAGAAAGACACAAAGTGCTGGGTTAACTCAGCAGGTCAGGCAGCATCTCTGGAGAAGTCCTTCCAGTTGAGACAGAGGTAGTGAGACTGTGGGCCAAAGAGCCTGTTCTTGTGCTGGACATTTCAATGTTCTGTATTTCCAAAGCCACAAACAAGGCTGCAGAAGTAAGGCTTTGTTTCTTTATCCTTATATTGTTTCTCCCTGTGAAACAATGGAGACTTCCCAATGCAACTGATCAAAGAGATGTTGGCAAGGGTTTTGATAAATTGCTCACCTTCTCCGTGGACCAATGAAGGTAAAAACTATAGCTTTCTTTTGAACATCCCACTGATAAAAAGTTGCTTATTTCTATACCTTTCACATCACCTACTGGGAACCCCATAGCGTTTTACATCCCAGAGATATGTGGGTTTGTAGGTAAATTACCCTCTGCAAAATCGCCCCTAATGTGTAGGGAGTGGATGCAAAAGTTGGATAACAAAACTAGTGTGATAGCTCCAAACTAGAGATACCAGATGGCCAGGGTAGACACAAAATGCTGGAGTAACTCAGCAGGACAGGCAGCATCTCTGGAGAGAAGGAATGGGTGACGTTTCAGGTCAGGACCCTTCTTCAGACTGAATACTCCAGCATTTTGCGTCTACCTTCGATTTCAACCAGCATCTGCAGTTCTTTCCCACCAGGTGGCCAGTCTTGCTGCCATTCCTTGCATTTCAAACCCCAGAAAATGCAGCACTTTTCCTTTTATGTGCTTCTTTCTTGCTATCAAGGTTCCTAGGCACTATTGCCAAATATTGAATCAACTTGCTTGTCCATCCAGGCAACGGAACCATTCTTATTTCATGCATAACCATGTATTCATTAAATGTCATAAGAACAACAAACAAAGAGCTTGTTTCCCCTCCAAAATTAAACTGCAAGATATACTGCTATTCTGCTGTCTAGTTCTGCTTTCATTAACGTCATTGAAAGTCAACATTTCATTAGTCCCCACAAACCTGCTGAAATATACGTTGCATTGAGATAAATTCTCTGACATCTTCATTCCTTTTATTTATTAAAAACATTCCTTAGAAGGAAACAGAAGGCAATGCAACTTATGGCATGCATTCATTTATCATATGAAATCATTCATTTCAGTGAACAGGTGAGATCCTGGCAGAGGATGACATATGATGGTTGCCAGTGAAAAGAATTAAAAGCAGAAATATTAGAGGAGTAAATCTATAGCAAATCTAGAAATCAACTGGTCAATCATTAGGCAGTAATGTTTGATGGTTAATTAATGATACGAGTCCCATTTCATTCCGATGATAGACCATCATGTTAGTTTTAATCCATTTTCAATCAGCAGGCTTAAATTTATACAGATTTTTGAACATTACTTAAAGTGAAATTACCTGCCTAAGGTCAAGGCAGATTCTCTGCTCTCACGATGGAAAAGCTCAAAGAATTACGGATCTCCAAGAAATGTATCCTAACTAATTGTTCCTTATCCCAAGACCGATTCCTGGATCTAGAATCTCCAGCCTAAGGAAAGAGCCAGTTAACATTGAACCTGTTAATCCTGATCAGAATCTTCTTAAACAAAAGCCCCCCCCCCCTCTCCCCCAATCTCCCTTTTCATAAATCCAAAGAGTATTGTTCAATCTGAATCTAAAGAATAAATCTTAATAGAGCAGAGTTTAGGCTTTGCTTTTTCTTCATTCTTTTCTCTTATGCCTTAATGGAAGCTTCTATAACCATATGATTTTACTTTTTCCATTTCTGAGCACAAGCTAAACGCTAGAATCTGCTTGTGCTAATATCCTCTTTTCAGCCAGCCCCTCGGAAGGACAAGCAACTGGCTGAACGTGCCCACTAATGCACCTGCAATTGGCCAATGTTGTTGGCCTCACCTTTCTAGAATTGAAATTCATCATTAGATGAGTAATGGCATCATTACAAAAAGACTTGCACTTGTGCAACTTCTGCCACAACATTTAAAGACTAATCAGGTATGTTTCAAATGCAGATAATGTACAGTGGAACACATTGTATTGAGCACACCAAACACTCAAGCAACAATAACCAGATAATGTAAGTTTTGAGGTGATAATAAATGTGGAATAATTGTTTGGAATTGCCACGGGTTTATTATGTCTCCCTTAGGAAGATTATGATGTTTGAAAGAAACCTTGTTGGAGAGTGCAGTTCTCCTCCAGTGCAGTGCTTGACAGCCTGAATTGAGGCTTAAACCAGAATCATGAGTACCATTCCGATGAGAGCGCCAAACATCAAGCCACTGGAGGCAGTTGTATTCAGTAGAGGAATATCCAATTATTATTTTTACTTTCTTTACTTTCTGTCCTTAATTAAGCTCAAAACTACAATAAATTATGTCGGACATGATTATATATCAATTTGAAGATAGACACAAAATGTTGGAGTAACTCAGCGGTACTGAGTTGCGTCTATCTTTGGTTTAAATCATCATCTGCAGGTCCTTCCTATATATTAATTTGGTTGATTAAATGTTAAGATTTAAAATGTTAAGATGATATGTTAAGATTTAAGGAAGCAGATTATTATTTCAATGGTGTCAGATTAGGTAAAGGGGAAGTGCAATGAGACCTTGGTGTCCTTGTACACCAGTCACCAGCAGGCAGTAAAGAAAGCTAATGGCATGTTGGCCTTCATAACGAGAGGATTTGAGTATAGGAGTAAAAAGGTCCTTCTGCAGTTGTATAGGGCCCTGGTGAGATCACATATGGAGTATTGGGTGCAGTTTTGGTCTCCAAATTTGAGGAAGGACGTTCTTGTTATTGAGGCAGTACAGCATAGGTTCATGAGGTTAATCCCTGGGATGGAGAGACTGTCATATGATAAAAGATTGGAAAGACTGGGCTTGTATTCACCGCAGTTTAGAAGGATAAGAGGGGATCTTGTGGAGACGTATAAAATTATAAAAGGACTAGACAAGCTAGATGCAGGAAAAATGTTCTCAATGTTGGGGGAGTCTAGTTCCAGGGAACACAGTCTAAGAATAAAGGGGAGCCCATTTAAAACTGAGGTGAGAAGAAACTTTTTCACCCAGAGAGTTGTGAATTTGTGGAATTCTCTGCCACAGAATGTAGTGAAAGCCAATTCACTGGATGAATTTAAAAGAGAGTTAGATAGAGCTCTCGGGGCTAGTGGGATCAAGGGATATGGATAGAGGGCAGGCACAGATTACTGAATGTAGATGATCAGCCATGATCACAATGAATGATGGTGCTGGCTCTAAAGGCCAAATGGCCTCCTCCTGCACCTATTTTCTATGTTTCTATGTTTCTATAAGATGCCAAGAAAACAAAACAGATGCAAATGAGATAGAGTAGAAGTTAGACACAAAATGCTGGATTAACTCAGCGGGACAGGCAGCATCTCTGGAGAAAAGGATTGGGTGATGTTATGGGTCGAGAACCTTCTTCGGACTGATGTCAGGGGAGTAGGTGGGGCAGAAATAAACAGTAGTCAGAGACAGTAAGACTGGTGGGAGAACTGGGAAGGAGGGGATGGAGAGAGAGGGAAAGCAAGGGCTATTTGAAGTTAGAGAAGTCAATGTTTAAACCGCCTCGGTGTAAGCTACCCAAGTGAAATATGAGATGATGTTCCTCCACTTTGTGCTGGGCCTCATTCTGACAATGGAGGAGAACCAGGACAGAAAAGTCAGATTGGGAATGGGAGGGGGAGTTAAAGTGCTGAGCAACCGGGAGATCAGGTAGGTTAAGGCGCACTGAGCGGAGGTGTTCAGCGAAACGATCACCGAGCCTGCGCTTGGTCTCGCTGATGTATAAGAGTTGACACCTGGAACAGCAGATACAGTAGATGAGGTTGGAGGAGGTGCAAGTGAACCTCTGCCTCACCTGAAAAAATTAATGCTACTTGTGGATATGAGGGAGAAAATAAACCAAATGTTACGCAGGAAATAATTAGCACATGGAAAGGAACAATCACTGATTTTATCTATGTGGTACCTTTACAAAACAAAACCATCTCCTTTCCTTACTTTAAAACCTTCTTTCCACTCTTTGTGTATTTTAATTGACTCAGTCATTATTCAGACTTTCTATCTGTACATCAAAATTTTAGTGGCAAAGAGTATGAACTCTGGTCATATCGTTAAATTCCAGGAATCCCATAAACAATTGGGAGCAAATGCTGGCCCTCCCAACTATATTCCAGAATTTTAGTCACTGCATGGTACCATCAACAGTGATGCACATTAACACAAGATCTTTGAGACATTTCAGAAAAATAAAATACCATCATGATGTCCCAATAAAACCTCTCTCAAACTGAATGTGACACCAAGCTTCGGTGCCACATTCCAAAGCATGTGTCACCGAAATGGGTTATTAGGACCGAAGCTTGTTCAATGAATTAGGTTTCAGGCGGAGATTGAGAAGTGAGGAGGGTTATGAAAGGAATTTGAAAGACTTGGGGCTGGTAACCTGGATTCCCACTCAGAGAGCTGCAGTCAGAATACAGTACAATTGTATTAAACAGTGAACTGAAGAATCTATTAAGAATCTGACATTATCTTTCCACAAGTAAAGGCAATTTTCCATTGATTCATCGCGGTACAATCATTTATAATAGTGAAAGGAGTAATTAGGTTCTTATAATAGCTTTTGATTTCATTCATCTTAATTTAGTTACTAAATGTGCTCGATTCATGGAAAATAGAAAGGTGCAGCACAGGAATGGCCCCCTTGGCCCACAGTCTGCACCAAACAAAATGCCAAGATAAACTAAATTCATCTGCCTGCACGTGATCCATATCCCTTCATTCTTTGCATACAAGTTCATGTCATAGGACATCAAAAATCATCAATAAACTTCAATACATTCAAAACTCCGCTGCCCGTCTACTCACACACACCTCGATCCGTGACCATATCACCCCCGTCCTTTATAAACTCCACTGGCTCCCCATCCCCCAGAGAATCCAGTACAAAATCCTCCTCATAACCTACAAAGCCCTCCATAACCTGGCCCCATCCTACCTGACCGACCTCCTCCACAGGCACACTCCCACCTGCACCCTCCGCTCTGCCGCTGCCAATCTCCTATCCCCCCACATCCGGACTAAACTCAGTTCCTGGGGGGACAGGGCTTTCTCCATCGCTGCTCCCACCCTATGGAACTCACTACCCCAAACCGTTAGAGACTCCCCCACACTCACCACATTCAAAACATCGCTGAAGTCTCACCTGTTCAGTACTGCCTTCAACCACTGAAGGTCACCTCACCTTCTGTCTCCTTTCTCTGTTCATTTATTTATTTACTTATTTATCTATTTATTCATTTCCCTATGTTCTCTAAATCTCTGTAAAGCGTCTTTGAGTATATGAAAAGCGCTATATAAATAAAATGTATTATTATTATTATTATTATAGGACCAGAATCAGGCCATTCGGCCCAGAGTCCATTCACTCATGGATGATCTATCTATCCATATCAACCCCATTCCCCAACCTTCTCCCCGTAACCTTTGACATCCTTATTAATTAAGAATCTGTCAATCTCCACTTTAAAAACACGTACATTATGTTTTTTCGTAATACATTATCCAATTATCCCCGAGATCATTCTTATAAACCTTTGAACCCTCTCCAACATCAGCATATCCCTCCTTGGATATGGGGCCCAAAACTGTCCATAAAACTCCAAATGCGATCTAATAAGTCCCTTATAAAGCCTCAGCATTACATCCCTGTTTTTTATATTTAAGCCCTCTCAAAATAAATGCTAACATTGCATTTGCCTTCAACTTGCTAAGTAACCTTTTGGGAATCCTGCACCAGCATTCACAGGTTCCTTTTCACCTCCAATTTTTTAATCCTCACCCTATTTAGAAAATAGTCTGCACCTTTACTCCTACCACAAAAATGCATGGCTCCAGCACCGATCCGTAAGGCACACCACTGGTCAGAAGCTTCCTGTCTGAAAAACAGCCTTCCACCATCATCCTCTACCTCCTTCTTTATTCAGTCGGCTAGTTCTCCCTGGATCCCATGCGATCTCATCTTCCAGTGCAGCCGACGATGCATTCCACTCCTGTTTCAGCATATAGAAAATACTACCAGTTTGAGATTTCTTATCTCTACCTTTTGGATCTGCAATGTGCACCAAAAAGGATGTGTGGTTTTTAAAAATATGACCAACCTTGCAAGCAGATTAAAAAATATCAGGTGAGTGCCTGCATCCTTGATCATTGTCCGTGGGTCCACTGCCCCTGGTGGACAAGTCCCATCCCATTCTTCTCCAGCCTGTGAGTGCACCTGATAGCTTTCTAAGTTGAGTTATGAATGCCTGGGTATCAATAGTTGGAGATTTGATTCTTCCTCTAAGTAAGAGAACAGCCAAGAAAAAGTTTGTGGTAAGGAATGAAAGTTATATTTTTTGTATTTTCAAAGTCAAACTGGAGTAATCTTCTGCTCATGCAGGACTAGCTGCCTTATAAAGGTTATTACATTCACTCCTTTCCTGATTCAGCAAATAGAAAAAAAAGGTTTCTGTCTTCTGGAACCTTTTGGGCATTGTTGACAGAATGCATCCATAGGTAGCTTGGAGAGAACAGAGTTAGATGCAAAAATCATACAGCATATGATGAGGCCACTTGGTCCATTATATTTGTGCTCCTTCTGTTGCAACATTGAAATGAATAATTCATAAATGCTTGTTAGTTGGACAAGTTACAAAACAACTGAATAACCTGAACACTCCACCGAGCCCAAGATATCAAATGGCTGCTGACATCTGAAGTCTGGTGTAACCTGCGCCAATGCCTTCAGGAAGGGAAAAAATAAAGGGATGATCACACACAAGTCCTTGGGTAAATATGTCTTTGACAACTAGTTTTAACACCTCTGGGAAATAAAATTTTATCCCAAAGGCTTCTACAGAAAGGAATAGAAAGCTTATTCCAAAAAGACAAACGGTCCTTTCAAAATATACATCATTGTATATAAAGCATCATTGGTGTTGACAGTACAATTCCTATACCATTCTGTTGCACTGTGTGAAGGCTCATTACCTCAGTCACATGTTGCCATGCCATTGACAGTATGAAACCTGACAGCAAATAATTCCAAAAGGTACCCTTTGACATGTTGAGAACTATACTGGATTTCACAGAATTCACTTTTATCTGTACCTCCTGCAACACAGGGAGAATTCTCATGGGGCATTCACTGCACATTGATTCACCTTTAATTTTGGCAATGTTCATTCCATTCTAAATTAAGCAAATTTGTGGATTGCTAATGTATTCTTGCTTTTAAACATTCGTGATATTAATCCAGGAACATGATTAGCTGGAACCTAACCAAATCCTAGGGCTTGAACTCATTTTACATCAAAATTCCAACCTAAAGCACTTGAACACATTATTTTCCATATAAGCTAATATCATAAAGTCACTTCACAATTTCAAGCGTACCCGAGGGTTTCACAAATAAAAAGCATCAAAACCTCAGTAGATTATCTGTCTTTCTGAAAATGATGGCCAACCTAAAAGATACACACAAGAAAGGATAGAACATTGTACACTGCTTCAAAATTTTGACTTTAATAGTGTTGGAAGTGGTGCATACTAGACATATTTTCTATTGAATGCTTATGCTACCAACGAAGGACAAAATCTCTACCCCAAATACTAATATTTAACAAGAAAGAATAAAGACCAGATATGATGAAGTGGGTATCAGGCGTACACTTTCCACAACACCTTGCACAAATTATGTTGCCAGAAATCATCCAATTAACAGACCTCCCAACATTTGATTTTACAAATTCAGAATTTTGATGTTCAATTCAGAATTTTACATCAAAATTCATAATATGGCACGTAATGCAACTTTTCAGCAAAAAAAAGTATGCCCGCCAAATGCACATACACGTTGCGCTACATTCATGTGCGAAAAACAACTATTATTTCCAACAGTCTGTAGTTCTTGGACTACATGTACAATGTCAGGCCTATCCTGAGTATATTCTGCTATCTATAGAAAGGTTATTGAACAGAAATACTTTTTACAACACAAAGAAAAAAAAGTTTTGTTTTGTTTTCTCTATTTTGCTTTTTTCTTACACAAAATGTATGACTAAGTTATGAAGAAAGAGTTTCATTTAAAACTGCACATACCTAATATTGAAGACATACGTGCTCCAGTGGTCTTCAACAGCAAATCATAACAGTCCTGTGTCCCCCCACCCCCCCACTACCCTCCCCACACCCCTCCCACTATACCCCACTCCCGACCTACTCCCCCCCTCCTTTCCCCCGATTCCCGCCCTCCTACTCCCGCCTCCCCCCTACTCCCCTCCCCCTTTCCCCCCCACCGCCCTCCCATCCCAACCTTTCCCCCCACCTCCACTCCCCCTCCCATCCTCCCCCACCCCCCTCCCACACCCACTACCCCCTCCCTTCCTCCAACCCCCCGACACCCACTCTCCCCTCCCCTGCCCCCCATTGCCTCTCAACATCAACGGGCCTCGTACTTCATAGCAAGGCTAGGCCAGAGGCGAGGCGAGGCCAGCGGCGAGGTCAGCGGTGAGGTGAGGCGGGGCCAGCGGCAAGGCGAGGCGATGCGAGGCAAGGCGATGCGAGGCGGGGCCAGCGGCGATGCGAGGCGGGGCCAGCGGCGAGGCGAGGCGAGGCCAGCAGCGATGCGAGGCGGGGCCAGCGGCAAGGCGAGGCGATGCGAGGCAGGGCCAGCAGCGAGGCGAGGCGTGGCCAGCGGCGAGGCGAGGCGGGGCCAGCGGCGAGGCGAGGCGGGGCCAGCGGCAAGGCGAGGCCGGCCCAGCGGAGAGGCAGGGCTAGCGGCGAGGCGGGCCAGCGGCGAGGTGAGGCCAGGTCAGTGGCGAGGCGAAGCCGGGCCAGCGGCGAGGCCAGGCTGGGCCAGCGGCGAGGCCAGGCTGGGCCAGCGGCGAGGCGAGACCGGGCGAGGCCAGCGGCGTGGCGAGACCGGGCGAGGCCAGCGGCGAGCAGCAGGGCGGGACCAGAGGCAGGGCGAGCGGCGAGGCATGTGTTTTGCGGAAAAATGTGAGGTGAAATCGGAATGGTGGAAATGAAATAAGAAAGCGGAAACTTTCCGCCAAATTTGGAAGGGTTGGGAGGTCTGTAATTAACCTCATGCTCACAGAGCTGTACAGCATCAAAACAGGCCCTTTGGCCCAACGTGTCTATGCCAAGCAAGATCCCTAACCAAGCTAATCCTAGTTGCCTGTGTTTAGCTCATATCCCTCCAAACCTTTTCAATCCATGCACTGCTTTTACTATTTCCTCCGTCAGCTCATTCCATATATGCATCACTGTGTGGAATTGTTGCCATTCAAGTCCCTTCGAAATGTTTCCCTCTCACCTCAAATCTATGGTATTTAGTTACAGATTCCCCTATCCCGGTGAAGGATAAGTGTGTATTCACCTTATCTATAACCCTCATGTACTCTAACCATGGATGTACCAATATCTTGTATAGCTGTAACTTGACATCCCAACTCCTGTTTTCACTACCCTGACAGCTGAAGGCAAGCAATTCAAACACCTTCTTCACCATTCAGTCGACCTGTTTTGTCACTTTCAGGGATCTGTGTACCTGCACTCCAAAACATTAATATAATTAACAAACAACAGTGGATTGCTATAGTCCACCGCTTATTACAAGCCTCCAAACTGAAAAACGACCTTCCACCATGGCCCTCTATCTAAAATAGACACAAAATGCTGGAGTAACTCAGCGGGACAGGCAGCATCTCTGGACAGAAGGAATGGGTGACTTTTCGGTTTGAGACCCTGAGGAAGGGTCTCGACCTGGAACGTCACCCATTCCTTCTCTCCAGAGATGCTGCCTGTCCCACTGAGTTACTCCAGCATTTTGTGTATATCTAGTATTGGTATTAGTTTGTTATTTTCATTTGTACAGTGAAAAGTTATGTTGTGCTCTCTAGTCAAATCATAGTGTAAATGAGTACAATCAAGCCATGCACAAGCATAACAGGTAGTGCAAAGAGAAAAATAAGCAAAGTGTAGCCTATGGTGTTACAGCATTACAATTACACAGGAAACAGTTCCAGGTCCTTAATGAGGTAGGTTGGGACTATACCCTCTCCTATGAGAGTAATGGTCAGTAGTCTGATAACTACAAGCAAGAAGCTGTTCCTGAATCTGCTGGTATTCTACCAATGTGTTGACTATTTGTACTCTGGTTTAAAACGTGGGCTTATCTCAACTATATTTTGTGAACCTTCTTCAGACTGAAGACTGATCAGTCTGAACAAAGGTCTCGACCCGAAGTCTCACCTATTCCTACTCTCCATAGATGCTGCCTGTCCTGCTGAGTTACTCCAGCATTTTGTGTCTATCTTCGATTTAAACCAGCATCTGCAGTTCTTTCCTATACTTTGTGAACAGCAGACGGCGTCACCCAAACCCTTCTCTGGCATCCTTTTTTAAACAAAAAACAAGAGCAACAGACTTGTGGAAGAATCACCAACCGCAACTATTATTTCACAATTCCCAATTTGGAAACATATTTTTGCTCCTTCATTACTATGAGTAAAAAAATCTAAATCGCTACACCCAAAAGTATGGTGGATTCATTTCATAATGTGGACTACCACCACTTTCTGAAGGAGAATTTGGGAAAGGTAATAGATGCTGATCTATGCCATGAGAGAGCACATGAAAAGAGAGCAATTGTTCCACTATTGTGAGAATACAGCTGAAATGTGAGTGCAGAAATACAGAGAACGAGAGGAAGAAAGGAAGTGAGGAAGGAGGAAGCTATAGTTTCCCACCCACTACTGTTAAATCATGCATTGAGATATTACAACCATGTCAGATTCAAACATGAAATCAGATGAAGATTCACTCCTTTACTTCAAAATTGGCTAAATTTGATCATCGCTGAAGGGCTCAATTATTTACAGAAACATCCAACAAGACTAATGATTTCAATCATGAGACAACCATCAAAAGTTATTCAGGCTTAAAAACTGCACTCTCAATAAAGGACATCAGCAATTTTTTTTATTTTCCAATGAAATGTTGAGGTAAAGAATTTTATAACTCCAATTAAGTTATTTTCTTTACTATCTTTTTACTTCAAAGCTGTGCGCAATACGTGCGTATTTTTTAAGAGCAGATGATAGCTAGAAACCTATTCCAAATCGTTAATGTTAAACATGTATTATAAGTAGTAGCTGCTAATTATACTCTGCTCCTGAAATTGAATGTTGAAAGCAGAGTTCAACATACAATCACAAATGCATTGTGCACTTAATGCAGGTGACAGAGGGTGATTTTCAACCCAGATTTCTGGAAAACGTTCTAAAATGTAACTTTGAAAAGATGGTCCATTTCCCTGTGCATTGTAAATCTATCTGAAACAGTAAATTAATATCTCAAATACATTATTCCCTGTCAATGTTGAATGCCTTGGAATAACAATAACTTCAAATTAAGTAAATGATAGAATTGGAAAATATCACCCAAGATCGACATGATGTAAATATCTTCTGCCTCCATTTGTTTTCTCTGATTTAGTAATATAGTGACTTTTGCATGCTGGTATTGAGGGGATGTTGCATCGTTAGGTAAGATATTAAAATGTGGCCCAGTGGGATCAATAGAAAACAAAATTTCCCACGGCATTACTTTGAAGAAAAGCTCAGAAGCTATCCCCAGTCAATATATATTCCGAAAATTTATATTACTGAAGATTAACTAATCATATTGTTATGTGCCTTGGGAGGTTGCTGGGCATAAATTGGTAATTTCAATTCCTATGTTGTTACAATAGAGGCAAACAACTTCAAAATTAATTCATTGACAGTAAAATTATTTGGGACATGCTGAAGGGGTGATGAAAAGTGGTCTAAAAGGCATCCGTCTGTCCTACAATAATTTCTGGCCATTCACCAACCTCAACAGTTTTTACTTAAATTGTTGGAACATCTTTATTTTAGCAAAGCGGGTGACTTGTAGAGTCATTGCATGCCTTGTATCAGAGATGGAGATATGACGTTGTATCAGAGTAGATATTAGTAAATAAAATTGCTTTTGATGATAGTACTTCACACGATTGCTTCATTTTCCAGCAAAAGCATCTTCAACACATCTTCAACTTGCATGTTGCTCTCCACCATACCATGAGCTTTATGTTGATAAATCATGACAAGATGCAACTCATCTTGCCACAACTTTGATACCCAAAGGAATGGACTTGGACTCCAAATCCACAAGACAAGATCAGTATGTTGGTTGGACAAAACTACATATTGGAACCACCAATGCCCCACATTCACGACCCATAGCTAACCGTGCAACAATTCTAGGCAATTGGCTTTGCCCACTCTGGCATTGTTATTGGTTCGTTATTGTCATGTGCAACGAGATACAGTGAAACACTTATTTGCACGTTACCCAGTCAAATCAAATCATACTATAAACTCGGACAAAAAACCCATATGCAAGTACAACGTAGTACAAAGACTAAAATACCACAGTGCAGAATATAATTCTTCATCATTGTAGCAATGCAGTTAGAGAAAAGAGTACAACATCCATAATGAGGTTGGTTGGAAGATATGGGAGGACTATCCAGTAGTCTGATAACAGGGGGAAGAAGCTGTTCCTGAATCTAGCACTGCATGCTTTTAAGCTTTCGTATCATTTGCCTGAAGAGAGGAGAAGAGGGAATGACCAGAGTGATAAAGGTCCTTGATTATATTGGCTGCATTGGAGGCAATATCAAATATCGATGTAACTGGTGGTGATCTCTGTAATGGACTAGGCAATATCCACAACTTTCTTCAATTTCTTGTGGTTTTGGACAGAACTGTTCCCTAAACCAAGCTGTGATGCAACCTGACAGTACACTTTCTGCTGTGCATCTGTAGAAGTTGGTAAGAATTGTTGGAGACAAGCCAAACTTCCTTAGTCTCCTGATGAAGTAGAGGCATTGCTGTGCTTTCTTGGCCTAACTTCAATGTGTTTGGTCCAGGCCAAATTGTTGGTGACATTTCCACCAAGGAACAAGAAGCACTTGACCATTTCCACTTTGCCACCATTGATTCCAATTGGAACATATACTCCACCATGCTTCCTGAAGTCAATAACTAGTTCCATCATTTTGCTAACATTGGGAGATAAATGGAGTCTTGAGACCATGTTACTAAGCTCTCTATCCCCTTCCTCTAATCTGTCTCATCATTGCTCGACATCTAGCCAAACACAATTGTGTCATCTGCAAGCTTGTGGATGGAGTTAAGAGTAAAATTTGGCTGTCTGGTCGTAAGTGAATAGGCAGTACAGCAAGGGGCGAAGAACGCATTCTCACGCTCCCTTTGATGTCAATGCGAAAAGGCACATTTACACCACATTCATTAATTCTGACTATTTCAGGCAGATCCAACCTTTCAGTGAACAATTAGCATGCTTTCTTCACCCTTGCCATTAGTGTCAAGTTACAGCTTTGCTAATCACTACTGTCAATGATAAACCAGACAAGAAAAATGGTTGCAGAGCTCAGGGAAAAGGGGATAATTCAATACATTTTTTTATTAAAAGCCAAGGCAAGCACTATTAGTAGAATGTCCCCCTTTTTTAGTTATATACTGAACATGCAAGAATAAGGACAAACTGAGCACGCTGGGTAATTAGACAGGGAGGAATACAAAACCAAATGGAATATTCATTCTTTATAATAACTTGGGAATTTACTGACATATGTAGCAACTACATTTTAAGCCATTTTAGTAGCAAGAAAAGTGTTTTGTATATTGGTGAATCTAATTAATCATTTTGAAAATGACATCATAGCAATATTTGAAATTATGGGTATTTTCCATTTTCATTCGTTTTTTTAATTAGTTTTCCTTCTAATCACCATGGCCCTATTAAGCAAATTCGAGACCACTTTGTCCTGTACATCTCTCCCCCACTTTCTCATCCATTGAAAGCTAACTTGCATCTCTTCCTTTCCTAATTTTGACCAAGGGTTTCAGTTCTTAAATGTTGACGATTTCTTTTTCCACAGATGCTGCCTGACCCGCTGAGTTCCTTCAGCACTTTCCGTTTGTATGGGGAATTGTGGGGTTGGCTGCAAATCTGAGGTTAATGCCCAACATTTGTTTCCTACTTGTACTGACTCAAAAATAATATTTATTTCCTAATTTACTAACCTGCAACTAAGGGATCATTTTTGGAATGCTACGAGTGGGAAGCTTTTTTTAGTCTTGGCGATAAAGTTATCATTTTATTTCCCAGTCACTGAATGTAGGCAACATTTATTGCCCACCTTAATTTGTACTTGTAAAAGTGGTGGTCAGTTATCAACTCCAAATCCTGTACTCCTTGTGAGACAAATTCAACTTCCAACTGTCAAAACACTGTGCCAGGCTTGCAATTTCCTCACCCGCTGCAACACACCTTAATCCTTCTTGTTCAAGGTTTACTTGTCAAATTCATCCACCTGGTATGCTCAAATTAGGATCCTAGATTGGTTGTGGATGGCAAAGCGAGGATATAGTGAGACCATCTCTTGGACAGCGTAACCCAGTGCTCATGAAGAATTTCCTTCAAAGTTGATACAAACAGACTGGCTCAAGATTTTGGATTTTTGCTAGTTCAGCTGAGGCCTAGAAGACCATCAAACGTAAAGCAGTGGCCCACTGAGATGATTCTCCAAACTCCAGAAATGCTCCACTCTCCCTATCCCACATCAATGCCTGCTCAGTTATTTAGCACAACATTAGGATTTCTCTTCCTAGCCAGCCATCCCTCTTGCACCCTGCAATATTGTGCAGCAACACCAAAAATGTACTGGACACTAACAATAATGGCAGTTGTACATCCAGCAGCCTCCCTGCATGGGCGAGTCACGTATATGGAAGCTGGTGATTCACTACACATTGTGTACTGTGGCCACACAGAAGTGCTGGTCATGATTAACAATCGAACTTGCACTTTAGTCCGGGTGCATGAAAAATGCACGTCACACAAATGAATTTCCATGTCCCAATCTTTGAGTCATTGTGCCAGAACATTCAATCTATCAACTGGTAGTTAAGACCAACTTTGCCAATGTTTTACTTTGTTAACCGTCAGAATGTGACCAGATCAGTGAGGCTGTTTGCTTGTCTCCGAATCAGAAATCTTTTGTTTAGCCCTCATGCTTGCTGACCACCGAATGCTTGACTAAACTATTTCTTCTCGAGATCTGCGTTGGCTCAAGGCATCCCATCATTCTGGAATTCAGGTGCACAAAACATTACACCAGAGGCAGAATTATTGGCAGGGAATGCCACCGACTGCTGCAAAGGACATTCCAGCTCCCAGTGGAAGAATAAAGGACTGACAATAAGCAATCAGATCATTAGTGTTTTGATGGTGAGCATTTCTACCATTGGACAGGGAATAAAGGAAAGTACTGGCAGCCATATTAGTAACAGCTGGCTGGTGTTGGGATGCTCTGATTAAATGGCTCTTAAACTCTAGACCCCATGAAATTCTGTTGTGTAGCACACATTTGTGCAGAAAGGAACTGCAGATACTGGTATACAGTGAACTGTGGCGAGTCCAGAAGCGGGTGAGTGTTCAAAACGGAGTTTATTTGCATGGGCAAAAAACCCGTAACAAACGCAATACTCACAACTATAGACAACCAATGAATATGTCCTTACCGGACGGAGTTCAACACTAGACTAACTTGTCTCTCCCGCGCTGGCACACCTCGTGACATCGTTTGCCAATCCGAGGGTTTGAACTCTCAGCCAATCCTTATGTCCCTACATGACCCGCCCCCAGAACCCTCGCTACGGTACCTAACGGGCAGCCGGACCGCCCGACCTGAACGGGTATGGGGAGGGGAGGCCAGTACCCCCGGCGACGAGGGAGGCGGGGAGGGCCCTGCAGGTGGAGGCGATGGGAGCGAAGCTGGAGGTGGAGGTAGGGAGGGCCCTTCGGGTGGAGGCGGCGTAGCTGGAGGGGGCAGAGGAAACACGACGGGGGGCAGCGGAGGCCCGAGCGGCGGGAGAGAAGACGCAGCTGGGAAACCAGGTGGGCCGGCCAGAGGGCGGCCCCGGCGAGGAGGTTGACCCACCAGAACGGGACGTTCCTGGTCTAAGTGGGCCGGTTTGAGCCGGGAGACAGAGACAAGCTCCTGTCAGGTGCCCACTTGCAGAGTGAAGGTGACCGCCCCTCTTTTGAGCACCTGGAACGGGCCTTGGTAGACCGGCTGCAGAGGGGGCCGGTGGTAATCCCGCCGGAGGAAAACAAACTCGCAGTCGTGCAAGTCCGCAGATACTTGCGCTGCGGTACTCCCGTGACGGGAGGCCGGGACCGGGGCCAGGGAACCTACCCGAGCCCGGAGAGAAGCCAGAACCGACGGGACGGAAGGCGGCAGGTCAGAGGATGGAGGAAAAAGGTCACCCGGCACCCGCAGGGGCGAGCCATAGACGAGTTCCGCCGAGGAAGTACCCAGATCGGACTTAGGGGCCGTGCGAATACCGAGGAGGACCCAAGGCAGCTGGTCAGCCCAGTCAGGGCCGGTCAGGCGGGCACAGAGGGACGCCTTCAGCTGTCGATGGAAGCGCTCTACCATCCCGTTAGCCTGGGGATGATAGGCCGTAGTCTGCTGCAAGCGGGACCCATACAGCTGCGCAAGCGCGACCCACAGGGACGAGGTGAACTGGGCGCCCCGGTCGGTAGTGATGATGGCCAGGACGCCGAAACGGGCAACCCAATGCAACGCCAGGGCTCGTGCACAGGAGGCCGCCGAGGTGTCCGACAACAGAAAAGCCTCCGGCCAACGAGTAAACCGGTCTCCAACGGTCAGGAGATGAGTGTAGCCCCTAGAGGAAGGCAACGGACCAACCAAGTCTACATGAATGTGGAAAAAATGGACGGGCGGAATCACGAAACTCTGGCACGGAGGCTGGACGTGGTGGGGGACCTTGGAGGTCTGGCACAGGCGCGGGCCCAGGCGGCCATCTGCTTGCGCAGGCCGTGCCAGACAAAGCGGGCGGCCACCATAGCCGAGGTCGCCTGAATGGACGGGTGTGCCAGGTCGTGAATGGCCTCAAAAACCTTACGCCGCAGGGTGGTCGGCACAACCGGGCGGGGGCGGGGAAGGGAAACATCACACCAAAGTGTGGTACCTGTGGGGCCGCATGCCACCTGGGCCAACCGCAACCCTGAGGCGGTGGAGGCGTACGCTGAGGCAATGTCTTCCAGGCGCTGAGCCTCCGCTAGCTCCCGAAAATCCACCTCAGCCCCCACCGCAGCAACAGAGGAAATGGCCGGGCGGGACAGGGCGTCAGCAACGGCGTTAAGCCTACCCGCGATGTGGCGAACATCCGTGGTGAACTCCGAAATGAGGGTGAGGTGCCGTTGCTGGCGGGCCGACCACGGATCCGAGACTTTAGAAAAAGCAAACGTGAGGGGCTTGTGATCCGTATAGGCAACAAAAACGGCCCCCCCAAAAAATAGCGAAAATGACGGACAACTAAATAGAGGGCCAGGAGCTCCCTGTCGAAAGCACTGTAGTTCAGCTCAGACCGAGTAAGCTGCCGGCTGAAGACTGCCAGAGGTTGCCAGTGACCATCGACCTGCTGCTCTAAGACCCCACCCACCGCCACGGCTGAGGCGTCCACCGTCAGGGCCGAGGAGCGGGGATGCACGAGCATGGTGGCATTGGCGAGGGCCAGCTTGACCGCATCAAAGGCCGCCTCGGCAGCTGTGGTCCAGACCAACTCAGCGGGATCACCCGCGAGGCATTGAAAAAAGGGGCGCATGATCCGAGCTGCCGCAGGCACGAAACGGTGGTAAAAATTCACCATGCCCACGAATTCCTGCAAGCCCTTGATGGTGGTAGGGCAGGGAAAAGAGCGGACGGCGTCCACCTTGGCGGGCAATGGAGTGGCACCGGCCGGTGTGACCCGGTGACTCAGGAAATCCACCAAGGACAGGCCGAACTGGCATTTGGACGGGTGGAGGGTCAGGCCGTGGACCTGCAGCCTTTGGAACACAGTGCGAAGGTGGACCAGGTGCTCTGGGACCGAACGACTAGCGACCAGAATGTCATCGAGATAAATAAACACAAAAGACAACCCATGACCCACATGATCCATGAGACGTTGGAATGCCTGAGCCGCGTTTTTGAGACCGAACGGCATGCGCAACCACTCAAATAAACCAAACAGAATCTTGGGAACGCCGTCTTGGGAATGTCCGGTGGGTGGACAAGGATCTGATGATATCCCCGCACCAAATCGATCTTCGAAAATACCGTAGTGCCCTCGAGGCTGGCAGAGAAGTCCTGTATGTGAGGGATCGGATAGCGGTCAGGCCGGGTGGCTGCGTTAAGACGCCGGTAATCCCCGCATGGTCTCCACCCCCTAGATGCTTTGGAGACCATATGCAAGGGGGAGGCCCACGGGCTGTCTGAAGGCCGAACAATCCCCAGCCGTTCCAAATTCAGGAACTCTTCCCGAGCCATGGCCAGCTTGTTGGGGGGCAGACGCGGAGCCATGGCCAGCTTGTTGGGGGGCAGATGCCGAGCCCGGGCGAATACAGGCGGCCCCTCGGTAGGGATGAAATGGACGACCCCGTGCTTGGCGGAAGGGGCATCGAACCGCTGTACGAGGAGCTGCGGGAAGTCGGCGAGGACTGCAGCGAATTGATCGGGGGCCGCGGTGACGGCCCGGATCGACGGGCAGGGTAGGGTGGGGCGGTGGGGAGAGGAGTAGCAGGCTCCATGCTGTTCGCCGAGGGTTGCAGGCCCTTCCCGCGGACGTCTGCGACCAACGAAAAAGCCCAGAGGAAATCCGTGCCCAGGACAGCCTGGCCCACGTCGGCAACGATGAACTCCCAATGGTAGGTCGCGGGCCCGAAGGACAGGGACATGGCCCTCTTGCCGTAGGTGCGGATGGGACTGCCGTTGACCGCGATGAGGGGCGGACCCTTCCTACCTGCTCGAACTTCGCAGCCGTAGGGAGGCACGATGCTAACGACCGCTCCCGTATCGACCAGGAACACGGTGCCGGTACCTCGATCCTTGATGTAGAGGCGGCAATTGCGGCCGATCGAGACTGCCTCTATGTTTGATCGGCCAAGGCATTTCCCGAAAAGGTGCACGGGACCCTGCAATTTCGGGCTTCCCCGCCCCACCGCTGGTGGAAGAAACACCAGCCGCGCCTGTGCGGCTCGGTTGCGTGGGCCCGCTGCGAAATGGCGGGCGCCGCAGCTCCGTCTTGGCGGGCTTTCTGTAAAATGGAGGCTGATGTGCCGCCATCTTGACCGCGCGGCCGGTCGCTCCTAGGCCTGGAAACCCGGTTGATCGACTCGTCTGCCGTCGAGGCCTCCGTCACGAGGGCGTCCGCCTTCTCCGCGAACGCCACCGGGTCTTCGAAGGAGACGTCCGCCAAAACTAACCTGACGTCCCGGGGCAATTTCTCCGGAATGCCGCTTCAAACATGATGCACGGCTGGTGGTCGCCAATCAAGGTAAGCATCTCGGTCATTAGGGCGGACGGTAGCCGATCCCCCAGCTCCGGTAGATGTAGGAGCTTCAGAGCCCGCTGGTTCTGGCTAAATCCACAAACCCTCAGGAGGAGCCTCTTGTGCCCCTCGTACCTCTCGGTTTGGGGGGGGGCTGGTCAGGTACCGTCCCACCCGCGCGGCCACCTCGGGCTGTAGGCAGCTTACCAGATGGTGGAACTTCTCCTGGTCCTCCACGACTTTCTTGATGTGGAGCTGGGACTCTATCTGTATGAACCACAGGTGCGGTTGATGGGCCCAGAACGGGGGCAGGTGAACGCCGCTCGCGTTGGGCTGCCCACTGTTCGCTCCCCCTTGAGACATCTTCTTGTGATTGTCGATCACGTCGGGGTCACCAATGTGGCGAGTCCAGAAGCGGGTGAGTGTTGAAGACGGAGTTTATTTGCATGGGCAAAAACCCCGTAACAAACGCAATACTCACAACTATAGACAACCAACGAATACGTCCTCACCGGACGGAGTTCAACACTAGACTAACTTGTCTCTCCCGCGCTGGCCCACCTCGTGACATCGTTAGCCAATCCGAGGGTTCAAACTCTCAGCCAATCCCTATGTCCCTACAGTACACTGAAGGTAGACACAAAGTGCTGGAGTAAATCAATGGGTCAGGCAGCATCTCTGGAAAAAAGGGTGGGTGATGTTTTGGGTCTGAAATATCATCCATTCTTTTTCACCCGAGATGCTGCCTGACTTGCTGAGTCACTCCAGCATGTTTCATCTATCTTTGTGTAGCACACATTATTCATGCTGTTAACGGTGATGTCAGTCTGCAAAATTTGGTCTTCTTCACAATTTTCTGCTGCAAACTGGATAAAGACACTGGTGAGAACCTTTTGTGGATTGTGGAAAGGCACTGGGAAAGGGGCCTCCAATTCTGTAATAAATGTAGCAAAAACCTGCTTGAATCACCTCTTCCCCAGGGCCCTTGATACTTCAGTAGCAGCATATAATGTTTACATTATTTACAACTCATCAGTCATTGACAGGCTAAAAGAAATTCTTATTTCCCAGTGCAGATAGCAAGTCTGATGCATTGTCAGCTGCAAGTCAATTGCACTCTCTTGAAAGTACACTGTTTTTACTTGTTACCACTCTGCCCATCCAAACAGCTCAAGGGAAACATTCAAAGCAATTCAATTTTCCCCATAGCACCTGGGCATAATTTTCAACTCTTGAACATACAGTTATGCACTGAGGTTTATCGCTTTAAATGGACTAAGTAGAATACTATTGTGCTTTCTTGATGACATTGTAATCTCAGTCACAGAGGCTGTCGTCAGAAGGTCCTCCATGAGAGTGAACCCTCAGAAAGTGTCTGGGACTTGATGGTGTACCTGGTCACGCATTGTACACCTTCGTGGTCCAGCTGGATAACTTCGACCTCTCAGTACTGAGATCAGAAGCTCCCACCTGCTTTAAAAGGGCATCAATAATAATAATAATAATAGTAATAAGCACAAGAAGAGCAAGGTGATGTGCCTCAATGTCCTCTGACTGGTGGCACGGACATCCATGGTGATGAAATGCTTTGAGAGGTTGGTTATGGCGTATATCAACTCCTACCTCAACAAGAACCTGGATCCACAACATTTTGCCTACTGCCACAATAGATCAATGGGATATGAGATCTCACTGGCTCTCCACCCTGCACTGGACCAATTAGACAATAAGAGCACATTAGTCAGACTGTTGTTCATCGATTACCGCTTGGCATTCAACACCATCATCCCCTCCATACTTGTTACCAAACTCGGGGAACTGGGTCTCTGCACATCCCTTTGCAACTGGATCCCCAACCTTCTCATCAATAGATCACATTCAGTACAAATTGGCAACAGCGCTTAGTCCTCGATAACAGCACAGGACCTTTGGGTGACATAGTGGCGCAGAGTAGAGTTGTGTTCTTTCAGCACCAGAGATCCGGGTCCAATCCTGATTACGGGTGCTGATTGAACTGAGTTTGTATGTTCTCCCTGCGACTGCGTGGGTTTTCTCTGGGTGCTCTGGTTTTCTTCCACATTCCAAAGATGTACAGGTTTGTATGTTAATTGGCTCCTGTAATTGCAAAAAAACAATTGTTTAGGATAGTGCTCAACAGTGTTTAGGATAGTGCTCATGCATGGGGTGATCATTGGTCGGTGCAGACTCAGTGGGCCGAAGGATTTGCTTCGTTGCTGTATGTCTAAAGTAAAGTCTAAAGGAGCACCTCAATGCTGTGTGCTGTCCCCTGCTCTACTCAGTCATGGTTGTGTAGCTGGACCCAGTTCCAACACCATCCTTAAATTTGCTAATGTACCACTGTTGTTGGACAAATTATAGTTAACGATGAATCAGCAGATAGGAGGGAGAGCGGGCATCTAATTGAATGGTGTCAGAATACCAACCTTGCCTTCAGTAAAACGATGGATCTGATTGTAGACTTTGGAACAGGGAGACAGAAGATACACAAACCTGTCTTCATCGATAGGTTGGTGGTGGAGAGAGCCATCAACTTCTTCCTGAGCATGTATATCTCTGAAGATCTGTCCTGTACCCAGCACATTGATGCAACCCTAGAGAAAGACCATCAACGTCTCCACTTTCGTAGAAGATTGAGGAAATTCTGCAAGTTGACAAATACTCTTTTAAACTTCTACAGTTGTACGGTGGAGAGAACCTTGACTGATTGCATCACAGCCTGGATTGGCAATCGAATGCCCAGGAATGAAGGAGATTACAAAAAGTTGTGGATACCACCTGGCCCATCACAGGTACTGACCTCCCCACCATTGAAGGGATCGATAGGAGGCGCTACATCAAAAAGCCAACATCATCAAGGACCCACTACACTCTCATTTCACTCCTGCTTTCAGGAGGAAGGTATAGGAGTCTGAAAACCATTACCTCCAGGTTCACAAACTGCTTCTTCCCAACAACCATCAGGCTCTTGAACACTACAATCACCAACCAAACTTCAAATTACAAACTGTCCTCATTGCACCAGAGACCTCAGGCTTTTGCTTTGCACTAATATTGCTTTTTTTAATTTATTGAACTTTTTTGTGGTATTATGTTTTGAGTACTGTGTTTACAGACCAATTATGCTGCTGTAAGTAAGAATTTCATTGTTCCTTTTTCTGTACATATGACAATTAAACATTCTTGACTTGATTCTCTTGCTCCGTTACTTTAGTTTTCAAATTTGATTTGATGCATTAGATCAGATGGAGTGTGAAATTTTCCAGGAACTTCAGTGATTTTGTGTTCCTGTATTGTGCTTAATATGACATAACTGCACGACAGAAAACAGGTTTTAAAAGGAGTGCCTCCCAAGGACCAGGTGACAATCACATTTTCTTCTGATGTTAATATCTAGTTAATTTCCAATCGGTTGTGATGACCATTAATACTTAAAGAATTAAAAAATTAAAAGGTTTTGTTTTTGGCTAATTAGGAGGCAGCTTTAATAAATGTTAATAAGCTTGTGAAACAATCAAAATCTTCAATTATTCCTGGTTGACTGGAGACTTTTTTGGAAGAGGAGTGTGCCTTTATCTCCGACATCGTCAGTGTGATTGACGACTGATCACGTAACCTCTTAGAAATGCTAGTAAAAGCAGCATGGTGCTAGATTCACCAGTGAGAGCATCTGCCAAATTGCATCAGGATCCAGCAGATTTTGTGAAATGCTGTTTGACAGCATGTTATGAGGTTGCTGATGAATGTACCAGCCCAATGTGTACTTGAGAAGAAATCTCCCTTTTGTTTTTTTGCTTCTAAAATCAACCACTATTGTCCTGGGGTTGTTACTTTTCTCTGAAGATTTCATGTCCTAATCACATGTCCCTAAGAGAATGTAAGATAATTCTGCAGTTTTATCTAACAGTGTTACTCCCACTTGATCTTTGAAACAATTTGTCCTGCCCTTGAGTTACATACTGTGAAGCAGGTTTAGGTACTAACTGCTGGAAGGTCCTTGTTTTACAAGTTCCTCTTTCTCCTGCTCCTTTATGTCCCAGAGGCACTGCCCGAGTCTTCCAGTAGCCATGCAGAGCGGAAGTAGGTCGTCAATAGATTGCAAATCACCACTGGTTTGTAGCACGAACACGATTGTTCAGATTCTTATGTCTCCATGGTATATTTTGTCCTACTTAGAGTCTAAATTATAGAGCAAGTAAACAGGCTCCTCGGTCAAACTCTTCCATGCTGACCAAGTTGTATTACTGAGCTAGTCCTATTTGCGCGACCAACCCCTTATCCCTCTAAGCCTTTTCTAGCCATGTATCTGTCAAAATGCCTCAAATGTTATAATTATATCCACATCTACAGCTTCCTCTGGAAGTTTGCTCCATATATGCACTCCCTTCTGAGAGGGCAAACTGCCCCTCACCTTAAACCTATGCCCTCTAGTGACCATTCACCTTAATGATTTTATAAATCCCCTGTGATATTGTGCCCCTTGTGATTTGATATACCTCAATAATGTCATCTCTCAGCCCTCTATGTGCCAAGGAGAAAAAGTCCAACCCTATCATAAACTCTTCAGTCCCGGTAATATCCACAAATCTTTCCTGCTGTTATCAGACTACTAAATGGTCCTCTCATTTGCAAATGTTATACTCAATCTCCCAACCTACCTTTTACAGCCGTTGCAGTGTGTTTTTATTTGCACGCTCCCTGTCAGTTTAGCACTATATTAAGCACTCTTGTAAATGTTCTCTTTGCACTATTTTACTTTAAGCATTGATTGTACTATGTGTTGTATGATTTGACTGAATAGCATAAAACAAAATTGTAAATTGGTACACGTGACAATCATAAACCAATACTGATAAAGCCGTCTGGCATCATACAGCACCAGATTAAAGAGGTCAGAAGCACTTTCACGACACACGTTTCCCCAAGAAGACTACAAACAATGGCTTGAAATTTCAATTGTTTCAATTTGAACAACTTGTGAAACAAAATAGAATCAAACATTACGATCTGAAAGGTCAGTATTTATGAAAGAAAGTCAAGAAAAAGGAAGTCATGAAATGTAGATCAACTCTGACTATGAAATATATATATATTTTTCTGTGCCAAAGGTTGATACTCCATGCAAGCAGACACCCCCGAGGAAAGGCCGGTCGGTGCACAGAATACTCAGGATAGGTCTCGCTCTAATTCAAAGCCAAGGTCAGAAGGAAACGTGGAATAAATGGCGATTGAAAGCAAGCACCACAACATTTTAGAAACCAAAGAGATTCAGAGTCCAATGATAAGGTCATTGTGCAGACACCAAAATGTTGGAAATAAGAGAAATGGGATATTGGAAAGACATGTGGAGATGGACAATTTTTGGAATGTAATAACTGCAGGCAAAAGATTCTTGAGACTGTAGTGCAAGAGACCCAGCAGAATAATGCGGAAGATTGTGAATTTACACCCTACTGAAGTGATTCCTATATAAATTGTTGAAAAGTTGACACAGAACATGATTGAAAAGTCAGCAAGTGACACCTTCATTGAGCCCAGAAACAGATGTTGCATCAACCTTTGCTGAACATCCAGATTCAACACAAGCAACACTGCCACAAAATGACTTCCGAGCTCCAGTTTTTAATTGCTCAACTAGTTTCACTCCTTTCACAGGAGAAAGCAATGTGATATATTTAAATAAGCATGTCGCCACTTCATGACATATTTGGTCATGTTTGTAATATCTTGCATTTTGTGCAGTCTGGAAGGGCAGAAGAATAAACCAAAACATACCATCAAGTTTTCTTCTTGTTTCCAACATATTAAGCTGCGCACACACCATGACTCTTCACAGTAAACCAGGAATGCACAAGGCAGCAACACAACATTTCCATGAGGCATATCGAAACATTGACGCCCATAAACAGACAACCTATTCTACTGTCCTTGCCTCATCTGAACTGTGTCAGAGGGCCATGCAACCTAAAGTGAGAGAACAAGGTTTTATCCCTACCTGGCAGACTCTCTGTGCCTTCTGGTAATTTGCTCTTGAGATTTGAGGCTTGGGTGGAATATTGTCAAATTCTCCATGCGTACAAGGAAGTGACTAAAGAGAAAGAATAATGAGGTGATTGAAAAAGGACTTTAAAAACTGAATTTAATCACTCGAAGATGATGTGTGCTATAAAAACTGAAATTGCAATGGAATGGAATCGTTTATTGTCTCATGTGACAAGACGCAGTGAGATTGTCTGCTTGCATACCCAAGGTATGCAAATAGCAGCCACCCACAACGCTGACAATGTTACAAATTACGCCGGCTCCACCATTGTCTTTGCCATTGCACTTTGGGTAAAAGGTTTTGACTAACTACCATATCTATGCATCTCATAATTTATATACTTCTATCAGGTCTCCCTTCAACCTCAGATGTTCCAGAGAAAACAATTCAAGTTTATCCAAACTCTACTTATAGCTAATATCCTTTAATCTAGGAGGCATTCTGGTAAACCTCTTCTACACCCTCACCAGAGCTTCCACAGTCTACCTGTAATGAGCCCATCAGAACTGCATACAATACTCCTAATGTGGCCCAACAGTCCTATAAAACTGTAACATGACTTCCTGACTCTTATACTTAATATTTGACCGATGAAGGCAAGCATATAATTTGCCATCTTTATCATCCTATCTACTTATGTTGCCACTTCGAGGGAGCCATGGACTTTGACTCCAAGATCCCTTGGCAAGGTGGCACAGCGATAGAGTTGCTGCCTTACAGCACTTGCAGCACCAGAGACCCTGGTTTGATCCCGACTATGGGTCTGTACGAAGTTTGTACGTTCTCCCCGTGACCTGCGTGGGTTTCCTCCCACACTCCAAAGACGTACAGGTATGGAGGTAAATTGGCTTGGTATAAGTGTAAATTGTCCCTGGTGTGTGTAGGACTGTGTTAATGTGTGGGGTTCACTGGTCAGTGCGCACTCGTCAGGCCGAAGGCCCAGTTTCCGTGCTGTATCTCTAAACTAAACTAAAATAACTAAAATAACTGTATACTTTCCCCTTACATTTGTTCTCCCAAAGTGCAACACCTCACACTTGATATTTGAAATGAAGTCCTCAAATTAATGCAGGGGTGTCATAGAAAATTTCTATTAGAAATACAAGGCTGTTTTAAAAGTCATCTTTCAATAAAATGTATGTCTATTGCTATATATAACTAGCCGACGTGGAACCCTTGGATCCAAATCTCTCCTGCGGGCCCGGCAACCCTCCGTGCAAACCTCTCCTGCGCCCAGCAGCAGGAGAGCTCTCGTCACCCCCCCCTCATTGGCCGCCACTCCCGTCACTCAGGCGGGTCCGGCCCCCTTCCGATCGGCAACCCTCCCCCAACTGCGCACGAGCGGATGCAGCGGCAATAAGTATTAAAGTTTAAAAAGTGATTTTGAAATCTCTCCTGCAGGCCCGGCAACCCTCCGTGCAAGCCTCTCCAGCATCCGTCCCCCAGCTGATGATCCATGGACCCGTTGCCGGCCTGGGAGTGTCTTCCGGGGCCGTGGGCCAGTGAAGGGGGAGATGAAAGGGGAGAGGGAGCCACTCACCCCGGCGGCAAGCAGCAGGAGAGCTCCCCTCACCACCCCCCCCCACCCCACCCCCGATTGGTCGCTACGCCCGTCACTCGGGCAGGTCCCACCACCCCTCCGAGCTCTTAACAGCGCACGCAGTTCCAACTTCTCCATTGTGACGTCGAAAACTGAGGCAGGTGCGGCTGACAGGCAGGGCAAGTGAAAAGGGATTTATTAAAGATAAAATTTGATTTTTAAAGTTTAAAAAGTGAAAAAACTTTTTAACTATAACGATTATTTGAACCCCAGGACAATGGTGAGTAAGGTAAGCCTGGAATTGTCGCGCTGTACTGTTTTGGCTGATTTTTTAGAACAAATATATCCACAAACCCACAAACAAGATGAGAGTTTTAGTAATAGATAGACAGGCAGACAGACAGAAGTGTTGATTACAGTTCTCCCTTGGGATTTTCCTTCCCAAAGCTCTATATAATCTGTATTTTACTCAACAAGTGCTGTACAGTTACAGCAGTGCAATGCTTTATGTTTCTTCAGTTCGCACATTGTTACTTCTACAATACTAACCTTGCCAGTTATGGAAAACCAACTACACTAATTTTTGTTTTATACCCACCATCCTTAAAATACTCCTATCGAAATGTATCTTATATATTTGCATTGTTATGTTAATACTGCACCAGAATGGATTTATTTTCCCTCCAAAATTCTTGTTTTTCCCCAATATTCTAATTACACTTGCATGTTTCAATTTGTCTCTCTGTGGTTGACAGGCTGTTTGTTGAGTTCTATCGCATCTCCTTTTTATCTACAGTTCTTTTATTTGTGAGCTTGATTGTATCCTGCCGAAAAAGCTTGAGGGCTAAAGTGTAAGGTCATTCTCTATTGACAAACCACTGGTTTTATTGTCTGTGCTGTCAACTGCATTAGTCAGTTGAAAAGCTTTACCTTGCCAATTGAAATAATGGCATTTACCTTGCACTTCTTTGAATGCCATTATCTTCAGATTGAAAGTTTTATCCTGTTATTTTGTATTTTATCAGTGCAGTCCAGACATCAAATGGTCGCATTTTCCACCAGGTCCTCATTTACACCCTTGGTATGACCAGAGGTAGACACAAAAAGCTGGAGTAACTCTGTGGGACAGGCTCTGTAGAGAAGGAATGGATGATGTTTCGGGTTGAGACCCTTCCTCAGATCAGCTTTTTCTGTCCCCATTACTCAAGCTTTTTGTGTCCCCATTCCTTCTCTCCAAAGATGCTGCCTGTCCCGCTGAGTTACTCCAGCTTTTTGTGCCCATCTTCAGTTAAACCAGCATCTGCAGTTCCTTTTTACACACTTGTTATGACCAGATTCAACTACCTCTACCCACTTTTAACCATAATATTTTATCCAATTCTTTGCAAACCCTGCTATCAAAAAAAATTAATTCATTTGTTCTATATCTCTCTACATCATCGTCTCCATCTCTAGTTCTCCTATCCCATGACTTTCAGTCTGAAGAAGGGTCTCAACCCGAAACGTCACCCATTCCTTCTCTCCAGAGATGTAGCCTGTCTTGCTGAGTTACTTTCAATTTCTATCATCAGTTTAAACCAGCATCTGCGGTTCCTTCCTACACCTTATACTATCATCATTGGTTGCTGATCAATATTTGATCTTGTTTAATTAACAGCTCTCATCCTTGCTTTCAGTTTTTCCAGTGATCTCACCACCACACTATCCTAATAATCATCCACAGGCCTGACTCTATGATAGTAACATGCATCCTATATTGTCTACTTGAAACATTCCCAAATTTAATAGCTCCACTTTTGGCAATCACACCATCAGCTATTATGGAACTAAATTTGAAACTTCTTCCCCAAATGTCTCCCCCTCTCTTCTTAATTGCTTAAAACCTCACCCATTAACTAAGCTTTTAATTGCTGGCCCCTTTATTTCCTGTTTGAGGTCCAATTAGTTGTGTTTTTGTTCACACATCTTTGCAACAGGGTGGATAGCATTTCTGCATTTAAAGTACAGCAAAGTTGTTTTTGATTGAATCATTGTCACACGAATTTCCAGAGAAAAATAGAAAGCATTTGCATAGGGTCACAAGATTCAATGCAAACTCTGCTAAGTATTATTTAATCAACTGCTTGAACAACTCTTCCCATCAATGCAATGGGAGCTGCAACGTAATCAGCAGGTGAGTTCATTTGGCAGCCCTCAGTATGTAAAACAGGTTCACTGAATTACTTCAATTGAAAATTATTTTCCATGTATTTCAAATATGATCTTAATTAATCAGTAAGATTTTCATCTCACATGGCTTTCATTTTCCAAATTTCATTGCTCAATATCATTGTTATCAAGTATGTAAACAACCTTGTACTCCGAAAAGAAGCTTGTACAGAATTTGCGTGCAAATTCATGCACTGCGTTAAGGTATGAGAATACACATAATATTTATCTAACGCAATTGTAGAGATATGGGGGCAGCTGAGGCTATTGCAGAGTAATAGGAGAGCAATGCCCAGAGTGGCATTAAATGTAGAAATATAGAAGTAACAGGCAGACCTGCCTACACTCTCAAAAGGCGAGTTAAATAAAAATTCACTGATTTATTGCCTGCCTTGCTGTTACACCATTCTTTGTCTTTTTTTTTGTAAACCTGCATCAGCAGTTCCTTGTTCCCACTGCGTGGGTTGACCAGTGAAAGACATGCAATTTCAGAAAGCACACAAATGCCTCTACTTCCATGGAAGGCTTAGGGAGTTTGGCATGTCCCCCAACAACTCTCACCAACTTCTACAGGTGCTCCATAGAAAGCATTTTATCAGGATGAATCACAGCTTGGTTTGAGGACAGCTCCATCCAAGACCGCAAGAAATTGCAGCAAATTGTGGTCGCAGCCCAGACCATCGCACAAACTAACCTCCCTTCTATTGACTCCACTTATACCTCACCCGCTGCCTTGGCAAAGCCAGAAGCATAATCGTTGCAACCAAACCACTCACTCTTCTCCCCTCTCCCATCAGGCAAAAGGTATAGAAGTGTGAAACCGCACACCTCCAGATTCAGAGACAGTTTCTTCCCAGGGGTTTTCAGGCAAGTGAATAATCCTACCACAACCAGAGAGCAGTCCTGGACTACTATCTACCTCGGATTATCCTTGATCAGACTTTGCTGGCTTTACCTTGCACTAAATGTTATTCGCTGATCACATATTCGCTGATCATAATGCCATTAGTTTCAATATCATTATGGAGAAGGTCAAATCTGGACCAAGTGTTGAGATTTTGGATTGAAGAAAGGCTAATTTTGAGGAGATGAGAAAGGATTTAAAAGGAGTGAAATGGAAAATGTTGTTTTATGAAAAGGATATAATAGAGAAATGGAGGATATTTAAAGGTGAAATTTTGAGAGTACAGAGTCTTTATGTCCCTGTTCGGTGGAAAGGAAAGAATAATAATTTGAAAGAGCCGTGGTTTTCCAGGGAAATTGGACACTTGGTTCGGAAAAAGAGGGAGATATACAATAAATATAAGCGGCAGGGAGTAAATGAGGTTCTTGAGGAATATAAAGAATGTAGAAGGAATCTTAAAAAGGAAATTAGAAAAGCGAAAAAAAGATATGAGGCTGCTTTGGCAAGTAATGTAAAAGTAAACCCCAAGGGGTTCTACAGATATGTCAATAGCAAAAGGATAGTGAGGGATAAAATTGGTCCATTAGAGAGTCAGAGTGGACAGCTATGTGCTGAGCCGGAAGAAATGGGGGAGATATTAAACAATTTCTTTTCTTCGGTATTTACCGAGGAGAAGGATATTGAATTATGTGAGGTAAGCGAAACAAGTAGAGTAGTGATGGAAATTAGGAGGATTAAAGAAGAGGAGGTACGGACACTTTTGAAGAATATAAAAGTGGATAAGTCTCCAGGTCCTGATAGGATATTCCCTAGGACATTGAGGGAAGTTAGTGCAGAAATAACAGGGGCTATGACGGAAATATTTCAAACGTCATTAGAAACAGGGATGGTGCCGGAAGATTGGCGCATTGCGCATGTTGTGCCTTTGTTTAAAAAAGGTTCTAAAAGTAAACCTAGCAATTATAGACCTATTAGTTTGACGTCTGTGGTGGGAAAATTAATGGAAAAGATACTTAGGGACAATATATATAATTATTTGGATAATCAAGGCCTGATTAGAAACAGTCAACATGGATTTGTGCCTGGAAGGTCATGTTTGACTAATCTTCTTGAATTTTTTGAAGAGGTTACCAGGGAAATTGATAAGGGCAAGGCTGTGGATGTTGTCTATGTGGACTTCAGTAAGGCATTTGACAAGGTTCCACATGGAAGGTTGATTAAGAAGGTTAAATCGTTGGGTATTAATAGTGAGGTTGCAAGATGGATTCAACAATGGCTGAATGGGAGATACCAGAGGGTAACGGTTGACAATTGTATGTCAGGTTGGAGGCCAGTGTCTAGTGGAGTGCCCCAAGGATCTGTGTTGGGTCCACTGTTGTTTGTCATTTACATTAATGATCTGGATGATGGTGTGGCAAATTGGATTAGTAAATATGCAGATGATACTAAGATAGGTGGAGTAGTTGATAGTGAGGTAGATTTTCAAAGTCTACAGAGAGACTTGGGCCTTTTGGAAGGGTGGGCTGAAAGATGGCAGATGGAGTTTAATGCTGATAAGTGTGAGGTGCTGCATTTTGGTAGGACAAATCAAAATAGGACGTACAGGGTAAATGGTAGGGAATTGAGGAATGCAGTGGAACAGAGGGATCTGGGAATAACTGTGCATTGTTCCCTGAAGGTGGAATCTCATGTGGATAGGGTGGTGAAGAAGGCGTTTGGTATGCTTGCCTTTATAAATCAGAGCATCGAGTATAGAAGTTGGGATGTAATGTTGAAATTGTACAGGGCATTGGTGAGGCCGAATCTGGAGTATGGTGTGCAGTTCTGGTCGCCAAATTATAGGAAGGATGTCGACAAAATGGAGAGGGTACAGAGGAGATTTACTAGAATGTTGCCTGGGTTTCAGCACTTAGGCTACAGAGAGAGGTTGAACAGGTTGGGTCTTTATTCTTTGGAGCGTAGAAGGTTGAGGGGGGACTTGATAGAGGTTTTTAAAATTTTGAGAGGGACGGACAGAGTTGACGTGGGTAGGCTTTTCCCTTTGAGAGTGGGGAAGATTCCAACAAGGGGACATAGCTTCAGAATTGAGGGACAAAGGTTTAGGGGTAACATGAGGGGGAACTTCTTTACTCAGAGGGTTGTGGCTGTATGGAATGGGCTTCCGGTGGAAGTGGTGGAGGCTGGCTCGATTTTATTATTTAAGAGTAAATTGGATAGGTATATGGATAGGAGGGGATTGGAGGGTTATGGTCTGAGTGCAGGTAGATGAGACTAGATCAGGGAGAATGGTCGGCGTGGACTGGTAGGGCCGGACAGGCCTGTTTCCATGCTGTAGTTGTTATATGTTATATGTTATATGTTATATCTATTCACTGTAAATGGCTCAATTGTAATCATGTATTGTCTTTTTGTTGACTGGATAGCATACAAAAAAAGCTTTTCATCGCCTCTTGGTATACGTGATAATAAACTAAACTGTGAACTGTGAACTGTGAAGGTCACACATTTTTCTTTGGGTTATCCTGAAACATGCCAAAAAATGGAATCGAAAGAAGGGTCCTGACCCGTAAGGTCAACTGTCCATTCCCTCCACCAATGCTGCCTGACCCACTGAGTTCCTCCAGCACTTTGTATGGGTGTTTAGCTCAAGATTCCAGCATCTGTATTTGTCTCTCCAGAAAATATAACGTTTTTTTTTAATGAAGTGGCAAGTGTTATTTATTGCCAAACAAACTCTTTTGTTCGAGAAATGTAATTTTGTAAATAAGGACTTTTTCTAAAGTCAGAATTTAATTCTAATAATTTGTTCAGTTATTTTTCATTTTGTTTCTCTCATCCTTTCTCCAAATCAATTTATGCTTTTAACCCTTAATTTTGGTTGAAGCATGTATTTTAAATCAAAATGATACTTGCTTATTCAGTAGGACATTGCTAGTCACAATTTACTGAAGTGAGTATACCACCTGAACTTAAAGAAAGGAGACTTTAGTGGTATGAGACGGGAATTGGCTTGGATAGACTGGCAAATTATACTTAAAGGGTTGACGGTAGAGATGCAATGGCAAAGATTTAAAGATCGCATGGATGAACTCCAAAAATTGTTCATCACTGTCTGGCGGGAAAAAAAAACGGGGAAGGCGGCTCAACCATGGCTAACGAGGGAAATGAAGGATAGTGTTAAATCCAAGGAAAAGGCATATAAATTGGCCAGAGGAAGCAGCAGATGGGAGGACTGGGAGACATTTGGAACTCAGACAAAGGGGTTAATTAATAGGGGGGGGAAAGAACATGAAAGAAAGCTTGTGGGGAATATAAAAACTGACTCCAAGAGCTTCTTCAGATATGTAAAAAGGAAAAGATTAGTGGAGACAAATGTAGGTCCCTTACAATCAGAGACAGGTGGATTTATAATGGGAAACAAGGAAATGGCAGAACAGTTAAACGAGTACTTTGGTTCAGTCTTCACTAAGGAAGACACAAATAATCTCCCAGAAATACTAGGGGACTGAGAATCTAGTGGGAGGGAGGAACTGAAGGGAATCTACACTAGTCAAGGAAATGGTGTTAGGTAAACAGTTGGGACTGAAGGCAGATAAATCCCCAGGACATGATGGTCTGCATCCCAAAGTACTCAAGGAGGTGGTCCTAGAAGTCATGGATGCATTGGTGATCATTTTCCAATGTTCTCTCAACTCTGGATCAGTTCCTGTGGACTGAAGGGTAGTCAATGTAACCCCACTTTTTAAGAAAGGAGGGAGAGAGAAAACGGGAAATTATAGATCAGTTAGCCTTACATCGGTAGTGGGGAAGATGCTTGAGTCGATAGCAGCGCATTTGGAAAGCTGTGACAGGTTCGGCCAAAGTCAGCATGGGTTTATGAAGAGGAAATCATGCTTGATTAATCTTCTTGAATTTTTTTGAGAATGTTACAAGTAGAATAGATAAGGGAGAGCCAGCGGATGTGGTGTATCTGGACTTTCAAAAAGCCTTTGACAAGGTTCCACACAAGGGATTAGTATGCAAAATTAGAGCACATGTTATTCAGGGTAGGGTATTGACATGGATAGAGAACTGGTTGGCAGACAGGATGCAAAGAGTAGGTATTAATGGGTCCTTTTCAGAATGGCAGGCAGTGACTAGTGGGGTGCCACAAGGCTCGGTGCTGGGACCCCAGTAAACAATATATATTAACGATTTAGATGAGGGAATTAAATGTGACATCTCCAAGTTTGCAGATGACACAAAGCTGGGTGGCTGTGTGAGTTGCGATGACGATGCTATGAGGCTGCAGGGTGACTTGGATGGGTTGGGTGAGTGGGCAGATGCATGGTAGATGCAGTAAAATATGGATAAATGTGAGGTTATTCACTTTGGTGGCAAGAACAGGAAGGCAGATTAGGAAAAAGGGAGGTGCAATGAGACCTGGATGTGCTTGTACAGCAGGCAGTGAAGAAAGCTGGCCTTCATTGCGAGAGGATTTGAGTTTAGGAACAAGGAGGTCCTCTTGCAGTTGTACAGGGCCCTGGTGAGACAGCACCTGGAGTATTGTGCACAATTTTGGTCTCCTAATTTGAGGAAGGACATTATTGCTATTGAGGGAGTGCAGCGTAGGTTCACCAGGTTAAGTCCCGGGATGGCGGGACTGACATCTGATGAAAGAATGGGTCGACTGGACTTGTATTCACTGGAATTTAGAAGGATGAGAGGGGATCATAGAAACATATACAATTCTTAAAGGATTGGACAGGTTAGATGCAGGAAAAATGTTCCCGATGTTGGGGGAGTCCAGAACCACGGGTCATAGTTGAAGAATAAGGGGTCGGCCATTTAGGACTGAGATGAGGAAAAACTAGTTCAACCAGTGAGTTGTGGAATTCTCTGCCACAGAAGACAGTGGAGGCCAATTCACTGGATATTTTCAAGAGAGAGTTAGATTTAGCTCTTAGGGCTAAAGGAATTAAGGAATGCGGGAAAAATGCAGGAACGGGGTACTGATTTTAGATGATCAGCCATGATCCTATTGATTGGCGGTGCTGGCTCAAAGGGCCTGGTGACCTACTCCTGCACCTATTTTTCCATGTTTCTACCTAGGCTGATAGTTAAGCCCTGTACTGAGGGAATACCACATAGGTGGCAAGGTCATCCTTTGGATCATACATTAAACCCAAGATCCTTCTGCTCTTTCAGGTGACTACAGAAGATCACATGGTCAGTATTTTGAAAAACAAGAGGGGTGCAGTGGTACAGCTGAGAGCTGTTTCTTCACCACTCCAGTAAAATGAGTCAGGTCCTGACCTCCATTGCTATTTATATGGAGTTAGTTCATTTTCCCTGACCAGGTACTCTCGTTTCCTCCCACATCACAAGGATATGGATTGGGAGCTTAATTTGGCCACTGTATATTGCCACTAGTGTGGAGGTGAGTAGCAGAATCTGCGAGAAGTTCATAGGAACGTGTGGGAGAAAAAGCTTAGAGGGAAAATTAGTGGAATAATTGGGATTGCTCAATATTTACTCAAGGACCGAATGGCATCCTTCTGGGTCACAAGGAAATATGTTGTGTGTGCCTTGGTAAACATTAACCGATCAACAACAATAAAATAGAATAACAGATCACTCATCTCAGGGTCAAAGATGAAATGGTCCCATTCCAGTTCAGACATAGGTGATATCTATGGGAGTTCCAGACTCTACCACAGGTGGGACAAGAGATGCTTAAATGGGTGGGCAAATGTTTAATATAGGAGACTAACTGGGCATGGACCCGTTGGGCCCAAACCTCTCCTGCTGGCCCGGCAAACCGCATTAGGTCCAAAGCTCTCCTGCGAGCCCGGTAACCCTTCCCCAACTGACGACACTCACCCACTCCATCCTCCCTCAACCCCCCTTAAAACTCCTCCGGGGCCAGAGGGGGGAGAGGGAGCAACTCACCCTGGGCCCGGGCGGTCATCGCTTCGGCCAGCAGCAGATCTCTCCTCCCCCCCCTCCCTCATTGGCCGCCACTCCAGTCACTCGGGTGGGTCCTGCCATCCTCCAAGCAGCAATCCTCCCCAACTGCGCACGCGCAGATCCGGCGGCCATCTTACGTAAGTATTATATCAACGGGCCCCAACTGCGCCTGCCTAGACCCGTTGGGTTCCCATTGTGACGTCAAAGATGGAGGTAGCCAACCAGGACGTGCCGGACCCCACGTGGGGGGGGGGGGGGGGGGGGGGGGGTGGTAGAGCCAATCAAATTTATTAAAGTTTAAAAAGTGATTTTTTAAAGTTTAAAAAGTTAATAACTTTTAAAATATGACAACCAATTTTTCCGCAGGCCAATGGTGAGTAATTTGTTGCGCTATCGTGTACTGTTTTGGCTGTATATCAGGTACGTGCAAACACACAAGATGAGAGTTTTAGTTATATATATTTATCTTTTTCCATGGAGGCATTTGGAACATCCTTCAATGATTTCTTGAGTACCAATAGCCCCTTGCTGTGATGGAGCTCAGACTCGCTGTTTGGAGAGTCTGTTGACGGGTATTTAAAGAAGCAGTGTGGCCCACTCAACACCAAGCACGTGTACTTTAATCCTCAATGCTGTGACATAGTCCTAGGAGATGCCGGAGACATAAAATCATCTATCATACTCACGAATCTGGAGGACTGTGCAGAGAAGCCCTGGTGATAACTCTGGTCATCGTCACATTGCTGGTTGACCAATCTTGCTGTAACAAACCAGACGTCATGCTTCTGCCACTGAAATGGTGATGACGCTTCGTTTTGTTGAGAGATGCAGTGTGGAAGCAGACCCTTCGCTTCACCGAGTCTGCACCGACCGACCAGTGATCACCGTGGTATCCTTCTCACAGGGACAATTTACAGAAGCCAATTAACTTATTATTTAATCGTTAACCTGTTTATAGTAGTTCTTTGGAATGTGGGAGAAAACGCACATGGTCATTGGAAGGACGTGCAAACTCTGTGCAGAAAGCACCCATAGTCAGATTCAAACCCTGTTTTCAGGCAGCTGTGCCATCCCAAAGTAATTTAATGGTGCAACATATCATTTTTAAAGATGTTATACAAGATCCAGTGTTTTTCCTCCATCCACCTGTGTGGCTCATGGAGAATTTTTCTGACTAATTGAACAAAGCAGTTTACCATTCCTACAAACATTGCCACATTGTTCTACTCAAGGTTCATGGAAATCTAGAAGGGAAGCTGTCAATATTCTGAGCACAGAGTGCTTTACCTTCACCACTACTTGTAAATTCTGGCCAATTTTATGGTTGCCAAAGCAGACTCCAAATGTAAAATACAGTAATCACTCAGGATAGTTTAAAAAGAGAAAATGTTGTGACAACCATTTGGCAGACATAACTTAGCACAGTGAGGTGTAAAGAAACAAAGAAGAAGACATAATATGCACAAAATGCTGGAGTAACTCAGCGGGTCAGGCAGCATCACTGGTGAAAAGGATTAGGTGACATTTTGGGTCGAGACCCTTCTTCAGACCTGCAACATCACCTAGTCCTTCTCTCCAAAGATGCTGCCTAACCTGCTGAGTTACTCCAGTTTTTTGTGTCTATCTTCGGTTTAAACCAGCATCTCCAGTACTTTCCTAGACATAATATGCAATTAATTGTATAAATTGGAAAAGGAGCAGGAAATTTTGAGAGGGGAACATACAATGCAAACATTTTGGGGAAATGTTTTATTTTAAAGCGATTCTCACATCATTATGAAGGTAGAAGCTAAAAAAGGAACTAAGAATTTAGAAAATCGAGAAGCTATTCTAATCTTTTCCAAAATATTGGTTTGGCCTCATTTAGAATAGTGTTCTGAGCACTACAAAATGGAAAATATAAATTCTTGGAATAAGAACAGAAGAATGGGCGCAGCAGTAGAGTTGCTGCCTTTCAGCGCCAGAGACCTGGGTTCGATTATGACTACGCGTGCTTGTCTGTATGGAGTTTGCACTTTCTCCCCGTGACCTACGTGCGTTTTCTCCGAGATCTTCAGCTTCCTCCCACAGTCCAAAGACGTACAGGTTTATAGATTAATTAGCTTGGAATAAATGTAAAATTGTCCCCAATGTGTGCACGATAGAGTTAATGTGCAGAGATTGCTGGTTGTTGCGGATTCGGTGGGCCGAGGCCTGTTTCTGCGCAGGCAAGGGGGGGGGGGGGGGGGGGGATCTTCAATTACATGGAGAGACTAAAGGAGCTCTGCTCATCTATACAACCGTATGAATTTGGAAGAGTAGCATGCCACTTATGACCCCAAGTCTGCTCTGCCATTAAAAAGATGGCGGCTGCTCAGATTGCAACTCTACATTTTAATCTATCCTGCTATCCTTTAACTCCCATGCTATCCAAGAAACTATCTCCCTCTTGAAAATGTTCAACAATTTAGCTTCCACCACTCTTTGTGGAAGAAAATTCCAAAGACTCAACCTTCTGAGAGATACTATTTGACCGTATCTCTGTCTCAAAAGAGCAAGCTTTTATTTTTAAGCAGTGAAACCTAGCTTTATATTCTCACAAAACCTTCTTCACATTCACCTGGTCTAGGGGAAGTTAGATCTCTGAAGTTGCAGAGTGTATAGATGTAGTAAATAAAATAAATTGCTTTCATTGGCTATCTGGTGAAGTGTGGAAACATTGTTAAAAAAACCTGGCGAGTTCAAAATAACAGTTTTGGAAGGAGGTAGAAGCAGATTAAATAAAACCTTTTAGAAAGGGATATGGGCAAACATTTGGAAGTCAAAAAATATTAAAGGCTTGAGGACAGAACGGGAGTGCAAGATTGATAAAATTGCAAAATTGTGAATAACTCTAATATGGAATCAACATAGGAGAGTTTGAATGTCCTCTTCCTACATTCCTACATATATTGCATGATTCTAATACCAACCTAACCCTATTTTAGAGAAAGTGTGAGCCGCTCTTAAGAATACTGTTTACATCTTGTAGCCTCTTTTATCAGAGTGAAGCAGCAGGAATGTGGGGAAAGTCTATTCTGACAATAGAGTCTGATACTGACACTGACAAATCGAAGCCTCTTATTCGATCAGATCAGAGCATTTTGCTCATGTATCCTCCTGTCCACAATAAAAGCAGCATTGGTGCTGCTTTCAGTACATGTTCTGCTCAAGGGCTTATGAGTAACGGAGGCAGAATGTACAATTTCAGAGGATCCTTCTCATTTTGCTCCAAGTTTGTTACGGTCAGGCATGCCAGTGATTCCTCTTCCACCTCCGGTCAATCAATAACGCTGTCTTCTCAAGGTTCCCCCTTGCCTTCTTTCAAACACTTGAGAGTAGACACCTCAGTTCAATTCTGTTATTAGCTTCAATCTCCAAGGAAGGTAAAGCACATTGCTGATTTCAACGCATTCAGCCTGGAGTGATAAAAAGGAGTTTTTTCATCTGTGATTTATCTTTACAGAGTCCTAACCACAACGTAGGCACTGTCAGTCAGAGGTTTTCTCCAGGCCTTGGAGACTGCTAGAACTAATAGAGAGCCAGGAGAAACATTCTTGTTCCTCTTGGCTCCATATTAGCAAAGAAAACAAACACTTCACTAAACTTTTTTAGTGATTCATGCTTGTTATGCTACATAGGCGCCTGAAGAAAGGATACACTCGGGATTCTTGGCAAGTTGACCAATTATTTAGGTCAAGGCCAAGTGAAATCACTCCAACCTTCGTCTGAAAATCAGCTTTGAGTTCCAGCTCCATATTCTAAGCCAACACTTCCAATGACACACTGAGGGAATGCTGCATTGCCAGGAGGGTTGCTGTTCAGGGACAATAAACAGGTGTATGCTCACTGGATGCGTGCACAAGATTCCACAATCACCATTTAAAGAACAACTTTATTGTTCTTGCAGTGTTCTGGGTACCATCTTTTCCCTTATCCCATATCACATTGATCATTACTATTTATGGCAGTATGGTAAATTCATGTTCTAAGAGCAAAATTAGGCCATTCAGCCCATCAAGTCTATTCTGCCATTCAATCATGACTGATTTATCTTTCCCTCTCAACCCTGTTGTCCTGCCTTCTCCCCATAACCCCTGACACCCATCCGAATCTCAATCTCCGCCTTTTAAGTATCCAATAATTTAGCCTTCACAACTGTTTGCGGCAATGAATTCCACAGATTTACCACCCTCTGACTAAAGAAATTCTTCCTCCTCCTCTCCTTTCTAAAGGTGTGTCCTTTTATTCTGAGGCTATGGCCTCTGGTTCTAAACTTTCCCACTAGTGGAAACATCCTCTCCACATTCACTCCATCCAGGTCTTTCACTATTTTGTAGGGTTCAATGAGGTCCCTCCTCATTCTTCTAAACTGCAGCGAGTAGAGGGCCAGTGCTGTAAATGCTCATCATATGTTAAACCAATCATTCCTGGGATCATTCTCGTAAACCTTCTCTGGACCCGCTCCAGAGCTAGCACATCCTTCCTCAGATATGGGGCCCAAAACTGTTCAAAATACCCCAAATGCGGTCTGACCAGTAAAGCCTCAGCATTACATCCCTGTTTTTATATTCTATATTTTATATTGTTTTTATATTTGCAAACTAACTTTTGTTGAATCCTGCACTGGCACTCCCAAGCCCTTGGCACCTCTGATTTCTGATCAATATTACAGTCAAAATTGTCATTAATAACACACTCAAGAGAAGTGTGAGCAGATACACAGAGCAAAGTCAAAGGCCCAAAATATTTTACAAATCCACAAATACTGCAATTTTCATGGTAACTGTATCGCCTATGATTTGAAGTCAAAATTATTGCACATGCACGTGCAAGTTGACTTGAGGATTATAATTACATAGACAAGTAAAGAGGCTGAGGCAATCATAACTCTTATTATATGTTGGAGTCTCTTAAAATGAATGGTTTACAATGAGAAGGTTTCTAATCACATGTTCCCTTTCTAATTACATACTGTCATACGATAATAAAGTTTAAGGACAGGATACAATTAGGGTACAATCTTTGCTTCTGTTCTTTCCAAAATCTTAACTACCACCCCAAGTAAGAGACAAAAACCTGCACAGTTCTGAAATTTCCTGCATAACATTTTCGCCTGTAGTTAACTTTCTTTAATTCTTTACAACAAGTACAATTACAGAGGAGCACAAGGGCTGAGAACAAGTGTGAAGTTCCCCAAAAGTGGCGTTACAGGTAGGTAGGGTGGTGGCGGTTTTTGAAGCATTGACTTTCCTCAGTCAGGGAATTGAATATAGAAGATGGAATGTTAGGTTACAATTGTACAAGATGTGACGAGGTCATACTGTGGAGGAATGTGTTCAGTTTTGATCACCCTTTTAAAGGAAGGACATCATTAAAGGAAAGAGAGCAGAGAAGATTTACAAGGATGTTGCCTGGACTCGATGGCCTGAGCTTTAGGGACAGGTTGATGGGCTAGAGTTTAATTCCTAGGAAATCAGGCTAAGCATTGATCTTAGAGGCGTTTTAAAATCACAAATTAAAAGGTTGAATTGAGCACCTTTTTCCAAGGGTAGGGGAATCAAGGGGGGCATATTTTTATGGTGTGAGGGGAAAGGAATCTACCGGACAATGTTTTCCACCCAGAGAATGATGGGTATGTGGAATAAGCTGCCAGAGGAGGAAGTTGAGGCAGGTACAGTAACAACATTCGAGAGACATTTTAACAGGTATATGGATTTGAAATATATATGGATAGGAACCTGTCAACTCAAGAACCAGTGTAGTGAATTGACACAACACTTCCTCTGTGGCAAGTACATTCAGCATCCTAGCCCAGCTTGCATACCCTTCCTGCCGGGCCGCGCGGCAGAAGGCTTCCCACTGAGCCATGGCTGCAGGCTGGGAATGTGGCCAGAGGCTTTTATCAAGGCACCGCAATCTCGATGCACCCAAGGCCCCAAAGGCACGGCGGACGGCCAAACTCGCCCGGAGCTTGTTCGGCTGCATTGGAAGGCTCGGAGCGGAGGCAGCTGAATGCGCATGGGAGGCGGCGGAGCCCCACAGCAGGAGCCTGCGTCAAATGGAGCCCTTCGCCAGGGCCTGCATCGAAAGGAGCCCTTGGCCAGGGCCTGCATTGAAAGGAGCCTTTGGCCAGGGCCTGCTTTGGATGGAGCCTGGGTCGACGGAGCCCCACAGCCAGTGCCTGCATCAAACAGAGTCTAAAGTTGCGTCACCGGGAACAAAGGAGGACCCGGCCTGGCGGGACCACCAAGAGGAGGAAGAAGAACCTGGCGTGGGGAGACCACTGTGAGGAGCTAGGGAGGGGGTAAGAACAAAGGGGGGACTTGGCACAGGACACTTTGTAACTTTGTAAGCCCTCTTTACCTGGTGACTATTTGCATATCGTGGGTATGCGTGCAAAGAATTTCACTGTAACTTCTCACATGTGACAATAAAGTATTTAATCAATCATTTTCACTTTTCTGCGGCCATCAGGAAAAAGATACAGAAGCCCAAGAAGCGTGACTTCCAGGTTGAAGAACAGATTCTTCCCAGCAACCATCAGGCCCCTGAACCACACTGCACGACCCTAACTCATCTGCTGTGGATTTTGTTTTGGATGCATTACGTATTTGAGTTATTATGTTCAAAGGCCTGTAAAGCATATAAGGATTTCATAGTTTCATTCCCAGTACAGATTACAATTAGACACACTAGGCCTGACACTTGAACCTTCCTATTACCTTTCAATGACTTGTATAGAAGTCTACCTCAGTCTCTGAACATAAACATTTCCCAATCTGAAACTCTACTTTTCTCTTTTCTGCAGCACAGTGGATGATCTTGTTTTTAAAAAAATGTTATTTTCTTTTACTGTCTTCACTGATGCACTTTGCTCGTCTATATCCCTTTGAAGCCTTTCTTCATCCTCCTCATAATCCTGTTTGATTCTGCATCATCAGCAAAATTGGAAATATAACATTTCCTCCCCTCAGCTAAATAGTTGATTAAGATTTTGAAAAGCTGGGGCACAACCTCTGACCATTAGTCAGTCTGCCTACCAGAGAAAAAACGATTATTCTCACGTTTCACTTTTGGTCTGATTAAGGATTTTCAATCCTTGCATTTGTTGCAAGTACATCTTTCTGGAGTGACACAAATGCACCAGAAACATCTGTGATCATGTCTTTCTCCCAAATACATTTTCAACAGCGCTGCTGCAAAATAAACAGCACTCATCTAATTTCAAGACACACGAGTGGCTATAAGAGATTAAAAGAGACAGAAAGGAAATATAATTAAAAACATTTAAAGAATACCCAGAAGAGGAAAATATAGCAGCCTCGTAGTGTTGGGGAATTGCACAAGTATTCCTTGAGAAAGTAATGAGTGGATTGCAAGATAAATGTCCAAATTGTACAAGCATATTTGAATTAGGAAGTATAACATTGGAAGTCCCATCCATACTGATCAGGAACAGTAGAACATTCAATGGGCATGGTATTGCCTGGCTTTAATAACTAAACAGAAGATGTTAGAGAGATAAAGTACAAGATTCATTTGTTTAGCATTTTATCTCATTTGTGACATAATGTTCATCAGTTCACGTTATAGGAGCAGAATCAGGCCAATCAGGCACATTGTCCACTCTGCCATTCAATCATGGCTGACCAATCTTTCCCTCTCAACCCCATAGGCCTGCCTTCTCCCCAGAACCTCTGACACCATTACTAACCAAGAATCTATCAATCTCCGCTTTAAAAACACCCAAAGCCTTGGCCTCCACAGAGGTCTGTGGCAAAGAATTTCATTGATTCACAATCCTCTGGCAAAAGAAATATCTGATCTCCTTCATAAGAAATATCCTGATCTCCCGGCAAAAGAAATATCTGATTTCCTTCATAAAGAAATATCCTTTTAAACCGAGGCTGTTCCCTCTGGTCTTAGACTCTCCCACTGGTGGGAACATCCTCTCCATATTCATTTTTTTCAGGCCTTTCATCATTCGGTACGTTTCAATGAGGTCCGCCCTCATCCTAATCTCCAGCGAGTACAGGCCCAGAGCATTGAATGCTCACCACACGTTAACACAATCATCCCCAGGATCATTCTCGTAAACCTCCTCTGGACCCCTTCAATGCCAGCACATCCCTCCTCAAATGAGTAAAAACTCCTCACAATACTCCGCATGCGGTCTGACCATTGCTTTATAAAGCTTCAGGATTACATCCATGTTTTTATATTCTCGCCCTCTTGAAATAAATGCTCACATTGCATTTTCCTTCCTTACAACTGATTCAACCTGCAAATGAACCTTCTCCTGCACCAGCACTCCCAAGTCCGTGTGTACCTCTGAGCCTCTTCCCATTTAGAAAATGGTCTACACCAAAAGTGCATGCCTCCACACTTTGCTGTGCTATATTTCATTTCCCCAGTATCTCAACCAGCCCAAGTTCTTCTGCAGATTCTCTGCTTCCTCGACACCTATTTTCGTATCATCTTCAATATCTGATGTGATATCAATGGAGCTATTACTTAATGAAGGAATGAATTAATACTTTGTTTCTTTGATTCTTTGTTCTGCATACCCAAGGTATGCAAATAATTGTTACATTAAGGGCACTGACAAAGATACAAAGTATCCCACACCAGGTCCTCCTTTGTTCTCCAACCCCACCACCTCTCAAAGGAGTCCCCCCAAGCCAGGTCCTCCTTTGTTCCATCCCCCCCCTCATGGTGGTCCCCACACGCTGGGTCCTCCTGTGTTCCCGGCAGCATGTCCTCTGGTTCCCATGTGGCCCGACCTCGACCGAGCGACTCCCAGTCGACCCAACATTCAGATGTGGCATTGCAATGTTTGGACTCAGAGATCCAAGAATCATCTGTTTTTGATCTAATTTATTTGCCCACTGGGTGAGAGCATTGCTGGCCAGGTCAGCATTTTTATCCATCCCTGATTGAAACTTGAACACAGTGATGTTGAGGTATTCCAGAAGGTAATACAGAGTCCACCAACTTGGAGGCCTTGATCACTTATTGGCCACTTTGGGCAAGAATGGTAGATTTGCCCCTGAAGCGTATTAGTGAGCCAGATGGGTTTTTACTACAAACTAGACCAAGTGGACTCGTTGGGCCCAAACCACTCCTGCATACTGCAGCAGAACTGCACTAATGACGAATTGGTGTTTTCTATGTTCTTACAAGTTTTTTTAAAAAGTATAAAACTGAAACTTGCTTTTATAACATATTCCTCTATTGTCCATTAAAAACAATTGGCCAAAGTTGAACCACAGCTGTCAATCTGTTACTGTTTGCTATTTACAAGTGCAAATATCTTCAACCACATCGACTCTGCTGGGACCCCAAAGACAAGGTCGTTTGTAATTTGGGAGAGCTGGACAGCCCAACAAGCTGTACTCTGTAATAGTAATTTACCAAAGTAATTTACATTCTGTCTAGGTTTCAATTAGGCACACTGCCATTAGGCATTTTAAACTCATACATTTTTTGTATTTTGATCCCATATTATTACCCACTAATGTTCTTTGTAATTACACTCTCCCATCCATTATTGGGCTCAATTTTTCAGACCAATATTTTTTGAAATTTCACCTCTAATGTGGTTCATTTCAGTGTCATTTTTATATCCAGAAGGTTCACTTGGGGAATCCATTTTCAAATATAATACTAACGCTTAAATTTGCTGTCTTCAAACGAGACAGATAATGATGATGGCATGGTGGGTAGTGAGAGGGCATGGGGGTGTTCTGGAGTATTGCACAGTACCAGGTGGCCTATTCTCCCTCCCCCCACACACACACACACACACACACTACACACATGCACACAATGCACACACACACACACACACATTACGGATACACTGCAGACACACACACACACACAAGCACACACAAACTTGGATGTGGAGAGGATGTTTCCATTAGTGGGAGAGTGTAGCATTAGAGGTCATAGCCTCAGAATTAAAGGATGCTTTTTTAGGAAAGAAATGAGAAGAAATTTCTGAGACAGAGGGTGGTGAATCTATGGAATTCAGCTACAGAAGGCTGTGGAGGCCAAGTCAGTAGATATTTTTAAGGCAGAGATAGATAAATGTAGGTGTCAGTTATGGGGAGAAGGCAGGAGAATGGGGTTAGGAGGGAGAGATAGATCAGCCATGATTGAATGGCGGAGTAGACTTGATCGGCTGAATGGCCTAATTCTACTCCTATCACCTCTGTCCTAATGACACACACACACACTACAGACACACACAACACACACGACAGACACACACACGACAGACACATTTCTACTGTTTTGGTTGCCTGCCTGCCACTAACCTTTAGGATGCAAAAATGACTGACATTGTTCCTTTGATTTTGCTAAAATGTAACATTTATAAATAACTTCAGGGGAATGCACAAGCTGGTGGTGACGGAGGGGAGGAAGGATGGGCTGGAGATAAGCAAAGGCTTTCAGTTCCAATTATCATCTCAAAAGAATTGCACAGAATGAGATCATGGACCTTTGTGCACATTTCCCCACCAATAAATAGTATTAACGATGCATGAGTGAGCCCCTCCAAAAGCATTTAAAGTTAACTACCTTCACACATCGCAGATTAAACAATTCTAACTACAATCCAAATCCAGAGATCAAATGTCAATCCAATTAGATGAATGTATTTGAAGGCACAGTGAGAAGGAAACCTTTGATGCTTTACTGTAATTCATCTTTCTGAGTGCACCTTTCTGAATCATATATATACTATATAAAGCAATGCATGCATTATCACCTGTTGAATGTAAAACAAAAGATAAACTAGTGAATAGGACAAAATAGTTTAGTCTATTATACGATTGGCATGTCACCTCCATTTCAATATACTATATGTTAATATTTTTTAACTTATAGATAGTTCCTTTCATAATATAACTTGATGGAAACAATTACTTCTTAATAAATGAATGATTTAGATGCATATCCAACTATCTCATCAACAGATTTACTCTTTTTGCCTTTCTCAATCAAAATGTTAGGAATTAATGCATCCCTACTTTGTTTTGATTCATGGCCATCAATGGGTCCAAATTCTGGAATTGTGAAAAACGATTGTTCCTTGCTTTATTTGGTTTTCCATTAAAGACAAGACAACCGTATGGACTGGAAATAAATGTAATCAATATAGTCATATGTTGAATATGTTAAATTTATATTTAAATTGATGGTCTTTCCCAATGCTATAAAATTGCTGTCTATGCTGTTGCCGCACTGAATTACTACTAAAGCAAAAAAGAATCGAGAATGTATTGCACCTGTACTAAACAGGTAGAGACCTTGGATGGAAAGAATGGATAATTTGATTTTTCTTTTGATAGAATGCCAGGAAGTACCAGAAGTAAAGTACTGTTTTAAATATTTGCAAAAAGAGTAAAATTATATTCCTGTATAGGGAGTGGTGGGATACACATTGGAAGCTAATTCCACACACACAAAAAAATGGTTAGACTAAACAATACAGGAATAGCCTATTATGTAGTTTTTCTAATTTTCAGTTCAAATCTTATCAAAGAGAAGCACGGAAATAGTCTTAACATAGACTACCTGGACCCTCTGTGGTTTGCTTACCAAACAAACATGGGGGTTGAGGACGCCATCATCCACCTGCTCCATCGTTCCTATGCTTATCTGGATAAGCCGGGAAGCACTGCGAGAGTCATGTTTTTTGACATCTCCAGTGCTTTTAACACCAACCAGCCTGCACTGCTAGGGAGCAAACTGACAAAAATGCAGGTGGATTACCAACTACCTGACTGGATGACCACAATATGTCAGGCTACAGAACTATGTCTCAGACATGGTAGTGAGCAACACAGGGGCCACACAGGGGATGGTCCTCTCTCCCTTCCTGTTCACCATCTACACCCTGGACTTTAGATATATCTCAAACTCCTGCCACCTGCAGAAGTTTTTGGATGACTCTGCAATTTTGGGCTGCATCAGTGAGGGGAGGGAAGCTGAATACAGAGGTGTAGTCAACAACTTTGTTGAGTGGTGTGGGCTGAATCACCTGCAGCTCAACACCAACAAGATTAAAGAGTTAGTGGTGGACATTAGGAGGAAAGGTCCCTGGTCCCCTGTCTCCATCAATGATGTGGATGTGCAGTTTACCAAGGAGTACAAATACCTGGGAGTGTACCTGTATAGTAAATTGGACTGGTCCAGGAATGCTGAGGCCCTGTACAAGAAGGGACAAAGTCTCCTGTACTTTTTGAGAAGGCTCCCCTCCTTCAACGTTTGCGGTAAGATGCTGCCATTGTTCTACCAATCGGTGGTAGCCAGTGCCATCCTCTTCACTGTCGTGTGCTGGGGCAGCAGGGTGAAGGCCGCAGATGCCAACAGGTTTAACAAACTCATCAGCAAGGCTGGCTCCGTCCTGGGGGCAGAGTTGGATTCATGGGAGGAGGTATTAGAGGGGAGGATGCTCCTCAAACTATGGAGCATATTTGACAATACAGCTCACCTCCGCCATGACACACTGGTCAACCTGAGGAGTACCTTCAGCATAGGCTGGTTCCACCAAGATGCAGTACAGAATGCCACAGGAGATCCTTCTTCCCTATGGCTATCAAACCGTGCATCTCCTCCCCCTTCAGTCGTGGGGTAGACTGACTCCCCTCCCCCCCCAAATATCCCCCCCCCCCAATATCCCCCCCCCCAATATCCCCCCCCCCCTTCTCCAATCTCTGCACATCCCCAATCTTTTCCACTCGTCACTTTAATTTCATGTTTCATGTATCCTGTGTTTTATGACTGTTAGCAGATAAATTTCCCTCATGGGATAAATAAAGTTCTATTATATTGTATCGTATGCAATACAGTTGCACATCACTTCAATTCCATTGACTTGAATACATCTAAACTGCAGATATGGTGCACAATGCATCTACGCAGCTCCACATTGAATTCTCCGATTTTAGGTAACTCACCAAACTACTGCCTTACAGGTGTACAAGATTGAGAGGAATAGACAAAGTAAATGCACAGTCTTTTATTCGGAGTAAGGGAAAATGAGAACCAGAGGACATAGCTGTAATGTGAACAGGAAAGATTTAATAGGAATCTGATACCATCCTTTGTGTAAAAAAAAGGTGCCTAAGTGTATGAAACGAGCTGCTGGAGGAGATAGTTGAGGCAGGTACTATCACAATGTTTAAGAAACATTTACACAGGTACATGAATGGGATAGGTTTATAGGGATATGGGCCAAACACAGGCAAGTGGGATGAATGTAGGTGAGACATGTTGGACGACATGGGCAAGTTGGGCTGGAGGTCCTGTTTTCACAATGCATGAATCTAAACATCCTAATTCAAAGTTATGCCTCTGGCTTATTCTCTGCCATTCTTGCTGAATAAATACACATATGACCACTGTAACTATATTTATCTGATGATGCAATTTATGTAACTGGAGATGTAGGCGAGAGACAAGTAACAAGTGTGAGTGTTCATCAGGAAATGAGGGGTCAAAAAAATGTGCGGCCAGTGCATTATTATAAGATAAATCCCACACCTATGATAGCCATTGATTAAAAAACTTGGATTTCACATTTTGGATGTGTCTGGTATTGTCTGCTGCCATTTCTGTCCCAAAATGGAGTTTAAAGGGCAGTTTCTAACTCAGCCCATTCCACTAGTGCAAAATACAAATTTTAAAACAATTTCCACTCCTTGAGCTGCAGGATCAAAGTCTAACCTAGGATCTCCTTCACCGTTCCTGAAGATCCACTTCCATTGAGCAAACTTCTCCATTAGTCATACTGGCTAGTATCCTATCCTTCATACTCTTCCCCATTTCCATTATTAAGCTTGTACATAATTCCTGTTTAAAATCTTCACAATTGGTCCCCTGTTTATGAATGCTCTTCGGTGTATTAGTGATTGTTTTTCTAAATATTTGTTTTCCTTTGATAAATAGTCCAATTGTTACATTATGTGACACACCCAGCGGGATCGGAGGATACAGAATGTACGGTTGTTGTTAGATTAGTATCCAGCATTTGAACGACTAATCCAGTAACTCAAGTTAGAATCCCTCAACACGAGAAAATTATATTTGGCTCAGAAAATAGAGTTCTATGCACCAAGTTATAGTTATCACTGTGGTCAAGTGATGGTGAAGTCAGTGCTTATACAATGAAACCTGAAAAATAAGATAGCTCTCTGGAAATGTGCCCAAATCTCAATGACACGGTCAATAAAGATGGTGCCGAGGTGATGGTACAGACATTCAAGCTGCCTGCTGATACCTCATCATCAAATGGTTCAATTGATCAGCAAACACTTTCAGAAATGATGCAAGCAGTTTAATAATTGATATTAAATTATATTGCTGGAGGAATTTGGATATGTTAGTGCAAGCGCTGCACTATCAAAGGAAGTATGATACAGTTCTCAACAACAAACCAAAAGCAAATTTCAAAAAAGAAATTATCTCAAATAAGCTCCATTCATTTTACTAACGTTATCTTCATTCTCCTTAACAAATGCACTGTAATCCAAGTGATAGAAATAAAAACAAATACAAGAAATGTTCTGTAGGCCTGGCAAAACATTGTTGAATAGAAAATCTGTTGACACCTTTTCAGATTTGCAAACTGATGATCAGAATGATGACGAAAGAATGGGTCGACTGGAGTTGTATTCACTGGAATTTAGAAGGAAGAGAGGGAATCTTATGGAAATATATAAAATTCTTAAAGGATTGGACTGGCTAGATGATGGAAAAATGTTCCTGATGTTGGGGGACTCCAGAACCAGGGGTCACAGTTTAAGAAAAAGGGGTAGGTCATTTAGGACTGAGATGAAGAAAAACTTCTTCACCCAGAGAGTTGTGAATCGATGGAATTCTCTGCCACAGACGGCAGTGGAGGCCAATTCAATGGATGTTTTCAAGAGATAGTTAGGTTTAGCTCTTAGGGCTAAAGGAATCAAGGGATATGGGGAAAAAGCAGGAACGGGGTACTGATTTTAGCTTTCAGCTATGATCAGATTGAATGGCAGTGCTGGCTCAAAGGGCCGAATGACCTACTCCTGCACCTATTTTTCTATGTTTCTACGTTTCTGTAACCCCAAAAGATTCACTACGGACGCTGTCTGAACTGCTTTTTGTTTCCATTATTTTCTCCTTTTATTCAGTATCTCATCGGCAAAATTGAGACAATTCACATGCACCTCCTTAAGATTTTATGCTCAAATAATCTGATGGGGCCTAGTAAAAGCCAAGACTTATACCCAACTCTGAACTATTTCAACTGACTGTTAAAAAAAAAAATTGGAATTAAATGTCCAAATATTATGACTGATCTTAGAAGCTCATTACAAAAGGGGTCTTACATCTACTTGGACTATCAGACACTACACAAGCACCTTGGTTAATGTTTCTATGTGCATAGGTCTTTCTTCAAAAATTAGCAGATTCTAAAAACTAGGCTAACATTCAATGGTATTCAGACAAGTATGCAGCATCTTGTTCTGTCAATGAGTGGTTAATCTTCCTTCATTGGCTGCTGCTTTTGATTCAACAGTCATTATTTTCACAGATCACATATTTAAACACTGTTAGAATGCCAAATTTAAAAAAAAATCAGAATCCTTTAATCCAGAGACACAACATAGGACTTGAAGGAAATCTCAGCGCTAAATATGGTAACATCAAGTCAAATGGAGTTTGTCTTATGCACAAGTACAATGAAAAACTTACATGTAGCAGTATCACATGCACATAGACTCAGACAACACACAAAAACATTATATAAATACATAAATTCTACAAGACAGTGAAAATTAAAAAAAAACGTGCAAAGACATTAGTGCAAACACAATTTAAAAAAAATGTCCATGACAGTGTAGGAGGTGGTCTATAGTATTCTGTATGGTATGCTTGGGGTCAGTTCAAGAATTCAATGGTTATAAGAAAGCAGCTGTTCCTGAAGCTGGTGGTGTGGTACTTCAGGCTTCTGTACCTCATGCCAATGGTAGCAGTGAGAAGAGGGCATGGCCAGGATGAAGGAGATCCTTGATGATAGATACCACCTTCTTGGCCTTGTGTAGATGTATTTGATAGTGGGGAGGCCTGTGCCCATGAAGGACTAGGCAGAGTCCAACACTCTCTGCAGTCTCTTGTGTTCCTGTGCATTATAATTGCTGTAACAAGACTGGTTGCTTCATAGCAGAATATTTTCTCTGGTGCATTTGTAGAAGTTTGTGAGAGTATTCGGTGACATGCCAAATCTCTTTAAATTTCAAGGTAGAGCTATTGGTGTGCCTTCTGCATGATTACATCTACGTTTTGTGCCCCGCACACCATCATCTGAGATGTTAATGCCCAGGAATTAGAAACAGCTAATTTTCTTCATGCCAATCCACCAATGAAAACTAGTCTTCTTTCAGAAGTAATGAATTAGTTGGCTTGGTTTTGTTGGTGTTGAGCAAGAGGTTGTTGCTGCTGCACTGCTCTTTACCGTATGCCAACTCGGCCCCACCCAGTGATGGTGTTGGTTAATTTATTGATGGCTGTTTAGTCACACAATCATAGGTGGAAAGAGAGGTGCAGCTGCGATGATGGTCAGTGGGGAGAAGTTGTTACTGATCTATGCCAATTGAGGTCTGATGAGGAAGTCAAGGATCCAGTTGCAAAGGGATGTACAAAGGCCAGAGTCTTGAAGCTCGCTGCTGAGTTTGTAGAGTTGATTGTGTTGAATATCAAATTGTAGTTGATGAACAACAGCCTTATATATCTGTTTCTGATACCCAAATGGTCCAGAACAGGGTAAAGAGCCAGTAAGATAGCATCTGCATTGGATCTGTTGTGATGATAGGCATCTTTTTTTTAAAAATAAACTAGCATTTGCAATTCCCTGTGCCTCTCTAAGGTGCTCCTATAAAATTCTCTCTTTGACCAGGCTTTTGGTTACATATAACAGACAGACATTCTACTATATTTTAAAGGCAAGCTTCTGTATCACTTTGTGCCAAAGAAATCAGGGATACATACAATGAAGACACACAGTGGGTAATCCCATGACCTGGCATTCCCAGCAAAAGGTGCCTAATACAGGCTGTGCATCTCAGGAAGCTGCAACTGTGCAATTTATACATTCAGAGCAGGGGAAAAACAACTCTAGCTGTGCACCAGAACATTCAAGCTTCCTCCTGCTGATTTTCAATCTGTCCCTCACTGCACTGTTGCCTGAAGCTGCTGTCTTTCCGATGAGACATTAAATCAGAGACGCGTCTTGTTTCCATTCAATTCAAGCTTGTTACCATGTGCACAAGCACAGTGAGGTACAGGTACAATGAGAATCTTGCTTGCAGCAGCATCATAGGCACACAGACGTGGGCAACAGATAAAAAACAATTACAAATTAATTGCACATAAATTCCACAAAACTTAAAAGACTGCAAAAAAAAAGCTGTTCCAAACACAATTAGAAAACAACTCCACGATGGTGCAAGAGGTAGGGCACTCATCTCTGCAACTGGATCCTCTACTTCCTGACCATCAGACAACAATCAGTAAGGGTTGGCAAAAAATCATCCTCGACGATAATCCTGAACATTGGTGCCCCACAAGGATGCATTCTCAGCCCCCTTCTATACTCCTTATGCACTCATGACTCAGTCAAATACCAATCCAACTCAATTTACAAATTTGCAGACAACAGCACCATGGGGGGGGGGGGGGGGGGGGGGAGATATTAAAGAATGACAAGACAAAGTACAGAAAGGAGATTGACAGTTTTGTAACCTGATCCCAAGACACCAACCTCTCCCTCAATGTCAGCAAGACAAAGGAGATTGTGATCAACTTCAGGCAACGAAGCAGTACATACATTGATGGTGCTAAAGTAGAGAGGGTTGAAAGCTTCAAGTCGTTCAGAATAAATATCACCAGCAATTTATCCTTGACCAGCCACATCGAAGCAATGACCAAGAAAGCACACCAACACCTCTACTTCCTTAGAAGGCTTAGGAGGTATGGCATGTCTCCAACCCCTCATCAACTTCTACAGATACAAGGTAGAAAGCATTTCATCAGATGCATTAGAGAATGGTTTAGGAACAGCTCCATCCAAAACTGCAAGAAATTGCAGAGTTTCTTCCATTGACTCCATCTACAATATACACTGCCTCGGGAAGGCTACCAGCATAATCAAGGACCAGTTTTGCTCTGGTCACTCCCCCTGCTCCCATCAGGTAAGAGGTACAGAAGTTTGAAAACACACACCTCCAGATTCAGGGAGTCTTTCTTCCCTGCTGTCATTAGGCAACTGAGCCATCCTTTCACCAACTAGAGAGTGGTCCTGACCTTGCATCTACTTCATTGGAGACCTTCGAACTATCTTAAAATGGACTTTATTTTGCACTAAATCTTATAACCTTTATCCTGTACCTGTACACTGTGGGTGGCTTGATTGTAATCATGCTTAGTCTTTTCACAGACTGGATAGCACACTACAAAAAGATTTTCACTGTATCTCGGTACATGCGACAATAATAAACAAAAGATCTCATAGCAGCATTTCAAAGAAGAATAAAGGGAATTTTCCCCCCAAAGTCTTGGCCAATCGCTCAATCGAGATTACCAATGCAGATTTGGTCATATTATATCACTGTGTAATGGGAAATTGCTGTGCACAAATTGCCTGTGATATATCCTACAGTGCAATAATGACTGTACCTCCACAATACATCATTGGCAGAAGAATACTCTGGGATATCCTGAGAGGGATACGAATAATGTATACATATTTTTTTCTCTACATGGCTTAAGCTTTTCACGGCTTTGATGACAAGACTCCACCTTCATGACAAATGTTGACAACGATTGCAAATAAAACAAAATAAAACACATGAAAGTTAATGGCAGATTCAAGGTAAAAGAAGTACATTGGATGTGTTATATACAGATCGACTCACCTCTGAGTTAGTAGGTTGTAGCTTGAAGTCACACTCTAGATATACGAGCACTAAATCCATGCTGATACTGCAATTCAGCAAGAAGTACAGCGAAAATGCTAAGCCGAATTAGATCTATTTTGAGAAACAACAACAATATTTCTTGGTGTTTTGGCAAATATTTATTCTTCAATCAATACCCGTTAAAGCACGAGATCAAATTTACATCCTCTTGTGTACCTATTAAATGAGTATTTTGAACATTGACTTCCATGGACCTAATGTGGCTCAATGTGCATACATATTTAGCATTAACAGTAAAGGGCAAACCTTTGCCTAATAGTTATTACTGTATTGCAGTTTGAGAGATTTTATTATTCAAAGACTATATCAAGGACCACCTCCAGCACGCATGCCTAGTTCCAAAAGAACTCGTGCCAGTGACAGGACTGGCTGGCGTACAGTCACTAGGAAGGCGGTCAGCAGTTTTGAAGATAATCGCCAAAGCTGACTCATTAATGTCAGAGACAGGAGGAAGACTGCAACCATAAATCCTCCCACAGCGGCCTTCATGTGCCCTCACTGCTCCCGTGTGTGCATCAGACTCATGAGCCACACACGATCCCACAAGATATGAGACTGCACAACCATGCTATCAGTCTACGTGGGCCGCCACCACCACTATTACTTTGTCTGGTGCACTCCTACATTCCAATTTTGACTACAAAAGTAATTATGTCTATCATGTGCCTTAGCATTTCATTTCAAAAGGCAGTATAAATTGCAATTTTTCATTCAAAAGTATATATTTCCCGTAAAGAACCTATACGTTGCTACAGTTGATTCCTTAATCATCTACATTAAGGAATGGCTTATGCTGCAATTGAATTCAACGACTCCTATTGTACGCTCAGTAACAATGTTTCAGCAATATTTCCCCACAGTTTTTGTAAAACACGAAAACAAGAACAGCATGGACTGTCTGGCCTGCTTTCATGACCTATAACTGATTATAAAAGGTTGAATCTGAAAGAAACACTATTTTGTTATTTCATTACAAATGGGTGGCCAACAGGTAAATTTGCACCCTTTGGTTCTGCTGTGCTTCACAAGACCTGCTCTAACCTTATCATTGATTAATGGTTCCACAGTGCAAGCACATTTATTTTCATGGATTTAGCTGCCCAAACTGCCTCACAGGGAATAGATGTACATGAAGCTCATTCAACTAATTAACCAAATGCAAACACATTCCTGTGTCATTAATTAATCTACCTTTCAGGCTCGAGAATAAAATTAATCTTGCCCTGGTAAATGACTGAGCGCTTACTTGCAGTGGTCAGATAGTGAAAAGATAGCATAGTTTACATCAGATTAAGTGAGATTTACTGCAGAGCTCTTCATATGTAAATAAAACCACATTCAGGCAATCAGTACATTGTCAGGATGAAAAGAGATCAATTTGGGGGAAAGACTTTGAAAATAAATAGATTTGCACAAGTTGTAAATTAGGAGATCCTATGTCTCTCCCTCGATTTACAACTTTATTAACTCAAAACAGACCTCTCCGATGATGCGAATTAAATATACCAGCCTGCAGAAGAAAGGGAGACATCAAATTACATTAACTGTTTTGAACAGTTAATCTGTTACCAAAGCAACAGTGATAGCTCAGCAAATTAAAAGAAAAAGTTGGAAATACAAGCCAAGAATGATTTTTCCAAAAAAGACTATTTCAGAACAAAACAAAATTCTGCAGGTCACTCTTCTTGAATTATTTAAATACATCCTTAATATTAAGACTGCACATAATTCATCGACTCAAGAAGAAAAACAATTGAGATTTCAAGCTGAAGTTAGAATTTATTTAAAAACCGCTGGCTAGACATGGCATTTATGATTCTAGCCCTGCCATTCACTGTGCCACTATTTTAATACAGGCATCAATCAGTTTACTTTGAAGGCAAACTCGCGTGCACTTGTCGCTTTGCATGTCTGGCATCATCACTAGACCTTCTGAATAGATGCGGCAGTTGTTTTGTTGGTTCAGCTGCAGAATTCACCAAACACTGCAGACAGATTGAACTCCACATTATAGAGCAAAGAACCATCAGGCAGGGCTCCATCTGACATCGAGACCACATTTATAAAACAAGCTTTAAAGAACAAATGAGTAAGATATAGACAAAAGTTTATGTGAATCTGGCTGACATAATGGAATGTAACATTATCCTTCCACTTAAACACAAATTGAACTGCAGACCAGATTAACAATATCTCTTCACTGCAGGTCTGACGATACCACATAAAATTAGTTTTGGCAACTTCATCAGGGCATAATTCTCAGCAGAGCATTAAAAAAATGCTGACATTACATGGGCAAACCTGTTCAGAGAGGCAAAAAGAACAGATCAGAACAGCAAAAAGAACAGAAATTTCCCATGATAGGTCAGTGATCAGCATAGTAAAACAAGTGAAATTTGCTTTATCTGCTGTGCATGCCGATGAGAGCTCCGGAAATAAGGACACATTAATTTATTCTCCACGAGCAACATCTCGCTTCACATTCATGGGATATTTCCAATTGTTTAAAAAAAATCTTGATCTTTTTTGAGATTGCTATGCAAGTCACAAGCTATAATCATTGATCTGTGCATTGAATAGTATTGTGCATTTGTATGTATTGCGTCCTATGTAGGGAATTTTATTTTATTGACATTAACAGAAGAAAAATACCAAAACAAAGTATCAGAATTATTAAGAGATATTTTGGTTATCTCCATCAAGACACACCGAATAGGCCAAGGATTTTTCTTTTTGAAAGATATGACTTATCGGTGACCTGAACAAACAGTTCAAGTTACAAAGTTATTTAACAACCCTTATGTGGAGAGGTTTTCAGTTTTAGTTTAGTTTAGAGATACAGTGTGGAAACCAGCCCTTCAGCCCATTGAGTCCATGCTGACCATCCGTACACTATGCTAGCTGTATGCTATCCCATCCTACACACTTGGGGCAGGTTACAGAAGTCAATTAACCTACACACCTCCATGTCATTGAAATGTGGGAGGAATCTGGAGTACACAGAGAAAACCCAAGTGGTCACAGGGAGAACATACAGCCCCCCCAAGTCAGGATTGAACCAAGGTCTCTGGTGCTGAGGTAGTAGCTCACCACGGTTGCCACAGTTGGGGGCGGGAGGGTATGCCTTAATTAAATACAATAGAAAATTCAAGGGGAACTCACCACCAGTGCAAAGGAGTCGAGGGCCTCGACAGGGAGAGTTTGAGCAGGCTAGGACTTTATTCCTTGGAGCGCAGGTGGACAAGGGGTGATCTTATAGAGGTGTATAAGATCATGAGGGGATTAGATAAGGTGAATACACAGTATCATTCTTTATCCAGCACTCTTTATCCAGAGCAGGGAAATCAAGAACCAGGGGGAACAGGTTTAAGGTGAGAGGGGAAAGATTTAATGGGAATCCGAGCGGCAATTTTCTTCAACATATAAACACAGAGGGTTGTGGATGGATGGAAAGAGCTGCCAGAAGTAGTTAAGGCAGGTACTATCACAACGTTCAAAGGACATTTTGACAGGTACATAGATAAGATAGATTTAGTAGGCTAAGTGCCAAATGCAGGCAGGTGGGACTAGCGTAAGTAGGTGTTGGCAAGTTATACTGAATGGCCCGTTTCCAAGCCTTATGACTATGATTAGGTACCATGATTAGCACAGATACATTAAAGGAAAGCACTGTATGAAATTGTTGTACATGCAGTCTGGTCCATCATACAAATCAGTACCACTCATTCCATTGACTCCATTTGTACTTCACGCTTCCTCGGGAAAGCAGCCAACATATTCAAGGAACACTTATACCCTGGACATTCTCTCTTCTCCGCTCTCTTGTCAGGCAAAAGATACAAAAGCTTGAAAGCAATTACCATCCTACCCTTCCTTGCAGTTATCGGTCTCTTGAACAAGGGTTGAATTTCCTGATCTACCTAATTGCAGCCCTTGGGCATTTTTTTAAATTGTTACTCCGGTGTAACTATGACACCATATTCTGCATTCCATTTATTTACTCTTTTACACTACCTGATGTGCTCAAGCATGGTATGATTTGGTGGGTAACATGCAAAACATTGTTTCACTTCATCTCAGCACACTTGACAATAATAAACCAAAACCAATAGAAGTTAGAAAAAATAACAAAAGGAACGGATGCATGTTCATATGGGTGATGAAGTGAGACATGTAGAGTAAAAACACTAGAATGGACAAGTTGGATCAAATGGCCTGCTATTTTTTTGCTGCATATACCACATTATACTTTGTACCAAACGTTCCTGTTGGCAGCAGATTCTAAATATTAGTGTCAAGGTTTCAGGCATTAACCCAGAATTTCCAGTTAGCAGCAAACCAAATCTGCTCATTTTCACTGTGTAATAAATCTACATAGTTCCCTTGCACAGGGAGGATCTGCATGTCAGGTTTTCAAAAGTATATTCTGCATCAGATGTTAGCAATTAAGTCCCAATTATCTAAAAGCTTAAAACTGCAAAAGCCAGCTTAGTCATATCTCCATTTTAACCAGCTGACAAAAATAGTATAAACATTTTTAAACTGTAATATCTATTACATATTACATGAACTACTGAAAACATTCAAATCGAATCAGGTAAAAATTTAACAATTACTTAAATCTATATTTATTTCAGTGTAAAGTCACATGTGACATATTTGATCATGCGCAAGTTAAAGTGCATAGTCAAGAACCGTGAAAAAATAATTTACATAGAGATAGAGTTCCACATAGAATGACAGCATGAAACTGGCTCTTTAGCCCATTGCATACATACCATCCATTAATCACCCATTTACATTCCTGTATTCACCCTTGCATCTGTTCTCGTCCAATGGGCATACAGAATGATTTTCTTGTCAAAGTCTAATCTGCTGCAGGTTGTTAGAGCAGATTCTCCAATATCATTGGTGATATATGTAACATTTGCTCTCCCTCATTATTTCCATAATAAGGCTAAAGTTGGAACACAGTTTAGAACACGGCAATGAACAACTGTCAGCAACTTCAAGTCTTTCACGCTTGCAGTGGCATTACCAAGATTCTAAATATGTTAACAGCCAAAAGAGGGGAAATTACAAGAACTAACAGTTACATGTAAAATTGATGACATTTTGGTCCCAAAGTCCAAACCAGCAGCAGACTCATGTCTTCATCTTACAGTGACTGTGTTTGAAAAATTTGGCTGGTTGGTCTCAGTACATCTTTGAATTTAGTTGACAAAATATTTCAGAAAATAACCATATTTGCCTCTTAAAATTACAATGCCTAACTTCAAATACAATTTTCTGAAAGAAAATGCATAGAAATAGCCTTCTCTCGCTTGATATTTTGACTTGTAATCTACAGTTTAAAAATCTTGCACACAAATTAAAATGTACAGCATTGTTAAGTTGCGATTCCAAAACTAATTTCATTGAAAGGATTCAGCAGATGAAATAACACGAGTTATTCAACCCATAAATCCATCTTAAGCAAAAACAAAGTGTTGTTGGAATTCAGCGAGAACACATGAATTTTGTGCAATTACATTGACTCAAAACAGAAGGAGTAAACTAGAATATTAAGTTGTGAATACAACTCAATACAAAAAATTAATAGGACATTTTAATAATAAATTTTATAGTTCCCATTATTAATAAATTTAAAAAGAGAACAATATCATTAAATTGAGCATTCTCTCTTTTTTTTCCTCATCAAAGTTTACATACTTCAATAATTATTTGGTCTATCCATTTTCCTCTAATCCCATTGTTCCCCCTTACTTCCCCCCATCACATGTCATTTCGCTAGTCTTTTCACATGGTGTGTTTTGACTACCCTTGTGATCCTCCATCTCTGGTCCTGATTCTCATCGATTCTCAGCGAATTCGCTGAATCCTAGTAAATCCCAGCTCAGTGAATTCTATGTCTGACATTACATTGAGGTCTTCACCAGTGTCCATTTCTTTGGCTAGAAGTTTTCATCAGAGTCTGTAGACATTTTCTGTCTAATTTAGAATTTCCAGGTCAACTTGAACCCTTCCCTAGTTCTATTCATCAGTAATGTTGATGCAAAATTGACCATGTTCATTTTTTAAATTGCCCTTATTTGCTCCAATCTATCCCTCTCTAAACTTACTATTGTCTGCGCACTACAGACGAATCCCAAATACCAACTTGCTGTAGTTGTGCTTTGTTCTCTATGACTGCTACCACCAAGCGGCCAAATGTCAGTTCTTAGACACATCCTTACTCCCACTGGACCACAACCCCACCGTTAAGAATCAGGACATTATCTCCCAATCACTGACCTCATTTCATGTGCAGGTTATCCCTCCACAGCCACCAGCCTTATGCCAACCGCCCCCCCCCCAAACCCTACACCAACCCCCTCTCTCCCCCCCAACCCTACACATCCTACTTCTCTCTCCTCACCAAGATTTACCAGCAGAACGATCTTAGTAGACCAATTATATCAGCTAGTTCACACTTGTTTCTTCATACATTAACGCTGTCCCTTCCCACTTATTCATGGAACAACCTTGACTATTTCCAATGTCCTGGTCCCAGCCAGTTCATTATAATCATCAGTGTATAATCCCCATACACATCCATTCATCAGAAGAGCCATTTACCTCTACCTTCATCATGGGCCGAACCAATACCCTTCCATCACCATTTGTCCAGGAGAACACATTCAAAACGCAACATATCTTTTAACTCTGCTTGCTTTTTTTAGGTGAAAGGTGTAAGTATAGGATTCATCCCTGCTTCAGTCACCTCAGGCCTCTTCTCTTACTTTTCTCCCCGAATGGACTGGTTGGATTAATTGGATAGGTACTATTTTCCTGCACTAGCACAGAGCTTAAACATTCAGCATTGTTGGCAATCCTGTTCTCTTTTTCATATCCATCTCTAACTCTCTCCTTCCTTTATTCAAGTTTAGTGACCAATGTAAATTGCAAGCTCATAGACCTCCATAGCTATCTGGACCAGAGCTGTCCCCATTTTAGTTCCTGCAAAGACTGTTTCATTTTCACAGTTTCTCTGAATCTCCCATGTGTTCTGATAAAAATTTCCACACCAGTCATTATAAAATCCATTACATATTGTGATGTCTTGAGAGGTCTGGAGCTTTTCTCTTGAAGGTTGGGAGGTGTGGGTGCCGGAAATGAAGACAGAAAAGTTCTTGTTTTCAAACTTAAATTCCATATATTTAGTCTTTTCCAAAAACAGGTAAACTTAATTGTTTGCAGACAGGTACACAAAACCAAAACAGGTAGTTAAATCAAAACTGTAGCTTGCTGCCTTCTTGCAAAATATAACTCAAACACTGCTTCTCTCCCTGTCTGCTCCAGTCGTTGTCTCTCTTTTTAAATACACTGCTTCCCTTCCCTTTTAGCTCTCTCACTGAGGCAATCAGCTCATCTGGTTCAGCTGGGCAGCAATCAGTGTCAGCAGCAATCAGTGTCAGCAGCAATCAGTGTCAGCAGCAATCAGTGTCAGCAGCAATCAGCGTCAGCAGCAATCAGCGTCAGCAGCAATCAGCGTCAGCAGCAATCAGCGTCAGCAGCAATCAGCGTCAGCAGCAATCAGCGTCAGCAGCAATCAGCTTCAGCAGCAATCAGCTTCAGCAGCAATCAGCGTCAGCAGCAATTAGTCAGCAGCAATCAGTGTCAGCAGCAATCAGTGTCAGCAGCAATCAGTGTCAGCAGCAATCAGTCAGCAGCAATCAGTCAGCAGCAATCAGTGTCAGCAGCAATCAGTGTCAGCAGCAATCAGTGTCAGCAGCAATCAGTGTCAGCAGCAATCAGTGTCAGCAGCAATCAGTGTCAGCAGCAATCAGTGTCAGCAGCAATCAGTGTCAGCAGCAATCAGTGTCAGCAGCAATCAGTGTCAGCAGCAATCAGTGTCAGCAGCAATCAGTGTCAGCAGCAATCAGTGTCAGCAGCAATCAGTGTCAGCAGCAATCAGTGTCAGCAGCAATCAGTGTCAGCAGCAATCAGTGTCAGCAGCAATCAGTGTCAGCAGCAATCAGTGTCAGCAGCAATCAGTGTCAGCAGCAATCAGTGTCAGCAGCAATCAGTGTCAGCAGCAATCAGTGTCAGCAGCAATCAGTGTCAGCAGCAATCAGTGACAGCAGCAATCAGTGTCAGCAGCAATCAGTGTCAGCAGCAATCAGTGTCAGCAGCAATCAGTGTCAGCAGCAATCAGTGTCAGCAGCAATCAGTGTCAGCAGCAATCAGTGTCAGCAGCAATCAGTGTCAGCAGCAATCAGTCAGCAGCAATCAGTGTCAGCAGCAATCAGTGTCAGCAGGGCAGGCAGCCCTGCTGACTATGGGTTTTGTAGTCTTTTGCTGGCAGCCATGATGGTTTGTAGTCCTTGTGCATCCACCGGGAGGAAATGTATCTCCCCTCTATGACTCTACCTCTCATGATATCACAATATCTTCTGCTTCCCCTCATAGTTGACAGGTCTCTCATCAACAACTGCTCAGTTTTACATATGTCCACCCTCACTATATCTCTTTTCTCCAAAAGTACATGCTTACCTTGTCCTTACTTGCATTTCTCCAGACTCCACATTTAACAGACCCTCCTCCACAATTTCTGCCAACTTCAACAATGTCCTGCCATGACCATTCCAAAGGGATTTGTTCCAGCTGGAACATCCAGGCTTTCTTTCCCACCTTCAATAATTGTTCACCTTCTTGCAGCACATTCCCATGCAACATCTTCAATTTTACTCACCCCTACCCACCATGTAGAGACCCGTGTGAAACAATAATTTACTTTTACCTCTTTCTATTTAGCATATTTGATTTGGTGCTAATGGTTTCCCCCTTGTTGCAGAGAACAAATGCAGATTGAATTACCACTTTACAGAACACCTCTGTTCAGTCTACTAGGCAGCAGTTACCCATCATTAATTCCTCCATCTCACTCTGACTTCAGAGTCGCTGACTTCCTACACTGTTCCCATGAGGTGCAATCAAGTCAAGGAACAGTGTTTCATTATTTCCAGGTAAGTTGTAATCCTTGCAAATACCACAATTCCTCAATTGTAAATATCCAAATACCCAGTTGGTATCTGGTTCCTGTTGGTGTCAGATCTGGCCAATTCTGATTCACTTGTAACCTTAACTTAGTTCTTCCCCCATGAGAGAATTTCCACACTCTTATTTCACATTTCCAGCAACTGCTGTGTTCTATATCTCACAGTGACAGCATTGTTTGTGTGTTCTGCTATGCCTTTGTTCATCTCCCTCCAGCCACTCTCTTCTAGACACATAGCTATGATTAACAAAGTTTCACGATACGCTTAGACAGCAACAATAGCGTTTGTATCAATTGGATTCTATTTACTGTTGATATAAGCTCCTAAGTTATAGGAGCAGAAATAGGCCATTCACTCATCAAGTCTACTGCCCCATGCAATTATGGCTGCTATGTGTCTTTCCCTCTCAACCCCTTTCTCCGGCCTTCTCCCCATAACCCCTGACACCCATATTACTCAACGATCTGTCAATCTCTGCTGTAAAAATATCCATTGACTTGGCCTCCACAGCCTTTTGTGGCAATGAATTCCACAGATTCACCACCCTCTGACTAAAGAAATTCCTCCTAATCTCCTTCATAAATGTACGCCCTTTAATTCTGAGGCTATGACCTCTGGTCCTAGATTCTCCTACTAGTGGAAACATTCTTTCCACATCACTCGATCCAGGCCGTTCACTATTTGGTAAGTTTCAATGGTGTCCCCGCTAAGTTCAAGAAAGTACAGGCCCAGTACCGTCAAACACTCATCATATGTTAACCCAATCATTCCTGGGATCATTCTCGTAAACCTCCTCTGGACCCTCTGCAACACAAGAACATCGTTCCTCGGATATGGGGCTCAGAACTGCTTACAATACTCCAAACGCGGTCTGACCAGTGCCTTAAAAAGCCTCAGCAATACATCCTGTTTTTTTGTATTCTAGTCCTCGAGATAAATGCTAGCATTGCATTTTGCCTTCCATACTACCGATTCAACTTGCAAATTAACTTTTTGGGAATCCTGTACCAGTATTCCCAAGTCCCTTTGCACCTCTGATTTCTGAATTCACGCCCCATTTAGAAAATAGTCTAAGCCTTTATTTCTATACCAAATTGCATGACTCTGTACTTTACTATGATGTATTCTATCTGCCACTTCTTTGCCCACTCTCCTAAACTGTCCAAGTCCTTCTGCAGAGTCCCTGCTTTTTCTACACTCCCTGCCCCTCCACCTATCTTCATGTCATCTACAAACTTGACCACAGAGCCTTTAATTCCCTCATCTGAATCATTGATATACAACGTGAAGAGTAGCGGTCGAAGCAGCGACCCCTGCGGAACACCGCTAGTCACTGGTAGCCAACCAGAAAAAGCCGCCTTTATTGCCACACTTTGCCTTCTGCCATCCAGCCAACAAGCTATCCATGCTAGTATCATCCCTCTGATACCATGGGCGTTCACCTTCAGCAACGAATAACATTGTCATCGAGACGGTTAATATACAGTGCCCTCCATAATGTTTGGGACAAAGACCCATCATTTATTATTTGGCTCTGTACTCCACAATTTGAGATTTGTAATAGAAGAAAATCACATGTGGTTAAAGTGCACATTGTCAGATTTTATTAAAGGCCATTTTTACACATTTTGGTTTCACCATGTAGAGATTACAGCTGTTTACACATAGTTCCCCCCCCCCCCCCCCATTTCAGGGCACCATAATGTTTGGGACACATGGCTTCACAGGTGTTTGTAATTGCTCAGGTGTGCTTAAATGCCTCCTAAATGCAGGTATATGAGAGCTATCAGTACCTAGTCTTTCCTCCAGTCTTTCCATCACCTTTGGAAACTTTTTTTGCTGTTTATCAACATGAGGACCATTGTTGTGCCAATGAAAGTCAAAGAACCATTATGAGTCTGAGAAACAAGAATAAAACTGTTAGAGATATTAGCCAAACCTTGGGCTTACCAAAATCAACTGTTTGGAACATCATTAAGAAGAAAGAGAGGTTACTAATCGCAAAGGGACTGGGAGGCCAAGGAAGACCTCCACAGCTGATGACATAAGAATTCTCTCTATAATAAAGAAAAATCCCCAAACCTGTCCGACAGATCAGAAACACTCTTCAGGAGTCAGGTGTGGATTTGTCAATGACCACTGTCCCCGCAGAAGACTTCATGAACAGAAATACAGAGGCTACACTGCAAGATGCAAACCACTGATTAGCCGCAAAAATAGGATGGCCAGGTTACAGTTTACTAAGAAGTACTTAAAAGAGCAACCACAGTTCTGGAAAAAGGTCTTGTGGACAGATGAGACGAAGATTAAATTATATCAGAGTGATGGCAAGAGCAAAGTATGGAGGAGAGAAGGAACTGCCCAAGATCCAAAGCATACCACCTCATCTGTGAAACACGGTGGTGGGGTGTTATGGCCTAGGCCAGTACCTTGGCTGCTGAAGGTACTAGCTCACTTATCTTCATTGATGATACAACTGCTGATGGTAGAGCATAATGAATTCTAAAGTGTATAGACACATCCTATTGTCCAAGTTCAAACAAATGCCTCAAACCCCATTGGCTGGTGGTTCATTCTACAGCAAGACAAAGATCCCAAACATACTGCTGAAGCAACAAAGGAGTTTTTCAAAGCTAAAAAATGGTCAATTCTTGAGTGGCCAAGTCAATCACCTGAGCTGAACCCAATTGAGCATCCCTTTTATATGCTGAAGAAAAAACTGAAGGGGGCTAGCCAATCAAAACAAGCAGAAGCTAAAGATGGCTGCAATACAGGTCTGGCAGAGCATCACCAAAGAAGACACCCAGCAACTGGTGATGTTCATGAATCGCAGACTTCAAGCAGTCATTGCATGTAAAGGAAATGCAACAAAATACTAAACATGACTACTTTCATTTACATGACATTGCTGTGTCCCAAACATTATGGTGCCCTGAAATGGGGGGACTATGTATAAACACTGCTGTAATTTCTACATGGTGAAACCAAAATGTATAAAAATGGCCTTTATTAAAATCTGACAATGTGCACTTTAACCACGTCTGATTTTTTCTATTACAAATCTGAAATTGTGGAGTACAGAGGCAAATAAATAAATGATGGGTCTTTGTCCCAAACATTATGGAGGGCACTGTAGATGATGAACAAAGGTGGATCCAGCATCCATCCCTAAGACTTACCATGCCAGCCAAGTGTCCCAACCGGGCCAATCCCACTTTCATGCGCCTGGCCCATATCCCTCCAAACCTTTCCTGTCCATGTACCTGCCCAACTGTCCAGTCTACATAAACTTATATCTTTGGTGTTTTGCTCCACTTGCTGATTTGGCTCCAAAGAGTTCAAGAGAACTGACTTGCAGAAACAGAGTACATTCGTTTTGATTAGTACAGATGTCAGAGGTTATGGGGAGAAGGCAGGAGAATGCAGTTAGGAGGGAGAGATAGATCAGCCATGATAGAATGGTGGAGTAGACTTGATGGGCCGAATGGCCTAATTCTACTTATATCACATGACCTTATGAACATGCAGCTCTCATGCTTGGCACATTTAATGTCTGGGAATTAAGTTCTGCACTTTATCTTAAGAATTCTAAGATTTAAAAAAAAATGTATTCACAGAAGTTGGCATTATTGGCCGAGCAGGAATTTGATGCCCATCCATAATTGGATTTGAAATGAGTGGCCATTTCACAGAGCAGTTAAGAGTCAACCACATCACTCTTGGTCTGGAATCAGATAGTCAGACTAGAGAGAAAAGTTCTGAATTTTGTTCCTAAAAAGGTACAGCTTTGAATCAGATGAGTTACAATAAAATTTAAATATGTACAGCCACCGCTGCTGAATAAACAAACCTTTCTCTGTGAATTGTGTATTGAATTCCGCTCAAGTGTGAAATCAAAAATTCACTGTTTCTCACAAGAGAAATTGTTATAATTACATTCTTTAATCACCACTAGCCATTTCTGTGATGTTTCAATTTGTCGGTCTAATGTTGATGTAACCGGGGTCCTTGCAGTTTTACAGCCAAACTCTCTCATTGTGGCCTGAACCACTCCTTATTTTTGTTACCAAGTTTTGCACGAATGCAGCTGGATAAAAACAAAAGCAATTTGCTTTGATGTTCCAGCAGACTAGTAATCAGTACAGCAGGCCATACTCCCTGCTGGAAAAGAGCACAGAACTACACATAATTAGGTTTATTTTAGCAGGCTCCACTTTTCCTTTGGCTAATCAAAGCAACGAATATTGAACAAATATCGCTTCACACACAGCAATAACATCAGCTACTATCAAGGAGCCAACGACTTCAGGCACAAGGTCCATAAGAAATGCACTCATTTCTTAACTGTGTCAGAGTCAGAGACAAAAACAACCAAGGTCAAGAATCAACCTTAAATAAAAGGAGTCTGTAAATATTTTTCCAATTTTACTTAGTTTGCTTTCCGATGAACTTCAATGGAAACGTCAAGTAATTTTCCACAATAAATCTGCTATCCATTGTATTTTGACAAATTAACCAGTCAGGGTTAATTAAGAATGAAATATTAACCATGCAGGACAATACAGAGCAAGCCTAATGAATAGTAATAGATACTAAACATGGGCAATCATGAGATTCATATGCATAGTAATCTGGTGGTGTTCAGCAGAGCAAGGCAAGATTTGTGCAAAGACCTTTTAGTTCATTCAAAAAAAAAGATTTAGTTAATTCAAAGCGCAAGGCACCTTGCACAATAAGTACAAGCCTTGCACGCATACCCTGGACAAAGGACAGTTCTTCCATTTCTCAGCCATTGCAGCAAAAAACCTGGTGTAAAATCAATATTGGAAACCGATTGAACAAGTACTATCCTATCTTCTGCTGGAAAGAGTAAGTGGGCATGGTGGTAATAAAATCAGAGGAATCAATGCCAAGTTACATGGTAAGGTTGCCAGAGATTGATGGCCATTGGAGGTACAAATCAATAGTGGAAGCAACTCTTATTTACGATGCGGCATGTTTAAATGATCAATTGATGTCCAAATGCATTAACTTGAAAAACATCAGATAGACCAAACGTGGAGTAACTCAGCGGGTCAGGCAACATCTCTGGAGAAAAGGAATATATGATGTTTCGGGCAGGAACCCTTCTACAGACTCAAAGAACATCAAAACATCAGTATGTTTTTTTTGTCATACCAACAGACCACAGCAGTTGTCCAGTGACCTACAAAAACTTGCAACTCATGAGGAAGTCTTTCGTGCTGGGCATTGTCTATATTAATAATCGCAAGTGTTAGAAAGCTCATGCACTCAGAAATGCTCAAAGTAATAAGATGCAACAGAGGTTGTTACATTAAAAACAAAAGCTTATAGGGTTGGCAATAACATACCATCATGGACAAAAATACCATTTCATGATGAGAAAACAGGCATCACCGATCCATTTCACATTGGCAGACCATTACTAGGAGTGGCACTCAATACAACAACCCACTTATATTGTGTAGGAATAAATTGCAGACGTTGGTTTAAACCGAAGATAGACACAAAATGTTGCAGTAACTCAGCGGGACAGGCAGCATCTCTGGAGAAATGGAATGGGTGACGTTTCGGGTCGAGACCCTTCCTTCTCTCCAGAGATGCTGCCTGTCCCGCTGAGTTACTCCAGCATTTTGTGTTAACCCACTTATATTAATGGTTAAGAAGAAAAAACCCAATAATACATCAAAGATAAAGCTAAACGGGAAGGAGAATCCCGAGTAGGCGTGTAAAGGGATACAGGTAAGTGGTTAATGTGGCACCAAATGGAGAAAGCAGGAAAAATGCGAGGTTGTTCACCTTGGCAGAATGAGTACAAAAGCAATAGTTTAAAAAAAAACATAATGCTGGAATAACTCATTGGATCAGGCAGAATCTTTGCAGAACATTGATGAGTGACGTTTCAGGTCAGGACCTTTCTTCAGTGCCGCAAGACTCGGTGTTGGTGCCGCAACTGTTTACCACTTATATTAATGATTTGGAAGAGGGAATTAGAAGCAACACTAGCAAGTTTGCGGATGACACAAAGCTGGGTGGCAGTATGAACTGTGAAGAGGATGTTAGGAGGTTGCAGGGTTAGGACCTGGACAGGTTGAGTGAGTGGGCAGATGCATGGCAGATGCAGTATAATATAGATAAATGTGAGGTTATCCACTTTGGCGGCAAAAACAAGGAGGCAGATTATTATTTCAATGGTGTTAGGTTGGGTAAGGGGGAAGGTGCAGCGAGACCTGGGTGTCCTTGTACACCAGTCACTGAAAGTTGGAGTGCAGGTATAGCAGGCAGTGAAGAAAGCTAATGGCATGTTGGCCTTCATAACGAGAGGATTTCAGTATAGGAGTAAAGAGGTTCTTCTGCAGTTGTGTAGAACCATGGCAAGACCACATCTGGAGTATTGTGTACAGTTTTGGTCTCCTAATTTGAGGAAGGACATCCTTGTAATTGAGGCAGTGCAGCGTAGGTTCACGAGATTGATCCCTGGGATGGCGGGACTGTCATATGTGGAAAGATTGAAAAGACTAGGTTTGTATTCACTGGAGTTTAGAAGGATGAAAGGGGATCGTATAGAAACATATAAAATTATAAAAGGACTGGACAAGCTAGATGCAGGAAAAAATTTCCCAATGTTGGGGGAGTCCAGAACCAGGGGCCACAGTCTTAGAATAATGGGGAAGCCATTTAAAACTGAGGTGAGAAGGAACGTTTTCACCCAGAGTTGTGAATTTGTGGAATTCTCAGCCACAGAGGGCAGTGGAAGCCAAATCACTGCATGGATTTAAGAGAGAGTTAGATAGAGCTCTTGGGGCTAGTGGAATCAAGGGATACGGGGAGAAGGCAGGCACGGGTTATTGATTGTGGACGATCAGCTATGATCACAATGAATGGCGGTGCTGACTCGAAGGGCCGAATGGCCACCTGCACTTATTTTCTATGTTTCTATGTTTCAGAGGTCTGAAGAAAGGTCCTGACCCAAAACGATGCCTGACCATATTCTCCAGAGATGCTGCCTGACGCGCTGAGTTACTCCAGCACAGTGTTTTAAGATTCCAGCATCTGCAGCTTCATATCTCCAATGCATTTTTAAAATTTGAGTAACAACACATTGCCCTTGAATGGAAGGGGTTGGATAACTAAAGTATTGATATCTTCATGAAGTTTTACAGAACATTGACAAGTCTCAATGTACAGATTTACTTACTGTTCCTTTAAGGTTGATTCTGTTAGTTGACTGAAAGAGTACAGGCTTGCCACAAGGTAAACACAGCATAGATACACTAGAATGATAGGTTTACCCTTTGAAAAGACACTAATTAATCAAAGCTCTCTGTTGATCGAAAGAATAAGATACAAATAACGGCTTAATTGAAATATAAATAGTTCTGAGAGGAATTAGCAGGATAAACTTTGAGTGCTTTTCATCTGGCTGGAGAGAATAGAACTTAAAAATAGAGTTTCAGAATAAAGAATTGAGAAAAGAAATGAGCTCCAACTCTGAAAGTTTTTACCTCAGAGAACTGTATGTACTCAGTTGTTAAGTATCTTCAAAGCTTAAATCAATGGGCTTTTGACCATTCAGGGAATAAATGGATATAGAACTCAGGTATTACAGGTATTAAAGTGGATGAAGCACAGGATTAGATTTGACTAGACTGAGGTGGAACCGTTGGGTCCAAATCTCTCCTGTGGGCCTCTCCTGGGGCAACCCTCCCCCAACTAAGGATCCTGCAGGCCTGGCAACCCTCTCCAACTGATGAACCCCCTTGCCGGGTGGGGAGTGTACCCCGGGCGGTGGGGGACAGGGAAGGGGAGAGGGTGCCACTCATCTCAGCCCCGTGCTGCCAGCGCTGCAGCCAGAGCGAGCCATGGACCCGAAGCCTCTCCTGCATTGGTCTAGACTCAGTCTGAAGAGGGGTCTCGACCCGAAGCGTCACCCATTCCTTCTCTCCAGAGATGCTGCCTGTCCCGCTGAGTTACTCCAGCTTTTTGTGTCTACCAACATTGATTCTCCCTGATTGCCAGCAGCATTAAACTTCAGGCTTTTTGGGAAATAGTCAGCTTAGGTCTGGCAGGTGTCTCCATACGTCAAGTCAGGCTGTTCAAAGTTGGAATGAATGGTGCAAAATCAATTGGCTGTCGATTAGCTATGCGTCATCCTTGAACTACAGGGAGAAGAACAGAGGTAGGAGACTTGACTTTTTGAGAAAGCAGAGGCAGAACCATATGTCCAACTGGCACACAACATGTCTGTGTAAACAAAGTTTTGCATTGCTTATAGGTCATATAGGAACTGTTTATTTCAACAGTAATTGCAGTTTCAACAGTGCTGACCATACCAGCAATTATGCGAGGTGGGAGACTGTTGTAGTCACAAAGCATCGCCTAAGTGCTTGATCTATTGTGCGCCAATGGATTGTGTCTATGCAAAGTTGTCAAGCACATTTTTCTTAAGGCTTTTTAAAAAAAAGCTCTTGCATAAACCTTACTTCGTTTGCTCAAAAAAGACCAAAATCTTTTAGATTTGTAATTATTTAATACAAGAGATGAGAGAATAAATATTAATGTTAGTCTTTTCTTCAAGTACATTTTACAATTTTTGCACACCAAAAGCCTTACTGCTCAAAACTTTAATAGATATATATTCCCAAAAGACAGTTGCATGACGCGTTTGAAATATTTCCCAGTAGTTTTATTTTATTATTGAGCTAGCCCATAGGGAGAATTTCTACGCCTTTATTCTTATTACCAAAATGCATGACTGCATTTTGCTATACTGAATTTCATCTGCCACTTGTCTGCCCACTCTCCTAACCTGTCCAAGTCCTTCTGCAGACTCCTTGCTTCCTCTTCACTGCCTTCCCCTCCACCTATCTTAGCATCATTTGCAAACATGGCCGCAAAGCCTTCAATCCCCTTATCTAAATTATTAATATAACAGCGTGAAGAGAAGCACCGACCCTTTTGGAACTCCGCTAGTCACTGGCAGCTAACCTGAAAAAGTGTCTTTTATTGCAACTTTTTGCCTTCTGCCATCCAGCCAACCTGCTATCCATGCTAGTATCTTCCCTTTAATACCATGGGTTATCAACTTCCTCAAAACTCCAGCAGATTCATTAGGCAAGATCTTCCTTCACAAAACTATACTGACTTTGGCCTATTTTATCGTGAACTTCCAAGTACGTCGTAACCTCAACCTTTATAATTGACTCTAAAATCTTATCAACCGAAGCCAGGCTAACCCGCCTATAGTTTCCATTCTTCTGCTTTGCTCCCTTCTTGTACAGCGGGGTGATATGCGGAATTTTCCAATCTTCAGGAACCACTCTTAACTCTAGTGATTCTTGAAATATCACAACTCATGCCTCCACAATCTCTGAGGCCACTCCTTCAGAACCCTTGGGTGCAATCCATCCGGTCCAGGTGACTTGTCCACCCTCAGACCTTTCAGTTTTCCTAGCACCTTCTCCTTAGTAATCATCACCACGCTAACTTCCACCCCCTGACTCTCTAGGATTGCAGGCACGCTGCTGGTGCCTTTCACTGTGAAGACTGATGCAAAAAAGTGATTCAATTCCTCTGCCATTTCTTGATTCCCATTATCATTTCTCCTGCATTATTCTCCAGCAGCCCTATGTCTTCTCTTGCCTCTTTTTTACTCTTTATATATCCGTAGAAAATCTTGCTATCCGCTTTCATATTGTTGGCTAGCTTACATTCGTACTTCATATTTTCTCTCTGTATTTCCCTTTTAGTTACCTTTTGTTGTTCTTTAAAAACATCCCAATCCTCTGGCCTCCCACTAACCTTTGCAAGGTTATAATGTCTTCTCTTTTGCTTTTACGATATCCTTGACCTCCCTTGGCAGCCATGGTCGTCTTATTCACCCCCTGGAATTTTGCTTCCTTAATAATGCAATTACCAATAGCTTAGTTTAATGATATTGTTAAAAAATAAGTATCAGCCAAGATACCAAAACCTGCTATCATACAACTTATTAAAAATAAAAGTGCTTTTAAATTCACCTAACCATGGAGGTAGTGAGCTCAAATAAGCACCTCATCTTCAAGAGAATGTTTGTGGCAATAAGGCATTACATTTAGTGTGGTTCTGGAGGTTTCAGACAAGATAGTGTTAAATTCTGAAGAGAGAACTGAAGACATATCAGAGGTGATAATGCTGATGATCGATAAATGTTTGGTTTAGTAATAAACAAAATGATCTTGAATTTTCTTTGACACATAAAGTTATAAGGAATAGGAGTAGACCATTCAGCCCATCAAGTCTATTCCACCATTCAATCATTGTTGATCTATCTCTCCCTCCTAATCCCATTCTCCTGCCTTCTCCCCATAACCTCTGATACCCGCACTAATAAAGAATCTATCTATCTCTGCCTTAAAAATATCCACTGACTTAGCCTCCACAGCCTTCTGTGGCAAAGAATTCCACATATTCACCACTTTGACTAAAGAAATTTCTCCTCATCTCCTTCTGAAAAGTACACCCTTTAATTCTGATACATATGTTCTATAATGTGCACATACACATTCTGTAATAACTAAGCAGCTTGTGCAGGATTCATTTAGAAAACCACTAGGTCAACAGAGAATTTTCACAGAAGTCTTACCCGAAGTATATTAACTGTACATCCAAATTAAACCCAGTCCAGCCATTAAAAAGAATAAGCATTTAACTTTAGGGTTGACATTTCCCCATTTATTGTACATGATCTGCTGACATGTGATGGAGAACAAGGGAAGATCATTGAAATACAGATCTCTGTCCCCAACCCCCACCTCCACCCAGTTATTTAATTAGTATGCCCTCATCAATTGTCTAGGCAACCACATTTTAGCTAGCAGCCGGGAATCAGGAGGCCCTTAAGATTTGAGATTTCTGGCTGATTATAATTGCCATGAGCTCAGTAACATCATAATTGTTCTGAAGAACTTGTTAAAAAAAACTGTTCAAACACACAACAGTTCAACAATTTCCATCTTATACAAAATACTGAACCATTGAAAACCTAAAACTTCACACTCGGTCATATCCTTTTAATGAAAAAAATATTCTTTAACTTGGGAATATGCAAATCCTTATAATGGTTTTGGTAGAAACTAAAATTGTTTATGTTGTAAGAAAAATCACGTTAATTTTACATTGTTATGAGAAAAGGGCTTCACTCTTGTCAATTACTTTAACAGGGAGAGTCAATAAGAATTGCTCAAGCTACTACTGGGCAAAAGTGGGTTATTAATAAGTAACAGACTATAATAGAAGCAATGCACAAAATCAGCAGACATAAATTCAAGCAATCGAGAAACATATCCAAACTATAAGACCATAAGACATAGGAGCAGAATTAGACTATTCAGCCCATCTAGTCTACTCTGCCATTGAATCATGGCTGAGTATTAATCCCTCTTAACCCCATTCATTTGCCTTCTCCCCATAGCCTTTAACACGCTAATCAAGATCATCTGCCTTAAAAACACCAAATGTCTTGGCTTCCACAGCCATCTGTGGCAAGGATTTCCAGATTCACCACCCTCTAGCTAAAGAAATTCCTCATCTCCATTTTGATGGTACTTCCTTTTATTCTGAAGCTTTGCCCTGGTGCAGCGGTGGAGTTGCTGCTTTACAGCGAATACAGCGCCAGAGACCCGGGTTCGATCCCGACTATGTGTGCTTGTCTGTACGGAGTTTGTACGTTCTCCCCGTGACCTGCGTGGGTTTTCTCCGAGATCTTAGGTTTCCTCCCACACTCCAAAGACGTACAAGCATGTAGGTTAATTGGCTTGGTAAATGTAAAAAAAATTGTCCCTCGTGGGTATCGGATAGCGTTAATTCTGTTTCTGCTTTCTACTGCACAACCGCCAAAAGCTGGGCTATCTCGTGCAGGTTTCGCTCACATGGGTACTGGTTACAAAAAGGTTATTTAGAGTTTTATGTTGGCAAGTTTGGTGAGATGGACAGGCTTTGCACTACTGTTCATTATTTTTTTATTGTAATATATTCATCTTCATCTTTTTTTCATTGAAGTGACTATATTTTATATTGATTGTTGTTTGCTGTGCCTTTTTAATTTTAACTTAATTTAATGCACTTTATTCCTCGGGATTGTGGGAAACGGTATTTCGATTTTCTGTCTGTGTAAACTAACTGGAAATTGACAATAAAGTTGACTTTGACTTTGACTTTGATCCAAGTTGTGACTTGAAAAGTGACACGGTTGGTACACATCTGGTGGCGTCAGGAAGGATGTGTGGGGATCGCTAGTCGGTGCGGACCCGGTGGGCCGAAAAGACCTGTTTCCGCGCTGTATCTCTAAACAAAAGGTTTTCGACCAGTTTACAACCAGAAGGGATATAGTAATTAGACAAAAAAACAAATAATAATGTCGATTCTGTTAAGGAGGGAGACAAGTGCCTCTGAGAAATCTCTGCAGTGTCCTTCAACTTAAAGCTTTTGCATTTGTGTAACTCCAGTTCTTACCTGTTCTATCTTGCACATTCAGGAAATAATTGTGCCCCCATTAGCAGCCTTGTCAGCAGCTGTTCAAATTATAAGCTCTAGATTTCTCTCTAATCCTCTCACAATGCTGCTCACAACCGATAATTTTCACCAAATATTTGAATATCATTCATGATGCCTTCTTCTGCTGAGACAAGTTTTTTGATTGCTGATAATACCATGAAGTATCGGAGTTGAAGGGTGCTACATAAATGCAAGGCATTATTTTGCAAGGGATAACAGCTCACATTTGGCACTTCATTGTTCTGATTAGATCAAGTGCATTATTATCCAATTAAATTTAAAGCATAACAATAGATGTTACAGTGGTTTCTGCTTTGTGCCTTGGTGACAGGCATTTTGAACTCTGAAATTTACTTCTGTCGTCTTCAATAAAACAGAATTTCAGAAACAGTCCAATATTACCATTTTGTGCATTCAGTAAATGCAACAAGGAATTAATTTCTAATCCTAGATCTCCTTTGGTTTTGCCTCTGAATAACCTTGTGTTCATAGCTTGGTTTCATCCTCTCAAGGGATGCAAACATCACAGATACAAGGAAGAAAGTTTTGTGATAGACTGAAAGACAGGGTGTTAGTGAAACTTGAAAGGTAATATTAGCAAGAGGGGACAAAAATCTCAGTTTGGGAAGGTGCAAAAGTGGAAACATTAAGTGAAATTGACACATGATTGAGTGAATGCTGGAAACCTGAAAAAAAGATTGCTGAAAATGCCAATTATCTCAAATTGTAGAACTGAACTGACAGTCCTGTTGCAGTGAATGAGTTCAACAATTTCAAATAATTGGCAGCGCCAGCATTCAGTCCAGAGTCACTTCAGAGTGGTTATGGAATACACCCAATGAATCGGAGGGGACATGGGGCATGTGACCAATGACAACCTATCTATTGTATAGCAGAGTATATCAATTTACTCAGCGTTAACCATCTAAAGAGAAGGAGAACTGATCTACAGCAGCCTCTACACGATGATTACTCCACAATTACTCCGACTGGCAAATGCTTACATACAGAAGATTCTATGTTGAAAATAGATGTAATTTACAGCAAAATAATCTTCAAACTTGTGCAAAATCCAGTCTAGCTGGCTAAAACAATGCTGCTGTGTGCGACCTTTCAGACACATTTCTGCATTTACATCGTCCCTGGAATGACCCTTCAATCCTTTCTCATTTATCAGTATCTTTATTCACCTTGGTTTTGTCATCCCTTTATCATTTATTCTCTGCTGTCTTCCACTCTACTTGCATTCATTTTTGTTCTCTCATCCCATATTTTCTCAGTATCTTAAAACTGGTTTAATTTAAAAATAATTCCCGTTCTGATGACAAATACGAATTGTTTCTCTCTCTACAGATGCTAACAGATCAAAGTCTCTTGAACATTTATTTCAATCACAGATTTTCCAGTATCCACATTATTTTGCTGCTGTCTAACACATACTAAGTGCCAATGAATGTCCTGACACAGGAAAAGGCATGACAATAATGCAAAACAGTCCTTCCAAAATCAATTCAGTATTTCAGGCCACCCTCCGATGTAAAATTGATTTTATGGTTGTGGCGTTGTTGACCACTTTGAAGAGTCAGCAACAAGACCAGCATTAATTGCAGCAATAATATATGCCCTGCGAGTATATCAAGGTCTTCAAATAGTTGAATATAAGCCAACTTTTATTTATTCATGTGCAACGTGATCTCTGCCAAAGCTAGATATTTCCATGAAACAGAATTAATGACAAGCTCTATTGGGAATTGCAAATGTTGAGGAAGATTCTCTTTCACTGTGACCCAGACAAGGTAAAAATCGTTCTTACTACTTTTTGGCTTGTACTTTGTGATTTTCAATCCACAACTGGTTGAGAAATATGTTGAAATAATGTTTTCAAAATCATAAGGTCGTTAGTGATAGGTGCAGAATTAGGCCATTCAGCCCGTCAAGTCTACTCCACAATTGAACCATGGCTGATCTATCTCTCCCTCGTAACCCCATTCTCCTGCCTTCCCCATAACACCCGACATTCGTACTAATCAAGAATCTATTTATCTCTAATGCCTTCAAAATATCCATTGACGGCCTCCACAGCATTCTCTGGCAAAAATTCCACAGATTCACCACCTTTTGACTAAAGAAATTCCTCCTCATCTCTTACCTAAAGGAACGTCCTTTAATTCTGAGGCTATGACGTCTAGTCCGCAATAACCACAAAACCAAAATCAATATCTGATCAAATGCTTCAACTGAAAGAAAATACTTTGAGGGAGAATGGGAGTGTACCCAAATGTGAAAAATAAGATTGGGGGAAAAAGTGGGGTGGGGGGACTGTAATGCCAACAAGTGACTTTGTTACCTGGATCATGGTGAGAGACGATAATCCATTGCATTTATTCCTGCCAGATGTAGCTGGCAGTTCAATTTCATACCTAAACAAACCAGTTAAGAATACAGCTGGGAATTCACATTCACAGTCCTTTGTGCAGATGAGTAAACTGTTACTTGGCTGACCTAATTCACAGGAAAATCAATTAACTTTATATTCAAAATTTGTTTTGTTTTAAAGCTCTGCAACATAGGTTGCCATTTATTTAAAGACATAACCAAGCATTCCAAAAAATAATTTACTTTCTATAAAAAAGTGACATTTTGTGACCTGTTCAGACAGAATGGACCTGGCTGCAATCTCATTCAAAGAGAGTGAAGGTGGGGGTTGATTGATCAGTCAAGATTTAATGCATTTTTGTTCACTAACCTTTAAGCCTTGTATTTCATAATACTACAAAATGAATTAATGTTCAAAAGTAAATTCCAGCTATATAAATGGTAGGATAGCTGAAAGAGGGTGGATTAATTGCCTCGTCACATTGACGTAGCAGATAGAGAAAACACACTCTTTGCAATTCAGTGTTTGTAAAGAAGATTTGGTATAGATCTTTAGCTTCATTTTCCAAAAGGCAGCATCGCAAAGTTCATCTACTGCTATAATACAAAGGAATATCAGTCACTGTAGCCCTAATCAATATAGAATTCTTTAAGCATACATAAACTAGTACTTAACAGCAGGATCCATGTGGTGTGTGCCTGAATATAATTACCCAAGCTGCCAGTTCGGTTACACTGATAAAAATGGGACTTTATATACTATTGTTACAGGCAGAAGATAATAGTTCTTGTGTGCTTCATAATAACACATGCAGTGCATCAATGAAAACAATTAAAAGAGACTGCTTCAGAAACGCACACTTGCATTCTCAATGGAGATCCAGCTTGTCTAGTCCATGATTTAAGATCTGAAATGCAAGAGCAACAAGGGAATCAGCAGTCCCTAAACAACAACAACATTAAACACTTGAATTTGCACTCTTGACATTAATGTTGGGCAGTTCAGTGGCTAAAGTACTTTAGCATAAAACATTTATCTGGTTTTCCAGATCACAAATAATGCTAACTAGATCAGCACCCATCTTGGAATTATTGGAAACCATTCAATAAAGTGTTCACAGATAAGAGCATCCACCCCATGTTGCCAACCTACAGTGGATATCTACATGTAAAATCAATGATTGTATAAAAATAATTTTTGACACAAGCCTGAAAGACAAACTTGCATTGAGGTAACATTTTTGATACACCTTTAAACTGTTTCATGGGGAAAGCATTCAAGTGTATTCACCGTTTTATATTGTCGGAAATGCAGCCACCAATTTGTACAATGTGATGACGGTCAGATAATTTGTTTTGTCAGTAATGTTATGAGGAACAAATATTGGCCTGAACATCTGAATGAAATCTCTTGCGCATCTTCTAAATACTTTTTTTTTTTAAATAACTTGCTCCCCCGTCTCCCCCCCAATGGAATAGATTCAGCCTCAGTAGAACATTTCAACCAAAATATAGTACTCAGAGCACAATGCTACATTAGTATTGGAGCTTCAACCTAGGCATTTCAATTAAGTTCTTCAAATTGGAGGTGCACAGGGTTTTATTTCTCTTTACAGAGCAGTGAATCTCAGGAATTCCTAGTCTGCAGAGTTGTGGTGATCCTCTGAAAGATAATTAGAAAGTACAATGTTTTGAACGAGGCTACTTGGAATTGACACAAGAAACGAGTCCAGTTATGATGATATGAATGGGGGGGGGCAAGCTTAAAAGGGTAGGTGACCTGCTCCCACACTAGTTTTCATGTTCTTGAAAGGTCGAAATGGCTTACTACACTGAAAATTGGCAATAAAAGTACTTCAGATAGTAAGGAAAGCAAATAAAATGTTGCCTTTTAATACAAGGCAGATGCAATCCAAATGTAGGAGGGGCTTGGTGGAACTATACTTGCAGTACCACAAATAGAAACAGACACATGTCAGTAAGAATAAACTTACATTAGATGAGCAAGCTATGAAAGTTCTCCAGAAAACTCCTGCAGGGAGGAAATATGAAACAGAATAGCACATGCATCCTGTTTAGAGGAAATCAGTGATCTCATTAAAACATAATTTGTGGTGGCCTGTCAGGGACTTCTTGACCTCAGGAGCCCCATCCCATGATAAGGAATCAGCCATGCAAGCATGCAACGAGAAAGAATTTCTACTTGGGGATTGTTGTGAAACTTTGAAATTCTCAACACAAGTCAAGGTCAAAACAGACTGCAGGAGAAACAATAAAGAAAAGGTTATTGGTATAATCTTAAATGATATTGAGATCAAAGATCAAATCAGTCATCATATTCCTGAATAAGGGAAAAGATGAGAAAGTCTACACAGCACGCCTCTGCTACTTATAAACATCTCCAAAGGGGGAAGAAACTGCAACCTTCAGGTGCAGAAGTGAGAACTTCAGATAGAACTGCATTTGGCAATATCACTCCTCCAAAGGCAAAGTACTGCAGGTGCTGAATATGTTCATTAGGTCAGGCATCAGTTGTGAAGAGTGTAAAAGTTAACACTTCACACATTTGAGTTGAGTAGTAAAGGTAATCTGCTATGACTTTAGAGACACAGCGTGGAAACAGTTCCTTCGGCCCACCGAGTCCACGTCGATCAACGATCGCCCTGTACACCATCCCAATCCTACATACTGGGGACATTTGCAATCTTACCGAAGCCAATTAACCTACAAACCTGTATGTCTTTGGAGTGTGGGAGATGTACCCAGGGAAAACCTATGCAATCACAGGGAAAATGTACTAGCTCTGTACAGACAGCACCAGTAGTCAGGATAGAACCCAGGTTTCTGGCGCTGTAAGGCAGCAAATCTACCGCTGCGCCACTGGCCTATGGATTCCCTCCGTCCACCCAATCCTATCCAAATTCACATTTCAAAGTGATTCCCATCAAGTAAACCAAACACAGCTTCTCACATTTTGTCAGACTTTAACTTAATACCTCAAGAGTTTGAAATAACTCTAATTTCCATAACACACACGAGAAAATCTCAGTCAGAAAGGAACTGCAGTAGGAAGGAACTGCAGATGCTGGTTTAAACCAAAGATAGACACAAAAAGATGGAGTAACTCAGCAGGACAGGCAGCATCTCGGGAGAGAAGGAATGGGTGACGTTTCGGGTCGAGACCCTTCTTCAGACTAGTTGGGGATAAGGGAAACAAGAGATATAGAAGATGATGTAGAGAGATAAAGAACATGATGTAGAGAGATAAAGAAAATGAAAGATATGCAAAAAAGGAACGATGATAAAGGAAACAGGACATTGTTAGCTGTATGTTGGGTGAAAACGAGAAGCTGGTATGAGTTGGGTGTGGGAGGGATGAAGTTTTAATGCTGTCTTCATCATTAAAAGTACTTTTGCAAGAGTTTTTCCAACATGACAGAACAATATTTGAGTAGAGTTTTCCGATTGCTCGGGGAGTGATTTGATATAAGACGAGCACATAATTGTTTTTAAGGTAAAGCCATCTTCATTGTTGCAGAGGAAATGGCCACTATTTAGTGGCCAAGTTTTGTCCCCACCCAAATCCCTAGTACATCTATGAACAAGCATCCCCTCCATGCCATGCTAAAAAAAATCTTGATTTCAGCTTTCTCGACCACCAGTTACAATTAGGCAATTAATCTTTGAAACCTACTTTATTCGTTAATAATATTGGGACATTAGCCGACTCCAGCAGTGCCCTTGATGGTGATCACCTGTTATGATCTATTCAAGTAGAGCTTCTTACAGTTAAGAACTGAAACAGCCAGCATCACCTCTAGATGGAATATTAACAATGAAGTGAAGGCTAGAATCAAATACTGCTTCTTAGTCCTTCATCTTACGTTCCAATGTCCCTGAAAAGTTTTATAAGGTGATGGTGTTTAATAGTAAATGTTTTTTTAATAGAGGCTTTTTTCTTTCCAGTGTAGATATTTACCCATTCTTGTCCTATGTAAGAATCAGTAGCAAATGCAGTATTGAAGTCAATTCTTCATTCAACTACCTCATTTCCATTTTATCCAACCCATGACCATTAAAATTAAAAAAAACTATTGATTTCAGTCCGATTATCCCAGTCACAGCCTCCGGGGCCAGAAATTTCCAAAGTTACACATCTTTGAATAAAATAAAATTTCTTCTTATTTCACTCCAAAATGATTAACTCCTCATCCAGAGTTCTACAGATTGAACACGAGTTGAAAAAAGTTGTGCCTCAGTTTTTCAATCCCTTTTGAAAGTTTATGTTTGAGTGAAGTCTTCTTAACTCCAGTGATCACAAGCCCATTTTACAGTAATGGGTTTCGGGAACTGATGAGTTTGCTCTGAGATGAGAAACTGATGGACCCTCATTGCATTGCCTTCTGGACAATGAGGAGTTTCCTTTGAACAGCAGAATCTGCATATAGTTCAAGAAGTTGTCATACCGAAACATAACTAATTATAGCAATACTTTTTTAATGTTGTACTCCAAGAACAATGCTTTTTCAGTAGAGATCGGCATGTTCTCTGCAATTTTAATGTCTTACTTTATTTAGCTGAGTTTATTATTATCACATTTCAGTACGGTGAAAAGTTTTTTTTGGCGTGCTGTCCAATCAGTAAAAAGACTAGAATTACAATTTAGCCGTCCACAGTGTACAGATACAGGATAAAGGGTAGAACATTTAGTGCAAGTTAAAGTCCAGTAAAGTTCAATAAAAGATGTTAAAGGATCTCCAATGAGGTAGATGTGAGGTCAGGACTGTTTTCTAGCTGGTGAGAGGATGGTTCAGTTGCCTGATAACAGCTGGGAAGAAACTATCCCTGAATCCGGAGATATTGTGTTTTCAAACATCTGCAACTCTTGCACAATGCAAGAGGGGAGAAGAGGGAATGACCAGGGTGAGACGGGTCCTTGATTATGCTGGTGGCCTTGCCGAGGCAGCATGAAGTGTAGATAGAGTCAATGGAAGAGAAGTTGGTTTATGTGATGGCCTGGGCAACATCCAAAACTCTCTGCAATTTCTAGCGGTCTTAGATGGAGTGTTCGCAAACCATGCTGTGATGCATCAAAAATACTTTCTATGGTGCATCTGTAGGTTGATGAGGGTTGTTGGGGACATACTGAACTTCCTAAGCTAAAGTAGAGGTGTGGTGTGCTTTCTTGGCCATTGCTTTAATATGGCTGGTCCAGGACAAATTGCTGGCAATATTAGAACTTGAAGCTTTCAATCATTATTATCTGGCCCACTATGGCGGCGTCACCTGAGAATTTGTAAATTGAGGTTGTATTTGGCTGCACAGTCATGGGTGTACAAGGAGTAAAGAAGGAGGCTGAGAACACATCCTTACAGGAAACTAGTATTGAGGATTATCGTAGAAGATAATTTCTCACCTATCCTCAGATTGTGGTCTGTTGGTAAGGAAGTTGAGGATCCAGTTGCAGAGATGATCCCACCATTGTAGTTGTAGATTTTAAAATCAAGTAACAACATCTGGGATTTAAAAAGTATCCAGTTTCAGTAACAGAATCTATGAAACTACTGAACTGCAGTAAGCCCAGGGCCGTCTTTACAGCATTATGGGCCCCGGGCTAAGCAGTGTACTGGGGCCCCTACGACAACTACTCACAGGAATAAAAATGTAAATGGTCGATAAAATGGGGCCCCTATGCTCGTGGGGCCCCGGGCAAGTGCCCATCAGGCCCATGCATTAAGACGGCCCTGAATAAGCCCTTGTTTTAACGGACCCCTTTACACAGACCTGCCGATGCCACCCCCAGCTCACACCATCTCCCCAGCCCCAGTACTTTTTATCTCTTGTGCATTAACCATCATCTGCAGTTCTTTGTTTCAACTACATACAATGATAATTCCTGGAGAGCTGTGTGCACAGTGGGAGTATCCCGGGGAGCCGCGGCCCAAAGGCCGAGGACCCACCCAGTAGGCCCGACATGCCTGCCGGGAACAGAGGACTAGTACCGCAGTCCAGAACCCGCCCAGCTCGCCCACCTAGAGTGGAAGGAGCCAGACGGAAGGCCGGGAAGCAGTCCGACTGCAAGAGGGAGTGCGGCGTCTTGACAGTGGAGTGGGCTGCTGGACGCCCTGCAGCTACCTGGGGCTCGGCTGGTCCAGGCGCCGTTCCAAGAGGCTGATAACGTGGACCGGACGCGGCCTACAGTGGTGGAGCAGCGACGGAGGACACTATGGCTATGCTTGGCTGGGACTGTGAACTTGATGAAATGGCACCAAACCTGGCGGTGCCGGCATTAAATGCAAAATAAATTTCACTATGTAATGTTTAATTGCATTTGTGACAATAAATATCCTTCAAACCTGATTCAGTTATAACAGACAATCATCAATAATGGACATCATCCCCACCCCCTGTTATGGTCCACTGTAACAAGGGTTTACTGTATTTCGAAAACTTATCTGCTTCTCTCTTGTACATCTAGGAAGGTAATGTACCATCCCTGCCTGGTCTGGCCTATATTTGACTCAACACTTACTAAAATAGTTCGCTTTTAACTGCCTCCTCAATTTTGTAATTAGGAATGGGACCCAATTCCAACCTTGCCAAATATCTCTGCATCTCACATGGAAATAAACAGAGAAAACTCTTTATTTTCTTCTGGAGAATATAGACAATAGACAATAGGTGCAGGAGTAGGTCATTCGGCCCTTCGAGCCAGCACTGCCATTCAATGTGATCATAGCTGATCATTCTCAATCAGTACCCCGTTCCTGCTTTCTCCCCATACCCCCTGACTCCGCTATCCTTAAGAGCTCTATCTAGCTCTCTCTTGAATGTATTCAGAGAATTGGCCTCCACTGCCCTCTGAGGCAGAGAATTCCACAGATTCACAACTCTCTGACTGAAAAAGTTTTTCCTCATCTCTGTTCTAAATGGCCGACCCCTTATTCTTAAACTGTGGCCCCTGGTTCTGTACTCCCCCAACATTGGGAACATGTTTCCTGCCTCTAATGTGTCCAACCCCTTAATAATCTTATATGTTTCAATAAGATCCCCTCTCATCCTTCTAAATTCCAGTGTATACAAGCCTAGTCGCTCCAGTCTTTCAACATATAACAGTCCCGCCATTCCGGGAATTAACCTAGTAAACCTACGCTGCACGCCCTCAATATACTGGGAGGTGTTAAAAATGAAAGAATTACATTGAGATAAATAAGAATTCAGCAAGGAATCCAGTGAGAGAGATGGACAGAGGCACGGAGAAACCAAAGTAAAGCTGCACAATGTTGCAACATTCCCGCAAATGTTAAATCGACCCCATTTTATTCACAGTATATTGTGCTGCATGTTTTTGCACAGGTGTTGAAGACAGGTGGGCAACAATAGTGAAGCTGAAATAATAATGAGGAGGAGGAGGAGCAGGAGAACGGTATCTTTATGTGACTTTATAAAAGTGCAAGATTCACCTTCTGGAGTTCCACGAAGTAGTTAGGTTTACCATCTAGATGGTTTAACGATGAGTAAAAATTGATTTTGAAATTGCCATTGGTTTTCAGGTTTAAGGAAAAACATAGATGTTGACAATTTCAACAAGATACTAAAAACAAATACATTTTTTTTTTCATTACGACTGCGTGTGGAACCTGCCAAAATCTGCCGACTGGAAAAAAAACCCAAAAGTTGGGTGCCCCAGATCTAAAAAGGGTAGAGGAGGTAGAATAAAACAAATATGAAAGTTATAGGCCAGCTAGATTCACACCAGAGTCCGAATCAGTACAAAACCTTCACTGTTCTACAGTATAAATGATTACTTCATAGATATGTGATAATTTATGGTATGTATAACATATATACATGGGCAACACACACACACATACACACACATACACACACATACACACACACACACACACACACTATAAACAGTCCAATATGATCACACTGAAAGCAGCAGCTGCACGCTTTTAAGATAAATGGATCAATTGGATGCAAAGATTGCATGAGCCTAAAAGGTTGCTTCTCTATTCAAAGCACAATTCAAACCATAAGGATTTAATTGATGAAATAATGAAGAATCTTCACATCTCGAAAATATCAGCAGCTGTTTCAAAGGAAAAACGACGGTACGATAAAGAAACAACATCCTTTCAGAAAGTTTAATTAGCTGAACTACTTTATAATAGTTCAAGGACAAAAATGGAAAGAGGAGGGCTTACAACTGCTCAAGCGAGCCTGCAATATAATATCATAGCTGATCTTGCCACGTGTCTACTTTCCTGCTGATTGGACATCATGCGGAATAGGGAATGTAACAAAAATTATTAATGTTAGTTGAAAAAAAAAATCAATGATTATGCTCTCTAAAGCACAAAATTCCAAAGATTCAAAAGCTTGAGCAAATCTCAAGTAATATATTCCTGATATTTTCTATAATTCCCTCTCAGAATTTTGCTTGTTAACAAAAGGGACTGAATCGTCAATTCCGATTTATTTTCTTGCAAGGGTAGCAGTCCTGTGCTCTTGCATTGCATGGAAATCTAGAATCTAGATGAGGTAGAGGAGGCTGATACAATCTGTGTACGTATATGCAAAAAAACTCTAAGATTTGTAATGTTGATTCATCAGGGCATATGAAAAATAGACAACATAGTAAGGGTTAGTTCCACAGACAGGATTAAAAACTAAATAACATGTGCTAAATGTGTATCAACCCATGATTGGACCAAGCTTGGAGCCCCATGCTATTAAAAAGGATAAGACATGTTGGAGAGAGAATACAAGAAGTATCCAAGTGTAATATTAATAATTCTTTACACAAAGGGTGTTGGGTGTATGGAAGGAGCTGCCAGAGGAGGGACTATTGCAACAATTAGACAGGTACATGCATAGGACAGGTTTAGAGGGATGCAGAAAGGTGGCACTAGTGTAGCTGGGACATGTTGGCCAGTGTGAGCAAGTTGGGCCGAAGGGCCTGTTTCCATGCTGTATGACACTATGACTGAGAGCTCTTACTGTCAGGAAATAAGAAAAAACATGTTGCAAGTTTTGTTTAAGCTGGTGGTTATTAACATTTTGAAAGTGTTTTGTCAGAGTAATCATCATTGCAGAATTGGGAAGTCAATTAGGTACGTTAGATAGAATTAGGATAGTCATCAAGTAAGCATTAGCTCCTAAATCTGATAACCCAGAGCATGGGAGGAATATCACAGGGAATAATAGAAGAGAATAGCTGTACGTGAATTAAAGAGGATTGTGCAGAACAAAGTAGATATTTACGCCAATGAGCAAGGAGGAGGAAAGACCAGTGGAACATAATCATAAAACACTAGCAATAAACATTCAGCCCAACTTGTATTAATTTACCTTTCATCTTAAAGTGTTCTAACTTTACACACTATCCTGAGTATGAAACAAATCAAAGAAACACATTTTCATGTTTAGAATTTTTGAGGGCCAGAGGTTGATAAAATGGTTTGATGCTTTTTGGAACAACAGTCTATAAATTTAGAGCAACTATTTAAAGATTCAAATATTAACCTGGATTTTAAACTATCCAGATTGCACAACTAGGAAAATACCTGCCATTCTACCTGAAGCTGGCACCTTGAATTTCAAGCACCACTTTTTTACCCAAATGGAAATTTCAAATCAAAACCAGTCAGAGTTAAGAACTTTTTTCTAAATCTACATTCCCTGCCATCGCACTCTAGAGTCAAATATTGTATTTGCTATGTAACTAACTACACAATGTTTTAACTGTTGCTAAAATCCATACTTAGCAAAATGAGAGCCAACTGTCCTGAAGAGAGATGACATTGTCTGTGTTATGTCCAACCAAAATCTCATTAGCTAAGTGTTGAATGGCTTGGCTCTGATTTCAATAATGCCACATTCACTTTTCAAATTTGTCCTCACCAGTCTTTGTCCTTCTGACCTAGCTGAATAAAAAGCCATTAAATTTAATGATTTTAATACAGGCTAATAAAACAGAACACTGAGGGAAATACTATAAATTAAACCAACTGCTGTTTGTGAGACTTTTTTTTGCAGTCACCACTGTAGACCTGAGGTAATTCAGCAGTTTGGTGGCCAAGAGACCTCCAGCTTGGCACGCATGCTCTCTCCAGCTTGTTACAAATGGCTCTGGGGGATGCAATAGGGCTCTTGAGCTGACTTTAATCCAAAGATGATCGCAATAATTTTGATAAAGTTGGGATTTTGAATAAAATCCAGAGAGATTTCTCCAGAAACTGAGTTCAGAAGAATCCATTAAAAGAAATGTAGTTAAAGATATATATTTTTTGAGTGATAATATTTGTACAACATTTACTTTGCTTATGGCCAGAATTTATTTAAGCACCTAATAAGCATCATTTACATTTTAGTTTAGTTTAGAGATACGGCACGGAAACAGGCCCTTCGGCCCACCGAGTTCGCGCCGACCATCTCTTTTTACATCCTTATTATTAAGCTTGTGAGATTTGCACATTAATTGCTCATAATATCTGACTTAGGAATTTAGAGTGCGGGTAACCTATCAATGACTCCAAGTTCTTTTTGTATCTCTTTATAAACACTCTGATTGCACATCTACGATGTATGTTGAAACGTTATTATATTAAACAGGGACTGTGCTACCATTGTTCATGGAATTCAAATGAAGCTCAGCCTAAGAATTACTTGGTCTCATCCGCATGTCCTCAATTTTCTGGACGTTCCAATCACTTACCTCACTCCCCCAGATGGAACAGAGATGGATTTCACCTTTCATCCTACTTACTGCTGCATCCAGGATATCATCCTTTGCTGTTTCTGCCAGCCGCTACTAATCACATTTCTGCTACTAATCACATTTCCCCACTCCCCTACTTTCTCCTTTTCTCAGAGAACACTCTCTCGATGACTCCTGGTCTATCTCATCTCAGTCCCCTGGCACTTTCCACACAGGAATAGTGGTGCGAGGAATGGGAAGGGTGAAATGGGTGCCAGCCCAGCTGCAGCACTAGTGGCAGGGGAAGAGGACAGAGGGGGGAGGGGAGGGGTGGTTGGAAGAATGGGAAAAGAACCTCTTGCAAAGACATTATCACATGCTCTTAATTTCATCATCTCCACCACTTCTACTCCCAAGACAAGGCTTTCCATTACGACATCTGGGATACCCTCCTTATTTAGTAAATGTGGTTTCCCTCCTGCTGTGATAGATGAATGCCTCATCCATGTCTCCTTTATGTACTGTCGTTCTGTTCTCACTCCCCCTCCACCCTGATGGACCACGGATTGAGTTCCCTTGTCCTTACCATTCAACTCCACCAACCTCCTCATCCGATACATCATTCTCCGACATTTCTGCCATCTTCAACGTGATCCCACCACTAGTGACATCTTCCCATCCCCACCATTTTCCACTTTCTACAGACACCACTCCCCCCCCACAATTCCTTTGTTCATTCGTCCCTTCACATCCAAACCCTCCCTGGGTACTTTCCCCTGCAACCACAGGATATGCTGCATCTGAACCTATACCTTCTTCCTCCTATCCATTCGGGGCAACAGCTGTCCTTCCAGGCTCTGTGTGATCTTTTAAAAAAAATATCTCTTTAACTTTAAACATTTAGTTTAATATTTATTTTCTGTATTTTGGCATCCATGGTTTTCGCAGCCTTCTCGTCAACCTCTGAATTGTTAATTGGTTTGTTGATTGTTCTTTTCTTTCATCTGTAAATTGCTCGAGTTCCAAATGGCATTAATTTCCCGAGTTGTCCTTTTATCTTTAATTAATCTTCATCTCTTTTTTAAAAATATTGTTTTGGAATTATTTTCGACAGCTGTCATGAACATTCTCCGTTGCACCCCAATCCACTTATCCTTCATATTACTTTGGACACATAGATTTATCTTATGCACTATAAATTCTCACATCCCCCCCCCCCCCCTAAAAGAATTAGTCTGTCACAATTTCTCAGTTGAAGTCCCCCATCCTGCTTTTAACAAAAGCTACTAGAATTAGAGTAGTCCTGTGGCGCAGCTGTCGAGTGCTGCCTGAAAGCGCCCAACACCCGGGTTTGATCCTGACCATGGGTGCTTCTGTACAGAATTTGTATATTCTCCTTGTGACTGCATGTTTCTCCGGGTGCTCGGGGCTCCTCCATGCTACAAAGCCGTACAGATGTATAGGTTAATTGGCTTCTGTAAATTGTGAATTTTCTTTAGTACGTTGGATAGTGTTAGCGTACGGGCTGATCACTGGTCGGCGCGGACTCAGTGGGCCAAAGGGTCTGTTTCCACTCTATATCTCTAAAGTCGAAATAACTTTTTTTCTAGCCTTCAGATTCTAGGACTAGGGTACAAAACGTCTGGATAATGAGGACTGGCACTTCAGTGAGACGAGAAGTTTCACTCTAGATTTTTCTATTTAGTTACCTCTCTGCTAGAGATATGTAAATCCTCAGATTTCAAAAGCATTAGTGGTAAAGACTAACAGACCTTTGGACATTAAAGGAGCCAGATGTTTGGGGGTAGCACAGGAAAGTAGTTCAGGCACAGGATCAATCATGGTCTTACTGCATTGCAGCCTATTGCAATGTAATGAGCTTACAGTTTCTAGAACAGATGAATTACTATTAACATACAAAGTATGCTCCAGCAATCAGTGATACAAGTTATACTTAAATTACCACCATTTCCCATGGGGATTTTCTCCCCAAACCATCATCTCAAATCCAATATAATTAATCTAAGAAATTGTTCCTCTCCCTTACTTAAAAACGTGCATATGCACATCTTTGCACAAAAAAAATGTTTTTTAAGTCTTTAACCAATTATTTTTGTCACTTCTTTAAAGAATGCAAGTGTTACTTACAAGGCTTAGAGAAGTGGTTCCCATTGAAGGTTACATTTACACCTTGCATCATTGGACTATATTTTGAGGGGGAAACATTCAGCATAACCAAACACCTTAATCCCAAGTATATTCATGTTGACTTCGGGTTCATCTCTGAAGTTAGCAAGCCTGTCATTCAAAACTATTCTTTAACCAATAATTAATTTACCTTCCGAACTTTGACCAGCACCCAAAGTACTGCAATAAGTCAATAAAGTTTCCCACCAACATGTGCAGCTTCAACTCATGGTAAATTCCTACATTGTCACAAGAATACAGAACATAATACACAATAGCTGTTTTAGATAGCAGTGCATCTGTCAATTAATTCCAGGATCCCACATCACACCTCCACTTTGTTTCTTTTTATCCCCTAGTGTGTTTCAGGTTTTCGTGTGAAGATAATCTTCCTTTTTATTAGATTCCCTTGTGAAGATTACTATTGATTTGCTTTTCCTCACCTTGCAGCACTGGAGTCTTTCCCAACTCCAGTTATCTTTGCCAAAAAACATTTCCTCCACATGCAGAGGATGAATTTATAGAGCACTTAAACATTTAACGTATAGTTTGAACGATCCAACAACAGAACAGGCTATTTTAGATCCAGTGTTGTGCATCAAGAAAGGATCGATAGTGTTAATGTACACGGTGATCGTTGGTCAGTTCGGGTGCAGGTTGGAAAGGTCTGTTTCTACTATGTATCTCTAAAGCCTAAAGACCAATGTTTTAATGCCATCTGATTCTAGGACGAGGGTACAAAACCTTTGGATAAGGAGGACTAGCAATAAAGAAGCAAGACAAGAAGTTTCACTCTAATAGTTTCACTGAAGTTGAAGAACTTTCAAAGAAAGTGATCACAATATAGGTAACCCTTAGGAAAAAAAATTATGAATTTTTGCTACAACTCAATTGACTTGAAAGGTAATGCATACTCAATTTATGATGCTTCTGTTAGTATAGTAAATAGTCCTCGATGTTAGGAGGCAAACCGGAATATCATACGAGCAATAGGCAGCACTTGAAATCCCAAACACATTAAAAAAATCATTTTCTCCTCATCAGCCATGCTGAATTCAACTGCTGTTACATAGACCATTGTCACAACTACCAAGTGAAATAAATCACGGCTTTTGGTATAATTGTTTACTGAAATAATATTCAATTGCTTGAAGCAGAATTTTACCTCTGGAAATGCTTCAGTATAAAGATGCCCTTGCACAAGTTTATCATCCTGATTGAGAAAATTGTTCCAGTCAGCCAAAAATCAATTTAGGGTCCAGATCCAAAATGTCACCTGCCCATTTCCCTCCAATGATGCTGCCTGACTGGTAGAGTTCCTCCAGCAATTAGTTTTTTTGCTCAAGATTCCAACAGATTCCAGTATCCATGTGTCATGTCATCATGTTATTCTTTTTCCAGGATGATGTACCAAACAGTTGATTTTGGTAAACTTAAGGTTTGGCTGATGTCTCTAACAGCTTTATTCTTGTTTCTCAGTCTCATAATGGCTTCTTTGATTTTCATTGGCACAACTTTGGTCCTCATGTTGATAAACAGCAATAAAAGTTTCCAAAGGTGATAGAAAGACTGGAGGAAAGACTAGGTGCTGAGAACTCTCTTATACCTGCATTAAGGGGGCATTTAAAAATACCTGAGCAATTACAAACACCAGTGAAGCCATGTGTCCCAAACATTATGGTGCCCTGAAATGAGGGGGACTGTGTATAAACACTGCTGTAATTTCTACACGGTGAATGCAAAATGTATAAAAATGGCCTTTAATAAAATCTGTTAATGTGTACTTTAACCACGTGTAATTTTTTTCTATTACAAATCACAAATTGTGGAGTACAGAGGCAAATAAATAAATGTCTTTGTCCCAAACATTATGTATATATGTGTGTGTATATATGTGTGTGGGTGTATATATGTGTGTGGGTGTGTATGTATGTATGTATGTATGTGTGTGTATATGTGTGTGTGTGTATATGTGTGTGTGTGTATGTGTGTGAGTATTAATATGTGTATGTGTATGTATGTGTGTGGGTGCATATATATGTGTGGGTGCATATATGTGTGTGGGTGTATATATGTGTGGGTGTATATATGTGTGTGGGTGTATCTATGTGTGTAGGGGTACAGTATATACACGGATGAGCCAAAACATTATGACCACCTGCCTAATATGCTGATGGTCCTCCATGTGTCGCCAAAACAGCGCCAACCCACCAAAGCATGGATTCTACAAGACCCCTGAAGGCGTCCTGTGGTATCTGGCACCAAACAATTAGCAGCAGATCCTTCAAGTCCTGTAAGTTGCGAGGTGGAGCCACCGTGGATCGGACTTGTCGATCCAGTACATCCCACAGATGCTCAATCAGATTGAGATCTGGAGAATTTGGAGGCCAGGGCAACACTGCGAACACTTCATCATGTTCCTCAAACCATTCCCAAACAATGTGTACAGTGTGGCAGGGCGCATTATCCTGCTGAAAGAGGCCACTACCATCAGGGAATACCATTGCCATGAAGGGGTGTACCTGGTCTGCAACAATGTTTAGGTGGGTGACACGTGTCAAAGTGAAGTCCACATGAATGGCCGTACCCAGGGTTTCCCAGCAGAACATTGCCCAGAACATCACACTCCCTCCACCGGCTTGTCGTCCTCCCAAAGTGCATCCTGGTGCCATCACTTCCCCAGGTGAACGGCGCACATGTACACGGCCATCCAAGTGATCTAAAAGAAAACGGGACTTATCGGACCAGGCAACCTTCTTCCACTGCTCCAAGGTCCAGATCCGATGCTCACATGCCCAATGAAGAAGCTTTCGACGGTGGACAGGGGTCATCATGGGCACTCTGACCGGTCTGCGACTACGCAGCCCCATACACAGCAGGGTGCAATGCATTGTGTATTGTGACACATTCCTCCCGTGATCACCATTAAAATTTTCTGTGACGTGCCACAGTAGACCTTCTGTCGGTTCAGACCAGATGGGATAGCCTTCGTTGCCCTCGCGCTTCAATGAGCCTTGGGCGCCCAACACCCTGTCGCCGGTTTGTGGTTTGTCCCTCCTCGGACCACTGTCGGTGCTCTGACCCAGTTATCTGGCCATAACAATTTGGCCTTTGTCAAAGTCGCTCAGGTCTTTACTCCTGCCCATTTCTCCTGTATACAACACCTCAACATCAAGAACTGACTGTCCACTTGCTGCCTAATATATCCTACCCCTTGACAGGTGCCATTGTAACAAGATAATCAATGTTATTCACGACACCTGTCAGTGGTCATAATGTTTTGGCTCATTGGTGTATGTGTGTGGGTGTGTATATATGTGTGTGTGTTTACTGTATATACTGTATATACACACACATTTATGTACACACACACACACACACACACACACACATATGTACACACAAAAAAAAACAATAATAGTACAATAATAACAATGCCCAGGAACTGGTCCTCAGAAGAATTCAGATCTCCTGGTTCATCCTAGGCTTCTGGTTAGGAAACACTCAGGCTTCTGGTTAGGAAACACTCAGTGAGAAAGGAAAAAAAAATCCTTCTTAAATAGGCAAGACCCTAGTCTGTACCATAGGATGGTACATTTATCCTATCAGGACCCTTCAGCACTTTGCATGTTTCCCTTGGTGAAATCCTTGTACATAACCAAAACCATCTCTTTTTAATAACAATTAAATCAGAAATTATTATTTCAATACACATTGATACATTTTGAAGTGTTTAGTTTGATTTTTGATCGCGATTCTTGTGCTATAGAATGCAACCAGTGTTTTTGTAATGAAACTAATGGGAGTTGCTTAATGAAACATTCACAGAACATAACACTTTTGTAAATTGAGAAAGATGTGTACGATGAATTTTATATTAAAACTGAAGTTGATTTAGTTCAATCTGACACAAGAGTTTTAAATTTGAATAATACAAGTGAGAAAAGACACAAAATGCAATTTGGCTGTAACACATTGAAAAATTAAATTAAAAAAATATACATACGCAATGGCTGACACTTTGAGAAATAATCTATCATTTACAAATCATTTTTAAATTATAACTGGGAACTAGGAAATGGCAGAGCAAGCAAAAACTATGCATGCCCATCTTGAGAAGATACAAAAAAACTTCAAAAATGCAGGAGAAATACAAGTGAAAAAAAAAATAGGCAAAAGGATTTAACATTAGTAAAGTTTTAGTATTGGATAAATTAACCGTATTGAGATGCAATAAACCCACAGGTCCAAATGCCCTTTATAGATCAGAATTCTAAAAGATGAAGATGGTGGCTGCAATGGTTGGAATTTCAAAGATTCTTAAATAGTTCCAACAGATTTTCTACCTTCCTTCATAATTCCATTATTTATGATTGGGGGAAGAGAGAGTATGAAACCACATTCGTGAGCTCGATCTCAGTGGAAGGGAAAATTCAAGATCTTGAAGTGGTAACAATGAGTCCACATGATGATGTAAGCATATTACTACTTGTTTCTGATGTTTTGTTCCATTGATTTCAAAAACCGAAGTCAATATGCACGCCAGGGATGAAATGTTTCCTTGTTTACTTGGATTCGTAAAGAGTTTTAAAGAACCTTTATCCAATCTTATTTTAGCCTTCTCTGATTAAAAAAAATTGCTGCATTACGCCAATGTTTTTTTCTTATTGCCTTTCATAAAATTAGAGCAATTTAATCAAACTCACAGCTTTCTCCCACCTTGTGCATACCAGGCCATTGAGTTGCAGCTTAATACCTCTGACCAGAAATAATGAGAATTAGGCAAAAGGATTTAACATTATTAAAGATTCAGTATTGGACAAATTAACAGGATTGAGATGCAATAAACCCACAGGCCCTAATGCCATTTATATATCAGAATTCGGAAAGATGAAGATGGTGGCTGCAATGGTTGGAATTTCCCTCATTTAGAATAGCCATGGGCACAGCTTTACAGACAGTAATATATTCAGACTGTAAGACCAAAGCAGACAGTACCTCAAAGACAAAAAATGGTACCTGTTGAAATCTTGAGCAAAAAGTAAACTGCTAGAGGAACTCAGCAGATCTGGCACCCTCCATGGGGGGGGGGGGGGGGGGGGGGACAGAACATGATGGTTGGGACCCTTCTTCAGACTCTGGTCCCAACCTGAAATATTATCAGTTCATTCCCTCCACAGATGGTGCTGAACTCAGAGTTTTGTGCTCAGTATCTCAAAGACACGTTGATGCCTTATTGGCTTTGTCAAGCGGTTCTTGTTCTGTGCTTGAAAACATTTCAGTAATTCAACTAGATAGTGTCACATGTTTAAAAATATATAGCTTTAAGCAATTCTAGGAGGGACAGTGAGATTTTCTTCAATTTTAATTGTTTTATTTGGAGTGCCAAACTACTAGGACAACCCCAGTTTTTGCAATGAGATTTGCAGGACAGGGCAGGCGGAGGAAAGAAAGGGACATGGAACCAGCTGTTTAGCTCTGTTACTTCCATCTAAGACAGACAATTATATTTGAATTATCAAAAGATTGTGTATTGTTCCTAAATAGGAATTTACAGAAACAAAGAGGTTACCAAAATGTTCACAAGGATATGTTTTACTATTATATTCATTGACTTGAGCTTTCTTTCAAATTGTGATCTTGCTTTATGAACAATGAAGCTAATAATTAAACTTGTGGAAACAGATGTTCACACGGATGGGATTAGTGAATGTCAATTCCCACTAATGAGTTCCGAATGTAATTAAAACAATTTGGCAAAAATAAATTATACATCAAGATTTGTAAACCAAGCAGAAGAGAAGTCAGCAAAAGTTTAGCTTACTAACCAGGAATGGCATTTTCATATTAATTTTGGTATTGGTTTATTCTTGTCCCGTGAACCAAGATTAAATGAAAATGTTATTCTGCGTGCTAGCCACACATACCGTGTCATAAACGAATACACCAGGTAGTGCAGGAGAAAATGCAGAGTATTTGTGCAGGGTTTTGTGTAACAGCTACTAAACATGACAGATTTAAAAAAAAGAGTGCCAGAGCCACAACAAGGTAGAAACAAGGAACTTCAGGTTTACTTCAGGCCTTCATAACAAGAGGAGTTGCGTATAGGAGCAAAGAGGTCCTTCTGCAGTTGTACAGGGCCCTAGTGAGACCGCACCTGGAGTACTGTGTGCAGTTTTGGTCTCCAAATTTGAGGAAGGATATTCTTGCTATTGAGGGCGTGCAGCGTAGGTTTACTAGGTTAATTAATGAAATGGCGGGACTATCATATGTTGAAAGACTGGAGCGACTAGGCTTGTATACACTGGAATTTAGAAGGATGAGAGGAGATCTCGTGGTCACGTGGCGGCGCCTAACGGCAGCGGCTGACTAGCAGTCTGTCCGTCTTTTTTTTGTTGAGTGTCGGTGTTGGGATGATTTTTATATATATTTTTTTGGTTGTGTATGTGTGGGACGGGGTGGGTGGTGTGTGGGGGGTGGGTGGTGTGTGGGGGGGTGGGTGGGTGTGGGGAACTTTTCTCTTCCTCACGGCGCGGGGTGCGGCTCGGCTGCGGGGCCTAACATCCCCCGGTGCGGCTCGGCCGCTGGACTTTACATCCCGGTGCGGCTTGGCCGCTGGACTTTACATCCCGGTGCGGCTTGGCCGCTGGACTTTACATCCCGGTGCGGCTTGGCCGCTGGACTTACATCGCCCGGTGCAGCTCGGCTGCGGGGCTTAACACCGCCCGGTGCAACTCGGCTGCGGGACTTTTCACCGCTGGTGCGGCTCGGCTGCGGGACTTAACAACGCCCGGTGCAGCTCGGCTGCGGGGCTTAACACCGCCCGGTGCAACTCGGCTGCGGGACTTAACACCGCCCGGTGCGGCTCGGCTGCGGGACTTTTCACCGCTGGTGCGGCTCGGCTGCGGGACTTAGCTGCGCAAGGCTTGGTCGCGGGCCTTTCATCGCCCGGTTCGGCCGCGAGACGTTTCAGCGCCCGGTGCGGGGACTGTGCGGGTCGGTCGGGGACGAGCTGTCTGTCCGTGGGCATGGGGAAGAGAGGGGAAGTTTTGTTGCCTCCATCACAGTGAGGGGGTGTTTGGAGTCACTGTGATGGACGTTTGTGTTGGGGTTATGTGTCTTGTGTTCTTTTTTTTTTCTATGACTGCTATGTAGTTTCGTTCGGTACTTCGGTACCGAACGACAAATAAAGCTCTGTTATACCTGTTATCTTATCGAAACGTATAAGATTATTAAGGGGTTGGACATGTTAGAGGCAGGAAACATGTTCCCAATGTTGGGGGAGTCCAGAACAAGGGGCCACAGTTTAAGAATATGGGGTAGGCCATTTAGAACTGAGATATTTCTCTGTTTACAGTCAGAGAGTTGTGAATCTGTGGAATTCTCTGCCTCAGAAGGCAGTGGAGGCCAATTCTCTGAATGCATTCAAGAGAGAGCTGGATAGAGCTCTTAAGGATAGCGGAGTCAGGGGGTATGGGGAGAAGGCAGGAACGGGGTACTGATTGAGAATGATCAGCCATGATCACATTGAATGGCGGTGCTGGCTCGAAGGGCTGAATGGCCTCCTCCTGCACCTATTGTCTATTGTCTACACAAAAGGATACAAAGTACTGGGGTAACTCAGCGGTGCAGGCAGCATCTCTGGAGAACATGGATAGGTGACATTTCAGGCCGGGATCTATCTTCGGATTGATTTAACAAGGTAGATTGGAAGATGAGAGGTCTGTTTATGTGTTTGATAAACACGGGGAAGAAGCAGTTCTAGAATCCGGTGGGATTTCAACTGGTTATACCTTCTGCCTAACAGGAGAGGGGAGGTTGATTGGATTGCCAGTATACCTTGGGTATGTTGACTGCTTTCCTGAGCCAGCATGCATAAAGGGATTTGATTGGGGAGGAGAGAAAATGAAGAGGACAGGAGGGGACTGCTTCATGATGGACTGGGAATGTCCATACTTGTGACGTAGGAAGCATCGAGTTCATGTGGGCTCTCAGCGTACTCCTATCCATCCATTCCCCCATTTATTTTCTCTGGAATCCATTCTCACTTACATTTCCACCAACTCCCTCCTAATTCTCCTGCCACCCACTTACAATGGAGGCAATCTGTAGTAGCCAATTAACTTACCAGCAATTTAATCAAGTCAAGTCAAGTCAATTTTATTTGTATAGCACATTTAAACACAACCCACGTTGACCAAAGTGCTGTACATCAGTTCAGGTACTAATAAACGAACAACTAAATGGCACATAAACATAGCAGCACATACATAAACAGTTCACATCGCCCCCTCAGAGGGCCTGTCAGAGGTAACTCATGTTACCCCAAACATGACAGATGTGGAGGCTTCAGAGAGAATGCTGCTTGGATTAGATGGAATAAGATTATCAAATTTGGATTGTTTCCTTTGGAACATTAAAGATTGAAGAAAGAACTGATAGAAGTATGAGAGGCAAAGATAGAGTAGACAGTAAGAACCTTTCTCTCGCAGTTAAGGATTAGAGGGTATATTTTTAAGTTACATAGAAACATAGAAAATAGGTGTAGGGGGAGATCATTCGGCCCTTCGAGCCAGCATCGCCAGTCATTGTGATCAGGGCTGATCGTCCCCAATCAATAACCCATGTCTGCCTTCTCCCCATAATCCCTTGATTCCACTAGCCCCCAGAGCTCTATCTAACTCTCTCTTAAATCCATCCAGTGATTTGGCTTCCACTGCCCTCTGTGGCAGAGAATTCCACAAATTCACAACTCTCTGGGTGAAAAAGTTTTTTCTCACCTCAGTTTTAAATGGCCTCCCGTTTATTCTAAGACTGTGGCCCCTGGTTCTGGACTCGCCCAACATTGGCAACATTTTTCCTGCATCTAGCTTGTCCAGTCCCTTTATAATTTTATATGTTTCTATAAGATCCCCTCTCATCCTTCGAAACACAGTGGAAAATTTAAAGGAGATGTTCTGGGCAAGTTCCTACATATCATGTTTGTGGAGTAACTACCTATATGGTTTGTGCCAACATACACAACAACTTCCAGCTGCACCCCCTCCCTCTTGAGGATGTCATGCAGCCGCACCGAGACATTGTGGACCCTGGCACCAGGGAGGCAGCACAGTATCCAAGAGTCTCGACTGCTGCCGCAGAATCTCCTGTGTGCACCCCTAAGTATTGAGTCACCTACCACTACGACCCTGCCTGACATCGCTCTTCCCTGTTGCGCCTCGGCACCAGGGTTGGAGTCACAGCCCTGCCTGCTACTCAAACTTGAAGTGTCGTCCACCCTACAGCTCCCAAGAGGGTTTACCTGTTTTGAAGAGGTAAGACCACTGGGGTCACCTGCACTCCACGTTTAATTCCCTTCCTCGTCGTCACCCACCTTCGCTCTTCCAGTATTCTCTGTGTGACGACCACACTGTAGGTCCTGTCCAGGAAGCTCTCCTTTCCCCAGATGGTCCCGAAGTCTTCCAGCTGCTGCTCCAGTTCCCTAACATGGTCCTTCAGGAGCTGCATCTGGGCACAATTCTCATGGTTGTCGTGGTCAGAGCAATTGCAGTTTCGCTGACTTCCCACATCCTGCAAAGATCACACTGCAACAACTCCCCTGCCATGCCGACTGCATCAAAATCACTAATTAAATAAGGTGACACACTCACAGGGCTGCTCAAGGAAGCAGAGGATGATGGTGGAAGGTTGCTTCTCGGACTGGAGGCCTGTGTCTAGTGGTGTGCCTCAGGTTTCGGTGCTGGGCCCATGACTGTTTGTCATCTATATCTATGATTTGGATGAGAACATGCATGGCAAGATTAGCAAGTTTGCTGATGATAAAAAAATAATAGTGAAGATGGTTGTGAAAAATGGCAGCAGGATCTTGATCGATTAGCCAGGTGGGCTGACGAATGTGAGATGTTGCATTTTGGGAAATCTAACACGGGCAGGACCTACACAGTGAGTGGTAGGGCTCTGGGGAGTGTTGTAGAGCAGAGGGATCAAGGAGTCCAGGTGTATGGTTCCTTGAAGATGGAGTCGCAGGTAGATGTAAAGAATCAGCAGGTCAAGCAGCATCATTGGAGAGAGAACTCCAGTGTATCCTGCTGAAGCTTTGATTTCGTGTTTTACTGTTTCTCTTTCAACATATGTTGTCTGATTCAGAGGACAGAAAAGTCAGTGTGGGAACGGGATATATCAGCGATATAGCAAAAGCAATATGTCGGCGAAACTAAGCGCAGGCTTGGTGATCATTTCGCTGAACAACTCCACTCAGTCCACTTCGGCCTACTCGATCTCCCAGTTGCTAAACACGAACTCCCCCTCCCAGGCCCACACTGATCTTTCTGTCCTGGGCGGCCTGCACTGTCAGAGTGAGGCCCAGCACAAATTGGAATACTGGGCAGCTTGCAACCCAGCGGTATGAATATTGATTTCTCTAACTTCAAGTAACCCTTGCTTTCCCTCTCTCACCATCCCTCCCCCATCCTAGTTCTCCAACTAGTTTCATTGTCCTCCTAATTAAATATTATTGATTGTATGCCTCATTATCACTTCCCCTCAGCTAACAATGTACTATTCTACATTACTTTGAACATTGTCCAATTTGATCTGTGTTTTCACACCTTACCCTTCTATATCTTTATAATTCCCTCTCATCATCATAGAGTGATACAGTGTGGAAACAGGCCTTTCGGCCCAACTTACCCACACTGGCCAACATGTCCCAGCTAAACTAGTCCCGCCTGCCAGCATTTGGTCCATATTTCTCCAAACCTGTCCTATCCATGTACCTGTCTAACTGCTTCTTAAATGTTGGGATAATCCCTGCCTCAACTAGCTCCTCTGGCAGCTTGATCTGTACATTCACTCCTTTGTGTGAAAAAGTTATCCCTCAGATTCCTATTAAATCTTTCCCCCTTCACCTTAAACCTATGGCCTCTGGTCCTCGATTCACCTACTATAGATAATAGACAATAGATGCAGGAGTAGGCCATTCGGCCCTTCGAGCCAGCACCACCATTCAATGTGATCATGGCTGATCATTCACAATCAGTACCCCGTTCCTGCCTTCTCCCCATGCCCCCTGACTCCGCTATCAGAGCTCTATCTAGTTCTCTCTTGAAAGCATCCAGAGAATTGGCCTCCACTGCCTTCTGAGGCAGAGAATTCCACAGATTTACAACTCTGACTGAAAAAGGTTTTCCTCATCTCCATTCTAAATGGCCTACCCATTATTTTTAAACTGTGGCCCCTGTTTCTGGACTCTCCCAACATTGGGAACATGTTTCCTGCCTCTAACGTGTCCAATCCCTTAATAATCTTGTATGTTTCAATAAGATCCCCTCTCATCCTTCTAAATTCCAGCGTATACAAGCCTAGTCGCTCCAGTCTTTCAACATATGACAGTCCTGCCATTCCAGGAAATAACCTAGTGAACCTATGCTGCACGCCCTCAATAGCAAGAATGTCCTTCCTCAAATTTGGAGACCAAAACTGCACACAGTGCTCCAGGTGCGGTCTCACCAGGGTCCTGTACAACTGCAGAAGGACCTCATTGCTCCTATACTCAACTCCTCTTATCATAAAGGCCAACATGCCATTAGCTTTCTTCACTGCCTGCTGTACATGCATGCTAACTTTAAGTGACTGATGAACAAGGACACGCAGATCTCTTTGTACTTCCCCATTTCCTAACTTGACACCATTCAGATAATAATCTGCCTTCCTGTTCTTACCACTAAAGTGGATAACCTCACATTTATCCACATTAAACTGCATCTGCCCACTCACACAACCTGTCTAAGTCACCCTGCATCCTCATAGCATCCTCGGGCAAGACACTCTGTGCATTTCTCCAATCTATTCCTCTCAAGATCTCTTCCCTGACTCTCAGTCCGAAGAAGGGTCTTGACCCGAAACGTCACACATTCCTTCTCTCCAGCCATGCTGTCTGTCTTGCTGGGTTACTCCAGCATTTTGTGTCTATCTTTGGTGTAAACCAGCATCTGCAGTTCCTTTGTAAAATAGATCAAGGATTAATTGGAATGCATGTCAATTTGCATAAAATTAATCATATTAATATATATGAATGCAACACGAGTGTAACTATTTAAATGGTTTATTCAACATTTTGAATTGCATTGATTAAACCTAATTAGACGAGGCACAAGACCATCTTTCCTAAGTAAGTGAAAGGCTTATAAGCATGATTTTTCAAGATTTCATTTTTGGTGATACACGAACATACAATTATTCAAAGTGTCAGCAACTGCATTGCCAGGTCCTTCATTATCACTGCCAGTATAAACAGTATCTCTGGCCTCCGACATAGACCCTCTTGGGCGTTATCAGTCAAGTGCACACATGGCTTACAGTTCTGGTATACAGAAGCAGGATCAGAAAAGATCAAGAACACATTAAAATCCCTACATTTGATATTTCTGGGTTTATGAGGAATCTTAAGGAAGACTGGTCCTGGGCATATTCCCTCCTCATTTCCCCTGATTATTGTACCTAGAGCTCATTCACATCACTCCCTTCCTTCGTAGCTGCTTAATGCCTCTTGCTGAATGTCTCTTCATCCAGGCATTTGAGATTCCTTACAAGCTTGTAAGGGAGATGGATGGCCAACATGGAGATGACGTTCAGGAATTAGCTACTGAACAGAGTACTCTGCAAGTCCAGTCCCCACTTGTCACCCCAGCAGATATAAATAGCAAAAACAACTGATACTGCACCTGTATCGTAACAATATATTAACGAATGCTTCACAGGAGCACTATTATTGTTTAAAAATATATTAGGGTTTACAAATGATGCTTGGTTAAAGAGCTAAATTTCAAGGAGCATCTTTAAAAGGGAACGAGTTGGAGAAAAAAGATGTAGCAAGGTGGACCTCAACATCTGTGTGCGTGGCCAGCAAAGGTGGAACAATTGTTTGTGGATGATCAAAATGCACAATAACATTACACTATCATTTTTTTCTACAGTTAGAACTGGACTTTGACTAGATAATTCTCTTCAGCTTGAGCAATTAAAAAATGTGGTACAACCAAGAAACAACCTCATGTTGAATCTGCAAGATGTGACGTGTAGTTTAGTGGAATATTAATTTTATTTTATGTAGCACAAGATCTACAGAAATAGCACCCATAATATAAACATTGTTCCTCTCATAAGCAATATCACTAATACATTTTTTCAGTAGCTTATTTTACTGAAACACTGCAAAGGATGTCCAAACCACATGTCCAACATATTAATTACTCCAGGGAGAAAAAATGCCTTAACACTTCATCTTAATTTGAAATTAAAATATGTGTGCAAACATTTGCCATGTACCTAAACAATAACCCATTGCATACTACTTATTATTCAGGAAGAGCTAACTGCACAGAAAGGATGGATGCCTTCAAAGTTGAGATAGTCAATTGCCCTCAAATCAAGAAATTAACAAATAAAAACATAACATGCTGGACAGAATCAAAAGCTCTCTGAATCTATCAGCCATGGGAATAATACTATGGTGTCATTTCTAAGGATGAGTCGTACATGGTTTACTACCTTTGCAAAGCTCCTTTGGAATCAGATTCCATTGCCTTTACAGGGAATAAATTATGATATTAAAATATGGTGACATCATTATGGAAAACCTTACTGTAATGTGGGAAAATTGCTGCACTCTGAGTTCCCGATCAGAAATAGCTGGTGAAATATATACATTCTTGGTTGTCCAGTGGTGAAAAATATTAAATCTAATGATCAACGAGTCATCTGCTTACTTGCACTGGCAAGCCCCTCAATTTTTACAATTCGGTTGGAGAGGTCTCTCGTTGAAGGTGATCAATCCTTGCTTCCACAATAAGGAAGCTTGGATGACGAGGGAAATTGAGACGTTAGTCAAAAACAAGAAGGATGCATGGGACAGGTATAGGCAGCTGGGATCAAATGCATCTCTGGAGAGGTTTTGGGAACTAAGGAGTAGACTAAAAAAGGAAATCAGAAGGGCAAAAAGGGGCCAGGAGATAGCTCTGGCGGGTAGCATTAAGGACAATCCCAAAAGATTTTATATAGACATAAGGGGGAAAAGGCTAACTAGAGGGAGAGTGTGACCTCTCAGGAATCAATGCAGTCACCTCTGTGTGGAGCCACAGGAGATGGGCAAGGTCCTCAATGAGTATTTCTCTGTATTTACGGAGGAGAAAGACAGTAGGACGGGGGAAATTGGAACAGTCACTGGAGGTATCTTGGGATCAGTCAGGGTTACTGTCGAAGAAGTACTGAAGGTACTGTCGTGTTTGAAGGTAGACAAATCTCCAGGGCCTGATCTGATATATCCGAGGACATTGTGGGAAACGAGAGAGGAAATTGTGGGAGTCCTAGTTGAAATTTACGAGTTGTCCTTAAATACAGGACAGGTGACGGAAGACTGGAGGGTGGCAAACGTTGTACCTCTTTTCAAGAAGGACTGCAGGGAAAATGCTGGGAACTATAGGCCGGTAAGCTTAACATCTGTAATTGGTAAGTTAAGGGTCTGTCCCACTTAGGCGATCTTTTTGGCGACTGCCGGTGGCTGTCAAAGTCGTTGCAGATCGCCGAACTTTTCTTTTACCCGACGACAATGGCCACAACAATGCCGAGTCAAGTCGAGATTACAGCGTCTTCTGAAACATCGCAAAAATTGCCACGCTGTCAATGCTTCTCCGGCGTCCTGGTTTTCGCTGAAATCACTGACAAGTCAGTAAGTACTTGAGAGTTTTGAACTATAACACCTTGTATGGGTTACTTTAAAACCAAGCTTCACTGTAACAAGGAATAAACAGGATTTACTTCCTGTTTACTAATAGCTGTATTAAATATATATATTTAAAAAGTGGTTCAGTGGATTTTTGTGAAAAGTGTGTGGGCATTCTTTGAAAATGTAAAGGAGATGCATATTTGGTTTCTGGATTGAATATCTGGGTTTGGAGCCCACTTTAAATGTAATGGCTGAGGCCAAAAACATTGCAAAAATTCCCATGCTTACCTGACCGTCAAACTGTCGCCTCCAATCTACCAGTCAAATGTCCTGACGGTAAATAAATTGGTTAAACACAAGCATTTTAGGTATTTTGAAATGACTTTACTTATTTTAATATTATGTGCTTCTAAATGCATCTTACGAGAACCTATCAAACCTGGGGACAGCATGCGACAGCGACCGCAATAAGCTACGATACCTGGCGACAAGCCAGCTGTCGCCGAGAGATTTCAAACCGTTTGATTTCTCGGCGACGCGCTGAGATCCTCTACGATCCACTACGATCTTTGGAAGACTCCTCACGATCATGCCCGCAACACCCCGGCGATCTGTCGGCGACAGCCTAGTCGCCGGCAGTCGCCTTAAAATCGCCTAAGTGGATCAGGCCCTTTGCTGGAGAGTATTCTGAGGGATAGGATATACAGACATTTGGATGGGCAAGGGCTGATTAGGGACAGTCAGCATGGTTTTGTACGTGGGAGGTCGTGTCTCACAAATCTGATTGATTTTTTTGAAGACGTGACCAAAAAGGTTGATGAGGGCAGAGCTGTAGATGTTGTGGACATGGACTTCAGTAAGGTGTTCGACAAGGTTCCACATGGTAGGCTGCTCTGGAAGGTTAGATCGCATAGGATCCAAGGAGAGATAGCAGAGTGGATTGCAAATTGGCTCCATGGAAGGAAGCAGAGGGTGATAGTGGAAGCCTGCTTCTCAGACTGGATGCCTGTGACTAGTGGTGTGCCTGAGGGTTCAGTTACTGTTTGTCATCTACATCAATGATTTGGATGAGAACATACAGGGCAAGATTAGCAAGTTTGCTGATGATACAAAAGTTAGTGGTTTTGCAGATAGTGAAGATGGTTGTGAACGATTGCAGCAGGATCTGGATCGATTGGCCAGGTGGGTTGAGGAATGGTTGATGGAATGTAATACAGAGAAGTGTGAGGTGTTGCATTTTGGGACGTCGAACAAGGGCAGAATCTACACAGTAAATGATAGGCCTCTGGGTAGTGTTGTAGACCAGAGGGATTGAAGAGTACAGGTTCTTGGTTCCTTGAAGGTCGAGTAGCAGGTAGATAAGGTGGTCAAAAAGGCTTTTGGCACTTTGGCCTTCATCAGTCAGAGTATTGAGTATAGAAGTTGGGAGGTCATGTTGCAGTTGTATAAGACATTGGTGAGACTGCATTTAGAATATTGTGTTCAGTTCTGGGCACCATGTTATAGGAAATATATTGTCAAGTTTGAAAGGGTTCAGGAAAGATTTACAAGGATATTGCCAGGACTAGAGGGTGTGAGCTATAGGGAGAGGTTGAGTAGGCTGGGTCTCTATTCCATAGAGCACAGGAGGATGAGGGGAGATCTTGTAGAGGTATACAAAATCATGAGAGGAATAGGTCGGGTAGATGCACAGTCTTTTGCCTAGAGTCGGGAATTGAGAACCAGAGGACATAGGTTCAAGGTGAAGGGGAAAAGATTTAATAAGAATCCGAGGGGTCACTTTTTCATACAAAGGTTGGTGGGTGCATTGAACAAGTTGCCAGAGGAGATAGTTGAGGCTGGGACTATCCCATTGTTTAAGAAACAGTTATACAGGTACTTGGATAGGACTGGTTTGGAGGGATATGGACCAAGCACAGGCAAATGGGACTAGTGTAGCTGGGACATCGTTGGCCGGTGTGGGCGAGTTTCGGCCGAAGGGCCTGTTTCCACACTCTATCATTCTATGACCACATCCTAAAGCCCATCATCTCTGCTATCACCCTGGTAAGCCACCTGCTTTAGCTTCTGCAAGGCCTTGACGTCCATTTCAAAGTTCAGCACTTCATTTTATGCTTTACTTCGTCTATCAAAGACTTCAGTTCAGTTCAGTTTAGTTTATTGTCATGTGTGCCGAGGAACTGTGAAAAGCTTTTGTTGCGTGCGTGCTATCCAGTCAGCAGAAAGACAATACGTGATTACAATCGATCCATTTACAGTGTTTAGATACATGATACAGGAATAACGTTTAATGCAAGGTAAAGCCAGCAAAGTCTGATCAAGTATAGTCCAAGGGACACCAAAGAGGTAGATAGTAATTCAGCACTGCTCTCTGGTTGTGGTAGGATGATTCAATGCCTGATAACAGCTGGGAAGAAACTGTCCCCGAATCTGGTGGTGTATATGTTTTCACACATCTATACCTTTTGCCTGATGGGTGAGGGGAGAAGAGGGAGAGGCCAGGGTGTGACTCATTCTCGATTATGCTGCTGGCCTTGCCGAGGCAGCATGAGATATAAATTGAGTCAATAGAAGGGAGGTTGGTTTGGGCGATGGTCTGGGCTGCATCCACAATTTGCTGCAATTTCTTGCGGTCTTGGATGGAGCTGATCGCAAACCAGGTTGTGATGCATCCTGATAAAATGCTTTCTATGGTGCATTTGTAGAAGTTGCTGAGAATAGTAGTGGACACGCCAAACCTCCTAATCTTTCTAAGGAAGTAGATGCATTGGTGAGCTTTCTTGGTCATTGCTTCAATATGGATGGTCAAGGAGATGTTGCTGGTGATATTGACTCCGAGGAATTTGGTTTTCAACCATCACTACTTCGGCAAACTGGGGTATGTGGACCGCTTCGCTTCCTGAAATCGATCACTGTCTCTTTTGTCTTGCTGACATTGAAAGGTTGTTGTCTCAACACCAGAACACGAGGTTGTCTATCTACTTCAAGATTTCAAGGTCAATTTATTGTCACATGTACCAGTTAAGGTACAGTGAAATTTGAGTTTCCATACAGCCATACTGTGAAAAGCAACAAGACACACAGCCACATAAAATAAAATTTAACATAAACATCCACCGCAGCGGATTCCACATTCCTCACTGTGATGGAAGGTAATAAAGTTCAATCAGCTTCCTCTTTGTTCACCCGCGGTTGGGGCTGTTGAACCATCTGCAGTCGACGCTGCCGACTATCCAAAGCCCTTGCGTCGGGAGAATCGAAACTCCCGCATCGGAACGGTTGAAACACTCTCCGCGGCATGGAGCTCCCGAGTCGGCCTCTTCTTACCAGAAACCGCGGGCTTCAAGATGTTAAAGTCCACAGGCCCCACGGTTGGAGCTCTCCACAGTCGATCCTCGGTAAATGATGTCAAGCTCCGCGATGTTAAAGTCCGCGCTGCGTGAAGCACCGGGCCGGTCTCCTGGGAAGGCTGCCAATTCCTCGATATTAGGCCGCAATGGGGACGGAGGTACGATATGGAGAAAATCGCATCTCTGTCGAGGTAAGAGTGGAAAAAAGTTTCCCCCAACTCCCCTCCCTCACCCCCCACATAAAACAAACCTAGGAACACTGAAACATACTTTTAACACATACTTAAAATAACAAAAACAGAAGAAAGGACAGACAGACTCTTGTAGAGGCAGCCAGTGCTGGTGGCGCCACCCGGTGGATACCCGGCCCACAATAGTGTTGTCGCCTGCGTATTTGAAAATTTAATTCGATTTGTACTTGGCTGCACAGTCGTGGGTGTACAAGGAGTAAAGAAGAGGGCTGAGAACGCATCCTTGTGGATCCCCTGTGTTGAGGATGACCATAGAGGATGATTTGTCCCCTATCCTCACTGATTGGGGTCTGTTGGTCAGGAAGTCAAAGATCCAGTTGCAGAGATGAGTGCTGGCACCAAGTCCCATGAATTTGGTGATAAGCTTGGATGGTGTAATGGTATTAAAGGCAGAGCTGTAGTCTGTGAATAGAGGTGAAGACCTCACCATAGATTTATAAAATCTTTGTAAAGTGTTCCAAAAGCAAAAAGTCGCAACATGATTTCTCGTCTGTTGCATTAAGTTGACTGGCCAACACCAAAGATTTGAAAATAGGTACCACCAACTCCTTATGCTCTTGCATCCTGTTCAGGCCAGTTTCTCACCAGAGATATTACTTTGTTCCTGTTTTACCAGCATTTTCTATCTCAGCTTTCTTAAGGTATTACACTTCTGCACCATTTAGATTTTGATGCCTAATTGTCCCATCACAAAGTCAATAACTTTACGTGAACCAAATAAATAGAAATGTGTTACCACAATCAACTCCATCATTTGATAAGGCAATTTAAAAAACAACCACCACATGATTTTAATAGAAACAAACGCTATGCATGCTGAGAAAAGGTGGCCCATTTCCCACCTTTTTAATGAATGCCAGCATGATGAGAGTGAAAAGTTAATTAGAAGAGTAGACTTGAAAAGGTTCTTTTCCTCACATTGTTAGCATGATCCACATGTTGTTCCTTATCCCCAAAAGGCAATTAGATATTTGAAAAAAAGGAATCTTAAAAAGACTAGGGGAGAAATAAGAAGATTGAGAATAGATTAGGATATACACAAAATGCTAGAGTAATTCAGTGGTTCGGACAGCATCTTTAGAGAAAAAGAATAGGTGATGTTTCGGGTCGAGACCCTTCTTGAGACAGAAAGTCAGGGGAGAGGGAAACTCGAGGTATGAAAAGGTACAGAACAAATCAGAATTGGCACCGATGGCCAAGGAGCCCACAATGGCCCATTGCTGACTGTGGAAGAGGTGATAATGAAGGGAGATGAATAGTGAAACTAGCAGGATAACTAAGGTGGGGGCGGGGGGGGGGGGGGGGGGGGGAGGAGGGGGGAACCAGAGAGAGAGGGAATGCAAGGATTACTTGAAATTAGAGAAATCAATAATTATGCCACTGGGTTGTAAACTGACCAAGCAAAATACGAGGTGCTATTCCTCCAATGTGCGTGTGGCTTCACTATGACAGTGGAGGCCCAGAACAGAAAGGTCAGTATGGGAATGGGAAGGGGAATTAGTTCAATGGGGGCTGTCAGGGGAAACTTCGGCTTTGGCACCATGCAAAATAGGCTGCTTCAAGGGCATAAATACTACTATCGTATACATAAGCTCTATGTTGATTACAAGCCACGCCTGTTCAGTGACGACTTAGAAAATGATTCACGCTTGCGCAGATCAATGACTGGCTAGAGATGGCAGGAGAAAACGTTTCAGCTTTCCAAGGAATTGGAACAATATCCAGCAAAGTGGGAAATCTACAAACCAGACACATTGTACCTCAACAAGAAAAGGTTCAACATCCTTATGAGGGAGTTTAATCTTGCTGATGGGAAAGGTTTAAAGCAGTTGACACTCAAGGGTAGAATCACAAGGGACCAAAAGTAGGCTGGAAACAGAAGGTAATGCTTCTGGTTGAGAGTTACTTAGGGAGGGAAATAGAAAAGACAATACTGCTGGTCAACAGAGGTAATAGTAACTAGAGTGTGTTCATAAGGCACAGCATGCACCAGCAGTAAGACAAAGGAAAATAAGATAAAACTAAAAGGCAAAATAAAATCAAAATGTGGAAAGACAGCTTAGATTAGATTAGATCTGCAGAAGATTTTTCCTGATGTCAATGAACATAAGTGACATAAATAAATGTTGTTTTCTGTGCATCCATGTGAATGTACGGAGTGTTGTAAGTGAAGTTGGTAACCTGCAGGCACACATGTGGGAATGTGATATAGGGCACTAACAGAAACCTGCCACAAAAATATGACTGGACAGGGCATTAAGTGCCCCTGGATAGAAAATGCTCAGGAAGAGGATGAGTGACAGTGGTGATTGAAGGGAATACTACAATGATGGTGAAAAACATCATGTAGAATCTTGCAGCATGGAAACTTGGTCCACTTGCATTGATATGGTGATCAAGAAAGTACGTATTTGCATTCTTGGATGTCTGAGAAGATTTTAAATGTTCACAAGGATTTTCTCAAACATCCAAGATGCGTTGAAGAAGATATTCTAATGGGATACATCTCAGCCTGGAGGCTTGTTGCTTCTTTCCAACCATTCCATCATCATGGTGTGTTGAATCAGGAAGACTGGAAGTATTGTCAAGTATGTCTGTCATACTGCCCCTTCCCTTTTCTATCTTCAGAAGATACAGGAGCTTGAAAGCCCTCATCTCTAGACTTAAGATTGACTTCTTCCAGACTGCTGTCACACTCCTGACCCAATCACTTCTTTCAAACCCCCTTCCCAGAGGGGATGCCATGTACTTTTCCTCTTAACTACAATTTATTTAGTTTCCCTCCCCCTTCCCAGTTCTCCCACTGTTTTCCCGTCTCCAACTACATCCTTTCTTTGTCCCACCCCTTCCCCTGACATCAGTCTGAAGAAGCGTCTCGACCCGAAATGTTACCCATTCCTTCTCTCCTGAGATGCTGCCTGACCCTCTGAGTTACTCCAGCACTTAGTGATACCTTCGATTTATTTAGTTATTCCAGTTTTTTTTTTTTTTGCACTACTTCAGATTGCACTACAGTCTTGCACCAGTCTGTGGATTTGCACTCCGCATTCTATTTATCATTAATATATGTTGATTCCTCTGTGGGCTTCAAGTGAACAAAGAATTTCTCCCTGATGTACATGACAAGAAACTAATCTGAATCAGAGTCAATTATTGGATAGCCTTCCAGATTAATCCTACCTTGGTCAATTGCCGTCTATACCTTGGTGATTTAAGTGCTTGCTAATCACTTATTAAATGCTGTCAGAGCCCAGCTTGAACCATTCCCCCAGGCAGTATGTGCCAGGTACTTACCACAGTGTGAAGATCTCCCTCATATCCTCTCTAAATCTTTTCCCCCTTACAGGAAACTTGTGTGTTCTATTTTTATCTACATAGGATAAATAGGATAGATTGCAATAGACAATAGACAATAGGTGCAGGAGTAGGCCGTTCAGCCCTTCGAGCCAGCACCACCATTCAATGTGATCATGTCTGATCATTCTCAATCAGTACCCCATTCCTGCCTTCTCCCCATACCCCCTGACTCCGCTATCCTTAAGAGCTCTATTTAGCTCTCTCTTGAATGCATTCAGAGAACTGGCCTCCACTGCCTTCTGAGGCAGAGAATTCCACAGATTTACAATTCTCTGACTGAAAAAGTTTTTCCTCATCTCCGTTCTAAATGGCCTACCCATTTTTTTTTTTTAACTGTGGCCCTTGGTTCTGGCACTGGAGAGGATTGCAAGGAACCTTCCCCTACATATCTGTTGTGTTATCCATTAAGCTTCTTTGCTGGGCAGAGATCAGATCTAGATTCTTCAGGCACCCTTCATAACCAAATTGCTCCATCGCAGGCAACTTCCTGTGAAACCCCGCCATATCCCCTCCAGGGCTAACACATCTTTCCCACGGCATTGTAACCAGCACTGCGTACAGCATTCCAACTGAGGTCTGGCCAAGGTTTTACAAAGTTGGACCATGACCTCTCTACTTCTGTATTTGATGCCCTGACTAATGAAGGCCAGTATCCCATATGCCTTTGTAACCTCATTATCTATCCACATTTACACCTTCAAGGATTTATGAACTCGTGTCTCAGGCCTCTTGCTCCACAATATTCCCAAGACCCCATCATTCATGATGTCCTAGCCTCATGAGTGCACACAAAATGCATTAACTCATTGGCCTGTATTAACATCTGCCATTTTTGTGCCATTTTATCAACACATTGAGTGTAAGAAAATAACTGCAGATCCTGGTACAAATCGAAGGTATTTATTCACAAAATGCTGGAGTAACTCAGCAGGTCAGGCAATATCTCAGGAGAGAAGGAATGGGTGACGTTTTGGGCCGAGACCTTTCTTCAGACTGATGTCAGGGGGGCGATTCAAAGGAACTATCTAAAGTAGGAGAAGTCAATGTTCATACCACTGGGCTGCAAGCTGCCCAGGCAAAATATGAGGTGCTGTTCCTCCAATTTCCGGTGGGCCTCACTATGGCACTCAACACCTTCGCTCAGTCTGCCTTAATCAACCTGATCTCCCGGCGGCTGAGCACTTCAACTCCCCCTCCCACTCCCAGTCTGACCTTTCTGTCATGGGCCTCCTCCAGTGCCATAGTGAGGCCCACCGGAAATTGGAGGAACAGCACCTCATATTTCGCCTGGGCAGCTTGCAGCCCAGCGGTATGAACATTGACTGCTCCAACTTTAGATAGTTCCTCTGTCCCTCTCTTCCCCTCCCTCTTCCCAGTTCTCCCTCTATCTTCCTTTCTCCACCTATATCCTTCCTTTGTCCCGCCCCCGACATCAGTCTGAAGAAGGGTCTCGACCCGAAACGTCACCCATTCATTCTCTCCTGAAATGGTGCCTGACCTGCTGAGTTACTCCAGCATTTTGTGAATAAATACCAACACATTAATATCTCTGCAGCCCAAGATTAACTTCCACATTATCCACAGCATCAATCTTCATGGCAAATTTATTGATCATGCCTCCTACATCCAGTCTGTTGCTTCTACTTCGCCATCCTTAAGGATAGCGGAGTCAGGGGGTATGGGGAGAAGGCAGGAACGGGGTACTGATTGAGAATGATCAGCCATGATCACATTGAATGGTGGTGCTGGCTCGAAGGGCTGAATGGCCTACTCCTGCACCTATTGTCTATTGTCTATCCTCTCTATCCCTATTATTATTATATAGGGAGGTGTGTTTATCCTTTTGACCCTTATAGGATATGCCCAATTCTACCTGATCCAATATTTGAGGGCACACCACCTGTGTATATTGGAAACGGTGTTGAAGAGGTGGTAAAAGACAGAATTTGCTTGGTTAGAAAAACAGTAGGAATACTATTCAGCTACTGTGTATTCCATAAGCCACCAATAAGTAGCAAAAGTACAGAACAGCAAATATGTTTGGAAATTTCAAAAGCAATACAAAAATTATAGGTGCGTTATAAGGGAATCTGTTGAGTATTTTAATTTGTTTCACATCTTGCAGAAGTCTACTGCTCAGTCTATCCTTGTTGTTATTGCAAGCTCTCAATTTATCAACATATTTCAGCCTAAATATCTAAAAACCTCAAGAAACTCAACCATCATAACAGAAAGAATGCTTTCTTGGAATATACTGGAAAAACAGGAAGTCTACAACAAAAACCATCTGAATCTTTTATTAGGCACACATGGTTGTTCATTTTCAATATAGGCTCCTCCATGCTGTTCCTCACTTCAATACTGATACCTGCTGCCTCAAATAGCCATCTATTGTCTTCAAGAAACCAACCCGTGCCAAGAATGTTATTCTGATAGGGACATTTTGCCATTCAAAGTGCAATACATTAAGGTTAATTCCTTTATATTGGTCACTGACATGTAGAAATTAGGTGTCTATAATCACGGGTAAATCAGACAAAAAGGGAATGAAATTAATTCAATTCCTTATAATGGCGAGGGTTAATTGTAGGGTAGGAAATGGCTGCAAGAGTAATCCACCGCTTTGGGTGTTCATAAAGACACAGTAATCTGATAAAAACTATTGGGGTCTGTTTGTGCAGCTGCCTTGGTCCTTTGCCAGGTGTAATGAATTGGTCTTCTCTGGCAAACATGACCAGCAAATTTGCCATCCTCAACAAAGGATGCCTGCTGACAGCACTGGTTGAAGCCATCTATCAAAATGCTTCAGTGGCAAAGAAATTAAGTATTATTATCTTCTCTGTGCCACTTTGTAGATCTATCCATTAGGAGAGAGGTTTCTGGACTGAACTCATATTTTCCCCTTAATGGTGAAATGATCAAGTTTAGTCGGTTAATAGCAGTAGGCGAGTATCTATGAAACAACTAAAATCTTGGATGCCGCTATATTTCCAGTGCCCAACATGAAAAAGAAAACCATGGAGACCTGGAATTTCTTTACACTGGATTAACTTCTGATCATTCTGTCGTATGAAGACACAACCCCATTAATGTATTGTTTAAAATTTTCTGGTTTGAGCAAATTTCCAGAATTAAAGAACCAAATATGACATTACAGGGTTATAGAACTGTGAGTGATTAATAAGGATTTGAAAATTGACACACTGGCCATATACAAAATCATTGACGTGTAAATGAGGTCGGGGAGGAGAAGGGGGGGGGGGGGGGGTTGGGGGAGGGGTTGGATCTGGCAATGGTGGATCAAATGTCAGGTTACTACCAATTGAGTCAAAAATAAAATCCATGCAACATATATAAATTTGTGACACAAGTAGAAACTGGCAGAATTAACAGCACAAGATCTTCCAAAAAAAATTGTTGGAAAGTTTTCCATAAGTGTAAATAAAGCAAGGAGGCGCAATAAGAGGAGTTAGAAATATTCATAACCGAGGCTTTGGAAATATCTGCAAAGCACAAAAAATGTAATTACAGAATGTGCAGGCACGTTGCCAAAAATGTAAAACATATATCCATGAGATAAAGAGGCCAATAGTGCAGCACTAAATGTTTGAAGAAAAAGCAAATCCAAAGTGACCTGATTTTTTTTAAAGCTCAGCATGGCATACAAGAGCTTTGTATCTCCTCCACAGAACTCAGAAGACACCCATTTATAAAGCAATAGAATTAAGTGGATGCATTCAGGCTACAGGACACAAGGGGTTTCCTGGGTATGTTCATTGTCTCTCAATAGTGACAGAGTCTTGGTCTACATCCAGGGCAATTACAAGGATACATTCAATGTATGCTTCCTGCTAAGGCTTTGCTAAACATGGAATTGATGAGCGATTAGCTCAATTCCCTAAGAGTTGCACTAATCACAGTAATATGCAGTTGGTGCAAGGGGAGCGATCTTATGAAGACTACGAGAAGAGCCATTTTGGAATGCAACACGTTACAGAGTAATGGAACAAAAAAAAACAAGTGCATTAAAATTATGTCCCACAACACTTCAGAGCCAAAGTAGCAATTTTGCAGCATAATTACTATTGTAATTTAGCCAGCCAATTCTCACACTGCAATGTGATACAAATAATGTGGGTTTTAACAATGTTGATTAAAGGATAAATGTTGGCAAGACATCAAAGGAATCTCTCTGGATCATCTTCAGTGTGGTGGAATCTTTTATGTCCACCTAACAGAACAAAGGCAGCTCCAGATTAACATTTTCTTCTGAAAGAAAACTTCTCTGGAGTGCCAGCATAAATTTGTACAAATAAATCTCAGGAGTGTGACTTAAGACACAACCTTCTAACTCTGTGCTACCACTTGAACCCCAGCTGAAACCTGCAATGCTAAAAGACATTACAGGCCAACCAATATACAAACCCTTCTCAAAATACCGATAGTGCATCGAATTGTAGATGCAATATCAAGTTTCCCCACTCACATCACGTGCAGGAAACTCCATTGTTTCTTTCCTCTACATACATAAATTTCATGGGACTTGAGGGAATTTAAAATGAGCAACCGATATGGCAGGCAAAAGCTGTCATTGTATATTGGAGAATAGAGAACAGTAACTGGCCCTTTGGCCCACAATGTCTGTGCCAAACATGATGCCAAGCTAAACAATCTCCTTTGCCTGCACATAATTCTATCCATCCATTCCTTGCATATCCACATGCCCATCTAAAGGTTTCTTAAATGCCACTGTCGCATCCACCATCACCCCTAGCTGCACACTCCAAGCACCCACCAATCTCTGCATGAAAAAGCCCGCTCCACATATCTCCTTTAATCTTTTACCCCTTTCACCTGAACGTTATGCCCTCTAGTCTATGAAAATCTATGACTACAGACTGACTAAAAATTAGAGGCAAGGATTAAAGGGAAAGACTGGTTCACAAGTTATCGTAGAAGAATTAGGCCATTCAGCCCATCGAGTCTACTCCACCATGGCTGATCTCTGCCTCAATCCTATTTTCCTGCCTTCTCCCCATAACCTTTGACACCCGTTCTAATCAAGAACTTGTCTATCACTGCCTTAAAAATATCCACTGATGGCCTCCACAGCCCTCTGTGGCAATGAGTTCCACAGATTAATTACCCTCTGACAAAAGAAGTTCCTCCTCACCTCCTTTCTAAAATAGTGCCCTTTAATTCTGAGGCTATGACCTCTGGTCCGAGACACCCCAACCAGTGGAAACATCCTTTCCACATCCACTCTATCTATGCCTTTCATTATTCTGTAAGTTTCAATGATGTCCCCCGCCAACCTTCTAAACTCCAGCGAGTCGAGGCCCAGTGCGGTCAAACACTCATTATATGCTAGCCCACTCATTCCTGGAATTATTCTTGTAAACCTCCTTTGTAAACCTCCTTTGGATCCACATTCTTTCTCAGAAATGAGGACCAAATTTGCTCACAGTACGCCAAATGCGGCCTGACCAATGCCTTATAGAGCCTCAGCATTACAGTTCTGTTTTTGTATTCCAGTCCTCTTGATATAAATGAATTTGCATTCTTTACTACAGATTCGACTTGCAAATTAACTTTTTGGGAGACCTGCACCAGCACTCCCAAGTCCCTTTGCACCTCCGATTTCTGAATTCTCTCTCCATTTAGAAAATAATTTATGCCTTTATCCTTATTACCAAAATGTAAGACTCCACACTTTGCTATACTGAATTTCATCTGCCACTTTTATGCCCACTCTCCTAAACTATCCAAGTCCTTCTGAAGAGTCCTTGCTTCCTCTACACTGCCTGCCCCTCCACCTATCTTAGCATCATCTGCAAGCATGGCCACAAAGCCTTCAATTCCCTTATTCAAATCATTAATATTCAACGTGAAGAGAAATGGCCCCAATAGAAAATAGACAATAGGTGCAGGAGTAGGCCATTCGGCCCCTTCGAGCCAGCACCGCCATTCAATGTGATCATGGCTGATCATTCTCAATCAGTACACCGTTCCTGCCTTCTCCCCATACCCCCTGACTCGACTATCCTTAAGAGCTCTATCTAGATCTCTCTTGAATGCATTCAGAGAATTGGCCTCCACTGCCTTCTGAGGCAGAGAATTCCACAGATTCACAACTCTCTGACTGAAAAAGTTTTTCCTCATCTCCGTTCTAAATGGCCTACCCCTTATTCTTAAACTGTGGCCCCTGGTTCTGGACTCCTCCAACAGTGGGAACGTGTTTCCTGCCTCTAACGTGTCCAACCCCTTAATAATCTTATACGTTTCGATAAGATCCCCTCTCATCCTTCTAAATTCCAGTGTATACAAGCCTAGTCGCTCCAGTCTTTCAACATATGACAGTCCCGCCATTCAGGGAATTAACTTAGTAAACCTGCGCTGCATGCCCTCAATAGCAAGAATATCCTTCCTCAAATTTGGAGAACAAAACTGCACACAATACTCCAGGTGCGGTCTCACTAGGGCCCGGCACAACTGCAGAAGGTCCTGTTTGCTTCTATGCTCAACTCCTCTTGTTATGAAGGCCAACATTCCATTGGCTTTCTTTATTGCCTGCTGTACCTGCATGCTTCCCTTCAGTGACAGATGCACTAGGACACCCAGATCTCGTTGTACGTCCCCTTTTCCTAACTTGACACCATTCAGACAATTATCTGCCTTCCTATTCTTACCACCAAAGTGGATAACCTCACACTTATCCACATTAAACTGCATCTGCCATGCATCCGCCCACTCACACAACCTGTCCAAGTCACCCTGAAACCTCATAGCATCTTCCTCACAGTTCACACTGCCACCCAGCTTTGTATCATCTGCAGATTTGCTAATGGTACTTTTAATCCCTTCATCCAAGTCATTGATGTATATTGAAAATAGCTGCGGTCCCAGCACCGAGCCTTGCGGTACCCCACTAGTCACTGCCTGCCATTCTGAAAGGGACCCATTTATCCCCACTCTTTGCTTTCTGTCTGTCAACCAATTTTCTATCCATGTCAGAACCCTACCTCCAATACCATGTGCTCTAATTTTGCCCACTAATCTCCTATGTGGGACCTTGTTGAAGGCTTTCTGAAAGTCGAGGTACACCACATCCGCTGACTCTCCCGTCAATTTTCCCAGTTACATCCTCAAAAAATACCAGTAGATTAGTCAAGCATGATTTCCCCTTCGTAGATCCATGCTGACTCGGAACGATCCTGTTACTGCTATCCAAATGCTCCGCAATTTCTTCTTTTATAATCGACTCCAGCATCTTCCCCACCACTGATGTCAGACTAACTGGTCTATAATTTCCCGTTTTCTCTCTCCCTTCTTTCTTAAAAAGTGGGATAACATTAACTACCCTCCAATCCACAGGAACTGACCCTGAATCTATAGAACATTGGAAAATGATCAACAATGCATCCACAATTTCTAGACCCACCTCCTTAAGTACCCTGGGATGCAGACCATCAGGCCCTGGGGATTTATCAGCCTTCATTCCCATCAGTCTACCCAAAACTTTTTCCTGCCTAATGTGGATTTCCTCCAGTTCCTCCGTCACCCTAGGATCTCTGGCCACTAGAACATCTGGGAGATTATTTGTATCCTCCTTAGTGAAGACAAATCCAAAGTACCGGTTCAACTCGTCTGCCATTTTCTTGTTTCCCATAATACATTCCCCTGCTTCTGTCTTCAAGGGACCCACATTTGCCTTGACTATTTTTTTCCTCTACACATACCTAAAAAAGCTTTTACTATCCTCCTTTATATTATTGGCTAGTTTACCCTCGTACCTCATTTTTCTCCCCGTATTGCCTTTTTAGTTATCTTCTGTTGCTCTTTAAAAGAGTCCCAATCCTCTGGCTTCCCACTCTTCTTTGCTATGTTATACTTCTTCTCTTTTATTTTTATGCTGTCCTTGACTTCCCTTGTCAGCCACAGGTGTCTCTTACTCCCCTTAGAATCTTTCCTCCTCTTTGGCATAAATTGATCCTGCAACTGCATTATTCCCAGGAATACCTGCCATTGCTGTTCCACTGTCTTCCCTGCTCGGGCCTCCTTCCAATCAATTTTGGCCAGCTCCTGCTTCATGCCTCTGTAATCCCCTTTGCTATACTGTAATACTGACACTTCCGATTTTCCCTTCTCCCTCTCAATTTGTAGAGTAAAAATTTGTAGGCCCCAGCACCAACCATTGCAGAACTCCACGAGCCACTGGCAGCCAACCTGAAAAAACACCTTTTTTTGCAATTCTTTGCCTTCTGCCATCCAGCCAACCCACTATCCATGCTAGTATCTTCTCGTTAATACCATGGGCACTCATCTTCCCCAGCAGCCTGATCGAAGGCCTTCTGAAACTCTAGGTAAACAACATCTACAGCCTCCCCTCTGACTGTCCCGCTATTAACTTCCTCAAACCCCAGCAGATTCGTCAGGCAAGATCTTCCCTTCACAATAGCATGCAGACTTCAGCCTATTTTATCGTGAACTTCCAGGTACAGTATTGTGTAACCTCATCCTTTATAATTGACTCTAAAATCTTACCAACCACCGGAGTCAGGCTAACTGGCCAAGAGTTTCTGCTCTTCTGCTTTGCTCTCTTCTTGTACATCGGGGTGATATTCACAATTTTCCAACCTTCAGGAACCACTCCTATCTGATATTCTTGAAATATCACAACTAATGCCTCCACAACCTCTGAGGCCACCTCCTTCAGAACCCTGGGATGCAGACCATCCAGTCCAGGTGACTTATCCACCCTTGGACCTTTCAGTTTGGTGTAGTAGTTAATGATGGTTCAAAACATATGCGACCCTACTTGATATACCAGGCCCAGGTATTATTCTTGTGGTAACCTTTAATTACTGTTGTCCTTGCATATCTGTTGTGTTGGAGGCCTCTACTCACTGAACCTTCCATCAGGCAATAATAACCATTAAGAAGAGAAAATGTTGGGAATTAAAACCACGTAGCCTAATAGCAGAAGGGAAAATGCCAAAACTGAAGTTCAGTTTAGTTTATTGTCACATTTACAGAGGTACAGCAAAAAAGCTTTTGTTCGATGCTAACCAGTCAGTGGAAAGTGAAATTGATTATGGAAGTGCACATGAAAAATAATGTCAGGATTGGGTAGAATTAACTGAATTACAAAAGGAAAAGTTACGTTTGACAATCCTGTTCAGAATGTTTTTTATAAGTCAACATTAACAAAATAGGTTAGAGGGATTTAGTTGATGTGATGCATTGAGACTTTCAGAATGCCTTTGGAAAAAAACTGCATGAAATTACAAAACAAATGTATGCAGAGACTGATGATGATAGATGGGTGTGAATTGTGGGGTAGCAATTCACTGTAGGGCAGACAGACTAGTCAAAAGCTAGCAATGGAAACAAAAGGTCACATTTATACCATGGAAGCCTATGACTGGAGTTTTTTTTACAAAAATGTGCAGAGTCGCATATGTTCAAATGATTAGAATGAGGAAATAGAGTGCATATATCCACATTTACTGATGATACAGTGCGCATTGTGAAGAGATCCTCAGCTATCCTACATCAGCAAGATGGGGGTTAAATAAAGAGGTGAAGACAGACATTTGATATATTTTTTTGTAGAAATAAAATAAGGTCACCCACTTTGCTGAAAAGATCGAAAGGCAAAATTCCATCCCACCATCCCCGAATAATAAAATATTGGAGAGCCTGGACGTCTTCATCCACAAGTCATTTAATGTTTTTATGCAGTTATATCAAGCAACCAGGAAGGCAAATAATGTATTAGATGTTGTTGCAAGAGGACTTGACAAAAATAATAAGGATACCTTGCTTCAATTGTATAGCTTCCCAATGAGTCTACATTTGGAATAATACATCTGATTCATTAACCCCACTAGAGGAAGGAGATACTTACAATATAGAGAAGGCAGCAAGGTTTCACCTGATTGATCCCAGGGTGACACTTTCATCAGATAAGAGAGAGATTGGACTTTTATTCAAGTCTAAAATGGAAAGTGATGTAATTGAAGCCTACAGTTTTTTTACAGGGCTTTGCAGGATCAGATGGGGTCGATGTTTCACTAGGTCTGTAACTAGGGTTCAGCCATTCAGGATGGATATTTCTTCACCCCGGAAGGCAGATAATCTTTTAAATCCATTACTCCAAAAGCACATGCAAGGTTTAGGAGTGTAGAATCAGACAGGGCCTTTGAGGAATATAAAGAAAGGAGGAAAGGACTCAAGCAGTAGATTAGAAGAGACAAAAGGGGCCTTAAAATGGTTTTGATGAGTCCATTTAAAGAACATATAAGAATTTTTATGAAAGAGAGGCAATTATAAACCCAATTGTGTACACTATATTCTGATATGTGCAAAGAAAGCACAACAGGCACGAGGAACACTGGTGGTTCAATAGTACAGATGCGTAGGACAAGTTGAGGAGTAGCTAGCAAACCATGAGAGACCTTAGGCTTTATAAACAGATGAATTGAATACAGAAACAGAACAGGCCAATAGTTCCGATAGAGATTTTACCCCCAAAAATTAGTTTGGAGAAAGTGGAATTGTGAGTCTTAAAAGTTGATGAGAGGGTTGACAAATTCATCCAAGAATATGCATAATTTCGATACATAGTCAAATACAATTCTTCCCATTGGTTGAGGGACCAGGGAACTCTGATTCAAGGTTCTGTTAAGAGATTAAGCAAAGCAGCTCACTACTCAAGAGAATGGCAGACACAGAGGCATCAATGTTGTTGTATCATAAAGGTAGCTAGCTTTTCTCATGCCCAATAGAAAATTAAAATGCAGCATTTGCTACCCAATGCCTTTTAGTTGAACAGGTGCAATAAATAAGCACCAAAGTTAAAATATATCACAATTGAATGTACTATTCTATTCCTAACAGCCGCGTGGAGCAGCAGTTGTTTAAACATCCTTGGAAGTGGCATAGATTTAAAGAATTGGTTCCCTTTCAGACCAAGCTGGGTTAGTCATTTCTTGTTATTAATTGATGTAGGTGTCATCACCTTAGATGACTGGTGGTAAGCATAATCTTGTTACACTAGAGAGGGGGAGAGAGCAATAAAATAGGGAACTAGTGGCCTGTTAGCCAAACGTCAATGATGGTTAAGTTGATTAAGTCTTTCCGTGAAGGATGCAATAAAATGCTTTGAAAAGAATAATACGATTGAATAGAGTCAGATTAAATTTATCAAAGGTGGACAATGTCTAATTTGAGTTCTTTGAAAAAGTTACATTGAGTAGATGAAGGGAACAAGCAGATGTGCTGTATGTCATTTCTTAAAATTACTTTTGATAAATGTCCCACCTGCGGCACGGTAGCGCAGCGGTAGAGTTGCTGCTTTACAGCGAATGCAGCGCCGGAGACTCAGGTTCGATCCTGACTACGGGTGCTGCACTGTAAGGAGTTTGTACGTTCTCCCCGTGACCTGCGTGGGTTTACTCCGAGATCTTCGGTTTCCTCCCACACTCCAAAGACGTACAGGTTTGTAGGTTAATTGGCTGGGTAAATGTAAAAATTGTCCCTAGTGGGTGTAGGATAGTGCTAATGTGTGGGGATCACTGGGCAGCACGGACTTGGAGGGCCGAAAAGGCCTGTTTCCGGCTGTATATATATGATATGATATGATAAGAAGCTAGTCAACAAGGTTTGAGCATAACTTGAGAACAGACAGATCCTGCCCATGTTGACTAGCCAAAGAAATCAAACAGGTACCAGTGCTTGGGCTCCAACTGTTCATGATCTAGGAGAGATTCATTCTCTAGAGTTTAGGAGAACAGATCTCATAAAACACACAATTCTAATAGAGCACAAAAGGCTCAGTATAGGGAGGACATTTCCTCAGGTTGAGGAATCTAGAGTCAGACAACCACAGAATGCTGAGTAAACTATTTTGGACTAAAAAAAGAAGAAAATGTCTCTGTGCAGAGAATAATGAATCTTTGGAATTCACTATCCAGCAGGGCTGCAGAGACATGGTGATTAAGGCCTTTCAAAACAGAGGCCAAGAGATTTCCAGTTTAGTTTAGAGATTTATTAAGGAAATCAATGGATTTGGACAGCACAGGAAAATGGAGAGAGTGTGAGTAACTCAGAACAGGCAGCATCTCTGGAAAGCATGGATAGGTGACGTTTGGGTTGGGACACTATTTTAGTGCCATTTTCTTGGTCTCTCAAAATACATCAATTTCCTTAAATCAGTCTGAAGGGTCATGGCCTGAAGAAATCAATCTGCAACGTTTTCACTCAGAAGATAGTCATATTTGAAATGCACTGACAGAGAAAGCTGCAGATGCAAATACAGTTGCAACAATTAAAATATATATGGATAAGTTGGGTTTAGAGGACTGTGGGCCAAATGCAACTAGCCCAATATATTGACATGGACAATGTGGGCCAAAGCACCCATTTCTGTGCAATAGAGTTTTATGACTCTATCGGTCTAAATCCATTCTGTATCCTCCAACTTTAAGTAAATGGGAAACTGCAGTTCATCATTCACATCCAGCTAAAGCAGAGTCAATTTTGATTGCAGAATTGGAATGGAAATATGTAGACCAGCTGAATGCAAGGTCATACCTTGGAATGAATGAACAGTCAGACAACCAAATCCAATTATGTATATTCAGTGTTTTATCAGCACCTGAATGAATGTAGTGGTCAGATTTCCAGCATTCAACATGCCCAGAGAATATTCTACAAGATTTCTCAAAATAATTAGGCAATTCCCCACCTGTCCATAAATTGCTGGTGATTGCATACCAACATTGCCCAGAGTTTCATACAAAAAAAATGCACATTTGAAACCTCTGCATTATAACACAAAAAAACTAATCTTTTGTTGAGGTGCCAGAATTTGATAGTTAACTTACATTTACGACATTACTCTGGGAATCTATCTATGGTTTGGTGATTCCTCATTCACAATTATTGTATTGGATTGTTCATCATAGACCAATTCAGTCCATTAGGATTATTCATGCTTATCCATTTTTATTCAGTCCATTCAAATATCAAAAGGTCAGGTCTGAATGCATAATTTAGTCATAAATGAACATATGCAAATAGAAAATATAAAACACATTTGGTAGTGCCAACAATAATAAAGACCAATAATATTGGGACTGTTATACTGGTCATAGCATTTAATATTAGACACTTTCCCATCTTCCAGTTCTGCAACTTTATTGCCCCAAAAATGTTAACCATTTCTTATGTCTGCCTGACATAAATCAGCATTTTATTAAACTATCACAGCATCCATAGTTTTTCTTTAGTTGTCATTTCTATCAAGGGCAATCGGCTGCAATGTGATAATGAACTAATTTCCCCCTCACAGCTCAGGATGAGATATTAGAAATTTTTTCCTGCCATTTCTGTTGGAAAATATTGGTGCTTTATTACAGCCAAGATAAAGACCAACTACATAGGTGAACCCTGTGAGGGTACTGAGTGCAGCTCAATTCAGGTTTGCAAGGTACCATGCATAAAAATAAATTAAAAACATCATAAACTGGAATATCCAATTTAAGCTTTGACCTTGTAAAATCCTACCACAGGATCAATGTTACAAGTCACTTAATTATACCTTTTATCTAGTGCTGAATGTCCGCTACCACCACAATTTACTATTTTTGTTTAATTATAAAATTAAGTCAATGGTCCCTTGTCAGTTCATTCAGCCCAATTATTTGCCACTTGCTCAACAAAATTGTTTCAGGTGGTTGCACTCACCAAATTTGACAAGAATTTCAGTATCTTCCTGACTAATTTAGTCATAACAATGCATTGGATGAAGGCATTAATAGACATAATGAGCGTGTACATTTCATTCATGCTGCAAAGGACCATTTTATTGTTTTTGAGGTAAATGTGATGGTAATCATATTAATTGACTTGTTACTTTACACATTAATGTTGAATTTCATGGAGCAGTTATAAACATTTCTTATTCAACTAAACACACTTGAATAGGGTTAAAACCAATAATAAAATAAAATTGACCAATTTAAAAAAATAAATGCCAGTGTACATATGCTGGAAAAATACATTGTCAGTTTGTATTTAATTATTTTGGGCAACAATTTATTCTAAAGTTCAATTAAACAGCAGAAACATTTGGGTAGTAACAGGTTAAATAACCAAAGTTTAATTCCTGTTACTAAGTACTGAAACTCATAGCATCTTTATGCCATTACCACAGTCTAGGTTCTAAAGTCTTCCCAAAGACAAATGAAGGAAATCTGTACATGTCGTCAGTTTAAAATATTTGATTATTCAAACTGGAATCTAATATGCATCAAAGTTTTTGTGTCAAGATCTCAAAATATCAAAGCAGTTTCGCTCCAAAGTAAAAATTAGAAATTGGGTTAGAAAACCCTTTTTGGTTCAAAAGCAAGCTTGGTGTGAGAACAATTCTGCCCAAGACTGCAATAAATTGCAAAGAGTTGTGGTATAGCCCAGTCCAGACACCCCACTACTGAATCCACCTACACGTCTGTGGGGCAGAAGATAGAAGCTCGAAAGTGTGCCGATTCAGGATCATCCTCTTCTCCTCGGGACCTTTGAACGATCCTTCCATAAACTAGGGTGCAGTCCCAATTCTCCAACCTACCTCATTGTGGACGTCAGACTTGTTTTCTGCAATTGTTATCTGAGAACCATATGTGCACTCTTTTGTATTCAAGCTTGGCTTGATCGTATTCATGTAATAGTATTATCTGATTTGATAGCAGCAAACAAAACTTTTTCACTATACCTTCGTATACGTGTCAAAAATAACCTAAATCTTGTCCCATTCTACATATATCCCTCCCTCCAGCTTTACATTTCACTCTTTCCTTATCCAACACCCTCCAGCTTTTTTTTTTTTTTTTTTTTGCTGTTGGCTAAAGAAGTTGCTCACAATGCCTTGCACCATTATACAATATGTACAAATACACTCCTCCTACAGAAAGTGAAAATAACAATGATACAAAAAAAAAAGGTGTTTAAACCTTATAACCAGCTGGGGGAGGGGGGGGGGACAATTTGCCGTCCATAATATTTGGCAAAAAGTAGTTTATTGGACTGATGTGATAATTAACCCCAGGGCTAGTTTAACGTTGCAACTTCTCTCTTGTCTCCATGTTTTATTGATTTAAGGTCAAATAAGTAGGAAACTGAACCCCTTTCCATAGATTCCATAGATTACAAACGTTGGAACAAAACCAAATGTTTGCTCCGATGTTTTTTTTTATCTATTAGTTTCGTCAAGGCGAAACTTGCGACTGAAAATTGAACAACAGGGGATCCTTTCCAGACATGAATAGTCAGTCTACCACTGATGAGCATTTTTCTACTGAATAGAAACCGTAGAAACCATAATTTTCAAAGATCATGAACTTCAACGAGCTTTGAATCAAGTCAAACGTATTTATCCGGCGCATGTGATCCCATGATGTTGCCCATGTGCCTCATCCATTTTTCCACATGACCTTTCCACGCCAGCCACATGCCGGCAGCGTGTCACACCAGGCCGGAGATGGCAGCGAGGTTAGATTACATCAAAACACAGAAATAACACCAGAGCACTTCGCAGCGAGATATCTGATAGCAGTGACAAAACTGAAATTTCCCCACAAAGGGCAGGAAAAAAACACAGACACATACACTTGTTAAGTGCTAGACACAAATAAAACATTGAAACATTTGTAACATTTGTAATTGAGGAATCAGAGACACAGAACTTTCCTTCGCTTAAACAAACACTGTTGTAAACAGTACTTACTATATGTTGCAGACCCTGTGAACTGCTATTAATTAACACTTGACAAACCTAACTGGAGCGATAATTAGACTCTTCTCCAGAATAAATGTGGGTGGCGTAGTGGTATGGTTGCTGCCTTACAGCGCCAGAGACCCGGGTTCGAGCCTGACTCCGGGCACGATCAGTCTGAAGAAGGGTCTCGACCTGAAACGTCACCCATTCCTTCTCTCCAGAGATACTGCCTGACCCGCTGAGTTACTCCAGCATTTTGCGTCTACCTGACAACGGGTGCTGTCTGTGTGGAGTTTGTACGTGGGTTTTCTCCAGGAGCTCCGGTTAACTCCCACACTCCAAAGAAAGATGTGCAGGTTTGTAGATTAATTGACATCTGCAAATTGTCCCTAGTGTGTGGGATAGAATAAGTGTGTGGGGTAATTGCTGGTCGGGTCGAATGGTCTGTTTCCTCGCTGTATCTGTAAACTACACGCTTTAGCTTTTAAACCCTGGGGTTTAACAAAATACAAGAATCAAGTATGAATAAGAGTACTTTCTTAACAACAAGCACTCGATTGCGTGCATCCAAAATCTGCAAATTTAGTACGATGGCTGAGTTATTTGTTTTACGTTCTCAAACTGTTTCCATTTTTACATGAGAAACATGCGGGTTTGCAAAAAAAAAAAGTTTTTGAAGTGTTCCGACCCTATCTGTATGCTCCACAGATCCGCTGAGTTGCTGCAGCATGATAGGCCAGCAGTGGTCGGATTTACAATAAATCTACATGTATATCTATCTATTGGCGTATTTATTTATTGATTAAAGCCATAGAGACAAATTGCTTTCTTTATATCCTTGAGAGATTCCTCAACCAGTTTCAGGCAAATCCATGCGCCTTCACTTACTGGTAGTCGCTCCCACTGCATCCCCGCTATGCTCCTGCAGCTGCAAAGTGAGTACAAAGCGCCCCCAACTATTCAACTCCTTGTTTTGTACAACACCTGTGGCACACTGAGCTGGAGGGGGGAGGGAGCAAGCGCCGTGACTGGCAACGCTGCCTGCAAGCGAGCGAGCGGAGAAGTATCCAGCCACCGATATTTCTCCAACTTCAGAAATTAAGATTGGAAACGGGGAGGAGATACCGTTATAAGGATGTCGTGTAACGCCTTAAGGCAACGTGAACTTGCATGGAGATGGAGCACATAGTTACTCCATCCATGGAGTGACGGGGGAATCTCGGAGGCGACCTTCTTGGTTCATGATCTAAGTGATTCGCAAGTGCAACTTCCCACCTGCTCCGTTTCACCAACTTTCCCACCTGCTCCGTTTCAACAACCCAACGTTGGCAGCGTTAGAGTTGTTGTCTTGCAGCGCCAGACTCCCGGGTTCAATCCAGACGACAGGTGCTGTCTGTACGAAGCTTGTACGTAGAAGGGTCTCGACCCGAAACGTCACCCATTCCTTCTCTCTCGAGATGCTGCCCGACCTGCTGAGTTACTCCAGCATTTTGTGAATAAATCGAAGTTTGTACGTTCTCCCTATGACGGCGTGAGTTTTCTCCGGGTGCGCCGGTTTCCTCCCACACTCCAAAGACCAACAGGTTTGTCGGCTAATTAGAAGATTGACACAAAAAGCTGGAGTGACACAGCTGGTCAGACAGCATTTTTTCTGGAGAAAAGGAACAGGTGACGTTTTGGGTTGAGACCCTTCAGACCGAGAGTCAGAAAAGGGAAACGAGACGGTGATATGGAGAGATATAGAGCAAATGAATGAAAGGTATGCAAACATGTAACGCTGCAGTTCCTTCCTACACTGTAGGTTAATTAGCTTCGGTAAAGATTGTAAATTGTCCCCAATGTGCAGGATAGTGTGCATTGTAAACTGTCCCCAATGTGCACGGAGATCACTGGTTGACGCAGACTCGCTGGGCCAAAACGCCTGTTAAGCTAAAAAAAAGTATTTTGACGACCACGCCTTTTCTGCTTTGAGATGCCACATGGATATGGTCGGGACAGGACAAAAGACTATTCATTAGCGTGCAGGAGATTAAGGTCTGATCTTTTCGAGGTGTATAAGATCACAAGTAGAATAGACAGGGTAGGCGCCCAGAGTTTACCAACACCCGTTTGTCTCCTATCCTAGTAGGAGAATCAATAATCAGAGAACATAGATTTAAAGTGAGAGGGGAAAGATTTAATAGGAACCTCAGGAGTAATTTTATCACACAGTGCGGTGGGTATATGGAATGAGTTGCCAGAGGAAATAATTGAGACAGATACTATAACAGCATTTAAAAGACACATGAACAGGTAAATGCATAGCAAAGGTCGATATTGGCCAAACATGGGGAGGTGGGATTAATGTAGATGGGCATTGTGCTTGGCATGAGCAAGTTGAGTGGAAGGGCCTGTGACTGCTGTATTTATTACATACCACTTTGACAAGTTCACAGCCCATCCACTGCAATATAAGTCCGATATAAAGTGGGGGGAGGGTAGAAATCGCATAATATACTTGACATTTGATTATAATTTTAATAAAGTTACATTTGACCATCTTAAATGTTTATTTTTGCTTTAAAATCCCAAAAGTCATTCCTATTTTATATTTAGCATCAAATCTGCAATGTAGAATGATTAAAATTAGGGAAATAAGCATTGCTGACATCATTGGTCCTGAACACATTACATTTCACTTTAATGACTGGAATAATTCACTGGAATTTAGAAGGATGAGAGGGGATCTTATAGAATCATATACAATTCTTAAGGGATTGGACAGGCTAGAAGCAGGAAAAATGTTCCTGATGTTGGAGGAGTCCAGAACCAGTGGTCACAGTGTAGGTGTAGGCCATTTAGGAACTGAGATGAGGAAAAACATTTTCACCCAAAGAGTTGTGAATCTGTGGAATTCTCTGCCACAGAAGGCAGTAGAATTCTAATCAAGAATTTGTCTATCTCTGCCTTAAAAATATCCACTGACTTGCCCTCTGTGGCAATGAGTTCCACAGATTAACTACCTGCTGATTAAAAATTCCTCTCAGAACCATTCAGCAGATCATATAGGCTTCATAAGTACACTACACAAAAGAAGGGCGAAGTGAGAGAAATCATATTCATACCACTGGGCTGTAAGCTGCCCAAGCGAAATATGAGATGCTGTTCCTCCAATTTGTGTTTAGCCTCACTCTGACAATGGAGGAGACCTAGGACAGAAAGGTCTGTGTGGGAATGGGAAGGAGAATTAAAGTATTTAGCAACCGGGAGATACCAATTTACTGGATGTTTTCAAGAGAGAGTTAGATATAGTTCTTAGGGCTAATGGAATCAAGGGATATGGGGAAAATGAACAGGGTACTGATTTTGGATAATCAACCATGATCATATTGAATGGCAGTGCTGACTCGAAGGGCCAAATGGCCTACTCCTGCACCTATTTTCTATATTTCTATGACAGAAATTAACCTTGTGACTATTGACAACTAATTCCCTGCAAGGTCCAAGATTAGGAATAGTAGCATGGAGTAATAATTGAAACAAGGACTGTAGTCGGTTATCCCACAAAGAATAGAATGTGGCTTGGATTCCACTTTGGCTTGCTCCAAATTTCATTGAAATTATTAAATATGTACTGATAATGTATGGAAAACAAAGTCTGAAATGTTGAAAATGCTTATTTTTGCTTTAAAACCTCAAAAGTCATTCCTTTTCAGTCAAAGACTGCAAAGAGATGAAAAATATAGTCTGAGACGTTGAAAATGCTTATTTTTGCTTTAAAATCTCAAAAGTCAAAGAAATGAAAAATATATTCAAAATCAGAATTGCTTATTATGTCGTATTAATTTAACCTATTTCATAAACATTACATCAAATGTGTATTAAAGGACAAGTTAAGAACAAACATATCCTTGCGGGGACTGTGCGGGTCGGTCGGGGACGAGCTGTCTGTCCGTGGGCGTGGGGAAGAGAGTGGAAGTTTTGTTGCCTCCATCACAGTGAGGGGGTGTTTGGAGTCACTGTGATGGACGTTTGTGTTGGGGTCATGTGTCTTGTGTTCTTTTTTTTTGTGTGACTGCTATGTAATTTCGTTCGGTACCTTGGTACCGAATGACAAATAAAGCTCTGTTGACTGTTGATATATTTTTTAAACCACTGGAATACCCCAAATCATAATAAGTTTCTCCTACAGTTCCTGACTGCACCATATGCATTGAGGACATAAAGAACTGCAAATGCTGGAATCTTGGGCAAAACACAAAGTGCCGAGAGTAACTCAGCAGCTCAAGCATCATCTGTGGAGGGAATGGATAGGCGACGTTTCTTATTGGGACACTATTGTGGTAGTGGGATGAAACTTTGAAAAGAGATGGGGGTGAGACAAAGTCTGGCAAGTGATAGATCAACACAGGGTTTGGCAGATGGGGGAACAATGGCTAGAGATGAACATGAGGCAATAGGGGAGAAGTGGAGTGAAATATAACGTCAGAGGATGGGATATGGGGGGGAAGGGCAGAATAATGGGGGAAATAGATGTACACCAAGGTGGGGTCTCAGGAAAGGGGGAGGAGGGGTTACATTGGAGAATTAGCCAATTCAATGTTTATACCGTTAAGTTGTGCGTTAAACAAAATATGAGGTGCATTGTATTGTTCTCCAGTCATGGTAATAGCAATAATAAAGTGTTTCCCTGGGAGGAGATCTTTATCCCTAATTTAGAAGATTGGGGATTGAAGATTATCCATCCCCAAAATCTTAGATACATACAAAATAGGTGCTGGAGTAGGCCATTTGGCCCTTCGAGCCAGCACCGCCATTCAATGTGATCATGGCTGATCATCCACAATCAGTACCCCGTTCCTGCCTTCTCCCCAGATCCCTTGATTCCGCAAGCCCTAAGAGCTCTATCTAACTCTCTTTTGAGTTCCAGTGAATCGGCCTCCACTGCCTTCTGAGGCAGAGAATTCCACAAATTCACAACTCTCTTGGTAGATTTACAACTCTCTGGGTGACTTGAGAAAAAACATCTGTATTAATATTCTAGCGCATTATTGAGGGCAAGCTACGTTAATGGAAGTTAAACTGAAGTTTAAGTTCCAACAAAGTTAACAAGTTCCAACCCAGTATTATGGAGAACTGAGCAGAAATCCCAGGTGTATTGGGAACATTCTTTCCTCAGTAATTAAACAATCTTATTATTGATCAATTCCTTGCTATGCTCATTATACACTGCCAACAGTATAATAGGCAATGTTTCACAAAAGGACTCTAAAGTGCAGTAGGGTGTGAAAATGTGCAACATAAACATGTATTTTATTTCAAATATTCCCTTAATTGAAGTAATCGAGTTGGCAAATTCAAGCCTCTGAGCAATCCATTAGAATCCACACCAAATAACATGAAATATACAGCTCATAAACAGGCTTTTCCTCCAATCTAAACCCCATGAGACTCCTACTGTCATTATTCATTTAATAATATCAGCTTGGCCTTCTGGTCCCTACCCTATTTTGTATGTTTACCTACCTTGTCCTGAAAAGCACTTGTACCATTCGTCACCAGCACTGTCGATGGAAGCTTCAAGTTACTGCAGAAAGATTGACAGATTTAGTTGGTTTGCCCAAAATCCAATGCAATTCCTCGTGGAAAGGTCCATACAGGCATCAAGCAGGTATGCTGCAAAAGTGATTCAACATGAGAAAAGTTTGAAAACAGGGAGGCTGAGTCGCCTGGAAACTGCTGCAATTAATTAAAAATAAATCAATACAGTTGTAACGCTCCGAGGTAAAACTTGAATAGCTTGTGTTCTCTTTTATATATAACCATGAGGTTTCAAGTTGAAGCAGTTGGTTAAATGTTGCAAATGTGAATGAGCTGAAATGCTGAGCAATGGAAGCTTTGAGTTCACGAAGTCCAGCATCTTCTAGCACTGAACACAAATATTTTGCTAACATGCTATTTTCCTTCTCAGTCTGTTTTCTATCCCTTTTCCCACTTTCCCTCTGATTTAACTATTTGGATCAGACATAGATGGAATGCTTGATGGCCATTTAATACAATGATCCATTTGCCCACCATACCCATTTTCTGTGATTCATTGATGTCCTAAAGAAATTCACTCTAAGATTTCAATGCGGTCGATGATTGAGAATTCATGAGTTTCCTATGATTTGAGAAAAACAGGAGGAAGAAAGTTCACTGCATGCCGTAGACTTAGGGCTGACAGGTGGGATTCACCTGGTTGCACTTTTCCTACTGCTACAACCATGACAGACCAACTGCTAACATTTGCAATTTAAATTTCCTATGGTTCTGCAATGCAATGAACTCCGAAATAAAATATTCTTACTCCAGATTTTAGGAATTTGGGTTGATACCCCAGTGCATTGCAGGAGGTGCCATATTTTAGATGAGACACTATAGGTTCTGCTCACTTAGCTGGATGGAAAAGATCAGCAAGCACCCTTTTCATGAAGAACAGCCAGGTACCATATCAATGTGAATCTAATTCTCTGTTAGAGACCTAGAAGACCATTGCATTTGAATCAGACCCCCCCCCCCCATTCTTCTAAGGTCCAGTGAGTACAGGCCCAATGCTATCAAACGCTTATCATCCATTCACCCAATCATCCCTGGGATAATTCTTGTAAACCCCGTCTGGACCCTCTCCAATGCCAGCACATCCCTTCACAGATCTGGGGCTGAAAACTGCTTACAATACTCCAAATGTAGTCTGATCAGTGTCATGTAAAGCCTCAACATTACATCCATTATTTATATTCTAGTGGATCATCTCTCACTTCTCCAGTGGAGAAGGCAGTGGAGGCCAATTCTCTGAATGCATTCAAGAGAGAGCTGGATAGAGCTCTTAAGGATAGCGGAGTCAGGAGGTATGGGGAGAAGGCAGGAACGAGGTACTGATTGAGAATGATCAGCCATGATCACATTGAATGGCGGTGCTGGCTCGAAGGGCCGAATGGTCTCCTCCTGCACGTATTGTCTATTGTCCACATAGTGCTTCAACCTCTCACACAGCTTGTCAATATATCCTTGAAGCCTCTTTGTGTGCTCATTACTTCTCATATATCCACTTAATTTTATGTCACGGCAAAATTGGAAATGTTACATTTGGTTTTATCATCATGAAAGTAGGTTTGGTTAGTCTGAACCCAAGTTCAAATCCCTGCTACTTGTCATAGCCCAACAATCTGAAAGTACCCAATTAGTTTTACCCTTTATTTTTTATCCATTAATCAACTGCCAATCTAAGCGAGTGCATCATTGCCAATTCCACATGCTCTCCCCTTGTATGCTAACCTTCTTTGAAGGATATACTCAACAATACAAATATACTATATCAATTGGCTCCCCCTTATCTACTCGACGACATACTGTATTACTATTTTCTAAATGTACTAATATTATTTTAATAATAATCCATGTTTACACTGGTTCCAATGTCAGTTGAACAGGACAATTGTTCCCCGTTTCCTCTCCATCTTCTTTCTTAAAACCTTGGCTGGTGAGAGGCAACTGGACAAAAGGCAGTGGACACTTGAGGCCCCAGTCCCTAACAACCTTGATGACCTTTCCACAACACGTGTTAAGCAAGGCCATTGAACTGGTTCTAAATGACTATGTTAACCGGGTGCATATTAAAAACAGCTTGAAATGTTCAAGGCAGCTAAAGATTACATAAACCCATAACACTCTAAACACATAAGTGATAAATTAATTTAAAATGTTTTTTTTGTAATTCTGAAAAGTATAACACTTCTCTGTATTTATGCTGGTTGTTGACTCCATTTCAACGAATATGGTTGCACACCTGCTCCAGCGATGACTGTGTGAAGGTGAAAGACCAGATACTGCACCGCAGCTAAGTGTGCCTGACCTCCACCCTGGATTCACTGGAGTCTCACAGTAGAACAAGAAAGCAGGGGCATCAGGACCTGATTTGTGGCAGGTTCCTGACGCATGTGTTGCAATGTGCAGATGTGGACGTCTGTAATGCACTGACCTGCACACTGCAGTGAGCCAGGTACTGTCTCTGGATCTATTGGCTGATGAATCGCACCATCAGGCTCCATGTGAGAACACCTGCCAATTATCCATTTAAACTCAAGGTCAATGTGCGATTGCTTTTTAATGCACACCACACATTAGGAACATGAAATATATCAGTAGCACATTATGCAAGGGAACCTCAGCCATTATTTATTCATGTTATAGGTGCTGAAAATCACATTACACAGCGCAGTTCAAGGCTTTAAGCAATAATCACAACATTCAGATTCAGTGTGAAATGAATATTTAGCCTTTCTCCTTGTGTTCCTTCCAACAACTATGACAACAGAGTCTGTAATGCTCCAGGCTGAATTCAGAAGCATTATCAAACAAAATTCCACATCAAGGACTAGAAGGAGATATAGCGGCAGATGACCAAATGCTTCGAGGTAGATTTTATGAAACATTTTAAGAGGAAATAAAAGTAGAGATACAATAGATGCTTATGCCATTCTATCACATTCAGGTCAGCTCTTAGTCATTTCTTTATTATCTGCAGAACGCAGTAGAAAGTACAATCTGTCCTGGTTGCTACCTCCCGGGAAGATAAAGTCAATCAATTTGGCCATGTGTAAGCCATAAGCATTAAATAACATATTTTAGTTGCAACTGAATGTGATAACTGCAATAGCATCAAAGGCTTCGGCAATGTTCAAGACAAAGCCAGTTTAACTGGTACCCAATCAATTATCCAAAATATTATCACCATTTAACATCAGTAACACGGCAGCAGCGCATGGCATCTATACAATGCAATCTTTTGACTTAGAGATACAATGTGGAAACAGGTCCTTTGGCCAATTGAGTCCATGTGTGAATATACAAGAGTCGGATACTCTGCGACTGGAAGATGGCTGTTTAGAATGAGTGGTAATGACATCACAAAGTTTAGTTCATTTCCCTGAAACCATGTGACAATCGCTGAAAAGTTAGTTTTGGTTCTCTGTAACCATGTGCTGCCTGCTGTGTATGTGTGATTGGGCTAAGAAGTTACTACTGGTAAGAAAGTTACTGTCTGCTGTATTGAACTATATAAATATGTGACCAGTGAATGTTGTTACTCTCTCTGTGTTCTATCTGTGCGACTCTGCAAATTGTGAAGCCAAAGGGAGGAATGTAGGTGGAGGGGGAGGGGTGGGAAAAAATAGAAGGGGAGTCCAATTGGGGGACAGGAGAGAGGGGGAAGGGGGATGTGCAGGGGTGGAGGAAGAAGAGGGTTGGGGGGGGGTGTTGTAGTTGCATTCAACGTGCATACTGTTGGGTTGTTAGCACTATATTGGGACAGATGTACAAGCATATTTTAAAAGGGGGAGGAGAGCACTCCCTTAGTTCTGCTCCTGCTGCTGTCATAGATGGATCCCTCACCCGTTTTCCCTTCGTGTCCTGTAGTTCTGCTTTTGCTCCCGTTCGCCCCAGAAGGAACAAGGACAGATTTCCCCTGGTCCTCACCCTCCACTCCATCAGCCTCTGCATCCAACAATTACATCATCTCTAGCATGATCCCACCATTAGTCACATCTTCCCATCTCTGCTTCCTGCTCAACTCTTTGGTTCAATAATCCCATTCCCAGGAACCTACCCTTCCAACCGCAGGAGATGTAACGCCTGTCACTATACCTCCTCCCTCACCCCCATCCAGGGACCCCAGCAGTCCTTCCAGGTGAGACAGAGCTTCACGTGCACCTTCTCTAACTTAATCTATTGAATCCGATGTTCCCGATGTAGCCTCCTGTACATCGACAAGGACCAAGCATCACCTCGACGACCGTTTCGCCAAACACTTGCACTCAGTCCGCCAGGGCCTATTGGATCTTCTGGTTGCTAATCATTTTAACCCCACTTCCCATTCTCATAAGGACCTTTCTGTTCTGGGCCTCCTCCATTCTAGAGTGAGGCAATAGACAATAGACAATAGGTGCAGGAGTAGGCCATTCAGCCCTTCGAGCCAGCACCGCCATTCAATGCGATCATGGCTGATCACTCTCAATCAGTACCCCGTTCCTGCCTTCTCCCCATACCCCCTCACTCCGCTATCCTTAAGAGCTCTATCCAGCTCTCTCTTGAAAGCATCCAACGAACTGGCCTCCACTGCCTTCTGAGGCAGAGAATTCCACACCTTCACCACTCTCTCACTGAAAAAGTTCTTCCTCATCTCCGTTCTAAATGGCCTACCGCTTATTCTTAAACTGTGGCCCCTTGTTCTGGACTCCCCCAACATTGGGAACATGTTTCCTGCCTCTGATGTGTCCAATCCCCTAATTATCTTATATGTTTCAATAAGATCCCCCCTCATCCTTCTAAATTCCAGTGTATACAAGCCCAATCGCTCCAGCCTTTCAACATACGACAGTCCCGCCATTCCGGGAATTAAACTAGTGAACCTACGCTGCACGCCCTCCATAGCAAGAATATCCTTCCTCAAATTTGGAAACCAAAACTGCACACAGTACTCCAGGTGCAGTCTCACCAGGGCCCGGTACAACTGTAGAAGGACCTCTTTGCTCCTATACTCAACTCCTCTTGTTATGAAGGCCAACATTCCATTGGCTTTCTTCACTGCCTGCTGTACCTGCATGCTGAAGAAGGGTCTCGACCCGAAACGTCACCCATTCCTTCTCTCCCGAGATGCTGCCCGACCTGCTGAGTTACTCCAGCATTTTGTGAATAAATCGATTTGTCTTCCCAGATCTCCCTCTATCTTCCTGTCTCCACCTATATCCTTCCTTTGTCCCACCCCCGACATCAGTCTGAAGAAGGGTCTCGACCCGAAACGTCACCCATTCCTTCTCTCCCGAGATGCTGCCCGACCTGCTGAGTTACTCCAGCATTTTGTGAATAAATTGCTTCCTTTCATTGACTGATGCACTAGGACACCCAGATCTCGTTGAACTCCCCCTCCTCCTAACTTGACACCATTCAGATAATAATCTGCCTTTCTATTCTTACTTCCAAAGTGAATAACCTCACACTTATCTACATTAAACTGCATCTGCCATGTATCCGCCCACTCACACAACCTGTCCAAGTCACCCTGCAGCCTTATTGCATCTTCCTCACAATTCACACTACCCCCCAGCTTAGCATCATCTGCAAATTTGCTAATGGTACTTTTAATCCCTTCGTCTAAGTCATTAATGTATATTGTAAATAGCTGGGGTCCCAGCACCGAACCTTGCGGTACCCCACTGGTCACTGCCTGCCATTCCGAAAGGGACCCATTTATCCCCACTCTTTGCTTTCTGTCTGTCAACCAATTTTCTATCCATGTCAGTGCCCTACCCCCAATACCATGTGCCCTAATTTTGCCCACTAATCTCCTATGTGGGACCTTGTCGAAGGCTTTCTGAAAGTCGAGGTACACCACATCCACTGACTCTCCCCTGTCAATTTTCCTATTTACATCCTCAAAAAATTCCAGTAGATTTGTCAAGCATGATTTCCCCTTCGTAAATCCATGCTGACTCGGAATGATCCTGTTATTGCTATCCAAATGCTCAGCAATTTCGTCTTTTATAATTGACTCCAGCATCTTCCCCACCACTGATGTCAGACTAACTGGTCTATAATTACCCATTTTCTCTCTCCCTCCTTTCTTAAAAAGTGGGATAACATTTGCTATCCTCCAATCCACAGGAACTGATCCTGAATCTATAGAACATTGAAAAATGATCTCCAATGCTTCCACTATTTCTAGAGCCACCTCCTTAAGTACCCTGGGATGCAGACCATCAGGCCCTGGGGATTTATCAGCCTTCAGTCCCATCAGACTACCCAAAACCATTTCCTGCCAAATGTGGATTTCCTTCAGTTCCTCCATCACCCTAGGTTCTCCGGCCCCTAGAACATTTGGGAGATTGTGTGTATCTTCCTCAGTGAAGACAGATCCAAAGTAACGGTTTAACTCGTCTGCCATTTCTTTGTTCCCCATAATAAATTCCCCTGCTTCTGTCTTCAAGGGACCCACATTTGCCTTGACTATTTTTTTCCTCTTCACGTACCTAAAAAAACTTTTGCTATCCTCCTTTATATTATTGGCTAGTTTACCCTCGTACCTCATCTTTTCTCCCCGTATTGCCTTTTTAGTTAACTTTTGTTGCTCTTTAAAAGAGTCCCAATCCTCTGTCTTCCCACTCTTCTTTGCTATGTTATATTTCCTCTCCTTAATTTTTATGCTGTCCCTGACTTCCCTTGTCAGCCACAGGTGTCTCTTACTCCCCTTAGAGTCTTTCCACCTCTTTGGAATAAATTGATCCTGCAACCTCTGCATTATTCCCAGGAATACCTGCCATTGCTGTTCTACCGTCTTCCCTGCTAGGGCCTCCTTCCAGTCAATTTTGGCCAGCTCCTGCCTCATGCCTCTGTAATCCCCTTTGCTATACTGTAATACCGACACTTCCGATTTTCCCTTCTGCCTTTCCATTTGCAGAGTAAAATTTATCATGTTGTGATCACTGCCTCCTAATGGCTCTTTTACCTCTAGTCCCCTTATCAGATCAGGATTATTACACAACACTAAATCCAGAATTGCCTTCTCCCTGGTAGGCTCCAGTACAAGCTGTTCTAAGAATCACACACAAACTGAGGGACAGCACCTCATATTCTGCTTGGGTAGCTTACAGCCCAATTTAAATATCGAATTCTCTAATTTTAGGTAACTACAACTCCTCTGCCCTCCCCCTTTTTATTCCACACCCCTCCCCCCCCCCACCGCCTTCCTCTGTGCCACACCTGGACTCACACCTATTTCTCCCATCCCCCTCCACCTACATTCCCTCTTCTCACTTCACAATTCACAACTCTTCAATCCTTTTGTCTCACACCTTCTGAGTTTTCATCTCTGGCCTTTGCCCAACCATCTGCCTATCAAAACCTCCCTCACCTATATCTGCCTAATACCTGCCAGGCTTTGCCCAGTCCCTCCTCTCTTCCTGCTTTCTTCCCCCTCCCCCCACAATCAGTCTGAGGAAGGGCCCCAACCCGCAACGTCGCCTATCCATGTTCCAAAAAAATGCTGCCTGACCCATTGAGTTACTCCAGCACTTTATGTCTTGGTCTTACCAGCGCTGTCCATGTTGTGTAAAGGAAGGAAAGAAAACTCTTATGTATCCAGATACAACAAAGTGCCAAGCTTGTGATATTGATCTGTGCACATTATGGGGATTGATATTGACTGAGTTGGAAATGAAAACTCTTTGGATGTTTGGATAAATAATTTTGTTATGTCGCTGGTACGTCAACCCACAAACAAATTCAGGGGGAATTGTTCTAATAATAAGCTGGGCTTCGTGACCTGAGTTTTCTTGGAGCCATGACAAGTGTGTGGTACTCAAGATTTGCTATGAATTTGACAGAAATCAGCGATGAAGTTTCACCTCCTGCCTCCAGCTCATGTTGATCTCACCTCGTCGCATGAAATAGAAAGAGCATATTTCTATTAAAAAAGGTCATGTTTGTTTTTTGCTTCCATCAGAAGTGAATGGAAGAGATTTTTATTTGATGCTGGCTAATCTTTTTATTGTTTGCCAGCCAAAAGATAGCCAGGCACTGAATCCTCCAGATAATTCCTATTGCTGTGATTTTATTGATATGTTGATCTCACAGGCAGTGTGTAAATACCATTTGTGTACTAATATGGGTGAGCATCTCAATGGAGGTGTGTTGCAAACTTTGTATATCCAAACTTCTCTCTAAAGCCTGATTGTGAATAATGTTCTGTCGATAGAAAGAGGAAAATCAAACATTTGCAATTCGGGGCTCTGTGAATAGAAACATAGAAACATAGAAACATAGAAACATAGAAAATAGGTGCAGGAGTAGGCCATTCGGCCCTTCGAGCCTGCACCGCCATTCAATATGATCATGGCTGATCATTCAGCTCAGTAGCCTGTACCTGCCTTCTCTCCATACCCCCTGATCCCTTTAGCAAAAAGAGCCACATCTAACTCCCTCTTAAATATAGCTAATGAACTGGCCTCAACTACCTTCTGTGGCAGAGAATTCCACAGACTCACCACTCTCTGTGTGAAGAAATGTTTTCTCATCTCGGTCCTAAAAGACTTCCCCCTTATCCTTAAGCTGTGACCCCTGGTTCTGGACTCCCCCAACATCGGGAACAATTTTCCCGCATCTAGCCTCTCCAACCCCTGAAGAATTTTATATGTTTCTATAAGATCCCCCCTCAGTCTTCTAAATTCCAGCGAGTACAAGCCCAGTCTTTCCCAGTCTAGTCTTTCCTCATATGTAAGTCCCGCCATCCCAGGGATCAATCTGGTGAACCTTCTCTGTACTCCCTCTAAGGCAAGAACGTCTTTCCTCAGGTTAGGAGACCAAAACTGCACACAATACTCCAGGTGCGGTCTCACCAAGGCCCTGTACAACTGCAGCAGAACCTCCCTGCTCCTAAACTCAAATCCTCTTGCTATGAATGCCAACATACCATTCGCTTTCTTCACTGCCTGCTGCAACTGCATGCTTGCTTTCAATGACTGGTGCACCATGACACCCAGGTCACGTTGCATCTCCCCTTCTCCCAATCGGTCACCATTCAGATAATACTCTGTTTTCCTGTTCTTGCCGCCAAAGTGGATAACCTCACATTTATCCACATTATATTGCATCTGCCATGCATTTGCCCACTCGCCTAATCTATCCAAGTCACTCTGCAACCTCCTAGCATCCTCCTCGCAGCTAACACTGCCACCCAGCTTCGTGTCATCCGCAAACTTAGAGATTTGCATTCAATTCCCTCGTCCAAATCATTAATATACACTGTAAATAACTGGGGTCCCAGTACTGAGCCTTGCGGTACCCCACTAGTCACTGCCTGCCATTCCGAAAAGGACCCGTTTATTCCTACTCTTTGCTTCCTGTCCGCCAACCAATTTTCTATCCACCTCAACACTGAACCCTCAATACCGTGTGCTTTAAGTTTGTACACCAATCTCCTATGTGGGACCTTGTCGAAGGCCTTCTGAAAGTCCAGATATAACACATCGACTGGTTCTCCCTTATCCACTCTACTAGTTACATCCTCGAAAAATTCTATAAGATTCGTCAGACATGATTTGCCTTTGGTAAATCCATGCTGACTTTGTCCGATGATTTCTCCACTTTCCAAATGTAAAGCTATCACATCTTTAATAACTGACTCTAGCATTTTCCCCACTACCGATGTTAGGCTAACTGGTCTATAATTCCCCGTTTTCTCTCTCCCTCCCTTTTTAAAAAGTGGGATTACATTAGCTACCCTCCAGTCCTCAGGAACTACTCCAGAATCTAAAGAGTTTTGAAAAATTATCACTAATGCATCCACTATTTCTGAGGCTACTTCCTTAAGCACTCTGGGATGCAGCCTATCTGGCCCTGGGGATTTATCTGCCTTTAATCCATTTAATTTACCTAACACCACTTCCCGACTAACCTGGATTTCCCTCAGTTCCTCCATCTCTTTAGACCCCCGGTCCCCCGCTATTTCCGGCAGACGGTTTATGTCTTCCTTAGTGAAGACAGAACCAAAGTATTTGTTCAATTGGTCTGCCATCTCCTTGTTCCCTATGATCAATTCACCTGTTTCCGACTGCAAGGGACCTACATTTGCCTTAACTAATCTTTTTCTCTTGACATATTTATAAAAGCTTTTGCAGTCTGTTTTTATGTTCCTTGCCAGTTTTCCCTCATAATCTATTTTCCCTTTCCTAATTAAGCCCTTTTGTCCTCCTCTGCTGGACTCTGAATTTCTCCCAGTCCTCTGGTATGCTACTTTTTCTGGCTAATCTGTATGCTTCATCTTTTGTTTTAATACTATCCTTGATTTCCCTTGTTAGCCACGGATGCACTACCTTTCCTGGTTTGTTCTTTTGCCAAACTGGGATGAACACTTGTTGTAGTTCATCCATGCGACCTTTAAATGCCTTCCATTGCATGTCCACCGTCAACCCTTTCAGCATCAATCGCCAGTCTATCTTGGACAATTCACACCTCATACCCTCAAAGTTACCTTTCTTTAAGTTCAGAACACTTGTTTCTATATCGACTTTGTCACTCTCCATCCTAATGAAGAACTCTACCATATTATGATCACTCTTGCCCAAGGGGCCTCGCACAACAAGACTGCTAACTAACCCTTCCTCATTACTCAATACCCAGTCTAGAATGGCCTGTTCTCTCATTGGTTCCTCGACATGTTGGTTTAGAAAACCATCTCTCAAACATTCCAAGAAATCCTCTTCCTCAGCACCCCTGCCAGTTTGGTTCACCCAATCTATATGTAGATTGAAGTCACCCATTATAACTGCTGCGCCTTTAGTGCATGCATTTCTAATTTCCTGCTTGATGCCATCCCCAACCTCCCTACTGCTGTTAGGTGGCCTGTACACAACTCCCACTAGCGTTTTCTGCCCCTTAGTGTTTCGTAGCTCTACCCATATCGATTCTACTTCCTCCAAGCTAATGTCCTTCCTTTCCACGGCTTTAATCTCCTCTCTAACCAGTAACGCTACCCCACCTCCTTTTCCTTTCTGTCTATCCCGCCTGAATATAGAATATCCCTGGATGTTGAGCTCCCAGCCTTGGTCACCCTGGAGCCATGCCTCCATAATCCCAACTATATCATAATCATTAATAACTATCTCCACATTTAATTCATCCACCTTATTACGTATACTCCTTGCATTGAGACACAAAGCCTTCAGGCTTGTTTTTACAACTCTCTTACCCCTTGTACGATTATGTTGAAAAGTGGCCCTTTTTGATTTTTGCCCTGGATTTGTCTGCCTGCCACTTTTACTTTTCACCTTGCTACCTGTTGCTTCTACCCTCATTTTACACCCCTCTGTCTCTCTGCTCCAGCTCCCATCCCAAATAAGATTGGTACTCATTTTGTTTGGTGATCTTAATTACCCATTCAAATCAAATCATTTTCTGATGAAGGGTCGCAGACTCAAAAAGTGACTGTTTCTCCTTCCACAGATGCAGCCTAATCAGCTGAGGTTTTCCCGCATTTTCTCTTTTTAAAATAAAACTAGACCAAGTGGACCCAAACCTCTCCTGCATTGGTGCAGCACCCTCTCCACCCCCCCCCCCGCCTCTCTCCTCTTCTCCACCCCTCTCCCCTCCCCCCCCACTCCATCCCCCTCAGCCCCCCTTATCCTCCCTCCACCCCTCCCTCCCCCCTCCCTCCCCACGAGATAGATTTAAACTTTAAAATGTGAATAACTTAAAAAATATAACACCAATTTCAATGAAACTTCTTCCATTAGCACCAAAGGGATGACGGTGAGTAAGGTAGGCCTAAAATTGTCGCGCTATCGTGTAACGTTTTGGCTGTAGTTCAGGGACAAACGAACAAACAAAGTTTTAGTACATGGATTATGTACCTGTAATTTGCCTTCAGAGAGGACTTTGCATGTAGGAATAGGAGGTGCTGTTCCGCCAGTTTGCACGTGGCCCCTCCCCGGCAGTGGAGGAGGCCAAGGATAGGATGGCCGGAATGGTTCTGAGAAGGGAGTTAAAATGGTTAGCAACCTAGAGATCCAGCAGGCCTTGGTGATCAGAACACGTGTTCAGCATGACGATCGCCTAGTCTGTACTTGGTCTCGCCAATGTAAAGAGGGCTACGTTGGGAGCACCAGATACAATAGATGAGGTTGGTAGAGATGCAAGAGCTCCTCTTTGCTTGAATGTAGATTGCGACAAAGCCAAGAGGTAAAAACTAGAACATCCATCTTCAGTAAACGTGTTCTTTCTCCAGCACTTGTGGAAGGAGCCCTCTATATTCCGCAGTTCTAATCTTAGCCCTCCTCTTCCCAGATGATCTCATCGATGCAAAGGAGGCACTGTGTGTTAGCACTGAATGTGGGATGTAACACCTCTCCCTGCACTTGCTCACACATCTATCCACGGATCCCAGCAGCCCTTCCAGGTCTGACAAAGCTTCACATGCACCTCCTTTAACCGGATCTGTTGCATTCAGTGCTCCTGATATGGCCTCCTTTACATCGGCAAGACCAAACCTAGACTCGGTGACATTTTGCTGAACATTTTTGCTTGGTTTGCCGAAGCTTACTGGATCTCCCAGTTGCTAACCATTTTAACTCCCAATCCCATTCCAACCTTTCTGTCCTGTGCCTCCTACATTGCCAGAGTGATGCCTCATGCAGACTAAAGGAATAGCACTTCATATTCTGCTTAGGTAGCTTTTCCAATGGTGTAAGCATTGATTTCTTCAATATTATATTCAATATAATATCCACCCATCTGCGCCCACCCCCCCCCCCCCCCACCTTTATTCACTATCACTTGCCTGGCTTTGTCCTGTCCCACTCTCTTCCAACTTTCTCCCCCCAACTATAATCAGTCTCTATCTCTCCGTGTTAGACAATAGACAATCGACAATACATTTAGGAGTAGGCCATTCTGTTCTCCAGAGAGTATAAAAAAATAACTGCAGATGCTGGTACAAATCGATTTATTCACAAAATGCTGGAGTAACTCAGCAGGTCAGGCAACTGTTCTCCAGAGATGTTGCCTGGCCCAGTTACTCCAGCATTCAGGCTCTGCATTCAAGCCTAACTCCAGAATTTCAGAAATTTCGGTTGATATTCATCACTGGATGGCGCCAGCAATGGCTGTCTTGCCAACAGTCTGTCTGTCCTTTGTGTTTTAATAGTATGTGTTAAATGTATGTTTTTAGTGTTCTTTAGCTTGTTTTATGTGGGGACTAGGGAGGGGGTTTGGGGGAAACTTTTTCTCATGTCTTACCTCGTCGGAGATGCGATTTTGTTCCATATCGTATCTCCGTCCGCACTGCGGCCTAACATCGAGTAGTTGGCGACCATTACTGGAGACCGATTTTGAGAGCTCCACTGCGGGAGCCTACAGGACTTTAACGTCACGGAGGCTGTGACTCCTTTGTCAGGGACCGACCTCAGAGCTCCAACCGTGGACACTTGCGGATTTTATCGGAGCCCGCGGTCTCTGGTCAGAGACCGACTTGGGAACTCCAAGCCACTGGAGCTTCGACCGCCCTGACGCGGGAGTTTTGAACGTCCCGACACAAGGGCTTCGTCCACCAGCTGCGGGACCTTTGCTCGCCCCAACGGATGGTTCGACTGCCCCCATCATGGGAGAGTAAAGAGGAAGACGATTGGACTTTTTTGCCTTCCATCACAGTGAGGAATGTGGGGAATACGCTGTGGTGGATGCTTATGTTAACTTTTATGTAGTTGTGTGTCTTGGTGCTTTTTTTTCCCGTATGGCTGTATGGTAATTCGCATATCACTGTACCTTAATTGGTACATGTGATAATAAAAGACCTTTGAAAACCTTTGAAATGCAAATGGAGGGACAGTAACTTTCAAAGTTGATCTTAATGCCAGGATGGATTATGGTAAATCGACTTTGAATAAGCGGTTGGATTTTTTTTTGAGGTGGTCATTGGTATTGAGGGCTGAGAATTGTCAGTGGATATTGTTCACATGGACCGCCAGAGGTATTTTACTCTGCGACAATGAACGGTTATTAAGCAGATGAAAATCACACAGAATTAGAGGTCACTTTAGCCGATAGACTAGTAATTGGTTGGAATGTAGTAGACAGAGAGTAGTGATAAAAAAATGTTCTATGATTAGGCAGATGTCACAGGGAATGCTCCCAGGGATTATATTGAGTCCATGTATATTAATGAATGAATGATGGAATATTTATGCCCAGAACTACAGAAGATACTTAACTTGCAGGCACGGTAGATTTTGAAAATGGAAAAATGATATAACAGGATGTAAAAGACTGCAAGGGTAAAATATTGGCAGATTAAATTTAACCATGAAGATGCAAATAATCATCTACTTACAATCCAAAGAACTGTGTCATAGTTTTTGTTTAACAATGCAATATGAAGAGTTTTAGAGAACCAAAGTTGGCTATGAAAACAAACCACCAAAAACTAAGGCAAGGTAATGACCTGTTGAGAAGTTAATTTTTAGCACAGGATAATCTGAATTGGAAAGTGAAGATGTCTGACCAGATTTACAAGGCTTTGATTAGGATCCATCTGGAATACACTGTTCTCTTTTGGGTAGCTCCTGCAGGAGAGAGTATACTGAAATGTAATAAAATGTAATAACAAGGAACTACAGATGCTTTTTTTTTCCCAAAGATAGCCACAAAATGCTGGAAGAACTCAGCGGTTCAAGTCAAGTCAAGTTAAGTCAAGTTTATTTGTCACATACACATACACAATGTGCAGTGAAATGAAAGTGGCAATGCCTGCGGATTGTGCACAAAAAAGAATTACAGTTACAGCATATAAATAAAGTTAATAAGTTACTATAATGTAGACAAAAATTTAGTCTCTGGAGTTATAAAAGTTGACAGTCCTGATGGCCTGTAGGAAGAAATTCCGTTTCATCCTCTCCGTTTTCACAGCGTGACAGCGGAGGCGTTTCCCTGACCGTAGCAGCTGGAACAGCCCATTGCTGGGGTGGCAGGGGTCCCTCATGATCTTGCTTGCTCTGGATCTACACCTCCTGACGTATAGGTCCTGCAGGGGGACGAGTGTAGTTCCCATGGTGCGTTCTGCTGAACGCACTACTCTCTGCAGGGCCATCCTGTCCAGGCAGCATCTCTGGAGAAAATGGATGGGTGACGTTTCGGATCGAGACCCTTCTTCGGACAGATTGTAGTAGGGAGAGTGGGTCAAAACAAAAAAGAATATTGACTTAGAAAGTCATCAAGTGCAAATCTACAAGATTTATTTGATCTCAAAGTATTAAATTCACAAACTGGCATTCAAATAGGTGTAACTGTTGACTGAAATGAAAATTTTAGCACAGAATTAGGTGAATGTGGTGGGGCTGTACTGCATGAATTACCGTGCAAAGTTGGGTAAATGGAGTAAAGATACAGATCAGACAACATCTAAATTGAAAGGTGAACAGCTCAGAGGAACCCATTAGAAACATGGAAACATAGAAACATAGGTGCAGGAGTAGGCCATTCGGCCCTTCGAGCCAGCGCCGCCATTCAATATGGTCATGGCTGATCATCTAAAATCAGAACCCCGTTCCTGCTTTTTCCCCATATCCCTCGATTCCTTTAGCCCCAAGAGCTAAATCTAACTCTCTCTTGAAAACATCCAATGAATTGGCCACCACTGTGGCAGAGAATTCGACAGATTTACAACTCTCTGGGTGAATTATTTTTCCTCATCTCAGTCGTAAATGGCCTACCCTTTATTCTTAAACTGTGACCCCTGGTTCTGGACTCCCCCAACATTAGGAACATTTTTCCTGCATCTAGTCTGTCCAATCCATTAAGAAATTTATATGTTTCTATAAGATCCCCTGTCATAAATTCTAGTGAATACAAGCCCAATCGACCCATTATTTCCATGGTCGTAAAGCTAGTGGACATCTGCAGTCCATGCATATTGTAGTGTTCCAAAATATCCCCACATACCTATTCAAATCAACAATGTCATCCTATTTTGCCCATTCAAACTGATGATTTTTTTTTCTCTGTGTAATTCTGAATATTATTCAAACCAGTATCCATAAGGAATTTTAATATGCTTGAAAACAGATGCAATTATATCATTAGATCACTCAATATTTATGCAGGGCTAACCAACAGTCTAAATAAGGCTCCCGGTCTAAAATGTAGTCTGTCCATTTTCCTCCATTCATGCTGCATGACGTGTTGAGTTCCTCCAGCAGTCTGTATTTGCACAAGATTCCAACAGTGTCATTCCACTCAAAGCAGAATAACTCAAAGCTTACAAATACTGTTAAACATCAGTCTTGAATAAATATGTCTGTCTGGGGGTTTAAATTGAACATGATTTTAATCAGTCTAAAGAGGTTTTAGTTTTTTTAGTGGGATTAGCATAAACTGAAATATTTAACTAGAATTATTTAGGCAGTTAGTACAACGAACAATGTGAAGGCCAATCTCATCTTCTGCCAGTTTCTGCTCAAGGAAGCACTGACATGACTTTGTGTCATCCCTGGGTTCCAAGCAAGAACAGTGTGACAATCGAAGGAAATGCAGATGAAAGTTATTAATCTGTGTGAAAATGTCATCTTGTATTTATCAGTGGAAAATAACTCTTGGTATTGAAGAATATAATAATTCATTATAACTAAAAGTGGTACATCTAGTGGAGCTCATAACTCCAGAGATCTGGGTTCAACACTGACCTCCGGTGCTGTCTGTATGGATATTGCACATTCTCCCCTTAACCACATTGATTTCCTCACACATTGCACAGACCTACCGGGTTGCTAGGTTGCTAGGGTGCAGGTCAGCGGTTGAATCTGGAGGAAACTTGATGGAAAAATAACATAAATTAAAAACGTGGGGTTAATGTAGAATTAGTGTAAATGGGTGCTTATTGATTAGCACAGATTTGACAGGACAAAGGGCCTGCTTCTGAGTTTTATTGCTTTATGACTCTATTGATCTAAATCTGATGTTTACCTGATGGCCAATTTATGGTTGCAAGTGCAAAGAAAGGCATATATATGTATATATTTGCCTTTCTTTGCAGGTGCAACCATATATCTAGATATACAAATGAGCCAAAACATTATGACCACTGACAGGTGAAGTGAATAACATTGATTATCTTGTTACAATGGCACCTGTCAAGGGGTGGGATATATTAGGCAGCAAGTGAACAGTCAGTTCTTGAAGTTGATGTATTGGATGCAGGAGAAATGGGCAGGAGTAAAGACCTGAGCGACTTTGACAAGGGCCAAATTGTTATGGCCAGCCGACTGGGTCAGAGCATCTCTGAAACAGCAAGGCTTGTGGGGTGCTCCAGGTCAGCAGTGGTGAGTACCTACCGACAGTGGTCTGAGGAGGGACAAACCACAAACCGGCGACAGGGTGTTGGGTGCCCAAGGCTCATCGATGCGCGAGGGCAACGAAGGCTATCCCATCTGGACCGAACCAACAGATGGTCTACTGTGGCACAAGTCACAGAATTTTTTTATGGTGGTCATGGGAGGAATGTGTCACAATACACAGTGCATCGCACCCTGCTGCGTATGGGGCTGCACACGGAGGACCAACAGCATATTAGGCAGTTGGTCATAATGTTTTGGCTCATCAGGTCATAATGTTTTGGCTCATCAGTGTTATTTGCCTTTCTTTGCAGATGCAACTATAAATTAATTATCAGGTTTACATAGGCACTTCCAACCCATCAGCCAGTGTATCCAACAAATCATCCTCCAACATTTCCGTCACCTCTAACGGGACCCCACTACTGGCCACATCTTCCCATCCCCTCCCCTTTCTGCGTTCCGCAGAGACCGTTCCGTCCGTAACTCCCTGGTCCACTCATCCCTTCCTACCCAAACCACCCCATCCCCGGGCACTTTCCCCTGTAACCGCAGGAGATGCAACACCTGTCCATTTACCTCCCCCCTCAACTCCATCCAAGGACCCAAACAGTCTTTCCAGGTGAGACAGAGGTTCACCTGCACCTCCTCCAACCTCATCTATTGTATCCGCTGCTCTAGATGTCAACTTCTTTACATCAGCGAAACCAAACGCAGGCTCGGCGATCGTTTCGCTCAACACCTTCGCTCAGTCCGCCTTAACCAACCTGATCTCCCGGTGGCTGAGCACTTCAACTCCCCCTCCCACTCGCAGTCTGATCTTTCTGTCATGGGCCTCCTCCAGTGCCACAGTGAGGCCCACTGGAAATTGGAGGAACAGCACTTTATATTTCGCTTGGGCAGCTTGCAGCCCAACGGTATGAACATTGACTTCTCCAACTTTAGATAGTTCCTCTGTCTCTCTCTTTTCCCCCCTCCCCCCTTCCCAGTTCTCCCTCTATCCTCCTGTCTCCACCTATATCCTTCCTTTGTCCCGCCCCCTGACATCAGTCTGAAGAAGGGTCTCGACGCGAAACGTCACCCATTCCTTCTCTCCTGAGATGCTGCCTGACCTGCTGAGTTACTCCAGCATTTTGTGAATAAATCAGGTTTACATATATATACATATATATATAAAGCACCACTCGCAAGAGCTATGCGATGAATAGTATAATTTTAAAGCATAATCACAATTTTAATCCAGGAAATATAGCAACCAATTTTGTTCACAACAAGCTCTCATGTTGAGTGATGTATAAATATTGATCAGTGCACAAGGGAGAGCTGCCCCGTGCTTCTACAAAGTAGTAATGATAAACCTTTCTCCACTTAAGATAACAGATATTGATTGGTCATCCCTAAGTTTGCAAAGACTGGATCTGTCCCCACCCACTCCTCCCCAAGCAGCAATTCACACCTACTCAGAGACTGGCTGGAGTTTGCAAAGACTGGCCCTTCCCCCCCCCCCACCCCCCCACCCACCCACCCCCCCCTCCCACCCCCCCCCTCCCCCTCCACCACCACTCTGCAATCACCAATTTGCACATCCTCATAGAATGACTCCAGTTCAACAATAGAAATTGTGGAGGTGGAGAGGCTATTCAGAAAAAAGAAAAGCCGGAAATCTCCAGGACCGGACAATGTTTCCCCCTCCACCCTTCAGCTCCGTGCCAAACAACTGGCGATCTACACAGACATTTTCAACCAGTCCCTGCAAACCTGCACTGTCCCTGCCTGCTTCAAGGTCTCCACTATTGTCCCTGTACACAAAAAGACAAGGATCACTGGTCTCAATGACTGCAGGCCTGTCACACTGTAGTCATGAAGACCTTTGAAAGACGTGCTGGCCCAGCTGAAAAACATCACAAACCCCCTGCAGTTTGTATATAGGGCCAATAGATCGGTGGATGACGCAGTCAATCTAGGCCTGCACTTCATACTCCAGCACCTAGACCACAAGAGGATCTATGCCAGGATTCTGTTTGTGGACTTTAGCTCTGCTTTTAACACCATTGTGCCAGAGCTACTACACTACAAACTCTCCCAGCTGACTGTGCCTGAACCCCTCTGTCAGTGGATCATCAACTTCCTGACGGACAGGAAGCAGCATGTGAGGCTGGGAAAGCACATCTCGGACCCACAGACCCTCAGCATAGGATCACCGCAAGGCTGCGTACTCTCCCTTCTCCTTTACTCTCTCTACACCAACGACTGCACCTCCACAGACTCCTCTGTCAAGCTCCTTAAGTTTGCGGATGACACAACCCTGATTGGACTGATCCAGGATGGGGAGGAATCTGCCTACAGAGGGGAAGTGACACAGCTGGCGTCCTGGTGCCATCGCAACAACCTGGAGCTCAATGCTCTCAAGACAGTGGAACTAATTGTAGACTTTAGAAGAGACCCCCCCCCCCTCCCCCCACTCACCATCAACAACACCATAGTCACATCAATGGAATCATTTAAGTTCCTTGGAACCATCATCTCCAGGGACCTTAAATGGGGGGCCACCATCGACTCCACAGTAAAAAAGGCCCAGCAGAGGCTATACTTCCTGCGGCAACTGAAGAAACACAATCTGCCACAAGCAATGATGGTCCAATTCTATACTGCTATCATTGTGTCCATCCTCACCTTCTTCATCATGGTCTGGTTTGGCTCAGCCACCAAGCACGACATCCGGAGGCTGCAACGGATCGTTCGCACAGCTGAGAAGGTTGTTGGCTGCAACCTTCCCCCATTGACGAACTTTACACTGCAGGGGCCAGGAAGTGAGCGGGCAAGATCATCTCTGACCACTCTCACCCTGGCCACAAACTCTTCGAAGCACTTCCCTCTGGAAGACAACTCCGGACTGTCAAAGCAGCCACAGCCAGACATAAAAACAGCTTTTTTCCACGAGTTATAGTTCTACTCAATAACCAAAGTCTGTAATCTCTTTTATGCTCTGGTTTAGTTTCACCCACATGTTTAGACTGTAATGTTGTATCCTTATTGTTTTGATGTGGTTATCCTTTATTCTTAATTGTTAACTGTATGTTTGTGTTGTCATTTGTGAGCAGAGCATTAAGGCACATTCCTTGTATATGCATACTTGGCCAATAAACGTATTCATTCATTCTTTCATTCATTCATTCATTCATTCATTCATTCATTCATTCATTCATTCATTCATTCATTCATTCATTCATAACTTCAACAAGACTGTGCCAGAATGTTATTTTAGATTGTTGTGATTAAGGCTCTGGAGTGGGACTTGAACCCACATTTTACCTCAGAAACAAAAGTGCTACAAGCCGAGTAATAGCCGCTTCAAAAATGTTTTATCTTCATTACAGCAAAAATAAGCACAAATTTTAAAACTATCTCAGGCAATTATTCCTATTGAAGATCATATCATACAAAAGACATATGATTTTTAAAATACACTCACAAGAGGCAAATATTGATTTGGACAACAATTATTTTGTATTCACATAGTGCATCCAATGGAGCATCCCAATGCACTTCAAGGGCGCAGTTTCAAAAGGAAAACTGTTACCATGTTTCCTAAGGGGAAATTAGAGAAGTTGATGACCTGGTCTATTGAAAGAAGAGTCATTAAAGGTGAAGATATCAAAATGTGGGGATAAGGCTAGAAATGAAGGAGCATAAAGATTTTGAGGGTTGAGGTGGTGAAGGAGATTGCAGAGTTAGGTCAGGGTAAGGCCGAATGAAATACATGAAGAACGGTAAGAATTTTAAAATCATAGCATGGTTTAACTAAAAGCCAGTGCTAGACAGCAAGCTCAGTAGACTAGAATTGAGAAGAATTAATGAAGCAAACGGTGTGAGACAACCAAGTACATGGTCTCTGGGTTCAGTCTTGGCAAGTCAGATAATTACAGAATTATTGAACGGTCTATGAGCCAAACTGAACCTTAAGTAATCGTAAAAGTCAGGGAGTCACCTCGGTTTCATCATTCTGATCTTGTGCGTCTTTACTAATCTCGGGTTCTTGGTTAAAACCAACATTGATTTTAACCGTAACATAGAAGCGGTTCCAAAGATCTTCCTGTAATCTTGAGATGTTATTTTTAACATGAAGATTTGCTGGATGATTGCTGTGGACTCACCACCAGCTCTATTGTAATCTGTAGATACTGGAAGTCTGCAACAAAAACAAAATGTTGTATATATTTAGCAGGTCATGGGCTATATGTGGAAGAGATGAAAGTCTATTTGATAAATTAATTCTGTTTCCTTCTCCATAGTTGCTACCTGACTACTGTGTATTTCCAGCATTTTTCATTTTAATGCCAGGAAAATAAACTAGACCAAGGAAAGATCCAACATGGCTTTAGGTGTTATTGCTTTTCTTGATTTTCTTGAGACATCAAGAGTAGTAGGATTGCTTTTAACACAGCTCAAGAAAAGAGGATATCTTCCCACAACTTTCCACAATGCAACTCACCCCCACCCTCCTTGAATCCACTTTGCAGTCTTTCTCCTTCTTTCAGTACAGTGACCATCTCATCAGACTCCTGATGGTGTCCATACCCATACTATGTCTCATGCTTGACCATTGATTAGAAACATAGATATGTGCAGGAGGAGGCCATTCGGCCCTTCAAGCCAGCACCGCCATTCATTGTGATCATGGCTGATCATCCACAATCAGTAACCCGTGCCTGCCTTCTGCCCATATCCCTTGATTCCGCTAGCTCCAAGAGTTCTATTAGAAACATAAAAAATAGGTGCAGGAGGTGCAGAATTATTACTTCCAGCCATAGTTTGCCTGGAGGCTGATGAAGCCTGTGAAGTTGAGTTCCATGAGTTTGTAGTTTATGGAAGTGAGTCGGATGTATTTGATCATCTTCTCTGGTATGTGCAGAATCTTGAATCAACTATAAAAACTTTCCAGGGTTTTTATTTTCCACATACTCTGCATGTTCTGCACAGTATTATGTGAAAGACTGGCAATGCACAGGTGGATACTGAACATCTTATATTAGCTCTGCTGTGTAGTTTATTATGTTGGCCAACAAATGCAGCTACAAATCATTATAGCTCACTTCACGAATAGACTAACTCTATTAGGAAAACATTGGCTCAAACAAATTAAAACTAGATTGGAAGAATGTATTTTGTTTGAGCACTGTGCAACCACCTCTAGATAAGCTTACAGAATAATATGCAAATATAATTAGAGATTGATACACTGGCATTCAGGGGCACAAAGCCTACATACACTTAAAGCCAAATACACGACAAGCCTAGACCAGCTGATACCCAAGAAGTGTTAAACAAACCACGTTATGCTAATCAAAACATTGCATGTAATGATCGAACAACATCTGCTGTTGTGATACGCAAAGAAGAAACTGTCTGGCTTTGTTTATAACTTAACCCTCAACATATTCTTGACCACTGAATAATACTCATTGCCTGTGTTGCAGTATCTGTATGCTCAACTGAAAGAGACCTCTATCAAATTGGACCAGTCATATGCAAATGCACATGTAAACATGGTAAAAAGAAAGCCAACACTATCAAAAATCAAAAATCGATGATGGACACCAAAGATAGACTATCTAAAGATCAATGGCCATGAGGTTTTTCATTCATATTTCAAAAGAAAGTAAGCAAACAAAATAATTTAGGCCAAAATGTGAGAGTCCAAGGCAATATAACAACCAAGATAATGCTTCAATCACAAATGCTTCACAGGAGTAACATCTCTGATTACTTGAAGAAGTTTTCATGTGGATTCCTGAGCATGAGAATAAGCTCAACAAGAGTAAATGTTCCCTTGGGTGGAAGGGAGTCATTTAATTGGGCCCCATGGTAGATGTCATCGGTCCACAATTGATCAAAGATAAGGTTGATGTAATTGTTAAGGTTAGAAAAACTTGTTTTTTGTGGAACCTTGCAATGGTGTTTCCACTGCTGCATCAAATGCTACAGAAGGATGAACTGCGATGGTGGGGAAAGGAGCAACAAAGGTTATGCAGCTTCTGCAGGAGATATCACCGACACATTGAACCCACTCGAGATGCCTCTAATTATGAAGTTCGGCAGTTATAAATAATATCATGTGCAAAGTCCAGGAAGAAAATCAGTGGCAGGGACATACTGAGGGAATTCTGATGATTAATTTGCAATTGGACAGGCAGGGATTAATCAAGGATATTCAACAGGGCTTCATTAAGAGAAATCTTATCTGACTAATTTAATTTAATTTATTCAAGGAGGAGTCAATGTTTACATTTGAAACACCATGGTATAGAAGACAATGAAATGATTGTTGTGAAATCACATTAGGTATTTAATGGTTGGCATGTACATGGTTGGCAGAAGAGCCCACATCCATTCTGTATGGTTCTATGATAGTGACTTCATTCCTCCTGGATATCGACTATAAACACTTCTTGATCTTTCTTGAGCTCAAGATTACATTTCCCATATTTGAAACATAGAAAATAGGTCCAGGAGGAGGCCATTCGGCCCTTCGAGCCTGCACCGCCATTCATTATGATTATGGCTGATCATCCACAATCAATAACCCGTGCCTGCCTTCTCCCCATATCCCATGATTCCACTAGCCTCTAGAGCTCTATCTAACTCTCTCTTAAACCCATCCAGTGATTTGGCCTCCACTGCCCGCTGTGGCAGAGAATTCCACAAATTCACAACTCTCTGGGTGAAAAAGTTCTTTCTCACCTCAGTTTTAAATGGCCTCCCCTTTATTCTAAGACTGTGGCCCTTGGTTCTGGACTCCCCCAACATTGGGAACATTTTTCCTGCATCTAGCTTGTCCAGTCCTTTTATAATTTTATATGTCTCTATAAGACCCCCTCTCATCCTTCTAAACTCCAAAGAATACAAGCCTAGTCTTTTCAATCTTTCCTCATATGACAGTCCCGCCATCCCAGGGATCAATCTCGTGAACTTACGCTGCACTGCCTCAATTACAAGGATGTCCTTCCTCAAATTAGAAGACCAAAACTGTACACAATACTCCAGATGTGGTCTTACCAGGGCCCTATATAACTGCAGAAGAACCTCTTTACTCCTATACTGAAATCCTCTCGTTATGAAGGCCAACATGCCATTAGCTTTCTTTACTGCCTGCTATACCTGCATGCCAACTTTCAGTGACTGGTGTACAAGGATACCCAGGCCTCGCTGCACTTCCCCCTTACCTAACCTGACACCCATTGAGATAATAATCTGCCTCCTTGTTTTTGCCGCCAAAGGGCATAACCTCACATTTATCTATATTATACTGCATTTGCCACGCATCTGCCCACTCACTCAACCTGTCCAGGTCACCCTGCAACCTCCTAACATCCTCTTCGCAGTTCACACTGCCACCCAGCTTTGTGTCATCCGCAAACTTGCTAGTGTTACTTCTAATTCCTTCATCCAAATCATTAATATATATGGTAAACAGTTGCGGCTCCAACACCGAGACTTGCGGCACTCCACTCGCCACTGCCTACCATTCTGAAAAGGACTCGTTTACTCCTACTCTTTGCTTCCTGTCTGCTAACCAATTCTCTATCCATGTCAGCACTCTACCCCCAATACCATGTGCTCTAATTTTGCTCACCAATCTCCTGTGAGGGACTTTATCAAAGGCTTTCTGAAAGTCTAGATACACTACATCCACTGGCTCCCCTTCATCCATTTTACTTGTCACATCCTCAAAAAATTCCAGAAGATTAGTCAAGCATGATTTCCCTTTCATAAATCCATGCTGACTTGGACTTATCCTTTTACTGCTATCCAAATGCACCGTTATTACCTCTTTAATAATTGACTCCAGCATCTTCCCCACCACCGATATCAGGCTAACTGGTCTTTAATTGCCCGTTTTCTCTCTTGCTCCTTTCTTGGAAAGTGGGATAACATTAGCTATCCTCCTATCCACAGGAACTGATCCTGAATCTATTGAACATTGGAAAATGATCACCAATGCTTCCACTATTTCTAGAGCCACCCCCCTGAGTACCCTGGGATGCAGACCATCAGGCCCTGGGGATTTATCAACCTTCAGTCCCATCAGTCTACCCAATACCATTTCTCGCCTAATGCAAATTTATTTCAGTTCCTCTACCCCCCTAGATCCTCTGTCCTCTAGTACACCTGAGAGATTGTTTGTGTCTTCCTTAGTGAAGACAGATCCGAAGTACCTGCCATTTCCTTGTTACCCATAATAATTTCACCCGTGTCTGCCTTCAAGGACCCACATTTGACTTTGCTACTCTTTTTCTCTTAACATATCTAAAGAAGCTTTTACTGTCCTCCTTTATATTCTTTTACCAGTTTCCCCTCGTACTTCATCTTTTCAGCCCGTATTGCCTGTTTTGTTACCTTCTGTGGTCCCATGAAAGTTTCCCAATCCTCTGGCTTCCCGCTACACTTTGCTGTGTTATACATCTTTTCTTTTAGTTTTATTCTATCCCTAACTTCCCTTGTCAGCCACAGTTGCCTCCTACTCCCCTTAGAATCTTTCTTCCTCTTTGGAATGAAATGATCCTGCGTCTTTCGGATTATGCCCAGAAATTCCTGCCATTGCTGTTCACCGTCATTCCTGCTGGGATCCCTTTCCAGTCAACCTTGGCCAGCTGCTCTCTCATACCTTCATAGTCCCCTTTGTTCACCTGCAACACTGACACTTCCGATTTAACCTTCTCCCTCTCAAATTGCAGATTAAAACTAATCATATTATGATCACTACTTCCAAGCGGTTCCTTTACCTCGAGTTCCCTTATCAAATCTGGTTCATTGGACAACACTAAATCCAGAGTTGCCTGTTCTCTGGTAGACTCCATTATAAGCTGCTCTAAGAACCTATCTCGGAGGCACTCTACAAACTCTCTTTCTTGGGGGTCCAGAACCAACCTGATTTTCCCAGGATGGCACACTTTAAACCGAAACACAATGGTTTATTTCAGATTTCCAGCATCTGGCATTTCTTTTTCAGTTTGTGACACAAAGCAATATCAAGCATCGCTTCACATCTCAGTATCACCTGTTCTCAAACGGAGATGTTGAAAGATCAGTACAAACAGTGAAAGGCAAGAACAAAGCACGTCATGGAAGGTAGATCAGGTCTGACTCAGAAACATCAACTCAGAGATTTTCTTCTGAGCCACAGATCAATGCCAGACTCCACAGCACGATATACCACAGCAGAGATGCTGATGCATGGAAGACTCAGAATATGTCTGAGTCTGAAAGAAAGATAGAAAAAAGGCAGTGGAAACAAAACAAATGTCAGAGCACAAACATAGGGAAGAGGTTGGGATTTAATGATAAGAGTTATGTGTTGGCTCCAACAGGCAGGTTGAAGATGAGTACATGGGAGATTGGAGAGATTGCATAGATATTTGTTTCCAATAGTTACCTCATAAAAATGAGCAAGAAGATTCAGAATGGTTAACATAAACGACTTGATCACTGTGTATGAGAGCCCAGAGGATAATGAGGAAGATTGTTGGGTTAACTATATCTTGAGGAGAGTTTTGCATTTATTGAAGAGATAACACAGGATATAACTGAAGGGAATCAAGAAGTGACACTTCAATGAATCCAAAGATAATGACCCATCAACAACATCTATCGAGTTTCCAGCATCAGCGCAAACAACTTCATTTGGTCATGGAGATCAAAATGAATTCAAAACCAGTAAAGTAGTTTAGACTTTAGAGATCTAATGTGGAAACAGGCCCTTTGAGTCTACACCGAATAGCAAAAAACCTGTATACTAGCACTATCCTATACACTAGGGACAATTTACACTTTTCAGAAACCAATTAACTTACAAACCGATACGTCTTTGGAGTGTGGGAGGAAACTGGAGCTCAGTTAAAACTTTAAATTTATAAATGTTGATAAACTCTGTTCTTTTAAAGGGATAAAGCAGCAAGGTTTATGTAAGTGGGTGTGATGTCATTGTATGACAGTTTATATTGTATGTACATGTTGTTCTGCACATGTGCACAGTTTGAGAAGAACATCTAATAAAGAAACACACCTTGAGCTCTCTGAGATTTCAGGTATTGCACCACAAGCCCTGGAGCCCGAGAACCCACTGTGACATTTTTCATTGGTGGAGCATTTAGGGGCGACACAGTGGTGTAATTTGTAGAGCTGCCGCCTAACAGCGCCAGAGACCCAGGTTCGCTCTTGACTGCAGGTGCTGTCTGTACGGGGTTTGTATGTTCTCCCTGTGACAGAGTGGGTTTTCTGTGGGTGCTCCAGGTTCCTCACACATCCCAAAGATGCACAGGTTTGTAAGTTAATTGACCTCTGTAAATTGCCCCAGGTGTGTTGGGAGTGGATGAGAAAGTAAGATAATATAGTATTAGTGTGAATGGTTGACCGATGATCAATGTGGACTTGGTGGGTCAAAGAACCTGATTCCAAGCTCATCAGTCATAGGAACAGAAATAGACATTCAGTGCAATGGGTCTACCCCCTGCTGTATCTGTAAAATAAACTAAAGCAGGTCCAAGAAATGCTATGGATAAGAAACAGATAAGCAACAGAGCATCTGATCGTAAATGGCACCCATATACATGGGAAACAGCCACTGTGCAAAGTAAACCACTAAGAGTCAAAGAGGCATAGAATCATAGAGTGTCACAGTGTGGAAGCAGGCCCTTTGGCTCAACATGCCCACACCGGCCAACATGTCCCAGTTATACTAGTCCCACCTGCCCGTGTTTGGTCCACATCCCTCCAAACCTGTCCTATCCGTGTACCTATCTAACTGTTTCTTAAATGTTGGGATGGTTCCTGCCTCAACTACCTCCTCTGGCAGCTTGTTCCTTACACCCACCACCCTTTGTGTGAAAACATTACCCCTCAGATTCCTATTTAAATCTTTTCCCCTTCACCTTAAACCTATGTCCTCTGGTCTTGATTCACCTACTCTGGACAAGAGACTGTGCAACTAACCGATCTATTTCTCTCATGATTTTATACACTCCAATAAGATCACCCCTCATTCTCCTGCGCTCCAAGGAATAGTCCCAGCCTACTCAACCTCTCCCTATATCTCAGACCCTCTAACCCTAGCAACACCCTCGTAAATCTTCTCTGTACCCTTTCCAGCTTGACAACACCTTCCAATAACGTGGTGCCCAGAAATCTTGGTATAGTCAGAGCCAAATGGCTCCACGGTATGGCTTTGCTCTAAACATTATGTTTCTAATATCATATAATTTCCAGTGCTCCATAAACATGAGGTGATGCAGGATTCCAGGCTTGAGTTCTGTATTAATATACTGCGCAAGTGTGGCACTGATCCTTGTTACAAAAGGTATAAAAGTTAAAACCACAATATCACTTCTATTGAAAAGATGCCGTTGGAAACTGGATATGGCATTTCTTCAGAAAATAAAGTAGCATCGCAGAGGAACAAAACATCATTCTTCTTGTACACAAAACTATATTGTATATAACAACAGAGTCAGCAGTATTAATGATGTGTGGGTTGTGAGCAGAAATAGATGAAAAGGGACATAAAACAAAACAACTGTTCCATTAATCCATTCCGTCCAGACTTGTCACACTCCTCATTGTCCTAGTCATGTAATCTCCAGGGAGAGGTGAAAAAAAGTCAACTTTTGGCCAATTTAGGGAGAGAGCAGTAAAGGAAAATTTGCTCTGACAGTTGTTAAAGTAGGTTCCCGGAGATGCAGTATTTTTAGAATCTCAGCTATCCCTCATGCAACAGAGTTCAGTTGCTAGTACTCTTGGCTATGTGTCAGTTCTGGGCTCAAGTCACAATGTGGAGAAATGGCAAAACAGAAGCTGAGCTTTATTCTCCAGTCCAGTATTGGCAGTACAATTTTGTTGGAGGTTATGTCCCCTTATTTTATTTGATGACATTTACCTTTTCATATGCAAGGTAATATAATGGACCTTAAGGCACTATTTGTAGATATTATCCCAAGGTGCTTGCTAGTATTTGACCCACAACTCACAGTGTGGAAAATTGATCATTTTATTAATATCTTGTGATGTTTTGGAAGCTTGGTGAGCACAGCTTAGATGTAACAATTTCCCTGTAATGGCTCCACTAAATATATATATATATATACATATATATATATCAGCATCTAGGAGTCTGCCTTAACCAACCTGATCTCCCGGTGGCTGAGCACTTCAACTCCCCCTCCCACCCCAGTCTGACCTTTCTGTCATGGGCCTCCTCCAGTGCCATAGTGAGGCCTACCGGAAATTGGAGGACCAGCACCTCATATTTCGCTTGGGCAGCTTGCAGCCCAACGGTATGAACATTGACTTCTCCAACTTTAGATAGTTCCTCTGTCTCTCTCTTTTCCCCCCTCCCCCCCTTCCCAGTTCTCCCACTGTCTTCCTGTCCCCACCTATATCCTTTCTTTGTCCCACCCCCATGACATCAGTCTAAAGAAGGGTCTCGAACCGAAACGTCACCCATTCCCTCTCTCCTAGATGCTGCCTGACCTGCTGAGTTACTCCAGCATTTTGTGATAACTTCGATTTGCACCAGCATCTGCAGTTATTTTTCTACACTATATATATATATATATATATATATATATATATATATATATATATATATATATATATATATAATTGACTGTGAAATTAATTGGGACAGCTTTTGGGTGTGAAAGGCGCTGCAGAAGCTAAAATCTTTTATTTGAAGTGTCCAGACTATTTAAGAATTCAATAGTTCCATTATAAAAGGTTTGTAAATCCTGGCAATATGGTTCCATTGTAAATGAATTAATCAGGACCAGATGATTCACCCATTGTCAACAATTAAATAATTATAGAACATATTTTGTAATTTTCATTTCAAACTATATTTTCATGTCGGAACAGTTTTTAGGTCAGACTTTTAGCTACTGAGATCAATTGTGGAATTCCCTCCAATGCAGAGAAGAGGGGATCCAGCTGTGAGACAGCTGGGGTCCAAGTTAGTGTGCTACAGCTGATGTTCAATATGTAAAAGACAAGATCCGAACTACTGTACATGAACCACCAGGTAACTTGAAGTAGCTCACTCATTCTGCACTGTACACCTGCTAAAAGTGGTTAGTACTGAATTTGTTACCATATTACCGAGCTTGGACAATAACTGCAGGCAGCTTTGTGTTTGTGTATGTTCATGGTGGTTGGAGAACAAACTGGGCTGACCCCCAGGCAAACTAGTGAAGATATTGTACCATCGGTTTCTTTTTCTAGCTAGTATTTTATAACTCATTGTTCTGAAGAGGCACAGGGCATGTTGGCTGTGTTCTGCCCACAAATGGTTGCAGATCAACATTCCTCACGTTTGAAGATAGATGCTTGCAGCAATATTTTTTATTTCATATTCCACGGAGGCTCACACAGAATTGGGAATGATCACAGTTCTATTATCATGCAAATTTTAAAAGGCAATAAAGCTGAAGCCAAAGTCAATACAAGCATTCTTAACAAAATTCCACCAGTGAAGGCTGCGTTATAAATCTTTCCTGCCATTTTTTCTAATTTGGTTTCAAGCCAGTTTCTCTTCCACTATTGTTTTGCTCCCAGTCTCACCAGAATATCGAATGCTTGCACTGACTACACTTATGGAGGACCTGTGCAATGGTGCAGTTGACAGGACTGTTGTCTCACAGCTATAGGATTCAACCCTGACCTCTGGTGTGGTCTGTGTGGAGTTTGCATGTTCTCCTTTTGATCACAGGAGTTTCATCCAGGTGCTCTATCCTCCTATGTCACATTTTATTAGGTTAATGATCACTGTCTACTATAGAAAGAAGGTGAATGCTAGAATGTGAAAATGGAAGTTGATCGAAATGTCGGCCAGGGAGAATTAAAATGGGATGCTTGTAGGAGTGGTTTATGTGAGTGCTTAATGGTTGAAATTAACTTGATGGGTCAAGCCAATGATATAATTGAAATGATGTATATACTGGAATTATGATAATCAAACAGAAATAAAAATATTTTGGAAAATATTAGTACAAACTCGCACTGCATCCTCGATTGTTGAATTTCTTCACTGCTCCATTAACCACAGGCTGGACCTTGGATGGGAAATGATGGCATCTCTGCAAAGATTAGTGATACGCAGAGGGATGTTGGTGTCCAAGTCCATAACTCAATGATTCAATGATACTTTAATAATATACAATACAATACAATACAATATATCATTATTGTCATTGTACAGGGGTACAACGAGTTTGGGAATGCGGTAAAGAAGGTATAGGGTATGCTTGCATTCATCAACAGGGAATTGAGTATAGGAGTCCAGTAGTTATATTGCAACTTTAAGACTTTGGTCAGGCTAAATTTGTCGTATTGTCTGCAGTTCTGATCTGCAGGGAGGCACGGTGGCGCAGCGGTAGAGTTGCTGCCTTATAGCGAATGCAGCGCCGGAGACCCTGACTGTGGGTGCTGTCTGCACGGAGTTTACAGGTTCTCCCTGTGACCTGCGTGGGGTTTCTCCGAGATCTTCGGTTTCCTCCCACGCTCCAAAGACATACAGGTTTGTAGTTAAATTGGCCTGGTAAATGTAAAAATTGTCCCTAGTGGGTATAGGATAGTGTTAATGTGCGGGATTCGCTGGGCGGTGCGTAACCGGTGGGCCGAAAGGGCCTGTTTCAGCGTTGTATCTCTAAACTAAAGGTAAACTAAGAGGTTTATCAGGATGCTGCCTGTAAGGACAGATTGGAAAAACTTGGATTGTTTTCTCATAGCTCTCAAAGGCCGATGGAAGACCTGAAAGAAATTGATAACATTTTAAGAGGCAAAGGTAGGGTAGACAATTAATTATCTTTTTCAAATTAGGAAGCATCAAATACTAGAGGGCATAGCTTTCAAGTCAGGCAGGGAAAGTTTATAAGAAATGTACAAGGCAAGTTTATTTTTACATAGAGAGTAGTGGGGGCTCTCTATGCTCTGCTGGGGTGGTTGTGCAAGCAGATGCAATAGTGGTGTTTAAGTGGCTTTTAGATAGCCACTAGACCAAGTGGACCCATTGGGCCCAAACCACTCCTGCATTGGTGCAGCACCCTCTCCTCCCCCACTCCCCCCTCCCCTCTCCCTCCCCCCTCGCCCTCCCCCTCCCTCCCCTCTCGCCCCCCTCCCCGTCCTCCTCCCTCCCCCCTCCGTCCCTCTCCCACCTCCCTCCCCCTCCCCCATCCCCCCTCTCCCTCTCCTCCCCTCCCCTCTTCCCTAGGGTTGCCTCTCCTGCATTGGTGCAGCACCCTCTCCTAGCCCACTCTCTCCCCCACTCCCTCCTCCCCCACTCCCCACCTCCCCTACCCCCTTCCTCCTCCCTCCCCCCTCCCCTCCCTCCCTCCCCATCCCCTCCTCCACCTCCTCCACCCCCCACCCCCCCTCTCTCCCTCTCCCCACCCCCCCTCGCTCCCTCAACCCCACCTCCCTCCCCCTCCCCCTCCCCCACCCCCTCTCCCTTCCCCCCTCCCAGGTCATGTACCTGTAAATTTTACCACAATGCCTTCCTGATCTAAATTCAATCTGGACTGGTGGCCTTGTCTCAGGCTATTTTTTCAATCGGAAAGCTTCATTACCACAGCAGATGACGTCTTTACCTTTGAGTCTTGTAGTGATCGCCTTGTGAACTGTACATCACTCTTCAAAGCTTCAATCACAAGTGAGGCTGGTATTAGAGATGCTTTGTTGAGTATATTAATAGTTGAGATGGATAGATTTTTAGATACCGCAGGAATGGTGAGGTATGAAGATTTGCTGGGGAAGTTGGAGAGATACGGGATCAGCCACAATCCTACATAATAGCCGTGTGGGCTCAGGGGGTTTATGACTTACTCCGATTACTCTTTCTTATATTCTTTTGTATCCTAGAAAGCATTGTTTAATGATTGCTGAACAAAGCAAAAACATTATCATTGATCCGGCTGTTTTGCACTATTTATGGGCTCCAACTCGGTGACATTTGATACCACGGTGAACCGAAATACAACGCACAGATTGTCTGGCTACCCATAAATTATGTTATGGTGGTTTCCTGTGTTACTTGAAACCTCAGCATGTGCCCTTCAAAGCTTGCTAAGGTTGGGTTTTGCTTTTCCTTCTGGTACTTTGGCTTTCGTTTCATTTGTGACTGGTGTCACTGTTTCTTATTGACCTTCAGTAAAAACACCAGCCCAAAGTAAACAAACAATAAAACTATGCACAATGCAGCTTTAAATACGAAACTGCCAAATACATCCACAAACTAATGTGTGATGGTGTGTGGAGGGAGATGAGCTTAAATCAAGAAGCACAGCTGCATGGATTAGACAACAGATGTCTCAGACACAGACAGCATACTAGATAACTCCCTAAAGCCATAGAAATGAAACAATAGCTATAGGGCAAGCGATATGATTCCGAGTCTTGTATACTCGAGACAGATAACAAATGTCAGCCTGCTGGCAGTTGATCAGAAATCGGTGCATTGACTTGAATTAACTAAGAAATCATTACAAATTGTCAACATTATCTAATGTGAGCAAACTCCACTCTGGGAGAGGTAGAATTCATTTAAAGGAACATACGGTACATATAAGTTTACAATACCACTTAATCCTTTGTGTATCCTGGGTTGATTAGTTTTACAGTCAAGAATTTTGTATCTACTGCACCAAATAAATATCTGATGATTATTTTATTTGTCACAATGTCCACTATACTGTACTTATATTATATCTTTAATATAACAAAACACCAGGCATCATTTGCAAAGTGTTTGCTACACCACCATCGAGTGCACCTTTTACTCCATCCCTTGTCCTCATTTTGGCTTGTCTGATCATCTGTTGGTGCTGCTCCTGTCGACTTACAGACAGAGATTGAAACACAAGACACCAACAAAAAGAATAATATAGCAGTGGTCTGTCGAGGTCCAGGATCAATTTCAGAGCTATCTTGAGTCAATGGACTGAAACACGTTTAAGACCACTTCGTCTAGCCTGAATGCAAATACACCATTCTTCACTGAATTCATTAAGAAATGCGTTGGCGACTGTGTTGCAACGAGAACAATTACAGTCTATCCTAACCAGCAATCTTGGATGAACAGGGAGATTTCCTCTCTGCTAAAATTTAGATGCAAGGCTTTCAAAAATGATCCCACACTGTACGTATGATTTCCGCAAGGCTATCAGGGATGCCAAGAGAGAATACCAAAACAAACTAGAGGCTCAATTCAATCAAAGGGATGCCAGGCATTTGTGGCAGAGCTTGAATACCATCATCGGCTACAAGCCAAAATCAGGGGCAAACTCTAGCAATGATACATCTTTACCAGGTGAGCTTAATACCTTTTACAGCCACTTTGAACAGGCAAACAGAGCTCCACCTAGGCAAAATCCATATCCCTTATTGGTTCTGTTCCATTCATCTTGGTGGTATGAATCTTGGTGGTAGGTCAGATCTGTTTACACTGGAGTAAACCCTTCAAAAATGGCCAACATGGATGGAGTCCATGAACGGGTTCCGAAATTGTGCGCGTATCAACTGGCCACAGTCTTTGCCGACATCTTCAGTATCTCAATTCAAGTCTTCTGCCCTTGTGTGCTTCAAGCTAACCTTCATCATTCCAGTCGCCAAGAATAATAAAGTGACCTGTCTCTATGACTAGCTTTAACATTGACCATAATAAAGTGCTTTGCAAGATCTGCAATGGCCCACATTTGCACTCATCTTTTGAACAATCTTGATCCACTGCAAAACATATACAGGAAAATAGGTTTGCACAGAACGTCATCTCTCTGACATTCCCCTGTCTCTGAGTCTGAAGAAGGGTCTTGTAAGGGGTTTCTGCGCCGAGCTTTCGCCCGACCTAAGGTCCCCGTGCCTTGCTCTGATCCCTTGACCAGGCCGCGCACACTGGTTCCCCCTGAGTGGTTCGACCCACTCACCCCCTACGGTTCTAGACACTGGACTTAGATGCAGGAGCGTTTATAGTGCAGAAAAATTCAACCAGACCAGATTTGAAAACCAGGGTTTAAATGAAAAAGGCTTTTATTCAGCGCTTGGGACTATTGTCCACGAATATTTATACATTGCTATATGACATACTTATTAAACACGTACCGAATCACACGAATACTTATACCTATGAATCATTAAACACACACAGTTCCACAGGACATATACCCGAATGCCTTTTTCTCTGAATTCTAAAAACACACAGTTCCACAAAACATATACACGAATACCCTTTTACTTATGAATTCTTAAACACACAGTTCCACAAAACATATACACGAATACCCTTTTACTTATGAATTCTTAAACACACAGTTCTACAAGACATATACACGACTGTAAGATGGGGAACGTACGACGCATCGCAACATTGACCACCACATATTTCAATACACACCCAACGTTTATTAACAACCACCCTCCCCTCTACACTAAACTATGTCCAGGATATGTAGGATTTGGAGTACATGCTCACCATGGGGCTATTACTGGGGTTACTGGCTGTTCGTTTTGCAGTATTTCTTCTCGAGTTGCGTGCCTGTTCCTCTCTCTTGCATCCGTTCTTCTTGCCTGTCGTTTCTTCCTCCTGTATTCGTTTGACTTCCTTCTGCCTCTCTTCTTGACTTCAGTTGACTTAACTTTTTCACCCAAAAGTAGTGGCCAGTTATACTATTTCTGACCCGTCCTATCTCCCGCCAGATCTTGGAATCTCTTTGTTCAAAAAGATATGTATGAGTTTTCTTCTGATCTGCGCTTATGTTCGGGGATACCGGGGATGGCCAGACGGTGTTAATTGGTATTTCGTTGTGAGGTGATGGGTGTTAACTGGTTTCCCATCACCTACCAGGTAGTTTTCTATGGACTATTGTGCTCCCTCACCGAGATGAACTGTTTAGGTCGGCTTGGGGCATTGTGAGTATGCTGATGTCAGCGCCCCAGTGTCTGGACTCCGACCTGGTTTCGTAGGTTTCTGCATGGCCAATACCCATCCTTTGTTCTGGCCGTGGCTTTGCAGAAACCTAGAGACTGGGTTGTAAGGTTTTTACTTTTTGTGGCTGGTCACGAGGTCCTGCGGCCATTTTAGGACCCACGGATTGTGACATCCTTTGTTAATCTGACCGCAGCCTTTCTCCGCTATCAGCCCCAGTCTCTCATTTAAAATGTCCAAACTGCAGCTCTTTGGTTTGGTGTTGCTTTCCAAATGAGGGAAAACTTCTCAAATCTTACAGTCTCGACCAAAAATGTCACCTATTTCTTTTTACCAGAGATGCTGCATGACCCACTGAGTTACTCCAGCATTTCGTGCCTATCTTCGGTGTAAACCAGCATTTGCAGTTCCTTCCAACACATAGCCATCCCTCTTTCACTACATTTTCTCTCTGGATCACCTTGACAATAAAACACTTATGTCATGATGCTCTTCACTTTTCACAAAGCAACTTTCAGTGCCATAATACTGAAGAAGCTCATCACTAAACTTCTACACAAGGGGCTTAAGCTCTCCATCAACAACTGGTTTCTAGACTTCTTGAGTGGCGGACCTCAGTTGGTTAGAATTGGTGATAATATTTCCACCACTTAACCTTCAACACTGGTGATCCTCAATGTTGTGTGCCCAGTTCCTTTATCTACTCTGTACATCCATGACTCTATGGCCAAGCACCATGCCAATCCAATTTAAAATTCAAAAATGATACCACTGTTAACAGCCAAATTTAGAACAGTGATGAGATGAAGTACTTGATAAATCACAACCATACTGCTATAGTGTCAAGACAGTAACCTAGCCCTTCACATCAACAAGTTGTGAGAATTGACCAAAGGAAGCGAGGTGGTGAACACGAACCCTGTCTTCACCAACAGGGATGCTCTAGAGATTGTCAACAGTTTCAAGGTCTTTGGCACCCATATCACCAGCAACCTAACCTGGTCCATTCACACAGATGCAGTGATCAAGAAAGTACATCAGTGCATTTATTTTCTTAGACATCTGAGAAGATTGGGCATGTTCATGAGGATTCTCTTGTACTGCTACAGATATATCCTATTCAGATGGGGGTACATCTCAGCCTGATATGGCAATTACTCTGATGTTGACCATCTGAATCTGCAGAGAATGGCGCACTCAGCCTAGTTCTTCACTTCGGTCCATCACTTCCTTCCTTTCAGTCCATCTGCATGGTGCACTACATCAAGAAGGCGAGAAGTAATAATAATAAATGTAATAAAAAGGAACTGCAGATGCTGGTTTATAACAAACATAGACACAAAGTGCTGTAGTAACTCAGCGGGCCAGGCAGCATCTCTGGAGAAAGTGAATCGGTAGCATTTCGGTCAGGATCCTTTTCAGACCCTTCGTAAGAAGACTAGAAGTATTGTCAAGGGTATCCGCCACCATAGCCATTCAACCACTTTCACACCCCTGAACAAGTGGTTCTGCCACATACTCTTACTTTAAATTCAACCTTGCTCAGTTGTTCAGTTATTGTAATTTAATATTCTTTCGCACAAATCGAATTTTGCACAACATCCTTATCATTGTGTTTATTGTTGTATTTAACATTGCTACGTGTATACCTTTATTTCCTGTGAACAAGGAGTTTCATTGCACCTTGGTGCAGATGACAATAAACTAATCTGAGCATCTGATCTTACCTGAAACAATTGAAATGATGGGTTTAAACAAGTACAGAAGTTAAGCCAGAGAAGGATTTTAACGAGGAATTTCTGGAGCATGGGAACTGTTTATATGTGTGCCTGGGGCAGTGCAGGAGGTGGTGGGAGCTCATTGTTGCTGAGGTTAGTTTTATATAGCTTGATAGTTGTTGGAAAGAAGCTATTTTTGAATGCAGTGGTCAAAGATTTTCAGGCTCCTGTACCTTCTTCCCGATGGTAGGGACAAAATGAGAGTGGGTCTTTGATAATATTAATGTACTTTTTGATCCCTTTGATGGTGTGATGAACCAGGCAGAGATTACATTCTCTGTAATCTCCATTGTTCCTGGGCTTTCTATGTTGCAATGTAACCATTCAATATGCTCTCCACCATCTCCAGCAAAAGGGCTCACAGGAAAGAAAATGGTTACAAATGTAAAGGATGACAGGAGTGTCACAGGATGACAATTCTGAGTCAGCGATATTATACCAGAGATCATTAATCTATTATTAACAATGTGCTACCCTTCACTATTCAGCATTTCCAAGTCAGGTAGGATGTATTCGATAAAAAAATGAAATGATGGCACTTGGCATCAGAAATCCTTTGGCCCACTGGGAAGTAAAATATGATAAACCAGGCAATTTCCTTTTAACCATTGTGGCAGTACATTCAAATAATATTTCTGGCATAAATAATTGCCTTCGTTTACTGCTAAGGAAAATCAGATGTTTAATTAGTGGCGAAGAGAGGCAGGGATGTAGATGCGTTGGTTGATTGGATCTTTTCATCCACCCAGATGATCCTTCATATCGGAGGAATCCAAAACTTGGGTTTCAACAAGATTATGAAGAGGTGGGCCTGGAGGAACAAGAGTGCCGACTACTGAGAAGGAGATCCACTGAAATAGTTTTGCAAAGCATGAAACCAGGAGAAGCGCATCACAATTCTGAGTATCTTTAATGTTAAGGAAATGGAGCAAATTTGTCCAAGTTCAAAAGAAAGAGTAGACATTAACACAATGCACAAGTTGATCTCAACACAGCAAGGGGTGTTTCATCCATGTGAATCAGGAAATAGTGCACACTGATTTTCCATTAAGTTCCTGCAGATTTTCCGATGAGTGTTTCCTGGGGGTGCATATCTCTGTGCTAGGAATATAGACCCTGGAGCAGTGTCTATTCATGTTTAATAGATTGTTGATTCCTTTACTGTGTGAAAAAAAAAGAATATACTCACTGAAACAATAGTATCATTGAAATACAAACACATGCATACACACACACTCAATATAGACTTTATGTGTGACATTGCACAACATGTACTCTCCACCATACCTTGCTAAAATACACTATTATAGTAAAGCAGGCCCTTCAACCCACAATATCTGTCAGACGAAGATGCCAATTTGAACTAATCTTGCCTACCTGCACGCGGTCAATATCCCTCCAAAATTGGCAACAACTTCCAGGCATCTCCCCACTCACTACATGAAAAAAAAGTGATGCCTCACAAATCTCCTTTAAAACACTCCCCTCCACCACCCCACCTTAAAGCTAGGTTCTCTAGTTTTTGACATTTCCATCCCGAGAAAATTATTCTGTCTCCCCTTAATAAATAATCTTGTATACATCCATCAAGTTGTCACTCAGCCTCTGATACTGCAGTGAAAATAATCCAAGTTTGTCCAAACTCTACTTATAACTAATATGCTCTAAAGTTAGGCAACATGCTGGTGAACCTCTTTGCAAGCTTTCCAGCTTCCACATCCATCTTGTAATGTGGTGACCAGAACAATACACATTCCTCTAAATGGACACAACGTACTGTAGTAACTCAACAGGTTAGGCAGCCTCTCGGGATGTTCTCCAGCGATGTTGCTGAAGAAGAGTCTCGACCTGAAATGTCACCTATCCATGTTCTCCAGAGATACTGCCTGATAAAGTGTCTTGACCCGAAACATCACCTATCAATGTTCTCATGAGATGCTGCCTGAAGCAGCGGCTTGACCTGAAACGTCACCTATCCATGTTCTCCAGAGAGGCTGCATGAAGGATCTCAACCCGTAACATGACCTACCCATGTTCTCCAGAGATGCTGCCTGACCTATTGGGCTACTCCAGCACTTTGTGTCCTTTTGCATATTAACCATCATTTATAGTTCTTTGTTTCTGCATTCCTTCAAAATCAGTCTAACCAAAGTTTTATACAGCTGTAAAGAGACTTCCCAACTTTATACTCAGTGCCCTGCCCAATAAAAACTAGTATGCCATGTTCTTTCTTTACCACCCTATCTATTTGCATTGCCACTTTCAGGGAGTAATGGATTTACACCCTAAGACCCCTCTGTACATCAATGCTCCTGCCGTTTACAACTAATTAAATTAGTAATAGGAATTGAAACTAATTGTTAAATTGGCAATGAAAAGAAGTGTTGAATAAAAAGAATTGTATTTCAAAATGCATTGTTCAGAACTTTAATACCATTATGTTTGTAGCTGGATTTACTTTTGTTCCATTGATGATTTAATTTTGATTGAACTGTTTTTCAAAATCAACAAATAATAATCCATGTGACAAGTTAAATTTTCACATTTCACTGAGATTTGCCAATAATTCACTCGGCATATCTTCTGACCTTGAAGCAAAAAAGAGAATTTAACAACAGCTAACAGTGCTCAGAAAATTATCCCTTAATTTACCTCAAGATACATTTATCAGCAATTAACCTCTCATTGTTTTCAAGATGCACCATGCAGCAATTAACCTCTAATTGGCCTCTAGACACACATCCCCGAAATTGACCTCTAATTGGCCTTATGGAAATGTCTATTCACAGTTAGGGCACAGTTAGTACAATCAAGGCTTTATTAGTGATATTACATAAATACTCATGTTTCATGTCTTGTTTCTTATGTAATCATCTGAATGCTCGATTAGACTACCACCTTGTGTTTCACATTAGGTCATCAATAATCATACATAATAAAAATGATCTGAATGCATACTTGCTGTGTGAGAGTTACCAGATGTAATCCCCCACACTTTAGGGCTCCTCACCTTGGCCTGTTGTGTGGGTTTCATCACGTGGGAAAACTGGGATCTTCATACCTCTCAACGCAGGTTTACAGTGGCCCTTAAGATAGAGTGGATGTGGACAGGATGATTCCACTAATGGGAGAGTATAGGAGCAGAGGCCATAGCCTCAGAATAAAAGGATGTACCTTTAGCAAAGAGATGAGGAGGAATTACTTTAGCCAGAGGGTGATGTTAAAATGTGGAATTCATTGGCACAGATGGCAGTGAAAGCCAAGTCAATGGATATTTTTAAGGCAGAGATTGACAGATTCATGATTAGTAAGAGTGTTAGGGGTTATGGGGAGAAGGCAGGAGAATGGGGTTGAGAGGGAAAGATAGATCAACCATAATTAAATGGCGGAGTAGATAGGATGATTCTACTCCTAGAACTTATGAACGCAATTTGGTAACCTCCCTGAAGAACATTGAAAAGGGTACATTTTAGTGAAAACTAGGGAATTTTATTTTAAAATAACAAGTATAACATGTAAGCATAATATTAATACTTTATCATTCCTTTTTCAATAGAGCACACACAAAATATTTTCCACTGTGTTTCAATGCTTTGTTTTGACTGTTGGCTCCAGTCATTTATTTCCCAAATGATAAAATTATCTCTGTTTATTCTACCAAATAGTGACCTGTGTGAGAGGAGAGGTGAATACCAAAGTTAAAGTATTGTATTTGAATGCGTGAAGTATAAAAATAAAGTGGATGAGCTTGAGGCTCAGTTAGATATTGGCAAGTATGATGTTGTGGGAATTACAGAGATATGGCTGCAAGAAGACCAGGGCTGGGAGCTGAATATTCAGGGGTATACGACCTATCGAAAAGACACACAGGTGGGCAGAGGGGGTGGGGTCGCTCTGCTGGTAAGGAATGATAGTCAGTCCCTTGCAAGGGGTGACATAGAATCAGCAGATGTAGAATCAGTTTGGACAGAACTGAGGAATTGTATGGGTACAATGGGAGTTATCTATAGGCCCCCAAACAGTAGCCTGGATATAGGGTGCCAGTTGAATCAAGAATTAAAATTGGCATGTCACAAAGGTAATGCTACAGTGGTTATGGGAGATTTCAACATGCAGGTAGACTGGGAAAATCAGCTTGGTAATGGACACCAAGAAAGGGAGTTTGTGGAGTGCCTCCGAGATGGATTCTTCGAACAGCTTGAACTGGAGCCTACCAGGGAGAAGGCAATTCTGGATTTAGTGTTGTGTAATGAACCGGATTTGATAAGGAAACTCAAGGTAAAAGAGCCATTTGGAGGTAGTGATCGTAATATAATGTTTTAATCTACAATTTGAGAGGGAGAAGGGAAAATCGGAAGTGTCATATTGCAGTTGAGCAACGGGGACTATGAAGGCATGAGGGAGGAGCTGGCCAGAGTTGACTGGAAAGACCCTAGCAGGGAAGAAGGTAGAACAACGATGGCCGGTATTTCTGCGAATAATACAGAAGGTGCAGGATCAGTTCATTCCTAAGAGGAAGAAAGATTCTAAGGGGAGTAAGAGGCGACCGTGGCTGACAAAGGAAGTCAAGGACAGTATAAAAATAAAAGAGAAGAAGTATAACATAGCAAAGAAGAGTGGGAAGCCAGAGGATTGGGACTATTTTAAACAGCAACAGAAGATAACTAAAAAGGCAATACGGGGAGAAAAGATGAGGTACGAAGGTAAGCTAGCCAAGAATATAAAGGAGGATAGTAAAAGGTATGTGAAGAGGAAAAAAATAGTTAAGACAAATGTGGGTCCCCTGAAGACAGAAGCAGGTGAATTTATAATGGGGAACAAAGAAATGGCAGACGAGTTGAACCGGTACTTTGGATCTGTCTTCACTAAGGAAGACACAAACAATCTCCCACATGTACAGTGGACAGAGGTCCGAGGGTGACGGAGGAACTGAAGGAAATTCACATTAGGCAGGAAATGGTGTTGGGTAGACTGATGGGACTGAAGGCTGATAAATCCCCAGGGCCTGATGGTCTGCATCCCAGGGTACTTAAGGAAGTGGCTCTAGAAATCGTGGACGCATTGGTGATCATTTTCCAATGTTCTATAGATTCAGGATCAGATCCTGTGGATTGGAGGGTAGCTAATGTTATCCCACTTTTTAAGAAAGGAGGGAGAGAGAAAACGGGAAATTATAGACCAGTTAGTCTGACATCAGTGGTGGGGAAGATGCTGGAGTCAATAATAAAAGAAGAAATTGCGAAACATTTGGATAGCAGTAACAGGATCGTTCTGAGTCAGCAAGGATTTACAAAGGGGAAATCATGCTTGACTAATCTTCTGGAATTTTAAGAGGATGTAACTAGGAAAATGGACAAGGGAGAGCCAGTGGATGTAGTGTACCTGGATTTTCAGAAAGCCTTTGATAAGGTCCCACATAGGAGATTAGTGGGCAAAATTAGAGCACATGATATTGGGGGTAGGGTACTGACATGGATAGAAAATTGGTTGGCAGACAGGAAGCAAAGAGTGGGGATAAATGGGTCCCTTTCAGAATGGCAGGCAGTGACTACTGGGGTACAGCAAGGCTCGGTGCTGGGACCGCAGCTATTTACAATACACATTAATGACTTAGATGAAGGGATTAAATGTAACATTAGCAAATTTGCAGACGCCACAAAGCTGGGTGGCAGTGTGAACAGTGAGGAGGATGCTATGAGGATGCACGGTGACTTGGACAGGTTGTGTGAGTGGGCAGATGCATGGCAGATGCAGTTTAATGTGGATAAGTGTGAGGTTATCCACTTTGGTGGTAAGAACAGGAAGGCCAATTATTATCTGAATGGTGTCAAGTTAGGAAATGGGGAAGTATAAAGAGATCTGGATGTCCTTGTTCATCAGTCACTTAAAGTAAGCATGTAGGTACAGCTGGTAGTGAAGAAAGCTAATGGCATGTTGACCTTCATAACAAGAGGAGTTGAGTATAGGAGCAAAGAGGTCCTTCTGCAGTTGAACAGGGGCTTAGTGAGACCGCACCTGGAGTACTGTGTGCAGTTTTGGTCTCCAAATTTGAGGAAGGACATTCTTGAAATTGAGGGAGTGCAGCGTAGGTTTACTAGGTTAATTACTGGAATGGCGGGACTGTGGTATGTTGAAAGGCTGGAGTGACTGGGCTTGTATACGCTGGAATTTAGAAGGTTGAGAGGTGATCTTATTGAAACATACAAGATTATTAAGGGATTGGACACGTTAGAGGCAGGAAACATGTTCCCAATATTGGGGGAGTCCAGAACCAGGGGCCACAGTTTAAGAATAAGGGGTAGGCCATTTAGAACAGAGATGAGGAAACACTTTTTCAGTCAGAGAGTTGTAAATCTGTGGAATTCTCTGCCTCAGAAGGCAGTGGAGGGCAATTCTCTGGATGCTTTCAAGAGAGAGTTAGATAGAGCTCTTAATGACAACAGAGTCAGGGGCTATGAGGAGGGGGCAGGAATGGGGAACTGATTGTGGATGATCAGCCATGATCACATTGAATGGTGGTGCTGGTTCGAAGGGCCGAATGACCTACTCCTGCACCTATTGTCTATTGTCTATTGTCAAACCAAGAGCAATCTTAATAGGTTTAAACAAAGTAAAATTTGATGCGTGAAGAGTAATCAGGATTACTGAGTTCTGCTTATATCGGCCTGAAAAGTTACCAGTTATCTTCCGGAGGAACTCAATAGGTCAGGTAGCAGCTGTAGGTCAATAGGTCAGGTAGCAGCTGTAGGTCAATAGGTCAGGTAGCAGCTGTAGGTCAATAGGTCAGGTAGCAGCTGTAGAGGGGAGAAAGGACAGTAACGTATTATGGCGAGACCCTTCATCAGGACTGAAAGAGTCGAAGGGAGATAGCCAGAATAAAGAGGTGGTGGGGAGGGGTAGGGCAAGAGCTGGCAGGTGACAGACGGATGCAGGTGAGGAGGGGTTCATTGACAGATGTCGTCAGGTGGGGAAGGGTAGGGTGGAGATAGAAACAGAGGTTCGGAACCAAAAACAGTCTGTATATTATGGAATCTGATGAGAAAGGAAGAGTGGAACAAATAAAGTACTGATAGTGGACTGATGGAAACAATGGGAGTGGGGGTTGGTGGGGGGGGGGGGGGGGGTCTAAGCAAGAGGTTACTTGGAATTTGAGAACTCAATGTTCATGTTGTTAGGTTATAAAACTATGTTAACCGAACAATCCCCAAGATCATTTTCGTAAACCTCATCTGGACCCTTTCCAGCACATCCCTCCTGAAGATATGTGGCCCAAAACTGCTCACAATACTCCAAATGTGGTCTGGCAAGTGCCTTATACAGCCTTAGCATTACATCCATATTTTTATATTCTAGTCCTCTCAAAATGAATACTTACATTGCAATCGCCTTCCTTACTGCCAATACAACCTGCAAATTAACCTTTTGGGAATCCTGCACTAGCACTCCCAGGTCCTTTTGCACCTCTGATTTCCGAATCCTCTCCCCGTTTAGAAAATGATCTTTATTCCTACTTTATTCCTGCCACCAGTGTGCATGATCACACACTTTGCATCACTGTATTCCATCTGCCACTTCTTTGCTCACTCTCCCAACCTGTCGAAGTCTTTCTGTAAACTCCCTGCTTCCTCCGCACTACCAGCCCCTCTTTGTATCATCTGCAAACTTAGCCACAAAGTCATCAATTTCATCATCTGAATCATGATGACAATTTATCCTTGTCTTTACTTTTATTTATAATGAATGATCTCTTGTTATCCACTTTGCTGCTGTAACACTATAAATTTCCCCTGGTGTGGGACGAATAAAGGAATATATTATTATTATTATTATTATTATTATTATTATTATTATTATTATTATTATTATTATTATTATTATTATTATTATTATTATTATTATTATTATTATTATTATTATTATTATTATTATTATTATTAATAATAATATACAATGTGAAGAATAGTGGGCTCAACACTGACTCCTGAGGAACACCACTAGTCACTAGGAGCCAACCAGATAAAGCCCCCTTTATTTCCACTCTTGGCCTTTGCCATTCAGCCAATCTTCCCCAAAATTCCTCAAAATGGCGGCGCTGCCCTAGCAGCTGCGGCTTACCTGCGGTTCATTTGTCTTTGTGTTTTGTTGTTTTTTTGTCTTAATTGTAGATGTGATGTCGTGTTTTTGTGGTTGTGTACTATGTGTGTGTATGTGGGGGGAACTGTAAAATTGTAAATGTGTCCCTTCCGAACGGAGACCCAACCTTTGTTTTCTGGGTGGTGTCTCCGTTCCTGCTGCGGCCTACCATCGGCCCAACTCCTGGAGCTGGCAGCCACCAGGGCTCTGGTTCGCAGAGCCCGCGGACCGGAGTCACCATCAGCGGAGCCGACCGGACTCACCATCAGCGGAGCCGGCCGTCCTCGGAGGCTGCGGGAGCGGCTGCGACTCGCCTTAGGCTCGGGCCGCGTGGATGCCGACATCGGGAGCTCCGGCAGCGGCAGCGTGTTTGCCCGCCCCGAATCGCGAGGCCTGGGTCGGCCTGCCGCGAACATTTCACCATCCGGCGCGGCCTGAAATAGGCCGCGGGATTTTTCTCTGCTCGGCGGGGGCTTCAATGTCGGGAGCCACGACCGCCCCAACGTGCAGCAACAGCGGCAGCGTGTTCGCCCGCCCCGGATCGCGGGGCTTGGGTTGGCCCGCCGCGGACCTTTCACCGTCCGGCGTGGCCTGGAACCACAACAGCCTGACCGCGGGAGAAGACGGCAGGGGAATGGAAAAGACATTCTGGCCTTCCATCACAGTGAGGAGGGGACTGGAGGAGACTCACTGTTATGGATGTTTCTTTTTTTTGTGTGTTGGTTGGGGTTGTGTAATTTGCTTATTTTATTGCTTTTATTGTTGGACTGTGGGTGACTAAATTTCGTCCAAAAAACTTGTTTTTTGGATGACAAATAAAGATATCTTGAATCTATCTTGAATCTTGAATCTTGAATCTTCTATCCATGTTAGTATCTTCCCTCTAATACCATGGGCTTTTGTCTAGCTTAGCAGCCTCACGTGCAGTACCTTATCAAAGGCCTTCTCAAATCCACTCTAATGATTCTTGAAAGATCACTTCTAATGCCTCCACTTTCTCTAAAACTACCTCTTTTAGAACCCTGGGATGCAGCCCGTCTGGTCCAGATGACTTCTCTACCTTCAGACCTTTCAGCATCCTAAGTACCTTCTCCTAAAGGGGCTGTCCCAGTTCGGTGATTTTTAAGGCGACTACAGGCGACTAGGCTGTCGCCGCACAGTCGCTGGTGTGTCGTGGGGTGTCGTGGGCATGGTCGTGAGTAGTCTCCAAAAAGTCATAGCTTTTCTCGGGTGGCCACAGAAATTTCTCCCTGCTCGAAAATTTTCGGCGACTACTGGCTTGACGCCAATGATCGTAGCTTGTCGTCTCCTGTCGTGGGCGCTGTCGTAGATTGTCACCAGGTGACTTAGGCTGTCGCCGATGCTGACGAAGGTTATCCACATAAGAATTTTGTTTGTTTGAATAAAGTAAATTTTGGACATTTTGACAAAAGATTGATGTTTGAAGTTATTGTATTTCAGAATAGTTTCTCATGGCATCTCTTTCAAATATCTTAATTTCATTTATTTCGACCAATAAAACAAACACAAACACAATCACTGCACTGCATTGAAAAGCTAAATGTTTTCATTTATGTTGACATGGCACTGCATTGGGTCTCTTCAGGGACAAGGGCTTCAACCACACAGACCACTTCTTGGGCTTCTTCTTCCCCATTCTTCTTGTCCTTCTGTCTGCAGAATTTTAAGCATGAGGGCTGCTGCAAGCAGCAGGGCTTGTTCTACTTGGAAGAGCAATGCCATCATATGTTGCTCCATGGCAGTCATGAAGCAGAATGATTGGAAACCCTACCCACACCCCTTTGGCGCCAAAATTACGTGAAATGGCTACAGTTGTCATCAGTTGTGACCGACAGGGTCGTAGCTTGTCAAGGGTGGACTTCCTTGTCGTAGCTTGTCGTAGGCGCTGTCCTAAGTCGTGATGACAGGGTCGCCGGTTGTCGGTAGCTTGCCATCGACTAGATGGTAGGTTGTCGTAGTTTGTCGTAGACATTGTCGTAGGGGGAGTCCAGTCGCCGGTTTTTCGGCGATCTGCTACGACTTTGACAGTCGCAGGCAGTCGTCTTAAAAATTGCCAAATTGGGACAGGCCCTTTAGTAATAGCAACTCCACTAACTTCTTTCCCCTGACTCTCTTGAATTTCTGGTGTGTTGCTGGTATCTTCTGCTGTGAAGACTGCTGCAGAAAAAAAAGTGTTCAATTAGTCTGCCATTTCTTTATTGCCCAATACTAATCCTCCATCGTCATTTTCCAGCAGTTCAATTTCAGTTCTTGCCTCTCTTTTTACTCTGTTTATTTGAATAAACTTTTGGTATTGTCTTTTATATTATTTACTAGATTAAGTGGACCCATTGGGCCCAAACCTCTCCAGCATTGGTGCAGCACCCTCTTCTCCCCCCTCCCTCCCCCCTCCCTCCCCCCTCCCTCCCCCCTCCCTCCTCCCTCCCCCTTCCTCCTCCCCTCCCTCCCCCTCCCCTCCCCACCTTCCCCTTCCCCTCCCCCAATCCATCCCCCTCAACCCCCCTTATCCTCCCTCCACCCCCCCTCCCTCCCTCCCCCTCCCCCCCCAGGAGATAGATTTAAACTTTAAAATGTGAATAACTTAAAAAAGAACCGATTTCAATGATACTTCCTCCATTAGCACCGAAGGGACGGCGGTGAGTAAGGTGGGCCTAAAATTGTCATGCTATCATGTACTGTTTTGGCTGTAGTTCAGGAACAAACAAACAAACAAACAAACGAGAGTTTTAGTATATAGATATCACGGCTTGTGCATTCTCATTAAAATTGTTAATATCGATGACAAACAGCAATGGGCCCAGTACTGATACCTGAGGCACAGGCCTCTAGTCAGTAAAACAACCTTCTACCTCACCCTTTGCTTCCTACCATAAAGTCAATTCTATATCCAGTTAGCTAGCTCTGTCTGGATCCCATATGATTTAACTTTCCAGGGCAAGGGCACCATGCGGAACCATATCAAAGTCCTTGCTGAAGTCCATATGGACATCTATGCCCCTGCCCTGGACAACCTCTTTGGTTACTTCTTCAAAAATCCCAATTAAACTCGTGAGATAGTATCTCTAATGTACAAAATCATGCTGGCTATCTCTAATCAACTCCTGTCTTTCCAAATTCATCTATTTCTTGTCCCTCAGAATCCTCTCCAACAACCTTCCTACGATAGATGTCAAGCTTACTGGTTCATAGCTCCCAGGGCTTTATTTGCAGCCCCTCTTAAATAGAGGCACAACATTAGCTACTCTCCAATCTTCCGGCACCTCACTCATGTCGAACAATGAATCAAATATCACTGCCAAGACTCCTGCAATTTCTTTTCCTGCTTCTCGCAGTCTCAATGGATGTATCTGATCAGGCCCAGGAGATATATCTACCTGCATGTGTCCTAGCACATCCAGCACTTCCTCGACCATAATCTCCATTATCCATCCCCAGTTCCCTAGTCTTCACGTCTTTCTCCTTGTAAAAAAGATGAGGAAAAATATGCATTGAGAACTTTGTCCATCTTCTGCAACTCCACATATAATGGTTTCTGAGTTTTGGTTTCTGAGGGGCCCTACTTTTTCTCTAGTGACCCCTTTTCCCTTAATAAATTTATAAAATCTTTTTGAATTCTCCTAATCATACATGAACGATAATTGAAACTTACATGCTATTGGGCATAGACACAAAATGCGGGAGTAACTCAGCGGGTCAGGCAGCATCTCTTGAGAAAAGGAATAGGTGACGTTTTGGGTCGAGACCCTTCTTCAGACATTATTTTGTGTCTATCTTCGGTGTAAACCAGCATCTGCAGTTCCTTCCTGCACATGCTATTGGGCAGGATTGTCATATATATCATGACAAAGTGTTTACAAGAAGAATATGGGAGAATTAAGATGGGGCAAAGGAAAATTCAATAGTTATGCATTCAACTGAAATCTTTCATTTTCAACATAATTATTGTGTGATTTAATTTTGAGGTTGGAGTGTAAGAGTGCGTCCAGTGGAGGTGGGGTGCAGGGGCTTTGTAGCCAGTTCCACTGCAAGGCTCCTGAGGGAAGTTGGAGTCAGAGGGCAGGCCCAAAGGAGGGCAATCAAAGAACTTGCAAATGCTGCCGAACGGAGCAGTCACTGGCTGTGGCTGAAAAGAAAAGACACTGTCTGGGCTGCCACGTGACCATCTTGAGGCTAACCATAAGACACACACCCAGGTCTGATCACCCTGCGGTGGGCCTGCCTCGACTGAGGGTGTCTTGTGATAAAAGGCCGAAACACCCAGTGATGTTGAGGTACACAACTGAAGATTGACTTCAGATGAGACTGGATGTTTCTTTTTTTGTGTGTTTTTGGGGTTGTGTAATTTGCCTATTTTAATGCTTTATTGTGTAATCTGCCTATTTTAGTGCTTTTATTGTTGGACTGTGGGTGACTGAATTTCGTCCAAAAAACTTTTTTGGATGACAAATAAAGCTATCTTGAATCTTGAATCTTGAATCTTGAAGATGTGTCTGAATGGTAGCAACATTACCTAGTGATCACCCCCCAAGAACAACACCAGTCAATTGTAGTGCAAACCTTAGGGATTGTAACATCTAGTCCTACTAATCAATCTGAACATCTGGATCAAACCAGTGACCGCTGCGAAAGGGCAGCTGACAACCAGGGAAAGACCTCGTGACGGCTTGGAGAGACTGCTGACTGGAGGGAATAGACCCCACCGGGGCTGGCATGGGCTAGCTCCCCATGCTGGCAGGATCCATCGCTAGTCAGCGTCTTGGTTCCACCCATATATTGCTACGAAAAAGTCACAACAAAGAATACCCCTTGAGTCTGCGAGAGCGGGGGCGGAAGATGACTCATCGACAGACCACACGGCAACGGACCCAGGAACGGAATCGACTATGAATCAAACAACTAGCACAGAAATTGACAGAGCAGCAGCGCCGGCTGGACACAAGCTACGAAGCTGCATCTGTGGCTGGGAAAAGATAACATCAGAGAAAGGTCTCAAGATCCAACAGGGCAGGAAAAAGTGCCTGGGAGAGCTTGGTGAGGGGCCTCGCATTGACCATTACTTCCTAAGAGGTAGGTCAAATCAGTCGAGTGAAGCCCAGTGGCAGGATAATCACCACAGTCCACAGGGTATCAGCACCCCAGGTGAAGCTCAACCAAGTATAGTCCCACCAACGGACATGAGTCCAGAGCCCAACCAGCCACAGTCAGCGGTAGAGAGGAAGATGGAAGGAAAAAAGCCTCAAATCTTGTGGCCTAAAACCTGCCAGAGGAAAGAGTGGGAGACCATTAACACTGACCTCGTTCATCTTCTAGAAGGATTGAAGGGATGTGTAGAAAGAAAACTGGAGAAGATGGGAGACATCGTTTACAACTATGGGGCGGAGAGATTTGGGGTGAAGGTCAAGAAACAGAGGACACAGAAGGAACTATCACTCCAGTACAAGTCCAGGAGGCAGCAGGAGATAAAAAGACTGGTGAAGGAAAGGAGGCAGCTGAGAAAACAGTGGAGGAAGGCCACAGAGGCAGAAAGGAAAGGACTAGAGGCACTGCAGGCAGACGTAATGCAGCGCCTGGCAATCCTGCGAAGAGCAGAATGCCTGAGAAAGCAACACAAGAAGAAAGAACGGGCAAGGACAGGCTTTTACAGAGATCCATATAAGTTTGTCAAAAGCCTCTTTGTCAAGGAGAAGAGCGGGATCCTGAAAGTACCTGTAAGGGAACTGGAGGAGCACCTGAGGAAGACGTACTCCGACAACCTGAGGCATGAGCCAGTCACCATTCCAGACGACATGCCACCTATTCACCCACCTGAGCACCAGATGGACACAAGGCCTCCTACATGGAAGGAGGTGGAGAACACAGTTAAACGAGCAAGGTCAGCATCAGCCCCAGGGCCCAATGGCATTCCATACAGGCTCTATAAGAACACTCCTGGTGTCCTGAAATACCTCTGGAAGTTAATGAAAGTGGCGTGGGGGAAAGGAATCATACCTAAGGCATGGCGAATGGCAGGAGGGATCCTAATTCCCAAAGAAAAGAACTCCTCAACCATTAGCCAATTCCGCCAGATCAGCCTTCTGAATGTGGAAGGAAAGACCTTCTTTGGTGTTGTGGCCCAAAGACTATCAGCGTTTTTGCAGAGCAACAACTTCATTGACACGTCAGTGCAGAAAGCAGGGGCACGTGGTTTTTCAGGATGTCTGGAACATGCAAATGTCATCTGGCACCAGATACAAATTGCCAAAAAAGAAAAGAGAGATCTGCACGTGGTTTTCTTAGATCTTGCCAATGCCTTTGGTTCGGTGCCCCATGAGACTCTTTGGGCAGCTTTTAACTTCTTCCAGGTCCCAGAGGTCACCACAAAGCTGGTAAAAGCTTACTTCCAGGACCTCCAGTTCTGCATCACAACACAGGACAACACCACCGCCTGGCGGCACCTTGAGATAGGCATAATGGCAGGCTGTACCATCTCTCCTCTGATGTTTACCATGGCAATGGAGCTAATCATTCGAGCATCACGATGGGTAGTTGGAGGGGAACACTTGAAGAGTGGGCTGCGTCTTCCTCCAATCAGGACGTATATGGATGACATGACCACTATAACAACAACAAAAGCATGCACCAAACGCCTGCTGGATAAACTCCAGGAAAACATCAAATGGGCACGAATGGAGATTAAACCCAGCAAGTCCTGCAGTCCATGGGTGCAGGGGCTTTGTAGCCAGTTCCACTGCAAGGCTCCTGAGGGAAGTTGGAGTCAGAGGGCAGGCCCAAAGGAGGGCAATCAAAGAACTTGCAAATGCTGCCGAACGGAGCAATCACTGGCTGTGGCTGAAAAGAAAAGATACTGTCTGGGCTGCCACATGACCATCTTGAGGCTAACCATAAGACACACACACAGGTCTGATCACCCTGCGGTGGGCCTGCCTCGACTGAGGGTGTCTTGTGGTAAAAGGCCGAAACACCCAGTGATGTTGAGGTACACAACTGAAGATGTGTCTGAATGGTAGCAACATTACCTAGTGGTCACCCCCCAAGAACAACACCAGTCAATTGTAGTGCAAACCTTAGGGATTGTAACATCTAGTCCTACTAATCAATCTAAAGTGAATTGAACAACTTGATTTTATAACAATATTCACAAGAATAGTCAGTTACATCAAACTCATTGCTGCCTTCATGGGTGATTCTAATTTTAACTTTCCATTCTTTATCAATGATAATGAAAACTAAAGATGTCTAGATTACAGATTTTAATTTTTGGATTCCGCGACTTTAGCATAAAAAACATGTATAAGCAATGTTTCAACAAGGTAAGATGCACAAATAAGTTCTGGTCATCCCGGCATGGTTTCAAAGATACATTTTGCATAGGTCCAAAGATAAATACAAACCACATATGTTATTGAAGTATAGATTTATTTGCGATTTTAAATCTTTCAATGACCACTAAACAAGACCAAAAATAGGCTAAGTGGTGAATTTTGTTATCAATATTTTATGCTTGCAACATCCTGTTCAAGATAATCCATATGTATTGAAATTTGTAAAGTAAAGAAATGTTATAAACCAGATTAAAATATTAAATAATACAATGTTTATAAATCTGCTGATACCGACTGACTGGCAGTACAACAAATAAAACATTTAGTACTAATATATCGAGGATCGTGTGCATAACACCCACATCATGTTATGTCTTTATTATTTTTCTTTAAAATCAACTGAAGAATACTGCTGAAAATCGAACAGATTTCCTTAATGAGTCCTTTACACATGCCAAAAGCTATTATAAAATATCACATTTCATTCAACAGAAGCATGTGCAAATAGTTCAGCACAGCAAATGGGCAGAATAATGACTCTATCTCAATGTTTTGTAGAAGGATTAAAAAGGTTCAAGGAACCTTCTTGCCTTCAATTTCCCTGCAAAAGAAGCAAATCATGGTATAAATGAGACAGGATATAATTGTAACAGTTCCAGTTTATTTGAATGCATCCATAACATTTCCCAATAGATGAGCACAGTTTTGCAACAAAACATAATTTTCAAACCAGCTGCCATTTCCAAGATATTACGAAGAAAAAGCCTAAAAAAAACAAAACCAAAATTCTGATTAACTATTGGGTTTGTACATCTTTTGAATTTAACAGCATATTTAATACTGAGATTGATGTGTTTTGGGCATATTGGAGATTGGAGGACATCTTTTTTAAACTTGAAAGTGGATGAGGCATAAGATTAGCCATGATCTTATTGAATGGAGTAGGATCAAAGAAAAGTATGGGACATCTGTTCTTCAATTTCTTTGACTTGATGATTTTGATTCATTAAAAAAATGTCCCAGGCATTCAGAAAGTATTCAGAAGCCTTCACTTTTTCCACATTTTGCTATGTTACAGCCTTATTTTAAAATGGATTAAATTAATTTTTTTATCATCATTCTACACACAATACCATAATAAAAAATGAAAACAGGTGTTTAGAAATTTTAGTAATTAAAAAGAAATAACTGAAATATCACATTTACATAAGTATTCAGACCCTTTACTCAATACTTTGTTAAGGGGATGACAGCCTCAAGTCTTCTTGGGTATGACACTACAAGCTTGGCACACCTGTATTTGAGTAATTTCTCCCATTCTTCTCTGCAGATCCTCTCAAGCTCTGTCGGATTGGATGGGGAGCATCGATGCACAGCTATTTTCAGATCCTCCAGAGATGTTTGATTCGGGTTCAAGTCCAGGCTCTGGCTGGGCCACTCAAAGACATTCACAGACTTGTCACAAAGCCACTCCTGCATTGTCTTGGCTGTGTGCTTAGGGTCATTGTCCTGTTGGAAGGTGAACCTCCGCCCCAGTCTGAGGTCCAGAACGCTCTGGAGCAGGTTTTCATCAAGAATCTCTCTGAACTTTGCTCCGTTCATCTTTCCCTCGATCCTGACTAGTCTCCCAGTTCCTGCTGCTGAAAAACATCCCCACAGCATGATGCTGCCTCCACTATGCTTCACCGTAAGTAAGGTATTGGCCAGGTGATGAGCGGTGCCGCTTGGCATTCTGGCCAAAGAGTTTAATCTTGGTTTCATCAGATCAGAGAATCTTGTTTCTTATGGTCTGAGAGTCTTTAGGTGCCTTTTGGCAAACTCCAAGCGGGCTGTCATGTGCCTTTTACTGAGGAGTGGCTTCCGTCTGGCCACTCTACCATAAAGGTCTGATTGGTGGAGAGCTGCAGATATAGTTGTCCTTCTGGAAGGTTCTCCCATGTTCACAGACGAACTCTGGAGCTCTGTCAGAGTGACCATCGGGTTCTTGGTCACCTCCCTGACCAAGGCCCTTCTCCCCGATTGCTCAGTTTGGCCGGGCGGCCAGCACTATGAAGATTCCTGGTGGTTCCAAAGTTCTTCCATTTAAGAATGACGGAGGCCACTGTGCTGTTCGGGACCTGCAATGCTGCAGAATTTTTTTTATACCCTTCCCCAGATCTGTGTCTTGACACAATCCTGTCTCGGAGGTCTATCGAGAATTCCTTCGTCTTCATGGCTTGGTTTTTCTCTGACATGCACTGTCAACTGTGGGGCCTTATATAGATAGATGTGAGCCTTTCCAAATCATGTCCAATCAATTTAATTTACCACTGGTGGATGCCAATCAAGTTGTAGAAACATCTCAAGGATAATCATGGAACAGGATGTTCAATTTTGAGTGTCATAGCAATGGGTCTGAATACTTATGTAAATGTGATATGTCAGTTATTTCTTTTTAATTACTTTGCAAACATTTCTAAACACCTGTTTTCACTTTTTTATTATGGGGTTTTGTGTGCAGATTGATGATTAAAAAAAAGAATTTATTCCATTTTTAAATAAGGCTGTAATGTGGCAAAATGTGGAAAAAGTGAAGGGGTTTTCTGAATGCACTGTAGCAGATAACTCCCCAACATTTCTTTGAAGCATGTCTTGGAACCTATTGTGTTTAGCACAGGGCCTCAATCGAATGTGCCATTTGGAAGATAGCACCTCTGACAGTGCAGCACTAGGCCAATATTACATTTGAATGTCATGCAAATTTTTTGTGTCCAGGACTCCAGAGTTGGATTCAGAAATTAGGACCTGCTTCAGAGGCAATCTTCTGGTTCACTGAGTTACAATTGTCTGTCCATGGAAACAGTCATCGAGGAGGAGTCGTGCCAATTTCAACCACCATCTGTCAGCACAAGAGGGAAGATTACAGGACATTCATTATTGTTACCAGGAAGTAGCCTCGTTTTCTTCAGAAAATTTACAAAAGGAATGCCAGTGATCAAGACCTGAATTGCAATACCCTAGTTTTTTCATCTTGACAGATTGTTTAGTTGATCCCTGCATGTGAAATCCTTGGAGGTCAAATGGTAAGTTGGTATCAATTTAAGGAGCAAGGGCATTTCGCCCCTTAATTCAAGAAAAAAAATGGTCAAGGTAGATCTACATGAGATATCCCGACATATAACAAAAGATGACTATAGTCAAAGGGGGTAAATTGGATAATGTCAAACAAAAATAGATGATTGCCCACTGCCAGGATGTGTGTGGAGACTGCTGTTTTGAGAAACAAAGTCAAGCTGGAGGTTTGGGTTTCCATTGACATTTTCTTGCTCAAGTGTAAATCTGCCTGACTCTGAAAGTTAGAGAAAAGCACAAGGAAATGTTGCTATTAATGGTAACCAATTCGTACAATAAAGTGGTTTAGTCCATATTACTGGATGACAGTCTAATTATTAACACAACAAAAATCAAAACAATTAAATGTAATAGTCATATATTCTACGGTAGGAAGAAACCAGTAGCACTAAATCTGTGAGAAGACAGTGTACAGTCACTAAATCTGTAAGACTTCCAGCTCGAGAACATTGTACACCTACACAACGATTTTATCTCCATCACAGTCAGCTATATCTTTAATGAGTCAAAATGTGTTTTTTTTCAGCATTTCCTTGTCAAATCCCCAACACCAATCCAAGTAAAAGCCAATTAATGCACTTAACAAAAAAAACATTGCACTTCTGCAGCACTTTTAATGATAATTTATAGGCTTTAAAGTACTATTACTGTCACTGTTGTGAAGCAGATATCACAGCAGACACAAGCACCAATATGATAATGACTGGATAACCTGTTTTCAGATGTTAATTGAGGGATAAATCAGGCCATTGTGGGTGACTTAAGGAAATATAAAATAGTACTGCAGGATATTTATATCCACACAGAGAACAGTCGGGGCCCTCAATTTGCAGGAGTGATGCAGCTGTTATAGGCCCGGGTTCAATCCTGTACTCATGTACCACTTGTGTAGAGTTTGCATGTTCTCCCTGTGTCTGCATGCGAGCATTTCCCCCAAATGCTCCAGAACCCACAGGCGTGTCGGTTTGTAGGTTAATTGGCCTTTAAATTGCCCCTAGTGTGTAGGGAGTGGATCCAAAATTATGATAACACTGATGTAGCGCGAATGGGTAATCAATGGTTGGCGTGGACTCAGTAGGCCGAAGGGCCCATTTCCATGCTTTATCTCTCAAATAAATTAAACTAAACACTCTATCAAGGGCATCAGCTCCAAGCATGCAATGGTCCATCATTCCTTGCATGATTGCTAAAGCCCTTCCCATTTGTCTGCCTGATCTCAATTGCATTTGTTGCAGAGTGCATTAGATGGGGGAAACCAAATCTTACCTTTGCCTTTAAATTGCACCAGTGATAGATTAGAGATCTGATATGGTTAGAATCAAAAGAGATTAAGGGCCAGATTTTGCATCTTCCTGGAAGTGATTGTTCCTTCCCACTGAGCTGGCTTCAAATAAAATAACCAGCCTCCCAGCACATATCCGTTTTAGTAAAACAGCGATTGGCAGAATTATGTCAAGTTTGCAAAGTTTATTTTATTTTTTGACATGTTCGCTATGTTGAAGGAAATACTGATTTTGTTTAAGATGTAAATGCAGTTTTTAAAGGACTAATTTGGCACTGACAGAATGAAGTGGGTATTGCTAATGATAGACACCAAATGGTGGAATAACTCTGTAGAAAAGGGATAGGTGACAAGATTATTCCTCAGATTGAGAGTCAGGGGAGAGGGAAACTAGAGGTAGGAAATGGTACAGAAATATACAGAGCCAGCACCAATGACACAGGAAAGATGAAGCCCACAATGGTCCATTGTCGGCTGTGGAAGAGGTGATAATGAAGGGATACGAACAGTGAAACTAGCAGGACTACCAGGGTGGGGAGGGACGGAGACAGGGAATGCAAGGGTTACTTGAAATTAGAGAAATTGCCAATGATAGACACAAAATGAGCAGTGGGTCAGGCAGCATCCCTGGAGAACATGGATAGCCAATGTTTTGGGTCGGCAGCCTTCCTCATTGGGTATTGCCAATGCTGTCTCTGATCAGCCTGGCAAAGCAAAGCTGTCACAGTATCAGAGAGCTTCAACTTTACAGATGCAAACATTGCATCAGGAAAACTAGTCTTTAATACCAATTGTGAATGACAACTGCGCTTAATTGTGGAATAGTTCAGACATAAAAACAAAGTATAACAATTCTCACACCCGAGAGCTTATGAGATTCAGTTAATGGAGATGTAAGAGACCACAGATGCCTTTTAGTTTGTTTGTTTATTAATTATTGTCACATGTACTGAGATACAGTGAAAAGCTTTTGTTGGTGTACTATCCAGTCAAAAAAAGACCACATATAAATAAAATCAAGCCATCAACAATGCAAAGATAAAGGATAAATGGTACAACATTTACTGCAAATGCATAACATTGAAGTCCGATAAAGTCTGATTAAAGAAAGTTGAATGGTTTCCAATGAGGTAGATGGGAGGTCTGGACCACACTCTTGCCGTTCAGAGGACCATTCAGTTGCCTGATAACTGCTGGGAAGAAATTGTTCCTGAATCTGGAGTTTTCAAACTTCTGTATCTCCTGCCGGATGGAAGAGCAGTGGGGTGAGACTGGACCTTGATTATGCTGAAGGTAGACACAAAATGCTGGAGTAACTCAGCGGGACAGGCAGCATCTCTGGAGAGAAGGAATGGTTGATGTTTCGGGTCGAAACCCTTCTTCAGACTGAATTATGCAGGTGGCCTTGGCAAGGCAGTGTGCAGTGTACATGGAATCAATGGAAGGGAGGCTGGTTTGTGTGATGGTCAGGGCTACGCCCACAACTCTCTATAATTTCTTGCGGTTGTGGATGGGGATGTTCCCAAACCAGGCTGCGATGCATCCTAATAAGATGCTTTCTGTGGTGCATCTGTAGAAGTTGATGAGGGCTGTTGGCGATGTGCCGAACCTCCTTAGCTTCCAAAGGAAGTACAGGTGCTGGTGTGCTTCCTTGGCCATTGCTTTGATGTGGCTGGTCCAGGACAAGTTGCAAGTGGTATTTATTCCTAGGAACTTTAAGCTTTCAACCATCTCCACTCTGGTGCCATCAATATTGATTAGGATCCTGGAATCTTGCTGGAGATACTCAGCGGGTCGGGAAATCGGTCGATGGAGTTTTGAGTCAAGATGCTTCTTTGAATTGTTTGAAGAAGAGTCCTGACTGAAACATTATCTATTCCCTTCAACAGATACTGGCTAACCCTCTGAGCTCATCCAGCATTTTGTTTTTCGCTTGTTGGAATTAGTGGAGGGGAATTCTTTGCTGGGGCATGACTAACCCGCAATCTGCTACCTTCATCCTAAGTCCATAACCTTTCTTAGCCTCACAACTCACACCAAGAACCTTGGCCCATTCGTTGGCCATCATCTATCTGCTCCACGACTATTGACAGAGCCTGAATACATATATATATATATATATATCTATCTCTCTCTTTCTCTCTCTCTCTCTCTCTCTCTCTCTCTCTCTCTCTCTCTCTCTCTCTCTCTCTCTCTCTCTCTCTCTCTCTCTCTCTCTCTCTCTCTCTCTCTCTTCTCTCTCTCTCTCTCTCTCTCTCTCTCTCTCTCTCTCTCTCTCTCTCTCTCTCTCAAATTTCAACAACCTCATCTTCTCACCTTGATCACACCTTCACTTCCAAACACTGTCCTACTTGCACATACTGCTATTTCTCTCAAGACACTTCTTGTTGTGTCAGAGACATTCTAAAAGATATGATTTGCTGTCCCAAGCTACAGCTTGAAATGTGAAGACTCAATTCATAAATCTCACACAGTCAGTTGTCATAAGCCTCAGGGAAACAGACTCTTGGGATCTCATTGAGCACTCCCTGGTTTATTTGATGAAGGCACTCTATCAATTTCAAACATGAGTTCCACTGCCATCAGTGTCGGGTAACAGCACCACGAGAGTACCTTCATTAGAAAGGTTGCAGTGGTTCATGGTTGTGTCTTGATATCACCTTCGCAAGCATAATGTTTGGGTAATAAACAGTGGTCCTGACAGGAACATCCATACCATGTATACCCAGATATCTGTAAAGAATAAAAATATAATTATAATTTTAAAAAATGATGAAATCTTTGACTATGGTCCATTAAACCCCTTTCCCATTAACAATCACCAAGCACCATTGACATCCAACTACAAGATTTGTTTTCAATCAGAAAACCTTAGTGTAGTCTTTTGATGATAATGCTCTCATTGTCAGCAGTGGGGCTGTATTCACTGAAGATTAGAAACTTCAGCTTTCTTAACATCTTAAAGCGGCAACCAAAAGACAATCCTTCATAAGAAACCTATGCATCAGTAGCAGACAGCCAGCAAATGACTGTCAGTATAGCAGTTAATACTAGCAATAAATCAATTAATGTTGCAGTAAAATCATGTTTGTGGTAGACTGCCACAGACCAAATTGTAACGCCTTCATTTTACACAATCATTGTTTCTCTTACCTCCCAAATCAACTGTGATATCCCTTTAATCTTGCTTTGGGAACCTTAACCGTAGCGTATGTTATTTTTAGTTACGATTATACACAGAATATTCATGTAAAGGAGATTTCATTCTGTCGTAGCTAGGAGAGTTTAGATGAAAGCTGGGAAATGTAGACTGAGCTGCAAAGGGACATCAATAGCATACTAACTAGATACACTGCTACGCATTCCATCGGTCTTAGGTACAGCTGCCTTCTATTGATTGAGAATTTTTGCCTCAGGGGGCTAATGTTTTGCAGGGTCGTCTAGATCTTCAAAGCAATCTGCACTTTTACCAATTTCCCAATCATAGATGCATCAAGAGCATGACAGATGCTTTAGTCAGGAGCCCATGTATCTGCATAATACCCACAGCTGAGGAAGAAGGACTGTGTCATGGTGGTCCATCACTGGCTTACCTCGAGCACAGGGAATGATTGATTAGTGCAGCTAGACATTTGCTAAACATGATATGGCTTATTTATTGGCTGTGACACTCCTCCGAAACAGAAGAATTTGTGCATAAGTACTGATTCGAACACTTGTTCTGAAAAACAGAGGCCAACAGTGTAGTTACAGCACTGAAGAAGCATCAGGTTGGAGGAGCTGCCATCTTCTAAATGAGACATGAAATCAAGGATTCAACATCTCCGTCGGGTGGAGATAAAAATCATTTCCTGGTTGGATTTTGAAACACTTATTGCTGGAATCCTGGCCAATGATTATCCCTCTGTGACAGTGCTCCTTCCATTGGATGCTGCTCGAATCCGTATCACTGGCTCTCTGGCCAGGAGAGGCAGATCCCCAACATCATTGGTAAGAGCTGAGTCCAATTAGCTGATATTGATTGTTCGACCTGAACCTTGGCAGCCGACTCTTTATAAAACCCAGGCATTCCAGCCAGAAGGAAATTGAGAGAAGAAGCAGGAGAGAAAGAGGAAAAAAGAAAGCAAGAAAAGAGGGAGAGATAGACAAATGGACACCTCCCTGCTAGCTGTGTTCTCCTGTCGCAGATTTGAGGAAGACTAAGCCACTGAGACCACCAGCTCCACAGTGTGATCAAGAATGGACTGCTGAGAAGAAGCCCTGGACAACCAATGCGTCTACTGAGGCTGACTGAGTGGGTGGGGCAAGCCTGAGATACCAGTGCCTGTTCTGCCCATGGACAGTAAGGGACTGCGACCACACACAGAGGCAACAACTGAGCTGCCAGGATAACCCAGAGACTGCCAGTGCTGGGAAGAAGCCCTGGACAACCAACGCCTCTACTAAGGCTGACTGAGTGCCCAGGGGAAGCCTGAGGTGCCAGTACCTGTTCCTGCCATAAATAATATAGACATGAGTTCACTCTACTGCGAGTGTCGGTGCTGTGTGGTCACGGCTGAACCTGGTGTCATCCCTGATGCCATACTTCATATTTGGGTCTGTGAAGAGATTATCTGTTCATTATTATGTTGCTGTTTCCAAGAACTTGCTTTGTGTAAACTGTCTGATGTTCTTCACACAGCACTACTGTAATTGCACTTCAGGAATACTGCACTAGGTGTCTAATGCTTTGGGATATTTTGAAAGAAAGGTAAGAAAAAGCACCACAGCCATACAATTCTTTCCTGCAGTCTTGGACTATCAAGGTGGGACCAGTCTCTGGCCAGCAATGTGAAATTGTGGAGGTGTACACCAGTGGTCCATTTGTCCTTGAAATGTTTAATTTGCTCCAACCAAACAATCTACAGGACGTAAAGGAAGTTATCATGAAATGTAAGATGAAGGAACGAGGCATGACATGAGTGCTTATCCAGTGGAGCTTATCAATTTTGGACACTCTGCTATAGAAAGGATATTAAAGTTACACAGAATCAAATGTTAGAAATATAGCACTATGGTGCCAGAAGAGATAACTGACTGTAACAGAAGTTTGAGACATAGAGATTATTTCTAAAGGAGTAACAATGGCTAAGTGGTTTCATTGAGGTGAATAGAGAAAGACACATGCGCTGGGAATCAAAGATGCTGGACATTAATTAAAAAATTATTACCACATAGAAGCATGCAGGTACAGCAGACAGTGATGAAAGCTAATGACATGTTGGCTTTCATAGTGAGAGGATTTGAGTATAAGAGCATGAGTACAAGATGCAGTTTACTAAATTGGAAAATGTTCTTCAGCTGCATGAAGTCTTTGGCTTCTTGGATGGTAGGAATGAAGGAGGTTAAACGTCAGGTGATGCATCATTGGTTGTCGCATTGGAAGGTACTATGAGAAGGCTAATGTGAAGAAGGGTCTCCTGTTCCTTTTCCCCAGTGATGCTGTCTGACCCGCTAAGTTACTCCAGCTTTTTGTGTCTATCTTCGGTTTTAATCCAGCACCTGCAGTTCCTTCTTCCACACTCGTGGTTGTAGGTGTGGATATAAAAGTGGACGGAATATAACAGAAGGAGAAACAATCCCTTGGGAAAGCTGAAAACTGAGAGAGTGGAGGATGTGCCTGGTGGCAATTTTGAAGGTGCCATAAGATATAAAGGACTATCCAATGAATCCAATAAATGTGGAGGCTGCAGGGATGGAAGGTGAGAATAATGGGAACACTGCCCCCTCCCCTCTCTCTGTTATTTAAAGTTTGCATTGTCTCCTTCCCACTTCTAAGGTTGTTGATTTGATATGCTAATTCTATTTCTTCCTCCACAGACACTGCCTGACTTATGAATTACTTTCATAATTTTCCATTTTATTTCATCCTCTGTCATCAATGCCAAAATATTTTTATGGCATCGTTTGCATCCCACAATTACAAAACAGTTTTGAAAAGTGTATAACGTGTGATATTTATAGAATACATTTGCATTGATAAGTGAAGAATGGCAGGAATCTACAAATCTTATCATATTGCTCTACTTTTCAGGACCCTTGTCTTTGATTAATAGAGGGATAAAGTATTTGAGTAAACCTATTAGGGAAATAAGACTTTAAAAGCTACTACGTATGCAAAAAAAGAGATTAATTAAACAAAAGTAGGTCTATTTTTGTCGGAATTGGCAATGCAATGAAATAAATAATTTGGTTCTGCCTTCAGATAAGAGGACACAAGTAACATCCCCGAAATTCTGGGAATTCAAGAGTCAAACAAGCAGGCAGAATTAAAAGAAATTAGTACCGATTGAGAAATTGATGGCACTGAAAGTTGATTAATTGATAACATTTATATATTTTGTATCTAAGACAAAATACAAGAAGAGACCATGAGTACATTGGTTATTATCTTCCAATTTACAAAATAGATTATTTATAGATATTGGAATGGTTCCTGCAGATTGAAGGGACTAATATATGACCCCAATATTTTAATAAGTAGGGGAAGATACAAAAGAGATCTTTAGCCTGGTTAGCCCAACGTCAGAAGTAGGAAATATGTCAGCATACCTTGTAAAGGATATTTAGAAGAATATTTAGAAAATATCAAAGGGATTAGATAATGCCAACTTGAATTAATGAAAGTGCAATGATTTTTGATAAACTACTAAAGTTTCCTGAGGATATAACTGGCAGATGTTGTGTACTTGGATATTCAGACCTTTGATAATGTCTACTAAGAAGTTACTGCATAAAATTAAAGCATATGAAATTGGCTTGGAACTGTGGCTTTATAAAACTGTAATGTAACATTTATATCTTGCACTTTGATCCTCGATGTAAAGGCCAATGCCTCATTAGTTTCTTGGAGTATTTTATATGTTTGTCTGTGACATTTTAATGAGACACATATTTTGACTTTCATCATTTTGAATTTTCCATACTCTCCGCTCCTACCATTTAGAAAGTACATTAGAGTCACAGCATGGAAACAGGACCTTTGGCCTAACTTCCCAAAGCTGACCGAAATGCCCCATTTACACTAGCCCTACCTGCCTGTGCTTTGTCCATATCTTTAAAAACCTTTCCCATCCGTGTACCTGTCCAAATGTCTTTTAAATGTCGTGATAGTACATTATTTAATACTTTTTAGGCCTAAAATACATGAAGTCAGATTTGCTAAACAATAGATTTCATTTGCCACTCCTTTGAGCATAGACTGTACTTGGACTGTATCCATTAATATCTCTTTAGAATTTAGTGCTTCCTTAAGATGCCATCTATCTCTAGGTAGTCAGTAGAATCTGATCTATGGCTTTCTTTCTGATCATCTAAGTCACTGAGAAATATAGTGTATAGTTGTGGCTCTCACAGAAGTGAGCTCAGGCAGGAGATTCTCAGGATAAATGGCTTTTTACACAAATGTCCACCAAAATTACAGTGATATTTTGAGAGCACTGAAAAATATTCTCCAGTGTTAGCAGCTCATTGCAATTGGTTTGATTCATGTCACTGGCACAGAAGGTTTCGGTTTTGCATTTTACTCCAAAGGTTCAATGAAGAATTCAGGATATTAGAACAAATTATGCATGATCAGACCCATTGCTCAAACTCCTCAGTTCCCTCAACTTTCACTACTCTGGTCATTCCACAAGGCAAGTGGGGCATCAGTGGTGATCAGGAATCAAGTTATATCCCCTGGAAGCTGGACTTATCAAAGGCCTCGCTCTTTATCGGTAAGCCGCTTTTTTTTGTTTTTGTGTTTCCTTTTGCATTTCAAAATAATTTGATGCATAAAATTAACACTAAACTTAAACTAAGAGACACAAAATGCTGGAGTAACTCAACGGGTTGGGCAGCATTTCTGGGGGAAACAAATTGTTGATGTCTCGGGTCTCGACTGAGTTCATAACGGGATTACTGATAGAAGACAGAGGGTTGTGGTGGAAGGACTATATTTTAGATTTTAGAATTTTTTAGATTTAGAGATACAGCGCGGAAACAGGCCCTTCGGCCCACCGAGTCCGCGCCGCCCAGCGATCCCCGCACATTAACACTATCCTACACACACTAGGGACAATTTTTACATTTACCCAGTCAATTAACCTACATACCTGTACGTCTTTGGAGTGTGGGAGGAAACCGAAGATCTCGGAGAAAACCCACGCAGGTCACGGAGAGAATGTACAAACTCCGTACAGACGGCGCCCGTAGACAGGATCGAACCTGAGTCTCCGGCGCTGCATTCGCTGTAAGACAGCCACTCTACCGCTGCGCCACCTTCAGGTTGGAGACCTGTGACCAGTGTTGTTTTGCAGGGGTCTGTGCTGGGACTGCTGCTATTGATAATCTGAGTTCTTTACCTTCAGTCTGGGTGTAATGATTAAGCCGAATACAGAATGAGTACAATAGATTTTATTCCACAGTGGGGTTCTTTCCTCTAAAATTCCTTCAGATCCAATGAGTGTCTAAAGGGCTCTTAGCAGGAGAAGGGAAGACCAGCTTTTCCAAGATTAATTGCTTTTTATACAGTAAGGAAAAAGGGTGTTACAATCAACAACCAATTACAATCTTAATGCAATTCACATGGTTACAGAGAAACTCACATGCTTCCATGGAAATGCATCATTGAGGGAAGATTGAAACTTAACTTTCCTACTTTCACACATGCCCATATAAGGAGTTGTTATTGAGAAAGAAAAATCACTCTTGTATCACTATTCACGCCATTCTGCAGCTGCACGACCTTTCTTCTGACTACAACAACATCCAAGCTAATACTAGAACAAAGCATTCATTCAAGAACAAAAGAAGCCTTTAGTGCCTGTCTGCTCTCAAACACTCTCAAGCTAATAAACACATTCTTTACCACTGATAACCCAGTTCCTCCAAACCAGCATCCATTTCACTGCTTACTACTTAAAATAGGCATTCATTTTCTATTAGCTAAAACAACAACAAAAGTTATATGTAACCATCTATAACAAAATATCAATATCACTAATCAACTACACAAGCTAATAGCATCCTTATACGCTATAGATCATCACTATTTTTGATATATATTGGATCTAAATGCAGGTGGGCTAGTTAATAAGTTTGCAGATGATGCCAAGATTGTTTGAGTCGAGGACTGTGAGGGAGGCCATCAAATAATACAGGAGGATATAGATCAGCTACAGAAATGGGCAGAAAAATGACAGATGGAGTTTAATCCGAGAAATTGTGAGATGTTGCATTTTGGGAGGTTGAATATAAGGGGGAAATACACGACTAATGGCATGACCCTTGAAAGCATTTTTTTGTACAGTGGGATCTTGGGTCAAAGTCCATAACTCCCTGAAAGTGGCAACACAAGTAGATAGAGTGGCAAAGAAGGCATATGGTATGTTTGCTTGCATAGGTCAGGGCATTGCATGTAAAAGTCAGGAAGTCACCCTGTCGCTCCACTCCACTGGGGAAGGTTTGAAAAGAGTGCAGAGGAGGTTTAGCAGAATGATGCCTGGATTAAGGATATTAGCTACAGGGAGAGGTCGAACAGACTTGTTTTTCTGAAACGGCAGAGGTTGTGGGGAGATCCTATATAAGTATATAAAATTACGAGAGGGATACACAGGATAGACAGTCAGAATTTTTTCCATTATGGTAAAATCAAATACTTGAAGGCATAGCTTTAAAGTGTGAAGGACAGAGTTTAAAGGAGATGTAAGGGGCACATTTTTTTACACAGTGGTGGTGAGTGCCTAGAACACACCGCTGTAGTAGTGGTTGAAGCAGAAATGTTAATGGAATTTTAATATGGATTTGCAGAGATATGGGTTATGTGCAGGCAGATAAGAGTTGACCTTGGCATCTGTGTGGATTAGAAATTATGGACCGGAGCGCCTGTTCAGGTGCTGTACTGTTCTATGTTCTATGAAACGTCACCTGTCCATTCCCTTGGCAGCTGCTGCCTGACCTACTGAGTTCCACCAGCATTTTGTTTTCCGCTCAAGGTTCCAGCATCTGTAGATTCTTGTGTCTCCAAAACTATCCTGCGGTTCTCTACAGAACAGCCAGCTGTCTGCCAGCCAGCCTCAGATGTCAGCGCAATACTGAGGCAGCACCGTCGGAAGGTGCTGTCTTTTTTGCGTGAAATGTTATGGCAAGGTTCAGCCTTCAGGGTTAGGGATAAGTGAAAGATCTCGGTAATGTTGGAAGAAAATCTGTCAGCTTCCAAGTGTTCTAATTATTAATCTCTCAAATAATAACATATTACTCAAAGATCCATCTCATTACAGCTTGTAGGAGTTTGACGTTTGCAAGTCAGCTCCATTGCCTCATGTAAATGGCAGCAGAGACAACATATTACAAACAGGTGGGAGGCTATTTAGAAAGTTTCTCAAAGATAAACTGCGATTTAAATGCAAGTCCTTCTTTTTAACGTACTATTTCAAAACAACATTCCAAACAATTACTAAGTAATTGTTCATACTCTTTCATTTTATTGGGGCATAACTTAATTCTATTGGCATCACAGATCTTGCCAACTCTGGTTTGTGATCATTAGTGTTTTTTTTCATGGATATTGTGAACCAATAAAACATTTTTTCTTCGTGTTTGCACACGAATGGCAGTGGAAATAAATGCTTGAAGGGAAAACATATTAAAGAGCAAAGAATGAGTGCGAAGAAAGAAGAGAAAATATTTGCATTTCTGTCGCACCTCTCAGAATGTCTTAAAGCACTTTAGTTCCATTAAAGTATCTTTGAACGCTGTTGTAAATGGACAGCTCTTCTGCCTGATTGCTGACTCAAGTATAATGGACAGAACAGACTGCAATTGTGCTAAGATGACCTCTATTCTTTCATGACTCCAGACAATTATTTTTTCAACCCCCTCCCAAAGGATCCACGCCCCTGGAGATAAGGATATTGGACAGCAAGTGCAGCTTATGAAGAATGCCACAGGTTTGGATGTTTATTTAGGGGGTTAATATATCTCCTTTTAACCTTCTCCACTCTAAAGTAAACAATCCCTACTTCATGCTCTCTGTAGAACTAGAATTCCTAACCTCTGATATCACTCCAATAAAATGAAGATGCAAGAGATTGCAGATGCTGGAATCTGCAGAAAATAACAAGCGAGCTGCTGGGGGCACACAACGGAAATGGACAGTCAAAGTTTTGGGTTGAGACTCTTCATCTGGATCAAGTCCTGATTTAAAATACTGACTGTCTACTTTCCTCCACTGATGTTACCTGACCCATAGAATACCACCAGCAGTTCAATTTGATCACCCTGATAAAAGTCCCTTTTTCCCATTTCTAAGGTTTGCCAATTCTGTGGGGAGTTTGGATAAGATAGTTTGCTGAGATATTTATCTGAAGCAGGTGACTTGCATTGCTCCTGGCCCATAGAACATATGTTATTATTTGCAGGTCTTGCGAGAATAATAACCCCAATTGGAGACACTGAATTGGCAGCATATTTTTGCTCCTTAACTACAACTATATCTTAGATCGCCATCGCTGTGAATTGTTACAAATTTGGTCCCGACACCTACAAGGCCATGCACAACTATACCAGTGCTTGGGGGTGGTGAGATGGGACTTGTGCTATATGTTTGCACCAACTTGACTTCACCAGTCTTCTGCCCCTTAAGGGAGATTTGCAGCAGAAAGGAAATATGAAGTAGGCATTTTCTTGTCAGTGTGATGTACTGATTGCCATGCCACTGCATTTCAGTACAAGGGACTAGATGACTCAGACCAATAGTTTATGCAACTGATTTGAGACAGTCACTTCAAAAGTCATCAGCACGGAGTTCATGGAACCATGTATTTGGCAGCATTTGCAAAGAGTAGGGCCACGGGGCCACTGGTCCATGAAAGTCTCAGCCCATCGGACAAGTGTGCTTTGCGTCATGATCGACAACTTGGCATAGGACTGGAGTTACCCCTGGGGCAGTTCACCATTGACATGGATATGCACAGTTAAGGCTGATCTCAAATATCATGGACTTGACCTCTACTCAGTTTGATGATGAGGATAGTATGGAGTAGCAAGGAGCAAGTGTCTGATAGCACTAACACAATCGTATTTAATTTGATTATTCCAATCACTAAGCATCTGTGAACAGATCTAGGATTTCAATGAGTTTAAGACATAAATATTACAAATATTAAGAAAATCAAGGCATATGGTGAATGTAGAACAGAGGTGGTGAGTGGGCTTTGAATGGCAGAGTAGGCATTTGGGCTTGCTCTCCTGCTGCTGTTCCTTATGTTTTGTGTAAACTGCGGACAATTTTTCTGCATTCTCAACACTTTGTCCTGCTCTATAGATCTGTGTTGCAGTATGATTTCAAAGCATCAACCTTACATTTGTGATTTATTGATTCAGTGGAGGAAATAAGACATAAAATAACATGATACGATCAGCCGCGAGCTTGAGAAAAGTACTGCAGCTGCATTCTTCATGTCTTCATTGGTACTCTATTGACCTATAATAAACAGGATGATGTTTTCAAAGGGCTACTACCTCTTTCAGTTAAACTCTACAAGAAATATCAATTCCTCTGATATATAACAAGTTTAAATACTACAAAACAGTTATTAATTCTCCAGTTCATTGTATCTGAAAACAAATGGCTATACATTAGCAGTGGGCGGACATAATCCTTAACTTTTAAAACTTCCTGTGGACTTGTTGGATGTCCATGACTTGGGTTATAGAGTTGTTCATTATATTTCTATGGTGCTACAGTACAGACTTGTATGGGAAGATTAATGGTTACCACAGTTCAACGCAAATCGATTTACAAATTACAAGCGTGCATTTCCTGGCTTGAAAACTGAGGTAAGCATTTGCAATTCAAAAACACGCTTTCACCTTCACTTTCACATTACTGCAGGCACATTGTATCCCCTGGGTTTTAGAAATGCATACAGAGTGTGTTGCCTACTGTACAGGCTCACATGGGGTGAATGTATTGGAGTTCCATGTTACACTGACCCCATCCCTTTGGAATTTGGACATTGCATGGGGAGAGAAGTGATGAGGGCAGCAATATTTCTGTATGACTGCCCATGTATGCTCTGGAAAAATGGCATTTGTCAATGACATTAATTAGTAAATGGAGCTCATCGGCATGTTAGTTGTTATTGTACCAGCAATCCAGGAGACTGGGCTAATGATCCTGAGACAATAGTTCAAATGAGAAGGCAGGACATTTAAATGAAGCCAATTAAAAAAAATAGCAATTTGAATAGCAACTGGTTCAGCTGTGCCCTTTGGAAGGTATATTTGCTGTGTTTAATGCATCTGGCCTTTATGCAATTCCAGACCCAAACCGTTGTGGATGCATCTGTATTGCCCAGTCATTGGCTCTAAAATACCAGCTAACGATAACCAATAAATTTTGTAATTTAGTAAAATACTTCACATTAAGTGAAAGAATAAATGAAAATTAAAAACTTTGTCTTTGTGGGTGGCACAGTGGCGCAACAGTCGAGCTACTGCCTTACAGCGCCAGAGACCTGAGTTTGATCCTGACTACGGGTGTTTATCTGTACGGAGTTTGTACATTTCCCCATGACCTGTGTGGCTTTTTTCCCCGAGATCTTTGGTTTCCTCCCACATTCCAAAGATGTTCAAGTTTGTAGGTTAATTGGCTTGGTATAAATGTAAATTGTCCCTACTCTTTTGGATCGTGTTAGTGTGTGGGGATCGCTGGTCGGTACGGACTCAGTGGGCCGAAGGGCATATTTCCGCGCTCTTTCTCTAAATTAAACTAAAATATCCGCTCTGCTCAACTGTCAAGTAATTATCAAAAATGCATCAAAATTGGTTGCTGTAACAACAACCAAAGTACTATTGATATTCCAGTATTGGGATTAATTTGCTGCAATCTCCTACAATCAAGTGAGTCATCATGCTTTAAAAATAGCAATGTTATTTTTAAGGTAATGTACATTTGAGGTGTTTGTTTATATGTTGGAAATCTTGGCAATAAAAGTTAATGACCAAACACCTCCACAAAAAATCAAAAGTTCTTTCTTACCTCCATAACATGAGCAGATTGAGGACCTCCACACACGTGTGTGAGCACATAAGTTTCAAACGTGCAAAGGTATATTGTCAGCGTCACTCTGACTCTGCTCCAAGCCTGTACTCATTGTGGAGTGAGGTAGCTTAAAGTAGAGTTCCACGTTTTCCCAGCAAGGATGTTGGGAAATCTATTCCTGAATTTCTCGGGTCCAACCCAATACTGGTTTAGTGTGTCCTTTCACTTCAATGGAGAGGAAAACCTAAAGATTTCCGTAATTTTTTTTTTGCGGTTTCATTGAGTTAACTTATGCACATTAAATTGTTTTAATATAGTGCATGCAATGGATTCCTTGGTGTACATATGAACCTGAACTGTACAGTATTCCTTAATATCCTGGGTAATAATTATCCAACTTTCAATACCACAAAGCAGCTTATTTTACCCTTATCAGTTTGCAATTCATGGGAAATTGTTGTATACAAATAGCCTATGGATAGGAAAGGTTTAGAGGGATACCAGACCAAGTGGACCCGTTGGACCCAAACCTCTCCCGCATTGGTGCAGCACCCTCTCCTCCCCCCCTCCCCCCTCCCTCTCCCCGCCCTCTCCCTCCCCCTCCACTCCCCCCTCCCCTCTCCCCTCCCACACTCCTCCCTCCCTCCCTCCTCCCTCCCACCCTCTCCTCTCCCCTCTCCCCTCTCCCCCACTCCATCCCCCTCAACCCCCCTTACCCTCCCTCCCTCGTCCCCTCCCCTCCCCCCTCCTCCCCTCCCCCCACTCCATCCCCCTCAATTCCCCTTATCCTCTCTCCTCCCGCCCTCACTCCCTTCCCCCGCCCTCCACCTGCCCCCCTCCCTCCCTAGGAGGTAGATTTAAACTTTAAAATGTGAATAACTTAAAAAATATAACACCGATTTCAATGAAACTTCTTCCATTAGCACCAAAGGGATGACGGTGAGTAATGTGGGCCTAAAATTGTTGTGCTATTGTGTACCGTTTTGGCTGTAGTTCAGGAACAAACAAACAAACAAATGAGTTTTAGTATATAGATGCGCCAAATAAGGGCAATGGGACTCACTTAAATGGGGCATCTTGGGCAGTATAGATGAGTTGGGCCGAAGGACCTATTTCCATGTAGTATGCTTGTGTTTTTTTGATTCTTCTAGTATTTTGTTAATAATTTGGTTTGTTTTAATGATGCATTAACTTTTAATAGTTTCAAAAATGTCAGCAAATGTCAGAGACATTTTTAAATATTCAAGCTGTTTGGCAGTTTTGATGGCCAATACAGACTGTTGCTGAGAATTAACCAACCTCAAAGGATTCCTGTGGGATTTTTGATCAATAGCCTTGCCAGTCAGGTCAGGCCACCTTTCTTAAGAAAGGTTGCACCAAGACAGAGTTGCTCAGTGTTAGAACTTGATTCACAGATAAGCAAGTGCAAGTGGAGAGTATACTTTCATTGGTCTTGAGCCAATAGTGAAAATAATTCAATCATCGAACTTTCATGAAGACACACTGGCATTCATAAAGTGTAATTTTTAATCATTCTTGATCCCAAAGCATCTTACAGCCCAATTATCTAAGTATGGTTTAAAGTATGGTTGCTATTGTAATATATGGATTATAATTGGTTATTTAGACTCAACCAATGCACTCAAAGAAAAATCTTAAACTGTCAAGATATCTATTTTAGTGACACAGAGATAGATTAATATTATCCAAAAGATTAAGGATTATTAAATTCATGAAAAGGAATACTTTGCAGCCACCTTGAGAGTAGACAGCATTTCTGACAATGTAACATTTACTCAGTACCAGACTGTAGTATCAGCCTAGATTTATCATGCTTAAGCATCTGGAGTGTGACTTGAACTCCCACCTTCTGCTGCAAGGTTGACACGGAAATTTAAATAATTATAAACTCTGACAAAAATAGTTGATGCTAAACCTGCTGAATGTAAAACATAATGTTACAGCGTGTGCTCTGAATAATGTATTGTGGTCATAGATGGAGTGTATTTGTTTTGTATACTGCATGATTATGGTTATTATAAAAGCTTTAATTATTGAATTAATACATATGTTTTCTTTCCTTACATATCAGTATTAAACAACCTGCTGACCACAAATCTTGATACATATTTTCCACCCACTTTTTATCCACAAATTAATGGCATCTTTTAAATTGGTGCTTGAGGGGGAAGGTAAAGGGACAGGTGTTGCATTTCCTGTGGTTGCAGGGGAAAATGCCCGGGGATGGGGTGGTTTAGGTAGGAAGGGACGAGTGGACCAGGGAGTTACGGAGGGAACGGTCTCTGCGGAATGCAGAAAGGGAAGGGGATGGGAATATGTGGACAGTAGTGGGGTCCTGTTGTAGGTGACGGAAATGTTGGAGGATGATTTATTGGATACCTTGGCTGATGGGGTGGAAGGTGAGAACGAGGGGGATTCTGTCCTTGTTACGAATGGGGGGAGGAGGAGCAAGAGCGGAGCAGTCGCCTAAAAAATCGCCTAAAGTGGGACAGGCCCTTGAGATAACATCATCATGTACACTTCAGTCTTGTGAGCAATGAGATCCCAAACATGATGCACAATGATTTTAGGGTCCAACAAACATGCAGAAATTTAAATTTTGCATAAATAAATCAATTAGAAGTCTTTATTTCCACTGATTTGCCGACATAGTAAACATATGGACATTTATCCGTGACAATTGACAAGACTGATTTTGAAGGACTCTGGCCATTACATGAATTAACTCCGAACCGAATGAATGGCATTGAGCATTGATTAGAAAATATCCGAGATCACCAGCGTCATCACACATGCGCTCTGATGGTGAGAGACAGTGCCCCATGCAGTCCTGGACTTTCTTACCAATGTAAATAAAATATATCATGTCGTTCACCCTACCGCGAGTGTCTATGTGGTCACAGCTGAACCCGGTGCCATCCCCAATGCTGCAACACATTAAATCATTCTCACTGGTAACAAATCAAGAAACAAGTGCACAACTTTTTTTTACATTTTGAACATTAAACGGCATACTAAATGGAGATTAAAATGTGAAAAAAAAAGATTCGAATGGATTCTGAAATACCATAAATAGATTTACAAAACATATTTAAAATCCATTATATTTTGAAATATTTATGTTGAGTATGTTACAGTGAAAATTCAAACCATTACTTTTCTTTAAAAACAGCTTGTTAAGATGTAATTATGGTTTAGTAAACAAATAAAAATATCTCATAAACTTAGTGTAACAAGGGTAGAATTTTTAGGATATTTTATAGCTGGATTCATTCAAATATAGCTTAAATACACTGTGGTTTAAGTGATTTTCCTTGAAGTTTCTCTATGTAGTTTGTACGTTCACCCCGAGACCTGCGTGGGTTTTCTCCGAGATCTTCGGTTTCCTCCCACACTTCAAAGATGTACATGTTTGCAGGTTAATTGACTTGGTAAATGTAAAAATTACCCTAGTGTGTGTAAGATAGTGTTAATATGTGGGAATCACTGGTCGGCGCAGACCCGGTGGGCCGAAGGGCCTGTTTCCACTGTATCTCTAAACTGAACAAAACTAAAGTACACATTCGTGTCCTATCAAATGGGTTTCTGCCTAGGCCATGCTTTTCAGGCAGTGAAGTCAAGACAAATCTCTAAATGACAAAGCTTTTATTCATCTGATTATTCAACCAAATACTGTTAAACCTATGTTCCTTGTTTTGTGCTGAAGGAAATAGGCGCTTGCTACTTACTGAGTACACATACACACACACACACGCACACACGCATGCACGCACGCACGCACGGCGCACACACACACACACACACACACACACACACACACACACACACACACACACACACCCACCCCCCCCCCCCCCCCGGCTCTCAATTTCAGTAAAGCCAATGAACTGATTGTGGACTTTGGAAGAGGATGAGGACCCACAAACCTGTTTATATCAACAGGACGATGATGGAGAGAGTCAAAAACTGCAAATTCCTGGGTGTGCATATTTCTGAAGATCTTTCCTGGACCCAGCACACTGATGCAATTATAAATAAAGCACATCAACGCCTCTACTTCCTAAGAAGATTAAGGAGATTCAGTATGTCAGAAAGGATTGTCTTGAACTTCTACAGGTGTACAATAAGGAGCATACTGACTGGTTGCATCATGGTCTGGTTCGGTAACTTGAATGTCCAGGAGTGGTTAAAGACTGCAAAAATTCCATCACCGGCTCTGACCTCCCCACCATTGAAGGGATTTATAGCAGTTGCTGCCTCAAAAAGGCAGCCAGCATCATCAGAGACCCACACCACCCTGGCCACACACTCATTTCACCATCGCCATCGGGAAGAAGGTACAGGAGCCTGAAAACTGTAATGTGCAGGTTCAGGAACAGCTTCTTCCCTACAGCCATCAGGCTATTAAACACTATAATCTCAAATAAGCTCGGAACTACAATGGACTATTATTATTATTATTATTATTATTATTATTATTATTAAGGGCGGCACGGTAGCGCAGCGGTAGAGTTGCTGCTTTACAGCGAATGCAGCACCGGAGACTCAGGTTCGATCCTGACTACGGGTGCTGTACTGTAAGGAGTTTGTACGTTCTCCCCGTGACCTGCGTGGGTTTTCTCCGAGATCTTCGGTTTCCTCCAACACTCCAAAGACGTACAGGTATGTAGGTTAATTGGCTGGGTAAATGTAAAAATTGTCCCTAGTGGGTGTAGGATAGTGTTAAAGTACGGGGATCGTTGGGCGGCACGGACTTGGTGGGCCGAAAAGGCCTGTTTCCGGCTGTATATATATATGATATGATATGATATTATTATTATTATTATTATTATTATTATTATTATTATTATTATTATTATTATTATTATTATTATTATTATTATTATTATTATTATTATTATTATTATTATTATTATTATTATTATTATTATTATTATTATTATTATTATTATTATTATTATTATTATTATTATTGTTATTGTTATTGTTATTCTATTATTGTTTGTTTTTTGAGTGTGTATGTGTGTATGTATGTATATATATATACACATGCACACATACACACAAAAAACAAACAATAATAGTATAATAATAATAATATATGTGTGTGTGTGTGTGTACTTGTGAGTATGTGTAGATATACACACTGAACTTTTTTTATCTCTCTCATTTATCATATTGTTTACAGTGTACTATGTTTACATATTTTGTTGTGCTGCAGTAAGTAAGAATTTCATTGTTTTCTCTGGGACATATGACAATAAAACACTCTTGACTCTTGACTCTTCACACACACACATATAGACAATAGACAATAGGTGCAGGAGTAGGCCATTCGGCCCTTCGAGCCAGCACCACCATTCAATGTGATCATGGCTGATCATTCTCAATCAGTACCCCGTTCCTGCCTTCTCCCCATACCCCCTGACTCTACTATCATTAAGAGCTCTATCTATCTCTCTCTCTCTTGAAAGCATTCAGAGAACTGGCCTCCACTGCCTTCTGAGGCAGAGAATTCCACAGATTTACAACTCTCTGACTGAAAAAGTTTTTCCTCATCTCTGTTCTAAATGGCCTACCACTTATTCTTAAACTGTGGCCCCTGGTTCTGGACTCCCCCAAAATTGGGAACATGTTTCCTGCCTCTAACGTGTCCAACCCCTTAATAATATTATATGTTTCAATAAGATCCCCTCTCATCCTTCTAAATTCCAGTGTATACAAGCCTAGTCGCTCCAGTCTTTCAACATATGACAGTCCCGCCATTCCGGGAATTAACCTAGTAAAATCACGCTGCATGCCCTCAATAGCAAGAATATCCTTCCTCAAATTTGGAGACCAAAACTGCACACAGTACTCCAGGTGCGGTCTCACTAGGGCCCTGTACAACTGTAGAAGGACCTCTTTGCTCCTAAACTCAACTCCTCTTGTTATGAAGGCCAACATTCCATTGGCTTTCTTCACTGCCTGCTTCCTTTCAGTGACTGATGCACTAGGTCACCCAGATCTCGTTGTACGTCCCCTTTTCCTAACTTGACACCATTCAGATAATAATCTGCCTTCCTATTCTTACCACCAAAGTAGATAACCTCACACTTATCCACATTAAACTGCATCTGCCATGCATCCGCCCACTCACACAGCCTGTCCAAGTCACCCTGCAACCCCATAGCATCTTCCTCAGTTCACACTGCCACCCAGCTTTGTGTCATCTGCAAAGTTGCTAATGTTATTTTAAATCCCTTCGTCCAAGTCATTAATGTATATTGTAAATAGCTGCAGTCCCAGCACCGAGCCTTGCGGTACCCCACTAGTCAATGCCTGCCATTCTGAAAGGGACCCATTTATCCCCACTCTTTGCTTTCTGTCTGCCAACCAATTTTCTATCCATGTCAGTACCCTGTGCTCTAATTTTGCAAGGTACACTACATCCACCGACTCTCCCCTGTCCATTTTCCTAGTGATATCCTCAAAAAATTCCCGAAGATTAGTCAAGCATGATTTCCCCTTCGTAAATCCATGCTGACTCGGAACGATCCTGTTACTGCTATCCAAATGCTCCGCAATTTCATCTTTTATAATTGACTCCAGCATCTTACCCACCACTGATGTCAGACTAACTGGTCTATAATTTCCTGTTTTCTCTCTCCCTTTCTTAAAAAGTGGGATAACATTAGCTACCCTATATATATATATATATCTATATAAAATTTGTTGGAAAGAACAGCAGTTGCTGGTATAAATCGAACGTAGACACAAAATGCTGGAGTAACTCAGCAGGAGTCTGAAGAAGGGTCAGGACCCAAAGCATCACCCATTCCTTCTCTCCAGAGATGCTGCCTGTCCCGCTGAGTTACTCCAGCATTTTGTGTCTACTTTATATATATTATATGTTCATTATATATACATATATTCCATTTATATATTCCATAAATGTTCCAAAGGTGGCTAATATTAATGGAGAGGGTAATTTGTCCTTTTAAAATCTCAATATGGATATTAAGTCCCAGATGAAATTAATTTTTTTAAAAAATTCTCTCGTTTCACCAGGATGTAAAACCTACCTATTGTTTCTTTGGGAGTTTGTGGCTTATTTTACTTATAGAATCCAAACTGTGCAGATCAGGCTGAGAATAATTTTCATTTGCTGGCATGCCAAATAATGGGTGCTTTCAAATGAATTCTGAAACCAGCAACCATTAATCACTGGCTTAATTTTAAACGAAGTGAAGTTTGAAATAAGCATTGTGTAAAGCATGCAGAACTCCAAATCACATTATTAATTCAGGTCTGCAGTAAAGATCTTCCTACTTTCAGGGGCATTAATCACTCCTGTAGGAGGCTGAGCATTCTGCGTGGGTTAACAGACATTGTCCTATATCAGTAGCTCTCCCTTAAGACCGAAACAGGATAATTGTGTCCTTCATAGAGTCATAGTCATGTAGCACAGAAACAGACCCCCTCAGCCCACCCTGTCTGTGGTGATCATCAGTTTATTTAAATTCCTCAGCTGCTGTAGTTGAATTCAAACTCAGATCTCCAGATTATTAACCCACATCTCCAAGTTAACATATTCCTTTATTCGTCCCACACCGGGGGAATTTACTATGTTACTATGACAGCAACAAAACAGCCAAGCCAAGATTCCCCCAAATTATTCTATTTCTTGTAATACACTATGGGATATCCCAAGATCATGCAAGATACTATAGACTTGAAAGTCTTCCACTTCTGCAAATGTAGTTGTCATAATTTGGTCGACAAATAACATTGTCAATGTGCACTTACCAATAGCATATGGGACTGTTTGCTTGCTAATCTCATTTGGTCCTATTTGATGCAAGGTAAATATTGGTTAGGACCTCCAGAGAAATCTCATGCTGAACTTCAAGTTGTCCCAACTGATCTCCATTCAGTCATCAAATTAATGTTTTGTTTTCCGATGGGTTAAACCTTCAGCACATATTTGGAGCTGTGTAGTGGTGTTGGCTAAGATTTAAAAATAAGGTTCAAACTTTGGATTTAAAACAACTGAAACAGGAACTTACTTAGAAGATATTGGGTGTTGAGAGGGCTTATCTAGTTTCTGAGAGGGTGTGATAGTTTGAGGATAAACGTAGATGTTGTGTGAATAGTTTCAGTATAAGGATTGTCCACTTAAGTGGGAGCTAAGGATGGGGTTTTTTTTCTCTTGGAAGGTCATGTTTTTGCAATTTCCAACCATGGAGAGGAGTGGAGACAAAATCATTGAACACATTCAAGGCTAGATGGACAAATTATTAGTTGAAAGGAAAGTCGAAAGTTATGTGGAGTAGACCAGACCTGAGGCCAAGATCAGATCTGCCATAATCTTCTTTAATGGCAGAGCAAGGTTGAGGTGTCAAAATTTGCTTCCTTATCATATATTCTTTTGAAAAATATAATCATCTGTCTACATTTCCAGGGTGGCTCTACCCTGTTTCAACAATTTTATTCTACCTCTATCTGGCCTGATTCAGAGGAAAGCACTGAGTAGAGTCTCCATGACTGGCTAAAGTGACTCTCGTGTATAGCCATATTGCCACCCTGTCTATAGTGTAAAATATCTGTGAAAATTTCCTGCTGACATCTGGGAATTTCTAGATAGAGCTCTTAAGGATAGCGGAGTCAGGGGGTATGGGGAGAAGGCAGGAACGGGGTACTGATTGAGAATGATCAGCCATGATCACATTGAATGGCGGTGCTGGCTCGAAGGGCCGAATGGCCTCCTCCTGCACCTATTGTCTATTGTCTAATTTCCTAGAAGCTGTTATCACTTGTCGCACTTCCATGTAAAATGCAATGCAAGAATCCGCTGCTAATTCCTAGATAGTCGTTTTGAACTTGATTGAACGACAGCTCATTCCTGTGTTGCGTTTTTTTTGGCTGGATTATATCCTATGTGGTTTCTTCGGTTCAATTAAAAAAAAATTACACATGTATCATGGGAGTGATTTACAGCACACGTGTCTGAGTAAGATGGTATAATATGAAATCATTGTTGCACAATAAACGATGGGAAATCTTAGTATATCGAGCTCCCTCTGCTGTAGCCCTCTGCTTTGACTTACTGCATCTGTGTAATATATTCAATCAAAGTCAATCTGGAATGAAGATATTTCAACTTAAATGCTCGTTTCGTTTTTAGTTTAGTTAAATTTGGAATTTATAAGGATGAGAGGTGTAAGTTTTGAGAAGTTTTCCCTCATTTGGAAAGCAACACAAAACCAAAGAGCTGCAGTTTGGACATTTTAAACGAGAGACTGGGGCCGATAGCGGAGAAAGGCTGCGGTCAGATTAACAAAGGATGTCACAATCCGTGGGTCCTAAAATGGCCGCAGGACCTCGTGACCAGCCACAAAAAGTAAAAACCTTACATCCCAGTCTCTAGGTTTTCTGCAAAGCCATGGCCAGAACAAAGGATGGGTATTGGCCATGCAGAAACCTACGAAACCAGGTCGGAGTCCAGACACTGGGGCGCTGACATCAGCATACTCACAATGCCCCAAGCCGACCTAAACAGTTCATCTCGTTGAGGGGGCACAATAGCCCATAGAAAACTACCTGGTAGGTGATGGGAAACCAGTTAACACCCATCACCTCACAACGAAATACCAATTAACACCGTCTGGCCATCCCCGGTATCCCCGAACATAAGCGCAGATCAGAAGAAAAACTCATACATATCTTTTTGAACAAAGAGATTCCAAGATCTGGCGGGAGATAGGACGGGTCAGAAATAGTATAACTGGCCACTACTTTTGGGTGAAAAAGTTAAGTCAAGAAGCGCAGAGAAAACCGGGTTTGAAGTCAACTGAAGTCAAGAAGAGAGTCGGAAGGAAGTCAAACGAATGCAGGAGGAAGAAACGACAGGCAAGAAGAACGGATGCAAGAGAGAGGAACAGGCACGCAACTCGAGAAGAAATACTGCAAAACGAACAGCCAGTAACCCCAGTAATAGCCCCATGGTGAGCATGTATTCCAAATCCTACATATCCTGGACATAGTTTAGTGTAGAGGGGAGGGTGGTTGTGAATAAACGTTGGGTGTGTATTAAAATATGTGTTGGTCAAGGTTGCGATGCATCGTACGTTCCCCATCTTACAGTCGTGTGTATGTCTTGTAGAACTGTGTGTCTAAGAATTCATAAGTAAAAGGGTATTCGTGTATATGTTTTGTGGAACTGTGTGTTTCAAGAAATCAGCGAAAAAGGCATTCGGGTATCTGTCCTGTGGAACTGTGTGTGTTTAATGATTCATAGGTATAAGTATTCGTGTGATTCGGTACGTATTTAATAAGTATGTCATACAGCAATGTATAAATATTCGTGGACAATAGTCCCAAGCGCTGAATAAAAGCCTTTTCATTTAAACCCTGGTTTTCAAATCTGGTCTGGTTGAATTTTTCTGCACTATAAAAGCTCCTGCATCTAAGTCTAGTGTCTAGAACCGTAAGGGATGAGTGGGTCGAACCACTCACGGGGAACCAGTGTGCACGGCCTGGTCAAGGGATCAGAGCAAGGCACGGGGACCTTAGGTCGGGCGAAAGCTCGGCGCAGAAACCCCTTACAGAGGAGATCTTATCGAAACATATAAGATTATTAAGGGGTTGGACACGTTAGAGGCAGGAAACATGTTCCCAATGTTGGGGGAGTCCAGAACAAGGGGCCACAGTTTAAGAATAAGGGGTAGGCCATTTAGAAGTGAGATGAGGAAAAACTTTTTCAGTCAGAGAGTTGTGGAATTCTCTGCCTCAGAAGGCAGTGGAGGCCAATTCTCTGAATGCATTCAAGAGAGAGCTGGATAGAGCTCTTAAGGATAGTGGGGGTATGGGGAGAAGGCAGGAACGGGGTACTGATTAAGAATGATCAGCCATGATCACATTGAATGGTGGTGCTGGCTCGAAGGGCCGAATGGCCTCCTCCTGCACCTATTGTCTATTGTCTATTTAGCTTAGTTTAGAGATACCGCACGGAAACAGGCCCTTCGGCCCACTGAGTCTGCACCGACCAGCGATCCCCGCACATTAACACAATCTTACACACACTAGGGACAATTTTACATTGATACCAAGCCAATTATCCTGCAACCCTGTCTTTGGAGTGTGGGAGGAAACCGAAGATCTCGGAGAAAACCCACGCAGGTCACGGGGAGAACATACAAACTCCCTACAGACAGCACCCGTAGTCGGGATCGAACCCGGGTCTCCGGCGCTGGCTGCATGCGCTGTAACTCTACCACTGCACCATCGTGTTGAAATTTAATTTGTTAGACAACTACAAAAAGGGGAATAAAGATGAAATATGTATATATGGATTTCAACAAGGCATTTGACAAGGTTCTGCTCTGGAAGGTTAGATCGTATGGGATCCAAGAAGAACAACCTGACTGGATGACAATTGGCTTCATGGAAGTAAGAAGAAGTTGATGGTGGAAGATTTTTTTCAAACTGGGGGCCTGTGACTAGTGGTATGCCTCAGGTTTGGTGCTGGATCCAAAGTTGTTTGTCATCTATATCAATGTTTTGGATGAGAATGTACTAGGCATGACTCATAGGTTTGCAAGGTAGTTGGTGTTGTAGACAGCAAAGATGGTTGTCAAAAGTTCAGCATAATCTTGATTGGTTGGGTAGGTGAGCTGAGGAATGGTTAATGGAATTCAATGTAGAGAAGTGTGAGGTGTTGCTTTTTGGGAAGTCAAACCAGGGCAGGACCTACGCAGTGAATGGCAGGTCTCTGGGGAGTGTTGTAGAGCAGAGAGATCTAGGAGTGCAGGTACATAGTTCCTTGAAAGTACTATCACATGTAGATAGGGTGGTCAAGAAGGCTTATGGCACATTGGCCTCAATCAGTCAGAATATTGAGTGGCCGGGGCAAGCCTGAGATGCCAGTGCCTCTTCCTGGCCACAGACAATGAGGGACTGCACCCACACACAAAGGCAAAGACTGCGCCACCAGGATAATCCAGAGGCAGCCATCAGCGCCTCTTCAAGTGCCAAAGCTAAGCAGTCAGGATTAACCTGAGACCGCACCAGCCTCCTCTCGAGGAAAAGGTGAACTGCAGGGAGAAGCCTAAGATTGCCATGCGTCCTCCTTTGAGACCAGGACGGAACAGCCGGGACAAGTCCGAGCTCGCCAGTACCACCATACATGCTCCTTGATGGCAAGGGACAATGCCCCCACGTGATCCTGGACAGTCTTAACTCTGTAAATCAAAGATATCATGTGAGTTCACTCAAATGCAAGCGGTGGTGTGGTCACTACCGGTCCCATATGCCACAGTTGTTAAAAGTTACCCAAAATTATGCTTTTGACTCTGATTCAATTGCAACTTTTTCATTGGTAGGTATCTTTGTAATGCTTACCTGAGCTCAGGACATCTACAAAAGATCTGACAGAAATCAATTATTCGCATACTATGGTGCAACACTGAAATTTCACTGATATACTGAATGCCACTCTGCTCTGATGTTTCACATTTCAGCCATCTACATTGTAATATTCTTTTGAATAAACCACTACATACTGTTTCTGGAGAAACAATCAATACCATGGTGTTGAAGTTAGAGTACAGCACAGAAATAAACACATTCAACGCATGATATAGCCCACCATATCTATGCCGACCATCAATTATTCAATTTCATTTATCCCATTTAATAGCATTTTGACCAAAACCTTCCTTGCTTCAATGATATAAATGCTTGTAAGGATATTTAAATGTTGTAAAAGTAGCTGCCGCCACTACTTTCTCGGGCAATGCATTCCAGATTTCAACCAATCGTTGCATTGAAAAAAAAAGGTCCTCAGATCCTCTCTAACCCTCCCATCTAACAGGATAATATTTATCTTTCAACCTTTATCATTTGATCAACTGGTCATTATAATTAATCAGATCTCAAGGTGCACAGGTTGGCTGGTATGTTTCTTTCAATATACAAAGTATTTGCATTTCTAAGTACTTCATTGACTGATAAGCACTTGGAGTTGCCCTGTGGTCATTAAGTTCTTTCTTCCATTGACCTTGAGAATGTTGTGACAGGTATAACATTAAATCAGACATATCATGTAGCAACATGCGTTTAAAGAGTTTGTCTTTCTACCTGTGGGATCAAGGGACAATGTTGGGCTGACAATGATTATACGGACACAGTCGCGGTAGGGGGAGCTCACGTGACAAGGTTTATTGATAGTGAAGCACGAGAGTGACGAGAAGATTCAGATCCGTATGTGAATGCAGTTCCTCAATGTGTGTGGGTAAGTGAGGAGATGATTGTCCCGGCAATTCACTCTTGCCTTGAGAGCAGACGCTGATGGTCCCAGGATTGTCCTGGCAACTCAGTCTTGTCTTTGAAGTGGAAGAGCTGGTGATCTTGGATTGTCGCTGCAGTGCACTCTTGCCTCAAGAGGCAATGCTGGCGGTCTCGGGCTTTGAGTTTCGTTTAGTTTATTGTCATGTGTTCCGAGGTCCAGTTGAAAGCTTTTGTTGCGTGCTAACCAGTCAGTGGAAAGATGATACATGATTACAATTGAACCATTCACAGTGTATAGATACATGAAAAGGGACTAACGTAAATAAAGCTTGTCAGCTTTTCCTGACCTGTCTGCTGGTGACCGGGATCAGAGCCACAGAAGGGATGAGGCTCCTTCACATATCTATCACCCAAAGAAGCAACTGCTTGTAGAATTTGCTTTTAATTGTACAGTGAGTTATTGAAACACAGACACCAAGTGAAGTTTTTTATTGGAATATCTATAAAGCTTCATGTGTTATATTAAATCTTTGTAAAGATTTACAACTCAGGTAAAACCTTTGAAGTCTATACTTGAGAACAAAAGATGGTTTGGATAATTATTAGTTCCTATTGGTGGAAGGTGGTAATTATGAAGTTCAGTATTATTTGGAGGATATGAAAGTAGCTCAGGAAAAGGGTACAGTTCAGTTAATTATAAATAAAGATTAAGTTTTCTGCGCTCCTTGCAATGTTGCACTGCTGTTATTAAAATAAATGTCTAGGGAAACATGAAATGGGATGTAATTGCTGTGTGAAAATCCTGATTCTAATTTATTGCTGACATTATCTCCTCAAACATGCTCCTTCTTTAAAACCCTCAGTATACCTCACGCTATCTCAACTCTTTGGTTCATCACTCTTACTGTTTTTACTGTTCGACTGTGTGAGGAATCATTTCTACAGTAAAAGAGTGACAGCCTGCAACAGTACATCTGAGCGCTTTGGGACATCCCGAATCAGGGAAAAGTACCATCTAAATACAAACCTTTTTTTAAGCCAGGAACTCACATGCTCAATGGGCAACAGGCCCATTCCCTGTGTCAGAAGATGCCAAGTTCAAATTCCATTCAGGAGATCTATAGATTAGAGCTCTAACCCCTAGGCTGATGCTCCAGTCTACTAGACTAGAAGCAATGTTAAACATGGGAGCTGTTTGTCCCCTTGATAGGATATAAAAGATCATATTGAGTACTCTTTCAAAAGGCAGACAAGCTATTTCACAGAAGTCACTATCACAAATACAGGTTATTTGATAATTACACATTGAAGTGTTGTTGGATGAGACAGAGGTTGTTCCTCATTGTTAAAGCAAATGTCACACTTCTCAAAGATATTTTCTTCTGCTGGCCTATGTTTGGTCTTTCCACTGATGATCTTATTTAAATGAGTGAAGACAACACTGTTCAGTTTGTAATCTTATCTGAGGTCAAAGTCAATTTAGTTTAGTTTAGTTTAGAGATATAGCGTGGCCCACCGAGTCCGCGCCGACCAGCGATCCCTGCACACTAACACAAGGGACAATTTACAATTATACCGAGCCAATTAACCTACAAACCTGCACGTCTTTGGAGTGTGGGAGGAAACCAGAGCTCTTAGAGAAAACCCACGCAGGTCACAGGGAGAACATACAAACTTCATACAGACAAGCACCCATAGTCAGGATCAAACCCGTGTCTCTGGCGCTGTAAGGCAGCAACTCTACCACTGTGCCATGTTAATGTTAATCTACATTAACTGAAAGTTGTTGCAGAGCCTAGGCCAGGCCAGAATTTTCCTTTTTTTTCAAACATTCATCACTCTTAAAAAAAGCATCTAGAAGTTACCAAATCCCCATTCAAGGATTAATTTCCTGTCGGATGAACCAAAATATAATAATAATTCTGCTGAAGCATCACTTAGTTTTGATTTAGATAAAGGTCTAGCATCAATCTAGCCTGAAAAAAGTTCCTTCTCTTCTAACTGCAGGTTAAAATCAATGTTAATATAAAATAGTTTCTTACAGCTTCCCAATACACATCCATCCACTTATTCCCTAATGGGTGAGTGGATGCCCAAGTACAAATCATCAATCGTGAACTTTGTTGTTTTAATAAATGTGTAATCATTGGCTGCTTCCTAATATTTCCTTTCTTCTCAACCAAAAGAAAACCTCTAGCATTTGCCATTGGGTGAAATAGAAAGAAAAATTATCAAGCTTGAGACTCATTCTGCTCATTCTGCAGGGATGGTATTGTTGAGCATACAATACAATACAATACAATACAATATATCTTTATTGTCATTGTACAGGGGTACAACGAGATTGGGAATGCGCCTCCCATACGATGCAATAATTTAGTTAATTTAAACAACAGCAACCCAACGAAACAAATTGTAACAGTTTTCAGACAGAATTCTTCACATGTCTGTCCATGAAGGAAAATATTTAGCACAAGCGCATAATAGGACTGGGACAAAGCATCAGTTTAAGAGCTGGTGCTGTATAAACATTAGATTCCCGCACATAAAGACACCAACCATCAGTTTACTGTCAGAGTAAAATGTGAACAAAAACCAGTGACCATGTTCTTTCATAGACGAGTCAGGCCAGAGTCTTGAATGCAATTCTTTATAAAGGAGCAAGAGCTTATTTTCCCAGTTGGTGTGCATTCCTCAAACATAACAAATGAATGAGTGCAGTGTTGTGGGGTTGACACTTCAATAGGCAAAGGAACATAGATCTCGAGACATAGATATTCCGACTACAAGGATGCTACATTCCACTTTGCAGACCAACGGTTCAATGGTTCTTTATTGTCATGTATACACAGCACAGTGAAACTCTTTTGCACACCACAAATGCACAGTCGCCACAATTTTGGCGCATTTTAAAAAAATATCAGAATATACAAACAGTCCAAAGTGCAAAGTCCAGTCCACGTGTTGGAAGTCCTAGAGCGCCCGCAATCCAGGTAAGCCTAGGTAAGCCCATAAGCCTGACCCGACATCCCTCTCCTCCATCGACCATCTCTGTGTCCCAGGGGGCGCCTCCCGGAGACAACCTGGAAAGCGCTGGAGGCAATACCCCTGTCCCTCTCCTACCGGACCACTTATCGCATCTGTCACCATCAGTGGCTCCCTCCTCGTCTCGCCAGTCTTCAGGGTTCAGAGCTTCCCCTGCACGTGGCCATCGGGTCTTTATTCTCGGTGGCTGACCCAGCCCCGTCCTTGTCTCTTGTTCTCGGCGGTCCTTGTCCAGCTCGCCCTCGTTCTCGGCGGTCACTTTTCCACCGGGCTCGTCCATATTCACGGCGCTCCCACTTCATCAAATTGTTCCACCCACCCACCCACAAAGCTTTGAATCTTTACCCTCCTATATATCAGAGCAGAGCAGCAGCTGTAGATGTTGTAACATTCTGACCAGCTGCAATGATATCTCCTCTCAGCCATTAATTAAATTATGCCCCCAAAAAAACAAATCCTGGGTATTGGTCTATTAATTGCTTTTAAAACAACAGCGAATCTCATATTAAAATCCAATAAATGTCAACAACTCAAATAGCTTGTGATAATGTTGTCAATCTGGGATAACTGCAGGCTCTGCATGGAATATAACACTTTAATCTTTCTTTCTACATTTGGACAATACATAGATATCATTCATTTCAGACACCATAAAAGTGAATGGAGTCTGGCTGCTATAACAAGAAGCACAAAAATAACTTGGAGAGCAAATGTATTAATTTATTATTTTTCTCTTTTTCTTATCACTGCCTGATGATAGTTATAAAGGTTATTGAAAGACGGATAACCCATGTTATATAAGGTTAGCCCAGAGCAGAAATATAGTTGGCAGCTTTGATCTCCCACAAAATGTGTTTCTACAGCAAGAAGCTTTCTGCTCACGTGCTAAACATCACTTTCCAGTGTGGTGACAGTGCCAGCAGTGCTTCATGCATCGCGTACATGCACTGAGTGGAGGATGGCATGGAGCTTAATGCAAATGTACACATTTGACCCAACTATAATAGGAGCATCAGTCACAGTAAAGGGACCATTGTGTTCAATGAAAAATGACACAACCACCATCTCTCTCTCTCTCTCTCTCTCTCTCTCTCTCTCTCTCTCTCTCTCTCTCTCTCTCTCTCTCTCTCTCTGTCTGTATATCTGTCTCTCTCTCTCTCTCTCTCTCTCTCTCTCTCTCTCTCTCTCTCTCCTCTCTCTCTCTCTCTCTCTCTCTCTCTCTCTCTCTCTCTCTCTCTCTCTCTCTCTCTCTCTCTTTGTGGGTGTCTCTCTCTCTCTCTCTCCCTCCCCTCTTTATCTGTTCAACCCTTCCCACAGCTGATCTCAGGATTTGACTGACAATGGACCAGAAAAATCAGTGGGTGGTCTCTTCAGAATCCACCTGTGCAACAAGGCAAAGGAATTAGCTTCCTCCTGAAACAGTAGCAAGAATAAATGTGCCTGCTTGAGGCTTTTTTTTACAGGACAGTATCTACAGGACACTTTTGTGTTACTTGTTATCATACATAGAGCAAGTTTCTCTAGAATTCTGACCTTCTTTGTTCATTCATTCTGAGTAATCAATTCATCTTCTTATGAGCAGAGTCCAGCTTGGAGTCCATTGAACCAGCCAATTGGTGTCATGAATTCCCCCAGTTGAGTGCCCATTTCTGCTGTGCCGCATTCTGTTCCCTGTCAGTGTGCAGAAAATATAACAGTCTGCCCAGACGGCTTTCATTGTGCAGAGAAAAACGGAGAGAGGGAGAGAGGGAAAGGGGTAGAATATGTTCTCAGAAGCTTTTTCTGCTTGGAGAGGAAATGTAATAATAAAGATTGACACCTTCACAACTCATCTTACATCTTTTCACTGAGAAGAAGAGCAGAAAAAACGAGTTGATGTTTTTGAGCAATGACCTTTACGTAGAATGATGAAAGTTATGATGAAAGCTCGTCGTCCTGAAACATTCATTGTGTTTCTTTCTCCACAGATATTCCTTGATATATCAGTATAAGAAAATAACTGCAGATGCTGGTACAAATCGAAGGTATTTATTCACAAAATGCTGGAGTAACTCAGCAGGTCAGGCAGCATCTCAGGAGAGAAGGAATGGGTGACGTTTCGGGTCGAGACCCTTCTTCAGACTGATGTCAGGGGGCGGGGCAAAGGAAGGATATAGGTGGAGACAGGAAGATAGAGGGAGATCTGGGAAGGAGGAGGGGAAGAGAGGGACAGAGGAACTATCTAAAGTTGGAGAAGTCGATGTTCATACCACTGGGCTGCAAGCTGCCCAGGCGAAATATGAGGTGCTGTTCCTCCAATTTCCGGTGGGCCACACTATGGCACTGGAAGAGGCCCATGACAGAAAGGTCAGACTGGGAATGGGAGTGGGAGTTGAAGTGCTCGGCCACCGGGAGATCAGTTTGGCCAACACGGACCGAGCGCAGGTGTTGAGCGAAGCGATCGCCGAGCCTGCGCTTGGTTTCGCCGATGTAAATAAGTTGACATCTAGAGCAGCGGATGCAATAGGAGGTGCAGATGAACTGTCTCACCTGGAAAGACTGTTTGGGTCCTTGGATGGTTCCTTGATATATCATATATTTCCAATGTTTTCTGATGTTATTTTGATTCCCAGAATTCATAGAATTTTCCTCCTCTATTAATGGCACTTCATTACTTTGGGAAATTCTTTCCTAACCATCAAATCTTTTTAGTTGGGATTTTCTTTCTTTTTAGCCTACCCCTTCATTAAACATCATCGGACATTTAGCTAGATTCAATTTAATATCTAAAGATATGTCAGTGTTTCTGTTGTATTTAGAAATTATGTTTATAGAACCTATATTAAAATTGCCATTTACACGTAGAGAGGTGAGGAGAAATCAGGCAGGTGGAGTCTTCCCTTCTTATGTTACATGAAAATGTGACAAATATTTCAAACATAACGTTTTGGGGAAAACATTTGATTTGTATCAGATTGTCCTTGCAAAGAGACAATTTAAGATTGATGGGTTGAGTGACCTCCTTCCAGATTGCAAAGCTCTATCTATGGTTCTACCTCAATGCAGCAGGCTCATGTTAATATCTTGCTGACAGGTCAGCGACAATTTATCCAATAGAAATTCAGGCTTAAGCAAAACATTACAAATAACATACTGGATTTTTACAGCTTTCTTAATATAGAAATATATCCTACACAGGAGCATAATCCTAAAAACTGCACGGTGACCCAAAGAAGCAGATTTTAGGAGGAGCAGCCAAAAAGTGAAAATAAAAGATCACTAAGAATAAGACTAATCACATTTCACTAATTACATTTCGTTAATGGCTTTTTTCAATTTCGTCCTCACCAACACAAATGGGATAATACAATACAATACAATACAATATATCTTTATTGTCATTGTACAGGGGTACAACGAGATTGGGAATGCGCCTCCCATATGATGCAATAAATTAATTAGCTAGTCAGTATTAATTTAAACAACACAATGAAACAAATTAGAACAGTTTTAAAACAGAATAAAGTGCAAGTAGATCTGTGCCGGTTCACTGTGCGATGTGACCATCCAGATCTGCAGGACCGGTTCATAGCAGCTATGGTCCTGGGGATGAAGCTGTTCCTGAGTCTGGAGGTGCGGGCGTAGAAGGCCTTGTATCGTCTGCCCGATGGTAGAAGTTCAAACAGACTGTTGCAAGGGTGTGAAGAGTCTTTGTGGATGCTGGCGGCTTTTCTGAGGCATCGTGTGTTGGAGATGTCCTCCAAGGCTGGTAGCTGAGTTCCGATAGTCCTCTGAGCTCTATGGACTACTCGCTGAAGAGCTTTTCTCTCTGCCTCCGTGCAGCTGAGATACCACACAGGGATGCCATGTGTTAGGATGCTCTCTGTGGTGCAGCGGTTGGAGGTCGTCAGCAGCTATTGGGGCAGACCAGACTTTTTCAGTGTTCTTAGGTAGAACAGTCGTTGCTGTGCCTTCTTGACCAGCGCAGCAGTGTTATTGGACCATGTTAGTTCCTCCGAAATGTGAGTGCCCAGAAACTTGAAGCTGGACGCTCTCTCCACACTGTCCCCGTTGATAAAGATCGGGGCGTATTCCCCGTTGTGACCCACGGAATACGCAGGTAATACGCAGATAATAAGGAAAGACGGTGATAATATCCACAGTATGTCACCTTTTATTGTGCGTCACTTCCAATCGAGAGATGAACGGCCTGCTTGAATCTCTGTACTACTGAGTTGGAGCACAAACACAACAGAAAAATTACATGATTTATCTCTCTTAAATCAGAGAAGTGTGGTATAGATTTTCAATTGCCAACCACCCTTAGGTACACTTCCAAGCAATTTTCAGTGGGCAGAGCCTAAAGCAGTGTTTGCTGAAGGGTAAGGTTGAATCTTACACATCAAATTCATCTTATTCTCTATTGGATTCAAGCAGAAACAGAAGTCATTTATTGGTATAATCATATTGCAAACAAAATTTTAAGTAGACTTTCCAGTATGTTAATTGGCACGTACCGATGGTTGTTATCACCTCTGAATATGGGTTATAGCCATAGGTAATGGCTTCAGAGATAGCATTTTAATTTTTTTTTCCACTTCTAGCTAAATTCTGAGGAGTCTTTGTGCCATTCAATTCATTTAATTCTTAAAGTTTGCTTAGTGGCAGTGCTTTGCATTCTTCATTCAGGACATTCCACTGTTCATCAGCACCTTTGGGAGTCCCAGTGTTAGTCCATACATTTGAGATGAACTGAGGCAATCAAACTGGGGATGAGAGGTCAAATTGCACAAGAGATCTAGGGTGGCACAGTGACACAGCAGTAGAGTTGCTGCCTTATAGCACCAGAGACCTGACTTCGGGTGCAGTCTGTATGGAGTTTGCACGTTCTCTCTGTGATCGTGTGGGTTTTCTCTGGAGCCTCGGCTTCCTTCCACACTCCAAAGATATGTAGGTTTGTAGGTTAATTGGCTTCGGAAAGAAAAACTGTAAATTGGCCCTAGTGTGTAGGATAGTGTTAGTGTATGGGAATGATCGCTGGTCAGTGCGGACTCGGTGGGCTGAAGGGCCTGTTTCCATGCTGTGTCTCTAAAGTAATTCTCTGCCACAGAGGGCAGTGGAAGCCAAATCACTGGATGGATTTAAGAGAGTTAGATACTCTAAGGGCTAGTGGAATTAAGGGATATGGGGAGAAGGCAGGCACGGGTTATTGATTGGGGACGATCAGCCATGATCACAATGAATGGCGGTGCTGGCTCGAAGTGCCGAATGGCCTCCTCCTGCACTTATTTTCTATGTTTCTACAAACTAAAGTAAAGATGGTGCAGTGCTCATCCTATTATAACCTCACACCCACAGATAGCTATCCCATCCCCAGACACATCTGGAAAGCAGAGGCTCTTCTTTCCGAACAATTAACTGAATGTTACAAAAGGGAAATCCTTGTTAAAACATGTGATTAACAGATCAGCCATTTTGTTAAATATTTCATAAACATGAAATTTATTAAGACCCTTATGTTAGAGAGTGTGAATGAACTTGTAATTGAAGAGAAAATGGACAAGCCAGCAATTAGTTCCAAATATGCCTGAAACAAGGATCTTAGTCTAATCCAGCTCCAGCCAAGCATGGCCTTGAGAACTGGGCATCTTTTGTGATTCAGCATTATGTTTTCTAATATCTGGATAACCATGGTAACTTGCTCAGATTATTCAATGAGTATTTTCGAAAGATATGACTGATCAAGGCAGCCAACTTGTACTTGTGGAAGAACAATCCATTTTGAAAATAAAAAGATTGATCCCTTCCAAAGAAGTGGAAAAATAGAGGGAACACAACAGATGCACATTTAAAATTTTGGAAAAACCTCAAATAAAGTATCTCAAAAGGAGATTATAGAACAAAAAACAGAAATACTGTAATAGGGAGATGTAGTAGCAAGTTGTAAAACACCTCAGAAACATGTATTTGGGGAAAACAGATGAACGGTGTCATGGAGAAGGGCTAGACTATTTGTGGCAAGCCTGTTATCCTGCTGTTTTTATCAAGGAGCATAGTATACTTAAACATGCAGAATACAGAATACAGAATAGCGTTATTGTCATTCGTTTTACCGACCAAAATTAATTTGCCAGCAGTCACAGAGCAAAAAAACAAAGAACACAAGACACACAACCCCAACACAAACATCCATCACAGTGACTCCAAACACCCCCTCACTGTGATGGAAGGCAAAAAAACTTCCTCTCTCTTCCCCCATGCCCCTCCCATGGACAGACAGCTCGACCCCTACCGAGGCAACCGACCCTCACAGCCCCCGCAAGGAGATGGAAGGTCCCGCGGCCGAGCCGCACCGGGCGCTGGAAAGTCCCGCTGCCGTACCGGATGATGGAAGGCCCCGTGGCCGATCCGTACCGGGTGATGGAAGGCCCCGCGGCCGAGCCGTACCGGGCGATGGTAAGTCCCACGGCCGAGCCGCACCGGCGATGGTAAGTCCCGCGGCCGAGCCGCACCGGCGCTGTTAAGTCCCGCGGCCGAGCCGCACCGGCGATGGAAAGTCCCGCGGCCGAGCCGCGCCGCGCTGGAAAGTCCTACGGCCGTACCGGGCGATGGAAAATCCAGCGGCCGAGCTGCGCTGGGCGATGGAAGGCCCCCGCCGCCGAGCCGCACCGGGCGCTGTTAAGTCCCGCGGCTGACCCAACTGGCACCAAATGGGAAGGAGGCGAGTGTTACACTGAATGAAAAAGTAAACATCCTCTGGAGGGGACTTCACATGGACATGAGAAACTGAAATGTTAAAAGGATACTCAAACTTGCAACAAGATCAAAGCAAATCTGTTAATCCAGCTTCCCTTCCTGCTAGATCCAGTATCCTTTTATCTCCATAGTGTCCAAAACAAGAACTGCTTTGAACATACTAAGTCCTGAGCATCTACCAGGCCAACTACACATGCCATCTGATGATGAATGATTTTGGAATGATGCAACTTGACATCCTGAAAATTTCCTTCCGTGTGGCATTCTATTGTAGTGTTCATAGGTCTACCCAGTTATTGGGTTTTACGACTAATTAAGCCCTTCCTCCAGTAAATCCCAAATGATTTCATGCAGCTTGAAGGGGTGACAGAGACTGTGAATTTCTCAGTGCAAGACTGAGCGCCGTCTCTCACCCACCGCAGCCTTTTTTGAGAAGAGTAGCCTCCTTGAAAAAAAAATAATGAGCTTCTAAAGATTGATGTGCAACTTTGCTCTCCACTGAAATGAACATATGAACCCCAACAGGAAGCCAAACGACTGGATTGGGGAGCATTAGATGTCAGCTAATTCCACAACTTTGACTTGCTCAGTGTTTCATTGGTTTTAAACTGCAAACCGTGCCTGTTGCACAGCTCAGGTTAAAAACCATAAAAGTAAACAATTTAGCTCCAAAAAATAAAATTGTCAAATGGGAAAGAAAACAGGACAAATTATAGGATTTACCTTAAAAAGCCTTCATGTGGTTACTATCCATCCCTTGGTATCTATCTGGTGAGGTTTTCACTGCCAGACATTCAAGGGTAGGTCTTGAGGCATGTCCACGGGAATTCTCCCAGATCTCTGCAGATTCACTGAAGAAAGTATTCTGACTGGATGCATCTCAGGTTGGTGTGGCAACTGCTCTGCTCTTGGCTGCCTGAAACTGCAGAGAACGCAAGCCAGTCCATCACGGGCCTATCACTTAATTCTAATCCATCTTCACCGCGATTGCATCAGGAAGGTTTGAAGTATCATTACGGATGCTTGTCACCCGGGTTATTTGTTTCCTTTCTTTAACCTTCTTGGATAAGATACAGGAGCTTGAAAGCCCAGACTTAAGAACAGTTTCTTCTCCATAGCTGTCTGATTCCTGAACCAATCACCTCTTTCACATCCCCAATTACCGGAGGTGTTGTTGCACATTCTTAATCTTAACTCTACTCATTTGGTTATTCCATGATTGTACTTTAATATTATTTTGTTAAGTCATTACACAGACACTGTTTGTAACCAGCCAAGTGATCCACTTTACCATCAGGAGAACAGATGGCTGTCATTTACTTTACGTTGGCCTTTGCACTACAATCATGCACCATTCTGCTATATTAGACTTGCCATTGTATTTGTTGTTGTATTTATCATTACTGTATGTAGACTGTTACTGTGAGTTTAATGTGCTCAAGGAAATACATTGCACCCTGCTATATATGACAATAAACTATTTTAATCCAGAGTTTGGATGATAGTATAGAATGGATGATAATGCATTGATAGTTTGTTTTCCTCACTATTGGTTCACTCCAATAAAATTTAATTAAAGCGATATGTATATTTTTTCTTGCCATAACTCATTTTTATATATTAGCCAAATGTCCTTTACAGCAGAATGAAATGTAAGAGTGTTACCTGCTCATTTTGCAAATTATCATGAAGCACAAGAGAATAGGAGAAGTAGTAGGCCACCTGCCCCCCCAAGAATACCCTGCTATTCAATATGAGCATGGTTGATCTGCCCCAGGCAACAGCTTATTTTTCTATGCCAGTTCCCCATAGCCCTCAGTTCCCTGACCATTCAAAAAATATCTTATAACAATGTCCCCACATTTGAAACTGTTCCTTTGGTGGAAAAACCTGGACTTCTCCCCTGTTACGTCCCTCTAAGATTGTATATGTTTCAATAAGAACACCTCTTATTCTAGGAAAGAGAATCTCCCAATCGGCATGAGATGCAGATAACAAGCAACTTCTCACAGCAAGCCTGTTAGGCTCAGACAAAGACTCTGCGAGTCAAAATGGAGAGAGACTAAATCGGGAGATAAAATAAACCCTGCTTCACGAAAGGTGTCATAAATTATCATATTAATCAATCAGCAATGCAGGATTATTTTAGAAGAGAATGTCGCTGCTTTAAATGTTATGATGCATGACCTTTCCACACAAAACGGAGGTTTATATGAGATGCGTATGAAAATAAATGATGGCATCAAGTTGTAAGGTATAAGAAACACAACTTAACCATTCATAGATGGTTTCCAGTCTGAGCAAACTTCTTTCATTTCCCCAGCGACCCCATGCTCTGAAGTAAAGAAGCAACAGCATCAGAATTCACCTTTGTTCCAGTCGTGTCTGTCGTTTATAAATTACCTACAGCTTTCACTGACAGCTGATTTCTGCTCACAACCTTGAGAGAAAATGCCCACATCCTTGGACTGTTTACCGACATAAAGTAAATGACAGCCATCCGTTCTCCTGATGGTAAAGTGGATCACTTGGCTAGTTACCAACAGTCTCTGTGTAATGACCTAACAAATCAATCAGCAACTTTCGCTGTTTATTTTCTGCCAGAGCAGGAAAATGGTTTCCTTCCTAAAAATGTTTTAGTTACTGCAGGGGAATACAAACCCACCAACGCCAACAGATTGATCAATACCTTGTCCCATTTAAATGTCAGTTGAGCAGTGAAGTATGAATTAAAACCTGATTACAGTACATAGTTCAGATAATAAAAAATAATGTCGAACAAGGAGTCTAGTGTGATCAGAATAGCAGTGGTAGAGAAAGCCTGAGCTTGTGTCTCAGTTTGCCAGAATTATCTTGTTGCTTTCTTACATATATTAGCATGGAACAAAATGCCTATCTGTTTCAGTCTTCACACTGTTGTAATACATCACAGGAGCATTTTTAAACAAATTTTGACAAAAGGCATCTAAGGTTTTAAGCCAGTTGAATGAGAGCTTAATCAAAGAGATATGTTTTAAGGAGCTTCATAACAAAGAGAGAGAGATGTTGAGGAGGTGGAGGATGGGGGGGGGGGGGGGGGGGGGGTGGAATTCCATTACTTACAGTCTAGACAGCTGAAGACAAACCTCCTAAATGTGGAGTGAATAAAATAAAGATTATGCAGAAGTTCAAAACTAAAGGACTTACAAATGGTTCATAGGGCAGAGGTGGGTGACAGAGATGAAAAAAAGGAGGGGGATTTAAATTCAAGTAGGTGAATTTTAAATTGGATATGCAAATTTTTGTCAGCCAGTGTAATGCACAACATAGAAAATAGAACTGTACAGCACAGGAACATGCCCTTCGGCCCACAATGACTGTGCCCAACATGATGTGAAGACACACTAATCTCAAACATAAGGAACTGCAGATAATGGTGGAAGGACAGGTGGAATCCCAGTTTTTACAGAGCTATTTGGTTAATGGATTAAACAGGACAATTTAGCAGAGATAGCAAACTAATAAAAGGAAGTGCAGGTCAGACCAGTCATAGAAAGCTGAAACAAAAGGAAAATGTCTGAAAATCCAGCAGATTAGGCAGTGGGTGTAGAGAGAGAAAAACTAACTTAAGGTGAATAACCTTAAAGAATTGTCCAGTTCTAATACAAATAGGTTTGTTAAGTTAACTAAAAACATTGAATTCAATATTGATCCTGAGAACTGTAATATGGCCAAAATGAGACACGGTGCTGTTCCCCCAATTTTTATGCTCTCATTTCATAACAACATCTTTTTGTATCCTCTCATCTATTTCCTTTGCAATATTTACAAAATAATCTTCCACTATTTTTAATGTGAAGATCGTGCTCTCACATCCATTGCCTGCATTCTTATATGTTAACTGACAATATGTGCGCGATGACATTTTGCTTTGAACTTTTAGATTCAATTGTGCATTGAGATTACAGAATGGATCACTTTTGCATTTGTGATGAAACCATTGTCAATACCGTCAACTCTAGGGCATGAATGGCTGATGAATGCTTCAGGTCAGTGTCAAAGATTAAAATTCTTCCTGAGAAGAATTGATGGAAATATTTTAATACTACAGATGCTAATGCCTAATGCCTCTTTCTCCATTTGAGCTTCTCTCACTCATTATATGATTCAATTTTTTTTTCATGATCACCATCTATTACATGTGTAGGAAGGAACTGCAAATGCTGGTTTAAACCAAACAAAAAGCTGGAGTAACTCAGCGGGACAGGCAGCATCTCTGGAGAGAAGGAATGGGTGACGTTTCGGGTCAAGACGTCTGAAGAATGGTCTCCACCTGAAACATCACCCATTCCTTCTCTTCAGAGATGCTGCCTATCCTGCTGAGTTTCTCCAACTATTTGTGTCTACCATCTATTACATGACTGAATACAACTCCTACTCTGTAATTTGAAGTATTTCGTGCACACTTCAACCTATCTATATACTAAACCTCATTTGTTTCTTCATTTGTTCCTGAACTACAGCCAAAATGGTACACGATAGCATGATAATTATAGGTCCACCTTACTCCGTCATCCCTTTGGTGCTAATGGAAGGTTTCATTGAAATCGGTGTTATATTTTAAAAGTTTTCACATTTTAAAGTTTAAATCTATCTCCTAGGGAGGATGGGGAGGGGAGGATGGAGGGGGGGGGGGGGAGGAGGGAGGGAGGGGGGAGGTGGGGAGAGGGAGGGGGGAGGAGAGAGTGCTACACCAATGCAGGAGAGGTTTGGGCCCAATGGGTCCACTTGGTCTAGTGTATTCTCTGCTCCTCAACTAATAAAGACTCACTTCCCAACATCTTCTTTTACGAAAATAATTTGTTATTTTCTATTCTTTGCCAGGATTTATTTTTTGACTTCCATTTGTAACTGATATAATAGTTACTGATATAATAGTTTCATTTGTAACTGATATAATAGTTAAATGCTATTCATTGACTATAGCTCTGCCTTCAACACTGTCATCCCCTCCAAGCTCATCACCAAACTCCACCAGCTAGGCCTCAGCTCGTCATTATGCGACTGGATCCTGGACTTGCTGCTGGAGCGACCGCAGGCAGTGAAAATGGGCCCGCACCTGTCCTCCACTATCACCCTGAGTACCGGCACACCACAGGGCTGTGTTCTGAGCCCCATGCTCTACTCCATCTTCACACACGACTGTGTTCCTGCATTCGACACCAACAATATTGTCAAGTTTGCAGACGACACAACGGTGATCGGGCTAATCACCAACGGTGATGAAACAAACTACAGAGTGGAGGTGCAGAACCTGGCAGACTGGTGCTCTGATAACAACCTGTCCCTAAATACCACCAAGACCAAGGAGCTGATCATCAACTTCCATAGGTCACACAACGGGGAATACGCCCTGATCTTTATCAACGGGGACAGTGTGGAGAGAGTGTCCAGCTTCAGGTTTCTGGGCACTCACATTTCGGAGGACCTAACATGGTCCAATAACACTGCTGCGCTGGTCAAGAAGGCACAGCAACGACTGTTCTTGCTAAGAACACTGAAAAAGTCTGGTCTACCCCAACAGCTGCTGCCGACATTCTACCGCTGCACCATAGAAAGCATCCTAACACATGGCATCCCTGTGTGGTATCTCAGCTGCACGGAGGCAGAGAGGAAAGCTCTTCAGCGGGTAGTCCATAGAACTCAGAGGACCATCGGAACACAGCTACCAGCCTTGGAGGGCATCTAGAACACACGATGCCTCAGAAAAGCCACCAGCATCCACAAAGACTCTTCACACCCCTGCAACAGTCTGTTCGAACTTCTACCATCGGGCAGACAATACAAGGCCTTCTATGCCCGCACCTCCAGACTCAGGAACAGCTTCATCCCCAGGGCTATAGCTGCTATGAACCGGTCCTACTGAGCCGGATGGTCACATCACACAGTGAACCGGCACAGATCTACTTGCACTTTATTCTGTTTTAAAACTGTTCCAATTTGTTTCATTGGGTTGTTTAAATTAATACTGACTAATGCAATTAATTTATTGCATCGTATGGGAGGTGCATTCCCAATCTCGTTGTACCCCTGTACAATGACAATAAAGATATATTGTATTGTATTGTATTGTATTGTAATTAGTGTTGCAAGAGCGTGCTAAAAATCTAGCACTGGTCTTTCTCAAACATAGCACAGGAATATATGGTGCAAGGTTTCTGGGTTTTCCTTACCTTCAGAATGTTTTTTGACTGCTTTATTCTATTTGTATCATTTTTTACTCACGGCCTCTTCCTGCACAAATGCTTACTTGCTTTTTTTGAGTCTTACAATGGCTTGAATGTGACGGCAACCAGACAAAGTTCTGCAGCAAATGACAACTGGCTGCTGCTCATTCAGTGGCACATTCCTGCAGCACAGATGTCAGGAACACACTGGAGGACAGATTCACATGCATTTAGTCTCTCGGTCTGCCACTGGGTTCAACACTGAGCCTAGAAACATCCTGATGTTTGCTGAGCTGAATGGATAAATTACACTTCATACCAGGCCTTTTCAACCTTATTCGACCCATATCTGGCACATCAGGTGTGGTCATATTCATTTGAATGGAGTTTCCAACCTTTTAAAAGACGAGTTTAGACATTTGCTTTAACTTACTGCATATTCATTAATAACAGTTCAATATGTTTTTATTTTCTTTAAAAAATGCCACAGAAGGCTGTGGAGGCCAAGACAATGGATATTTTTAAGGTGGAGATTGACAGATTCTTGAATAGTACGGGTGTCAGGGGTTATGGGGAGAGGGCAGGAGAATGGGGTTGAGAGGGAAATTTAAATCAGCCATTATTGAATGGCAGAATAGACTTGATGGGTCAAATGGCCTAATTCTGCTTCTAGAACTTATGAACATAAAATGAGGAGATCTGTTTTTACTTTTCTAATTGGTTCCCAGTGCCTTTGACTGGGAGGGTGGCAGGGCCTACTGACAGACTGTTATTGCTTTATATTCCACTACTTTCCACCATTTGGGCAACCTCACAGGATAACCAAAGCAGCAATGCCAGCAGGACCTTAGGAGCTCAGCAGTCTGTAAAGATTAGTGTAACTCTGGGGTTCGCACAAGAGTTGAGGCAGGCAATTGTTTTGCAGGTTGTCATTTCAACACGTCCAATATTGGCAGTTTGTTCACCCTCTGCATTTGTGGCAATGACATAATCTTGATAGTTAAAGAATAATCTATACTTTGTGGTATCTCATCCATTGAAAGTTGAAAGAACTTTAGTTAGGATTGCCAAGTATTGCTCAATCTTCTTACTCACATTCAGCTGAGAATATGCACATGATAAATCTAATGAGGAGGAACTTTGGTTCCTGCCACCTCGATATAGAGATCATGTGTCGTAGGCAAGGGATACGGCTCATCATTAACTGCCTGCTTCAATTTCACCTTATAGTCACCAGACATATCTGTTTTAAGCAACACAATCAGTGTTTTTGCCAATTCACTCCAGGTTGTCTAGAGAACACCATTTCTTACAAGAAATAAGGAACTGCAGATGCTGCTTTACAAAAGAAATACACAAAGTGCTGGAGCAACTCAGTGGGTCAGACAGCATCTGTGGAGAACATGGATTGGTGACATTTCAGTTTGGGACCTTTCTTCAGGCTCACAATGTCTAAAGAAGGCTCCTGACCAGATATATCACCAATCCGTGTTCTCCAGAGATGCTGCCTGACCCGCAGAGTTACTTCAATACTCTGTATCTATTTTTCCATTTCTTTCTAATTGATTTCACACTCTGCCATCTAATTATTCAATGCATAAGAGACAGCTTAAGGCTTACAATGAATTGGTTTTGCACATGGCTTGACAAGATATGAGCACTGTGCTCTGCAATAGCTACAGTAGGTATTCTGGAAAATCTACTTGTAGGTGCGATATGGAAGCATCCATGAAAACCACTTTTCAGTATCAGCCAATCTTTGGCCTTCAGTGCTGGTTGATTGGTGTAGTCAGCCAGAGCCCTCTGGTTGTTTATTTGCTGATCATTTTAATACTCTGGACATTTGGTTGGCCGGAATTTTTCAATACTTTTCATGAATACATTTTCAAGTTGACTGCTCTTCATCAGTAGTACATTGGTGGCACCCTTACTATAACGGAACAATGTGTTGCTGCCATCATCACTCACTGCAGAGCACTGACCATTTAACTCTACATTATTGAGTCATTATTCTGCCATTGCTGCTGATGATATAACTGTAATATAATTGTAGTTATATTCCATTTTTCACATCAGCTTCAATACAGTTTAGTCATTTCCTCTATGACTTTGTTTAGTTTAGAGATACAGCGTGGAAACAGGGCCTTTGGCCCACCGAGGCCGGGCCGCCCAGCAATCCTCATACGCTAACACTATACTACACACTAGGGACAATTTACTATTTTTACCAAAGCCAGTTAACCTACAGGCAGCCAGCACCCATAGTCAGGATCAAACCCGGGTCTCCATCACTGTAAGGCAGTAACTCTGCACTATCGTGCCACCCAACTTCTTGTTGTAAAAAAATCCTCTCTGTGAAGAAATCACATTGCAAGAATTGCTCCGATTCAGCCAGTACCTTTGCTCTGGACTTGCAATTTGAGGACATACTCCCTTTTTCCTGACATTTTGGTGCCTTTAATTGACAAACATGCAGCAGAAAGCTTATTTTACATCTTTTATATCAGTTTCACACAGGCGTTTTTCATGTTGCTTTGAAATCTTACTAGAACATAGAGACTACAGCTCAAGAACAGGCCTTCAGCCCAAAATGTCTGTGCCGAACATAATGCCAAGACCAATTCTTATCTATCTGCACATGATCCATGTAGTTCCATTCCCTGCATATCCATGTGCTTATCAAAATCCTCTTAAATGCCACTAGCATATCTGCCGCAACCACCAACCCTGACAACCTGTTTCTGGCACCCGCCACCCTCTGTTTAAAAAGAGCCATGCACGTCTCCTTTAAACTTTACTCCTCTCACCTGAAAGCTATGTCTAGTCTTTAATTTTTCAATCCTGCTATTGCTACAGCTATAAATTGCAGTCATATTGTACCTTACGTTGAACAAAATTCCTCAGGGTTCATCAGTGATATCTCTATACAGATTGCAGATGTGTAAGCCAGACTTCAGAACATAGCACAGGAACTGGCCCTTTGGCCCCCATTTTCCATGCGTTTAATAATTGTAGATGAATTCACCCACCCATCACATTGCAACCCAACCTTTCATGCAATGTGTTAGGATAGGCCATTCTTTGAGACAATGCACTTACTGACGGCTAATATAACCATATAACAACTACAGCATGGAAACAGGCCTGTCCGGCCCTACCAGTCCACGCCGACCATTCTCCCTGACCTAGTCTCATCTACCTGCACTCAGACCATAACCCTCTAATCCCCTCCTATCCATATACCTATCCAATTTACTCTTAAATAATAAAATCGAGCCTGCCTCCACTACTTCCACCGGAAGCCCATTCCATACAGCCACCACCCTCTGAGTAAAGAAGTTCCCCCTCATGTTACCTCTAAACCTTTGTCCCTCAATTCTGAAGCTATGTCCCCTTGTTGGAATCTTCCCCACTCTCAAAGGGAAAAGCCTACCCATGTCAACTCTGTCCGTCCCTCTCAAAATTTTAAAAACCTCTATCAAGTCCCCCCTCAACCTTCTACGCTCCAAAGAATAAAGACCCAACCTGTTCAACCTCTCTCTGTAGCCTAAGTGCTGAAACCCAGGCAACATTCTAGTAAATCTCCTCTGTACCCTCTCCATTTTGTCGACATCCTTCCTATAATTTGGCGACCAGAACTGCACACCATACTCCAGATTCGGCCTCACCAATGCCCTGTACAATTTCAACATTACATCCCAACTTCTATACTCGATGCTCTGATTTATAAAGGCAAGCATGCCAAACGCCTTCTTCACCACCCTATCCACATGAGATTCCACCTTCAGGGAACAATGCACAGTTATTCCCAGATCCCTCTGTTCCACTGCATTCCTCAATTCCCTACCATTTACCCTGTACGTCCTATTTTGATTTGTCCTACCAAAATGCAGCACCTCACACTTATCAGTGTGAGTTAGCTTTGTTAGCTTTGCCTAACTTCTGATTTTGAGTTCCATATTTGCAGCTCTCCACAATGGAGGACCCGGCATGGGGAGACCACCATGAGGTGGGGATGGAGGGGGGGAGAACAAAGGACCCAGTGTGTAGGGAACCACCGGGAGGGAGGGGGGCGGGTGAGGTGGGGAGAACAGTGGAGGACCTGGCATGACATACTTTGTAACTTTGTTGGCGCCTTTTGTGGCGACTCAAAACAAAGAATTTCACTGTGACCGGTCACATGTGACAATAAAGTTTTCATTCATTCATTCATTCATTCATTCATTCATTCATTCATTCATTCATTCATTCAAAGATACGTGTAAAAAAAGATACTGGTATATACTGAAGATGGACATAAAGTGCTGGAGTAACTCAAAAGATCTGGCGGTATCTCTGGAGAAAAAGGATGAGTGACATTTCAGGTTGGGACCCTTCTTCATACGATGAGGAGATTTTGTAGAAGAGCAGACTAAATGTATAGAAAAGAACTACAGATGTTGGTATATACCGAAGATAGACACAAAGTGCTGGAATAGCTCAGCGGGTCAGGTAACATCTCTGGAGGAAAAGGATGGGTGACAGTTCGGGTCGGAACCCTTCTTCAGACTTCACAAAGATACCTCTCACTGGAGTTACAATCCATGCATCAAGTTGTAAATCCCTGTTTCACTTGTCTTTTGATCTGCTGCAAGATGAAGAGTCTTTTTTGTTGCTTTCATATGGTCCCTCGTTATAGAAATCTACTCATGTCCTGATACTTGTAGAAACCCCAGCACCAAGGTCTTCCTGTCGCTGTAAATAATAGCAGAGTTTTAAACAGAATCCAAAGTCTAGCTCATGATACCTCGGCAGACAAGTTGGTGCATGCATGAGGATTTTGTTCAGAAATATCTCCCGAATGCTCCATTTTCAAAATTCAGCATAGCCTATATTCATTTCACTAAAATAAGGAGCAGAATCACCAACTGGTACAACACTGACGGGAGTAGCTTTGTTTGACTTTCTGTCTGATTGTATAAATACAACAGAGGTTACTTTAGTTAAGCTGTTTGTATTCCAATAGGCAAATATTTAGACACCTGGCTGTCAAACGTAGAGTGCAGAGGTGTCCTTGTAATGATGTTATCACCATAAAATAAGTATCATAAAGTATTCTTGTCAAATGCATTTGAAAGATCTATTATGAAATATGCATCTTCCCTGACATCTTTCAAGTATTTAGAAGTGATAGCATTTTGCATTTTAATAACAACAAAAGCGACAGTCTCCATGCATAGATAGGTGTTGTGAAATTTATCCGATCAATGGCGCCAAATGGTAACACCAGCACATGGTACAATCTCCAAAATTCATTCCAATGGTAAAATATCTCAAGATGCCTCACTGTACACAGTCAAACAATACCTGACAGTTATGTAGACAAATACTGAAATAGATGATCAAAATCTTGGCTAAAGAGATAAAGATTCAGAAACATCATGAAGGAGAGAAAGATAGAAAGGTAGACCTGTTCAGGTAGGGAATTCTCCAGCAATATCTGCAAATTGTAATGCATTTCAATACATGGATGGTCAAAGGCAAGAAGTGAATGAGGTTTGAAGTTTACAGTAGGTTGGAAGAAGTTGCAGAGACAAATGATGTTGAGAATTAAAAAAAAAAAGAGATTTGTTTAATGGGAAGCCAATATTTTTTAGCAAGCATGGGCAGGATTGACTGACACAAAGTACGTAATGGCAACGGGGTTTTGTTTGACCTTAAGGGAAGTTGAACAAGGGGGGTTGATCAGCTGAACATTGGAATAGTCAAGGCAAGTGATGGCAAAGGCATGGATGACGGCATTAGCAGCAAATGGATTAAGGCAGAAAGAGAATGAGACAGTAGTCCAGAGCTCAGTTCAATGAAAATCATGGCAATGTGACCAGACTGGTTCAGATTCAGATGATTACAATAAAAATAGATTAAAATTATGAATAATAAATATTGCTTAGGTTGGGAAATGAAAACTTTAGGTTTTAGTCTTCCCGATATTTAGTTGGAAGAAATTCCTGTCTTCTATTGATGGGTGTCAGGCAAGCATTTGAGATGGTGGACCGGTTATAAGTGCTGAAGTTAGGTCATAAGGTCACAAGTGATAATAGAATTAGACCATTCAACCCATCAAGTCTACTCTGCCATTCAATCATGGTTGATCTATCTCTCTCTCCTAACCCCATTCTCCTGCCTTCTCCCCATTATGTTGAGTTAGATGTTAGTGCTATCTGCATATATATATATATATGTTTATATATATATATATCTATATATATATATATAGATATATATATATATATATATATAGATATATATATATAAATATAAGTACTATTTGGCTCTTATGTCTTATCATTTCACATCACATTATTCCACAATTAAAGAGAAAATTGATAATAAAAATAATTGAATAGAATAAATCAGGTTTGCCCCTTTATTAAAATAATTTCATTTGCACCATATTGTCTGATCTGTAAATGGTCTGTTGAATTTATATCCTACTGTGTTCACAAAAGGAATTAATATGAAGAAAATCACTGAAAAAAGGATTCATTTTATTTATTAATCAGAGAGTAATTTGTGATCACAATCAATTATGAGGAACTGTAATTAGTGCCTACATAAGTCTCTGATGCATGAGACAAACTATAACAAGGATGAAGATTGATGCAAGGTCACGAGGTGGAGGCATGATGGCTTTGATTTTTTTTGTGCTCACTCTGTACTAGCGAGCAGTTATATTCAGAGGAACAGATTGTTTTGATGAGGCTCTGTCATAAGCTTACATATTTTTTATGATAATAGGCTGACAATTCCACCCTTAAGTTTGGTGACTCAGATGATCAGACGTGCTTCACGAAGGCAGTAAATAGGAAAATGTGGATGGAGTAAAAGAGAAAGAACAAAGGGACGATTGGAATGAATAAAAAGGCAGTAAATCAACTGATCAACAGATAATAAACTCTTCTCTTGTTTTTGATCACATTCTCATCTTCTCATCTTTGATCCTATTCTCATCTTCAGAATGTCCAAATTGGTGGCAATTAATGAGGTATTGCATAGGAAGGAAGAGCAGATGCTGATTTATACTGAAGATAGATACAAAATGCTGGAGTAATTCAGTGTGTCAGGCAGCACCTCAGGAGAAAAGGCATAGGTGACGCTTCGGGTCGAGACCCTTTTCAAACCAACCTTTTGATATCAAACATACCAGGTCAATTGTGCACAGGAACATCGCATAAAGGTCAATGAGATTAGTGAGCAGATCTTCTTTCTTTTAGGCATTTATTCAATTTCCCAACTCGTCTTGCAAGTTTGTCCTGGGATCCATCTGGGCCAGATAAGATTTCAGTTTCATGTCTCATTGGAAAGGCAGCCCCTGAAGCAGTACGGCATTCCTTTTCACATTGTGGAAGGCAAACAAACCCATAAAAGTGAGATTTAAAGAAAGTAAAACCAACAAACTCATCAAAGAATGATTGCATTGCAACTTCCTTCAAAGGATGACCAGATGCTGGCAATTATTTTAACGGTGGAAGATCTCAAACCCTTTATGGGTCAGTATCAGTTCCAGTGAGGATGGGAAAGTGAGAGATCGGAATTTGCTTCTTGTTACAGCATCTGGTTAATTTTCCTCTTCACTTGCAATGAACCTACACTAGATCTGTACATTCTGCCCCTATAGGAAAATACTTGCTGCCTGCCACAAAGATGAACATTTCCCATTTTTAACTACATTTCAGAGCCACAAAAAGTTTACAAGATTACAAATGGGGACAAGAAGGTTGGTTTGATGAGCCTTTAATATTCATTTTCCTGAGTTGGGTTTTACCATGCCACCCGAGAAGGGAAGTGCTGCTGATCTGAGATTGGAAATACTCCAAAATGCACATTTGAATTACTCTTCAAAGAATCACTCTAAATTTCCAATTCAATGACTCACCGAAAGTGCTGAAATTGATAAACATAAATAAATGTCACTACAGTAAGCTGTTGCTTTTGAGAACTGAGTATGGAACTGACTTAGAGAAATTGCCTTTATTGGGCAGGAGACAAGGTTAAAATTCAGATATTTTTAAAGATAGGGGCAACTCAAAGAGGCAATTATTTAAAAAAAAAAAGATTTATTACCAAATTATTAAGGAACTAGAAATGCCCCTTATCTCATTGTTGTTTATAGAACATAGAAAAGTATAGCACAGTACCAAGCCTTTTGGCCTACAATGCCTGTACTGAACATGATGCCAAGATAAAATAATCTCATTTGCCAATACATGATCCATATCCCTCCATTCCCAGCAAATGCATGTGCTTATTTAAAAGCCTCTTAAATGTCACTATCAAATCGACCTCCATCTCCACCCTGAATAGCTTGTTCGTGGTGGTTAAAGCTTTCTCTTAATAAGGTGTCATTATAGAATCGTAGTCATAGAGTGTGGAAACTGGCTCTTCGACTCGATTGCCGACCAACATACCCATCTACACCAGTCCCACAGCCCGCGCTTGGCCCATAACCCTCTAAACCTGTCCAAATGTTACTTAAACGTTATGATTGTACCTGCTTCAACTATCTCCTCCGCCAGCTCATCCCATATACTCGCCACCTTTTGTGCAAAAAAGTTACTCCTCAGGTTTTTATTAAATCTTTCCCCCCTCAACGTAAATCTATGTAATCTGATTTTTGATTCCTCAACTCTGGGCGAAAGACTATGTGCATTTAGCCGATCTATTCCTCTCATGATCTTGTACACCTCTATAAGATTAACCACTCATCCTCCTGTGCTCCAACGAATAAATTCCTAGCCTGCTCAACCTCTCCCTGTAGCTCAGGCCCTCGAGTCCTGGCAGCATCCTCGTAAATCTTAACTGCACCCTTTCCAGCTTGACAACATCTTTCCTACAGTATAACAGGGTGACCAAAATTGAATATGCTGCTCTAAATGTGCCCTCGCCAATATCTTATACAACTGTAACATGACCTCTCAACTTCTATACTCTGACTGATGAACACTAATGTGCAGAAAGCCTTTTTGACCACGCTATCCACCCGTGATGCCACTTTTAAGAAACTATGTACCTGCACTCCTTGATCCCTCTGCTCTGCACACTCCCCCGAGCTCTACAATAGCTCTACATTCACTATGTAGGGCATGCCTTTGTTAGACTTCCATGGTGTTCTTTGTTTTGGGCTATTTGAATTTGCAAAATCACTTCAGGCAGGAGAGGTTTTGGAGAAACATTCAACTGCCAGCCTTGCCAGTTCAATTTGTGCCTTTGTTGAGAAATGGATTAAAAAAACTCCTGCAAATTTTATGGGCCCCTGTTCACCAATTACACTTCTCTGCCAATGAATCAAAATGGTATGTCCATTTTAGAGTTGTGCAGGGATCTTTCAAAGGTCAATGGGTAAAACCTTTCTTTTACATGTCAGGCATATTTCTCCAGTTACAGTGAGACCTAACATCCATTCTGGATTAGTTAATGAAACCTATGCTCATAGGAACTCCCAATTTTCTGAAGCCAACAGGAAAAATAACATGAATTTAAATTAATGTATTTGAGTGACACTTGAGGCCAATATATATGAACTCATCCAGAACCCAGGCAGCCCACGTCGTAACTTGCAATAAATCTCATTAATTTATTATCCTTGCACTCCCTAATCAGCATTGGCTTCTGGACAAGCCATACAAACTATCTAAATACTGACACTTATTTCCAAATTATTCTGTGGCTATGGCCATGAGCCACTCCTGTAATTTTCATGTGCTGTTTTCTACCTTGATAATACTCCCACAATATCTTGTGATCAGCTCCAAAGTAATGAACTCGATTGGCAACTACAAGTTCTGGATTCCTACCCAATATCCTTCTTTCCTTATTTAAGAAGGATGTTAAAAACCTTTTCCTCGGTCTAGATTTTTGGTCACTCAATCATGTGCCTCCCAGTCGATTGTTTTCAGTAGTGTCAAAGGGTGCAGTGAAGATCTACTCTGTTCTCCATCTCTCACCTAAAGTCCAAGTTAGCTGTAGTGTTTGTTTTCTTAAGTCTGCATAGATAAGTTTTTTTTAGACTGATTGCAAAGTCACAGATCCCCTTTCCTTCTGAAGTTGCAGGAAACAGATGACAAAGAAAATAAAACTCAATAAGAACTAATGATAGCGAGTAGAAGGAAAGGAACATCTACGTGGAAAAACCAAAGAGAAAAAAATAGCACAGATCAATTATTTAACAGGTAAAGTAATGTAAATATTACATGTTCAATTATTGCTTCCTCCTTTAATTTGCCTGACTATATTACTTTCAGATCCTTGTGACTTTTCGGTGTAATGTCTTTTATTTATTTTCTTTCTGGCTTTTTGTTTTTTGCCCATTTTTGTTTTATAGATTTGTTGAAGTGTAGTTGTTTCTATATACGGCTATTTTTTCATGCCTACCAACTGCCTCATTTATTCCTTATCTCAAAGTTGCTGGAATAGCGTGATAGATAACTGGGGAAAAGCAATTAATTAATGTGCTGTCCCAGCCAGGCAATTAGAGAGTCCCTTGAGTGATACTCCATCTGGACAGTGCAGTGTATGAAAGAGCGAGACGAAGAGCAGTGGAGTTTTTGAATCCAAATTGTTCATAGCGGTATTCAATATGCTCACTAATGGGTGATAGGGAACTTACTAATGGTCTGCCTTGCCCAAAAGAAATGTCAATCAGAAGGTCCACCAAAGACCCAGGTTGATAAGAGAGCAAGCCAAGTGTCATGCCAACCGATACACACGGGAGAGTGACGGTAAGATTTACCTGAGCCTGTGACAGCCGTAAATTGTGTTATTTTGCAACCTGCTTCATTCTGTTGTATTCAGTGCTTTGGTTCTGGAGACAATGGCCAATGTAAATGTATTGAGTAATTGTGCTTGTCCTTGCTGGGCTGGAAAAGGCAAAATGCAGCTTTAAGAGTCCAGTTGCCACCATCATTCCATGCTTTAAGCTCAAGGAATAACATTTCTTTGGGGTCTCATCTAATCTCCTTTCACAGTCCTGGAAGGAAAACATTGTGTTACCATTGAAAAGTGTTGAACAAGATTTCTGCTGAAGCTTCTGCTGCATATCTGGCCAAACCTGTTGGAAATGTGACTCTCCTTTCTCTGAGTAAATGCTACTACTTAATGCGTGGAAGCATAGGTTATATACTTGAATGTAAAGAGTTGCCAGGGTAGAGAAGGGAGAGGAGAATTGATTGGGGACGATGTCAAAGACCCAAGGAAGCATGCCTTATTTTCCAACCATTCCTTTAATTGATATTAGAAGCAGGATGGGGACTACAGGATAACATTAAGATATAATATAAACAAAATGTCCCTTATTAAGTGTAGGGAGGAACAGCAGATGCTTGTTTACACCAAAGATGTAAAGTATACTGGAGTAACTCAGCGAGTCAGGCAGCATCTCTGGAGAAAAGGAATTTATTGTCTGAAAAAGGGCAATAATGAATGTCACCAAATCCCTTATTAACATGTACATTACACTGAGTTCTGTCTATTATTTTAAAATCAATTGTGAAATGCAAATTATACTACCAGTGAGCAGACTTGATGAATCTGAAATGTCACACCTAACCATGTTCTCCAGAGATGCTGCCTGACCCGCTGAGTTACTCCAGCACTTTATGTCGATTCGTGTAAACCAGCATCTGCAGTTTCTTGTTTCTGCAGCTTTAAATTTAGTTCAGTAAATAGTAGCCTGATCTGTTTGCACGCTTTGATGCTAAATCCACTTTTAGACTCTTTGATCTGTGAATTGGACAAAAAAATAATAATTCAGAGTTGCTTGGATTTGCTATTTCATTTCCCAAAGTATACAACATATCAACACGGAGACTTTATGGTCAAAGAGTTCACCGTTCAAAGCGGTTTCATCTCTAGCAGAAATCATTTGTTGCATGGGAATGCTGCATTTTCTCATCAATTGTGATATCCCTTGGTTCCACTCTCTCAATGTCAGCAAAACTAAAGAGATGATCGTGGACTACAGGAGACAGCAGGGGAGTGGACACCTCCCCATCCACATCGGTGGTGCTGAGGTTGAAAGGGTCAGCAGCTTTAAGTTCCTTGGTGTACACATTACTGAGGACCTTTCCTGGACACTGCACACGGACACAATAACAAAGAAGGCCAACCAGCGGCTCTTTTTCCTGAGCAGACTGAGGAAGTTTGGCATGAACGCCAGCATCCTCACAAACTTCTACAGATGCACCATCGAGAGCCCGCTGACAGGCTGCATTACAGTCTGGTATGGGAACTGTTCTGCCCACAGTCACAAATCACTACAGAGAGTGGTGAAGATGGCACAGCACATCACTGGAAACTGTCTCCCGGCCATTCAGGACATTTTCTACCGGCGGTGCCTGCGGAAGGCACGCAGCATCATCAAGAACTACACCCACCCAGCACGTAGGCTGTTCTTGTTACCGTCAGGCAGACGATACAGGAGTATGGCTGCGTGTACCACCAGACTAAAGAACAATTTCTACCATCAGGCCATCAGTCTTCTGAACTCATAAACACATTTCAAATCATATATGTTGATTATGTTTAATATTGTCTTTTTACCTATATTTAATATTGTATTTTTACATATAACATATAACATATAACAACTACAGCATGGAAACAGGCCTGTCCGGCCATACCAGTCCACGCCGACCATTTTCCCTGACCTAGTCTCATCTACCTGCACTCAGACCATAACCCTCCAATCCCCTCCTATCCATATACCTATCCAATTTACTCTTAAATAATAAAGCCAGCCTCCACCACTTCCACCGGAAGCCCATTCCATACAGCCACAACCCTCTGAGTAAAGAAGTTCCCCCTCATGTTACCCCTAAACCTTTGTCCCTCAATTCTGAAGCTATGTCCCCTTGTTGGAATCTTCCCCACTCTCAAAGGGAAAAGCCTACCCACGTCAACTCTGTCCGTCCCTCTCAAAATTTTAAAAACCTCTATCAAGTCCCCCCTCAACCTTCTACGCTCCAAAGAATAAAGACCCAACCTGTTCAACCTCTCTCTGTAGCCTAAGTGCTGAAACCCAGGCAACATTCTAGTAAATCTCCTCTGTACCCTCTCCATTTTGTCGACATCCTTCCTATAATTTGGCGACCAGAACTGCACACCATACTCCAGATTTGGCCTCACCAATGCCCTGTACAATTTCAACATTACATCCCAACTTCTATACTCGATGCTCTGATTTATAAAGGCAAGCATACCAAACGCCTTCTTCACCACCCTATCCACATGAGATTCCACCTTCAGGGAACAATGCACAGTTATTCCCAGATCCCTCTGTTCCACTGCATTCCTCAATTCCCTACCATTTACCCTGTACGTCCTATTTTGATTTGTCCTACCAAAATGCAGCACCTCACACTTATCAGCATTAAACTCCATCTGCCATCTTTCAGCCCACCCTTCCAAAAGGCCCAAGTCTCTCTGTAGACTTTGAAAATCTACCTCACTATCAACTACTCCACCTATCTTAGTATCATCTGCATATTTACTAATCCAATTTGCCACACCATCATCCAGATCATTAATGTAAATGACAAACAACAGTGGACCCAACACAGATCCTTGGGGCACTCCACTAGACACTGGCCTCCAACCTGACATACAATTGTCAACCGTTACCCTCTGGTATCTCCCATTCAGCCATTGTTGAATCCATCTTGCAACCTCACTATTAATACCCAACGATTTAACCTTCTTAATCAACCTTCCATGTGGAACCTTGTCAAATGCCTTACTGAAGTCCATATAGACAACATCCACAGCCTTGCCCTTATCAATTTCCCTGGTAACCTCTTCAAAAAATTCAAGAAGATTAGTCAAACATGACCTTCCAGGCACAAATCCATGTTGACTGTTTCTAATCAGGCCTTGATTATCCAAATAATTATATATATTGTCCCTAAGTATCTTTTCCATTAATTTTCCCACCACAGACGTCAAACTAATAGGTCTATAATTGCTAGGTTTACTTTTAGAACCTTTTTTAAACAAAGGCACAACATGCGCAATGCGCCAATCTTCCGGCACCATCCCTGTTTCTAATGACGTTTGAAATATTTCCGTCATAGCCCCTGCTATTTCTGCACTAACTTCCCTCAATGTCCTAGGGAATATCCTATCAGGACCTGGAGACTTATCCACTTTTATATTCTTCACTTTTATATACCTTACTAATGTCATTTTTTAATCATATTTATCCTTGGAATATTACTGCTGAGGTGACCCGTTGTCTTGTCAAATACATTTCATTGTACTGTTGACCCTGTGTCAATCTACATATGACAAATAAAAATTATTATTATTATTATTATTATTATTATTATTATTATTATTATTATTATTATTATTATTATTATTATTATTATTATTATTATTATTATTATTATTATTATTATTATTATTATTATTATTATTATTATTATTATTATTATTATTATTATTATTATTATTATTATTATTATTATTATTATTATCCATGGTTCTTAACTCCCATTGTTGTGAGCTTAACTTACTAGTTAGGGCAGGGACACAACCACATTAATTTTGTTTAAAATTGTACTTTTCCTGATTTCCTGTACTTTTCCTGTTTCAATAGCTTCCGTTCAATTATTGAGAGCAAGGCTTTCAATTTCTTTTTCATAGGTACTCTGGAAATGTATACCCAGTGGTGGTATGCAGAGTTCTTCCTTACAAATAACAAGAAACTGGACAAGCAATGTTTCTTGCTGACTTTTAAAACTCCCCGCAACAGTATTTTTCTTAGATAACATTTCATCGCCCCTCTTCCCTTTCTCCTCTCCCCCTCTGCAACTGGATCCTCGATTTCCTGACCAACAGACCCCAATCAGTGAGGATAGGGGACCAATCATCCTCCATGACAATCCTCAACACGGGGTCTCTGCAAGGATGCGTTCTCAGCCCCCTTCCTTACGCCTCGTACATTCACGACTGCGCAGCATGTACAAATCTAATTCAATTTTCAAATTCGCAGACGACACCAGCATTGTGGGCCAGATATCAAATAGTGATGAGACGGAGTACAGGAAGGCAATTGAAAACCTCGTGTCCTGGTGTTGAGACAACAACCTTTCACTCAATGTCAGCAAGACAAAGGGGATAGAGATCAAGTTCAGGAAGCAAACCCCAGTTTGTGTTGATGGTGCTGAAGTAGAGGTGGTCGAAAACCTCAAATTCCTCATAGTCAATATCACCAACAAATTCTCCGAGACCACCCACATTGAAGCAATGACCAAGAAGGCATACCAATGCCTCTACTTCCTTAGAAGGCTAAGGAAGTTTGGCATGTCCCCTACAACCGTCACCAACTTCTACAGATGCCCCATAGAAAGCATTTTATCAGGATGCATCACAGCTTGGTTTGGGAACACCTCCATCCAGGACCGTAAGAAATTGCAGCGAATTGTGGGCGCAGCCCAGACCATCACACAAACCAACCTCCCTTCTATTGACTCCATTTATCCTTCTTCTCCCCTCTTCCATCAGGCAAAAGGTACAGAAGTGTGAAAACGCACACCTCCTGATTCAGGAACAGTTTCTTTCCAGCTGTTATCAGGCAGGTGAATCATCCTTCCACCCCACCAGCCAGCGTATCCAACAAATCATCCACCAACATTTCCGTCACCTACAACGGGACCCCACCACTGGCCACATCTTCCCATCCCCTCCCCTCACTGCGTTCCGCAGAGACCGTTCCCTCCATAACTCCCTGGTCCACTCTTCCCTTCCTACCCAAACCACCCCATCCCCGGGCACTTTCCCCTGCAACCGCACGAGATGCAACACCTGTCCCTTTACCTCCCCCAACTCCATCCAAGGACCCAAACAGTCTTTCCAGGTGAGACAAAGGTTTACCTGCACCTCCTCCAACCTCACCTATTGCATCCGCTGCTCTAGATGTCAACTTCTTTACATCGGCGAAACCAAACGCAGGCTCGGCGATCGTTTCGCTCAACACCTTCGCTCAGTCCGCCTTAACCAACCTGATCTCCCGGTAGCTGAGCACTTCAACTCCCCCTCCCACTCCCAGTCTGATCTTTCTGTCATGGGCCTCCTCCAGTGCCATAGTGAGGCCCACCGGAAATTGGAGGAACAGCACCTCATATTTTGCTTGGGTAGCTTGCAGCCCAGCGGTATGAACATTGACTTCTTCAACTTTAGATAGCTCCTCTGTCCCTCTCTTCCCCTCCCCTTCCCAGTTCTCCCTCTATCTTCGTGTCTCCACCTATATCCTTCCTTTGTCCCACCCCCCTGGCATCAGTCTGAAGAAGGGTCTCGACCCGAAACGTCACCCATTCCTTCTCTCCTGAGATGCTGCCTGACCTGCTGAGTTACTCCAGCATTTTGTGAATAAATACCTTTGATTTGTACCAGCATCTGCAGTTATTTTCTTACACTACCACAACCAGAGAGCAGCCCTGATCTACTATCTACCTATTTGATGTCTCTCGCACTTTCCTTAACCGGACTTTGCTGGCTTGACCTTGCACTAAACGTTATTCTCTTATCATGTATCTATAAACTGTAAATGGATCCACGTCCAGTTTAAATTCCATTTGGAATATTTTGGAGGACCAAGAATGATTGTAATCATATATTGTCTTTCTGCTGACTGGTTACCACCCCATTCCTTCCTCTGGCTTCACAATTTGTACCTTTTCAAAACTTCTGTCGCACACCTTCCATTTTAATCTTTAACCTTTATCCAATTATCTGCCTATCAAAAACACTCCTCCCCTGCATCCACCTATAACTTGCCAAGCTTTGTCCTGCCTTTCCTCTTTCCCAACTAACTGCCCTCCCTTCCCCCACAATCAGTCTGAAGAAGGGTCCTGACTCAAATCATCACTTATCCACGTTCTCCAGAGATGCTGCCTGACCCACTGATGTATTCCAGCACATTGTGGTGACCGCGCTTTTGCGGTTGCAGCTCCTAGACTGTGGAACAGCATCCCTCTCCCCATCAGAACTGCCCCCTCCATCGACTCCTTTAAGTCCAGGCTCAAAACCTATTTCTACTCCTTAGCGTTTGAGGCCTTCTGAGGGGGCGCTGTGAACTGTTTATGTATGTGCTGTTATGTTTGTGTGCCATTATATGTTCGTTTCTTAGTACCTGAACTGATGTACAGCACTTTGGTCAACGTGAGTTGTTTTTAAATGTGCTATACAAATAAAATTGACTTGACTTGAATTGATTGTGTCCTTTTGCATAAATCAGCATCTGCAATTCCTTGTTTCTGCATACTTCTTCTTCAATATTTTTCTTGAATGCTCTGTAATTATTCTGACTGACCTTTTGGATGCTTCATCTGAGGCTCAACAGTATGAAGAAGCAAGAATATATTTGAAATTGCTTTATTTCATTAAGTTTGCAAACAAAGCTAAGGGGAATTGACATAAACAAGCTCTTCATATAAACTAAGACATGTACATAGATTTCTCAACATCTGCTGTACTTTTAGTGACGGCCAAACCCATGCATTTCATTTCATTTCATTTCATTTCATCCATCAGTATCAGGAAATTGCCATTCTTTTTCTTCATGTGGGTTTATATGCACCCTCTAAAATGGTTGAGTAGGCCATTATCACAGCTGCAAATTAATTTTTGGTACTATTTCCTACAATTTTGGTACAGCATTTCCTTGTTTATAATTTTGTTCCAATAAACAAAACAAAATAGGTGCAGGAGGAGGCCATTCGGCCCTTCGAGCCAACACCGCCATTCATTGTGATCATGGCTGATTGTTCCCAATCAATAACCTGTGCCTGCCTTCTCCCCATATCCCTTGATTCCACTAGCCCATAGAGCTCTATCTAATTATCTCTTAAATTCATCCAGTGATTTGGCCTCCATTGCCCTCTGTGGCAGAGAATTCCACAAATTCACAACTCTCTGGGTGAAAAAGCTTTTTCTCACCTCAGTTTTAAATGGCCTCCCCTTTATTCTAAGACTGTGGCCCCTGGTTCTGGACTCCCCCAACATTGGGAAGATTTTTTCTGCATCTCGCTTGTCCAGTCCTTTTATAATTTTATATGTTTCTATAATATCCTCTCATCCTTCTAAACTCCAGTGAGTACAAGTCCAGTCTTTTCAACCTTTCCTCATATGTCAGTCCCGCCATCCCAGGGATCAATCTCATGAACCTACACTGCACTGCCTCAATTACAAAGATGTGCTTCCTCAAATTAGGAGACCAAAACTGTACACAATTGTCAAGCCATGGATTGTTCTTGAAGTAGGTCACACATGTATATGCTTCTGATAAAGCCAGATGAAAAGCCATATTGGAGTCATAGCGTGGAAGCAGGCCCTTTGGCCTAACTTGCCCACACTGGCCAATATGACCCAGCCACACTAGTCCAGCCTGCCTGCGTTTGTCCCATATCCCTCCAGACCTGTCCTATCCATGTGCCCGTACAACTGTTTCTTAAAAGTTGCGATAGTCCCTGCCTCAACTACCTCCTCTGGCAGCTTGTTCCATACATAATACAATACAAGACAATGCAATATATCTTTATTGTCATTGTACAGGGGTACGACGAGATTGGGAATGCGCCTTCCAAACGATGCAATACATTAATTAGCTAATCAGTATATTTTTAGACAACCCAGTGAAACAAAATTAGAAACAGTTTTAAAACAGAATAAACTTCAAGTAGGTCTGTGCGATGTGACCATCCGGCTCAGCAGGACCGGTTCATAGCAGCTATGGCCCTGGGGATGAAGCTGTTCCTGAGTCTGGAGGTGCGGGCGTAGAAGGCCTTGTATCGTCTGCCAGATGGTAGAAGTTCGAACAGACTGTTGCAGGGGTGTGAGGAGTCTTTGTGAATGCTGGTGGCTTTTCTGAGGGATCGTGTGTTGTCGATGCCCTCCAAGGCTGTGTTCCGATAGTCTTCTGAGCTCTATGGACCACCCGCTGAAGAGCTTTCCTCTCTGCCTCCGTGCAGCTGAGATACCACACAGGGATGCCATGTGTTAGGATGTTCTCTATGGTGCAGTGGTAGAAGGTCGTCAGCAGCTGTTGGGGCAGACCAGACTTTTTTCAGTGTTCTCAGGTAGAACAGTCGTTGCTGTGTCTTCTTGACTAACACTAGCGGTGTTAGTGGACCATGTGAGGTCCTCCGAAATGTGAGTGCCCAGAAACTTGAAGCTGGACACTCTCTCCACACTGTCCCCATTGATAAAGATCGGAGCATATTCCCCGTTGTGTGATCTACAGAAGTTGATGATCAGCTCCTTGGTCTTGGAGGTGTTTAGGGACTGGTTGTTATCTGAGCACCAGTCCGCCAGGTTCTGCACCTCCGCTCTGTACAATAGAGCGAAGGTTCACCCACAACCCTTTGTGTAATAACGTTACTCCTCAGATTCCTGTTAAATCTTTTTCCCTTTACCTTAAACCTATGTCCCCTAGTCCTCGATTCCCCTACTCTGGGCAAGGGAATTTGTGCATCCACCCGATCTATTCCTCTCTGACAAACAAGATATTATCTCATTCCTATCTGCAGTAATATGGGTAACAGTGTGCAGGATAGTTCAATGATACGTCAATGCTGCTATAACTTTCCACAATGGCTAGCTGAGCATCACACTCTCTTTATCCCACGTGTAAGCCTTTGACAAACAAGATTCCAAGCTCATCTAGAACTCGCCAAGTGAGATTTATTAATTGTGTTCAACACTCCTTAGCACCCTTGTCACTAAATTCAATTAACTTCAAAATCCATTGAGACAGGACAGACATGTATCCAAAGAGATTGTGTTCATTTGCAAGACAGTCCACCGTTCACATGTTGAGCTGCTAAGCTTTTAGTACTAACTGATTGTCTGTGGCAGTGTTTGTGAAGTAGACAGACACATAACTATGCTGTCCAATGAAATAACGATCCGAAATACAGATAAAACGGCTTTTTCCATCCTTAATGCTCCCTTTCAATCAGGAACTAAGTAAACTGCAGATATTAACCATTCTGTCCTGTTCTTCAGTTAAGTTTGCATTTGTGATTAGAGCATTTTGGCAATGTGAATATGCCATCCATAGCCAAATTCTCTCTTCCTGAGAATGTTTAGTCCAAAGTGACCAATCATTTAAATATTATTCTGTCCAACAATTCTATCCATGCTGAGAGCTGGTTTCAGACTACAATTTCGTTTAACCCATGGCAGGTTTAGCCAGCATTAACAGACTTTACAACATAGTTATCAAGACAGCATTCCAAACCACCCTGATCATAGACTGAACAGAAGAGAATGCCATTGAAATGTCATTCAACATAGTTAAGTAAAACTGAAAGAGTCTATTACAGGTCATCTATCCATATCCACTGGTTGAAAATTTCTCCTCTAAAACATTACTCAATGAGGACCATTATAATCCATGTACACACAGGGAACTACAGATCCTGGTTTACAAAAAAAGACATAAAGTGCTGGATTAACACAGTCAATCAGGCAGCATCTCTGGAGGACATATAGGTGATATTATACATAACGTTTTGGGTCAGAGCCTCTTCAGTCTGAAATAGTCACAACCTGAAAAATTGCCTATCTATGTCAATAGACAATAGACAATAGACAATAGACAATAGGTGCAGGAGTAGGCCATTCAGCCCTTCGAGCCAGCACCGCCATTCAATGTGATCATGGCTGATCACTCTCAATCAGTACCCTGTTCCTGCCTTCTCCCCATACCCCCTGACTCTGCTATCCTTAAGAGCTCTATCTAGCTCTCTCTTGAATGCATTCAGAGAATTGGCCTCCACTGCCTTCTGAGGCAGAATTCCACAGTTTCACAACTCTCTGACTGAAAAAGTTTTTCCTCATCTCCGTTCTAAATGGTCTACCCCTTATTCTTAAACTGTGGCCCCTTGTTCTGGACTCCCCCAACATTGGGAACATGTTTCCTGCCTCTAACATGTCCAACCCCTGTCCTTCAGAGATGCTGCCTGACCCATTGAGTTGCCCAAGCCCTTTGTGTAATTTTTTTACCATTATATTCCCTCTGTTCAGTATGGAACGCTGAAAAATCCCGCACATAGCCCAACATTTATAGTTCTCTCTGCTATAGATTTATTGAGTACTGTGCAGAAATGTTTAATGAGTCATCTTCAGTGCATACATTGGCATTTAGTTCCACTTATTTGCTTGCTTCTGCACAAATTGATTTAATCCTTTTGCTTAAATATACAGCAGTCAGAGTGCTGGTGTCCAGACTCATATATGTAGCATACAAGGCTCCTATGTATATACAACATAGAACATAGAATAAACAGTACAGCACAGGAACATGCCCTTCAGCCCACAATGTTTATGCTGAACACGATGTCCAGTTAAAGAAATCTCTGCCTGCATGTGATCCGTATCCCTCCATTCCCTGGATTTCCATGTGCCGATCTAAAATCTAGTTAAAGGCCACTGTCCTGTCTGCCTCCACCACCGGTGAGTTCCAGGTACCCACCACTCTCCATGTAATAAACGTGCCTTGCACATCTCCTTTAAACTTTGCCCCCCCTCACCCTAAATCAATGATTCAATGATACTTTATCGTCACATGTCCCTAGGTCGAGTGAAATGCTTTGTTTTGCACACAACCCTGTAAAATCATACAGCAGACCTCACCCAGGCAGTACGCAAGGCTCGCCACGTTTCTGGTGCCGTCAAAGTTACCGAAATGTAATTAAACAGTTTTATCTTCTGCTCTCAGTGGCGAACCAGACCGACCGCCACACTTGGCAGCAGGCAGCCCCCCCCCCCCCCTCCAGGTCCCCTCTTTGTTCTCACCGCCCCCCTGCTGTCCTCCCTTTGATTTTGGTGCCCTCCCACTGGATCTCACTTTGTTCTCCGTTGCCCCAAAAGCTGTGCTCTCGAGTGTGTGACATTTCCACCCTTGGAAAAAGATTCCGACTGTGCACCCTATTTATGCTTCTCATAAATTTGTATACTTCTGCCATATATCTTCTACCGATGTGGAGCATTCTCTTCCTTAAAGACACATATATTTTAAATAATTATTTTGGGTCACTATGATACCAGCTTTGTTAAAATATATCCAGGTTACTAAATTCATGTTATATTAGCCATGTTTAAATTCACTTGTTGTCACGGTGGGATTTGCACTCATGGTTCCGTATCACTAGCTCAACTCTTAGGATGCTGGCCCAATCATCTAGTCCATTATGTGAGCCGTATCCATGCCTCTGAAAGCTCAGGTAAAGCTCCAAAGTGAATTCAGAGATATTGAATCTTTCCAAGAATCCCCGATGTGTACCTGGCGAGGAGAATCAGGGCAATCCCATGTTATGACTGAACACCAGGACCCGAAACGTCATCTGCTCCTTTTCTCCAGAGATGATGTCTGACCCGCTGAGTTACTCCAGCTTTTTGTGCATATCTTTGGTTTAAACCAGCACCTGCAGTTCCTTCCTAACCATGTTACGCCTGTTCAGGTAATGGAAATTTGCACTTCCAGAATTCACAAATCACTCCCCCAAAAGTTTGAGATACAGAATAACATTTATTCTCACAGAGTTTATATGAAAAAAGTAAATAAATATGCAAAAAAAATCAACTTGCATTTCTTAATGATTGCACGGATAATGCGGCTTCACATTGCAGAAAATTGTGACAGGGACTATTTTCTAAGAATGCAACGCCTTCATCAAGAACCAGAGGGCATAGGTTTAAGGTGAGGGGGGAAAGATTTGAGAGGAACCTGAGAGGAACCATTGGGAGGAACTTTTTCACACAAAGGGTGGTAATGGAAGTATGGAACCAACTTCTGGAGGAGGTAGTTGAGCCAGGTACTATCACAATGTTTAAGAACCATATGGACAGGTACACACCCAAAGTGATACGGGCCAAATGCAGATAGGTGGGACTATGGGACATGTACATGGGGCATGTTGGCCAGTGTGGGCTGGTTGGGCCAATGGGCCTCTTTCCACACTGTTCGACTCTATGACTCCATGACTCTATGATCCGTGTAAAGCCTATAAAAATTCTGCTGATGTGAAATAAAGGGTTGCTGTTATTGGATGTCATTAGTCCTCTCACCACAGGAGACATCATCATTTCTCTCGAATGGATCCATATTAAATTCATCATTGGAACACAATTTGCAAATGGAAGGATGCTGTCTTTTTTTCCATTATTGCTACATCTGTTCTCAAGATACTGCCTTCCACGCCAGGACAATGCCTGAGCTGTTTTTTTTTAAGGTAATGGGATTTTCCCGACACTGTGGTCCATCAACTCTTCACCATCATCTGCTCAATGTCCCGGACTTTCGTTCTCACCCCACCTCCTTCCAGGTAGAACAGGGATAGAGTTTCCCTGGTCCTCACCTTTCACCCCACCAACCTTTGCACCCAGCACATCATTCTTTGACATTTCCACCAGCTGCAACATGATCCATCTTCACCTCTCCACTCTTGCTGCTTTCCGCAGGGACCACTTTCACCATGAATCCCAAGAGTCAAGTGTTTTATTGTTATATGTCCTGCAACGGAACTGTGAAATTCTTACTTGCAGCAGCTTGTAAAAATAGTACTCAGTCGTTTAGTTGAGAGATACAGCGTGGAAACAGACCCTCCGGCCCACCGAGTCCGTGCCGACCAGCGATCCTTGCACATTAACACTATCCTACACACACAAGGGACAATGTACATAAACGCCAAGCCAATGAATCTACAAACCTATACGCTGCAGCTGATTCTAAACGCTGCTGCTCGAGTCCTCACTAAGACCAAGAAAGTGGATCACATCACTCCAGTTCTGAGGTCTTTACACTGGCTTCCAGTCTGTCAAAGAATTGATTTCGAAATACTACTGTTGGTTTATAAAGCACTGAATGGTTTAGGGCCAAAATACATTTCTGATCTTCATGCTACATTATGAACCATCCAGACATCTCAGGTCGTCTGGGACAGGTCAGCTTTCTGTCCCCAGAGTCAGAACTAAACATGGAGAAGCAGCATTTAGTTTTTATGCACCACATATACGGAACAAACTCCCAGAAAACTGCAGGTTCGCTGCAACTCTCAGTTCTTTTAAATCGAGGCTGAAGACTATTTTGTTTGATGCTGCCTTTTATTAAATCAAATAAGTATTCATTTCTTACACAGCACTGTAACTTTTATTCTTGTATTTTATACCTGTCTTATTTTATTTTAGCTTTTTTTTTCTATTCTCTTTAATGACTATTTTTAATTGCTTTTAACTGCTCGTTAATGCTTTCTGTAAAGCACTTTGAATTGCCTTGTTGCTGAAATGTGCTATATGAATAAACTTGCCTTGGCTTGCCTTGGCTTTGGAGTGTGGGAGGAAACCGAAGATCTCGGAGTAAACCCACGCAGGTCACAGGAAAAACTCCGTGCATACAGCACCCGTAGTCGGGATCAAACCTGTTTCTCTGGCGCTGTAAGCGCTGTAAAGCAGCAACTCTACCGCTGTGCCACCGTGCCACCCGTCACCCTAATAAACAACAAAAAGAAGTTCAATATATCAAGAACATACAAACAATACAACGCAAAGACAATATTCCGCGGCACTTTGCCATGTAACTGCAAGAGGTGCAATACCTATCCATATTCATAATCCCTCACCATCATGTTGGGACTAACACTGCCCTTACAGGTGAGACAGAGACACCACATTGATGATATCAAGTGTAGAATAGGCAATCACTTTACCGTGAGCTAGTGCTCTGCCCACCATGGCCATCAGGAGCTCCTAGTTACAAGTCCTTTTAATTTCTCTTCCAATTCCCCCAATAACCTGTCTCTCCTCAGCCTTCTCAACTATCAGAGTGAGCCCAAACTTAAACTAGAGGAACACCTCACATTAGTCTGCAACCATCAACATTGAATTCTCCAATTTTAAGAAACCAACACCACTTGTGTCCCTTTCTTTCTCCATCTGATCAACCCAGGTCCCCTCACACACACCCTTCCTTTGAACCTCACCCCAGCTCCCTATCACCCAATTTCTCCCCCCTTACTTCATCCACTCCATCTATCCATTACCCACACATTCCTCTCACTGAGTTCCTTCCCCCCACCCCCCCCCACCCCGTTCCCTTCTGCCCACCCCACACTCACTTTAGTTTAGTTTAGTTTCGTTCAGAGATATGGCGTGGAAACAGGCCCTTCAGCCCACCGAGTCCGTGCCGACAAGTGATCCCCGCACATTAACACTATCCGACACACTAGGAGACAATTTACAATTTTACCAAGCCAATTAAACTACAAACCTGTACGTCTTTGGGGTGTGGGTGTAAACCGCAGCTCCCAGAAAAAACCCACCAGGTCAGGTAAAGAACGTACAGACACCATATGGACAGCTCGCATAGTCAGGATCGAACCCGGATCTCTGGTGCTGTAAAGCAGCAACTCTACCGCTGCGCCACCGTGCTGCACAATTTGATACCATGCTTCATCTTCCTCTCCTATCAGATTTTGCCTGTCGCCACCCAGCCTGTTGCTATTTCCACCCTTTGCTTCCCAGCCTGACTCCATCTGCCAATCAACGCCTCCTCACCTGATCTATCACTTGTCAGCTAGGCTCTCACCCCACCACTCCTTCAGTCATTTCAATGATACTTAACTGTCACATGTACCTAGGTACAGTGAAATTCTTTGTTTTTACCTGCAATGCATAAAGTACGCAAAGAGTTGTAAAATCTGTAGTTGGTAAGTTACTGGAGAATATTCTGATGGATAGGATATACAGGCATTTGGATGGGCAACGGCTGATTAGGAACAGTCAGCATGGTTTTGTACGTGGGAGGTCGTGTCTCACAAATCTGATAGATTTTTTTGAAGACGTGGCCAAAAAGGATGATGAGGGCAGAGCTGTAGATGTTGTGGACATGGACTTCAGTAAGGCGTTCGACAAGGTTCCGCATGGCAGTCTGCTCTGGAAGATTTGATCGCATGGGATCCAAGGAGAGATAGCTGAATGGATAGCAAATTGGCTCCGTGGAAGAAAGCAGAGGGTAATGGTGGAAGGTTTTTCACACAAAGGGTGGTGGGTGTATGGAACAAGCTGCCAGAGGAGATAGTTGAGGCTGGGACTATCCCATAATTTACAAAACAGTTAGACAGGTATATGGATAAGACAGGCTTGGAGGGATATGGATCAAGCGCAGGCAGGTGGGACTAGTGTAGCTGGGACATTCGGTGGGGGCAAGTTGGGCCGAAGGGTCTGTTTCCACACTGTATCACGCTATGACTATGACTTTTTCTGGGGCCAACAAAGTTACAAAAGCATTTATTGGAGTCCTGATGGTCCACCTTTGTTCTCGATCCCCCCCTCTCCCCCAACTCCACGCCAGATACCTCCTTGTTCTCAGCCCCCCACCGTGTCCCTCTTTGTTTCTGGCAGCCCAACCGCCTCCCCATGGCCCACCCTCGGTCCCCAGTCTCTCTGCAGCCCGTCCTCAGCCCAAACGGCATCTCCCCCTCATACGGTTCGCCAGTGAGCCATAGCCCCTCTTTCTGGTCTTTCAACCTTCATGCCCCAGTCAAGGGTTGTGACCTGAAACATTGACTATGCATTCCACTCCACAGAAGCTGCCTGACCTGCTGAAATCCTCCAGCCTATAGTTTGTTGGGATGTGTAGGAAGGAGCTGCAGATACTGATTTACTCCAAAGATAGACACAAAATTATGGAGTAACTCAGCGGGTCAGGCAGCATCTCCGGAGAGAAGGAATAGGTAACGTTTCGGGTCGAGACCCTTCTTCAGTTTGTTGATCCAGAAACCATCATCTGCAGACTCTTGTGTGTCCTTGCAAATAGAAGCCACATTTTCATGGAAATGGGTAAAATGTTTGGCATTCGAAGCGTCAACCAGAATGGACTTCTATTCATGCTAATTGTTCACGTTGTCTGCGTCTCCCAGCAGTAATATTTCTTGGCTGGCTGGATGGTTTGACTAATTGACCTTTATTTGAATGTCACTTATTGGCATACAAGTCACATCATAAGAGATGCTGTTGTGATGCTGATCTGTTTGAATCCAGTTGCTCCAGGTAAAACTGCATTTTGTACACTTGGGACACTTTCCGGAGCTGGTAGATGGAGCCAGCCTCCGCGTTGCTGGTTAAAACTGCACTACTCTCCTGGGTCCTACCGTTCTCCCCTTCCAACAGGCAACCTCAATAATGGAACCGCTGAGTCCTGTTGCCCTTCGCCCTATTCCATCCAGGCCACTTCTCGTACCCCCCACCACACACCCCCACACCTCCCTTCCCCTCTGAGCCCCCATCGCCTCCCCACAGTACCTCCCTGAGCCTCCTCCTCCCTAATGAACTCAGCCTTTACCCCTGTCAGGTTTTCACTATTGAAATCTCCAATTTTAGTTAACTACAACACCCACTCTCCCTTCTTCCCCCACACTCCCCCTCCTCCCCCTCTCTCCTGTGGCCAAACCTGGAATTGCACCTATTCTCTCCTTCACCTCCCCTTCCACCTACATTCCTTCACAAGCTTCACAATTTGCTTCAATCCTGTTGTCTCATGCCTTCTTTCCTTCCTCTCTATCAACCATTTGCCCTCAAAACCACCCTTACCTGTATCAACCTACTACCTGCCAGGCTGCCTGCCAGACACCCCAGCGGTATGAACATTGACTTCTCTAACTTCAACTTTTGAAGTACTGTTATATTAAAGTTATGAGAGGCATAGATAGGGTAGAGAGTCTGAATCTTTTTTTCCCAGGATGGGAATGGAAAAGACTCGTGGGCATAGCTTTAAGATGAGAGAGGCAAAGTTTAAAGGAGATGTGGGGGGGCAAGTTTTTTGCACAGAAAATGGTGAGTGCCAGGAATGTGCTGTCGGGGGGGGGGGGGGTTGAGACATATACGGTAGCGGCATTTAAATAACCCTTGGGTAGGCACATGGCTATGTCGGAAATGGAGGAATATGGATATGGATTATGTGCAGACAAATCAGAATTAGTCCTGGCATTGAGTTTGGAACAAACATTGTGGGCCGAACTATTGTTGTACTGTTCTGTGTTCTATGTTCTTTAAGGATAAGCAGTAAATGCTGATATTGTAACCATGATCATTTTGTGTAAACTAAAGGGAAAGAGAATTTGAAGTGGAGAACTTTTATCCCAGTACACTGCCACTTAATCTTCCCTATTGATCGTCCCTTTGCCAATAGTTTTATATAAGCTCATTATTCTAGCAACTCTTCACCACTTTTCATCATGCTGATGCTTCAATGTCCTTAATGGAAAGGCTATTGCTGTCTCCATCACATGCCAAATCATTCTACTGGTCCGATGACTTTCATGTGCCAGTCCAAGTAACTCTGCGGAAGCCTGCCCTTTGAGCGTTCAGTGGAGGGCAGGCTTCAAGGTGGCAAGTGCTCGATTGGACTCCGTCACCCATGGCCACAAGCGATGTTGCACAACGCTGCATCTGTCAGTGACATTATGAATGGTCCCAAGGCTGGGATAGCAGAGTGCTGACCTTTAGGATCGGTGCAACCTTTCCCAATCCGCAATTTCTGGGTCCATTTTTGACCAGACTTTCCAGCGCAGGTTGCAGGAACAGGACTTGCCATTTTTTTTATCCCTGTCATTGCCCATAAATGGGCATCTGAGCAATAACATCGAACTGAGCTATCCTTTTCAATGCTGAACCTTGAGCAACCAACTGAGCGAGAAATTACAGAGTGTATCTTCAGCAAATCAGATTGCACAAACTTAACTGCAACCAAGCAAAGGGATATAAACTGGAATATTTAATTTCATGCAAAATGTGTGTAATAAAATAAATGAATGGAAAGGAGGTCTTGAGAGGTAAGGCAAGTCAAAAGTGTTTTATTGTCATACAGTGCATTCAGAAAGTATCCAGACCCATTCACTTTTTCCACATTTTGTTACGTTACAGCCTTATTTTAAAATTGATTAAATTCATTTTTTTAATCATCAATCAACACACCATACCCCATTATTAAAAAAGTGAAAACAGGTGTTTAGAATTTTTTGCAAAGTAGTTAAAACGAAATATTACATTTACATAAGTATTCAGACCCTTTACTCAGTACTTTGTTGAGGCACCTTTGGCAGCGATTACAGCCTCAAGTCTTCTTGGGTATGATGCTACAAGCTTGGCACACCTGTATTTGGGTAATTTCTCCAATTCTTCTCTGCAGATCCCCTCAAGTTCTGTCAGGTTGGATGGGGAGCATCGATGCACAGCTATTTTCAGGTCCCTCCAGAGTTGTTCGATTAGGCTCAAGTCCGGGCTCTGGCTGGGCCACTCAAGGACATTTACAGACTTGTCATGAATCCACTCCTGCACTTTGCTCCATTCATCTTTCCCTCAATCCTGACTGGTCTCCCATTTCCTGCCGCTGAAAAACATCCCCACAGCATGATGCTGCCTCCATTATGCTTCACCGTAGGTATGGTATTGGCCAGGTGATGAGCAGTGCCGCTTGGCATTCAGGCCAAAGCGTTCAATCTTGGTTTCATCAGATCAGAGAATCTTGTTTCTTATGGTCTGAGAGTCCTTAGGTGCCTTTTGGCAAACTCCAAGTGGGCTGTCATGTGCCTTTTACTGAGGAGTGGCTTCGTCTGGCCACTCTACCATAAAGGCCTGATTGATGGAGTGCTGCAGATATAGTTGTCCTTCTGGAAGGTTCTCCCATCTTCACAGAGGAACTCTGGAGCTCTGTCAGAGTGACCATCGGGTTCTTGATCACCTCTCTGATCAAGGCCCTTCTCCCCCGATCGCTCATTTTGGCTGGGCGGCCAGCTCTATGAAGATTCCTGGCGGTTCCAAAGTTCTTCCATTTAAGAATGACGAAGGCCACTGTGCTCCGGGACCTGCAATGCTGCAGAAATTGTTTTATACCATTCCCCAGATCTGTGTCTCGACACAATTCTGTCACAGAGGTCGACGGACAATTCCTTCGTCTTCATGGCTTGGTTTTTGCTCTGACATGCATTGTCAACTGTGGGACCTTATAGAGACAGGTGTGTGTCTTTCCAAATCATGTAGAATCAATTTAATTTACCACTGGTGGACTCCAATCAAGTTGTCGAAACATCTCAAGGATAATCAATGGAAACAGGATGAACCTAAGCTCAATTTTGAGTGTCATTCAAAGGGTCTTAATACTTATGTAAATGTGATATTCCAGTTATTTCTTTTTAATTACTTTACAAAAATTTCTAAACACCTGTTTTCACTTTTTTATTATGGGGTATTGTGTGTGGATTGATGATTAAAAAAAAAAGAATTTAATCCATTTTAAAATAAGGCTGTAACGTAACAAAATGTGGAAAAAGTGAGGGGGTCTGAATACTTTCTGAATGCATTGTATGTCCCGAAACGGAACAATGAAATTCTTACTTGCAGCAGCACATCAGATATGTAATATAGTACTCTGTAAATGCTATCATAAATAACAAAGAAAGTTCAGTGTATATATATATATATATATATATGGGGCAGTGGTGGAGCGAGTCAAAAGCAAATTATTGAGCGTGCATATATCTGAAGATATGTCCTAGACCCAGCACATTGATGCAACCCTAAAGGAAATATTATTTATATTCTATTTTTGTGCTATGTTTATATATATGTATATATATATGCACAATATATATATGTGTATATATATATATATGTACAATATACAAAGCATATATACATTATAAACAATATTTTACACACACACACACACACACACACACACACACACACACACACACACACACACACACACACACACACACACACACACACACACACACACACATATACATAGCAATATACATAGCACATATATACAAGATAAACAATATTTTCTTTATGATTGCATCAATCTGACCGATCTTCAGATCTATGCATGCCCAAGAATTTGTAGGTTTTGACTCTCTCCACCACTACCCCATCAACAAAGACACATTTGTGGATCCTCGACCTTCATCTTCTGAAGTCAACAATCGGGTCATGGTTTTAGTGACGTTGAGAGCAAGGTTGTTGTTCTGGCACCATTTGGTCTCCCTCCTGTACACTGGCATCATTATCTGCAATTCATCCAACAACGGTGGTGTCATTTGAAAATTTGAAGATGGAGTTGGAACTGTGTCTGGCTTCAGTCATGTATAGGGTGAGAAGAGGAGCCTGAACATGCTGCCTTGAGGTATTTCATTGGAAGGCTAAATGTACTTAGATTTACCAGTTCTAACTTCTTTTGGTGTGCTTTTTGATATTAATCATATAATTACAACAATGTCTGAGCAGGATAAATCAGGCAGAATCTTTATAGTACCATGTACAGACTTTAGAGACTTGCTCTAGGATATTCTACCGTAACAATGAATGCCGACTGGTTTGTCATTAACGTTTGAATGAAAACATTGGCCACTGAACTCAGTGAGGGTCTGGGTGTTTGATAGACTAGTTACTTTAGCTTAGAGATACAACGCGGAAACAGGCCATTCGACTCACCGAGTCCCCGCCATCCACCCGAATGCCAGCACTATCCTACATACACTTGGGACAACTTAAAATTTTTACCAAAGCCAATTAACCTACAAACTGGTACTTCATTGGAGTGTGTTCCCAGAGCACACAGGGAAATCCCACACGGACATGGGGAGAACAGCATCCATAGTCATGATCGAACCAGGTTCTCTAGTGGTGTAGGGCAGCAACTCTACCACTCCGCAGTTATTTTCAAGTATTTTTTGTTATCCTTCTATGAAAATACTTTTGTTGAAATGGCGCAAGGTTACTTGTATTTGGTCAAAATGTACCATAATTATGTATGTACAGTTTTAAATAAGTAGTTTTTGCATCATTAAAGGGCCTTGTGTAACCCCTAAGCTGACAATATTGGGAAATGCTCAAGATGTATGCAAGTTGTATCATGAGAGGCCCTCATCTGAGAAGAAACCAAGTTACCAAAAAAGGAAACGTTTACTAAAAAGGTTAAGCTGCAATAACAAGTCTCCTATATTACGAAATGAATCATAATATTTCATTCATTTTGATCATGAAACATCAAGACTGCCACTCGTCTGAAAATAACATATTCATTTACTTGTTTCATGATTTGCACCTAACATGTATAAAAGTGAATGAAAGAGAGAACCTCACTGCGAAGAAATCTCACCCCTGCACAAATGATCTGGTTGTACATGATCACCCACACACTCTTGGTAAAGGGAGGCATCTTCCACCTGTCTCGGGTTTTACCATTGCTAGAAATATACCCTTTAAACCACTATTACTAAAATCCAGATCAGCAGATTACTACCCTATTTTATATTGATGTATATTGGCTGCCCTAATTCCCACAATACAACAAATACATTTAGACCGCTCGAGTGAGTGCAATAAAGTAGGCAGAATGTAACCTGTGTTAAGTAAATGTAGGTCTTCCTTTCTTTCTCATATTTGCTGAAGTTGGACATTCAAAATTGTATCACTTACCCCAATTTCTCCTCTCAAGTTATACCAAAACAAAGTACCAGGAGAGAGCCAATACATTTCTTCACTATCATAGAATCATAGAGTCATAGCGCCAGACAGCGTGGAAACAGCCCTTTGGCCCAACCTGCCCATACTGACCAACAACATGTCCCATCTACACTAGTCCTACCTGCCTGTGTTTGGCCCAAATCCCTCCAAACTTAGTTTCTTTAATGTTGCAATAGTCCCCGCCTCAACTACCTCCTCTGGCATCTCGTTGTATACACCCCCACCCTTTGTGTGAAATAGTTACACCTCAGATTCTTATTAAAACTTTCACCTTCACCTTAAACCTACATCCTCTGGTCCTCAATTCACCTAGTCTGGGCAAAAGACTCTGTGCGTCTACCCAATCAATTCCTCTCGCGATTTTGTATACATCTATTAGCTCACCCATCATCCTCCTGTACTCCAAGGAATAGTCTTAGCCTGCTAAACCTCTCTCTATAGCTCAGACCCTTGAGTCCTGGCAACATCCTTGTAAATCTTCCCTGTACCTTTCCCAACTTGACAACATCTTTCCTGTAACATGGTGCCCAGAATTGAACACAATACTCTAAATGCGGCCTCACCAAATTTAGTTTTAGTTTAGATACAGCGCAGAAACAGGTCCTTCTGCCCACCGAGTCCACACCGACCAGTGATCCCTGCACACTAATGCTATCCTACACACACTAGTGACAAGTTTTACATTTACACCAAGCCAATTAACCGACACACCTGTACATCTTTGGAGTATGGGGGGAATGCATAAATTTTGGAGTAAACCCCCACGGGTTACGGGGAGAATGTACTAACTCCATACAGCACCCGTAGTCAGGATCGAGCCCGGGACTCTGGCGCTATAAGACAGTAGCTCTACCGTTACGCCACCATGCCGCCCTTATATAACTGCGACATGGCCTCCCAACTTCTATCCTCAATACTCTGACTGATGGTGTCCAATGTGCCAAAAGCCTTTTGACCAACCTATCTCCATGTGACTCCACCTTCAAGGAACTATGTACCTGCATTCCTAGATCCCTCTGGTCTACAACACTTCCCAGAGCCCTACCATTCACTGTGTAAGTCCTGCCCAAGACAGACTTTCCAAAATGCAACAATTCACATTTCTCTGCATTAAATTCCATCAACCATTCCTCTGCACATCTGGTCGACCGATCAAGATCCTGCTGCAATTTTTGACGTCCATCACTGCAATACCACCCACTTTTGTGTCATCAGTACATATATCATAATGGACTGACACACTGGCGATGGAATACTCACTGAGTATAGATTAAAATCTATGACGATCGTGAGACTGTTTGATGAAGGTCAATTCACATTGACAAGATGGACAGGGGGTGCAATTCAGTCACTATTGCAGATTAATCACCCCATGCAATTGGTTAGGTTTTCTTGGGATGATTAAACAAGCACTTTCTATATGCAAATTGGAGAAGGAAAAAAGAAAATGATAGAATAACTGGCATCCATATTTACTTTTACCACTCAATATTTACTGTGTTTTTGTGCCAGTTCATTGTTCCCTTCACTAAAACTTGCTTAAAGATGATTATCAGCGGTAGAGTTGCTGCTTTACAGCGAATGCAGCGCCGGAGACTCAGGTTCGATCCTGACTACGGGTGCTGCACTGTAAGGAGTTTGTACGTTCTCCCCGTGACCTGCGTGGGTTTTCTCCGAGATCTTCGGTTTCCTCCCACACTCCAAAGACGTACAGGTATGTAGGTTAATTGGCTGGGTAAATGTAAAAATTGTCCCTAGTGGGTGTAGGATAGTGTTAATGTACGGGGATCGCTGGGCGGCACGGACTTGGTGGGCCGAAAAGGCCTGTTTCCGGCTGTATATATATGATATGATATGATATGATATGAAAACCCTGCAGGAGGAACTCACCAGGTCTGGCAGCAGCCTCAGATCTTCCAGCACTTTGATTTTTCCTCAGAGTTCTGATCCAAAAGTGACTTTGATCCTACACTGCATTTGCTGAATGATATCCTTACATTAAATTATTTTGAAAGCAACTTTGATCTCCCAAAGATCATGCTTTCCTTCAGCGAACAAGTAACAATAATCTCCGAGTCAGAGGCATAGTAAAGAAAGGAGTTGCAGCAAAATACCTGTGACAGGTAAAGTGGCTGGATTGTTGGTTAATATTACTAGATTGTTAATCCCACCATAACAGGTAGATAATTTAAATTTGACTACTGAAATACAACTGGAAGAAGTGCTAACTGTCAAAGCAGCAGATCGTAATGAGAATTTTTTAGTTCATTCATATCCTCAGGGTAGGAAATCTACCACTGTTATCCAACCAAGCCTGTACATGACTTCAGAGCAGTTACTCTTTACTGAAATGACACTACATGTAATTCAGCTTAAGCAATTTGGAAAGGATACTAAATGTTGGCCTTGTCAGGAACCTTCCCGTAAATCAATAATAAAAATACTTCCTAGTTGTGCTGCCCACGTTAAAAACAAATAGAGAGTCTGTGTTACTTACTGGAATCATTCATCAGTTCTTTCAGAAGTCAAATTAAAACTATCTCAAAGCATATTACTTATTGTCCATTCTTTATAAAGTTTATTTAAAGAAATAAGATTTTCGATTGCTTGTGTCTATAATAATGTACTTAATTATTCAATCAAAATTAAACCAAACCGAGCATGTTCGGTCCACAAACCTGAATACATTTTCTTTTAATTTAGAGTTACACCATGGAAGGTGAAGCAGCCTAATAAAAACTTCCTTGAAAATGAAGCGGCCCAATGTACACTCTAATCCAAAGTGCTTGTTTAACTCCTTCAATCAGTTAACTTGAAATCTAAATGTGGTTCAGTATGTGTTGAACCCTGCAGAATGATCTTGTAAAATATAAATGGAGTCTGCAAACAGTGGAAAGATGGCAGTCTTTATCAGCATTACCATGTAAAACTAAATCTATTAATTAGCCATTTTGCTGCTTCACTTTTGATTAATCAGTGGACCTGCTGTAACACAGTCGAGCAAAAGTGGTGTCAATTTTCCAATGGAGGATCATTGGTTTTATTTGCACAGTTCATTAACAAAGTAATCATTGTGGAAAAAAATCTAGACTAATACTCTCAGTGGTAAAGGAAACAAGGCAGGATGTGATAATAGGCAGCCAGTGCAGTTTTCCTGTCCAGAGACATGTACCTTGCTGGCAGTACTAACTGTGGTACATTATAGCATCACCACATTATACTCTGCCTCCAAAAGTCATTCCTGTGACTTCAATATAATGGTGCCTAATGTGAGAATGCGACTGTTTGTGTGCACATTTAGCACTACCAACCAGGCAAGAATTACTAGTCATATTCATTTCATTCTTATCCTGCTGAGGTTGAGTTCCAGTACATTTACTGCTTTTATATTAATTTGCTTCTCCATCATGTACCTCATCTAACAGTGCACATAATTGTTCTTGCCTTCCTTGAAACTACCATGTGAAAAAAGCCTTTAATGAAACAATAGAATTAACAGATTCATCATCCATAAGGTTTGAAGAAATGACTTTTCTTATTTCCTTCTTAAGACGCACTATAAATTACAGCAGAGATTTGAACTGCTAATGAGAGATAGCTTTTACTAGAATTGAGAAAATAACATGCCGAGTTATTACACATATAACCCATTTAAATACACCTCTCTGCATTAGGGTACAATGCACGATAACGTGAACATTGGACCACCTTCCAATGCTTATACTGTATTTTCTGTTATTTATTTTTTGCCCTCTGCTACGACCTTTTTACTCCAAAACTCCCCACACCAAGATTTTTGATGCATCTTTAAAGCCTATTTTATCTCTCCCATGTTGGATGTTTATCAACTTGAAACATCTATATACTAAAACTCTTGTTTGTTTGTTCCTGAACTACAGCGAAAACGGTACATGTTTGCACAACAATTTTAGGCCCCCCTTACTCACCGTCGTCCCTTTGGTGCTAATGGAAGAAATTTCATTTAAGTTTTTAAGTTATTCACATTTTAATGTTTAAATCTATCTCCGAAGGAGGGAGGGGGGAGGGACGGGAACGGGGAGGGAGGGAGGGAGGGGGTGGAGGGAGGGGGGGAGCGAGGGAGGTGGGAGATGGGAGGATAAGGGGGGTTGAGGTGGATGGAGTGGGGGGAGGGGAAGGGGAGGGGAGGGGAGGGGGAAGGAGGGGGAGGAGGGAGGAGGGAGGGGGGGGGGAGTGGGGAGGGTGGAGGGGAAGTGGGGAGGGGAAGGGGAAAGGGGAAGGGGAAAGGGGGGAGGGGAAGGGGGGAGGGAGGAGAGGGGAGGCGGGGAGGAGAAGGTGCTGTACCAATGCAGGAGAGGTTTGGGCCCAAAGGGCCCACTTGGTCTAGTAAAGTCTGTTTCCCTCTGCGTAGATACTGCCTGGTCTGCTGTGTCTTTCCAGAATTTCCTTTCTTGATGGAAGATTACCTGGCATGATTTGTGACACTAATTTTTTAATTTCTACTTTACCACTTTTCCTTTGGGCACATGTTTTGATCCATACACTGGCTTAATCCTGCAGAGGGGGTATAGGAGTTCAGGCTATGGTAATCTTCATCTTTACTCAAATACTGGGATAGTCAAAACTTCTGTGATATCATTCAATATTCTTACTGTCCAATAATAAATTATTGTAAATATCTGCAATGAAAGTGTGATGACAATCTTCATTTAATTATTTACCCAGTTGTCCTTTTACTTTACTTACAATGATTGTTGAAGGCGAATCATAACTGAGGCAGAATTTCATAAGCTCAATCCCATCCTCCTGGACAATTGTCCTATCCTTAGACATAGAATCATTCAGCCCAATTTGCCCATACCGACAACATGTCCCATCTACACTAGTCCCACCTGGCTACATTTGGCCCATATTCCTCTAAACATATCCTATCCATGTACCTGTCCAGATGTTTATAAAATGTTTTGATAGTACCTGCCTCAGCTAGGGCGGCATGGTGGCGCAGCGGTAGAGTTGCTGCCTTACAGCGAATGCAGCGCCGGAGACTCAGGTTCGATCCTGACTATGGGCGCTGTCTGCACGGAGTTTGTAAGTTCTCCCCGTGACCTGCGTGGGTTTTCTCCGAGATCTTCGGTTTCCTCTCACACTCCAAAGATGTACAGGTATGTAGGTTAATTGACTGGGTAAATGTTTAAAAAAATTGTCCCTGGTGTGTGTAGGATAGTGTTAATGTGCTAGGATAGTGTTAATGTGCGGGGATCGCTGGGCGGCGCGGACTCAGTGGGCCAAAGGGCCTGTTTCCGCGCTGTATCTCTAAATCTAAAAATAAATCTATCACCATCATGCAGCTCATTGCATGGCCCTACCATCCTTTGTTTAAAAATATTGCCCCTCACGTTCCTATGAAATCTTTCCCCTCTCACCTAAAATTTAGCTCAGCTTTAACAAGTTATTGGTAAGAATATCGTCTGTTGGATTGCGTCCCATCCCTCATCCTGCCAGACCATTATAGGGGGGCAAAGGAAGTTCCTGATCACCTTGATAATATTAAGCTTCAAATTTAATTAGAGGGCTTTCAAAGAGCTGACACTGGAATGATAGAGTAAATGGCTTCCTTCCATGCTTAAACATTGACTTTATGGTTTAATTTTATGTATTGGACAGTAGACTGATTGAATGCTGGTTTGACAGAGGGTGGCCAATGCAGGAGTGCAACACTTGGCATTGCTTCCTGCGCTTGATCATTTGACTATATCTGAGAATATTGCAAGTAAATTGCATAGGCCAAGAAGAAGTAATGTGTAGCTGAACCTTTTGAATTGTAATGTACAATCTACTTTTAATATGACACCACATTTTCCAAATTGTCCATTAATATGAATTGAAATATCCTAGAAAAAAACACTGGGCATTTAAATGCAATGAACAAATTGCCTGATCATGACTGGTTCATTTTCAGTTTTTGTATGTTAGTTGTGGACTTCCATTCAAATTACAATCCATGATGGCCTTTATGACAAGAGGAGTTGAGTATAGGAGCAAAGAGGTCCTTCTGCAGTTGTACAGGGCCCTGGTGAGACCACACCTGGAGTACTGTGTGCAGTTTTAGTCTCCAAATTTGAGGAAGGACATTCTTGCTATTGAGGGCGTGCAGTGTAGGTTCACTAGGTTAATTTCCTGAATGGCAGGACTGCCGTATGTTGAAAGACTGGAGCGACTAGGCTTGTATACGCTGGAATTTAGAAGGATGAGAGGGGATCTTATTGAAACATATAAGATTATTAAGGGATTGGACAGTTAGAGGCAGGAAACATGTTCCCAATGTTGGGGGAGTCCAAAACCAGGGGCCACATTTTAAGAATAAGTGGTAGGCCATTTAGAACGGAGATGAGGAAAACCTTCTTCAGTCAGAGAGTTGTAAATCTGTGGAATTCTCTGCCTCAGAAGGCCGTAGAGGCCAATTCTCTGGATAATTTCAAGAGCGAGCTACATAGAGCTCTTAAAAATCGCAGAGTCAAGGGGTATGGAGAGAAGGCAGGAACGGGGTACTGATTGTGAAAGATCAGCCATGATCACATTGAATGACGATGCTGGCTCAAAGGATCAAATGGCCAACTCCTGCACCTATTGTCTATTGTCTATTGTCTATTGTCAACCAAGAACAAAAAATCAATTGAAATCCACACATTACCAACAATGAATACCAAGTAGCACATGTTCTTTTTCACTTGAATGTCCATGGTTATTTGCTGAAGATCAGTAAAGGACATGAAAACATACCTAAATGGAAATATAAGGAAGTTAAATAACTTGAACTTCTACCAAATCCAGATCAGAATGGCATGACCGAAGCATTGCTATGTCCAGGATCCACTAGAACACGCTTCCCCGATGCCTGGATTCTTCCACAAGGAGAACTCCCACAAGGAGAACTCAGGGCGGCATGGTGGCGTAGTGGTAGAGCTACTGCCTTACAACGCCAGAGACCCTGGTACAATCCTGACTACAATAGACAATAGACAATAGACAATAGGTGCAGGAGTAGGCCATTCAGCCCTTCGAGCCAGCACCGCCATTCAATGCGATCATGGCTGATCACTCTCAATCAGTACCCCGTTCCTGCCTTCTCCCCATACCCCCTCACTCCGCTATCCTTAAGAGCTCTATCCAGCTCTCTCTTGAAAGCATCCAACGAACTGGCCTCCACTGCCTTCTGAGGCAGAGAATTCCACACCTTCACCACTCTCTGACTGAAAAAGTTCTTCCTCATCTCCGTTCTAAATGGCCTACCCCTTATTCTTAAACTGTGGCACCTTGTTCTGGACTCCCCCAACATTGGGAACATGTTTCCTGCCTCTAATGTGTCCAATCCCCTAATTATCTTATATGTTTCATTAAGATCCCCCCTCATCCTTCTAAATTCCAGTGTATACAAGCCTAATTGCTCCAGCCTTTCAACATACGACAGTCCCGCCATTCCGGGAATTAACCTAGTGAACCTACGCTGCACGCCCGCAATAGCAAGAATATCCTTCCTCAAATTTGGAGACCAAAACTGCACACAGTACTCCAGGTGCGGTCTCACCAGGGCCCGGTACAACTGTAGAAGGACCTCTTTGCTCCTATACTCAACTCCTCTTGTTATGAAGGCCAACATTCCATTGGCTTTCTTCACTGCCTGCTGTACCTGCATGCTTCCTTTCAGTGACTACGGGTGCTGTCTGTATGGAGTTTGTATGTTCTCCCCGTGACCTGCTTGGGTTTTTTCCGAGATCTTCGGTTTCTTCCCACACTCCAAAGACTTACAGGTTTGTAGGTTAATTGGCATGGTGTAAGTGTAATATTTGTCCCCAGTGTGTGTAGGATAGTGTTAGTGTGTGGTGATCGTTGGTCGGTGTGGACTCAGTGGGCCGAAGGGCCTGTTTCCGCACTGTATCTCTAAACTAAACTAAACTCCAAATCATACAACATCAGACTTGTAAATAAATTGTTGCTCCTTTTCTGTAGCAGGGTTGAAATGTTAGGTATCCTTAATCGATAATATTAAGGGAGTAACAATATGAAATGATTATTGGAGTTCAATAAAGTGGCTCATTCCTACCTTCTTGAGGACAATTTAAAATGGGTAAAAGAATCCCATTCTTGTCAGCATTGCCCACATCTCTTAAAATGAATAAACAAAGATAAAATCCAGACCAAAGGTTTGCATGAGAATATTGGGTTACAATTCTGTCACCCATTCTTTCAATGTATTTATGTTCCTGATTAAATTCACGTGTCCATATTCACAATGAATCTGAACTACATTTGTAAACTCTGTAATAATTGCCTCCTCTTGCAGCACTTGCACTTGTAGGATGGTGTCTTCTGTTTTAATATTGATGACAATTTATAACCAGAACAAATTTAAATTCTCATCTCCACATGTTGATAATGGTTTATAATAGGTTTACCTGAGATGTAAGATTATGAGTTCAAGTCTTACTCCAGAAATTCGAATACAATGTCCAAGCTGAGATTGCAGTACAATTCTGCAGCAATACCAGAGTCAGAAGAGCCACATTTTGGACAATGTGTTCTTTCAGGTGAATGTCAAGGATTTCATGGCACTATTTTGAAGAACAATCTCAAAGTTAACATTAAAAGACACAAAGTGCTGGAGTAAGTCAATGGTTCAGGCAGCATCTCTGGAGAACATGGATAGGGGATGTTTTGGGTAGGGACCCTTTTTTTTGTAAACCAGCATCTGCAGTTCCTTGTTTCAACATGAAGTTATCATTGGTTGCTTAGCCAATGTTTATCCCTTAACCAATGCCATTAAAACAGATCAGGGTGGAATAAACTGAGAAATATTGTCTGCAGATGCTAGAATCATGTGCAAAAAGCAAAGTGTTGGAGGAATGCAGATCTAATTCAGTCTGATGAAGGGTTCTGGCCTGAAACGTCCTCTATCATTTTCCTTCCACAGATATAATAATAATAATAATAATATAATATTCATTTATTGTCATTGCAACGAGTACAACGAAATTAAAAAACAGCCAATCCTGACGGTGCGTACAAACATATATGCAATAAATGCAAAAACAAATAAATACATAAATACAATTAAATTAAGTACAAGATTTTTTAACGGTGTTGCCTAGTGCACAGGTAGTGTTCAGTTCTCGTATGGCCCTGGGGTAAAAACTGTTCTTAAGTCTGTTTGTTCGGGATTTGATTGACCTGAAACGTCGACCAGAGGGCAGATGAACAAACAGACGGTGGCCGGGGTGGGATGGATCTTTTATTATTTTGCCTGCTCTACTGAGGCAGCGCAGGCTGAACAGGTGCTCCAGGGAGGGCAGTGAGCAGCCGATGATTTTCTGGGCCGTCGTGATGACCCTCTGAAGGGCCTTCCTGTCCTTTTCTGAGCAGCTGGCATACCATGTGGTTATACAGTATGCCAGCACACTCTCGATGGAGCAGCGATAGAAGGACAACATGAGCTTCTCCTGCAGGTTGGTTTTCCTGAGGATCCTCAGGAAGTGGAGTCTCTGCTGTGCCTTCTTTACTGTGGTGATGGTGTTGGTAGACCAGGTGAGATCCTCTGCGATGTGCGTACCCAGGAACCTGAAAGCTGGTACCCTTTCCACGCAGACCCCATTGATGTAGAGTGGGTCGTAATCTCCACTGGTTTTTCTAAAGTCAATTATAAGTTCCTTTGTTTTGGAGGAGTTCAGGACCAGATTGTTCACTGAACACCATGCTGCCAGCCTTTGGATTTCATCCCTATAGGCTGTCTCATCTCCTTCTGAGATAAGTCCAACCACAGTCGTGTCATCCGCGAACTTGATGATGGTGTTGGTGGGATGGGTGGGGGCGCAGTCGTGAGTGTAGAGGGAGTAAAGGATGGGGCTCAACACACAGCCCTGTGGTGAGCCGGTGCTCAGTGTAATGGTGGAGGAGAGGTGAGGGCCTATTTTGACTGTCTGGGGGCGGTTGGTCAGGAAGTCCTTGATCCATTTGCAGATGGTTAGGGAAAATCCAAGGTCGGAAAGTTTGGTGACCAGTCTGCTCGGGATGACCGTGTTAAAGGCAGAGCTGAAGTCGAGAAAGAGCATCCTCACATAGCTCCCCTGGTGTTCAAGGTGGGTCAGTGCAGTGTGAAGAGCAGTGTCGATGGCATCCCCTGTAGACCTATTTGCTCTGTAGGCAAACTGGTATGGGTCGAAGGTGGGTGGGAGGCTGGCTTTGATGTGCTGCAGGACCAGTCTCTCGAAGCACTTTGTGATGACCGGTGTGAGTGCTACCGGACGGTAGTCGTTAAGACCGCTGATGACAGGCTTTTTCGGCAGTGGGATGATTATGGCGGACTTCAGGCAGGGAGGGATGGTGGATTTTAAAAGGGACAGGTTGAAGATTTTTGTGAAGACCTCAGATAATTGGTCTGCACATTCCCTCAGCACTCTGCCCGTCACACCATCGGGGCCTGCAGCTTTCCTGGGATTCACTGCTCTGAGCACTCGCTTAACGTCATACTCCTGCACAGTGAAGGTGTTGCTCTCAGGTGCTGGAGAGGGTGTAATGTCTGCCACTGTAGCTTTCACCTCGAAACGAGCAAAGAAACAGTTAAGTTCCTCAGCCAACGAGGCGTCGCCGTCGGCAGTCGTGCGGTTGCTGGTCTTGTAATTGGTGATGTGCTGGATGCCTTGCCATACCCGCCGTGGGTCATTGTTGGAAAAGTGGTCCTCAATCTTCCTCTTGTAGGACGCTTTGGCATCCTTGATGCCTCTCTTCAGGTTGGTTCTAGCAGCACTGTATAGAGCTCTGTCACTAGACCTGAAGGCGGTGTTACGGTCCTTGAGGAGAGACCTGACATCCTTTGTCATCCAGGGTTTTTGATTGGGGTACAACCGGATGCGTTTGTCGACGGTGACATTGTCAACGCAGTTTTTGATGTAGCAAAGTACAGTTGATGTGTACTCCTCCAAGTCCTGATCCTCAAAAATATCCCAGTTGGTCCTTTCGAAGCAATCCTGCAGCTGCGAGGAAGCTCCTTCAGGCCATGTCTTCACAGTCTTTATGGTGACTGGAGCTTTCCTCCTGAGTGGGGTGTATGCTGGGGTTAGGAATATGGACAGGTGATCTGACTGCCCCAGGTGTGGTAGTGGTGCTGACCTGAACCCCTTCTTAATATTTGAGTAAACCTTGTCTAGTGTGTTTTTCCCCCTGGTAGCACATCTTATGTGTTGTTCAAGTTTCGGGAGAACTGACTTTAGGTCTGCATGGTTGAAGTCCCCGGCTATGATGTGGGCTGCTTCTGGATATGTGCTCTGTTGTGAGTTTATTGCACCTAGCAGGTAGCCTAAAGCTGTGCTAGCGTTAGCATTCGGTGGGATGTAGACTGCTGTTACTATAACCCCTGTAAATTCGCGAGGAAGGTAAAAAGGCCTGCATTTAACTGTTAGGGACTCCAGATCAGGAGAACAGTGGCTATCTATGGTTTGGATATTAGTGCACCAGCTGTTGTGCACATAAATGCATAACCCCCCCCCCTTGCTCTTACCGGAGTCGCTGTTTCTGTCCCAACGAAACGCTGTGCGCCCGGCTAGCTCAATGGCTCCGTCTGGGATAAGTGGATGAAGCCATGTCTCTGTTACTAAGAGAATGCAACAGTCCTCCACGAGTTTGTTTGCTGATATCTGTAGTTTAAGTTCGTCCATTTTGTTGATGATGGATCTGGCGTTGGTGAGGAACATGCTAGGTAGCGGTGGTTTGTGTGGCTGTCTCTTTAGCTTGGCAAGTATACCGGACCGGCATCCTCGCTTTTGCTTCCTGTTTCTCCTCCGTCTGCGACGCCTGTTCGCGCCGACAACTATCCACGGAGCGCCCGGTGTCCTGGCAATCTCTTCCGGTATATTTCGCGGGTGTGGAAATTCGCGCACAAGGTCCCGATTGCACTGGAATCCGATGATCAGAAGGTCCTTTCGGTTGTAGGTAGGATTTGCCTGATTTTCCTGGTTTGAATGACTAAATTTGACTAACAGACATAACACAGATAACACACATAAAACGCACCGAAAGGGAGAGCTGTGAGCCGCTGCGTCCGTGCGCGCCGCCATCTTAAATGCAGTTTGGCTGCTTGGCCATTGAGTTCCTGCAGCATTTTGGTTTTTGAACTGAAAAATCTTGATAGCTTCAACAGCAAAGAGTCTACCGTGCAAGTGTCAGGTTGTCAGCCTCTACTTTGGGCATGGGAGGTAAACAGTGGAGCAGAAATTTGTTGCTGATTTCCTCAGCAGTTATGCTGGGGCATCAGTCCACTAGCTATCATTAGCACTGGAATACACAGAAAGAGCTGTGAAGGAGTGTAAGTGTAAAAGTTAGTTTGTATTGTTTAAACAAATCAAGTTCAGAATAACATTTTTTTAATCATTTAAGTGTCTGTTGATGTTTTAGATGATTTTTACTTCAAAAATGTAATTATTTTTGATAAATATTCTGAATATTTTAAAATGTCGGTACCTAAGAATATTCAAAACAGAAACAGGAGTAGGCTATTTGGCCCTTTATGCTGTCTTGGCATCAGGTCCCCACAACCCTTGACAACTTAAAGTTCATTACTCTTTCTTTTGTCTGCATTGGGCCTGTACTCGTTGGAATTTAGAAGAATGAAGGGCGACCTCATTGAAACATACAGAATAGTGAAATGCTTGGAAAGAGTGGATGTGGAGAGGATGTTTCTACTAGTGGGAGAGTCTAGAACTAGAGGTCATAGTTTCAGAATTAAAGGAAGTTCTTTTAGGAAGGAGATGAGGAAACATTTATTTAGTCAAAGGGTGGTGAATCTGTGGAATTATTCGCCACAGAAGGCTGTAGAGGCCAAGTCAGTGGATATTTGTAAGGCAGAGATAGATAGATTCTTGATGTCAGAGGTAAAGAGGAGAAGGCAGGAGAATGGGGTTACGAGGGAGAGATAGATCAGCCATGATTAAGTGGTGGAGTAGACTTGATGGGCCGAATGGCCTAATTCCTTATGACCTTATGATCTTTTGAATAAACTCAGGAGGGAGCCTTCTCAGTCCCCATAGATAGGGAACTCTAAAGCTTCATCGTGCTTTGGGTGAAGAACTTTCGCACACCTCTTTTTGAATGACTGATACATTATTTCGAGTTGTCAAGCTGATTTCTGGACACCATAATGAGGAAAGACATTGTCTCTGTACCTATCCTATAAAGCATTTATTAACCCACCAGAGAATGTAGATCCAGTATGCTTAATCTCTCCTCATATCGTTTGGAGTCAGGAATTCGTCAATCAGGGATATTCCAAAAAGAAAACCCCAAATTTTGGCATGAAGCTCAGTGGTCATCGACAGCAAGTTCTTACCAGGTTATTACCACAGTGCTGTTCCAAAGAGTTTGCAACACATATGCAATGGGCAGCACATATATTGGTTGCCGTCTTTCCTGATTTACAGGATGATTCCGTTTAAAAAGGTAATTAATGTTACTGTGGCATGCCTGGAGTTGATGTGAGGTGCTGTAGTGGTAGTGCTAGTCTTTGTTTCTCTAATTGCTCAATATATTAATGTATGTTTTGTAATTTACCCTACACATATTGGATTTCACCCTCCATTGTTCTACCTTAAATATTTCATTTAACTCATCTTGATGTCCTTCAAGTTCCCTCTCTTGATTCAATAAACCCCACCTAACATTTCAAACAGATCACATAGAATGCCAAGATTTCTGCGTTAGATCATTAATATAGATTAGAATCAGTCGGGATACAAACACCGGCCCTTAGACACGGCATTACCTCATTTCTCCAAGGTTGGCAGACCTCAATCTTATATTTCTCTATGCCTGGCTTAGTCCCCACTCTTAAACATAAAGCAGTACTCCTTCATACAAGAGTTTGTCGCTATTGCTTCTTTTCTCCAGTGGATTTGAGATGCTATGTTCTTCCTATTTTTAATATTCATATGGAAGCTAATTTTACAAATCATCTGAATTACTTCACTTGGATTGAGCATTCCAATATTTCAGAAATATCAAACCACACTAGACTCCTTCGTCTGAAGAGGGAGTACAGAGAAGGTTCACCAGATTGATTCCTGGGATGGCAGGACTTTCATATGAAGAAAGACTGGATAGACTCAGTTTGTACTCGCTGGAATTTAGAAGATTGGGGGGGGGATCTTATAGAAACTTACAAAATTCTTAAGGGGTTGGACAGGCGAGATGCAGGAAGATTGTTCCCGATGTTGGGGAAGTTCAGAACAAGGGGTCACAGTTTAAGGATAAGGGGGAAGTCTTTTAGGACCGAGATGAGAAGGTTTTTTTTCACACAGAGAGTGGTGAATCTGTGGAATTCTCTGCCACAGAAGGTAGTTGAGGCCAGTTCATTGGCTATATTTAAGAGGGAGTTAGATGTGGCCCTTGTGGCTAAAGGGATCAGGCGGTATGGAGAGAAGGCAGGTACTGGATACTGAGTTGGATGATCAGCCATGATCATATTGAATGGCGGTGCAGGCTCGAAGGGCCGAATGGCCTACTCCTGCACCTATTTTCTATGTTTCTATGTTTCTATGCTTCAACATGCATTACTTTGCAAACATTGTTCTGAACTCATACATGGGGTTGCACAGTGTTGCAGCGGCAGAGTTGCTGCCTTATAGTGCCAGTGACCCAGGTTCGATCGATTATGGTGCTGTCTATATGGAGTTTGTGCGTTCTCCCCGTAAGCTGTGTTAATTTTTGTCCAGAGGCTCTGATTTTCTCCTACACCCCAAAGGCGTACTAGTTTGTAGTGTTATTTGACTTGGTAAAATTGTAAAAGTGTCCGTAGTGTGTAGGAAAGTGTTCGTGTACGAGGTGATCGCTGGTCGATGCAGACTCGGTGGGCTGAAAGGCCTGTTTCCATGCTGCATCTCTAAACTAAACAAAACAACAACAAAATCAGCATTTTCAATGGAGTGTCCCCCTGATCTCCTGCAAGAACTTTGGCTGACGGTTGGCATCATCTCAGAATAAGCAGATCATTGGTGGCTCTGCTGATCTTCCACCAAATTTCTGAAAGGGCAACCTCAAAACTTCAGTGCTAGATGTTTTACTATGATACCACAGATAAGTGATATCTACAGTGATCTATAGTGATTTGCACAGCCGAAGTACAGCAACTGAAGTATCTTTAAATCTATAAGAAGGAACTGCAGATGCTGAATTACACTGAGAGTAGGCACAAAATGCTGGAGTAACTCATTGGGTGAGATGGCATCTATGGAGACAATGAATAGATGATGTTTCAGGTCGAGACCCTTCTTCAGACTGAGAGCTTTCGGGTCAAGACCCTTCTTCAGACTCTCGTTTATCATATTATTTACAGTGTACTATGTTTACATATTCTGTTGTGCTGCAGCAAGTAAGAATTTAATTGTTCTATCTGGGACATATGACAATAAAACATTCTTGACTCTTGACTCTTGACTCGACTCTTGACTTCAGTTTGAGAGAGCTCTCAGTCTCAGTCTGAAGAAGGGTCTCAACCCGAAGCGTCACCTATTCCTTTTCTCCAGAGACGCTGCCTAACCCGCTGAGTTACTCCGGCATTTTGTTTCTATCTTTAACATCTATTCTCTGCTGTTTTCAATGACCAATTATCAATTTAATATTGACTGGATAATCGGATTTTTGTGTGGTTGATTGAAGATAAACCCTAGCTGGATTTTCACCAGTCTTCTTCAAAATAGCACCATGGAGTCTTTTGTATCTTCCCCAGTGAGCCGTACGCTTATCATCTTATCCAAATGTCAGGTACTCCAACATCAGAAAATAAAGCCTCATAGTGAAATGTTTGAAATAGGAATTGAGAAGCAACAATCACAAGGTGGGCCAGAAAGCTATCATGTTTGACTAAAAACTTCAGAATCGTTTGGGTTGCATTATCCTTGTATATTCACATACTTGGCCAATAAACTTATTAATTCATTTATTCATTCATTCATTCATTCATTCATTCATTCATTATGCTTGTTCGGCCCATGGCCCAGACCTGCCCACCTGACACGCTCCCCGTGGCCAGACTAAACTCATGTTTCATCCAAAGTTGGGCAGGGGTGAGGTAAATTCCAGACATAAATTGTCTCTATGCACCCCAGGTAATTGTGAGTGTGGACAGGGATTACAGATGTTGGAGTGTGGGGTGGGGTACTGGCTCATAGAGAAAAGGTATGGAATCGATTATAAAAGGAGTGAAATACTTGATTTAAAAGGGAACAATTATTACAAAAAGCTGAAAAACTTTCCCTTGAAGAACTGAAGGATGATCTGATAGATATACTCCAAGTTATGAAGGGGTTTGATAGCGCAATATGATAGACATAGACATGTTGCACTTGCCGAGGAGTTCAAACCAGAGGCAAGATAGTCCTTAAGCAATCCATTAAAGAATTCAAGGCAAACTTTAACTGGAGAATGGTGGGAATGGGGATTTCATATATGCATGGCGTTCCACAGTCAATAAAAGCGATGTATGTAATGATTGTCTAGCTAAGTCCCGAGGGAGAAAAAAAAATGTTAAAAGGGTTAAATAATTTCCAGTGGGGGGATGCTTTTGTAGAACATAAACCTTGGCATAGATGCATTGGCTAAAAAGTCCTGAAATTGCGCTGTACAATTATTAATTAATACTAGCCCGCAAACTGACTCTTATTATATAGTTATGAGCAGATGACGCCTCCAAATGCTATGCCCCACTTCAGAGTTTTCACAAAGGAACTATTAGTAAACTAGTGCACATGTCTTCAGATGATAGTTTCAACTGAAATTCTGTTGAGGAATGCTGCCAAGGAAAATTTAACAAATCTGTTTGCAACTTTACAGGCCTAATGTTAATATGGTGTTTTTTTAAGGCATAATTTATGAGCAGTTTTGCAACCACTGCTACTGTCCTGGAAAACTGGTTGAAGATAAATGTATCTTTTATACTTACCAGACTGCTGGGACACAGAGGATAAGCTTTTTCCCTGGGGCATTTAGTTGAACAATTTCACTGTTGTTGCCTCGAGCCATCCAAGTGCTTTATTCTGCCATGAATATGATAAAGTCAATTGGTCGGAAATTGGAGTGCATCTAAAAAATTGTCACATTTAGCTCGAGCACCCCATTGGGTCCTCTCAATTAAAAGGGAAAAATCGCTTAAAAGTACACTTGAAATAGCTTTGGGAGCGATAAAACAGTTGTGTTTGTCCCGATCGGATCAGGCACAAGTGGTGGCACTGCACTCCACAACAGGAACAGCGTACCAGCCTTTAAATGAACACCAAGCAGACACACACAGTGACTGCCGTGGGAAAAACACCAGTAGATGCGAGAGAGGGATAGAACACAAAGAACTGAAGGAACAGACATAAAAATCAGGAAGGCTCTGTGATGGGAGATGAGGAGCCTAGTAAGAGGTGGTTGGAATATAGGATTGAGGATCCGCAGGGAATGGACACATATTGCCAAACATACTTTTCAAGGCCACTGCCATATATACTGCCCCCAAACACACACACACTTATTCAGAAACATACACAATTGATTACATAGACTGTCACCACATCATCCCCTATTCTCACCTCTACTCCCTGCAGCCCCACTCAGAGGTAAAGCTTCAGATGGTCTCTTCCTCGGGGCGAGGCTTGGCCGCAGGGCCTTCCATCGCCCGGTGCGGCTCGGCCACGGGACTGAACAGTGCCTGGTGTGGCACGGCCGCGGGACTGAACAGTGCCTGGTGCGGCTCGGCTGCGGGGCCTTCCATCGCCCGGTGCGGCGCGGCCGCGGGACTGAACAGCGCCCGGTGCGGCCACGGGGCCTTCCATCGCCCGGTGTGGCGTGGCCACGGGACTGAACAGTGCCCGGCGCAGCTTGGCCGTGGGACTTTCCATCGCGGCGCGGCCGCGGGACTTTCCATCGCCCGGTGCGGCTCGGCCGCGTGGACTTTCCATTTCCTTGCGGGGGCTGTGCGGGTCGGTCGCCTCGGTAGGGGTCGAGTTGTCTGTACGTGGGAGGGGCATGGGGGAAGAGAGAGGGGAAGTTTTTGGCCTCCATCACAGTGAGGGGGTGTTTGGAGTCACTGTGATGGATGTTTGTGTTGGGGTTGTGTCTTGTGTTTTTTGTACTGCTGGCTAAGTAATCTCGTTCGGAACGAATGACAAATAAAGCTATTTTGGATTTTTTGGGGATTTTTGGATAAAGAGAGGCTTCCCCAATGTGCTTCACCTGCTCCATTCAGACAACGACAGTCAGGAAGTTCAGTGCCTCACCATGTTAGAGGAGATTGCCCTTCTCCTTATGGACAGAGGGACACAGAACAACCTCAACAGCACAGACTTTTACTTTAGATTTTAGAGATACAGCATGGAAATAGGCCCTTCGGCCCACTGGGTCTGCGCTGACTGGCGATCACCCTGTACACTACCACTATCCTACACACAAGGGACTATTTTACAATTTCATGAAGAAATTAACCTGCAAACCTGTCGGTCTTTGGAGTGTGGGAGAAAACCAGAGCTCCTGGAGAAAACCCACGCAGGTCAAGGGAAGAACATACAAACTCCATACAGAGAGCATCCCTAGTCAGGATCAAACCCGGGTCTCTGGCGCTGTAAGGCAGCAACTCTACCGCTGCGCCACTGTGCCACCCTTGCATAGGCTTTATGAAATTCGCAAGATATGCTTTTAATCAATGTTTCATTCTGATGAGCACATGATTTAATCTACAGGAAACATCCTTAATTTCCTTTGCGTTGCTGCTTCACTGCTGGCTCTGCCCAGGCTATAAATGTTTGCCTAATGAACATCTGTACATATAAATGAGCCAAAACAATAAAGGGTTGCTCAGTTTAGTTCAGAGGTATGGCATGGAAACAATCCCTTTCATCCTCCAAGTCCACGCCGACCATCGAGAACTGCTCACACCAGTTCTATGTTATCTCACTTTCTCATCCACTTCCTACACACCAGGGGCAATTTACAGAAGTCAATTGGCCTGCATGTCTTTGGCTTGTGGGAGGAAACTGGAACACTCAGAGGAAACCTGTGTAGTCACAGGGAGAATTTGCAAACTCCACACAGACAGCACCCGGGTCTCTGGCGCTGTGAGGCAGCAGCTCTCCCAGCTGTGCCATCGAGTGAGGCTGGCTGGCGACTGCTCTCCCCACGCCTGCTCACACTGCCATCTCAGCTGATTCTGTGATCCTCTTCCCCAAAATGTTTTTGTTTATTTCTGACTTAGGAAATAATTGGGTCATGAAACGTGCTCAGCAACAGAACCCTGTCTTAACACAGGGTTTGCCTGAATAAGAACACCCAGGACTTCAAGAAGAGGAGCAGAAGTGGACTGTGACTGGGTCAGGTAGTCCACTTGACCCAGGTCTGTCCCCAGGGTCAGGTAGTCCACTTGACCCAGGTCTGTCCCCAGGGTCAGGTAGTCCACTTGACCCAGGTCTGTCCCCAGGCCTTAACTGCTCTTCTGTGCCAGTTCAGCAATTCTTTCACTGCCTTGATTTTTCAAAACATTTTTTTCCCTCATTCAATACATCTGGTCTCCCAGCTTCCGCAACCCCCCCAGGGGGAGAAGATTCCAGGGATTCACCACCCTCTGTGAAAAGAAATCCCAAAGCACCTCAGGGATCAAATATCTGTCCCCTCCTCTTGTAAATATGTCCTTTCTAGTATGGCTAACCTTCTCGTGGAAACATTTCAACACCCAAACTGTTATGCCCCTGAGGATCTTGTGCATATCAATAATCTTATCCTCATTTTCTATTCTCCAAAGAATACAGATCTAACTATTTTTAGCTGTTGGTTAGAGTCATAGAGTCATAGAATCGTACAGCATGGAAACAGGCCCTTCAGCCCAACCTGCTCACGCCGACCACCATGTCCCATCTACACTAGTCCTACGTGCCTGTGTTTGGGCCATATCCCTCTAAATCTATTCCATCCATGTAAATGTCTAAATGCTTCTTAGATGTTGCCATAGTTATAGGACAAACCTCTCACCCCAGAAATGAACCCAATGAGTCTCTTCTGAACTCCCTCCAAATAGTAGTATATCCTTTCTTAAAAGTGTTTTGGGTACAATCGGCAAGTGTAATTCCTTATTTTTTTCCCTTGAAGGGATATCAGGAGTGGCTTCTTGTTTTCCCCTCTCCAGAGCATCATCACTTGGAGCGAGATGGAGGGCTAAGGGGAAAGAAGGAGCAGATGGGTGATGATAATGATGATTGTGGTGATGATGGTGATAGATTTTAAATGATATCTTTTACAATACAACATTTAAAATTTTAAGGGATGAATAGTTTTGCTCTTCCTCAGCAGCAGCATTTTCTGTGTCCATGAAAGAAGATGGGGATTCACTTAAAATCCCACCGTTGATGGTGCAGAGATCCCATCCAGAATGCCCACCTGTATTTTATCTGCGGGGTCTTTGTTTGGATGGAATGCCTGGTGGAGCCAATAAGAAGGAAAGGAGAGAAATTGGAGAATGAAAAGACAATCACAGAAGTTCAATTCTAAAATGATTTCTGTGCAGTCATAAAGTCAAACTAATGTTTGATTTGTCAAATTCAAGTCTGTTGCACGTGCCTTTATTCCTTCTCACGTTTGCCTGTCTATAATACAAAGTCATATATTATTAACGTTTTGCCTCATTAAATTAAATTGAAAATGCCAATTGTAGTGATAGACCTTATTAACCGAGGCAGAGGGAATTTTTCACACCCTGCCTGTCAGCTGGATGAAATTCTAATCAACCCCTGACTTACGCAAGAGTCATTGTAAAAGCAGTATGATGAAAGTTTAAAAAACCAGAAAATTGCAGCAGTACACTCACTATGCAATTAGTTCTGTTCCTCGTGGAATGGAAGATAATGACAAGTGCACTGGACAATTGGGTTTATTTTACCAGTAGTGACAGCTCAAAGTCTTACTTCTTCCACAGAGGCTTAATCACACTATTTTGTAAAAAATCACTAATGAGTTAGAAGGAAACCAATTAGCTCAAATATGCACATATGCATATTGTTATTATGATATGTCTTAAAGTGCAGTAGGTTTTGGAGAAAACTTACAAATCTTTAAATGGCCTCAGACTATTTTTTGGATGGTTTTAGCTGGCTTCATCTTGCACTAAACGCTCTTTCCTTTCAGGCCAGTTCAGGCCAGTTCAGGCCAGGAAAAGCTGCTAAATGTTGTTCACATTATTCCCTTATCATGTATGTATACACTATAAATGGCTTGATTGTAATCAGGTATTGTCTTTCCACTGACTGGTTAGCACACAATAAAAGCTTTTCACTGTGACAATAAACTAAACTCAAACATTTAATTCAGGTGAGTTTCGATCACTTGGATGAAGGGATATGCTAGAAACTGATTGTGGTGAAAAGACACTGAAATGGGCTTTATTGGATAGATTTAAATTTTTTTTTCTCTTTCAAAGACAGTGCAAGCCGAAAGTGCCAAAGGTCACATCACGGTTTCATGCCAATGTCCCTAATGGATTTGCCTGGCATCTGGAAACCTGATTTGGGAAACTGAGACCATACCAGGATAGTAAATCTATTTGGATTTAGTTCAATGGTTTGGGTCAAGGTGTAATAATTTTATTCGGCGTTCAAATCTTACCTTCTATACATCCTCTTATGTGCCATAGTTAGCTGCATCCTCAACACTAAGTTACGAGGCAAAAAGATGCAATGTGCTGGTGCTTCAGCGGGTGAGGCAGCATCCCTAGAGAACATGGATAGGTGACGTCCAGGCTTCAGGTCTACCTGTAGAAAGATGAGCACAAATGCCTATGCTGACTAGAGATACAGGTGACTGTGGATGCTGGAACCTTGATGTAAAAGCAAACTGCCTGGGGGCATCAGCAGGTCAGGTAGCATCTCTAAAGGAAAGGGTCAGAGCCCATTTATAGTCAGGACCCCTCTTCAGACTATCCATTTCCCTCCACAGATGCTGCCTGACCCGTTGCGTTCCTCCAGCTCTTAATTTTTTTGCTGTCCATTCTTTGATGCCCGTCTTGAATGCACTGCATTAATAGGGAGTGTCATATTCTCGATGAAACTTAAAAGGCAGAGGTTCATCTGCTTTTAGATTTCATAATGATTCCCATGGCATCAGCAGACCAATTCTGTGGCCTATCCCTCAGTCAATTTCACTGAAAAAAGGTTATTGTGCTGACATGTGTTGAATCGAGCTGGATTAATCACATGGCTTCACTGGGCTCACCTTGGCCCGATGCTCAAAGCTGAACCGCCTTTGCACAAATGAAAGGGTTTGAACCAGGCCTCAGTGGTTAGTAAGCCTTCGGCAACATTTTGCTGGGACCTCATTCCCAGCATCCTGGTGGGAAGCTGAGTTTCACCCCCTGTCAAAGTCAGAGAGGCAAGATGACAGTCTTAAATATCTCTGTATCCATAGGCATTTAAAAGCTATTACAAAGGCTTTAAAATTTTAAGATTATAAAAACATTTTGATAAATGTAACTATAGGCATTAAGGCATAAAGAAATAATTAAGGAAAGTAATAAAATAACCAAGATTAAGTTTTTTTATAAAATTTTAATCCACCTTGCAATAAATGGGTTCACTGCTCCTGTGGCAGGTCTGACTGCTGCAGGATCATTAAGGTGGATTCCACAGCGTTATGCCGTGGAATCTCAGCCTCGGATACCAGCTGGGATGCAGAGACTGATGGATGCCCTTTTCCTTTCACAAATATCATAGACTCCACACAAAGGTGAGACCTACCATGGAGTGGCTGGACACCAATGGTTCCCAAGCTGACAGATTGGTTGAGAAATCCTCTTCATAACCATTGTTTTAGTTTTAGTTTTTGGTTTTAGGGATACAGCACGCAAACAGGCCCTTCAGCCACCAAGTCCTCGCTGACCAGCAATTCCCGCACACTTACACTACCCTACACACACTAGGGACAATTTACAATTATACCAAGCCAATTAGCCTACAAACCTCAATGGTTCAATGGTTCATTTATTGTCATGTGCACCAGGTACAGTGGATGACTTTTTTTGCACACAGCTCTACAAAACTACCCCAGTGTACTGTATAAGCACAATCTATATGTCTTTGGAGTTGCCATTGTTGTTTGAGTTGGCTTGATAAAAATTGTCCACAATGGGTTTGCTACATTGCATCAGTTACAACACTGTAAAATCTTGGGATTAAACACTTTGGGATGCTCCACATGTGGCAAAGTTTAACAAAAATTCCCAGTGCTATATAAATGCAATTCATTGCTTAGGATTTTTTGTTATTTTGATTATTTCTTTTCTGTTGAGCTGCTTTGCATCTGTTCTAACAGCAGGGTTCTACACACCTCACAGGTTTAAGCTTTTCACAGTTAGACGTGTCAATATTAGTTATGTATTCTTGATAATTAAATTCTTCATCAACACTGCAGTGTATTTTTCTCAACCTGACAGAGATGGGCTGGAGAATGGACAAAGTTGTTTGTCTTTCATCCTTCACGTGAATCTTATTTATGAGCATTTTCATTTAGTTGTACCATTGTCCACAAAGAGGCTTCAATGGAGCAGAGTGTAACCAGCAGCAGATAGCCAAGTGCACGCTTAGCATTGGCGAACAAAGATGAATTGCCTCTCCCTTACTATGTCCCCATCCCAGCGCATCGAAAATAAGTTGCCGCCAATGCAAAAATAAGCATTCTCTTGGTTTAAGATATGAACAATCAAAGTCTGTGGATTCGTTGTAAAGATGAACAAATATTTTTTTGCCTTGGTTATTCAAAAATTATGGAGTAATTGATTGCAGCTGAGTTGGTTGAAGTTTATGCATTGATTGTAATCATCAAGATGAATGAATGAATGAATGAATGAATGAATGAATGAATACTTTATTGTCACAAGTGTCGTCACTGTAAAATTCTTTGTTTTGCATACAAAGGCACCACATAAAGGGCACCGACAAAGTAACAAAGTATCCCACACCAGGGCCTCCTTTGTTCTCTCCCCTTCGCCCCTCCCCCTCTCCCCCCCCGGTGGTTCCTCCACGCCGGGTCCTCCTTTGTTCCCACATGGCTCGTCCTCGACCGCCAGTGCCCTCAACAATGGCCGCCAACATCGACGACCTTCACACTGACCTCCTCAGCAACCTCCGCCGGGTCCACTCCTGACGCCTCCCCAGATGCGGGCACTTAACACCAAAAATCTATTTTCTCAAAGATTGGCCACAATTCTAATGAAGAAAAAGTAACATTTTGCACATAACATCATGCTTAAAACAGTCACATGATATTAATCACATTATCTTCTTTCACTGATGTTGATTTGAGTTATAAATATGAATATGAGAACTCTCTTGCTCTGCTTTACAGTAGTGTCCTGGGTGCTTTTATATTTACCTGAGCTGGCTGACAAAGCATTGATTTACACCTCATCCAAAATAACTCTGACAGTACGGCTGAAGATATTCTAAGTACTGCAATGGAGTGTCAGACATGACTATTGTGCTCTGTTTTCTAGATTGGAAGTTGAATCCACCCCTTCTGATTCAGTAGCAAACACACTACCATAAGTAACAACCAAAGCAATCAGATTTAGAGATTATTTGTACTCATTTGATAAAGTTTATTTCAGCAATCAAGCCAAATCTGGTGGAATGTGAAGTCACAGAGTCTGTGCTCCCAAAAATGAAAACTGACTCTGTTTTGACAATGCAAGCACAGAGGGTGGATCTATATTTTTATCACCTGCAGCAAAATTGTAAAAATGTTCTAAAGTGCGCCTTTAAAAAATGTCATCAGATATTCTGGCCTACTAAATTGTCCACCTTAAAGTATTTATTAGTTTGGCAGTTGTCATAGAATCCTACACTGACAGAGCATAGAAAGGAGGCCAATTTTTCCTTTGGGCTTTTGATGGATCTTTGAGAGATCTATCCAATTAGTTTCATACCTCATATTCTTTCCATATTTCTCAAGAAATTGCTCCCCTTCATGAATTTTTGCAATATCTGTTGAAACATTACCCTTTAATTTGTTTCCACTGTCTTTTCAGACAGTTTATTCCAGATCATAAAAAGATACTGCTTCATTTTTACCGTATTTCACTTGTTCTTTTTCCAGTTATCATTGGTTTGTTGATGATGGCTGCGAGCCTGGCCTCCAAGCATCCCAGTTGCAGGCATTATCTATGTTCTACAGACTGACTTCAAAGGTTTGGTTGGCATTGGTTCTGCAGTGTAATCACCTTAATTAGAAATAGTTTCATAAATTCATAAGTTCTAGGAGCAGAATTAGGCCAATCAGCCCATCAAGTCCACTCCACCATTCAATCATGGCTGACCTATTTTCCCCTCTCAACCCCATTCTGCCTTCGCCCCATAATCCCTGACATCAAGAATCTGTCAATCTCCACCTTAAAAATATCTATTGACTTGGCCTCCACATCCATCTGTGGCAATTAATTCCACAGACTCACCACCCTCTGACTAAAGAAATTCCTCCTCATCTCCTTTCTAAAGGTATTTCCTTTTATTCTTAGGCAATAGCTTCTGGTCCCAGACTTTCCGACTACTGGAAACATCCTCTCCACATTTCACTATCCAGGCCTTTCACTATTCGAGTTTCCCACTTGTTCGTACGATTGTCTTTACTCCCATGTAAACTTTGTTGGAGGAGAGGTACAACACTGTGGAGAGGAAGATTGTGTACATTTGGAGGCCACACTCAAAGCCATTCACTGAAATGTGTGAACATCTCTAAGACAAAGGTTGGCTATCAATTTTCCCCTGGTGCATTAAGGGATCACGACAGAATCCTGGAAAACATGGAACACTTTCCAAACTTTAAGAACCACAATTTGATGAAGCCAGATATTGATGGTGAAATTCACCACTGGCTTCAAGTCACTAACACAGGTTTTGGTAGATTGAGGAAATTCACTGAAAACATAAACAGGGGTCACAGCTTAAGGATAAGGGGGAAGTCTTTTAGGACCGAGATGAGAAAACATTTCTTCACACAGAGAGTGGTGAGTCTGTGGAATTCTCTGCCACAGAAGGTAGTTGAGGCCAGTTCATTGGCTATATTTAAGAGGGAGTTAGATGTGGCCCTTTTTGCTAAAGGGATCAGGGGGTATGGAGAGAAGGCAGGTACAGGCTACTGAGCTGAATGATCAGCCATGATCATATTGAATGGCGGTGCAGGCTCGAAGGGCCGAATGGCCTACTCCTGCACCTATTTTCTATGTTTCTATGTTTCTAAACCAAAGCCAGAATCCTCGGGTTGGCCAATATTCCCAGCTAAACATCAGCCTGTATGTTTGGCAGCCACGTATGATACTAGATCTGAAACAGACACACTCTCCCAAGCTCTGTCAAAGATAGAGGCCACAACGTGGAAAAAGCAAAAGATTTAGTTGAACACCTCCTTGAAGAAATACAATATCACCACTGACTCCAGGGTACTCCAAGGCCAAGTTCAGCATACAGAGGGGACACTTGGCAAGGTATTAGGAATCTAAACTCAAGACAGAGGGAGTGAAAGGAATGTCCACTGCCCTACAAACTATCTGCAGCTCCCCCTTGCTCAACACCTCCACCAACCCAACCTCTCCCCCCTACCCCCCCCCCCCCTTCCCAAACAAGGACCTCCTGTCCCATATTGGCCTCATTTGGCACTACTGAATTCACTAAACTAGATTCCTAGATCCCAAAGGAATGAAGAGGCAGAAGAGGATCAAAGCAACAAATGGGATAATTAGGATGGAGACGAAAAATGCTTCATATTTAGTCGTCATTGAAATATTTCCTATGAATTCTGCATTATCTCATAGGTTGATCAAAAATAACAAATGCATGGAATCAGTCAAAATATCTGCAAATATTTGTTATTTAGTTTCTTGGTAAACTGATTCGAGCATGTTAATAAGCAATAATAAATTAAATGGGACACAACACTTAAAATCTTTCTCATGTTCTTAGAGCTATTGTCAATGAATTAAATTGAGATAATTACCATTTCAAACCTGCTCAAGCTATCAATAAATTGCCCATGTCCACCCATTCAAAGCTAGCAGGTGTAGTCTGTATATGGCAAATTAACTCACAAGTATCTTTGCTTTATATCATCTCATTCAATGGATAGATGCGTTGTGTAGATATTTTAACAGTGTTAAAATAACAAATTACACTACATTAGCACCATGTACTTTGACTATGATATTAAGTAATATTTATATTCTCTATTTTTCTAACTTTTCAGAAAAAAACCCAATTAAATATCAGGTTTTTTTCATGTTTAATGAAACAGAAAAACCCCATTTTGTTCTAAGATTTTCTTTCTACTTTTTTTTACCTGATATAAAATTATAATTTAAGTCATTTTTGTATATCTTTACTTTTATTAGTAAATATTAGCAATCGTTATGATTTTTTTTGCAAATACTGCAGATTGTCCTGAAGTGGAAAAAGCAAAATAAATCAAATTCTCAGTATCCTCATCCATATACAATGGCTACACAATCTGAAAATGAGCTAGGTTTTGCTATATATTTTCACTCTCTCTCTGCCCTGCAGAATAAGGGATATCACTGAGGTTTATGTAGAAGTATGACCTATTTTTCATCAAACGCTATGCAATGGGTTTCTCCAGTGAGGGAACGTTAAATCCCCAATGAAATTTCTAAAAATATCTTCTGGGCTCACTCTATCTCTAAATGTCCAGCTGACAATGTTTAGCAAGCAAAGAAGGAAAATATTAGAAGCATTCTTTCCAATATAGGCACAACAATGGAACTAGGTAAACAATTAAACTCTGGGCTAATCCTCAAAGCCACCACATATATGATCCATTTAAACTGAAAGCATTATCACAGGTGTGATTTTTTTTCAGTAGAATAAAATTTCAAATTTGCCACAATAAAGACAAAATGGATTTAAAGGACTCATGGGTTAAATGAGCACCAGTTAATTTGAGGCAGAAACATAGAAACATAGAAAATAGGTGCAGGAGTAGGCCCTTCGGCCCTTCGAGCCTGCACCGCCATTCAATATGATCATGGCTGATCATCCAGCTCAGTAACCTGTACCTGCCTTCTCTCCATACCCCCTGATCCCTTTAGCCACAAGGGCCACGTCTAACTCCCTCTTAAATATAGCCAATGAACTGGCCTCAACTCCCTTCTGTGGCAGAGAATTCCACAGACTCACCAGAGGAATCTTAGCTCACGTTAATTTGTGCAGGATTAGCTTTTGCTTCTAACAACCACTGGATTGCTATTAGTTAATGGTCATTTTGATGTCAACAATTCAATTAAAGATGTTATATGCTTCAATAGGAAATAAATAGTTACATAGCAGGTTGTCTTACAATCTGGCCATTCTGGCTGAAGTAGAAATGCATGATATAAGATGGAAACTTATCCTCCATGCCCCATTCTAAACTTACAATGTACTAATTTATGTCCATCAAACATTTATTTTGGAATGTAATTCTATTGCCGTCAGTTTCAAAATGGTCTGCATTTCAGTGCAAGATATTATATCACTTGCTTAGTGTATGGAGATGACAAATGCCTCCCTATTAACTCCACCATGGCAGCACAAGACAGCACAGTTGTGCAGGAGATAGTGTTGCTGCATCATCGTGATTTGCTTCAACCGACCTCTGGGGCAGTACAGTGGTTGCCTTGCAGCCTGAGACCCGGGTTTGATCATGACGATGGGTGCTATCTGTATGGAGTTTGTATGTTCTCCCTGTGTCCGCATGAGTTTTCACCGGGTGCTCCAGTTTCCTCCCACATTCCAAAGGCGTTCAGGTTTGTAGGTTAATTGGCCACAATAAAATTGTAAATTGTCACTAGTATGTAGGAAGATGTCAGGGGTTATGGGGAGAAGGCAGGAGAATGTGGTTAGGAGGGAGAGATAGATCAGCCGTGATTGAATAGCGGAGTGGACGATGGGCCAAATGGCCTCATTCTGCTCTTATCACTTATGACCATATGCCCTTATGATCGCTGGTCGGCATGGACTCAGTGGGCCGAAGGGCCTGTTTCTGCATTGTATCTCTAAAGTCCAGTGTTGTTGTTCTGGGTTTCCTCTGGGTGCTCTGGTTTTGTAAGACATCCTAAAGACATGCTGGTTGGTACGTCACTTGGTTAATGTAAATTGCTCCGAGGGAGGATGAGAGATTAGAGAATCAGGATGAAGTTGATGGAAATATAAAAGAAAATAGATTACATTAATGAATGGGATTGATGGGATTGCTCTGAGAACTTGCAATGAACTAAGTGGGTTGAACAGCCTTGTTCTGTTTCATTAAAATATTTTGTTGCGGCTGTTGGCTGCTGAGAACAGGTTCTAAGTCGGGTAAAATAATCAGTCACCGTGAAATAGCTTGTCAATTGTCACTGAACTAGATTTTAACTCTTCCTGCTTGTTGGAAACTGGGTTATATTGTGACGGAGGAAGGGAAAGGTGGGAGGAAGTGATAGGTAGGTAAAGTAGTAAGCAATCACAATGTAAGCACCTCTTCAAATGTTTTGGAGAAACCGAATTTGCTGGAAACGTGAGAAATATAGGGCAGCACAGTGGCACAGTTAAGGTTCCACAAAGACTCCTCACACCCCTGCAATAATCTGTTCGAACTTCTACCATCGGGCAGACGCTACAAGGCCTTCCCAGACTCAGGAACAGCTTCATCCCCAGGGCCATAGCTGCTATGAACCGGTCCTGCTGAGCCGGATGGTCACATCGCACAGTGAACCGGCACAGATCTACTTGCACTTTATTCTGTTTTAAAACTGTTTCTAATTTGTTTCATTGGGTTGTTTAAATTAATACTGATTAGCTAGTTAATTTATTGCATCGTATGTGAGGTGCATTCCCAATCTCGTTGTACCCCTGTACAATGACAATAAAGATATATTGTATATATTGTATTGTATTGTAATAGTAGAATTAGGCCATTTGGCCCTTCAAGTCTGCTCTGCCATTCAATCATGGCAGATGTATCTCTCCCTCCTAACCCCATTCTCCTTCCTTCTCCCCATAACCTCTGACACCTGTACAACTGGACAGTTGGTAGAGCTCTGCCTCACTTGCCAGAGATCGGGGTTCGATTCTGACCCAGGGGTCTGTCTGTGTGGAGTTTTCACATTTCCCTGTGATGGCAAGGGGGGTTCCTCCGGGTACTTTGGTTACCACCTACATCCCAAAGACATGTGTGTTTGTCGGTTAATTGTAAATTATCTCTGAAGTGTGGGGAGTGGAAGCAGAAGTGGTATAGCATAGAACTGATGTGAAAAGGCGGTTGACTGACTCAATGGGCCAAAGGGCCTCTTTTCCTGCTGTTTCTTTCAATTCAATCAAAGAAAATTATCCAGGACTGCAACCATTATTGGAGCATCCAGGGAAAGTGGAGAAATGCAGTTTCTCAGTGTGCAATCTGACTACAGCGAACAACACCAGTGGTCTTGGGAAAATACCACTGCCTAGAAAAGCATGCCACTAGGAACATTAAATGAGATAATTAGTGGAATGAATTTTGAAGATCACAGTACTACGTTGCGCCTTATATTTTCTAGTCTCAAATCACACTGCAATTTGACTTCTAGGAAATGTTGAACCTTTACAGGGAAATAGGTAATGAATGCAATGAAAATAATATAAAAATTCAGTGAATGTTTGTAAACCCTTTAGTGCATTTATAAGTATATATGCTCTAACGTTTAATTATTGTGAACACAATTAGATTGGTTTTGCAGTCGGAAAGAAAAGGCAATTATTCTATTGGTCCTGGCTGAATTTGAATCAATGATTAAATGATAATTTCAAACCCACCAGTTCCCAGATTAATACGTTTAAATGTCATGTAAGTTAGAAACCAGCAGGTGATAAGATGATATCTTTGCTATCCTAAAGAAAGCCACAAAACATGCTAAAAATACTCAAGCTGCTTGCACAGTCTTCCAGGCAAAGCAGCAAATCACGAACATTTCAAAATTCTTAATATTTAAAAGGTAGAAATTTTATTTTTTATCTTGCCTAGCTGTCAAAGATGATGACTAATCAGTTACTTCCACAAGTTCTTCCAAACCCAGCACATAATAATCACTGCCAAAATAATGGAAATTAAATGCACGATATAAAATTTTTGTAAAAGAAACTAATTGAAATTCTTATTTATGATAAAGATTAGAATGTCTTGAGGAAATGCGTGCTTGGTTGTAAATGTCAGAGCATGCAAAAAGCAAGCTGCTAGAGGTACTCAGTGGTCAAACAGCATCTTGTGGATGCAAAATGATGGTCAATATCTTAGATTGAGACCCTGCATCACCCTTAAAAGCGTTGAGGGCAGATGGCCAGTATAAAGAGGTGAGGGGGGTCTGATAAGAGGGGCTGGTGGGGGATGGGTGCACGAATGACAAAAGGTGGACAATGGAACAAGTAACAAAGGGGAGAGAGGGAGTTTGGAGAAAGAGAAAGTGGATGAGAAGTGGAAAGAGGTAAGAGAAAGAAATAGCAGATGGAGACAGTTTGGAGGTGGTGGGGGGGGGGGGGGGGGGAGAGGGGGGGGGGGGGGTGGGTGATGGGGGGGGGTGATGGGAGGAGATAGAGACAAAAGCTGAAAAACGGAGAATCAGAAAGTGATGTGGAACCAATTAAGGAAGAAATGAGTTTTAAGGAACTGCAGATATGGGTTTAAACCGAAGATAGACACAAAAAGCGGAAGTAACAACAGGTCAGGCAGCATCTCTGGAGAAAAGGAATAGTTGATGTTTGGGGTCGATCCCCTTCCTCAGATTGATGGTGAGATGGAACCTGATGGGAATAAGCTGTGAAAAGGGAGGCCAAGGGAGACGAAACCCACATGGATGGTATGTTGGTGATTGGCAGAGGGAACCATATTTGAATGGGTATGGGGGAAGATGTTGAATCTATGTAATGCAGGGCTATGGAAAAGGTGAGAACAGGGAGAGAGAGATACAAGGTAGACTGGTAATAGTGGGAAAGGAACACTGGAAGTGCGGGAAGTCTGCTATTGGAAAATTTGACATTCAGACCATTTTGTTGCAAGCTATCCAAGCGGAGTATGAGTTGTAATTAGTTTGCATTTGGCTCCACCATGACAGCAGAAAAGGCCAAGGACAGACAGGGGTCAGTGTAGGAATGGAGAGGGGAGTTAAAATGACGCCGTCGCTATTTACCTTCCCCACCTAGTTACATCTGCCTAATGTTTTCCTTTATCTGCTTCAATTTATGATCCACTAGCCTCTGTCTTCTCTAAATGCCACCACCCACCCTAATCTGGGTCCATCTGCCCATTATTCCTCCACCTCATCTAGTTCCACCTATCCCCAACCATCTCAGGTCTCACTCTCCCCTCTCACTTCTTTTTCAGACTATCTTCCTTCTTCACTCTCAGCTCTAGTGCAGGACCTTTACCAGATATGTTGGCCATCCCTTTATCTCCACTGTTGCTGCTGGACCTTCTGGGTTTCTGCTTGTTTTTTGCTTCATCTTCCAGGATCTTCAATCTCTTGTGTCTTTATCGAGCGATAGTTACATGTGGAGATCTGCTTCCAAACCTGGTTTCAATGATTTCAAAAGTTTTGAATTTCAGAATGGAATATAAATGTAATTATTATTTAATTTGCCATATAACACTGGCAATAGGAGATGGATTTCTTGATGAGAAATTATACAGCAGAAAAGGCGAATGAGTCATTGCATCGATGATGTCTTCGTGAGAACTCTCTAGCTGCCTTTTGTCCTGCGAATATTACTTTTCCAGGTACCCACCCTATTCCTTTTTCAGGAAATTAGTATTGATTTAATTTCCATTTCTCTTTCACGACATGACCTCTTGTACTAAATGACAGAATGAGTCCATTGAGAATTGAGCCCACCGGGTGGTGCTGTAGGATGGCAGCCTCACCAACAGCCTGTCTCATCCTTTTCTTCTTTTGTTGTTTTTAGTCTGTTGTTAAATGTATGTTTTAGTGCATCTTTAGTTTTGTATTAAGTGGGGGGGGTGGGAACTTAAAAAAAATCTCTTTCCTCGACGGAGATGCAACTTTTTCCGTATCGTATCTCCGTCCGCATTGCAGCCTAACATCGTGGAGCTGACCGTCCCTTTGCTGGGGATCGACTTCGGGAGCTCCAACTGCGGGAGCCTGCAGACTTAACATCGTTGAACTCGTGATCCCTTGGTTCGTGATCGACTTCGGGAGCTCCAAATGCAGGAGCTTCGACCACCCCGATCACAGAAGCTTCGATCACCTCGATGCGGGTGCTCCAATCGCCGGCTGCGGGAGCTTCGATCACCCCGACTGCGGATGGTTCGACTGCCCTGACTGCGGGAGGAAAGGAGGTAAGAAGAGAATACGTATATTGCCTTCCATCACAGTGTGCTGTGGTGGATGTTTATGTTAATTTTTTATGTAGTTGTGTGTCTTGTTGCTTTTGTGGTATGACTGTATGGCAAATCAAATTCCTTGTATGTTTTTACATACTTGGCTAATAAATTAATTACAATTATGGTAAATAGTCCACCAGACAAACTGAGCAGGTGTCATGGCTTGCACCATTCAACCACATGTTTTTATCCTCTCCATGATAGATTCAGCATAAAAAAGCACCCTGGATTCAAATGCAATTTAGAGTCTGTGCATACTCTGCAGCGTGGTTATGTTCAAATACATCATGTAACAGAAATAAACCATGTAGCTAATCCACCTAGCAGCAAATCTGTTCTCTGTATCTCGATTTGAATGTCATAGCTCAGGAAGTGTCAGTACAATATCTTAATCCAAGCTAAGTGGCGCATCAATTTATCTACATTGTGATCCTGTAAAGGTCTTTAATAGATATGCATAATTATTTCCATTAAACTTAATTTTCTTTTTCACTTTGTGTAAGATTGAACTTTCATTATTTAGTCAAAAACCCAATTGTGAATTGGTCATCTATCACAGATCCATCCAACTAATTACTCCATTCATTAAAAAATGATTTTACCTCACAAAAGGTGTAGCCAAGAAGGTACTTTGTAAAGGATGTCACTGTTGTAATCTTGAAAAAACTGCAGCCTATTTGCAGAAAGTAAGGTCACTAAATTATCAAGTTGGAAACTGAATCGAACCCATCAACTCTTCTTTGAATGGTGCCTCAGGCAACTTTTACATTCAACCGTGATGGAAAGAGAGTTTGGTCTAAAGGCTCCTCTGAAAGGCAGCACTGTCTGTGCAGCTCTCTTGTAATTTTGCTTTGGAGTGTCAATTTAGATTGTATTTTGTGGTTAAGTTCCTGCAGTGAGAAGCAAGCCAATTGGTTTCTACATCAAACACAAAAGTACCAACTAGAGCAATGACAAGTTAAAATGAAAGAAAATTAAACTGTTGGGTAATGCAAATGTAACCTATTTACATCAAATTTTAACCTTTCAAAATCTCTCCCCTCCAAGAGCTGTAGAGTCACAGTGTCGCAGAGTTCACTCAAAGCAGAGATTGACTGATATCTACTTATTAAATGAATCATGAGATATATTGATAATTCATGAAATTGATGGTAAGGTAGAAGTTCTGATGAATGGAAGAACAGGTTTAAAGTGTCAGATCACTTTGCCCTGTTCCTGGATCACGTTACATAACAGTAGCGGCCTGAAATGCATTGTTCTCATTTAACAACACTTTTCTTGCAGCTTGATGGTTGGTACGTTGTTGTTGTTAATGTAAAAGTTGAAGTTAGAGGAAATAATGCAACAACTAGCCCATTGCAATTGGCCAAATTGTGTTTGGCTTACAAACAGTACTTATCATCCATGAATTATAGATAAGATATTACTGACACATCTGTGAATGAAATCAGTACCATGTGTCATTTTCTGGCGTGTTGAGTTATGTTAAGCTTAATTAATTCAAAGGCATTCTATTTAGTGATTTTCATGGAGCGGGCATGCCAGGGTGAATATGATGTAAATGGCTGTCAGATTTGGCATCAACTATAGATTAATGTAAATTCATATTGTTTAATAGTCATGAACCAACAAATAATTAAATGTGTTTCTTGCACCATTTAGGAGATTAACGGCCCAATTAAGCAGTAAAATACTGTCTACCCAACAAGAAAGAGATGAGATTTAACTTTTTCCCAAGAGGCTGATTCAATACAATTAGAATCTACCTCTATTTGAAAGCAGGAATTAGGGAGGTGATCTCTTTCAATTCAAACTGTGCACATGATAATTATATTAACCAAAAATAATAGATGTTTAGGTTTTAAGTAGGTTTATTAGCATTAAAAGGTAAGTAGGCCACAATAAACATTAGACTAAACTTCAAAGAATCAATTGAACAGCAGAGATATATAATTGTTTTTCAGTTTAATTACACTATTTAGTTTTTGCAAGGACATTTAATGCACCAATTTGGATTAAAACAAGGTTAGAACTTCAAAACATAAGTCATTGTGGCGACTTTTGAAGAACAAATGCTGGCAGAAAATAACTGTGCTAATTCAATGTAAATTTGATAGCCCACCTAAAATTTCAAACATTTCCTCTTCCCAATAGATCTTCCTTCTTTATCAAGGAGAATCAAATCAAATAATATTGAAACAATACTGCAAGACTAAAAGCGGTGCAGTAGCAGCTTTCCATTCCTATTAACGTGGTTTTGATCTTCCTTTGTCATCAAATATTTATCTATTTCCCGGTTAAAGGTTATTACGGATCCTACTTTTACTTCCAATAAGATATTGTTGGACATTGCAAACAATGTGCATCTGTCTTGTCCTGACCACCCCCTTTCCTTATTTTCTTGGTGGTCCTCAAGATCGTGACTTAATAATCATAACAATCTCCCAAATGTACTAGGGGCCGGAGAACCTAGGGTGATGGAGGAACTGAAGGAAATCCACATTAGGCAGGGAATGGTTTTGGGTAGACTGATGGGACTGAAGGCTGATAAATCCCCAGGGCCTGATGGTCTGCATCCCAGGGTACTTAAGGAGGTGGCTCTAGAAATAGTGGAAGCATTGGAGATCATTTTTCAATGTTCTATAGATTCAGGATCAGTTCCTGTGCATTGGAGGATAGCAAATGTTATCCCACTTTTTAAGAAAGGAGGGAGAGAGAAAACGGGTATTTATAGACCAGTTAGTCTGACATCAGTGGTGGGGAAGATGCTGGAGTCAATTATAAAAGACGAAATTGCTGAGCATTTGGATAGCAGTAACGGGATCATTCCGAGTCAGCATGGATTTACGAAGGGGAAATCATGCTTGACAAATCTACTGGAATTTTTTGAGGATGTAACTAGGAAAATTGACAGGGGAGAGTCAGTGGAAGTGGTGTACCTCGACTTTCAGAAAGCCTTCGACAAGGTCCCACATAGGAGATTAGTGGGCAAAATTAGAGCACATGGTATTGGGGGTAGGGTACTGACATGGATAGAAAATTGGTTGACAGACAGAAAGCAAAGAGTGGGGATAAATGGGTCCCTTTCGGAATGGCAGGCAGTGACCAGTGGGGTACCGCAAGGTTCGGTGCTGGGACCCCAGCTATTTACGATATACATTAATGACTTAGATGAAGGGATTAAAAGTACCATTAGCAAATTTGCAGATGATACTAAGCTGGGGGGGTAGTGTGAATTGTGAGGAAGATGCAATAAGGCTGCAGGGTGACTTGGACAGGTTGTGTGAGTGGGCGGATACATGGCAGATGCAGTTTAATGTAGATAAGTGTGAGGTTATTCACTTTGGAAGTAAGAATAGAAAGGCAGATTATTATCTGAATGGTGTCAAGTTAGGAAGAGGGGATGTTCAACGAGATCTGGGTGTCCTAGTGCATCAGTCACTGAAAGGAAGCATGCAGGTACAGCAGGCAGTGAAGAAAGCCAATGGAATGTTGGCCTTCGTAACAAGAGGAGTTGAGTATAGGAGCAAAGAGGTCCTTCTACAGTTGTACCGGGCCCTGGTGAGACCGCACCTGGAGTACTGTGTGCAGTTTTGGTCTCCAAATTTGAGGAAGGATATTCTTGCTATTGAGGGCGTGCAGCGTAGGTTCACTAGGTTAATTCCCGGAATGGCGGGACTGTCGTATGTTGAAAGGCTGGAGCAATTAGGCTTGTATACACTGGAATTTAGAAGGATGAGGGGGGATCTTATTGAAACATATAAGATAATTAGGGGATTGGACACATTAGAGGCAGGAAACATGTTCCCAATGTTGGTGGAGTCCAGAACAAGGGGCCACAGTTTAAGAATAAGGGGTAGGCCATTTAGAACGGAGATGAGGAAGAACTTTTTCAGTCAGAGAGTGGTGAAGGTGTGGAATTCTCTGCCTCAGAAGGCAGTGGAGGCCAGTTCGTTGGATGCTTTCAAGAGAGAGCTGGATAGAGCTCTTAAGGATAGCGGAGTGAGGGGGTATGGGGAGAAGGCAGGAACGGGGTACTGATTGAGAGTGATCAGCCATGATCGCATTGAATGGCGGTGCTGGCTCGAAGGGCTGAATGGCCTACTCCTGCACCTATTGTCTATTATCTATTGTCAAAGCCTTAATAAGTTTGTTCATCTTTTAAACTACCCTTCTAATTCTCCCTGCACTAGTCTTTCTAATTATGTGTTCTTAACTAAGTAACTTTGTCAATTCTGTATTCTTCCTTAACTTTTCTACTTCTTAAAATAGGATGGTATAGGATCCCTTGGACACAAAACTACTTGGAGTGTGGCAAGTAAGACATCTGGCTCCTAACTGCACCTCTGAAGATTCTGGCAATACATCTGCTCTCTTTTTCATGTTGACAATAAACTGGTGTTTCTGGCAGTAGCCTGTCTGGGAATGGGCCAACTATGCAAGGGTTTGCTGCCATAAGCAAAGCATTGGGCACAGTGCGCTGTTGAAAGTGGAATAACCAATTACAAAATCCAACAAGCTTCATCAACAAATAGTTATTGACTCACCCATCATGTACATGTGCTCTATCTAAACCACTAGGGTCTCGACCCAAAACATCACCCATTCCTTCTCTCCAGAGATTCTTTCTGTCCTGCCGAGTTACTCCAGCATTTTGTGTCGACATGGAATGTGAGTTCTTCTTCCATGTGCCATTATTAGCATTATAGTCTTGGTACTGATACAAGCATCAGATTGAATCTCACTGTATTTTAATTTTTGGAAAACAGTTGATAGGGAAAGGCAGCCCAGAACACAAATAAATTCATTTTAGAGTTAGCTGCACACATTTTTATGTCCTCAGCCAAAATGAAGAGAAAGCTTGATAGACACACCCATCACCCTCTGTGTGAAAAAGGTTACCCCTCAGATTCCTATTAAATCTTTTCTCCTTCACCTTGAACCTATGTCCTCTGGTCCTCGATTCCCTTACTCTGAGACCCAGCCTACTCAACCTCTCCCTATAGCTCAGACACTCCGGTCCTGGCAACATCCTCGTAAATCTTCTCTGAACCCTTTCAAGCTTGACAATATCTTTATTTTAACATGGTGCCCAGAATCGCACATAATACTCTAAATGTGGTCTCACCAACGTCTTATACAACTGCAACATGACCTCCCAACTTCTATACTCAATACTCCAACTGATGAAGGCCAATGTGCCAAAAACATTGGCCACTAAACTCAGTGAGGATCAGGATGAATGGTAGCTCAGTTATTATCATGGATTTTTTGTTATCCTTCCATGAAAATAATTTTGTTCTAGAAGGACAGAGAAATTGAGAAAATTGACATAGGTGTTGGAGATAGTCCAAGTGAAGTTGAGGGCAGGGTGGAAGTTAATGATAAAGTTGAAATCAGTGAGTTCTGTGCGGGTGCAGGAGGCAGCCCCGATGCAGTTGTCTATGTAGCATTGGAGGATGCCGCCAATGTACATTTGGAACAATGACTGTTCAACGTAAGCAACAAAAAGGCAGGCGGTGCTGGGGCCCATGTGAGTGCCCCAGCTGTGAGGAGGTGCACCAAAGGGATATTGCTGGTCAGGTCGTGGGCAGCAGATTTTTGAAGTAGTTATAGGGAAATAGATTAAGGTTTCAGTGACAGATAAGCTGAGACAAAACGCCTGTTTTAGTGATGATAAGGATAGATGGAACTAAGCTCATCTTTTGATCAAGTATGGCAGAGAGACGATGAACAATGTGGTGTATTTTCAAACAGTGGCCAGGGAGAGTGACAAACCTGGTAGCTAGCGCAAGCAATTGTGCTGCGGATTGGTGCAATATTTTGCTGGTGGAAGTTTCAGCTAATTAAATTTGTGCAGTTTGAAAATTTAAGATTGGATGAAGAGGATTGTAAGTTAATTGGCTTCAGTAAAAAATTGAAAATTGTCCCTATTGTGAAGATAGGGCTAGTGTATGGGATGATCGCTGGTCGGTGCGCACTCGGTGGGCCGAAGGGCCTGTTTCCATGCTGTATCTCCCTTAAGGGTGGTGAATCTGTGGAATTAATTGCCACAGAAGGCTGTGGGTGCCAAGTCAATGGATATTTTTAAGGCAGAGGTAGATAGATTCTTGATTAGTACAGGTGTTAGGGATTATGGAGAGAAGGCAGGAGAATGGGGTCAGGAGGGAGAGATAGATCAACCATGATAGAATGGTGGAGTAGATTTGATGGGCCAAATGCCATGTATGAACTGATGAACTAAAGTCTAAAGGTGAGATCAGGAAACTCAAGCTGGTATCACCATAGGACAAGATACAGCTGTGAAATATGGAGGGACCAAGAATAAATCCTTGGGAGAACACCAGAAATAATGATACAGGTGCAGGGAATGAAGACATTACAGGTTGATTTGTCTTCCTGTGATGTATCAAGAAAACAAAAAATAATTTGCCCAAGTACCATGAGATCAAAATCCAAAGCATGCAAGATGTGTGTAATGCACAAATGATCAACTTAACTGGAGTGTTAATTGAGGAGATTACTGCAGGGGTCAAGTTCAGAAAAATACTGGCTATTACATAAATTGCATTGAGACTCAGGACACATGGGTCCCATTTTTAAATAGAAGTATCCTTGCAGAGTATTACACATATGCACAGACTCTGAAGATGGCTCCCAGAATGTGCAGCAGATGGAAGTCAATTGGATATCACTAACCACATCTGTAGCACCTTGACAGATGGATTTGTGGCACATGCTGTCTGCCCGAGAGCATGTGGGGCGATCAGCTTGCAGCAGAAGCCCTCACCACGGGACTGCTTTTATTTTTGGGATGGGTAATATTACTACTGTCCTCTGAAGCAGCTTGATTGTATTAAGTGGCCCTTCACCCGAAGGAGAGGCTGGCAGGCAGTGCATTCTAGTGTCCGATACCCAAGAGTTAGAATCTATCCTACTATCTCTGGAAGAAAGGTCAATGGTAAAATGACATGCTGCAGAGTCATTATAATGATCTTATGAGACATGTATTTGCACGTTATAATGAAGCACCAAAAACAGAACACAACAAGACGAAATGTAACAGGTAATTTTTTTAAAAGAGCATCCTAGCAACCATGAACGTTCAGTGTGCCTTTTGCTGAGAGCTTTCTAATGAGCCAGGAGTGCATTTTCAAGGATCATTTATGTTCAAATCCATCTCAAAGTAGCAAATTGGCAATTGTAAAAAAAAACCTGAATGTAATCACTAATCTGAAAGATCACCCATTTTTTATTTATCACAGCAACATAGAATTCTTTCTGGTGGAGAAAAAGATAGCAGCAGTTTTCTTCCAGTTTAGTGAAAATGCAACTTCAAAAAATGAATGAAACCTTAGTGAGAATAGTCTAAGTAAATCAAAAAAAATTTGGTGTCAGAAAAGCTTGATCAATTGAAGAGCAGCGCAATTTTGATTTACCGATAGATACTAACTTAAACACAGGAAAGCATTCAAAGTTTGTTAAAGTGGTAACTGATGAAGCTCCTGCTGGAGTAAAGAACATCGGGAGCTCCGGCAGCAGCAGTGTCTTCGACCCCGCCCCAGATCGCGGGGCTTGGGTCGGCCCACCGCGGACATTTCACCGTCCGGCGCGGCCTGAAATAGGCTGCGAGATTTTTCTCTGCTCGGCGGGGGCTTCAATGTCAGGATCCACGACCGCCCCGACATGCAGAGGCAGCGGCAGCGTCTTCGCCCGCCCCGGATCGCGGGGCTTGGGTTGGCCCGCTGCGGACCTTTCACCGTCCGGCGTGGCCTGGAATGTGGCAACCTCAACAGCCTGACCGCGGGAGAAGACGGCAGGGGAAGAGAAAAGACATTCTGGCCTTCCATCACAGTGAGGAGGGGACTGGAGGAGACTCACTGTGATGGATGTTTCTTTTTTTTTTTGGTTTTGTGTTGGTTGTGGTTGTGTAATTGCGTATTTTATTGCTCTTATTGTTGGACTGTGGGTGACGAAATCTCGTCCAAAAGACTTGTTTTTTGGATGACATAAAGGTAATTCTGATTCTGAAGAAAAATCCAAATTCTTGCTTTATGGATCTCCTGAGGGAGTTTGAAGAATGATTGAATAGCAAGCTTCCTTTTTTAAATAACGTAATCTTAATAACCATTGCCTTGGCAATGGACCTCTTTAATTTTAAACGAAATCAGACATCGCTTCCAATGCCTTTCCCATATATCTTCTGTGTCTTTCTCATGTGTTTGAATCTCTAATATAATAGTCAGATCATCAACTGGCTGGAGAAATTTGCCTTTGTGCCTGATTTACAATACATTATGTCTGATGTTGCAAGAAAAAAGGAGCTTTTAAAAAATTCATTACCATGATCAAAGAAACAGGCATGTAAATAAATAAGTTAAAATGGAAAGGATGAAGGTGACCAAGATGTTGATATATGATCTTGCAATATCTACAAGGATCTGAGACAATTACACACAGGTTGACAAATCTTAAATGGGTTATCTTGCTCTAATAACATTCTAATTATCTAGGGTCAGTATTTATTGGATGCACTGTCAAGATACCCTTATTTTAAAACTCGACTGGAGATTGTTTATGTTTGCTATTGGGCCATGAAAGCATTCACATGTAGCTCACCCACACCAACAAGGGTAATCTGAAACACTGATCTTGGTGAGCGTACAACAGTGGCAGCATATTGCACCTGGCAAACCTTTCCATATATTTGAAGCAGTGGAGATCAGGTGAGCAGTGGTGAGTACCTACCGACAGTGGTCTGAGGAGGGACAAACCACAAACCCGCGACAGGGTGTTGGGCGCCCAAGGCTCATCGATGCACGAGGTCAACGAAGGCTATCCCCTCTGGTCCGAACCGACAGAAGGTCTACTGTGGCACAAGTCACAGAAAATTTTAATGGTGGTCACAGGAGGAATGTGTCACAATACACAGTGCATCTCACCCTGCTGCATATGGGGCTGCACATGGAGGACCAACAGCATATTAGGCAAGTGGTCATAATGTTTTGGCTCATCAGGTCATAATATTTTGGCTGATGTGACTTTACCACTCCCAAGGATTTAAATGTGGATGAAAAGCAGGAGGCTATATAGAGAAACCTGGTGCAGAGATTCATTACACGTTAACAGGCCTACCCAGCTTCAATTCATGAGATGGCAAGGACTTTCAGGAACTTATTTTCCACTCTCTCGGGAGGTTGTGCAAGTATAATTTCTACTCTGGAGGCGATTAGGTTAGTTTAGTTTAGTGATACAGTGCAGAAACCGAGTCCACGCTGAACAATGATCCCCACACACTGGCGCTGTCCTAGAGACACACACGAAGGACAATTTACAATTTTTACCAAGCCAATTAATCTACAAACCTGTACTTCTTTGGAGTGTGGGAGAAAACCGGAGCACCCAGAGAAAACCCACGTAGGTCATGGGGAGCGTACAACCTCCATACAGACAGCGTCCTTAGCTAGGAACAAACCCAGGTCTCTGCTGCTGTAAGGCAGCATCTCCACCCATGCGCCACCATGCCCATCACTTTTAACAACAAGCTCATCGCACAGCAGCTAGAGTCAGGAAACTGCAACCAAGGAGGCACAGATTGTGACATTATGTGAAACATAGAAACATAGAAACATAGAAAAAAGGTGCAGGAGTAGGCCATTCGGCCCTTCGAGCCTGCACCGCCATTCAATATGATCATGGCTGATCATCCAGCTCAGTAACCTGTACCTGCCTTCTCTCCATACCCCCTGATCCGTTTAGCCACAAGGGCCACATCTAACTCCCTCTTAAATATAGCCAATGAACTGGCCTCAACTACCTTCTGTGGCAGAGAATTCCACAGACTCACCACTCTCTGTGTGAAGAAATGTTTTCTCATCTCGGTCCTAAAAGACTTCCCCCTTATCCTTAAGCTGTGACCCCTTGTTCTGGACTTCCCCAACATCGGGAACAATCTTCCCGCATCTAGCCTGTCCAACCCCTTAAGAATTTTATATGTTTCTATAAGATCTCCCCCTCAGTCTTCTAAATTCCAGCGAGTATAATACAGAGCTTTATTTGTCATTCGGTACCGAGGTACCGAACGAAATTACGTTACCAGCCTAGTCTATCCGGTCTATCCTAGTCTATCCTAGTCTAAGCCTAGTCTATCCAGTCTTTCTTCATATGAAAGTCCTGCCATCCCAGGGATCAATCTGGGAAGTGTGTATGCTTCCATGCATCCTCAGGTTGAACCAATTGTAGCTCTGATCTCTGCCACTTGGGAACATGATGTTGTCCTTCATGAGATCCCACTTGTCAGCAGCTTTGTCTCACTCCAACGGACAGACGCTGCTCCTCCCATGATCAGTCAATTCTTGATTGAGGAAAGAGTGTTGCTCAGGTTGTGCAGGGAACTGAATCCGAGGAGAAACCTGATGATAAGAGGCAGCAGACAGTCTTGATACAAGATTTGTCACTCATCGGCACATATTTGGAGGTGTACACAATGAAATGAAGTCTGGATCACTACAGATTGTCACATCATTGTGCACTGGCTTTGTTTAGCAGATTCTGCTGAACTCCTTCCTAAGGACAGCAATTCTCGCACCACAGTTCCCCAAGCAACAGGCTCACCTTTGGGCTCGAGCCAATTATCCCAGACTGCAGTTACACAAGGGAAAGCGCAGCAGTCTAAAGCTGTCGTGTCATGGAAATGAGTTTATGGCGGATGTCCAACACGGACATTTGTAGCACCTCAGTAAAGGGGAGCTGACCATCAGCCACATTGGTTGCACCCACCATGCGGAGTTAGGGAGAGGCCAGTCAAAGGGGCGAATAAATAACTGAGTGGAAAAGAGTATATTTAATATTAAGGATGGCATGGTCTTCTTTCGTGTCCATCATCTATGTTTCATATGTTCAGCCAGGCTCTTGCGCAGTGGACAGCCTTCTCGTTTGCCACCGCTAGATCTTACAGGCAGCATTGTTCACCAAGACGTGGGCATCTTAGTAGGTGTGGCATGGATTGTACAGATGTTCCACATTCACATTCTGTGTCACAATACTGGCCAAGACATGCAAGCTATCCACATTTGTTGGTTTTAGGCAGCCAGTGATGCATCTGCAGCTGTCATTAACGGCGGCATCAACTTTCTTTGCATGAGATGATCTCTCCCAGACAGGACAAGCATATTCTGCAGAGTTGCTACCTTACAGCGCCGGAGACCAGGGTTTGATCCTGACTACGGATGCTTGTCTGTACAGAGTTTGTACATTCTCCCCATGATCAGGGTTTTCGCTTTCCTCCCACACTCCAAAGAAGTAAAGGTTTGTAGGTTAATTGACTTGGTAAATTGTCCCTTGTGTGTGTAGAATTGTGTTAATGGGTGGGGATCGCTGTTCAGTGCGGACTCGATGGGCAGAAGGGCATGTTTCCACACTGTATCTCCAAACTAAAATTAAACTACCTTGCTTGAGGTCTTAAACTCCTCCATATAAATTACTCAATAGGAAATGTCATGAGAACCTAAATAACAATACACTTTGAGGAATAAAAAGTTTCATTTCAGCCTTCATATCACTTTTTCTGGACTCATTTGAAGGGCTTTGATTATCTAATTTCATATTATAAAATATTCTTGAACCATCATCCAGGTATTATGAAATAAAGTAGTGCTGCCCTTTGGTGATGCAGCTCCATTTGAAATTCATTTACACTAACCAGCAAATACAGTGCAGTTGTGGCATTTGTGGATTAATGTACAAAGATGTTTTCTGGTAACTCCTGCTTTAGTGACCCTCAGTAACTGGTTGGGAACTCAACACTTCAATGCCAAATACATTTTATCAGTATTTTTACTGACCATTCACACTGCACGTAACTCACCAATGACCATTCACCTCGCTGTATGCTATTCTGAGACTGCTCTAAAATTGGAAGCAATAGTTGTATGACCTCGAGTCCTCTTGAGAAAGGCAGTGAACTTTGGCAAATTGGCAGATCATCAAAGGGAGATGTCTGATGACAAGAGAACAATGACGTTATATAAGAAAATAACTGCAGATGCTGGTACAAATCGAAGGTATTTATTCACAAAATGCTGGAATAACTCAGCAGGTCAGGCAGCATCTCGGGAGAGAAGGAATGGGTGACGTTTCGGGTCAAGACCCTTCTTCAGACGTTATATCCATGTGCAATATTCCTTCAAGATTGATACCAAACACTAATTTATCAATGACTGCAGAGGCAAGAAAGTTATCAATGACTTTAAGCTGTAAGTTCCTCATCAATATTTTATCATTCTACTGAGCTGGTTTTTCCAGAGAATATTACCCCACAGCACATTCTGTGCTCATAACTGAATGAAACTCTTCTCTGAAAGGCTTAATGCTATGAACAAGAGTTCATACATGTCACTTGAAATCTTTCTTTGCCGTGCTGGAAACACACTGCCACAAAACTGCCTGTCTCCACAACTGAAAGATTAAAACTAATGGTAATTGTTCTGAATGTTTTAATGTCCCACGGATGCTCGTTGAGGCAGGAGATCCATTAGATTGGTATTTAGAAAGTAGCAGTTAATGGCACTGGAATGAAACTGAGATCATTAGGTGCCCATTACATTTTTGTTCTGACATCAATTGGATCAATTACTTTGAGTGAATCTTTTTAACTCAGAGTTGTTAGAAGGTGCCTTTGTCATTGATTGAGCAGGTGCTTTAATGATATTGAATGATGATCCTTTCATAGCAGCACCATTTTGTTTTGGGCTTAAGTATATGGGTGTTTTAAATTGTTCACTAATTGCAGTAGGTCAGCAATTGTAGGATCTTGTTATTTCATCAGTTCAAACAAGTGATGAGCTAGAGAATCTCCTTGGGGAGCTGGAAACCTGATATCAACCTTATGGTTGCAAGTGTTTTTGTACATTGGACTCATGATAGAGGAGTTATGGACATGCACAAGACCACATAACTTTTGCATTGACCAGATTCCTTTGCAAGGATGCAGCAGGCCTCTCATTAATAGTATTACATGAGGATTATGTTATCTGTGGGTAGAACCAAGGGATGCTATTTAAAATATACCACCAGTCCCATTTGCATTGTAGACATTGATAAATACTGTAATCATAACTAGACCACAGGTAGGTCTCTCAAGGGAATGATGGGTCACAATGAGATCTAGTTTTCATCAAAAAACTCCTATTAACAAGTTATTTTTTACTGCTTGGCCTCCTGCGGATAGCCACACAGTGCCACATGGTGCTACTTCTTCCTGCTGTGGCTCTCTGTTATGTGGTTTCTTCTCCCCTTGGTCCTGCTGGTAGAAGCAAATACATTTCAACAGGGATTTCTCACTGGTGTCTGGGTGTATGATCATTCTGTTGTCTTTAGAAGAGAAGCTATAATAAGGAGGGGAAATAATATGTACCATAGGGTGAAGAATGCACTCCAGTGCAGTTAGAGAATGAGAACATAGATAGAACATACTGTAGACAAAAGACATAAGGGGTTAGGCATACCTTCTTGATAGCAATTCACAACTCCTAACATGTTTTGTCTTGATTATTTTAGCTATGTTTTCACTCTCTGTTACAATTTACTCACTGGTCAGATAACCTTGTTTATGGCTTATGCCCATGGTTAACTTGGTTTACCCATCAGAAACATCCCCCTCTTCCAACTTCCTTGCAGCATCATTTCTCTACTTCCCAGTTATGACAAAACGTCTTTGACCTGAAATGTTACCTTTGTGCATCTTCCAACAGATTTGGCTTGAGCTGCTGAGCATTTTTAAATTCTTATATCTGTGAAAAGAAAATGTGTTACCCTATCAAGCTCTTGTCAGAGCTGGGAGAGAAAAAGCAAGTAATATATTTCTAGTGCTTTCACTTTAATTATAAGATGGAGTGGGTTTGGCATTTATCACTGGAATTTAACAATTTAATAGGAAAAATATTATTTGGGCTTTCATAAAGCATCTTATTTTGACACAAGTTATTTTCATTTTATTTATTTTGAATTGTGCAGACTTGTTAAGTTAATTTCCTTTTGCATGATGTTGAGTCAATTCTCATGATATTGTTAAGCTTTCATAATTTTGCTCTAGATTCTATCCGAACCACCTACCAATTAATATGACCATGAATAGGATGAAGATGGCCGTGTAGAGAATCAACAACTTCAAGTTCCTGGCTGTGCACATGTTTGAAAATCTTTCCTGGGCCCAGCACATTGATATAATCAGGGAAAGTTTATCAAAGCCTGTATTTCCTCAGATATTTGTGGAGATTTGGTATATTGCCAAATACTCCATCAAACTTGTACATTTGTACGGTGGAGAACATACTGATTGGTTGCACCACGGCCTGTTCAGTAACTCCAATGTCCAGGAATGAAAGGGGCAGCAGAAAATGGTGGATATTGCCCAGAGTATCATGGATATTAACCTTCTCCACCATTGAAGGGATCTACAGAAAGCACAGTCTCAAAAAGACAGCTAATATCATCGAAGATTCACAGCTTAAGGATAAGGGGGAAGTCTTTTAGGACCGAGATGAGAAAACATTTCTTCACACAGAGAGTGGTGAGTCTGTGGAATTCTCTGCCACAGAAGGTAGTTGAGGCCAGTTCATTGGCTATATTTAAGAGGGAGTTGGATGTGGCCCTTTTTGCTAAAGGGATCAGGGGGTATGGAGAGAAGGCAGGTACAGGCTACTGAGCTGAATGATCAGCCATGATCATATTGAATGGCGTGCAGGCTCGAAGGGCCGAATGGCCTACTCCTGCACCTATTTTCTATGTTTCTATCTATGTTTCTAACACCTTGGCCATGTTGTCATCTTGCTGCTACCACCATGAAGGAGGTACAGGAGCCTGAGAACCATGACCACTAGGTTCAAGAACAGATTATTTCCAACAATAATTAGGTTCTTTAACAATACTGCACAAACCAAACCACAACCCTACCTCAATGATGATCTACTACAAATTTTGTACAGGTTACACTATGTACTTTGGTTTGCACTATTATAGCATAATTATTTAGTATTATTGATAATTTATTGTATTATTGATTATTGTACATTTATTTGTTATGTTAATGTGCCTGTAAACCTTCAGCAGGTGATAATTTCATTGATCTGCTCCTGGCATATGAAAATTAAACATTCTTGACTTGATTGCAATGAGATCCATATCCTGGGAAAGGGAAAGATAAATACCATGCTTAGTCAACAACTATTAAAAAGCAAGAATAATTCTTTGGGGGAACTTTAAGGAGATGGAAAGGGAGGGTTTCAGGAAGGGAAAACTAAAGCTGATGGTCAAGGAAATCAAAACTATATTCTCCAGTGAGCAGGGGAAAACAGAAGAGTTCATAAGTCATAGGAGCAGAATTAGGCCATTCGGTCGACCGAGTCTACTCCGCCATACAATCATGGCTGATCTATCTTTCCCGCTCAAACCCATTGTCCTGCCATCTCCGCATAAACTTTGACACCTTTACTGATCAACAATCTGTCCGTCTCCACTTTAAAAATACCCAATAACTTGCCCTCCATTGCTGTCTGTGGCAGTGAATTCCATAGATTCACAATCCTCTGACTAAATAAAATCCTCCTCATCACCTTTCTAAAGTTATGCCCATTTATTCTGAAACTATGCTCTCTGGTCCGTTCTCTCCCACTAGTAGAAACATTCTCTCCACATCCAGCTTATCCAGGCCTTTCAATATTCGGTAAGTTTCAATGAGATCCTCCTTCATCCTTCTAACTCCAGCGAGTACAGGCTCAGTGGCATCAAACAATCATCATACATTAACCCAAATATCCCTGGAATCATTCTCATAAGCCTCTTCTTGACCCTCTCCAATGCCAGCACATCCCTCCTTAGATATGGGGCCCAAAACTGCTCACAATACTCCACATGCAGTCTGAACAGTGCCTTATAAAGCCTAAGCATTACATCCCTGATTTTATATTCTAGTCCTCTCAAAATAACTGCTAACATTGCATTTGCCTTCCTTCCTACCGATTCAACTTGCAAATTAACCTTTTTGGAATCCTGCACCAACACTCTCAAGTCTCTTTGCATCTCCGATCTCTTAATCTCTTCCCATTTTGAAAATAGTTTACACCTTTATTCCTGCTACCAAAAAGTGTATGACTGCACTCTTTGCTGTGCCATTATTCCATATGACACTTCTTTGCCTACTCTCCCAACTTGTCCAAGTCCTTCTGCAGAGTCCCTGCTTCCTCTACACTACCTGCCCCTCAACCTATCTTTGTACCATCTGAAAACTTGGCCACAGGTGCAAGAAAATCTGATAACAAAGGGAATGAAAAGAGACGTACCTACCGCCAAGCCACAAGCTTCTTGTTTGTTCTGTAACAAAGGTGGTCACACATTGGGGCGGTGTTGGCAGATCAAGAGGAAAGAGCATAAAGAAAGGATAGACTTCTTAAAGGAGAAGGGAATCTGTTTTGGATGTTTGAATATAGGTCACATGAGCAAAGACTACAAGAGTCGTTTTCGCTTGTGATGTGTGCAAAGAAAATCCTGAAATACTTCCTATTGAACAAAAGAACAAAGAAAATAAACCATAACATGAAGAACAGAATGAAAAGTCAATTGCGAGTGACACTGTTGTCTCATCTCAAACGTGTGGGCATATTAGAACCGGTGATGAAACCTGCATCTTCTCCATTGTACCAGTACAAGTGAAGAGCCACAAGGGGAGTACAGTGTTGCAAACATACGAATTTGGAAGTTCATCTACCTTTTGCACAGAGAGCTTGATGAGAAGGCTGAACATTGCAGGACCAAAGACCAAAATCCTCTTGCCTACCATGAAGCAAGTGAAGCCTGTGACCAGTCACCTTATCTCAGGTTTGGAAATATCTAGTCTGGACAAAGATGATTTTATTCAACTATCTAATGTGTTCACACATAAGACCATGCCTGTTTCTCAGCTAAACATTCCCAGACAAGAAGACCTGAAACAATGGCCTTACTTGAAGGATGTCAAGATTCCTGAAATAGACTCTGGCATTGACCTACTCATCGGGACAAATGCTTCAAAGGTATTGGAACCTTGGGAGCTCGTCAACAGCCAAGGGGTTGGTCCATACGCTGTGAAAACCCTACTGGGTGGGTCATCTATGGTCCCCTGAGAAGAGACAATGACAGCAGGGATGTAAATGGCTGCCCTGCTGCTGATGTCAATTAAATATCCATTGCAAACCTAGAGGAGCTACTGGTCAAACAATACAATCACGACTTCAGTGAAAGAACCAGCAAGGAAACAGAAGAAATATCCAGAGAAGAGGTAAAGTTCTTGGATATTATGAATTACTCAGCAAGGATGACAGATGGACACAATTGTCTTGACTTACCTTTCAAGCAAGAAGACACCAGCATGCCAAATAACCGTTGCGTTGCAGAGCAACGCATCCAGGGCTTGAAATGCAAGTTTGGCACAAATGTTATCGCAGTGGAGAATTGAGAGAAGCATTCAATGGCTTGAATCAAGACAAGATCCAGGATGCTATGCTTCAGTAAGTGATAAGATGGTACTTTAACCTTCCAGCAGGATCCCATCACGGTGGTGTTTGGGAACGATTGATCCACATGTTCCGAAATGTGCTGTGCTCTGTTCTTAGCCAACAAGTTCTGGACGGTGAAGGGTTGCAAACTTTAATTTGTGAAGTTGAAGCAATTTTAAATGCTCGACCCATTACCAAGAGTTCTAATGATCCAACGGACCAGGAAGCACTCATGCCAAGCCATCTTCTTCTGTTGAAAGGCAAGCCAATACTACTGTAAGGGAAGATTTATACATTAGAAGCAGATGGAGACAGGTACAATATATGGAAGATCTCTTTTGGAAATGGTGGATACAAGAAAACGTGCCTCTAATCCAAGAACAACAATGGTGGTCTAAGGTAAAAAGAAGCTTTGCTACAGGTGACATTGTCATGGTGGCTGATTCTACTGCACCACGAGGCTCCTGGCTGATGGGCAGAATATTGGAGACCATACCAGATGCACAAGGTCTTGTGCGCACAGTCCGGCTTAAGACTAAGAGCAACATCTTGGAAAGACCAATAACGAAGATATGTCTGCTCCTAGAAGCTGATACCTCAGTACAGCAAAGACTGGTGGCCTTTAAGATTAAAGAATCACTAAAGTAGATTAGATGCCAACATATAGTGCAAACTTTTTTTTTGATTATGTGTAAAGTTTTTATAGCTCCTTTTAATGTTTATTAGTAATTGTTTTGTTGAACAATAAGGGGCCGGTGTGTAGGGGCTATTTGTGTTGGTGCTGGCTGCTTTAGCATATTATATTATTTTGTCTAGATATCTTGCTGTATTACTTTGGACACTTAGGGGCTGTCGTGAGATAAGTACATAAATGGGCATAACGGACTGGGAGGAGCCAGAATTAGGTAATATATCTGGAGACACAAGGACTGGGAGGAGTTAGACACAAGGAGTTTGGTGAGATACAGTTTTCACCAGACCTGCAACAGACCTGCAACGAGAGCTGGAAGCAGACGGGGGGAACAGAACGCCAGCTATGACTTGAATGGGAGATAAGCACAGCCTGGTGTTAGAAAAATAGAAACATAGAAAATAGGTGCAGGAGGAGGCCATTCAGCCCTTCGAGCCAGCACCGCCATTCATTGTGATCATGGCTGATCATCCACAATCAGTAACCCGTGCCTGCCTTTTCCTAATATCCCTTGATTCCACTAGCCCCTAGAGCTCTATCTAACTCTCTCTTAAATCCATCCAGTGATTTGGCCTCCACTGCCCTCTGTGGTAGAGAATTCCACAAATTCACAACTCTCTGGGTGAAAAAGTTCCTTCTCACCTCAGTTTTAAATGGCCTCCCTTTTATTCTAAGACTGTGGCCCCTGGTTCTGGACTCGCCCAACATTGGGAACATTTTTCCTGCATCTAGCTTGTCCAGTCCTTTAAAATTTTATATGTGTCTATAAGATCCCCTCATCCTTCTAAACTCCAGTGAATACAAGCCTAGTCTTTTCAATCTTTCCTCATATGACAGTCTCGCCATCCCAGGGATCAATCTCGTGAACCTACGCTGCACTGCCTCATCTTCTTGTTTGTACAACTACTTCAATAAACAACTAATTAAACTGAAAAAAAGTTTCGAAAAATCTCTCTGTTGGTTTGTGTCAAGTTCACTCCCACTCCCCGTGAAGTATTGGCAGTTACTGAATGAAGACTGAAGTTGCCATTACATCACTCATGATCTCACATTCATCTGGTTGAAATGAATTACATTAGTCTTTGGGTAGATGGTCCTTCGGCTCAATTTTTAAAAATAAAGACAATGAAGTATACCATAAGATTGTTAGCATGAGATGTGTCCAGTAAAAGCTTATGTAGCACACAACATGATCTGGACCAAGCCTTTACTTATGTCATGTGTAGGAAGGAACTGCAGATGCAGGTTTAAACCAAAGATAGACAAAAAATGGTGGAGTAACTCAGCGGGACAGGTAGCATCTCTGGAAAGAAGTAATGGGTGAGTCAAGAAGGGTCTCGACCCGAAACATCACCCATTCCTTCTCTCCAGAGATGCTGCTTGTCCCGCTGAATTACTCCAGCATTTTGTGTTTATCTTTACTTATGACATGTTACTAACCAGTTTTTCTATAGTCATCCTGTTCACTAAAGGACTCATTATTTGACTAAAAATTATTTGGAGGATGATGTTCTTGAACCAATACAAGCTGCAGCCTTTGCCATAAAATGCCCCTCAAAATACCAATTAGATCAGTATTAATTATCTTTGCTTTTCAGTTCACGATTGACCTGCGTTGCACTGTTCACCTTTCTTGGTACCAATTCATAATTAAATCCTTAAATTTTTCCATGCTGCAAAATAATCTGCTTTTTTTATTATGGTTAACTGACTTTTTTAGTTAATCTACTTTAATATGCAATGCAAAAGGCATCCTGCCAATAAATAAACATGCTGCTTTGTGTCACTGCAAGTGTATGTCATTGCAGAATGCATGAACTGGGTCAGTGACTGTTTATTTTATAATTATTATCTCCTTATGTAACCAATTATTGAACCAGAGGATCAGGAGTCACACAGGGAGAATTACATACATCCTCTCACTGAATGAGCTGAAGTCACAGCTTTTGCTATCATGCCCAATTTTCTAATACCAATCAAATGAACAGCGGGCACCTGATTCTTCATTCCATGGATATCCTGCACTTTTAATGAATGGTACCACAAACTATCTCCTGTTGTTTCCCCTTTTTTCATAAATCTCTAGAGAACAAAATTAATAAATCAATGTACAGCTGTGAACAAAAAAATAAATCATAAAACAGTACTGCTTTTGTATCAGTGGCTATTTTTTTCTCTTCAAATGAATAAAAATAGTATTTGTCATCATAATAACAATGATCTTGGTAAGTAGTTCGTGCGCAGTTTTTTTTAATGAACTGAAAAGGACTCAGGCATTTAGTTGGGTTTCTCATATATCCAAAACATTTTCTTTTTACGAAAGGAGGCTAGCAGGTGACAATAAAACATATACCGGTGCCAGTCATATGTCAGGCAAAGCAATCCTAACCTGAGTACATTTCTCAAATTGAAGTCTTTTCATCAGAAATGAAAGTGCGAGATCAAGCTAGATCAAGCTGGTGTTCATTTACACTTGCCATTGATCATCAGTACCATGCTCTTGCTGCAGAGAGAGACATCATCTCATCACTGTAATTTATTCATTATGCGAGGATTGAGCATCATTGGCAGGAGCAGATTTATTATCTTTCTCTAATTGGCCTGAGAGAAAGTGACAGAACATGTAATGTAGAACTGTACAGAGCAAGAACAGGCCCTACGGCCCACATTGTCCATGCCCAACCTAATGTCAAGGCCATCACTTATCTGCCTGCACATAATCCACAATCTTCCATTCCCTGTATATCCATACACCTATTATATCTGTCTCAACCACCAACCCCAACAATGTATTCCAGTCTGTTCCAGCATACATCCTCTGTTCCAGCATATATCCTCTGTTCCAGCATACATCCTCTGTTCCAGCATACATCCTCTGTGTAAAAACATGTGCCCTGCACATCTCCTTTAAACTTGCACTCCCCCCCCCACCTTACCATAAAGCTATGCCTTCGAGTGTTTGATTTTTCCATCCTCAGAAATAGGCTCTGATGTTGAAATTCCAGAAGCAATTACAGAGGGTCACCTACAATGATCAGGTCTGAAGTCACTCAGGATTGCAGATTTTCTCCCTAAAGGGCATTAATTAGTTGTGTGGCAATCCAGTAGTGCCTGTGGTCATCATAAATAAAACCAATTGTCACCCTGCAACCTCATAGCATCTTCCTCACAGTTCACACTGCCTCCCAGCTTTGTGTCATCTGCAAATTTGCTGATGTTACTTTTAATCCCTTCATCCAAGTCATTAATGTATATTGTAAATAGCTGCGGCCCCAGCACCGAGCCTTGCGGTACCCCACTGCCTATCATTCTGAAAGGGATCCATTTATCCCCACTCTTTGCTTTCTGTCTGCTAACCAATTTTCTATCCATGTCAGTACCCTACCCCTAATACCATGTGCTCTAATTTTGCACAATAATCTCCTATGTGGGACCTTGTTGAAGGCTTTCTGAAAGTCAAGGTACACAACATCCACCGGCTCTCCCCTATCCATTTTCCTAGTTACATCCTCAAAAAATTCCAGAAGAATAGTCAAGCATGATTTCCCCTTTGTAAATCCATGCTGACTTGGAACAATCCTGTTACAGCTATCCAAATGCTCCGCAATTTTGTCTTTTATAATTGACTCCAGCATCTTCCCCACCACCGATGTCAAACTAACTGGTCTATAATTTCCTGTTTTCTCTCTCACTCCTTTCTTAAAAAGTGGGATAACATTAGCTACCCTCCAATCCACAGGAACTGATCCTGAATCTATAGAACATTGAAAAATGATCACCAATGCGTCCATGATTTCTAGAGCCACCTCCTTAAGTACCCTGGGATGCAGATCATCAGGCCCTGGGGATTTATCAGCCTTCAGTCCCATCAGTCTACCCAACACCATTTCCTGCCTAATGTGATTTTCCTTCAGTTCCTCCGTCACCCTAGGATCTCTGGCCACTACCTCAACCATTAATCCACTGTTAGGGGTTCAAATATCCATGACACTGGGGAATTTAAATGCAATTAATCGTGTGAGTCTGCAATAAAAAGATAGTAACGTAACCAGGAAACTCGTAGACATCTGTGAGATCTCTTCTTCAGGGAAATAAAACTGTCAGCTAGATAGTTTGTGACTTCTCATCTGAATTTTAGCTGTTTCCTCAGTTCAAGGATAATTGCGGGCAATGAATAAACGACAACATTTATCCTCAGTGATATTCTTGTCCTGTGAAAAAATGAAAAATAAACCTTTTACCCAATGTGGCCATCATTTTTGACTCCTGTTGCCCCATTACAGAATATTTATTAATGATATGATACGATACGATACGATAGAACTTTATTTAACCCAGGAGGGAAATGAACTGGTGCCATGTGGAGATTGTCAAGAGGTTCAAGTTTCTAGGCATAAATATCGCCAACAATTCTTCCTGGACCATCCACATTGCAGCTACCGAAAAGAGAGCCTCTGCTTCCTGTGATGACGAAAGAAGTTAGGCATCTCTCCAATAACTCTTGCCAACTTCTACAGATGCACCACAGAACACACCCTATCGGGATGTATCATAATTTGTTTTGGCAACAGCTTTCTTGAGCTTTCTGCCCAAGATTGAAGAAATTGCTGAGTTCTGGACCAGTCGATCACACAAACCAGCCTATCCCCTCATTGACACCATCTCCTCTTCACATTGCCTTCAGAAAGCAGGCAATTTAATTATGGACCATTTACACTCTGGACATCCTCTCTTCACACCACTGAATTAACCTCTCATAATTTAAGAGTGTAGTCACGGACTCCCAACCTATAAAATTGTGTCCTTTGCGCCTTTTCTATCTGCACGTTCTCTATAAATGTAATGATACAATATTCTGCACTCTGGTATTTTTCTCTTTGCACTACCTGTTGTGTATTGCTTGATTGTATTCATATGTAGTATAATTTAACTGGGTAACATGCCAACAAAGTTTTTCAATTTATCTCAGTGCACATGACAATAATAAACAAATACCATTAACAATACCGGCTTGTTCAATTGTATTTTGTGACTAATCTTTTTGTTCAATTCCTTATTCTTAACTTATTTTCCTCTCAGTTATGCTGCAGGTGAATAAACATTTTATTCTCCTTTCTGTAGAAATGACTGACTTTCATTCCCACTTTAGGGAATATTAAGGTTCATTGTCTGAAGGGCATTAGTAAATCCAATTGGATTTTTGCAATAATCAGGCACTGTTATGTTTTTTTTAATAGCTGTATCTAGAATTGACCATATATAATAGTCACATTTAACCCGTGTTAACTGGTTTAACATTATTGCTTTATAGCTGCTACAAAGGCAAAACATTGGATGTTGGGAAAATGAAATGAATAAAACTGAAAATGCTCACAACAGATTCAAAGGTCTGGCAGCATTTGTGGAAATGGGAAAGGGGTAAATATTTAAGATCAACATTTCTTTAGGGAACCGAACAAAAATGTTAACTCTTTAAATCTTTACACTAACAATGGCTGACTGCTGTCAATTCCAAACATTTTCTGCGTTCATTACTGTAGCCATTCCATGACCTATTAATCAAGCAAGGAAAGATCTTAGTTCACAAAATTTGATGCATTCCTTTTATAGTTTTGCTTAAAACTTCTATCACAGTTCCACAGATTAACTGAAGTTTCCATTGATAATATAGCATTTACAAAGAAAATTAGAAGGTAAAAAATAATTGTATTAATTATACCACTGATAACCTGAAACTGCCCACAAAATGGCTGATTAATTATAACAAATATAGCAACATAATTCACTGCTAGTCTCATCATCAGTAATTAGCAATTAATACATCATATCATCATATCATCATATCATATATATACAGCCGGAAACAGGCCTTTTCGGCCCTCCAAGTCCGTGCCGCCCAGTGATCCCCGTACATTAACACTATCCTACACCCACTAGGGACAATTTTTACATTTACCCAGCCATAAAGTGCTTGACCAGTCTTACAGTTCCAAGAGTTAGATCAACTTAACTTAATGTCATGAAAATACATCCCAAACATTGCTAATTTCACACTTCGCTGACTGAAAAAGTGGGATCTATTATTAATGTATTAAACCCATGTTATACATTAACAAACCAGTACTCGTATTGTGCCTGGATTACACAGTGGCAGACTTGTGTTCACAGTTTATATCACAGTGTTATATAGTGCCAGATCTGTGCCTACCTGAACAATGCTTCAGCGTTACACAGTGGCAGAGTTGTGCGCACCAGGACTGCATCCTGTTTACCATATATATTAATGATTTGGAAGAGGGAACTAGAAGCAACACTAGCAATTTTGCGGATGACACAAAGCTGGGTGGTAGTGTAAATTGTGAAGAGGATGTTAGGAGGTTGCAGGGTGACCTGGACAGGTTGAGTGAGTGGGCAGATGCGTGGCAGATGCAGTATAATATAGATATAGATATAATATAGATAAATGTGAGGTTATCCACTTTGGCGGCAGAAACAAGGAGGCAGATTATAATCTCAATGGAGTTAGGTTAGGTAAGGGGGAAGTGCAGCGAGACCTGGGTGTCCTTGTACACCAGTCACTGAAAGTTGGCGTGCAGGTACAGCAGGCAGTGAAGAAAGCTAATGGAATGTTGGCCTTCATAACAAAAGGATTTCAGCATCGGAGTAAAGAGGTTCTTCTGCAGTTGTATAGGCCCTGGTAAGACCACATCTGGAGTATTGTGTACAGTTTTGGTCTCCTAATTTGAGGAAGGACATCTTTGTAATGGAGGCAGTGCAGCATAGGTTCACGAGATTGATCCCTGGGATGGCGGTACTGACATATGAGGAAAGATTGAAAAGACTAGGCTTGTATTCACTGGAGTTTAGAAGGATGAGAGGGGATCTTATAGAAACATATGAAATTATAAAAGGACTGGCCAAGCTAGATGCAGGAAAAAAGTTCCCAATGTTGGGCGAGTCCAGAACCAGGGGCCACAGTCTTAGAATAAAGGGAAGGCCATTTAAAACTGAGGTGAGAAAAACTTTTTCACCCAGAGAGTTGTGAATTTGTGGAATTCTCTGCCACAGAGGGCAGTGGAAGCCAAATCACTGGATGGATTTAAGAGAGAGTTAGATAGAGCTCTAGGGGCTAGTGGAATCATGGGATATGGGGAGAAGGCAGGCACGGGTTATTGATTGGAGACGATCAGCCATGATCACAATGAATGGCGGTGCTGGCTCGAAAGGACCGAATAGCCTCCTCCTGCACCTATTTTCTATCTATCCACAATATATAGCGACTAATCTGTGGCAGCCCGCGTGATTGACCTGGCTGCATCTGCGTATGTATCTGGATCTATACAGGCATTGAAGATCAAGTTGGAATCAACATTGTCCTGGGTCTCTGGTCCTTTGTTCAACTGTGCATCTTCAGCCTTGGTTCCTGCAGCTCTCTTTCTGATCATCTTGTGACTTCCCTGACGTTCTCACTTGGTACTCCATTTATATATTTGAGACACTCCTTGGAACCATTAGTAAACCCACACTGAGGGTAGATGACACCATAAAAGACCATATATGCAAGGATGTAGACGCAGGCTGGATGAACCCAAACAGGTAAATTTATAATTGGAAACAAGGAAATGGTAGAACAATTAAATGAGTACTTTGGTTCTGTCTTCACTAAGGAAGACACAAACAATCTCCCAGAAATACTAGGGGACCAAGGATCTAGTGGGAGGAAGGAACTGAAGGGAATCCACATTAGTCAGGAAATGGTGTTAGGTAAACTGTTTGGACTGAAGGCAGATATATCCCCAGGGCCTGATGGTCTGCATCCTAGAGTACTCAAGGAAGTGGCCCTAGAAATCGTAGATACATTGGTATTTATTCACAAAATGCTGGAGTAACTCAGCCGGTCAGGCTGCATCTCAGGAGAGAAGGAATGGGTGACGTTTCGGGTCGAGACCCTTCTTCAGACTGATGTCAGGGGGGCGGAACAAAGGAAGGATATAGGAGGAGACAGGAAGATAGAGGGAGAACTGGGAAGGAGGAGGGGAAGTCTCTTGACTCTGGATCAGTTCCTGTGGACTGGAGGGTAGCCAAAGTAACCCCACTCTTTAAGAAAGGAGAGAGAGAGGAAACAGGGAACAGTAAACTAGTTAGCCTTATATTGGTATTGGGGAAGATGCTTGGATCAATTGTTAAAGATGTTATAGCAGCACATTTGGAAAGCAGTGACAGGATCGGTCAAAGTCAGCATGGATTTATGAAGGGGAAATCATGCTTGACTAATAGAAACATAGAAACATAGAAACATGGAAAATAGGTGCAGGAGGAGGCCATTTGGCCCTTCGAGCCAGCACCGCCATTCATTGTGATCATGGCTGATCATCTACAATCAGTAACCTGTGCCTGCCTTCTCCCCATATCCCTTGATTCCACTAGCCCCTAGAGCTCTTAATCTTCTGGAATTTTTGAGGATGTAACAAGTAGAATGGATAAGGGAGAGCCAGTGGATGTGGTGTATCTGGCCTTTCAAAAAGCCTTTGGCAAAGTCCTACACAAGAAATTAGTGTGCAAAATTAGAGCACATGGTATTGGGGGTAGGGTATTGGCATGGATAGAAAACTGGTTGGCAGACAGGAAGCAAAGAGTAGGAATTAACGGGTCCTTTTCAGAATGGCAGGCAGTGACTAGTGGGGTGCCGCAAGGCTCGATACTGGGACCCCAATTATTTACAATATATATTAACGATTTAGATGAGGGAATTAAATATGACATCTCCAAGTTTGCGGATGACACAAAATTGGGTGGCAGTGTGAGCTGCGTTGAGGATGCTATGAGGCTGCACGGTGACTTGGATAGGTTGGTTGAATGGGCAGATAGATGCATGGTAGATGCAGTATTATATGGATAAAAGTGAGATTATCCACTTTGGTGGCAAGGACAGGAAGGCAGATTATAATCTGAATGGTGTCAGATTAGGAAAAGGGGAGGTGCAACAAGACCTGGGTGTGCTTGTACACCAGTCACTGCAAGTAAGCATGCAGGTGCAGCAGGCAGTGAAGAAAGCTAATGGCATGTTGGCCTTCTTTGCGAGAGGATTTGAGTTTAGCAGCAAGGAGGTCCTACTGCTGTTGTGCCCTGGTGAGACCGTACCTGGAGTATTGTGGGCAATTTTGGTCTCCTAATTTGAGGATGGACATTATTGCTATTGAGGAAAAGCAGCATAGGTTCATCAGGTTAATTCCCTGGATGGCGGCACTGACATATGATGAAAGAATGGGTCGACTGGGCTTGTATTCACTGGAATTTAGAAGGATGAGAGGGGATCTTACAGAAACATATAAAATTCTTAAAGGATTGGACAGGCTAATTGCAGGAAAAATGTTCCCGATGTTGGAGGAGTTCAGAACCAGGGATCACAGTTTAAAAATAAGGGGTAGGCCATTTAGGACTGAGATGAGGAAAAACTCCTTCACCCAAAGAGTTGTGAATCTGTGGAATTCTCTGCCTCAAAAGGCAGTGGAGGCCAATTCACTGGATGTTTACATGAAAGAGTTAGATTTAGCTCTTCGAGCTAAAGGAATTAAGAGATATGGGGAAATAGCAGGAATAGGGCACTGATTTTAGATGATCAGCCATGATATTGAATGGCAGTACTGGCTCGAAGGGCTGAATGGCCTACTCCTGCACCTATTGTTCTATGTTTCTATTGTTGCATGCACCTGTAAGATTTGAGAAGTTTTCCCTCATTCTGCAAACAACCAAACCAAAGAGCTGCAGTTTTTGGACATTTTAAACGGGAGACTGGGGCTGATAGCGGAGAAAGGCTGCGGACAGTTTAACAAGGGATGTCACAATCCGTGGGTCCTAAGATGGCCGCGGGACCTCGTGACCAGCCACAAAAGCAAAAACCCCACAGCCCAGTCTCTAGGTTTCTGCAAAGCCACGGCCAGAACAATGGATGGATATTGGCCGTGCAGAAACCTGCGAAACCAGGTCGAAGTCCAGACACTGGGGCGTTGACATTAGCATACTCACAATGCCCCAAGCCGACCTACACAGTTAATCTCGTTAAGGGGGCACAATAGCCCATAGAAACCTACCTGGCAGGAGATGGGAATCCAGTTAAACCCATCACCTCTCGATGAGAAACAGTTTAACAGACCATCTGGCCATCACCGGTACCCCCCCGGACATAACGCAGATCAAAGAGAAATCTCGAATACCCATCTTTGAAACAAAGAGATCCCGAGATCTGGCGGGAGATAGGACGGGTCAGGAATAGTATAACTGGCCACGATTATTGGGTTTTAAAGGCACACAACTCAAGAAGAAAAGACAGGGAGAAGAACTGATGCAAGACAGAAGTCAGAGAGCGCAACAAACGGCACGGAGAACGGAGACTCACCGAGAAGAACGGAAGGAAGAAACTCACGGAACAAGCACGACCCTCACGAAGAACAGCGGAGAAGCAGCATGAACAGCCAGTAAACCCAGTAATAGCCCCATGGTGAGCATGTACCCCGATCCTGCACATCCTGGACATAGTTTAGTGTAGAGGGGAGGGTGGTTTTAATTAACGTGGGTGTAAGTGTGTATGTGTTGGCCAATTTTGCGATGTGTCGTACGTGCCCCATCTTAAAGTATTCATGTATATGTCTTGTAGAACTGTACGTTTTATAATTCTGAGTAAAAGGTATTCATGCATATGTCTTGTAGAACTGTACGTTTTATGATTCATAGTCAAAAGTATTCATGTAATTCGGTATGTGTTTCATAGATATGTCTTATAGAACTGTGAAGAGCATTCATGGACAATAGTCCCAAGCGCTCAATAAAAGCCTTTTCCATTTAAACCCTGGTCTTCAAATCTGGTCTGGTTGAGTTTTTCTGCACTATCAACGCTCCTGCATCTAAGTCCAGTGTCTAGAACCACTCACGGGGAACCAGTGTGCGCGGCCTGGTCAAGGGATCAGAGCAAGGCACGGGGACCTTAGGTCGGGCGAAAGCTCGGCGCAGAAAGCCCCTTACACACCCTGCTGGTGATATTTTGCTGGAGTAAGGTTCGACACACAAAGGACAATAAAAGTTTCAAATTCTGTTCTGCAAAGCGAAAGGGTTGCTTTTGTTAATTTTAAATCTCAAACTGAAAGAAATGTGTTAACCAAACATAGTTAAAAATATGGGGTGCAGGTGGGTATAAAACTTCAGATAGCTCCTCTGTCCCTCCCTTCCCCTCCTCCTTCCCAGATCTCCCTCTATCTTCCTGTCTCCACCTATATCCTTCCTTTGTCCCACCCCCGACATCAGTCTGAAGAAGGGTCTCGACCCGAAACATCACCCATTCCTTCTCTCCCGAGATGCTGTCTGACCTGCTGAGTTACTCCAGCATTTTGTGAATAAGGCTATACCTTTACCATTATTGTTATTAAATGTTAGAACAGCCTTGAGAACTAAATAGCTTACTCCTGTTATTATGTTCCCATGAAATCTGAAAAGATTGAGTGAATTGAGCCAGTTAACAACAGATAAGCCTCTTGCCATGGCAAGTAAATAATTTAATACACCTTACATTTATATTTCTTTTTCTGCTATCATGATTTTCCTATCTGAATAACAATATTCACAAATCAAAATGTTCCACTTGCCTGAAAAATGATGAAAGTGCCGTCAATGTGTGTTAATAAATTGGCAAGACTGCAGCAAGCTGAGGTGGTAATAATTTTTCTTTAAGAGTGTATGGAATAAAGAACTAATGGATGTAGAAATTGTAGGTGGAATAAAAATGGAAGAGTCACCTTGCTAATTAAAAACTAACAATGAATTGCAGACTTACACAGAACTTGAAACACTGTTGATTTGTAGACTGTACAGCTGTTTGTTTTACAACTACAAAATGTCTTTATTCAATGGAAAATAAAACAGACACAATGCTTGTTGTTCGCTCTCTCCCCCTCCCTCCCCTGTTTTCCTAGCTTCTTGTATTTCAAGCATCCCAATTCAATTAAATGTATTTTTTCTTGATGATAATTGCATCTTCGTAGAGACGATGAGAGATTGGGTGAATATTTTGTGGGACTTTTTTCTTCAGTTGCTCAATAATGCCCCAATGTTTCTGACTAGCGTCACTTGAATTTTCTGTTCCAATTCCACTTTGACCTCTATACTCTGCATTCTGTGCTGCTCCACAGAGTCTCAGCATATTCTCAAGAAAGAACGCATCATCTTTCAACTTCATACATTCTAGTTTTTCAAATTCGCTGTTGAGTTCAACAATCCAAAACTTGCTATTGTGTTTAGAGTTCCACAAATTTAGATAATAATACTTCTTCTACCAATTTACAACTCTTCTCCTGACAAACAGGCAAACTGCTGAAGGAACTTGACAAGTCAGCCTGCATCTCTGGAGGAAAATGGACAGACTGAAAAAGGGTCTTGACCCAAAACATCATAGAAACATAGATAAACATCTGTCCATTTCCTCCATAAATGCTACCTGACCTACCCTCCAACAGTTGGTTTTTATTTTTAGCCCAAGATCCCAGTATTTGCAGTCTCTTGTGTCTTCATTTGAACACTATTATTACATTGTGCTAAATCTCCAAACTGCCATTAGAGACCTCAACCATTAATCCACTGCTAGGGGTTCAAATCTCCATGACACTGGGGAATTTAAATACAATTAATCATGTCAGTCTGGAATAAAAAGATAATAAGGTGACCAGGAAACTCGTGGACATCTGTGAGAGCTTCTTCTTCAGTGAAATAAAACTGTCAGTTAGATAGTTTGTGACTCCACATCTGAATTTTAGCTGTTTCCTCAGTTCAAGGATAATTGTGGGTAATGAATAAATGACAGCATTTATCCTCAGTGATATTCTTATCCTGTGAAAAAATGAAAAATAAACCTTTTACCCAATGTGATCATTATTTTTGACTCCTGTGCTCCATCACAGAATATTCATTAGCTGGTGCCAAAGTGTCATTAACTGGTGTCAAGTGTTTCAAGTGCCTCGGCATAAATATCACCAACAGTATTCCCTGGACCATCCACATTGAAGCTACCAAAAAGAGAGGTTCTGCATCCTGTGATGACGAAAGAAGCTTGGAATCTCTTCAACAACTTTTGCCAACTTCTACAGATGCCCCACAGAATGCACCCTATCGGGAGGTATAATTTGTATCGGCAACAGCTTTCTTGAGCTTTCTGCCCAAGATTGCAAGATATTGCAGAGATTTCTGGATGTAGCCCAGTCGATCACACAAACCAGCCTATCCCCTAATTGACACCATCTGCTCTTCACATTTGCTCTTGGAAAGCAGCCAATTTAATTATGGACCATTTACACTCCGGCCATCCTCTCTTCTCAACACTGAATTAACCTCTCATTATTTAAGAGTGTCATCACGCTCTCCCAACTTACCTCATTGACCCGTTGCGCCTTTTCTATCTGCCCGCTCTTTATAAATGTAATGATACAATATTCTACACTTTGGTATTTTGCTTTATAGCTGCTACAAAGGCAAACCATTGGATGTTGGGAATATGAAATGAATAAAACTGATAAATGCTCACAGCTGATTCAAAGGTTTGGCAGCATTTGTGGAAATGGGAAAGGGGTTGATTTGTGGAAGTGGGAAAGGGGTTAATTGATTTCAACATTTCTTTTGGGAACTAAACTGAAATGTTAACTCTTTAACTCTTTACACTAACAATGGCTGACTGCTGCCAATTCCAAGCATTTTCTGCATTCAATACTGTAGCCACTCCATTACCTATTAATCAAGCAAGGAAAGATTTTAGTTCACAAAATTGGATGCATTCTTTTTATAGTTTTGCTGAAAACTTCTATCACAGTTCCACAGATTAACTGAAGTTGTTTCCCATGATAATATAGCATTTAAAAAGAAAATTAGAAGTTAAAAAAGAATTGTATTAATTATGCAACTGCTGACCTAAAACTACCCACAACTGATGACCACAAACTGCTAGCTGATTAATAATAACAAACATAGCAGATAATCCACTGCTGATCTCATCATCAGGAATTAGCAATTAATACGAGTAGCAATTATTCCTGAACTGAATTAGAGGTGTACCTGTCAAAGTGCTTGGCCAGTCTTACAGTTTCAAGAATTAGATCGGTTTAACGTAATGTCATGCAAATACATAGCAAACGTTGCTAATTTCACACTTAGCTGACTGAAAAAAGTGGGATTTATTAACAATGGCCTGCTTGTGACAGTTCTGCTCACTCAAAATTATTTCTGGTTTATGATCCTCACACTAAACAGTATGTAAAGAAAAACGGAGGTGCTAATACTACTCGATATAACACTAGCAATATTGGATGTATAGACACTAAGATTGTATTAAGAGATTTGCGCAATTTATTGTGTCATTTAAAAAAAAAAATCAAGTTAATGTTTCTTTTTGAAGCAAAAACAATGGGAAAACAATGTTTTCAAACACCCATCATTGTTTGTCAGGGCTCTCAGATCTTCATTGTGTTTCTGACTGCCACAAAAAACTGAGAGAATCAGTCAACTAGGGCACAGGCTGGCCACAGATATTTACAAACTAAAATGCTGTCTGTCATTACTGCTAGGATCTTTTCTTACGTAAATAATGTTGCATCTGCTATTATTAATCATTCATACAATTTATAAGAAAGTGATTTTTAAAAGTTCAACGGTTATGCCACTTCAGGCATGGTGATCAGGACCACTGAAAACAGTATCCTGTTACAGTTTGTGATGTCTTATTTATTTTGTTTTGTATCAGTCTTAAAGTTAAATATGTGGAAGTAATTACAAGAGATAATTCTTTCTTTGAAATGGTGCAGTTTTTCTGACAACCAACTGTACTGTCTAATGTCTTAAAATCAATGCAGATAGGTGGTATTTAAAACAGATGACCTGTGAAATGGGGCTAATCCTCTTTCATCAGCGTGACCTACTTCATTTGAATGAGATATGACTTTATGTGATTTTGGCTCCAAGTGGACAGCAGTGCTCTCTACACAACCTCCAATATTCATTTTTACTGCAAACTGCAATTAACTAAGTGCTTGATGTGAAAGCATGCAGCTCCTGCAATAGTTTATTGATTCCAAAGTAATGTCCTTCCAGCTAAAAGGAACACCAAAATATATGATGCAACTCTTGCTTGTGATTTAACAGAGATCTTAAAATTTCCTGCAATCTTTTGGTGTTTGAAAATCAGTCTGTTTGGAAGACACGAGGCTTTGGTTTCCCTATAGTTTTTTAATATAATGAATGAAAAAAAAAATCAATGTTCCAATTCAAATCCAGGTGTACTTAAGCATATAAAACAGAAGCTTCCTTTATTCAAAGACATTTGGCATTAATTGGAAGGAGCAAATGTTATAATATTGTTGAAGTTCAGAGTCAAACATTGAGGGTTAGAATGAAATGTAAGCCTTTTAAATGTTAATAAGTAATTTTTAAAGTAACAATGGGATGGACTGCACTCTGTGAAAGGATCTGCCTAAAGTGGAACAGGATCAGATTCCTGGCATCATGGGCATGGATTGTAAAGCAGAATAGCTGAAGTTAAAAAGGAATAGAAGATGGTTGGACTGTTATGCCCAACTCAGGAATTAAGGTAACACAGACAGGGAGCATTCGCAAGTATACAACGTTATTGTGAAAAGTCTGAACAATAACTAAGGCAAACAGTTAATACATAGCATATTTAAATGCTTACATGAAAAAAAATCTGTAGCATCTAAAATAAAACAAGTGAACCGATGACATTTATTTGTAATGAGAAACCAAGTGTGTCAGAGAGAATTGAAACATAGCCACATAAAAATTACTGTGGTTCTGTGTTCGAGGTTATAACTCATTTAGAATGAGATTGGAATTGAGAGGAGGGAAGCAAGCATGGGGATTATGTTGGAGGGGGATGGTTAAAGTATCTTAATGGAAATAATACAATGGCAAGGGAAGAAATATGTGCAACCTGCACTGGCATCGAAACAGAGCCCACAGAGGATCTATGATTAAAAGGGGATGATATTGTTTACGTTGATAATAATTAAAAAATATATAATTCTGTTGGTCACACAACATTGGAAAGATGGTGGAGAAAATAATTACATTAGTGGAGTTATGACTTGATCATAATATGATTAGTTTTAATCTGCAATTTGAGAGAGAGAAGGTTAAATCGGAAGTGTCAGTGTTGCAGGTGAACAAAGGGGACTGTGAAGGTATGAGAGAGGGGCTGGCCAAAGTAGACTGGAAAGGGATCCTAGCAGGATTGACGGTGGAACAGCAATGGCAGGAATTTCTGGGCATAATCCGGAAGACGCAGGATCATTTTATTCCAAAGAGGAAGAAAAATTCTAAGGGGAAAAGGAGGCAACTGTGGCTGACAAGGGAAGTTAGGGATGGAATAAAACTAAAATAAAAGATTTATAACACAGCAAAGAGTAGGGGGAAGCCAGAGGATTGGGAAACTTTCATGGGACAACAGAAGGTAACAAAACGGGCAATACGGGCTGAAAAGATGAAGTACGACGGGAAGCTGGCCAAGAATATAAAGAAGGACAGTAAAAGCTTCTTTAGATATGTTAAGAAAAAAAGAGTAGCAAAGTCAAATGTGGGTCCTTGAAGGCAGACACGGGTGAAATTATTATGGGTAACAAGGAAATGGCAGAAGAGTTAAACGGGTACTTCGGATCTGTCTTCACTAAGGAAGACACAAACAATCTCCCAGATGTACTGGAGGACAGAGGATCTAGGGGGGTAGAGGAACTGAAAGAAATTTTCATTAGACGAGAAATAGTATTGGGTAGACTAATGAAGCATGATAAACCCCCTGGGCCTGATGGTCTGCATCCCAGGGTCCTCAGGGAGGTGGCTCTAGAAATAGTGGCCGCATTGGTGATCATTTTCCAATGTTCAATAGATTCAGGATCAGTTCCGGTGGATTGGAGGATAGCTAATGTTATCCCAATTTTCAAGAAAGGAGTGAGAGAGAAAATGGGGAATTACAGACCAGTTAGCCTGACTTCCTCCCCGTTGGATTGCAACCTTGTCGTGGTGGGGGAGCTTGTGTGTCTCAGTGACCCCTAGAGCTATGCCAGCGGGAGATTCGTCTCCTGTTAGGGTTTCCCATGCTGGACAGGTAGAAGGGTAGAGACGAGACGAAAAGCGATCCACTGGTCCTCCAGGTTGGGGGTTGAGCACAGGGCTAACAACCCCGCCTCGGAAAACGAACATGTTACGGAAACAACAACTGAAGGAATCAACACTACTGGGCGTGATGGACTTCCAGGGCTATTGACAGACGCTAGGATGAATGTCAATGATGAAAGCCGAAAGGAAGCCACTGACTGAGAAGAGAACCAGACAGCATCCAGACAGAATAGCCCTGCACTGGACACCAGAAGGGAAAAGGAAAAGAGGGAGACCCAAAACCACATGGCGTCGAACTGTAGAGGAGGAAATGAAAACTATGGAATTGACCTGGGGTAGTGTCCAGAAACTAGCACAGAACAGACTGGAGTGGAGAACCTTCGTTGTTGCCCTACATGCCAGGAGGCATAATGGGCAGTAAGTAAGTAGCCTGACTTCGGTGGTGGGAAAGATGCTGGAGTCAATTATTAAAGAGGTAATAACGGTGCATTTGGATAGTAGTAAAAGGATAAGTCCACGTCAGCATGGATTTATGAAAGGGAAATCATGCTTGACTAATCTTCTGGAATTTTTTGAGGACGTGACAAGTAAAATGGATGAAGGGGAGCCAGTGGATGTAGTGTATCTAGACTTTCAGAAAGCCCTTGATAAGGTCCCGCACGGGAGATTGGTGACTAAAATTAGAGCACATGGTATTGGGGGTAGGGTGTTGACATGGATAGAGAATTGGTTGGCAGACAGGAAGCAGAGTAGCAGTAAACTGGTCCTTTTCAGAATGGCAGGCAGTGGCGAGTGGAGTGCCGCAAGGCTCGGTGTTGGGGCCGCAACTGTTTACATTATATATTAATGATTTGGAAGAGGGAATTAGAAGCAACACCAGCAAGTTTGCAGATGACACAAAGCTGGATGGCAGTGTGAACTGCGAAGAGGATGTTAGGAGGTTGCAGGGTGACCTGGACAGGTTGAGTGAGTGGGCAGATGCGTGGCAGATGCAGTATAATATAGATAAATGTGAGGTTATCCACTTTGGCGGTAAAAACAAGGAGGCAGATTATTATCTTAATGGAGTTAGGTTAGGTAAGGGGGAGGTGCAGCGAGACCTGGGTATCCTTGTACACCAGTCACTGAAAGTTGGCGTGCAGGTACAGCAGGCAGTGAAGAAAGCTAATGGAATGTTGGCCTTCATAACAAGAGCATTTCAGTATATGAGTAAAGTAGTTCTTCTGCAGTTGTATAGGGCCCTGGTAAGACCACATCTGGAGTATTGTGTACAGTTTTGGTCTCCTAATTTGAGGAAGGACATCCTTGTAATTGAGGCAGTGCAGCATAGGTTCACGAGATTGATCCCTGGGATGGCGGGACTGACATATGAGGAAAGGTTGAAAAGACTAGGCTTGTATTCACTGGAGTTTAGAAGGATGAGAGGGGATCTTATAGAAACATATAAAATTATAAAAGGACTGGACAAGCTAGATGCAGGAAAAATGTTCCCAGTGTAAGCCAAATCACTGGATGGATTTAACAGAGAGTTAGATAGAACTCTAGGGGCTAGTGGGATCAAGGGATATGGGGAGAAGGCAGGCACGGGTTATTGATTGGGGACGATCAGCCATGATCACAATGAATGGCGGTGCTGGCTCGAAGGTCCGAATGGCCTCCTCCTGCGCCTATTTTATATGTTTCTATGTTTCTATGGGCCGAATGGCCTAATTCTGCTCCTTTCACTTATGACCTTATTACATAAATGAGGCATTATAATAACGGGTGGGGTTGTGCTGTTTACAGCTATCATTATATGATTTGGCAGGAGTTAGAAAAAAGAGGGGAAGGGAATATTATTTTTACAATGAACAGGTTGTGTAAGAAGTGCAGGAAGAGAACAGTAACAGGAGTATTTAACAACTGATGCAGCAAACAAGGGAAAACTAATTGGAACAGATAAGAGTAACATACGAAAGCATCCAGATAACGGCATTCACCACATAATCAAGTATACATGAACAAGGTGGTCAATATGTGCATTAATGACAAAGGGAAGATACAAGTAAGGATAGCACCACTGATGAATAAACATGATAATCACATAGTTAACTGTAAAATAGCAAAAATATTGAACAATAATATTGCTATTTTTACCAGGGAGATGAACGTGATTGGCTTTATATTATAAGAAGAGATAAAAGACAATTAGAAACATTTCAGCTTATTAAAAGCAAAACGTAAAGAGGAGTTAAAGGTTTGAATGAGTGAAGTAGTAATCCACAGGGAAGAGTGCTGGAGTATTCTTCTGTATCATTTGTATAAATGAATTTGACACAGAAGTCAAAATGCCATTTTATGATTTGTAAAGATAAACCGAACTCGAAGCAACAGTGTAATACAAGATGGTGTGAATAAACTTACAGAATGCACATGTACATAACATGGAACATAGAACACTGAACAGCACAGGAACAGGCCCTTCGGCCCACAATGTTTGGACTGACCATGATGACAATTTCAACATCAATATCCCTCTATTCCTTGCACTTCCATGCGCCTCTCTAAAAGCCTCTTAAATTCCACTGTAATATCTGCCTCCACCACAAAAGCTGGCAATGCATTCCAGGCCCCCACCACTCTCTGTGTAAAACACTTGCCCTGCACATCTCCATTAAACTTTTCCACCCTGGGGAAAAGGTTCTGACTGTCTGCCTATTTTATTCCAACTAAACTGATTTCTAAATTGAGTCATTGGAGTGTGAGTGAAGTTCCATTTCAGGTACCTATCTTAAAATTTGGCTTTGCACTTTATTGTGATATTTGCCTTTTGCTATTGTACTTTCTTTGCATGAGATGTTAACTACAGGCCCACCTGTCCCTTTTATGAATATGGGTTGGTTTTAGAATCATAAAAGAGGGGAAATAGAGGTTGCCCAATACATTTTGCTGTTGGCCAATATGTACAAGTTATTTAATTGATTAGCAGCGCAAAACAATCTTCTGAAATAATTCAGTAGGTCCAGCAACATCTGTGACTGGAAAGAAATGGCTAACATTTTGGGTCAAATCCCTGACTCAGGATTGAGATGCTGCTCAACCTGTTGATTCCTCCAGCAAATTGTTTGTTCTGATTCCAGCATCTGTAGTCTCTTGTATCTCTATATAATTGATCGCATTTGTTTGTGGATCCTGCTGTGTGCCAATAGCCTGCCCTGTTTCCCTATATTATACTGGTTTTACTTCAGAAGTAGTTAATTAGCTGTAAACAACTTTGAGACATCCTGAAATTATGAGGGAGGTTAAATACATAAAAGCTTCACCTTCCTTTAAACTAACATAATAGATAGAAAAATAGAGCATAAAATGGCATATGGTATTTATGCCAGCTCTAAGCTCATAACAACTACTTATATTATACAATGCAATTTCATAACTACAGTGTTTTGAAATGAGATCTGGGCCTTTCCTATGAGGACACTTAAGAACTAGGATCATGTTTAACCATTAGAAAACAGCCAAAAATTAATCTTAGTTAGTTTAGTGTATTGTCACGTACCAATGTACAGTGAAATTTTTTGTTGTTGCGTGTGATCCAGTCAGTGAAAATAATATACATGAATACAATCAAGCCATCCACAGTGTACAGATGCAAGATAATGGACAGAACATAAAGTCTAGTAAAGTCCATAAAAGATAATCCGAAAGTCCCCAAAGATAGTAGGTTAGAACCGCTCTCCAGTTGGTGATAGGATGTTCTGTTGCCTGATAACAGCTGGGAAGAAACTGCCCCTGAATCTTGAGGTAGGTGATTTCACTCTTCTGTAGCTCTTACCTGATGGGAGAGGGGAGAAGAGGAAGTGACTGGGGTGAGACCCGCCCTTGATTATGCTGGTGGTCTTGCCGAGGCAGTGTGGTGTAGATGGAGTCAATGGAAGGGTGGTTAGTTCGTGTACTGATCACAGATTCCCAAACCATGCAGTGAAGCATCCTGATAAAATATTTTCAACAGCCCATTTTGTAGAAGTTGGTGAGAGTTGTTGGGGACACACCAAACTTCCTAGGCCTTCTAAGGAAATAGCTTGGTGTGCTTTATTGGCCATTGGTTCGATATGGCTGTTCCAGGACAGGTTGCTGGTGATATTTACTGCTAAGAACTTGAAGCTTTCAACCATCTCTACTTTGGCACTGTCATTGTGTACCAGGGCATGTGTCCTGTTTCGGTTCCCTAAATAAATCACAATCTCCTTTATCTTGCTGACATTGAGGGAAAGGTTGCCTTGGCATGAGGTTACAAGATTCGTCTCGTCATTTTTCTCATCAAGTAATTGTCAGGCCAATAAGTTCACATATAGAGTTTAAAATATGCAAATGGAAAAGTCTCCTATGGAGAAATAATTTGTCAATTACAGTGCCCTACATATTGTCTGGGACAAAGACCCATCATTTATTTGTCTCTCTACTCCACAATTTGAGATTTGTAGTAGAAAGAATCACATGTGGTTAAAGTGCACCTTGTCAGATTTTATTAAAGAGTATTTTTATATATTTTGGTTTCACCATGTAGAAACTACAGCTATGTTCATACATAGTCCTCCCCATTTCAGGGTACCATAATGTTGGGACACATGACTTCACAGGCATTTGAAATTGCTCAGGGGTGTTTAATTGCCTCCTTAATGCAGGTATAAGAGAGCTCTCAGCACCCAGTTTTTCCTCCACTCTTTCCATCACCTTTGGAAACTTTTATTGCTGTCTATCAACACGAGGACCAAAGTTGTGCCAATGAAAGTCAAAGAAGCCATTATGAGACCGAGAAACAAGAATAAAACTGTTAGAGACATCAGCCAAACCTGAGGCTTACCACAATGAACCGATATGAAGAAAGAGAGCACCGGTGAGCTTACTAATCACAAAGAGACTGGTAGGCCAAGGAAGACCTCCACAGCTGATGACAAAAGAATTCTCTCTATATTAAAGAAAAATTGCCAAACACCTGTCCGACAGATCAGAAATACTCTTCAGGAGTCAGGTGTGGATTTGTCAATGACCACTGTCCGCAGAAGAATTCATGAACAGAAATACAGAGGCTATACTGCAAGATGCAAACTACAGGTTTTGGAAACAGTTGGACTCTGTTCTGTTGAAAAAGGTTATACTCTTTCACGCTAGACTATACACATCCTGATAAAATAGACACCAGGAACTGTGGGTGTTGGATTACTAAGAGCATTGCTGCCTGACCTGCTGAGTTATTCCAGCAATTTGTATCTGATTAAATTAGCCTTGATTTCCAATCCAGTTGCAAGCAATTATTTGTGCTATTTTGTCGCTCATACCATAATCTTTATTAATCTAATCTTCATCAATGCCAATTTTGCATCATCGATGTGCACACATATGCAGAAATATATTAAATAATGTTTTAAATAAATCAGCCTTGTGATAAATGCATAAAATGTCCTGGGACTAAAATTAGTGAAAGACAAAAATGTTGTGATGTGTCTGTAAGAGTGATGGTGCAGATGTGCAAAATGGTAAAGTATATTTATAGTAAACCAGAATTTATTTTTGAATAAAGTTGAAATATGAAAATTTCTTTTAATTTGCTCGTTTAATTTTCTTGCCTATTGAATGGATTTTTAGGAATAAAAAAAAACCTTTCACTGGTTGCTTGAATGCAAGGCGTTTGAATGTCCTGATGTTACCACTGCTGTGTTGCGAAGACCAATATAAAAAAATGACTGAAAATCTATAGTTGCAATCTCTACTCCCACAGAAACTGAGTGTTGATAAGACCCTTGTGACTTACATGCACATCTACTTTATACTGACCATCATTATTTCATGTCGGTTTTTTGCTAATTGGCAAGTGGCCAGAACACTGTCAGAGATTTAGAATGGCAGGTGCAAAGCTGAAGAAGATTCTCTTTTCTGTAATATAAGCTTAGACATGAGTAAATGACAGAAGCACACGGAGATATACTGAAACACATAATTGCCAGCTTACTTGTCTGAAATGGCTTGATAGGATAGTTGTGACAAAAGATGAATGTAACATCACCACGAGATATTTTGTTGGAACAGTGCAGAGAGAGATTATCTTGTATCCACTTCAATAACACATCTATTGAAGAGAATATGGGGCTAACACTGGATAAAAGTAGAAACACATATTTAATTCACCATCTCTCTTACCCCTAAAGTAAATTAATTAAAATAACTAAGTACCACAGTTCACTCTAACAACATAGGTTTACAGCCAGATCCCAGAAAGCATGAATTATCCATATCTCGTGTAAGATTTGAGAAGTTTTCCCTCATTTGGAAAGCAACACCAAACCAAAGAGCTGCAGTTTGGACATTTTAAACGAGAGACTGGGGCTGATAGCGGAGAAAAGGCTGCGGTCAGATTAACAAAGGATGTCACAATCCGTGGGTCCTAAAATGGCCGCAGGACCTCGTGACCAGCCACAAAAAGTAAAAACCTTACATCCCAGTCTCTAGGTTTTCTGCAAAGCCACGGCCAGAACAAAGGATGGGTATTGGCCATGCAGAAACCTACGAAACCAGGTCGGAGTCCAGACACTGGGGCGCTGACATCAGCATACTCACAATGCCCCAAACCGACCTAAACAGTTCATCTCGTTGAGGGGGCACAATAGCCCATAGAAAACTACCTGGTAGGTGATGGGAAACCAGTTAACACCCATCACCTCACAACGAAATACCAATTAACACCGTCTGGCCATCCCCGGTATCTCCGAACATAAGCGCAGATCAGAAGAAAAACTCATACATATCTTTTTGAACAAAGAGATTCCAAGATCTGGCGGGAGATAGGACGGGTCAGAAATAGTATAACTGGCCACTACTTTTGGGTGAAAAAGTTAAGTCAAGAAGCGCAGAGAAAACCGGGTTCGAAGTCAACTGAAGTCAAGAAGAGAGTCGGAAGGAAGTCAAACGAATACAGGAGGAAGAAACGACAGGCAAGAAGAACGGATGCAAGAGAGAGGAACAGGCACGCAACTCGAGAAGAAATACTGCAAAACGAACAGCCAGTAACCCCAGTAATAGCCCCATGGTGAGCATGTATTCCAAATCCTACATATCCTGGACATAGTTTAGTGTAGAGGGGAGGGTGGTTGTGAATAAACGTTGGGTGTGTATTAAAATATGTGTTGGTCAAGGTTGCGATGCGTCGTACGTTCCCCATCTTACAGTCGTGCATATGTCTTGTAGAAACTGTGTGTTTAAGAATTCATAAGTAAAAAGGTATTCGTGTATATGTCTTGTGGAACTGTGTGTTTAAGAATTCATAAGTAAATGGTATTCGGGTATATGTCCTGTGGAACTGTGTGTGTTTAATGATTCATAGTTATAAGTATTCGTGTGATTCGGTATGTGTTTTATAGACATGTCTTATAGAACTGTATAAGTATTCATGTACAATAGTCCCAAGTGCTAAATAAAAGCCTTTTCATTTAAACCCTGGTTTTCAAATCTGGTCTGGTTGAATTTTTCTGCACTATAAGAGCTCCTGCATCTAAGTCCAGTGTCTAGAACCGTAAGGGGTGAGTGGGTCGAACCACTCACAGGGAACCAGTGTGCACGGCCTGGTCAAGGGATCAGAGCAAGGCACGGGGACCTTAGGTCGGGCGAAAGCTTGGCGCAGAAACCCCTTACAGATAATGGCGACCACGAAGGGACACTGGCAGCAGGATGATAGTGTACCAGAAAAAGATTTTAAAACTAGGGATGTAATGGACGAGCGCATTGCAGACTATGTTTTTAGCAAGGTGAATATCACCAAACAATGGATGTGTGTTTTATTAGATGACAAGCGCCCACTGGATGCAGCGATCCGGTGGACGGCCAGTAAAGCCCACAAGAAATCTGTAGAGAAGGCGGTCTGGCTGACCTGCTATAAAAAGCAGGTCCAGCTTTTGGACCGCGTGGTTGTGGCACAGGCAGCCCAGATCAGGGACCTTCAGGAGGAGGTAGAGGAGAAGGCTGCGGGTGGGAACCAATTGATTGAGGCTCTGGACTCTTTAAACAAGGAGCGCCGGGTCGTAACCAACCGCCACAAGGCCAGGGTAGAGCTGATGGAGTGCCAGATCACTGAGGCTATGCGCAGTAAGGGCAGGCTCCGGGAGCAGTGCGCTTTTCTGAGCCACCAGCTGGAGACCCAGGAAGAGAACCTCAAGGGGGTTAGGGCAGCCTACAAAATGGTTTTGGAGGACAGGTCGGAAGGGGCCGACCACGGGGCCTGCCTGCAGGAGATAGAGGGTCTGCGGAGTGCTTTAAATAAAGCAAGTGGGCTGGTCTATCTAATGAACCCCCCAGCGAGCCAGTCGCTGGCGGTTGCGAAGGTCCCGGTTCCGGTCCCCAGAAAGACCGTGGTGGCTTCGGCCCCCAAACTCCACAATTCCTCTAGCTACGAGGCATCCTGGGAAAGGGGTAGTGCAGGGGAGAGAGAGAGAGAGGAGCTACCGGTCGAGGACTCGGCACCGGCGCCCATGTGCCCGGTCCTGGAAACCAGACGGGGACCCACCGCGCTGAATGGGGACGCCGGACCCATTCAGAGCGAGATCGTGGTGCCCCACAGCTCCCAGCAGTTAAGAGCCATGATCGGGCATGTAACAAAATTGTCCGAATCAGGGGACCCTTCGCTGCATTTCAGGGAGATAGAACAGACCGCCGCAATCAACGGTTGCAACGAGGGAGAACGGGCAAAAATGTTGCTGTTCTCCCTGGACAGCTCGATCCTCCAATGCCTCTCAGATGAGAGTAAAAGAGGGACCAGGACCTACGATCTCCTACGGGACGAGGTCCTGGAAGTTTTGGGGATGGGCGATGAGGGTCCATTTGCCCGATTGGAGAGGACCCTCCAGATGGAGGGAGAACCCCCAAGGGTTTTTGCGGCGCGACTGTGGACAGTGTATCAAAGCAGCTGCCCGCACGTCCCCGCGCGGGATGACCTGGTCGGGAATGGGAGAGCCCAGTGGCTCCGTTGCTTGGTGTCAAACAGCCTGGCAGCCGTCAGGGAGCAGGCGAAAGCCTGGTTTGATCCCACAAATAGCACGGAGGAGGCGGTTTTGGACCATCTCACGGTAGGGTATAGAAACACCCGGAGCACGTCTACCCGACTCGTAAAAGGGAAGGTGTACGTAGCGGAGGCTACTGCACTGGCCCAAAAGGAGTGGCGACAGGAGGGTAACCCTACCACACAGTCCAAGTGTTTTAAGTGCGGTAAGGTGGGACACCGGCGGAAAGATTGCAGGGTCCACATCAAGGAAGATAGGGTTGGCACCACCCAGCGCGCCGATGTCCCAGTTAAGCCCGAGATCATCGAAACGATGATCGAGGTGATGCAGTCCCTCATGACAGCACAGGGGAAGGTGGCAGTTGCTACCGGCTCCCCGGGTATGGGGGGGACACTGGACATTCCCCAATGACATCAGCCTGCGCAGCCTGCCTATCTGTGTCCTCTCCGCTACGATGCGTGGAAGAGGCCGCTTGTGGAGATGGTAGTGGAGAGGCAAAGGGGCAATTATCTGTTGGACACGGGGGCTTCATGCACCGTGGTCCACACAGAGGAACCCTTTGACTCTCCCCTGTCCACGGGGGTCCCTTTCGCACTGGTGGGGTTCACAGGGAAGGAACAGGCTGGCGCGCGTTCACAGCCAAGGATGAGGCAGGTCACGCAGACAGGCAAGGTCTCCTCCATTGTCAGAGTGAGGCTAAACGTAAATTGGAGGAACAGCATCTCATATTTCGTTTGGGCAGCTAACAGCCCAGTAGTATGAATATTGATTTCTCTCACTTCAGGTAGCCCCGGTGTTCCCTCTCTCTAGTCCTCCGCACAAGTCGCACAAGCTTCTCATTTTCACCGTACAAACAACTAACAATAGCCTGTTTCCTATATCATCGTTACTTTTTTTGCACATCTTTCATTCATTGTTCTTTATCTCTCCACATCACCGTCTACATCTCTCATTTCCCTTTTCCCTAACCAGTCTGAAGAAGGGTCTTGACCCGAAATGTCACCCACTCCTTCTCTCCAGAGATGCTGCCTGTCCCGCTGGGTCACTCCAGCTTTTTGTGTCTTTCGTCTATAGCAATATTAGTGTCCACTGCTAGGCCATCAACCACCAGGACTAAGGTCACAGTGGACTCAGTGTGCTGCACTGGGCAGGCAGCAATTAGTTTAGAGACACAACATGCAAACCGTTCCTTCGGCCCACTGAGTCCACATCGGACATCGATCACCTGTTTACACTAGTGCTATGTAATCCCACTTTCGCATCCACTACCTACACACTGGGGACAATTTACATAGTCATATTAACCTGCAAACCTGCTCATCTTTGGGATGTGTGAGGAAACCCGTGCGGTCAGAGGGAGAATATGTATATTCCACCCAGACAGCAACAGAGGTCAAGATTGAACACGGGTCTCTGGCGCTGTGAGGCATCTGCTCTACCAGCTGTGTCGCTGTGTCAACCAAATATTCACATGTTCATTCCACAGAACCCAACATCAGTCACACAAAGCCATTAACTGGCAGAGAGTGGAAAAGAGTGAAAAATGTGCTCAAATCCTCTTTGAAGATTTGCTACATTCCTACAGATTCCTCAAAGTCTCCAGCTCAAGACCACAAAGATGGATGGCATTGAGAATCTTGAGTCCTGCTCTGTGTAATGTGGAAGAGGTGCGCCACAAAACTGCTACTCACTATCCCGCGGTCTAGGCTTAAGCTCAGGGATGACCGCGCTTTTGCGGTTGCAGCTCCGAGACTGTGGAACAGCATCCCTCTCCCCATCAGAACTGCCCCCTCCATCGACTCCTTTAAGTCCAGGCTCAAAACCTATTTCTACTCCCTAGCGTTTGAGGCCCTCTGAGGGGGCGCTGTGAACTGTTTATGTATGTGCTGTTATGTTTGTGTGCCATTGTATGTTCGTTTTCTTAGTACCTGAACTGATGTACAACACTTTGGTCAACGTGGGTTGTTTTTAAATGTGCTATACAAATAAAAGTGACTTGACTTGACTTGCTCACTTGTCCAGCCTGTTAGCTGCCATCTGATGCATCGGTTGAAGAGTCTGTGGGTCCCACATTAACCCCACGAGCAAAACCAAAGTGGAATCCCAATGATCTGCCTAAGCAGAAGATGGAGAAGATGAATAAGTAATATTATATTATCTATATTATCAGTCACTTGAAGGGGAATTTAATCTTAACCATGCCTAATATACGCAGGAGCTTTCCTTTCCAGATCTCTTAGCTTGCAATCAACCCTTATTCCAGAACCAATGTTTGCTACCTTGTGGGGCCTTGAGATGAATAGTCCCATCTCCAGCATCAGTCCATTTTGGATGAGCTGCCTCAATGTGGACATTTCCTGCAAATCCTTTCTTCAATTCGTTGTCATGGTGTTGGAGTTCGACACCAAGGAAATGGAAACATACATGCCCACATACAAATAGAAACTGGATCAAATTTTCTAATAACTGTGGGTGGCACAGTGGCACAGCAATAGAGCCGCTGCCTTACCGCACCAGAGATCCTGCTTTGATTCTGATCTCGCGTGATGTCAGTTTGGACTTTGCACATTCTCCCTGTGACCATGTGGGTTTTCTCTGGGTGCTCAGGTTTCCACCCACATCCCAAAGACGTGCGAGTTTGTGGGTTTATTGACTTCTGTAAAAATTTCCCATAGTAGGGGAGATTGATGGGTGGTATGGGCTCGATGTGCTGAAGGGCCTGTTTCCGTGCTGTATCTCTGACTAAAACTACAAACTAAAACAAAAGACTATAAATAATTGTCTGATCCATAATTCCAATTTAAGCTTCAAACTACTTATCATTCAACTTAATCTTCAGATCAAAATCTTGGCATGCTTTCTATTATAATCTTCTTGATACAAATTAACTTTAATTGCTCAACCTGTTGAATATTGCAGCACATTTAAAAATTGTCACTGGTGAAGTAGTTTTACAATGTGTCAAATAGCTTATTTTGTGGTTTCAGTGTTCTCTGTTTGACTATGCCGTGAAGTGTAAACCAAACACACCACGAATTAAGCGTTCAATAAATGTGATAGTTTATTCACGAGTTCTACAGACTGAAGGTTTGGATAAAAGGACACAATGTGCTGGAGTAACTCAGCAGGTCACGCAGCATTCTGGAGAACATGAACAGGTGACGTTTCGATTGTGACCCTTCTTCTGACTGATTGGGGGAGGGGGGGGGGGGGGGAGCTGGAAGATTAGAGGGGCAGGATGAAGCATGGCCAGTAATAGGTGGACACAGGCAAGAGCAAGGGTGTGAGGGAGGGGGGGGGGGGGAGGGGGGTTAATAGGTAGATGGTTGTAACAAAGGCCAGAGATAAAGGCAGTAGATGTGAGACAGATAGTTGAAGAGTTGCAAATTGTGAAGCCAGAGGAAGGAAACTCAGAGGGGGAGAGAAATTGCTGCAAGTCCAGCTGGGGTACAGGTGTTGGATGACTCAACAAACAATGCTGCAACCTGAAACCATCTGACACTGCACTAATAGTGATAATTACCTTTTATAGCCAATGTGATATGTACCACAACCATAGTTTAGGGGCATGATAAATTTAACAGTGTACTATGCTTTGAGTGCAAAGTAGCTTTGTCATTGTGTAGAAACTTTGAAATGTGCAGTAGGTCAAACAGATTTGGCACACAACCTACTCCTTTTCTGCTCAAGTCACTGAGTACCAATTTTTTTTCTTGTTTTTCTTGGCATTCCAGTGATGCAGCATGAGAAATTTCTGTAATGTGATTTATAAATTAAGGTTTTTGATCAAGTAAGGAACTACTTCAATTTCCATGCAAAATTCACCCCACAGCTTCAGTCTGGTGGTAGGCCAACTATTTCACACTGATGTTGCAATTGTGTTATGATTGTTTCCTTTGTGTCATGACTTTGGAAATGCTTCCTAATTAATAAACAAAGTATTGGAAAGGTTTCCAAAGGCTTAGATTTGGATCTCATTCACTGGAAATGTTTGATGTTTACAGTCCTCTTAATTTGTATGTCAATTTGTTCAAGAGCAATAACTCTTGGCAGAGTTAATACCCATCTGAAGCAACACAATGAGTATGAGTGATGATGCTTTCATTTCTCAAGGCTGATTGGATCTCCATATATTAATGCATTCATGTCAATATTAATGAAAATTTAAAATATATGTATGTCCAGAAGCAGATCGCATTACCTGTAAAGGCAAACAGTACCAGAGAGCACTGCAAAGCAATCAAATTATTAAAATGAAACAATTCTCTGTTGCTCAAAGAACAATGATAGTATTCCCTGGTCTTAACTTTCTCCAATCCAGAAAATTGTTAAATGTTGACCAATATTGTAAAAGCTTTCAATTCAGAAAACTAATTCATCCATCACAGTGCAACTCAGTTTTCTATCATTTAAGATACATCTAAATAAAATATTCTGGCAGCAAATTATTTATGTTATTGAGGAATTCTGGTCATGAATCATGACAACACTATCCTCATTGGGTCACATATACTTATCTTTTGATCGATTTTGGATCTGTGCTGGACAAAAGATCAAAAGTAGAAATGATAGAATGAGAATACAGATCAGACAAGATCTCATTGAATTTTCGATCAGCTTCACAGGCTGGATAGTTAATTTTCTGTTCTGATGTTGCTATAATCTCCCAGTCTTCAATTCTTACCTTCATAGTTAAATTTCCTGATAGTCAGTCAGCTTCTTCTCATTGTAACCTTTGTGTACCCTTGAACCCTCAAGCTTCATTTCACTTTGACTCTGTTGTTATATGTATTTTCTTTAATATCACCAGCTTGCCCGCATCCCCATACCATCTAGCACATATAACATAGAACAGTACAGCACAGGAACAGGCCCATTGGCTCACAATGTCCATGCCAAACTTGATGTCAGGTTAAACTAATCTCCTCTGCTTGTACATGATTTATATCCTTCTATTCACTACATATCCATGTGCCTATCTAAAAGCCTCTTCAATGCCACCATCATATCACCACCACCACCCCTGGCAGCGGGTTCCAGGCACCCTCTCTGTGTAAAAAAACTTGTTCCACACATGCCCTATAACTTTTGCCCCGCTATGCCTTTGAATCATTGACATTTCCACCCTGGGAAAAAGCTTCTGACTGTCTATCCTATCTATGCCATTGATGACTCTTTCCACCTTGTCTTCATGGACTCCCTAAACCTATGTTTCTGTGACACGTGCTTCCAGACTGATGCTTCGGTGGAATATTGAGGAACTGGATGATGAGCCGAGGCCTCTTCTGCCCCCTCTGCTGGATATAAAAAATAAGGCATTGCATAGGTTTGAAAAGATAGGCTCTCCAAATGTCTCGTCCAATAGATATCCCTCAACCACTAATTTGATCAGCCATGATCATATTGAATGGCGGTGCTGGCTTGAAGGGCCGAAAGGCCTACTACTCCACCTATTTTCTATGTAGTAAATGACTGTGAGCGAGACAAACAGAAAGGGGGTGAATTGTTGAGGAGCAAGTATGAAAAGGAAGTGGAAAAAAAGTGGGGAGATGAGATTAAGAGAAGGGATTGAGAGGCTGTGCAAAGTAACATTTGTAAGAAGGTTTTGTGTGATGACAGGCAGTAAATCTTGGCTTTATTGGAGATTAAAGATGCTTCTTGCCCCAATCCTTGGATTTTGGCTCTTTATTATGACTCCATTTTAATGTCAACCTTTGCCAATGCTTTATGGCAAATTGCTTATTTATTTTAAACCAATGAATAAAAAAATGGATAAGAAACTTTAGAAATGGTGCTGGGAAGGGTAAATATTACATTCATGTTAATGTTGTATATATTTAATTGCAGAGGCAAAATAAATCTTAGTTTTGTTATTGAAAATTCATAGACTTATGCAGCACAGAAACAGTTCCTTCAGCACATTGTCTGCACAATTAAGCACTTGTTTACACCATTCCCACATTATTCTTCCCACATTCCCATAAACGTCCCGCAGAATGTACCACTCACCTGTACACGAGGGACAATTTACAGAGGCCAATTGGCCAACCAACTCACAGTTCTTTGGGATGTGGGGGGAAAGTGGGAAACCCAGAGGAAACACAGGTAGTCACAGGGAACTGTGTAACTCTCCACACAGAGAGCACCAGAGATCAGGCTCAACTGGCTGCTCCTCTATGGCTGATTGTTTTACAATGATCAGGAACCCTGAGAGAGAGGGTGAAAACAGGTCTTTAATTTGATACCTATTGTTTCAAGCCGGTTTCATGAAAGTAGCATAAAACAAATGTTAAACTGTTGATGAGCTAAGTTGCCTGAAGCATAGGTACTGGATGCTTCTTATGGCACCTGCTTGATCGGATAGGCACAAGGAACTATAGATGCTGGTTGACAAGAAAAACACTAAGTGCTGGGTGGTGCAGTGGTAGTGTTGGTGCCTTCCAGTGCTTGAAGCGCCGGAGACCCGGGTTTGATCCCGACTACAGGTGCCGTCTGTACCGAGTTTGTATTTTCTCCCCGTGACCTGCATGGGTTTTCTCCGAGATCTTCAGTTTCCTCCCACACTCCAATGGCGTACAGGTTTATAGGTTAATTGGCTTGGTAAATGTGAACATTGTCCTTAGTGTGTGTAGGATAGTGTTAATATGCGGGGATCGCTGGTCGGCGCGGACACAGTGGGCCAAAGGGCTTGTTTCTGCACTGTATCTCTAAATTTAACTAAACACTGGAATAACTCAGCGACTCAGGTAGCATCTTTGGAGGACATGAATACACAACATTTTGGGTTTGAGAAAGGTCCTGACCCAAAACGTCACCTATTCATATCTTCCAGAGATGTTTGTTGACCCGCTGAGTTTAAATTAGTTTAATTTAGAGATACAGTGCGGAAACAGGCCCCTCAGTCCACTGAGTCTACTCCGACCAGCGAGCCCCGTACACTAACACTGTCCTATATACTAGGGACAATTTACAATTTTTACTGAAGATAATTAACCTACAAACCTGTACGTCTTTGGAGTGTGGGAGGAAACCGGAAAACCTGGAAAAAAACAATGAGGTCACAGGGAGAAAGTGCAAACACCATACAGACAGCACCCATAATCAGGATCAAACCCAGATCTTTGGCGCTATAAGGCAGAAACTTTACCACTGCGCCACCATGCCCGCCCGTGTTACTTCAGCATTTGGTGTCTTTTTTTGATAAGATGGTGGTTGCACTTTCTGGTCCGCATTTGCAGACACAAAAGGGTGCAGTCAGCGAATCTATAGGTCTGAATCCAATCATAATCTCATTGCACATTTTGGGATTTTGCTGTGTGTCCATTGTCTGCCACATTTTCCACATTACAACAGTGATGGCATTTCACAACACTTCATTGATTGTAAAGCATGATCTCTCGAAGGCTGAAAAGGCATCAAATAAGTTTATTTTCTTTCCCCGTTAATCCTCAGCTAGAGCCAGCACAAGTACGAAATGATGAGATAATTGGGGAAATCATGATGGAGAGGTGAAATTGTCTACAATATTTCAGCCTCCAGGGAGACTTGCACCATTTAAAAAAAAACATACATTTTTGGCTGGAAATCGAAATTCCACTCATTTCAAAACAAAGTTGATTCATACATAGATTTTTGCTTAACCTACATTATCTATTCAACAATACTGAGCATAATAAAAGAGTAATCCTTTAGGTACCCATCTATCTATACATTTACAGTTTTAAAGAATGTTAAATAACTATGAATCATTTCATGTTCAATGTAAACAGTGATTCAAAAGTGTAGTAATATTTGTTACTAAACACTACATGTGCTGCGGAAATATTCTGTTTAACTTAAAAAAAAGAACTTTAAATCCAAAAGCATCAGTGAGTACTGATATTCTTTGGAATATTTTCCATTCACATCACTCGGTAATGCATATTGGCTTTTTAGCTCACTGTTTTGTTAGATTCTTTGTCTAGATGCCAACAGGTTACTCTATCAACCAGTAATATTAGCCATGCATTACCTCAGTGTGATGTGTTGCAAGAAGATACTCTTGTAATGTCATCCTACCCTTCTTGCACTCATGTTGAAGTTGTCAGCAGAGAATGGATCAAAATGATGATAAAAGGAACTAAAATTACAAGGGGAGTCCTGAAATAATGCAGGAACTGCTTCCTGATCCCAATTAGAACAGATGCAATATTTCAACTGAATGGATGGAATACAGTGCGAAGTTCATCAGGTGCATACTGAGAACCCCATTTATTTCTTCTCACGGCATGAAGAGGTTTCCTGTTCTTTTACCAGAGAGATGATGTGCACAACAAAAGTGGGCAATCTCAAGTAAAAGACACCACTCACCGAGCAATGAAGTGGTGTGTTTGCTGGAAAACAACACAATATTTCTCAGTCCCAATTTTTGATATGCTGTTTCAGAACAATATACAACGCAATTTAAAAAAAAATGTCTTTGAAGACATGACAATTCTTGCTGTACTGGGGAAACCATACTGACAACCAATCCAGTACAGAGTGTATGCTGCATCCTGGAAGATGTTCCTGCCACCTTTTGAATGGGATGTTAACTCAATAGTCTGTCTGATTCTCATTTGGATGTGATAGGTCCCGGGGAACAATTTCAAACCAGAGAAGATGGGATGTCATCAGTGTCCTTGCCAACATTGAGTGCACACTCAATATGACTATAACGGTGTATCTGATCATTTGCTTCTCACTGTTTGTGTGTTATTGCTATTCTTAAGTCAGCTCCTGCATTCCTTACAGTATTGACCAGTCTTTGTTGCCTAATGCCCTGGTGTTGTTGCCTCATGCAATAGAGGTCCAAGCTTTATGCTTTATGGCACATTCATTGATTGTATCCAGATAAGATCCAGTTAATATAATGTGCTTGCTACAAGTCTTTGAATCATATACAACAACATTGTTATGTCTGCACCCTATGGATTCTCGGCAATTCCAAAAATCCTGCATCTTCAGTACTATTAAAGCTCATCTGGCATTGCTGACACTGTATTTGCAATACTTCAGTTTGCATCAATTGTTTAATCTAAAACATAAACTGTGTTGTACAACAGAAAAATGTTGAAGTCAGATCATGCTGAATGCCAAAGCATAAGAGCAAGGCTTTCAAAAATTTGGAAGAGTACAAAGTTATTGCAACAGACAGAACTTTGGAAAGGAGGCAAACAATGGAGGAACTAGAAAAATAAAGGAAGGTCAAGACATAGTCAGTCACATATAGGACCTTTTAATAAGGAAAATAAGCCATCAAAGCTGCCCCCCTGCTTCATCGTTAACTCCTCTTACTAGCCAAACTAGAGGCAATTTACAGCAGCCAGTTGGCCTACCGTTTAAGCATACTTTTGGGAAATGGTGGAAAACTGGACCATGTGGAGGAAATACAGACAGTTACAGGGATAATAGGTAAACTCCTCACGGACACGGAGCAAGACAATGTCAGGATCAAAAAATCAAAGTGTTTGGAGATGTGAGGTAGCAGCAATAACCAGCATGTGATGCCATCAGGTCAGGTGAGATGCCATCTGGATATTGTCAGTGTACATTTGGAACTTAGATAAATATGGCTGACCGACTTTGAACAGGGGTAGTGTTGAGAAGTGGTTGAGAGTATGTCTCTGAGGAATTTTAGAAAAAAACAATGTAGGGCCTGGTGTATTCAGAACTGATTGTGTTGGATCTCATTTGATTATGATTTGAAAAATATAGAACATAATTAGAAGCAGAATTTACTTAACCCCTTGCGTCTGCTCAACTATTCAATAAAACGATGGCTGATCTTATACCTCTGTACCACTTTCATGCACAAACCCCATTTAGAAGCAGAAGGCGGCTCAGTTCTTCAGGCCCGCCTCAATATTCCACAAGACTACGCCTGATCATTCACTTCAGTCACCTGTTCCAACCCTCTCTGCATCAACTAAACTAAACTAAATCTATTTTGCATTAAGAATTATATCTACATCCATCGTGAATATTTTTCATGATTAAATTTCCACTGCTTTCTGTAGTCGAGGATTCCACAATCACGAAGAGTTTGCCACGAATTGTGTGAAGAAATGTCTCCTCATCATGGTTCTAAATGTTAAGCCCTGCTTGCTTAGGACATGACCCTGAATTGGAATCTATGATATACCCACTCATTCATCGATACTCCATTGACTATAGGCCTAACTAATTCTACCTCCTCTAAAATGTTAGTCTTGTCATTGCAGGAATTGATCTTGTAAGCGTCATTGCACTCACTCAATGCCATGAAGCCCTTTGCCAAACACATCCTTCTGCAGATAAAGAGACCACAACTGCAAAGTGGATTCCAGATATGGTCTCACCATGGTAGGTGTGCAACTGGAGCAAGACATCTTTACTCCTCCACTCAAATTCTCTTGCAAAGAAAACCAACATATCATATGTCTTCCAACTGCTTGCTGTACCCAAATGCTTGTTTCAGCAATAGATATGCAAGGGTATTCATTTTTCCCAAGCTATCATCATTCAGATAATCAATCTTGCTTCTTAGAATCCAAGTTAATTACTTTACATTTATCTATGCCAACGAAGGTAAAAAAAGATTTGTGGTGCTGGAATTTTGTGCATGAGTCTTTCATTTCCTGCTGAATATTGCATCCCCTACATCACTAACAATCACTGCATAGCCTATGGATAACCCAACCAGCATTTCCAGCATTTACTCCCTTAATATCTAAAATTCCATTGATCTAGGTTATGGATATACTCAGTAAATGAACCTTTGCATCCTGGCTGAGTGGAGAATTCCAAAAATTCATTAGCCTCTGAGTAAAGATTTTTTTTTCCCACCATTTTTTCCCTGAATGGCTGCTTCCTTATTTTGAGATTGTATCCCAGGATCCTGATACTGTACAACAAATAAATCAACATTGCATTTTTCCTGTCAAGCTCCTTAAAAACCTAATTCATTTCAGTGAGATCACCTCCCATTTTATTAAACTCAAAGAGTGCACACGCTGCTTAATCTTTCCTCATGTGACAAATCCACCATTTTAGTAAACCTTTGTTGCACCTCCACAATTGCAAGAACATCTTTCTTTGGATGGGAAGACCAGAGCTGGACACAATATTTCAGAAGAAGGTACACCAGAGCTCCCTACAACTGGAGCAACATGTCTCTACTCTTGGAATTAAATCCTTTTGCATTAAAGCGCAATGAAAAGTCTGTCTTCCTGGTTGTTTGCTGAAAGTGCTTTATTAACTCTTGGTAATTTATGTACAAGGACACCTAGATCCTTTGAACAAAACTTTTCATGCTTCTACCACTTCAAAAAAGACATTACCTTTTGAATTTTTCAACTTGTGGATGAAAACCTCTTTTGTTCAAAACCCCTTAATTTATTTGTGCTTCCTCCTCACATCCCATTCTGAACTAACTAAGATCATTCAAACCAAACTGAACGATGGAACAATTAACGATGACCATTGCCTCTCCTCATCCTTCCTGACATCTCTGTGACCTTCCACCTGGTTGACCACACACTTTTCCAACATATTAGCTGTCTGTTAAAACAATATCCTTTATTCAAATTTCAGCATAAATCAAAGTAGTTTGGCAAAATTGCAGAATCTCTCTAAAATTTGTCTGTTCACCAAACATATCTATTTCCCTTTTTGAATGATAATAAATTATAGATAGCACGTCGGAATTGAGGAAATTCCTGTTACAGATCCTATCTCTTGCGGTCTAATCACTCAATAATTCCTTGAAAAATCTGATAAACAATGATATTAGATTGTCATTATTTTCTCATTTAGAGTTGATTACGTTCACAAAAGGAATATAATCCTGTTGTGAGTGTCCTGCATGAGAATCAAACATCTTTGTAAATCGTGCTACTCCTCTTCATATTCTACAGCATCCTTGGAAAAATATATTGAGTAGTTTGTAATTTAGCTACATTAAACCATCATTGGGAGTCCTTACGACTTTATATAGCACATTCAAAGCAATTAATCAATATTGTTACATATTTAATAATTCCCCGATAAAAGACTCAAGGAAATGTTTTTTTAATCACCTGAAAACAAAAATTACATGGAATAGTCTCATTTTTTAAAATTGTATCAATTCTCAAATTAAATCAAACCAAAGAAACAAAACATTTCTGCACTGGGCTTGAGAAATTATTTAGAGATAAAATTTGTTCTATTTTAATTTTATTCCGAACATGTTTTTAAGGTTTGGAGACTTAATTCAAATCCAGTCTTTATGGAAAGGAATTCTCTAAATTTATTGAAAGAGACCTGAGACTTGATAACTTAAAACTGAGCGCATGGATTAATTAACCTCCTGCACATTGGCAAACTCAGAGAGCTGGTCAAGTTAACAGCTGCATGGGAGGCAAAGGAAAGGAAGTTTCCTAAAAGTGAAATACTCACACGCAAGAAATCTGAAATAAAAACAGAGAATGCTGGAAATACACAGGTCATGCAACATCCATGAACGGAGTGATCATTTCAGGTCAATGACATTTTATCAGTACTCTTCATAAGGTTACTTATTTATGTTAATTCAGAGCCATAAAGCATTTGCAGTAAAATAATTCTTCTCTGCAGCAGGTGGGCTTTTGTTTTTGTTTTGCTGCCCACCTTTATTGGCTGGCAGCAGAATGGAACCAAAACTGAGGATTTAATGATATACATTTTGTTGGGTGGGCCATCTGTCCTGATTTGTATGGTCTTAAATTCTTTCTCACGCTGGCAGCAATCTTCTTAAGGTGCAAAAATAAGAGTGATTGGGTGACAGAGAAAATACCGCAAATCATTTTTGTTTCTTCCTCCAAGCCAAATGCAAAGAGTGATATGATTTGGGATGAGGTCATTTTCAGATAGCTATAAATATCCTCAGGTGTTACAACTAGGAAGCTAAAGAAACACTGGGAATATGTTTTTGTTTGGCTTGCATTGGAATTTCGTCTTTAAGACTTCCTTCTCTGCTTCTTAAGGTACTGTTGAAACTGTGATAATTTCCACTTTAAACCACTGACAAATTCACCTCATCCTTTTTCAGCCAATCCTCATTGAAAGTGGCCATACTGAGGCTGAGGGGAGACCTGATAGAAGTACCTAAAATCACAGGAGGCATAAATAGGGTAGACAATCAGAACTTTTTTTTTCCAGCATGGAAATATTTAGTTTAGTTTAATTTTGTTTAATTTAGTTTATTGTCACCTGTACCGAGGTACAGGGAGAAACTTTTGTTGCATGTTAACCAGTCAGCAGAAAGACAAATCATGATTACAATCGAGCCATTTACAGTGTATAGATACATAATGAGGGAATAACGTTTAGTGCAAGGTATCGCCAGCAAAGTCCGATCAAGGATAGTTCAAGGGTCACCCATGAGGTAGACAGTCGTTCAGCACTGCTCTCTTGATGTGGTAGGATGATTCAGCTGCCTGATAACAGCTGGGAAGAAACTGACTCTGAATCTGGAGATGTGCGTTTTCACACTTCTATTACTTTTGCCTGATGGGAGAGGGAAGAAGAGGGTGTGGCCAGGGTGCAACTTGTTCTTGATTATGCTGCTGGCCATGCTGAGGCAGTGTGAGGTGTAAATTGAGTCAATAGAAGGGAGGTTGGTGTGTGTGTTGGTCTGGGCTGTGTCCACCATTAGCCACAATTTCTTGCAGTCTTGGATGGAGCTGTGCCCATCCTGATAAAATAATTTATATGGTGCATTTGTAGACGTTGATGAGAGCTGTAGTGGACATGGCAAACTTCCAAAGCCTTCTAAGGAAGTGTGCTTTCTGGATCATTTCTTCAATATGTGTGATCCAGGAGAAGTTGTTTGCGACTCCTAGGAATTTTAAGTTTTCAATCATCTCTACTTCGGCGCTGTCAATGCAATCAGGGGTATGTGTACCGCTTCGCTTTCTGAAGTCGATCACAATCTCCTTTGTCTTGCTGACATGGAAACATCAAAAACTAGGGGGCATAGATTTAGTATGAGAGACACAGTTCCTTTACAGGCCCTTTGGCCCACTGGGTCTACACCAACCTTCAATCACCTGTACACTAGTTCTATGTTATCCCCCTTCATACTAAGGGAGGGATTTAGAGGAGCCCACTAACCTACAAACCTGCATGATTTTGGAATGTGGGAGGATACCAGAACAACCAGAGAAAACGCACGTGGCCACAGGAAGAACGTACAAACTCCGTAGAGGCAACACCATAGTTAGAATTGAACCCGGGTCTCTGGTGCTGTGAAGTTGAAGATCAAAGAGGAAAAGTTTAAAGAAGATGTGCATAGCAAATGTTGTACACGAAGAGTGATGGGTGCAGGAATGAGCTTGCAGGGGCAGTGATGGAGGCAGTTATGGAGGCTTTAAGAGGCTTTTAGATAGGCATGTGGATATACAGGAAATATAGGCAGCAGAGATTAACTTAAGTTGGCATCATGTTCAGCCTAGACAATGTGGTATGATGGGCCTATTGGTGTGCTATACTTTTGCATGTTCTATGTTCATATATCATCCTACAGTTTAAGGGGCATGCATGGAGTTAGTTATCATTAGCAGTATGTCAAAGTGTGAAAATGAGACACCAAAAGAACTGATCGGACCAACTGTTGACTGTGCTGTGTGAAGACAAACAGCTATTGGTGAAATATCAACTGGTGGAGATGATAGTTTGCTGGAGTGGTCAATTATTGACTGCTCGAGTCGATCTGCATCTGATGGAATCAGTCAAGATCCAGACTTCAGTGAGTGCAGTCAACAAGCAGTTGTGGGATTTAATCGAAGATAGACACAAAATGCTGGAGTAACTCAGCGAGACAGGCAGCATCTCTGGATAGAAGGAATGGGTGACGTTTCAGGTCGAGACCCTTCTTCAGTCTAAAGAAGTCAGGGGAGAGGGAGATACAAAGATAAGGAAGGGTAAAGTGTGTGGAAACAAATCATCAAAAGAGATGCGGATCAAGGACAATGTAGAATAGCTCATTGTTAGCTAGGAAAAGGTGACAACAAAGCAAACAGAGATAAAATGTAATTGGGGACAGTCAGACTAATCAGAGAACTGGGAAGGGGGAGGGATGGAGAGAGAGGAAAAGCATGAGTTACTTGAAGTTAGAGAAGTCAATGTTCATACCGCTGGTGCCTCACTCTGACAGTGGGATGAATTAAAAAATCAGCTGCTAGATTCAATCATTTGCTGGAAAAATCAACAGTCAGCTGGTACAGTTTAATAAAACCTGGTAGAATCACTCATGTTGATGGGGTTACTCATCATCTAGGAGAATCAATCTTCCACTGGATGATTGGCGGGCACAATCATCATTCATTTGTCAATGACCAACCGGTTAGAATCAATCATCAGCGGTAGGTGTCAATCATTAGCCGGAGGCAGCAATCATCGACCAGTGGAATCAATCATCCTCTGTAGAAATCAGTCATCAGCTGGAGGTGCGAATCATTAGTTGGTAATTTCAATCATCAGCTCTAGATTTCAATCATTAGCTGGAGATTTCAATCAATATCTGGAGATTTCAATCAGCTGATTTCAAACATCCACCACAGCATATTCCTCAATGTGATGGAAGGCAATAAAGTTTAATCTTCACTCTTTATTTCAATCAATAGCTGGAGAAGTCAAACATTAGCTGATTTCAATCATTAGCTGGTGATTTCAATCAATATCTGGAGATTTCAATCATTAGCTGAAAGTATCAATCATCAACCAGTGGAATCAGTCATCCGCTGTAGGAATCACTCACTAGCTGGAGGTGTCATTCATCATCGAGTCTTCAGTCATCAACTCAACCAGTGGCATCAATCATCAGCTGGAGATGTTGTTATCAGCTGCACATGTCAACCATCAGGCTGTGGTGTTAATCATCAACATGCAGTTTCAATTAGTCAGCTGGAGGAGCCTGCCATTCACCAGATTTGCAACACCTTAACAGACAAAAAGGACAAATGCAGTAGGTGCATGGGAATGCCACCAACTACAGATTTTCCCCATGCATTGCACACCTTCCCAGCTTGGAATCATATCACTGTTCCTTCTTTATCGCTGGGTCTATATCCTGGAACTCCCTGCCCTACAGAACTCTAGGAGTACCTTTGTAAATAAAATTACAGCAGTCCAAGAATGAGGTTCACCGTTATATTCCTTGGGGCAATTATGGAAGGCCAACAAATGTTGGCATTAAATGTTGGCATTAAAAGATGATGATTCAAGATGGTGGCAGTGGGGCATGTAAGAGAACAGCAGAGCAGGGGCCTTACCTCCCATGACCTTGGTGTGCCCTCTGAGTGTTCCAAGGTCAGTTGCGGGGCGGCGTCCAGGGCACGGAGACAGTACGGTGGCCGCGTGAGGTGAGGTGAGGGATGGCACATTCGCGGGTTGATGTATCCGGATCGATGCTTCGGCGTAGTAGGCTTCTGGAGGCCCTGCAGCAGCCTGGGAATTGATTAGATCAGGCACCGCTGCAAATGGTCAAGCGCATGGATCAGATGTGGCCTGGTGAAACATGGAGCGGCAGAGCAACAATGGAGGATACCAACACCATCACTGACCAAGACAACACTGCAGTTCCAACCCAGTGTCACCGCCGGGACAACGGGCCTTTATGGTCATATTAAGAATCCACATTTTTAACAACTTTTCACATGAATCATAAAAAATGGCGCTGAAATGTGGTGATCCTTGTGTATTGACTCAGTTTAATTTACTGGAAGCAAAAAAGGTATTTCATTGTACTTCGGTACAGGCGACATAAAGTGTTATTGAACCATTGACGCAATTAGCATTTTTTTTGAGAGGACCAGAATACAAAAACAGGGATGTCATGCTGAAGCTTTTTAGGTGCTGGCCAGACCGCATTTGGAGTGTTGTGAGCAATTTTGTACCCCATATCTGAGGAAGGATGTGCTGGCGTTGAAGTGGGTCCAGAGGAGGTTTACGAGAATGATCCCAGGAATGAGTGGGTTAACATATGATGAGTGTTTAATGGCACTGGGTCTCTATTCGCTGGAGTTTAAAAGGATGAGGGGGACCTCATTGAAACTTACTAAATAGTAAAAGGCCTGGATAGAGTGGATGTGGAGAGGATGTTTCCATTAGTGGGAGAGTCTAGGACCAGAGGTCATAGCCTCAGAATAAAAGGACATTCCTTTAGGAAGGAGATGAGGAGGAATTTCTTTAGTCAAAGGGTGGTGAATCAAGGAAGACAAAGGATATTTTAAAGGCAGAGATAGATAGATTTTTGATTAGTATGGGTGTCAGGTATTATGGAGAGAAGGCCGGAGAATAGGGTTGAGGATAGAGAATGACAGAGTAGACTTGATGTGCCGAATGGCCTAATTCTGCTCAGGTCCATTCAGGTCCAAAAAATGAATAGTTGAATAAGTAAATAAAAAAGTCTATGTGAAGAAATGAAACCTAGATATAACTTTTCATGAACTGTAACTCTATATAAGATTATTTCCCCTATTAAGCAGGCTTTCCAGTCTTATATGAGTTATGTATATGCAAATGTTCAAACGTTACTGCTTTAACTATTATTAGTTCTTTGGATGCTTTAATATCTGCGAGACTGTAAAACTAACATCAGCTTTGAGGGATGCCTGCAGGCCCAATGTACCCTGTGCACACAGAATCAATAAAATGTAAATCATTAAAGTTGTTTCTTTCGATAAACTTCATTACTGTTCCACCAAGATCATAATCTCGAGAAAATTACTTTCTCATTTTCTTCAATGCCATAAATTATCAAAACATAAAAATCCAGTTTGTGAAACCAATAACAGATACTGGAATTTGTAATGCCATTTTCCATCCAAGTTGGATGGAAGCCCAGGTACAACTGTCCATCAGTGGAGTTACATAAAATGTGCTATGGCATGTTGTGTCCAGTTGTAGTTAATGCCTTGATAAATCTCTCCAAATTAGTTCCGAGCCTACTTCATTAAAACAAGTTTCTGCACTTCTATATATCAAAGTTCAACCACAGACTGGGAACAGGTGAAAGATTTTCAAATATGGAATTCAGGATCTTGTCAACAATAAGGAGCTTCTTGAATACTTAAGCATGAGGCTAAGATATGGTGAGTAGGTTACTGGAAAAAATCTCATGCCTGCCTTGAAAGCTTGCAGATATCTTTCATATATTTTCAACTTCTTGCAACGGTCTCAAGAGTAATAGGTATGAATAAAAATAGGCCACTTGGGTCATCACTTTCATGGCCCAACCTTGATTTCCACAGAGCCCAAAAATCTTAATACCCGTAATTTTGGACATCATATAGTCTAAGCATCTTCAGCTTTCTGGAGCAGAGAATTCCAAACTCAAATTTTCTCCATCTCATTCCTAAATTGCTGACCAGAGGATATAGGAGCAAACTTAGGCCATTCAGCCCATCGAGCCTACTCTGCTTTTCAATCATGGTTGATCTCTTTTTCCATCCAAACCCCATTCTCCTGATTTTTCCCCCTTGATGCCCTTCCAAATCGAGAACCTGTCAGTCTCAGATTAAAAATTACTCAATGTCGTCCTTCACTGCCTTCTGCGGCATTGAATTCCATAGATTTACCAGCCCTTGTCCTTTCACGTCCACTCTACCTAGGCCATTCATATATACAAGCTTCCAAAGCCATGGCATTACATCCTTGCTTTTATATTAATGATCTGGATGATGGAATTTATGACTTTGTGGCCTAGTTTGCAGATGATACAAATATAGATGGGGAGGCAGGTAGTATTGAGGAAGCAGGGAGGCTGCAGAAGTACTTGGGCAGGTTGGAAGAGTGGGCAAAGAGGTGGCAAATGGAACCAGCATAGCAAAATGTATGGTCATGCAGTTTGGTAGAATGAATAAAAGCATGGATTACATCCTTGCTTTTATACTCTAGTCCCCTCAAAATGAATGCTAACATTGCATTTCCCTTCCTTATCACCAACTCAACCTGCAAAAATAACCTTTTTGGATCTAGAACCAGCACTCCCGAGTCACTCTGCACCTCTAATTTTTTAATCCTCTTGCCATGTAGAAAGTAGTCCATGCCTTTATTCCTTCAACAGTTTTGTCAGGCAAGATCTCCCTTTAACAAAACCATACTTTTAACAAAAGTATAAGAATCTATCAACAAATATAGTCAGAGTAAACAAAAATGTTCAGATATAATTAAATGCTTCTTTTCTGAATGGCAAATACATGCAACTAGGACTAGAGTAGATGGAACATATTGGTCGGTGTGGGCAAGTTGGCCCAAAGGGCCTGTTTCCACACTCTATAACTCTATGGTTTGATCCTAAACTCAGGTGTTGTCTGTACACCTTCTCCCTGTGATCACATTGGTTTCCTCCGGGTGTACCAGTTTCTTCCCACATCCCAAAGATGTGTCATTTTGTTGATTAAATGACCTCTGTAAATTAACCCTAGTGTGTGGGGAGTGGATGAGAAGGGGAGATAACCTAGAACTAGTGTGAACGTGTGATCAAAGGTTTATTGTGGACTGGTTGGGCTGAAAGATCTGTTTCCATGTTATATTTCTAAACTGGGAAATTAAGACAACACCCATATCTTATGAGAGGACCGTTCAGAAGTCTGATTCTTCAATTTCGTGGTATGTGCTTTCAAGCTTTTGTATCTTCTGCCTGATGGGAGAGGGGAGGAGAAAGAATGACCAGAGTGTGAGCGGACCTTGATTATATTGGCTGCTTCCCCGAGGCAAATGTAGATGGAGTCGATATTGAAATAATCATGTGTGATTTTAATTATCATATAGTTTAGACAGGTCAAATTGTCAAGGATAGCCTTGGGGACAAATTTGTAGAGTGTGTAATGAGGTAGCATTACTTAATGATTTAATAGAAAAGAAAAGATCCATTGGAAAGAGTAATCATAACATGATAGAATTTCAAATACTGTTGCAGGTTGATAAGCCTGTGTTCAAATGATTTTCCTGAACTTAATGAAGGCTCAATTGCATGAGTAATAGGAAAACTTTGGCCACAGTGGATTGGGAAAATAGGTTAGACGGCCACAGATGTTTAAGGAGTTATTTCATAAATCCCAGTAAAGTTTTATTGCAATGTAGAAGAGAGGCTCTGTCAGAAGGATGTACCATCCATGGCTACTTTAGGGAGATTAGAATGGTATCAAATTGAAAGAAAAGGCATACACTTTGGTGAAGATTAGTGATAAGCCAAAGGATTGTGAAACCTGTAAACCAGCCTTGGGTGACTACAGAAATCACAAAGAGGGAAATGATAGTACATAAGATGTAACAAGCAAATGATATTAAAAAAACAACAGTACAAACTTCTATCAGAATATTAAAAAACCTAGAAAGTAGCTTAAGTTAATTTTGGCCTTTAAGTGGAGAAGCCAAGAGAATTGATAGTGAGAAATAGAAAAATAAAAAATAATTCAAATTATTATTTGGGATTTTTTCATTATGGTAAAAGATAACATAAAATTTCCAATAACAATAGATCATCAAGAGTTTTTAGAAAGGGATGGGCTTAAAACAATCTGATCTCTGAGAAAATAAGTCGAGGCACACTAATAGGATGAAAGGCTGACAAGTCCATTGAATGTAATGACCTGATTCGGGGAAGTCACAAAGGAATTGGCTGCCGAGATTAATACTACAAAATTTTCCTGGATTCTTAAGAGATCCCAAAGTATTGTAAAAATTACAAATATAATTCTACTAATCTGTAAAAGAGAGACTAATAAAACAGGAACCTATAGGCTGGTTAGTCTAACATCTGCAATTTTTATGGAGGTAATCACACAATATTTTAAAAATCATCATGAGTCCGCAGGATTTCAATGAAAGGGGAATAATATTGAACACATTTAGTTGAGATTTTTGAGGAACTAAACAGGGTGAATAGGTGAATAGTTGATTAACAGGAAACATGCGGTCAAGACAAATTAGTTTTCTTTACACTAGCGATTCACAAACAGCAGAGTGCCACACGAATCAGTTTCAATTATTTATAATCAATACTCATGACTTTGAAGAAGTAATCAGATGTATGATAAGTGAATGTGCTGATAATAGACAATGTGGCTGGTCCCAAGTCACGACGAGGACTCGAAGAGCCCACAAAGAGGTATAGATAGTTTAAGTGTGTGGGAAAGAAGTTAGCAGATGGAGTATAATGTGAGAAAATATGAGGTTATCTAATAAATGAAAAGAAGATAAAGGCAAATTATTATTTAAATGGAGAGAGGTTAAAAATGTTGGTTACAAAGAGATCTGGGAAGTTCTAGTACATGAAATAAATAATTAATAACATGCAGACACAGCAAGTTGTTAGAAACATGGATGGAGACATTGTCCTTTATAGCAAGAGGCATGGAGTTCAAAAATAGGGAAATTGTGAAGCAACTTTACATGGTGCTAGTGAGACCTCATCTGGAATACTGCATGTAGTTTTTTTGTCCCCACATTTAGGAAAGGTGTGCTTGCATTGGAGAAAGATTAATTCCATGAATGAAGAGGTTGATGCAGTATATGAAGAGAGGCTGCAAAGTGTTAGACAATACCTCATGGAGTAAATAAGAATTAGATCCATTTTTATTGAACCAAATGAGATTCAGGGAGGGTAAACAGGATTGATGCTGAGAAAAGGGTTTTCCCAAGTGGGGATATCGAGAATTAGTGGGCAACTTTTCAGGTGAAGGATCATTCCTTTCGGACAGGGATGCGGAGAGATGTATTGTCTCGGAGTTCTGTAAATCTTCGGAAGTCTACCCCAAGCAGTTGCAGGGGGTGGGGGAAGGGGGTTAAATCTTTGAAAGTATTCAACGTGTTGACTGATAATTGTTTTAATGACGAGAGAATCAAGGCGTGTGAAGGACAATGATGTTTTGGGAAAGAACAGCTGTGATTTATTGAATGGCAAAGCAGCCTACTAGTTCTTTTATCCGTATGCCCGTTCCATGCTCTTCTTATCTAGCTATGTATCTATAGTGATATTATAATCATTCTTTTTATCCAAAAAATTGAAAGTTTGGAAGGATTAAGCACTAATCCTGGCTGCTATTCACTAGTTATCCCTTATCTCTAAAAAACGTATTTATACCTATTCACTGTTTGATGTCAGTTAATCAATTTTCAATCCAGGAAAAGATATTGCCCCAATCTCATGTATCTCCTTCTTTGTGTCATGTAATTTCAAGCATGGACTTTGAGATATCTACTGGTCACTTAAAGGGGATGCTAATATGGCAGCATAGGTACTTGTACCATTGAAATGAAAAACGAAAATGTGAGGAACAATCAGTTCAGGTAGCATCAGGGGAAAGAAATCAGCTAATGTTCCAGGTCTGGGACTCTTTCAGGGAACTGGGAAAGAAAGAAAACAAGTTAATTTTAGATGGCAGAAAAGGTGGGGAGGAGAATAGATGCAAGATTGTGTAGATGAAAGATTTAGTTTAGTTTAGGTTAGAGATACAGCGTGGAAACAGGCCCTTTGGCTCACTGAGTCCACACCAACCATCAATCACCCAATCACTAGTTCTATCCTACACACTTGGGACAATTTACAGAGGTCAATTAACCAACAAACTCACATATCTTTGAGATGTGGGAGGAAACTATAGCACCCGGAGGAAACCCACACGGTCACAAGGAGAACATGCAAACTCCATACAGACAGTACCCGTAATCAGGATCGAACCTGCATCCCTGGCGCTATAAGGCAGCAATTCTACCTTATATATATATACACACTGTGCCGCCCTCATCACAGAAAACTCCAGAGAAGGAGATACCACATTAATACAATTATGCTGCCCAAACATAATTATCTAGCTTAAAATGTGTACAAAATCATGAAAGGAATAGATTGGGTAAACGTCCAGTCTCTTGTCAAAAGTAGGGGAATCGAGAACCAGAGGACATGGGTTAAGGCGAGGGGGGAGAAGATTTAATAGGAACTAAAGGGTAACTATTTGACATAAAGGGTGGGGGTGTATGGAACGAGATGCCGGAGGAGGTGGTTAAGGCAGGTACTATCACTATGTTTAAGAAACATTTATACAGGTACATGGATAGGATATGTTTAGAAGGGTAGGGACCAAACACAGGCAGATGGGACTTGTGTAGATGGAACATGTTGGTTGGTGTGAGCAAGTTGGGCCGTAGGGCCTGTTTGCATGCTGTATGACTATAAAATTAAAATCTCAGATGTTGTGGATTGTCATACCAGGAACTGTGAAAAAGTCTTTCAACATCATTACAATTAAACTTTATATGTATTTTCTAAATGGCTCATGGCCTCTAAACTGAGGAAAAGCAATTTAAAGATTTTTGAAATAGTTCTTATTGCTCTCTTTTATTGTGCTGTTATGGCTAGTGTTATGTGAATGTCTCTTTTCTTCATCTGATGGTGGAAATTAGCATCCAATGTTCAGATTCTCATTGCAACATCAAGGCCAACATTAATGGCACACCCCTAAATGCCCTTTAGATAATGATTGTACTGTTATAGGAAGGATGATGTTAAGCTGGAAAAAGTGCGGAGAAGATTCACAAGGATTTTGCCAGGACTCGAGGGCCTGAGCTATAGGGAGAGGTTAGGCGGGCTAGGACTTTATTCTATGTAGGAGGTTGAGGGATGGTCTTATAGAGGTGCATAGGATCACGAGGGGGATAGATAGGGTAGATTCACAGTCTTTTGCCCATAGTAGGGGAATCATGAACCAGAGGACATAGGTGTGAGGTGAGAGGGGAAAGATTTAATAGGAACCTGAGGGGCAATATTCTCACACTGAGGGTGGTGAGTATAAGGAATGAGCTGCCAGTGGAGATAGTTGAGGAATTTAAATGTATTTAAAATGCATTTGGACAGGTACATGGACAGGAGCGGTTTATAGGGAAGATGGGCCTAATCTGGGCAGGTGGAACTAGTGTAGATAAGGTACCTTGGTTGATTGTTTCAGTCAACATGGTGAAGGTATTCACCAGGTTAGATGCTCTTGGAATTTAGATGCTTTCAGGTTAGATGCTCTTGGAATTTAAGTGAAGTAATGTAAATGTGTGTGAGTGAATGAAGCAACAATTATATAGTTCAAAAATCAGGATGGTGTGGGAGTTGAGAACTTGTAGATAATGGTGTCACCGTGCACCTCCTCTCCTTGTATTTGTGGTGTGAGGCTGGTGTCAAAGAAGCTTTTGGGTTAATTTAAACCTATCTTCCCTCAATGTCCTATGGATTGACACTGTGTCTATCAATGGCAAATAGCCTTTAATGTGTAAGCAGTACTATTGATATTCTCCCGATTTTGCTTTCTGTTAAGATTAATATGAAGTCAAGTGTTAATTCATTGTCTCTGTTTTGCATTATCTTCTAAGTAAAATTTCACAAAAACACTCCAACATCCCAGCACTCCAACATCTAACAGCACTTTAATTATCTCATCTACACTTCTACTTTTTAGAACATTATAGTTGTTTTACCTGGACATCACTTTGGCTTCTTAACAATGAAGAACAATTAAATGCATTTAGTATTCATGACAGATGTGCATTAATGCACAAGCTCCTGTGATAATGAGACAAAGGTAATTAAAGCAGGAGAATTGGAAACACAAATTTGTACACTGAGCCAATTAATGGACAGATAACTATTTTCCACTCAGTTTTAAATACATTTCTTGTTAAATAAATCAAATGGATTCATCTACATGGAACATTGTGTGGAGATATTTGTGTTGGGTTGGCAGCAGTAAAAAAAATGCTCACATATCAGCCACCATTTGTACTCAACTCTGTCCATTCTGGTCCAGCTGGAGCTCGACATGCAGACATGATCACAAACAGCACCCGCAATGCATTCATGTGCTTAATACTGGGAACCAAAATGAATTTTGCTTTTGCATTTGGTTTGCTCAAATTTTAGTTATGTGAGACCGGAACATTTGCCGGGAAGGGTCTTCTAATCTCCTGAAATAAACTTTAAGGAAATCTGACACAAACACTAAATAAGACCTTCCATTAATTTTGCATTGACATTTCCTTCGGAGACTGGGCATTTAAATTACACGTGTTAACAACATGCAAAGAATGAAACATTTATATTTGTTTTAAAGATATATTAAACCAATTTATGTTATCAAGGATGACAACAGTAGAGTTGCTGCCTTACAGCACTTGCAGCGCCAGGGACCCAGGTTCAATCCCGACCAAGGATGGGTTTGTATGGGTTTGTACATTCTCCGCATGACCTGCTTGGGTTTTCTCCGAGATCTTCGGTTTCCTCCCCCATTCCAAAGACGTACTGGTTTGTAGGTTAATTGGCTTGGTATAAGTGTAAATTGTCTCTACTGTGTGTTAATGTGCGGGGATCGTTGGTCGGTGTGGCCTTGGTGGGCTGAAGAAGGGTCTGAAGAAGGGTCTCAAACAAAAAAATCACCCATTCTTTCTCTCCTGAGATGCTGCCTGACCTGTTGAGTTACTCCAGCATTTTGTGAAATAAATACCTTCGATTTGTACCAGCATCTGCAGTTATTTTCTTACGCTCGGTGGGCTGAAGGGACTGTTTCCGTGCTATATCTCTATACTGAACTATACTAAGTCTATGTGGTTTAGAGCTTATTTGGTGGACAAGTCTTCAGACCCATGTTGCTTATTAGATTTATTTGGTAGCAATCCTATATTTCCATCCACTGGTTTTAGACTCTGACTAAATACTGGAACCACTTTCTACATTTCTTCTAAACTTGGGAAGTATAAACTTGCCAACTATCTGCATTTGAAGATGACAGTTTTTCAACAACAAAGCAGTTGTCAGTGTTTTACAGAGAAGGATTTGCACCAGGATTAAAGATTGTTAGTATCTAGTGATCAGATCACAAGAAAGACAAACCCCAAAGCCATTTATTCATTCTCTCTAGAATTTCTGTCTTTCTTCCTTGCAAGTTCTAACCTCATTGGAGCAGCATGCATGCTAGAAAGTACACTTTCTCCTAGACAGTAAACATTCATTTATTCTTTATTATTGAGATACCTAAGCAAGGGACAAAATTAGACCAATGCTAGAGTAGTTAGAAATAATTAGAAAGGTGGTATTTTTTTGTTTGTTGCAGTAGCTTGAATTAACTAGAGAATGCATTAGGACAGTATGCCACTTCTGAAATTCAGTTCCATTGTCTCAATCCTGCCAATTTCCCCTACAGTACTGCCCTCTAAGTGCAAGGATACATTTCTGCCCTGTGTGTACTACATAACAATTGGATGATGCTAAGTTGACATTTCAGTCATCTATAGAAGTTAGGGTCAGGATAAATTCAGAAACAAATCACATTCAAATTGACGTTGAGCCCTCCTCATTGCAACTTGGGTAAGCATCCAATGACGAGCATTCAGATGGACTTGGATATAGTGAAGTAGAGAAACATTAAATCACAGTTAGAATCCAATTCGAATTACAGCCTCTGTTCAAAATTGCAAAATAACTGGCAAGTTGTGAACACAGCCCAGTCCATCATGCAAACCAGCCTCTCTTTCATCACCTCTATTGCTCCTCAGGAAAGCAGCCAACATAATCAAGGACCATTCACACCTTGGATATTCCCCTTTCCCTCCTTCCCCCATTGGGTAGATATAAAAGCTTGAAAGCATGTACCATCTGATTCAAGAAGAGCTCCTCTCTCGTTTTTATCAGAGTCTTGAATGGTCTTCTTATAGGTTAGAGATGTAGTCCTGATTTCCCAAGCTACCTCATTGCAGCTCTTACACATTTTTTCATCTGTACTATCAAGATTCAAGATTCAAGATTCAATTTAATTCTCACCTGTACCAATTAAAGTACAGTGAAATTTGAGTTACCATACAGCCATAATAAGTTAAAAGCAACAAGACACACAGCCACATAAAATAAAATTTAACATAAACATCCACCACAGCGGATTCCACATTCCTCACTGTGATGGAAGGTAATAAAGTTCAATCATCTTCCTCTTTGATCACCTGCCATTGGAGCTGTTGAACCCTCCACAGTTGCCGCTGCCGACTGTCCGATGGCCGAGCCCTCACATCGGGATGATCAAGACTCCGGTGTCGGGACGGAATTGAAACACTCTTGCGGCATTTGGAGTTCCCGAATTGGCCTCTTCTTACCAGAGACCGTGGGCTTCATGGTGTTAAAGTCCACAGGCACCGCGGTTGGACATCTTTACAGACGATCCTCGGCAAAAGATCGCTGCTCCACTATGTTAAAGTCCACGCAGCGCCTGCAGGTTGAAGCGGGTTGAAGCGCTGGGCCGGTCTCCAGGAAAGGCCGCATCACTCCATGATGTTAGATACGATACGGAGAAAAATCGCGTCTCTGTCGAGGTAAGAGATTGAAAAAAAGTTTCCCCCAATTTCCCCCCCCTCATCCCCCACATAAACCAAGGAACACTAAAACATACTTTAACACATACTTAAAATAATAAAAAGCAGTAGAAAGGACTGACAGACTGTTGGCGAGGCAGCCAGTGCTGTAACACTTTCTATGTAGCTGTAACACTTTATTCTGCACTATTTCAATTCTCTCTTGGCGCGAACTGTGTCCTGTATGGCTTGATTGTGTAGGAAGGAACTCCAGATGCTGGTTTACACTGAAAATAGACCTAAAGTGCTGGAACAACTCAGCAGGTCAGGCAGCATCTCTGGAGAAAAGGAATAGGTGATGTTTTGGGTAGCGACCCGAAACGTCACCTATTCCTTTTCTCCAGAGATGCTGCCTGACCCGCTGAGTTACTCCAGCATTTTGGGTCTATCTATGGTTTGATTGTACTCATGTTTCGTATGATTTGCCAGGATAGCAAGCAACAAAGTTTTTAAACTGGAGACATAAAAAACTGCAGATGTTGGGAACCTGACCAAAAGGCAAAGCACTGGAGAAACTCAGTGGGCTGGGCAGCATTTGTGGAGGGAAATGGACGAACGATGTTTTGGGTTGGCACCTTTATTCAGAAGGGTCCTGACCCGAGAGATAGTCTATCTGTTTCTCTCCACAGATGCTGCCTGGTCTGTTGAGTTCCTCTGAAGTCTTTCACTATAACTGGGTACATGTGACAATAATAAACCAATACCAATGCCGATGAAATTGAATGCAAAGAAAGGGTACAGATCATCATGACAGGTTTGGATGTTTGGATGAGGCATGGGGAGAGGTGGGATTTTTGCCATTACTGGTGCCAAACAGACATTACGTTTACCTACTGCTGGTAAATTAAATTGAAGTATTTAACCTTTTAATAGTGTCCAATGCCCTCTTTTAAACTCTACTGTGAATGCCAAAAGCAGAGCCTGAACAATTAAATAAATCACACTTGACATTGTGCAATTTCTGTAATCAAAGCCCCCATCAAACAAAACTCGCCATCAGAAACAGACTATTTCTGAACCATAATTTCATATAGATTTGACAAAATGTAATTTGATAGAGAAGTTAGACTCTATTTGCATATTGCCCGGGGGTACAATAGGGGTCAATGGGGGCCAGGTTCATGCTGTGTTGTCTGTGGCATCCACCTGAAGCAGGTACATAGACCAGTGTAGGGCTGCATGCCAGCCTTGGATCCCTTGCTGCAATTCATCAACACTGACTAAAGCCTGCGGCAATTAACACCCCTCACTTTCCTAATGTTCGGATACCAGCCAAATCAGCACTCCTTCATGTCAGTATTTTCAAACCCCTCAAGGTGATTGTTTTAATCTTTTTGGCTTCCTTCTAATCCTGCTCCTTGGAGAGTTCCTTTTGATTCTGAATTGAGCTTGCCACCTCATATCCATCCTCATCCACATTGCTCTCCGATGCTCTACTTTTAATTGCTAAAATTGCATGCTTTTATCATCCTCAGGCCAATTCCTACTATTTTGTTCCTTATGATTCTCTGCTACACATTGTACAGCTAATCGAGGGCATGATGAACTTGCCTTGTCTAAAAAGAATTCCCATGAAAATCCTGCCCTCAGCTTTTACCAACTATCTTACTCTTACCTCAGAAAATTCTCTATAAGAACTTCACCTTCATTGCTACAGATCTGGCATGCCCTTTTTGGAGAAAATTCCTCTCTTTAAATGGAAAACAAATAAAACTGCTGGTGTGGAAATTCAAAACAAATCTGAAAAATATAGGAAGAAATTAGGCAGTCAAGCTGCATCTGTGGAAAGAGAAACCAGCTGACATTCCGGGTCAACTTGCTCAGAACAACAGCAGCACAGTGGCACAGTGGTACAGTTGCTGCCTTACAGAGCCAGAGTCCCAGGATTGATCCTGACCTTGGGTGCTGTCTGTGTGGAGTTTGTACATTCTCCCTGTGACCGCGTGGGATTTCTCCGGGTGCTCCGGTTTCCTCCTACAATCCAAAGACGTGCAGGGTTGTAGGTTAATTGGCTTCTGTAAATTGTCCCTAGTGTGTAAAATAGAACTAGTGTACAGGTGATGGCTGGTCAACTCAGACTCAATGGGCTGAAGGGCCTGTAAATTGTCCCTAGTGTGTAAAATAGAACAAGTGTACAGGTGATGGCTGGTCAACTCAGACTCAATGGGCTGAAGGGCCTGTAAATTGTCCCTAGTGTGTGAAATAGAACAAGTGTACAGGTGATGGCTGGTCAACTCAGACTCAATGGGCTGAAGGGCCTGTTTCCATGCTGCTTCTCTGAACTAAACTAATCTAAAGTAAACTAAACTGTGGTAAGACTTGAGGGGTGTCAATTTTCAAAATAGAGTTGAAGCTCAAACTATGATTCCAGGTGAAGCAGCAATTTATTTGTACTTCTTTTATCTATTCTATTGCACTTAGCGTTACAATGTAGCCTCCACCACAGTGAAGATAGTGAAGATACCTCAAGCACAGTGGGTGATTGCTTTGTGGAGCACATGTGCTCAGTCCATGCAAATGATCCTGCACTTTCTGTTGCGAGCCACATTAATTCTCAGTCCCATTTCTGATCTGACAGTCTGTCACCTCCTTAACTGCTGCAGCAATGCCTGAACTAGATGTATATTCCAGAGATGGGTCCTGATCTGAAACATCATCTGTCTGTTTCCTTCCACAGGAGTTTACTCTTTGCTCCAGCAGTTTGTTCTTTGCTCATGTTTCCAGCATGTGCACTCTGTTGGGTCTTGAGATGAATAATATATAATATCATCTGTCCAGACACATTGCAACTTTGCAACACTCTGGGATGAACACTTAATTTTCCATCTTCCTACAAAGTGTTCTTTCATCCTTACCTATTATAATCCTTTTTACCATTTCAAATCAATACTTCACTAATCATCAGTACATTTGCTCCTTGTCATCTGCTCTGTCCTAACCAATCATAGTACAATCTTTCGGTTGTAATCATTTATTCACCCTAGTTCTGCATTAAAAACTGATTCTTTCCACTCTTCCTTCAGTTCTGAGGAAGGGTCGCTGACCAAAACATGACCGCTTTCTCCTTCTATAGATGCTGCTAGACTCGCTGAATTCTTCCAGTATTTCTGCTTTTTCTCTATTCTTCACATGCCTTAGAAGTTTCTTCATGAAACTCATTCTCTTTCAACCTTCAAAATTCAAAGCCTTCTCAGATACAAACAAATACAGCTACAACATAAGCTTTTTCACTAAATTTATTTCTTTGAATTCTAATAACAATTTTGTTCCTTTATGTACAAATTGATTAAGATAAAAAAGTATCCCAAGGCACTTCACAAAGGCGTGCTGAGAGAGAAAAGAACATTTATACAAACAAAAATTATGGTTCATTAACTCCTCAACAAAGCTTTTTAAGCCAGGCTCATTTATGAGCAACAAAATTTAAATTTAAACTCTTTTTAGCTGTGTGACACTCAACAGGATAATCGCACTTTTGTCTGACCATGCACGTTAATTCAAAGTGGCTGCATTTTGTTACAGAATTTATAATATATTTCTAAGGTTCCATTAAAAAGGAATCAAAACATTGGAGCACAAAAGAAAATTTAAACATATATTGTGATAATTTATGCAATTGATTGTGAAATAGTCTCCATATGTCTTTCAAATTTAATTGGGTGTGTTCCTGATCTTTTGACTAAACCTATAAAATATTTGGATATTATTAAAATATATATTTTAGTCTTTGAGTTTTGGGGAATCAGTTAAGCCCTGATAATGCAAGGAATGATAAAGCCAGGAGTGAGTCGGTTAACATATGATGAGCGTTTGACAGCACTGGGCCTCTACTCTCTGGAGTTTAGAAGGATGAGGGGGGACCTCATTGAACCATACTGAATAGTGAAAGGCCTGGAAACAGTGGATATGAAGGCGATGTTTCCACTAGTGGGAGAGTCTAGGACCAGAGGTCAAAGCCTCAGAATTAAAGGATGTACCTTTAGGAAGGAGATTTTTTTTAGTCAGAGCATGGTGAATCTGTGGAATTCATTGCCACAGAAGGCTATGGAGGCCAAGTCAATGGATACTTTTAAGGCAGAGAAAGATAGATTCTTGATTAGTAGGGGGTGTCAGGGGTTATGGGGAGAAGACAGGAGAATGGGGTTAGGAGGGATAGATAGATCAGCCATGATTGAATGGCGGAGTAGACTTGATGGGCCGAATGGCCTAATTCTTAGTTATTATCACTTATGAACTTGTCCACACCGGCCAACATGTCCTAACCACACTAATCCCACCTGCCTGCTTTGGCCCAAATCCCATCAAACCTGTCTAATCCATGTAGGTGTCTAACTCACTTAAATAATAAGAAATCTTCAATTTCCTTCTTGAATAAGCTGACTGAGCCTCCACATGCTTAGAAATACAAAACTCCAAAGATTCAACACCTTAGAGTAAAAGTAATGTCTCCTCATTTTGGGCTGAACTGGCTAATTCCTTGATGGGCTGAATGGTCTAATTATGCTCCTATCACTTATGAACCTATGAACATAATTCCTGTGTGATACATGATCTAAAAATCAGAACGTTTATTAGATTTTCTGATAAAAGAAAAAATCAAATTGGTTTTCAGAATGTTTCCATGTTGTATTTCTATTAAATTAAACTAAATTAAACTATTGGCCTGTGAGCCTAACATCAATGGTGGACAAGTCATGTAGAGGTTCCAAGGGATAGGATATATATATACAATTGGATATATAGGGGCTGATTAGGGATAATCAGCATGGTTTTATGTGCGGGAGATCGTGTCTCAAAAATCTGATTGAGTTTTTGAAGAAGTAACCAAAGTGGTTGATGAGAGTAAAACCATAGACATTGTCTATATGTAGGCATTTGATAAGTTTCCACATGATATGCTGCTCTGGAAGATCGACTGGAACCTAGGGAGAGCTAGCCGGCTGGATAGAGAATTTGCTTCATGGGAGGAAGCAGAGGGTGATAGTAGAAGTGGCGGCGCCTAACGGCTGCAGCTCGCTAGCAGTCTGTTCGTCTTTTTTCCTTTTTTTTTTGTTGTGTGTCGGTGTTGGGATGGTTTTTGGTTTTTTTTGGTTGTGTATGTGTGTGGGGTGGTGGTGTGGGTCTTCCATCGCCCGGTGCAGCTCGGCCGCTGGACTTTACACCGCTGGTGCGGCTCGGCCGCGGGGCCTTCCATCGCCCGGTGCGGCTAGGCCGCGGGGCCTTCCATCGCCCGGTGCGGCTAGGCCGCGGGACTTAACAGTGCCCGGTGCAGCTCGGCCGCGGGACTTTACATCGCTGGCACGGCTCGGCCGCGGGACTTTACATCGCTGGCGCGGCTCGGCCGCGGGACTTTACATCACCCGGTGCGGCTCGGCCGCGGGGCCTTCCATCGCTCGGTGCGGCTCGGCCGCGGGACCTAACATCGCCCGGGGATCAGGGGATGGTGTGCCTCGGGGATCAGTGCTGTTTGTGGCTTATATTAATGATTTGGATGAGAATATCCAAGGCATGATTAGTAAGTTTGGAGATGACACTAAAGTGGGTGGTATCATTGAGGGTGAAGGTGGTTATCAAAAATTACAGCAGGATCAGTGACGCAATTGTGCTGAGGAATGGTTACCGGAGTTTAATGCAGCTATGTGCGAGGTGTTGGATTTTGGAAAATCAAACCAGAGCAGGACCTTCAGAGCGAATGGCAGGGGCTTGGGAAGTGTTGCGGAGCAGAGGGATCTAGGAGTTCAGGCATACCTTGATTGGAGGATTATGTGCTATATGCAACGGCTGATGTGGTGGAAGGTGAGGACTAGGGGGACTCTGTCCCTGTTGCGACTGGGGGAGGGAGAGCTAGAGTGGAGCTGCAGGATATCGAGGAGAACCTAGTGAGGGCCTCATCTATGATGGAAGAGGGGAACCCCTGATCCCCAAAGAATGAGGACATTTCCGATGTCCTGGTGTGGAACACCTCATCTTTGGCACAGATGCGGCGTAGACGGAGGAATTGGGAGTAGGGGATAGAGTCTTTACAGGAAGCAGGGTGGGAAGATATGTAGACCAGATAGCTGTGGGAGTCAGTGGGTTTATAATAGATGTCAGTTAATAGTCTGTCTCCTGTGATGGAGACAGTGAGATCAAGAAAAGTTAGGGAGGTGTCAGAGATGGTCCAAGTGAATTTGAGTGCAGGATGGAAATTAGTAGTAAAGTTAATGGTCAGTGAGTTCTGCATGAGTGCAGGAGGTAGCACCAATGTAGTCGTCAATGTAGTGGAGGTAGAGTTCAGGGATAGGGCCAGTGTGCGCCTGGAACAGTGATTGTTCGACGTACCCTCCAATGAGGCAGGCATAGCTGGGGCCCATGCGAGTGCCCATAGCTACTCCTTGGATTTGTAGGAAGTGGGAGTTGTTACGGGTCAGGACCAACTCTGCTAGGCGGAGGAAACATAGAAACATAGAAACATAGAAAAATAGGCACAGGAGTAGGCCATTCGGCCCTTCGAGCCAGCACCGCCATTCAATATGATCATGGCTCATCATCTAAAATCAGTACCCCTTTCCTGCTTTTTCCCCAATATCCCTTGATTCCTTTAGACCTAGGATCTAAATCTAACTCTCTCTTGAAAACATCCAGTGAATTGGTCTCCACTGCCTTCTGTGGCAGAGAATTCCACAGATTCACAACTGTCTGGGTGAAGAAGTTTTTCCTCATCTCAGTCCTAAATGCCCTACCCCTTACTCTTAAACTGTGACCCCTGGTTCTGGACTCCCCCAACACCGGGAACATTTTTCCTGCATCTAGCCTGTCCAAACCTTTAACAATTTTATATGTTTCTATAAGATAGAAACATAGAAACATAGAAAAATAGGCGCAGGAGTAGGCTATTCGGCCCTTTGAGCCTGCACCGCCATTCAATATGATCATGGCTGATCATCCAGCTCAGTAACCTGTACCTGCCTTCTCTCCATACCCCCTGATCTCTTTAGCCACAAGGGCCACATCTAACTCCCTCTTAAATATAGCCAATGAACTGGCCTCAACTACCTTCTGTGGCAGAGAATTCCACAGACTCACCACTCTCTGTGTGAAGAAATGTTTTCTCATCTCGGTCCTAAAAGACTTCCCCTTATCCTTAAGCTGTGACCCCTGGTTCTGGACTTCCCCAACATCGGGAACAATCTTCCCGCATCTAGCCTCTCCAACCCCCTAAGAATTTTATATGTTTCAATAAGATCCCCCCTCAGTCTTCTAAATTCCAGCGAGTATAAGCCTAGTCTATCCAGTCTTTCTTCATATGAAAGTCCTGCCATCCCAGGGATCAATCTGGTGAACCTAAGCTGTGTGTTAGTTGAGGGAATTGGCTGATTCTATGGTCAATGGAGAGCTTTAAGACCTTCCTGGTGGGGGATGGAGATGTAGAGTGACTGAATATCCATAGTAAAGATGAGGGAATGGGAGCCTGGAAAAAGGAAGTAATTGAAGAGACAAGGTGAGGTGTCTTGGACATTGGTAGGGAGGGATTGGACCAGGAGGGGTAGGATGGAGTCGAGGTATGTGGAAATTAATTCAGTGGGACAGGAGCAAGCAGAAACAATGGGTCTGCTAGGACAGTTGTGTTTATGAATTTAAATGGGTGAAATCAGACATTTCTATCTCAAACAGCAAGCAAACAGGATGAAGATGGTGTACTGCCTAGGTGAGGTCTGCAACATGATTTTACAGGGTTGTTTGCAAAACTAAGCATTTCACTGTACTGAGGTACATGTGGCAATAAAGTATCATTGGCTTTTTCTGTTTGGCTGCCAGCGACAAGTGGAGTTCCGCAGGGTTCGATGCTGGGGCCGCTGCTCTTCACGTTATATATTAATGATTTGGACGAGGAGATTGAAGACTTTGTGGCCAAGTTTGCAGATGATACGAAAATAGGTGGAAGGGCAGATAGTGTGGAGAATACAGGGACTCTGCTGAAGGACTTGGACAGGTTGGGAGAGTGGGCAGAGAAGTGGCAGATGGAATATTATGTAGCAAAGTGTGGAGTCATGCATTTTGGTAGTAGGAATAAAGGCGTAGACTATTTTCTAAATGGGGAGAGAATCCAGAAATTGGAGGTGCAAAGGGACTTGGGAGTGCTGGTGCAGGATTCCCAAAAAGTTAATCTACAAGTCGAATCGGTAGTAAAGAAAGTATACTCAATGCTATCATTTATTTCAAGAGGGCTTGTATACAAAAACAGGGATGTAATTAATGCTGAGGCTCTATAAAGTGCTGGTAAGGCAACATTTGGAATATTGTGAGCAATGTTCGGCACCATATCTGAGGAAGAATGTGCTGGCTTTGGAGAGTCCAGAGAAGGTTTACATGAATGATGCCAGGAATGAGTAGGCTAGCCAATGATGAGCGTTTGTCAGCACTGGGCCTTTACCTACTGGAGTTTAGAAGAATGAGGGGAGACCTCATTGAAACATACAGAATAGTGAAAGGCTACAGTGAAAGAGTGGATAAGGAGAGGATGTTTTCACTAGTGGTAGAATCGAGGGCTAGATGGCATAGCCTCAGAATTAAAGGACGTTCTTTTAGGAAGTAAATTAGGAGACATTTCTTTAGTCAGAGGGTGGTGAATCTGTGGAATTCTTTGCCACAGAAGGCTGTGGAAGCAAAATCAACAGATATATTTAAGGGAGAGATAGATAGATTCTTGTGTAGAAAAATAACTGCAGATGCTGGTACAAATCGAAGGTATCACAAAATGCTGGAGTAACTCAGCAGGTCAGGCAGCATCTAGGAGAGAGGGAATGGGTGACGTTCGGGTCGAAACCCTTCTTCAGATTCTTGATTAGTACAGTTGTCAGAGGTTTTGGGGAGAAGGCAGGAGAACGGGGTTAGAAGGGAGAGATAGATCAGTCATGATTGAATGGCAGAGTAGACTTGAATAGTTATCATCATTATATTTAAGGATTATAACTGTAAGGTACAGAATACAGATGTTATATTAATGTACAATTGTTTGCATTATTTACTTGAAATAAATGTCAGTAATTTCATGTAATCATAGATCTATAGAGTTATGCAGAATGGAAACAAGCCCTTTGCCCCAACAAGTATCAAACACCACTTACACTAAACCTAAACCAATCGCATCCCCCCGACCTGGCTAAACCTGGCTTTTAAAAAATTTGTTTTTGTTTGCCTTCATCTTTTACCCACCTATCTCTGTCATATCTTTCTGTTTTACTTCACCTTCCCGGAATTAATCCAGAATTAATGCATAAAGGGCTCTTTGACTAAGTTTGACACTGGGGTATTTTATGACTCCAATTACATTGTGTGAAATGGACTGCTAATAGGTTCTCCACAGCTGTGAAACGGTAAGTGATATTATTAATATATGGTCATAGCTACTTTTAAACATCTCCCTTCTACTTTTACACGATTAGAACAACCATGAGCAGTAAACTGCCCCAGAAACTGTTCTGCCATTCAATAAGATGCACGCTGATGTGGTCTTTCACCTCAACTTTTCTTTCAAGTCTATAATTTTTTATTCCACATTCATTCAAAACTTTATATTGGGTTTGAATATAATAATTCACTTTTTTTTTGTTAAATTTAGTTTAGAGATACAGTGGGGAAACAGGCCCTTCGGCCCACTGAGTCCAAGCCAACACTAGCACTATCCGGCACACTTGGACAATTCACATTCTTTACCAAAGCCAATTAACTTTCAAGCCTGAATGTATTTGGAGTGTGGGAAGAAACCGAAGCAGCCGGAGAAAACCCACGCATTCGCGGGGAGAACGTACAAACTCCGCACAGACAGAATCCGTGGTCAGGATTGAACCTAGGTCTCTGGCACTGTAAGGCAACACCTCGACTGTGCCACCGTACTGCTGACATATCTTCTCATGACACAGAATGAGAACATTTGACCCATTAAAACTATGTCGGCTCCAGGTGAAACTGCACCAATCCCATTCCCCTAATGTTTGCCTGTAAGGGAATTCTCTTTCACATGAACCCCATCCTGATACTCCAGTCACCAATATAGGGGACATTCAAAGTGGTCAATTGACATACCAATCAGCTAACCTTTTGGACGTGATTAGAAACTGAACATTTCATGAGAAACCCTTGCCTTCACAAGGAAAAGGCACAGATTTCACTCAGACAGCTTAAAAGGTCAAGATTTAACCCGGATTATTGGGTGTATGAGGCAGCAACACTACCTATAGTGCAAATCTACTATCCACAATACAGCTTTCTGGATTGGAGAATTCCAAAGATGTACATTTATTTCTGTAAAGAATTTCCTCCTCATTTCAGACTTAAGTGGATGATCCCTCCATCTGAGACTATGCTCTCTGGAAACATTCACACAGAATCTATCCATTTTAGCTTCCTTATAGGCAGACCAGTCAGTACAAATTGCCAAAAACCCTTCCTCTTCGATGACCATCAGCGCAGGAGCATTTCAAGGCCATGTGCGTTCTCAGTCCCCTGCTCTATTCCCTCTGTGCCTCTGACTGTGAAACAAGCCCAAGATCCGATGCCATCTTTAAATTCATCAACAACACTTCAGTTGTTGGATGAATAATGGGCAATGTTGAGTCAGAGTACTCATAAAGGTGATCGATAATCTGATTGTATGGTGCAGAACAACAATCTTATTTTCATCGTCAGCAAGACCCAGGATCTGATTGTTGACAACAGGAAGGGCAAGTCAAGGATCCATTAACCTGTCTTCATCGATGGGATGGCGGTGGAGTAAGTCAACAGCTTCAAGTTCCTGGGCAGGCATACCTCTGAAGATCTGACCAAGGCCCAGCACATTAAAGCAATCACAAAAAACCTCATTAATGCCTCTATTTCCGTAGAAGATTAAGGAGTTTAAGTGTATCACTGTATACACAATCAAATTTTTACATGTGTATGGTAGAGAGCCTTCTGACTGGTTGCATCACAGTCTGGTTTGGTGACTCGAATACTCAGGAATGAAGGATTCTGCAGAAAGTGGCAGACTGCCTGGTCCTTCATGGGTATTGATCTTCCCACCATCGAAGGGATTTGCAGAAGGCACTTCCTCAAAAAGGCAGATAATAACATCAAAGACCCACATCACCCTGCAACTACCACGTGAAAGAAGATACAAGAGCCTGAGAAATGTGACATCCAGATTCTCCTTCCTAGCAACCACCTGGCTTTTGAACAACACTGCACAACCCTAACCACTGCCCTCCCTGTTCAGTTTAGTTTATTGTCACGTGTAACAATGTCACGTTTCGGCTTGTACTCGCTGGAATTTAGAAGATTGGGGGGGGATCTTATAGAAACTTACAAAATTCTTAAGGGGTTGGACAGGCTAGATGCAGGAAGATTGTTCCCGATGTTGGGGAAGTCCAGAACAAGGGGTCACAGTTTAAGGATAAGGGGGAAGTCTTTTAGGACCGAGATGAGAAAGTTTGTTTTCACACAGAGAGTGGTGAGTCTGTGGAATTCTCTGCCACAGAAGGTAGTTGAGGCCAGTTCATTGGCTATATTTAAGCGGGAGTTAGATGTGGCCCTTGTGGCTAAAGAGATCAGGGGGTATGGAGAGAAGGCAGGTACGGGATACTGAGTTGGATGATCAGCCATGATCATATTGAATGGCGGTGCAGGCTCGAAGGGCCGAATGGCCTACTCCTGCGCCTATTTTCTATGTTTCTATGTTTTTATGTAACGAAGTACAGTGAAAATCTTTTTAATTGCATGCTGACCAGTCAACAGAAAGACAATACATGATTACAATTGATCCATTAACAGTGGATAGATACATGATAAGGGAATAATGCTTAGTGCAAGGTAAAGTTAGCAAAGTCTGATCAAAGGTAGCCCGAGGGTCACCAAAGGGGTAGATAGTAGTTCAACACTGCTCTCTAGTTGTGGTAGAATGATTCCGTTGCCTGATAACAGCTGGGAAGAAACTGTCCTCGAATCTGGTGGTGTGCTTTTTCACACTTCTATACATTCGCCTGATGGAAGAGGAGAGTAGGGAGAGTGACTCGGGAGCGAGGGTTGTTTTTAAATGTGCTATACAAATAATATTGACTTGACTTGACTTGACTTGATTATGCTGTTGACCTTGCCGAGGCAATGTGAGGTATAAATAGAGTCAATAGAAGGGAGGTTGGTTTGTGTCACGATCTGGGATGCATCCACAATTCATTGCAATTTCTCATGGTCTTGGATGGAGCTGTTCCCAAACCAAGCTGTGATGCATCCTGATAAAATTCCTCCCTCAGTAATGATCCATTACGGACCTTGTTTTGGTTGGACTACATGTTTCTGTTTCGCATTAATATGGTCTGGTATAACTAATTATTAATTAATGTGCATCCACTTGTTGTGTCATTGTGCTAATTGGACTGTAAAACAGCAGCAGATAAGAATTTAATTGTCCATTCCCAGTATATATGACAATTAAACACTCTCCACTCTTGATTTTTTTTCATGAATCTTTATTGTTCAATTAGATCCTTCTATTTGTCCTGAATTCACCTAAATTGTTTCCCTTAGGGCAACTTTCTGCTTCCAGGGATCAATTGAATGAGCCTTTGCTACATTCCTCTACTGCAAGTTTATCCTTAATCAAATAAGGAGACTACACCTGCATGCAGTACTGCAGGTACAGCTTCATTAACGCTCGATAGAGTTGTAGCTGTCTGAAGGTTCATTCCAAAGGTCATTGACTCTTTATGCGAGAACAAAATTTCCGATGTTGATTTTTTGCTAATATTTTGAACAATACCTAGTTATATTGGAACTTTAAAAGTTGGCATACTGTTCTGGGTTACTTTTGGGCCTTAAAATGATTTAATCTTTTGCATCTGTGGTGTCACCTTTTCAAGCCAAAATTCCTACATTTCTCCTGTATTTTCTCAGAATACCTCATTCATCACCTCCACTGGTTGTTACATTGCTTGGCTTTGACATGCTGACATTTAAAGACAATGGCTCCAATGCCAAACTTGGAGGGAATCTACTCAGTATTCTGCTACTATCCCCCAGAAAACTGCTCTTTGTCCCTGCACCTTCAGCCAGTTGCTTATACATTTTCAGGCATCTATGTTATCCCATTTTTTCATTCACCCCCCCCCCTCCCCCCACCTGCTAGAGGCAATTTACAAAGGCCAATTAACCTACAAACATACATCTCCTTGGGATGTGGGATGAAACGGGAGCACTCAGAAGAAATTCACATGGAGAATATGCAAACTCGAAAATGCAAACTGGAACTATCCTGAGATCAGGATTGAACCCAGGTCTCTGGTGTTGTGAGGCAGCAACTCTACCAGTTGCAATGATACCTTCATTAATTCTCGTGTCAAAATCCCTGAAAACCTCTCAGGTCAGCACCATATCACCACTATGTGACTGCAGCAACTTATAAAATGGCTCAGCACCACAGGCCCAAAGTTAATTAGGCCAATAAATGCTGGCCTTGCCAGTGACATCCAGATCTTGTAAATGTATAAATAAACAAAATATTTTCATCTGAGTCATGGTCTTCCTGTCTTGGCTCAAAGATGTTGGGGAGGTTGCGAAGAAAATTATGTACTGACTTCTGATAAATAGGCTATTGTCATACAAATTCTCATTCAATTTAGTCCTCGAAATTCATTTCATCATGTTACATTTCATGGAATTAAGACTGATAGTTCCGCATTTGCCTATGCACTAGGGGTTCATTATTCACTGAATTACTATCCATGGGTTTATACCATCACAAAATCTGCTTGATGCTCCACCAAATTTGGGGGCACTAAAATATTGGAAATATGTACCTGTGTTTCAGAGTGTGAGAAGGCATGCAGCCCGAGCCAAGGTTCAGAGTCCAAACTGACATCCACAATGTGGACGAGTTTGTGGTTGGAGTTGGGATCTGGAGTTTGACATAAAACATAAAACAGTAGAGCACAGGAACAGGCCCATGAGCCCGTAATGTCTTTGCTGAACATTGAGCCAAGTTAAATTAATCTCCTCTGCCTGCACACAACCCATATTCCTCTATTCCCTGCATAACTATGTGCCTATTTCAAACTCTCTTGAATGCCACAATCGTATCTGCTTCGTGGCAGCATGTTCAAGGCACCCACCATTATCTGTGTAAAACACATCCCCCAGACATCTCCTTTAAACAATCCTCCTCTGATATTAAAGGTATGTCTGCTAGTCTTTATATTTTCACCCTGAGAAACAGGTTCTGCCGATCTAGCCATCTGTGCCTCTCACAATTTTATATACTTCCATCAGCTCTCCTTTCAAACTCTGACACTCGAGAGAAAATAATCCAAGTTTGTGCTACCTATTCTTCTAGCTAATACCCTCGACTCAAGGCAGCATTCTGGTAAACCTCTTCTGTAACCTCTCCAAATTCTCCATCCTTCCCTGTAATTGGGTGACCGAATTCAATACTCCAAATGCAGTCTAAACATAGAAACATAGAAACTTAGAAAATAGGTACAGGAGTAGGCCATTTGGTCCTTTGAGCCAGCACCGCCATTCAATATGATCATGGCTGATCATCCAAAATCAGTACCCCGTTCCTGCTCTCTCCCCGTATCTCTTGATTCCGTTAGCCCTAAGAGTTATATCTAACTCTCTCTTGCAAACATCCAGTGAATTGGCCTCCACTGCCTTCTTTGCCATTCTGCCTTCGCCAAACAAAGCTTTATCAATCTACAATATGACTTCCTGATTTTTATACTCAACGCCCTGACTGATGAAGGCAAGCATGCCATATGCCTTTTGTACCACTCTATCTATATGTGTTGTCACTTTCTGGGACTTGAACTCCAAGATCTCTCTGCACATCAATACTGTTAAGGGTCTTGTCATTAATTAAATACTATCCCCTTACATTCACCCTCCCAAAGTGCAACATCTCACACTTGCTTGGATTAAAGATCAACAACTTCCCATCAACCAGGCTTTTGATCTACCTGCACAAACTACAATGGACTTTGCATGGCATTGCACTACATACTTCCACTTGCCCTATTGTGGTCTGGCTACTTAGTATACCAGATAATTAATTGTATTATTGTTTGTTGTATATTTCTTTGTGGTGTTATTGTATTAATGTGGTAGTAAAGCTGTAGAGATTTAGAATTTCATATTTCTGTTTCATTGCATTTGACAATTAAATACTCTTGACTTTTGACTTAACTCTTGAAGCCTGTCATTATGGTTTGCCTTAATACTTGGCAAGTTGTTCAATTTTGTACATCGCTTGCATCAGTTGAATATTTAGTCTTAATTATTTTTTAAACTGTCTGCCCAATGACAAAGCTTTTTAGATGGATAAGATCTCACAATTGAAAATTATTTTAGAACACATGAAAAATACAATAGTTCAATTAGAAGTAAAATTATGTATGTGTAAATTGGTTTATTATATTTTGCATCCAATAGATAATAATGAGTGTTCTGCTGAATGGATTTATTACCATGTTGGTGGTAGAAGTATTTCAACTGAAGCCTTCTTCTCAAACTCTATTTCCCAGTCACTGACTCAATTTCTTCTCGAGATAACATTGTGAAATAGAACCAAAATATTCATGAAAATCAAAACAATTGCAGATGCTGGGAATCTGAAACAAAACCAGAAATGCTGGAAAGAGCTAAGCAAGTCAAGCAACATCTGTGAAATGAGAAAGAGTCAATGTTCACATCTGCAATCCTTAATCATGACTTTTAATAACTTTTGTCTCATATTCGATACTGAGATGAACTTTAAACTCTGGAGACAGTATCAGTATAAGCATCTCCATAAGATTATGACTGTTCGCCAATTCTGTTCATCTACTCCTAAAATCCATACATCTATTAAGGATGCATTCCCATTCATTCATATCACCTCATTGATGCCATTTCCCTTTATCTGCACTTTCTATATAACTGCAACACGATATTCGGCACTCTATTTTATCTTTTGCACTACCTGATGTGCTCGTGTTTGGTATGACCTGTCTGGCTAGCACACAAACACATTTTATATTGTATCTCAGTACGCATGATGATAATAAATCAATATCATTACCAATACTTGGCTGTTTCTTATAATTGTAGCTTTCTTCCCTGTTGCCCATGCAACACATTTTATTAGTCAATCAAATTTGTGTTTTTTTATGTTGATTAAATAATGGATTGTAAATGTTAAACTTTTATTTGTTCTTTGCTAATCCTCAATGGGAGCACCAATCTGTTTCTGTAATCTCCTCCAGTCCTATTATTCACAGAGATATCTCTGCACTTCTAATGCTGGCTTCTTGTTCTTCCTTTCATGGGCCAACCATGGTCAGATATATGCTGATGGACAAGTTTTGTTTTTAAATATCAGTTTGATTTACAACATGCTCAGACAAATCCTAAGATCTTTGGAAACGGTCAATATTAATGATGTAATTTAATTACATCAATTATTTTAATGAGCTGATCTTCACTTTAAAATCCCATGATAAACATATTCCTCATATTTTTTATCATCTTTGATTTTTCCAAGTGTTTATCCACTAGTGCCCTGGGCTCTGCAATTCACTCACGAGCCTCCCTGCTTTTCTACCATACTTTCTGCTTTTCAGGCACTCTCAAAACTCATGTCTCAAAACTCATGTCCTGACTAAGCTTTTATTCGCAGCCTTATGTAATTCTACATCAGTCATTTTTTAAAATTATGACTGAGAAATTTTGTAACATTATAGGAAGCATGTGAATGGAAATTGTTGTGATTCATTGGTTAATTTTTGCTCCTGTTTTTTGATGGGTGTTTAAATTTTTAACAGTTGAATAGATGACTTATTATTTTTATTTATTCTTGCCATGTATTATTTGTTGCTCTGTGTACCTTTTTCAATTCCTTTCCAGGGTTTGTGCATTGCTTAAAATGATGTAGTGGTTCAAGAAGGCATCTCAGCACCCATCCCTACATTATTACCCATTTATTTACTTTTCACCTATTTCTAACTGCCCTTGACCAATTAATGAAGAGACAATTTTCTGACCCACTTCTGTTCTTCTGGCAAAGGTTCTCCACAGTGCTGTTGAATAGGGGGTTCCAGGATTTAGACCCAGCTATGAAGCAGGGATGATGATATTAGGATATAGGTCACGTGTGGCTGCGCCTAACGGCTGCGGCTCTCTGGCAGTCTGTTTGCCTTTTTTTTGTGTGTGTCGGTGTTGGGATGGTTTTTGTTTCTGTTTTTGGCTGTGTATGTGTGGGGGATGTGGGGGGGGTGGGGTGGGGTGGGGTGGGGGAAACCTTTCTTTTATTGGGTCTCTTCCCCGGGGCGCAGCTCGGCCGTGGGGCCTTCCATCGCCCGCGGGGCCTTCCAGCTCGGCCGCTGGACTTAACATCGCCGGCGCGGCTCGGCCGCGGGATGTTTCAGTGCCCGATGCGGCTCGGCCGTGGGGCCTTCCATCGCCCGGTATGGCCGCGGGACGGTTCAGTGCTCGGTGCGGCTCGGCCGCGGGGCCTTCCATCGCCCGGTGCGGCTCGGCTGCGGGACGTTTCAGTGCCCGGTGCGGCTCGGCCGCTGGACTTAACATCGCCGGCGCGGCTCGGCTGCGGGTCATTTCAGTGCCCAGTGCGGCTCGGCTGCGGGACTTAACATCGCCGGCGCGGCTCGGCTGCGGGACGTTTCAGTGCCCGGTGCGGCCCGGCCGCTGGACTTAACATCGCCGGCGCGGCTCGGCCGCGGGACGTTTCAGTGCCCGGTGTGGCTCGGCCGCGGGGCCTTCCATCCCTTTGCGGGGGCTGTGTGTGTCGGTTGCCTCGGTAGGGGTCGAGCTGCCTGTCCGTGGGCGCGGGGGGGGAAGAGAGTGGAAGTTTTGTTGCCTTCCATCACAGTGAAGGGGTGTTTGGAGTCACTGTGATGGATGTTGGTGTTGGGGCCGTGTGTCCTGTGTTCTTTTCTTTTTTGCTGTGTCTTGTGACTGCTGAAATTTCGTTCGGTATTTATACCGAATGACAATAAAGTTCTGTTATACTGTTATACTGTTATACTGTTATACTGTGCAACATGCAGCTGGTGTTCCCTTACACCTTCTGCACGTGTCCTTCTTGGTAGTAGTTTAGTTTAGTTTAGTGATGCAGCATGGAAACAGGCCCTTCGGCCCACCGAGTCTGCTCTGACCAGTGATTCCCACATGCTGATACTATCCCTCACACACTAGGGACAATTTACACTTATACCAAGCCAATGAACCTACATAGTGGATGATGTGAGCTTGGGAGATATTGTCAGAGCAAACTGGATGAGTAGCTGTGGTGCAGACTGGCACGGTCTGCAGCCAATGCGTGAAGCTGGTGGAGAGAAGGAATTTTAATGTGGCAGATGCAAGGTCAATCAAGACATCTGCTTTATCTTAAGAGTTGTTGGTACTGTATTCATCCAGGCAGTGGAAAAATATTCCATTATGCTACTAATTTGTACATTGCAAATTATGGAAAAGCCTTGGGTGTCAGGTGGTGAGTTGCTTGCTGGAGGATACCTAGCCACTGATCTTCTGTGGTGGAGGTGATACTTCTGCTGCTGGTAGAGTTTAATTTCTAGTTAATAGTTATTCCCAGGAAATTGATGGCGGTGGTGATGGCAATGACAATGAGGGTCAAGGTAAGATTCTCTCCAGTTGGCCATTTCCTGCTCTATGATATGGTGTGAATGTTAATGGTCACTTATCATGTTTGACTGTTGTCTTAGTCTTGGTGAATGCAAGTATGAACTAGCTCATTTGCTGAGAAGTTGCAATAGCAAATATACTCTCATCAGGGAACAAACACACTTCTGATCTCATGGTGCAGGAATTTATTCACAAAATGCTGGAGCAACTCAGCAGGTCAGGTCAGCATCACAGAAGAGAAGGAATGGGTGACGTTTTGGGTTGGGACCCTTCTTCAGACTGGTCCCGACCCGAAACATCACCCATTCCTTCTCTCCTGAGATGCTGCCTGACATGCTGAGTTACTCCAGCATGTTGTGAATAAATATCTTCGATTTGTACCAGCATCTGCAGTTATTTTCTTACACTCATGGTGCTTGAAGGTCATTAACAAAATAGTCTTAGATAGTTGTACCTCAGTCACTACCCTTACAAATTCCTATCAAAATGTCCGATTGCTGCGATGACTGATCTCAAACATTTTCCTTTGTGCGAGATATGAGTCTAACCATGCGGTGTAGTGTATATAATGATAACTGTACCTTTAGGAACTGAGTGCTAGTACCTCCCACTACTCTAAGGTCAAAAATATAAATGAGCACTGTGTTAATATCGTCAGACTGCCCTTGACAGCCCTGGTCGAAAGATCTCAAAGACTGAGACTCAATTCATTATGACTGCTGGGGTATTCAAATACGTTAAGAAATTAACTGGGGCTACTTTCATTATACAGATGTTTAATTATTTTGCTAAATTGCCAGAATTAACTTACTCAGTGTCCTTGAAATATGGCTAAAGGTCTGGTGAAGCATACGGAGAATTAACTTTTTCAGCAATCTTACAAACTTGTTACTATAGGATGATAGGGGTGACCTTGACCATGTAATCAATGCTTTTTGTCTTCTGGCAACATATTAAATTCCTGATGGCTCTGTCACCTCTGAGACAATTTCCAAGTGTGATGTTCCTCCAATGCAAGCAAAATGGACTAAATTGTTACCCTAGATTTTTAATCAACTGAAAAGAAATGACCCCATGTTTTTCTGATACACGTCTCTTTCTAATTTCATATAAAGTTATTAGAACTCGTTTGCTTTTGTCTCTATCTTAATCATTTCAACAATGTTTTTAGCTTTCATTTAAATTTAATTTATTTGCTTTCTTTCTTAATAGGTTGTTAATTCTCACATTAAAGCATGTCTTAATGAAGCAAACAACCCATGAGTTCAAGAAGATGTACCTAATTAATGAAAATACCTGTAGCTCGAAAATGAAATGGATTTGTTTTATAACAAATAGTAATTAACTATACTGGCAATTAATAACAATCATTTGAGCTGTGACCTTACTCTGTAATCCCTTCCTTAAATCTTTTTTGGATCGTGATACCTCAATTATAATATTCTAACCATCTAATAGTTGACCTTTGCTAATGGTCTTTTATAATTTAATGCTTTCAGCTAGTTTGACAACAAATAAGAACGAGACTGCCAAAAATACCCTGAAGGATTGACTGTGAAATAATTGAGTAGATAAAAGCAAAGTCTGATAAATGTTTAGATAAGAATACAAGAACAGAATAGATGAAAGAATGGGCCTTTAAGCCCATTGAATCTAATATGCACTCATTAAAATCTTGTAAATAATAAACATGCAAACCCCAAATGTTCCCTCTTAATATTCTATCTGTATCTTACTTGCCCATTCATTCAACTATTCCATGTACATTGGTGAAGTCTACATCTATCAACAGGTCTCTTTCACAGTAAAAAAAATACAAGGGCAAAATCACATCAAAAAATTGAAATAAATGTCAATATTTTTAATTCTTATTTTTAAAGATGAAAAAATGAGATTATTAGCATGCAATAAATTGAGAAAGTGTAGGGATTTATTTTGGACAGTCATGGTGTATGTACTACATAGTATTCACAGCAAATAGCAATCTACCTCCATTGAGAATTAACAAAAAATAAAGATGCATAAAATTATCAGAGGATATATTTGCATAAATTTGCAGATTCTAACTCAACTGATAGTTGGATGGCACTGACATATTGCGAGTGCTAATCCCTGTGACGGCATATCAGATTTAAAAACTGATTAATATCAAGCACTTAAATGCTTTATTCTGAATTTTACATTGTGAGTACGATCTTGGATAATTCATCCTGGTGCGTACTTTGTCATTTCTGAACAATGATGATAGAACCCCTGACAGAAATCACCCATTAAGTTGATAAGTATCTATGGAAAGGGTGTAGCAATAATATAATTACATTCAATTTGATTTTAAAGCATACAATTTATTAGAAGTCCGATTTTTAATTTAAGCCACCAAGAACATAAAGGACCAAATTGTCTGACTCTTGTGTTTTTATTAGATTTTTCTTCAACAGAAGGTAACATTTGTTGTGTAACACAGTCAGTTGATCTAATGTAATTTGTATCCCTTGCTTTCTATTGATATAATTTTCTCCAGACAATAACCCAATAAGATCTCTGTGCTTTTGTAATTTAAGCTTAGTTTAGTTTAGTTTAGAGATACAGTGTGGAAACAGGCCATTTAGCCCACCTAGTCCGCATCGACCAGTGATCCCCACACACACTCAGGACAAGTTACAAATTTACCAAGCCAATTAACCTACAAACCTGTACTTCTTTGGCGTGTTGGAGGAAACCGGAGCACCCGGAAAAAAACCTACGCAGGTCACTTTGAGAATGTACAAACTCTGCACAGACAGCACCCGTAGTCAAGATCAAACCCGGGTTGCTGGCACTATAAGGCGGCAACTCTACCGCTGCGCCATCATGCCTTCCAATTCTGGTCTGCAGTACATCTCTAAACTAATTGTTCTACCATTGTCAGCAATGCCTTAGGTAATGAAAGTTGCAGGTTCTAGAATTCATTTCCAAATCACTGCTTTCTTTCTGAAATTGCAGGCACTCCATAAAACTGAGGACTCTGCTCAAAACCTGTCCTAATATTTCCTTATATGGGTCAATGTCAAATTTTGATGGATGAAGAGCCGTTACAGGTTTTTCTATATAAAGTCTCTTTATAAATTCCAGCAATTGGTTTGAGATTTTTGACAGTTTATTGAAAAACATATAAGCACAAAAATATTTTGATGATTCAGGAGATGGGCAAGGTCCTCAATGAATATTTCTCCTCTATGTTTACCACAGAGAAAGACGTGATGATAAGAGAACATGAGAAAATTAATGGAGATAGCTTGGGGACAGTCCATATTGTAATCGAGGATGTGCTGGATGTCCGAAGATGAATGAGGGTATCTGTGGAGGGTGGTGGTGGGGGAGAATCTCTTTCCTCGATGGAGATGTGACTTTTCCCGTGTCGCAACTACATCCGCACTGCGACCTAACATCGTGGAGTTGGCGGCCTCTTGTTTGGTACTTCTGGAGCTCCAAAACCGCTGAGCCTGCGGACTTTAACATCTTGGAGCGGGCGATCCCTTTGCCAGGGGTCGGTCTTTAGTGCTCCAAACTGCGGGAGCTGCGGACTTTAACATCGTGAAGCTCGCGGTCCCTGGTTAGGGACCGATTTCGGGGACTCGAAGCTGCGGGAGTTTCGACCGTCTCGATGCGGGAGGTTGGACAGCCCCGACGTGGGAGTTCGATCATTGGCTGCGGATGGTTCAACTCCCCCGACCACGGAAGGAAGGGAGGAAAGAAGATAAGAATTATTGCCTTCCATCACAGTGAGGAATTTGGAGGAGCCGCTGTGGTGGATGTTAATGTCAAATTCTTATGTCGTTGTGGGTCTTGTTGCTTTTTTGGTATGACTGTATGGCAAACCAAATTCCTTGTATGTTGCAAAACATACTTGGCTAATAAATTACGATTATGATTATAATTATGATTATGTAAGAAAATAACTGCAGATGCTGGTACAAATCGAAGGTATTTATTTACAAAATGCTGGAGTAACTCAGCAGGTCAGGCAGCATCTCAGGAGAGAAGGAATGGGCGACGTTTCGGATCGAGATCGAGATCCGAAATGTCACTCATTCCTTCTCTCCTGAGATGCTGCCTGACCTGCTGAGTTACTCCAGAATTTTGTGAATAAATTATTATGATTATGGTTATTATGATATCTCCCAGGCCTGATCAGAGGGAAAGTTTTTCTAATCTCTTACCACAACGAAGATGCAATTTTTTCCATATCATACCTCCGTCCGCACTGCGGCCTAACATTGAGGAGTCAGCGGCCTTTGCTGGAGACCAATTTTGAGGGCTCTACCACGGAAGCCTGTGGACTTACCATCACGGAGCTCACGATCCTTTTGCCAGGGATCAACCTGTGGGCTCCAACCGTGGGTGCCTGCAGACTTTAACATCATGGAGCTTGTGGTCTCTGGTCAGAGTCCGACTTCAGGAGCTCCAAGCCGCAGGAGCTTCGACTGCCCCGATGTGGGAGCTTTGATCGCCCCGACATGGGAGCTTCGATCACCCCGACGCGGGAGCTTCGACTGTAGGCTGCGGGAGCTTCGATCGCCCTGACTGCAGATGGTTCAACTGCCCCGACCGTGGAAGAATAAAGAGGACGATGATTGGACTTTCTTGCCTTCCATCACAGTGAGGAATGTGGGGAATTCACTGTGGTGGGTGTTTATGTTAACTTTTATGCAGTTGTGTGTCTTGTTCTTTTTTTTAATATAGCTGTATGGTAATTCGAATTTCACTGTACCTTAATTGGTACATGTGACAATAAACTGACCTTGAAACCTTGATCTTGAGAAATACAGTTACTGTGGCAAGCTAGAGAAGAAATTACAGGAGTCCTGACATTGGACATGGATAAGGTGCCAGAGACTGGAGGGTGGCAAACGTTTTGTCTCTATTGAAGAAGGGCTGCAAAGAAAAACCTGGGAACTCCAGACTAAGTGTAGGAAAGGTCACGTTTAAACTAACGGGGCAGGGATATGGGGACAAATGCAAGGACACAGAGGGCCATAAAAGGAGGACAGAAGCAAAAGGAAGAAGGGAGAAAGAAAAGCAAACGTAAAAGCTTTGTGCCCTGATGCGAGGAACATTCGTAATAAGGTGGATGAATTGAATGCGCAGTGAGTAGTTAAGGGATATGATATAGTTGGAATTACAGCGACATGGGTCCCGGTTGACCAAGGCTGGGAGCTAAACATGCTGGGGTATTCAATATTCAGGAAGGATGGGCAGAAAGGAAGGGGGGGTCGGGTGGCATTGCTGATTAAAGAGGAGATTGATGCAATAGTAAGGAGGAACATTAGCTTGGATGCTGTAGAAATGGCATGGGTAGAACTGCGAAATAGTCAAAGCCAGAAAACACTTGTTGGAGTTGTATACAGACCACCAAACAGCAGTAGGGATGTTGGAGATAGCATCAAGCAGGAAATTAGGGGTGCGTGTAGCCAAATCCATTATAAAGAGGTCCATAAAAACAAGGGCTTACTGTACTCCATTCCCTGACTGATGAAGCCATCATGCATAAAGTCATCCTCACCACTCTTTCTGCCTGTGACACCACTTTCAGGAAACTATGTACTTGTACCCATAGATCCCTCTGCTCTACAACACTCCCGAGGACCGTACTGTTCACTGTGAAGGTCCTGCTATTATCATTGAATTCCCGAAATGCAACAACTCATTCTTATCTGAATTAGACTCCATTCGCCATGCTTCAGCCCACCTGCCCAGCTGATCAAAATCCCACTGTAATTTTTAGTAACCATCTTCACTGCCAACTATACCATCTATTAAGTGTTATCTACAAACTTACTAAACATCCATGAGTTCACCACCACCACCACTGCCACCACCACCATCACTGCCACAACCAACACTGCCACCACCACCACCACCACCACCACAACCACCACCACCACCATCACTGCCACAACCACCACTGCCACAACCAACACTGCCACCACCACTGCCACAACCACCACTGCCACCACCTCCACCACCACCAACACCACCTCCACCACTACCACTGCCACAACCACCACTGCCACCACCTCCACCACCACCAACACCACCTCCACCACTACCACTGCCACAACCACCACTGTCACCACCACCACCATCACCACCATCACTGCCACCACTGTCACCACCTCTGCCGGTACTGCCCCCACTACTGTCGCCACTGCCGCCACCACCACTGCCACCACTGCCCCCACCACTGTCGCCACTGCCGCCACCACCACTGGCGGTACTGGTATCACAGCTACAGACCCTTACATGTACTCCGGCTGCCAGCGGGCCACAACTAATGACAGCACGGTTACTCGCCTCACCCCCATCCATCAATTCACCTGGATGCCAGATCCAGTTCCAGACCGAGAGTCTGAAGAAGGGTCACCTGTCCATCTTCACCAGAGATACTGTCTGACCCACTGAGTTACTCCAGCACTTTGTGGCCTTTTGTTTATTAACCAGCAACTATATTTGTTTGATTCCATCATTTATGCAATGATAATCCCTTACTTTGTTATAGCTGACAATCGGCAATAACAGACACCACCTTTCTCCCTATGATCTGTTATAATAAGGGGTTATAGTACTGAAGTTGAGATGTTATGTTACTTTTCTACAAGATGCTGGTGAGGCTGCACTTGGGGTATGGTGTTCAATTTGGTCACCCTGCCATAGGAAAGATGCAATTAAGCTGGAAAGAGTGCAGAGAAGATTTACGAGGATGTTGCCGGGACTCCAGAGCCTAAGTATAGGGAAAAGTTGGGCACGCTATGTCTTTTTTCCTTGGAGTGCAGACGGCTGAGGATGTTCACATAGAGGTGTATTATATCATGAGGGGAATAAATAGGGTGAATACACAGTCTTTATCCAAGTGTTGGGGAATCAAGAACCAGAGGACATAGGTTTATGGTGAGTGAGGGAAGATTTAATATTGATCCAAAAGGGCAACTTTTTCACATAAAATATATGGAATGAGTGGTGAGAGGAAGTAGTTGAGGCAGCTGTAATACAACATTTAAAAGACTTGGAGGTTAAGGGGTCAAACACAAACAAATGTGACTAGCCTAGCTTGATGAGTTGGGCCGAGGGGCCTGTTTCATGCTGTATGACTATGATGAATTTGTGTGCAGAATGAAATCCTTGTTTGTCTAAAACATTGATATAGATTAGATAACGCACATTGTACTTCACTCTGGAAATTCAATTTGTTTGAAAACAAAGAGCTGAGTGAAGGTCAGTGAAGTGCATGTCATGTGTCCACCCTCTGCATGGGCCCTGGAATTGTGCAAACCTCACATAGCGCTACCTGTTCATTTTCAGCCTTCAACACATGTTTGTTAAACTACACTAATCTTTATTTTTAAGTTCCTTGTTAATTTTGGATCCACACCCATTTTTCTTTGTGACCTCTCGAAATATATCTCATCATTGAATTTCAAGGCATGGAAACAGAGAACCATAGAAAAATAGGTGCAGGAGTAGGCCATTCGGCCATTCGAGCCAGCACCGCCATTCAATGTGATCATTGCTGATCATCTAAAATTAGTACCCCATTCCTGCTTTTTCACCATATCGCTTGATTCCGTTAGCCCTAGGAGCTAAATCTAACTCTCTCTTGAAAACAAATAGTTAATTGGCCTCCACTGTCTTCTGTGGCAGAGAATTCTACAGATTCACAACTCTGGATGAAAAAAAAAATCCTCATCTCAGTCCTAAATGGCCTACCCCTTATTCTTAAACTGTGACCCGTGGTTCTGGACTCCCCCAACATCAGGAACATATTTTCTGCATCTAGCCTGTCCAATCCCTTAAGGGTTTTATATGTTTCTATAAGATCCTCCCTCATCCTTCTAAATTCCAGTGAATACAAGCTCAGTCGACCCATTCTTTCATCATATGTCAGTCCAGCCATCCCGAGAATTAACCTGGTAAACCTAAGTTGCACTCCCTCAACAGCAATAATGTTATTCCTCAAATTAGGAGACCAAAACAGAACACAATACTCCAGGTGTGGTCTCTCCTGGGCCCTGTTCAACTGCAATCAGACCCCCTTGCTCCGAAACTAAAATCCTCTTGTTTCCTTCAAAACACAAATCTACAAATATTATGAAAGCTAGAAATTTGTAATAAACATAGTATTAGATATACTCAGCATACCAGGTAGCATCTAGAGAGAGATAAACAGTTAACACTGCCATCATTGAAACTCTGATGGCAGTCCCCTCAGTTGTTGATTGAGCAATGAGTATCTCGAGCTTTATTTTTGCTCTACGGAATAAGTCAGCATGTTGAATGCCAGAGGTATCAGTTCCAGCTTCTGTCTGCAGTGCCTGAACCGCTTTAATCATTTTACCAGAATTGCCTACAAAAGATCATTCTACATTCACCTATTGCTGTTCTCACAGTACACTTAACAGCCAGTATTGTGCTTTTTCTCCCTTCTCTGCTGCAGAAAAATCTCCCTGTATTGCAACAGAACACTTTGCTGTATCTCCTTCTGTTACACTGACGTGCCCCAAGGATGTTACTTTGCTCAGGGACGGAACAAGCAAAATCTGCTGTCATTTTATTTGTACTTGCATTAAATCTCACATTCCTGTCACAGAGTCTCACTCCTTGAACTTTTCCATTGATATGCCAACGATGAGATGCAGTCCAACACAGTCCCTTCACAGCCTTTACACTATCGCGTTTCCATGCTACTTAAAGGGCAAATCTGCAGGCAAAAGAAAAGAAATGTTGAGAACAGGAGGACATACAATGTGTTATACATCTTCACTCCAGTAGAGGCTCCTAGCTCTAATCCCATGGACAGGGTGAGCATATATAGGATTGAAACTGGAAGTAGAGTATGGGGTACATGTTCAGGCCTTCTTGCTGCCACCTCCTTGGGGTTGGTGGGAAAGGGATTGGATAGAGGATTGTGCCACATCAGAGATCTTGGAGGCAACCAGGCAAGAAGAGTGGAATACGTTTCAGTTTATTCAGCCTTACATCCTCGTCACTCACTTCTACCTACGCTTGCCTTCATTTCAACAGGTGGTCTGCAATTAGACTCTCTCCTGTCCGATCTTCAAGACCTTTCCAACCACAAGTATTTCCAAAAACGGTCTGAAATACAAACATGTTGAGAACACTGAGGAAGACACTGGGGTAATGTTACCAAATCCATTAAAAAAAATTGTCTAAAAGAGCAATAACCTGGGTGGTGTTAAATTGTAGGGATTTGCATTAAATTTTAAACATTGTCGAGGTATGAATGAATGAATGAATGAATGAATGAATGAATGAATGAATGAATGAATGAATGAATGATACTTTATTATCACATGGTGCACTTCTCTGCAAGGTGCTCCTGTTAAAGCAAGTGACAACCATAATCACATTGGCCATCAGCTGGGAGCTGTCTTAAGGAGGTGATCGAGTCTGAGACAGATATCAGACAGCTAAGATAGGATGGGCAGGGATGGCTGATTTAGAGTCTCCTCACTGAGCTGTCACTACCAAAGACATATTATCTGAATGGTGTCAAGTTAGGAAAAGTGGACGTACGACGAAATCTGGGTGTCCTAGTGCATCAGTCACTGAAAGGAAGCATGCAGGTACAGCAGGCAGTGAAGAAAGCCAATGTTGGCCTTCATAACAAGAGGAGTTGAGTATAGGAGCAAAGAGGTCCTTCTGCAGTTGTACAGGGCCCTAGTGAGACTGCACCTGGAGTATTGTGTGCAGTTTTGGTCTCCAAATTTGAAGAAGGATATTCTTGCTATTGAGGACTTGCAACGTAGGTTTACTAGGTTAATTCCCGGAATGGCGGGACTGTCATATGTTGAAAGACTGGAGCGGCTAGGCTTGTTTACACTGGAATTTAGAAGGATGAGAGGGGATCTTATTGAAACATATAAGATTATTTAGGGGTTGGAGATGTTAGAGGCAGGAAACATGTTCCCAATGTTGGGGGAGTCCAGAACCAGGGGCCACAGTTTAAGAATAAGGGGTAGGCCATTTAGAATGGAGATGAGGAAAAACGTTTTCAGTCAGAGAGTTGTAAATCTGTGGAATTCTCTGCTTCAGAAGGCCGTGGAGGCCAATTCTCTGAATGCATTTAAGAGAGAGCTTGATAGAGCTCTTACGGATAGCGGAGTCAGGGGGTATGGGGAGAAGGCAGGAATGGGGTACTGATTGAGAATGATCAGCCATGATCACATTGAATGGTGGTGCTGGCTCTAAGGGCTGAATGGCCTACTCCTGCACCTATTGTCTATTGTCTATTGTCTATTGATATCTGGCTCTAGGCTGATGATGGTGTCCTCACTTCTCTCTATATGCCATGTGTTGTCTTCATTACTGGTAAGATCCTCAAGAAACGTTGGCCCAATTGTTGCCTCATTTCAGAGCAAAGATGTAGCTCACACGCGCACATACACATGGATACTCTGTGAATTGTAATGGAGCCCAGTACAATACTACGTGAAGTATACTTCCATTGACTGCTTGATGTGAGCATCAGTTGTTTACTATATGTGTTTATGGTACAACCTGGTCAATTTATGAGAAATGCTTAGGACATTTTTGGCCTTCCATCACAGTGAGGAGGGACTGGAGGAGACTCACTGTGATGGATGTTTCTTTTTGTTTGGTGTTAGTTGTGATTGTATGTGTTATTGCATTTTTATTGATTATTCTTATTGGTCTTATTGTTCAACTGCGGGTAATGTTTCATTTCACTACACATTTATGTGTATGTGACAAATAAACGACTATTGACTATTGACTATTGACTAATGTGTTGGAAGTAGATATGTTTACAGCAACCAATCCCTGCTGTGCCCTCAGGGTAAAGAGTGATGGCTGGAGTATTCACACAACATAAAATTGTTTGAACAGTCACCAGGATAGAGGGCACAAATGTAGATGAGATGGTGCTGATGATCACTTGGGAGCTGAATGATCAAAGAATGCGGGTCTTTGCAATGCATACAGATAACAAGCTCAAATGCAGCATGTTGTATCCAATCAATAACATCTTGGAAATGGGATAATTCTGTAATCTATGGGAACTCCGTTGCCCTATAGTTTAATGTTCACAATGAACAGAATTTTTGTTTAGTAGACATGGCACTGTTCATCAGCTTTACAGTGAAGCAAAATGATATTGTTAACATCCTATGTCAGAAATAGGAAAATAAAGAAAAAAGAAAGTATACACGGGCATTATGACTTCAATGGCACAAGCAGCCAGTTCCTGCTCTGGCAAAATAGGTTGCTGATCCTGTTGGAGGTGGTGAAACAAATCCTTTGGGGCATTACAGTGACTCTCTACAATCATTCACTGGTAAACAGTCCATTTTAGAGCCAATTTAGGTGAAGGAGAGTGAATAAGGTTTCTTTGTGATCTTCTCTCAGGTTTCCTTACAGTTGTTTCCCCAAATTGCTCTTCCACCCTTTGGTCAGAAGGGAAAGGGCAAAAATATCCCTTTTTAGTAAAAGGGTATTTTTAGAACCCTCACAACATTACTATAAGTTGTCCAGCAACATCCCGATGAAAGGAAACAAATTGTAACCATTCATAATAACTATTGGATATTGATTAAAACATTGGGTTGGCAATCCAGAGATATAAAATTATACTCTATTTGATAGAAATACAGTCCAGGACTTAGTGAAATCCATGAAGTTATGGAATTGTGATAAGCATTAGCTCAGCGAATATTGATTAGGAAAGGGAATCTGCTACTTTAACTGATCGGGCAATCTGATTTTCCAGACCAACAATGGTGGGTTTGACTTTTAAATGCCCTCTGAAATAAACCAGCTGGCCACTCAGTTCATGGGTATAAAGGAATGGATGCTTAGTGTTTTCCTTAGTCAGTGGTGGTTACATCCTGTGAATGAAGAAGGAAGTTCTAATAGAATGCTTCCCATGCCTGCGTCCAACTTGTCAATCTCTCTTATGTTCAGTAATGAGCCTTAGATCAAGGATAGACACAAAAAAACTGGAGCAATTCAACGGGTCAGGCTGAATCTCTGGAGAAAAGGAATAGGTAACATTTCCAGTTGACACCCTTCAACCGAAACGACACCTATTAGTTTCCTCTAGAGATGCTGCCTGGCCCGCAGTGTTATTGTAGTTTTTTGTGTCTATCTTCCGTTTAAATCAGCATCTGCAGTTCCTTCCTATACCTTCGATTGTGGAGTTCATTCTCCAATAACTCATTGGTCGGATTACTGAATACACAATGACATTTGAAGCTGACACTTTATTCAACAAATGATGCCCCAGGAATCTAACAGCATAAGGCCTGGATGGCCCTTAGCAAGCAAGATGTGATTTCCTACTATGCAAACCTATATGTGGTCTGCTATCAAATGGGCCTCAGACATTGCCCAACCTTTAATTTGCTATTTTAATGTTCCACACAAAATAACTATAATTGCATCCACAAAAGATTGCAATCTCATCAAGAGATCTCATTGGGAGCAAAGGAAGTACTTCCAAAATTTGTTCTGCAGCTGGTTATTTTCCACTTTGTTCATCTAGTTATTTTTGGCACCTTTAGGAAGCAGAGGCAGCACCCTGGAATGTCTAAAATATCATCAAGCTTCTAAAAATTCCCAGGAGCTACAAATAATTAGAGTCAATAAAGTGCATTGATTTCAAGAAAGAGTGTTGGGTTCTTACATTAACTTGGCAGCAGGTTGTTGATGAATAAAAAATGGCGGCGCTGCCATAGCAGCTGCGACTTACCTGCGGTCCATTTGTCTTTGTGTTTTGTTGTTTTTTTGTGTCTTAATTGTAGTTGTGATGTCGTGTTTTTGTGTACTATGTGTGTATGTGGGGGGGGGGGAGGGGGGAACTGTAAAATTGTAATATGTGTCCCTTCCGAACAGAGACCCGACCTTTGTGTTCTGGGTCGTGTCTCCATTCCTGCTGCGGCCTACCATTGGCCCAACTCCTGGAGCTGGCGGCCTCCAGGGCTCCGGTTCGCAGAGCCTGCGGATCGGACTCACCATCAGCGGAGCCGGCCGTCTGCGAAGGCTGCGGGAGCGGCTGCGACTCGCCTTCGGCTCGGGCCGCGTGGATGCCGACATCGGGAGCTCCGGCAGCGGCAGCGTATTCGCCCGCCCCGGGTGGCGGGGCTTGGTTCGCGGATGTTTCACCGTCCGGCGCGGCCTAAAATAGGTGGCGGGATTTTTCTCTGCTGGGCGGGGACTTCAATGTCGGGAGCCACAACCGCCCCGACGTGCAGCAACAGCGGCAGCGACAGCGTGTTCGCCCGCCCCGGATCGCGGGGCTTGGGTCTGCCCGCTGCGGACCTTTCACCGTCCGGCGCGGCCTGCAACCACAACAACCTGACCGCGGGAGAAGACGGCAGGGGAAGGGAAAAGACATTGTGGCCTTCCATCACAGTGAGGAGAGGACTGGAGGAGACTCACTGTGATGGATGTTTTGGTTTTTTTTGGTGTGTTTTTGGGGTTGTGTAATTTGCCTATTTTAATGCTTTATTGCGTAATCTGCCTAATTTAATGCTTTTATTGTTGGACTGTGGGTGACTGAATTTCGTCCAAAAAATCAGTTTTTTTGGATGACAAATAGAGCTATCTTGAATCTTGAATCTCGATTGACATTGTTATGATTTTTACATTGTGCTCATTCAATTCATTCCAAGGACTGGGGGGGGAGTGGTGGGGGGGAGAAAATCAACCTCCACAGATCCGTTATTCATTGATACGCAGTTAGATGGTACCTGTTCAAGTTCAAGTTTATTGTCATATTCACATGGTGCAGCTACAATTAAAAATCTAACTCCACTTTTTGGCTTTTGATGAGAACAAAACAAAAACTGAAATGCAATTGAAAAGTTTTTAAAACTCTCATTTGAAGATAAAGTTTAATTGAAACATCAACATGCAATGAACACCCACGTAAAATTTCAATTCTGTTTACTTTGCCAGAAGACACTGAGCCAGTGGTGATAAGAAAGACACAGATTTATTTGACATCCTGCACATCCCTATCAGAATGTCTTAAAGTATGTTACAGCAGAGAATCTATGCATTTTGTTAAATGAGTAAATATAACAGCTAATTTCTGCACAATAAACTTCCCCGATCAGTACAGGGACCTGCCAAACAAAATCATTGAATATTGTACAGAATGCATGGGTAGGAGTCCTATGCCCCCCTTCAAATGCTGCTGTAAGATCTTTTGCCAAAACTTGAAGATGCAGGCAGTGGTTCAGTTTAATATTTCATCCTAAAAGAGAATATTTCTGAAAGTGTAGCATATCCTCAGTGCTGTTCTGGAGGATCAGTTTGGATTTTAGTATTCACTAGACCAAATGGACCCGTTAGGTCCAAATCTCCCCTGTGGGCCTCTCCTGGGCGGGCGGGCGAGGGGAGACAGGGAAGGAGAGAGGGTGCCACTCACCTTGGCACTGTGCCGCCAGCGCTGCAGCCAGAGTGAGCCATGGACCCAAAGCCTCTCCTGCAATGGTCGAGCACCCTCCCCCCACCCCCACTCCCATCATCCCAACTCCCCTCATCCCCACTCCCCCACCCATTCCCCCCACCCTTCCCCTCCCCTCACCCCTGCCCCCACTCCACCCCACCCTTCCCCTCCACTCCCCCCTCCACCCCACCCCCACTCGCCCCCCCACTCTCCCACCCACTCACCCCCTCCCCCCACTCCCCACTCCCCCCTCCCCCCACTCCTCCCCTTCCCCCCACTCCACCCTCCCCTCCCCTCCCCTCCCCCCACTCCCCCCTCCCACTACCCCTCTCCCCACCCCCTCCCTCTCCTCCCCATCCCACTCACTCATCCCATCCCGTTCGGAGCCGTTCGGATTGTGCACACGTATTGTAAGTCGAAATGCATTGAAAACGCGCGATCACATGTCCAGAAGCGAGCGGCGGCTCGTTACGGGTCCCTGCCATTTACAGCATCGCAAAGGCGATCACGTGTCCGGAAGCGAGCAGAGGCTCGCTACGGGTCCCTGCCGTTTGCACCATCGCAAAGGCGAACTATCGCAAGTCGAGCCATCGTAACCCACCTCCCACCACTCGGGGGACACGTAAGTATTAATGAACGGGACTCAACTGCGCAGGCGCGGAGCTTTTGGCGATGAAGGGACCCAACTGCGCAGGCGCGGATGTGTAAAACTGTGCATCCATCATTGACCGTCAGTCAGGCGGGTCCCATTGTGACGTCATTCGCGGGGGTGACGGCCAAAGGGAGAGAAAAGTGTTTTTTTTTATTTTAAAAAGTGATTTTGAAAGATTAAAAAGTGATTTAAAAAAAAACAACATTTATATGAATCCCAGAACAATGGTGAGTAAGGTGGGCCTAAAATTGTCGCACTATCGTGTACCGTTATGGCTGTGTCCAGGGCACAAATATATTAATATACACACAAACAAACAGAATTTTAGTAATATATAGATTCTCTGTAGTGGAACCAAAACAGACCCCCCCTGACACAGTGGTGTGACTGCTACCATCTGAGCCAACGCTGATGCTTTAACAAGTTATGCCTCCATCTGTTTTATGTCTCCATCCATGTGTAATCCCACCCTATTCATTTCCAAGATTATTTGTCTCATTGATTTTAACATTCTAATCTGAGGAGCAGAGCCAAAAATAGTGTTGACTAAAATATTTTCTTTCCAATTCTATCAGAAATATTAGTATTAATACATACTGTCACTGCCTATTCCTCACACTTTGTTAAGATGTCAAACTAATCACCTTCTGTTTTCTTCACTTCTCTCCAAGAAAAAAAGTGTTATTGACACCTCATGTATCCAAAGACTTTGTCATAAAATCCAAGGTCGTGATAGTACCAAATTCCTAAATAGACTGCGGTACTGTACCACATAATCTACTTCTTGATCCTGTTATCAACCCCATCAATGCCCCGACTGAGATGAATGAGGAGATTATGGTATGTCAAAGAATACTCTCTTGAACATCTACAAGTGTACGGGAGAGAGCAAATTGATTGGTTACATCACAGCCTGGTTCGGCAACTCGAATGCCCAGGAACAAAGCAGATTATAAGAAGTGGTGAATACTGCCCAGTCCATCACAACTACTGACCTCCACACCATCAAAGGGACTTATAAGAGTCTCAAAAAGACAGCCAGCATTATTAAGGACCCACACCAACCTTGCTGCCTTCTCACTTCAAACCTGCTATCGGGAAGAAGGTATCGGAGTCTGAAAGCTGTAATGTCCAGGTTCAGGAACAGCTTCTTCCCAACAACCATCAGGCTACTGAACACTGCATTCTCCAGCTAAACTCCGAACTACAAATGCTACAAAATACAAACTACAAGGGACTTTGGGCTTCATTTTGTTTTTGCATTATATTGAGTTTTTTTTCATTTATTGAACTTTTTTTGTTTCTTTGTTGTGTTGTGTTTTCTACTAAGCACTGTGTTTACAAACCTGTAGTACTGTGCTGTAAGTAGGAATTTAATTGCTCCATTTTGGGACTTAGGACAATAAAACACTCTTGACTCTACTGAATGGTCATCACATAAGCTAGGGTGTAGTCCCAATCTTCCAACCTAGCTCCTTGAGGATGATGGACTTTTTCCTCTGTAACTGTAAAGCTACTATGCTGTAATATTCTGTACTCTGGTAATTTTCTTGTTACACCACCTGTTGTACTTGTGTATGACTTGATTGTACTCATGTGTAATATGGTTTGGTTTGACTGAAAAACACGCAAACAAAAACCTTTCATTGTATTTTATTGTATGTGACAATTATAAACCAATACCAATATTTTCCAGACTTTAGATAGACAATAGACAATAGGTGCAGGAGTAGGCCATTCGGCCCTTTGAGCCAACACCACCATTCAATGTGATCATGGCTGATCATTCTCAACCAGTACCCCGTTCCTGCCTTCTCCCCATACCCCCTAAATCCGCTATCCTTAAGAGCTCTATCTAGCTCTCTCTTGAATGCATTCAGAGAACAGGCCCCCACTGCCTTCTGAGGCAGAGAATTCCACAGATTTACAACTCTCTGACTGAAAAAAGTTTTTCCTCATCTCCGTTCTAAATGGCCTACCCCTTATTCTTAAAATGTGGCCCCTGGTTCTGGACTCCCCCAACATTGGGAACATGTTTCCTGCCTCTAACATGTTCAACCCCTCAATAATCTTATATGTTTCGATAAGATCCCCTCTCATCCTTCTAAATTCCAGTGTATACAAGCCTAGCCGCTCCAGTCTTTCAACATATGACAGTCCCGCCATTCCTGGAACTAACCCAGTAAACCTATGCTGCACGCCCTCAATAGCAAGAATATCCTTCCTCAAATTTGGAGACCAAAACTGCACACAGTACTCCAGGTGCAGTCTCACTAGGGCCCTGTACAACTGCAGAAGGACCTCTTTGCTCCTATACTCAACTCCTCTTGTTATGAAGGCCAACATTCCATTGGCTTTCTTCACTGCTTGTTATACCTGCATGTTTCCTTTCAGTGACTGATGCACTAGGACACCCAGATCTCATTGTACGTCCCCTTTTCCTAACTTGACACCATTCAGATAATAATCTGCCTTCCTATTCTTACCACCAAAGTGGATAACCTCACACTTATCCACATTAAACTGCATCTGCCATGCATCCGCCCACTCACACAACCTGTCCAAGTCACCCTGCAACCTCATAGCATCTTCCTCACAGTTCACACTGCCACCCAGCTTTGCATCATCTGCAAATTTGCTAATGGTACTTTTAATCCCTTCATCCAAGTCATTAATGTGTATTGTAAATAGCTGCCGTCCTAGCACCGATCCTTGCGATACCCCACTAATCACTGCCTGCCATTCTGAAAGGGACCCATTTATCCTCACTCTTTGCTTTCTGTCTGCCAACCAATTTTCCATCCATATACTTTGTATATTGGTGGGTCATTGTTGCTCCTGATAAGATTGGTACCTGGATCATGGGAATGCTGTTTAATTACCTGTTCAAAGAGTTGTGATATGTTGCCACAATAATCATAATCAGAGGTTGCAACATATATTTACAAATGGCATTTCGGCCATTTGCTGAGAGTTTGTTTTTGTTGAGTGGCCATGTTCCTCAGGGTCACGCCTATTAAAAAGTTAATTGAGATTATTATAACTGCTCATTAAACTGCTGGATTTCATTAGGCAGTGACTTTCTTTAAACATAAATAAAGTGTAATAAAGTGCAATAAAGTGTAATACCAAAGAAGGTAAAATGAACTTTTTTTTTAAATTTAATCTGGTGATCACTCTGTGTGGGAAGGAACTACAGATGCTGGTTTACACTGAAGATAGATACAAAATGCTGGAGTAACTCAGCGGGACAGGCAGCATCTCTGAAGAGAAGGAATGAGGGATATTTTGTCAAGTCAAGTCAATTTTATTTGTATAGCACATTTAAAAACAACCCACGTTGACCAAAGTGCTGTACATCTGATTAGGTACTAAGGAAAAAAATGAAACATATAGTAGCACGCAAACAGTTCACAGCGCCTCCTCAATGAGCCTCAAACGCTAGGGAGTAGAAATAGGTTTTGAGCCTGGACTTAAAGGAGTCGATGGAGGGGGCAGTTCTGATGGGGAGAGGGATGCTGTTCCACAGTCAAGGAGCTGCAACCGCAAAAGCGCGGTCACCCCTGAGCTTAAGCCTAGACCGCGGGATAGTGAGTAGCCCCAAGTCGGCCGACCTGAGGGACCTGGAGTTAGAGAGGGGGGTTAGAAGATTTTTGATGTGGGGGGGGAATGTCCATTTAGGGCTTTATACGTGAATAGGAGGAGCTTGAAGTTGATTCTGTACCGTACAGGGAGCCAGTGGAGAGAGGCCAGAATCGGGATGATGTGGTCCCTTTTACGGGTACCCGTCAGGAGTCTCGCTGCGGCGTTTTGGACCAGTTGCAGGCGGGACAGGGAAGATTGGCTGATCCCAGTGTATAGGGAGTTGCAGTAGTCTAGGCGGGAGGAAATGAAAGCGTGAATGATTTTTTCTGTGTCGTCGAATTGGAGGAAAGGTTTGATTTTAGCTATAGTTCGAAGTTGGAAGAAGCTGGCTTTTACCACAGCGTTGACTTGCCTATCAAATTTTAATGCAGAGTCAAATATCATGCCGAGGTTTTTGACATGCGGTTTGACTAGGCAGGATAGACTTCTAAGACTGCCTGTTATCGATTTGATGGAGTCGGGGGGGGGGGGGGGGGGCGAATAGGATGACCTCAGACTTGCTCTCATTTAATTGGAGGAAGTTCTGTGCCATCCAACATTTTATGTCCTCAAGGCAGTGTAAGAGGCTGTTTAAATTTGACTGGTTGTTGGGTTTCAGGGGGAGGTAAAGCTGAGTGTCATCGGCATAGCAGTGGAAAGAAATGCCTTGCCTTTGAATGATTTGGCCAAGGGGGAGCATGTATAGAGAGAAGAGAATGGGGCCTAGGATGGAGCCTTGTGGAACTCCGCAGGAGAGGCTAGCTGGAGCAGAGGAATAACTGCCTATGTTGATGGCGAAACTCCTATCTTTGAGGTACGAAGCGAACCAGCTCAGGGCAGTGCCATCAATGCCAACCGCGTACCGGAGACGGTCAATAAGGATGGTGTGGTCCGCTGTATCGAACGCTGCGCTGCGGTCGAGAAGGAGCAGGATTGCACAGTCGCCGGTGTCGATGGCGAGAAGCAGGTCGTTGTGTACCTTCAACAAGGCAGACTCTGTGCTGTGGTGGGCTCTGAAACCTGACTGGAAACTTTCCAGGATGGTGTATTGGTGCAGGTAGGGCACTAATTGGTTTAGAATTGCCTTTTCAAGGACTTTTGACAGGAATGGCAGTTTGGAAATGGGTCTGTAGTTGCTAGGCAAGGTGGGGTCTAGGTTAGGTTTTTTCAGTAGGGGCTGGACCACCGCGTGCTTGAAACTGGTTGGAACAGTGCCAGTGGCCAGAGAACTGTTGATAATAGAGAGGATGCTGGGACCGGCTATTGCAATGACATCCTTCAGAAGGGCAGTGGGGGCAGGATCAAGGAGGCAGGTTGCAGGTTTCATAGCGGAGACAAGCTTTGCAAGGGAGGATAGAGTGACGGGTTGGAAACAGTCCAATTTAGATGAACAGACTAGTGAGACAGCTAGGTCACGGGTGGGAGGGGAAATGTTCATTCTAATGTTCTCAACTTTGTTGGTGAAAAATTTAGCGAATTCTTCGCACTTAGCAGGGGACCCAACTAAGCTGATACTGGGGGCGGGACATATGACAGAGGTAATTGTTCTAAATAGGACCTTGGAGTTATGAGACTTTTTGGAAATAAGGTCGGAGAAGTATTGTGCTCTAGCAGACTTTTGGGTCGATAACAAAGGGCAGCAAATCTAAGGATGACATCTCAAGTGTGTGATATCCAGAATGTGATCAAAGTTTGCTTGGTACAAAGTTATATGGGTTTAAATAGATACATTAATTCACTGATTTAGGAAACTTTCCTTCCTTAGATTTCACACTTGGATTACTTCTAAAGTCATTGAAGCTGAACATACAACAATCAAATTCTATTAAAAAATATGTCCAGAACATCATTTCTTTAACCTGAACAACGTTCCTGGCTTATTGTATTTTTGTGATCCTTAAGTAAGCAACATCGAGGAGCCATAAAATGAATACTGGCTGTAAAGTGGAAACTGCTTTACAATGTTGCTAAAGTAGCAATAAATCTGTCCTTTTGTGATTTACTCAGCATTCTGTCTGAAACTCATTATCTAATGAAAGCTTCTTGCTGTCCATCCCATTTAGACAGTCTTTATAGAGCAAAGCTAGCAATAAGACTTATTGGCAGCTTCTGTATTTTCACACTAAATTTTACTTTTGCTAAGAATACTTCAAATCAGAAAGAAACCTTCCTTCCATCTGTTCTGACTGGATGAGAGCCCAAGTTCCAGGCGGAAAGAAAATCTGCTGACATTTTTTGACATCCATTGCCTACGCTTTAAAATACCATCAAAGTGGAAAATGTGAACATGCAGCAAGGTTTTTAGGAGATAGTTTTAACTTGCTTTGCCTAACTTCAGTGGGAAATTAGCAATCTCTGCATAGGATTATGCAGGCAAACTGTTGATGCATTAGGGCTCCATTAATGACTTGGATGAAGGGATTAAAAGTACCATTAGCAAATTTGCAGATGATACAAAGCTGGGTGGTAGTGTGAATTGTGAGGAAGATGCTATGAGGTTGCAGGGTGACTTGGACAGGTTGTGTGAGTGGGCGGATGCATGGCAGATGCAGTTTAATGTGGATAAGTGTGAGGTTATCCACTTTGGTAGTAAGCATAGGAAGGCAGATTATTATTTGAATGGTGTCAAGTTAGGAAGGGGGGACGTACAACGAGATCTGGGTGTCCTAGTGCATCAGTCACTGTAAGGAAGCATGCAGCTACAGCAGGCAGTGAAGAAAGCCAATGGAATGTTGGCCTTCATAACAAGAGGAGTTGAGTATAGAAGCAAAGAAGTCCTTCTGCAGTTGTACAGGGCCCTAGTGAGACTGCACCTGGAGTACTGTGTGCAGTTTTGGTCTCCAAATTTGAGGAAGGATATTCTTGCTATTGAGGGCGTGCAGCTTAGGTTTTGTAGGTTAATTCCCGGAATGGCGGGACTGTCATACGTTGAAGGACTGGAGCGACTAGGCTTGTATACACTGGAATTTAGAAGGATGAGAGGGGATCTTATCGAAACATGTAAGGGGTTGGACACATTAGAGGCAGGAAACATGTTCCCAATGTTGGGGGAATTCAGAACCAGGGGCCTCAGTTTAAGAATAAGGGGTAGGCCATTTAGAACGGAGATGAGGAAAAACGTTTTCAGTCATAGAGTTGTAAATCTGTGGAATTCTCTGCCTCAGAAGGCAGTGGAGGCCAGTTCTCTGAATGCATCTAAGAGAGAGCTAGATAGAGATCTTAAGGATAGCGGAGTCAGGGGGTATGGGGAGAAGGCAGGAACGGGGTACTGATTGAGAATGATCAGCCATGATCACATTGAATGGTGGTGCTGGCTCGAAGGGCCGAATGGCCTACTCCTGCACCTATTGTCTATTGTCTATTGTCTATTGTCTGAGCATGGCACCTGCTGCAAAATATTCAATGCACTTGGCTGAAAACAAAACACTGTTGAGTATGAATATGGATGGTGAACAGTGGTCTGATAACTGACTGTAGGGCATAGGGCTGTGGAAGTGTTGAACAGCAATGATCATTTCCATTTATGTACAGAATACAATATATCATGAATGAATCTTTAGGGCAAACAAAAGATAATTGCATTCAGGGCAGGCAAGAGAGGGTGCATTATAACCCCATTAGATTCAACACCTGTGTTCTCAGTTACACCAGCGAAAGCAGGAATTTCTGTACAATTTCACAAAATTCACCTTAATTTTTATGTAAATGGGAACTGACTTAAATGGTGTAGGAAAGAACTGCAGATGCTGGTTTAAACCGAAGATAGATACGAAATACTGGAGTAACTCAGCAGTACAGGCAGCATCTCTGGAGAGAAGGAATGGGTGTCGTTTCGGGTCGAGACCCTTCTTCAGACTGAAAGTCACTGGAAAGGGAAACGAGAGATGTAGATGATGATGTAGAGAAATATAGAACAAATGCATGAAAGATATGAAAAAAACTAACAATGATAACCGATTTTAACTGTTGGATTTCTGATGAGCAGGCCACCCATGACCAAGGCAACTGGGTCTTTTGAGGTCCTCAGCACGGTCAGTAAGAAAATCTGAAGAAGGGTTTTAATCCAAAGTGTCAACTATTCCTTTCCTTTTCCTTTACCTTTTCTTCTGAGATGCTGGCCGACCCGCTGAGTTACTTCGGCATTTTATGTCTGTAAGATTTGAGAAGTTTTCCCTCATTTGGAAAGCAACACCAAACAAAAGAGCTGCAGTTTGAACATTTTAAACGAGAGACTGGGGCTGATAGCGGAGAAAGGCTGCGGTCAGATTAACAAAGGATGTCACAATCCGTGGGTCCTAAAATGGCCGCAGGACCTCGTGACCAGCCACAAAAAGTAAAAACCTTACAACCCAGTCTCTAGGTTTTCTGCAAAGCCACGGCCAGAACAAAGGATGGGTATTGGCCATACAGAAACCTACGAAACCAGGTCGGAGTCCAGACACTGGGGCGCTGACATCAGCATACTCACAATGCCCCAAGCCGACCTAAACAGTCCATCTCGGTGAGGGGGCACAATAGCCCATAGAAAACTACCTGGTAGGTGATGGGAAACCAGTTAACACCCATCACCTCACAACGAAATACCAATTAACACCGTCTGGCCATCCCCGGTATCCCCGAACATAAGCGCAGATCAGAAGAAAACTCATACATATCTTTTTGAACAAAGAGATTCCAAGATCTGGCGGGAGATAGGACGGGTCAGAAATAGTATAACTGGCCACTACTTTTGGGTGGAAAAGTTAAGTCAACTGAAGTCAAGAAGAGAGTCAGAAGGAAGTCAACGAATGCAGGAGGAAGAAACGACAGGCAAGAAGAACGGATGCAAGAGAGAGGAACAGGCACGCAACTCGAGAAGAAATACTGCAAAACGAACAGCCAGTAACCCCAGTAATAACCCCATGGTGAGCATGTACTCCAAATCCTGCATATCCTGGACATAGTTTAGTGTAGAGGGGAGGGTGGTTGTGAATAAACGTTGGGTGTGTATTGAAATATGTGTTGGTCAAGGTTGCGATGCGTCGTACGTTCCCCATCTTACAGTCGTGTATATGTCTTGTAGAACTGTGTGTTTTAAGAATTCATAAGTAAAAGGTATTCATGTATATGTCTTGTGGAACTGTGTGTTTAAGAATTCAGCGAAAAGGGTATTCGGGTATATGTATTGTGAACTGTGCGTTTTGTGATTAATAAATCAAAGGTATTCATGTGATTCTATATGTGTTTAATAGGTATGTCATATAGCAATGTATAAATATTCATGGACAATAGTCCCAAGCGCTAAATAAAAGCCTTTTCCATTTAAACCCTGGTTTTCAAATCTGGTCTGGTGGAATTTTTCTGCACTATAAGAACTCCTGCATCTAAGTCCAGTGTCTAGAACCGTAAGGGGTGAGTGGGTCGAACCACTCACGGGGAACCAGTGTGCACGGCCTGGTCAAGGGATCAGAGCAAGGCATGGGGACCTTAGGTCGGGCGAAAGCTCGGCGCAGAAACCCCTTACTTGTCTATGCTCAGTAACAGCTATAGGTACCAACTGGGCATCTCCACATGGTTCTGTAGACATGCTCACAGTTCACAGCTTGTCTTGGCCAAGAGCAAAGTTGATGCAAGGACGGCAGAGTGAGGGAAATAATAAAGGGAGGACACAATGATGTGACCTGAAAGAATAAAACTCCCAAAAATACCTTAACCAGGATAACCACAACTCCATTGCCTATGAAACATGGCAATCTAAAATGCCTCTGAAATAATATTTCATATTAACATTTCATATTAGAAATGGATAATGTAATAAATGACAAAGGTATTTATTCACAAAATGTTGGAGTAACTCAGCAGGTCAGGCAGCATCTCAGGAGAGAAGGAATGGGTGATGTTTCGGGTCGAGACCATTCTTCAGACTGATGTCATGGGGTCGGGACAAAGGAAGGATATAGGTGGAGGCAGGAAGATAGAGGGAGAACTGGAAAGGAGGAGGGGAAGGGAGGGACAGAGAAACTATCTAAAGTTGGAGAAGTCGATGTTCATACCACTGGGCTGCAAGCTGCCCAGGCAAAATATGAGGTGCTGTTCCTCCAATTTCCGGTGGGCCTCACTATGGCACTGGAGGAGGCCCATGACAGAAAGGTCAGACTGGGAATGGGAGGGGGAGTTGAAGTGCTCGGCCACCAGGAGATCAGTTTGGTCAATGCGGACCGAGCGCAGGTGTTGAGCGAAGCGATCGCCGAGCCTGTGCTTGGTTTCGCCGATGTAAATAAGTTGACATCTAGAGCAGCGGATGCAATAGATGAGGTTGGAGGAGGTGCAGGTGAACCTTTGTCTCACCTGGAAAGACTGTTTGGGTCCTTGGATGGAGTTGAGGGGGGAGGTAAAGGGACAGGTGTTGAATCTCGTGCGGTTGCAGGGGAAAGTGCCCGGGGATGGGGTGGTTTGGGTAAGAAAGGACGAGTGGACCAGGGAGTTACGGAGGGAACAGTCTCTGCGGAACGCAGAGAGGGGAGGGGTTCGGAAGATATGGCCAGTGGTGAGGTCCCGTTGTAGGTGACAGAAATGTTGGCGGATGATTTGTTGGATCCGCTGGCTGGTGGGGTGGAAGGTGAGAATGAGGGGGATTCTGTCCTTGTTGCGAGTGGGGGGAGGGGGAGCAAGAGCGGAGCTGCCGGATGTAGAAGAGACCCTAGTGAGAGCCTCATCTATAATGGAAGAATTATAGGTGGTAATCCACTTCTGGAGTTCAAATCCACTGAATAAGGATGAGTCCCACACATTATCCAGGTCATTAGTAATCTATCACATGGCAGCTCTGGGGCTGGAGTTGCTCAAGCATAAAATCTGTGACCAACTATATCAGCCAAAAATGGAAAAATACAGGGTGTATTTAAACTCAGTAGGTGTATTAATTCAAAATAAATTATGTCAATTGAATAAATCAAAGCAACAGTGGAGCTGACTTTCTCTGGGCCAATTTAAACACCTTAAGATCCATAACAATAACTCAGTATTTACAGAGCTCTTTGATGTGGATGTACTGAGAACAGTGCTCCCAGCTATGCCTTCAGCAAAGAGCTGTGTATTTTACAGCTTCATGCTGTATTTCAAACAACATTTTGGTTCCCAGTTGATTTAGTCTTCAGATTACAATTTAAACTGGCATTATTCACTGTAACTTGCCTGCATTCAGAAGAGACAAAATGCAGAACAAGATACAGTGCAATGTTAATGACCTTTCACAACTCTGACAGAGCTTTCCCAAGGTTTTGTATGCCAAATAAATATAAGTGAAGGGAACCTCACACATTTTTGGTGCATACAAGCTCTCATAAACACCAAAGTGAGTAAATATCAGGATGCAGATAAAAAGAACTGTAGATGTTGGTTTATTTTTTAAATAAGGCCACAAAGTGGTCAAGTTACACAATGGGTCGGGCTGCTCTGCCTGACCCACTGAGTTTCTCCATCACAGTGTCCTTATTTGAGTAAAGATCAGATTATCTGTTTCAGAAATGGTTTGAGGAAGAAATGTTGGTTGGGGCACCAGTTATGAACCCCTATTGTTCCTTGAAACAGCACCACAGGATTTGTAATAAGCATGTGGGAGAAAGCATCATGCCTCAGTTGTGTTAAAGAGAACTGTTCCAACAATGCTGCTCTGCCTACGTTTTACATTGAAGCTTTAGTGTAGGTTTTTGTACAATTCTATAAGAAGCAGCACCTGAAGCTAACATCATCTGATCCACAACTTGAAAATCAGCTTCTAAATAAACTTACAGAATCAGTAAAAGGATTTAGATCCTTTTCCATAGAAATACTCAATAAAGAACTGAGATATGAGGAAGACAATCAAGTCTATAACATTTGGCTTAAGCAGCAAGGCACATTCCTTGTATATGCACATACTTGGCCAATAAACGTATTCATTCATTCATTCATTCATTCATTCATTCATTCATTCATTCATTCATTCATTAAGCCTTCTACAGAAGGCACTTACCTGACAATATCCAGCAAGTATGATTCTTCTGTAAAGTGACTTAGGTAATTTTATTTGCCACTAAGAGGGATATATAAATACACATTTGTGTTACAAGCTAAAAAAAATCAATTCCATCACTTGAGATTAATGTTGTTTTAACCAGTAATATAACTATTGTAAACCAACATTTGCAGTTCCTTGTGCCTAAATATAACAATTTTATCCTTCTTCACTTAATGCTGGATTGTTAGAACATACAATACAATACAATACAATACAATATATCTTTATTGTGAGGAAGTTGTTCATGCAATTATAAAAAAAACATACACTTTGAGCATTTAAATACTTTGACTTGAATTGACAATCAAAATCTTGAATATTTTCAATAACAACAATTTTGTTATAAATATCAATGAAAAGTTGCAGTGTTGCAAATCTCACATAGTATTTTTGGTAAAAAGAAGGCATCATACAGGCTTAAATCTGGTTAACTGGATGCAAACATAGAGGCGGTTTTTAAAGTCGATCCCTGACTATGCAGGTTGGTGAAAATCAGCAGCAAGGCCGTACTCCCTGGAACATAGAGTGAACCTTCTCTTTTTGAGTGAACATGCTCAAAGAGAACAAAAACAAGAAAACAAGAAAGGCTTGCTTTTATATTGCCTCTTCAATGACATCAGAAGCACTCAAGCACCTTGTAGTCAACTAAGTTATTTTCAGAAATATTACCCACTGTTTTATAGGAAACATAAAAGTCAACCTGCACCCAACAATCTTTCATCAATATCAATGCGATTATGCTCAGATTACTTGTTTTATTTTGTGTGATGATGACTGAGAAATACATTTTGTCAGGATACCAAGGTGAACTATTGCTTTTATTCAAACTAACACCAGGAGTCCTGACTGCATCTGACAGTCACCTGACAAATGATACCTTAGACAGTGCTGCAATCCTTCAGTGCTGCGCTGGAGTGCCAGAGTGGATTTTGTCTCTCAACCACCTTTAGGCACATTGGCCTTCAGTTACATTGAGTATTGAGGTTGGGGGGGGGTCATGTTGCAGTTGTATAAGACATTAGTGAGGCCGTATTTGGAGTTTTGTGTTCAGTTTTGGGCAACATCTTATAGGAAATACTATATGTGCTCATGCTGGAAAGGGAGCAGAGAAGAGTTATGAGGATGTTGCTAGGACTCGAGCATCTAGGCTATAGGGAGAGGTTGAATAGGATGGGACTCTATTCCTTGGAGTGCAGGAGGATAAGGGAATGATCTTATAGAGGTGTATAAAATCAGGGGAGGAATAGATCAGGTAGACGCACAGTCTCTTGCCCAGAGTAGGGGAATCAAGAACCAAAGGTCATAGGTTTAAGGTGAGGGGGGAATGATTTAATAGAAATCTGAGGGGTAACTTTTTCATGCAATGGGTGGTAGGTGTATGGAACGAGCTGCCAGAGGAGGTAGTTGAGGCAGGGACAATCGCAGTGTTTAAGAAACATTTAGACAGATACATGGATAGGATAGGCTGAGAGGGATATGGGCCAAACGCAGGCAGGTGGAACTAATGTAGATGGGACATGTTGGCCGGTGTGGGTAAGTTGGGCCGAAGAGCCTGTTTCCACACTGTAAAATTCTATTACTCTATGACACCTGACGAGAAGGTAGAGTTCACGACTTAATGATTCAGGGTCAAAGTAAAACCAAAGAAGCCATGGTTGACTAGTTGGCTTCTCATGCTCCCTGGAACGCCAGCCGTTTCCTTCCTAGGATTATGATCTGCAGATTTCAGGACACTTTCTGGAAATCTAAAATTACATTAGGTTTAACATGACAACAGCAACAAGAGACTCGAGATCCTTGGCAGAAATAACTTTACTCCACTATTTTAATAGAGCCACTAAATCATTAAAAGTAACTCACCCAAATAGCTACACTAAAATAGCTGAAATGCAAACATCATAAGGTCACAGGAGACATTCACCAAGTGTTTTAGCCATAAGAATTTCAGCCTGTATTTGAACCTCAGAGAGAACGTTTATTTATTTCTGCTAGGAATGAATCATTGAACTTGAATCATTTGTAAAGAAAAAACATCAGAAGGTAATGGAAAGCTGATTTGCAGGGACAGGCACTGAGATTGTGTGGTCTCAGGTAGACTTGACTGATTGCAGGGCTAAGGTAGTGGAAAATGGGAATAATAGGCAGCTGCTTCAAAGAGCTGGCACCTGGGAGATAGCTGATTCAGCATCCTTCTGCACAGTATGATTCTGACTGAGGTTTTAATAATAATTGTTTTCATTATTTTGGGTCATAAAACCATTCTTTCTTTTTCTAATCTCCAAAAGCTTCAGGACATCAGAAAGTCTAATAACCACATATAGCATTTCTTTCCAAACCATGATAATCGGCATAGTAAAGGTAGACAATCAGAACCCTTTTTTCAGGATGGAAATGCCAAAGACTAGCGGGCATTATTATAATGTGAGAGGGGCAAAGTTTAAATGAGATGTGTGGGGCAAGTTATTTATACAGCGGGTGGTGGGCTAGTCTGGAACATGCTGCCAGGAGTGAGAGGCAGACAGAATAGTAGTGTTTTATCCAAGAGGCTTTTAGATAAGACATGAATATGCTGGGAATAGAGGAATATGGATCATATGCAGGCAGATGAGATTAGTTTATCTTGGCATCATGTTCAGCACAAACACTGTGAGCCAAAGGCCTGTTTCTGTGCTGTACTGTCCGATTTTCTCTGTTCTATTCCCCAAGTATTTGAATCTTTAAATAAGTTCAATTAACAAAGAAAGCTGCTTTCTTGTCTCAGAAAAAAACAGCAATTTGTGATTAATAAAATTAACCTTTGAATAAGACACAAACCATTATGCTTACTGATGAAATATACCAAAGACGTATACTTATCTTCCAAAGCATGCTAAAAACATAGCTGGTTTGCATGACAATAGCAGCTAATATTTATACATAACATGGTCATCGCAATTTGTAACAGGTTCCTGATACCCCAACTGTTTCTCCAAAAATTCCATCAGGAGATAGCAGTTTGAAGCTCCTGCCTTCACAGGAATAGACACAAACAATTCCTTGGGATATGACCAGTTAATATCATCATAACTTCACCTTAGAAAGGGGGAGAAGGAGAAAGTCATTCACCCTCATGTTCCATCATTCAATGTGAATTGTAGTCCATCTGAGTCCGAACTTGATGTTTCAGTGATACTTTATTGTCACAGGCACCTAAGTATGGTGAAATTGTTATTTTTTGCATACATGTTCAGTAAAAATCTTATTATACATAAGCACAATCATACTCAAGTACAAGAGTGTAAGAATGGTAGATTAAACTGAGGCAGTACCCAAGAGTTGCCGTTATTCTGATGCCATCTTGTACCCTTCAATTTAGACTTCTTAAAAATATTAGGGTCTTATCTTGAGCATAAAGGCCTGCCATCCTGGCAGTGACACTGGGTTAAAGTTGCAGGGGTGCCTGGTCAGGCAATGTTGTTGATGTCCTGCACCGCTGCAGGCCCTATCCGATCTGCGCACTTGGAGTGGCACATGATCTAATCGAGCCCCAGGCTTCTCCAGTGCCTCCAGTCTCCCACTCCACTGACACCTCGATCTGGACATATTGATCCGCGAATGACCATCTCTTGCCTCACATGGGCACTGCTCAACCTCTATGCCCCATGGCGCCCCCTATAGCCAACCACACAACTCCCAGAGTGCCTCTGGGGGTGCAGGAAGTAAGACCACTAAGCACACTCACTGACACCATTGCTTACCCCCATCTGCCGCCACTGACACCTTGAAGCACCTCTATCCACCTAATTGCTTTTCTTAATTTCTTTGGCTCACAAAAGTCAAGAAATCTCATATTTTTAAAAGATTATTGAGTGAACACCTACAACTGTTGGTAAGAAAGAGTTCTACATTTTGACCAATCTTTATTTGAGAAAGAATTTCCAGATATCTCCACAGACTGACGCGGATTTGATTAGAAGATTATACACCCTTATCATTGACTCCCTGGCTGACTTACAAAAGTTCCCTCTATTTATCTGTCTCCTGCAGAAATCACAAGCACAAATCATCCCCTTGTATCTTATGTTTTATGGAATACCAATTGAGCTTTAACAAACATTACTAATATCCCTTGGAGCACCTGATAACATTTTAATGAATGCACAGTGAAGCCATTTCAAGACAAGGTGCTGTGTTGATTGCTCAGTATTGCGTGGAATACACAATCATCAGGACCTGCTCAGCAAGCTTGAAAGGTTGAATTTAGCTGGTAAATACCAGCAGCTCCAAACAGCGCTTATCAAACAAGGCAAAGGTCACATGTACTTTATTTTTGTTAGCTGCATCTAAAGAAACTGAGCCTCAGCCACTGAACCTGGGAGGAGGTCCATGCATCAATGTAGGCCAAGATGCACAGCACAGAAAGCTCTGGTTCTCAAAGAAAGTGACTAAAGCTTTTTTTAGCGGCTAACTCATTCTCAGAAGCTAGATTGGATCTTTCCCAGGTTATCTAATTGCTGTGCAATCAAGTGAAACACAAGTTACTGATGCCGACTTTGTCAAGACTGATTTGTTTTTTACGCTTCAGACTGTGGTGGAATGAAAGGCCATTAAGCTTATTTCATAAGTTCAAGGAGTAGAATTAGGCCATTCTGCCCATCAAGTCTACTCCGCCATTCAATCATGGCTGATCTATCTTTCTCTCTCAACCACATTCTCCTGCCTTTGCCCCATAATCCCTGATTTCCAGGATCCTCAGGGTTGGGAAATCCCTGACTACACCCATGTGGTAATGTTGACATAGATATCCCAAAATGTAACTTCTTAGATGGATTTCAACAGCAAAAACTTTTCTTTCTGAAAAAAAAATGACTTGTTAGTTGGTACCTTATTGCAGCTTCCTGTTCAGTGTGAATCCATGGCTGGCTGCAGTCTAATCTAATGCTTTTATACTTCACCTTTCCAAATTCCAGGCTTTTGGTTTCTACAATAGGGGCAAAAAGAAGTATACTCAGAGAGTGGTTGGTTTTATTGACTTTCCCTGTGTCACATGATACCACTTCATAAGAACACTAGTGATCCCATCAAACAAATTAATAAACAAGGTTATCGAATGAATAAGTCACAAACATGCTTTAATGGAGTGTTGGGAAGTTGCACATTGTCGTAGCTTTCTTCCATGTTTTATTTTAGGCATATGCTGTTTTTTCTAACTTTGTGATCAGAGAAGGACTGATCACCGAGGTCCCAGATCAAAGGGAGTGAGAGGGACACTTATGAAAGCCAGAGAGTATGTCCATGCAGATCATGAAGCCAATCTGTATGCTATACTCATTCAGGTCAAATCTCACAGATGCATGGACCAATATGTTTCTGAGCTTTTGGCTTAATGCAGCACCCCCATAAATAGCTTTTATAACACATTCTCGAGTCTCGACATCAGCATGATATTTGTTCCACTTGGAGATAAACCAACCTTGGCTGGTCATTTCATCAAGAATGTGGCACTATTTGCAAAAACACATTTACTTGGTCTCTTTATCGAGTACTTTCCTCATAAACATATTCTAGTTCAACAGAGCAGGGTGCCACTGAAGATAGACACAAAAAGCTGGAGTAACTCAGCAGGACAAGCAGCATCTCTGGAGAAAAGGATTGGGTGATGTTTTGGGTCGAGACCTTTCCTCAGACTTCAGCAGAGTGCTACCTTCTAACTTGGGAACCTGAAGTTCTGAACTTTGCTCCAAATTATGAAATCATGGTTCTGTGGGGAAATGTTGAAAAAACAGCTTTAAAAATATGCTTAAAATTGAATCAGTGCCAGACTCATAGATTCAGGTATAAACACAGTGCAGCTGCAGAGAATCCACCCATTTGAATGAAAAGATAAGGGGGAAGAGTAGATTTAGATAAATTAACATTTTATTAAATTCATTTTGCTTTAATGTGTCTTAGTATTTAAAATATTTTGAAGAGATATATTTTTTATACGTTTAAATAGTGTTTAATGTTTTCAATTCTTTAATTGATCCTTCGTAGCTTTTCAGAGTTTATGAACGTCGGGGGCATTCAGAAGCATTCAAGATCCATGACAGCCAAAAAGATGTGAGAGCGTGGCTTACACAGTTACAAAGGCAGGCTTTGTTCTGACCAAGCTTTCGTGACCCAAGGCCTCATCTTTTAGCTTCTGAGGCCTAGTCTGCATTGGAACATGAGTACAGGGTGAGTCTGTGGCGGGTACATGTTGGCATGGAGCTCAGGTGGTTTGCTGCTGGCAGCGGGTTCTAACCCAATGTGGTTATGTCCCTATCTTGTAAAATGATGCAGCCGTATGCCTTTCACTGAGACAGACTCATAGCTGCTTACATTTCATTGTGACCAAAAGAAGTGAGACTTAACACAACAAATACGGAATCAATGTGTAGGAATTTTGCATATCTTTGATTCATTAGTTTCTTATTTTGCATATCTTTCATTCATTTATTCTGTATCTCTCTATCTCTGCCTATATCCCTCATTTCCCTTTCCCCTGACTCTCAGTGTGAAGAAGAGTCTCGATCCGCCTGACCCGTTAAGTTACTCCAGTTTTTTGAGTCTATCTAAGCAACACTCATTGGTACTCACATGGACCACGATGACCGGATCGTTCCCCTCCCATTTCAAGTTCCTCTGCAGGTCACGCCACCATTTTGTGTCTAATCCATAATCACTTTGCATTTCAGCACCTGCACTTCATCAGAAGCAGAAGATCAAGGGAAAGGTAACACTCAAAAAAACGGCAGGCAGTTGAGATTGTAGCTTAAACAACATTCTGTGTGTCATTTAGCAATAGACACATGAGTTGCTGTTAAATTGACTCATATATTGTGTTGCCCTGTTTGTCGAGGTGCAGTTATGTTACACATATGAACTTTGGATATATAAGATCTTGTTAAATTGACTCAGAAAGTATGTTAATGGCAACCTATGAATTTAACTGGAATATTTCCAAACATTGAAAGCAGGTAAAATATTGGTATATATTTCACAGAACACAGAACAGTATAGCACAAGAAGAGGCCATTTGGTTCATTATGTCTGTCATTGATATCTTGAGTCAATTTAACCGTCTAAAGAAGTCTGAAGAAGGGTCTTGACACGAAACGTCCCCATTCCTTCTCCCCAGAGATGCCGCCTGTTACTCCAGCATTTTGTGCCTATCTATCAACTTAACTAATCCCATCTGCCTAGACATGGTCTGTGCATTCTTCTATTCGGTGCCGGTTCATGTGTCAGTCTAAATGCCCCTTAAACATTGCTGTTGCATCTGTATTTCCTGGCAGTGTGTTCCAAATACCTACCATTCCTGTTTTTTTTTAAACACCTCCATTAAACTTTCCCCATCTCACCTTAAACTTATGACCTCTAGTATTTGGCATTTCTACCTTGGGAAAAACACCCTGAATATCAATGCCTCTCATTTTTATAACATTCTATCAGATTTCCCCATCACCTCTTGATGCTCCAGAGAAAACCGTACAAGTTTGTCCAATGTCTCCTTGTGGGTTTTTTTCTCTCCAATCCAGTGAACATTTTGATGAACCACTTCTGCACACTCTCTAAGGCCTCCACATCCTTTGTCTAATGTGTAATCTAGAACTGCACACAATATATGACACACACACTCATTACCATCTTATTCACCTTTGTTGCCACTTTCAGGGCACTATGGATTTGCAGCCATAGATCCCTCTGTACATCAGTGCTAATTAGAGTCCTGCCAAAAATATTTTATGAAAATTTGAGTCTTTGCTCTTATATGGTTTTAGTTTGCAGAAGGGAGATGTGTAATTAAGTGCTGTGTGTGTGTGTGTGTGTGTGTGTGCGTGCGTGCGTGCGTGCGTGCGCGTGTGTGTGTGTGTGTGTGTGTGTGTGTGTGTGTAATTTGAGATGGCATCTCTTAAAATGTAAGCGTAATAGTCATTAATAACACAAAGGAGCTCCGAATATCCCATTTACTCTCTGTTCTTCAAATCTGAGCAACCTTAAACATATTTTGCTGTGCTGCTAATAAACTCATAAAAATAACTTATTGTGACAAGCGTGATTCCCTGATATTTGAAACTGCAGGTCACTACTATTAGAGTCAAGAAGAAGGATTATCGTTCTGATTCCACAGAAAACACCATCCACCTATAGGAATATGACCCAAAAGTTCATTGGTAGTTCACATCTAGATGTCTTTGGAAGTATCAGATTCAGATGATAAAGGAGTTGTAAAAGTGTATGGAATAACAGAAATCAATCAACATGAAGAAGTACAGGCTACAAAACAAAAAAAAGCAAAAGCATTAGATATCGATGGCGGAGGGTCAAGTGAAGTATTACATCCAATTTTGTACAGCACCTTGGAGATTGTGCGGGAGAAAAGATTTGTGAGATTTGAACCAGATATGATGAACTTCAATTATGGGGAGCAACTGGAGAAGCTGGAATTGTTTTTATTAGGCCATTAAATGTTCAAAGAAATTTAATAGTGGCACTGAACCTTACAAGATGCTTGGTGGGTGTAAATAAGAAGAAGCAATTTTTTTAGATGGGGTGCATCCAGCTGAAAAAGTGGGAAAACCAACATAACCTGAAGAGATACTTCAAGATTGCGTATTTTTCATGCAGCTAATAATAGACAATAGACAATAGAAAACAGGTGCAGGTGTAGGCTATTTGGCCCTTCGAGCCATGTACTGGATATGAACTGGATATGAACTATGTACTGGATATGAACGGGAACAATGCCATTTTTATTTGCTGCATCGTTGCGGATACATTAGATGCAAAAACTACAATAAATATACAATAAATTATTACAATGAGTTATTCAAAGCAGACCAGACCATGATAGTGCAAAAAATAAAGAATGCACAGCAACCACGTTGTGCAAAGTATGTAGCACTTTGGTGCTGAGGTAGGGTTGTGGCTAGTAATGTACTGGGTGGTTCAAGAACTGGTGGTAGGTTGGCAGAAGCGGTTCTTGAATGTGGAGGTAACAGTTCTCAGGCTCTCGCACCTTTTTCCCAATATTAGCAGGGAGAAGCGAGCATGGCCAGCCAGTTGTGGCTCTTTGATATTAACTGTCTTCTTGAGGCAGCGCCTCTTGTAGATCTCTTCGATGGTGCAGAGGTCAGCACCTGTGATGTTCACCGTGTTCAATGTTCACCACTTTCTACCCTATCTGCAGTGATATTAGCAGTGCGAAGAGAGCATGGGCAGGTTTGTGTGGGTCTTTGATATAAGCAGCAGCCTTGAGGTGGCACTTCTTGCAGATCCCTTCTATGGTGGGGACGACGGTACCCATGATGGACCAGGCAAGATCCATCACCTTCTGCAGCCTCTTACGTTCTTCAGCATTCAAATTTCCAAAACTTGTTTTAAGTTCAGAAAAAAGTAGGGATGCCCTTTAGTGCAATTAAAATGACACGTATTCTCATGTTTCTTGTGAAGCAACACCTGCCCAATTACCTTCTCCCTTCCCACCATTTGGAGACTCAAATGATTCTTCCAGATGAAACAGTAGTTCATCTGCTCTTCATCCAAACAACTATAATGCAATCGGAATACACAATGTGGCATTCTTTATATTGATGAATCAAATACAGACTAAATGTCCACTTTGTGCTTCACAGAACACTGCTGTTTGCTTCACTAAGCTGATTGAACTTCTGCTTGGCCATAACTTTAATTTATCATCCCACGTTTTAACTGACTTCTCTGAATTAGACCTTCTTCACTGTACCTCAGTGACATTTGCTAAATACAGCAGTTTACTGTGTCAAACGATAATTGATATTTTCTTATTAGTCAGAACCTTACATGTGCCAGTCCTCTGGGTTTAGCACAACTAATAAAGTTTGGTGATGGCAAACTCAATTTTTCAGTTTCAGTTCTAGGAGGTCAGCTTCAAATCCCTTATTGTAAGTGGCCTGTGAAGCCACGTAAAATGATTGCCCATTTGGTGTGGCATGATAGTCTTATTCTTTAAGATGTATTAGGAGTGGTACAGAGCCTCCAGTATCCCATACAAATTCAGCAGAGTGGCTTCCTTCCTCTACTAGGAGCCATCCCATTCCATCCCATTTAGCACAACACATCCTATGTTGTAGAGGTTTGACACCATGGTGCATTTGAGGTAGAGGACACGAAGAGTTAATATTATCCATCTCCGCCAGCCATGCCATAGGAGTGATACTTGACATCTCCCCTTTGGCAATATTCCCCAACGACGATGCTGCCGAACCTGCTGAGTGATTTCAGCTTTTTCAGGTTTTATTCCATGGATAGGCAGACAGCAGACAAAGGTCACACACCTTTATTAATATTGACATGAACAGAACCGAGAATGAAACATCTATTACTGCAATTATTTATTACGTCCAGAATGCTGAGCTTGAAAGAATGTTGGAACCAGATTCAACATTAGATTCCAAACGTAAATCAGAAATGATTTAAAGGAGAAAAGTACACGAGTAAGAGGAAAGAAATGGCAGGAACTAATTTCTTGGATATTTAATGATCTTAATCCAAGGAATGGCCTCCTAGTTACAATATAATCCTATTGTTCTATTCCACACAAGCTCATAAACATAACATTTATATTCTCTTATTAGTCAGAACCTGATATGTGCTTATCCTCTGGGTTCAGCATAACTAATATAGCTGGGTGATGGAAAACTAAATTTCTCAGTTTAAGTTCGAGGAGGTTCTATACATTTCTAAGTTGCCTTATCCTAAATTAATCTCATCGGTTTGATCTCAGTTTTGAATTGCTAATAAAATACTGTCTTTATAAATCCTGTTATTTATCTTTCAATGAGCTTTGTATATTAATTATTTTAATTCTTGTGCAGTTCAAGTGCTGCTGACTGTAATTATAGGATTCATGTGCAAGATTTAAGTTTCATTCATTTACTCTGTCAGTGTTCTACCAGCAAGTCCAGCCTTTATCGTCCATCCCTCTTTACACAGAAGAAGGGGACAACAGTGAGCAGAAGACTGATCTCTTGCTCATTAATCTTTTAATAACTGGTGATTTTTTTGATTGTTTAAAAGGAAAAGTTAATCTGCTCAATCATTAGCCTATTCCAAGAGTCAAAAGTGTTTTTATTGTCATATGTCCCAAAATGGAACAATACAATTCTTACAATGAAATCCAGATTGCTCATTGCTCATTGAAAACTAACACAACACAATCTAGTGTAAAGAGGGATGGACGATCAAATGTAGGCATTGTTGGCTTCCATGTGTTAAATGGGTCATTAAAATCTTCTTTTTTTTTGATGAGCTAAAGTGAACGGAATTAATAAAGTTCTCGTGGTCTTAAGAACAGAACTTAAGCTCAGAGTCTCAATCCTGATGTATCTGGTCTTTGGTCTTTGGTCAAGTGTCTGGTCTTTGAACAAATATAAACTCCCAAGTCCTGGGATATTTGAAATTAAACAGAACTTTCTCGGCAACTCAGGCAGCAATGATGGAGAGAGAAACAATTAATATTTAGGACAGATGACTGCCATCAGATCTGTGGTACCTCGTATTTGTATATTTGGACATTTCTGTGATGAAAAATTATGGCATTTGATGTCAACACAGGCTCCATTTATAGAATTCATTAATTCCTTAATTCATTAATTCTTGATTGGAGAACACCCCTTCTTGATTAGTAGGGGTGTCAAAGGTCATTGGGAGAAGGCAGGAGGATGGGGTTTAGGAGGGAGAGATAGATCAACCATGATTGAATGGCAGAGTAGACTTGATGGGCCGAATGGCCTAATTCTATTCCTAATACTTATGATCTTATGAATTTTTGAACCCAGCTTGTTTGAGATAGGAAGCCCATTCTTGAGATGCCAATCATCATCCTTTGCTGATACTCCAGTACACCACGTAACTTTGGCTGAAACTATTGACTAATCCCATAGTCCCATTGTTTTCCTTATGGACATATTATTTAGGCATTATCCCATTGTTCTGTCTAGAAACTTGTTGCATGCATGCTATGCAGTTTCCTGCAGTTCAACAGTAATTTCACTGGCTATGCAACGGGTCTGGTGCATCTTGATCTGTGAAATAGATGTCTTGTACACCTCTCTGTTGCTGGCATAATGAAAGCAAATGGAATTTAAAATAATGTGCTTGTTACTGTAGATCAATAGAGGAAGTCTTCCCACAGAAGGAAGAAGGTCATTATCACATGGATTCTTATTGTGTGTAGTTTATTTGACCCAACCAGCACATGGCAAAACCATTACTCCACTTGAACCAATCCTTCAGCAAGCACGTATGTATCCAATGAATTATGAGCTGGAATGTAATGGTTCAAGTGAGTGGGATAAATACTTGAAGGAAGAATAAAAAATGTAGAATCATAGATGTTGTTGTTGTTGTTCGTCCTTCGGGTTCGAAGATGACCATGACTTCACTTTCAGTTGGAGGATTGGTGACTGTGGGTCCGGAAATGCCTGGTGAGGCCCACACGTAGGACACAAGTGGATGGCTGCTGCAGTGGAAGTGGAGGTAGCCCGGGCCTTGCGCGTGGTGCGTTTCCTCTGGGCCTCTGCAGTGCATCTGTTCTCTGCTGCACGGGCTCCTGTGGTGAGCTTGCTACGACAGGTTGGACGGTCCAGAGCAAGAGACTCCCAAGTGCTGAGGTTGATGTCCAAGTCTTTGAGGGATACTTTGAGGCAGTCTTTAAACCGTTTCTTCTGTCCTCTTACTGAGCGATTGCCCTGCCACAGTTCTCCATACAGAAGCTGTTTTGGCAGTCGACTCTCGGGCATCATAGATAAGTAACACGAGTGTGGCGATACTTGGATAGCTCTGGCAAAGAGTGGATCTAGATAAGTCAATGCAAAGATCTACCTCTGCTCCATAATTCAATTAAATTAATTAGCTTTCTCAAAACAATTATATACACTATATATTTCATAATTAAATGTGTCTACAATCCTTAACTTAGAACTTCACATTGAATTGACTGGCTTGATTGATATTTTGACTGTTAGGAAAAAGTGCATGGAGCAACAAATAAATCCAAGATGTAAACATGTGTATGAATTAGGAACCAGTTGATCTATCTAGCATGCTCTACATGCAAAGAGCTCATGGCTGTTTTGGCAACCTTTTCTTTTTAAATACTAATTCCTAGTCCTGGATTCAAGACAAGAAGGAAGCATCCTCTCCACATCCACCTTGTTAAGATACTCTAGAAATATCTTGAATGTTAATGCACAGCTAAATTGTGGATTCCAGCAAGATCTTTGCCAACTTCTGGACATTTTAAAAGTGACTACATGCACATATGGAACTGATATACTGATAACACCCCCTGGTGAACTGAAACTATGTCACTTTTTCCTCAGATGACTCAGGAATTTCAGCATATCTCTGATGACTCTCACTTGCACGATAAAAAGCATTCTATCATGGCGGCACGGTAGCGCAGCGGTAGAGTTGCTGCTTTACAGCGAATGCAGCGCCGGAGACTCAGGTTCGATCCTGACTACGGGTGCTGTACTGTAAGGAGTTTGTATGTTCTCCCCGTGACCTGCGTGGGTTTTCTCCGAGATCTTCGGTTTCCTCCCACACTCCAAAGACGTACAGGTATGTAGGTTAATTGACTGGGTATATGTAAAAAATTGTCCCTAGTGTGTGTAGGATAGTGTTAGTGTGCGGGGATCGCTGGGCGGTGCGGACTTGGTGGGCCGAAAAGGCATGTTTCCGCGCTGTATCTGAAATATGAAGAAAAAAAATAATATCAGGATGTTTAACAACTTGGCTGGTAACTGCTTGCCTAAGTTCTCAAGAAATGGCAGAATTGTGGATGCAGCCTTGTCCATCACAAACCAGCATCCAACCGCTCCGCCTCCCATCTCTACCCACCCCTCGCCACCTCCTTCCACTCCTCGCCCCTCATTGACTCTATTCACATCGCATTGTCTCAGAGAGGCAGCCAACACAATCACTTACACTCTGGTCATTCCCTCTTCTCTCCTCATTCGCCGGGCAGAAGATACAAAAGCTTGAAAGCACGTGCCACCAGATTCAGGAACAGTTTTTGCCCGCTGTTATCAGGTTATTAAATGGTCCTCATAAATTAAGTGCATAGTCCCGATCTCCCAACCTTCACATCACTTTGGTGGATCAATGTTGCATAGGAGGCTGGAGTTAACGTGTGCCAGAACCAGCCTGGATGTCAAGGCCTCTGTATGGTAGTTATTAAGGCATGAGATATTACTTTTCTTTGGCAATGGAATGATAGTGGTCTTCTTGAAACAGGTAGGTACCTTAGAACAGAATCGGGAGAGATTAAAGATGTCTGGGAACACTCCTGCTAGTTGGTCCTTGTGGTTCCTATGGATGCGGGCAAGGGCTCTGTCCAGGCCAGTAGCTTTTCGTGGGTTCACCCTCAGGAAGGCTGAGCTAACTTCTGCAAGAGAGACGCTGGAAAGAGGACCATTTGAGTCTGACGGGACAAATGTCATTGCCCTGTTGGCCACTTGCTCAAAGCGAGCATAGAATGTAGTAAGTTCATCAGCGAGGGCCGCACTATCACTAGCGTTGCAGTCTGATTTCACTTGGCAGCCAGTTATAGCGTTCAGGCCTGACCACAGTCGATGGTGTCTGAGTGTTTATACTGAGATTGTCTCTTGGCATTCCTGATGGTTTTGCTATGATCGTGGCAAGATTTTATATACTGCTCGGGAACATTTGACTTGTACGCAGTGGTCTTGCACAATGTACCTCACGGTTCATCCATGATTTCCAGTTGGGGAACATTTGTATTGACTTCTTCAGCATGCATTTTTCTACGCACTTGCCCATGAAGTCAGTCATGGCAGTGGCGTGCTCATTCACGTTGGCCACAGATTCCCTGAATATGGACCAGTCCACTGACTCAAAGCAGTCATGTAGGATATCATTTGTTTCTGCGGACCAGTACTGAACAACTTTCTGTACCTGATCTTCCAGTTTGTAGGCAGGGAGTAATAGCACAGCTAAATGATTAAATTTCCCCAAAATAATGGAGCGATAGGTGTTATTTTATGGAAGTGTAGCAGTGGTTGAGTGTGTTCTGGCCCCTGGTGGCGCAAGAGACATGCTGATAGTAATTTGGTAGTACACTCTTGAGGTTGGCTTGATTGGTATGGGTTTTCTCCAGGAGCTCCGGTTTCCTCCCACACTACAAAGACGAATAGCTTTGTAGATTAATTGACTTGGAAAAATTGGAACTTGTCCCTAGTGTGTGTAAAATAGTGTTCGTGTGCAGGGATGGATGGTTGGCACAGCCTCGGTGGGCTGAAGGGCCTGTTTCCGCACTGTATCTCTAAACTAAGCTAAACTAAATTCCTTGCATTAACATGTGCCATGTGCCCTTCAATTAACATTACCAAAAGCATTTGTCATTATCATATTGGCGTTTATGGGAGCATGACACGTGAGATTATCTGCTGTGTTTCCTCAACTGCAATGATGTCAATACTCAGAAAGTACTCGGTGGCTGAAAATCACACCGGGATAGGGTGAATTTTATCTTTCTTTCTCCCGTGAAAATCCACAGTTTAGAATGATTCAGTGATGTTGGCATATGCTGTCGCACCTTCGACCGTCCTCTGTTTGTCCTCAAGCTGGTGTGTTCAGTTTCAGCATTAACACACTGCATTCGCCGCAACAAAGCTCTGCAGTATTTCAACCAGCACAGAAGGTCCATAATCACACCATCCGCATTATGCAGCATCAAAGCTCGGCCATTGAACCTTCTGGCAGGTCATGGATGAGTAGCTCTCCAGCTTGATGAAAAACACATCAACTTGCCACTTATATGTAACATCAGAGTGTTAATCTCCCAATCTCCAATCCGTCAACATTCTTTGCAAACGCTGTTAGCTTTTTCAAGCCTATTGATCAGCACTTTATCAACACCAGTATGTATTATACAGCCAGACTTTCCAAGTGTTGAGCAAGATTGATTAGGAATCTGGTTATAGAGATTGTTCCATTAAGAATCCTTTGCACCAAACTTCCTGTGTTATTATTTTTATTTATATATTATTTAATATTCTACATTTATGTTCAGCATAACTTTAACAGATAGAATAGTATAGGGTAGTGTTAGTGTGCGGGGATCGCAGGTTGGTGCAGACTCGGTGGGACAAAGGGCCTGTTTTCGCGCTGCATCTCTAAACTAAACTAAACTAAAAATATCTCCGTTTTAGTTGTGTGTGTAGTTTAATAGCATAAAATTGCAATTGGGAATTGCTGCTCATTCTCAGAGGAATAGAAGTGAAAAAGAGAAATATTCTGTATAATACTTAAAATCTCGTTGTTAGATTGCATCTTAAGTACCATTTCTCTTTCTCAATATTATAAATAGGTTTTGGATGAGCTGGAATGGCATGAGAACTGAGCGATCGGGAAAGGCTGAAGAAGGATCTCGACCCGAAACATCACCCATTCCTTCTCTCCAAGATGCTGCCTGACCTGCTGAGTTACTACACCATTTTGTGATACCTTCGATTTGTACCAGCATCTGCAGTTATTTTCCTACACAGGAAAGGCTGAATGGATTTGTCCTCTCCAAGAAAGAGAAGAATGAGGATTGGCCCATATTAGGCTTTTAATTTTAGTTTTGGTTTTAGAGATAAAGCATGGAAACAGGCCCTTCGGCCTCCTGAGTCTGCACCGATCAAGGATCACCTGTAGATTAGTTCCATGTTATTCCAGTTTCACATCCTACACACTAGAAGTAAATTACAGAAGCCAATTAACCTCCAAACCTGCACATCTTTCGAATGTGGGAGGAAACTAAAGCACCCATGCCATCGCAGGGAGAATGTACAAACTCCGTTTAGATAGCATCTGTAGTCATGGTCGGATCTGAGTCTAAAGGAGGGGAGAGGGTGGGAGGGGGGTTGGAGGGGAGATAAGGGGGATGGAGGGGGATGGATTGGGGAGAGGGGAAGGGGGAGGGGGAGGTGAGAGGGAGGGGGGGAGAGGAGAGGGGGGAATGTGGGTGGTGAGAGGGGAGGGGAGAGTGGGGGAGGAGAGGGTGCTGCACAAATGCAGGAGAGGTTTGGGCCCTAATAATAAAGCAGGGAAGTAGCACTGGCAGGATTGTGCTACTGGAAGCCAACGTAAACGTGGTGAGCTGAAAGATTTTGTTGTGGATTGTTACAATTTAATGTTAGAATTATTCTACTTCTCATGGGGAGATAAGGAAGGAATGAGAATGTGGAAGATGTTATCACAAATAGTTGGGACAAATTATATAAATGCACTTCAGAAGAAACTAGATTAACTTAAGAGGTTAGAAAGACATGAACAGATGTGCTGCTGAATATAAATGAAGTAGGGGTAAGAAGACTTGTGTGGAGAATGACCACCAACATGAGTTTACTGGGCAAGAAGTCTGAATATCTGAAAGTCTGAAAAAGTGCTGAAAATTCTCTATTTTGTACAAACTGGTAAAAATAACTTGACTTGAAATTTTGATACTTTCTCTCAGGGAACAATAACAAACATATCATCAGTGGAGCTTGTGAGCATATATTTTTGTTCTTTTTTATGTTGGTGACAATGCTATAGAAAATGTTTGCCATGTGGGAGATAATAATATTTCCCATGAAAGAAGCAGAGTGATTTGGTAGTTGAAGCTTCGTTCTTTCATCTATGTTGACATGAGTCTTATGCCTGACAATAAAAATACAGTACAAGGAAGGATGCTCATGTCATTTTTGGTTTCCAAGAAAACAACATTATAACAACTGGATGCAAGTTGTCATATATTCAGAAAACTATGGGTGTATCTAAATGCCAGATTCGTGGCAACATATCAGCAGAATCCCTTCAGAAAGGAATGGCTTCCACATTGGCTCACAATGACAGGATCCTCTGATTATCGGTCTCAGCTTATAACATGATCAGAGTTTTCCAAATTCCTTGTGCGTAATGGCATAATTTCCGACACTGAAACTACTTGTCCATGTTTTTCTCCCAATCTTCATGAACAAAGAACCATCTTATCATAAATACTAAAGCGGAAGGCTGTTGCCAGCAAAATTAAACTGAGTCCTTCCTATTGCTGGAGTACTATGCCAAAAGTTGAGACATTAATGTCAAAGCTTGTTAACTTTCTCATCAGCTGCTGATGTATTTAGTGTTTACATAACTGTTTTAAAGTCTTCACAACATAGGAATTAGTAGCAGGCCTCTCGTCATTCAATACCTGAATCCTTTTTGAATGTGTTATAAGCTTGCCCACAATGAGGTCTTGTAAAATTACTTTCATCCATGATCCACATCTGGGGTTCTGTTCTCCTTCATGACAGGAATGCCGCCCATTTTACTCCACCAACATTTTCAGGAGGTTGGTAGGTTTTACTTTAGGCCTCTTTTTCCATCAATTAAAAGCAGGAAGAAAATCATTTAGACAATAATAGAGTCATAGAGTCAGAGAGTCTTAGAGTGATACAGTGTGGAAATTGGCCCTTCGGCCCAACTTGCCCACACCGGCCAACATGTCCCAGCCACACTAGTCCAACCTGACCGTGTTTTGGTCCATCTCCCTCCAAACCTGCCTTATCCATGCACCTAGACACAAAATGCTGGAGTAACTCAGCGGGACAGGCAACATCTCTGGAGAGAAGGAATGGGTGACATTTTGGGTCAAGATCCTTCTTCAGATTGATGTCAGGGGAGTGGGTGGGACAGAGATAGAATGTAGTCGGAGACAGTAAGACTGGTGGGAGAACTGGGAAGGGGAGGGACTGGAGAGAGAGAGGGAAAGCAAGAGCTATTTGAAGTTAGAGAAGGCAATGTTCATACTACTGGGTTGTAAGCTACCCAAGTGGAAGATGAGGTGCTGTTCCTCCAATTTGCACTGAGCCTCACTCTGAAAGTGGAGGAGGCCCAAGACAGAAAGGTCAGATTGGGAATGGGAGGGGGAGTTAAAGTGCTGAGCAACCGGGGGATCGGGTAGGTTAAGGCGGACTGAACGGAGGTGTTCAGCGAAACAATCACTGAGCCTGCGCTTGGTCTCGCTGATGCACTGATGTTGACACCTGGAACAACGGATACAGTAGACGAGGTTGGAGGAGGTGCAAGTGAACCTCTGTCTCACCTGAAAAGACTGTTGGGGTCCTTGGATGGAGTCGAGGGGGGAGGTAAAGGGACAGGTGTTGCATCTCCTGTGGTTGTAGGGGAAAATACCTGGGGAGGGGGTGGTTTGGGTGGGAAGGAATGAGTTGACCAGGGAGTTACGGAGGGAACGGTCTCTGTGGATAGCAGAAAGGGGTGGAAATTCCAGACCTATCCATGTACCTGTCCAACTGTTTCTTTAATGTTGGGATAGTCCCTGCCTCAACTACCTCATCTGGCAGCTTGTTCCATACACCCACCACCCTTTGTGTGAAAAAGTTACCCCTCAGATTCCTATTAAATCTTTTCCCCTTCACCTTAAACCTTTGTCCTCTGGTCCTTGATTTACCCACTCTGGGCAAGAGACTGTGCATCCACCCGATCTATTCCTCTCATCATTTTATATACCTCAATAAGATCACCTCTCTTCCTCCTGCACTCCAATGAATAGAGACCCAGCCTACACAACCCCTCCCTATAGTTCAGACCCTCTAGCCTTGGCATCCCCCTTGTCAATCTGGTCTTTCCAGCTTGACAATATCTTTCTTATAACTTGATGCCCAGAACAGAACACAATACTCTAAATGCGGCATCACCAACATCTTATACAACTGCAACATGACCTCCCAACTTCTACTTATAGGAAAGAACTGCAGATGCTGATTTAAATCAAAGGTAGACACAAAATGCTGGAGTAACTCAGCGGGTCAGGCAGCATCTCTGGAGGGAAGGAATGGGTCTCGACCCGAAACGTCACCTATTCCTTCTATCCAGAGATGCTGCCTGACCCACTGAGTTACTCTAGCATTTTGTGTCTACCTCCCAACTTCTATACTCAATACTCTGACTGATGAAGGCCAATGTGCCAAACATCTTTTTGACCACACTATCTACCTGTGACACCACCTTCAAGGAACCATGCACCTGCACTCCTAGATCCCTCTGCTCTACAATATTCCCCAGAGCCCTATCGTTCACTGTGTAAGTACTGCCCATGTTAGACTTCCCAAAATGTTACACCTTACATTTCTCTGTATTATATTCCATCAAACATTCCTCAGCCCACCTGGCCAATCAATCAAGGTCCTGCTGCAATTTTTCACAACCATCTTCACTATCTGCAAAACCACTCACTTTTGTATCATCTGCAAACTTGCTAATCTTGTCATATATGTTCTCATCTAAATCATTGATATAGATGACAAACAGTAACAGGCACAGCACCGAACCCTGAGGCACACCACTAGTCACAGTCCTCCAGTCCGAGAAGCAGCCTTCCACTATCACCCTCTGCTTCCTTCCATGAAGCCAATTTTCTATCCACTCAGCTATCTCTCCTTGGAATCCCATGCGATCTAGAGCCGCCTACCATGCGGAACCTTATTGAATGCTTTGCTGAAATAATGGAAGGAAAAATAATTTCATGCTTTTCCCTTGATGTTCTATGGATTTTTTTCTGCTTTCCTCAATAACGCTTATGGGAGAATAGAAGTTTGGGAGAATTACATAACCAATGCACTGCATAAAATGGCATTGAATTTAATACAAGGGGCCAACATGGATTTCTACTTTACAGCACGTTGTTTTTCACTGTGAAAGACAACAGACAATAGACAATAGGTGCAGGAGGAGGCCATTCAGCCCTTCGAGCCAGCACCGCCATTCAATGTGATCATGGCTGATCATTCTCAATCAGTACCCCGTTCCTGCCTTCTCCCCATACCCCCTGACTCCGCTATCCTTAAGAGCTCTATCCAGCTCTCTCTTGAATGCATTCAGAGAATTGGCCTCCACTGCCTTCTGAGGCAGAGAATTCCACAGATTCACAACTCTCTGACTGAAAAAGTTTTTCCTCATCTCAGTTCTAAATGGCCTACCCCTTATTCTTAAACTGTGGCCCCTTGTTCTGGACTCCCCCAACATTGGGAACATGTTTCCTGCCTCTAACGTGTCCAACCCCTTAATAATCTTATACGTTTCGATAAGATCTCCTCTCATCCTTCTAAATTCCAATATATACAAGCCTAGTCGCTCCAGTATTTCAACATATGATAGTCCCGCCATTCCGGGAATTAACCTAGTAAACCTACGCTGCACGCCCTCAATAGCAAGATTATCCTTCCTCAAATTTGGAGACCAAAACTGCACACAGTACTCCAGGTGCGGTCTCACTAGGGCCCTGTACAACTGCAGAAGGACCTCTTTGCTCCTATACTCAACTCTTCTTGTTATGAAGGCCAACATTCTATTGGCTTTCTTCACTGCCTGCTGTACCTGCATGCTTCCTTTCAGTGACTGATGCACTAGGACACCCAAATCTCGTTGTACGTCCCCTGTACGTCCCCTGTTCCTAACTTGACACCATTCAGATAATACTCTGCCTTCCTATTCTTACCACCAAAGTGGATAACCTCACACTTATCCACATTAAACTGCATCTGCCATGCACCCGCCCACTCACACATGAAGCCAAAATAAGTACACTTTATTAGCAGACTACTCCCCCTGGATGGCTCAGTTTCCTCCTGGTAAGTGTTTATTAAATGCACTTTCAAGGCGGCTAATTGCTCTTCCTCCCTTAACATACAGGCTAGAAAATATTGGAGTAAAATAGCAGGCACCATCTTGTTGAAAGATGAAGCAAGCTCAAGGGGCTGTATGGCCTACTTTTATTCCTGTTTCTTCTGCACATAATGGAATCCCCATTGAGCTGCAGTCACAAATATTGCAGAGATCATCTAAGCTGAATATGTTGTTTAAATAAAAGTTTTAAACATAAACTGATGGCGTCAGACAAACAGGAAAGAAAATGGACTGGACCAAACCTGATTAGGCTGCCTGTGGCTCCTGAGCACCGGAAGCTGATCTGGATACAGACCATTGGCAATGAACACTCTGTGTTCAAGTGTAGTCTTGAGAGGGGGAGCAATCCACAAATAATCTGATTTTATGGCCTCGTTCTTGCCTGTCTAAGGCCTTTTTAAATGTGCTTGATTCATTTCAGACGAGCTTTAAAATAATTCAAATCATGTTAAATAATTTTTTTAAGATGTTTGCTTTTAAATATGGTTGGTAGTCTGTAAAATTGTTAAAAAATGATTAAAACTATCAATATAAATTTTAAAACAAAACTGCTAACCTGAACTTGGCTATTTACTCAGAGTTTAAAGGAGATGTTTGGGCAAGTCTTTTTTACAAAGATAGGCTTGTACTCGCTGGAATTTAGAAGACTGAGGGGGGATCTTATAGAAACATATAAAATTCTTAAGGGGTTGGAGAGGCTAGATGCAGGAAGATTGTTCCCGATGTTGGGGAAGTCCAGAACAAGGGGTCACAGTTTAAGGATAAGGGGGGTCTTTTAGGACCGAGATGAGAAAACATTTCTTCACACAGAGAGTGGTGAGTCTGTGGAATTCTCTGCCACAGAAGGTAGTTGAGGCCAATTCATTGGCTATATTTAAGAGGGAGTTAGATGTGGCCCTTGTGGCTAAAGGGATCAGGGTGTATGGAGAGAAGGCAGGTACAGGTTACTGAGCTGGATGATCAGCCATGCTCATATTGAATGGCGGTGCAGGCTCGAAGGTCCGAATGGCCTACTCCTGCACCTATTGTTTATGTTTCTATGTTTCTATGTCTTAGGTACCTGGAACATGCTGCAAGAGTGGTGGTGGAGACAGGCACAATAGTGGCATTTAGGAAGTTTTTCGATAGGCATATGATTATGCAGGGAATGGAGGGATATGGATCACATGCAGGCAAAGGAGAATAATTTGGAATCATGTTTGGCATAGACATTCTGGGCCAAAAGGCCTGTTCCTGTACTTTTCTATGCTCCTTGGTCCTATAAGTGGAGATCAAAAGTTTGGACTGGGATCTTTATTCACACTCAATATAAATTATTTTGCTGAGGGGACAAAATGAAACATTCCAAGTTTATTAATGACTAAAACAAAGTGGGAATGTGTCCTTGAATGAGTATGCAAAGAGGACTCTGGTGGATATAGACAACCTGAGTAACTGGTCAACAGCATGGCAGATGGAGTACCGTGCGGAAAAAATAGGTGATCTATCCACTTTGGTGAATTACTGAATATTTTTTAAATGATGGGAAATATTAATGTTCATGGGGACCTCTGGGTGTCCTTGTAAATAAGCCCAGAAAGCTGACCTGATGCAGTGGGAAATGGAAGTTATATGTTGGGTTTAATAACAAGGGACTTCTTAGGCTTGACGAGATATCAGGATTCGCCTATTGATTTCATTCGAAACAGAGCATACTAAATGCTTGGCTAATACAGGAATGGAAGGATATGGGGTGAAAGCAGAAAACTGATATTGAGATTCAAATTAGCTTTAATCTTGAATGGCGGTGTGAGCTTGGAAAACTGAATTGTCAACTCCCACGTTTATTTCGTATCCAATTTAGGCCATACTATCTGATCCTAACTGTTGTGGTGCACATACTTTTTTTTTAATGTTGTCGTTCTAACTCACATTCTTCCTATTGTTTTGCAATGAGCATCCTGAACTTAATAGATCCCTTATATCGTGTTGCTATTTGCATGAGGAAAGAAAGTGAATGAAAATAACCCTAACCGACAATGTGACAGTGAAGAGTTATTGATAGGAATGGGTCAAATGCAACAATTGATAATAATGAGGGTAAAATAATGATTTATCAAACAAAATGAAAACAGCTGGAAAGGTTATTGCCTCACTGTACCAGAGATTAGGATTCAATCCTGACCTCAGGTGCTGCCTGTGTGGAGTTTGCCTGTTCTCCCTGTGACCATATCGATTTCCTCCAGGTTCCTCCAGTTTCCTGAAAGATGCACGGGTCTGTAAATTAATTGGCCTCTGTTAAGGGCCTGTCCCACTTCGATGATTTTAAGGCGACTGCCGGCGACTAGGCTGTCACTGACAGTTCGCCAGGGTGTGGCGGGCATGATCGTGAGGAGTCTTCCAAGAATCGTAATGGATCACATCGCGTCGCTGAGAAATCTGAGTGTAATTTCTCGTCGCCAGCTGGTTTGTCAGCAGGTATCGTTGCTTATTGCGGGCCCTGCCGCATGCTGTCCCCAGGTTTGATAGGTTCTCAGATGCATTTAGAAGCACATAATAGAAGCACATAATATTAAAATAAGAAAGTCATTTGAAGATACCATAAAATACTTGTGTTTAACTAATTTATTTACCGTCAGGACATTTGACAGGTAGATTGGAGACGACAGTTTGATGGTCAGGTAAGCATGGGAATTTTTGCGATGTTTATGGCCATCAGCGATTACATTTAAAGTAGGCTCCCAACCCAGATAGGCAACCCAGAAACCAGATATGCATCTCCCGTACATTTTCAAAGAATGCCCACACTACGCACAAAAATCCTTTTAACCACTTTTTAAATTAAATTTCTCAATACTGCTATTAGTAAACTGGAAGTAAATCCAGTTTATTCCTTGTTACCATGAAGCTTGGTTTTCAAGTAACCCAGGCAAGATGTTATATTTCAAAACTCTCAAGTACTTACCGACTTGTCAGTGGTTTCAGCGAAAATTAGGACGCCGGAGAAGCATTGACATGGTGGGAATTTTCGCGATGTTTCCGAAGACGGTGTAATCTCGACCTGACTCGGCATTGTCATGGTCATTGTCGTAAGGTAAAATATTTTTTTTGCGATCTGCTATGACTTTGACAGTCGTCGGCAGTCGTCTACAAAATCGTCTAAAAAACGCCTAAGTGGGACAGGCCCTTAAATTGTCCGTAATATGTAGAGATTGTATGATAAAATGGAATAACAGAGTACTATAAGGTAACTATGGAGTAACTAAAAGCCTCATAGATCCTTTCGATGGTATGGTGGTCAGTACCTGTGATGGACCAGGCAGCGTTCAGCACTTTTTGTAATCTTCATTCCTCAGCATTCAAGAAAGTATTTGTTGGCATACCAAATCTCCTCAGTCTTCCAGCATCTGTTGTCTCTTTTGTCACTCCAATCCTCGAAGTATGTTATTTTTCTCTTGTAAAAATGAAACTAGATGTTAGTTACAACATTGGCAGTACTGACATTCAGCCAACAAGTTTAGTCATTGTATTAATAACACAGGTATTCTTCAGAGATTTCTAAATTGTAATCATGGTTTTAAAGTTACTAGGATGGGCTTTTTTCAGTGTTTGATCACACCAAATGATGACTGGGGTGATGCCTGCCCATTGTGCATTTCTCCTGATATTAAATTCCATTGATCTGGATACTGGGAGGAAGTACAATAGGAGGCTAGCACTAAAGCATTTGTTTAGAATAAATTCTCTACCCTGGTGTTTAATCATTTTGAAATGAGCACTGGTACTCTGCAGAACTCCCAGACTCTGTGCAAGAACTCTTGATCTGAATATCTAATTAAGTCAGTGCGATCAATATCTGACAACTCAGTTCAAGTATGGAGTTACCACTGTCAGGTTAAATAGGTTGTCTTACATTTTAGTAGGAACATTTCTTGTAGATGTGCATTGTATTATTTTAGTTTGCAGCTTGTATAAATTCAATTTACAGAAACCTACATGTTCTGAAAAGAAAATTAGTCTAGTGAATTTACAATTAATTTGTTTGTCATGACAATATTTCAATACATCTCAAGCAAGCTCTTCTCAAGATTCTGTGAATTTATTCATTGAGTTGTTAAGCCACACTGATCAATTTTACTAAGATTCCTGTTTTTCATCAGAAAAATTTCGGTAGAATTGATCCAAGCACTATAAAATCTCCCGTGAGAAGTAAAGTGGGCCTGTTTTTCACTACCTATTGTCTCAGATTGAGCTCTGTTTCAAGTGCAAAATGCTGAAACATCACCTGACAAGGAATACAATCGATATAAACCCGATGAAAGGAACACAGTCATTTAATCTCTGTGGTGCTGCCCTGTCATTCAGTTACATCATGGATGATCTGTAACTCAGCTCCCATTTATTCTTGAAACTATTATCCAACAACTAAAATAATTCCCACTACTTTGGTGTCCTTAATGGATCAAAATGTCCCAAAATCTTTCTCAGAACTATTAACAAAAAAATCAAAATAGACATCCAGACACTTAAGGATTGTCAGTGGTAGTTTTTAAGAAGTGACTTGGAGAAAGAAAGGTGTAAAGGTTTAGTCAGAATCTTTCAGTGCTCTGAGGATAGGGCTCGGGAGATGGGAGTGGGGAGTGAATGGGTTCTAATAGAAGAGGGATTAACTTCCAGGGTAATGGGGAAGTTTTGAGGGGCAATAGCATCTTGAAAGGTTACTAAGTGGAGATTAGAGGAAATAAGGAGAAGCACCAACAGATGAACAGGGTGTCAGGGGTTATGAGGAGAAGGCAGTAGAATGATGTTAGGAGAAAGAGATAGATCAGCCGTGATTGAATGGTGGGGTAGACTTGATGGGCCAAATGGCCTAATTCTGCTCCCCTATCACTTATGACCTTAGAAACTCAAAAAAATGGATTGACGTTTAGAAATTGTTTTCAGTTTGTTTATCTGGAAGTCACTGCAGGTTACGAAGCATTAGGTGTTGGTATGAGTTACCACATTGTGGCTTGCATTTAGGCAACCTCAAATTTACATAAAGGAGAACACACAGGGTGGTCAGCAGTGCATCAGAATAGTCTGGTTTAGAGGGAACAGAAAACAAGCGTGGCAGAAATGAATTCATCTCAGGCCTGAAAGTTTCTAGCATTCACTCTTGTCTGGGCAATCAACAAACAATAATCTGCATTTCTAGCTTGTTAAGCATCAATAGACAATAGACAATAGACAATAGGTGCAGGAGGAGGCCATTCGGCCCTTCAAGGCAGCACCGCCATTCAATGTGATCATGGCTGATCATTCTCAATCAGTGCCCCGTTCCTGCCTTCTCCCCATACCCCCTGACTCCGCTATCCTTAAGAGCTCTATCTAGCTCTCGCTTGGATGCATTCAGAGAATTGGCCTCCATTGCCTTCTGAGGCAGAGAATTCCACAGATTCACAACTCTCTGACTGAAAAAGTTTTTCCTCATCTCCGTTCTAAATGGCCTACCACTTATTCTTAAACTGTGGCCCCTTGTTCTGGACTCCCCCAACATTGGGAACATGTTTCCTGCCTCTAACGTGTCCAACCCCTTAATAATCTTATACGTTTCGATAAGATCCCCTCTCATCCTTCTAAATTCCAGTGTATACAAGCCTAGTCGCTACAGTCTTTCAACAGACAGTCCCGCCATTCCAGGGATTAACCTAGTAAACCTACGGTGCACGCCCTCAATAGCAAGAATATCCTTCCTCAAATTTGGAGACCAAAACTGCACACTGTACTCCAGGTGCGGTCTCACTAGGGCCCTGTACAACCGCAGAAGGACCTCTTTGCTCCTATACTCAACTCCTCTTGTTATGAAGGCCAACATTCCATTGGCTTTCTTCACCGCCTGCTGTACCTGCATGCTTCCTTTCAGTGACTGATGCACTAGGACACCCAGATCTCGTTGTACGTCCCCTTTTCCTAACTTGATACCATTCAGATAGTACTCTGCCTTCCTATTCTTACCACCAAAGTGGATAACCTCACACTTATCCACATTAAACTGCATCTGCCTTGCATCCGCCCACTCACACAACCTGTCCAAGTCACCCTGCAACCTCATAGCATCTTCCTCACAGTTCACACGACCACCCAGCTTTGTATCATCTGCAAATTTGCTAATGGTACTTTTAATCCCTTCATCCAAGTCATTAATGTATATTGTAAATAGCTGCGGTCCCAGCACCGAGCCTTGCGGTACCCCACTGCCTGCCATTCTGAAAGGGATCCATTTATCCCCACTCTTTGCTTTCTGTCTGTCAACCAATTTTCTATCCATGTCAGTACCCTAGCTCCAATACCATGTGCTCTAATTTTGCCCACAAATCTCCTATGTAGAACCTTGTCGAAGGCTTTCTGAAAGTCAAGCATGATTTCCCCTTCGTAAATCCATGCCGACTATAAACGATCCTGTTACTACTATCCAAATGCTCCGCAATTTCGTCTAATATAATTGACTCCAGCATCTTCCCCACCACTGATGTCAGACTAACTGGTCAGCATCTTGTTAAGAATCTTGTTAAGACTAAACTTTAATATGGAGATTACGTTGTCATGTTCTGCATTACTGCACCATAGTCAATAGGTTTTATCTGAATGTAGCCTCTGAATCCATCTATATCTCTAGAAGTCTACAACTCTAAATATTAGGGTGGCATGGTAGTGCAGGTAGAGTTGCTGCCTTACAACGCCAGTGACCGGGATCGATCCTGACAATGGGTGCTGTCTGTATGGAGTTTGTACATTCTCCCCGTGAGTGCGTGAGTTTTCTCTGGATGCTCAGGTTTCTTCCCACATTCAAAGGTGTATTTCTTTGCAGGCTAATTGGCTCAGGTAAAATTGTCTCTGGTGTGTAGGATAATGCTGGTGTACAGGGATCACTGATCAGTACGAACTCGGTGGGCTGAAGGGCCTGTTTCTGGGCTGTATCTCTAATCTAAACTAAACTAAATCTTATTTAATTTGACTACATGGCCCTTGGGTATACAGTACCTAGAATTTCCTATGTAAGCTGAAGGCAGTTCCTTGTTCATGATGCGTCCTACATCACAGCAGTGAATACACTTCAAAGGTACTTTGAAGAACATTTTGAAACAAATCTTGAAAGTCACAACAGAACTGCCAGTCTTATTTTCTGCAGAATTTCCTTGGATCTGATATCATCCTCGATTGGAAAATCTGATATTATTTTACAAAGCCAAAGTTTTCTCCAACTGAACACGTTGCAATATATTGTAGAATGCTGCTGATAGACACAAAAACCTGCAGAATCTCAGCGGGTAAGGCAGCATCCCTGGAAAAAAGGAATAGGTGACGTTTTTGGTCATGATCCTTCTTCAGACATACCGAAGATAGACACAAAAAGCTGGAGTAACTGAGCAGATCAGGCAGCATCTCTGGAGAAAAGGCACTGAAGACAGACACAAAAAGCTGGGGTAACTCAACGGATCACCGAAAAAAGACACAAAAAGCTGGAGTAACTCAGAATTCTGCTACCTAGCTATTGACACCAGCTTTTTTTTAACCTATTCATCCAACCCTCCTTGATTCTCAGTTGCACTACAATTTATTTCAATGTCCTTGAGTACCCTCTAGTCATTTGTTATCCCTTCTTAATTTTACCTATCTCCGCTGTTACATCCATTAAAGATCTCAGCTCTACCCTCCACAAAACCTCCCTCATGTATCTTTAAGTCTTTATGGTTTTGGTAGAGTTTTGGCAACACCAAAGTCCTTTACAAGGACTAGGAGTCTACACATTTTTTTCTCTAATAAATGGATTAGTTTTTTTTAATAAAGTTAAATTTGCTCAAGAATTGTGACGTTAAATCCATCAGATTAATGTTTTGATATGTTTGAAAATATGTGACAAGCCAGCCCTTTAGTCTCTTGAAGATTTCAGCCAACAGAAGACATAGAATTTATACTACTAGAATTAAAAATGTATTCATTGCTGAATGCAAGATGCTTGAAACATGTGGAAAGGTAAATCAAGCTGAGCTTGGATTATTATTGATGTGACCCTATCAGTCGATGTCGATTTTTTACATCTGGCATCTGTTTCTGTACGAGTCAATTTATTTTGCAAGGTTGAATGTTTGTCAGTGTAGTGACCAAATCAGAAAACACACTGAATTAAATAAAATGCTTTATCTGAACTAAGGCAGGGCTCCATGACAAATAATGTACCTAATGATCAGAGTTTCATTTAAATAAACAAAATTATATTTGCCTGATGAGGAAAGGTACTTTGAAAAACATATTCACACAAGCATATATTTTTCCAGAAAATCATTGACCCTTCATTTACACAATTTAGCTGTTAATTTTCAAGATTCTGGGAGGAATTGGCTCAATTATGTTGAATTTAAAACTGAAAATTGAAATCAGAACCCAAAATTCGGTTCTGATTTGTACTCTTCATCTGTTGCGGAGTAAATTCATCCTTGTCTGCAAGACCAAGGTGGTGTACGAGTATTGTCTGCTGGTTGAACTCCCTCCCCGTACAATACTGTGATTAGAGCTGAAGGTGCAGCATGGGGCATCAGTCAAATCCCTTGTATGTGATCAGTATTAATAACCACATTTCCATGAAATGTTATGACCAAATATTAAAGATAGTTTGTTTGCAGCACACAAACTGATGTTCCAGTGACGTTACCAATACCCATGTATTGGTATAAGTTTATTATTATTCCATTTACAATAGACAATAGGTGCAGGAGTAGGCCATTCGGCCCTTTGGGCCAGCACCGCCATTCAATGTGATCATGGCTGATCATTCACAATCAGTACCCCGTTCCTGCCTTCTCCCCATAACCCCTGACTCTGCTATCTTGAAGAGCTATCTAGCTCTCTCTTGAAAGCATCCAGATAATTGGCCTCCACTGCCTTCTGAGGTAGAGAATTCCACAGATTTACAACTTTCTGACTGAAAAAGTTTTTCCTCATCTCCGTTCTAAATGGCCTACCCCTTATTCTTGAACTGTGGCCCCTGGTTCAGGAGTCCCCTGGTTCAGCATCCTCCTCACAGTTCACACTGCCACCCAGCTTTGTGTCATCCGTAAATTTGCTAGTATTAGTTTTAATCCCTTCATCTAAGTCATTAATGTATATTGTAAATAGCTGCGGTCCCAGCACCGAGCCTTGCGGTACCCCACTGGTCATTGCCTGCCATTCTGAAAGGGACCCGTTAATCCCTACTCTTTGTTTCCTGTTTGCCAACCAATTTTCTATCCATGTCAGCACCCTACCCCCAATACCATATGCTCTTATCTTGCCCAATAATTTCCGATGTGGGACCTTATCAAAGGCTTTCTGAAAGTCCAGGTACATTGCATCCACTGGCTCTCCCTTGTCCATTTTCCTAGTTACATCTTCAATAGATTCCAGAGGATTAGTCAAGCATGATTTCCCCTTCGTAAATCCATGCTGACTCGTAACGATCCTGTTACCGCTATCCAAATGTTCCGCAATTTCTTCTTTTATAATTGACTCCAGCATCTTCCCCACCACTGATGTCAGACTAACTGTTCTATAATTTCCCATTTTTTATCTTCCTCCTTTCCTAAAAAGTGGAATAACATTAACTACCCTCCAATCCACAGGAACTGATCATGAGTCTATAGAACATTGGAAAATGATCACCAATGCGTCCACGATTTCTAGAGCCACTTCCTTAAGTATCCTGGGATGCAGACCATCAGGCCCTGGGGATTTATCAGCCTTCAGTCCCATCAGTCTACCCAACACCATTTCCTGCCGAATGTAAATTTCCTTCAGTTCCTCCGTCACCCTAGGACCTCTGTCCACTAGTACATCTGGGAGATTGTTGGTGTCTTCCTTAGTGAAGACAGATCCAAAGTATTTGTTCAACTCGTCTGCCATTTCCTTGTTCCCCACAATAAATTCACCTGCTTCTGACTTCAAGGGACCCACATTTGTCTTAACTATTTTTTTCCTCTTCACGTACCTAAAGAAACTTTTACTATCCTCCTTTATATTCTTGTCTAGCTTACCTTCGTACCTCATCTTTTCTCCACGTATTGCCTTTTTATCATCTTTCCCCCCTGTATTGCCTTTTTACCAAGATAATTGAAAACATTTCTTGTTATCAGCCAAATCAAACTATACATAAGTACACTCAAGCCATACAAAAGTACAACAGGTTGTGCTAAGAAAAAAAAGACAAGAGTGCAAAATATAGTATTGCAGCAGACCAGAGTGCAGAATATAATATTGCAGCAACTGCAGAGAAAGAGCAGATTTTTTTAAAAATGCAACGCCTGCAAAGAGGTAGGTTGGGAGATTGGGACTACACCCTTAGCTTATGAGAGGACTGTTGAGTAGTCTGATAACATTGGGGAAGAAGCTGTTCCTGAATCTGGTGGTACATGCTTTCAAACTTTTGTATCTGCTGCCCATTGGAACTGTAAATCGAATCGATTGGGGATGAGGCAGGGATGGGTAGGAGGAAGTTAGTTTGTGTGATGGACTGGGCAACATCCACAATTCTCTGTATTTTTTTTACGATCGTGGGCATGGCTATTGTGAAACCTTGTGGTGATGCATATCAATTGATTATTAAGCAAAACTGCATGAGTAGTGGAAATATTAAACTAAATTAGCAAGTCACCAGTGGTGGATGATAATTCATTAGAACATTATTTGACAATATATGTTAATTTGAGGTAGGTAGACACAATATTCTGGAGTAACTCAACGGGACAGGCAGCATCTTTGGAGAGAAGGAGCGGATGATGTTTCGGGTCAAGACCCTTCTTCAGAATGATGTCAGGCGAGTGGGCGGTACAGAGAAAAATTGTAGTCGGAGACAGTAAGACTGGTCGGAGAACTGGGAAGGGGAGGGGATGGAGAGCGAGGGACAGCAAGGGCTACAAAGTTAGAGGTTAATATTCATACTGCTGGGGTGGGTAGGGGGAGGTTGGTTTGTGTGATTGACTGGGGAAAATCCACTCATCCACTACCTCAATCTGAGGTCGTTTTTGGCAAATATGTAGTATTAGAGAACCACTGTCAAAGATGTTTTAAATAGACAACAGACAATAGGTGCAGGAGGAGGCCATTCAGCCCTTCAAGCCAGCACCGCCATTCAATGTGATCATGGCTGGTCATTCTCAATCAGTACCCCGTTCCTGTCTTCTCCCCATACCCCCTGACTCCGCTATCCTTAAGAGCTCTATCTAGCTCTCTCTTGAATGCATTCAGAGAATTGGCCTCCACTGCCTTCTGAGGCAGAGAATTCCACAGATTCACAACTCTCTGAATGATAAAGTTTTTCCTCATCTCAGTTCTAAATGGCCTACCCCTTATTCTTAAACTGTGGCCCCTTGTTCTGGACTCCCCCAACATTGGGAACATGTTTCCTGCCTCTAACGTGTCCAACCCCTTAATAATCTTATACGTTTCGATAAGATCCCCTCTCATCCTTCAAAATTCCAGTGTATACAAGCCTAGTCGCTCCGGTCTTTCAACATATGACAGTCCCGCCATTCCGGGAATTAACCTATTAAACCTACGCTGCACGCCCTCAATAGCAAGAATATCCTTCCTCAAATTTGGAGACCAAAACTGCACACAGTACTCCAGGTGCGGTCTCACTAGGGCCCTGTACAACTGTAGAAGGACCTCTTTGCTCCTATACTCAACTCCCCTTGTTATGAAGGCCAACATTCCATTGGCTTTCTTCACTGCCTGCTGTACATGCATGCTAACTTTAAGTGACTGATGAACAAGGACACCCAGATCTCTTTGTACTTCCCCATTTCCTATCTTGACACCATTCAGATAATACTCTGCCTTCCTATTCTTACCACCAAAGTGGATAACCTCACACTTATCCACATTAAACTGCATCTGCCATGCATCCGCCCACTCACACATCCTGTCCAAGTCACCCTGCAACCTCATAGAATCTTCCTCACAGTTCACACTATCACCCAGCTTTGTATCATCTGCAAATTTGCTAATGGTACTATTAATCCCTTCATCCAAGTCATTAATGTATATTGTAAATAGCTGCGGTCTCAGCACCGAGCCTTGCGGTACCCCACTAGTTACTGCCTGCCATTCTGAAAGGGACCCATTTATCCCCACTCTTTGCTTTCTGTCTCAACCAATTTTCTATCCATATCAGTACCCTACCTCCAATACCATGTGCTCTAATTTATTCTATTGATTATCCTTTCAAAGCTATATATAATAATGTTAAACTGTAACTTAAATATTTGCATTTTTATACGTAACATTCCAAAACATATAATTTATTTCATTTGGAAAGGTTTATTTTTGCCAGGACCTCTTTTGATTAACTCTAGAACTAAGCCAAATTTTCTGTTGAACTAACGGACTTTATTTTTGCTTTTTTTCATTATACTTTGTGAATTACTTAGATGTTATAAAGGAATTAGGCGCAGGGATTTGATACTTCACTCAATTTAAAAATAATTTACACAAGGTTCTCACTCTTAAAATCTTATTACAGAAACTACAGTAATTGCAATGCACTTCATTGATCAGCTAATGTATCAGTTTAGTTATGTTCTGCAGTTTTGGAAGCTATCTCCCATTTGTTTACTTGCTCATTGTGGAGCATTTTTATAAACAAGCTATAATTCAGGAAAAAAATCTATATTGTTCCTGTAATGAGAGAGGGGAAATTGAATAGAGAATGGAAAGAAATAAAATAGCATTTACCAAGCACATTTTCACAGAACGAATTTTAAAATTAACTCCATGCTACCCCAGAATAGTTAGATCCGTTTTTAACATTTTTGCTTTGTATTTTGATTTCCAGATGGGTGGGAAAAGTTAAAAATGTGTTTGGACAATACAAGTCCAAGTGAGTGCAGCCCCACCAAGTCTGGTGAGTCATACAGAGATATCATGGCAGATTTTGTGCTTACGGACCATTTACTCACCCAGATAGACACAAAAAGCTGGAATAACTCAGCGGGACAAACCTGAAGAAGGGTCTCGACCCGAAACGTCACCCATTCCTTCTCTCCAGAGATGCTGCCTGTCCTGCTGATTACTCCAGCTTTTTGTGTCTATCTTCGGATTAAACCAGCATCTGCAGTTCCTTCCTACACATTTACTCATGCAGTAGTCTCTCTTCTTCGTGGCCAAAGACTGAATAATTTTGGCATCAATTATAGACAACAACTGAACATCCACAGGTCGTTGAGGCAGAGAATCCCAAACATCTCCAATACTCTGCATAAATCAATTCATTCCTAAATGCTTGATTCCTTATCCTCATCTAATTTGTTCACATGGAAATCTTCCACATCCATAGTGAATCTCGGCTACACAGATTCCATGGCAACTAGATTATTTTGGTACAGAAATCAAAACTACACAATATTTCACAAGAATTCCACAATTTTCTTGTTCTTGCATGCTTAGCCCCTTAAAACAAAGGTCAATGTAAAGTAGCATCAATAAGTTTTTTCATATTACCATTCTTTTAGGCAAGATATTACTTTGTGAAGAAAGTCAACAATTAACTAAACATCAGTCCGATATAGAAACATAGAAACATATAAAATTAGGTGCAGGAGTCTTATTCACCCAGTTCATAAAATAACTCCGCTTGCTTCACTGTACCAATGTTTTGTGAATCAGTTTCCCTTGTGCAATAACATTTACCAGTTTCTCACCACTTTATATCTTTCTATTCTTTCTCCCAACATGCAATTCACATTTTTCCTCCATCAGCCACCTTCTCAAATAATCCATGTATTGTTTTTGCTAGTTCCTCAGGTTCACTTCATCACCAGCTTTGCCAACTGACTCTGTCATTGCTATAATTTGTGAATGACTAAGGCTCAAGACTGGTGCCAGTGAAGCTTCAGTCACCTTGAGACCATAACCTCATCTGCACATAATAAGTAACTTCCACTCAAAGAACTCTTCACTTCCAATCAATATTTTTTGCGGTGTTCTCCTTTGTAATTCAGATAAAAGTGCAAATGATTCATGCAAATCAAATTTCACAAATCAATGAATTAACTAACAAATCTGTCATGATGGTTGAATTATAATTTCTCTTACACTTTCATCAGAATGTACGTGAGAAGAACATGTTTTTAATATAATGTCGTGAGATTTGTTCTGCTCACTTGAGAGGTCAGAAAGAGCATCAGTTTTCTGAGAAATAGTACCTCCTGAAATATGCCATTCTTGTAGTAATGTACTGAGGCATCAACTGGGTCCTGGGGTAGGCATGAAACCACAACTATATATCTTAGAGCTGAGAGACCACCACTAAGATGAAGCTGTCAACATATCATCTGAATAACTGCTTGACATTTAACGTGTAGGTTAGGGTGACAGGGAAGCGAAAGAAAACAATATAACATTTCATTTTTTAAGTGAAAATCTCCTTTAATTAAATCCCTCCACGAAAACAAAATGGTTAACTTTCCATTTAAATGATGGAGATGTTTTATTATTCAGATATAACTAGGCAAAAATTTACTTCCTATTCAAGCAGTTATTATGCGGATATTATTAGGATTTTTTTGTTGTTCCAAGGATATAATCAACTGTTATGCAAAGTTCTTGTTGTACCTCGACACCAATATTCCAATACCTGTTCACGTGAGATTTGTTTATGACTGTTTATCTGTGATTGGGATGGGTGGAGTCAAACTGATCTGGAACAGTTAATGGTTGTTCAGTAATTATCTTGGATCAAGGTGTGTGGAAAATACAGTAGACATCAATTACTGAGAGAAAATATCAGAGCTTGCTGCTTGTAGAATAATTAAACTGATGTGTTCAGAAACTGGAATTTTTCATGCTGGGGAAATGTTTGGTTTTGCTTGTTTTCAGAGTTAAAGGTTGTTTCTGCTCAGAATATCCTGAAACAGCAGGGCAAGGGAGATGCAGCAGTAAGGCGACAGAAAACAAAAGTCTTGATGTATTCCATGAACAACTGACAGTTGGTTAGAAGCTGGGCTCTTAACTGTCTCTCTACGCCTTGACAATTAAAATTCACAAACAGCAGGGACTAGCAATGTTGAAAAGCCATGGAAGAGCAGAATCATAACATCATGGTTGAGACATCCTCACATGCCGGGATAATGAAACCAAGAGGAGGATGGAAATTGTGTTAACAGAGACTAATCCGTCATGACTTTGCTTAAATTATGTGTTTCATACTTCGTGTTAACAATTTTAAAAATAGAAGTGTTCTGCAATCTACTATCCTTTAAATACTCAACATCAAACTTCATGTGCTGTGACTTAACCTTGTTAAACAGTATGAGTCACATTAGTCGCTTTACTATTCAGAATTTTTTGATTTGAGTCATACAATTTTTTAGTAAGGACTCAAATCCAGGGATTGCATAATTGCTGAGGTGCATCTTAAATATTGAATTGAGCTCCCCTAAAATATTCGGTATTCCACACTAAGATGCAAAAGATAGAGATTTAATATATTTGGTAACTACTAATGACAAATATCACCTCCTTGTTAACCTAGATTTTAAAAAAAAATGTTTTTACATGATGTTGGCTTTGCTTGCAGGATCTGTATATATTGTCCTTGAGAAAGTTGTCCTTGAGAAAGTAATGGGGCACAATCTTCTTGAACCATTGTAATTCCAAAATGTACTGGAGTTCAGGCCCATTTACAATGGAAGACCCATGATGTATACTTTGGGAGGTGCTTTTGAATAAACCTGCTGGGTTGCTGATAAACATATTTCAGAAGGTACACACTGTAGACATCGTATACTTGTGAAGAGGGGTGTAGAGGGGAAGGGCAAGGATCATCATTTATGATGCTTACCTGTTCATCAAGAGCAGGATGTCCTTTCATAAGAGGTTAAATAGATTGGGTCAGTAGCTTTGGAGTTGAGAAGACCGAAGGATGATTTTATTGAGGTACATAAGATCTTGAAGGGGTATATGTTCAGATGTTTTCACTACAGTAATCTTAAAGTGGTTTTTATGTGGGAGAGTCTCAAACAAGGGACCTAATTACAACAAAAAAGCTTTTCACCATACCTCGGTACACGTAAAAATAAACTAAACTAAAGTAAACAAGGTAAAGAGATGATCATTTAAAATGGAAGTGCATAAATGAAGGTGAGTCTCTGGAATTCACTGCTTCAGAGGGTTATGGAAGATAGATCATTGGAGGTATTTAACATGGAAATAGAGGAATTTTAGAAACATGAGGGGACTAAGAGCTGTGGAGAATTGGCACAGAAGAGTTCAGTCCAGTATAAATCAGTCATGCTTGCATTGAATATCTGGAGAGGCTTCAGGGGTTAGGTGACCTACTCTTGCTCCTATTTTTTTGTGTTCTTTGTCCTGTATCATTTATTTATTTTAAATTATTCTGTGAGTGGCAGTCACTTCAACAACTTGACGGCCTTCCATCAAGCTCCTGACATGATGGAAAGACTTTAAGAAGTTGGTGCAATTAACATTTTGGGATGCTAAGCTTTTGATGTACTCTGTTGGTCTGTGTTAACCAAATGAAGATTTAGGTGTGTGTGGGGTTGACATTTCCCTCATTTTCTGTTAAAAAAGTTAGGATGTTAGAGACCAGAATTTTGTTACTCGACAGGTAATTAAATATATTTCTAGTAACCCCTGCATCCTCTCTCCCCCCCCCCCCCAACCCCCACCACGCCTGCACCCTAGCCATCCTACCAGTTCCAATGTTTGCATCCCTGCATCCCTCTTGCTACCACCTCTTCCCCAGCCAACAATAGGCCATAATGGGCTCCACCCTTCCTTGCTCATCTGTTGCTGGCCCTGATTTGTTCCGGCCTTTTCCTGCCTCTTGTTTCTCCCCTCCCCCTCTCCCCCTCCCCCTTCCTTTGTCCAAAGAAGGGTTCCGAACCAAAAGGTCACCCATCCTTTTTCTCCTGAGACGCTGCCTGACCCGTTGAGTTAGTCCAGCACTTTGTGTCTAACTTCAATATAATTTATGTTCCTTTTCTAGGCATTCTTGATATCTAGCTAGCATCAAAGAATAGGCCCACTTACAAATGCAAATCAGAAGTAGAAAGCTGGTTTCAGATTCCCTCCTGGAAATTGATCAAAGACTAAATAAAGAATAGGCCAAAACTTTGCTCTGGCTGAACTAACACTTGTGTGTTGTACCCACAGCACACATTCCGCAAATCCAAGGTGGTGAGGCTGAGCTCTTAAATCCATCCATTCAGGGCTTCAGTAGCCTATGCTTAAACCCCTTTCCATTCTATGTTGGTCACTTGTCCATGTTTGGCCCCTCAATAATTATAGATCTATTTCTAGATGAATCTTGATTAATTGAATCTGTAATACAGAAGGAAAAAAAACACGTATCAATAACAGTGATGATAAAACCATTAAATTGTCAGAAAAGCCCATCTGGTTCACAGATATCTTTTGGGGAAAATAAATCTCCATCACTATCTTACCTAGTCTATCAGTGTGCCCAGACAGGCAGCAGCATTGACTGTAAATTAAATGCTGAAAATGCCCAGAGACATTCAGTTTTAGCAAATAAATGGCAGCTTCATCAGTGATGGCCACATCTCATAAATGATTAAAACAAAAGCGAATAGGTGGTGATATGACATTGAGATCGAAAGCCAACTTTCTGTCAAGTTTGATCTTCCGGATCAACACTGCACACTGGGCCCTGACAGTTAGACCTTGAAAACAGGCTACAACAAAATTTAAACTGTAGTTTAAATATAATTTAAATAAGTTCAGAGCAATATGCAGTGTGGGTGGATGAACAGATGATTTGTCATTGGCAGAGAAACATCTCACTTGCCGGGCGAGACTAGACACCAGTGAATCATAAGTGGAAATTGAGGATGATGTGATTCACCTTTAACCTTAAGTAAACATTCCAGGATTAGTATTTCTGAATCTTTAAACTGCCTGCATATTGCTCTGGACTTAAGTTTAAAAAAAGTTATATATATATATATGTTATATGTTATATAAGTTATATATATATATATATTATATATTTTATTCACACTGCAACCACCAGAACCAGGATATATAACATATATATATATATATATATATATGTTATATATCCTGGTTCTGGTGGTTGCAGTGTGAATAAAATGTCTGGTCACAGCTACATGGTGAATTTGAATGGGTGAATGCACATGAATCTCCCCAAATTCCCTTTCTGTAAATTTAATGAAGGGAAACAGACAATGTTGTTGCTAAGATGACAAATGGAGAGAGAGCGAGAGAGAGAGAGAGAGAGAGGGGGGGGGAGAGAGAGAGAGAGAGAGAGAGAGAGAGAGAGAGAGAGAGAGAGAGAGAGAGAGAGAGAGAGAGAGAGAGAGAGAGAGAGAGAGAGAGAGAGAGAGAGAGAGAGAGAGAGAGAGAGAGAGAGAGAGAGAGAGAGAGAGAGAGAGAGAGAGAGAGAGAGAGAGAGAGAGAGAGAGAGAGAGAGAGAGAGAGAGAGAGAGAGAGAGAGAGAGAGAGAGAGAGAGAGGAGAGAGAGAGAGAGAGAGAGAGAGAGAGAGAGAGAGAGAGAGAGAGGTCGTGTTTTTCTCTGCTCCGGCGACTGAGAAGTTTTGAAGCAACCTTTCAAGGTTCTTGTCGAAGGAGGAGGAACAGTTGCAGTGAGATTTCATAGTTTGACCGAACGTCGGACTGTGGAAACTTTCCTTTGTTTAAGGATTTCTCCATTTCGTGTGGAATTCCTGAGTTCCTCTGCACCGCGGTGGGAGCAGCCGTGGCTGGCGGATTGCCAAGAGTGCCTGGAGATCGTGGGTAGGAATGATTTCGGTGTCTTTGACATTTATAGCACCGACTCTCTGCCCCAATACCGTTTTGCACAGTGCTGTTGCCTGGGCTTAACGTGAAGAGGGTATCTTTTGCTTCTGTCAGGGCTTTGAAGAGCCTTCCAAAAGCTGCTCTGGACTGTGGAGGTGAGCTTGGGGACTTTCCTTTCTCTGGCTGGAGGAAACTGCTACTGCTGCTCATTCAGACTGTGACTGTCTCTGAGGATCGCTTTTGAGCTGAGGTGCTGCTGTCCCTGGAGCTGAGGTGTGCCACTGTCATGAAGGCGGGGGCTCGGCCTAAGGTTCAGAGCTACGCAGTGGCGGCTTCGACGGCGGCCTCGAGGCCACTCGTGGATGAGCCTCATGTTGACTTGGACTGGGATATTTACGGGATCTCGGTTCAAACCGGGTTCACGTGGAGCAGGGCTGCAATTGCAAAGGGCTTGCATGATCTGTTCAAGAGGGATGTCATTGCCTCTTCCGAGAGTGCAGGAGGGAAGGTTCAGTTGATACTGAAGTCCCGGAAGGATGTGGCCCAAGTGTTGGAGAAGGGGCTCACGGTGGAGGGGGTCCATCTACAGGTGGAACCGTGGGTGTCCAATGTAAAATCGGTTCTCCTACGGAATTGTCCCACGTTTCTCCGGGATGCAAAAATCCTTCCACACTTGATGAAGATTGGGGAGGTGCGGTCTAAGCTTACTAGGCTCATGCACCCCGGGAATGACCCGTATGAGAAAGGGGTGCTGAGCTTCAAGAGGCGCGTGTTTATGAAGGTGGAAGTGGGGTTGGGTGCTGAGGGGAGTTTCGCTGTGGAGCATAAGGGTCTCTCTAATCGCGTGTACTGGAGCTGGGGAGAGGCACAGTGTCACGCGTGCAAGGAGTTTGGACATCTCCGTAGAGAGTGTCCCAGGAGCCGGGCCACTGCGAGAAATTCTAACGCAGGGGCCCAGGAATGCAGTGCTGGCCCATCCGGGGCGGCCCTCCAAGCCTCGGTGGCCCGGGGTGGAACTGCTGACTCGGCTGGGGCTGCTGACTCCGTCTCGGTAACCCGGGACGGCACTGCCAACCCATCAGAGGCTGCAAGTACCACCTTGGTGACCCGGAGCAGTGAGGGCCCCCCCCCCCCATACCCTGAACCTGTGGAGGTGGTAGATGGCAAGGCGCAGGGGAAGGGTGAAGGGGGGGAGGGAGGTTGGGTGACGCAGAAGGGGAAGATTAAGAATAAGGATAAGAAGAAGGATAAGCCCCTCCAAGGGAATCAATCAATAGCAGATGGGCTCCTGCCCAGTGGGCCCAGTGAAGTCCAGGGCGCACCTGGTTTGGCTCAGCAAGGAGCTGAGGTGAACCGGAAGGGGGCAGGTGGGAGCAAACATGGGAGTAGAAAGGGGGCAACGGGTGGTGCGGAGGTGGAGGACCCTTCCTCTATGGAGGTCACCGCACCTCCCATAGCCACCGGGACAAAAAGAAGGCTGTCGGAAAGCGAGGAAGAGCATGAGCGTGGGCCCAAATTAAGGGGGACGGCTATTTCGAGACCTTCCACCCCTGTCGAGAGCGGTGACCACGGACTGGTGACTTGTGGGCCGGAGGATGAGCCTCTGTTTCAGGGACCTTCTGCAGGTGTTACCAGACCAGTTACTGGGATCGCCTCCCCTGAAACCGTGTCCTCTGGGTTGGTGGCGGCCCCCCTCGTCTCTGGGGCCTTCCGTGGAAGTCATCTCATCGGGTAGCGGGGTTGATGCCCCTGGGAGTGTGTCCGCTGGGTCGGAGGAGGTCCCCTCGTTTCAGGGGCCTTCTGAGGGTGATGGCACGCCGGTCGATGGGTTTGACTCCCCTGGAAATGTGCTCCCTGGGATGGGGGATGAGCAGAGTCAGCCTGAGGGGGGAGGAGCGGGAGATCAAACGTACCACTCTGAGCTCTGTATTAGAACCAGTGGAAGTGATGAGGGGAGTGATGCCTCATCGGTTGAGGTAGTAGGGGAGACTCCAAGAACACCTGGGACCCCGGGGGTGCCTGCTGTTTTTTTCTTCCCCAGACCCAGAGGTGGGGTGTGATGGGAGAGTGCAGGAGCCTAGCCTTTTACCGGACAGCTTGTTGCTGTCAGAGGCATCGGGACCCTCCCTCGGCATTGATCCTGGGGGTGGTGTCATGCCGGAGGAGGGGGAGAGCGATGGGCTCGGCCTGTGCAGTGGGGTGGGTGAGCTTTCAGCAAGCTGTAGTCCCACGGACTCTGACACTGGCCTTGAGCGATGTGCAGAGGAGGCTGCTGCTCCAGGTGTGAGTGGGTTGGCGGGGCGCCCAGACTTCAGGGCTGTGTTTAACGCAACCCTTATCCGTGAGATTCAGGACTTTCTCAAAACATCTAAAAGTCACAAGACTAAAGTTGAAACAGCGAAGAGGCGGTGGGGAGAGCTGCCAGGATTTATTGAGGATCTTGATAGCATCCTTGGCAGCAAGGATAGTGATATTACTGCGTCTGTGAGGCATCAGCTTGGGGATTTCTCAAAGTTCCTCAAGGAGGATGGTTCTGTGATCAAGAGCAATGTGAGGAAATAATTCCAACGTGTTTGCAAATTCACAGTAGTTACATTAAATTTAAATGGCAGTAGAGCGAGCTTTCGCAGATTTCAGCATTTACAAGTCTTGAGAGAGGGGAAATACGCGGTGTGTTTTCTGCAAGAGACGCACACTGTTGTCGGTGACGAACCCACCTGGCGACTGGAGTGGGAAGGGGGGGTTTACATGAGCCACCTCAGCACAAACTCGAGCGGGGTGGCTTTTCTGTTGGCCCCGACTTTTCAGCCAGAGATCCTGAAGGTGCAGGAAGTGGTGCCAGGTCGTTTGTTCTATCTGGCTGTGAGTCTGGATGGCATGCCGTTGCATTTTATTAACGTGTATGCCCCCAGCAGTGGCACGATGCAGGCCTGCCTACTTCAGGAGGTGACTGCTCTGTTGAGCACTATTGAAAGAGGAGAGTGTGTCTTTCTGGGGGGAGATTTCAACTGCACACTTGAGGTGCGAGATCGTTCTGGTACTCAGTGTGCCCCTGCTGTAGCAAAGAAACTGAGAGGCTTGCTTGATTCCTTTGAGCTAGTGGATGCATGGCGGAACCTCCACCCTGACTCAAACGCATTCTCGCGGAGGTCTGAGGGGGGTGGTTCCCGCATTGATCGAATGTATATCTCCGGTGCGTTTGTCTCCCGTGTCTCAGCGGCCTCAATGCGGCTGGTGCCGTGCTCGGACTACTGTCTGGTGCGCATGGACTTCAATCCGGGGCGCACGCGGGCTGGGTCTGCTTACTGGCACTTCAATAACAAGCTGCTGGAGGATCGGTGTTTCCGGGAGTCATTCAGACGGAGTTGGGTGAAGTGGAGAGAGAGGCAGGGGAGCTTTTCTTCACTTAGGCAGTGGTGGGATGTGGGGAAAGCTCACATCCGCCTCTTTTGTAAGGAATATACGTGGGGGTCGACCGGAAGGCGGGACTCAGCGGTTGAGAGGCTCGAGAGGGAGCTATCGGGGGCGGAGTCTCGCCTGGGTCGGATTGGTGAGGACTCCTGTGAATGGGGAGAGTTTCAGGGGAAGAAGGAAGCCTTGAGGAACCTGCTGCTTGAGCGGTCCCGAGGAGCTTACGTGAGGTCGCGGGTCCAAATGCTGCACGATTTGGACCGAGCGTCACCTTTCTTTTTCTCTCTGGAGAAGGGGCGGGGAGCCCGCAAACAGCTCGTAGAGCTGCTCGCGGATGATGGCTCCTCTGTCACAGATCCAGAGAGGATCAGTGCTTTAGTCCGGTCCTTTTATGGGACCCTGTTCTCCGCAGATGGTTGCAGCGGGGAGGCTCAGCGGGTCCTGTGGGAGGGTCTACCGACTGTAGATAGGGAAGTGTCCGATCTTCTGGATGACTCCTTATCACTGGAGGAGTTGACACATGCCCTGCACCAGCTCAGGAGGGGCAAGTCCCCTGGGCTGGATGGGTTGACGGTAGAATTTGTTAGAGCCTTCTGGGATGTCCTGGGGGATGATTATCTGAAGGTTCTGGGGGAGAGCCTGGCGACCGGGGAGATGCCCCTCTCGTGGCGCAGAGCAGTCGTTGTCCTGCTGCCCAAGAAGGGTGAACTCCGCCTGTTGAAGAACTGGCGCCCGGTCTCTCTCCTCTGTACAGAGTACAAAATCTTTGCACGGGCGATGGCAAATCGCCTAGGCTCTGTGCTGTCTCAACTGATTCACCCTGACCAGTCCTATACAGTCCCTGGTCGGTCCATTCAGGATAACATCCACCTGGTTAGGGACCTGATTTATCTATCTCAGGGCACTGGTCAGTCAGTAGCCTTCCTGTCTCTTGATCAGGAGAAGGCTTTTGACAGGGTAGACCACGACTACCTACTCGGGACGCTGCAAGCGTTCGGATTTGGACCGCATTTTGTAGCCAGGGTCCGGCTCTTGTACGCTGCAGCGGAGTGTCTTGTGAAGGTTAATGGGGTGTTGTTGGCTCCCATTCATTTTGGGAGGGGGGTTCGTCAGGGGTGCCCCATGTCCGGTCAGTTGTACTCGGTCTGTGTAGAGCCATTCCTGTGTCTTCTTCGGAGGAAGCTGACAGGCCTGGCTCTACCAGGTCCGGGGGTGGAAGTGGTTCTTTCAGCCTATGCCGATGATGTGCTCCTTACGTTCACTGACCCTGGTGACCTGCGGAGGATGCGTGAATGCCAGAGGACTTTCTCGGCTGCATCATCCGCCAGGATTAATTGGAGTAAATGCTCTGGACTATTAGTGGGTCAGTGGCAGGTGGACTCCCTGCCGGAGGAGATGGCGATGTATGCGTGGAGCACCACGCACCTCCTCTATCTGGGGGTGTACCTGAGTCCCACTGAGGATGCCTGGCCGGCGAACTGGCAGGAGCTGGAGATGAAAATCGTCGCCCGGCTGGGACGCTGGTCAGGCCTGCTTGGAGTCCTTTCCTTTCAGGGGAGGGTGCTGGTCATAAACCAGCTGGTGGCCTCCATGTTGTGGTACCGGCTGGCTACTCTTGTCCCGCCCTCCATCTTTGCAACTACTTTACAGAAGAAGCTGGTGGACTTCTTCTGGGGAAATAGGAAGCATTGGGTTACCGCAGCAGTCCTGAGTCTCCCGTTGGAGGAGGGCGGCCAGTCCTTGGTATGCGTGCGTACCCAGGTGGCGGCTCTCCGTCTCAGGACTCTGCGGAGGTATATGTACACGGAGAACCCCCCCAGGTGGCACGCTCTGGCCACGTATTTTTTTCGTCGGGGTTGTTGCCTACGGGGGGTTTCGCGGCTGCCGGTGGCGGGCATCAGTCGACCCGCCTTACGGGGTCTGCCTAGTTTCTATCAGGACGTGCTTAGAGTGAGGAATTTGGTTGTTTTCAGCCGACGTGTTGCTCCACAAAGGGAGGGGGACGTTGTGGCTGCGGGAGCAGCTGGTCCTCACCCTGTCATGGCGGGTGTCGAGGAGAGGCGTGTGCCTAGAGTAGTTCTGACTGAGCTTACCCCCGCTCCGTCAGATTTGCTCATCGGGCCTAGGCTCCGGGATCTCTCCCGGGCGCCGGCTCCGCACAACTTGAGCCGCCTTTCCGAGATGCCCAGCGTGCTGTTTCGTGATGCGAAGAGACGCACACTGTACAGAATGCTCCTGCACATTCTACACCTCCTTGTTTTCGTACACCGCCCTGATACATCTTGGCGGTCTGTGTTACCACCTGAAGACGGGGACGGTCCTCAGTGGGGGGCTCTCTATAAGGGAGTTGTTCCCCTTTACATCGGGGACCTGGGGTGGAGAGTGTTGCACAGAGCGGTGGTGTGTAATAAACTGTTGAGCCGGTTCACGGGCTCGCCGACCGCCTGTATTTTCTGCGGTGACGAAGAGACCGTGTTCCACGTCTATATGGAATGTGAGAGGTTACTGCCCCTGTACCAATATCTGAAGGGGTTGTTCCTCAAGTTCTGGTTACACTTTAGTCCTACGATTCTAGTGTTTGGACACAAGGCAGGGGGTGGGGAGGGTCTTTCAGGGGGGTGGGACCTCCCTGTCGGTTTGCTCTTGGGCCTGGCCAAGTTGGCCATTCGCGGGTCCAGGCAGCGGGCGGTCGATGGTCTTGCCAGAGTCGGCTGCCTTCCCCTTTTCCGGGCCTACGTCCGTGCGCGCGTGACCCTAGAGAGGGAACACGCGGAGACCACGGGGACTATGGAGGCCTTCCGTGGGCGCTGGTCACCGCGGGGGGTTGAGAGCATTGTAAATAATGAAGGCAACATTGTATTATAATGACTATTTGATGACTTGTAACCCTTGAATGTGGTTTTGATGTGATGTATCATGTGAATGTGCTGAATAAAGTCTTTGAAAATGAAAAAAAAAAAAAAAAAAAAAAAAAAAAAAAGAGAGAGAGAGAGAGAGAGAGAGAGAGAGAGAGAGAGAGAGAGAGAGAGAGAGAGAGAGAGAGAGAGAGAGAGAGAGAGAGAGAGAGAGAGAGAGAGAGAGAGAGAGAGAGAGAGAGAGAGAGAGAGAGAGAAAGAGAGAGAGAAAAACATGAAATTGGTAATATTGCTGTTAAATCCTTCAATAAGTTTCAAAGCATAAATAAGGGAGGTGAAACGTGAAAGTTTATTATAAAGTCAAATGCAAGAGAGATTAAGTGACTGAAAGATGATTGAGCAAAAACCACCCTTTTTCACTTCCGTTATCTCTCCTCTTTACCTTTAAAATTTCTGCGTCTCATTGCATCCATTTTTTTCTCTCCCTTTCTACCCTGCCCCAACTCCACTCGGTTTCTTTCTCCACAGATGCAGCCTGATCTAATATTTGTAGCATTTCCTAGTTTTATTTGTAATATCCAGCAGTGCTTTGCTTCTATAAATACACAGAACACTTCAATGTCTTATTGTCAGCTGGAGAGGGGAGGTAGAAGGTTTTGTGATGGTTGTTTAATAAAGCCCTTTTCTTCACTGTAAGCCTGCCATTGTGGCTTTTCACAATATATATTTCACTGTTTAAGAAAACATTTTTGAAGCCAGAATGGTGATATAAAAAATGAGAGAAGATGTACAACGGAATGACTCTTTGATCTGGCACATGTTAAATATGTGATGCCAGAATGACCTGGAGTTTCTTTTTTGGTTCCATCACGTCTATTGATTTCCTAAGTGCCTAAAAAAATCTATCAATGTCATCCTAGGGTACATGCTACCCAATACAGCTTTCTTGGTATGCACCTTTTTTTAAATTTCAAAAATATATGCTATTTATTAAAAAAATGCACAGGAGGTGCAATAAGTAAAATATTCATTGTATCGTATATTATAATGCATCGATGTCCCTCAAGTGTTCTCAAACAATCCACTGATTAAGTTATTATTAATTTCAAAATAAATTTTATTCATAAAAATATATACAAGAAATACAGAATAGTAAAAAGTTCCTTTATATTCATGCTGTCTTTTAACCACTGTTTCAAAGGTTTATACTAAAGAAAGGAAACTAGTTTGTCCTTAGGCTACAGTAGGAATCTGAAAAGGCATTTGCTTATACTGCAGACTTCCTCAAATTGTAGGTATCTTCAAAATGTCCAATCCTTCCAGAATTCTCAAAGGCAAACCCCTGCCAGCAGCTTCTGATTATAGCCCTGCAGAGATGTTATGATTCTTTGCACAAATAACATGCCCCCAAGTAAATGCTGCTCTTCATCAGCCTCATTATTTCCACTGGGTTTCTGGGAACTCTCCTGCCCACTCCGATCTCTTCTGCATACATTCAGTTGCAATCTCCTCAGCTGCCGGAAGAACATTGGTTCCATGTTCCCCTGTAAGAGCTAGCAACACAGATTGCATTTGCTGTTCTAGATACTGAAGACAATGAAAAATTGCGACACATCAAGAAGAAACATTTAACTGAAATCTGCAAAGTCAGTCTCAGCAATGTGTTACTCAGGGAAAGCTGACATGGCTGATCCTGGGAACTTTCCAATTGAGCTATTTGCTTTTTGTTTGAGGATTCCTTGCAGGATGCCACAGCAAGCAAGCACTTACGAATGTCAGCCCAATTTAGCAAAGCTAGAGTGCAATTGGACATACTGAGTATAGTCATAGCAGAATTAAAACCTGAAAAGAGACTTAGAAAGTGGGTTAACATTGTCTTCAAAAGGGAGGGCACGAAAACTACTTGTGTGAATAGTTTGGTGTGCACAGGTGACAGCAGGAAGAATGGGGGTCAACAATATGTAATATAATGGGTTCACAGCTAACCATCCAATAGCATTTTGAAGTATCCATTACAGGCAATGATTTGTGACCTCCTCTTCTGTAATGTGGACTCCTTTCAAGACATCACTATTAACGTCCCCAGCATCTATACTTTTCTCCGTGGTAAATATTCATCTCATGTGGCTCCAAACATAGATGATCTTGTTAATCTTCAAGTGGTCCTCTCTCTCCCTAGTTACTCCTTTGCCTTTAATAGACATGTAGAATCTCATTTACCTTATCTTCCATAGCTGTCTCGTGTCTCCTTTGTGCCTTCAGGATTTCCCTCTTCACCATACACAAAAGCAGCCACAGACACCACATTTGCTTTTGACTATGGCAAAACATTCCAGTGTATTTGAGCACAGGCTTAGAAATACTTGCAGTTAATTGTAAGCAATTGGTTTAGAATGATGAAGGATTAGACTAGGTAACAATGGTGATTAATTTTCTTTGATATCTAGTACTACTATGTTTAGAAGTCAATATTTAAATGGACTTGTTCATCGACAGTTGAAATTATGCTACTATTTTGGGGGCTACACTATTATAACTTTCTCATTATTCATTGTTCTTCATGTTTATATTTTGATTGGGGTATCTCCCTTATGCCTCACTCCTTCACCTAGTTATTTACTTTAGTCTTTCAACTGTATTCAGCATTCTTTCCTTTTCAGTTGTCAAATCAATTTTCAATGGTTTCTTCTAATCCAACTAAGTTAAAAGAAATCATCACCAGGAAACCACAATGAGTGGTTGAATGAATGAAACCACAAAGATGTATAATTCTGTAATAATTAATTCATATTTTGATTGTGGTATTTCTCTTATGCCTCGCTCCTTCACCTAGTATTGAATCATATTTTGTGCTCATGGTTTCTGGAAATAAAAGAGTAGAAATAAAGCCAATGTAAGGACATTTCAAAAATAGAGTTAAAGGTGCATTCACCACAGACAGTAAAAGATAAATATCCATCCCTAAATCTGCTACCTGTATCTATGCAGTGTAGAATCATGGATATGTAATGCACTGCTATGGTGCTAATTCTACATGAGGTGACCTCTGGGCCTGACCGGGACTGCCCCAACCCGTAGGCAGCAGGAGGTTCCACCACCCGACCTCCCCGACCCACGGTCAACGATCCTGACCTAAGGGACCTCCCGATGGCGGATCCTGGCAGCGGGGCCTAACCAGGCTGAAGACACGACCACCGAGACCATCTCACGCCGACTAACTGACCAACGGGAGCCAGCCAGGGCCGAGGCCTGAGTGCCTCCTGGGCCGACCAGCAATGACACCAGGACGGAGGCCCAATCCGAGCGAAGCCATTCACCTCTACCAGACCCAAGGCCCGACCTCCCAGGTCACCAGCTTAAACAAAGCCAAGTCTCATCCCGGCCACTCCCCCATCTCCCCTCTGCCATCAGTGGACGCTCGATTATAATCATGTATTGTCTTTCTGCTGACTGGTTAACACGCAACAAAAAATCTTTCACTGTACCTTGGTACACGTAATAATGAAGTACATTAAACTAAACTGAAATCAACATCCATCCTATTTTGTTAGTTGTGTTCAGGAAGAGAGCAGCATTGGCACTACTTCTCTGGGGTTTTGATTAAAGATATAATGTGCACATGTCGAACACTACTTCTAAATTTCAGTTTCACGGAAGTCAATGTGAATTATTTTAGTCTTCTCTGGCCCAATTGCAGATTTGTCCACTATGTAGAAGACTCTTAACTGACTCGTGAAATGCTCTAGTGAGTTATTTAGTTGCGTGTAGTTCACCACTACCTTGTCAAGGGCATTTCAATAAATGTTGGCCTTGAGATTGATGTCTAGATCCTGACACATTAAGTCCACCCCTTTTCTGATATCCTGCTGTGCTGATTTGTGACCTTCACTGAATAGTCGTTTCCTGGTCGCTCCAGTTGTCATCCATTCTATTCATATTTCTGGATTGCCCAGTCACTATGTAGTTACTCATTTAGTGGCACTTGTCAAATATTTTGGTTTGAGAAATAATCTATCCATGTCACTTAAAGGATTTGATGAATGCATGTAATTTTAAGTCTCCTGCAATCTGTTGCACTTGGCACGGAGCAGGTTATGGGTTTGTGAACAGGTTCTTTGTTGTTGCTGTAATTCGTTTTATATATATATAAAACTTCTTTGAGCAGGGGTTAATAACTTTTCAGGTATCCTCCAAGTAATTGAATTCTGTCACAATAGTTTGTTTCTCAGCTATTGTAGATTGATTCTTAGTGACACCTTTCATATCTTTCCCAAGTAACTATCCATCTCCTCTCTTGGTTAATCCATAGGCTCAACTGGGCTCTTGAATCTCACAAGGTTATCCTTGAGATGTGTTTCTTTTGAGACTTTAGACTCAAGATTATTAATCGGAAATAAAGCAAAAGAACTGCATTTGTAGAATAGCATGTAGGATGCCATAGAATAACTGACCCTATTAAATCACGACAACTGGACGTTTAAAAGTGAGACTAAATTGCTCTTGAATGCTAAACATTTTATGAACTTGCCTATAACTTAGAATCTGAAATAAAGTATATGCAATTGGAGATGGCTTAGTTAATCTGCAATATAGTATCATTTACACAGTAAAATTGGAAGAGGGGCCCAATGCATAGCTATTAGTATCTTACATTCTATTAGTACTTGTGACTGTCAAACTAGTAAAATGTCCACAACTTCTATAGTGTACAATGCATTATCATGATGTATTGCACATCTTGGTTAGAGCGAGGAACTGATGACAAACTTTTTCTTTACAATATTTTAACTATAATTCAGGCTAATGTAGTCATGGAGACCTAGGCATCCTGAGAGCTTGGAGGCTGAGCTAGCGAGCAGGAAAATATCAGGTATTTGCTGGTTAGAAAAAATGGCACAAAATCAGCTCGTAGGTACCTTCACATCAGATAAAAGAACATCATTTCGCTGCTCACCTCATCTACAGTTGACCAAACAGTTATTGTGCCTTTGTCAGTAGCAATGGAGGTAAGTGAAAGCTATGGCTCAGTGGCTAACATTCTGCTTCTGTGCCAGAGGTTCTGTCCTGGAGGTTTGAGCACACAAAGTTAAGCTGCTACTGCAATACAGTACTGAGGAGATGCTGGACTAGAGGCTAGATTTTGAGTGATACAGCACGGAAACAGGCCCTTTGGCCCAACTTCCCCACGACGAACAACATGCCCCATCTCCACTCGCCCTACCTGCCCACGTTTGACCCATTTCCCTCTAAACCTTCCCTATCCATGTAGGACTGCCAGGGTTTTTCCATGAGATTGTCAGTTGTATGCTGCAGCCCATCAACATAATAATTGTTGTGAGATAATTTGTGCTGAATAACTAAAATCAATTTTCATTTAATGAAAATGAATAACAATGTGAAATACTTCAGTGAACTAATATACTTACGATGCTGATAATAGATCATTCCAAATGGTGGTTGTCTCATAATTGATCTTTTCTAAATGTGTTTTGCACTAATGTCTTGTTTTTGCATGATCTTTTTCTCTTTTCTTTCTTGTAGAATGTATAATAAATCATCACCTTCAAGAGATAATGGAACGGAAGAAAACTGGGGTAAAGGCACAGGTGAAATTTAAATACCCCTTATCAGCCTCCTGCTTAAAATATTGAAAAAAAAACTAACACAAAAAGCCATAATTATAGAATTGTAAAGCTTTATTGAGTTGGAGAACAGATAAAAGAGTAATGTAATGCAGGAGTAATGTTACAAAGGAATTTGAATATATTTTAATTTTAAAACCCAAGACTTTAAGGGTTGTATGGAGTCAGTTCTTTTGGCATTCTAATTGGCCCAGTCTTGTTCTGTCCTTTACTCTCTACAATGGCACATGTTCTAGTATAACTTCCATCAAACCATTTTTTTTTACTGGTTTTCTTTCACTGTCTGTGTGGAATTTCAATTGGTGCTAGAGGTCACAAATGGGGTCCATATTCTGGATTTTGCCAGTTATGAAGTTGCAAAATTGACTTGGATTTTGAACCCCCCTGGTTTTGCCACAAGCAAGTTAAAAAAACACAAGCTTTCTCCATCCCAACAAAATTGAAAACCTTCTCATTCCAAATCCTGATGAAATATTCTCCCACCCAGAGCAGCCAACCTCACAGCTAGGTGACTGGATCCGACTAAAAACAGGCACCAGCCTACACATGGATGCATCCACCTGACTTACGGCCTGGCCAGAAGCCATCGTTTACTCAAGAAGTAGGGGAGATGTGCTGGGCTGCAGATGAGATTACAACAATGCAGTTTCAAGTCCTCCATGGAGTAGGCCGGATCTCAAACAATAATGAGACTGAGTTCAGGAAGGAGATAGAGAGCTTAGTAGCAATGTATCAAGACAACAATCTCGTTCAAAAGAAGACACAAAATACTGGAGAATTTAGCGGGTCAGGCAGCATTTCTGGAGAACATGTATAGGTGATGTTTCAGGTCGGGACTGTTCTTCAGTGACTGTTGTGGGTAGGGGTAAGGGAGAAAGCTGAAGGAGAGGAGCCAGGAAAAAGCTTGGTAACTAAAAGGTGGGGGGAGGGGGGGGGGAGGGGGGGATTGATAAGCAGATGGTTGCATAAAGTTCAGAGATGAAAAGATAGAAAGTGAGTGACAAAAGGATTGAAGAATTGCAAATTGTGAAATTTGACGAAGGAATGTAGGTGGAAGGGGAGGGAGAGGGTAGAAATAGGTGTGTCCAGGTGAGGTCCAGGGGAGAGAGGGGGATTATAAAAAGGAGGGAAGAAGGGGGAATTACCTAAAATTGGAGAATTCAACATTCATACTGTTGGGTTGGAAGCTACCCAAATGGAATATGAGGTGTTGTTCCTCCAGTTTGTGTGTGGCTAAACTCTGGCAAAGAAGGAGAAAGGTCAGTATACATAGGAAGATGAGTTAAAATGGATAGCAACCGAGAGATCCTGTAGGCCTTGGACTGAACGCGTGTTTGGCAAAGTGGTCGCCGAGTCTACAATTGGTTTCGCCAATGTTCAGGAGGCCACATTGGGAACACCAGATGCAGCAGATGCAGTTAATGGAGGTACACGTGAACCTCTGTCTCACCTGGAAGGACTGCTGGGGTTCCTGGAGGTGAGGGAAGAGGCTTAGTGGACCAGTATTATTTCTCCTGTGGTTACAGGGTTAAGTATCTAGGGAGGGGGTGGTTTGGATGAAAGGGATGAGTGGACCTAGGAGTTGGGGAGGAAGCACTCCCTGCAACTGTCACTCCCCATGGCCATGTCTCTTCACCGCTGTGTCCCCTCGCCATTGTTCTCAGCAACACAAAAATGTTTTGCATTTCCAAATGCAGCATAGAAAATATTAAAATTATGTCTTCCCACCGTTTGTTGCCTTAAATTTGATTTCCAATTTCACAAAGGTGCTGAAGGGAACAGTAATGTGCTGCTCAGGGCACAAAATTAGAATTTATGAGGAATCTACTGGGCACAACCACCATTATTTCAAGGTGAATGTGATGTAGACTACAGAGTAACAATATTTGAAAGGTACAAAGTGGCCATAAAATGTAAAAACATTTTGTCACACGCTGAAGTGAATGTGTTCTGTATTTATTATCTTGGAACATTATGTGGATCTTTTCCATTTTGAGAAAATATGAGGAAAACAACAAACTGCTGGAGGATCTCAAGAGCATCCCTGCTCCTTTCAGTTTCTGGAGAGACCACTCTCTCCAATATCTCTGCCCCTACACGGTGCCACTGTATAGTGGTGTCACAGTTACACAGCAGTACAGCTGCTGCCTTACAATTCCAGAAACGCAGGTTCGATCCTGACTATGGTTGCAGTGCAGAGTTTGCATGTTCTCGCTGTGACTGCGTGGGTTTTCACCAGGTGCACTGGTTTCCTCCCACATTCCAAAGATGTCAGGTTTGTAACTTAATTGCCTTCTGTAAATTCCCCCCTAGTTTGTAGGATGTGAAAGTGGGATAACATGAGGCTAGCGCATGGGTGATTGATGATCAGCGTGGACTCGAAGGGCTACAGGGCCTGTTTCCATGCTCTATCTCTAAAAACTAAAAAAAATGAAACTCCTTGGATTATCCATCCTTTCCTGTGCCCTTCACAAGCACTTTCCCCTGCATTTGCAGAACATGTAACACCTGTCCCTACACCCCTTCACAAGCACTTTCCCCTGCTTTTGCAGAATATGTAACACCTGTCCCTACACCTCTTCTCTCACTATCATCCAGAGACCCCAGTCGCCCTTCCAGGTGAGACAGAAGTTCTTCTAAACTCGTATATTGCATTCGTTGCTCCCAATGTGGCCTCCTTTACATCAGTGAGACCAAACATAAACTAGGCTACTGTTTCACCAAACAACTTGTGCATTCTCAACCAAGATCTGCTGGAGCTCCCTGTTGCTAACCATTTTAATACACCTTCCCATTCACTACTGACCATTCTATCCTTCCCCCTGTCCATTTCCATCCATATCCATCCTCCAAACTTTACATTTCACTCCTTCTCATCTTTCCGTATCTAACACACATGTCCCTTTTTCATCTCCTGCCTCTGTCACTTATTCCACCCATCGACCCATCGTGACCCCTCGCCTGTATCCACCGATCACTTTGTTTTACCCCAACTCTGTTTCTAGTTTCTCCCCTCTACTACAATCAGTCTGAAGAAGGATCCCAGCTCAAAACGTCATCTGCCCATTCCCTCCACCGATGCTGCCTAACCCATTGAGTTAATCCAGCACTCTGTATTATAGACAATAGACAATAGGTGCAGGAGTAGGCCATTCAGCCCTTCGAGCCAGCACCGCCATTCAATGCGATCATGGCTGATCACTCTCAATCAGTACCCCGTTCCTGCCTTCTCCCCATACCCCCTCACTCCGCTATCCTTAAGAGCTCTATCCAGCTCTCTCTTGAAAGCATCCAACGAACTGGCCTCCATTGCCTTCTGAGGCAGAGAATTCCACACCTTCACCACTCTGACTGAAAAAGTTCTCCCTCATCTCCGTTCTAAATGGCCTACCCCTTATTCTTAAACTGAGGCCCCTTGTTCTGGACTCCCCCACATTGGGAACATGTTTCCTGCCTCTAATGTGTCCAATCCCCTAATTATCTTATATGTTTCAATAATATTCACCTCCAGCAGTTTGCTTTTTGCTCAGGATGACAGCAATTGTAGTTTATGGTGTCTTCAGGGGAAAATATAACTCATGCTACCCTGTAATTTCCAATATAGCCCTCTGTGCTTCTTTACACTTTCTCTAACTTTTGTCAGTCATTAAAATCTATCTCAATCATCAAGCTTGTGATCATTGTTTAACTATCTCCTAATGTGCCTGGGTACCAAGCATCATTCAATTATGCTCTTTTGAAACAGCTTGAGACACTGACTTCATAAATGGTGCTAGATATATACAAGTGCTTTTATGTTATTGCATGACTGTAAATTCAGTTAAAAAAAACTATTTTATTACACTGTATGCTACAACAATAGTTACAATTATTCAGAAAACCCTTCACCACTAACCGGCACCTCCGCTAAGGCAAAGATAGTCTTGCTTGCGGTCATTTCTCTCCTGCTCTTGGATATGTTGGACAATTAATATGACCTCTACCAAAGCAAACAAAAATCAACAGTTTCCTTACCAATTGGATTCAGATTCTGCAATCCTGGCAGCTCTGTTTTTTTCTTAAAGGCAACTCTCCAAATACCATGGAGGGAGGAGAACTTTATTCTGCTCTTCAGCTTTGACCTCTTGTGCACAACCCACAACATGCTATAAACAGATGGGCCGGTGAGTCAGTGCAGTCATCAAGTGAACCTTGTGCGAGGAATGACATCCAAGGACACACATCCTATCAAAAAGACAGACAGGTGGGCAGAGGGAATGGGGTGGCTCTGCTGGTAGGGAATGGAATTCAATCCTTGGCAAGAGATTACATAGGATCAGAAGATGTAGAATTGAAATAGCAAGGGTAAAAAGACCTTGATGGAAGTTATATACAGGCCTCCGAACAGTAGCCTGGATGTTGGATAGAAATTACATCAGGAGAAGTTGGTGGAGTTGCTATTACTAAGGAGAAGATGCTTGGGAAGCTGAAAGTCTGAAGGTCTGAAGTCACCTAGACCAGACGGACGACACCATTGGGTTCTGAAAGAGGTACCTTTAGAGATTCTGGAGGAATTAGTCATGGTCTTTCAAGCATCACTAGAGTCAGGAGTGGTCCCAGAGGACTGGAAAATTGCAAATGTTACTTCACTGTTGAAGAAGGGACTGAAGCAAAAGAGGGGAAACAGTAGGCTGGCAAACCTGGCTTCAGTGGTTGGTAAGATTTTTGAGTGAGTTATTAAGGATGTGTGTCCATGTACTTTGAAGCACATGATAGATTAGGCCAAAGTCAGCATGGTTTTATGATGGGAAGATCCTGCCTGACAAATCTGTTGGAATTATTTAAAGAAGTAAATAGCAGGATAGACAAAGGAGAATCAGTGAATATTGTTTACCTGGATTTTCAGAAGCCCTTTGATAATTGCCACATGTGTGGCTGCTAAACAAGATGAGAGCACATAGTATCAAAGGGAAGATTCTAGCATGGATATCAGGTTGGCTGAATGGCAGAAGGCAAAGAGTGGGAATGAAGAGGGCTTTCTCTCATTGACTGCTGGTGACTGGTGGTGTCCCACAGGGGTTGGTGCTGGGGCCGCTACTATTCACATTGTATATTATTTAATTGGATGATGGAATTGATGGCTTTGTCAGCAGGTTTGTGGAAGTTTCCGGGGTGGCATGGTGGAGCAGTGGTAGAGTTGCTGCCTACAGTGCCAGAGACCAGTGTTTCATCCTCCCCTTATTGCCTGTTTAGTTGCATCCGTTGGTTTTTAAAAGCGTCCTAATCCTCTAGCTTCCTGATAATCTTTGTGATATTATATTTCTACTTTTATGCTATCTGTGACTTTGACTTCCTTTGTCAGCTGTCTTACGGAGTTTGTACATTCTCCCCTTGACCTGTGCGGGTTTTCTCTGGGATTTCCGGTTTCCTCCCACATTCCAATGACGTACAGGTTTGTAGGTTAATTGGCTTGGTATAATTGTAAATTGGCCTTAGTGTGAGTAGGATAGTGCTGGTGTGCAAGGATCGCTGGTCGGCGCGGACTGGATGGGCCGAAGGGCCTCTAAACTAAACTAATGAAGATATGTGGAGGGCCAGGTAGTGCAGAGGAAGCAAGGACTTTGACAGGTTAGGAGAGTTGGAAAAGAAGTGACTGGTGGATTGCAGCATAGCAAAGTATATGGTCATGCACTTTGGTAATAGGAATAAAGGCCTAGACTGTTTTCTAAATGGGGAGGAGGATTCAGAGATCGGAGTTACAAATGATGTTTAGTTTAGATCCAGAATGCAAACAGGCCCTTTGGCCAACCGATTTCATGCCAACCAGTAATCACCCGTGCACTAGTTCTATCTGACTCACTAGGGACAATTTACACCAGGCAATTACCTTCAAACTAGCATGTCTTTAGAATGTGGGAGGAAAGCGGAGCACCCGGAGAAACCCCACGTAATCACAATGACAACATAATCTTTGTGCAGACCAGCACCTGTGTTCAGGATCAAACCCGGGTGTCTGCCGCTGTAAGGTAGCAACTCTACCGCTGAGCCACTATTCCGCCCTTTGCCACGGACAGCTGTGGAGGCCAAGTCTTTGGGTATTTTTAAAGTGCAGATTAACAGGTTCTTAATTAGTGTGTAAAGGGTCACAGGCAGAAGAACGGGATTGAGAAGGAAAGATAGTGCTTGTGCAGGATTCCCCAAAAGTTAATTTGCAGTTTGAATTGGTAGTAAGGAAGGCAAATGCAATGTTAGCATTAATTTCGACTAGAATATAAAAGCAGGGATGTAATGCTGAGTCTTTATTGAGCACTGGTCAGACTGCATTTAGAGTATTGTGTATTTAGGCCCCATATCTGAGGAGGGATATGTTGGCATTGGAGAGGGTCCAGAGGAGGTTGAGGAGAATGATCCCGGAGATATTAGAAGAATGATAGGTTAATGTATGATAAGCATTTCATGGCTCTGGGCCTGCACTTGCAGAAGGATGGGGACTCTGGGCATATACTCACTGGAGTTTAGAAGTATTGAAACTTACATTGAAACATTGAAACTAATGAAATGTCTAGATATAGTAGGTGAAGAGAGGATGTTTCCAGTAGTGGGAGAGTCTAGGCCCAGCGGCCATAGCCCCAGATTAAAAGGAGATACCTTTAGAAAGGAGATGAGGAGGAATTTCTTTAGTCAGAAGTTGGTGAATCTGTGGCATTCATTACCACAGAAGGCTGTGGAGGCCAAGTCAATGGATATTTTTAAGGCGGAGATTGATAGATTCTTGATCAGTACAGGTGTCAGTGGTTATGGGGAGAAGGCAGGAGAATGGTGTTTAGAGGGAAAGATAGATTAGCCAGGACAAATGGCATAGACTTGATGGGCTAAATGGCCTAATTGCACCTATAACATGAATCTATGAGTAAATTTATGAACTTATGAGTAAAAATAACATTAGATTTGTTGAAGGATATATTAGTTGAAGACAAAATGGCTACTTGCCAACACTGAGAAAAAGATATTGTAATTTGTTCATACATAACATGTCAACTATTTATTGCTCATCTCCAATTGCCTTTGTAGCAGAGTGAGTTGCTGCACCATTTCAGTGATTAACTAAGAGCCAGTGACCTTCTGTGGGTTTGGTGTACATGTGGACCACAATCAGAAGTACAACATTTCTCTTCCAAATGGAAACTGGGGACCGTTTACATTTTTGCAATGATCCTATAGCTTTGTGATCACCATTGTGGTCATAAAGCTTTCCTTTCAAATCATAGAAAGTATTTAATTAACTGAATTTTAATGCCTCAGCTGCCACAACAGGATGTGTACTTGTGAATCAGAATCATCTGGATTGCTATTTTAACAACTGTGCTACTAAACTGTGAATTTGGCAAAGTACAAACAGAAAAGACACAGATTGTTTGTTAAGGTGAAGCTCTGCACAGAGTAGTCATCCATCATGGATAAGCTCTGACGTAAAATTGGCCAGTTTTTCTTAACACAGGGCATATTGCAGTTCAATCTGATCCTGTTCTCACTTGTCATTGATGTCCAATGATCCCTTCCTGTGATCAGGAGATCAGATCTCTGCTGTTTCTATTTAGTGTAACTTTCCAGCTGAAAAACGCTGAGCTATTTGGATTGCACCAACATCAGTTCTGACTGAAATCACCTGCCCAGTACAGAGCGCTAATTAAACCAGGGCTGCAGTGGTCAATGTATTGGCAAAGATACTGAGTGGACAGGTCACTGTCAATTTTCAGATTGGCTATTTAATTTATTTTATTGAATCATTTTGAATTTCATTTATCAGTGAAGCAAAGATAGAGGAGTTTCTGTGACCAGTAATCCAGAGGCCTGGATTAATTATCTGGATAGTTTGATCCCACCATGGCAATTGAGGTTATCTGGAATAAAATACTTGTTTCAAAATATCAACATGAAAGCATTGGATTTTTCTTAAATTTGCCATCTCATGACTCTTAAGAGTTTAGTTTAGTTTAGATTAGTTACTAAACTAAGATACAGTGCAGAAACAGGCCCTTCAGCCCAATGAGTCTGCATCGACCAGCAGTTCCCCTGCACATTAACACTACCCTACACATACTAGGGACAATTTTACATTTATACCACGCCAATTAACCTACAAACCTTTGTGTCTTTGGAATGTGGGAGAAAATAGAAGATCTCAGAGAAAATCCACAAAGGTCATGGGGAGAACGTACAAACTCCGTACAGATAACCATCTGTAGTCAGGATCAAACCCGGGTCTCTGGCATTGTAAGGCAGTAGCTCTACCGCTACACCACCGTGCCCCCAGTTCAGCTATTTAATTGTATAAAAAACTTTTCAAAATTATATCAAACCTGCTACATGTTTTGGTATAGAGGTTTGGGGTAATGCTCACCTACACCTCCTCAAGGGCAATTAAGAAAGTGAAATAGATGGCAACAACTTGCACATCCTTGAATAAAAATGATGATGCACATTACAAGTTCACTGGATTATTTTAACATTTGGAATTTCATTTGTATCTCAAGCTTTAAATGATATGAATTAATGTTTTTAGCTGACAAGTACAAAATGTTTACTGCTGGGTTATTTGCAATGTATGAACTGTGAAGTCTGGATTTCCAGTTATCACAGTATAAATTTCATCAACAACCTTCTTCTTGTAATTGGATTGCAAAAGTCAAATTATTAGACCAAGAACATGTAAACTTGCTTAATTGTGGAACTTTGCCACTTGAATAATATAACCTATATATGAGGTATCTTTGTAAAAATAGAACATATTGTTTGTGTTCACCACCATTAAATGTGTGAAATCATTGGTCACAGTACTCATTACTAGCATTAATGAAACTGAATGTTGCAAGGTGAGTACAGCCAGTGAATGGTAATCTCAGATGTTGAATCAAGTCACCTATAACGTGAAAAAAAAAGCAAATGCTGGAAGGATCAAGCGTCAAGCGTCTTGTGTCATGATCCAAAATGGAACAATAAAATTCTTACTGTTGCGATGTGGTTCGGAGCTTACTTGCAAGTTTTATTGTTTAATAGCTTGAAGGTTGTAGGGAAGAAGCTGCTCTTGAACCTAGACATTACAGTTTTTAGGATCCTATTCCTTCTTCCCGATCGCAGTAGTGAAATGAGAGTGTGGCCAGGGTAGTGTGGGTCTCTGACGACACTGGCTGCCTTTATGGGGCAACAATTCCTGTAAATCCCTTGGATGGTAGGGAAGTCAGTGCCCATGATAGACTGGGCAGTGTTCACCACTTTTTGCAGTCTTCATTCCTGAGCATTCAAGTTGCTGAATCAGGCCATGGTGAAACCAGTCAAAATGCTCTGTCCTGTACACCTGTAGAAGTTCCAGAGTATTCATTGACTAACCGAATCTCCTCAATCTTCTAAGGAAGTAGAGAAATTGATGGGCTTTCTTTTTGATTGCATCAATGTGCTCGGTCCAGGACACATCTACAGAAAGATGCACACCCAGGAATTTGAAGTTTTTGACTCTCTCCACCACTCTTCAGCAAGTCCAGCTGCATCTGTAAAAAGATACACTATTTAACATTATTTATCAAACCTGAATATCTGTTTTAGTTTCAGATTCCAGTATTTGCAGTTGTATTTGTTTTCCACGTATAATGTGATACATATTAATAGGGCCACTTCCTGCTTTAGATTTAGCAAACTGCAGATGAGTAATCAATGAAATAGATTTCAATATGTCCAGAGATCCAGGCTGTTGAGAAAAAAACTGATGGCCGAGTATCATATCATATCATATCATATATATACAGCCGGAAACAGGCCTTTTCGGCCCTCCAAGTCCGTGCCGCCCAGCGATCCCCGTACATTAACACGATCCTACACCCACTAGGGACAATTTTTACATTTACCCAGCCAATTAACCTACATACCTGTACGTCTTTGGAGTGTGGGAGGAAACCGAAGATCTCGGAGAAAACCCACGCAGGTCACGGGGAGAACGTACAAACTCCTTACAGTGCAGCACCCGTAGTCAGGATCGAACCTGAGTCTCCGACGCTGCATTCGCTGTAAAGCAGCAACTCTACCGCTGCGCTACCGTGCCGAGTAGTTAAGGTGTCGGACTTGAAATCCAGTGGGGTTTGCCTGCGAATTACTCATCTATGGAACAATGCACGACAAGGTTGAGAACTTGACGTTGGTCTGTACTTCCCCTTTGCTCTAACTATTATACTTGAGTTTGAATTGATTGTATTTATGCATGGTACATCTGATCTATTTGAATAAAATGCAAAACAAAGCATTTCACTGACAATAATAAACCTCAACCTAGACCTAGATATTCTCTGCCTCAGAAGTGGAATTCTCTGCCTAAGAAGTGGAATTCTCTGCCTCAGAAGGCAGTGGAGGCCAATTCCCTGGAGGCTTTCAAGAGAGAGCTAGATAGAGCTTTTAAAGATAGCGGAGTCAGGTGGTATGGGGAGAACGGGGTACTGATTGTGAATGATCAGCCATGATCACATTGAATGGTGGTGCTGGCTCGAAGGGCCGAATGGCCTACTCCTGCACCCATTGTCTATTGATATTGTCACTGGTATTTCTACAGGTTGCCACCCAACATCTATTAATAGAAATGAATGTATAACACAAGATGAACTTTTACTCATAATATTGCATATGCTTTGTTACAATGACTCCACATTTCTTGACTATGTTTTCAGAAAACTGTTCCTACAATCCTGAAATTCTTTAAATTGTTGTCTCTCCACTTACTTCTCCTATTTCAACTTAGGTGTTTTGTCTTCCATTGCGAAGATCACTTAATGTGACTCAATAGACAATAGACAATAGGTGCAGGAGTAGGCCATTCGGCCCTTTGAGCCAGCACCACCATACAATGTGATCATGGCTGATCATTCTCAATCAGTACCCCATTCCTGCCTTCTCCCCATACCCCCTGACTCCGCTATCCTTAAGAGCTCTATCTAGCAAATATTAAAAACTCGTGCAAAATATTATTAATAGCCCATTTGAGATTTACTTTGCAACATTTTGCTATGTTAATAGTGGTTTAAAAATCAGCAGTTTTGCATGCATTCAAAGTCAGTGTTAAGTCTGGAGAAAAGTATTGCATCAGAAAACATTATGAGCTTGGAATTGATGAATCCCAGCGGCAAGATGATTTTCATTGTAGGTATTTGAAAGAAATGGCTATAGAGCTAATAGTTATTCTGGTTAACATAGATTTTGGAAAATTTCTTGTGGTTTGTAGAGTAGAAAATGTGACCCCCGCTAGTCAAGAACTGAGAGTGAAAGAAGAGGGAACAACTAACAAGTGCACCTATCTGCAGATAGCAAAGACTGTGTATTTACATAGAGAGATGCAGTAACGATTTGCTCAACTTGATCCAGAGATGGGAGATTTGACATAAGAGGTTTGATGGAGTGACGCAGAACTGTATTCTTCACAGTTTGAAGAATAAAAAATCTAATCAAAAGATACCTTTTTTTAAAGGTTTTGACTGAATGCAGAGGAAGGTCACATGTGGCTGAGGAACCAACGACAAGGAGACATAGACTCAGAATAAGTTTATTTATTTTTGTCACATTTACCAAGGTACAGTGAAAAGAATTTTGGTGCGTGCTATCCAGTCAGAAAAAAGGACTGTACATGATTACAACAAGCTGTCCACAGTGTGCAGATACAGGATAAAGGGTATAACATTTAGTTCAAGATAAAATCCAGTAAAGTCCAATTAAAGATAGTTTGAAGGCCTCTAACGAGGTAGATGGGAGATCAGGACCACACCCTGGGCTATTCAGGACTGACGATAGGAGAAATGTTACATGGAGGGTGGTGAATCCCCTCCTGGATAGGACTATGAAATCTCCGTCCTTGAGTTCATTCAAAACTATTTCGAGAAATGTATCAAGGAATAATATCACTGAGGCATGAGAATGTTCTTAACAAATGGCATAACACGTTCTGAGGGCCAATTGATTTATTCCTGCTCCTATTTCTTATGTTTTCCAATGCACACCTCTCTTGGAAGGTGGAAGGGAATATGGAAACAAAATTAAACCAAGGAGAAATTCAACACTAATGACTTGATTAACATGCACAATGGATTATTTACATACGGATTAATGTCCTTATCACAGGCTGATATGTCCTGGTGAATCAATTCCTCGTTTTGTACTTTATTTTAACACTAAAAATTGTGGAATTGTTCAGCTTCACAGACCTCCTATGTGGAAAGGGAAAATGAGCTAATGTTTCAGGTCACAGATTCTTTGTTAGAACTGGGAATGATAGAAGATAAGTTTGTTTTAAGTTGTTGAGAAGGCGTGGGAGGAATGAAGAAGAGAAAGTGAATATCTCTGATTGGGCGAGGACAGGGTGCCTGCGGTGATAAGATGCAGATGAAGCCATCAAGTTGATAGGATTATAAGGGCAGTGACAGAAAAAACACAAATAGAGGAACATGTAAGAGTTGTGAAATGCAGGTCAGTTCTACACTTCACCTAGCATATCAGACTGTGTTATTGGGAATAACAAAACTGAATTAATATTATAGCTGAATACTATATAACTATTTAGGGCGCACAATGGCACAGCTGGTGGAGCTACTGTCTCACAGTGCCAAACACTCGGGTTTGATCCTGACTTCAGGAGCTGTCTGTGTGGAGTTTGCATATTCTCCCTGTAACCACATGTGTTTTCGCTGGTGCTCTAGTTTCTTCCCACATCCCAAAGATGTTTGGTTTGTCGGCTAATTGGCCTCTCTACATTACCCCCTAGCGTATAGGGAGTGGATGAAAAAGTGGGATAACATAGAACTAGTGCGAACAGGTGAACGGTGGTCAGGGTGGACTCAGTGGGCATTGACAAAATTTTCAACTTGATGACATTTATGACCAATATTGTTTAAAGGTGATACAATCATAATTTTTTTTTAAATGAATAACATTGTTAACATCATGAAGTGTTTGAATGTGTTCTTATATTCTAACTAAAACTGTAAATGTATAAATTGAACTGTTCATTGCGAATAAAGAAAGGCTTGAGGCATTATAGTGCCTTTCTGTGATCTGGGAAAGACCCACTTGTACTTTGTACCAAAGTTTCTTTGAAGTACACCCTGTGTTGTAGTGTGGGAAAAAGGCAGAGAATGGAGTTCAGAGAGCACCAGTACTGATCAATGCTTCATACATACACAAAGGTTTATTATCACCATGTTTGAATTCAATTTCTATTCTTTGTGAATATAAATGAAATATAAAAGAAGATTTATTTATACTCCATCTCCACCCATAGATGTGTCATTTTAATGCTGTTTATATGACAATTTTGCAATGAATAATGTGCGTCCTTGATTCTAATTGCTGTGCCTTTGGCTGTGGTGTCATCAGTTGCCTGGTATCTCAGCTCTGGAATTCGATCTCTCATATTATCTCTCCCTTTATCAAAAGAGCTCCAAAAATCCTGTTCTGTCTTCATGTGCCTTGGGGTGAAATTTGTTAATGAAACCTCTGAAATACCTTGCACTTTATGTCGAAAGCCCAATGCAACTTTGACCATCTTTTCTCATTTCCAGCAAAATAACTTAAATACAGACTGCATATTCAAAATTATTTAAAATAAAAATAAAAACTGCTGGAGATTAAACAATATTCACCATAGGTGCACCTTTTCTATCGACCTGAGGTACTAAGAGGTGAATTCCCAATCTTCCAGTCTACCTCATTGTGGCCCTTCCACTTATTTTTATGTGCAATTTCTCTGTAGCTGTAACTAAAAACAATCTATTCCACTAGTTTGATAACAAGCCTCAAGAGAACAATGCAGTCAGTTCTTTGAAGAATACACTTTGCATTTACAAATTTTGAACCAATCGTAGGTGCAGCAAATCTTTTCTTTCGTAGTTAGGAACATTATTCAAATATTTTCATTTGTGGCATTCAAAGTCAACTGCAATCATCCAATTCATGTGTTAGTAATAGGTTCTCTAAATTTCTAGTCCAATCGTTAAATACTCTATGTGTGTTTGTTTAAATGCACCACTCATGCATTTATATATGAAAGAAACATCACATAGCACCCTACAGATTTGGCTGCTAAATATTTTATCATCTATGATTTGATTCTTCTTCCTAAATAATAATATCATCTCAATTTTTAATCATAGATTATGCCACATACAGGAATACAGTCATAGAGCTGTACAGTACAAAAACAGACCTTCATTCTATCTTGGCTATGCTGAAAAAGCTTTTAATACAGAGCTTGTTCCATTTGCCTGCATTTGGCCTTTATCCCTGTAAACCTTTCCTATCCATTTATCTGACCAAATGTCTATTGAAAGTGGTAATTGTATTAACTTTTATAGCAGCTCTTTTCAGATATGGATTACCCTGTGAATGAAAAAGTTGTCCGTTCCTTCTTAGATCTCACCCCCTTTAACTCAAGTCCATGCAGTCTTTTGATAGTTTGAAAATCAAGTTGTAGAAACATCTCAAGGATAATCAATGGAAACAGGATGAACCTTAGCTCAATTTTGAGTGTCATCGCAAAGGGTCCGAATACTTATGTAAATGTGATATTTCAGTTATTTATTTTTAATTACTTTGCAAAAATTTCTAAACACATGTTTTTGTTTCTTCATTCTGGGGTATTGTGTGTGAATTGATGATTAAAGAAATGAATTTAATCCATTTTAAAATAAGGCTGTAACGTAACAAAATGTGGAAAAAGTGAAGGGGTCTGAATACTTTCTGAATGCATTGTACATTGACAATTTTTTCAACCTGATGACATTTATGACCAATATTTTTTAAAGATGATACAATCATAATTTTTAAAAAATTGAATAACATTGTCTAACAAGTCCATGCAGTCTTTTGATAGTTTGAAAATCCTCTACTCAGGGAAAAATACTTTATCCATGCCCCAAATGATCTTGTGCACCTCATTAAGATTAATCCTGAACCTCCTACGATCCAAAAAAGAAAGTCCAAGTCTATCTAACCTCTCCCTTCAACTCAAGCCTGCAATTCCAGGTAACATTGTGGCGCATCTCTTCTGCACCCTTTCTAACTTAATAACATCCTTTCTATGGATTAGCCAAGGTGTAGCCATGGGCACGTATGGGGCCCAGCTATGCTTGCCTCTTTGTAGGGTGTGTCGAACAAGCTCCATTCCAAGCATACACTGGCCCTATTCCCAAACTCTATCTCAGCTACACTGATGACTGCTTCAATGCTACCTCCTGCATCCATGCAAAACTCATAGACTTTATTAACTTCACTACTAATTTCCATCCTGCGCTCAAATTCAATTGGACCCATCTCCGAAATCTCCCTACAGTTTCTTGACTCCCACAACTATCTAGACTACACCTGCCCACCCCGCTTCCTGCAAAGTCTCTAACCCCCACTCCCAAATCCTCCGTCTCCGTCGCATCTGCATCCGAGATGTTCTCATTTGTAGGGAATGGGGGTTCCCCTCTTCCATCATAGATGAGGCCCTCACATGGGTCCCCTCAATATCGCGCAGCTCCTCTCTTGCTCCCCTTCACCCCAGTCGCAACAGGGACAGAGTCCCCCTTGTCCTCATCCTTCACTCCATCAGCCGTCGCAGACAGCACATAATCCTCCAACATTTTCGCCACCTCCAACGGGATCCCAACACCAGTCACATCTTCCCATCTCCACCGCTTTCCGCTTTCCGCAGAGACCAGTCCCTCCACAACTCCCTGGTCAACTCGTCATTTCCCACCCAAACCAGGCCCTCCCCAGGTATTTTCCCCAGCAACTACAGGATATGCAACACCTGTTCCTATATCTCCTCCCTCTACTCCATCCAAGGACCCCAACAGTCCTTTCAGGTGTGGCAGAGGTTCATTTGCACCTCCTCCAACCTCATCTGCTGTATCCGCTGTTTCAGATGTAGACTCATGAGACGAGACAAAGCACAGGCTCGGCGATCAATTCGCTGAACACCTCCGCTCAGTCCTCCAAGAGTTACATGATCTCCCAGTTGCTAAGCACTTTAACCCCATCTCCCAGTCCCATACTGACCTTTCTGTCCTGGACCTCCTCCATTGTCAGAGTGAGGCCCAACACAAATTGGAGGAATGGCATCTCATATTTTGCTTGGGCAGCTTACAATCCAGCGGTATGCCTATTGATTTCTCTAACTTCAAGTAACCCTTGCTTTCCCTCTCTCTCTCTCATCCCTCCCCATCCTGGTTCTCTGACCAGTCTGATTGTCCTCCTGATAAAATGTCATCTTTATATACCTTGTTGTTACCTTGATCTGTTATATACCTTGTTGTTAACAATGATCTATTCTACATTTTCCTTGAGCTCCCTCCCCTTTGATATCTCATTTTCTCACCTTACCTTTCCATATCTTTGTGTCTCCCTCCCCCCTGACTCCCAGTCAGAAGAAGGGTCTTGACCCGAAACATCACCCATTTCATCTATCCAGAGATGCTGCCTGTCTTGCTGTTACTCCAGCATTTTGTGTCTATCTTCAGTGTAAACCAGCATCTGCAGTTCGTTCCTACAGCTGGGTAACCAGAACTGCATGCAGCACTGCAAGTGTGCTCTCACCTACACTCTGTACATCGGAATCATGATATACCAAATTTTGTACTCAATAACCTTCCTAACGAAGGCAAGCATGCCAAACACCTTCATCACCAAACTGTCCACCTGACTCGCCATTCTAGGGAACCATGCATCCATATTCCCAATCTCTCTGTTCTACCACACTTTCCATGGAACAGCTGCCTTTGCATCCAAACATATAGCAGTCTGGTATAATAGTATTGAATTAGATGAAACGTTCCCACAAAATCTCAAATATCACTGTCTTCAATTGAGGGGTTTCTGAGAATAGTATTGCTGGTTTTCCCTATTATTTTCTGTGCATGTTATTCCATAATTTTTCTAAATCTTTTGTTATTTCATCAAACTTTTGTAACTTCTCATATTTATTTTCACATCTGTGACATTATCAGCCACTTTTTAAAGGGGTATATGCACCATAAAAGCAGCAGTCTTCCTCGTACTGAAGGTATTGCTGCCTCAAGAACAATGTTGCAATTATACAGAGTCTTTATAATCTAAATGCACCTTGTTATGTGAGGATTTTTAACAGCAAGGCAATTAAATAAGATAGGAAAGTGTGGGTTACATTGTTTAACCGCTTTCTTGATGGGGAAGGAGTACACATTTCCCTCTTCTACCCTCTTTTATCAGAAAGGAATTCATGTAAAAATAAAACAATCTCTATAAAATCCTTACAAACACCAAGCCTTCATAATGTTTTTATCCTATGTTGTACAGAAACATGAGCTTTTGTGAGATCTAGAATAACAGTTGATCCTTAAAATCCTTAAAATTTCATTTATGCCACTCAGTAAATTATATAAATTTGCAATATTTTCATTACGTCCTGGAGAGACTGCAATAAATCCTTCTGTCTATCATCTGTCTATCATCTGCCTTGCACTATCATCCTTCTGCCTTCCACTAAGCTTTCTAATCCAGAGGGAGAAAATCTTATCTAAAATCTCACCATCTATCTCTTTAATCTTCTTTAGAGAAAGACCACTAAAACCACCACTATATCCTTTTTAAAACTATCAATGGCCACATTAGGTCTAGTTTGTGCATTATTATCATCACATGTACTATGGCACAGATCAGATCAGATAAAAGTATACACAAATACAAACAAGCTCAAACTGAGCCACAATAGGTTGAGCAAAGGGTAAAATACAAAAGATGACCCTTCATCAGACTTTGCTGGCATTACCTTGCACTCAACGTTATTCCCTTATACATTGTAAATGGATCGATTGTAATCATGTAATGTCTTTCTGTTGACTGCTTAACACGCAACAAAAGCCTTTCACTGTACCTAGGTACAAGTGACAAAAAACTAAATTAAACTAAATTAAACTAAACTAAGCTAAACTAAACTAAACTAAACTAAACTAAACTAAACTAAACTAAACTAAACTAAACTAAACTAAACAAAACATGCAGATATAGTCTTCAGCATTGTAGTCCATTAGTTCCATCCACATAGTCCAACATCCACAATGGGGAAGAGGTGAATTGGACAGTACCCTAGCTTATGGAAGGACTGTCCAGAAGCCTAATAAAAGAAAGGAAGGAGCTGTTCCTGAATCTGGTGGTGCATGCTTTCAAGCTTCAGTTCCTTCTGCTGGACAGGAACACGGAGAAGAAGGAATGACTGGGGTAGGACATTTCTTTGATTATTTTGGCTGCTTTTCCAAGGCAGCATGGTGTAGATAGAGTCAATGGTAGGAATTCTGGCATGTGTGATGGGCTACGTCTACAACGCTCTGCAATTTCTTATCATTTTGTTTTCCAAACCAAGCTGTGATGCAACTCGACAGTGTGCTTTCTAAGGTGCATGTGTAGAAGTATGTTAGCATCATTGGAGACAGGCCAAATTTCCTCAGTCTCCTCAGGAAGTGGAGGGATTAGTCTGCATTCGTGGCTGTCACATTAATATAGTTTTTTTCCATGACAGATCATTGGTAACATTAAGTTTAATACTTAAACATTCTAGAAAGTGGATCATCAATCTGTCTATGTCTAGAGGACATTTGGTGCTGCTGTGACCACCCATAAATTGCTGGCTAAATCACCTATGTTCCTTATCCAAACGCTGCATCCTCAAATATTCCCTCTTGCAATTTGCATATCTTTGCTTGGTACTGGTATTAAGATTCATCAAACTAATTAGCTTACTATTTATATTATTTCTATTAGGACTCCTCTCTACCATGGCACAACTGAAAATTAAAATTGTGAGATTCTGTTAATCCAAGCAATGCATAAGTTCTTACTGTTCGCTTCCTGCTTACTTCCAAAAATGGCATCGTCATTAACTAACTGAGATAGACAGATATCATTAAATCTACCACGATTAATATTAGCAGTATCAGCAACGCAGATATCCTCAGGAACTGTATCTGCATCTGAAGTATGAATACCCAGAACATCACTCAAAAGTACCCGAGTATTATCTGTAATAATATCCCTACAGAGGGGCAAATTTCAACGACCAAGTGATCCACCTGCTCCTATTTTCTTAATGACTTTTAGACTTTAGAGATACAGTGTGGAAACATGGCCTTCGGCCCATCAAGTCCGCGCCGACCTGTGATCATCTCATGCACACACACTATTCTACATACTAGGGACAATTTACAATTTTACCGAAGCGAATTAACCCACAAACCTGTATGTCTTTGGAATGTGGGAGAAAACCGGAGCTCCTGGAGAAAACCCATGTGGTCACGGGGAGAACATACAGACTCCATACAGACGACAACCATGGTCAGGATAAAATCCAGGACTCTGGTGCTGTAAGGCAGTATTTCTACCGCTGCACTATTCTGCCGCCCCGTTATGATTTTATTCTCGTGCCAAGATGGATTAGACTGCTGATTTGTTGTATCAACACTCATTCTTTTCCTGAGAACTTTTGTCTTCCTATCAGATGTTTGGAGTCCGCACCGGGTTTACTCTTTTGCAGGCTCCCAGACAGATTCTGGCTTGAGAACTGGGGTGATTCCTGAAGGTCCCTATGGTATTCCAGAGGACCAAAACAGTGTTAGCGACAGTCAGAAAATGCAGGCCAAACTGATCATTACTGACTGGGGCTGATGCCTGTACTGGAAACCAAAACTCTGTCAAGGACACTTGAGTATGTCCCAATACGATCATTGGCATTGGACAGCATATCTTCCCCATCAAAACTTAAGGCACAGAAAGAAGGCAGTTGGGTCAACATATCCAAGCTGACAAAAAAACTGATCTAGTTAAATGACCCCTGTTCTCCAGTGCTTGGTATTTAACACTCAAGTTCTGAATCTTCAAATTCTTCTTGGAGTGTCGTTAATGTATGAGGAGAGTTTCTGCCTCTGCCACCCTTTATTACACTGAATGGCATGAGGACAATGTTTGCCTCTTCTCCTCTGCAGTCCTTCTAACAGCATTTCAAATCCACGTTCCCTACTTCTCAACCTCTTTATCAAGTGAGACCGGCCCTTCCTGTTCACCATGTCTCAGCCTCTCCGGATTTTATGCACCTCAATTAAATCTCTCTTCAGGCTCTTTTCTTGGTTCAGCGGTTCCTTACATTTCAAGAAAACCCTTTGGGATGTTTCTCAAATTTATGGTTATTATGTAAATGCTATTTAAAAAGTGCAATAACAGTCGGCTCACTAGGTAATTGGTGCTTCAATATTTGAGTCCTCCAGCACTCACAGGAATATCAGGATTCTCATTACAGGACACAATCACTGGACATATGAAACCAGCTTCATGCATTGATTATATATACCCTTATACCATTGCGGCTTCTCCATACATTTAATTTAGTGGCACAACTACCTATAAGAAGTTTAATTTGGCTTTGTTTCATGGGTTGTATGTATATATATTTTAATCTACTTGCAGCAATGCCTAGGGTTAATTATAGTGACGCATTGGAGCATGGCTGAAAGATGGTTCATTGCAATTTGGCATTCAATCAGATCCAACAAGTGGCTTTGCATCCTATTAATGGTGCTAAACCGATGTAAAATAATCTTAATTGTCATTGAGGGTGGTATCAGTGATGGTCAGTGCAGCAATCCTTGTGTGGAATATGCAAATTGAAACACTGATCAAGGGATTGAGCAGGCCAGAAGCTCACTTCAAACATGAGGGCATGCATATCATAGGTTTAATAAAGGAACAGATAAAGCTCATCTCACTTATAAATGGGTCTCTTCAGACTGGGGAAAATCATATGAGAGTTAAGCATTTTCTCAGTAAACTATAGTACTCAGATGGATGTGTATATCAAGGTGCCAGATTGGAACAAAACACTGTCCTGGTAAACAGTAAAGATCACTTCATTAGAAATATATATATATATATATATATATTGGAGTGGGCTATTCAGCTTCGTTGATTGCTTTGCCATTCGATAAGATCATGACCAATTTTGTGCTTTTTTGTCACTTTCCTGCAAGAACACTAAACCCTTGATTTCCTAAATATCTAAACAATTAGGAAGCACCGATTTGAATTTACTTGGCATCTGAGCATCCACTACCTCCAGGGTAGAGAATTTCGACCATACACCAAACTGTGAGTGAAGGAATTTTTGCTCATCTTTGTTCTGATGGTTAACCCCTTGTAAAATGACAGTGAACCCTTGTTCTAGGCATCACACCAGAAGAAACATAACCTTTTAATCCTTTTTTCGTAAACCAGCAGTTTAGTTTAGTTTACTTTAGAGATACAGGCTCTTTGGTCCACTACGTCTATGCCGACCAGTGATCCCTGCACACTAACACTATCCTACACACACCAGGGACAATTTACAATTTTACCAAACTAATTTGCGTACAAACCTGTACGTCTGGGAGTATGGGAAGAAACTGGAGCTCCAGCAGAAAACCCACGCAGATCACGGGGAGAATGTACCACACAAACAGCACTTTTAGTCAGGATCGAAACAGAGTCTCTGGTGCTGCAAGGCAGCAACTCTACCACAGCGCCACCATGTAGCCACCAGTTCCTTGTGTTTCCATCCTTCAATCCACCCGGCCTAGCTGGATAAGAATAATATGGGTTCAAGAACTGTCACAGCAGCTTGGATGTGACACTGAACCGATCTGTTTGAGGGGGACAGATTAAAAACCTTGCTAATCTTTATAGAATGAATCAGTATTTTGTAAGTTTTACCAAGTAACAATGATGGTCTCTAGCTCCAACAATTGCAACCTGCATTGCCTTATGAGCAGCTCAATCGAGAAGTGGTGTGCAAGTATTGCATGTAAGGAGAGGCTGAGTATTAAGAAGCAAAGGGATAAGACTTGTCAGACCTACAAATGTGGACATCATGAACTGAGATTCTATCGCACAATGGCGTCGTCCACCAAAGCCACAGATCCTTCCACTGAGAGGCACAATGCAAAGCGAATAAGTTGTACTTGGCAAGATCTCAAGCAGAGCAGTAGACAGACAAAATAAGTGCTGCATTGTCCATCTCTTGCTGCAAATTGTAGGTCTCAGGTATGCCCTTTTTTATTGTGTCAGCTCTAGACTGGTGACATGAGGACTCGAGAAACAGAGGCAGTTTGGACCTTCCACATGAACTATTTCTCCTCTGCTCCTGTCAGAAGCCGTTTAGTCATCCTGTTGCCCATGTTGACCTCATTATTATCGGGAATCAGAAATGAGGGTGGCACAGTGGTGCAGCGGTAGAGTTGCTGCCCACAGCACCGGGTCCGATCCTGACCTCGGGTACCCCCTGTCAGTGTGGAGATAGTATGTTCTCCCTGTGACCATGTAGGTTTTCTCCCGGTAGTCCAGTTTCCTCCCACACGACAAACACGTGCAGGTTTGTAGGTTAATTGGCTTCGGTAGAATTGTAAAGTGTCGCTAATGTGTAAGATTGTTAGTGCATGGGGTGATCGCTGGTCGGTGTGGACCCGGTGGGCTGAAGGCCTGTTTCTGCTCTGTATCTCTAAACTAAACTGAATGAAACAATAGTTATAACTTTGCTGAGAGCAGTGAATCCAACCATCAAACCTGGGATTACAGATTAATATTGTCCATTTATATATTTATAAACAACTGGAGTGATTCATCCTCCGAACTTCCTCGCAGCATCAGAGACCCAGGTTCAATCCTGACCAGAGGTGCTGTCTGCGTGGAGTTTGCATATTCTCCCAATGACCACATTTGTTTCCTCAGAGTGCCCTTCCAGTTTCCTCCCACATCCCAAAGACATGTGGGTTTGTGGTTAAATGGCCTCTGTAAAATTTCTCCTAGTGTGTAACGAGTGGCTGTGAAAGCGGGATAACGCAGCGCTATTGTGAACAGGATCCATCGGCCAAAGGGCCTGTTTCCATGCTGTTTCTTTCAATCAGTTCAATCAATCAATCTTGTCCCATGTACTAAGTTGCTCTGCTTTTTGTAGATATTTCTAGGCAATCAATAAATGCATGTCTACGCTGAGTGAAAAGAAACAGACCAAAGATCTTAAATATCAATTTCCTGCAAGGAAATGCTTTAACCCGTCTCTCTTCAATATTGAGAAAGTTTGCACATGGCAATGGCCTGGAAATACCCAGCCAGGCAAAGTTATTCAGAGATTTGAAGCCACTCCAAAGACAAACCTATGAATAATGCCAGAGGATTTCCACAAGTGAAGGAAGCAAGCAGATCCAACAAATTCTGTCATCTCACTATTTCACCTTAACAACCTCACAGCACCCATTCATCTTAGCATCAGTTTTGGCAGAGAAAAATTATATTGCGATCCGTTCCAATCTTAAACCAGATGTGACACTCAATCCAAAATGAGCTTTTCATAACAATCTTTGAAAATTGCCTCGAGATTCAGGACCATGTCAAATATAGTGGGAAATCTAATCGTATAATCTGGGGGTGTCAACACAGTAGTGCCCTGATCCACTGTTGTGGCATTGGCCATCTCAATATGACAAATGACAATAGACAACAGACAATAGACAATAGGCACAGGAGTCGGCCATTCAGCCCATTCACTGTGGTCAGAGCAGATCATCCACAATCAGTACCCCGTTCCTGCCTTCTCCCCATATCCCTTGACTCCGCTATCTTTAAGAGCACTATCTAAATCTCCCTTGAAAGCATCCAGCGAATTGGCCTCCACTGCCTTCTGAGGCAGCGAATTCCACAGATTCACAACTCTCAGGGTGAAAAAGTTTTTCCTCATCTCCGTTCTAAATGGCTTACCCATTATTGTTAAACTGTAGCCCCTGGTTATGGATTCCCCCAACATCGGGAACATGTTTCCTGCCTCTAACATGTCCAACCCCCTAATAATCTTATATGTTTCGATAAGATCTCCTCTCATCCTTCTAAATTTCAGTGTATATAGGCCCAGTGCTCCATTCTTTCAACATATGACAGTCCCACTATCCCGAGAAATGCCCTTGTGAACCTATGCTGCATTTCCTGAATGGCAAGAAATTCCTTCCTCAAATTTGGAGACCAGAACTACACACAATACTGCAGGTGTGGTCTCACTAGGGCCCTGTACAACTGCAGAAGGACCTCTTTGCTCCAATACTCAACTCCGCTTGTTATGAAGGCTGACATGCCATCAACTTTCTTCACTGCCTGCTGTACCTGCATGCTTCCTTTCAGTGACTGATGAACATGGACACCCAGATCTCGTTGCACTTCCCCTTTTCCTAACTTTACACCATTCAGATAATAATCTGCCTCCCTGTTCTTGCCACCAAAGTGAATAATCTCACATTTATCCACATTAAACTGCATCTGCCAGGCATCTACCCACTTACTCAACCTGTCCAAGTCAGCCTGCATCCTCATAGCATCCTCCTTACAGTTCACACTGCCACCCAGCTTTGTGTCATCCGTAAATTTGCTATTGTTACTTTTAATCCCTTCATCTAATTCATTAATGTATATTGTAAATAGCTGCGGTCCCAGCACCGAGCCTTGCGGTACCCCACCAGTCACTGCCTGCCATTCTGAAAGGGACCCGTTAATCCCTACCCTTTGTTTCCTGTTTGTCAACCAATTTTCTATCCATGTCAGTACCCTACCCCCAACACCATGTGCTCTACTTTTTCCCACTAATGTCCTATGTGGGACCTTATCAAAGGCTTTCTGAAAGTCCAGGTACACTACATTCACTGGCTTTCCCTTGTCCATATTCCTAGTTACATTCTCAAAAAACTCCAGAAGATTATTCAAGCATAATTTTCCCTTCGTAAATCCATCCTGTTACTGCTATCCAAATGTGCCGCTGTTTCATCTTTTATAATTGACTCCATCATCTTCCCCACCATCGATGTCAGGCTAACTGGTCTATAATTCCCTGTTTTCTCTTTCCTTCCTTTCTTAAAAAGTGGGATAACATCAGCTACCCTCCAATCTACAGGAACTGATCCTGAATCAATAGCAGTGTCATGTGCATCTGCCTGGGCTACTTGTCCTTTCCCCAAATATATGCTGTCTATTTCAATTTCTCGGAATGGGCTATCAGTTGAACCCCAACTCTATACAAATTCAATACTTCTCATCCAAACATTGACCACGACAAAGCTATACAGACCGTTCCCATGAAGCACAATCAGACGTCTTCATTCCCAAAATGTAAAGAATCTCCCAACTCCTTTAATCTCATAGAAATAGAGCAATGCACTGACTTGGAGGAAAGTATAGATTGAAGCCCTTGTCCGTAATAAACATCCAATCATAGTCTCCAGGTAATAACCTCCAAAAACATGAAAAGCTCTAAATTGGCTCTGAACTGTGAACTGCCACTGAGGTCACTTAAAGGTGTTTGAGTTTCTTGTAGGATGTCACTATGGCAATATTGATCAAAATCTGGTCCATGTAGTAACAGTTTTCCTTCTTTACAGATTTAATAGTGACACTGTAGATTTATATTTTCCTTTCCTCGAGAATTCTTGAGTGGGTTAGTCGATATTAAACTGGACATAACTGTTGCCTCAAGTCAGCTACATGCAAGCAGAATACAGTTCTGCTCAAGTCCACAAATCAGGAGTAAACATAGCAGTGGTGCTTCACAGTTGCGAGGAAGCTCTGACAACTTTAGCCATTTAAGGCCTCTGACAGGAACAGAGACGATAACAAACTTATCAGGATGAGCTACGAGTAGTTAAGGTAGAACCCGCTGCCAACTGACTATCATCATCATAGGGTGAAAAACTGTGCTGGAGGAACTAAGCAGGCCAGAAAAATGGGCAGACTTTGTATTGAGACTTCAGAAGGCTCTCGACCCAAAATGCCGCCTGTCCATTTCCCTCCGTAGAGTTTCCCCAGCACTTTATATATTGCTCAAGGTTCCGCATCTGTCGTCTCTTGTATCGCCGAATATCTGATCGTGTTTTAGTTCATTGCTGTGCAACAGAGAGAGGTAATTGCCTCCAGCTATCATTTCTTTTCATTATTTAATCTTTGCCTTCACACCATCACAAACCTTTCTTTTTATTCCATTTCTAATTATTCTCAGCTCTGCTCATAAACCTGAAATGTTAACCTTTGCTTATCTCTTATCACAGATGTTGCTTGGACTGCCAGTCTATTTTTGTTAGAGATACAACATGGAACTGTGCAGCACAGCACAGCACAGACCCTTCAGCCCACAATACCTGTGCTGAATTTTATGCCTTTAAAATAACAGTTTGTGTTCTCAAGCATGCAGGCACTGAATTCAGAGGCACTCTTCATTGCTTATAGAAATGGATGGATGTATGCTGGAGAGCTTCCCAGGTGGCACATGGATAGATCTAGTGGTGCATCCCAAAATTCTGATCATGTTGCATCTTCCTTCATTCAAGGAATTTTGGATGCTGCGTTTTAAGTATTTAAACGTTTTACAACACATATCATTCCACCTTCAGAATCCATTTTGTTATAAGTTGATCCCAAGGAATGATCAATGGTGTTATTTCCATTACATTTATCTAGTGGCCAATGACCATATTAAGAATGTGATAAATTAAGGGTGTGTGCTTATTCACTAATTGCTTTACAACTTTGACTGTTTAAAGGCTTTAAACCCTTTAAGCATAAAATCAATGTTCATATAATCCCTCTTGATGTAAATAACATGCTTGCTGCAATTTAGGTTTCTAATTGAAATATCCAGAGATTAAGGTCAAAACAAATGTTCCAAGGCATTTTAGAACACAAATGATGCATGAAATGACTACTAATTCTCATATGAAATCAACATTCCACATGTGTAAGCAAGCCACTAAAACAAATTTGTTGGCGGAGGAGTGCAGGGAGATATTAGACAAGGTGGGGTAATTTTAATTTTAGGATCTAGTGTTAAATGGCCAATATTAGATTAGCTGCCAATTATACACTTATCCAAGTTTTCATTTGCAAAATATGCAGCTGATTCAATGTGCCTGTTTAACATTATTGCTTAAAGTCAGAATTACTACCAGTGAATGAAAAGGAATCAAGTTGTAAACATAGCAGGTTTTCTTATCGCAGCACCAAATACCAACTAGGAGATTGTGATTAACTCTGCGTGATCTCCACAAAGCCATCAAGGATGCCAAGAGACAATACAGGCACAAACTTGAGTCCAAATATAATCACTCAGAAACACAGAGAATGTGGCAAGGTCTGAATAAGATAACTGGCTACAAAGCAAAGTCAGGCAACATCATTGGTGATAGTGCGACCCTGCCTGATGAACTGAATGCTTTCTATGTTCGCTTTGCGCAGAAGGCCAACAGGAAGATGACACCTGGTCCTTCAGACTCCAGTGTGCCACGCCCCAGGGTGACTGTAGCAGAGGTTAGATCGCCTTTCCTGATTGTAAACCCACAAAAAGCAACCAAACAGTGTTCCTGGCCGTGTCCTTAGTAGCTGCAAGGACCAGCTAGCGGGATTATTCGCAGACATCTTTAATCGCTCTTTACTCCGTTCTGAGATAACCATCTGCTTTAAGAAGACCACCACCATCCCGGTGTCAAAGAAAAGCAAGACCTCATGCCTAAACGACGACCGTCCAGTGGCCTTGACATCCACCATCCTGAAATGTTTTGAAAGGCTAGTTATGGAATGCATTAAATCCAGTCTACCCAAAGAGCATGACCCAATGCAGTTCACCTACCGCCACAACAGGTCCACAGATAATGCCATCGCCCTAGCCCTACACATCCTGAGAACACCTGGATAAGAGACGCCTACGTCAGACTCCTATTCATTGACTACAGCTCTGACTATAATGCCATTATACCATCCAAGATTATCATCAAACTCGCTGGACAGTGTCAGCACTCATCTCTGGAACTGGATCCTCGACTCCCTGACCAACAGACCCCAATCAGTAAGGATAGGGGACAAATCATCCTCTAGGATAATCCTCAACACGGGGGCTCCGCAAGGATGCGTTCTCAGTCCCTTTCTTTACTCCTTGTACACCCACGACTGCGCAGCCATGCACAAATCAAATTCAATTTTCAAATTTGCAGACAACACCGCCATTGTGGGCCAGATATCAAATAATGATAAGCGGGAATATAGGAAGGAGATTGAGAACTTTGTATCCTGGTGTCAAGACAACCTTTCTCGCAATGTCAGCAAGACAAAGGGGAGAGTGATCGTCTTCAGGAAGCAAAGTGGTACACATACCCCAGTTTGCATTTATGGTGCCAAAGTAGAGATTGTTGAAACCTTCAAATTCCTCGGAGTCAATATCACCAACAACTTCTCCTGGACCACCCATATTGAAGCAACAACCAAGAAGGCACACCAACACCTCTATTCCTTAGAAGGCTCAGGAAGTGTGACGTGTCCACTAGCTTCTACATATGCACCATAGAAATAATTTTGTCAGGATATATCACAGCTTAGTTAGGGAACAGCTCAAACCAAGACTGCAAGAAATTGCAGCAAATTGTGGACGCAGCCCAGACCATCAAACAAACCAAACTCCCATCTATTGACTCCATTTATACCTCATGCTGCCTCGGCAAGGCCAGCAGCATAATCAAGGACGAGTCGCACCCTGGCAATCACTCTTCTCCCCTCTCCCATCAGGCAAAAATGTATAGAAGTGTGAAAACACACACCTCCAGATTCAAGAACAGTTTCTTCCCAGCTGTTATCAGGCAGCTGAATCATTCTACCACAATCAGAGAGCAGTGCTGAACTACTATCTACCTCTTTGGTGACCCTCGGACTATCCTTGATTGGACTTTTCTGGCTTTACCTTGCCCTAAACATTATTCCCTTATCATGTATCTATACATTGTAAATGGATCGATTGTAATCATGTATTATCTTTCTACTGACTGGATACCATGCAACAAAAGCTTTGCACTGTATCTCAGTACACGTGACAATAAACTAAACTAAACTAAACTAAATAAAATGTCAATATTACAGATTAATAAATTTGTGCAGAGAATTGTAATTCTACCTCTTGTCACTATTAAATGTCCGCACTTATGTGAAATCAAATGGATTCCAATGTCTACATACTACGACTATTGCAGAGTGGCTGTTAGTTTGTATTTTAACAGCTGTTCATGTTTTTTTCCACCTGCATTAACCAGCGATACAGCTTCCATCATACAGAGTGAAATGATTATCTCAAAAATAATCATTCTCCCTTTTTCATCTCTACAGCTCCAGCAATGATGGGCAGGTGTACCTTTATATGTTTTTAAAAATACTCTTCTATGGGATTCAATTCTTGCATACCAGCCTCACCAAGAGCTGACAAAAATCATTATCAACAGTTGCAGGTGGGGGAAAATGACAAGAACCTGAAGCTCAGGAACTTAAAACTCCTGACCATCTGGATGGAAGGCAGGTTTTTGACTGACTATGCTACTGGGAAATGCAAAATTATGGATATTTTAATGAGCTGATGGTAAATATTCACTGAACTCTGCACAAACATCGTCTTAATATCTTTTGAAGGATATCCACTAATTTTGACTAGGGCATACTGGTAATGTATTTTTCTGTGGAGAGCATTGTAAACAAAGCCCTTTGTTAGTGGGGTGGTCATTTAGCCGTACATCTTCCAGATTGTCCCCCTCATCATCATCATCAGTGGCTGTGGTTATTGAGGATTAGGTGTTCTGACAGATGGGGTGTGCTCAGGATATATTTCCCTTTACCACATGCAGTCAGGAAAATAGGGCCAGGCTGCAGGAGGCACAGAATCCACAGCTGTAGCTCCTCAAAACTGGCAAGAAGCCCAACCACAGGAGCTGGTAGAAATTGAATGAATGTTCATCTGGTTTAATTCACTGAAGCCGCAGTACCTGTTCCTTCCTTCCAACAAGTGACTTTTAAATTTAAAAACAAATAATCTGACTCTTTCAATTTTAAGTCATCGAGATGGAATCACTATTGGCAGCATGGTGGTGCAGCTGGTAGAGCTGCTTTTTCACAGTGCCAGAGACCCGGGTTCGATTCTAATCTTGGGTGCTCTCTGTTTGGAGTTTGCTTGTTCGCCATGTGACTGTCTGGGTTTACTCTGGGTGCTTTGGTTTCCTCCCACATCTCAAGGGCATGTGGGTTTGTAGGTTAATTGGCCTCTGTAAATGACTCTTTATATGTAGGGAGTGGATGAGAAAGTGGGATAACATAGGACTAATCTAAACTGTGATCAATGGTTTACATGGACACGCTGGGCCAAAGGGACTCTATCCAAATTAAAAACTAAAACGTTAAAACAGCAGTTACTATCGTCACCAGAAAAGAGAGAAAGAATTGCATTTATATAATGTCTTTTGCAAGTTCAGGACATCTTAAAGCACATTAAGTGCTCTTTGGTTGAGGTGTAATAGAGTTAATTCAGTACCCACATTGTACGCAACAACCTCCCAGAGAGGCATCGTGATATTATTTTTTAAATGGTCTCTGGCATTGTAAGGCAGCAACTCTACAGCTGTGCCACTGTGCCGCCCCAAAGTGAAAGGCGAATGCTGCACATTCAAGGATTTTTAAATCCTAAAGATTAGATCAGGGATTTGAGAGCTATGTGGGGCTCGCAGAACGGAGATGTGGGGCAGATCGGTCATGATCATATGGAATGACAGCACAGCCTTAAGGTATTGGGTGGCCTTCTGTTCCTCGTTTCTGCATTTTGCTTTCCATAATCTTGTGCAAGTAGATGCAATTGGCACTACTAATTTATGATAATGAAGTTCTAAAATTGCCTTGAGTTTTCTTTAAAGTAGCATAAACCATATACAGTAATGTGCATGATGAATTGCAGTAACCTTTATTTGAACTTGATTGAGTACATTGAACTGTGATCGAAACGTATAAGATTATTAAGGGGTTGGACATGTTAGAGGCAGGAAACATGTTCCCAATGTTGGGGGAGTCCAGAACAAGGGGCCACAGTTTAAGAATAAGGGGTAGGCCATTTAGAACTGAGACGAGGAAAAACTTTTTCATTCAGAGAGTTGTGAATCTGTGGAATTCTCTGCTTCAGAAGGCAGTGGAGGTCAATTCTCTGAATGCATTCAAGAGAGAGCTAGATAGAGCTCTTAAAGATAGTGGAGTCAGGGGGTATGGGGATAAGGCAGGAACGGGGTATTGATTGAGAATGATCAGCCATGATCACATTGAATGGCGGTGCTGGCTCGAAGGGCCAAATGGCTTCCTCCTGCCCCTATTGTCTATTTTCTATTATCTATTGTCAATGTTACTGCTACAAAATTAGGTTGGACAATATATTTTGGCCAGGATTCAGGAAGCAACCACTATTCAAAGAAAGTTCCACTGGATCTTTCATGTTTACCTGAGACAGTAGACACAATCTCAGTTGGAGATTTGATCAAAAAGATTGAACAGTGGAGGATTCCATGAGGACTGTGGGCAAATGTAGGTTTAGATTTCTGTGCTTAAATTACTAGAGTTGGCCTTGAAACCACAGCCTCCCAGCTTAGATGCAAGCAATTCAATCACTGAACTAAGTCTTACATTTTTCTATATTGTAAAGTATATATTTTTAATGAGTTGATCATAGTGATTTTTTTCTCTCATCATTTTATTGATAGACCTTAAATGGAATATATTTGCCATTCTTGTTTCACATTTTAATTTATCAAACAAAACCAAAGTAAGTTATGGTTAATTTTGAAAAGTGCTTTGAGAATACCTTTTTATTGATGCTAATTATAACAGTCCTTCAGAAGGCACATGTAATTTTGCATCAGGAGAGAAGAATTCAACAATTTTCTATTAAGTATTCTACACAATTCGTTTACAAATTAGTCTCGACTACAAGCACTGCAGATTTTAATTCTGCCATTGTGCTTACCTTTCATTTTACTGGTAGGAGTTCTTCCCCACCAAAGCCCTGAGCTCTGGAATTTATTCCCAAATCAATTTTTCTTCTTTCTCTAACTTTTAAAACTATTATTATAATCACGCTCTTGGGCTAATTGACCCAACCAATATCTCTTAATGTGTTGCAGTGGTATTTGGTTTTATAATACTGCTGTGATATGCCTTGATATATCGTGCTATACCAACACAATGCAGCATACTATACAAATGCACTTTTTGTTTACACTGTTTAGTTTGCTCTGGGATCAGATGAAAGAATCTTTGCACAGACCCAATGGTACATCCAGCTGTTTAACCATTAATTCCATTTCATCTTCAGTAATGCCTGAAGATTGATAGCTGGGATTTATCTCAAAGCATTATGAAGCAGGAGGTTAGGGACATTTGCTGAGGGTTACTATAACATGAGATGTTATGGCACATGGAGACAGAAACAAGGCATTTTTATGATAATACTGGATTAGATAAGGCAGAGTGGTTAAATGCAGGGCAGTGAGATAAGGCTCAAGGTATAATAAAGAACAGGTCTTATGTTGATTGGCCAAATGGCTTCCATCTGTGATAGGTGTGAAATTGTCTCTAGTATTAAGTACATGATTGCTAAGGTAGTAAAATCAATCTAGTTTATCTTCATATCTCTTTTTGCCACTGATAATATAAATTTTGACAATATAAGTATTTTCAAGGATTACCGAGCATTGTTTTTCAATATGCTTCAATGTGCTATTTCTTTGTACATGCAGATAAATAGATAACAGTATTCCAGTTAAATAATTTGATCACAAGATGCAGGATTTCTCTGGCTAGCGTCCATGATTCCTCGTCCAAGCAAAAATATTGTCAAAGCTAAGTAACACTAATCCTGCAAGCTGGAACTGTACATACTGTTAAAAAATGTCACACGTTGGACTATATTTCAAGGTTTCAACACATCTCCACCATCAGCCTGTATTTATGAACTGCTTGTAATTCATTTCTGTGATTGTGATATCACCTGAATTCCTTGGGGAAGTCCCACCTGTAGAGCTTACGAACTACATGTACAATTATCTCCCTATATACAAGTATTAGTTTTTCTGGGAAAATGCATACAACTATGGAATAAAGTCCTGGCAATGAAATGTTAACTGTGATGGCAGTGAAAGTATCGAAGGCACTAAGATGCCAAAAAGCATAATGAAATTGGAATTGATCTTTGGTGAATAAATATTAATTTATAGTCACAAATATTACTTCCAAGGAATATTGCCTTTGGAGGCTAAAACAAAGGATGAAATAAGATTAAAAGATAAATCCAGGAAGAAGTTGTTTAACGTAGTGTTTGAACTAATCTTTGGAGGGGGTTGCCTTTGAGCAAAATAATCTTTTCCTTTTTTGTCAGTTCTCATCTACAGTATTTTAAAGTGCACAAAATTCACATACTAGAAAGAAATGGAAAGATAGGCACAAAATGCTGGGGTAACTCAGCGGGACAGGCAGCAAATCTGGAGAGAAGGAATGGATGACGTTTCGGATCGAGACCCTTTTTCAGACTCGACCCGAAACTTCACTCATTCCTTCTCCCCAAGGATGCTGTCTGTCCCGTTGAGTTACTCCAGCATTTTGTGTCTACCTTTGGTGTAAACCAGCATCTACAGTTCCTTCCTACACAAGGGAAAGATGAGGATTGGCTTATATATTTCATCCTGAAAACTTCATCTTGATGCTTTTTATGATAATTCTTAACATGGAGAGAAATCCCAAAGAAAGAACTGTTTGCAAAGTTTCCCATCGTCCATTGATCTTTAGCTGAAAGAAAAGTAAAACAAAATGTTGAAAATTTGAACTAAAAGCAGGAAATGCAAGAAAATCGGGGTTATATTTCCTGGTCAAAGACTCTTTGTCAGAACTGGAAGAGAGAACAAATTAGTTCATTTTAAGTTGCAGAGAGTATCTATTAGTTGCTTTCAGACATATCTCTGAAGAAGGGTCTCGACACGAAACGTCACCCATTCCTTCTCTCCTGAGATGCTGCCTGACCCACTGAGTTACTCCAGTATTTTGTGTCTACCTATTTCTAGATATCTTACCTTTATCTCTAGCATTTGAATTTTGTGCACATTTAAAAAGATGAGAACTGACAAAAAAGGAAAGGATAATTTGCCCCAAAAGCATTTCCCCCCCAATGACTGGTTCAAACTCTACATTAAATCCTCTCAGAAATATTCCCTCTGATGAATGGATAAAACAAAGGGAAGATCTCTGATAGGGTGAGGCCATGGTTGCTATGGGAATAAGTTTGAGGTTTACAACGAGAGACTGAACAAATCTCCATGTAAAGTTTTCACCCTATCATTTTATTTTCATTAGACATGAAACATTAAGGAGTGTTTAACTTGCGTAACTACCGTGGAGCTTACAATCAACCCTGGGAACTTGACACATTAAATTGGCACTGTCTGCAGTTTTGTATAATTGCTGCATGAAGCCAATCCTATCCATACCACACCCAACCTGCATGGATTAGCATTGTAACAAGAGCAGATTACAACTATGTAAAAAGTACCAGATTCTTCTTTAAAAAATAAATCATATTAAGGCTGAAAGAGGTGTTGACAATGCTGTGTGATCTGAAAATATGCTGCAGAATATAGCATATAGCTCATAGAATGAACTAAATATAGGAAATTCTAAGAACTAATATAATTCCATAATAAATAATGTAGCAAGTGATTATTAAGTAGCTCTTGGGTCATTTTAAATAGATCTAGAAGAATGTCTTTCATTTTCAACTGTGCTACGAAAAGACTGGAGTACAACATTGGAAATTCATAGCACTGGTTTTGGTAAGAACAATTCATGTCATTATCCCACTGTGTGCATACTGGTGACAGTCACGGGGGAGGATACATATAGATGCAGAAAAGATATCAAATCAACCCTTTGCTGAGATGATGTTCAATCCACTTTCTGAACTGGTCTAGCAGTTGGCCAGATGCATAGAAGCATAATATCTCTATAATAATAATAAATAATAATAATAAAGCATAATAAAAGCATAATATCCATATTCATAACAGGGATAGAGTCCCCCTTGTACTCACCTTTCACCCCATCAGCCATCGCATACAGCATATAATCCTCCAACATTTTTGCCACCTCCAACGGGATCCCACTACTGGCCACATCTTCCCATCTCCACCTCTTTCTGCTTTCCGCAGAGACTGTTCCCTCCGAAACTCCCTGATCAACTCATCCCTTCTCACCCAAACCACCCCCTCCCCAGATACTTTCCCCTGCAACCGCAGGAGATGCAACACCTGTCCCTTTACCTCCCCCCTCGACTCCATCCAAGGACCTAAACAGTCTTTCTAGGTGAGGCAGAGATTCACTTGCACCTCCTCCAACCTAATCTACTGTATCTGCTGTTCCAGGTGTCAACTTCTCTACATTTGCGAGAACAAGCGCAGACTCGGCGATCGTTTCGCTGAACACCTCCGCTCAGTCCATCTTAACCTACTTGTTTGCCCGGTGGCTTAGCACTTCAACTCCCCCTCCCATTCCGCATCTGACCTTTCTGTCCTGGACCTCCTCCATTGTCAGAGTGAAGCCCAATGCAAATTGGAGGAACAGCCCCTCATTTTTCAGGTTGGGTAGTTTACATCCCAGCGGTATGAACATTGACTTTTCTAACTTCAGATAGCCCTTGCTTTCTCTCTCTATCCCCTCTCCCTTCCCAGTTTTCCCACTAGTCTTACTGTCTCCAACTACATTCTATCTTTGTCCCACCCCCTCTCCTGACATCAATCTGAAGAAGGGTCTCAACCCAAAATGTCACCCATTCCTTCTCTCCAGAGATGCTGCCTGACCCGCTGAGTTACTACAGCATTTTGTGTTTAGCATAATATCCCATTTGTAAAAGTGGTAACAAGCTTGGTTATCAAGGCTTGTGCGTAGTTTATTGGAACGCTGCAAAAGAATATGTTCTTTCCTTTATTCTTGCTTGCCAGCATAAGAGGAAAAATTTGATTTCATGAAAAATAGAGTGTGATGAAAGGGAGGTAAAATAGATGTAACACCAATTAACTAAATTAGAGCTGACAGTCACAGTAACTGCCAAAGAGGAAGCTTGAAACAGTGGATTTAGCATCTATCATTCAGAATGGAATGTTACCTCCTGACTTCATTGTCACACTGACATTTGACATCACTTGCATGTTCACTTCAGTCAGATAGTATGCTTTTATTAAAAAGAAGCAAAATCAAAATTGTGGCGTGCTATGAATCTGGCTAACATTAAATTGATTTGGAAGGAGGCAGCTTTGTAAGTAATTTGGGAGAGAGATGCACTGGAAAAGCCTAGTTATTCATTTATTCACCGAAACTGGTATGAATTCTAAATGTTCCTTTCTCAGAAGTTATTTGTTGTTCTCCCTTCGCTTGTTTCCCTCTCCCAGTCATTCCTTATCTATATACTAAAACTCTTGTTTGTTTCTTTCTTTGTTCCTGAACTACAGCCAAAACGGCAGACAATAGCGTGGCAATTTTAGGCCCATCTTACTCACCATCGTCCCTTTGATGCTAATGGAATAAGTTTCATTGAAATCGGTGTTATATTTTTGTAAAGTTATTCACATTTTAAAGTTTAAATCATCTCCTAGGGAGGATGGAGGGGAGGAGGAGGGAGGGGAGGGAGGGAGGGAGGGGGGAGGAGGGAGGATGAGGGGGGGCTGAGGCGGATGGAGTGGGGGGAGGGGAATGGGGGAGGGGCAGAGTGGAGGGGGAGGGAGGGAGAGTGGGGAGGGGAGGGGAGAGGGAGGGGAGGGGGGAGTGGGGGAGGGGGGAGGGGGGAGGAGAGGGTGCTGCACCAATGCAGGAGAGGTTTGAGCCCAACGGGTCCACTTGGTCTAATATTATTTATTTATGTATTAATATGACGTACAAAGGATAACATTGGCTTAGGAAAAAACTACAAGGGAAATTTCTAAATAACAGTCTCTGATAGCCTGAATGTATGAACAAATCTCGTAATCTCACAGCCCTGTCATTATAAATGTAAATTATATTCCATTTAATCTGAAATCATTTTATTTAGTTCCTACGTTGCTGCAATCCAGGTCAGCGAAAATAGTGATCACCGTTCACCCATTATCTGTGTGTTCACTGCTACATTGACTCTCATTCCAGTAAAACTTCCATTTTAAATCTCTCATCTTTTTCCAATAACGCCATAGCCTCAGCCATTTCATTCTCTATCTCCCTCAATACCCTATAACCCTTCAGGATATATGTGGTTTTGCATTTCTGATCTTTTAGGGACAGAGGGCAGGATTGTGGGGGTAAACAGAATAACAGTTAAAGAGAAGTAACCAAATCACTGCTAAAGATGTCCAGAGCTCAAATGATTTACATCGGATGTTAATCTGTGGTTTACAAGGGCACACAAGCCTAGGGGCTTGCTAGGGGTTTTCAGGTTAAATCATTAGGCAGTTGGATGAAACTGATGCCAGTATTTCCATGTATGTAATCTGCCGTTTCACAGAGGCCACTGGGCTTGTGCAATGATCTAAAATTAAATTAAACACTTGTTCGGAGGAAGCGATAGAAAATAAACGGGATATGGGTGCATCTATTATTGGTAGACTTTTACCATTGGACACAACTGGGATCAATAATCAGTCTATTGTTTTGGAATTTATATTAATGAATTGGACTTCTTTACAATGAGTGCAATGAAGGGGTTTGTAACATAATACAATATTTGGGCCTTTGGTTGGCATGAGGAAGAAAGAAACTCCTTGTGATTATAGAAAGATGTAGATGGTCAGTAGGAGATAAAGTGACAAATCAAATAAAAACCTGAAAGTACAGAGATCTTGCTTTGGGGAAGATGTAAGAGGGAATACAAATACACAATAAACATGAATATGTTGAGTGGTGTGGAGGTACAGAGGAACATTGGAATAAATGTCCACTGGTCCTTAAAGTAGTGGGTGAGGCATAGGTGATGAAAAACTTTATTAACCACAACCTTGAATATACCAAAATGGTTATTCCATGCATCTTATTGAGGCATCTAAGATGACAAAGGGCATGAATGGAGTAAACAGGAAGGGCCTTTGAAGATCACGATCAAATTTGAAGTAATTGGTAGAAAAATTAGAGGGTAGATGAGAAACACATTTTTTACCCAGAGGAGTATGGATCTCATTGACTGAAAGCATGGAAAAGATAGATGCTGCAATATATTTAAACATTGATGGATGTGTACCATGATACAACAGGAACTGAGTCAGCATGAATTGAAGATTGTTATTACATTGAAGAAAGAGTCTTAAGAAATGTATTTTTTAACTACTGGAATGTCCCAATAACCAGTTCTTGGCCCTCAACTATTTATAATTGGTATTAATGACCTGGTGAGATGGTAGACTATAAGATATCAAAAGATATCCTTGATATGAAAATAGGTGTGAGGGCATGTTGCACTGAAGGTATTATCACTCATCAACAGGATAGAAAGGATAGAGTGAATGGGTGGAAATTTGACAAATTAAGTTTAATGTGGGACAGTGTGAGGATCTGCACATTGGGTAAGAGGAAACTATTGGTGTACTATTACCTAAATGGAGAAAGATTGCAGATGAGTGAAGTACAGAATGACCTAATCATGCACAAATCACAAAAAGCTGGCAAACCAGTGCAGAAAGGAATTAGGAAGGCAAATTACATATTGGTCCTTAATGCAAGTGGGTTGAAGTATAAAAATAGGAAGGCATGGTTACAATTGTACAAGGCGCTGAAGAAGACACACTTGCAGTACTGTGCACAATTTTGATCCTGTAGTTTAGTTTAGTTTAGTTTAGTTTAGTTTAGTTTAGTTTAGTTTAGTTTAGTTTAGTTTAGTTTAGTTTAGTTTAGTTTAGTTTAGTTTAGTTTAGTTTAGTTTAGTTTAGTTTAGTTTAGTTTAGTTTAGTTTAGTTTAGTTTAGTTTAGTTTAGTTTAGAGATACAGCATGGAAACAGGACCTCCGGTCCATGCAAACCAGCGTTCCCCACACACTAACATTATCCTACATACACTAGGGACTATTCACAATTTTACCAAGCCAATTAACCTAGAAACCTGTTCATCTTTGGAGTGTGGGAGGAAACCAGAACTCCCGGAGCAAACTCAAGTAGGTCTTTGGGAGAAAGTACAAACTCCATAGAGACAGCAGCTGTAGTCAGGATCGAACCCGGCTCTCTGGAGCTGTAAGGCAGCAACTCTACTGCTGCACCACCATGATGCTTAAGAAAGGATATTCCGGCATTAGGTGGAGTCCAAAAGAGATTAATTGAGCTAATTCATGTGATTACAGTGTTTCCCAATCACAAAGGGGTAAAAAAAATTGGATCAACATTCTTTAGAGTTTAGATGAATGAGGAGAGATCTTCTTAAAATATTTAGGAAGTGCAAAGGTGTAGATGGCATGATATTTTCATTAACGAGAGAATCTTGAACAAGGGAACATACATACAAGATAAGTGAAAAGCTGTTTAAAATTTAAAGGTATGGATCTTTTGCTGAGGGTGATGTTTCTCTGGAATTCTCTAACCTAGAAATTTGTAGAGGCTAGTCCACTGAAGCTACTTAATGAGGAGGGAAATACATTTTTGAACAATTTGGGGATTAATGGTTATGTGGATGGGACAGGCACAAGGGATTAATTGCAGCCTACGCAGATTGGCCATGAGTATATTGAAGGTCAAGGCAGTCTTGTGGGGCTGAGTGGCCCACTCCTACTCTATTTGGCTTATGAAGAATCACAACCCACATGACTACTAACTTTGCGCTGGACAACAGTATTAAGTACATATCCCTTCAATGGCCTGGGCAGAATGAGTTAAACAGTCTATCAGTGTTATAAATTTTCAATAATTCTATGCACTGTATGCTCTTTCTCCCAAATAAGCAATGACACTGACGTCACTCATATTATAATTGCACCAAAGGTTTATTATACTTTATTGTTAAGTATTACACGCATTTTGCTTATCCATATGTACAATTTAATGAGCAACTTTATTTTTTTTAAGAAATCGCACTTCAGTTTTATTCTAATACAAAGCAGCTGATTTAATCCCATAATGTTAGTCATGATAACTTCCAAAGCTGATAATGGGAGAGAATGTTTGATTTAAACCAAATTTAAATAATGGTTTATTAAAACATTCACTGAAGTCTGTAAATGAGGAAGTAATGAGCTTGGCTTAATTTAAATACAGTACCTGTAGGCATATTCATTCGAAGGTTCTGGTTTGTCTAATGCAGCATTTTTCAACATTAAAACAGCAGTTATATCCATATCCAAGTTACCACTTCCACAGCTTTGGAACTGCATGCAGATAGCTCCAGAGAAGCCATTTGTATAATGTGCAAAATTACAATACACTTTCTGCTTCAGACTTTGATCTCTACACAGAAAACATTATCACTGATTTCCACAGCCTGGCTTCTGTTTTGCAAGTCTTATTATTTCTTCTCTCAGTTTCACAGCTGGACGGCTAGGGTCAATGGACCATTTTATAACTTTTGCAACCAACTTTAAGCTGAGACTAGGCTTGCTTGCTGTGAGACGAATGGGCCAGGATACTCCAAACCCTGAGGCAGCTCTTTCAAAATGGTACCTTGGCTGTGAGCAGTATAATTTTACAATTTGCTTCTTGACCTTGACTGCTACCATCTGCATCGACTTCCAGTACTGACAGCGTTAATAGGTTTCGAATATGTTTCAGAATCTTTGCTCGTGGGTACCTAGTTGATAATTCATGAAGCTATTTAATTTCATTTTTATGCATCACATACAAAGGGTAATTATTTTGATATCACTAAGTCATCATTATTGCTTTGTAATAAACATTGTTTGCATTATTACATATATTCTCTCATATATTGGTCTAATTTTGTAAAAAAAAAACTTTATGAACAAAGGTTCTAATTAGTCTATTTCACTGTTTGCATTTTCAGGATTTGCATGTAAGACAGGCATTCGTCAGTCGACTTAAACAGCAGAAAGAATCCAAAAAATGAAAAGATACGCTTTTAATTCACCTTTGAAGCCAAAATGGAAAGTGCAAAAGCCCTCATTAAAACCTTTGAAGAATGTCAATAGCCACAATATTTTAATAGATCCTTGACGATCCCAAAGCAATCAATTTAGATTTGAATGGGTCTATTGCAAAGAGCCAAAGGTGAAAAAAAACCTGCTTTATCTGCACCGCAAAGTAATCAGTTACTTAATGATCAATTTCACTTTAAAATGGATCCATGTAATTGCTCCATATTCTAGCTGCTAATCTGCAGAAATAATGTGGAGGTCAGTAACCTGTCTGACAACACATTTCTAAGCATTTGAATTAACAACTAAGATCAGCATGTAAAACTTCAGGCTTTCCACCAAAAAACACCTGAACACGTGAAGAGGTGGAAAGGGTGCAGTGCAAGCATGATTAGGGGTCAGGGTGTCACTGAAATACCAAGACCTGTGAATGTGAATGGTCACAGAGATAGTTATATGGATGTTGGGCCAGTGAGATCAGTCATTTGTTTGTGAGGAGGTCACCTTTAATCTTTCCTTGCTGCCAGGCCTAGGTCACACAAAGCAGGGTCTTATTATTGAAGCAAACTGAATTAATGGCATGAGGTAAATTCAACTTTTGATTTTGCACGTGTTTTTGTGTGATTGTTGAACTTACTTTCATCACCATTGGAGATGACTATGAATGTGGTATTTCGCTTCTTAACAGAATAACTGACACATGCAACAATTATTTTATATGCATATATAGATTTTGGAGTTGGCTATATTCTAATAACTTAGCATTGTTTATCACTATTTTAAAATCATCAAATATCGCCTGAAGAAGATGAGCATCTCTTCAATATTTGCACAATACTCCTATTGTTGGTCATGAAAGACACATCTACAAAATGAACAAGTCCCTGGTGAGTAAAGAGATTAAAAGATTTTTTCACAACAAGCTGATCAATATGTGGAGTAGACTTTCAGCATAATCAGTTTGGGGTTAGTGTTATAAGCCAGTGTTTGTGAAAGCTGTAACCAAAAAGCTTCGTTAAGTCTCTTTGTAAAAATAACTGAATAACTTGAGCGTTAGAGCAGTGACTTCAATACAACAGGGATAAAAATGTTGATGATCAAATGCAGAATGGAAGCTCTGTTCAATGCAGTAGCAGAGGACTAAATAATGTAGGGTGTAATGTTCACCTCAAAAGTGGGCAACATATGAGTTGTTATACCTCAGTGTGATAATGCACACATTCACAACCATGGCCTGAATGTTACATTCTGATGTAGAACATTGCAACGTAACACTGACAGTCACTTGACACCTTGTCAGATGTTAACTGAAGCAATTCAAATTTACTGCCTCCATAAATGGAAATCACATGCTTCATCTGACGAAATTGACTTCTGGCTGTGGAATAGTACAGAAAATGGAGATTAAGATTGAAGAGTAAAGATGGTTGTAGTTTTCAAATCCTGAATTATTTGTCAAGTTCATTGAATATAACGATAACTTCTTTGGCACAATACATCCCACATCCCAATTCATTGAAAACCACCCGTAGCAGGGCACAAGGCACATGATGTTTCCGCCATTTCATGCATGCCATAAATTTATCTGAAAATGTTGAAGGGCTGGTATTTATTTAGCATCTTTCATGATCAAAGAATGTACCAAAGCTTATGGTGACCAAAGAAGGACAAGTCACTGAGGTATGGTTTGAGATGAGGGATCCGATTTTCATGTTCCCACTCACCACAATGATGAGATTGTGTGTTTTATGGAAGTTAATTTGGAAAATTAATATTGACCAGATACTACAAGAAATAATGAAAACAAAGAAAAATAAGAGCACTTGCACTTCAGTTCGTTGGAAATATTTCATTTTGTTCCAAGATAGATAGATTTCTCTGGGGTAATGCACAATAAAGATCAGACTATTCTATCTGTTCTTATATTTGCAGGCAGATTCCAATGTCTTTTATTATCTACCTTTTGAGATAAAATTTACAAAACCAGAGGAAAAGTATATTTTTGTCTTTGATACCTTTAGATTCTTCTGTATTTCAAATGTGTTTAGAATCAATACAAATTAGTGGAACCATTATTTCCACAAAAGATTGGCATTCATCCCAATGCACTGATATGAAAATCTGTATGACTACCACTTTAGAAGGTAGTGAGAGGACTGAGAGTTCTATGGTTCAATGAAACCAAACCAGCTGTGCTACCAAATATAGACAGAAAATGCTGGAGTAACACAACGGGACAGGCAGCATCTCTGGAGAGACGGATTGGGTGACATTTCGGGTCAAGGTTTCAAGGTTTCAACGTCAGTTTATTGTCACATGTACCAATTAAGGTACAGTGAAATTTGAGTTACCATATAGCCAACTAAGAGAAAAGCAACAAGACACACAACCACATAAAAGTCAACATAATCATCCATCACAGTGGATTCCACATTCCTCACTGTGATGGAAGGCAATAAAGTTCAGACTGAAAAAGGGTCTCAACTCGAAACGTCACCCATTCCTTCTCTCCAGAGATACTGCCTGTCCCGTTACTCCAACTTTTTGTGTCTATCTTCGGTTTAGACCAGCATCTGCAGTTCCTTCCTACACATTCCGGGTGCTACCAAATCTCACTTTATGCTTTTGTTTCGTGAAGAGACATTTAACTTGTGACCCTAGGTTTTGCTGAATATATTGACGGGCTCATAGCGAAAACTGGCCAGGATAATGCATCCTCTTTATTCAGCAGCACATTTGCAAAATTAAACCTTCACTTCCTCCACAATTGTTTGTCATCTGCACAATCCAGAAGATGCACTGCAGAAAATTTACCAACTCACAAATGCCACCTGTAAAACCAGTGATCTCTGGCAACCAACTTGAGAGATGAGGAGCTGGCTGATTGGAATGCCATCACAAACATTTTCCATTGCAAGTTACCCATTCCGTCAAACTTAGAACTATGTCAGCTGACCTTCCAGAATAACCGAATAAAAATCATGCAGTTTCTAATGGTACCATGGGAGGATCTTCACATAGAATGCTGTAGTCAAACAAGTTCTTAAAATTAGCTGGATCAGATAACAAATGCTAGGTGATGCTAACAAGATAACAAATGCTAGGTGTATATTGTAACTTACAATGAATAACTAAATATAGCAGCTACAAGGAACTACAGATGCCACTTAACAAAAAAACCCACACAGTTTTGGAGTAACTCAGTGAGTCAGCAGTTTCTCTGGAGAACATGGATAGGTGATGTTTTGGGGAGGGGCCCTCAAGAAGCTAATTAAAAAACTGTGGCTAATAGAACTGTCTGACCCTGGCCCTTTAACACTTTCGGTGCCAGAGATCACTCACGTCCTTGACAGTCAACATCTATAAATTGTATACACAGGTATCGCCAATGCATAGAAGGCTTGCTATTGAGCATTAAGTTATACAATGGGTTTGTGTTGTCAAGTGGAGCATCCGTTCAGTCTGCCACATCCATGTTGGGATGGAATGGCATCCTAAGACTGAATGAAGTAGTCACTGAACCAAAGGATTGGATGGCAATGTGGGTTCAATCTTGACCTCAATGCTGTCAGTATGAAGGTTTCACATTCTTCCTGCATGGATTTCCCCTGCTGCTTTGGTTTCATCCCACTGCCCAAAGAATTTTGGTTTGGCAACTTAAATTTTCTCCCAGCATGTACATGAGTAATAGTATCTTGGAGAAATGGGTTTGCTCTGTGGGTCAGCAAAGAAGAAGGTCCAAAGAGTCACATCTTTTCATAAATTTTGAAAGGTAGCGTCTTATAGATTGACATTTTTTTAAACATTGCATCTTCGCCTAAATACTAAAACTCTCATTTGTTATCTTGTTTGTGACTGAACTTCAGCCAAAACGATACATGATAGGGTGACAATTTTAGGCCCACCTTACTCACCATTGTCACTTTAGTGATAATGCAAGTACTTTTATTGAAATCGGTGTTATATTTTTTGAAAGTTATTCACATTTTAAAGTTTAAAAGGAGGGAAGGGGAGGAGGGAGCATGGAGGGAGGGGGGAGTAGGGGAGAAGGGAGAGGGGAGGGGAGGGGAGGGGGTGGTTAAGGAGAAAGGGAGGGGGAGGACAGGGTGCTGCACCAATGCAGGAGAGGTTTGGGCGTGGGGGGGAGTGGGTATATCTTCATGGTGCATTGCATCAGGAGACTGGAAGAATCATCAAGGATGCCGATCGCCTTGGACATTCACTATTCTCTTTTCTACCTTCTGGGATACTTGAATGCCTGGAAGTCCTGATTTGAGAACATCTTCTTTCCCATGGCGATCAAACTCTGAACTAATCATCTTTTCCACACCGCTTTCTGGAGGTGCTGCCACGTTCTTTTACTCTTCTTTGTTCAGTTATTCTGTTATTGTACTATTTTTTTTCCTAATAATCTTGCACCATTCTACTGTTTTGCAGTCTTTGTTATATTGATTCTTACATTTGTATTTGCTGTATGTAAACTTTATACTGTATATTTGCTATGTGAGCTTTGTGTGAACAAGGATTCGTGAGTTTGCAGATTACATTAAAATAGGTGGTATCATAATAGACAGTGAAGATGATAATCAATAAATATAGATGATTATCAAGAAATACCTCAGACCTCAATAATGAGAGGTTGCAGATGTCTGCAAAAACACCAGCCAGTTGGTCTGCAGAGCTTTCAGGAACACGACCATGTATACTATCAGGTCCAAATGCTTTCCGCGGGTTCACCCCCCTGAAGGATCTTCTGACATCAGCCTCTAGACTGAGATTGTAATACCATCTTTAGGGGCTAGGGGGCTCGGGAAGGCACTTCAGTGTTCTCCCAATCAAAGCTTGTATAGAATGCATTGAGCTCATCTATGAGTGATACTTCAGTGTCTCTTGAGCTGATATGGCCGTGTGACGGCATGCAAGCCCTGCCACAGCTGCAGAACATCTACCTCATCCTCCAGTCCCTTTTAGCCTTTTTGATGGCCTTATTAAGTTCATATCTAGACCTTGCATGACTCTGCATCGCCATGTTTGAATGCCTGAGATCTAGTCCGAGGAAGAATGTGGACCACCTGGTTCATCCAAGGCTTCTGATTGGGGAACACTCAGATGCTTTTTGTGGGAGCACACTCTTCCACACATTTCCTTATGAAGTCGGCAATAACTATGGTGTATTCTTTCAGGTCCGTTGCTGAGTCCTTGAACATGTCCGAGTCTACCGACTGCAAGCAGTCCCGGAGTTGCTCCCCTGCCTCCCCTGTCCAGTTCTGTGCAGTCCTCATTGCTGGGGGTGCACTCTTCAATTGCTGCCTATATGCAGGAAGAGAGCGTACAGTTGAGTGGTCAGATTTCTTAAAGTGAGGGTGAGGAATGAAGCAATAGTCATCTCTGAATACAACTACAATCGGGGGGATTGGAAGACAAAACTAAAATTGAGTTGGAGGGTGAAATGGATGACAATGTACAGCCTCTCATTTGATTTTTGGGTGTAATAATTGCCTTATAGAGAGAAAAAAAATCTGTATCCTTTGTAAATAAAAGTTTGGATACGACAAACCTTCAGTGTCTTTCATCAAGGTAAATATAATGTGGCAGTAGTGGATATTATCTTGAAGATGGTAGAAGATTAAAGCTAAAATGTTATTTACTTAATAACATTTATTTACAGGAACATACAGTATATTCTATCATAAGAAATAAATTCTCCACCCATTTTCTGGTCCTATGCAAATTGTGACTGGAAACAGTACACATTAGCTGAATATAATTAACACTAATTAATATAAATGTCATGATGCAATAATACAGCCCCATCTCTCTCTTTAATAAAAAAAATATTGTTACAAAATTGACAGCACAGGCTCTTTCCAATTAGCGTCAAAATGTAGCCAGATGATCTCCAGTGCATACCCTCATAGCAAATATATATTGTTTTCAGTTTATAATTAAATAACAAATTCTGAAATGCTCTTTTATTTAACAACTAGTCAAATTCATTGAAAAGAAAACTTGAACAGTAACAGTGAGGAATATTTAAAACTCACTTCAAAATAAAAATGCTGCTGGCACAATGCAGGAATGGGATTTTGTTTCTTAAGTGTTAACATGAGAAATAATATGCTTTGGATGCTTCAGTGTATTAGCAGATGAAAGTACTGGGCCAATGGGAAGAGCAATCATAGAGAAACATGTCTTTCTCAGCCATTTTTGTGCACCGTCAGGGGCATGTTTGGAGGTCACTCTTTGCAGAGGACTTCAAGTAGGTTGCACAAGTGCTATCGTGACAAAGAAATGCTGATTAGCATATAAGATGGTGGGAAGAATGGAAAAAGAACTAAAATACATATTAGCATTCTGAATGCACATCTAGCATCCAAAACATTGTCTGATCAGTGCTCACATTGCTCTTTTTGGAGCTTTTCTGTTAAAACTGGCTGCAAACCTCCAGTATCTTTGCTTATTATACAACAGGGACAATGTTTCAAAAGTGCTTCATTGGTTGTAAAGCATTATTAAACACCCTGAGGATATGAAAGACAGTATATCAATGCAAATCCTTTTTTGCTCCTCGCCTTATTTCTTCTTCAACTGGATGTGCTTTAGATCAACTCTCTGGCAGGTCATACTGAAAAGATTATCTTGCCTTCTAATAATGCATGTCTGATCTTTACATAAGTTCCACAACATAGCTGAGATTATCCTGTAATTGTAAGCAACGCTTCAGTACACTAGCATTAGCAGTGGTCTACTTGTTCCCTTGAGGAGTTGATGCTCAGGAAGAACTGACATATTTTGGGCATGCAATGTGAGCAAGAATGGAATCGAGAAAATTAACAAGCTTGGCAAATTAGAAACTAACAGTGGAAGGCCAAAGAACACAAGGAACTGTAGTTGCTGTTCATGGGCTAAACACAAAGTGCTGGAGGAACTCAGCGGGTCAGGCAGCATCAGTGGAGGGAATGGACAGGCGATGTTATGGGTCAGGACTCTTCTATAGACTGATGAAGAATACTGATCCGAAATGGCATTTGTCTATTCATAGAGTCATAGACATACAGAATGGAAACAGGCCCTTCAACCCAACTCATCTATGCCGACCAAGGTGCCCCATCAAAGCTAGTCCAGTTTGATTCATATCCCTCTAAGCAGTTCCTATCCAAGTACCAGTCCAAGTGACTTTAAATCTTTCCCCTCTCACCTTAAACCGATGTCTTCCAGTGGGAAAAGTTTGAAGAGGGTCTTTATTTTGTCCCTTCCTCTCATTTGCTTCAGTGAATTAGCTGACACTGAGTTGGAGCTCAGCCTCCAGATGTATGAATACATGGGCAGCTTGCTGGCTGAAGTTGGGGCATCATTGGTTTGGACATACAGGGAAGTTGAACAATTTCCCATTTGTCCTATAAAATAGCTCTACTCTACCGGAAAGCGTGTTATTTGTGATTAGTAGCATTGCAGTGAAATAATATTGGGACAGCGGCTGTGGTTAATGTGTAGCCTTCATTGTTACCTATCTGCACCCGACAGTGAGTCTGTGGTAGACCTGTTGGTTAACATCTGAGTTTGCCCACATCATGAAGCAAGTGTAAATCAGAGTTAAATTTCTTCCGGCAGCCAGACCTGAGGTAGATGATTCATAATCCCTCCTGATTGTTTTGTGATGTCAAGAAAGACCAGTTGTAGTGGCTGAAGCTGCATCCTTTATTCAATGGTTCAACAGTACTTTATTGTCACATGTACCTAGGTACAGTGAAAATCCTATTTTGCATACAGTTCAGTAAATTCTACTAGACATATCATACTTAAGTACAAGAGGGCAGGAAGAGCAGATTGCACTGAGACAGTGCACACGGATCGCCACGTTTCTGGCGCCATTTTATATGATTCAATTCCAAAGCTGTGAAAAATGTTATCCCTCTTGAAGTTGTTGCACAATGAACAATTCAAGGCCAAAGAGTATCCTTCGTTGTTATAACTTTTTGGGGGGGACATGGAGCTTGTGGAACCTTTAAGGAAAGTGATGTACTCAGTCACATTGGTATTCTCTGCTTACTAAGATGCTAGACAAATTAATTCTGGCTCACTAATTGTTGTCATTACCTGAGCCCTAAGTACATGGAGTTCTGTTCCATAACACATACTTAACAGTCTGCTTCGTGTTAAGAAAATATTTCCCCAGGCACTGTCCTTGAGAAGGCGATGATGTGCTGATTTGCTGAACTGCTGCACTTTGTGTTAGGAAATTGATGCCATAAATGTCAGATGAGAGAGGTTAAGATGTTTGCAGTTGCAACATTTCCATGAGTGGAAGAATCTCAAACAAGGGGACAGAGATACAATTTGGGGGAGACATTCATTTGATATTGATGTGCATTGGGACCTCTCACAAAAGTTGGGGAATCTCTCCAATTCTCTTCCCTAGAGGGTTGTGACAGCCAAATTTCTGGGGGTGCATAAAGAGAGAGTTGTCACACCGGGGATACAAGAAGAATGAAGGTGGGTGACGATGTAAAAGAGAAGTAAGCATTGAGTGCAGGAGCCCTCAGTGGCTGTACCTAATGAAAACAGGTACACCCTCTTGGGAGCTGTTGGAGCAGACGACATGTCAAGTTTCAGTGGAAGCCAGGGCTGTGACTCCAACCCTGGTGTTGAGGCTCAACGGGGAAGAGAAATGCCAGGCAGAGCCGTAGTGGTAGACAACTCGATAGTTGGAGGTGTGGAAAGGAGATTCTGCGGCAGCAGACGAGACCAGGATGGTGTCCTTCAGGGTAGTGATATCAGGATTGCTTCCAGTACCTTGTGCTAGTGAAGGTAGGAACAGGAAGATAGGGGAAATTAATGTGTGGCTGAGGAGTTGGTGCAGGGGACAAGGCATTTAGATTTCTGGATCATTGGGATCTCTTCTGGGACAGGGGTGACCTGTACAAAAGGGATGCATTGCACCTTAACTGGAGGGGAATCAACATCCTGGCGAGCATGTTTGCTAATGCTACATGGGAGTGTTTAAACTAGATTGGCAAGGGGGTGGAATCTCGTATAGGACAGTGGCACAGGAGAGGCTAGAAATTGGTATGAGGGGTGGTGTGGGAAAGGTTAGTGGACAGAATAGGCAGGTGAAAGGTGGAGAGGGAGGAAGGTTGGTTTAAATTGCATGTATTTTAATGCAATGGGCCTGACGGCTAAGGCAGATGAGCTTCGGGCATGGATAGGTACGAGCGACTGGGATATTTTAACAATGATTGAAACTTTGGTAAGGGAGGGGCAGGACTGGCAGCTCAATGTTCCAGGGTACAGGAGCTTCAGGAGAGACAGGTGGGAGGGAAGTAGAGGAGGGGGGTTTGCATCGTAGGTTAAGGAGGATGTCACGGCAGTGTTCAGAGGTGACATTACGGACGGTTCGATTAGTGAGGCTATATGGGTGGAGCTGAGGAACAAGAAAGGGATGATCACTTTGTTGGGGGTGTACTACAGACCCCCGAATAGTCAATGGGAATTAGAAGAACAAATATGCCAGGAGATTGCAGACAGTTGCAGGTCAAATAAGGCTGTTGTAGTTGGGGATTTTAACTTTCCCAATATAGACTGGCAAAACCATAATGTGAATAGACAATAGACAATAGACAATAGGTGCAGGAGTAGGCCATTCAGCCCTTCGAGCCAGCACCGCCATTCAATGCGATCATGGCTGATCACTCTCAATCAGTACCCCGTTCCTGCCTTCTCCCCATACCCCCTCACTCCGCTATCCTTAAGAGCTCTATCCAGCTCTCTCTTGAAAGCATCCAACGAAGGGTGAAGGGTGAAGGGTTTAGATGGGGTGCAATTCCTAAAGTGTTAAGGAGAGTTTTCTTAAGCAGTATATGGAGGCCCCCACATGTGAGAGGGCAACGCTGGATCTAGTATTGGGAAATTGGGAAGGGCAAGTTAAAGAAGTGTTTGTGGAGGAGCCTTTTGGGACCAGTGACCATAGTTCGATTAGGATTAAGAAAGTTATGGATCGGGACAGAGAGGGTCCACATGTTAAAATGCTCAACTGGGGTAAGGCCAACATTGAAGGTTTGAGAGGAGGTCTTGCTCAAGTTGACTGGAGCAGGTTATTTGAGGGAAAAGGAACAAGGCCAAGAAACCTCAGAATATATATGTCCCTGATAAAGTGAAGGGCAAAGCAGGCAAATGTAAGGAAGCTTGGCTGACGAGGAAAATTGAGGCATTGGTCAAAAGCAAGGATGATGCATGAGGCAGGTCAAGTCAAGTCAATTTTATTTGTGTAGCACATTTAAAAACAACCCACGTTGACCAAAGTGCTGTACATCTGATTAGGTTCCAATGGAAAAAAAAAAAAGAAACATACAGTAGCACGCAAACAGTTCACAGCGCCTCCTCAATGAGCCTCAAACGCTAGGGAGTAGAAATAGGTTTTGAGCCTGGATTTAAAGGAGTCGATGGAGGGGGCAGTTCTGATGGGGAGAGGGATGCTGTTCCACAGTCTAGGAGCTGCAACCGCAAAAGCGCGGTCACCCCTGAGCTTAACCTAGACCGCGGGATAGTGAGTAGCCCCAAGTCGGCCGACCTGAGGGACCTGGAGTTAGAGAGGGGGGTTAGAAGATTTTTGATGTAGGGGGGGAGTGTCCATTTAGGGCTTTATACGTGAATAGGAGGAGCTTGAAGTTGATTCTGTACCGTACAGGGAGCCAGTGGAGAGAGGCCAGAATCGGGGTGATGTGGTCCCTTTTACGGGTACCCGTCAGGAGTCTCACTGCGGCGTTTTGGACCAGTTGCAGGCGGGATAGGGAAGATTGGCTGATCCCAGTGTATAGGAAGTTGCAGTAGTCTAGGCGGGAGGAAATGAAAGCGTGAATTATTTTTTCTGTGTCGTCGAATTGGAGGAAAGGTTTGATTTTAGCTATGGTTCGAAGTTGGAAGAAGCTGGCTTTTACCACAGCGTTGACTTGCTTATCAAATTTTAATGCAGAGTCAAATATCATGCCGAGGTTTTTGACATGCGGTTTGACTAGGCAGGATAGACTTCCAAGACTGCCTGTTATCAATTTGATGGAGTCGGGGGGGGGGGGGGGGGGGGCGAATAGGATGACCTCAGACTTGCTCTCATTTAATTGGAGGAAGTTCTGTGCCATCCAACATTTTATGTCCTCAAGGCAGTGTAAGAGGCTGTTTAAATTTGACTGGTTGTTGGGTTTCAGGGGGAGGTAAAGCTGAGTGTCATCGGCATAGCAGTGGAAAGAAATGCCGTGCCTTTGATTGATTTGGCCAAGGGGGAGCATGTATAGAGAGAAGAGAATGGGGCCTAGGATGGAGCCTTGTGGAACTCCGCAGGAGAGGCTAGCTGGAGCAGAGGAATAACTGCCTATGTTGATGGCGAAACTCCTATCTTTGAGGTACGAAGCGAACCAGCTCAGGGCAGTGCCATCAATGCCAACCGCGTACCGGAGACGGTCAATAAGGATGGTGTGGTCCATTGTATCGAACGCTGCGCTGAGGTCGAGAAGGAGCAGGATTGCACAGTCGCCGGTGTCGATGGCGAGAAGCAGGTCATTGTGTACCTTCAACAAGGCAGACTCTGTGCTGTGGTGGGCTCTGAAACCTGACTGGAAACTTTCCAGGATGGTGTTTTGGTGCAGGTAGGGCACTAATTGGTTTAGAATTGCCTTTTCAAGGACGTTTGACAGGAATGGCAGTTTGGAAATGGGTCTGAGTTGCTAGGCAAGGTGGGGTCTAGGTTAGGTTTTTTCAGTAGGGGCTGGACCACCGCGTGCTTGAAACTGGTTGGAACAGTGCCAGTGGCCAGAGAACTGTTGATAATAGAGAGGATGCTGGGACCGGCTATTGCAATGACATCCTTCAGAAGGGCAGTGGGGGCAGGATCAAGGGGGCAGGTTGCAGGTTTCATAGCGGAGACAAGCTTTGCAAGGGAGGATAGAGTGACGGGTTGGAAGCAGTCCAATTTAGATGAACAGACTAGTGAGACAGCTAGGTCACGGGTGGGAGGGGAAATGTTCATTCTAATATTCTCAACTTTGTTGGTGAAAAATTTAGCGAATTCTTCGCACTTAGCAGGGGACCCAACTAAGCTGATACTGGGGGCGGGACATATGACAGAGGTAATTGTTCTAAATAGGACCTTGGAGTTATGAAAGTTTTTGGAAATAAGGTCGGAGAAGTATTGTGCTCTAGCAGACTTTACTGCTTCCTGGTATTTGAGAAGATTGTTTCTCAGAATTTCGAAGGAAATTTGAAGCTTGTCACATTTCCACCTCCTTTCTGATTTTCTGCACTCCCTTCTTAGGGCTTTGGTGGTGTCATTGAGCCACGGCCGACCTTTGGGCTTAGGCTTTTTCATTTTAAGGGGAGCGATAGAATCCAGGATGGAAGAGCAAGTGATATTAAATAAAGAGGCGAGATCCTCAGAGCTGAGATGGGGGGGAGAGGCCTCAATAGTGCAGATGTTGGGGGCAGCTGTGAGAGCCTCGGAGAATTTACTGGCAGTCAATGAATTTATGTCGCGGGAGTAGCGAACAGGGAGATGAGATTTTGCGGGAGATAAAGGCAGAGATGCGTCAAAAATGATAGCGCTGTGGTCCGATAGACAGGCTTCAGTAGTTTCAATGTTGTTGATTGGGAATCCGGACGATAACACTAGGTCGAGAGTATGGCCTAACTTGTGAGTGGGTCCCGTGGTGTGAAGAGTCAGATTGAAGGACTCAACCAGGTGCATAAATTCACTCACAAGAGGCTTAGTGGGACAGCAAACATGAATATTAAAGTCACTAAGAATCATGATCCGGTCAAATTTGGGCAAAATGCTAGAAATCAGATCAGCAAATTGGGTGATGAAGTCCTTATGCATTTTTGGTGGGTGATACACAAGAACAATTAAGAGGGGATAGGCTAGGCCTACTTTAATTAGTTGCACCTCGAAACTGGAGAAATGATCAGCGTTCAGGAGGCGGCAGTTGAAATGATTCTTAAACACAGTGGCTAAGCCCCCACCGCGTCCGGAGAGCCTAGGCGAGGTGAAGAAGTTACAGTTATCAGGACAGAGTTCCACGAGTGGAGCAAGCTCACCAGGGTTAAGCCAGGATTCTGTGAGCAGTAAGAAGTCCAATCCACGGGTGATGAAGAAGTCGTTGAGGATGAAGGTCTTGTTCTGTAGGGATCTTGCGTTGATCAGGGCCACTTTAGCAGGGACAGCAGGGACAGCAGGGACAGCAGGTGAGCTTCGGTCCGGTAGCGGCTCCCACGCCAGCGGGCGGAGGTTCAGGGAGACCACGCCACTGCGCTTCACACATGGCCTTGCTGGGAGCCCACGAGCCGGCAGTCCAGGGACCGGGATGATCGGTCGAAGAGCTGCATACCTGAGCTCGAGGGAGCGCCGGTGGATGGAGCTGTAAGGTCGACCAGGTCCGACTTCGCAGCGCTGGGCGAGGTAGGCCGCTGTTGGATGAGCGCGGGTGAGGTTTTTAAAATTTTCGAATGTTCCCGCGCGTTTACCCCGCCTCCTAGCGCGGTGCGTGCGGCGGTGGATGTAAGGCTGGGCCCACATATCTACCGGGAGTTGATCGAGGAGCGATCGCTGGAAGAAACTTTGTCCGGGACCTGGACTGAAGAAGTCGACGACGGAGGGTCGGATCAACAGGAGGGTTCGGCGGTCGTAAACCAAAGTGGCTCGAAGAACACTACGATCTCCAGGTGAGCGACGACAGGCAGCCAAACACAACGGCGCGGCCTTCTTTTTTTTTGTGGCAGCTGGGATCAAGTGCATCCCTGGTATAGGCAGCTGGGATCAAGTGCATCCCTGGAGGAGTTTCGGGAACTAAGGAGTAAACTAAAAAATGGGATAAGAGGGGCAAAAAGGGGCCAGGTGATTGATAGCTCTGGTGGGTAGCATTAAGGCAATCCCAAAAGGTTTTATAAATACATAAGGGGGGAAAGGGTTACTGGAGAGAGAGAGGGACCTCTCAGGAATCAAAACTGTCACCTCTGTGTGGAGCCACAGGAGACGTGCAAGGTCCTAAATGAATATTTCTACTCTGTGTTTACCGAGGAGAAAGACAGTAGGACGGAGGAACTTGGGACAGTCAATGGAAGTGTCTTCAGAGCAGTCAGTGTTACTGTCGAAGAAGTACTGAAGGTACTATCGTGTATGAAGATAGACAAATCTCCAGGGCCTGATCAGATATATCCGAGGGCATTGCGGGAAACTAGGAAATTGCAGGAGCCCTGGTTGAAATTTACAAGTCGTCATTAAATACAGGAGAGGTGCCGGAAGACTGGAGGGTGGCAAATGTTGTGCCTCTTTTCAAGAAGAGCCGCAGGGAAAATGCTGGGAACTATAAGCCAGTGAGCTTAACATCTGTAGTTGGAAAGTTAAATAGAGAGTATACTGAGGGATAGGTTATACTGGCATTTGGATGGGCAAGATTTTGTTTTTGTCTAGAAACACATTTTATTCAATTTTGAAAGCAGCATTCTTGATTCTGTTTAAAGCAGATAAATGCTCCCTGATCAAAATTAATCAATGAACCCTATTAGTGCTGGAACAAAGGACAAGCATGGTCTTCGTAGCATTGTACTGGATTTGTGGAAGTAACGCACAGCAATATAGAAACAAGGAACTGGAGATGCTGATAAAAAACACACAAAGTGCTGGAGTAACTCAGTGGGTCGGCTAGATGCTCTGGAGAAAAAGTATGGGTGACGTTCTGGGTTGGGAGAGTCCCGACCCAAAACATCTCCTATCCGTGTTCTCCAGAGATGCTGCCTGAACTTCTGGGTTACTCAAGCAGTTTGTATCTTTTTTTAGTAGCACACAGGACATTGCAACACAACAGGAATAATTGGAGTGTAAAACCAGTCCTCTGTCATTATTTTAATAGAGAATCATCATCTGTGAGCGATCTGGCAGAGAGATAGTAACTTTGAAATCGTACATAACATCTGTGCATGCTACGCTTTATTTTATAGCATACATCTTTTTCACTCTCAAACATGAAACTGTAGCTTTATAATCAGACTCTTTATGATTTCCAGGTTCAATACGTCATGTTTATCTTTGATGCATAATCAAAGCAAGTAGCAAGAAACACTGGCAGCTGGTTTTTTGGACCCATTGTTATGAGGACTGATGTTAATAGTTGAAAGAAAAGTGCAAACATCATTCAGGATATCTGCCAGTTTGTGAAATTTTCTTCATTTAGTTCACTGACAAATTGTAGTCCACACCCACATAACGATAGCGATGGGTACCATGAGGCCAAAGTTCATGAAAAACTAAAAGGAAGATTTGCAATTATATAAGTTTTCTGGAGATGCCATACTGATTCACTATGATTTGTGAAGTGATTAGATCATCTGTTTTACTAATGTGGGATGAAAAATTCTCATTAACCAGGACTCCAGGAAGAATACTGCTTCTCTACTTCAAAACAAAGTGAGTTTCATGCCTTCGAGAGCGAGTAAGGAGGGTCTTGGATTAACATCACATCTGGAAGATAATAACTGCAAAAAGTGCAGTTTCACTACTATAACATATAACATATAACAACTACAGCATGGAAACAGGCCTGTCCGGCCCTACCAGTCCACGCCGACCATTCTCCCTGACCTAGTCTCATCTATCTGCACTCAGACCATAACCCTCTAATCCCCTCCTATCCATATACCTATCCAATTTACTCTTAAATAATAAAATCGAGCCAGCCTCCACCACTTCCACCGGAAGCCCATTCCATACAGCCACCACCCTCTGAGTAAAGAAGTTCCCCCTCATGTTACCCCTAAACCTTTGTCCCTCAATTCTGAAGCTATGTCCCCTTGTTGGAATCTTCCCCACTCTCAAAGGGAAAAGACTAACTCTGCTCTGAACGAGAAAGCTATTTTTTTTAATAGAAAAAAAGGAACTGCAGATATTGGTTTACAGAAGTAGATTTAAAGGAGGGTCTGAAGAAGAGTCTCATCATGAAATATCACCAATCCATATCCTCCTGAGATGCTGCCTTACCAGCTGAGTTACTCCAGCACTTTCTGTTCGTAAGTTCATAAGTTCAAGGAGCAAAGATAAGCCATTTAGCCCATCAAGTCTACTCTACCATTCAATTGTGGCTGATCTATCTTTCCCTTTCAACCCCATTCTACTGCCTTTGCCCTATAGCCCCTGACAGCCTTACTAATCTAGCGTGTGTTCTCTAGATTTTTATAGTTGTGCCATAGCAGGGCATCATGAACCCAGAGCCTTTGCTCTTGAGACCAGAGCATTTGGAGCGATTACAGTGAGAATATGCAAACTGCACACACACAGCATCAGAGGTCACCTGGCATTGTACCCAGGTTTTTTTGCACTATGAGGCAGCAGCTCTACTTGCTGAGCCAATGTGCTGCCTATTCTAAGTGTCATCTTAGTCACCATAGTAGATTCTGAAACTTTAAGGAGTAACGTCCCAGAAACACCCGATAAGAAAAGAAAAAGAGAAGAAAAAAGTGAGTAGCATTTGGGAGGGATAGTTCATAGAGTTGAGCAATGTGCCTCAAGCATCCAAAGTAGTCTGATAGAGTTACCTTCTGTAAGAGGATCTGTATGGTTGGAATCAAGCTCACTACATCATTTAATTTCTCACTCTCCTGTTTTTTTCCAGGGTGAAATAGAGATTGTCCGCCAGATTTGATTATGAGCTTGCATTAAACAAGCAACTGTGGCTTGCCTGCCAGTGTACGCAGACTTCTCATCTTCCTCTTGGACAATTACACAATTTTTAAGGATAGCGGAGTCAGGGGGTATGGGGAGAAGGCAGGAACGGGGTACTGATTGAGAATGATCAGCCATGATCACATTGAATGGTGGTGCTGGCTCGAAGGGCCGAATGGCCTCCTCCTGCACCTATTGTCTATTGTCTAATTCTCTGAAAAATGCTGATCCTTGGACCACAGATATTTTTGGTGCAGTAGGAGGCCATTTAGTCCATCATGTAAATGCAGACCAAGAAGATTGTTTGGGCTAAATCACACTTTCAACCATATAATGTTGTATGTTATAATGTTTTGTGCAATAATCCATTTAAAAAAAAAAAATCTAATTTTAAATGTTAGTTTTGGCTCAAATGCTTTTGAAGACACAGCCAAGTTGCCGCAAATACCAGCAATGTTTTAATTACATCTATGTTACTATACAAGCTCCTTTACACTACTTCACAGCGCTGTGCTCTAATTGGTTTGGTTCTGCTTAAGTCTATATGGCCTTGATTTTCTTTTCCGATTAACTTTGTAATGTCCCACTGGCTTAAAAGGCCAACATACTGTGAAAGCAGCTGGTCAGTTTGCTGACTGCACATTTTAAAATTAATGCAAGAGGGAATTTGCCTAGTTTCTTTACAATGACATCTGGGTGACCACATAAAATCCTAAAAAAAATCTGAATTTATATTCAAAGATTGGAATCTGGTAATGGAATATTCAGAGAGATGTAAGAAACTTAAGATGCTGGACTCTTGAGCAAACAGTAAAGGAACTTAATGAGCCGGGCAGCATATGTGGAGGGAATGGACTTCTATCGCTGCTCCATCGAGAGTGTGCTGGCATACTGTATAACCACATGGTATGCCAGCTGCTCAGAAAAGGACAGGAAGGCCCTTCAGAGGGTCATCACGATGGCCCAGAAGATCATCGGCTGCTCACTGCCCTCCCTGGAGCACCTGTTCAGACTACGCTGCCTCAGTAGAGCAGGCAAAATAATAAAAGATCCATCCCACCCCGGCCACCGTCTGTTTGTTCATCTGCCCTCTGGTCGACGTTTCAGGTCGATCAAATCCCGAACAAACAGACTTAAGAACAGTTTTTACCCCAGGGCCATACGAGAACTGAACTCTACCTTTGCACTAGGCAACACCGTTAAAAAATCTTGTACTTAATATAATTGTATTTAATTGTATTTATGTATTTATTTGTTTTTGCATTTATTGCATATATGTTTGTACGCACCGTCAGGATTGGCTATTTTTTAATTTCGTTGTACTCGTTGCAATGACAATAAATGAATATTATTATTATTATGATGACGTTTTGGATCAGGCCTTCTTCAAACTGATTGAAGTAGGTTGGGTTGAAAGTTGGAAAAGAGAAGTGGGGATGGGGCAACGTTTGACATTTCGGAGGACCTCACTTGGTCCACTAACACCGCTGCGCTGGTCAAGAAGGCACAGCAACGACTGTTCTTCCTGAGAACTGAAAAAGACTGGTTTTCCCCCAACAGCTGCTGACGACCTTCTACCGCTGCACCACAGAGAGCATCCTAACGTATGGCATCTCTGTGTGGTATCTCAGCTGCACAGAGGCGGAGAGGAGAGCTCTTCAGCGGGTAGTCTACAGAGCTCAGAAGATTAACCGGACACAGCAACCAGCCTTGGAGGGCATCTACAATACACGATGCCTCAGGAAAGCCACCAGCATTCATAAAGACTCCTCACACCCCTGCAATAGTCTGTTCAAACTTCTACCATCCGGCAGACGTTACAAGGCCTTCTACGCCCACACCTCCAGACTTAGGAACAGCTTCATCCCCAGAGCTATAGCTGCTCTGAACCGGTCCTGCTGAGTGCCCCCCCCCCCCCCCAAGAACTGTCTCCTTCGGATGGTCACATCACACATTGACCCGGCACAGACCTATTTGCACTTTATACTGTTTTAACTGTTTCTAATTTTGTTTCTCTGGGTTGTCTAAATTTCTGTTGATTAGCTAATTAATTTATTGCATCGAATGGAAGTCGCATTCCCAATCTCGTTGTACCCCTGTACAATGACAATAAAGATATATTGTATTGTAGTGTATTGTATAAGTGATAGTTATATGAAAGGGTGGGGATTGGCAGTAAATAACAAAGGTTAGAAATGAAAAGTAAACTTTTTTCCCAGGATGGAATTATGAAATCCTGGTCGACACAGCTTTAAGGTGAGTGGGACAAAGTTTAAAGGAGATGTGTGGGGCAAGTTCTTTTACACAGAAGGTGGTGGGTGCCTGAAACATGCTACCAGGGGGGTGGTTGAGGCAGATATGATAGTGTCATTTAAGAGACTTGTGGATAGCCATAAGGATAAGCAGAGAATGGGGGGACAAAGATTCGGAGCAGACAGATAAGATTTGGTCTTGGTATCATGATCAGCACAGACATTGTGGGTTGAATGGCCTGTTGGTATGCTGTGTCCTAGAAGACATAGAAACATAGAAACATAGAAAATAGGTGCAGGAGTAGGCCATTCGGCCCTTCGAGCCTGCACCGCCATTCAATATGATCATGGCTGATCATCCAGCTCAGTAACCTGTACCTGCCTTCTCTCCATACCCCCTGATCCCTTTAGCAAAAAGGGCCACATCTAACTCCCTCTTAAATATAGCCAATGAACTGGCTTCAACTACCTTCTGTGGCAGAGAATTCCACAGACTCACCACTCTCTGTGTGATGAAATGTTTTCTCATCTCGGTCCTAAAAGACTTCCCCCTTATCCTTAAGCTGTGACCCCTGGTTCTGGACTCCCCCAACATCGGGAACAATCTTCCCGCATCTAGCCTCTCCAACCCCTTAAGAATTTTATATGTTTCTATAAGATCCCCTCTCAGTCTTTTAAATTCCAGCGAGTACAAGCCTAGTCTATCCAGACAGAAGTGTGAGATAAGGAAAGACAAAGAGGAATGAAATGTAAAACTGGAGGGAGGGATATGAGTGGAAGGGAACAGGGGGAGGGGAAAAAAGGAGGGATAAAAAGGAAATATGGGGCTGGGAGCTCTGTCTACAGAGGATATTACTAAATAATTTACAAAAGTTGTTGGAAAATTTCAGTATTTCTAATACATTTATTGCTTTTTTATTACTTGAAACAAGATCAGAAAATAAACACAGATGGGGACATCCATTAAGTTTATTCTGTTTATTTTTCCTTTTCAAAATCAATCATAGATAATCAAGTTTGTTATTTCAATGCTCCCTTGTCTTTCTGCTTTCCAACCTTCATAAACTTGAGTTCATCTGAAACTGCCACAGCCTAACTTACATTGAGTCCCATTCAACCATCACCCCTGTACTCACCTCCATATTCTGACTCCTCATTCGACAACGCCTCGACTCGAAAACTGACCCATACCCCACCGGCTCGGTTAAGTATTTAAATGTACCACATTCTGAGATCTCCAAAATTTTTAATTTCTGCTCTGTTATACCAACCTCCAAACTTTGTGGTCTGGACTTCCCTTCCCAAATTGCTCCACCTTTCTATCTCTCTCACCTCCTTTAAGACACTCCCTAAACTTTCTTTGGTCATACTTTTGATCATCTGTCCTGATATGTGGCTTGCATAAAATTTTGTTTGAGAACACTGCTGCGGCATGTTTAAGTGTTTGAAAGATACTCTCGGAATACATTTTTCTTGTGTTGATTGATTTCCTGTGTGGTTCACGTTCTCTGACTTGAACTTGTAACCCTTCCACCACCAACACAGCTTAAGTTGAAGTAATGTTGCTTTTATGTTTTCTGTATGCTGTCTGAAATTGTTGTGTGACCCCCTGCCCCCCCCCCCCCCCCCCCCAACCCCGCATCTCAGACTTGTTTTATGGATCAATAGAAAATAAAATCCACAGTATATTCCCATGGGATAGTCCTTTTGATGCCTATGATGCCTTTTTATTTCTTCGCTGCACCATTTTCACAGACACCGCCTTCTTTGCTGGAGCTGAAGAGTACAGTTTGAATGCAGCGTCAGGTTAACCTCAGTAATGTGCTCCAACAATCCTTTTGTTTTACAGGTTGCTGCAGCATTTCCTGCTTTGTGGTATCTTCTGGTGTGCAAAGTCTCCGCTCCACTTCCTGCACTAAAGGAGTAAATGATTTGATGTTCAAACATTTTCATTCATCTAAATGCACTATATGGTCACTTTAGTAGGTTGCACTTTGCTGGTGAAATTCACGTGTTCGACAATGTTCTGAGGAAGGAGAAAAAAAAAAGACTGGGAACCATGAATGAATGAACCCGATGTCAGTAGCTGAGAAAATGCTGAGATGTATTGTTAAAGGAAGTGGTAATATGAGACTCAGAAAGCGATAGAAGGATTGGGCAGAGTCAAGATCAATTTGTGAAAGGAAAATTGAGCATGACAAACTGTTGGAGCTTGCTGTAAGTTTGTAACTTGCAGAATAGATAAGAGTGAACAAATTAACGTGATATATTTGGACTTTCAGAAAGCCTTTAGAAGGGTACATAAAGACATTACTGAACAAGCTTAGAACACGCTGTGTTGGAGTGAAATTTCTGATTAATGTATAAAACAGTGCAAAGAACAATTTTAGGCAGTGAAGTTAGCACTATTGATGTACTGAAGGGATTGATGTTGGGATCCCAACTGTTACTTAGAAACATAGAAATTAGGGGTGGGTGGGTAGGCTAAACCTGGGTAGGCTCTATCATTCACCAAGATCATGCTGATCATTCACTTCAGTACTGCTGCCACTTTCTTCTCATATCCCTTCATACCTTTGACGTTGAGACATATATCTACTTCCTTCTGAAATATAGTTCATGTCGTGGTGTTCATTGTCTTTTGTGGTCAGGAATTCCTTAGGGTTTATCACCCCACTCGGGTGATTATATTTCTTCTGAATTTGGTTCTAAATAGCATAGCTGGTATTCTGAGATTGTGACTTCTGTACTGTCCAGCAATCAGGAATATCCTTCCTGCATTTTGCTTGCTTCCTCCTATTAGAATTTTATTGGGTTCCATGAGAATCCATGAGAAACTTACCTTGGGTAGAAAAATCAGCACAGAGGAGTATATTTAAAAGGATTGATTTTTTTTGCATTTGGAGGGAGTTGGATGTCCATGTACACAAATTACTGAAAATTATCACGTCGATGCAGCATGCAATTCATATCATATCATATCATATATATACAGCCGGAAACAGGCCTTTTCGGCCCTCCAAGTCCGTGCCGCCCAGTGATCCCCGTACATTAACTATCCTACACCCACTAGGGACAATTTTTACCTTTACCCAGCCAATTAACCTACATACCTGTACGTCTTTGGAGTTAGGTAAGCAACTGGTATTAATTTAAAACGATTTTAGTACAAAAGTAAAAGCATCTAGCTTTAATTAAAGAGGCCCCTGGTGAGACTGTTTCTGGAATAATGTGTAGAGGCCTAGTCTCCCCACCTAAGGCAAAATGTAATAATGAGGAAGGAATGCTGAAAAGGTTCATCAGATTGATTTCTGGGATAGCGCAAGGGTGGTTATACTTTCAGAATTGATTAAACAATCTCTTGAATTAAGAATGATCAGAAGTCATCATGTTGAAATCTGCAAAATACAATTGCGGCTTGGCAGGGTTTACAATATTTCCCCACTAGAAGGTAGCCAAAAAGTGTTGGAGTAACAGTGGGTCAGGCAGCATCTCTGGAGAATAGGAATAGGAATAGGTGACGTTTCAGGTCAGAACCCTTCTTCATACTGAAAGATAGAAGCGTTGAGGGGGGTGGGGGGTGAGGGGGATGAACTGGAGGTGAGAGAAGGCGAGAAGAAATCAGGGTCGACAACAGATGACCTCAGGAAGGGTGGAGTCCATAATGGCCCATTGTTGGCTGGGGAAGATGTGCTAACGAGAAGGATACAATAATGCGGACAGTGGAACTGGTACGTTGACAAGGGTGGGGGAGAGAGGGGCAGAGAGGGGGGAGGGAATGCAGGAGTTACTTGAAATTAGAGAAATCCTTTATTAAGGTGTCTAAAACTATGGATCATAGCCTCAAGGTTGGCGTCAGCTATTCAGCGCAGAAAAGAACTTGACCCAAACCCAGCAGACAGAGAATCTTTGGAACATTCTTATGAGGGGACTACAGGAAATCAGTGGCTGAGTACGTTCAAGGCAAAGTTTTAGAAGCAAAACAAAATTTGCATATACTTCTAATCTATATACCAAAACTCTCGTTTGTTTGTTTGTTCCTGACCTACAGCCAAAATGGTGCACGATAGTGCGACAATTTTAGGCCCACCTTACTCACTGTCATCCCTTTGGTGCTAATGGAAGAAGTTTCATTGAAATCGAAGTTATATTTTTAAAGCGATTCACATTTTTAAGTTTAAAACTATCTCCTAGGGAGGGAGGGGGTGGAGGGAGGGGGGGGGGGGAGGGGGAGGGAGGGGGAGGAGGGAGGATAAGGGGGGTTGAGGGGGATGGAGTGGGGGGGAGGGGAAGGGGGAGGGAATGAAGGAGAGGGAGGGAGAGGTGAAGAGGGAGGAAGGGGAGGGGAGGGAGGAAGGGGAAGGGGAGGGGAGGGAGGAGGGGGAGGGGCAGGGGAAGGGGAGGGGGGAGGCGGGGGAAGGGGAGGGGGGGAGGAGAGGGTGCTGCACCTATGCAGACCTGTCCAGTCTGAAATAAAAACAGAAAACGCTGGAAATGCTCAGAAGGCCAAGTAACAGCTGTTGAGAGAGGGATAGCGGAGTGAGGGGGTATGGGGAGAAGGCAGGAACGGGGTACTGATTGATAGTGATCAGCCATGATCGCATTGAATGGCGGTGCTGGCTCGAAGGGCTGAATGGCCTACTCCTGCACCTATTGTCTATTGTCTATTGTCTATTGAAACAGGGTTTATCTTTCTGGCTGTTAATCTTTCATTAGGCATTACTACAGCATTTTGTTATCTACAGCATCAAAGAAAGAGATTAATAGAGTTTAGAATATCAAGGAAATTAACGATAATATATCACTGCATGAAAATAGTGTTGAAGTTAAGCAATCTTATCAAATCATGCATTGGGTAAAAATGCTTGAATAGTCTTATTCTGCTTCTATTTCTTATCACAAAAGGTGATGAATCTCTGGAACACTATCGGACAGAAAGCAGATTAACCTTTGAAAAATCAGGGAATTGGGGACTATGTGGACTTGGCACCAGACAGGAGTTGAGGTCTGTCAGATCAGTCATTTTCATTTAAAATGGCTTGATAGACCATGTGTTCTATTCTGTGTTTTCGTGTCTGGCCCAATGATACTCCTAAAGATAACAATTTCACTTTTAATTGAGTCTGCATTAATGCCAAATTAAAGTCTATTCACAAGCATAAAATCTAATCAGGCTTTGTCTACCAGTCAATACGACTTATCTCTCTTTATGTTTTACATAGCCAGAACTCTCATTGCTCTCTGTAAAATGTGAGACTCCTAGTTTACTACTAATTTACATACACAGATCTCAGTAAAAAAATGATGAAACAAGGCAGTTGTACCACCAATTTGAGAAGAAACAATAGCAAAACCTATTCCAGAAAGTGGCAAGGTTAATAAAAATAGGTGACTATTGTTTATTTTGGGCCCATCAACTCATATGAAAACCAGGAAGTCTGAAGAAAGATCTCGACCCGAAATGTCACCCATCCCTTCTCTCCAGAGATTCTGCCTGTCACCCTGAGTTATTTCAGCATTTTGTGTCTATCTCCAGTTGAATAAGCTATTTCTAGATAGCATATCAGCAAATCAGGTATCTAATGCATATGCTTCCAAAATGTCAACTTACGTTCAGCACTGCAGCTAAGAAATTAAATTACATTGTACGCAATTTTTTTGTTAAGCATATGTGATTGAAAATTGACATTACCCCGAATGAAATGAAAATAAAACAGCCATTTCAGGGTCTGTTCATGTAACTTGCCAGAAACTTGTCTGGCATTTCCAGTTTGAGTTACTCATGCATGAATCGATTTCTGCTTTAGTCACCCATGATGCTTTTCCATACCCAAATCTCCTTTTGGAACATTGTGGATAAAATAGGACCAAGATTTCCAGGGGGCAACAACTACTTGACCCCAGAGACAACCAAAATACCTTGTGAAAGTATGTCCATACTAAACAACAAATTGCCATTTCCCCCACAAATGCCAACACCCTGTCAACCCTCCTCACCCAGGCCATATGCCCAATCATTGCTCCTGATTCATGACCTCAATCCTGTCAGAAAAATCCCAACTCTCTCCCAGCCTTAATCTTTGGTGAAGATCAACCTTTCACCTGCGTCTGGTCCCGATTTTTAATGAATAGACAATAGACAATAAACAATAGACAATAGGTGCAGGAGTAGGCCATTCAGCCCTTCGAGCCAGCACCGCCATTCAATGCGATCATGGCTGATCACTCTCAATCAGTACCCCGATCCTGCCATCTCCCCATACCCCCTCACTCCGCTATCCTTAAGAGCTCTATCCAGCTCTCTCTTGAAAGCATCCAACGAACTGGCCTCCACTGCCTTCTGAGGCAGAGAATTCCACACCTTCACCACTCTCTGACTGAAAAAGTTCTTCCTTATCTCCGTTCTAAATGGCCTACCCCTTATTCTTAAACTGTGGCCCCTTGTTCTGGACTCCCCCAACATTGGGAACATGTTTCCTGCCTCTAATGTGTCCAATCCCCTAATTATCTTATATGTTTCAATAAGATCCCCCCTCATCCTTCTAAATTCCAGTGTATACAAGCCTAATTGCTCCAGCCTTTCAACATACGACAGTCCCGCCATTCCGGGAATTAACCTAGTGAACCTACGCTGCACGCCCTCAATAGCAAGAATATCCTTCCTCAAATTTGGAGACCAAAACTGCACACAGTACTCCAGGTGCGGTCTCACCAGGGCCCGGTACAACTGTAGAAGGACCTCTTTGCTCCTATACTCAACTCCTCTTGTTATGAAGGCCAACATTCCATTGGCTTTCTTCACTGCCTGTTGTACCTGCAAGCTTCCTTTCAGTGACTGATGCACTAGGACACCCAGATCTCGTTGAACATCCCCTCTTCCTAACTTGACACCATTCAAATAACAATCTGCCTTTCTATTCTTACTTCCAAAGTGAATAACCTCACACTTATCTACATTAAACTGCATCTGCCATGTATCCGCCCACTCACACAATCTGTCCAAGTCACCCTGCAGCCTTATTGCATCTTCCTCACAATTCACACTACCCCCCAGCTTAGTATCATCTGCAAATTTGCTAATGGTACTTTTAATCCCTTCATCTAAGTCATTAATGTATATCGTAAATAGCTGGGGTCCCAGCACCGAACCTTGCGGTACCCCACTGGTCACTGCCTGCCATTCCGAAAGGGACCCATTTATCCCCACTCTTTGCTTTCTGTCTGTCAACCAATTTTCTATCCATGTCAGTACCCTACCCCCAATACCATGTGCTCTAATTTTGCCCACTAATCTCCTATGTGGGACCTTGTCGAAGGCTTTCTGAAAGTCGAGGTACACCACATCCACCGACTCTCCCCTGTCAATTTTCCTAGTTACATCCTCAAAAAATTCCAGTAGATTTGTCAAGCATGATTTCCCCTTCGTAAATCCATGCTGACTCGGAATTATCCTGTTACCGCTATCCAAATGCTCAGCAATTTCGTCGTTTATAATTGACTCCAGCATCTTCCCCACCACTGATGTGGGGAATATCCAGGACCTCATTCCAAAACCCAGGTCTTATCCTCGGTGAAGATGGCACTCCCAATACTATCTACGTCTGACCGTCGACATCCATTAACAGCCCAGCTTCAGATTCTGATACTCTCTCTGCCACCAGTCCCCTCTCCTTACAGATTCTCAGGTTTGGCCTTGGTAAATGGATGTCATGTATTCCATTTGTGGAAATATTAAGCGGCACCCAAGATCTTGGGCAGGAGTGATATTTATAGCAGAGATACACAAGCAAAGTAACGTTAAAACTGAGAAGCGATACTAACCTTGGGGATACATCCGGGTACTGATTTCTTGCACTGCATTTTTCTATTCTCAGCAGGGCCGTCTTAACGCATGGGCCTGATGGGCACTTGCCCGGGGGCCCACGAGCATAGGGGCCCCATGCTGATCTGTGTATGTTAAGTGACTTGCAATAAATAAATACTACTTTAAAAATGTAGGTTCAATAAGTGCTTTTTTCGCAACATTTTCGGTCCCTAAGTGCTTCTCACAGCGATCTGTAAGTGCTTTTCGCAACAATGTAGCACCCTAAGTCCATCGCTAAGTGCTTTTCGGTAAGTGCTTTTCGCTGGCATGACAGGGGGGGGGGGGGGCTGGTAGGGAAAGGGGGGTGGGGAGAGTAACGGTGAGGGCCCCAGTACACTGCTTTGCCCGGGGGCCCATAATGCTGTAAAAATGGCCCTGATTCTCAGCTAGTGTTTTTTCATGCATTATTCCACAGTGATATTGTAACAGGCATGCAACATATTCAATTAACAATTGTTATTGGATATAAATAAATTCTCTTCTTTTTATTAAATGGCTTTTGAACTTTTCCATTTTCATCATATAACCATCATGAAAATAGAATGGAAGTAGACTTAATGTTGCTACAAATTGTCTTTCTTACAGTACAGCAAAGGCAACAGTGTCCTCGGAAGATAATTGCGTAGCAAACAGATTAGCTAGAACCCTCTCCACAACCAAATCAGTATGGAGAAGAGAAAGAAGGATGTGAACAGAGCCATTGCTTTTGTGCAGTACAATAAGGTTGTCCTTTTAACATCAATGGGGTGTCTTCATCAAGCACCAAGAGCTGACAGAGAAGAACCATATCACACAAAGATGACATTGTGAATGGATCACACTCGGCCACTTTGATCATTTTAATTGTTAACCTTCCGACAGAGCCTTGGTGGCTGCAGATGTCGCTTGAGTATTCACACATTATACCCATATCAAAAACAAAGGCAGAGATGCATACAAAGCAGTTCAAGGTCATCACAGACATGGCTGGCTTTTTGACCTGGATCCTGTCAAATGGATCTGTAAGCTTTGTGTAAGACATGGTTCTGATTGCAGCACATAATTTCCAATTATAATTTTATTTTGCTGTTTCACTGCCTCCATAAAGTGCCTGTGTGTTGTAAATGCGTGTTATTTAAGTTTGATTCAAGTTGCTGCAGGTTCACACCAGTTTCCTGGCAGCATTAGCTCAAATACAAAATTGCACATAATTGGCGGCAATTGGGAATAAACTGTGTGCCTCACTCATACAGGCAGGAAGGGTGGCTGTAATGAGAAATGGGGATGCAGGTGGGGAGAGGGACTCATGCATGAGATGTACTAGTAAGGAATATTATTGTGGCAGGGTGCCATTGATGTAGTCACATGCCAAACATTTGCTATTAAATTAATCTTTTACTGGCACAGGGCTCAGAGCAATGTTCTCTTTTCCTTGAGTGTTATGCAAGGAACCAGCCTTTTGTTCACAGACTTAGTCACAATGGGCATTGGCTTCAAGTAGATGCTTTCCAAAAACCTTTTCCACTTACCACACGTTGAAGGCTTCTGGGGAAATACATCTGAAGGTGCTTCATGGAAGTCTACACTGCCAGGAAATAGAGAAGAGAATGAACCTGACGAAAAGGAAGTGGAAATTAGGACAAGTGGTTGAAACCTTATTCAAAGAATTCGATTTTAAGATCACCGTGATTAAACAGGATAGACTTTTCTCAGATGACAGGCAAAAACGTAGCAGCCACAGAAATGTGTTTTGACTAAAAAGGATAGCTATTTATTGAACCACGGCAACTTATCTTTTGCTGTTTGGCATTCTAAGGCCATTAGATACGACAAATATACTTCAGCTGAGATATTCTCCCCACATATCTTTGTGGGGAGAATAGAGTCATAGAGTCTTACAGCGTGGAAACAGGCCATTTGGTCCAACTTGGCTATGTCGACCATCATGCCCCATCTACATGAGTTCCACCTGCCTATGTTTGTCCCATAACCTTCTAAGACTACCCTATCCATGTATCTGTCCAAAAGTCTCGAAAACGTAATGATAGTACCTGTCTCAAATTTCTCCTCCGGCAGCTCGTTCCATATACCAACAACCTTTTGTGTAAAATAGTTAAGCCTCAGGTTCTTAGTAAACCTTTCCCCCTCATCTTAAACTTATGTTCTGAGTTACTCCAGCATTTTGTGAATAAATATGTTCTTTAGTTCTCGATTCCCTTATTCTGGGCAAAAAAACGGTGCTTTTACCCAATCTATTCCTCTCATAATCTTACACACTTCTATGAAATCATCCCTCATCCTCCTGTGCTCTAAGGAATAAAGTCCTAGCCTGCTCAACTCTTGGTGTAGCTCAGACCCTCGAGTCCTGGCAACATCCATGTAAACCTTCTCTGTACCCTTTTGAGCTTGACAACATCTTTCCGATAACATGGTACCCAGAACTGAACACAATACTCTAGAAGCGGTCTCACCAACGTCTTTTTTAACTGCAACATGACCTCCCAACTTGTATGCTCAATACTCTGAATGATGAAGGCCAATGTGCCAAAAACCTATTTGGCCACCCTATCTACCTGTGATGTGACTTTCAAGGAACTATGTACCTGCACTCCTAGATCCCTACAACACTTCCCAGAGCTCTGCCATTCAATAGACAATAGACAATAGACAATAGGTGCAGGAGTAGGCCATTCGGCCCTTCGAGCCAGCACCGCCATTCAATGTGATCATGGCTGATCATTCTCAATCAGTACCGCGTTCCTGTTTTCTCCCCATACCCCCTGACCCCGCTATCCTTAAGAGCTCTATCTAGCTCTCTCTTGAATGTATTCAGAGAATTGGCCTCCACTGCCCTCTGAGGCAGAGAATTCCACAGATTCACAACTCTCTGACTAAAAAAGTTTTTCCTCATCTCTGTTCTAAATGGCCTACCCCTTATTCTTAAACTGTGGCCCCTGGTTCTGGACTCCCCCAACATTGGGAACATGTTTCCTGCCTCTAACATGTCCAACCCCTTAATAATCTTATACGTTTCGATAAGATCCCCTCTCATCCTTCTAAATTCCAGTGTATACAAACCTAACTGTGTAGGTCCTGGCCATGATAGACTTCCCAAAATGCACACTTCACATTTCTCTGTATTAGATTCCATCAACCATTTCCCAGTCCACCTGGCCAACCGATCACAATCCTTCTACAATTTTTGACAATCATCTTCACTATCTGCAATACCACCTACTTTGGTATCATCTGAAAACTTACTAATCTTGCCATGTACATATTCATCCAAATCATTGATATAGATGACAAACAGTAATGGGCCAAGCACCACATCCTGAGGCCCACCACTAGTCACAGGCATCGAGTCCAAGAAGCAACCTCCACCATCACCCTCTGCTTACCTTCCATGAAGCCAATTTTCGATCCATTCAGCTATCTCTCCTTGAATCCCATGTGATCAATAGGTTCTATAACTCGATAATTGATCCCACAACATTATTTTTCAGGTTCTGAGCATTGCTGGCAAGCCCAACATTCATTGTTTTCTCTCTTTCTCACTCTCTCTGCTGAGACAAGGATTGTCACTGCACTTGATGCCAAAAATGAGGCTAAAGCATTTACAACTACATTCAACCAGAAGTTCCAGGTAGATAATCCATCATGGGTTCCTTCTTAACAAACAGACTTGAACAATTGGCTCTTTTTTTGTGATTTAAAGAAAGAACAAAGACAACAAGGCACAGAGAATGCATTGGGACTAAACTTGATCTTAGCTGCCGAACCAAAGACTTGTTCACTAGATCTGGCGAGATGTCTGTCCAAACTGTTTCACAGTGATTAGAACACTGGCACCTATTTGATAATGTGGAAAATTGCCGAGGTATGTCTTATCCTCAAAAAACAGGGTGATTGCAATCCAGCCAATTATTCCCTAATCAATCTCTTCTCCATCATCTTCAAAGTGATGGAAGGAGTTGTCAGATGTGCTATTAAATGGCATTTACTCACCATTAACCTGGACGTTGATTTTAGTTTGGGTTTTGGAAAGAACATTTGGCTGCAAATTGTCTTAGCTCATAAACAGACTTTATAAAGTTTCTATACATAATGGCCAGCTTCAATTGTATTCTTTTATTGTTAATTATTCAGAAAATGCTGGAGTAACTCAGCAGGTCAGGCAGTATCTCAGGAGAGAAGGAATGGGTGACGTTTTGGGTCGAGACCCTTCTTCAGACTGAAGAAGGGTCTCGACCCGAAACGTCACCCATTCCTTCTCTCCTGAGATGCTGCCTGACCTGCTGAGTTACTCCAGTATTTTGTGAATAAATACCTTCGATTTGTACCAGCATCTGCAGTTATTTTCTTATACTTTTATTGTTAAAGTTATTTGATTACCTGAGGCATTGTTATTCCCCTATGAGTCTTTGAGTATTGTGTGCAGTTCTGGTCACCGCATAAGAGGAAGGATGTGGAGGCTTTGGAGAGGGTGCAGAAGAGCTTTAACAAAATGCTGCCTGGATTAGAGGGTATTAGCTATAAGAAGAGGTTGGACTAACTTGGATTGTTTACGCTGAAGCGTTGGAAGTTGAGGGGAGACCTGATGGGAGTATATAAAACTATGGAAGGCACAGATCAGATGGACAGTTAGAACCTTTCTCCCAGGGTGGAAATGTCAAAAACTGGAAGGCATAACTTTAAGGTGAGAGGGGTAAAGTTTAAAGATGTGCAGGACAAGTCCTTTATACAGACAGTGCGGGTGCCTGGAACACACTGCCAAAGGTGGTAGTGGAGGCAGATACAATTGTGCCTGAATACATGAGTATGCAGGGAATGGAGAGATATGGATTGCTTGCAGGCAGATGAGATTAGTTGAACTTGGCATCATGTTTAGCATGGACACTGAGGGATGAACAGGCTATTCCAGTGCTGCAGTGATCTACATATGTTCCATGAGGATTCTAATTTTTATTTCCAATGGAAGTAGCAACTGGGATAGGGCGGTTGTTGTTGGTGGGCATTTGTGTGGTGGGGGGGGGTGTCATGAAAGTTTAGAATCAGGTTTTCTTAAGGATTGTGGAAGAAATTCTGTGCCCATCTATCTAATGAGACACGGGTTAAATGTTCATGTGGATTCTGCCTTACTTCAGACACAAATTTGAGAAAAACAGGAAAAGCTGCAGTCTGGTACAGTATCGATGAAGTGCTGCATTGCCAGAGGTACTGTCCTTTTATTAATGGGACGTTAATGAGACATTAAAGCAAAGGTCCATCTGCCCTCCATAGTGAATAAAAATGATTTCTCAGCTTTACCACCTCTGCATTTAATCTGCGCATATCCTAGAAGCTAAAAGTCGAGAGAGGCTCATCTAACATTTGAGATTCTGGGATCATAAACACAGGCAGAGTGCGGACATCAGCAGGGAGGTAGTTTCAGGGCTGTGCAAAACTCTATTTAGATCACAATTACATTACTGTGTCTCCTTCAGGTCACTCACTTTCGGAAGGATATAAAGATTGCATAGTGGGTGCAGGAGAGATTTTACCACAATGGTGTCAGGGATGAGTATGAAGAAGCTGTAGTGTTTTTTTTCTGAGAGGAAATCTGATGGATCGTGACCTGTTCAAATAGAACAGCTAAATGGGAGTGGAAGCTCTTCCTATTAGCAGATGGTTAAAAGGGGACCGATTTTTTAAAATGGGGCAAAAAACCACATAGGGATGAGCAGAGATTGGTGATGACTGGGCTCGCTACTTATAAATATGGCAAAAACAGGCTATCATGGTTTACAAAAGGAAAATGAATAGATTTCAGAGAGAAAATAATTTTCTGGACCTTGGGGAAGGAGTGGGCATTGAGATTAATAGAATAGTTGCACTCAGAGCTGCACAAACTCAACAAAGTGAATGTCCTCCATCTGTGCTGTAATAAATCAATGATCTTTTGCTATTCTGCAGGGCAAATGGAGGAACACTCCCTTGTCCATTACCCAATATTTATTCCTTAATCAACATCACCAAACAGATTATTTGCTCTTCATCACATTGTAATTTGTGGGAGCTTGCTGCTATATTTATTAACTTACGACAGTAACTACACTTCAAGAATAATACTTCACTGTCTGGAAAGTATTATGGGAAAGCTCATCGTTCTTTAATTTAAATTGAAATGTTGCACCAAATTGTCAAACTGATGATGGCTATAAACATTGCTTAATAGAAAATTATCATTTTTCCTGATTGTCCATTTTTCTTGAATTATTCCGATTATTAAGCGATAAATGATTTTTCTTCATAGATGAGCATCAGTAAATGGTATTAAAGGAATTTTACTCCAGTCTCAGTCACACCTGCTCTGAAGCATGCACTCTCATTATGTTTAATATATCATGCACAATCCAATTTCTTTCCGCAGCTGTTTTTTTGGCTGCAATAGTCCATTATTGAACCCTGCACTCCTTCAAACACCTGAGCTTGAATATTCAAATCTTGAACTAAATTACTGTTGTGCTTCCTTCCCTGTGGGCGTGTTCTTTATAGGTGATTTACTGACAACATGGTGGAATAAAATGAGCTATAAATCCACCAGGAAATAACCTAGATTCTGCATGATGCTCTAAATCTCTTCGAAATTTGATCAGTGACCTTATATTGAATTCGGTTTTGCTTGCATATATTCTATCCAGTCCGCTTCACTTTCTCCTGATGTGACAGGCAGTAAATTTGATTGATTTCAGATATCCCTGCAGGTTATTAAAGGAATTCTCAGAAAGATGGTCTCTTTTAGTATTCCATCTCAACCTGCCATCAGTAACAGGGAATGAGGTGTCACATGTGCAGCAAGCATCTGGTGACTTTCTGGTTTGTTTAATTCAGCACTTCTGGAACAGACAAACACAGTCCCAACTTGCTGTTATTTATAATGCATATTAAAATCAAAAATTGAACAGCATGTCAAAATAAGGCAAACAATCTGTACAATACATATCCTGGAGTCAGTGTAGGTGATTATATAATAATGAACTCAAAGGGCCATATTAATGGTTGGATAATTAAGGTAAAAGGGAGTTCATTGTGAGAACAAACCTGGATTTTAAGTATTACAAAGGATGATTCATGTCTTTGTATTCATTTTTGCATCTGTTTAAATGTTTAAAATCAGATACCGTTGCTCATAAAGAAATGAATAGTTTTATAGTGGACTGTTCATTAATACATGTCATTCAATGCATAACAAGCCAGCAGCACAAACCAGCTGAGTAATTTTTAGAGACATACTGCACAATAAATGGAACGTTTAAAAACTATTTTCAGTGGCCTTGGACTTCACATTGGGCTTCACATTGGGCAGAAACAAAATATTGTGGGCATAATGCCGACTCTGTGCACAGTGTTAGGAAAGTGAACTACAAGACAAAAAATAACCAGCATCAATTTTAATTCTCAGTCCACAGATATCTGCTGTTGTGGAGATATTTACAAAATGCAAATGGTATTGACATCTTGGATTCATGGATAGAACAGATTTGGAGGAATATGGACCAAACTCTGGCAAGTGGGACTAGTGTAGCCTGGGACATATTGGCTGGTGTGGGCAAGTTGGGCCGAAGGGCTTGTTTCCACACTGTATCACTCTATGACTCTGTAGCTAAATGAATTCAAATTAGAGACACATTTAGAATATCTGAAGGTTTGACCTTTTATACCTAATGGATGAAAACTTGAATCAATACTGAAAAATCTTACAATAATGGCTGTAATTTACATTTATGTATTTTAATGACCTGTCCTGTGACATTTCTCAAGACACTATGCCTTCCAAAGCAATTTCTGACCAGAAGTAGGTTTTAATGGAGCATTAGCATTAATGGAGGAAAGAGGGCTTTTGGAAGGAATTCCAGCGCTTGAGACTGAGAGCAGGAGATGTGACTAACACTGATAGAGCTATTAATGTCTGCAACACTTAGAGGACCAGAATGAGAAAGGTCTATATCAAGATTGCTGGGCTGGTGGAGATGCTAGTGATGGAAATGCTGAATCCATGGAGTACTGAAATGTTACTTATTCAGGAGCCAGTGAAAATCAAAGAGCACAAGGACGATGGGTGAAACGAATGGCTCAAGTTTAGACAACAGTCATGGATCATTTTAAGATGATGGAGGGAACTTGTGATTGTGTTAGCTCAAATCAAACATGGAATACCTGATCATAACATGGCATCCTTGATATCTTTCAAGGAAGTTTACATTTTACCCATGTTGTCAAAGGTCTTCACCACCACCAGAAGCCAATGCCAAGATGACACTGGATAAAATTGTGCTTGGCCATCAGCTCTCAGAAAGAAAACTCTGATGCCTCTTTGATCATCCCCGATGATTTCAGTCAAGCAAACTTTGGAAATATACTTCCCAATACCATCAGCATGTCTCCTGCTCCTTGCAGGGTATTAACACCCTAGATCATTGCTCCACTACCATCAAGTACACCTAATACTCCATCCTTCACTCTCATTTTGGCCACTGATCAGCTGTCAGTGCTGCCCCACCAGCTTACAGGCAGAGACGGAAGCTCAAGAACCAGCAAAGAGAGTAATACAACAGAGATTTGAGGGAAGCCAAGGATCTACTGCAGGATTGCCTGAAGTCGGTGGACAGGAACATGTTCACGAAGACTTCGTCCAGCCTGAATGAATATCTCAGACATCACCGGTTTCATCAAGAAATGTAATGACAGCTGCCGTCTGACAAAGACAGTCGGGTCCATCACAACCAGAAGCCTTGATGAAGATGGAGACTTACTGTCCACTTAATTTCAGATTCAAGGCATTCAAGAAGGATGATCCTGTACTGTACATGAAGGTCAAGTAAGATCTCCATAAGACTAGCAGGGATAACAAGTAAAAAAATTCAGAATGAGCTAGAAGCTAGATTCAATCAAAGCTGATGGCAGGGTTAGAATACCATCTCGGGCTACAGTTCAAAATTGGGATGATCCCGAGAATCACTAGAAATGACATATCTTTACCAGATGAGCTCAATGCCTTTTATGCCTATTTTGAGTAGGCAAAGAAAGTACCACCAAGTTATGTCACCCATCTCCTGCTGGCTGTGTCTAATACATGTTGGTTGCAATAGTCGGATCTGCGTTTAAGGGTAATCTCTCAGAAAGTGGCCATTCTAGATGGAGTCCTTGGATAGGTTTTGAACTTGTGCTCCAATCAATCTTTGCTGACAGCTTCAACCCCTCGCTTCAACAGTCTATTCAACAGTACTTGAACAGTTACTATAATATGAAACGATACGATACGATAAACGTCATTCATCCCTGGAGGGGAATTGGTCTGCCAACAGTCACAACACAATACAAGGTGCACAAAAACTTGAAATTAAAAGTGAAAACAAAAAGAAAAGGACAAGTGACTGTTGGCTGGCTGCCGTGTGGACAGCGCCTTCACTGGAAGAAATAAACAAACAAACAAATGAACACAGACTCATCCCCTGGGCAGAGGATTCTAGACCAGAGTGCCTCCCCCCCTTCCCCACACCGGGTCCCCCTCTGTTCTCCCATCGTCCCTCACGGCGGTCCCTCCCCCCCACGCTGGGTCCCCATTGTCTTCTCCTCCCCCCTCATGCTCCACCGCCACCAAGGGTCCCGCTGCCACTGCCGATGCTCTGTTGCCGCCGAGGCCCCTGTTGCCGCTGAGGCCTCACCACTGCCGAGGATCCCATTGGCGCCAAGGCTCAAGCTGCCGCCAAGGCCCCCATCGCCGCCGCCACTGAGGTTCCTTCAGCCCAGACAGGCTTTGCTGCCCGGCTTCTCTGCAGTTCCCTGGGGGGCCTGTGGGGCGAGTCAGGCCTACCGGGGCACGTTCCGGTCATTGGTCATCGCTCTGGTCGTCGGTGCCGTGGTTGTTGGCTAGGTGGAATGGACACTCCCGCCGCGCGCGCGGCTCCCCGGGACATTCCCGCCACCCACGCGGCTCCTCGGGACAACATTTGGGGGACATTTGGATGGGTACATGGATGGAGGAGGTTTACAGGGATATGGGCCAAACACGGGCATCTTGTTCAGCATAGTCAAGTTGGGCCAAGGGGGCTGTTTCTATACTGTGTGATTCTATGACTCGATTGTCTATGACTATGATTCTATGATTCTATGATTCTATGACTCGATTGTCTCAATCTGCTTCAAGGAAGTATCTATTATTCCAATCCACAAGAAAAGCAAAGAGATCTGTCTCAATAACTATTGTTGGTGCATGTCGCACAATCTCCCAGGCAATCAACAATTTGCATTGAGGAAAAGTAGGTCTATGGAGAACACCATCTCCTTTGCACTACATTCAGCTCTGTATCACTTTGACAATAAGGGCGGCACGGTGGCGCAGCGGTAGAGTTGCTGCCTTACAGCGAATGCAGCGACGGAGACTCAGGTTCGTTCCTGACTACAGGCACTGTCTGTACGGAGTTTGTACGTTCTCCCCATGACCTGCGTGGGTTTTCTCCGAGATCTTCGGTTTCCTCCCACACTCCAAAGACGTACAGGTATGTAGGTTAATTGGCTGGGCAAATGTAAAAATTGTCCCTAGTGGGTGTAGGATAGTGTTAGTGTGCGGGGATCGCTGGGCGACGCGGACCCGGTGGGCCGAAGGGCCTGTTTCTGCGCTGTATTTCTAAAAAAAGAATACCTATGTCAGGAGCCTATTCATTGACTACAGCTCAGCCTTCAACAACATAACACTATATAAACTCATCTCTTCAATATAATCCTGTTCTTATCAACAAAATTGCTGTAGAAACGGTCGACAGCTCAAGCTTCTAGATATCCATATCACCAGCAATCAAACATGGTTCCTTATCACTGATCAAGAATCTGCATTAGTGTATTTACTTTCGTAAGCATCTGCGAAGATTCAGAATGTCTCTGAGGATTCTTTTGAACTTCTACCCTGTAGAAAGTATTCTGATGGTATGCATTTCAGCTTGTTATGGCAACTGCTCTGCTCTTTACCAACTTGAACCAGCAGAGAGTGGTGAACACAGGCCAGTCCATTATAGGCACATTACTTCCTTGTACCCAGTCTATCTTCATGATGTGTTGCATTAGGAAGTCTGGAAGTATCATTAAGGATGCCTACCATCCTGGCTATTCCCTTTTCACTATTCTACATTCTGGGGGATGATACAAGAGCTCAAAGACCCACATATCCAGATGTAACAATACCTCACAGGCCAGAGACTTGGGTTCAATCCTGACCTCGGCTGCTGTCTGTGTGGAGTTTGCACGTACTCCCTATGACCGCATGGGATTCCTCTGGGAAATCTTCCCTACTACTATAACACTCCTGAACTAATCACACCCATTTCCTGGAGGTACTGCTGTATTCTTTCACTCTTAACAACCTCATTTGGCTTTTATGTTTTGCGCTTCAGTTGTTTTTTGGACGACTTTAAACTGCATTAAAATCTTTGCAGTATTCTGCTGTTTTGCAGTTATTGTGTTTATCATTATCATGCTCCTCTAAGCTTTATGCAAACAAGGAATTTCATTGGACACGTGTGTATGCCAGTAAATTAATCTGAATCTTGTTAACCTAGGAAGGTGACCTGTGTGGAAGGAACAGTGTGTTGGATGTCTGGAGGTGGCTATGGAATGCATGAATATTCTGCAACAAATGGAATTAGGTGTGGGTGGTAATAGGTACTATATTGCAGGTGAAAATAGATGGTCTTAAGCATGCATGGAATGGAGGTGCAAAATTCAATTAAAATCTTTTGGTCGGGATAGTTGAAAGTAGTTTATTTTGGACTGCTGTTGAGAGGAGGAGGTTTGGAGCAAACAGGTGAAGCTTGCATGTACAAAACTGCTTACAGTTTTGTTTTATCATGACATTTCATCTAGGTGGTTAATAGATTCAATAGATTCTTCTGAAATTAGCACCACGAGTTATTATTGGAGAAATGTGAAGAATGATCTACTATGCATATATTGCAAACAGCAGCTTGCTCTGAACAAAGTTTCTCCAAATTTAAAATGGATATATATTTTTTAAAGATGGACACAAAATGTCAGAGTAATTCAATGGGTGAGGCAGCACCACCGGAGAACATGGATAAATGATGTTTTGTGTTGGATCCTTCTTCAGACTGATTTATTTCTTGTTATTTCATTTTTTTAAAGCAGTTTTGAAGCAAACTGAATCTGCTCAATTGTAATGATATGAAAATGTATTCCTTACTGTATGTGCTAAATGGTCATTATAATAACTTACATGCCTTCAACAACTTGTGAATGGAGTCCATTTTCAGAACCGAGGCTCGTTACTGAATCACACATTTAGCCCATACATCGCAGGGTATTTTTCTACGGCAGTGATACATGGAAGAAATATGTGCATGTTGTAATTGCTCTGAGATTATTGCTCCTCCTTTACGTGTTTGGAAGCCTTTAGCTCTGACTCTAAATTGTCTCAGGTTAACAATATTTCCCATGGTCATGGTCTATTCTAGATGTCCACAAAGTCCAAAGCTGACATGTTTATTGCTTCTGTAGATAACAAGATTATCGAATATCCCAGAGCACACTCAAATGTTGTGTCTAAGTAGGAGAGAGGATGAAAATTGGTCTCGGATGGTAAATTAACTTGAAGATTTCCAATTAGGTGCACAATTTGATTTTTTTTTCTATGCGGGCAAACATGTTGGATCATTTAGATGCAGGTTATGGCCTTAAAAATGTTTGATTTTATTACACTCTCACTCCCACACCCACACAGCCCCATTCAGATCTTAATTTCCATTTTCAAACACTGTCAGCAAAGGATCCACTTTCACCAAATTTAATTTAGCAGGTTGAGCAATGTGCGCACCTCACCTTATGTGTTTACTGTGCAAACATATTGGGGACACTCTGTTCCCTTTGCAGCTTCATGACATAAATATCATACAACACTATCCTACCAACAAATATACTCATTTATATGGAAGCTTTAATGTAAAATATTCCAAGGAACTCACAGGGGTTACATAACTACATAAGGAAATGAAGAAAAAAAGTGACTAAATGCTTGACAAAGAGGATAGTTTTAAACAGGGGTCTCAAAGGACGATAATATTGGAGAAGCACCAGAAAGAATTCACTTTGACTGCAGTCATAGTGGTGCATTGAAAAACTATTATATACTGTATATAATGCCAGAGTGGAGAGATACCATGGGCACTATAATGCTGAGAACTATATTTTGCACTCTGTATCTACCCCATTGCTCTACCTATTGTACTTGAGCTTGACATGATTGTATTTCTATATAACCTTATCAGATCCGATTGGATAGAAAGCAAAAAAAAGCATTTCACTCTACCTTGGTACATGTGACGATATTAAACCTAAACCTGAAAATGATTGTAAGGCTGGGAGGGTTAGTAAAGTAGGAGGAATGAGAAGTCACAAAATATTTTGGAAACCTAAAAACATTGTCATGATTGTTTTTTACATCCCTGATGAAGGACCATCAGTACTGTCTCAGAAGGTAGAATGTAAAGTTAGCAGAAACTGATCATAAGTGGCTCTTCAGCAGTAGATATGCTGCTTGTTTCAATGTTTTAATGAATTGAATTAAAATACAGTGGTACATTTCTGTGAGTCTCTTTGATATGGAAATCTTAAATATTTTGGTCGTCAGATGTGAAGTTCCGCAGCTCTTCAAACTAGCTCCTTAATTTACTGTTGATTTGCTTGTAGTGGGCAGAAGGTGCTGGGGGCTGTTTTCCTGCAATGTTAATTAGAGCTTTATAAAATGGGAGATGCTGAACAACAGATCAAAGCTGTTTAAATGCCTGCAGTTTCTCCGGCCTGATCTCCCAGCTGATTGCTCAGCTGTGATGAAGGAAAGGATGGGAAAGGGAGGAAGAAACCAAACATAGCTCGTGGAAATTATAATTGTACCAGGGTAGAGATATATCTGCAATGGCAATAATAGTTCTGGTTTATTCACCATTGAACCAGTTGTTTGAGTTTATTTTATTGTCACGTGTACCAATGTGAGAGGAGTTGGCGGCGCCTAACGGCTGCGGCTCTCTGGCAGTCTGTTTGTCTTTTTTTCTTTTTTTTGTTTGTGTCGGTGTTGGGGTGGTTTTTGTTTCTGTTTTTGGCTGTGTATGTGTGGGGGGGGGGGTGGGTGGGTGTGGGGGTGGGGTGGGGCGGGGGAAACCTTTCTTTTATTAGGTCTCTTCCCCGGGGCGCAGCTCGCCCGCGGGGCCTTCCATCGCCCGGCGCGGCTCGGCCGCGGGACGTTTCGGTGCCCGGTGCAGCTCGGCCGCGGTACGTTTCAGTGCCCGGTGCGGCTCGGCCGCGGGACGTTTCGGTGCCCGGTGCGGCTCGGCGGCGGGATGTTTCAGTGCCCGGTGCGGCTCGGCCGCTGGACTTAACATCGCCCGGTGCGGCCGCGGGACGTTTCAGTGCCCGGTGCGGCTCGGCTGCGGGACTTAACATCGCCGGCGCGGCTCGGCCGTGGGACGTTTCAGTGCCCGTTGCGGCTCGGCCGCGGGACGTTTCGGTGCCCGGTGCGGCTCGGCCGCTGGACTTAACATCGCCCGGTGCGGCCGCGGGACGTTTCAGTGCCCGGTGCGGCTCGGCCGCGGGGCCTTCCATCCCCTTGCGGGGGCTGTGCGTGTCGGTTGCCTCGGTAGGGGTCGAGCTGTCTGTCCGTGGGTGCGGGGGGAGGAGAGGGGAAGTTTTGTTGCCTCCATCACAGTGAGGGGGTGTTTGGAGTCACTGTGATGGATGTTTGTGTTGGGGTCGTGTGTCCTGTGTTCTTTTCTTTTTTGCTGTGTCTTGTGACTGCTGAAATTTCGTTCGGTGTTTGTGCCGAGTGACAATAAAGTTTTGTTATGTTATGTTATGTTATGTTATGTTATGTTATGTTATGTTATGTTATGTATGCTGAAAATGGCCATCCTCACTGTGTTCCATACAGTGATTTTGTGGCTATCCCCAATGCATTCAGTGGCAGACATCGGCTCCTGGTTAGGCAATAACTTGATTCCAATGCTGCCATGCTTTTTTTTTTCAAATGCCTCTCACCCCTTTGTCTCTGTAGTCATCTCTTGCCTTTCAATCCTCAGATCACTGCAGTTCTCCACATTTTTCCTCATGATGTTCCCTTAATTTAATCTTTCCATTTTGGCAACTTGCCTTCAGCTACCAAGGTGTTAAGCTCTGGAAATCTCTGTCTGAACCTCATCACTTCCTCTTTCTTCCTAAAGAGACCTCTTAAAAAAATCATTGTTTTGGCCAAGATTTTGGTTACCTCCGTTGATATTTCCATATAAATGTCTGTTTTTTTGTTTGCCAACATGCCTTGGCATGTTTTGCTAGAGTAAAAACACTTTACAAATGGAAGTAATTGTTGTTGATGCAGCAGTTAAATTTGAAGCAATTACAAAATACATTTATCTTGATGATTTTTGGCATTCTTAAGTATCTGATTTTGGATTGTACTGAATAGTAAGGGAAATGTTAGCTAAAACGACATTACGAATGAACAAGATTAGACTTTTGTTTGCGTGTGCTGAGAGTACAATATAATTGTTCACTTTGTTGGTTTTTTATGGGGGGGGGTGCTTTATACTGGAACCCTTCAGCGAAGTTCAGAATAAATGCTGGTTTCATCTGCATTTCGAATTTCTCATGCTAAAGGAATCTAGATTCCTGACGTAAGTCTGAATTCTGGTCTGAAAAAGGGTCTCAGCCCGAAATGTCATCTATTCCTTTTCTCCAGAGTTGCTGTCTGACCCGCTGAGTTACTCCAGCTTTTTGTGTCTATCTTCAGTTTAAACCAGCATCTGCAGTTCCTCCCTACACGAAATGAATGAGTGATGGGTTGCAAACTTTCTTAATAGAATACCACCTGCTCCTCTCCAAACAGCAATTCACACCTACTCACAGACTGACTCAAGTTTGCAAAGACTTTCGAAGAGCTCCCCCTCCCCTCCTCCCACTCACCATCAACAACACCATAGTCACATCTGTGGAGTCATTTAAGTTCCTTGGAACCATCATCTCCAAGGACCTTAAATGGGGGGCCACCATCGACTCCACAGTTAAAAAGGCCCAACAGCGGATGTACTTCCTGCAGCAACTGAAGAAACACAATCTGCCACAGGCAATGATGGTCCAATTCTATACTGCTATCATTGAGTCCGTCCTCACCTTCTCCATCATGGTCTGGTTTGGCTCAGCCACCGAGCATGACATCCGGAGGCTGCAAAGGGTCATTCACACAGCTGAGAAGGTCGTTGGCTGCAACCTTCCCCCCATTGACGAACTGTACACTGCAAGGGCCAGGAAGCGAGCGGACAAGGTCATCTCTGACCCCTCTCACCCTGGCCACAAACTCTTTGAAGCATTTCCCTCTGGAAGGCGACTCCGGACTGTCAAAGCTGCCACAGCCAGACATCAAAACAGTTTTTTTTCCACGAGTGGTAGTTCTACTCAATAACCAAAGTCTGTAGTTTCTTTTTTGCTCAGGTTTATTTTCACCCACATGTTTAGACCGTAATGTTGTATCCTTATTGTTTTGATGTGTTTATGGTTTATTCTTAATTGTTAACTGTATGTTTGTGTTGTCATTTGTGAGCGGAGCACCAAGGCACATTCCTTGTATGTGTACATACTTGGCCAATAAACATTCATTCATTCATTCATTCATATCGCCTTTGTCTTAAAATGAGTGGCTAGTGACCCAACCTGGAAAAGGTGGGAGTTTTATTTCAACATTTAAATTGTAATCATAAGACAGTTATTTCAATCCTGTAAATGTGGTATATAAAATGGTGGGAATCTGTTCCACCAGAAATGTTTGCCCATCACCCAGACCACCAGGAGCCTTTGGTAACACAAATTACCTAAATTTGTCTGGGTGTGCAATGAAAGGTGTGTTAAGATTACCTTTACATTTTCCCTATTCAAACCACTTAATGGTGTTCCAACAAGAGGCTCTTTCAAAGATAGACACAAAAGGCTGGACAAGCAACATCTCTGGATAGAAGGAATGGGGGACATTTCAGGTCGAGACCCTTCTTTAGAGACATCTGAATGGGTGACCCGAAACGTCACCCATTCCTTCTCTCCAGAGATGTTGCCTGTCCTGCTGAGTTACTCCAGCTTTTTGTGTCTATTTTCGGTTTAAACCAGCATCTGCAGTTCCCTCCTCTACATGAATGGATAAGTTTATTGGCCAAGTATGTACAAATACAAGGAATGTGCCCTGGTGTTCCGCTCGCAAGTGACAACACAAACATACAGTAAACAATTATGAATAAAGCATAAAACATTAAAACATTAAGAATACAACATTACAGTTTAAACATGAGTGAAAAAAACCAGAGCAAAAAGAGACTACAGACTTTTGGTTATTGAGTAGAGCTACTACTCGCAGAAAAAAGTTGTTTTTATGCCTGGCTGTGGCTGCTTTGACAGTCCGGAGTCACCTTCCAGAGGGAATTGCTTCAAAGAGTTTGTGGCCAGGGTGACAGAGGTCAGAGATGATCGTGCCCGCTAGCTTCATTCATTCATTCATTCATGAGGCTCTTTTAGTCCTTTCGCTTCTGTTCGGCAAAGGACTGGAATATTCCCTGAGTTGCATCTTTCATCCTTCACTGCACCAGCTCGCTATACAGCCAAAAGGAATGACACCACTGACTGAGTTTTGGATGCTTGCCAACATTACCTTGATGAGGTCTGTTAAAAATGATCTTGGTGGTCTGATCCTAATCGACAGGCTTAATCAACTCCTTGCTGTACACCTGGTTGATTTGGACCATATTGTCTTCAGTGCCTCTCCACAGTAAACCATTGTTTTTGTGGTGATTGATAGTGCTGTCTAGAGGCTGACCTAACTGGACTGTAATTCAAACAAAATGTAAGGAACATGATCGGGAATATGTGCACATCATGCAAATTGGGCAATGGGGACATTTTTTTCTAGGTAATTGTGCAGGACTAGTTGCATTGAAGAAATGAAAAAAACCCCAGAGCTGTCAGTAAAAAAAATGAAGCTATCCTTTTCACCTCTGTGTGAACTGTTGAGGGAATATTACCTAAATTTCAGATTGTCTCTACACCCAGATAATTTTCAGCCTTGACCAGGAATATTTCCCCTATTGGGACGAAAGCAAAAATCCTAAACATAAGGCAAAACGGTTTTCTGGAGACTTGGTGATAAGGGTTTTTTTTAAGAGACTGAATTGTCTGGTGTCTTAGAAGAGTGATATTGTGCAGAAGCTGTGTTAGCAATAGATCTGGGGAGCTAAATCTTTTTTTGTGATTACCCTGTTTAGAAATCTAAATCACGTTAATTTGTCCATGGATTTAAAAAAAATACCATCTACTTCTACCTACATGCTTAAAAGTTTATGTTTTTATATCTCTTCAAACCAGTCAACCATTGGATAATTAAACTGAATAAGTAACATTGTTCCTCATAAAATCCGAACATGAGGAAACTGATCGTAATCCCATGTTTTATTTTGATTTTAGACTTATTCAATTCTAACACTGTCATTCATGCCACGTATAGGGTTGATTTTAAGCAACATTATTTGTGCATCCAAACTCATTATGTAAATCCAGAGAGGTATCTGTTGCTCTGTTAATGCAATGGGCTCATTTTCCTCTGCTTATCTTGCAAGTGAATGTTGTCAAAAGCTGTAGAATGAAAACGTCAAGTATCCATGGATTAAGTGCAACACATTTAGCAGGAAATGATTTCTATATTAGTAATGACCTTGCTAGTCTTCTGGAGACACAAGAGACTGCAGGTGCTTTACCGTTTTTTTGCTCACCTTTTGTAGCTTTTTTTAAAATGCATCTGTAAAAATTGACTGTGGATTGTTTCTTGAAGGTTATATGTCATGTCGTCATCGGTAAATTGCTCTTGAAGCTCTGCACTTGATGCTGCAGGATTCTTGGGCTGGCTGGCACTTAGTCATCTCTGTTGCAACATCTGTTCCCATCTCGGTGCCCAGAAAGAAACAACATATTGTTCACATTCAAGTCCTGTTAACGAGTAGAAAAGAACGTAGAAATTCACATTTCATGTTCTCATGATGTTTCTGAAAGCGCGACAAAAAGATAGAAGATAAAAAATAGGGGACATTGACTTCATTGTTAAAAGATTAGAGTTATAGAAAAAAAAGATGTCTTTCATCAAAGATTGCGCGCGTGTGTGTATGCGCGCGCGCGCGTGTGTGTGTGTGAGAGGGGTTTTTGTGTAAAGGGCGCCTGTACAGTTAAAACCTACAAGAGCAAGAGGTAAGATAAAAGAATAACCTAAATTACTTATTGCTTGGCCTAACTGCACATGACAATGGTGGTGATGTAACGAGGGCACTCAGATCAAAGCTTCCTGTACATAGAAGATGTAAATGTCATCTGCTCAGATCCTCACTTGGCCTATGGATTGATCGGCACCAGTTTAAGTTGGTAACCGGGGGTAGGGTCCATCACAGGAAGAGTGAGGCCATGCATTTCAGCAATTGGCCTCTCTGGTCCTCCAAGTCAAGTCAAGTCAAGTTTATTTGTCACATACACATACACGATGTGCAGTGAAGTGAAAGTGGCAATGCCTGCGGATTGTGCAAAAAAAAATTACAATTACAGAATATAAATTAAAATTAATACAGAAAAGAGAATTTAGTCCCTGGAGTTATAATAGTTAACAGTCCTGATGGCCTGTGGGAAGAAACTCCATCTCATCCTCTCTGTTTTCACAGCATGACAGCGGAGGCGTTTGCCTGACCGTAGCATCTGGAACAGTCCGTTGCTGGGGTGGTAGGGGTCCCTCATAATCTTGCTTGCTCTGGATCTGCACCTCCTGATGTATAGGTCCTGCAGGGGGGCGAGTGTAGTTCCATGGTGCGTTCTGCCAAACGCACTACTCTCTGCAGGGCCTTCCTGTCCTGGACAGAGCTGTTCCCAAACCAGACTGAGATGTTGCCGGACAGGATGCTCTCTACTGCCCCAGAGTAGATGCATTGAAGGATCCTCAGAGACACTCTGAATTTTCTCAGCTGTCTAAGGTGGTAAAGGCGCTGCCTTGCCTTACCCACCAGTGGGGCAATGTGTGTTGTCCATGTCAGATCCTCTTTGATGTGGACTCCCAGGTATTTAAAGCTGCTCACCCTATCCACAGTAGACACATTTATTTCCAGTGGCATGTACATCCTTGGATATTGAGCCCTTCTAACGTCCACAATCAGCGCCTTAGTTTTTTTAACATTCAATAGGAGGCTATTGTCCCGACACTAGAGTGCCAGATCAGCCACCTCCTCCCGGTAGGCCTTCTCATCGTTGTCGGAGATCCGGCCCACCACCACAGTGTCTTCAGCAAACTTGATGATGGAGTTTGAGCTGAACCTGGCCGCACAGTCATGTGTGTACAGGGAGTACAGTTGGGGGCTAAGGACGCAACGCTGGGGGGATCCTGTGTTCAGGGTGAGGGGGCTAGATGTGTGTTCCCCCATCCTGACCACTTGGGGCCTGGCGGTGAGAAGGCCAGGCACACAGAGGAGTGTTAAGCCCCAGTTCCAGCAGCTTCTCAGCCAGTCTGGTGGGGACTATGGTATTGAAAGCTGAACTAAAGTCAATGAACAGCATCCTCACATAGCCCCCCTTCTGGCTGTCCAGATGAGAGAGAGCGGTGTGCAGAACCTGGGAGACCGCATCATCTGTGGATCTGTTCGGACGGTATGCGAACTATAGTGGGTTCATGTTGTGAGGAAGGAGGGCACAGATGTGGTTCTTGATTAGTCTCTCGAAGCATTTCATGACAACCGAGGTGAGGGCCACCGGTCGGTAGTCATTTAAACACGCTGGAGAGGCATTCTTTGGCACTGGTACAATAATGGATCTTTTGAAGCATGCAGGGACCATGGACTTGGCCAAGGGGAGGTTGAATATTGTGGTGAGCACTGGAGCAAGCTGAGTGGCACAAGATTTTAGTACTCGCCCAGCTATACCATCTAGGCCTACAGCTTTCCTCGTGTTCACACACGTCAGAGCCCACCTCACCTCATGCTCGGACACTGAGAATGTGTGCATATCCCCAGCGGTGGATCCCCCTCCAGCCTCGCTAGCCAGCACCCTGTCGGTGTTGTTTTTAGACGGCGAGCTCGGGGTGACATTATCCGTCTCGAACCGTGCGTAAAAAGAGTTCAGGTCATCAGCTAAGGAGGTGTCGGCACTTCCGGTTCAGGGGGGCTGCACCGGTAGTTAGTTATAGTCCGTAGCCCCTTCCAAAGGTGCCTGGTGTCCTGCTGCTCCATCTGCGACTCCATCCTGTCCCTGTACCTCCTTTTTGCGTCCTTCACCGCCCTTCGCAGTCGGTATGACTCTACCTTGTAGTCGTCCATATTGCCAGATGCCAGGCCAGTGTTGTAAGCAGCGGTGCGAGCATTCAAGGCAACTCAAATGAACCTGTCCACCCAGGGTTTTTGATTAGGAAAGATACTAACCCTTAGCGTGGGGACGATGTTATCGGCTATTGTTGCAATGAAGTCCGTAACCGCTTCCGCGAACTCACTGACGTCTCTGGAACTTGCTTGGAACATATTCCAGTCGACATCGCTCAGTACATCTTGCAGCATGGCCTCTGAATGGTCAGACCACCGCTTTACGTCCCTCGTCACTGCCGTTTCCCGTACTATCCGTTGTTTATACTCTGGCAGCAGGAAAATGGCAGCGTGGTCAGATTTTCCAAAAGGAAGGAGAGAAACGGCCTTATCATATCATATCATATATATACAGCCGGAAACAGGCCTTTTCGGCCCACCAAGTCCGTGCCGCCCAGCGATCCCCGCACATTAACACTATCCTCCACCCACTAGGGACAATTTTTACATTTACCCAGCCAATTAACCTACATACCTGTACGTCTTTGGAGTGTGGGAGGAAACCGAAGATCTCGGAGAAAACCCACGCAGGTCACGGGGAGAACGTACAAACTCCTTACAGTGCAGCACCCGTAGTCAGGATCGAACCTGAGTCTCCGGCGCTGCATTCGCTGTAAAGCAGCAACTCTACCGCTGCGCTACCGTGCCGCCCTGTAACAGTGGTCCAAAGTTCTTTCCCCCCTGGTGACACACGTGATGTGTTGGCTGAAGTTAGGCATGACCTTTTTGAGATTTTTGAGATTTTCCCTATTAAAATCTCTAGCCACCACCACAGCCGCATCGGGGTTCTTGTTTTGGTGTCGACACAACACATCGTGTAGGGCCGATAGTGCCACGTCGGTGTCCGCATGTGGTGGAATATAGATGGCTGTGATGATCACCGAGCTGAACTCCCAGGGAAGGTAAAATGGACGGCATGAGATAGTCAGATGCTCCAGGCCCTGCGAACAGGAACGAGAAAGCGTCTTAATACTTCCAGGATTGCACCAGTTATTGTTGGTCATGAAGCAAACTCTTCCACCCTTGGATTTCCCGGATTCTTCCGTTCTGTCCGCACGGAAAACAGTGAAGGACTCGGTTGGGCAGATCACTTGATCCGGCACCAGCGGGGTCAGCCATGTCTCGGTCAGACAGAAGATGGTGCAGTTCCTTCTGTCCCGCTGGAATCTGATCCTCGCCCTGTGGTCATCCAGCTTGTTCTCCAGGGTCTGGATGTTCGCCAGAACTATTCTGTGCAGAGGTGGATGTAAGGCCTGGGCTCTCAGCCTATTCCGAATCCCCCCTCGCTCCCTTTGCTATTAGAGGCAATGGTGAAGGTGCTGGGGATTTGTTCAGAGGGCAGAGGCATGTAATGGCATTTGGCTGGGGCAGATAGACAAGGCAGTCAGCCGAGCCTTCTTCTGGTTCATTTTTAAATTTAGCTTAGAGATACAGCGCAGAAACAGGCCCTTCGACCCACCGATCCCATTTAACATTAACATGAACACTATCCTACACACACCAGGGACAATTTACACATACACCAAGCCAATTAACCTACATACCTGTACGTCTTTGGAATGAGGGAGGAAACCAACGATCTCGGAGAAAACCCATGCGGTCACAGGGAGAACATACAAACTCCATACAGGCAGCAACCATAGTCGTGGATCGAACCCGGGTCTCCGGTGCTGCCAGTGCTGTAAGGCAGCAACTCTACCACTGCGCCACCATGGCTGCCCGATCTTGGGTTCCCATTCATCTCGGGACATAAGATGGAATGGGTCTGACAAGTCACAATGCACAATATTATTTATATTTCATATTTTAGATACAGCGCGGAAACAGGCCTTCTCGGCCCACCAAGTCCGCACCGCCCAGTGATCCCCGCACATTAACACTATCCTATTCACACTAGGGACAATTTTTACATTTACCCAGTCAATTAACCTACATACCTGTACGTCTTTGGAGTGTGGGAGGAAACCGAAGATCTCGGAGAAAACCCACGCAGGTCACGGGGAGAACGTACAAACTCCTTACAGTACAGCACCCGTAGTCAGGATCGAACCTGAGTCTCAGGCGCTGCATTCGCTGTAAATTCCCTCGACAAAGGGAACACAAGCGTACCCGACATCGCCCTCATCCCGATGACCACATTTTAGGAGTAGCTGCATCAGGTTGTGCTTGGATCCAAAGTACACTGACATTCTACATGCCCCCCTTGTTGTGAAGGAAGTGCCTGGCAATGTCTTAGCCGATTGGACAGCACTGCACTATTTACCTTTCATGGTAAAGTTCTTACAGAAAACCTTTGGCCACAAATCCATCAGGCAGTGCCAGTTCAGTTCAGTTTAGTTTATTGTCACATGTACGGAGGTACAGTAAAAAGCTTTTTTGCGTGCGAACCAGTCAGCGGAAAGACAATACATGATTACAATTAACCCATTCACAGTACAGATACATGATAAGGGAATATAGACACAAAATGCTGTAACTCAGTGGGACAGGCAGCATCTCTGGAGAGTAGGAATGGGTGATGTTTCAAGTCCTTCTTCGGACTGACTCCAGCATTTTGTGTCTATCTTCAGTTTAAACCAGCATGTACAGTTCCTTCCTACACAAGATAAGGGAATAATGTTTAGTGCAAGATAAAGCCAATAAGTCAATAAAGCACAGAATGTTGTCGGTATGAGTGTACGAGTAAAGTATGGGTGTTAGAAGTTATGGGGAGAAGGCAGGAGAATGGGGTTAGGTAGGAGGGATAGATCAGCCATGATTGAATGGCGGAGTAGACTTGATGGGCCGAATGGCCTAATTCTGCTCCTATCACTTACGATCTTATGAACATTGTGCTGTCATAGCAGGACAATGCACGATGGAACCTGGGGTTGTTCGGGAGCAGACTGTCCAGACATTTTCATGGAATGCTGGCTTGTCAGAGTTTACCAACATGCACCAAGACTTCAATTGGCTGGGACTGAGAGGGGCTCTCCCTGTCAGACCCTTCTTATCTGGTCAGAATCTCACTCCCAAAGCACGCTGCCCTCAGGACAGCTGTGAAGTGGAAGAGATAGCAACCTACTACCTCTTCACAAGTTGTGTATTTGCAAAGAAGATCTGGAGAAGATCGCAGGGGACCTTGTTGCAGTTCATCCTGAGCATTTATGTATCCGAGGTCTCCTCTAATCCATGGGTTGTTCCCAGGAATGCATCCCAACAAACAGACATCAAGTGACGCTGGAAGATCATCAACTCGTGAAAGATACTCTTAGGTCTGCACAAAACCTGTTGGACTTCAAAAACAACCAGATGAATGTAAAGGAATGATGCTGACTGGCACATTGCAGGCTGAAGGAATATGTGGTCAGGACGCACTGAAGCTTGGTGCAGCCCATGGGAAGGCTGCATTCCAAGTTCCTACCCCCATTTGGTGTTGAGAGACTTTATCCTGTGTAACAGCCAACAAAATCCTAAAGGAAGGAATGTTTAGAGGGTACTTGTGTGGCTGCGGTGTTTTGTACATAAAATATACTGATAACACTTTTAATCTATTGATTTGGAAACAATAAGGATATATGGACAGTCATGTACTACATATTTATTGCATATATTTTTATGATTAAAGTTTATTTATGAAATAACAAAATGAATACAATGGGCTGAATAGCCTTATTCAGCAAAATTTGCATATTCTGATGAAATATGTTGATTCTGTAGATTGCCAGAACTTTTATTCAATGTCTTAGTTATTGAATAATATAATGGATCATTACATTATTAACCAATAATTTTTGCATTAAAATATAATATTTTTTCATTAACCCATTCCCAATTTGAGTTGCAACTTCCATGCAATTCAATTGACATCAATGGACATTCTTGGGGTATGTAGGGTCAGGGAGGGCAAATTGAAATCAATGGACATTCTTGGGGTATGTAGGGTAGGGGAGGGCAAATTGCCTATTTGCCTATTTGCCTATTTGCATGTAAATAGGCAAATTATGTTCTTCCATACATTTTGCAACACTGCCCACAGCTAATTAATTCCCAGAATCTTTCCATGAAGACAAAGCATGGAAAAACTGACTGTGTCTACTGTAAATGGCTTGTTCTGATAACTGTGTGCATCAGAAATATTCTCATTTATTTCATTGTTCTGGTTCATATCTTATGCACATGATAAATAAACACTCTTAAACTGACAAATTCAATGTTAATAAGCTTTAAAGCAATAATAAGTGAATATTGTTCAGCTTTGATGACATGTTAACAGTTCTCAACAATTATTACAAAATAATTTTTAAATTAATCTGATAAATTTCTAATTAATTTGACAAGAAATCCTACATCTTGAGTGCAAGCTTTATTAACTTTGCATTTAAACTAAGCAATTTCCAAATGTTTATGCCACAACTGATTAAATAATTCATTCAACAAATCAAAAGCAACAGGAAACACTAACCAAAAGGTTATTTAAAAATAAACATAATTGGATTTTGAACCACATAACATGTGGTAGTGCATTGTTTTCATCTTGGCAGAATGCTATGACTACTGTCGCCCTCAGTGTTGTAGTAGTGTTGTATCCTGATGCTAGAAACACATTCCAGTAGCAAGCTGGAACAAGGGATTATGCACCTTCAGAAGCAAATTAATGCTAATTGAATTATGTCCATGTCATGATAGAATAGCCAGCAGCAAATAGATTGGGCAGGAAATTCAGAAAAGTACCCTAACTGAAGGTGAGGAAATGAAAAAAAAAATCATTGTTTAGATCCTATCTGAAGGCTCCGATTTCCACTCAAGGGACATGTCATGTTGACAAGAAATCTCTCATCATTTGTCCAAATTTTAAATGCACTATCTATAAAAAAATGAATTAAAATGTAATAAAATGTCTCCAAGTGTAAATGGCCTACTCCTGGTCACTGGAATATTTCCTCACCAGTTATCTCAAACCTACTCTGACTCTGCTACACAGATGCATCCAGCTCTTTGAATCTATTTGTCAAACTTTGTCCAGCCCCACCTCGCTTCCAGCTTACTTCACCCCACTTCCCCCACTACAATCAGTCTGAAGAAGGGTCCCGATCCGAAACATCACCTATCCTTGTTTTCCAGAGATGCTGCCTGACCCCCTCAGTCACTCCAGCACTCCGTGTCCAAAGATATACAACCTAGTGGACAAAGACACGTTTCTTCGAATAAAATTATTTGTCGTATAAAACGTATACAATTATAAAAGAACTGGACAGGCTAGATGCAGGAAAAATGTTCCCAATGTTGGGGGATTCCAGAACCAGGAGCCACAGTCTAAGAATAAAGAGGAGGCCATTTAAAACTGAGATGAGGAAAAACTTTTTCACCCAGAAAGTTGTGAATTTGTGGAATTCTCTGCCACAGAGGGCAGTGGAGGCCAATTCACTGGATGCATTTAAAAGAGAGTTAGATAGAACTTTAGGGGCTAGCAGAATCAAGGGATATGGGGAGAAGGCAGGCACGGGTTACTGATTGTGGATGATCAGCCATGATCACAATGAATGGCGGTGCTGGCTCGAAGGGCCGAATGGCGTTCTCCTGCACCTATTTTCTATGTTTCTATGTTTCTATGTGCCCACCAACATCATCCTTGGGGTTGTGGGTGCAAAACAGATCAAAGAACAGAAACGTCAATGGGTTCAGGCCCTGCTTCATTTCCATGAAATAAATTGTATAATCATGGGCAGCAGCATCCTTCTGAGAAGGAGAAAATTAATCCTGGTTGGGTTGTTGATACAGTGGAAGGCACCACAGTGGAATCTCTCCTGGATCTGGTCCATTAACACCCTACTTAAGGCATTACCAGGGAGGAAAATTGCCACAGCAATCCTTAATTATAACAGCTGCTGCTATTGGCATATCTCTAAATACCTCTGGATGACAGATGCCGATAAGTATGGCACAATTGATAAATAGATTAGGCATTGTCGAAGGTCTAATATTGCGGATTTTGAGTCATGCTGTTTGATGTTAACTTGGATGGGCTATTGCAAGTTGCATTTATCAATAGATTTTTTTTCGACAAGTAAACTGTCAGTGGATTTTTAAGGAGCATCTCAGCATTTATTTAGTCGGGTTTGATTAAAAAAGGAATGAGTCGATAAAAGTATTTCAGTTTCCAATCTGATCAATCATTAAGTGAAGCATTATCATTGACATTCCACACAGTTCTCCAGGTCTTCGGACCCAGGACAAGTTATCATAATTGAATTTGAAATCTCTTGCGATGATGGAAGTGATGAAACTGATGGAAACACAGGAATCTTAAAATCACTGGTGCTCATTGCCATTGAAGCCATATTTGCCGTAAAGCCAGATTGTCAACCCTATCACATACCTTGTGTCTGCACCACTCCAGGATAGGTCTTCTGCCCATTCAGTATACTTTCCATCCTTTCCATCCACTGCTTGTACTCCTTGGCTGCCCTACAAAACAGACACAAAATATACCACAACCATTCACCAACACTTTTTGGACAGTACCTTCCAAACCTGCAACGCATGTCACCTAACCAGTCAAAGGGGATTAGACACATGGAAACACTGCCACCTACAGTTCCCCTCACTAATCTGACCTGCAAATGTTTTCTGGTTCTCTCACTGCCATGTGGAAGGACGTAGTACAGAAAGTTGCCATCTTCTCATGAATAATTAGTGGGGTAATAAATATGGGATATTGCCAATGACACCACATTTGAGTATGAGTGGAAGCCACAAATTCTGTTCCTTTTAAATGTTCCTTAAAATATTTCTTTGTCAATGTCTTTGTTGACCAACTAATATACATGCAATTAAGTGTTACAGTACATTTCATTGGCAAATGTTCTTGTGAAGTATCTTGGGAAGTTTACAAAATAAAAGTAGACATATATGAAAGTTTAGCTGGAGTTGGTTTTCCACTCAGCTCTGAGACTGAATAGAATTTTTCAGAGCAAACTCTCAAAACGTTCCCTCCTGAGCTGGCCTGATAGGGCTTTGACCCAGCAGAGCTGCAAAGGACCAGCCTAAGTAGAAGAGAATCCTGCTATAAATTCCAGATCCCACAGGCACAGAGTAAGCTCTCTGCTCGAGGGGATCCAAATCTTCACGGTTCAATATTTTAGATTATAGAACCACAGATCATGTCAGACTAGAGTGAATGTTTTCTGACACAGCAGTTATCTAAATCTGATCAGCATTCAATTGTCACAGTTGGGGGGAAAAAATCAATGCTTTCAGGAGTCTCAATCGATCATTTTTATAGCTTTTACTGAACTTGAAATTTGTTTAAGCTAGGCCTTTCCTTTTCTTGCAGTATATTTGTGCCAACTTAATTTATAGCCAGCATTCTGTGCATCTTTGCTGGTCCAGCTGCTTGCATATCAGGGAAGCAAAAACCCTGGAATGGTTTAATCTGCAGTGGGAGTAGTGATTTGAAGTGAGCCACCAAAATAACTTCATACTAGAATTTGAATTATTGAGCAAATTTTCTTGCAATTTTACAATTTTCTTGATCATTTATGAAACATTTTGGCAGGTACATGGATAGGACAGGTTTAGATGGATTTGGGCCAAACACAGGCAGGTGGGACTAGTGTAGATATGACATGTTGGTCAGTGTGGGCAAGCTGAAGGGCCTGCTTACATGCTGTATGACTCTATGACTCTAGACTCAATATTACACAGTAAATGCAGTAAGAATTGTCTTTAATTATGGATTCACTTGCAGAATTAATTTACGGAAATCAACTTTCTGAATGTTTTTATAAAACGTATTTAAAACTGGTGCCGAATATATTGTACAAACAAAACAAAATTGGAAGCCTAATTCCATGTTAAAACATATCCAGCAAACTGTGGTGTTCACTGAAAACACAAAAAAAGACATTGAAGGCCTCCAATATTTAAATGCAGTACTTTTAGTAGATGGAAAATTAATTGACGAGAGTCTGCAAATGTCACTGCTCACTGTTACAACTATCAAGCTTCAAGTGATACTATGTTTTCACTACAACACTCCAATTCTCAATCTTTCTCGCTGCATTATTACATTATCACCTCCAACAATCTTCTTACCAGACAGAAATGGAACTAGAACATAAGGAAAATTGTTCAATAATTATAGTCTCCATTGTCAAGTCAAGATCAGCCCAACCTTGAACGCAGAGTCACTGTGCACAGACAATGCTCATGTATGTGCATATATAGAGGGCAAACAAAAACTTCATCATTGGCTCCTTCATTGAAGCAAATGAGAAAATGGGCTTTGAATTACATATCCACAATCAGAAATGTCTTCCTTTCAACCATATGCTGCATAATAGTGCTGCTCCACCTCCACTGTTCATCTGATTGTAATGATACACAAAGAGACCTTGTAAAATGTGGATAACTTCCATATCACAAGAGTCATCTTACACCAGGTTTCAACAAAGACCTATTCAGATGTAACATGACATCCCATCTGCTCTACTTAATGCTCTTACTGATGAAGGCAAGTGTGCCAAACCCCTTCTTCACAACCTTGTCTGGGACCATTCGCCTTGCCTATGCCCCTCATGAGTCTATAATGTAAGACAATTATGTACCTGTACTCTGTTCTACTGCACTCTCCAACACCTTATTATTTACTGTGCAAGTCGTGCACTAGTTTAACTTCCCAAAATGCAACTCCTTGCACTTGTCTGAGTTAAATTCGATCTGCACCCCCCCCCCCCCCCACCCCACCCCCCCCCCACAATCAATCTGAAGAAGTGTCCAGACCCAAAACCTCACCTAGCCTCCAGAGATGCTGCCTGGTCCGCTGATTTCCGCCAGCATTTTGTGTCCATCTTCCGTCACGTATTCATTGTCCACCATATCACCAATCTTGGTATCATCAGTAAACTTATGAACCATATTAGCAATATTGTCATCCAAATCGTTAATGTAGATGATAACCAAAGATGAACCCGGCACCTATCACTGCAGCACACCACTGGTCACAGGTCTCTATTCTTTGTGCTATATTTGTCAAATGCTGCCCTGATGTCAAATATCAAAAAGTGATGTCAGTCATTCTTATCTACCCTCTGGAATTCTGCTCTTTGGTTCATTTTGGGAGCAAAATGGTGATGAGGTCAGTAGCAGAGAGATCTTGGTAAATCCCCAAAAGGTATCCACAAGATGGTTTTTGGTGAGTACGTGATGTGCAGTAGCACTGTTAAGAAGACCTTGTATTACTTTGTTGCAGTTGACAGTACACTAATTGAAATAATTAACGAGATTGAATTTACCCTGCTTTTTGTGAATTAGATATAAATGAACAATCTTCTACCGAGTCAGGTGGATGCCAATGTTGTAACTGTATGCAAAACATAGAACATAGAACAGTGCAGCACAGGAGCAGGCGCTTCAGCCCACAATGTCTGTGCCGAACAGGAAAACAAGTTAAATAAAACTCCTCTGCTTGTATGTTATCCATGTTAACCCTCTATTCCCTGCATATCCATGTGCCTATTCAAATGCCAGGGAATGCCAATATCGTATCTGCCTCCACCACCACTCTTGGCAGCACATTCCACAATACTAAAAAAAATAACTTGCCTCCCACATCTATATACTAAAACTCTTGTTTGTTTGTTTATTTGTTCCTGAACTACAGCCAAAATGGCACACGACAGTGCGACAATTTTAGGCCAACCTTATTCACCATCGTCCCTTTGGTGCAAATGGAAGAAGTTTTTTCGAAATCGGTGTTATATTTTTTAAGTTGTTCACATTTTTAAGTTTAAATCTATCTCCTCGGGAGGGAGGGGGTAGGGAGGGATGGAGGGAGGGGGTGGAGGGAGAGAGGGGGAGGAGGGAGGATAAGGGGGGTTGAGGGGGATGGAGTGGGGAGGGGAAGGGGAGAGGGGAAGGGGGAGGGGAAGGGGAGGGAAAGGGGAGGGGAGGGGGAGGGGGGAGGAGGGAGGGGGGATGGGGAGTGGAGGGGGAGGGGGAGTGGAGGAAGGGAGGGGCAGGGGAGGGGGAAGGGGAAGGGGAAGGGGGGAGGGGGAGGGGGAGGGGGAAGGGGGGGAGAGGGGAGGGAGAGAGGGGGAGGAGAGGGTGCTGCACCAATGCAGGAAAGGTTTGGGCCCACTTGGTCTAGTCTGCTTTAAAATTGTCCCTCTCACCTTAAAGCTATGACCACTAATCCTTGGCATTTCCACCTTGGGAAAAAGATTCTTACTGACCACCCTTTCTAGGCCTCTCATAATTTTACTGCTACCAGGTCTCCCTTAATGTTCATTCCAGAGAAAACAATCCAAGTTTGCCCAACCCAACCCAACATAACAATACCCTCTAATTCAAGCAGCATTCTGGTTAACTGCTTCTAAACCCTTTGCAAAGCTACAACACCCTTTCTGCAGTGGGGTGTCTATGGCTGCACACAATACTCCAAATACAGCCTAACCAAAGTGTTATAAAGCTGCAGCATGTCTTCCTGACACTTGTACTCAATCTCCCAACCAATGAAGGGAAATAAACCACACACCTTCATTTACCACTTTATTGACGTGTTGGCACTTTCAGGAAGCTGTGGACTTGGACCCCAAGATCCCTCTTTTCATCAATGTTGCATTCGATTTAGCCATTAATTGTATACTTTCCCTTTACCTTCGACCTTCCATCGTGGAGTGGTCCCATTTGCTCGGATTAACCTCCATATGCCATTTCTCCACATTTCTGTAGCTGATCTGTATCCTCTGACGGTCTTCCTCAGACTGTCCGCAACTCTACTTTTGATGTATCCAATACTTTCAGCAACTTCTTGAGAGGACATGGATTGAATTGATTGCAGACCGGATGTTTGATGGTAGAATCTTGAGTGGAAGCTGAGATGGAATATCCATTCAACACTCCGGTTGAATATCATTATGGATGCTTTTGCCTCCTTGTCCCATCCATCTGCATGCCTGGCCCTGGAATCAGGGAGGATAGATTGTTGATGGAGCCACTTCAACCTTCATTCTTGGTGACTGCATGTGACCAGACAATAGATCTTTGATCTGGTACATTTAGTTGTGAGATTCCTTATGAGTTCTGTTATGAACATTTTGCTTCTTTGCACGCACAATATTCTGTGTTGCAACTTCACCAGGTTGGTCCTTGGTACTTCTCACGATATGTCCTTTTACACTCCTCATTGAACTAGGTAAATCTCCTTGTTATGGTGATGGTAAAGTGAGGGATATGCAATGCCATGAGACGACATGTTATGGCAGTGTAGATTTCTACTTTGTACAGATAATCCAGAGTATGGATCTGCATCCATAATGCAGATTTGTGCTGCCAGATTTATTTTGAGATTGTACAATTTAGCCTGTTGGGAGTGAACGTGGGACTCTGTCATTCTATCAATGCTATTGTGAACAGATATACCTGCAACAGATAAATTGGTGAGGATAATTTCAAGTAATTGTGATTTTCTCACTACCTGCCATACTTCCATTCTGGAAGCTATGATCTTTAGGTCTTAGCCAGCTCTTGCTAATGCAATCAATCTACTCTTTTTGATGATCATAGAAGGTTCATTCACTCAGAGTACACTCTGTGCTCTTGCTACCATCAGTGGTTTTTTTCCAAGCATATGAAAGAGCATTGATGTGTCTGCTGGGGAAAGACAGTGGACAGGAATTAGAAGAAGATTTTTCAAGGAGGAATCTGGCACATTGACTTTGCAAGAACATTTGGACAAGGAATTAATTACTGTGTGTAAATGCCATGTCTCGGTTGATGCCAGGTGATCTGCCTAGTTGTATTTTTTCTCTATTTGAATGGTAAAACCGAAAGGCTTGCAATCTTTTCAAAGACTATTTCAAGTAAGAATGCAACTAGGCAAGTAAGAATTTAATTGTTCTAACTAGGATATATGACAATGAAACACTCTTGACTCTTGACTCTTGAATAAACCAGATCGAATAGATTTGGGGTTTCACAAATTTCAGGCCAGATTGGCTGGCAGATCCCATCCCCTGAAGAACATAAATTAATCAGATTGTTTTTTGAAACATTGTAATCATTTTTATAGTCATTGTTACTCAGACTAGTTGTTGTTTTACCAAATCTGAAATTAAATTTCACCCTGCCACGGTGTGATTTGAACTCTGGTCTTTGGTTACTAATTCGGTAATATAATGGCTGCACCACCACCTTACAAGATGATCACAGTCAATCGATAAAAATCAACAAATAAAGAATGGAAGAAAGAAAGCATTCATTTAATTAAAATATATAAATTTATATCATACAGGATGATTCCACCAAAATGGAAACCAATCCAGAAAACATCCTGATATCTTTAGCACAGAGTCATATTATGAAATAGTGCAGAAGGAGGCTATTTAGCCCATTGTGTCAGAATCTTTGAAGTCCTATTAAAATTATATCATTCATGTGCTCTTTCCTTAGAGCCCTGTATTTCTGCTCTGAATATTTAACCACTTTCCTTTTGAAAGTTACTGTTGGATTTAGGTCCGCAATTTCCCCACTGGAAGTAGGAAAATAACTGCAGAAGCTGGTACAAATCTAAGGTATTTATTCACAAAATGCTGGAATAACTCAGCAGGTCAGGCAGCATCTCAGGAGAGAAGGAATGGGTGACGTTTCGGGTTGAGACCCTTCTTTAGACTGATGAGATCCGCATCAGTCTGAAGAAGGGTCTCGACCCGAAACGTCACCCATTCCTTCTCTCCTGAGATGCTGCCTGGCCTGCTGAGTTACTCCAGCATTTTGTGAATAAATCCCACTGGAAGTAATGCAGGTCATAACAATTGACAAGGACATATGAAACAAGACCATGGGTAGATCAAAACTGCCTTAGAGAGTCATTATACATTGTGGAAATAGTGTCAAATGCCGTGATACAGGACCTTCGACCCAACTTGCTCACGCCGACTAACATTTCCCATTGACACCATTCCCACTTGCCTGTATATGGCTCATATTGCTCTAAATCTATCCTATCCATGTACCTGTCCAAACATTTCTTAAGTATTGTGACAGTACCCGCCTCAACTACCTCCTCTGGCAGCTCATTCCATATACCCACCATCCTTTGTTTAAAAAAATCTCCCCTCACCTTAAACCTAAGTCCTCTGGTTCTTGATTGCTCTAATCTGGGTGAAACACTGTGCATTTACCCTATTTATTCCTCTCATTCCCTCCCCACCATCATCTGCAAATCTGTATCATCTGCAAATTATTTTGTGGTATCCTTGTCACAAGGTACCAAAGCATCAACATGGATCAGAAATAGTTGAGGCTCAACACTGATGAAAGTGGCTCATCGCAAACTACCGAATTCCATTGAAAAATGATCTGTTTATTCCAACTTCAACTTTTTTGTGTTAAATAGATATCAATTTCAACATGTTATCCACAACGCTGTAACCTCTAATCAGAAGCAGTAACCAATTTTTGGCAGCTTATTAAATGTGTTCTGCAAATCTAAAATAAAACATAGATCAAGTCAAGTCAAGTTTATTTGTCACATACATATACAAGATGTGCAGTGAAATGAAAGTGGCAACGCCTGCGGATTGTGCTAAACTACAAAACAGAATAGAAAAAAAAATTTTAACACAAAAAATAAATTAATACAGTAAATTAAATTAGTCCCTGGTGATATGAAAGTTAACAGTCCTGATGGCCTGTGGGAAGAAACTCCGTCTCATCCTCCACATCGTGACAGCAGAGCGTTTGCCTGACCATAGCAGCTGGAACCGTCCATTGCTGGGGTGGTAGTGGTCCCTCATAATGTTGCTGGCTCTGGATCCTGATGTATAGGTCCTGCAGGGGGGTGAGTGTAGTCCCCATAGTGCATTCAGCCGAACGCACTGCTCTCCGCAGAGCCTTCCTGTCCTGAGCAGAGCTGTTCCCAAACCAGATTGTGATGTTCCCGGACAAGATGCTTTCTACAGCCCCAGAGTAGAAGCACTGAAGGATCCTCAGAGAGACTCTAAATTTCCTCAACTGTCTGAGGTGGTAAAGGCGCTGCCTTGCCTTACTCACCAGTGCGGCAATGTGTGTTGTCCATGTCAGATCCTCTGTGATGTGGACTCCCAGGCATTTAAAGCTGCTCACCCTATCCACAGTAATCCCATTTATCTCCAGTGGCGTGTACGTCCTCGGATGTTGAGCCCTTCTGATGTCTACAATCAGCTCCTTAGTTTTTGTGACATTCAAGAGGAGGCTGCTGTCCTAACACCAGAGTGCCAGATCAGCCACGTCCTCCCATTAGGCCTTCTCATCGTTATCGGAGATCAGGCCCACCACCACAGTGTCATCAGCAAACTTGATGATGGAGTTGGAGCTGAACCTGGCCACACAGTCATGTGTGTACAGGGAGTACAGTAGGGGGCTAAGGACGCAACCCTGGGGGGGATCCTGTGTTTAGGGTGAGGGGGTTAGAAGTATGTCTCCCATCTTGACCACTTGGGGCCTGGCGAGAAAGTTCAGGTCCCAGGCACACAGGGGAGTGTTAAGCCCCAGTTTCAGCAGCTTCTCAGCCAGTCTGGTGGGGACTATTGTGTTGAAAGCTGAACTAAAATCAATGAACAGCATCCTCACATAGCCCCCCTTCTGGCTGTCCAGATGTGAGAGAGGTGCAGAACCTGGGAGTCCGCATCATCCGTGGATCTGTTCGGACGGTATACGAACTGCATCGGGTCCATATTGTGAGGGAGGAAGGCACAGATGTGCTTCTTGATTAGCCTCTCGAAGCATTTCATGACCACCGAGGTGAGGGCCACCGGTCGATAGTCATTCAAACAAGCTGGAGAGCCATCAATACATCAATAAATTACTTCAAAGAACAGGAGCAAATTAGACAAACATAATTACCTTTCTGCTTGATTGTCTTGTGATTTTCTATTACATCCTCAACAATAGAATCCAGTATGTTTTCAATGACATACGTAACTGCAATTGTCCAAGAATTAAGATAGATGCAAAAAGCTGGAGTAACTCAGCGGGTCAGACAGCATCTCTGGAGAAAAGGAATAGCTGACATTTTGGGTCAAGACCCTTCTTCAGACTCTTGAGACTCTGAAGAAGAATCTCAACCCGAAACGTCACCTATTCCTTTACTCCAGCATTTTGTGTCTATCTTCAGTTTAAACCAGCATCAGCAGTTCCTTCCTACTCATTGTCCTAAAGTTTCCTACTTTCTTGTCTCTTGGAGTCACATTTGCAATTATCCAATCTTCTGGGAGCTCTCAAGATTTCAGGGAAAATTGAAAGGTTTTAATCAAACGATTAATTTTCTCCACAGTTTTAAGATCTTAAGATGCAGGTCCTAGATCCAATGGACTTGTCACCCAGGTTTACCACATCATTTTTTTAAATGTTAAAAATTGTTTTAAATTCTCAACTCTCTATAGCATTCTGAGTACTTGTTTGTTACTACTTAAATGTTTTTTGTGTTTTCCACCAGGAAAAATGATCCAAAATAATGATATAGAATCCTTGCCATTCTCTATTCCTTATTATGAGTTCTACACTGTGTCAAAATAAACTTTTTCTGTATTTTGTTTCTTGTTCTTTAACCAATGTTTGCAGAAGCTCAGTTCTTCAAAGTTAAAATGAACTCCGATTCAAGCTATCATTTGCAGGAAAATATCTTCCATAGTCACTGTGAAATATAATGAATCTAAATCAGATGCTGCAAAGTTTTGGTGGAAAAATGAACAACAATATTTACAGCACAAGTGATGTGACCATTGCACTTCATAGTTTATAACTGGTACCACCACAAACTGATGGACATTGGTTTCAACCTAGTGGCAACTAGGATAAGTTAGAGTCTGAAGAAGGGATCTGACCCAAAACATTGTCTATCCATTCCCTCCACAGATGCTGCCTGACCTGCTGAGTTACTCTATCGCTTGTGTTTTACTTAGTTAGCACAACCTTTTTCAAACAATACAGCTCAAATGTGTGGATTCATGTGTTGTGTGTCTTTGTTTACTTCAAGATTCAAGAGTCAAGAGTGTTTTATTGCCATATGCCCCAGATAGAACAATGACATTCTCACTTGAAGCAGCACAACAGAATATGTAAATATAGTACACTGTAAACAATATAATAAATGAAAAAAAGAACATTCAGGGTGTGTATATACACACACACGTACTGTGCATACACATAAAAAATAAAATAAACAGTAATAGGTCAATAGTAACAATGACAGTCTATGTAGTTCGCTTATTTAGACAATAGACAATAGACAATAGGTGCAGGAGTAGGCCATTCAGCCCTTCGAGCCAGCACCGCCATTCAATGCGATCATGGCTGATTACTCTCAATCAGTACCCCGTTCCTGCCTTCTCCCCATACCCCCTCACTCCGCTATCCTTAAGAGCTCTATCCAGCTCTCTCTTGAAAGCATCCAACGAACTGGCCTCCACTGCCTTCTGAGGCAGAGAATTCCACACCTTCACCACTCTCTGACTGAAAAAGTTCTTCCTCATCTCCGTTCTAAATGGCCTACCCCTTATTCTTAAACTGTGGCCCCTTGTTCTGGACTCCCCCAACATTGGGAACATGTTTCCTGCCTCTAATGTGTCCAATCCCCTAATTATCTTATACGTTTCAATAAGATCCCCCCTCATCCTTCTAAATTCCAGTGTATACAAGCCTAATTGCTCCAGCCTTTCAACATACGACAGTCCCGCCATTCCGGGAATTAACCTAGTGAACCTACACTGCACGCCCTCAATATCAAGAATATCCTTCCTCAAATTTGGAGACCAAAACTGCACACAGTACTCCAGGTGCGGTCTCACCAGGGCCCGGTACAACTGTAGAAGGACCTCTTTGCTCTTATACTCAACTCCTCTTGTTACGAAGGCCAACATTCCATTGGCTTTCTTCACTGCTGTACCTGCATGCTTCCTTTCAGTGACTGATGCACTAGGACACCCAGATCTCGTTGAACATCCCCTCTTCCTAACTTGACACCATTCAGATAATAATCTGCCTTTCTATTCTTACTTCCAAAGTGAATAACCTCACACTTATCTACATTAAACTGCATCTGCCATGTATCCGCCCACTCACATAACCTGTCCAAGTCACCCTGCAGCCTTATTGCATCTTCCTCACAATTCACACTACCCCCCAGCTTAGTATCATCTGCAAATTTGCTAATGGTACTTTTAATCCCTTCATCTAAGTCATTAATGTATATCGTAAATAGCTGGGGTCCCAGCACCGAACCTTGCAGTACCCCACTGGTCACTGCCTGCCATTCCGAAAGGGACCCATTTATCCCCACTCTTTGCTTTCTGTCTGTCAACCAATTTTCTATCCATGTCAGTACCCTACCCCCAATACCATGTGCTCTAATTTTGCCCACTAATCTCCTATGTGGGACCTTGTCGAAGGCTTTCTGAAAGTCGAGGTACACCACATCCACTGACTCTCCCCTGTCAATTTTCCTAGTTACATCCTCAAAAAATTCCAGTAGATTTGTCAAGCATGATTTCCCCTTCGTAAATCCATGCTGACTCGGAATGATCCCGTTACTGCTATCCAAATGCTCAGCAATTTCGTCTTTTATAATTGACTCCAGCATCTTCCCCACCACTGATGTCAGACTAACTGGTCTATAATTACCCGTTTTCTCTCTCCCTCCTTTCTTAAAAAGTGGGATAACATTTGCTATCCTCCAATCCACAGGAACTGATCCTGAATCTATAGAACATTGAAAAATGATCTCCAATGCTTTGAGGTTGTAATGCTTAGTAGCCTAATGGCTGTAGGGAAGAAGCTGTTCCTGAACCTGTTCACTGTTCACCAAGAATCCTCAGAGCAATTGTGCTTCTTGTTGTTAAAATCTAAAATTTGCTTAAAAATATCATCCCTTTCTCCTTTAATTTGATTGAGCCACAAGCACTTTTAAATATGATGTCTGAAGTTGATTTTAACATATTCTCACTGTCTTTGATCCAAGGACAATATACATACATTTTTTTAAAAAACCTACGAAAAGAAGAGAACCCAATGGTCACGATATGGCTGAGTGAATTTTTGACTGCATTAAAGAATACTAAAAATATAACATTTGCATTTGAAAAGGCATAAACCACACAATCGTTTTTGTGCCAACTCACCCAGAAGAATAAAATAGTGATGATATCATCATAGTGAAATCATCATCATTGGTCCAAAAACGCTCACCAAATCCACCCAAAACTTCATCCTCAATATCGATGGTCTCCCAGTATCCACCTCCCCTCACATCCAGAATCTTGGAATCATCTTTGATCAAACCCTCTCCTTCGACAAACACATCAAACACATCACAAAGACAGCCTTCTTCCACCTCAAAAACATTGCCCGTCTCCGTCCATCCCTCTCCTCCACAGCTGCAGAAACCCTCATCCACGCCTTCATGGACTACTGCAACAGCCTCCTCTATGGCGCACCCTCAAAAATCATCAATAAACTTCAATACATTCAAAATTCCGCTGCCCGTCTACTCACCCACACCACGATCCGTGACCATATCACCCCCATCCTTTACAAACTCCACTGGCTCCCCATCCCCCAGAGAATCCAGTACAAAATCCTCCTCATGACCTACAAAGCCCTCCATAACCTGGCCCCATCCTACCTGACTGACCTCCTCCACAGGCACACTCCCACCTGCACCCTCCGCTCTGCTGCTGCCAATCTCCTATCCCCCCCCATCCGGACCAAACTCAGATCCTGGGGGGACAGGGCTTTCTCCATCGCTGCTCCCACCCTATGGAACTCACTACCCCAAACCGTCAGACTCCTCCTCACTCACCACATTCAAAACATCACTGAAGTCTCACCTGTTCAGTACTGCCTTCAACCACTGAAGGTCACCTCACCTTCTGTCTCCTTTCTCTGTTCGTTTACTTATTTATCTATCTATTTATTCACTTCCCTATGTTCTTTAAATCCCTGTAAAGCGTCTTTGAGTGTATGAAAAGCGCTATATAAATGTAATACATTATTATTATTATTATTATATGCAAACCTGTGCATCAACAAAATAAATGCACTATTTTACATTCTTAAATGAACTTTGGCTGTACTGAGTAAACATTCACAATCTTTGAGTAAACTTTCACAATCTTTAATTTAGTTTAGTTTAGTTTGGAGATACATTGTGGAAATAGGCTCTTCGTCCCACCGAGTCCACATCAACCTGTGATCATCTTGTACACTAGCACTATCCTACAGACTAGGCACTATTTACAATCTTTATCAAAGTCAATTAACCTACAAACCTGTACATCTTTGGAGCGTGGAAGGAAACAGGAGCCCCCGGGGAAAACCCACACGGTCACAGGTAGAATGTACAAACTCCATACAGACACCATCTGTGGTCAGGATTGATCCCGGATTTCTGGAGCTGTAAAGCATCAACTCAACTGCTGTTCCACCTTGCCACCCCTTGTGACAGTCCTGTGTGACAAGGAATTCAAGTTGCCCACAATAACCTGAGTAAAGAAATGTCTCCTCTTCTGGCTTCAAAAGCTTGTTCTAGATGTGTGAACCTAGGGAGACAGCCTCTCAGCTCATACCTTTCAAAGCATTCCTAAAACTTTCTCACCTCTGCCGTGTTTGGCAGATCAATTCATAATAATTTTGTGCATTATGTACCGGCAAAATCAATTCTTTCAAGCTTTCAATACTGAAGGTCCCTTCATCTCCATGAGTGCCTGCCAGAGCGTTCTCATCTATCCAATTATTGCAGAGAAAAGCAACATTTTAGGTACTAGAAATCCAGATACCAACAAACAATACCAGAAATGCTCAGCAGTTCAGGCAACATCTCTGCAGAGAGAAACGGGACAAATATTTCTGGTTAATGATGTTTTCTCAGAACCAGTAGAAATTTAAAGACAAATGTTTTCAGTTGCAGAGAAGGGGAAAGGAACAAAACGAATGTTTGTCATAAGGTGAGCCCTAAGGAGACTAAATTCCATAAGTCACATTAAGAGAGGGGTTTAATTTAGTTTAGTTTAGAGACACAACGCCCATCTGCCCATCGAGTCCACGCCAACAAGTGACTGCCATACACTAACACTAACCTACACACGAGGGACATTTTTTTAACAATTTTACCAAGCCAATTAGCCTACAAACCTGTACGTGTTTGGAGTGTGAGACAAAACCAGAACATTCAGCAAAAACCCATGTGATCACGGGGAGAATGTACAAACTCCTTCCAGACAGCACCCGTAGTCAGACCGAGTCTCTGGCACTGTAAAACAGCAACTCTACTGCTGCACCACCATGCCACACTGAAGGTTGTTAAATGCTGCTGCTCTGCCTACAGGAAACGTAAATGAAAAGAGCCGCATGAAATCAGGAGAAGAAAACAATGCTTGAAGTGTGATGCATCAGACATGCAGATGTTGGAAATCTCAACAAGAACAGGAAACGCTAGAAATACTCAGAATGATCAGCCACCAACTGAGGGAGCCACAAAACAAAGTTAACATTGCAAGTTGATCAGAACTGTCTCGCGAGTCGAGGGACATCATCTCACGGGCGGCACGGTGGTGCAGAGGTAGAGTTGCTGCCTTACAGCAAATGCAACGCTGGAGACTCAGGTTCGATCCTGACTACGGGCGCCGTCTGTACGGAGTTTGTACATTCTCCCCATGACCTGCGTGGGCTTCTCCGAGATCTTCGGTTTCCTCCCACACTCCAAAGACGTGCAGGTATGTAGGTTAATTGACTGGGTAATATGTAAAAATTGTCCCTAGTGTGTGTAGGATAGTGTTAATGTGCGGGGATCGCTGGGCGGCGCGGACTCGGTGGGCCGAAGGGCCTGTTTCCGTGCTGTATCTCTAAATCTAAATCTAAAAAACCTTCCATGTTATTAAAACCTACAAGGAATTCATTATTTTCTGATAATTAGCCTTTCCTGTTTGCATTAAATTGGCCATTTTATTGCAATCACTATGGAACATATTAAGAGAGAGTCACACAGAGACTTAGCAATTAAAAAAGGCTAAGCCAACCATCAACCACCCATTTTGCACTAAATCTACATTAATCCCCATTTTCTTTTTGTTCTCCTCACATTCTCATCAACATCCCCAGAGAAAGGCCAACTTTGGGAAGTGGGAGGAAACTAGAGCACTCAGAAGAAACTCATGCAGTCACCGGAAGAATGTGAAAACTCCACACAGACTTTGGAAAATAATCTATGCATGTTAGTCCTATTAAAAAAAACTAGACCGTTGACCCATTGGGCCCAAACCCCTCCTGCATTGATGCAGCACCCTCAACCCCCCCTCCCCCCTTCCCTACCCCTCTCCTCCCCCTACCCCTCTCCTCCCCCTCCCCTTCCCTCACCCCTCCCCCTTCCTTCCCTACCTCCCTCCCCCTTCCCCCTCCCTCATCTCCTCCCTCCCCCTCACTCCTCCCCTCCCTCCATACCCCCTCCCCTTCCCTCCCCTTCCCTCCCCTCCCCTCCCCTCCCCCTTCCCCTCCCCCTCCACTCCATCTCCCTCAACCCTTACCCTCCTCATCCTCCCCCCCCCCCCCCTCCCTGGAAGATAGATTTAAACTTTAAAATGTGAATAACTTAAAAAATATAACATCGATTTCAATGAAACTTCTTCCATTGGCACCAAAGGGATGACGGTGAGTAAGGTGGGCCTAACGTGTTGCGCTATCGTGTACTGTTTTGGCTGTAGTTCAGGAACAAACAAACAAACAAACAAGTTTCAGTATATAGATAATGAAATAGATGCTTCAGGTATTGATCAAATTGCATCTGAAACAGAGTTTAACACAGTCCAAGGAAAGAGAATAAAGCACAACTTGAAAAACTACTAGAATAAAAAAAAGACAAAATCACATGCAGTTAGAAATTAAGTTATGCCAATTTAGAAGTAGGCAAACCCTGCAGATTATTTGATAAGCAAATACGTTGCAAGAGAACGCCATTCCAACACTGCTGAACGCACCAGTAAATAGTTCAAACAGGTCCTTGCGCAGAATAAGAATTTAAATCTGTGAGATTCATGTCAACAAGAAATCTCATTGCACACTGGTGTACATGACAACAATTGAATTGAATTGAATTGAATTGAATTGAATTGAATACATTTTATTGGCCAAGTATGTATACATACAAAGAATTTGCCTTGGTGCTTTGCTCGCAAGGATAACAACACGATATACAGTAGAAAATAAAAATAAAATATTATAATGTAAACAAGTGAAGAATAAAATAAAATACCTGAGCAAAAGGAGGCCACAGACTTTTGATTATTAAGTAGAGCTCATAGAAAAAAAGCTGTTTTTATGTCCGGCTGTGGAGGTTTTGACAGTACAGAGTCGCCTCCCAGGGGAAGTACTTCAAAGAGTTTGTGGCCAGGGTGAGAGGGGTCAAAGACCTGCTTGCTTCCTGGTCTTTGCAGTGTAGTTTGTCAATGGGGACAAAGTTGCAGCTAACAACCTTCTCAGCTGATCGAACGATGCACTGCAGCCTCATGCTTGGTGGCTGAGCCAAACCAGACCATGATGGAGAAGGTGAGGACAGACTCTATGGTGGCAATATAAAACTGGACCATTATTGCCTGTGGCAGATTGTGTTTTCTCAGCTGCCGCAGGAAGTACATCCTCTGTTGGGCCTTTTTGACTGTGGAGTCGATGGTGGCCTCCCATTTAAGGTTGCTGGAGATGATGGTTCCAAGGAACTTTAATGACTCCACAGACGTGACTGTAGTGTTGTTGATGGTGAGTGGGGAGAGGGGAGGGGGTGCTCTCCTATAGTCCACAATCAATTCCACTGTGTTAAGAGCATTGAGCTCCAGGTTGTTGCGAAGGCACCAGGATGCCAGCTGTGTCACTTCCTCTCTGTAGGCAGATTCCTCCCCATCCTGGATCAGTCCAATCAGGGTTGTGTCATCCACAAACTTGAGGAGCTTGATAGAGGAGTCTGTGGAGGTGCAGTCGTTGGTGTAGAGAGAGTAAAGGAGAGGGGAGAGTATGCAGCCTTGCAGTGATCCTATGCTGAGGGTCCGCAGGTCCGAGATGTGCTTTCCCAGCCTCACTTGCTGCTTCCTGTCTGTCAGGAAGTTGGTGATCCACTGACAGAGGGGTTCAGGCACAGTCAACTGGGAGAGTTTGGAGTGTAGTAGCTCTGGCACAATGGTGTTGAATGCAGAGCTAAAGTCCATAAACAAAATCCTTGCATAGGTCCCCTGGCAATCTAGGTGCTGGAGGATAAAGTGCAGGCCTAGGTTGAATGCATCTTCTACTGACCTATTGGCCCGGTATGCAAACTGCAGGGGCCAGCACGTCTTTCAAGGGTCTTCATAATTGCAGAGGTCAGGTCAGTGCGACAAGCCTGTAGTCATTAAGACCAGTAATCAATAGACAATAGACAATAGACAATAGGTGCAGGAGTAGGCCATTCAGCCCTTCAATGCGATCATGGCTGATCACTCTCAATCAGTACCCCGTTCCTGCCTTCTCCCCATACCCTTGGCTTTTTGGGGACAGGAACAATAGTGGAGACTTTGAAGCAGGCAGGTACAGTGCAGATTTGCAGGGGCTGATTGAAAATGTCTGTGTAGACTGGTGCCAGTTGTTCGGCACAGAGGTTGAGGGTAGAGGAGGAAACGTTGTCCGGTTCTGGAGATTTCTGGCTTTCCTGTCTCCTGAATAGACAATAGACAATAGACAATAGGTGCAGGAGTAGGCCATTCAGCCCTTCGAGCCAGCACCGCCATTCAATGCGATCATGGCTGATCACTCTCAATCAGTACCCCGTTCCTGCCTTCTCCCCATACCCCCTCACTCCGCTATCCTTAAGAGCTCTATCCAGCTCTCTCTTAAAAGCATCCAACGAACTGGCCTCCACTGCCTTCTGAGGCAGAGAATTCCACACCTTCACCACTCTCTGACTGAAAAAGTTCTTCCTCATCTCCGTTCTAAATGGCCTACCCCTTATTCGTAAACTGTGGCCCCTTGTTCTGGATAGCTTCCCCATCTCCTCAATTTCTATTGTTGGTGATGGAGAAGTGGCCAGACTGATGTTGGGCAGCAAGGAGGTGGTGGGGAGTGGACGAGGACTCAGACTTTTGGTGGCACGGTGGCGCAGCGGTAGATTTGCTGCCTTACAGCGAATGCAGTAACTGTATATTCATCGAGGCTTGTGGTTGCTTCCCCGAACACATTCCAATCAGTGCACTCAAAGCAGGACTGTAGGTTTTCAATGCCCTCCATGTCTACTTTTTCGTTGTTCTGACCACAGGTTTAGCAGATTTTAGTTTCTGCCTGTAGGTCGGAATAAGGTGAACTAAACAATTATCAGAGAGTCCCAGAGCCGCACAGGGAACAGAGCGATATGTGTTCTTGATTGTAGTATAACAATGATCAAGTATTCAACAAACAAATCTAATCTAATCTCCATTGCAAGTGTTTGGAAAAAGACATCTAGAAATTGAAGGTAACTGTTGAAGTAACTGTTCCAAAACAAATTTATCCAACATTACTGATGAAAAATATGACCTGCCATGTTTGCTAACCAGAGGCTGAAGTCACCATATTGAACACTTTAATGAGGATGGCTATCAAAATAAACCTTTCTGATGAAATTGCTTTCAAGACATTAAGCACCAGGATCTGCAATGCTAATCGTTCCCTTGGCTAATCACCTCTATACTTAGAACAAGAGCCCTGTGGCTTTGACATCAGTCATTAGTACCAATAATCAGGAACAGAGCAAGGTAACTCACACAATTAATTTCAGAAGGAGCCGTGGCAAAAAGCTTTGAATGAAGGACATTGAGTCAGTCAATTCAAGTTATCCACCAGATCAATGACCTTTGGCCTCAAGGATCCGAAGTTTCAATGCGGCTTTCAAGATTACTCTTGCTATCAGGCAGAATGAATGAGGTGATGTAGTTGAAATGGGGGAAAATGAGTGGAATTTTGGCCCATTGAACCAACCCTTCACTCCCACTATGCCAGAAATTCAAGCTGCCAACACTACTCAGTTCTGAGACACATTCTGGCAGATTTCTTTTTCATGGGATCAAGTTAAAATATTAGGCTTTCTTGTAACGATGAGCATCTGCAAGTTGCTGCAAGATCGCAGTATCTGTTTTCGTAATGGAGATGTTTAGGGCAGAAATTCAATCAAAAGGTAGACGCTGAATTTCTGTGAATTACAGCCTGTCTAGAGAAATGCGCTGGTGCAGAATAATTGTCCATCCCTGGAGACACTCTTTGTGGCTTTGGCTGTTATCATCCTTAGAGTTTTAAAAGTTTGCCAAGCAAATGTTTGCATAACTTGGACCTGTGCTGTCAGCTTGATACCCTTCCTCCCACACTAAAGGTAGTGTAAACTATGACAGGTTAGCCCTTGTAACTTTGATTAATTATTCATACACTGCTGAGCCAAATGTCAAACAAATGTTTGTTTCTTTATTGTCACATACATTGGAGAATTATATTACATACTGAATCATATAACCTGGCTTAAAATATGCTGCTGTTCTTCTGGAAATGGTCAGAACCATCGAGTCCCAAAGAAGAAATATGCACGATGCTCCAAGAAAGAGAATGTACTCATATAGCCTGATGATAACACAACAATAGAAATGCTTTTCTCTCCTTTGGCATTAAAATATGTTCAGATACAAATTAGAAAGTTACATCTATGATTATTTATCTTTCACCCAGTACCCACTAGAATTTTGTAAGGCTGCATACTGAATGGCACCATGACACACTGCATGATGGCAAGTGAATTTGTTGCTATCCAGCGTCCCCATCAAAATATAAGCACTGCATAAATTATTTCATAACAGACACAATTGGATTTACCTGCATTCACCTCCCTTCCCCTCCGATTCCTGGCATTCCTCATGCATATATTCTTCACATGCCCTATATACATTTCCAATTTCTCCCTCCAATCACCAAGAGGGCCATGAATTTCTGCTCTTAGATTGGAGATGTGCATTGTGCTCAGTTAATAGCTCCTCCACTTCTCATGAGCTATGGGTTCAAAACTCATGGACGAGTTGTCAAGCTGATACAGTGTCTGCCCACTGAAGTGTATGTCAGAGATTTCATGACACTGCTCTGAAAAATAGCAAGGATGTTATCCACTGTGTTCTGACTGCTATTTGCACTTAACAAAAACAGGTAAGCACATTACCGTTTGTAAAAACATACGCTGTATAAATTTAGCACCAAATTTCTTACGTTGCAAAGGTGACCACAATTGAATTTTTTTTTCATTGACTGTGAAATTAATTTTTGACATCCTGAAAGTAGAAATGCATTATTTTTTATCCAAGCAATCTCATTTGAGAGTAGGCATAGTTTGGGAGCCTAGTACTGAGGCTGTTATAAGGTGTCATTGAGATTTTTAAAGGTGATTGCTGTAAAGATGAAGCTTATATTTATTAGAAAACAAGGAGTCTAGTGTATTGATCCATGGCATGGTTTTCTACCTGACAGCAGCATGGTGTGATCAAGGGAGATCAGAACCTACAGGAACCATTTCATACAAAAATGTCATACTTTTTTGTTGCTTTCGGGTTTAAAAATCTGAGATGTGCAACTTATCTTTTTCATAGTTTGTTTTTCACAAATTTGTGAGATCTAAAAATTCCAATAAGAAAATTAATTCTTGGGATGGTGCAATAGTTTTCACCTCTTGAAGAATTATATTGTATGCTGAATCGTACAGCTCGGCTTAAAATATGCTGCTATTTGGCTTGGAAGGAAACTGTGATTTTTTTTTCAGCAGCAGGAATATGATAAACTGCAGTATGCCTTATGTCCACTGACTTGCCATGATATTATTTTGGCAGTCCACCCATTACCCAACCTCTTCTAAAAACGGAATAAAAAAACAACAAAAAAAGGTATGATTAGAGACATTTTAACCCATATTGTTAGATAGCCCAATTAACTTAATTGCAAATTAATATTGGATGTGTTATAAAATTAACATTGCACCAACTCTTTTCTGCTTTCCCATTTGTAGTTCAGGGCATAATTGCTTGCGTTTAAAATCGAGCCATTGCACAGATTATGCAAGAGAAAAAGAGGTTACAGTGCCACATACAGGCAGTCCCTAGGTTATGGTTGCATTCTGTTTTTAAGAACTGTTTGTAACCTGAACTGTCCGTAAGCCAGCAATAAAAGAAACCCATGTGTGGCAAAGGATCACAGAAATAACTGAGCGAGCAGGCGTGGGAAGAGCAGTCACCAGCGGCCTCACTGACTCAGTGAGTGAGCGAGTGAATCTGCTTAGTGCTCCCACCTCTGCTCAATCTGACCCAACCCCCGATTGTTGCTGTTTTGAGAGGTGAGGGAAAAGAGGGCTGGGGAGAGAAGGCACACAGAAATGTCTAGTTCCCACTAGGCAAAATATGCCTACAGACCCACAGCAGCTAGAAAACCCATCCCTATCCATCCCACCAATCTTCCAACCTCCCCCAATGTCAGCAAGGTGAAGAAGCTAGTTATCAACTTCAGGGAGAAAGGTGGAGTACATTGGCCGAGCTTCTGTACTCCCTAACTGATTAAGGCCAGCATGCCAAATGCCTTCTTCTCCACCCTATCTACCTGCAACACCATGATAGGGGAACTATGAACTTGCTCTCCTGGATTCTTTTGGTCTGCAACACTCTTCCGATGCCTATCATTCAATGTGAAGGTCCTGCCCTGGTTTGATTTCCCCAAATGCAAGATTCATACTTATCTGAAATAAACTCCATGAGCCGTTCCTCGGCCCACTTGCCCAGCTGATCAAGAACCCGTTGTATTTCTTGATAACCATCTTCATTGCCTTTGATACCACATATTTTAATGTCTTCTGCAAACTTAAATCATGCCTTGTATGTTCTTTTCCATTGATGTTGATCAACCTGGTCTGCTCATGAAAATTGATGGTGTCAAGTTGAAATGAAGTTTTACATCCCATCCAATGTTTTCACTCAATTGTAGCCAAAGAAAAATACCACTGAATTTGACATTTAGGCAGTTCTACCCTCCAGATGTCTGGGTTTAAAATTAACCAGATTACATCAATTTCTGAACCACTCAGCATTTTCTCATATTCTCTCTATTTGTATTAGTATTATTCACTCTTTTTTTCAGGCACCTTAAAGTACGGTTTGTACAGGAGTAGCAGGGTGCTTGTGTAAGCAGACGGAACCTCACGTCTGTACTTGTTACCATGGCTTCTTGAATGAGATCTCGGGGCAAAGGATTAAATGTGTATAATTCCGAAAGCTTGTCTTCATACAATTGCATTTCTTCTGCTAATTTATAATCTGATTAGAAATATCTGTTGTGGTTTCACAAGATTTATTTTTGAGAAAACATTGCCAAGTTGTGAAAATCATAACTTGCTGACACTGTATCAGAGATACTGTAATTATATTTGCTTCTAACATCCATGAGAATAATTTGAAACTGTAAGTATAGTATTGCGGAGATATGGAATTCAAAAAGACAGAGAAGGGGTTAACTGGCTTGTATGAAAACAAGAGGAAACACAAAACCAAAGAGTGAGTGACCCATTTGCATAGATCTATGAACACTGGACTGCAAGGTCTTTATAAGTCTTCTTATTTGCTATATTGGAGAGATCCAGTTCTCTATTAATGACACACTGTTATGGATGAGGAAGCCAAACTGTAAATAAACCTTAACCTTTTGAGAGATGGTATTATAAAGCGAAGCTCAAACTATCTTAGCTTTACAGAGCAGAATGATATGTTGGAACGCTCTCCGTTTTATTGTTTCACTCTGCTGCACAGTACAATTTACTGAAGCAAAATGGTTTTTTTCTCGAGAGTCATTTCTCGAGAGTCTTTATGAAGCAAACATTGGCAGATATAGTTGAAAATATATTTCTATCAATAATATCATAAACATTTTCTGTCATAGTAAATAAATCTGGTTACACAAACTATTGGTCAAACCTGTGTGACATAGATTGTCTCTGAGTAATGATGGTAGTCACAGAGTGGTGTTAGGTCAGTTTCCAAATGTAAAATCCCAAACCCAGAGAGCTTTAGAAGATTATGGTAAATTTCTTTGCAATTTTATCAACTGTTTCTATTTGTATTTAAGATAGTACACCATCAGGTCCTTGGTTTTTACTGGTTTTCTGGCTCACTGCCACCTTCAGAGACCCGTGGACATACAACATGTTCCCTCTGAATTTCCATACTCTCTCAGACTCTGTCATTCATTGTGCATATACAGTATTACCCGATTAGTCCCCCCAACGTGTCAGTTTTAAACAAACAACTAGGTGAATGTAAAATTAACAAATTATTTTAAGACATGTGCAAAAAAAGTCCAATTCCCACTTCCACCAGATAATTAACATGGAAACCAAGTGACATTTTCAAACCAGGTAACTTTCTTGGGTGAAAGTAGTCATGAAGCGAAGACTAGACAAGCTAGCTATAGACTAGCTTCCTCGTGGATCCAATAACTCAGGTTCAATCATGACCTCCGGTGCTGTCTGTGTAAAATTTGCACATTCTCCAGGGACTGCGTGGGGTTCCTCCCACATGACAAAAATCTGCAGGTCAGTAGGTGAATTGGCACCTCATGTAGAGGTGAAGGGTAGAATCAGGGGGACAAGGAAGGGGTTGGATTTGGCAAGAACTTAAGGAAAGGTAGAACTAATGAAATAATGGCCGCTTGATAATTGTTTGGAATTGAGTGTTGTTTCTCTGTCTCTTTTTCTGGCTCTCTCTGCCTGTCTCTGACTATCTTTTTTTTCTTTCTCTCTCTCACTATCTATGCCTTTCACACTCTCTGATTCTCTCTCACTGTCTCGCACTTACTTTCTCTGACACATACTCTCTCTATCTCTCTCTCTCCCTCTCTCTCTCTCTCTCTCTCCCTCTCTCGCTGTCTCTGTGTGTCTCTCTCTGTCTCTGCTGCTGTCTCTTTGTCTGTCTCTCTGTTTCTCTGTCTCTCTCTCTCTGTCTCTGTCTCTCTCACTCACCTTTACTCACTAGATAAGTAGACAGAGGAGCTTTGTTCTGGCCCATTGGCTGCATGACTACTTATTTCTGCCCAAAGCCTTTTGTTTCTGGGATTTGGCATGGGATTAGTCCAATCTTGTCATTTCACTAAACTGGCATTTGTTGGTAGTCTCAATGTACACCTGTAAAGAAAAGGAAATAATTTACATTTGTGCCAAATAATTCACAGTATTGGGATATTCCAAAAAGACTTGCTGCCAAAGAAGACCTTTTGAGATGCAATCGACAATGTAACATAGGAAATCATGCTGTAATGTAATCAGCATACAAAGGAAAGGTTACCACCTTTCTTGAACTCATGGAATATTAAAGCTGTTTCCACAATGTCAATGATTGCCTTTATGTCTGGAATAGGCACCTTTAAAATGTTTTGGCCAGTTATGAGTTAATGAAAGGTGCTAGATAATGTAAGATTTCACTTACGGAACACAGTTCTCATTGTCAGCAGGAGCACTGTGTGGATATCCTCAGTCGATGTATCATGTCAATATACATTCTGTAGTCTCTCCTCAAAGTAGATAAATGAAGCTATCAGTCACTGGAAATAGGAGATTTTTAACAGGAAGCATTCTTCTGAATTCTTAATCTAAACATGGTTACCAATATAACTTGTTGAACTTTGATCACCCTTGACCTGCTGACTACTTATGACTTCTGTTTTTCTCTGCCTATATATCCATCCCTGGTCACTGGTCATTAGCTCCAAATGTGCTCTATTGGACTTGTGGCATGTTGCACCCTTTCTTTGAACTTGATCCCATCAGTGGAATTGAATAGGGATGAATTATTTCTTCTAGACTTCTTCCTGTTGGTGTTGTATAAAATATCTCGACATCACACCTGTACTCTTGATACAGGTGTAGAGTAGATGTTATAATGACTGGTTCGGCAACTCAAATGCTCTTGAATGAAGGAGATTGCAAAAAGTGATGGATACTGCCTGGTACTGACCTCCCTGCCATTGAACGGATCTATACAAGGCATCGGCATAAGAAGACAGCCAGCATTATCAAAGACCCACACCACCCTGGCCACACTCTCATTTTACTCCTATCTTCGGGAAGAAGTTATAGGGGTCTGGCAAATGTGCCCACCAGTTGCAAGTATAGCTTTTTCCTAACTCTTGAACATAATACAGCAAACTTATGAACTAATGACATTCTTTGATTGTTCTAAGAACCAACCTTTATTTGCACTAGATTTGGGTTATTAATTTATTGATTTTTTTGTTTATTATATAACGTGCTCTATTTTCTATATATTATCTATGCATTTGTTCCAGACATATTATGTTGTTGCAAGTAGGAATTTTATTGTTCTGTTGTCGGTATATTTGACAATTAAACACACTTGACTTTTGATAACAGAGGACAAATTTATACTCCACATTTTTTTTTGTTTACCTGATGTTCAAAAATAAATGAAAATTAACAAAAAGCCCATTGAACATCAGGTCTATCTCAGTGCTTCCAAGATGATGATGATGATGATGATACAAGAACAATACTCCTCTTTATTTTGCATGCTTTTTTTAATATGTTCTATTTTCCTCGTTGTCAGTTCTTTTTTTGACCTTGCCTCTGTAAAGGTTTTCATCCTTTTTTTAGGAGTAAAGCCTTACTATCAAGGGTAAATTCTACCCGTTGTTATGATTCAAAGGATAAAGCCAGGTTGATCTGCAGCTGCCTAGTGGGAGATATTTCTGTGAGTTTGTGTGAGGTATTTCCATCCTCTGATGATTGTTATATGTCTGAGAATTCATTGGGGACTGTGCACTTTTCAGCTGCTGCAACAAATTCCATTTCGTACTGATGTGTGGTGCCCATCACTCCTTGTTTCTCTTGTGCTGCTGCTGATTAGGTTTTGCTCAACTGTGCCTGTCTTTGCTGTTCAACCCTTGACTCTTAGGTTGGAAAAATTATTTAATAATACTTTAAGATGTATTTACATGTGAGGGCTGTGGGCAATTCAAGTCTCAGAAACATATAGGAACCATTGCAGCCCTGTAGACCGTGAGCTTTGTGCTACTTCGTGTGTCTTGCTCTTCAAACCTTTTGTCAATTGCCCAAAGACTGCGCTGTTACACTGAAGTGCAAAGATAGCACCAATGCTATATTTGCAGATTATTCCAAATTCACTACAAAGATAAACAAACCATTGTCAATGTTCTCCCTCAGGCCAGAGTCCCCAATGTTAAGGCCTTAATTACACTCTGTCAATTCAGTTTTTGCAGACCACATCATTTTCATGAGGAATTGCAGATACTGGAATCTAGTGTACAGCACAAAGTGCAGGAGTGACTTAGCAGGTCAGGCAGCATCTCCAGAGGAAACCGATAGGCAACCTTTTGGGTCGACCTGAAACATCACCTCTCCATGTCCTCCAGAGATGCTCCTGATTTGCTGAGTTGAATGAATGAATGAATGAATGAATGGATGAATGAATGAATGAATGAATAAATGAATGAATGAATGAATGAATGAATGAATGAATGAATGAATGAATGAATGAATGAATGAATGAATGAATGAGTGAATGAATACTTTATTGTCACATGTGACAAGCCACAATTATATTCTTTGCTTCCATACCCAAGGTATGCAAATAGTCACCCCATACAGGATGCTTGCAAAGTTACAAAGTACCCCTGCGCCAGGTCCTCCTTTGTTTTCGCCCCTCCCCCTCCCTCACGGCGGTCCCCCCATGCCGGGTCCTCTATTGTTCCTACCCCAGCAGAGGCATCCTCACTTCCACATGGTCCATCCTTGTCTATCATTGACTGCCATAACGACCTCTCCATTATCGCCGCCAGGTCCTCTCCGGACGCCTCCGTGGCACCGACCCAGACTAAGTCGGTCACCAGCACTTTGTGTTCTACACATCATTTGCATGCCCGACACAAGATCCCAAAGGAAAAATAAACTTTCTGTCACAGAGAGCGATTACTGGACAAACAGAGAAGAGTCATTGATTTACTCAAAGTATCCTTGGAAAAAAATCCCAAGGATTCCTCCAATGTCACGATTTGCAAAGTGTCTGAATACTTCCTTTTACTCTTCCTTCATATGTAGCAAATTCATGGAATTTATTTTTATCGTGTTTAATTTCTTGCTGTTTAACATTCACTGATGATTTCAACATGCTTTGCCATTTCCCTTGTTATTTGAATATTTTGTTCAATCGCTGTGATGCTAGGGTATAGGTTTATGTGAACATGCAGAATTTCAGGACATTTATTTACAGTGAACGTTTGTGGTGCGATAATCCCCCTCAGGACCAACGTATGAAAAGAGGAAACATTATACATTTTGACAGGATTTAGTTTTATGTCAGAAACCTGTTGCACTCTGGACTCTTGGACTCCCCAGTGTTTTAGTTTCTGTATTTCAAAAAATATAGTGAATGGATGTTGTTTAAAACACATTCTGCCTATTTAATGATTTTCATTTGAAAGAGATTTTGTAATTTTGAAACCACTAACTTCACATATGTGTTTCTGTAAAGGAATAAAGGAATATTTGTCTGCGTAATTTCTCAATGTTCACCCACTTGTTTTACTCATCACCCCTGTATGTTCTTTGACCAACAGTTGTTCCCAATTGAGCAATCCTTGATTTTATCATTCCTACTGCTCTCCATGCCCTCAATCTCCTCCAATGCTATAATCTTTTAAATATCCGAGCTCCTCCTATTGTGTCATCTTTATTTTCGTACATTTATTAAACTACAGTGGTGCAGTGGGCGGCACAGTGGTGCAGCGGTAGAGTTGCTGCCTTCCAGCGCCAGAGACACGGGTTAGATCCTGACTACAGGTGCTTTCTATATGGAGTTTGTACGTTCTCCCCATGACCTGCGTGGGGTTTTCTCCGGGTGCTCTGGCTTCCTCCCACACTCCAAAGACGTACAGGTTTGTAGGTCAATTGGCTTAGGTTAAAAAAAAGGTAAATTGTCGCTAGATTGTAGGATAGTGTTAACGGTGTGCGGGGATCGATGGTCGAAGCAAACTTGGTGGGCTGTATCTCTAAATTAAACTGCTAAACTACTGAACAAAATCTCTCCTTAGCTAAGGGTGTAGTCCCAATCTCCCAATTCTAACCTCATGGCGCCTTTCTATTTATCTGACTTTCTATATAACTTTAACAACATAACGTTCTGCACTCTACTTATTTTTCTCTTTGCAGTATCTGGTGTGCTTGTGCATAACTTGCTCATGTCTGGTATGATTTGGCAGACAGAGTTTTTACACTGTGTCTCGGTACATGTGATAATAATAAACCAGTACCAATTTAATTGATCCACAAATGCGGACACGAGATCGTGAACATGGAGAATATCAGGAATTATAAAATTCTAAATTGGCTACGTTGGTCAGTACATATAGAGATAATGAGTAAAATACATGGGCCAGAATTAAGAAATTACCACAATCGATTGTGACCAGAAAAAATGAATTCTATTTAAAGTAATCTATGTGTTCCATTTCAAGAGTCAAGGGAGTCAATAGACAATAGACAATAGACAACAGGTGCAGGAGTAGGCCATTCAGCCCTTCGAGCCAGCACCGCCATTCAATGCGATCATGGCTGATCACTCTCAATCAGTACCCCGTTCCTGCCTTCTCCCCATACCCCCTCACTCCGCTATCCTTAAGAGCTCTATCCAGCTCTCTTTTGAAAGCATCCAACGAACTGGCCTCCACTGCCTTCTGAGGCAGAGAATTCCACACCTTCACCACTCTCTGACTGAAAAAGTTCTTCCTCATCTCCGTTCTAAATGACCTACCCCTTATTCTTAAACTGTGGCCCCTTGTTCTGGACTCCCCCAACATTGGGAACATGTTTCCTGCCTCTAATGTGTCCAATCCCCTAATTATCTTATATGTTTCAATAAGATCCCCACTCATCCTTCTAAATTCCAGTCTATACAAGCCTAATTGCTCCAGCCTTTCAACATACGACAGTCCCGCCATTCCGGGAATTAACTTAGTGAACCTACGCTGCATGCCCTCAATAGCAAGAATATCCTTCCTCAAATTTGGAGACCAAAACTGCACACAGTACTCCAGGTGCGGTCTCACCAGGGCCCGGTACAACTGTAGAAGGACCTCTTTGCTCCTATACTCAACTCCTCTTGTTACGAAGGCCAACATTCCATTGGCTTTCCTCACTGCCTGCTGTACCTGCATGCTTCCTTTCAGTGACTGATGCACCAGGACACCCAGATCTCGTTGAACATCCCCTCTTCCTAACTTGACACCATTCAGATAATAATCTGCCTTTCTATTCTTACTTCCAAAGTGAATAACCTCACACTTATCTACATTAAACTGCATCTGCCATGTATCCGCCCACTCACACAACCTGTCCAAGTCACCCTGCAGCCTTTTTGCATCTTCCTCACAATTCACACTACCCCCCAGCTTAGTATCATCTGCAAATTTGCTAATGGTACTTTTAATCCCTTCATCTAAGTCATTAATGTATATCGTAAATAGCTGGGGCCCCAGCACCGAACCTTGCGGTACCCCACTGGTCACTGCCTGCCATTCCGAAAGGGACCCATTTATCCCCACTCTTTGCTTTCTGTCTGTCAACCAATTTTCTATCCATGTCAGTACCCTACCCCCAATACCATGTGCTCTAATTTTGCCCACTAATCTCCTATGTGGGACCTTGTCGAAGGCTTTCTGAAAGTCGAGGTACACCACATCCACTGACTCTCCCCTGTCAATTTTCCTAGTTACATCCTCAAAAAATTCCAGTAGATTTGTCAAGCATGATTTCCCCTTCGTAAATCCATGCTGACTCGGAATGATCCTGTTACTGCTCTCCAAATGCTCAGCAATTTCGTCTTTTATAATTGACTCCAGCATCTTCCCCACCACTGATGTCAGACTAACTGGTCTATAATTACCCGTTTTCTCTCTCCCTCCTTTCTTAAAAAGTGGGATAACATTTGCTATCCTCCAATCCACAGGAACTGATCCTGAATCTATAGAACATTGAAAAATGATCTCCAATGCTTCCTCTATTTCTAGAGCCACCTCCTTAAGTACCCTGGGATGCAGACCATCAGGCCCTGGGGATTTATCAGCCTTCAGTCCCATCAGTCTACCCAAAACAATTTCCTGCCTAATGTGGATTTCCTTCAGTTCCTCCATCACCCTAGATTCAATCCGGCCCCTAGAACATTTGGGAGATTGTGTGTATCTTCTTCAGTGAAGACAGATCCAAAGTAACGGTTTAACTCGTCTGCCAAGTCAAGAGACAAGAATGTTTAACTCTTGTATATACCAACAATGGAACAATTAAATTCTTACTCACAACAGCTCTGTAAACACAATACACCTAGATTGTGTGTGAATTATATAATGCACTGTATGTGATATGTGCATATTGTATGTGTTTCTATATAATTTTAAAAATCTATAAATTAAAAAGGTACTACAAGTTCATTTACGAGTTTGGAAATTGGAGCCTTGAACATTTTAGAATCTGAAATCTCCTGAATGCCTAAAGGGCCTGTCCCACTTAGGCGATTTTTTTGGCGACTGCCGGCAACTGTCAAAGTCGTAGTAGATCGCCAAACTTTTCTTTTACACGACGACAATGACCACAACAATGCCGAGTCAGGTCGAGATTACAGCGTCTTCTGAAACATCGCGAAAATTCCCACGCTGTCAATGCTTCTCTGGCGTCCTGGTTTTCGCTGAAATCACTGACAAGTCGGTAAGTACTTGAGAGTTTTGAACTATAACACCTTGTATGGGTTACTTAAAAACCAAGCTTCACTGTAACAAGGAATAAACTGGATTTACTTCCAGTTTACTAATAGCTGTATTAAAAAAAAAAAATTTAAAAGTGGATCAGTGGATTTTTGTGAAAAGTGTGTGGGCATTCGTTGAAAATGTAAGGGAGATGCATATCTGGTTTCTGGGTTGAATATCTGGGTTGGGAGCCCACTTTAAATGTAATGGCTGAGGCCAAAAACATCGCAAAAATTCCCACGCTTACCTGACCGTCAAATTGTCGCCTTCAATCTACCTGTCAAATGTTCTGACGGTAAATAAATTGGTTAAACACAAGCATTTTATGGTATTTTGAAATTACTTTACTTATTTTAATATTATGTGCTTCTAAATACATCTTCTAAATACATCTTAATAGAACCTATCAAACCTGGGGACAGCATGCGACAGCGACTGCAATAAGCCATCTGTCGCCGAGAAATTTCAAACCGTTTGATTTCTCAGCGACGCGCCGATCTTTGGAAGACTCCTCACGATCGTGCCCGCGACACCCCGGCGAACTGTCGGCGACAGCCTAATCGCCGGCAGTCGCCTTAAAATCGCCTAAGTGGGACAGGCTCTTAAGTGATATCTAAGGTCGAAGAATCACCCTGAGAACACTTGGTCCCAAGATGAAAACAATAGTGACTCATTTGTACTGGATTGGAAAGACAGCTCGAGCAGTTGATACTCGATGGAGAGGGCTGTGACTTCAAATCCTCTCCTCAGTTGAGGTTTTAATCATCTGCCTTCATTTGATGAGTTTTACTCTTTCCCAGTGAGCTCAGAAGCTGATGTGATGGTGCTGCAGGAGACCCTTAAATACTCAATCTTAAGAGACAGAAAGATATCAACAGCATGATGTTGTCATCCAATTAAGTAACAGTGCTGACAGCAACTGCCAACAAACCCAAGAGCCAAGGGCACCAAATACTTCTGACAGAGGAAGGAAGTCTGCAGGTCGCAGCTAGTATTAGGCTATCTATAAGTAGAAGCAGAAAAAGACTGAGACAAAATTCTTGACTTGTGATCGGTTATAAATTGAAGCTTCTGACACATTAAAATGCATTTCTTTGTCATTTAATCTTTCTTTTAAGAAATATAGCATGGGAATGACTAGACAAATTGATTCCAGTCTGTGCATATCTATCAATATCTTTCAATTAGTTCAACAATTCACGGAAAGATTTGCATTTATACAATACCTTTCATTTTCAGCATGTTCCAGAGTATTTTATAGCCCTTTAAGGGCATTTTTCAAGTGTAGTTTCTGCTATAATACAGAAAGCACAGCAGAAAATTTGTTTATAGCAACCCAATAGCAATAGCTCTTCTGTTTTGTATATGCTGGATGAGGGACAGATATTGACACGAACACCTCGGAAAATTACTTGCTCTTCTTGAGAATAATGCCATGGGATCCCTTATGACTACCTGAAAGTGTAAACAGACAATCAGAAGTATCACGTCTGAAATAAAGCAGCTTGGTCCGGGGGGGCCACGTGCGGTGGGAGTGTCCTGGGGAGCCATGCGGGCCCAATCCACCGGCCGAACAGCTGCACTGTTGACCGGAACGTGTCTCAACGTAGACAGCGGTGGGGCCTTGGCAGTAGCACGAACCTCTGAGGTAACGGGAGCCTCAGCGGTGGTGGGGCCTCGGCGGCAGCTGGAGCCTCGGTGGCGGTGGGGCCTCGGCGGCGGCTGGAGCCTCGGTGGCGGTGGGGCCTCGGCGGCAGCAGGAGCCTCGGTGGTGGGGGCTCGGCGGCAGCAGGAGCCTTGGTGGTGGTGCAAGCCTCGGCAGCGGTGCGAGCCTCGGTGGTGGTGGGGCCTCGTGATCAACCCGTGATCAGCGGTCGATGAGCGTGAGGGGGGGATGGGAAGACAATGGGGACCTGGCATGGGGGGACCCCCATGAAAAACAATGGGGGACTCGGAGTGGGGGGACTGTGTATCCTGTGTGTTGTGACTGTTGGAAGACCAATTTCCCTCCAGGGATGAATAAAGTTCTATCGTATCGTATTGTATCGAATCGTATTGTATCGCATCGTAAAAAGTGCAGCAGTGGAGAATATTTAGATATTTATGTTCAGGTTCACAGAGGGAAACTTGAACCCACAATTTTCTGTACAGGAGGTGAAAGTATCACTAATCAACCACAATTGAAGCTACATTACCTTTGTGATACCAATTGAAGTTAACTTTTATATTTCATTATCCTTTTGCACATTTACTTTTCTTTACATGGGAATGGAAGTGCTGTTCTGTGCTACAAGACTTGACCTTCACCTGATTAATATTTAATGCTAATGAGGGAATGGTGACGAGAAGAATTTACTTCCACATTATGAAGAGATGTTAAAGGTAGAGGGTTAGAGTGAGGAACTGCACCAAAAGAAATATGTTTACAAAGGGGATTACCAGCCTCTGACCACAGATAAGACTATTAATTCATGAATAGTAGCTTCCAATTATATAGCACTTTTAACAAAATAAAAATGCACCAATACATTTTGTTATCATTTTATTGAGATGACCAAATAAAAGATGATACTAAACCGCAAAAGATACTTTTGGGGGTGATTTGGCCAATTAATTAAATTTGAAGGTGGGATGAGAGATAGAGTGGCAAAAAGTTAAGGGAAATAATTTCAGAGCTTTGGGTCCAAGGAAGAAGGCACAACTCTGAAGAGGAGTCCATCTTTCTTGTAATCAGAATCATGACTGTTTAAGATCCAGCCCACCACAATGGTGTAATCTGCAAACTTGTAAATAGAGTTAGAGCAGAATTTGTCCGTATAGTCATGAATTTATAGTGTATATATTAAAATTTTAGAATGCATTTTTGTGGGGCATTGATATTGAGAATTATCGTAGAGGATGTTTTTTTGCCATTCCTCATTGCTGTGGTCTAGGAAGTCAAGGATCCAGTTGCAAAGGGGGGTTGTGACTCCCAGGTCCAGGAGTTTGAAGGTGAGTTTGGTTGGTTTGAAGGTGGAGCTATTGTCAGTAAATAGGAGATAGACACAAAGTGCTAGAGTAACTCAGCAGGCCAGGCAGCATCTCTGAAGAAAAAGGATGAGTGGCATACCGGGTAACCCGCTGAGTTACTCCAGCACTTTGTGTTTATCTTTGATTTATACCAGTATCTGTAGTTCCTTTCTACATGTTAGTAAATAGGAATCAAGTGTAGATGTCCTTCCGATCCAGATGCTGGCATCCAGGGCATGGTCTGTTCAGATGGAGAGAATGAACAAAGATTTTCAAATTTTAAGGGAAAATTGTTTACCTAGAGTTTCATTGAGATTCAGCTTCAAAAACTCACCTGTTGTTCCTGTTGAATCACAATATTCATTGGAGCTACAGAAGATTGCAATTCATCAATGATATGTTGCCAGTGTTACGTGCTCTATGTCCAACGTTACAAAAACTGGGCATTCTTAGATTACTGGTGAAAAAAATTTCAAAAGATATATTCTTCTCAGCATTTCTTTGCCGGGAAACAAAATGTTGCTTGAGGAAGCATAATGATGACTGAAATTTTTGTGATAGGGCAATGTAATTCTACATTAATCACATAATGAAAACACAACTGAAAGGTTAATTTGTTTATCAAATTAAATTATTTTTCTAGCTCCAAACTATTTGATAAATATTCCTGCTCGATTTTAGTCGTGTCCACATGCACATAATGTCTAATTTGCTTCTGCGTCAGAAATGGAATATCATTTCACTGTTAGTTCACATTATCATAGGTAATGTGAAACCATTGCACAAAGGAGCTTGGCTTCATTTTTCTTTTTGACAATCTATGTAATTTTCCTTTGATTAAAACCTTTATCATCCATCAAACTTTCAGCTTTATAGAAGATTGGTTTGTTTTCCACACAACATAGGAACTAAACAGATCAAATATTGACAAACCTGATTGAATTTTTTGATGAGGTAAGAAGTAAAGTTGATGAAGGGAAGGCAGTAGATGTCCATGTAAATTTTCCGAAGACATTTGACAGTTGCAAACAAAAGGCTCGGCACACAAATTTGAAATCATGGAATAAAAATATTAACGGCTGATTGAGCTATTTTCTTTTACCAGTAACTTAAAGCAGCACATCATAATAAATAATTGCATTATTTTTCAGGTTGCGATTTGTATAGGGTTGTCAGTGATGCGGCTAAAGTTTTTCTTCTTATTTATTAATGATTTGTATATGGGTATAACGGATGAGACTTGCAAATGGTACCACACAGATGTGGTAAATAACTGAGACATAGATGGGTCAGCAAAATGGATAGACCAGCAGAAGATGAATCTGAAATGATGTATAAAGAATAAGAAGTTTAAATGAACTCCAAATGGTGTTCTTGATCATAAATCTTTGATGATGATAGGACATTTGGGAGAACAATTAGTAAATAAATGGTTTATTGGACTTGATCAATAGAAATATTCTGCCCAAAAACAGGGAAGCTATATTGATCCTGTATAAACACAGGTTAGGCCACAATTGATTATATTTAATTATAATCATCAAACTTTTGGACAGACAGGAAGTTCCAGAAAGAGCACAGAGAAGATTTGCTAGAATTGCTCTAGAGTTGAAGGATTTTAGCCATGAGGCTGAATTGACTATTCTCCCTGGAGGAAAGGTTGAGAGGTTTAAAGAAGTGAACAAGATGACACAAAGTTTGAAGACAGAATACCCTACGAAGAGCATATTCATAAAGATGGTTTGGAGGGTAAGGAATCATGGGGCAGGGAATGAAGGTGATTGACAAACAAAAACAAAAGTGATCTAATTAAAAACATTTTCTACACAATCATTCATTAAGATCTGCATTTCACTGTGAAGGAAGATATTGGATGCAGATGAACTACAGCATTCAAAATAGGGCTGGATAAATATCTGGAAGTAAATAACTTGCAAAGATGTAGGGACAGGGACTAAATGGGATGCTTAGGTAAAGCAGTTCCAGACGGAATGAACTGAACACCCATTTTCACTGATGTAAATTTTCTCTGATATTATGAACTTGAAGAATTTAATACTCCAGTGAGCTTGATCCATCATTTGATGCAACTCTGGCTGATATGTTTTGGTCTGTTGCCAATAATGCAACAGTTTAAGAATGGAGTGTGTGTATGTGATCAACCATAATATAAGACACAATCATCCCAGATCTCTCAAAGGGAAAAAAAAATTGTTTCTTTAAATCATGTCAATGTGATGTTCACACGATACTGTTAATGCTTTCCTCAGTTACACTTCAAGTCCACAAATTCATAACTCTGGGTGAAAAATTTATTCTCACCTCAGTTTTAAATGGCCTCCCCTTTATTCTTAGACTGTGGCCCTTGGTTCTGGCCTCTCCCAACACTGGGAACATTTTTCCTGCATCTAGCATGTCTTGTCCTTTTATAATTTTATACGTCTCTATAAGATCCCCTCTCATCCTTCTAAACTCCAGTGAATACAAGCCCAGTCTTTCCAATCTTTCTTCATATGACAGTCCCTCCATCCCAGGGATTAACCCCTTGAACCCATGCTGCACTGCCTCTATAGCAAGGACGTCCTTCCTCAAATTAGGAGACCAAAACTGCACACCATACTCCAGATGTGGTCTCACCAGGACCCTATACAACTGCAGTAGGACCTGCAGATGGACCAATTCTTTGCTGTGTGCTTAAAATGACTAGACATTCCTGGCACAAAGACAGCTGTATAATTCTATCACCCAAGACATAGAAACATAGAAGACAATAAAGAATTTGGATTAGACGATTGGTAATTGCATTTGACTATCGCCGTACTTCTAGGGGTGAGATATCTATTATTTTACTGGCATTGGTTTGTTTCAATCTAGCAATTGAGAATGAACTCAGCCGGTGGTTCATAATTTACATGATCTAATTTTTCTATGGAGCAGATTTATGAAAATGTAACACTGAACTGAAAGACTCTAAGTCAGTTTCTCAAAGGAAAAAAAGACTAGCCCTGATCACCAATGGCCTTCAGATATACTAAGCTTCATATTTTGGCTGCTCTGTTAAACACTGCCAGAGATGCTGCCTGACCTGCTGAGTTACTTCAGCACTTTGTGTCCTTTTGTGCCAGAACAGTGCACCCACAGTGTGAACAAACAAATTAAACATTGTCGATGTCTAAGGAATGTGTTGTAAATAGATTTTCATCAGTTCATCATGACATTAACTATATTGATTCAATTTGTATGGTTTGTGGGCCCTTTTTGCAATCATTGATTAAGTACACAAATGGGAATATTAATTTTATATTGACTCTGAATGTATAAAAATTGACTAAAATCCATTTCTATCCCATATCTAACAAAATTAATGATGTTTTCATGAACGAGTTTTTTTGCACAATTAAAGGTCACCATTAATGTGATTTACCCCCCAAAAGGAAAAATATTCTCAACAAGTATGTGTTTCTACAGATTTTGTTTTAAACTGTAAAGCACCCTTTATACTTCCATGTTATTGTTGCTGATTATCACACACTAACATCAAATTATCCTTATCAAATATACTCCCAAAAGTGAACTGATTCAAGACAGGGTGAGCTTTCACGACAAATCATTAAAGCACAAAGAATTTCACTTCAGTAGAATTTGCAGATAAGTTTGCTTTGTTTCATAGTAAGATAGTTTTGACAACCATAACTAAACATGTTACCTCATTTTGTGCCTCATTAGATTTTTAGATTTCCTGCCCATTTCTTCCCATACAATTTATCTCCATCCCAACAACCTTTTATTCTGGGGTAAAAACATGGGAATGGAAACAGCAAAATTTAGCCAAAGGCACTTGCAACTCCAGCTGTTATTTAGCATCTATCAATTGTATTCAAAGCTCAGAATTAACAGGCCAAGCTCTTCTTATGAGAAGAACTGTTGGCTTTGGTTTATAGTGGCACAAACAAAATGCAATGGATGATGAAAATCTGAATTAAAACATGTTAAAAAAATATTTAGCCACTGTACTTCATCAAAGGTAGAGTATAGAATACTTACAGATGGTAACACATAGAATTTCTAACAGTGCAACTTAGAAATGCTTCACTAGGTATAAAATGCTTTGGAACATCCTAAAACCTACCGATAAGGAGTAATTTGTTTTCTTTCTTTTCCGATCTTCATCCGTTTGTCCCTTATTTATGTCCCCACAAGTGAGCCTGCCTTTTTTTAGTTAGCTTTTTATTTCATTGACAAAGTGAAGCCCTTAACACAAATAGCAATATAATTATGCTGCAGACAGAAATTGCATATCTGGAATTTAGTCTCTAAAGTATTCTTGAATCAGTTTGGTCTTGGATATAATTTGTATTCTGTCAATTAATAATAAGTACCCTCACATTCACTTTTGTTTTTGAATGCACAATTTCAAATAAAATATTAAATTTTGTTTCAGTATCCTGAATGTATTTCAATGCATATACATAATTTTATATTTTCTTTTCATTTCCAGCTGTTTTCAAAACCAGACCTTAAAGCACCTGTCCCACTTTAGGCGATTTTAAGGCGACTGCCGGCGACTAGGCTGTCGCTGACAGTTCGCCGGGTGTCGCGGGCATGATCATATCATATCATATCATATCATATACATACAGCCGGAAACAGGCCTTTTCGGCCCTCCAAGTCCGTGCCGCCCAGTGATCCCCGTACATTAACATTATCCTACACCCACTAGGGACAATTTTTACATTTACCCAGCCAATTAACCTACATACCTGTACGTCTTTGGAGTGTGGGAGGAAACCGAAGATCTCGGAGTAAACCCACGCAGGTCACGGGGAGAACGTACAAACTCCATACAGTGCAGCACCCGTAGTCAGGATCGAACCTGAGTCTCCGGCGCTGCATTCGCTGTAAAGCAGCAACTCTACCGCTGCGCTACCGTGCCGCCCGTGAGGAGTCTTCCAAGAATCATAGTGGATCTCAGCGCGTCACTGAGAAATCATCTGGACTGAAATTTCTCGGCGACAGCTGGCTTGTCGCCAGGTATCGTTGCTTATTGCGGGCGTTGTCGCCTGCTGTCCCCAGGTTTGCTAGGTTCTCTTAGATGCATTTAGAAGCATATTATATTAAAATAAGTAAAGTAATTTCAAAATACCATAAAATGCTTGTGTTTAACCGATTTATTTACCGTCAGGACATTTGACAGGTAGATTGGAGACGACAGTTTGACGGTTAGGTAAGCATGGGAATTTCGCGATGTTTATGGCCATCAGCCATTACATTTAAATTGGGCTCCCAACCCAGATATGCAACCCAGAAACCAGATATGCATCTTCCATACATTTTAAAAGAATGCCCACACTCTTTTCACAAAAATCCACTTAACCACATTAAAAAAAAATTTTTTTAATAGTAAACTGGAAGTAAATCCAGTTTATGCCTTGTTACAGTGATGCTTGGTTTTTAAGTAACCCATACAAGATGTTATAGTTCAAAACTCTCAAGTACTTACCGACTTATCAGTGATTTCAGCGAAAATTAGGACGCCGGAGAAGCATTGACAGCGTGGGAATTTTCGCGATGTTTCAGAAGACGCTGTAATCTCGACCTGACTCGGCATTGTCGTGGTCAATGTCATCAGGTAAAATAAAAGTTTGCCGATCTGCTATGACTTTGACAGTCACCGGCAGTCACCTTAAAATCGCCTAAAGTGTGCACTTGTGCACATCATATTATTACACATCTCATTAATTGGAAAACTAAAAATACATTAAAGACAGTTGTGGTCTCAGGCATCAACAATGTGAACCTTGTTGTGAAGAATCATATTGCTTTAGCTTTGTAACATTAAGACTTAACTTTATCAGGAAGCATTGATTTTAGCAAATCATTTTTCAGAATTCTAACCATGTAATTCAGAATAACAGTATGATTTGAAATAATCTAGTGTAGACAATCTTTCAACAGCTTGACCTGTGCAACTTGAAAAACATGCAAGGAGTGTAACTTTTAAACTATTTGAATGTTCAGGGAAGTTTTGACTTAATTGTCTGCCATACTGTGAGATGCAAATCTTTAGACAGAAAAGATGCACCTGTACGGAAGTGGGACTTTTAAATAAGGTTCTCATTCTTAAAAAGAATTATGAAAAAAACATTGTATTATTGATGTGCAGTGGCAGGCAAGAAAACCTGTGAGACACTTCTGAAGAAGCACTATGGCAAATCTGTGTCTGCCATACCTGAAGGGCAACATGAACTTCATGCTTTAATCAATGTTGATGAATATATTCATCCTATTCTTTATACAACCCTTTAAACCTCAAGGAAATATGTTTAGCAAATAGGCTGTGAAATGAAAGGACCAAACTGCAGAATTTCATTTGTTCCTCTTTCAGGAACCAAGATCAGTCAGATCTAATTTGCATCATCAGGGACAATTAAAGAGAGATTGTATTGCAGATTAGATGTGAAAGAAGATGATGGCAGAAGAAAATTTAATATTTCAAGGGGTCTTGAATCTGATTTTTTTTCTCCTTTCCGCTCATGCCTTTATTATTCTGCTAATGGGACTGATTGCCTTCTGCCAATCATGTTGCTGAAAATGTTACAGGGCTAGGAGTTTAGAACAATGAGAAGCAACTTGAACTAAACATACAATATCCTGAAGTGTGTTGATAAGGTTTATTTGAAGAGAATGTTTCCTTGTGCGAGTATCCAGAACTGGGCCATTACTGTATAAAAATAAAGCGTCATTCATTTATGACCAAGACAAAGCATGATTTGTTTTCTCAGAGGATTGTGAGTCTTTGGAACTCCTTTCTTCAAAGCGTGGCGAAAGCAGCATTTTCGGATATTTTAAGGTAGAGGGTTCAGTTCAGTTCAGTTTAGTTTAGTGTTGCATGTACCGAGGTGCAGGGAAAAGCTTTTGTTGAGTGCTAACCAGTCAGCAGAAAGACGAAACGTGATTGCAATCGAGCCATTCACACATTACAGATACATGATAAGGAAAAACCATCTAGTGCAAGGTAAAGCCAGCAAAGTCCGATCAAGGATAGTCCGAGCGTCACCCATGAGGTAGATAGTAGTTCACCACTTGCTCTCTGGTTGAGGTAGAATGATTCAGTTGCCTGATAACAGCTGGGAAGAAACTGTCCCCGAATCGGGTGGTGTGCGTTTTCACACTTCTATAACTTTTGCCTGTTGGGAGAGGGGAGAAGAGGAAGTGGCTAGGATGCGACTTATCCTTGATTGGTCTTGCCAAGGCAACGTGAGGTATAAATTGAGTCAAAGGAGGTTGTTTTGTGTGATGGTCTGGGCTGCGCCCACAATTCGCCACACTTTGTTGCAGTCTTGGATGGAGCTGTTTCCAAACCAAGCTGTGATGCAGCCAGATGAAATGCTTTCTATGGTGCATCTGTAGAAATTGGTGAGAGTTGAAGGGAACATGCCGAACTTCGTAAGCCTTCTAAGGAAGTAGATGCGTTGGTGTGCTTTCTTGGTCGTTGCTTCAATGTGGGTGGTCCAGGAGAAGTTATTGGTGATATTGACTCCAAGGAATTTGAAGTTTTCAACCATCTCTACTTCTGCACCATCAATGCAGACTGGGGTATGTGTACCACTTCGCTTCCTGAAGTCCATCACTATCTCCTTTGTCTTGCTGACATTGAGAGAAAGGTTGTTGTCTTAACACCCAGACACGAGGTTCTTGATCTCCTTCCTATACTCCGTCTCAACATTATTTAAAATCTGGCCCACAATGGTGGTGTCGTCTGCGAATTTGAAAATTGAATTAGATTTGTACATGGCTGCACAGTCGTGGGTGTACAAGGAGTAAAGGAGGGGGCTGAGAACACATCCTTGCAGAGCACCAGTGTTGAGGATTATCATAGAGGATAATTTGTCCCCTATCCTCACAGATTGGGGTCTGATGGTCAGGAAGTCGAGGATCGAGTTGCAGAGCTGAGTGGTGACACCAAGTCCTGCGAGTTTGGTGATAAGCTTGGATGGTATAATGGTATTAAAGGCAGAGCTGTAGTCTATGAACAGGAGTCTGACGTAGGTGTTTCTCTTATCTAGGTGTTCCAGTGATGAGTGTAGGGTGAGGGTGATGGCATCATTTGTGGACCTGTTGTGGCGGTAGGCAAACTGCAGTGGGTCATGGCCTTTGGGTAGACTGGAAGATGGATTCCTGATGAGCAAGATGATCTAGATCCCAACTACAGGGTCCAACTTCAGTCATGGATCACATCTTAAAGAACCTGCTTCACCTGGGCTGCTTACCACCCAGTGATATGAATATTAATTCAAGTAACATTTGCATCCCCTCTCTCAACCTCCCTCCCCCACTCTAGTCGTCATACTAGTTTTACTGATGTCCTGTTGAGTTTCACTGTCTATAGAAGTCGTTATCACCTAGATTTCAGCCATCAATGGACCATTGTGGGCTCCACCTTTCACATTTGCATATCTTTCATTTATTTGTTTTACATCCCTCTATATCAGCTATATCTTTCCCCTGACTCTCAGTCTGAAGAAGGATCTCGACTTGAAACAACACCTATTGCTTTTCTCCAGAGATGCTGTCTGACCCGCTGAAATACTCAAGCTTTTTGTATCTATCCTTGGTTTAAAGCAGTATCTGCAGCTCCTTCCTGCACTCTTTAAAATAGTCCTTGGGTGAAGACATGAGCAAACCTCTAAATCCCAGCTGTTCACAATGTGGTTTACATTTCCAGAATTCAAATTAATCAACAGGAAATCGTAACAACCTCAATCCAAATTTTAGAAAACATATCCACCACATCAAGTATTTGTGTCAGGCCATTGTAAAAGAATGTCTGCCCCAAAGAATCGTGAGCCTGGCAATAATAATCTCTGCTTACATCCAATTCAAGTGAAATCAAAAAACAAAAGAATGCAAATGCTGAAATAATTGTAAACGCAGGAAAGAGGAAATACTAAGCAGATCAGACAGCATGAGTTGGAGAGAGACTGGGCTAATGTTTCACAATGGTACAGATCCACAGAATTTTTTTCAGCTGATAATGAAAAGTAATTGACCTGTATTGTCAACTATATGACCTTCGTCATAGGTGCTGCCTGACCTGCTCTTTATTTCTTGCATTTTTTATTTATATATCCAATGTAAATGATTTTACCTTCAAAGGGGGAGAAACTTGTCTTTGTTCACCAGAAGAGTCTACAAATTGAAAAATTAGCTTAAACAGTTGCAAATTCCTGCATACATTTAGTGACACCGATCAAAGAGAGGGAGTGGATGTGAAAGTGGGATAACATAGAACTTGTGTGAATGGTTGATTGATGGTCGGCGTAAACTTGATGGGGCAAAGGGCTGTTTCTATACCGTATCTTTCAATCAATCAATCCAGTCAAAGGTGAGCTTCTCCTCTTGTAGTGATAAAATATTGGCAGATGACTGGGCAAAACTCCCCTGCCTTTTATCAAAGCAACAACATGAGATTTTTTATGCCCACTTGATATCATCATAGGTTATCACCAACTGTGACAATGCAGGGAATGAGGTGCAATTTCTTGATAGAGTTGCCCAGGTTTATCCTTGGAAGTAGTATCTATACTCAGCTTCAAATGTTCAAAGCCAGCAGTTTCCTAGCTTTGAAAATGAACTACCCTGCACCTATTTTCATTTTTGAACAATTTCCAAAACAAGCATCATTTGAGGCTGAATGAATATCAAAGACAAATCCAGATTTTAATTAATAACAACTGTTGTTGTTTGTAACTACTTGTCTGATGGTTCCACTAGAAACAATTGCACACTACAAGATTAGAACGGGCCAATTTCAAGCTATCTGCTTCTAAGCAGAGTTGAGTAAAGGTGCTAATTTGCGACCAGAGTACTTGGCTGCAACTTCATATTTGTTTGTGTCACTTCACTGCACATCTAATACAGAAGGCTGGCTTGAGATCTGTGAGTAAAGGAGATCAGGGGCTGAGCAACACACAACGTTAAAACAGAAGAGATGCCTGTTAGTCTTTGAACATGATAAACCCACAAATAAAACCAGAGGGACATGTAGTTTGGCAGAGTGTGATAATTGGAGAACTATGTTCACCACAATAGAACTGTGGGAGCCAAGCATGCAAAATGATCCTTTAATGCCTCTCAGGCAGATAAATAAATGATTTCACCAGAATAAATGTTGAAAAGTGTGTTCATCCATCGGTATGATGAACAAATTGCATTGTAAATGTCTGAAATTAACGGTGTTAAAGCCAAACTGAATGACAGAACCTTGCCTATGCTGGGAGTTTGCTGCATCAGAGATGTGAAAATAGAGTCAGAGTGGCCACTGTGAAAATATCTTCCAAGGTGGATATCTCTTTCATGTTCCAGCATTATCTTTAGATGCCATGATGTTTGGGAGCTTCAGGCTATGTGGGCTCTAAATTGTTGTAATTTTTCAAACTGATTTTTTTGTGTGCAAGAAGTAAACTGCTGGGAAAACTCGGTGGGTTAGGCAGCATCTGCGGAGGGAAATGATCAGATTATGTTTTGATGTTTTGGGTCAGGACAGTTTTCAGACTGCTGGAGTCGAGGGGGGGAAACTGGCAGAGAGGTGAAGAGAAGGGCTGGGGCAAATAGCGGCACGTGATGGGGCATTGGAAGTGAGGGAAGGAGTGGGCCAAGAACTGACCCCCACCTCTTCCCCTCACCTCTCTCTGCCAGCTATCTCTCTTTAACTTCTTCAATTTGAAGGATATTGACTTGAAATAACTTCTGCCCATTTCTCCCCGCAGATGCTGCCTGATCTGTTGAGTTCTCCCAGCAATTTGTTTTTTGCTCAAGAATCCAGACCATTTCTTTTGTCTCCATTTTTATTTTGGTGATTGTTTGAAATTTAGCCATGTTGGAAGTGACAACACTTCACAGACTGGACCACTGATGGATCTGTCATTGATATCGTACCTCCTCGGGCAGCCCATCAGCTAGCTTGCAATGAACAAGCATGTACTCAGTTGCCAAACCATGCAACTATTTAGGCAGAGTGCAGTTGCAAAGGTGCAGCAGGTTCATCTTCAGTGCTTCCAAAATCTTTGATCACTGTCTTCCTTGATGATTTGTTTTCCTTGCATTTTCCTCCCATTTTATTGATATCAAATCTTACCAACTTCATAGGGTTTTTTTTGAGTAGATGACAAAGTGATTAATATGGGCAGGGCAGTGGATATTGTTTACATGGATTTTAGTCAGGCATTTAACAAGATCCCTTATGGTAGGCTGACCCAGAAGATTAAGGGATCCATGGTGATCTGGTAGATTTGATTCAGAACTACCTTGCAAGTAGAAGAGAGAAGGATGTGGTGGAGCGAAAATATTCAGATTGGATGTCTGTGACCAGTGGTATTTTGCAAAGATGTGTGCTAGGACCACTGTTGTTTGTTATATACATAAACGACTTACACATAAATGTAGATTGGTTGGTTAGTAAGTTTGCAGACAAAACAACATTGATGAAGTTGCAGATAGTGACGAAGACTGTCAAAGTGTACAACAAGATTTAGATCAGTTATAGATATGACCACAGAAGTAACAGATTGAATTTAGTCCATATAAGTGGAAGGTGCTGCATTTTGGGAGATCAAATGTAATGGGAAAGTATACAGTTAACAACAATGAAGGTAGACACAAAATGCTGGAGTAATGCAGCTGGACAGGCAGCATTACTGGATAGAAGGATTGGGTGATGTTTGGGTCAAGACCCTTCCTCAGTCTGAGGACAATGGTGTACTGATAAATCTTGTGGCCCACATCCATAGCTCCCTGAAAATGGCAACACAAGTAGATAGAATGGTAAAGAAGGTGTATGAAGTTTGACTTCTTAGGTTGAGCATTGAGTATAAGAATCAGAAAGTCTTATTGCAGCTTTACGAAACTTTGGATAAGTCACATTTGGAGTATTGTGTGCAGTTTTGGTCGCACTATTACAGGAAGGATGTGAAGGTTTTGGAGGGTGTTCAGAAAAGGTTTATGCTGCCTGGATTAGGAGGTATTAGCTATAAGGAAAACCATCAAACTTGGAATGTTTTATCTGGAGATTGTTGAGGCGAGACCTGATAGAAGTATATAAAATTATGCGAGATGTAGATGGGGTAGGCAGTAGGAACCTTTTTCCCAGGATGGAAATGTCAACTACTTAAGGGCACTCAGAGATTGTCCTGGAACATGCTGTTGGGTGGTGGTGGAGACAGATGCAATGGCGTTTAAAACAGAATTAAAATTTCATTTAGACAAAATAGACTGCAGATGATGGAATCTGGAGCAAAAAGCAATCTGCTTGAGGAAATCAACGGGTCAGGCAGCATATGTGGAGGGAAAAGGAAAGTTGACATTTTGGGATGACCTTTCATCTGAAGTGAAAGAGTAGAGGGGAAGATAGCCAGTATAAAGTGGTGAGGAATAGGGGTGGAATAAGAGCTGGCAAATGATAGATGTAGAAAAAAAGCACAAACTGCTGGAGTAACTCACATCTCTGGAGAACATGGATAGTTGAAGAATGGTCCCGACCCAAAATGACACCTATCCTTGCTCTCCAGGGATGCTGCCTGATCCACTGAGTTACTCCAGGACTTTGTGCCGTTTTGTGTAAACCAGCATCTGCAGTTCCTTGTATCCAAATGATAGATGGATCCAGGTGAAGAAAGGTTGATTAAAATATGGAGTCGGGTGGAGGAAGGAAGGGTGGAGATAGTGACAAAGGCTGAAAGGGGATTACTAGAGACAACAAAAGGATGCAGATGGTGGAATATGATTAAAAAAGGAATCAAATAAAGGAGATTGGTGGCAGATGGGAACTGTGGGGAAAGGGATAGGGAACCCAGCGGCATGAATATGTTGGGGATGGATGGATGGTGTAGGTAGGGAAGGAATAAGAAACCAGGTGATAGGGGCTGATGGGGAGAAGGTTGGATGGAAGAGTGTGTGTGTGAGAGGACCTGGGGATAACAGATGGAGAGAGAAAAGGACATAGAGGGAGGGAATTACCTGAAATTAGAGAATTCAATGTTCATGCAGTGGGTTGTAGATTACCCAGGTGGAATATAAGATGTCGTGCCTCGAGTTTACATTTGGCTTTACCCGAGCAATGGAGTAAACTGAGGAGTTATATGTTTTTGTGGGAATGGGAAGAGAAATTAAAATTGCTTGTAACTGGGAGCTTCAAGTGGTCATTGTGGACAGAGTGCAAATGATTGGCAAGCACCCAACATAATCTGTGCAATAGATGGGGCTTGGGATGTGCAGGTAAATCTGTCTCACCTGGAGGTGCAGTTTAGGTATCTGGAAAGAGCCATAGGGACACTGGAAAGCAGAGTTTTAAAGTTTCAGAGTTGGTTGACCGGTTGATGGAGTGAAGAGAGAAACATAGAAACATAAAAACACAGAAGATTAGTGCAGGAGTAGGCCCTTCGAGCCAGCACCACCATTCAAAATGATCATGGCTGATCATCCAAAATCAGACCCCGTTTCTGCTTTTTTTCCCATATCCCTTGATTCCCTTAGCCCTAAGAGCTAAATCTAACTCTCTCTTGAAAACATCCAGTGAATTGACCTTAACTGCCTTCTGTGGCAGAGAATTCCACAACTCTCTGGGTGATTTTTTTTCCCTCATCTCAGTCCTTAATGGCCTACCCCTTATTCTTAAACTATGACCCTTGGTTCTGGACTCCCCCAACACCGGGAACATTTTTCCTGCATCTAGTCTGCCCAATCCCTTAAGAATTGTATATGTTTCTATAAGATCCTCTCTCATCCTTCTAACTACCAGTGAATCCAAGCCCAGTCGACCCATTCTTTCTGTGTTTATGTTACCGAGTGATAACCTTTCATCAGAATCAAACAGTTCTGACATGTATTAGAAAGATTAGTTATCAGATAACTCAGGTTACTGTTATCACAGGAGGTTATCTCCAGAGCACTTTGTGTAAACTAAGAATATCTTGAAGACTTTACAGCAAATGAGTACTAAATGATGTAAAACATGAAATACGGAAACTTGATTTGCGTGTTGCTTTTTGGCTTTTGTCTAAATTTTCTCATGTAACTGTTTCTCCACTCCGTTGTCATGTGACTTTCCCACGTGACTGTTAGTCTGATGTTACAACAACAGAGTTGAAGTATGCCTTGGTAACATTTAAACTAAACACGTATTCAAAACCTGAAATTGGTGGTATTAATCCTAATCCCAGACATTTGTGGTATCATCAATTAATTTCAACCCATATTTTGCAGTGTTTTCAATTAAAATCACAGCTTTCTGTGTAATTGCCCTACACAAATACATCCGTTTCCAAATAGTTAACAGTTGATTGTCTTAAAGCCTTGGTAGATTTGTTAACAAATCTACCAAGGCATTAAATGCATGGCACATTAAATGCATCGACCATGTACAATCTGGATGTGCATTTGCTCTTTTCAATTATCAATAAAAGGAAAGCAGAGTTTAAATTTGCAAAGACTTGGAAAACAAAAGATAGGTTATTTGTTCCATTGTATTGTACATTTTGTATTCACGGGAGCTGTTCCAGCCAACACTGCCTGAAAACTTTAAATCAAATCAAATCAAATCAAATCAAATTGCTTTTATTGTCATTCAAAAATAGATTTGAATGAAATTGTCGTTACTATGCAGTCATAAACAATAAAGAGCACAAGACACACAATTACATAAGTTTAACACAGACAACCATCACAGTGATTCCTCCAGGCACACCCTCACTGTGATGGAAGGCAAAGAAAAGTCTTATCTCCTCTGTTCTTCTCCCATGGTCAGGCAGTCAAACTGCTGCTTCGAGGCGATGGAGGCGATTGAGGCTCCCGACTTTTGAAACCCCCGCTGGGCGATGGAAGGTCCCAGGGCCGAGCCGAGCAGGCCGATGAAGGTCCTAAGTCCCCACCGGGCGATGGAAGGTGTCGCGGCCGAGCCACGCAGGGCGATGAAGGTCCTGCGAACGGATCGATCGAGCCTTACGATTCGGGGCGGTCGAAGCTGCTACGGCTGGAGCTCCCGAAAGCCGGTTGCCAGCAGGGACCTGCGAGCTCCCGATGTTGCGGTCCACAGAGCCCGTGGCTGAAGCCTCCGAAGGTGGAGATGGTAAGTCCAGGCCCTGCGACCGGATCCTTCAAGGTCGATCCCAGCTGGAGGCCGCCAACTCCATGGTGTTAGGCTGTAGCGCGAATGGAGGTACGACATGGAAAAAGGTCGCATCTCCGTTGAGGAAGAGATTTTTTTTTAAAGGTTTCTCCCACCCCCCACCACCCCCCACATACACACAGCAAAAAATAGGTGGAAGATGAGGTTCTTCTGTGGTACATCTACATCTTTATGCTAAAGGATAAAGGCATCTATTCTGTTAAGCACTCAAAGTATTATAAAAGGTCTCTGTCACAGCATCATCTCTGAATCTGAGATTGAATAACTCTTTAAAAGTTTAAAAAATCATCTGTAATAAAAATAAATATGGAGGTCCAAACTTCCCTTATTCTGCTTAATACTTAAATGGGAAGATAAAATTAATCTATTTTAATGTCAAAGGAAATAAATGAATGTTTGATTGTCCAACTGGGGCTAAGTAACAGCTATACCGCCTTTCAGAATAGAGGTGTAAAGAGCCAGTGTAAAGATTAAACCACAGGATAATGTGTTATTCATCTATTATTTAGTTCTGGTCTTGGGATCTCAGTTTGGAAGAAGGATGCAATCAGAATCAACTCTAGAACTCACAATTGAAGGACTCCCATGAACACATTCATGTACAGGTATATCACCATGTATACTTACTTCTGAACCTTGCAGAATTTTTACCCCATTTCATTAAGCTTTGTGCAAAGTACATGGAAGCTTATCAAAACTTTCATTTTAAAAACATGTTCTTCTCAAAGGACCAGATTTCAAGGACCAGTAGAAAGAGTAGGTCACAAAATAGAGAACGGCCCAAAGTATTCTTCACGATAAAAAGGGAAAAGGATGTTAACATTGTTTGAATATAAAAGTCAACAAATAGTCTGGGTAGTAAGAAATATTGCACATAACCTCACAATGAGGATTGATTGGCGAACTTAACATTCTTGTTTTATTTCTTGATTTCACAGATTAATTGTTTGTGATAAGGTCCTTGGCAAGTGTCTTGAGCTAAGTGCCTAAACATGTGGTATATATATAGGTTTTAAGCAGGAACTCCTCCATATACATATCTTCCCCTGGTATCTTTATTCCTTGTTTTGGAGAAAAAAATAAAGAATAAGGATACCATGACAAGATATGTTTGACAATTTGTAAATGAGAAATTCACTCTTCAAGGGCAGTATCATAAATTACAAGGAAATAGCAATATTTTCCTTGATATTTGGGGATAAGAAAGCAATTAATTAGATCAGGTGTAATGTTACTGAATGGTGTAACAGGGTCAAGGGGCTACATAGTTATTTTATCTTTTATTTCTTGTGTTTCTCCGACTTTATGATATATTCAATGTTAGGCAGAATCAAGAGAGGGAAAATGAGTCAGCGTTTCAATATCCGACCGTCAGAATAACCAGTTCTTTTCACGGTTTACATAGGATGTACAACCAAATATTTGTTTGAACCCTGTGATAGTTTGCAGTTGTTTAAATGAGTCTCAATTGAGTTATCAAGCTTTAAGAGAACATTGAGACGAAACCATGTTGATTGGTTAACGAGTGGTTAACAGCAGAGATTTCAGTAACACAGATTTTCTCCTTATTTACTGAAGATTGTTGATCAGGAAGGTTACTGGTTCGTAGCTCAGCTTTAGAATTAATCTTTTAAAGGATTATTTATAATTAGAATATACCTGGAACTATTTTGTGGTTGTATAATGCTGAATAATACTAGTCAAGTCAAGTCAAGTCAATTTTATTTGTATTGCACATTTAAACACAACCCACGTTGACCAAAGTGCTGTACATCAGTGCAGGTACTAAAAAAGAACATACAATATCACACAAACCTAACAACACATACATAAACAGTTTACAGCACCCCCTCAGAGGGCCTCAAATGCTAGGGAATAGAAGTAGGTTTTGAGCCTGGAGTTAAAGGAGTCGATGGAGGGGGAAGTTCTGATGAGGAGTGAGATGCTGTTCCTCAGTCTAGGAGCTACAACCGTAAAAGCGCGGTCACCCCTGAGCTTAAGCCTAGACCGCGGGACAGTCAGTAGCCCCAAGTCAGCTGACCTGAGGGACCTGGAGTTTGAGTGATGGGTTGGAAGATTTTTGATATGGGGGGGGGGGGGGGGTCAAGCCCGTTTAGGGGTTTGTATGAAAATAGGAGGAGCTTGAAATCGATTATGTACCGTACTGGGAGCCAGTGGAGAGAGGCCAGAATCGGGGTGATGTGGTCCCTTTTACGGGGACCTGTCAGGAGTCTTGCTGTGGCGTTTTGGACCAATTGCAGGCGGGACAGGAATGATTGGCTTATCCCAGTGTATAGTGAGTTGCAGTTGCAGGCGGAAGGAAGGAAATAAATGAGTGGATGATTTTTTCTAGATCGTCAAATTGGAGGAATGCTAGCTAAAGAACCCAAAAAAACTATATCAATGCAAACCCTTTTTTATTGTTTCATATGTACATCAGTTGACCATATTTGTATTTTTTTTTCCTTTTTGACTTTCCTTCCATTTAATGTTATTTTGATTTGGATTCCTGCCCTAATGTATTACCAATGTTGACAGAAATTAGGTAATGTCGGAGACGCAAAGCAATCACTTGACATATCACTAGTTTTCATTAATATGCCAGCTATAATAGGCAGCAACCCTCTGATCCACAGAAAAATAACAGACGGTGGAAATCTGTCTGTCACTAAACATTTGACTTTATTTGCATAGATGGCAAGGAAATAAAATTGTATTTTAATAGCTGAAACTTCGTTGAGCGCTATAATGTGATACTGTCACCTTGTGTTAATGTGACAACATTCGAGGAACATTCTGCATCCATAGTACTTCCATTTCATTATCATTTTCATCGCAATTAAGCAACAGAAAATGTCCATGGATAATTTATTTTTGTTGAGGTTTGTGAGATCTCATTTGAAAGGTGAGAAGGTGGGTGACGGTGAGGAAGGGAAGGAAGCTTGGAGTACCAGAGACCCCGGGGGCTGTACCTCTTGATAACAGGTTCACCCGCTTGGAAGCTGTCGGGACAGAAGACACTGCCAGTCTGAGCGGCGGACAAGTCTGCGAGGCAAAACATGGCGCTGAGGCAAAGCCAAAGAGACCGACGTCAGGCAGAGCCGTGGTAGTAGGGGACTCCATCGTGAGAGGTACAGACAGGGGTTTCTGCGGCAACAAGCGGGATTCAAGGATGTTGTGTTGCCTCCCTGGTGCCAGGATCCGGGACATCACGGACCGAGTGCAAAGCATCCTCAAGGGTGATGAGCAGACGGAAGTGGTAGTGCATGTCGGCACAAACGACGTCAGGAAGAAGAGGAAAGATATTCTGCAACGTGACCTGAGGGAGCTCGGAAGAAGGCTGAAAAGCAAGACCTCCAGGGCGGTTATCTCCGGTTTGATTCCAGTTCTTCATGCTGGTGAGGGCAGGAACAGGGAGATACGGGACCTGAATGTGTGGCTGAGGAGCTGGTGCAGGGGGCTGTTTTGGGGTAGGAGTGGATTGTTCAAAAGGGACGGGTTGCACCTTAACAGGCAGTGGACCAGCATTCTGGCAGGCAGGTTTGCCACAGCTGCATAGGTGGTTTTAAACTAAATAGTGGGGGGGGGGGGGGAGGTTAAATGGGATAGACAAGGATGGAGTTAAAGGGAAAGAGAGTTTAGGAATAATTAAGAAACACCCCAGAATTAACGGGAAATAAAGTTCACGAAGGGATAGGAGAGTATGGCCAAGTGTAATAGGAATTGATGCGAAAGATGAGATGAGTAATAGATTAAAAGTATTATATATGAATGTGCAAAGTTTAAAGATGTAAAGTAGATGAGCTTGAGGCTCAGTTAGAGATTGGTCGATATGACATTGTGGGTATGACATTGTGGCTGCAGGAAGATCGGGACTGGGAACTGAATATTCAGGGTTATACGTCCTATAGAAAGGACAGGCAGGTGGGCAGAGGAGGTGGGGTAGCTCTGTTGGTGAGGAATGAAATTCAGTCCCTTGCGAGGGGTGACATAGGGACTGATGATGTAGAGTCACTGTGGATAGAGTTGAGGAATTGTGAAGGTAAGAAGACATTAATGGGAGTTATCTACAGGCCCCCAAACAGTAGCCCGGATATAGGGTGTAAGTTGCAGCAGGAGTTAAAACTGGCATGTAATAAAGGTAATGCCACTGTAATTATGGGGGATTTCAATATGCAGGTAGACTGGGAAAATCAGGTTGGTTCTGACCCCAAGAAAGGGAGTTTGTAGAGTGGCTCCGAGATGGCTTCTTAGAGCAGCTTGTACTGGAGCCTACCAGAGAGAAGGCAATTCTAGATTTAACGTTGTCCAATGAACCAGGTTTAATAAGGGAACTCAAGGTAAAGGAACTGCTTGGAGGTAGTGACCATAATATGATTAGTTTTAATCTGCAATTTGAGAGGGAGAAGGTTAAATCAAAAGTGTCAGTGTTGTAGTTGAACAAAGGGGACTATGAAGGCATGAGGGAGGAGCTGGCCAAGGTTGACTGGAAAAGGATCCGAGCAGGAATGATGGTTGAACAGTAATGGCAGGAATTTCTGAACATAATCCAGAAGATGCAGGATCGTTTCATTCCAAAGGAGAAGAAAGGTTCTATGGGGAGTAAGAGGCAACCCTGGCTGGCAAGGGAAATTAGGGATGGAATAAAACTAAAAGAAAAGATGTATAACATAGCAAAGAGTAGCGGGAAGCCAGACGATTGGGTAACTTTCAAAGGACAACAGAAGATAGTAAAATGGGCAATACGGGCTGAAAAGATGAAGTAAGAGGGGGAGCTGGCCAAGAATATAAAGGACAGTAAAAGCTTCTTTAGGTATGTTGAGAAAAAGATTAGCAAAGACAAATGTGGTCCCTTGAAGGCAGAAATGGGTGAAATTATTATGGGTAACATGGAAATGGCAGAAGAGTTGAACAGGTACTTCAGATCTGTCTTCACTAAGGAAGACACAAACAATCTCCCAAATGTACTAGAGGACAGAGGATCTAGGGAGACAGAGGAACTGAAAGAAATTTGCATTAGGCGAGAAATAGTATTGGGACTGAAGACTGATAAATCCCCAGGGCCTGATGGTCTGCATTCCAGGAGGTGGCTCTAGAAATCGTGGACGCATTGGTGATCATTTCCCAATGTTCAATTGATTCAGGATCAGTTCCTGTGGATTGGAGGGTAGCTAATGTTATCCCACTTTTCAAGAAAGGAGTGAGAGAGAAAACGGGGAATTATAAACCAGTTAGCCTGACATGGGGAAGATGCTGGAATCAATTATTAAAGAAGTCATAATGGTGTATTTCGATAGCAATAAAAGGATTGGTCCAAGTCAGCATGGATTTATGAAGGGAAAATCCTGCTTGACTAATCTTCTGGAATTTTTTGAGGATGTGACAAGTAAAATGGATGAAGGAGAGCCAGTGGATGTTGTTTATCTAGACATTCAGAAAGCCTTTGAAAAGGTCCCACACGGGAGATTGGTAAGCAAAATTAGAACACATGGTATTGGGGGTAGGGTATTGACATGGATAGAGAATTGGTTGGCAGATAGGAAGCAAAGAGTAGGAATAAACGGGACCTTTTCAAAATGGCAGGTAATGGTGAGTGGAGTGCCGCAAGTCTCGGTGCTGGGGCTGCAACTATTTACAATATATATTAATGATTTGGATGATGGAATTGGAAGTAACATTAGCAAGTTTGAAGATGACACAAAGCTGGGTGGCAGTGTGAACTACGAAGAGGATGTTAGGAGGTTGCAGGGTGACTTGGACAGGTTGAGAGTGGGCAGATGCATGGCATATGCAGTATAATGTAGATAAATGTGAGGTTATCCACTTTCGTGGCAAAAACAAAGAGGCAGATTATTATCCCAATGGTATCAGATTAGGTAAAGGGGAAGTGCACTGAGACCTGGGTGTCATTGTACACCAGTGTCTGAAAGTAAGCGTGTAAGTATGGCAGGGTGAAGAAAGCTAATGGCATGTTGGCCTTCATAATGAGAGGATTTGAGTATAGGAGCAAAGAGGTCCTTCTGCAGTTGTATAGGGTCCTGGTGAGACCACATCTGGAGTATTGTGTGCAGTTTTGGTCTCCTAATTTGAGGAAGGAAATCCTTGCTATTGAGGCAGTGGAGCGTAGGTTCACGAGGTTAATCCCTGGGATGGCGGGACTGTCATACGAGGAAAGATTGGAAAGACTGGGCTTGTATTCACTGGAGTTTAGAAGGATGAGAAGGGATCTTATAGAGACGTATAAAATTATAAAAGGACTGGATAAACTAGATGCAGGAAAATTGTTCCCAATTTTGGGGGAGTCCAGAACCAGGGGCCACAGTCTAAGAATAAAGGGGAGGCCATTTAAAACTGAGGTGAGAAGAAACTTTTTCACCCAGAGAGTTATGAATTTGTGGAATTCTCTGCCACAGAAGGCAGTGGAGGCCAATTCACAGGATGAATTTAAAAGAGAATTAGATAGTGCTCTAGGGGCTAGTGGAATCAAGGGATATGGGGAGAAGGCAGGCACAGGTTACTGATTGTGGATGATCAACCACGATCACAATGAATGGCGGTACTGGCTTGAAGCACCGAATGGCCTTCTCCCGCACCTATTTTCTGCGTTTCTATGTTTCTATGAAATGGCTTACACCGTGGAATTCCCTTTTAAGGAATCATAATTCTTACTGTTAAGATCTTCTTAATGTGGTGTTTTATGTGATTTCTTGTTTCATATCGGAGCTATAAAATGTAATTGTTATCACGGGGTGGTTTATAGGGTTTCCAGTGACCTTCAGGCACAATTCGCAAGCATTTCTTTTCACCGTTTGAGTGCACCAAGATAAGATAATGGGGAAAGATACTGTTTCTCTACAAGTGTCTTCAGAATAGGTACACTCAAGTCAAGAGTCAAGAGTGTTTTATTATCATATGTCCGGAAATGGAACATTTAACTTCTTACTTAGAAACATAGAAAATAGGTGCAGGACCCTTCGAGCAAGCACCGCCATTCAATATGATCATGGGTGATCATCCAAAATCATTACCTCATTCCTGCTTTCTCCAAATATCCCTTGATTCCATTGGCCCAAAGAGCTATATCTGACCCACTTTTGAAAAGCAGCACCACAAATATGCAAACATAGTAATCTGTAAAACCCATATAGCTGAATACAGACATATATATAAAAATCAGGAAAGGTGATTAATTTACGGTAGATTTCTTAAAATCATCTGTTATGTTATCAGCGAGATTTTGAAACCATGCACCACTAGACTAAGATAGCTTCGTCCTTTCTGTTTTTAGGCTTCAGAACGATCCTTTACAAGCTAGGGTACTGTCCAATTCTCCTCTACCACATAGCATACATTGGACTTTGTCTCAGGATCAGGTGCACCACAATTATGAGAACAATATTCTGCCCTCTGTACCTTTCCCTTTGCTCTAACTGATTTTAAATTGCAGATCGCGTCCAAAGTTCTCCACATTAAAGATGTGACTGGGCTAAGTGAGATAGGAAATGATCCTTGATTGCTTGATAAGAAAATGGACACACCCATCTCTGCTTCCAGGTTACACAGATCTCAATGGATGTGAATTTTGAAAATATTGTACATGGCACAGGCACAACTCCAGGCCGATTGACTGAGATCCAAATCTGTAGGAGGATTAAAAACAGAAAATTATAGGAATGCTCAGCAGATCATTGATTGTGATGAGAGATCTTTGGCATAAAATATTAACTGTGTTTTTTTCTCTGCAGATGCTACCTGACCTGCTATATGCTTCCAGAATTTACTGTTTTTATTTCAGATTTCCAGCTATTTCTGATCTGTAAGAGGAACACTTTCCACAAGTGCCCCAGTGCACCTTCCATTAGGTAACGTTCTTATATGTTTCTGGTTTTGGTACCTTTTTATAACAAAATAAATATTGTTGTTATATGCTTTTCAAAGCAAAGCATGTGTTTTTAAAGGACAACTTTAAACCTGGAGTTCTTATATCGGCATGAGCAAAAGTCTGATTTGAGTTCAATCAAGTGGAAATGATTCAGTTTGGATCTGGGAAGTATACAAAGAAACAAGGGTATGAATGCAGCCAGCTTAATCCCTTTACAAATAACGAGCAATCCCCTTTCATTCAATTAGTTGGTGCTTGTGAGAGGGATGAGGAGTGAAAATAAACGATAAATTTTACCAAGACCTATTCAGCAAAATCAGCCAAGTGAAACGCAAAGATATTGAGAGAAAATGGCAGAAATTCTCACCAGTTCAGTTATTGACTGTAGAGAGAGAAAATCTTGGTCACAGTTTCATATCTTTTAATCAGGCACTTTATAGACAATATAAATTGCAATAATTTCAGATCACAACCAGACGGGGGGGGGGGGGGGGGGGGGGAGGGGGAAGGGGGAGGGAGGGGGAGGGAGGGGGAGGTTGGGGGAGGTTTTTCCTGTCCAGTTAATCTTCCACCGGGCTAATTTTTTAATTTTTTTCTGGTCTCACGAATTTCCCATTTTGTCCTTGTTTATCTCCACCTCTGTTGTTGACACGTTCATGGATACAATTCTTTTGCTAACCTCCCAATTTGTCATTTTACTCATTCCCCTTCACTCCACTAACTTTCCCTTCCTCTTAATGGGATTAAAGCCATTCAGCCATGCATTGTGCACTTGGACAGGAGAAGGGCAGTATGTGTTGTGTTCATCCTCTGAGATCTGATTCCACTGATGTCAGCAGGGCTTCAGAAGCTAAAATCAACATGAAGCCTTTTCTATATTGCACTTTTTCCAGAAAAAAAAGATGATTTTTCATCCTAGTGTTAAATCTGTTGTGCTCTCCACAGATGGTTCATGATCTAGTGAGTGTTAGAAATTAGTATACTATAATATTACTTGTTTGGTTCTGGCCTTTGCCAACCTGTTTTCTTCTGGCCTTCTCCTATCTCCAATCCACCACGCCTCTCCCCATCTACTTTCAATCTGAAGAAGGGTTCCAACCGGAAATATCACCCATCTTTTTTCTCCAGAGAAGCTGCCTGATCCGCTGAGTTACTCCAGCACTTTGTGTTTATCTTCGGTATAAACCAGCATCTGCAGATCCTTCCTACACATACTATAACTGTGCATGTCTACATTCATATCTTTATAACTTTCCTGTTCTCAGATACTTAAAAAAACTTAGATTAATATACAGGTTTTGCCCAGATTATGAACGATTGACTTAATAAACTCAGGAGTATATCTACCTCTTAGCATCCCTGTCATTTAATATAATCATACATAATATAATAAAGTCATACAGCAGTGAAATAGGATCTTTAGCCCAACCTGTCCATGCCAACCAAGATAACCCATCAAGATACCCCATTTGCCAACATTTGGCCCATATCCCTCAAAACCTTTCTGATTCATGTACCTGTCCAAATTTATTTTAAATATTGTTGTTGTACCTGACATAACCGCATCATCTGCTTGCTCGTTCCATTTATCCACCACCTTCTTTGTGAAAAAGTTGCCCCTCAAGTTCATATTAAATCTTTCTCCTCTCACCTTGAACCCGTGTCCTACAGTTCGTGATCCCCCTTCGATGGGAAAAAACACTCAATGCATTCACCCAAACTACTTTCACCATGATTTGATACATCTGTATAAAATCACCCCACTACCTCCTGTGCTCCAAGGAATAAAGTCCTTGCCTGCCCAACCTCTCGCTATACCTCAAGCCCATGAGTTATGGTAATATCCTCATAAATCTTCTCTGTAATCTTTCCAACAATGGCATTTTTCCTCCAGCAAGGTGACAAAACTCCAAGTTCAAACTCTTATGTAACCATAACATAACATCCTAGCTTCTGTACACAATTATAGACACAAGGAACTGCAGATACTGGAATCTTGAACAAAATAGAAATAGAAACCGCTGGAGGAACTCAGCTGGCCGGGCAGCATCTGTGAACGGAATTGACAGGCGACGTTTTGAGCCGGAACCCTTCCCATCTGCCAATCAAATCCTTCTCACCTGTATCCACCTATCACTTGCTAGGCTTTCTCCCGCCCCACCTCCCTTTTCCAGCCTTCTCCATTCTAGTACGCAGATGCTGTCTGGCTTGCTGAGGTCCTTGAGTATTTTCTATTTTGTTCCAAACATAGTTCTCTGACTGATGAAGATCAACTTGCCGAAAGCCTACTTCATCATCCTTTCCACCTGTGATGCCACTTTCCACTTGCCACTATAACACCCCCTACTGTTCAAAGGGTAGCGGGAAACAAAGGATTGGGCAACTTTCAAAGGACAACAGAAGGTAGCAAAAAGGGCAATACAGGCTGGAAAGATGAGGTACGAAGTGAAGCTGGCCAACAATATAAAGAAGGACAGTAAAAGCTTCTTTAGGTATGTTAAGAGAAAAAGATAAGTAAAGACAAATGTAGGTCCCTTGAAGGCAGAAACGGGTGAAAATATTGTGGGTGACAAGGAAATGGTGGAAGAGTTGAACAGGTACTTCGGATCTGTCTTCACTAAGGAAGACACAAACAATCTCCCAGATGTACTAGAGGACAGAGGATCTAGGGAGACAGAGGAACTGAAAGAAATTTGCATTAGGCGAGAAATAGTATTGGGTAGACTGATGGGACTGAAGGCTGATAAATCCCCAGGGCCTGATGGTCTGCATCCCAGGGTACTTAAGGAGGTGGCTCTATAAATCGTGGATGCATTGGTGATCATTTTCCAATGTTCAATAGATTCAGGATCAGTTCCTGTGGATTGGAGGGTAGCTAATGTTATCCCACTTTTCAAGAAAGGAGCAAGAGAGAAAATGGGGAATTATAGATCAGTTAGCCTGACATCGGTGGTGGGGAGGATGCCGGAATCAATTATTAAAGAGGTAATAATCGCGCATTTGGATAGCAATAAAAGGATTGGTCCAAGTCAGCATGGATTTATGAAGGGGAAATCCTGCTTGACTAATCTTCTGGAATTTTTTGAGGATGTGACAAGTAAAATGGATGAAGGAGAGCCTTCATACAGTGGATGTAGCGTATCTAAACTTTCAGAAAGTCTTTGATAAGGTCCCACATGGGAGGTTGGTGAGCAAAATTCAAGCACATGGTATTGGGGGTCGGGTATTGACATGGATAGAGAATTGGTTGGCAGACTAGAAGCAAAGTGTAGGAATAAACGGGTCCTTTTCAGAATGGCAGGCAGTGGAGTGCCTCAATACTCGGTGCTGGGGCCGCAACTATTTACAATATATATAAATGATTTGGATGATGGAATTAGAAGTAGCATTAGAAAATTTGCAGATGAAACAACGCTGGGTGACAGTGTGAACTGCGAAGAGGATGTTAGGAGGTTGCAGGGTGACTTTGACACGTTGAGTGAGTGGGCAGATGCATGGCAGATGCAGTATAATGTACATAAATGTGAGGTTATTCATTTTGACGGCAAAAACAAGGAGGCAGATTTTTATCTCAATGGTAAAGGGGAAGTGCAACAAGACTTTGGTGTCCTTGTACACCAGTCACTGAAAGTAAGGGTGCAGGTACAGCAGGCAGTGAAGAAAACTAATGGCATGTCGGCCTTCATAACAAGAGGATTTGAGTGAATTTGTGGAATTGTCTGCTACAGAAGGCAGCGGAGGCCAATTCACTAGATGAATTTAAAAGAACATTAAATAGAGCTCTAGGGGCAAGTGGAATCAAGGGATATGGCGAGATGGCAGGCGCAGGTTACTGATTGAAGATGACCAGCCATGATCACAATGAATGGTGGTGCTGGCTCAAAGGCCCAAATGGCCTCCTCCTGCACCTATTTTCTATGTTTCTATGTTTCTATGTTCAGTGTGAAGATCACACTCTGGTCTGACTTCCCAAAATGCAACATCTCAGATTTATCTGAATTAATCTTCATTAGCCATTTCTCAGCCCACTTGCCCAGCTGAACAAAATTCCAGTCTACTTCTTGATAACCATCTTCACTGTCTCCCATACTACTTTTATATCAAGCCTGGCCTATGCTGGCCTCAACTCCTCTACAATGCTAGTTCTACAAGCGAGATATGTATTGGTATTAATATTGGTTTATTATTGTCATCTGTGCCAGGATAGTGGAAAAACTTTATTTGCATGCTTCCCAAGCAAATCATGCTGCCTGTAAGTACCAAATAAATCACGCTATACACAAGTACAACAGGTAGTGCAAAGTGAACCAAAAAACAGTGCAGAATGTGGCATTACAGCATTATATCGTTACAGCTACACAGAAAGTGCAAATGTAAAAAATGTGCAAGTGTTACAGTGAGGTAGGTTGGGGTGATCAGAACTACATCCTTAGCTAAAAAGAGGACTGTTCAGTTATCTGAAAACAGTAGAAAATAACCTGTTCCTGATGGTGATAAGTGCTTTCAAGGTTTTAAGATCCAGCTCATTACAGTGGTGTCATCTGCAAGCTTGTAAATGGAGTTAGATCAGATTTTAGCTGCACGGTCGTGAGTGTAAATGGAGTATAGTAAGAGGCTGATCATGCATCTTTGTGGGGCATGGGTGTTCAAGAGTCAAGAGTGTTTTATTGTCATCTGCCCCAAAATGGAACAATTAAATTCTACTTGCAGCAGCACAACAGGTTTGTAAACACATGGTTCTAACTGCTTATTTTTTGCATCCTCAAACCTCTGGATGATAGGGGTAAAGCAGCATTTACTAGAATCAGAAATACTTTTAGCTTTTAAGGAGTCCATTTGGCCCTTCTTATCCAGACCAGCAAAAGTGAACTGCTCAGGCCAATGTCCCTTCCTGTCTGTAGTTCAATGGTTGGTTACAACACGTCAAATGCTCTTGCAGGTACTTCTTAAATGTGGTGGGTGTTTCATCAGCTCGTATTTTTGAGACCGTCATTAATCCTTGAGTGCCAGGATTTCTCCTCTTATCACTCTATTTATGATCTTAAATGTATGTCCCCTGGTTATTTGCCTCCTGGAAAGAATTGATCCTTTCTGCCCAAGCTACTCTAATTTTACACAGCTTGTTTAAAGCTCTCCTTGGTCTCCCTAGTTCCAAAGAGATGTTCAGAGAGCCCCTTAATACGTCTAATTCTCGATCCTTGAGAGATTGCTCATGAATCTCCTCTACACCCTCTTCAATGCTATCACATCCTTCCTGCAGTGTGGTGTCCACCATTATACACAGCACCCTAGCTGTGCCCTACTGGTCTAGCATAACCTTTCTGCTCCTGTATGATATGCTGCATATCATAAATATCCTAAATGATTTTTAAACCACCTTTGCTGCTTGGCCTGGTACCCCCCAGGGTAAGTGAAAGTGAATTTGAAAATTTTAACCTCTATTATAAATAAACTATTTACCTCCACTCTCTGGTTATTTTTGCCTGGGGTGGCACTCGCACACCCCCACTGCAATGTTGCAAGGATATTAGCAGTCATTTTGCTCAGCCCTCTTGTTTTTTTGTGAAAATAGTCTTTTTGATAGCAAAGATTTATTTGGTATTAGCACTCATGTTCTGATTCAAAACACCACGGGTTTAAATCTCGGGCTTGATCACAACGTGTAGGTCATCACTCCAGTGCATAATCAGAGATATTGCATTCGGGATGAGATTTTTAATTATTTGCTCTCGCAGGTGGATGTGGAAGATCCCACGGCACAATTTTGTGTGATGGAAATTCACTATTCAATCAAAAGGGCTTATTGCTGACTCACAACCCAGGCTCAAAATGTTGATTGCAAACCTCAGTTTTCTAGCACAGCAACAAAAGCTGGTAACACAGCAGCAGGAGCTGATGTAAGTTCAAAGGGTTTATTGTGAATTAAGGTAAGCATCTGACCAGTACATCTTTCCCTTTATCTTGACATTATCAAGAAAAACAGTACAGACCATGCAGTCATTAAGAGTATGACCCTTCTGTCCCAAGAATTGGTAAACCTCCTCCACCAAACTTTGACTCATTGCACCAACTCATTTTTGTATCCATTTGGCTAGCTTACTTGGATCCCACATGATCTGACTTTCTGGACCAGCTTACCAAGCAGGACCTTGTCAAAGGCCTTGCTAAAGTCCATGTTGTCAATGTCTACCACCCTGCCCCCTTCAATCCTCTTGGTCATCTCTTAAAAAAAACGAAAGTTTGTGTGAGGGGGTGGGGTGGGGGAAACCTTTCTTTTATTGGGTCTCTTCCCCGGGGCGCAGCTCGGCCGCGGGGCCTTCCATCGCCTGCGGGGCCTTCCAGCTCTGCCGCTGGACTTAACATCGCCGGTTAGGCTCGGCCGCGGGACCTAACAGTGCTCGGCGCGGCTCGGCCGCGGGGCCTTCCATCGCCCGGTATGGCCGCGGGACGGTTCAGTGCTCGGTGCGGCTCGGCCGCGGGGCCTTCCATCGCCCGGTGTGGCTCGGCCGCTGGACTTAACATCGCCGGTGCGGCTCGGCTGCGGGACGTTTCAGTGCCCGGCGCGGCTCGGCCGCTGGACTTAACATCGCCGGCACGGCTCGGCTGCGGGACGTTTCAGTGCCCGGTGCGACTCGGCCGCTGGACTTAACATCGCCGGCGCGGCTCGGCTGCGGGACGTTTCAGTGCCCGGTGCGGCTCGGCTGCGGGACTTAACATCGCCGGCGCGGCTTGGCCGCGGGACGTTTCAGTGCCCGGCACGGCTCGGCCGCTGGACTTAACATCGCCGGCGCGGCTTGGCCGCGGGACATTTCAGTGCCCGGCACGGCTCGGCCGCTGGACTTAACATCGCCGGCGCGGCTCGGTCGCGTGGCCTTCCATCCCCTTGCGGGGGCTGTGCGTGTCAGTTGCCTCGGTAGGGGTCGAGCTGCCTGTCCGTGGGCGCGGGGGGGAAGAGAGTGGAAGTTTTGTTGCCTTCCATCACAGTGAGGGGGTGTTTGGAGTCACTGTGATGGATGTTGGTGTTGGGGTCGTGTGTCCTGTGTTCTTTTCTTTTTTGCTGTGTCTTGTGACTGCTGAAATTTCGTTCGGTATTTATACCGAATGACAATAAAGTTCTGTTATACTGTTATACTGTGATGCAATTTCCCATGCCAAAAGCTACGCTGACTATCCCTAATCAGTCTCCTTGGTTTTCCAAAAGCTGATAGATCCTGCCTCTCAGAAATCCCTCCAGTAACCTTCCCACTATTGGTTAGGCTCACTGGCTTGGAGTTCCCTGGCTTGACCTTAGACAATAGACAATAGACAATAGACATTAGGTGCAGGAGTACCTGCACCTTTTCAGCCCTTTGAGCCAGCACCGCCGTTCAATGTGATCATGGCTGATCATTAACAATCAGTACCCCGTTCCTGCCCTCTCCCCATACCCCCTGACTCCGCTATCATTAAGAGCTCTATTTAGCAGTCCTCTTCAATAAAGGTACAACATTAGTCACCTCCCAGTCTTCTGTTATCTCGCCAGTGGCTTACGAAGACATAAAAATTAAGTCATAGAGTCATAGAGTGATACAGTGTGGAAACAGGCCCAACTTGCCCACACTGTTGTGTTCTTTAAAAAGATACAGTGAGTCCGACTGTGTTTTTACGCGAGTGTTTATTCAACCGCACATCTGCTCCCCCGGGCTCCTCCCTGTCCCCCTCTGATGACCCCCTACCAATAGACCTGTGTAGTCTTAAAGGCACATTGCAATAACACCACATCTCCCCTTTCTAGAATCAATCAGTAGACTGCGGTTGATTCACCAGACCTTAGAGGATTATTCTGCCTCTTTAGCTGGAAGGTCTGTTCCTATCTGAACTAAATTAATTCAACATAAGTACATGTAAACACATTGTCTTAGTGAAAAGGATTTTACCCTTTTCACTAAATTAGAAAAACATTTTTCTTTAGAAACTCTCTTTTTTTTCCCACTTATAGTTCAACCTATCTGGTCTCACCACTCTTCTCCCAAACCTGGTTCTGGGAGTGGATGGCAGTTCTGGAATGTTCTCTTTTGGTGGCTCTGCTGAGCTCTGCTCTGGAATGTTCTCTTTTGGTGGTTCTGCTGAGCTCTGCTCTGGAATGCAACCCAGCCGGGAGTTGCTCTTTCATACCACCCCCACTCTGGTCCGGCAAGGGTTTCATGGGAATTAGATGGCGACGGTTTCGCCTGACCGTCCCGTGAGGTCCCTCCACGATGTAAGAGCGGGGAGCGGTGTGGCTGCCGATCACAGCTCCAGCTTCGCCTTGATCCGTGACCCACACTTCTTGTCCGGGAAAGAGCCTGTCGAGACTCCGTGCACGATGCCGCAGGTTGTACCGTTGTGCATCTCTGATTCTCTTCTCCTTTTCCTTCCACGCAACCACTTCATTGTCGGGAAGAGCAGGATTCAGCAGGGCTGGAAGTGTTGGTACCGTAGTGCGAAGCCTTCTCCCCATAAGGAGTTGGGCTGGGCTGTACCCGTTTTGCAGTGGGGTCGCTCTATATGCAAGTAAAGCGAGGTAGGGATCCGCCGCTTTCTTCAGGAGACCCTTCACTGTCTTGACTGCACGTTCGGCCTCCCCGTTACTCTGAGGATATCTCGGGCTGCTTGTAACATGGCGGAAACCATACGACTTTGCAAACGCAGCAAAGGCGGTTCCAGCAAACTGAGGCCCATTGTCTGTGACCAATGTCTCCGGAATGCCGTGACGTGCAAACATTGATTTGAGGTGGTGGATTACATCTGTCGACTTGGTGGGGCTGAGTGGAGCGATTTCCACGTATCTCGATGCATAATCCACTACCAGCAGGTAGTTCTTGCTTCCCAGCATGAACAAGTCAGCTCCCAGCTTTTGCCATGGTCGGCCTGGGTATTGTGATGGCATCAGCGGCTCTGTGTGGTTCTGTCTCTCTTTGCTGCATGTCCGGCAGTTGAGGACCAATTCGTTCAGCTGCTGACTTAGTCCAGGCCACCACACTGACCATCGTGCACGCTCTCTACACTTCACCACTCCCTGGTGACCTTCATGTAGTCTGGTCAGCACGTCGTTCCTCATAGTAGAGGGTATGACTAATCTGTCCCCTTTAAGTAACAGTCCGTCATTTACCGTGAGCAATGCTTGTTCTGCCCAGTACAGCCTGAGTGCTGGTTCACTGTTGCTATTCGTTGGCCATCCTTCCTGACACAGCTGCATTACGCGTGCGCACACACTGTCCCTTTTTAGCTCCGCTCTCAACTCATCCAGGTAGGCAGTGCTTGACGGCAGCTTCTCTATTATCATGTCCACATAGATGTTTGTATTCTCAAACAACTCCTTTTCGTCAGGCGTTTCCCCCATTTTCACTGGAGCACGCGACAGCGTATCAGCTGTCCACAGACACTTTCCTGGCACATGAGAAATGGAGTAAGAATAGCGCATGAGGCGCATCCGGAAACGCTGAATCCGTGGAGGGAGAGCATCCAGTGCCTGTGACCCCAGCAGACTCAGGAGAGGCTTATGATCCGTCTCCATCTGGAAGTGTTTACCGATGAGAAAGTTGCGGAACCTTTCGGAAGCCCAGGTCAGGCCCAAGGCCTCTTTCTCCACCTGCGCGTATCTCTGCTCCGTCTGTGTGAGAGATCGCGACACGTAGGCTACCGGTCTCCACTCCTCATCCCATTTTTGGAGAAGTACACTTCCCAGGCCGTACGATGACGCGTCTGCTGAGACTTTGCATTCACGGTTCGTGTCGTACATGGCTAGTACAGGTGGGGATACCAGTGCATTTTTCAAATCTTGAAACGCTCTTGCCTGGTCGACGCCCCACAGCCAGCAGTTCCTCTTTGACAGGAGGTCTCGCAGAGCCTTGTCTCTCTCTGCTAGTTGCGGGATGAACTTCCCCTCTGGTTAACCATTCCGAGAAAGCTCCTCAGCTCACTCACATTGGTCGGCTCCTCCATCTTCCTTACAGCCTCAGTCTTGCTCGGGTCAGGACTAATGCCACTGGAGGAGAGGACATGACCAAGAAAGGTCACCTCTTCCTTCGACAGGTCACATTTGTCAATGTTAAGCGTAATGCCTGCCTTTTGGATCCTCGCCAGCACAGTATGCAGACAAGCGTCGTGCTCCTCTCGTGTTTGGCCCCAGACCAGTACATCATCCATGTGGCAGACGATTCCCTCGAGTCCCTCTGTGACCTCTGACACCATCCTATTTTGAAAGTGTTCGGGGCAGAGGCAATGCCGAAGGGCAGCCGCTTGAAGTAGTAACGACCGAAGGGTGTGATGAATGTTGTGTATTTTGCTGAGTCTTCGGTCAGGGGTATTTGCCAAAACCCCGTGTTGGCATCCAACTTGCTGAATATTCTGGCTCCAGCCAGCATCCCCAGTGTTTCCTCCACCGATGGCAGGATGTACTTTTCTCGATACACCGACTCGTTGAGGTTAGTGAGATCGACGCATATGCGTACGGCTCCTGTCTTTTTCGGCACCACCACCATGCCTGAACACCAGTCAGTAGGCTCTTCAACCCTGGTGATCACCCCCAGGCCTTCCATGCGGGACAGTTCTCGCTCGACTTTACCCATCAGCGGCAACGGAATCCTTCTGGGTGTCTTCAATGAGAACGGTTGGGCCCCTGGTTTCAGCTTGATGGCATACTGCTGTCGTACCTCCCCGAGACCTCTGCATAGTTTCGGGTAGCTAGCCTTAAGTGTCTCTATGGTGATGCTGTCTAGCCGAACCACAAGCTCCAGCTTGCCGATAGCAGGCCTCCCCAGCAATGCAGTGTGCAGGTGTCGTGTGACGTACACGTCCTCCATCACCCTTTTCTCTCCTTTCACCAGGAACAGCCCAGCGACGCCCACAACTTCTAGTGGACTCCTCCCGGGTCCCAGCAGTGGCTTGGTTGCTTTACGGAGGGTAGGTGGATCGCTGTCTCTATAGATCTCTTTAAACACGGTGTGGGGTAGGACTGTAACATCGGCGCCGGTGTCAATTTTGAATGACACGTTTTTATCATTTATGTCGACGTTTACCATCCATGGCTCTCCATCGGCTGTGACGCTGCCTAGGAACATAACATCCTCGTCCTCTTCAACTTCCTGCACGGTTTTGGGTGATCTACACACACGCTTGTAGTGTCCCTTTCTCCCACATAAATGGCATTTCGCATCCTTTGCCGGGCAATCCTGCCTTGGATGGGACGGAGAGCTGCCACATTTATGGCACTGTACACTTTTCCCCCTGCTGTGTTGGGCGCTGTGTGTTTTGAGTTGGTGGCCATAAGCCTGGTGAGGTTTGTTTTTGGCACCTTTACTACTGCTCTTATACACTCTGTCCACAGATTTAGCATCACTTGTCTCTGTCCTGGTGTCACCTCGCAGAGAAGATTGTTGCCGTTTCACCTCCTCACTCTGCCTCGCCATATTGACGGCCTTTTCGAGCGTCAATTCTGCGTCAAGCTGCATACGTTCGGACAGCCGCTTATCCATCAGTCCGACAACAAGCCTGTCGCGTATCAGCTCGTCGTGTAGCACCCCGTAGTTACAGTGCTCTGCCAGCACATATAACGCAGTGACAAAGGCATCCACTGTTTCATGTTCTCCCTGCCTGCGCATGTTGAACTTGGCACGCTCATAGATTATATTTTTCTTTACTTTGAAAAATCGTTGGAAGCCATCACGCACCCCTATGTACGTTCCGCTTTGTGCTACTGTCAGGTTTAACCCGCGCAGAACATCGTCCGCCTCATCTCCCATGCAATAAATCAGCGTGTTAACTTGATTATCTTCGGAGCTGGCATTCAAGTTACTTGCCAGACGGAACCTTTCGAACCTCCGTATCCATTTGGCCCACTCTTGCGGCTTTGAAAAATCGAAGGACTCCGGAGGCTGGATGCTAAATGTAGCATTTGGTCCTACCGGGGCTCTCTGTGCGTTGTCGTCTTGCATGTCGCACTCTTCTTTCTCTTTTGCCGTCAACGAGCTCCAAACGATAGTTGTTCGACTCAAAGTGCACTTCACGCACCCTACAGGACTTTTGACACCATGTTGTGTTCTTTAAAAAGATACAGTGAGCCCGACTGTGTTTTTACGCGAGTGTTTATTCAACCGCACATCTGCTCCGCCGGGCTCCTCCCGGGTCCCCCTCTGATGACCCCCTACCAATAGACCTGTGTAGTCTTAAAGGCACATTGCAATAACACCACACACACCAGCCAACATGTCCGGGCACACTAGTCCCTCCTGCCTGCGTTTGGTTTATATCCCTCCAACATTGTCCTATCCATGTACCTGTCTAACTATTTTTTAAACATTGAGATAGTCCCAGCCTCAACAACCTCCTTTGGCAGTTTGTTCCATACACCCACACCCTGTGTGTGAAAAGCCTTAGAGTTCGTCCAGCACTTTGTCTTTTGCTGAAGATTCCTGTATCTGTAGTTCCTCATGTCTATAACATTCTCTGCCAATGCCCCAGCAACTTCTTCCCTTGCTTTCCACAACTTCCTCGGATTCACGTAGTCAGGCCCTGGAGATTAATCTACCTTTATGTACCTCAAGACCACCAATGCCTCCTGTGATTGTTGAAGGCCTTTAAACATTAAAACTGAATTCTCTTTTTAATTAATCCTTCAAAATCGTGATGGTTACAGACCATGCAAATATCACCAAAAGACCTTCATATCAATAATACTTTTCAGATAAGAACTAAAGACCAGATTAACTTAATATATTACAATTTATTATTGTTCAAACTCACTGTAATAGGTGTCATAGTTGGGAGTTAAAGCCAACAAGTTTCAGAGAAATCAGGCCATTATGTAGAGCAAGCTAAATTATTTGTCTAGTTGCTGGATTCGATTACTTGAACCCAGCCAAATGCAAATGACTAATATTTGTCATGAGCCTGATATGTGTGCTGTTAAACTACAGTGAACACCACAGTCAGCAATCAAGTAGCATAGTAGGAACAAATGATGTGACTGACATTATCCCTTACCAGTGTGACCATCCTGCCAGAGAATGACACAGGCCAGGAGCAAATTTTGTACCTGACTTTGTTTGCCGTCACTGCTTGCTGATTGAACATGCCGATAAGTTGACAGAAAAGCAGAAGAATTCTTATAAAATGGCAGAACTCCAACTGTAGAGCGGAAAGTAACAATAATATGCCCATGAATTTGTGCGTATATCAAAAAAACATGGTCCATACAAATGGTGTCAATTAGAAATATTATCTTCACTCTTTGGGGATTTATATTTTAATTCAACGCTGAATTTAAGTTTTCAAGACTGCATAAAGTAGTATTAATGGTAAATTTGGCATTTCCTGTCCAGAGCAACATTGTTTTTCCTGGTGACTGAAATGACAAAACTGTTTTGCACTTGACCATTTGGAACGTTAGCGAAGAATTATTGAAACTAGTGTGATATGAATTTCACAGCTTTTCACGCTAATCAAATTTCAAAAGTAGGAACTGCCACAATCTTGACCTCATAAATGCCTGACATTATGAAGAAAATTTATTTTCTGGTGAATGTGCATGCAGAATATAAATCTCTTTCTGGTTTAAACTAGAAACCCTAAGGCTTCAGGTCTTCAATGTAATGGATTCACTTGATGAGAAAGAGGGGCATTCATTTATATAAACTCAAGATTATTGTCTTCTATTGAACCTTCGTCCCTGGGAGGTGCTATTGAACACTGCAGAGGTGCAAAGCACGCATCTGGCTGTGAGCTCAGGCAGAAATGATCTCCTGTGGTGAAGGAAGGATTCCTGTTTTGGACAAATAATACAAGCAGATGAAAATCCATTCCATCGGAGACTGCTATTTCATTCTTGTTGAATGTTGTGTTTCTCTGAAAGCTATTCTTTCATTTTGTCCACCCTCTTTTTAACCCAATTGAAGGAGATGGAGTATGAAGGTTCAAGATCAGAGCCATAAATTAAAATGCTGTTGCTAATAAGGTAGTATCCAGTGGCAAAATAATTGACTTAAGATGATCAGCAAAAGATTGAAAGATATGAGGACCATAGTTAAAATACCTTGAGTGCAGACCTCTTTCAGGATTGAATGGAGCTTCAGCTAGATTTTCATATTTCAAATTGCTGGTGTGTAACTTTAAACCACAACCTTCTGAGCCCTCTAAGATAAGAGTGTGGCCCACTGGGATGGAGTGGGACATCTCATGACAAACACCGTTGTCTCCACATCTTTCAGCTCTGTTAATTAGTGAGAAAAACAAGCTGAAAGCTGCAGAATGAACACAACAAGGGCTCTGGAATCCTTGAGTCCCCTGCAATGTCCTAGGATTCACTATTTGATGCTGGTGGAGCTGTTGCCTCAGAGTGCCAGAGATCCAAATTCGATCTTGATCTCGGGTGCTGTCAGTGTTGAGTTTGCATATGCTTCCAGTGGGTTTCCGTTGGGCACTCTGATTTCATCTTACATCCCATTTGTAAGACATGCAGATTTGTAGGTTAATTGGCCTCTGTAAATTGCTCTGAGTGTGTATGAATAGATGCAAAAATGGGCTAACAGAATAGCAACATAATTTTTTTTAGCTTACACAGACTTTAGGGACTGATTTGCAAAGAGTAGGCTGGGGAAAGTCATCTTGGGTGATAGGAGATGTTACCAGCAAGTGAACTATGACAGATTTTGTTTGAATGTAGCACAGGTGGATGGTCGGCTGGAAGCAGATCCTATCCTGGAAACTATCAGCTGTTTAATAAAATGAATTGTGCACAAACAAAAGGTGATTTGATGTTTGTTAAGTTTGATCTTTGTGGGGGAAGAGTTTGGAAAAGGCATTATCTTTTTGCGTGAGTGATCTCAACATTGTTTCCTGGTGAGGAGAATTGAGCATGATACCTGTGAGCAAAGTAGGAGCGATTTTCCATGAAGTTGGATTTCCATAAGTCAGATCTTCCGTAAACTGAGGACATCCTTTATCACTGATCCATCATTGTCACTGATGTCATTGTTAAAAGATAACTCTGTAAATTGTGAATTGTCACAAGTAACTGGGTTAAGTGGCCGCACTTTCCCATAAAAAGCAAATCACCAGAGTCTTGCTAAGAGCCTGATGAAACGGCAATTTTTGCAAATTAATTGTTTTTTGAACTCTACAGAAATTTGTCTGGTCGTCAAATAGTTAAGTACTATTTTAACAATGTGACAATGACTGCAGATGCCATTGAAGCTTCTTGTTGTCTTACCAATTCAAACTTGCCTGCTTCACAAAGAGCTGCACTTGCTCAGTCCAATGTTGCAGCTGGTCCTCCATACTTTTGAAAATATGTTCAGCGCTATCCAAATTCTAGGCCACAACTCACTACAAAAAAAAAGCTGTTTCAAACATTCAGTTACTTGGTTGCTGGTACATGCAAAAACTAGAGGAAATATTACCTTTTTTAACATTACATTGCCTCATTCTTCACAAGTATTGCATAGACACAGTTGGATTAACAAAGAATTCAAGTCCTGTACCTGCTTGAGTATCATTAAATACTTTAAAAGCACAAAGAAGAATGCCTTTTGTAGGTACATCATGGATGGCTACTACTTTCTCATTACAGATAATGTAATTCCATTTTCTGAAATCATGCTTCAAAAGCATTCATTCCCATTATGCCACTAACAAGCTGTAAATTTTAATTAAAGAACATTTTCCTTCATCCTAAAAGAAAATACAAAGTCTGGTGCATTGTCAATGCACTGGTTTCCAAAAATTGTGAGATAAACATTTCTAAGTGCTTTCATAAATGGGAGTCAGGCAGCTGACCCCTGATCTTGCTCTCTCAGGGCTAATCAAAAACATTACCCATTGTCTGCCTGATCTTCATTTCCTGATATTCTTTTAGTGCTCAAAATCTATCAAGCTCACTTTTGAATCTTCTCACTGACTGAACAACCAGACTCAATCAGAATTTCAAATGATAACAACCTTTTGTGAAAGAAAATTCTCCTTATCTCAGTCCTGAATAGTTTAGTTTAGTTTAGAGATACAGCATGGAAACAGGCCATTTGGCTCACCGAGTCCACACTGACCAGTGATCCCTATACACTAGCACTATCCTATACACTGGGGAAAATTTACAATCTTTACCTAAGCCAATTAACCTACAAACATGCACATCTTTGGAGTGTGGGAGGAAACCGGAGCACCTGGGGGAGACCCACATGGTCACGAGGAGAACTTACAAACTCCGTACAGACAACATCCGTAGTCAGGATCGAACCCAGGTCTCTGGCACTGTAAGGCAACAACTCTACCACTGCACCACTGTGTTTCCCTTTCCTGACAGGTAACCTCCTATCCTGAAACTATATCCAGATTCTAGGCTCTATTTCTGTATGAGACTCTCAGAATCTTTAACATCTCAATATCTCAACATCTCAATTAATTTGCCAACAGTCAGAAAAACACAAAATACATGAAACATGAAAATAAAGTGAGGAGTGGTAAGGCTTTGGGGATGTGCAAAGATTGAGGAGGAGGGGGGGGTGGGGAGAAGAGGGGGAGGTCAGTCTCAGTCTCAGTCTACCCCATGACAGAAGGGGGAGGAGTTGTAAAGTTTCATAGCCACAGGGAAGAAGGATCTCCTGTGGCGTTCTGTCCTGCATCTTGGTAAACTGGTCTACTAAATGCCAGTAGGTATATTGATGGCCCTGACAAGTTAATGGTGGGTAAATCTATGTAGCATCAGCCTCAGAGCAAGTCAATTCTTACTTAGGTACATAGTCAAAAATTGTACAGGGTGCTCTTACCAAAACCCGGTATGATTTTCACAAGGCTTCCTTATTTTTGTATTCCAAACTGCTTGCAATATCTGCAGCTTATTAACCACTATGCAAGATCATTTCGTATAACAAAGTTAGCTTGGTTCTCAAAGAGATTTCTGCATTACAATTCTTAACAAAAAAGCAAACAACTTTACCTTACCCTGTCCTGCACGCCCACATTCTGACAATTAAACAAAAAGAAACCAGCACGCAACCTTTCTGCAAAATGTCAATTCCTTTAAATTAGAATAATGGAACTGCTTCCTGCAGCTTAATATATGTTCAGCCCTGTGAACCAGAGGGTGCTGGCTGGGTGGATTACTGATGTCAAGTTCTGCAATTTGGAAAATCTGGGTTTGTTTCTATTGCCTAGCTAATCCCTAGCGGGAGGATTTGATGCGGGAAGTTGTATGTTGCCGTTCTGAGGAAACTGATGAGATGCTTTGCAACTGCTTTGTTGCTCCATATGCAAGGACTCCTCGGCCAATCTGTTTGAGTATTCTACTGCCGACACAGATTTCATCAGTAACTGTGTGGAGGAATGCATGCCATCGTGTTTCCCAACTGAAACCATGGATGAATTGTGAGATTCATTTCCAGATGAAGTCCAAGTCAGCGGTGTGCCAGTCAAATGATCCCAACTGATACAAGAAATCTAGTTACAACCTTTGCAAAGCCATCGAGCATGTCAAGAAGGAATTCTAGACACCTGCAAATTGTGAATACCCTTTACTATGCCTATTATTAAAGTTTACAAAGTGAAGTAGGGCAAGATGGCTTCTAACAATACATCCCTCCGTGATGACTCCAATGCATTCTTTGCTCGCTTTGAACAGGTCAGTTGAATTATATCATCTGCTCTGTCAGACTCCTGGTGCACCAGTACCCATGGTCACTGTCACAGATGTCAGATTGGCCTTCCTGGGAGTGAATCCATGGAAAGCAACTGTCCTGGATTGAGTCCCAGACTATGTCTTTAGGACCTGCATGGACCAGCTGGCAGATATATTCACAAACATCTTTAAACTCTCCCTACTCCATTTTGAGGTTTCCAGCTGCTTTAAAAAGACCACTGTCATCCCTATGCCAAAGAAAAAATCAAGATAGTGTGGCCTTAATGATAACCATCAGTGTCTCTAACATCAACCATTATGAAGTGCTTTGAAAAGCTGGTCATGGCACAGATCAATTCCTGCCTCCCAAACAGCCAGCCTTGATCCACTGCAGTTTGCATACTATCACAATAGGTCCACAGCAGACATCATCTTCCTGGCCTTACAATCATCTACAGCACCATAAACCATCTAAATTTATCTCCAGACTCCTGGAACTAGGAGCCAACCCCCCCCCTCCCCTTTGCTACTGGTTCCTTCACTTCCCGACCCATGAACCACAATCAGAGAGGTTAGCTTACAAAACATCCTCAGTGATAATTTTCAACAATGGTGCCCTGCAACAATGTTCTCAGTCCTTAACTATACTCCCTATGCTGTCATGACTGTGCGGACAACTTCTGCGTCCATTCCATTTGTAAGTTTGCAGATGACACCACTGTAATGGGTCAGGTTTTGAACAATGCTGAAATGAAAGAAATAGAGGGTTTAGTAAAAGATGTCATCAAGATAAAGGAGCTAATTATTGACTTCAGAAAGTGAGGTGGTGTACATGCCCCAATCAGCATCAGTGGTGCCACAATGGAGATGGCCGAGAACATCGAATTCTTGGGTGTAAATATCACAAACAATTTGTCCTAGACTAATTACAGCTAAACTACAGCTAAGAAACTCACCAACACCTCTACTTCTGAGGACGATTCGGAAAGTTCGGCATGTCTTCAACAAAACTTACCAAGTTCTACAGATGCACTGTAGAGCGTATCCTATCCTAGTGCATGGTTTGGCAACAACTGTGCACAAGACAACAAGAAATTGCAGGGATTGTAGATGCAGCCCAGTCCATCACACAGAATTGCCTCCCTACAATCAACTCTAACTACACCGCACTGCCTTGGGAAAAGAGCTGACATATTTAAGGAGGTTTTTCAGCATGGTCATTCCCTCTTCTCCACTCTCCTGGTTGGGCAGAAGATACAGAAGCCCAAAAGTACATATCATCAGATCCAGGAACAGCATCTTCCCCTCTGTTACTGAACATTTCTCCCATAAGTTGGGGTGTAGTCCCAATCTTCCAACCTACCTCACTGTGGACATGCATTTGTTCTCTGCTACTGTAATGGTTTAATGCTGAAATACTAGGCGGCGCAGTGGTAGAGTTGCTGCTTTACAGCGCTTTCAGCACTGGAGACCCAGGTTCGATCCCAACTACAGGTGTTGTCTGTACAGAGTTTGTACGTTCTCCCCGTGACCTGCATGGGGTTTTCTCCGAGATCTTCAGTTTCCTCCGATACTCCAAAGACATACAGGTTTGTAGTTTAATTGGATTGGTACAAGTGTAAAATTGTTCCTAGTGTGTGTAGGATAGCGCTAATGTGCAGGGATTGCTGGATCGCTGGTCAGCACAGACTCAGTGGGCCGAAGGGCCTATTTCCATGCTGTGTGTCTAAATCAAACTAAACTATATTTGACACTTTTTCTCTTTGCACTTCCTTTTGTACTTGTGCATGACTTGATTGTATTCATGTACAGTATGATTTGAATGGATAGCATGCATTCAAAACCTTTGACCATGTCTCGGTACACGCTACAATAATTAACCAATACAAACTTCAGGATGATACAGATTGACATCATAAGACTCCTGTGCATAATCCCAATGAGTTTCACATACATGTGCTGAAACATTCATCCAATGCTATCCTGTACGTCCTGTGTATACCAGTTTAAATCTCTTAGGGCGCCAGTATCAGCCAAAAAACTGATCCTAGAAAGTCAATTTCTCATTCCCATGCAACTCAAATTGAAATGAGTGTCCTGATTTGCTCTGAAAATATATGTAAACATTCCATTCCTACACACAAGAAGAATTTGTCCTTGATTTTTGTTTTACTTCAGTAATATCCAACTTCAGAAAACTACAATATTTATGTCTGAAATAGTTTTGTAGGAAATCAGTGATGCTGCATTTCCCTCACAGTCAGATCACCCCTGGCCATTTTTTTTGCAGTCCCTTGTTGATTTTGCCGCAAGAGGTATGGAAAGAACAAACCATTGTTCACTATTCCAGGGAAAAACCTCAATGCATAAACCCACGGGAACTGAGCAAAAGTCAGACGGACAGTTAAGTTCACCTCAGGGTTGATCCAAGTGCACTCAGTCTTATGATACCACTTTGAGGATTCTCTACAAAACGAATGCTCTGAATGTAAAGCTTGTTGTGGAGGCAGAACTTGGTGGCAGACAAGTCAATCAATATCAGATTGGTGTTTCTTTCACACAGGTTTCTCAGGGTCTTCAATCACTGTTAAATTACAGAAGCAACCAGACTTTGGGACTGGTCATTTAATGCTTGGTTCTATGAACATATGAATACAGGGGTGACCTGTACTAAAGGGACGGGTTACAACTAAACTGGAGGGGGACCAACATTCTGGCAGGCAGGTGCTACACGGGTGGGTTTAAACTAAATAGCGGGGGAGAGGGGTTGACAAATTGGGAGTATAAGGATGGAGTTAAAGGGGAAGATTAAGAAAAGTTACAAAAGAATGGGACAGAAAGTTCAACAAGGGATAAGAAAGTAAGGTCAGGTGAAATAGGAACCGGTGTGAGAGGGGAGGTGAATACCGAATTAAAAGTGTTATATATGAATGCGCGAAGTATAAAGAAATAAAATGGATGAGCTTGAGGCTCAGTTAGAGATTGGTAAGTATGTTGTTGTGGGAATTACAGAGAGATGGCTGCAAGAGGATCGGAGCTGGGAACTGAATATTCAGGGGTGTACATCCTATTGAAAAGACAGACGGGTGGGCAGAGTGGGTGGGGTGGCTCTGTTGGTAAGGAATGAAATACAATCCCTTACGAGGGGTGACATAGAATCAGAAGATGTAGTTATTGTGGATAGAACTGAGAAATTGTAAGGGTAAAAAAGACCCCAATGGGAGTTAGCTACAGGCCTCCAAACAATAGCCTGGAGATAGGGTGCAAGTTGCATCAGGAGTTAAAATTAGCATGTAACAAAGGTAATGCTACGGTAGTTATGGGAGATTTTGACATGCAGGTAGACTGGGAAAATCAGGTTGGTACTGGAGCCCAAGAAAGGGAATTTGTTGAGTGCCTCCGAGATGGATTCTTACTGGATTCAGATGGATGGATTCAGCTTGTACTGGAGCCTACCAGGGAGAAGGTAATTCTGGATTTAGTGTTGTGTAATGAACCAGATTTGATAAGGGAACTCAAGGTAAAGGAACCATTAGGAGGTAGTGACCATAATATGATAAATTGTAATCTGCAATTTGAGAGGGAGAAGGTAAAATTGGAAGTGTCAGTATTGCAGTTGAACAAAGGGGATATGGAGGAGCTGGCCTTAGTTGACTGGAAAGGGACCCTAACAGGGATAACGGTGGAACAGCAATGGCAGATATTTCTGGGAATAATCCAGAAGATGCTGGATTATTTCATTCCAAAGAGGAAAAAAGATTCTAAGGGGACTAAGAGGCGACCTTGGCTGACAAAGGAAGTCAAGAACAGTATAATAATAAAAGAGAAGTATTGGAAGCAAAAACTGCAGATGCTGGTTTAAGTCGAAGGTAGACACAAAATGCTGGAGTAACTCAACGGGTCAGGCAGCATCTAGGGAGAAGGGTCTCGACCTGAAACATCACCCATTCCTTCTCTCCCAAGATGCTGCCTGACCCGCTAGGTTACTCCAGCATTTTGTGTCTACCTTCAAAATAAAAGAGAAGACATATAACATAGCAAAGATGAGCGGGAAGACAGAGGATTGGGTAACTTTTAAGGATCAACAGAAGGTAACTAAAAAGGCAATACGGGCAGAATAGATGGGTCGAAGGTAAGCTAGCCAAGAATATAAAGGATAGTAAAGGTTTCTTTAGGTATGTGAAGAGGAAAACATTAGTTAAGACAAATGTGGGTCCCTTGAAGACAGAAACAGGTGAATTTATTATGGGGAATATGGAAATGACAGATGGGTTGTACAGGTACTTCGGATCTGGCTTCACAAATGAAGTAACAAACAATCTCTCAGATGTACCAGGGGACAGAGGACCTAGGGTGATGGAGGAACTGAAGGAAAATCACATTAATCAGGAAATGGTGTTGGTTAGACTGATGGGACTGAAGGCTGATAAATCCCCAGGGCCTGATGGTCTGCATCCCAAGGTGCTCAAGGAGGTGGCACTAGAAATCATGGACGCATTGGTGATCATTTCCCAATGTTCTATAGATTCTGGATCAGTTCCTGTAGATTGGAGAGTAGTTAATGTTACCCCACTTTTCAAGAAAGGAGGGAGAGAGAAAGCAGGGAATTATAGACCAGTTAGCCTGGGGAAGATGCTGGAGTCAATTATTAAAGATGTAATAGCGGATAGCAGTAACAGGATCGGTCCAATGCAGCATGGATTTACGAAGGGTAAATCTTCGGGAATTTTTTGAGGATGCAACAATGCAATAAGCCTAGCGACTAGGCTTGTATACACTGGAATTTAGAAGGATGAGAGGAGATCTTATCGAAACGTATAAGATTATTAAGGGGTTGGACACGTTAGAGGCAGAAAACATGTTCCCAATGTTGGGGGAGTCCAGAACAAGGGGCCACAGTTTAAGAATAAGGGGTAGGCCATTTAGAACTGAGGAGGAAAAACTTTTTCAGTCAGAGAGTTGTGAATCTGTGGAATTCTCTGCCTCAGAAGGCAGTGGAGGCCAATTCTCTGAATGCATTCAAGATAGAGCTAGATAGAGCTCTTAAGGATAGCGGAGTCAGGGGTATGGGGAGAAGGCAGGAACGGGGTACTGATTGAGAATGATCAGCCATGAGGTATGTAGGTTAATTGGCTGGGTAAATGTAAAAATTGTCCCTAGTGGGTGTAGGATAATGTTAATGTACGGGGATCACTGGGCGGCACGGACTTGGAGGGCCGAAAAGGCCTGTTTCCGGCTGTATGTATATGATCATATCATATCATCATATATATACAGCCGGAAACAGGCCTTTTCGGCCCACCAAGTCCGTGCCGCCCAGTGATCCCCGCACACTAACACTATCCTACACCCACTAGGGACAATTTTTTTTTTACATTTACCCAGCCAATTAACCTACATACCTGTACGTCTTTGGAGTGTGGGAGGAAACCGAAGATCTCGGAGAAAACCCACGCAGGTCACGGGGAGAACGTACAAACTCCTTACAGTGCAGCACCCGGAGTCAGGATCGAACCTGAGTCTCCGGCGCTGCATTCGCTGTAAAGCAGCAACTCTATCGCTGCGCTACCGTGCCGCCCTTTGAATGGCGGTGCTGGCTCGAAGAGCTAAATGGCCTCCTTCTGCACCTATTGTCTATTGTCTATTGTCTAAAATGGACAAGGGAGAGCCAGTGGATGTAGTATACCTGGACTTTCAGAAAGCCTTTGATAAGGTCCCACACAGGAGATTAGAGGGTAAAATTATAGCACATGGTATTGGGGGTAGGGTATTGACATGGATAGAAAATTGGTTGGCAGACAGGAAACAAAGTGTAGGGATTAACGTGTCTCTTTCAGAATGACAGGCAGTGACTAGTGGGGTACCGTAAGGCTCGGTGCTGGATCCGCAGCGATTTACAATATACATTAATAATTTAGATAAGGGAATTAAAAACGACATTAGCAAATTTGCAGATGATAAAGCTGGGTGGCAGTGTGAAGTGCGAGGAGGATGCTATGAGGATGCAGGTGACTTGGACAGGTTGTGTGAGTGGGCAGATGCATGGCTGATGCAGTATAATGTTGATAAATGTGAGGTTATCCACTTTGGTGGCAAGAACGATGGGAAGGCAGATTATTGTCTGAATGGTGTCAGGTTAGGAAAAGGGGAAGTACAACGAGATCTGGGTGGCCTAATATATCAGTCACTGAAAGTAAGCATGCAGGTACAGCAGGCAGTGAAGAAAGCTAATGGCATGTTGGCCTTTATAACAAGAGGAGTTGAGTATAGGAGCCAAGAGGTCATTCTGCAGTTGCACAGGGCCTTAGTGAGACCGCAACTGGAATACAGTATGCAGTTTTGGTATCCAAATTTGAGGAAGGACATCTTTGCTATTGAGGGAGTGCAGCTTAGGTTCACAAGGTTAATTCCTGGGATGGCGGGGTGTCATATGATGAAAGAATGGAGCAACTGGGCTTGTCTTCACTGGAATTTAGAAGGGTCGGAGAGGATCTTACAGAAACATATAAAATTATTGAGGGATTGGACAGGCTCCCGATGTTGGGGGAGTCCAGAACCAGGGGCCACAGTTTAAGAATAAGAGGTAGGCCATTTAGAACTGAGATGAGGAACAACTTTTTTACACAGAGAGTTGTGAATTTGTGGAATTCTCTGCCACAGAAGGCAGTGGAGGCCGATTCACTGGATGCATTCAAAAAGAGTTAGATAGAGCTCTAAGCGTTAGCAGAATCAAGGGATATGGGAGAAGGCAGGAATGGGGTACTGATTGTGGATGATCAGCCATGATCACATTGAATGGCGGTGCTGGCTCAAAGGGCCGAATGGCCTACTCCTGCTCCTATTGTCTATGTATCTATGTACAGTAATACAGTCAGAACAATTTTCCAAGGCTGAAAATCTCAAAGACTCAAGGGCATAGCTTTAAGGTGAGAGGGGAAAAGCTTAGGTGAGATGTACAATTTTTAATGAAAGAATGATGGGTGCCTGGAATGCATTGCCAGGGTGGTAGATATGATAATGGTATTAAAAAGGCTTTTAGAGAGGTACGTGGATATGTAAGGATTGGAGAGATCTGGATCATGTGCAGGCAGATGAGATTAGTTTATGTTTTTGCATCATGTTCGGCTCAAACATAATGGGCTAAAGGGCCTTTTCCTGTGCTGCACTGTTCTATGTTCTGTGCGCTAATTGAAGAGATAAATCATTTGGCTGCACGAGCTTCCACTTGATCCAGACTTTAGCTGATTTGATTGCAACCTCGACTCAAATTCCAACCTGCCCCTGGTATCCATTCTCTTGAAAGGGATTTGTCTAGTTCTACATTAAAAAATATTTAAATCCTCTGCTTGCACTGGTGTTTGCGAAATAAATTTCCCAAGGCTCACAGCCCTCCAGGAAAATAATTTTCACCTCATCCTTGCCGTCAATGGATAACTATTTATTTTAAAACAGTGACTTCTTTCTCTTACAAGAGGAAAATTTTTTTCCACATGTACCCTGCCAAGACCACTCAGGATTTTATATGTTTCAATCAAATTGATTGTCTCTTTCATAAAATCTGGTGTATACAAGCCAAACCCGACAAGCCTTTTATCATAAGACAACAGATGCGAAGCTTTGTAAAACATTGTTCTGCATAGCAACAGGGGTACACAGTCCATATGTATTTTTTATAGATCTATGTGTGGAATTTGAAGGACATTGCCAAGGTCAGCATTTATTGTCCGTCCCTAGATGATGTTCGTCAGCCAACATCTTGAACCACAGCAGTTCATGTGGAAATGCCTGCATCATAATATTCCCTGTGGTAATTAATGTGGGCATTAGATGCCAGATTTACCAGTAACTACCACAGCATGTGAATTAATAACAAAGAAACAAAAAATATTTTGTTTGTTGCTTAAAATCATCTTAACTACATGGGAATAACTCTCACTGTGGATAACAGAAGAATGTTTAAGACAATGGGGAGCAGGTACTGAAACAAATGCCCTGACTACTCTTGAAAATGTATCAGGAAAATTGGTGAGTGATACACATTGTGTAACACAATCAAAAAGTATGAGAAAGTTTAATGACCTTGACTTTATCTTAATGAGTTTTGATCATTTAGGTGATTCAGGAGCTTTTTTTGCTTTAACTGCAATGTCCTTGAGGGAGCAGTGGTGAGATACATCCACAGACTGTTGTAGTGTTGTAAATGTGAGGAAAATGTTCCCACAGAATTATTAAGAAGGGAATTTAAAAATTCTATTCCATTAAAGGTGAAAAACTAAAAGACTTCCATGTCAGAGTGGACCTCAAACATAATCGCATAAAATATGGGAACAGGAGTAGGCAATTCAACCTTTGAGTCTGTTCCTCTTTTCAGCAAAACTATTTCCCTACCGTATCCCCACCTCCTTTCATTTAGAGTCATAGTTATAGTCATACAGAGTGAAAACAGGCCCTTCTGCCCAACGGATGTGCTGGCTCTGGAGAGGGTCCAGAGGAGAATGATCCCAGGAATAAGTAGGTTAACCTATGATGGGCATTTGTCATTACTGGGCCTGTACTCGCTGGAGTTTAGAAGAATGAGGGGGGACCTCATTGAAACATGCAGAATAGTGAAAGGCTTGGATAGAGTGGATGTGGAGAGGATGTTTCCAATAATGGGAGAGTCTAGGACTAGAGATCATAGCCTCAGAATTAAAGGATGTTATTTTAGAAAGGAGATAAGGGGAAATTTATTTAGTCAGAGGATGGGGAATCTGTGGAATTCTTTGCCACAGAGGGCGGTAGAGGTCAAGTCAGTGGATATTTTTAAGGCAGAGGTAGATAGATTTTTGATTAGTACAGGAGTCAGAGGTTATGGGGAGAAAGCAGGAGAATGGGGTTTGGAGGGAGAGATACATCAGTCATGATTGAATGGTGGAGTAGACTTGATGGGCCGAATGGCGTAATTCTTAATTATTATCACTTATGAAGTTATGACCATATGAACATGCCCACACTGGCCAACATGTCTCAACTACACTAATCCCACCTGCCTGCGTTTGGCCGATATCCCATCAAACCTGTCCAATCCATGTAGCTGTCTAACTGTTACTTAAATAATAAGAAATCTTCAATTTCAGAATCAGAATCAGAATCAGAATAACATTTATTGTCATTCAAAAAAAAAAGTATTTTGGACGAGATTTCGTCACCCACAGTCCAACAATAAGAGCAATAAAAATAAGCAATTACACACACAGGGAATATGAGTCTTCAATCAGGTCTCCTCGGTACCCCACAGCTCCGCCCTTGCTCCCCTAGTCACAACAGAGATAGAGTCCCCTTAGTCCTTACCTTCCACCCCATCAGCCATCGCATACAACACATAATCCTCTGAAATTTACACCACCTCCAACGGGATCCCACCACTAACCATATTTTCCCATCTTCACCACTTTCCGCCTTCCGCAGAATCTGTTCCCTCCACAACTCCCTGGTTAAGTCATTGTTTCCCACCCAAACCACCCTCTCCCCAAGTACCTTCCCCTGCAACTGCAGAAGATGCAACACCTATTACTATACCTCCTCCCTCGATTCTGTCCAGGGACCCCAACAGTCCTTACAGGTTAGGCAGAGGTTCACTTGCACCTCCTCCAACCTCATCTACTGTATCCGTTGTGCAAGATGTGGATTCTTATACATCGGCGAGACCAAAAGCAGACTGGGCAATCGTTTCACGGAACACCTTCGTTCAGCCTGCCTGAACCAACCTGATCTCCTGGTTGCTGGGCACTTTAATTCTCCTTCCCATTTCTACACAGACCTTTCTGTCCTCGGTCTCCTCCATTGTTAGAGGCTAAATTCAAATTGGAGTAACAGCATCTCATATTTCGGTTGGGCAGCTTACAGCCCAGTGGTATGAATATTGATTTTTCTCACTTCAGGTAGCCCCGGCATTCCCTCTCTCTCTATCCCTCCCCCACCCAAGTTGCACTAGCTTCTCATTTTCACCCTACGAACAACTTACAATGGCCTGTTTCCTTTATCATCGTTACATTTTTGCATTAATTTCATTCATTGGTCTTTATTGCTCCATATCACTGTCCATATCTCTCGTGTCCCTTATCCCTAACCAGTGTAAAGAAGGGTCTCGATCCGAAACATCAACCATTCCTTCTCTCCAGAGATGCTGCCTGTCCCACTGAGTCACTCCAGCTTTTTGTGTCTATCTTCAGTTTAAACCAGCATCTGCAGTTCCTTCTTACACATATGTCCCTTGTCCTTCCCAGAAGCAGAGGACACATATTTGAAAGGTACTGATAAGAAAATCTTGACATGTTTCAGCAGTTTATTTTAAAGTTGGCACTTAATGGTGCACTGTTATTGGAGCTGGGTACTCATTCAAGGTGGTGAATAAGCTGAACATTATGAACACAGAATGGCTGTCTTCTTTTTCAAAAGATCAATGCGAAAAATGCAGCAGAAGCAACATTCCAGATGTTTAAAAGAAGAACTTTCAGGAATAAAAAGATTTCTCACTGGCACCTTTTAGTCTCATGCAGAAAGATAGATGACAACAGGGCAATGTATGGATTTGACAATTCATTCCCATATGTTTCTGCTGCACTCATAACTACAAGTTGGATTTACCACCGTTTTAATATGCTGTTCTGATGATGCATACATTTTATCACCATCTGGTGAATTACTTGCAAAATCCACTTACGGTGATTTATACATGCTGCGAAACAGCTGGTGTAAATGTCCTCATAATCTATGTCAGTCCTTTAAACCTTTCTCTTTTTATTCTTGCTGCTCAGCAAGCCTTGCCATCCCACAACGCTGGCGGCGCGAGAATTACAATTAATGCTTCAACTGATGCAAAAAGGCTTGAATTACAGTTCCTTGCACAAGAAAATTGATGGCTTAGGCTTTACAGCAATATATTTTTTCCAGTGACCATGTAAGCTCGCAGTTGACCATGCATGGCATGTAATGGTTGGCAGCGATATATGAAAGCCCAAGGGACTCACTAATAGCGATTCACAAATCTTAGCTAGGGAGCTTTGATTGAAACTCTTGAGTTATTCAGCTTTAACAGAAGAATTTAACAAAGTGAAAGAAAAGCTTCCTGAATTTTCTGTTTTATACAAAATAGTAAAAAGGATTTTATAGCAATACACAAAAAGCAAGTGTAATGAAGCTGAATATTAGACTCTCCATAAATGCATGTCTGATTCTGCTATACGATTTCTGTACGCATTTCCAACATTATTCCAGCTGCCTCTGATATTGAGATTCAGACATAGTTCCCAGTAACCACTGCAGTTAAATTAACTAACGTTCATTTGCAAAAACATTCTTTTAATGGTATAAGGTTTTTTTTCTTTCAGATTCTATTTTAAACATTGAGTAGGACATCTGTCACAATAAATATTTCAGAATTTGATGCCTGCTAAAGATAAAAATAATCTTGTACAAAATACATAATCAGCTTTCACCAACAGCATGTACGTTTAGAGGAGGAAAGCTAAATCATTGAGTAAATTGTCAATCCTGGCACTATATTCAAAAAATGCAAAGCATTGTTAAAGAAACACATTAATTAAATTATATCTGCAAGTGAGTCATTTCCAATTGCTTTGTATTGTCAGACACAGGCTATTTTCTCCTTGAAGACAGCTTCCCAATAGGTGCCCTCTCATGTCCAGGAAGGGAGTCATGCAGTTTTGAGCTTTTTTTTCCATTTTTGTTATTAATTCTGCTTCACAGCCAACAGACTGGATTCACAATTCAAGTGCACTGCTCTCTACAAATGTCACTTGGAGGTCTGATGGGATTATAGATTGCTGTACGTGGGCCACCAGTAAAAAGAGACGAAGAAAGCAAAGATGGCAAACCTGATTTATTCTACTGATAGAAATCATTTTTAAAAGGTTAAAAGGTGACATTTATTTCCTTTGGTTGGATATTTACACATTTGGTATGAGTCAATTTATATGTATCATTATATATAAACTGAGCATCTAAAGGCATAGGCACCAAATGGATCTCAATCCATATGTGTAAGAAGGAACTGCAGATGCTAGTTTAAACCAAAGATAGACACATAAAGCTGGAGTAACTGCGGCATCTATGGAGAGAAGGAATGGGTGACGCCACCCTTCTTCAGAGGGTCTCGACCCGAAATGTCACCCATCCCTTCTCTCCAGAGATGCCGCCTGTCCCACTGAGTTACTCCAGCTTTTTGTGTCTATCTTCAATCCGTGTCGTGGCCAGAAAGACAAAGTATTAGGATGTAACAGGGAATGGTTACAGCAAAATATTCCTCATATCAGACAAGGCCACAATTAGACAGACACAAAAAGCTGGAGTAACTCAGTGGGTCAGGCAGCATTTCTGGAGAAAAGGAATAGGTGACCTTTCAGCTCAAGAACCATCTTCAGGCTGAGAATCAGGGGAGAGGGAAATGAGAGATATGAAAAGGTACATTGGACAATTAATTGGTTTAGTCATTTGTTCAGTTTGCCCTGAAGTTACCAGTGGGTAGCCCTTCAGCCAATGAGTGTTATCATGACTCACACAATTTGACCATGTAAATCCCAAATTGTACCAAATGTGACAAGTTCATGCAAAATTAATGAAACTTTCCTTATTAATTTGGGCTACAAGATTGATAAGTTACCAAAGTTATTAATGCATGTTAATGCAGTTAACCAAAGTTATTGATGCATATATGAGAAAGTGGATTTTTGTGGGTTAGCTGCTTGACCTGCTAAGTTTCTCCAGTACTTTGTGTTACAGAGTCATAGAGTCATAGAGTGATACAGTGTGGAAATAAACCCTTCGGCCCAACTTTCCCACAGCGGCAAACATGTCCCTGCTACACTAATCCCCCCTGCCAGGAATTGGTCCATATCCCTTCAAACCTGTCCTATCCATATATTTTGCTCATGATTCCAGCATCTGCAGTTCCAAGTGTTTCCATTCTACCTTTATCCTGAATGGTTTTAAATATCATCCGTGGAATTCTCTGCGATGAAGGAAGTGTACATTGCGTTAGTTTCAGTTTATGCGCAGCCCCAGTTACGATTTTGTTTTAATTTTGTGATTGATGGCAAAAGATTTTCACAGAGAAACAATGTCTGCTTCAACAAATGTCATTAAATTTCATCAATAGAGTTAGTTAACCAGAAGAGGGATTGTTATATTCCGAAACAAAATCCCTGCATACTTACACCATCATGAACTGGAACACAAACACGATACTAAGTTCAGGTTGTATTTCTAGTTTTGAAAATATAAATGGGACAATTTGAGTTTGATTAAATGGAGTAAAGCAATATTTCACTTTAAAAAAAAATTGTTAATTGTATCTCATTGTCAACCATCTTGCTAAAAAGGATTCACCAAGGGTGAATAAGAGAAAAACATTTAGACAGGAATCATCAGTTACAGCTGAACTAGATTCAATGGAACTCTCTTTTCAGCTAATTTTTTTTATTAAGGACCTTGTTTGAAAAGAATCAGAAACAAAGGATATGTCAATGTAATATAAGCTGCGGCTGGGTTTTCCTTTTATGATATATTGGAGCAGTAATAAACCACTACCCGAAAGAGCAGTAAATCCTATACCTATCTTTTTTGATGTGGTTGGCTGTATGTGGCATGGAGCTACAGTGAATAAAATCAGCCAGATGGTTTGACAGAAGTTTAATACAAAATCTTATTATGGTGATTTGTTTTATGTGACTGCAGCTCACCATCTTCAGTGAAATTGAATATTCCTTTTTTTATTATTAATGCCCCCCCCCCCTCCAATTCAGCATCCTCCATGAGAGACAGGAGGAACCAGGCTAAGAAGTGCAGTTGCAGCAGGAATCTGTTTGGATCTAAGCTTGGCCTGTCACTATGTTATTTGTAGAACCCTTTATTTCAGTCCCACTTAAGTCTTCCTTCCCCCATTTATTGGTGGGTTGAGGCTGCATTAGTCCCTGCTATTGCCTGACCCATGAAGATGTATCACACATTCTGACATTTTATTCTACTCTCATCTGATCCAGGTCATCTTTAACTTTTCCCTCTCTGTAACTTTCTGCTTGTGCTCCGTTCTATGAGAAGTATATATTGGGTTTTTGGTGTAGTTTGTAACAATCTCTCACCAGGTTAATTGTAACCACTAATACACTCTAAGGAAGTACTTCTGTTCGTATGTAAATATTTAGTAGGCGTAGAGGCATAGTAAAAAATCAGGCCCTTTGGCCCAACTTATCCATGTCAACAAAGATGTCTAAGTTCCTTCCACTTGCTTGAGTTTGGCCCATATCTGTCTGAACATTTTCTATCCATGTACCTGGCCAAATGTCTTTTAAACATTGTAATTGTATGTGCATCCACGGCTTCACTTGGCAGCGTGTTCCTTATACCCAATACCCACTGTGTGAAAAGGTTGCTCCTCAGATCCCTTTTAAATCTTCCTCCTCTCACCTTAAATTTATGACCTCTACTTTTAGACTCCATTGCCCTGGGAAAAAGACTACGAGCATCCACCTAATGATTTTATATACCTCCACAAGGTCACCCTGAATCTCCTATGCTGCAGGGAAAAATAGTCCAAACCTATGCTGTTTCTCCTTGTAACTCAAGCCCTCCAGTTCCAATAAGATCCTCATGAATCTTTTCAGCATCCAAGTTGACATTCAAGATATTAAAATAAATATTAACTGGAGTTAGGGATGCATTAGAACTGAGGTTAAAGCTTACAATGCTTCATTCATTCCAGAGGACGTTATTTTCTCAGTTTTAAACTCACTAACTCCATTTCAGGGAATAGGTTAATGATTGGTGTTCATTCATTACACATTCATGAACTATCATGGCCACATTGATCACACTTCCTCCCACTCTGCTTCCTGAAAGGAACCCATTCTATTCTCCCACAGCCTCAAGAATGTCTTCCTCCTTCAGAACCAGTCTCCCTGCCAATATGATTAATGGATCTTTAGACTTTAGAGATACAGTGTAGAAACAGTCCTTTGACCCACCGAGTGCATGCCAACCAGCGATCACCCCATAAATTAACACTATCCTGCACGGCAGGGGCAATTTACAATTTACAGAAGCCATTGAACCCACAAACCTGTACGAATTTGGAGTGGAGCTCCTAGAGAAAACCCGCATGGTCACAGGGAGACTGTAAAAACTTTATACAGACAGCTCCCATCGTCCTTTCAGTCCTTTTGTGTATTAACCATTATCTGCAGTTCTTTGTTTCAACTGCATACAATGAGCCCTCGTTTGCACGTTCTCCCCATGACCGCATGGGTTTTCTCCAAGATCTTTGGTTTTCTCCCACTACTCCAAAGATGTACAGGTTTGTAGGTTAATCGGCTTGGGTTTGTATACTTGGTATAAGTGTAAATTGTCACTAGTGTGTGTGGGCTTGTGTTAATGTGAGGGGATCGCTGGTTGGTGTGGACTCGTTGGGCCGAAGGATCTGTTTTCACACTGTATCGCTAAACTAAACTAAACTTTAGTGACAATCAGCAATATCCCCCCCCCCCCCCCCCCATGGTCCATTATCAGGATGGTTTGGTGTACTGCTATGTTTTCCCACTTCTTACAGCTACTATGGCTCAAAGAGTATGTCAGTGACACTAAAGCTCTTTGGGATTCTCTAATCTGATGAATTTTACTCCATATAGAATCTCTACACTATAATTCCCAGGTCACATGATTTTGCATATTAACTTTTTATTGTACATAGATTTCTCATACATTTTTGCTCTTCCTAATATCTAGCTTTAATATGATTTTAAAATAAACTAACTGTGACATACAATGTTAGATTATTCATTTGTGCAGTTTGTGGGATTTTTCTGGGTGAACATTTTTCATTAGGGTTAACTGCTCAATAACACAGGTTAATATTTAGATGAAATTCACTCGTTGCTAATGGCTGTGAATTGTCTACGCCAGGCCATCAAGGAAACATCACGGGTGGCAGAGCGGAGTGGCCTGTGGCTCTGGCTGAAGAGGAAAGATCCCATTTGGTCTCTCAAATAAACTGGCTAGATAGATACACAGGGGGGTGGTTCTGGGACGCCAGAATGCACCGCTGAGCCTACTGGAGACGTTGTGGGTCCAATCAGCGAAACGTCGATGAAAGTAGGTGCCCACTTGATAACCCCAATGACGTGTCTGCCTAGCCTTTCTCAACATCGGAGGAGCATAGGTGAGTGCATAAGCCTCCCATCACCACCGGGAGCAAGTTGGCATATGGCACTTTGGATTTTTAACATCTTGTCCTGTGTATTTGGAAACATTTACCCTGGAATCATCCAGTGACTGCCGTGAATAACATATAACAAATAACATATAACAACTACAGCATGGAAACAGGCCTGTCCGGCCCTACCAGTCCACGCCGACCATTCTCCCTGACCTAGTCTCATCTACCTGCACTCAGACCATAACCCTCCAATCCCCTCCTATCCATATACCTATCCAATTTACTCTTAAATAATAAAATCGAGCCAGCCTCCACCACTTCCACCGGAAGCCCATTCCATACAGCCACAACCCTCTGAGTAAAGAAGTTCCCCCTCATGTTACACCTAAACCTTTGTCCCTCAATTCTGAAGCTATGTCCCCTTGTTGGAATCTTCCCCACTCTCAAAGGGAAAAGCCTACCCATGTCAACTCTGTCCGTCCCTCTCATAATTTTATAAACCTCTATCAAATCCCCCCTCAACCTTCTACGCTCCAAAGAATAAAGACCCAACCTGTTCAACCTCTCTCTGTAGCCTAAGTGCTGAAACCCAGGCAACATTCTCGTAAATCTCCTCTGTACCCTCTCCATTTTGTCGACATCCTTCCTATAATTTGGCGACCAGAACTGCACACCATACTCCAGATTCGGCCTCACCAATGCCCTGTACAATTTCAACATTACATCCCAACTTCTATACTCGATGCTCTGATTTATAAAGGCAAGCATACCAAACGCCTTCTTCACCACCCTATCCACATGAGATTCCACCTTCAGGGAACAATGCACAGTTATTCCCAGATCCCTCTGTTCCACTGCATTCCTCAATTCCCTACCATTTACCCTGTACGTCCTATTTTGATTTGTCCTACCAAAATGCAGCACCTCACACTTATCAGCATTAAACTCCATCTGCCATCTTTCAGCCCACCCTTCCAATAGGCCCAAGTCTCTCTGTAGACTTTGAAAATAGAATGGCTGACAACAAGGGAAAGACCTTGTGACTGCTAGAAAGACTGCTGACAGATGGAAATAGACCCCACCTGGGGCAGGCATGGGCTAGCTACCCATGTCAGCAGGATCCAATACTATTCAGTATTTTGGAGACGCCCGCTTATGGCTACGAACAGAATTAAAGAAAGAATACCCCTAGAGTCTGCGAGAGTGGGGGTGGAAGAAGACTCATTGAAAGATAATACGGCCATAGTCCTAGGAACGGAAAAGACCATGAGCAATACATGCGCTCAACAAGAACCATGCGCACAATCAGCATCCGAGAAGAGGCTTCAGGTCTGCTCCTGCGGCTGGATGAAAATAACATCTTCAAAGGGCTTGAAAATACATCAATGAAAGAAAGGATGCTTGAGAAAGGGAAAACAGGGACCTCGCATTGATAAGTACTTCCTGAGAAGTCAATCAAGTCAGTCGAATGAAGTCCAGCGACTGGAGTCTCACCAAAGTTCGCAGGGCATCAGTCCCCCTGATGAAGGAAACTCAAGCACAGTTATACAGTCAGAGGAAGATATGGAGCCCATCCAGCCAAGAAAACCAGCAGCGGAGAAAAAGATCAGCGGAAGAAAACCCCACGTGAAATGGCCTGGAGCCTCGGAGAAGAAAGAATGGGAGACCATAAATGCAGACATGACCAGTATCTTACAGGGTGTAAGAAAGAAAGCTTGACAAGATGGGGGACATCATCTATGGCTATGGACCAGAACGATATGGAATAAGGGAGAAAAAGGAAAAGGCACCCGCTTTGGAAAGCAAGTCCAGACGGCAAAAGGAAATGGAATGCCTAATCCGGGACAGAAGGCAGCTCAAGAAGCAGTGGAGGAAGGCTTCTGATAGTGAAAAGGAGGGTATCAACATTCTCCAGGGAAATATCAAAAGCCGTTTAGCAACCCTGAGATGAGCAGAATACCTGCGGAAATCACGAAAAAAGAAAGAACGAACGAGATCACGCTTCTTCAAGGACCTCTACAAGTTCTAAAATCACTTCGTCAAAGAAAAGGAAGGAAACCTGAAAACATCAAGGCAGGAGCTAGACAAGCACCTGGAAAGAATACATGCGGATGACAAGAGACACCTGAAGACAGCTATTCCATCGGACATTCCACCAATTGAACAACCAGGTCATGTGTGGCTGCACCTAACGGCTGCGGCTCGCTGGCAGTCTGTTTGTCCTTTTTCCTTTTTTTTTTTGTGCGTCGGTGTTGGGATGGTTTTTGTTTTTGGCTGTGTATGTGTGGGGGGGTCGGGTGGGGTGGGGGAAACCTTTTTTTTTTAGGTCTCTTCCCCGGGGTGCGGCTCGGCCGCGGGTCCTTCCATCGCCCGCGAGGCCTTCCATCGCCCGGCGCGGCTCGGCCGCTGGACTTAACATCGCCGGCGCGGCTCAGCCGCGGGACATTTCAGTGCCCGGTGCGGCTCGGCCGCGGGGCCTTCCATCCCCTTGCGGGGGCTGTGCGTGTCGGTCGCCTCGGTAGGGGTCGAGCTGCCTGTCCGTGGGTGTGGGGGGAAGAGAGTGGAAGTTTTGTTGCCTTCCATCACAGTGAGGGGGTGTTTGGAGTCACTGTGATGGATGTTTGTGTTGGGGTCGTGTGTCCTGTGTTCTTTTCTTTTTTGTTGTGTTCTGTGACTGCTGTAATTTCGTTCGGTACCTTAGTACCGAATGACAATAAAGTTCTGTATTCTGTATTCAGATGGACATTAGTCCTCGAAAGTGGAGGGAGGTGGAACAGACAGTAAAGCGGGCAAGAGCATCTTCAGCCCCAGGGCCATATGGGGTTCCGTATCGACTCAACAAGGGTGCTCCTGATGTTCTTCGCTTCCTGTGGAGACTAATGAGAGTAGCTTGGGAGAAGAGAATCATACCCAAAGCATGGCACAGGGCAGGAGGAGTTCTGATTCTGAAAGAAAAGGAATCTACAGATATCAGCTAATTCTGCCCTATCAGTCTCCTCAATGTAAAGGGTAAGATCTTCTTCAGCATCATAGCTCAGAGGATGACTAGCTATTTAGAAAGAAACAACCTTGTGGATACAACTGTCCAAAAAGCAGGCATCCCAGGGTTCTCTGGATGTTGCAAACATACCAGCATGATTTGGCACCAAATCCAGACTGCAAGAAAAGAGAAGAGAGATCTATCTGCATGTCGTTTTCCTTCACCTTGCCAACACGTTCGGAACTGTCCCTCACAGTTTCCTCTGGGCATCCTTTGACTTCTTCAGGATACCAGAGACTATCGCAAGCCTTGTCAAGGCTTATTTTCAAGATCTGCAGCTCTGTTTCACCACGCCAGACTTTACCACCACATGGCACTGCATGGAGATTGGCATAATGGCAGGGTGTACCATCTCCCCATTGATTTGTACAATGGCTATGGAAGTCATCATAAGGGCCTCCAAGTGCATAGTGGGTGGCAAGCGGCTGATGTCTGGAGTCCGTCTACCACCCATCAGGGCCTACATGGATGTCATGACAATCATAACAACAACAGCACCTTGCACCAGGCGCCTTTTAGGGAAGCTTCAAGAGAACATCACTGGGGTCAGAATGAAATTCAAGCCATCCAAATCAAGAAGCATTTCTATAATCAAAGGCAAACTGACAGATCAAAGGTTCTTCATTGATCAAGAACCTATCCCAACTGTGTCAGAGAAGCCAATCAAAAGTCTGGGGAGATGGTATGACTCTAAACTGAAAGACACTGATTGGGCAAATGAGCTTAGGCAAGAAATTATCAAAGGTCTGGCGAACATCGACCGATCCATGTTGCCTGGAAAGCTGGAAATCTTGTGCCTGCAGTTTGGGTTACTACCTCGCCTTATGTGGCCACTAACCATGTATGACATCACCCTCACAAGAGTCGAGATGATGGAAAGAACAATCAGCTCTTTTGTGAGAAAGTGGTTCGGTGTTCCTCGATGCCTGAGCAGCGTAGGCCTGTACGGTCAGGGGGTACTTCAGCTGCCTCTCTCTAGCCTCACAGAGGAGTTTGTGCACTAAAGTCAGACTAGAGATGACCCTGGCAGAATCAAGGGACACTGTCCTCCGAGCTGCTGCCCCAACCCTGGCAACAGGAAAGAAGTGGACGGCTAAGAATCCGACACAGCAGGCAAAATCTGCTCTCCACCAAGGCGACGTGATAGGGCAAATCCAACAGGGAAGAAGTGGCTTGGGGCTTGGTGGAAAGCTCAACAACCGGTAGATGTGCGGGCCCGGCCATATGGCCATGAGAGGGGATCTTATTGAAACGTATAAGATTATTAAGGGGTTGGACACGTTAGAGGCAGGAAACATGTTCCCAATGTTGGGGGAGTCCAGAACCAGGGGCCACAGTTTAAGAATAAGGGGTAGGCCATTTAGAACAGAGATGAGGAAAAACTTTTTCAGTCAGAGAGTTGTGAATCTGTGGAATTCTCTGCCTCAGAGGGCAGTGGAGGCCAATTCTCTGAATACATTCAAGAGAGCTAGATAGAGCTCTTAAGTATAACGGAGTCAGGGGGTATGGGGAGAAGGCAGGAACGGGGTACTGATTGAGAATGATCAGCCATGATCACATTGAATGGCGGTGTTGGCTCGAAGGGCCGAATGGCCTACTCCTGCACCTATTGTCTATTGTCTATTGCTGTACGAACCGCGCTCGGAGGCGGAGTAAACGCTCGGGCGCCTCGGGAAAACTGAAGAACCTCGCCCGCCCTCGCCCGCCCTCGCCCGCGCTCGCCCAACATTGGCCTACCTCGCCCTGCGCTGTGAAGTCGGACCTGGTTGGCCTTACCGCTCCAACCACCAGTGCTCCCTCGAGCTCAGGTATGCCTCTCTCCGACCGATCATCCCGGTCCCCGGACTGCTGGCCTGTGGGCTCCCAGCAAGGCCATCTGTGAAGCGCAGCGGCGTGGTCTCCCTGAACCTCCGCTTGCTGGAGTGGGAGTCGCTACCAGACCGAAGCTTACCTGCTGTCCCTGCTAAAGTGGCCCTGATCAACGCAAGATCCTTACCGAACAAAACCTTCATCCTCAACGATTTCTTCACCACCCGTAGATTGGACTTCTTACTGGTCACTGAAACCTGGCTTAACTCTGGTGAGCTTGCTCCACTCGTGGAACTCTGTCCTGATGACTGTAAATTCTTCAGCTTGTCTAGGCTCTCCGGACGCGGTGGGGGCTTAGTCACTGTGTTTAAGAAACATTTCAACTGCTGCCTCTTGAACACTGATCATTTCTCCAGTTTTGAGGTGCAACTAATTAAAGTAGGCCTAGCCTATCCCCTCTTAAATGTTCTTGTGTATCGCCCACCAAAAATGCATAAGGACTTCATCACCCAATTTGCTAATCTTATCTCTAACATTTTGCCCAATCATGATTCTTGGTGATTTTAACATTCATGTTTGCTGTCCTACTAAGCCTCTTGTGAGTGAATTTATGCACCTGGTGAGTCCTTCAATCTGACTCTACTTACCACTGGACCCACTCACAAGCTAGGCCATACACTCGACCTAGTGTTATCGTCCGGTTTCCCAATCTGCAATATTGAAATTATTGAGGCTTGTCTGTCGGATCATAGCACTATTATATTTGATGCATCTCCGCCAAATCTCATCTCCCTGTTCGTTACTCCCGCTACATAAACTCATTGACTGCCAGTAAGTTCTCCGAGGCTCTCATAGCTGCCCCCAACATCTGCACTATTGAGGCTTCTCCCCCCCCATCTCAGCACTGAGGATCTCGTCTCTTTATTTAATACCACTTGCTCTTCCATCCTGGATTCTGTTGCTCTTCTTAAAATGAAAAAGCCTAAGCCCAAAGGTCGGCCGTGGCTCAATGACACCACCAGAGCCCAAAGAAGGGAGAGCAGAAAATCAGAACGGAGGTGGAAATGTGATAAGCTTCAAATTTCCTTTGAAATTCTGAGAAACAATCTTCTCAAATACCAGGAAGCAGTAAAGTCTGCGAGAGCACAATACTTTTCCACAAAATGCTGGAGTAACTCAGCAGGTCAGGCAGCATCTCGCGAGAGAAGGAATGGGCGACATTTCGGGTCAAGACCCTTCTTCAGACTGATGTCAGGGGGGCGGGACAAAGGATGGATATAGGTGGAGACAGGAAGATAGAGGGAGATCTGGGAAGGGAGCGGGGAAGAGAGAGACAGAGGAACTATCTAAAGTTGGAGAAGTCGATGTTCATACCACTGGGCTGCAAGCTGCCCAGGCGAAATATGAGGTGCTGTCCCTCCAATTTCCGGTGGGCCTCACCTACTCCAGCATTTTGTGAATAAATACCTTCAATTTGTACCAGCATCTGCAGTTATTTTCTTATCTTACAATACTTTTCCAAACTTATTTCCAAAAACTCTCATAATTCCAAGGTCCTATTTAGCACTATTACCTCTGTCATATGTCCCGCCCCCAGTACCAGCTTAGTTGGGTCCCCTGCTAAGTGCGAAGAATTCTCTAAATTTTTCACTAGCAAAGTTGAGAACATTAGAATGAATATTTCCCCTCCCACCCGGGACCTAGCTGTCTCACTGGTCTGTTCATCTAAATTGGACTGTTTCCAACCAGTCACTCTATCCTCCCTTGCAAAACTTGTCTCCACTATGAAACCTGCAACCTGCCCCCTTGACGCTGTCCCCACTGCCCTTCTGAAGGACGTCTTTGCAATAGCCGGTCCCAGCATCCTCTCGATCATCAACAGTTCTCTGGCCACTGGCACTGTTCCAACCTGTTTCAAGCACGCGGTGGTCCAGCCCCTCCTGAAAAAACCTAACCTAGACCCCACCTTGCCTAGCAACTACAGACCTATTTCCAAACTGCCATTCCTGTCAAAAGTCCTTGAAAAGGTAATTCTAAATCAACTACTGCCTTACCTACTGCCTTACCTGCACCAAAATACCATCCTGGAAAGTTTCCAGTCAGGTTTCAGGGCACTAATTCTGCCTTGTTGAAGGTACAAAACGACCCGCTTCTCGCTATCGACACCGGCGACTGTGCAATCTTGCTCCTTCTCGACCTCAGCACAGCGTTCGATACAGTGGACCAAACCATCCTTATTGACCGTCTCCGGTACGGGGTTGGCGTTCATGGCACTGCCCTGAGCTGGTTAGTTTCCTCAAAAATAGGAGTTTCTCCATCAACATAGGCAATTATTCATCTTCCCCAGCTCGTCTCTCCTGTGGGGTTCCACAAGGCTCCATCCTAGGCCCCATTCTCTTCTCTCTGTCCATGCTCCCCCTCGGCCAAATCATTCAAAGGCACGGCATTTCTTTCCACTGCTATGCGGATGACACACAGCTTTATCTCCCCCTGAAACCCAACAACCGGTCAAATTTAATCAGCCTCCTGCACTGCATTGAGGACATAAAATGTTGGATGGCACAGAACTTCCTTGAACTAAACAAGAGCAAGTCTGAGGTCATCCTATTCGCCCCCCCCCAACTTCATCAAAACGATAACAGGCAGCCTTGGAAGCTTTTCCTCCCTAGTCAAACCGCATGTCAAAAACCTTGGCGTGATATTTGACTCTGCATTAAAGTTTGACAAGCAAGTCAATGCTGTGGTAAAAGCCAGCTTCTTCCAGCTTCGTACCATAGCTAAAATCAAACCATTCCTCCAATTTGACGACATTGAAAAAATCATTCACGCGTTCATTTCCTCCCGCCTAGATTACTGCAACTCACTATACACTGGGATCAGCCAATCATTCCTGTCCCGCCTGCGAAACGCCGCAGCGGGACTCCTGACGGGTGCCCGTAAAAGGGACCACATCACCCCGATTCTGGCCTCTCTCCACTGGCTCCCAGTACAGTACAGAATCAACTTCAAGCTCCTCCTATTCACATACAAAACCCTAAACGGGCTTGACCCCCCCCCCCCCCATATCACAAAATCTTCTAACCCACCACTCTATCTCCAGGTCCCTCAGGTCGGCCGACTTGGGGCTACTCACTATCCCGCGGTCTAGGCTTAAGCTCAGGGGTGACCGCGCTTTTGTGGTTGCAGCTCCTAGACTGTGGAACAGCATCCCTCTCCCCATCAGAACTACCCCTCCATCGACTCCTTTAAGTTCAGGCTCAAAACCTATTTCTACTGCCTAGCATCTGAGGCCCTCTGAGGGGGCGCTGTGAACTGTTTATGTATGTGCTGTTATGTTTGTGTGCCATTGTATGTTCGTTCTTAGTACCTGAATTGATGTACACCATTTTGGTCAACATGGGTTGTTTTTAAATGTGCTATACAAATAAAATTGACTTGACTTGACCTTGCTGGAACAAGGCATCCTCACTGGAGCGCCGGAAGTTGGTCGCGGCCGAAGTCTGCCGACATGAGGAGTCGAGTAGGTGTGCCAAGGCTGTGTCGCAAGCTAACCAGGGCCAGTGGATGAGATGTGAGAGTGTGGAAAAGAGGAAGATCAGCTGGAATGACATGTGGAAGATGGAGGCGAGCAGGATAAGTTTCCTCATTCGGGCAACCTATGATGTCCTTCCTAGCCCAAAAAATCTCAACCAATGGCTGGGTGAAGATCCATCATGCCCCCTGTGTTCAACACCAGCCATGCTTAAGCACATCCTCACTGGGTATAAAGTAAGCCTCTCCCAAGGACGGTACACCTGGAGACATAATCAAGTGCTCAAATGCCTGGCAGCGACTCTGGAAAGCAGGAGAACAACCAACAATGCCCTGCCGCCCAGAACAACCAACCCAGTTAAGCCAATTGCCTTTGTTTGGGAGGGGGAACAAAGACAACAGAAAATTCCACCAAGGACCAGGTTTGGACAGCTGGAAGCAGCCCGGGATTGGCAGATGCTGGTGGATGTGGACCAACGGCTTATGGTTCCATCAGAGATAGCCATCACCAACTTGAGGCCTGATCTTGTCCTCTGGTTGAACTCTCAGCGCATGTGTATCTTGTGGAGCTCACAGTCCCTTGGGAGGATGCTGTGCAGGAAGCCTTCGAAAGAAAGAAACTGCGATATACAGAGCTTGCAGCGGAGGCAGAACAGCGGGGCTGGAGAGCAAAGATCTGCCCGGTAGAAGTTGGATGTCGAAGATTTGTGGCAACATCTACCGTAAGACTGATGAAGGACCTGGGGATCAACGGACAAGCCCTACGCCAGGCTATCAAGGAAACATCACGGGTGGCAGAGCAGAGTATCCAATGGCTCCTGCTGAAGAGGAAAGACCCCATTTGTTCTCCCAAATAAACTGGCTAGACAGATGCAGATGGGGTGGTTCTGGAACGCCAGAATGCACTGCTGAGCCTACTGGAGATGTCGTGGGTCCAATCAGTGAAACGTTGATGAAAGTAGGTGCCCATTTGATAACCCCAATGACGTGTCTGCCTAGCCTTTCTCAACATCGGATGAGCATTGGTGAGTGCATAAGCCTCCCATCACCACCGGGAGCAAGCTGACAAGGCACTTTAGATTTTTAACATCTTGTCCTGTGTATTTGGAAACAAGAATAAGTGCAAAGTTGTTCATTTGGAATCAATCTCTGGCATAAATTTTAAATCGCTATCACTCATGCTTGTTCGGGAATTTGTTCAAAACCTGTTCCATAATCCCTGTGTTTCACCTGATTGAAAAACGGGCAGTAATCCCATTGATACATAATAGCTGGGATTTTGCTCAATGTTCATGGAACTGATATGTAACTGCAGATGTTCTGTGACTCTTACACTTGGACATGCAGTGAATAGAAATGCAAAATATAATCTGGGACCCGGATGTACGTTGCGAGCAATGATGATCCACCTCTAGCAATCAGACAAAAGGCACGGCATTGGCTCCTGCAGAGGCTGAAGCAAGATGTGTAACTTTGAAGAGACATTTTGAACCCTCCACACACACAATCAAAAATCTACATGACTACCCTCCCACTCAAGAAATGCCTAATGATGTTATGTTTTTTTTTCTTTTAAGATTACTAAATCTATGCAGGTTCCTTGGTAGATCAATCCAGCTAACACTGCTTCTGAGTTCAGTCCCTATATTCTAGGGATGTTTTATCAGTCAAATATTTATCCAATTCCCTTTTGGATGTTTAATTAAACCTATGTTTACTACCAACCGAGGCAATGTTTTCCAAATCTTAACCGTGTGTTGTGAATGGACTTTCCTATATTATCACAAGTTTTTTGTTGATCACCATAAATCTGTATTCTCTGTTTTCAGTCACTGGAAATTATGCATCTTTATTTACTCCGTGTAAATATTTGTGATTCTCAGCAGCTTCATCTCATTTCTTCAGTAAATGAATGGAATAGACTTGCGTAGGCTTTCCTATGAGTTTCATCAACTGCAAGCAGCCGCTTGACTAGAACAGCTAGAATGCCAAGCATTTTAAAATCTATTTTCACATTTCTGTGAACTTTCTAATTGAATTGCCACAAGACCGGCAATGTTTTGAGGCAATCCTTATTCTAGCCAATCATTGCACAGCTCCAGTGACTTGGGCTCAGCCCTGGCCTTGGCTATTGCCTGTGTGAAGTTTGCACGGTCTCCCTGTAACCATAAGGGTTCCCCCCTTCGAGCTTCAGTTTCCTTCCTCATTCTAAAGGTGTGTAGGTAGGTTAATTAACGACTGCAAATCACCCATAATGTAGTCTAGTGATAGGAGAATCGGGAAGAGTTGATAGGCATGAGGAGAAAGTAAATTACAGAGAGATAAGTGAGGGAAAGGAACTGAAGGGTGAGCATTGAACACAGGCATAAATTCAATGGGCTGAATATCCTCCTTCATTTGCAAGGAAATATAGATTCAGCCTAGATTGTGAACTATTGAGTAGGAAGGAACAGCAGATGCTTGTTTACACCGAAGATAGACAAAAAAAGATTGGAGTAAATCAGTGGTTGAGGCAACATCTCTGGAGAGAAGGAATGGGTGACATTTCAGGTCGAGTCCCTTCTTCAGACTAAAGATTTTCTACCTTGCCATCTCTACCTTGACTGTTGATACCCATCTCCTTATGACATGCAGATACAAACCAAAGGCAGGACAAAGTATCAATATAAATCACATCAGTTCCACAGACAATACCTCGGAGAGGGCTGTAATTCAAAACACTCAAAACTGATAACATTGCAAATAATTTCTTGCTTCAGGTGGGCCCTGTTTTCCCTTCTTTAATACCTTGTGAATCGACCATTATGAATTACAAACTCAAATCCAATTATCACTCAAACAGAATTTCTCCCACTATTTAACAAGATTTAGCTGAATTGCACATCGGAATCGCACATGATATTCCTTTGGGTTAAATTATAATCACGGAACCTATTAAGGTATTAATAGTCCATTTTATCTTTCTATCAATTTTTCTCCCTTGTTAAATTCAAATTTAAATGATATCCCATGTGCTTGTTAGTTTTTTGATTCCTTTATTTCTGTCTTGACGTTTTGGGATCTGTTCTCCAGTGAGTCTGTCCTAAATGCCATGTGTTCATCTGAATGGTCCTCCATAAACTTTAACATTCTTAAAACACTACCTCTATTTGTTGTCCTCTGGTATATTTCCTTATCCTTGTAGAAGTCTCCTAATCAACAAAGGACCTTGTCTGGGACCAACTCCACACCAGTCAATGCAATTTACATTTGTAGTGCATAACTCCACCTTTAATTTGTGATTGTCCATCTCAGTATAATCCTACTTAATCCAGGTAGTATAAATTATACTTGCATTGAAGAGGTTGCACTTTTGCTCCCTATCTGTGAAAAATAGCACTTAGGATACTGGCTATTCTGATAAAATGTCTAGAAACATTGCTTTTCACTCTGCAGGATTGGGCTTTTCTCACATTGTCTGGAGAATGTGAACAAGTAATTGAGTTCAGTAGCACTGTTTTTTTGTGAAGACTGTTGTGGATTCAAGTTATCATCGAAGGCAGGTATGGATTATTTCTAACAATGAACAATATCTTAGTGAAAGCAATAGTGCACGTAAATTTGTTATTAGTGGGGAGGTATGTACAGTCTGCTGTACTTATGTTTACACTACATCTAATATCAAAATACTGTGTTTGTACACTGGATATACAGCATAAAGGAAATATTGTGGCTATCCGAGCATTCGGCAATTTCATTTGAGAGTATCGATTATGGAAGTGATTCATATGGGTGGGAACCTGGGAAAGAGAGAAAGCAGAATAAAGAGAATCTCTTCTAACAATCCCTGTGGTTAAAAACAATAATGGAAAAATATTTTTATTATAACATTTTGAAAATATTGCTGAAGGGAAAGTCCCGATAATCAATTCATGCAATGAGATTCCATTACAGCTGTCAAATATAGTACTCTTCAAAACAAATCTACTTCTGTTCATAGGTCTTGGAGACTTTTACTTGTCATAAACCTTTGCGAAAATGAAAAGACCATTCAGTCCATTGGACATATTTCAGGGGGCGATAAATGGATTGTTTTTGCTTTTTAGTGTAATGTATTATTGTGATGTGTGCAGAGGTGCGCTAAAACACTTTTGACTGCATGTTATCCAGTATATGAATTGACGAAAGACAGACTTAAAAAGCCGGAGTAACTCAACGGGTCAGGCAGCATCTCTGGAGTAAAGGAATAGGTGATATTTTGGGTCGAGACCCTTCCTCAGACTGAGAGTCAGGAGAAAGGGGGACGAGAGATATAGACATACCCGGGAAAAAGGAATGGAAGATATGCAGAAACCAATGGTAATCAAGGAAATGTGGAGCCCACAATGGCCCATTGTTGGTGGTGGGATTGGTGATAACAAGTTAATGCAGACAGTGCATTAAAAGACTGTAAAAGACTATACATGATTACACTCAAGCCATCCTCAATGAACAGATAAAGGATAAAGGGTACAACATTTAGTGCAAGATTAAAGATTAGTCTGATTAAAGATAGTTCAAAGGTCTCCAATGAGGTGGATGGGAGTTCAGGGCCGCACTCTAGCTGATGAGAATGCCATTCAGTTATTATCCAAAAACTAAAGCCAATTCTCACGTTTGCATAAGGGAACTCAAATGTGACTCCAGAATATATGTCAAGGCATTCAATATTATTCATCTTTTGTCTAGTTGTTTTGATGGCTTGGCAATGACTGATACTCAGATACACCTTGACCGTTTGTATGATTGTTTTGTTGAAAGTCAATTTCATCTTTACTCTGGAGTTAAATAGTTTTTTTCTTCACAAGAGTTGTCAAGCCATGTTAACTTCATAATCAAGTTATCTTTTTTATTGTCAAGAGTCTAAAATGAAAATCCTGCTTCCATCTCCATTGTCTACTGCCTTCAACAATTTAAAGGGAGATATGTTATCTTTTCCCTCCTGAGATTCAAGATAGTAATTTTCCAGGACAGTTGACTTCCAGGGCACGTACCTGGGTAGGATTCTGACCCCAGGTACTGTCTGTGTGGAGTTTGCATGTTCCTAATGACCATGCAGGTTTCCTCTGGTTGCTCTTCTTCCGCCCATTCGAACGATATGCAGGTTGGTAGATTATTGGGCCACTGAAAACTGCTCCCTAACATGTAAATACTGCAGTTTGTGGAACCTGGGGGGAATTGATGAAAATGTGGGAAAAAAATAATGAGATTAGTGTCGGATGAATGTAAATGGGTGGTCGATGGTTGACACTTACTCAATGAACAGAAGGGCCTGTTTCTGTCTCTCTATGACTCAATGCCCTGCTGGAAGCATAGCCTAACTGACATTGTTCCTCAAAGTAGTGTAGATGAGAGTATGGTCCCCTGTATAGGATAAGATCTTGGGTGTTGAGCTCTTGACTGCTTCCCATGACATGCACACATCTCATTTATCACTAGTTCATGCAATAAAAATCTACACCTCCCTGATTGGGAAAGGGACATTTTCATCAACTCCCCCCAGGTTCCATAACCTACAATATTTACATGTTGGGGGCAGTTTTCAGCGGCCCATTAATCTACCACCCTGCATACATTTCAGATGGAGGGAAGGAGAGCACCCAGAGGAAACCCGCATGGTCATTAGGAATGTGCAAACTCCACACAGACAGTACCTGAGGTCAGAATCCCACCCAGGTATCTGCCCTGGAAGTCAACCACTATTAGATGTGTCACAGTGTCTAATTCTCAGCTGTGTCATCATAAAACATAGAAACATAGGAACATAGAAAATAGGTGCAGGAGGAGGCCGTTTGGCCCTTCAAGCCAGCACCACCATTCATTGTGATCATGGCTGATCATCTACAATCAGGAACCGGTGCCTGCCTTCTCCCCAAACCCCTTGATTCCACTAGCCCCTAGAGCTCTATCTACCTCTCTTTTAAATTCATCCAGTGAATTGGCTTCCACTGCCTTCTGTGGCAGAAAATCCCACAAATGCATAACTCTCTGGGTGAAAAAGTCTCTTCTCACCTCCTTCCATCCCACAGCTGTTGGTACTTGCCCCCAATTCACAGACCACTAATCAGTGCTGCCTTAGGCAGTTAATTAGCACTCACTATGCCATTGGACCAGACCTTGTGAATTTTTCCTTCAGCCTGCAGGCACCAGGCAGACCAGCCACACATATTGTTTGCACTGCTGGCTTCGCCAAGTTGTAGGCAATTGTAGACTGGATTCATATCTCACAAGCAACAGTCCAGCATATTCCCACTAGGAGTACCACCAGGTGAGGTTTCCATGGGCTGCTAGGATGGAAAATGTCCTTTGTACAAGTGACATGACTCACTTGTGGAGCTTCTCAGTAAACATAAGAGCATGCTTCATGCCTTTAAGGTCACACATGTTGCCATCTACAAGTGAAGAGTGCTTTCCAGTAACTGGAAGAGCACTGGTGGTATTTTCCACTATGTTTTTTAGGGCCAGCTGATGAGTTCTTGGTTACCCGTGAAGGTGATGGCAGCTGTGAGCTTTTCAGTGACGCCTTCTGTTTCCAAAAGACCATGGTGTTACACAAGGGAACCCACAACAGCTATTTTTAAAATGGCTCTGTCAAGTGTCACAACCTTTTTCAAGCTTTTTAAAAGCAATACAAAGGGGACGTAAGATATTTCAATGCCATGATCAACATATGGGCGGCACGGTAGCGCAGCAGTAGAGTTGCTGCTTTACAGCGAATGCAGCGCCGGAGACTCAGGTTCGATCCTGACTACGGGTGCTGCACTGTAAGGAGTTTGTACGTTCTCCCCGTGACCTGCGTGGGTTTACTCCGAGATCTTCGGTTTCCTCCCACACTCCAAAGACGTACAGGTATATGTAGGTTAATTGGCTGGGTAAATGTAAAAAAAAAAAAATTGTCCCTAGTGGGTGTAGGATAGTGTTAATGTATGGGGATCACTGGGCGGCACGGACTTGGAGGGCCGAAAAGGCCTGTTTCCGGCTGTATGTATATGATATGATATGATATGAACATAGCTGAATTTCTCGGCCAAAATGAAATTTTGGATTAGATATGTATCAGACAGCATAAACAGGGGATTTAGGATTAACTGGTTGATTGTTGTAATCACAATGAATTCAAAACAGAATGAAGTTATTCCAAAGACATGTCACAATGAAATATGTGTAAGTGCATGAGGGTCATGGGCAAATTTTCCATTTCATGTTTCAATGTAAATTGAATAAATCGGAATCTTCTTTAACATAACTCTTTTAAAAAAGTTTTATTTCATTGTTTTTGTGATTGCAGTTTATTTAATAGGTGGGCCAAACCAAGTGGAGGTGGAGAGATGAAACTAATGGGTTTCTTTAAAATGCTGGAATCCAGAATTTGCTAGATGTAGTTAGTGGGACACGATGAAGGGTCTAAACAAAAATGTGTTTTATCTATTTCCCTCTACAGATGTTGCCTGAGCTACTGAGTTCCTCCAGAACTTTGTTGTTTGTTTTAAAGTTCAGTATAGTTAAGGACAGGGAGTGGATGAGGTCTTTATTACTTATTCCTGGGAAACACACTGTATCTTCAGATTTCTCAGCTAAGGCAGCATTACTCAATGGAACATAATGGAACAGAAATAATGGAACAGAAATGCAACAAAATATTTAATATGAAGAAAAATCCAACATTTGCCAACATTTTGGCCTGTGCCAAAAGTGAAAGATTTTCCCTCTACTAATATGCTTCCGGTAGAAAAAAAATGTATTGTAAATATTTGGATTTAATGTATACCATTTTCACATCATTAATTGCAGTTTTTAAGGCAATTATTATTACACAAATCCAAAATTCTTGAGTTCACCAATGTAAAAAGGTAATTAATCTGTTCATTTATTTTATCTGTTGTTAGTATTAAAACACAGAAACCAGAAATCTACTGCTCACAAAACAATCAGTGACTGTTATCCAATATCCAACGTTTAGGGCAAATGGGGAAATTTAATAGCTTTATTTTTTTGGATTTTTTTTTAAACACGTCTGGAGATGCACTATTGATATTTTTTACGAAGGTACAGCTTTTCTGGAAATCACACCAGAAGTAGAGCAACTTTAGGGCAGATTAAATGGAAGGTGAAGTTCTCAAGATTGCAAGCAGCAAAAATCAATGTATCTAGAGCCAGGGATCCCATCATTCACTGGTGTTTTGTTTAGAAAAGGGATTTTAAGTTGTACTCTGAAAATTTAAAAACTATTAAAGGTCATAAGTTGAATTTGTGATGTAGATTTTAAACATGCCCTTTAATTTATCTCAGACAAAGTATTGGAATTTCTGCTGATTCACTAACTAACTCAATTCAATGAAGCATTAGCATTTATTAAAAGAGTAATATGCTGCAGCAGTAATAAAGATGCTCGATTATTGAGCTGCTGCTGCTGATGTCAGATCCTGGGGGAGCAATCGTAATTCAAAAAAAAACCATTCATTCTATCTTTGACTTGTCATTCACATTCTTTGCTGTCCAACCATTTCCATCTCTCCTCTACCTCAAGGGTGACATGGTGGCGCAGTGGTAGAGTTGCTGTCTTACAGAGCCAGTGACCTGTGTTTGATCCTGACTATGGGTGCTATCCGTACGAATTTGAATGTTCTCCCCGTAACCCTCGTTGGTTTCTCCGGGTCATTCAGTTTCGTCCCACATTCCAAAGACATACAGGTTTGTCGGCAAATTGGCTTGGTAAAATTGTAAATTGTCCCTAGTGTGTAAGATGGTGTTAGTGTACGGGGTGATCCTTGGTCTGTGTGGACTTGGTGGACCAAAGGGCCTGTTTTCGTGTGGGATCCTGTTAAAGCTGGTGGATGAGGCTGACGATAAAATGCTGGATGCAGAGGCCACTGGAAAAAAAAACATTGGAATCAAGGGAGGTCTATCTCTGTGCACATTCCCAGAGCTCATTGAAGGTGTGGTCTCTTCGGACATAGTCTATCTTTGTTCGATCTGGGACGTGGGGGTTGGCGAGAGTAGAGTGTGGGAAATGGAGGAAATGCCTGTGGGAGTTCAATCAACCACAAACGGGGGAAATCATATTTCCTGAAAAAGGAGGCTATTTCCGCAGTCCCAGAATAGTAAACCTAATCCTTAGAGCATCTGCAGCAAGGACAAACTGAGGGAAGGGAATGCCGTGTTAGCAAGAAACAGGATGGGTGGAAGAACAGTTCCATGTGGATGTGGGACGCCAAAGATTTATGGTAGATATTAGTGGATAGTTTGTCTGCTGAGAACCAGAAAAGGAAAATAGGTGTCTGAAATAGTCCAGCTGAATTTGAGGGTGAGATGGACGTTGGAGGCAAAGGTGATGAAATTGAAGAGTTCCACATGAATGCAGGAACACCAATGCACTCGTTGATGTAGCAGAAAAGCGGACGGGGAAGGATACCAAAGTAGGTTTGGAACAAGGACAGTTCCACATAACCAGTAAAAAGCTGTGCGTAGCTGAACCCAGGCAAGTGTCCATGACTACAATTTTGTCTTGTAGAAAGTGGAACTAATCAAAGGATGCATTCTGCTAGGTGGATGAGAGTGTTGGTGGAGAGGAACTGTTTGGGTCCTTTTTTTTTGATTTCTCCATCTTCAGGAGTCAGAGCGGGTGATCCTGACTATGGGTGCTGTCTGTACAAAATTTGTACATTCTCCCTGTGACCACATGGGTTTTCTTCGGTGCTCCTGTTTCATCCCACACTCCAAGGATGTATAGGATTGTAGGTTAATTCGGTTAAATTGTCCCTTGTGTGTAGGATAGTGTTAATGTATGGGGTGATCGCTGTTCACTGCTGACTCGGTTGGCCAAAGGGCCTGTTTCTGTGCTGTATTTCTAAAATCTAAAGTAAAGTCAAAATAGACAAATTATCTCCCAATAACTACCATAAAGTCTTTCGGGTCACTACACCAATATATTATTAATATAGAGAGCTATATACTTGTATCGCAAGATCCCTCTGTATATCAATGCTGTTGACTTGACATTAACTGCATACTTTTCTCTTACATTGATCCTTGTATTTGTTTGGATTAAACTCCATCTGCCATTTCTCCAAGCATATCTATAACTGATCTATATCCCACTCTATCCTTTGATAGCCTTCCACAATCTCCACCAATTTTGCTATAGTCTGCAAATTTACAAAGCCCATTTACATTTTTGCACAGGTCATTTATATATATCACCAACAACAGAGGTCCCAGCATAAATCCCCACAGAACACTACTGGTCACGGATCTCCAGTCAGAATTCCACCATTCCACCACTATCCTTGTCTAATAGAGTAAATCCAAGGGTTCAACTGCTAGCTCAAAGGGATGCAAGTACTCCAATTCCACAAGAACATGAGTTCTTCTCATTGATTAGCAAGATCATTCTTCTACTTTCAACATTACAGATCAGGCAGTCAGCTCATTGTAGGAGATTGCAATGCATAACCCCACAGTTGTTTTCCAGATTACAACACACACTGCTTCTGTGGCTGTGAGGTGGATTGTGGTTGCAGAGTTCAAGATTAAGTCTATATAAATGTGAGTCTTTTTATCGGTCTTCGTTGAAAAGCATTCAGAGGAATTTCAAATAGGAGAAAACATGAGAAGGGAAATGTCAACAGGATTTTACAGTATTAGAACCTATTAACTGATCCTGAACAATTATGTCAAAGCCGTGACTAAATAACCACTTTAAATCAGTATTACACAGCAAACTTTAATTGTGTGCAGAGTTAACAAAAGATATTATAGTTACATCAGGTTTGTGGTAGCTACCTTCACATGATTATGATACTGTGCCTAAATATCCAGAGACTTGGAACACAACATTGAGGCTATCACTGAGGAAGCCTTTCATTGTCAAAGATGCCATTCTTCAGATATGATGAATAACCAAGTACCCACCTGTCCTCTGAGGCAGAAGTTTCTGTAGTTACTATTTTAAATTTATCTCCGGGTCCTGGCCAATATATATCGCAAAACCAAATTATCGTATCTGCGTCCCATTGTTGTTGGTGGAATCCTGCAGTGTGCAAATTAGAGATATGCTTCCCACAGTAGCATAACGGCTAAAGCTCATTGATTGTTCCGAAAGGCATGCAAAAGCACCAGGGAAATACAAGCATTCTTTTTTTTTACATATCTAACAGATTGTGTGCGCTTTGCCATGAAAAGAAAGCAACTTTTCGGCTTTCTCGTTTAATGGTGTTCGGGTGCGATGCACAGGCAATTCTCAAAGCCTGCACATTCTAGATCTAAATAAAACCTGAGGAGGACAGGAACTGTTGATCCTATGTGAGTATGATGCTGCGGAGTTGCCAACAGCTGCTGTGAACTTTTACAATCAGTCACTCTGGAGTCAATAATCAATAACTTCTACTGCTGCTCAGGGAGGTGAATGGCCAGAAATAAGAAACGGGAATTTGGACAGCTGGTCAGCAGACTGACGATTTTTTTCCCCATCCATTTTGTGGACCAGTATAATTAGAGTTACGAAGACCGGCCAAAATGCTGATCTTCCAGCTGCATATTAATGTTGAATTCCTATCCTCGGGCACTGGTCCATCTGTGTGTTCAACAATAATCATTACGGAGGAAAGATGTCATTGGCATGATGTGCGCTGTCCAGCTGAGGGATTTTATAATATGCCCCTGAACTTGAGGTCAGTGTAGAAGCAATCACACTCATTGCTGATCACCATGAATGTTGTCTGCAAAGATTTAATTATCTCTGCGGGGAGTACCGTTCCCTTTTTTGTGCTTGCTGCTGTCAGATGTCAATTGCAGAGAACCCATTATGTCCAACAACTTGGTGCTGTCCAACTGATGTTGGAAACCTGAAATAAAACAAAGAATGCTCAAAATCCTCAGCAACTCAGATAGCAGCTGTGGAAAGTGAAGCAGGGTTAGATTTTTATGTCAATTACCTTTCTTCAGAACTAATGGTCAAGTAAAATATTATGTTATACTGAGTGCAAAATAAAGACAGGAAGGTGTGCATGATATTGAGGCACACACTAAAATGGGTCAATGTACTTACTAAAAATGATATTAAACTATTTTAAAATTCTTTACACTTTGAAATATTTAGGTGAGGAAATTACAATGTATAATCGTAAAATTATTTTTTGGAGAGCGAGATATTTCGCCGATCGGCAAATTCATTGCAAGGGAGCACATGACCTTAGAGACTCACTCCAGCTCTTGCAGGAAAGTGTTAGTTTTCAGCACATGTACATGTCTTAAATTTGCATCAATCCATGTGGCTTACCTTGACTGTGGTGGTGAAGGTTGCGAATAGCACAGCCTGTGGAGTCAACAGAATGACTTGTAGCTGCTTTGGGACTTCCAGGCTAAAAGGCATGCAAGGAAATCCCAAAGGAGACTATCAGTTTCACTAAGTAGTGTAGCTTACACCAATAATTCCTCATTACTGCAAAATCGGGGCTAGGATTTTGTTTAACATTGCTAAAATTCCACCAGGCTCAGAAAATGGACAGGGAGAAAAGTGCTAATGTTAACTAAATTGGGTGCAAGGAAGAATAAATGTATGCAGTCCACACCACGTAACTGAATCATGGCAGCAATTGATCGCTGAACCCAAATTTTTACACCGAGCGAACAATTAGAGATCAACAGAGGCGTCTTCTGCAAGAATCAAATGTTGGGGAAAAGTGACTGACACTTGTAAGGATGGTGTTAATGCATTGCTAAACCAACCTAAGATGCACCATTATACAAAATCCATGATTTCAGAAGTGAAATCCTTACTCATAATCATAATCATACTTTATTAACCAGGTATGTTTTGCAACATACGAGGAATTTCATTTGCCATACAGGCATACCAATAAAAAGCAACATTACACACAAAATACATTTTAATATGAACATCCACCATAGTGACTCCTCCGCATTCCTCACTGTGATGGAGGGCGAAAAAAAAGTTCAATCTCTCCCTTCTTTGTCCTCCAGCAGTTGGGGGCCTCTAACCTTCCATTGACAGGATGATCTTAAACCCCTTAGCCGACGGCAGGCCTTCCTCGTCGGGCGATCAAGTTCCTGCATCGGAGATGCATCTCAGCTCCCCTGCACCAGGCGATCTACCCCAGGTCAGGGCTATCGAACCTCGTGTGGCTTTGGAGCTTCCCGACGTCGGTCTCAACCCGAGACTGCGAGGTCCTTGATGTTAAAGTCCGCAGGCTGCAGTTGGAGCGTCGATCCCAGGCGAAGGATCGGCTCCGATGGTAAGTCCACGCCCCTCGGTGGGGCTCAATGTCAGTCCCGTGCAAGGCCTCCAGCTCCACGATGTTAGGCCGCAGAGCGACCGGAGATACGATCCGGGAAAACATTCGTATCTCCGGCACGGCAAGAGATAGAAAAAACGTTTCCCCCGCCCTCCCCCCGCATAAAACAAACCAGAAAACATGAACATCATACTTTCTAAGCACATCAAAAATAACCAAAAAAAAGACGAAAAAGACAGACAGACTGTAGGCAAGGCTGCCTTTGTGGCGCCTTACACCCATGAATTTGCCTGTCAAATTTCCCTTCTGAATGACACTGTTTAAACTGCTCTCCAGCACAGAAACTATACGAACAATCTCATTTCATTTTCCACAAAGTCTCTACACTCTAGAGGTTTCTTGTTCGTGTCAGCATCAGCATGGCCACATTTTGTAATTGGCAAATTCACAGAGCAATGTGTCCTCTGTTGAAGGTGAAAGGAAAATCACATCCAAACACATTAGCACATTTTAAAAAAAATCCATGAATTATAATTACAAATAAAATATTCCATTTAAATTACATCTTTAGCATTGCAAAAATATATCCCAAGCTGCACTAACAAACATTGGCACCAAACTTCACTCGGAGATAATGGGGCCAAAAACTTTGTTTAATGAGACTGGTTTGAGGATGGAAAGGAAGAGCAATAGAAAGGCTTATGGATGACTTCCAAGGAATTGAGAATCAATCTGAATATTAAGCAAATGAAGATGATGTTTTTTTATAAATCTGTCTACTAACATAAATCCAACAATTTCATGAGTCGCTCTCTATTGCAGCTTACTAAATTCGGTTGGCATTCAATGAAAGCTGAAAAGCTTGAGGTTTAAAGGACTATAAAACACAATTCTGAACTAGTTTTATCATTACACTCCGAAGGTCTTAGTTTCAATGATGGTACAATTGAAACATGTACAATTTAAACATTTAAAGTTTTATACTAAATGTCGTTGAAAGGGACAACATTCTGAATGTTTACCTTTTGAATGAGTAGGCATACAGTGTAAATGTTTATAAATTGCCATGGCTTTTTAAGACGGTTAGTTTGAATTGCAACAAAATATTTAGGAAGCTACAGTACTGATGTGCATCATGTACACGCTTGGTGCATTATAGCATTCTGTAGTTGAAGGTAGCTAAATTGAGCACAATGCTCAAAAACATAACCCTAAAATGCTATGTGCTTCTAGTTTGCAAACCAATTGCACAGTTAACACTTATTTGATCCATATGTTTAAGATCTTCCAACTGTATCTGTTAAGTTTAATGTTCTATTCTGATATTGGAGGGAGTCATTTAGTCCACAATTCTGTGTTGTCTCTCAGAGCAACCCAAGAAAGATGTATCTTCACATATTTGCACCTATTCTTTCTTGCGTATCTATTACTTAATGGTCTAATGTCAAAATTGAACTGAGGGGAGTCAGTATGGTCTAGTTAGTGCTAGCAGCATCATTAAGCACTTTGACTACACTTCTTCACCTTAAACTGCTTTCAAGAGAGAGCTAGATAGAGCTCTTAAAGATAGCGGAGCCAGGGGGTATGGGGAGAAGGCTGGAATGGGGTACTGATTGTAAATGATCAGCCATGATCACATTGAATGGTGGTGCTGGCTCGAAGGGCCGAATGGCCTACTCCTGGTTGCACCTATTGTCTATTGTCTACTGTCTATTAAATTCATAAACCATGATAAATCTTAGTAGCCACTTAATCCTATGTGTTGACACCCTGGCATAATATAGGTCTAATCGGTTAGAGTTTGGGGATCTGCGGGTTGACACCACATTAGGAGCAAGATGAAGTCAATCCAATGCATATGGAAATATCACTATCCCATCTTTCCCATTAACCGCTTCTGACCCATCTTTCTCCCCAATATATCATGGCTCACCCTGTCAAATCCATCTTTTCCGTCTGAGGAAAGGAAACAATCTGGTAGATTTTTAGGTTTTTGTTTATCAAATTAAGGCTAAAGAACCCCCGGCTATGATAAAATATATAATTTCCTCAGTGTTATTGTTCAACTCATAAGGAATAATTTTGCAATTCTACTTCTCAATCTCCAACCTCTATTTCACATCTTAAAATTCTAGATATATGATATACAATGATTTAAATAAAAGTTTTACATTTTATATACAGCATGTGTATACATTTTCAGTGTTCAAAGCCAATGACTGGTTTACCCTAGAAAATTATTAAATTTGAATTATTACATATCTACTGCAGGAGAAATTACATTAAATGCTCACCAATTTGTAAAAAGTCTCCTTCCACTTCAAAGAAGAGCAAAGGGGCTTCTCAACTGTAATTATTAACTATAATAATTTATTTATTTTTCACAGAGTGGAAAGTGATTGCAAACATTTTCAAACTGATTGTCTCTGAAAATCCAACTGGCCAATTCTACTTGCACTTTAACATTTTGCATCAAAGGACTTAATTTACCATTGTTGGATGCTCCTAGAACCATGGAGTTTTAAGACATTACTCTGTACTGAGATTAAACATGGTTATGTCTTATTTTCATCTTCCCACTTTAGATCTTTCTCCAGCTTGCTACCCATTCTCCCAGCATGCCTCACTTACTGATTCAGACCCAAAACTGCATCTTCCCATCACTGGCCTGATCTCTAATCCCAAATAATCCTGAATATCAGCCTCTTGATTTCCCAATTCTCCAAATGTCCTGGCTCCTCATCCCTGATGCATCCCATCGTCAAACTCCTGACTTCCTCCCTCCCGATTATTGCTACAACCTTACTAACATCACCCACACACATCATACTACTATAGTCAGGTCTTTACAAGCTCTCTGCTTCACATGCAAAACCCCTTGATCTCTGGCTAGCCACCATTCCCAGGCCATGTTTAAGTCCTAGACTTTCAGCCAGGAACTACTCGCAATTCCCAAATCTTGACAAGGCACCAACGGTTGGACACTCATTCGTTACAATCTCTTGAACATTATTTATTTTCCTGTGTGTTATTCAAAGGAGAGCATAAACAATCATATTACAGTGCCTTATGTTAGCTAACCATACACTAATCCACGAGCAAATTAATTTTGTAGGAAAGAATATCTGGTCTTTATTACATTGTTGTTTATGAGTGGTTGCAGTGGTGAAACTGACTGCCAGACTTCCCACAATAGGAAAATCCCCACACTCCCAAAGAACTTTGAGTCACCATGGTGGTGTAGTGATAGAGTTGCTGCCTTATAATGCCAGAGTCTCCGATTTGATTCTGACTACGGGTGCTGTCTGTATGGAGTTTTAATGTTCTCCTTGTGACTGCGTGACATCCCGTGGGTGCTCCAGTTTCCTCCCACATCACAAAGACGTGCAGGTTTATGTTAATTGGCTTCTGTAAATTGTCCCCAGTGTGAGGGATAGAACTAATGTACGGGTGATCGCTGATTGGCGTCAACTTGGTGGGCTGAACCACACTGTATCTCTTAAACTAAAACTAAACTCCACTGGTACTGAAGAGACTTAGAATTGCTCAATAGGGTTGTAAATGAATGCAAATCATTTTTTTCTTTAAAATTAACATGGAAAATAGAATAATATATTCAAAAAAGGTAGACCAACATTAAGTTTTGTGAAATATAGCATAGTTTTTACATCATGTTAACAAACTGTTTCAGTTGGATGGCAGGAACATTAAACTTTATTAAAGTGCTTCAAATATGTCCAAAATGCCATGGATGATTTTTCTTAACCTATTCCATAGCGCCCAATAGAAAATATGACATCAGGCACCAAGGTCCAGTGTCATGGAGAGTGGAAGAAGGAAAACTTGCCATTGAACCTCAGTTAGGTCCAATGTGGAGGTGCAGGAACCTTAAAGGGCAATCAAGATCAAAAGGTATAACGTTCTGTTCAGCAGGAGATTAGTGATCAGGGGTGTCAGGGGTGATGGGGAGAAGACAGGAGAATGGGGTTGAGAAGGAAAGATAGATCAGCCGTGATTGAATGGTGGAGTAGACTTGATGTTCTGAATGGCCTAATTCTGCTCCTAGAATTTATGAACTTATGATCAGTATTGGGGCTGAAAGGATATTGAGTTGAAGAAAAAGGACTTTGTTAGCGATTTGGCATTTGGGGCAGGGCTGGTTTGTTGGAGGATCAGGAAGTTTTGCCGGTTAGAGTGATGGGGGCATCAAGAAGTCAGAGAGCTGAGGATTCAGTGATTTGCGGGCAATTGTGTGTGGGGGGGGGGCATCACCTGGGTCAAATGGGACAAATCAAGTGGGAGTGGTGTCAGTTGTTGTCGGCATGTTCCTGAAGGCAAGTTGTGGGACTTAATCTCAATAGAGTTCCAGTGTGGTATTTCATAATGAAAAGCAATTTATCCTAGGTGAAACCAAGAATAATCGCTCCTGGTACCTTGGCAGTACTCTAAAAGGTGACACTTAATTCATGCCTGACACTAAAATTGTTACAGGCATGCAAACACAGGGCTTGTAATGAGAAGTGCCCAATTGAATTTTTAGATTCTTTAATGCCAGTCCTTGGTGCAAGTCCTACATTTGACTGACATAAACAAATCAGGAATTTGTTGCTATCACATTTCTTTCTAGGAAAGATCTATTTCCATTTGTATATCACTGATATAAACAACATTACACAATTTAATTTATTTGTTATTGTTCTTTTTCATTTTGTACAAAAGATCTTTCTTAAAACATTGGCGAGAAATGGACTATGACTGCAGAAGAGTGGTTGGAGAGAGACATAAAAATGATTAAAGCTCCAGGCATAAGCCCAACAAGAACTGACAGCACCAACAAGCAGTGATCAAACATCTTGTTGTTGGTCAGAGCTGCCTCTTTTTGTATCTGATTTGAAGCAGTTCACCGAAGTATTGCTGAAGCCTTGCAGTTTCTCAGCGTATCGGGCATTGAGTGGATAAACTGCTGAGCTAGCCGAGAAATCATGTGCATTCCTATTGTACTAGAAGGTGCTGTTTAGTCATCTGAATTTTAGTCACTCTGTTGTTAATAAGGAGCTGGCACTTATTTCAAAACCATTAGCTCTTTGGATAAAATGGAAGAATGAGTCCTTTCATCCCAATGCATTAGGATAGCTGTGCACAAATAGGTAAGGTAGCATTTCAAACCCTGTGAAGGACTGCTATTTAGAATTTATTTGCTTTAAATATGCTTCCACAATACAGATATGCCAGTATGTGATATCTGTGCTTCCTGTCAAACGCCAGTCTAATCCAGTCTGCTTCATTTGTAATAAACACAATGACATCTGACTGACTTTATTACACAATCTTATGGTTTATGGTGATGAGAAAATGTGCGAAAATTGATGGCAATTATCACAGGGTATAGTGAGTCTGCTTTCAAGCAAAATGGTAAAATTATTCATCCTTAATGCCCATAGTAAAAATTACACAAGTGACCTACTTCATCTGAGATAATTTCATTAAGAGGCAAAGATGCCCTGCTATCCTGCTAATTATATTGTCACTATTAAAGCCTATGATTTTGCTTTATTCAGCATGACACTTTTGCATTAAGAACGGGCCTTGTAATCATATGACATCTCAGCACAGAAGAGGCATTAAGACTTCCAAAACTCTGCACATGGAAGTCATTGGAAGTTCCAAATTATTTGGTTTCATGATCTCAGAAGCTGATAAGGAAATTGTAGAACTGTGCTAATGTGGCTAAATCTGAATTAAAGCTTATTTTCTCAATTAGCATTTGATGGACCTCATTCAAACTTTCCGGATAGTGAAAGGCCTGAATAGAGTGGATGTGGAGAGGATGTTTCCACTAGTGGGAGAATCTAGGACTAAAGGCTCAGAATAAAAGGACAAACCTTTAGAAAGGTGATGAGAAGGAATTTCTTTAGTCAGAGGGTGGTGAATCTGTAGAATTCTTTGTCACAGAAAGCTGTGGAGGCCAAGTCAATGGATATTTTTAAGGCGGAGATTGATAGATTCTTGATTAGTACGGGTGTCAGTGGTCATGGGGAGAAGGCAGGAGAGTGGGGTTGAGAGGGATAGATCAGCCACGACTGAATGGTTGAGTAGACTTGATGGGCTGAATAGCCTAATTCTGCTCCTATAATTTATAAACTTATGAACTTCTGAATTATGTCTATAGATTGCACAACTGGGATGTTTATGTTAATTGCTGCATGGGCCTTCTTTCATTCTCAAGCAATGTCCTCCCTCAAACCTTTAGACTGTTTTGAGTCAGTGCACTGGTCCATATTCAGGGATTCCGCAGCTAACCTAAATGAGTACGTCACTGCCGTGACTGATGTCATCAGCAAGTGCGTGGAAGACTGTGTGCCGACGAAGTCAATCTGAGTGTTCCTCAACCGGAAACCATGGATAAACCGCGAGGTACATTCACAGGTTAAGGCCAGATCTGCTGCATACAAGTCAAACGATACAGAGAGGTACAAGAAAGCCCGCTATGATCTCCGCAAAGTCATCAAGGGTGCCAAGAGACAATACTGGGACAACCTTGAGTCCCAGTATAATCACTTGCTCACACGGAGAATGTGGCAAGGTTTGAATAAGATAACTGGCTGCAAGGTCAGGCAACATTGACTGTAGCAAAGGTTAGATCATCCTTGCCAAGGGTAAATCCATGAAAATCAACTGGCCCAGATGGAGTTCCTGGCCGTGTCCTTAGTAGCTGCATGGACCAGTTAGCAGGGGTATTCGCGGACAATTTAAATCTCTCCCTACCCTGCTCTGAGGCACCCACCTGCTTCAAGAAGACCACCATCATCCCAGTACTGAAGAAATGCAAGACCTCATGCCTGAGCGACTACCCTTGACATCCACCATCATGAAATGTTTTGAGAGGCTAGTTATGGAATTCATTAAATCCAGTCTACCCAGCGGCCTTGACCCACTGCAGTTCACCTACCACCACAACAGGTCCATGGACGATGCCATCGCCCTAGCCTTACACTCATCACTGGAATACCTGGATAAGTGAGAAACGTATGTCGGACTCCTATTCATAGACTACAACTCTGCCTTTAATAACATTATACCATCCAAGCTCACTACCAAACTCGCGGGACTTGGTGTTAGCACTCATCTCTACAACTGGATCCTCGACTTCCTGAACAACAGACCCCAATCAGTGAGGATAGGGGACAAATCATCCACTACACTGGTGTTCTGCAAGGATGTGTTATCAGCCCCCTGTTTTACTCCTTCAACACTCATGACTGTACAACCATGTATAAATCTAATTATATTTTCAGGTTCGTAGACGACAACACCATTGCGAGCAGGATATCAAATAATTATGAGGCAGAGTACAAGAAAAAGATCAAGAACCTTGTGTCCTGGTGTTGAGCCAACAACCTTTCTCTCAATGTCAGCAAGACAAAGGAGATAGTGATCGACATCAGGAAGCGAAGCGGGACACGTACCCCAGTTTGCATTGATGGTGCTGAAGTAGAGATGGTTGAAAACTTCAAATTCTTAGGAGTCAATATCACCAACAACTTCTCCTGGACCACCCACATTGAAACAACGACCAAGAATGCATACCAACGCCTCTACTTCCTTCGAAGGCTTCGGAAGTTCAGCATGTCCCCTTCAATTCTCAGAGAAGAGTTGTAGAAGAACTGTCATAGAACTCTCATACCTCACTTTGCCTCGGCAAAGCCAGCAACATAATCAAGGACGAGTCGCATGCTAGCCACTCCCTGTTCTCCCCTCTGGCAAAAGATGTAGAAGTGCGAAAACACACACTTCCAGCACACAACAAAAGTTTTTCACTGTACCTTGGTACACGTGACAATAAACTAAACTAAACTAGAACGCTGCTGAATGAGATAACCATCCAGCTGCTCATATTTTAGTGGATAGTGACCCACAGTCAAGCTATTCTGACATGATAGGAAACTTATTGACTGTTTTATTATTTGAACACTTATATTTTAATATAGTTAGGATTGTTACTGGATTATTGTTCTGAACACTAAATATCAAAAGTCATTTTTCTGTCTTCTCTTGATGAGCCAATCACCTTTAGGAATGAGCCAATCATCAGAAGAAATCATAAACACAGTGAGTTGCTTGTCAAATATGAGAGCTTCACTGCAATATTGTCAGGGATTTAAGGGTTATATTTATGAGGAGATTGCAATAACCCGGAAAATAAACTTTTAGGACATGGTTTGATTAGAGTTTTTTTTTAAATCAACAGCATTGAAAGGGTGATAGCTTTCCTGCTGTGAATTGTGCCTTGGATGAAAGTTTGTTACAGGGAATGGAAATATATGAAATATTGACAAGAAAAGATGTAACCATGAGAATTAAGAAATATGGATGTAGGTGAGCAGGTGGAGTTATGATATTGCCCACTATTCTCTCATTGAAAGGTCTGAGGGCATCTCCTGTCCTTAGATTACAATATATTAGAATGCTACCCTAGGCTTTTAATATCTAGTGCCCTAATGTTCAGCACCAAAGCTGGATCCATAGCAATAACAGATACACAGCTCTTCACCTCATAATATGGGTCATGTGAACCCATTGTACTTGCAGCATCAAACAGGTTATCCTTTCCTGTTTCTCTCAGGTTTTTTTTCTCGACTGAAGGTCTAGTGTAGGCAGTCAGTGTACCAATACTGGTTGACAGTTGAAGAAATGCTGAATGATGACAAATAATTAAATATAATAATTTAGTAAGATTAATACTAATCTTGACTTCTATAACTTATGTTGAGTGAAATATTTCACTTCCTTCTGTATTTTTGCTTATATGCATTCATTGTTAGTTAATTAAATTAACCGGAACATTCAGTACATATATACTAAAGTGACCTGTAAATGTTTCTCATCATGCGAAAGCTAGTTTTTGAGATATCGAATTACTTTATCTCTTGCCCTGATTATTTGTTGTTGTACCCTTATTTCTAACAGTATTCTTAAAACTTTGATCTAGTCTTCAAATGTGCCATGCATCTTCATCAGCAATTGTTCATCCTCAAAATATGTTAGAAACATAGAAACATAGAAACATAGAAAATAGGTGCAGAAGGAGGCCATTCGACCCTTCGAGCCATTCATTGTGATCATGGCTGATCATCCACAATCAGTAACCTGTGCCTACCTTCTCCCCATATCCCTTGATTCCGCTAGCCCCAAGAGCTCTACCTAACTCTCTTTTAAATTCATCCAGTGAATTGGCCTCCACTGACTTTTGTGGCAGAGAATTCCACAAATTCACAACTTTCTGGGTGAAAAAGTTTCTTTTCATCTCAGTTTTGAATGTCCTCTTCTTTATTCTTAGACTGTGGCCCCTGGTTCTGGACTCCTCCAACATAGGGAACATTTTTTCTGCATCCAGCTTGTCCAGTCCTTTTATAATTTTATATGTCTCTATAAGATCAACTCTCATCCTTCTAAACTCCAGTGAATGCAAGCCCAGTCTTTCCAATCTTTCCTCATATGACATATATAATGGGACTGTTTTAATTTGAATCACTGTTGCTAGTTATTTGGCCGCGGTTCATCTCTGTAAAAGTAGGATCTTGTGGCACAAATGGACTCATATTTTGTTTTCCGTTTCTGTGAGCATATACTACTGATTGGAATCCCATTGAATGAGGTTGTCATGAAGCCACCGAGTCTGGGCTCTGCTCCCCCCCAAATATCAGGAACTGAAGAAGAGGTGGAGTTGGTCAAAGAGAGCGGCAGATGCTGGACAATGAATGGTAGAAATAACTGCAGGAGGTCATACCTTCCGTGGGCATGAAGGTTGAAGATGACCGGGCAAGGAGAGGGATGAAGGTCCGCTGGGCGACTGGATAGAGGGAACGGCTGCAAGGTACCTTATGGCCAGCTAAATTTGGGACTGTGATATGGTGCCAAAACCTGGTGACCAATGCAGAAAGACACAGTGGGCTGTTTCTATGCATTATGTACCTAACCGGGGATTGTGCTTATATATGGCAATAATCTTACTGATCTGTAGGCAGAAAAACAATCTCGCTGTATCTTGGCGCACGTGAAAATAATAGAATCATTGAACCATCAATCTTCCATTAGGAGATGAAAGGAGACCACCTTTCGTTCAGCTGCGATTCTTTTGCTGAGTCGTTTGTGGTTCAGGGTAGAGAGAGCTGTCCATGGTCCTGCACTGCTGCCTGGTATAATTGGTCTATTCACAAAATGCTGGAGTAACTCAGCAGGTCAGACAGCATCTCGGGAGAGAAGGAATGGGTGACGTTTCGGGTCGAGACCCTTCTTCAGACTGATGTCAGGGGGGCATTTTAGCTTCCCATTTGTCCCTTTTTTCATATTACCTCCGCTCGATCCATCTCCCACCCCCACCTCCACCCCCATGCATTTCTTTACTCTTGGTAGCACCAGTGAGCCACCCCTGAACTAATCTGATGTGGGAGTCAGACAATATTAAGCGTAAAGCGACCACATGGACTATGATTGATTCCTAAGCCAGAAAAAAAAAACTACTGAAGGAACTCAGTGGGCCAGGTAACATCCCTTGAGGGAAATGGACAGATGATGATTTGGGTCAGGATACTGCTGCAGTCTGAAGAACGCTGCCAGTCTGATGTTGCCTGACCCACTGAATTTCTCCAGCAGTTTGTTTTATGTTCAACATTCCAGCATCTGTAGTCTCTTATGTTTCCATGATTGATTCCTAGTTCGGGTCTGATCTAATAATTAGGCAAAAATATCCAAAAATATTTGAACTAAATATTTTTAACCAAATATCTGTCATTGGCACAATGGGCTGAAATATATCCTCCATGTGTAAATCATTGATTCAAACTGAGATGCACGTCTTTCACATGGGCAATTTGTGATGTCTCTTCTTAGAATTGCTTTGATTACGCAGATCAAGGTGCAAAAGTATCTGTCCAGTTGGTTTGTCAGCTAACCCATTTAGTGCTATCATCAGCTCTGTAATCACTTCAAGTGATTCTGTGCTTTTACATTCTGTTTTAAGTTCATTGCCTGGGGGAAAAAAATCTTTTTTTTTCCAAGATGTTTCTATGCAACCTCAAATAATCTGAAGCAATGTTTTTTCGGCAAAAATCTTGGAACTAATCACTACAAACACTCAGCACTGAAGTCAATATTTCTTCATTTCTCCTACAATGGGTTTTGGCAGCAAGTTCTCGCATCACCAGCTGAATTGTTTAGTAATAGCAAAGGCTGACTAACAGCACAGATAACAATGAACGCAGCACCTTCCTTTAATCAGAGGTGCATGCACTTGACAATAAACTCTCATTCGTACAGTTATAAACTTACAAATAGGCCCCTCTGAATTTTATTAAATGGTAGGACATGCTTGAGGGATCAGGTGGTTTACTTTTGTTGCTATTCTCGTGCAGGTCAACCCACTCAGACAGCACAAATCATCAAGCACACAATTGCATATGGGTATTTCCATAAATACAGCACTCAGTAGTGAAACTGAAGGTCTCCAAACCTCCAGGTTATTTTCCTGTTTTTAATGTAATATTCCCATTGCTTCATATGCTGTATTTTAAGTAGTATTAGACCAAGTGGACCCGTTGGGCCCATTCCTCATAGAGAGGGGGGGGGGGGGGGGCAGGGAAGGGGAGAGGGTATGATTGAGTGAGGCCTGGACCCAAAGCCTCTCTTGTATTGTAGCACCCTCAACCCCCCACTCATCCCCCCTCCTCCCCCTACTAACCCACTCCATCCCCCCCTAGCCACCCCCACTTGCCCCTCCCCTGCCCCCACCCGGGAACGCGGGGGGATGGAGTGGCTGAGTATTAGACCAATGCAGTAGAGGTTTGGGGGAGTTTCAAAGGGGGTTCAGGGGGGATGAATTGGATGAATGGAGGGTGGAAGAGAGGGGGGATAATGGGGCTGGGGGATGGAGTGGGTGAGAAGAGGATAAGGGGGTGGGTTGAGGGGGGGATGATAAGGAGTTGAGGGGGTGTGGATGGAGTGGGTGAGTGGGGCTCTTAAAAGAAAAACCTGAAACCAATTTAAGTTAATGCAGCACAGGTTTGGGGGAGTTTTGAGGGGGATTAAGGGGGGAATGGAGTGCGTGAGTGGGGCTCTGAAGAAAAATCCTAAACACAATTTCAGTTAATTCAGGAGAGGTTTGGGGGAGTTTTAAGCCGAGTGCGCTTCCCCCCTCCTCCTCCCTCCTCCTCCTCCTCCTCCCCTTCCACTCCTCCCCCTCCCATCCTCCCCCCTCCTCCTCCCTCCTCCCACCTCCTCCCCCCTCCACCTCCTCCCCCCTCCCACCTCCTCCCCCACTCCACCTCCTCCCCCCTCCCACCTCCTCCCCCCCTCCACCTCCTCCCCCCTCCACCTCCTCCCCCCTCCACCTCCTCCCCCCTCCTCCTCCTCCCCCTCCTCCACCTCCCCCCCTCCCCTCCTCCCCTCCTCCCCTCCTCCCCTCCTCCTCCCCCCTCCTCCTCCTCCCCCTCCTCCACCTCCCCCCTCCTCCCCTCCTCCTCCCCCCTCCTCCTCCCCCTCCTCCTCCCCCCCTCCTACCCCTCCTCCCCCTCTTCCCCCTCCTCCTCCCCCTCCTCCCCCTTCTACCCCTCCCCCCCCTCCCCCTCACCCAGTCCACCTCCCCCCCCTTCACCCACTCCATCCCCCCTCAGCACTGCCGTCAGTCGGGCGGGTGCCCCCCTCACGGAGCGGGAGAGGCGACTACACCTCCCGGCGGTCAGCGCAGCCCGATCTGAAGAATGGCAGGCGCGAGGCATGCCGGGACGGGTGGCTGTGCTCGGGGGGGGGGGGAGCGCATTAGTGAAAGGTCCGGGGGTGGGGGGGAGCGCATTAGTGAAAGGACCGGGGGGGGGGGGGGGAGCACATTGGTGAAAGGTCCGGGGGGGAGGAGCGCATTGGTGAAAGGTCCGAGGGGGGGAGCGCATTAGTGAAAGGTCCGGCGGTGGGGGGGAGCGCATTAGTGAAAGGTCCGGGGGGGGGGGGGAGTGCATTGGTGAAAGGTCCGGGGAGGGTGGGGGGGAGCGCATTGGTGAAAGGTTCACGCGGGGGGGGGGGGGGGGCGGGGGCGAGAGCGAGCTGATCTGTTGAAGACGTGCGATCGTATTACATTGTGACGTCACACGCTGAACACCGGTGAGGGGGGGGAGCGCGAGCTGATCTCTCATTGGCGCATGGGTGTCATTGTGACGTCACACGCTGAAGCCCTTCAGATATGTGGTGGTGCAAAATTTGTAGCGTTATGGTGTACCGTTTTGGCTGCGCGAGCGTCAAAAGTTAAGCTGTCCACATACACACAAGCACACGGAAACAGAGTTTTAATAATATATAGATAGATAGATCATGGTTTATAGCCAAAATAATGAGATGAAACAAAAATAAACAAATCTGTTTTTACAAAGAAAAATATCAGATATGTCCCTGTGTTTTCTTGCCTTTTTATGACATTTTTCAAGCAGGATTTCATAAAGTCCTTAGGCTAATTTATACCAGAAAGATCACATTAATTTTGCAATTAAGTAATTCTATATAAGCCAAATTCTGATCATGCTTATGATTTTTATCATTTATCACCCGATAAGATGGTTTTCATAGCCCCCAGGTTTTTGCAGCAGAACGTGAGTAGCAGTGTCCATTTGGTCACGTGTTAAATGTGTGAATTAAAAGCAGAGTAACCATTTTTATATTTATTATTTCCTTTTTATTGTTTATATTTTTTTGTTTAAGATTTCCATTGAAATACTTAATAATGAATAGAACAAAATCATGAAATAAAAATCCAGTTTGCTCACCTATTTTTGCGATGTCTCATTCACTCTGTTGTCCTTCCCTATGGAGTAACTTTGTGAATGCTATTTATAGCGCTATAACGTTTTTTTTTGCACTCATCGCAATTTCTTTTAAAATTCAAACAACATGATTAAAATGACCCCGGCGTGAACTACGGGCTTCGTGGTGGGTTAGGTGCTGACATTTTGTAAGGGAGCTTTGAAATCAGGAAGTTTCTCATATGTCTTATATGTTTTATTTAACAAAAATTATCTTTTTTTTTCAAATTTTGAAACTATTCTATTTTGGTCAAATTTTGGTTGATTTTGATCATAAATTAGCTCAGAAGGATCATAGGTAAGCCCGTTTTTTAACCTGTGATATTTCATTATGATTTAATATCTTTCAAATTTGGCCACCCATGTCACAGGTTGGCACCCTTATTTACAGAAACACCCATACCTTATTTTATACTCTCCACATTCCCTTCAATACTCACCAGATTCTAACATCCATCCACACACTCTGGACAATTAAGATGCCAATTATCCCATCAACCTGCACGTATTTGGGATATTGGAGGAAACTAGAGCACCTGTAAACATCCCTCATAGTTCGAGGCAGAACATACAAATGCCACAAATATGGCACCGGAGGAAAGTATTGAACAAGGATAGCTAGAGCTGACAGGCAGCATCTCTAGTAGCTGTGCCACTGTGCCATCCAAGTGCAATTTCCTGAGTATAATTGCTCAGGCATGGAAACAGACCCTTCAGCCCACCGTCCGTGCTGACAAGCTAGCCATCACCCGTACACTAGTTCTAACCTACATACTTGGGACAATTTACAGAGGCCAATTAACCTATAAAAATTGCTAGTCTTTGGAATGTGGGAGGAAACCAGAGAACCTAGAGAAATCCCACGCAGTAACAAGGAGAACATGGAAACTCCGTACATACAGCATCAGAGGTCAGGATCTTACCCGGGTCTCTGGTGCTGTGAGGCAGCAGCTCTACTGCTGTGCCACTGTGTTCCCCCTAAAAATATATATTTTTGCTTTGGACCCCCATGACACTCAGCTAAAAACATCAAGGGAGCTCTGAGATGAATGGGCTGGGACAGGCAGTAGCTTGCCTCGCTGCGAACCACCAGCTTCTCTTGCCTGCTAACCAGTCAGCGGAAAGACTATACATGATTATAATCGAGCCATCCGCAGTGTACTGATACATGATAAATATAATAATGTTTAGTGCCCAGATAAAGTCCAGTAAAATTGGATTAAGATAGTTCAAGGGTCTCCAGTTAAGTAGATAGTAAATCAGGACAGCTCTCTAGTTGTTAATAGTCAAGTCAAGTTTATTTGTCACATACACATACACGATGTGCAGTGCAATGAAAGTGGCAATGCCTGCGGATTGTGCACAAAAAAGAATTACAGTTACAGCATATAAATAAAGTTAATAAAGTTAATATAGTGGAGACAAAATTTAGTCCCTGGAGTTATAAAAGTTAACAGTCCTGATGGCCTGTGGGAAGAAACTCCGTCTCATCCTCTCCATTTTCACAGCGTGACAGCGGAGGCGCTTGCCTGACCGTAGCATCTGGAACAGTCCGTTACTGGGGTGGCAGGGGTCCCTCATAATCTTGCTTGCTCTTGATCTGCACCTCCTGATGTATAGGTCCTGCAGGGGGATGAGTGTAGTTCCCATAGTGTGTTCTGCCGAACGCACTACTCTCTGCAGGGCCATCCTGTCCTGGGAAGAGCTGTTCCCAAACCAGACTGTGATGTTGCCGGACAGGATGCTCTCTACTGCCCCAGAGTAGAAGCAATGAAGGATCCTCAGAGACACTCTGAATTTCCTCAGCTGTCTAAGGTGGTAAAGGCGCTGCTTTGCCTTGCCCACCAGTGCGGCAATGTGCGTTGCCCATGTCAGATCCTCTGTGATGTGGACTCCCAAGTATTTAAAACTGCTCACCCTATCCACAGTAGACCCATTTATCTCCAGTGGCGTGTACGTCCTTGGATGTTTAGCCCTTCTAAAGTCCACAATCAGCTCCTTAGTTTTAGTGACATTCAAGAGGAGGCTATTGTCCTGACACCAGAGTGACAAATCAGCCACCTCCTCCCGGTAGGCCTTCTCATCGTTGTCGGAGATCCGGCCAGTTATTAGTTCAGGATGGTTAAGGGTAAGACAAAATGCTTTCAAATAAGATAAGTATAGACAGGTTCTTATCTTATTTGAAAGCATTTTGTCTTACCCTTAGCCAGTATAGATAAGTGCTTAATGATCAGCATTGGCATGGTGGACTGAAAAGCCTATATCTTGCATAACACTTATGACTCTTGATATCAAGAACATAATTAGGCAATTTATTTACATTAACAGTCTAAATAAGTATTGGAACTAACGATTTTAATTAATGTTACGCAATTGCTGGCAATTTTGCAAAGAAAAACAACCATTTCCAAACAGACCTAAAAAACCCCAACAATTTTCCTAAAATTATGCCATTGATACTGAAACATTTTGTTTGATGTCTGAAGGTATTCTAAAGAGATTAAAGATCAAATTTTGATATGGAGCACAGTAATCGTTGCCACTGCTTCAGCTCTGGAGACAATGGATTTGTGGCCTGGAGATTGAGCTGAATAGCAGCAACTGTCCTGGGTGGAAAGGGAACAGCAGCACCTGATGCAAACGGTGCACTTGAAGCTCGACATAACGATGTCACATGCTGTTCTTCCTGCAACCTCTACTCTCCTGCACACAGTGTTTACTTTTTGTTTCTTTTTCAGAGGCCTTTGCTTAGTTTCTGGTATGGTTGACTGCCTAACTGAACAGTTCCTTTCATTTGTTCATGATGATACAAATTGCATGAAAGCTTTTCTTTAGGTGACTTTGAAGTACAAGTGTGGATTCCCAATTTGTCTTTTTGTTCAGGCTGGCTGTCTGTAGAGAATGTCTTTGTGAATTCTCCCAATGTTCATCTGGTGTTCTGTGGTGTTATTGTGCCTGTAAAGCTGCAGCAAGTCAGAATGTATTTGTTATGTTCCTGGTGCATACAACAATTAAACATACCTCCAGTTCCCTCCCCTCTCATTTCAGTCTGAAGAAGGGTCCCGACCCGAAACGTCACCCATCCTTTTTCTACAGAGATGCTGCCTTGACCCACTGAGTTACTCCAGCACTTTGTGCATATCTTTAGTATAAACCAGCATCTGCAGTTCCTTTCTACACACATGATTCTCTCCTGAATATACCAAAGTTAAGCAATGCTAATGCATGCAAATGAATCTGTGCTTTCATCTATCCAAGGTAAATTCAAAAGAGCCATTGCAATAATATATAGATTTAAAGGAGATAATATTTTGATTCCCACCCCTCCCACCATTGCATACCAAGAGGTTGAAAATTGTGTGAAAATTCTTTACTCATTTTGGTCACTGCCTAAAGAAGGGAAATAAATGTGGTGCCATTCACACAATGTTAATCTTGTAGGGAGGTGGAATGATCTACTGTACTATGAATGATGACTAATGATTGGAATTTATAATGTATTTTCAAATTTAATGAACAAGGCACATTTCTGGAAAAGAATACTTGCAATTATACATTGCATTTCATGATGTCAGCATATTATTAGTCACTGGACCTGTACTCGTTGGGGTTTAGAAGAATGAGGGGGGACCTCATTGAAACATACGGAATAGTGAAAGGCTTGGATAGAGTGGATGTGGAGAGGATGTTTCCACCAGTGGGAGAGTCTAGGACTAGAGGTCATAGCCTCAGAATTAAGGGACGTTCTTTTAGGGGGGAGATGAGGAGACATTTTTTTAGTCAGAGGGTGGGGAATCTGTGGAATTCCTTGCCACAGAAGGCTGTGGAAGCCATCAGTGGATATTTCTAAGGCAGAGATAGATAGATTCTTGATCAGTACAGGTACCAGAGGTTACTGGGAAAAGTTAGGAGAATGTTGGGGAGAGAGATAGATCAGCCATGATTGAATGCAGAGTCGACTTGATGGGCTGAATGGTCTAATTCTACTCCTTTCATTTATGACCTTATGGTATGGGTTCATTTATGTTACCCCAAGAGAACAGTCAAAACTTTGTTTGAAGTTTCCTCCGTAGGTAGCATCTACAACCGTGGAAAAATGTGTTAGTGCTGAAATGTCAGTTTAGATTATATTTTTGTGAATTCCAAACCTTTGTCTGTATTTCTGGACATGTTTATGATTGTCTCTCTGTCAAATTATGGATTATCTCACCATGTACACTGACAGAATTCTACTGAAACTTCATAGCAAATCCTGCAAATGAATACACAGAAGCAAACTGCCAAGATTGGTCAACTATAAACTTTATATCCAGGATTAAAACTGTGCACTTAACAGAAATAAAGCTATTTAAATACATGAAACATAATCTTGTTAATCCATTCAATCATGCTATTGAGAATAGTTTCCTTTATGCTCCATTGCATACCTTGCATATTAACAGTTAGGTCTTGAGAAAATGAGTGGTGCACTTTTTAAAGTGCTTTGTTTGAATTGTTTTCTAATTTCTTTGAGATGTACCGTCAAACTAATTATAATTAATAGTTTTGAAGCAGTTACCATTCTTGTATGGTATCCAATCAGGTGGAAGAAATTCAAACCGGACCTACACTGAAAGTATATCACTTAAACTTGGTAGCTAAAGTGCAACCAAATACATGAATGATCAGATTTAATATGATGCCAAAATGTGATGGAAAAAGTATATGTTAAACATACTGTATTATTAAATAGACAAATAAATATTAATAATCTGATTAATTGGTTCTGTAGGGTGGAGCTGCGCTATTCTAGTTCAAAGCTGTATTTATTCATTTAGTTAAGTTATTTTCTCTGGGTCTTTAGTGAACAGTTTACTTAGGGATTGTTGCAATTCACATAGTTTTCTTATATCTATGGATGTGCATGTAAAGCAAAAGAAGACTCTTGCTCCTCAGAGCAGCTTAATTGTTCAATACCTGAAACTTTCGGAGATAGTTGAAACACTTAAGGTTGCAGTATTCTCGGCTTTAAATAGGGCTTCTCAATGGGAGCACAGAAGTGCTGAATTTACATTTCATGCTTGCTCCTGTTGCTTCAACCCAACTTATTTTAAAGTAATTAATATAGATGCTACTTATCCATGGTTCAATGACAAATCATTGCTGTTTCCAATGAATATTCACATGTATTCTCAGTCATTCTTGAATAAAGATTCCTTGAAACAGGACCAAAATTAGTAAGATTTTAATATGATATTATAATGTGCATTTATTGCATTTAAATAGAACTCAGCACATAAGAGCCTTTTTATGCAGAAGTGCTATGAATTAATTTATGTGACAAATTAAGTATGTATAAAATCTACTTAAGGCAAATTGATTTGGGCCTGTTGCGCAGCAAAGTCCCAAGTGTGTTAATTCCAACCATAAGACTTCTGATTAAATAGATTAACTAATTCAAATCCATAAAACATTAATATGACATTTCTGTCATTTGAGTTATATGCTAAGTAGATTATTTTCAATGTTTCCAATTTGTTTCTTGACTGGAACCAATGTATGAATATTCACAATTGACTGCACAGTTTAGAGGAAGCTCCATAAAAGTACAAAGTACAGCAAATGCTGGGAAAATAATAGGCTGATAGTTTTATAGCATATTTCACATCCCTTTCTGGATCCCTTTCCAAAACAACATTTCGTGGTCATAGAACATGGAAAAGGAATGGGCGGTTTGGACCATGATGTTTGTGCTAAAACAAGATACCAAGTTAAACTGCTCTCATATCCCTGTAGATGATCAACACCCCTCTATTCCCTGCACTTCCATGTGCCTATCTAAATGCCTCAGCAATGTCACTATCAAAACAAAGCACCTGTGTATATTTGATTTTTGGGGGGGAATAATGCATTCATAACATGGCCATATGCACTCTTACTTTCACTTTCCTTTGTGGATTTGTAAGTCTCATCAAATGCAGGATAATGTCAGTTGAAACACTTGAGTGACATTTCTCCATCAGGGTTCAGTCATTATGTTATTAATTGATCACTATGATGGGAGAGCTATCCTATGAAGAATAGCCTGAATTCAATCGTGCAAGAGAATAAAAGGTGATCTTATTTACATGTAATGTGAGTGATAGCGACAGGGTGGATGTTATTAAATGAAAGGTGTTCTCATTAAATAATCTGCCAAAACATTTCTTTACAAAGTGGGCTATGAAACTTTGGCTTTCCTTGCCCCAGAGGGCTGTGGATGCTCTGAAATGCACAATGTACTTTGGCTTGCACCTGATCTACCTGTAGTGTTTGATTTAATTGTAGTGTAGTTGCATGTAATGTGCCTGCAAAGCTGCAGCAAATGGCTAGTTCTGGTCCCGGTGCATCGGACAATTAAATACTCTTGATTCTTTTTTTTTCAAAGCTCAGACTCTTGAATGTTTTTGGACTTGATGGGAATGATGGAATATGGGTTCAGACTGGAAAGTGGAGGTGAGGTGGAGAATCAGTAATTTATTTATTCAAAGGAGGAACATGCCCAAGAGTTGCTGGATGCACACTGGCTTTGATTTCAAATGTTCTTGTGCTCTGACAGCACTTAGCAAATAATATTAATATATCCACTGCACCATTGTTGAAGTGAGCAAGATAATGGGTCAGGTTTTGCTGCCAGTGTAAGTGTGAGTTTAACATAAATTGTGTTTGTAAATGTTACAATTCATCAGGTAAATTTTAAAAAGGGAAAGATACCTGTGAATTGAAAATCACCACGGGCTGTTGGACAATTTCCTTTACTTCACAACAATTTAGCTGCAAAACGAATATCTCCGGTTGAATCGTCTGGTGTTTTTTTCTTCAGAAATTGTCAGATTAATTTTCCATTAAACTTATTGAATAAAAGCTAATTGTGCAGCATAACAATGTAAGTACCATTTTAATGGGGAGATTTATACAACCAATCAAACTGACCACCCTAATGAAGGAACAATGTAAACTCTAATCTAATTGTGATAGCCAATAAATTAGGTCAAGTGATTTCTCAAATTTAGGGTCTCTCTCAATTCAAACATTTTTTATTTCACCCCTGTGCTTGATTTGTTCCTAGCTCAGCTTCTATCTCTATCTTTCCCCCCTTTGTTCGTTTCTTCACACTCCTGCTGTTTAAGGTAATAAACAATTGTTCCCTCAATTGAATAAAGTCCCACAGATCCTTTTGGCAGATCATACTAGAAAAAGGAAAACAAAATTGGAGCTGTATAGAAAGGGGATATGTCAATTTTTTTAAATTGTGCCTGTCATAACCAAAGTTATCAGTCCGTTAAAGTATATACACACATGTACACATATACACATACCAAAACAACAAACATTAGTAGTGCAATAATAATAATAATAATAATAATAGTAATAATAATAATAATAACAACAGTCTATTGTAGTACAGAGCTTCAAAGTTCATTGCGGTTGAGGAGGTGCTGGACATGTCAAGGCGTAAGATGATAGATAAGTCTCCCAGGCCTGATGAGTCCGAGGACACTGGGAGAAGCTGGAGAAAAATTGCTGTATGGAGATATATGAATCATCATTTGACATGAGTGAGGTGCGGGAAGACTGAAGGGTGTCTAATGTTGTGCTTCTATTTAAGAAGGATTTCAAGGAAATGCCTGGGAACTATAGACCAGAGCCTAACATCTGTGGTTCGTAAGTTACTGGAGAGGTTTCTGAGAGATAGGATATATGCGTTTGGCTGATTAGGGACAGTCAACGTAGTTTTGTACATGAGAGATGAAGTCTCATGAATTAGATTGAGTTTGTTGAAGAAGTAACCAAGAATGTTGATGAGGGTAAGGCCATAGACTTTGTCTATATGGACTCATGGACTTCAATAAGGCCTTTGATAAGCTTCCTCATGATAGGCTGGTCTGGGTCTCAGGATAGAGAATTGGCTTCATGGATTGAAGCAGAGGATGGTGGTGGAAGGTTGTTTTTCAAAATGGAGGCCTGTGACTTGTTGTGTACCTCAGGGATTGGTGCTGGGCCCATTGCTGTTTGTGGTTTATATCAATGATTTGGATGAGAATTTAGTTTAGTTTAGTTTAGAGAACAGGCCCTTCGGCTGACTGAGTCCACACCGACCAGCGATCCCGGCTCATTAACATTATCCTACACACACTAGGGACAATTTACACATACACCAAGCCAATAAACCTACATATCTATGACTTTGGAGTGTGGAAGGAAACCAAAGATCTCTGAGAAAACCCACGCGGTCACGGGGAGAACGTACAAACTCCATACAGACAGAACACATGGTCAGGATTGAACCCGGGTGTCTGGCGCTGCAAGAACGTTAAGGCAGCAACTATACCGCTGCACCACCCTGCCACCCCCAATGTGCAAGGCATTATAAGTAAGGTTGCAGATGACACTAAAGTAGGTGGTATCGTAGACAGTGAAGATGGTTATCAAAATTTACAGCAGTATCTTAATCAGCTATGCAAGTGGGCTGATGAATGGCTAATAGAGTTCAATGCAGATAAGTGTGAGGTGTTGCATTTTGGTAAGCTAACCTGGGGCAAGACCTATACATTGAATGATAGGGCTCTGGGGAGTGTTGTAGAGGAGAGGGATCTGGGAATGCAAGGGCACAGTTCCCTTTCATCATTGTCATGTTTATTTCCATGTTGGGATAATTTGGGAGAAGAATCTATAAGAAATAATTTGCATTTGTTGCCAAAATCGTTGGACGGTGTGTACTCAGTGGGCTGAAGGACCTGTTGTCATGCTATATCTCTAAGCTAAGCTAAACTAAACTAAAATAAACTATGTGATTGCAATGTTTTTCTCAATAAATGAAAATTTGCAAGCATTTTACAAAAGTTATCTATTGAAGAATGAATGCACTTGTGTAAAAATCTGTTGCACTCCAACACTCTTGATATCAAAACTATTCAAATGATCGACAGGGTAATTGTACGTGCATGTAATTAAGTGAAAATTAAGTTCCTGAGCATATGAATAAATTTATTTGATTTCTGCGTTCCTCATCTCCACACTGGAATATTATAATCACAATTACAATTTATATTTTCTGTAATTTTGAATTGCAACAGTTACAGAGTTGACTATTATCTGTTTAGACTTTTAAAGCTTCAAATTCGGTTAAGTATCTTATTAAGAGAATTGTGAGGAGCTATTAAAACAGATGCTCCATGTTTCTTTTGTCAGTTAGGCAGCCTATTACTGAGGTTGTAGTTGGCATTTCCAGTTACAAGGTAGATTTTGTTTTCCCAATATTGATTTAATGGCTACTGGAAACAATTGTTTTGAATTGCCAATGGACAATTTTAATGGGCTCCCAAAGGATCAGTGTAACACAGTGGAAAGAAAGGGTGCATTATTGATTCATCATAGTTTAATGAATGCTCCTGCAAATCTAATTCACCAAATTATGGTTAAGTCTATATTGTTTAATAAACTGAGAGATGACGATAGACATAAGAGGCAACATGTGAGACTTCGATGCTGCATGCTATTTTTTTTTAAAGAGCATAGTCTCTTTCTTCAAGCTGAGTACTAACAATACTGGTAGCATTGAGACTATTATCAAGTCAATAAATGACAGTGATGAAATATCCATTCAGCGTTATAGAGGGTGAAAGCAAATCACAATGATCAGATGGCGATGACTATATTGAGCAACTGAATACTTACCTCTTTTGGAGAATGGAAGTGGTTGGGTTAAAGCTGATCACTTTTTCCCAACAACTTTTGTTTTTACTTTTGGTTTGAAACACAAACCACTTGTTGATCAGGTAAAGCAAAACCTGTGGAGAGAAAAAATAAGTTAACATTCCTGGTTGATGACTTATTGGCACAAAGTACAGATGCAGGCTGATCTTCTTTGTGGTTTTAACATTTCTGGAGTTTTTTAGATGTCACATAATGTCCCATAGCTGTCATGTTTTGTTTTAGGCTTGTTGCAATAGACAATAGACAATAGACAATAGACAATAGGTGCAGGAGGAGGCCATTCGGCCCTTTGAGCCAGCATCGCCATTCAATTTGATCATGGCTGATCATTCACAATCAGTACCCCATTCCTGCCGTCTCCCCATACCCTCTATTAAAAGCAGACCATGACCCCATCCATACTGGAGCAGATATAAGGCCTTGGTGCACTGTTTACAGTGGCTAATTCCTCTGGTCACAATGTTCCAGTCTATGGAATGTCTGAACAATATTCACGTTGACAATCGATGGGTCATTGCTTTGGCATCTCACTTGTCTGCACAAATTAGTTGTGTGGAAATAAAGTGGCTAACATTAGGTCTCACTGCTCAAAAATTACAATTCAATGGGCTGGAGCTAAAGAGGCAGGGCTGATCTCAATGAGACACAAGGAACTGCAGATTCAAACACAGTGCTGGAGGAACTTAAAGGGTCTGGTGGCATCTCTGAAGGAAATGGAAAGTGATGGTTCGGAACGGGACTCTTGTTCTGTCTGAAGAAGGATTCCAATCTAAAACGCTGCCTGACCTGTTGAGTTACTCCAGTATTTTGTGTTCTAATCTCCCCAAGATTCTTTACGAGCCATTTCTGTTAAAGCAGATTTTGGTGAAAGATTAGACATGTGGAGAAGTGAGAAGTGGATGTACTCATAATCACGCCCTGTTCCATTTCATACCACCAAGAATATATCCAGGTACAGAGTAGGGGGACTGGTAATCCACCAAATATTTCATAAAAGAAACCCAAGTCTCCATTTCAGGCTGACCATGTCCTTACAACTGAAGCTAGCTCTTTGTATGGATCTTCTATTTCAGATGTGTGAGATGTTATAAAACCACACACTCTCACCTATTCCTTTTCTTCAGAAATGCTGCTTGACCCACTGAGTTACTCCAGCATGTTGTGTCTATCTTTAGTGTAAACTGTCATCTGCAGATCCTTCCCACACATTTTGTCTGCTCCACTGTGAAATCTCTTTAAGGTGTGCCTACTTTCTTTTAATGTTTCATACCTCTAGCTTCCCTCGCCCCTGACTCTCTGGAGAAGGGACTCAACCCATAACATTACCTATTCCTTTTCTCCAGAGATGCTACCTGGCCCACTGAGTTACTCCACAATTCTTCAGTGTAAACCAGCATCTGTTGTTCCTTCCTACACAATTCCTCTTCGCCTGGACACCTGGTGAGCTGACGTTCAAAATAATGCCATGGGATTTTTCTATGTCCGTTTGTGTGAACAGACGGAGCACAGATAAGCACAGCTGACAGTGCTGCACCCAGGGCTCGGCCTCTATGCACAAACCCCCGAACACAGGAATTACTGACTTGGAAACAAAGATGTGAGAAATCGAAACAGAGGTAGGCCAGTCAGCTCTCACTGCTTGATCTGCCGCTCAATAAAATCATGGTGGACTTACTACTTCAGCTACGCTGTCCCGCACCGACCCTGCAACCCCTGATTCCCTTAATGCATCAATCTCTGTCCTGAGTATTCTTCATGTCGCGGCACTCTTCTGGACACTCACCGCCTTCTGGGTGAAGATGTTTCTTCCCATCTCGGTTCTCATCAGCTTCACCCTCATGTTGAGCCTGTGACTCACGATCGTAGGCACCCCAGCCAAAGGAAACCACAACTCTGCACATGCCTCATACTGAATTTGGACACTTCAATGAGCTTACATTTGGGAAAATATTACTGAGGGAATGACACTTGTCCTAGCTCTCTTTCTAAAACCTGACAAACTGTTCATTTTGAAGTTGACATCACATTCAAAAGTTCAGTTATCTCCCCTTCGAGAGCAGATTAAATTGTTGCAAGCACAAAGCTGGATGGAAATTTCTTTAAAGCCTTGAGAGTTTTGTCATTTTTCTTCGCATTACAGCACTGACCGGACTTCAAAATGTTGGTTGTAAAGTGCTTTGAGACATCCTGAGATGGATATGAAAGGAATATACAGTATATTTTTCTTTCTTTGTCGATGTCGAACTACAAAATGATAGCTCCTTAATGAGGCCAAGATGCAAACTCTACTAGATTGCTTAAGGCAATGGGCCAGGTTGTTCTTGATCCAGCCAATACCTAGCATTCTTCTGCTGTCAGATCCACAATGTTTTATTCACTCTTAGTTGCAGTGTAGCTCTCGGTGTCTTCCCAACCTCATAGGTGCGGTTGTTTCAATCTGCTAGTCATGGCCGGCCTCAAGTGGTGCAAATTGTCCTGATAGGCTTCTAATTGTGTTGTCAAAGACTTTTTCACCATTTCTAAATTATCTGAGGATCAAAAACATTTGGATGCAATGTATATATGCTTCAGTTAAACGAAAAAAATCCAAAAAGATGTGAAAAGAAAGTGTGTTTAGTTCGAAAATGGATTTAAATTATAAAAATGGGCGGCATAGAATGCAGCTGCCTTACAGTGCCAGAAACCTGGGTTTGATCCTGACTGCGTGTGCTGTCTGTACGGAGCTTGTGCGTTCTCCCTGTGACCGTGTGGGTTTTCTCTGAGTGCTCCATTTTCCTCCTACATCCCAAAAGACGTGCAGGTTTGTTGGTTAATTCCCTTCTGTAAGTTGTCCTTTTTTTGTAGGATTGAACTAGTGTATGGGTGGTACACTAGGCTGAATGCTAAATGTAGCATTTGGTCCTACCGGGGCTCTCTGTGCGTTGTCGTCTTGCATGTCGCACTCTTCTTTCTCTTTTGCCGTCAACGAGCTCCAAACGATGGGTGATGGTTGGTTGTCTTCATCGGGAGGTCGAAAAGCCTGTTTCCTTCATCTGTAAACTAAACTAAACTAAACTAAATTTAAAGACAGAGAGACGGTAAAAGAACAATTTAAAAAAAACACAGAGCTTCACTAACCGTTTTAATGGTCAGTACTCAATGGAATGAAGAGATTTCCTGTTTGTATGTGAACTGTGGCTGGCATAAAGCTGAGGCATTAGATACAAAGAACATCTGGTTCTTCAGCTCAGTAAGATTAAAAAACATCCTTGGATTGAATCCTGACTCCAGAAGCACAACAGTAAATCAGATGCACCAATATCTGAGCACTGCTGTGGTCATGCCTCCACTCTGCCATGTGCTGATGTGAACATCTGATACCCACTACACACACAGCAGCCAGCTGACATCTCTCTGCAGAACCAAGTGCCAACCAGTAGTTCAGTCCCATCCATTCCTTGCTACTCTTATACCTTCCGTACAGGACAGTTTATTCAGCACTGAGAATCAGTGCACACACCATATAGATACAGTATTGACCTAGATTTTCCTGAGAAATACTGCCAGTTCTTCATGTAACGATCAACATTTCTACAAGTGATGTTCAGAATGTATTGGGTTCCTACATAACTTAACGCAAAGTTCCAAAGACCAATGGTAAGCCAACTGTGTACAACTCCTCATGAAAAAAAAGTGGAAAATCTAGATGGTGAACCTCTGGCAAGTTGAAAGTGTTTGGAGTGATTTGTGTATCTGACCTGCACCCTCAATTTGACTTTTACATGGGGCCCCATCTCCCTCTTAATTACATCTGAGATTGGAGCTGTACATAAAGAAAGTTTCATGCAATAGTAGTGACTTCTTGAATAAGATGGTTTATTCATGCCCTGTTACAGTAGATACCAGGGAAGCACTTCGAGTGAGGGCTCGTAGATTTTACATTTTCGCACCACTTAATCTGTAACCTACTTTTCTTGATCTTTGTTTTACCTCTGTGGGGATGCCTCTGTTTACTTTAGTTTGAGTTTTTTAGTTTTATTTTTACAGCGCGGAAACAGGCCTTTCGGCCCACTGAGTCCCCGCCGACCAGCAATCCCAGCACATCAACATTATCCTACACAAACTAGGGACAATTTACACATACACCAAGCCAATTAACTTACATACCTATACGTCTTTGAAGTGTGGGAGGAAGCCGAAGATCTCAGAGAAAACCCACACGGTCACAGGGAGAACATACAAACTCCGTACAGACAGTACCCTTAGTTGGGATCGAACCCGGGTCTCCAGTGCTGCAAGTGCTGTAAGGCAGCAACTCCAGCAACTGCTGCGCCACCATGCTATCCTTTTCAGCTTGACAGCTTTTTTCCCCACTCCCTCTGTAAGCGTGCGTTGCAAATTATGGTTATGTCTGTCTGTTTTCACTCCTGCTGCCTAATGATCAGCTCTCTTGCATTCAGCCTGCTTTACAAACACCATGCGTATATCTTTGCTGCACCTTCCAATGTGAACACATCCCTAATCTAATGACTCCTTCTTCGAACATCATCTTTAAGTTACTTTTACTAAGTTAGTCAAATTTCCCATCATCACTCTCCAATACTCTTAAAATAACCATATTACAAGCACTCAATTTCCTCATGATTCCAGAAGATTACTCCTTTAGATAGTATTACAGATTTTTAAAAATTTTAATTAAGTTAACTTACACATTTTAAGTGTTTTTCTTAGTGTTTTAAAATCTACATTTTTAATTTAAAACAAAAACAAGATCATCTGCAATGGTTTTGGCAGTGTGTTTAACTCTTCTTTTTGCTGTACTCAGGTAGCAAGCCATGAAATGACAAGGCCTCAATAAGTCAAGCCAGAAACTTTAATGGATATCTCACGGTAATAGGCAGGATCATCTTTCACAAATAGTTCTGCAGCTTGCGAGCTTTGGCAGATGATTTGGCCTGGGATGTGACTTCACTAGCCATCATAACATTTCTCTGGGAAATATAATCAGGTTTGTGCGCTGGATAGTGGCTCTCCAATTAGGTATCAGCCACTGGGGAAATTCTCAATGTTAAGGTTTGGTGGGCAGCTCAGCAGTGCAGACAGGTGGTACACTGTTCATGGGAAATTCTGGACTGATGCATTGTTGCCATGAGAAACATCTAATGTGGATTCACTCTTTGATATGAGAATTGAACAGATGTAATTATATCCTTGAAAAATTAATATTACTCTTTGAAGTAAAAAAAAACCAAGGGAGATATCTTCATTGTCCTCAAAATTGTGAAGAGGTTTAAAAAAGTAAGCAGTAAAAAAGTCATGTGTAGAAAGGAAGATGTTGGCTTATGCCAAAGATAGACACAAAGTGCAGGAGTAACTCAGCTGGTCAGGCAGCACATCTGGAGAAAAAGGATGGGGGACACTTTGGGACGGAAAGAGTTCCAACCCAAAATGCCACCTATCCTTTTTCTCCAGAGATGCTGCCTGACCCGTTGAGTTACTCCAACACTTTGTGTCCATATTATTGAAAAGTTATTTCCAATGGGTGGTAGATTTTCCAGAAAAGAAGTGAGAAGAAATTTCTTCACCGAGAGACATGTCCCTTTGGAATTAATAAATCTGAGAATTGTGGAGGGTCAGTTGCTAAATCAAAAGATGTTTAAATATTCAATAAAAAAAGGATACAAGTTAGTACAGGAATGTGGAAATGTAGTGGAAGGTCAGCCATGACCTTATTGAATGGCAACGCAAGCACAAGGGGCTGAATGAATAGCTATTCTATCTCTTATTTCTTATGTTCTTACCACTGGAGTATCATTACAGGATTCCATCAATAGCCCCTCTTCTGTTGGGCAGGAGAAGAGGAATTGGAATAATTGTGTGGTGTGTCTCTGAAGAGATTCATGATCCAGAGATAGGAGTTTGAATCAAACAACACGGAGTAAAAACCTGTTAATTAAACCTGTTAGGAATACGAAGGTTGTATTAATAATTGTAACTGAGAATGTATTGGTATTGATACTAGTTTATTATTGTCACATATGCCAACATTTAGTTTTAGTTTAGTTTAGAGATATATAGTTAGTTTAGAGATATACTGTATAGTTAGATATATATAGTTTAGTTCAGAGATAGAACATGGTGAAAAGTTTTTGTTTGCATGATATCCAGTCAAATCAAGTCACATTATACATGTGTCTAATGAAATATATAAGTGCAACACACATATTGTATATAAGGACAATAATTAGTGCAAAAAGATAAATATCCAGGTACAGAATATAATGTTACAACATTGTTGCAGTCATAGAGAAGAGGTCCAACATCCATAGTGGGGTAAGTGGGAAGATATGAACTACATCCTGGCCATAAGAGAGGACCATTCAGTAGTCTGAGAGGAAGAAGCTGTTCCTGAATCAGGTGGTATGTGCTTTCCAACTTTTGTATCTTCTGCCCAACAGGAAAGGGAAGAAGATGGAATAACTATGGTGTAAATGGTCCTTGGTAATGTTGGATGCTTTTACAAGGCAGCGTGAAGTGTTGATGGAGTCAATGGTGGGGAGCCTGGTCTGTGTGATGGACTGGCCTAAATCTCCGACTCTCTGCAATTTCTTGGGGTCTTGGCCAGAACTGTTCCCAAACCAAGGTTTTATGCAACCCAATAGTAAGCTTTCTATGGTGCATCTGCAGAAATTGGTAAAAATTCTTGGAGCCATCCTGAACTTCATTAGACTCCTTAGGACATGTAGTTTTTTAGCTGCAGTTTTAATGTGGTTCATCCAGGACAGGTTGTTGATGATATTACCACCTAAGAACTTGAATTTCTCAACTTTTTCCAATTTGGCAGAATTAATACTGATTGGGGCATGTACACCACTGTGCTTCCTGAAATCAATAACTGGTTCCTTTGACATTGAGAGAGAGGTTATGGTCTTGACGTGTTATTACTAAGCTCTCTGTCTCCTTCCTATACTCCTTCTCTTCATTATTCAAGATCCGCCCTCATCTGCAAACTTGCAATTGAGGTTAGAGCAGAATTTGGCTGCACAGGCATGAGTATATCGGGTAAATAGTAATGGGTTGATAATGCATCCTTGTGTGGCCCCAGTGTTGAGAATTATTGTGGAGGATGTTTTGTCGCCTATCCTCACAGGTTGTGGTCTGTGGGTCAGAAAGTCAAGGATGCAGCCGCAAAGGGTGGTGTTAACTCCTAGGACCAGGCGTTTAGAGATGAGTTATGTTGGGATTATGATCGTGAAGGCAGTTATAGTCAATAAATAGAAGTCAGGTGTAGATTCTTGAACTAGATGTTCGGTGAATGTAGCACCAGGGAGATGGTATCAACCACAGACCTGTTGCAATAGTATTCAAACTGCACTAGATCAAGGCCATCTGGGATGCTGGAGGTAATGTGTGCCATAACCTAACTCTCGATGCACCATCATGGTGTTTGTCAGAGCCACAGAACATCAGTCATTAAGGCACACATCCCGGCATTTATTTGAGCCAATTGAGCCAATTGCAATTTGAGCCATATGAGCCAATTGCTTTCCACGGATTCACTTTCAAGAAGGCCGATCGGACATCTACTACCGTAAACGTAGTAGATACAGGCACACCCAAGGCTGTTGGGCGGATTATGTCATTCCACCATCCTTCTGTTCAATTATATCCGACTGTGTCAAAAAAGCACTATTAGACGAAGGGAAGAAAATGTTGTAAATAAGGATGTCCTTACCTGGTCTGACTTATATATGTGATTCCAGACCTTCAACAACATGGGTGAACCACCCTCTGAAATGGCTGTATAAGCTACTCAATGCAAGTGCAATTTGGGATAAGTAATAAATGCTGCACTTACTCGTGAAGCTCACATCTTGGAAATGAATGAAAATTAATCTCTTTCATAATGCAGTACTTTAGAATACAGCATGCGATTGGTTCCTTAACGCTGATTCAGAAACAGTGCACAGTAGGAAAGATAAAAGCAACACCAATCCCATAACTTCTTCATAGGGATGATCCCTGCATGATTATTTTTCAATTTACAAAGTATTTTTGCACATTTCTATTCTTTTTTTTTTCATGAGAATATTTATACTAAGGTTATTGGCGTGATGATTTCACATATCCATACATCCCTGGGAAATACTGTGGACATCATGATGATGCATCGCTTGCACACAAATACCATACTCCATTCAAGGTATTACTGTATTCAATGCTTTTGACACATCAAGTCTATGCGACATAGCTAAGGTGGCTGGAGTTGGGGTTTGTGGTGGGGAAAGGGGCCAGTCAAGCCTCATGTCAGGGCTACACAAGAAATTGCAGATGCTGGAACCTTGAACAAAACACGGAGTACTGAAAGAACTCAGCAGGTCGGGCAGTGTCTGTGGAGGGGATGGACAGACAACGTTTTGGGTTGGGTTCCTTCTTCAGTCTGCGAGTTTAAAAGAGAAATTGTTAAAGGTGAGGACAAGTTTAGCCAGGTGCAGGTAAGGTAAGGGGAACTGATTGAGTCACAGCTCAAGGACGAATCAGAGGGTGCTGAGGCCTTCCTGGTGAGGAATGGACGTGTAAAGGGACTGACGTCATTATAAGATGAAGTAATTGGAGTTTAGGAATTCAATGTTATTGAAGTGTTGAAGAACGTATGAGATGTCTCGGATGTTGATTGATTGATTGATACTTTATTGTCATGTGTACTTGGTACAGTAATATTCTTTGTTTTGCGCTGACAAAGTTACATACGTATTCAATATGGTCCCTTTTACTTCTCCCCCCCCCCCCCCCATCACTCTTTGTTCTCGCCCCCCCCCCCCCCTCCCCCGCACCGGATCCATTTTGTTCTCGGCGACGCCAGAGCTCACATGGGTGATGGCTCTCTGACGGCCTTCCACTCTCACCATTGTCCCTCCTCGCTTGCTGATGACCCTCACATTTGTCAGCGTTTCTCTTGCTTGGCCAGCAGCTGGGCCCGCCATTCATGCGTAATGTTGGTCGGAAAGGACAACGTAAAGGAGTGGGCAAGAAGGGTCAAAAGAAGGGTCCTGACCTGAAATGTCATCTGTCCATTTTCTCCAGTGATGCTGCTTAACCAATTGAGTTCTTCCAGCATTGTGTGTTGCATAGTGTTACGGTGCAGGTTGGCTGAAGGTTGGAGGCCATCAAAGTGTGAGATGTACAGAGATTGGGGCTTTGCTGAAAGAGAAGCAAACTAGCTAGAAATTGGCTGGTTGTGGAGTGCTAGAGATTGGGGCCATGTATTGGAGAATGGGGTCATGATGGATTGTGGTTTGTTGGGTGTGGGGAGAGTTGACTGGAAACTCATGATAGATAGGGAGTGGCAGGGTATTAGGCCCAGGTGTCATGATAGCTGTGGGCAGATATCAGGCCCAATGGAGATGAACTTTCTGAATACTAAGACCTGGGTCTGGAGTCCAGGGTGTCATCAGAAGATTGCAACAGGGTGAAAGTTAGTACACTAGGATGGATGGGGTGGTATTGGGCTTGATGGGAGCTGATGTTAATAAACGTTAGAGGGGAAATTATTGGGTTTGGTTCCTGTTGATGGCCTGGAACTTGCATCATGAGCCATTCTGTAGATTGCAGATGCAGCAGAATTATGAAATCATGGTTGCTTCAGGACAGGCTGACCATTGGTGGGCATTCTTGGGGGGAAATGATACTTTAATTTACCAGGCAATTTTGTTCAAGTAATGCACCATCTCATAAGCTTGTAATTCCTTCAATGCCACAGCCTGTAATTACATGGTATTATTTTCAATTGCAAGAAATGCAAGTGACATCTTGATTAAATAGTTTCTCATTTCTCAAGAAAAATCAATGATATAGTGTGTACAATATCCTGAATGTATCACAATGAGATTAATACATCTCCATTTGTGGAACAGATCCAACTGTTTTTGACTGAAGAATTCTGAAGGGTCTCGACCCAAATCGTCACCCATTGCTTCTCTCCAGAGATGCTGCCTGAACCGCTGAGTTACTCCAGCATGTTGTGTCTACCAACTGTTTTTGACAGTTGGCGAAGACCTTGTAAAACAATCCTACAAGATTTGAGATGGAATTTTAATCATGGTCCCAAATAAAGGTCATTGGACTCCACATTTTAAACAGATTCTGGGGCTTGTCAACTCTGCTCGATTGGACTGGCACCTCCCAGATATGGCTCGCTGCTTTGCCTTCTGTCATGTGCTGCATCGAACGGAAAGCTGGTTCATATTCATCCCAAGTAAGCAGCAGGCTGATGCTGTCAGTAATTTACAGCCCTCACTGAGAAGGTACGGCCAAGGTTTGATAGAAGAGTGCATTTATTCTAAAGGGCACATCAACCATTGCAGGATTACAATATTTTTTCCAGTTCTTTGAATCCCTGAGCCATATTTACATGCTGCTCCTCTGCATTGTGCTTGAAGAGTTCACTGCTGCTGATCATACAGTTAGAACAATTTTTCCTTGCGGCTGCATTGGCTAAGTAAAGAAGTGCCACTTTTGCCCTGGTTTATGATAACCCCTACAACCTCTTTCTTCAATGTTATCGGTGACTTGCAGTTCCTAGAGAATATTTGTTTTTAATGTCATGTTTGGAAAAGCCTCCGCAGTTGTGATACTATTGACAAATATGTACATTAGACAGGAACTAGTTTCCCACAGTATCCCAGGAATGGGTTAAGGGGAAAGGAGTAGGAAGTGCGAAGAGAAGAGAAGTGGAGAGGGGATAGAATTGGTGTGTAACTTCATCCCTCTTTGCTGCAGAGAGAAAAAATGAATAGAAATCTTGAAAAATAATCATTTTTAAATATAATCTTTATGAATGATGAGGACACTTGCATCATAAGCTTTGACGGATGAGCTAATGTGTGATGTCAATATAATTAAATTATGATGATATATCTTTCCTGTTTTTTCATTACATTTAGATTATCTCTATGTTCCCAGGTGTGCTTCAAAGAATAACCATGATTTTTTTTAATATTCCCTTATTTTGTCAAAGGATCAAAAGATCTTCAATTAAATATTTCATTCATCTTGGAAAAACAGGGACTTGCAGTTCAGTTTCCTTCCCAGATCTCGAATCAGTCCGGGGAATCAATCTTCGTATGAGCCAAATGATCTGATTTCTTCCTAATTTCTCCCTACATCTGGAACCAGGGAAGAGGAAATCTTTATGAATTCCCAATTTATATCAATAGGAGTCCAGATTTCACCAGCAGACGGTAAAAGTACACATAGGAATTTTGATGATAAGATCAGTCCTTGCGTCTTATTTGCATTCGACCAATGGTTAGGAACTGTGATTTTTCCTTTTTTATCCCAGACTGAGGTGAAGCTCTTCTTCTCTATCCTATCTCCCTCTTCACCTCTCCTTTTCCTCCTTCCCCCCCACTTCCTTTTCCTTTACTTCCTCCTCTCTTCCCACTCCGTTTCACCCTCTTTCCACTCCTTTCATTTTCTTCTCCATATACTATTTCATGTCTCTTCTCCCCTCTCCCCCTTGTTTGAGGTTTTCACTTTTTTTCTCTCTTTTTCCTCTCAGATAAGCTTTAGCTCCCCTTCTCTCCTCTTCCTTTACTCATTATTTCTGTCCGAACAAATCTGGGTAACACTAGCAAGGTGTTTAGCGCTTGGGAATTGCTTGAAAATGGTCTTTAAATCAGCTGGAATGTGTTTTTTATATATATTTAAATAACTTGGCAACTTCAAATTGCTTATTATAATAACATTTTAATATTGGTTTCTAAAATAAGTTAATCAGTAACAATGTTATTGGGGACTGGCATGCACTTCTGTTAAAATGTATATATTGAGGTTCAGTCCTTCATATATCCTTGTCACCAGGACAGAACCGGTGGATAAAAAAAAAGTTTATACAAACCTGCACTGCTGGTATCATAGAGTCATAGTCATAGAGAGATACAGTGTGGAAACAGGCCCTTCGGCCCAACTTGCCCACACCGGCCAACATGTCCCAGCTACACTAGTCCCACCTGCCCGCGTTTGGTCGATATCCATCCAAACCTGTCCTATTCATGTACCTGTCTAACTGTTTCTTAAATGTTGGGATAGTCCCGGCCTCAACTACCTCCTATGGTGGCTTGTTCCATACACCACCCTTTGTGTGAAAAAGGTGTCTAGGAATTGAATCTCATTGTACTATTTGATATGCATAAATCAAACATTAATACAGTTTTCCATCAGTTTTAAAGCATATAAGTTCATGTTGAATTGAAGACTGTGGAGGTCGTCAAAGGATATTTTTAAGGTGGAGGTTGACATATTCTTGATTAGTACGTGTGTCAGGGGTTATGGGGAGAAGGCAGGAGCATGGGGTTGAGAGGGAAAGATAGATCAGCCATGATGAATGGTAATAGACAGTGGGCCAAATGGCCTAATTCTGCCCCGATAACGTGAACTTATGAACTTATCAGGAATTTTGGCTTGGCACTAGCCAAGGTCATTCTCCAAAGCAGGTTTCACTTCCCTACTCTATTTTGCACATGAGATGATATCATCTCACAACAACATTTTAATTACTATTTAATTATTTTAGGATAAAAAAAATTGTGACTTACTATCTTTGTATATAACTCAAAATAAAATGAGGAGTACATCACATTGAAAGTAACAGAATATGTTTGAATTCAAATAACCTGTGGGAGCCCCATTTTATAATGAAGCATTCTTGGTATTTTCTTTTAATTTAAAAAAAGCACATGCTAGCATCCATCTGTAAAGAGAAAGGCATCCATAACTGCAAACTTATCTTCACAGATCTCTGATCTGATGCTGCAGCTAATTGCAGGGGCTTGGAGCCATCCTTGTCCATGGAATCAATCAGTCAATTCATAGTTAGTGGTGGTTCCACAAAGAGACCAGTGCGTTATTACCCTCCACGCCACCCCTCACCAAATTTCCACCTTTCACCTATCACCATTTTCATGATCCACTGTGCAAACCTGTCAGGCTGTGACTTCTGCATGGGTTAGTGATTGGATGTAGTCCCCCACCAGGGGGCGCCGCATGATGGCTGCCTCGCCTACAGCCTGTCTCTCCTTTTTGAACTATGTTTGTTATTTTTGGTAAGTTTTAAATGTTTGTGTAAATGTTCTCTGGTTTGTTTTATATGGGGGGTGGAGGAGGGGGTCGGGGGAAACTTTTTTTCAATCTCTTACCTTGCCGGAGATGTGATTGTTTTCCGGATCGTATCTCCGGTCGCTCTGCGGCCTAACATCGTGGAGCTGGAGACCTTGCCTGGGACCAACTTTGAGCCCCCGCGGGGTCGTGGACTTACTATCTGAGCGTGCGATTCCTCGCCTGGATCGACGCTCCAACTGCGGCCTGTAGACTTTATCATCAGGAGCTCACAGTCTCGGGTTGAGACCAGTCAGGATCTCCAAGCTGCACGAGGTTCGACAAGCCCCGACCCGGGGTAGATCGCCCGGCACGGGAGAGCTGAGATTTCCCCCCCGCCCCCGATGCAGGAGCTAGGTAGCCCTGATGAGGAAGGCCCGCCACCGGCTACGGGAGTCAGAGGTTAGAGGCCCTCGACCGCTGGAGGACAAAGAAGGGAGAGATTGAATTTTTTTTTGCCTTCCATCACAGTGACGAATGTGGAGGTCACTGTGGTGGATGTTCATGATAAAATATATTTTGTGCGTCCTGTTGCTTTTTATTGTTATCACTGTATGGCAAATGAAGTTCCTCGAATGTTGCAAAGCATACTTGGCTAATAAAGTATTATTGTGATTGTGATTGTGATTCCGATAACCATGAGGCAGGAGAGTTATTGGGTCATACAACATGGAAACAAGTCCTTCAGCCCTATATACCTATCAGACGATGAAAGAAAAGGTTGCTGATTAGCTTCCTATTAAATCTTTCACCTGTCACCTTAAATCTAAGTCCTCAGGTTCTTGATTTCCCAAAGCTGGGTAAAAAGATTCTGGGCATTCACCCTGTCAATTCCCCACATTATACATCTCTATACGATCATCCCTTAGCCAATTGCGCTCCATGGAATAAAGTCCTAGCCTGCCCAATCTCTTCCAATAGCTTAGCCCTCAAGTTCTGGCAACACCCTTATAAATTTTCTCTGCACTCTTTCCAACTTTCCCACATCCTTACCAGTAGTAGTCTGCCAAATATGCATGTTGATCTAATGCTCTTAAAGGAGAGCCAATTATAATCAGACTTCCCATGGTATGGATATCTGAATTATGAATTGTTTTTGTGATTTACAATTTGTTTTTTGTTTTTTTTAAAGATACAGTGCAGAAACAGGCCCTTTGGCCCACTGAGTCCACGCCGAACAACGATTCCCACACATTAACTGTCTCATACACATTAGGGCCAAATTACATTCATACCAAGCCAATTAACGCACAAACCTGTAAGTCTTTGGAGTGTGGGTGGAAACCGAAGATCTCGCAGAAAACCCATGCGGTTACGGGAGAACGTCCCATATGGACATCACTGTAGTCGGGATCGAATCTGCATCTCTGGCACTGAAAGCGCTGTAAGGAAACAACTCTACCGCTGCACCACCGTGAATGATAAATACAGCAATCATTTAGTACAAGAAAAATGCCTCACATCCAGTTTCTAGCATGGGTGTTCTGTCTTGACATGTGTAGGCTGGTGTATCATCATCCCTTGAGGAAGATAGATACAAATAGCTGGAGTAACTCAGCGGGACAGGCAGCATCTCTGGAGAGAAGGAATGGGTGATGTTTCGGATCGAGACCCTTTTTCAGACTGGTTAGGGAAAAGGGAAACGAGAGATATAGATGGTGATGTGGAGAGATAAAGAACAATGAATGAAAGATATGCAAAAAAAGTAGATGATAAAAGAAACAGGCCATTGTAAGCTGTTTGTAGGGTGAAAATGAGAAGCTAGTGCGACTTGGGTGGGGGTGGGAAAGAAAGAGAGGCAATGCCGGGGCTACCTGAAGTGAGATAAATCAATATTCATACCACTGGCTGTAAGCTGCCCACGCAAAATAGGAGATGCTGCTCCTCCAATTGAGGAAGCATCCCCTAAGGATGCTGAAGGCAAAAGCCACGCTCATCATCCATATATGATATTCCTGCAAGATTTTGGATTGTTAGGGAGACATTGAGATTGTTCTGCTTGTCAAGTCAAGTCTTCTATGTGCCTTTAGCTTAGCACCAAATCACCAGCATGCATACACACATATTATAGTTATAAATATATAACCAATAATAGCACCGTTTAATCATTCCCTCGAGCCTCTTCCAACACTCAAGAAGATTGTGGTTAAGATGATCATAGCCTTATCTTCACTGTCCAGCCAGTTCCCAATAACTCTCCATCCTGTCACAGATATTCCCTTTCTTCTTCCCACCTGCTTCCCTTGTCTGCCATTTAAATGTATCTGAATTCTAACTTTTCCTTGGTTTAAAATTTGACTTTTTTTCTCCCTCAGTTGGTGTTACCTGAGTCACTGAGTTTTCCAACATTTTCTGTTTTGATCTCATAACCATTATCTCACTGAAAGTCCACATTTCTACCTTTCTCAGCCTTAGATGTATTCTAAAACCCGTCTCCACAGTAATCTGGATTGGAATTTAAAGCTTCACAACTCTCTGAGAAAACAAATTCCTCCTCAGTTCCATCATTAGTAGGCAACCCCTTAATCTGATAGCAAGCTCCCTGTTTTTAGATTGCCCCGTGAGCAGAAACATCCTCTCAACATTTACTCTATCCAGATCTTTCTATATTTCAACATGACCAAATTATTGTACAGCAGGATTTGTGATCAACATACAAAGTATTCTCAGGGTACTACAAAGAAAACACATTCCCCGTAGGCAGAGTGTCAAGATGAAAAAAACAAAGATTTAAGGTACTTTTAAGTGGAGCCAAAACATGAGAACTATCAGTTTCACACAGTGAATATTTAAGATCTGGAATTTACTGTCTGAAATTGTTGAAGGGTAGCAGAAGAAATCATGGCTATCAAAAGAAAAATGGATAGGCACTTAAAGGAATAAAAAATGAAGGATTCAGAGAAAGAATGGACAACTAATTGGATTACTCTTGCAAAAGGCTAACACTGCTTAATGGCCTGAATGGCCTCAGTCTAAACTGTAATGGTTCTGTATTTCATGATGAATTTTCCATTGAGAAATGTCATTGTGGAATGCATTTGGATGGAGTGATTTTCTTTTATTTATATTAGATGCAGAATTGGATATTCAGATGAATAAGGCATTTTGGTATCCGCGATATTAAAATGCATTAATCATATAAATGCACAACTGTGCATACGTTCACAAAACAGAGAACTAAATTAGATTCAAATTGCCAATGCAACAGCTAAACAACTATTACACTCTGTTTCTGATCATAAGCTAGCTTTTTAATTCATATTCTGTGCTCTTTGTTTGCTTAGGTTTGGTATTTTAGATGAACTGCAGAAAGAAAACTAAATTCCCATGTATTTTAGCATGTTCAATAGCATTATCTTCCCATCCCCCTTTCCATCTCCTTCAGCCTCAGTCCCCCATTCCTCTCCTCATCCCCTCTCCCCATAAATTACGGTCACTGTTGTAATAGTGGAAACCTTACAAACAATTTTTATACAGAAAGCCTCGTTATATACAGTAGCAGTGTAATAAGGACCAAATAATTAGGTTCTTAGGTATCAAATAAGACCCATTCCTTCTCTCCAGATATGCTGCCTGTCTCACTGAGTTACTCCAGCATTTTGTGTCTATCTTCGCTTCGATTTAAACCAGCATCTGCAGTTCCTTCCTACCCCTAATAATTAGTTTTTGTACTGAAAGGCAGGAAACAAGGAGGAATTCCCTTGCTCATCTCTGAAAACATGCTAGGGGGTCTTTTGCATCCACATGAGAGAGCGGTTTCACATGTCCACAGAAATATAGCATCTTCAACTGTGCAACTATCCCCTGGCACAGCATTGAAATATCAGCCTACATTTTGATGCTCAATTTCTAGAGTGGGACTTGAAGGCAGAGCATTCTGATCCACGGTACCTACTGAGTCTAAATCTTATAAAATGAAAAGTACTGTAAATATTGGCAAGGTACCAAGAGAGTAGTTAGAATTATTTAGCTCTTGACAAATTGGCAAATGCAAAGTGAAACCTTATACCTTTTACCCACTTGCTCATTAAGTAATAACAACTAGCTGAGTCAACTGGGTAATGCATTTGGAGTTGTAGAACACTTGGCATGCTGTGCCAGATGTAGTTAACTAGGGTTGTGGAAAAGGTTCGCAAGAGTGGCTCTCGCAAACAACTGCTATGTTTGGCATGGGTTGTTTCCTGGTCATTCCTGTTGTGGACCAGTAGTTCCTAGATTCAACTGTGAGAATTCTCAGAGAAATTATGTGCCAAGGAGGGAGTCCTGCTCCAGGTTTCATCTTAAAAAGAAATACGAGATAATAAAAAGCCTATGGACGGTTCTCAACCCTCAAGCACAATACCGCAGATTTATGTTTTTGTGCGTTGTCTAAGACCATACAGTATCCCCTTGATGCTGCTGTAAGCAAGATTTTCATTGTTCCTGTACCTCAACATACTTGTGCACATGACAATAAACTCAAATTGGCTGTTTAGTTCCATTGAAGTCAATGGGAGAAGAATAAATCTGAGAACAGTGTAAAGCATCTGTTTTCCACAAATAACCAAGACCAATTTTAACCTAGGGTCGTGGGATTGATTAACCAAGTGACCAGGGCTAGCAACGTCCATGTGATCCTTGATTTCATACATTCTCCTGTATCTTCTTGAACTGCATTCCATTTTCCAGTCATTCTCTGTCAAATTTGCAGTATGAAAGCATAGTGGCTTATCATTATACTCTACTGAAACATTCTTGAACTAAAAGCATCTTCCTTCTTCCTTGGCACTCCCTGGGATCAAGGAAGACCTTCATCTATGACTTGAGGTGACTTGTGTGGCCAGTGTGGGTCATGCAGATTTAGTGGTGGTGCAGGTCGTGCTTGATGGGCAGGGCAAGTGGGCAGCTTGGGCAGTGGTGTATTTTTCCACAAGTTACATTGGATGTTCTTTGTGCTCTTGACAAATGGACCTGAGTTTCACAATGCTGATCTGTACACCCTTATTCCATGTTGAGTGGTTAAAACCAGTTTTTCTGTGAATCACTGGGGATCTTATATTTTGTTCAAGGAGGCTTTGAGAAAATCCCTAAATTGATTCCTCTGTCTACCTAGCAATTTCTTCCCTATGAAAAAGCTCTGAAGAGAGTCTGTTTTGGTTGTCTGGTGTTGAGCATATGGATGACATGGATCACCATTCAGAGCTGATTGAGTGTGATAATGGTGAGGGTGGGAATGTTGGGTAGAGAGAGAACGTTTATCCTGATTTGAAAAATTTTGTTGATCAAAACAAGTGACCTTAGGATCAGTATCACAAAATGCTGGAGTAACTCAGCGGAACAGGCAGCATCTCAGGAGAGAAGGAATGGGTGACGTTTCGGGTTGAGACCCTTCTTCAGACTGATGTCAGGGAAGGGGGCAGGACAAAGATAGGATGTAGTTGGAGACAGGAAGACAGTGAGAGAACTGGGAAGGGGGAGGGGAAAGAGAGGAACAGAGGAACTATCTGAAGTTAGAGAAATTAATGTTCATACCGCTGGGGTGTAAGCCTCCCAAGCGAAATATGAGATGCTGTTCCTCCAATTTGTGGTGGGCCTCACTATGACAATGGAGGAGGCCCATGACAGAAAGGTCAGGCTGGGTGTAGGAGGGGGAGTTGAAGTGCTGATCCACCGGGAGATCAGGTTGGTTAAGGTGGACTGAGCAAAGGTGTTGAGCAAAACGATCGCCAAGCCTGCATTTGGTCTCGCCGATGTAGAGAAGTTGACATCTGGAACAGGGTCAGCATGATTTGTTCCAACACAAAACTACAGTCGGGTGTGAACTTCAACACTTTTCCTGGTTCACAAACCTTTTTGTGCTTTGCAAAACCCAAGGTTACGTCACTGTTTTCCCTCTGTGGCTGAAGACTGCTTCATCTCACTGGGGCTCCACGTACCTGATGATCACGTGAAGCTTCTCCTTCTGGTGGGCTGGCTGTGGGGCATAGGGAGGGAGGCAATGTGCCTGAGTGACTATTGTGGGAGGACACTTGCTAAACTCAGGAGATGGAGAAAGGTCATCAATGTCCTGAACCTCCACACCAGGTCACGCCAATACTCTTGCAGAAGAGAGACCGGTCCCACCCCATTTCATGGTTGTTTAGGAGAGCAGTCTGATTACATGTGGTATCCTCCTGCTCTTCCCAGAGAGACTTCAGCAACTCTCAGTCAAAAATAACTGACTGCTCACAAGCAAAAATTCCTTGCTTTTGGAGAACCACTATGTGTTTATGGGTGGTATCATTGTGTCAATTAAGAACAACAATCTGCTCAATGAAAGACACCACACTATTCACTGGCAGTACATTGGAGTTCCTGATGCACTTCAAGCTGCTTCCATGAGTGACCAGACCTCTAGCTGGATCAGAATGAGCTTATTAAACATTAAACCTTCACATGTCCTCCTTCTGTGCCCGAGAGCATCCATCACCTGAACCAGTTAGCGGCAAATGATAGATTATTCACTAACCCACAGCAAAGAAGAGAAGATTGTAGTCTCCTGGTCCTGTACAACCTCCTGCAAGAACTTGGAAGTGGACCATCAGGAGCCTGGTCATTTGCTGTCACTGAATGCAGATATCGAGATCACAATGAAAATAGGAAAGACTAGTGAAAATACAGGCAGATTGTGGGTTGTACTTGCTCTTGAGGAGGCTAGGGCCCCTCTGCTCTTCTGCACATTAACTGGAGGATGATGTAAGGATCAGGTGTTGCAATCACAATAGCACCCTCCGTGTGGATAACCTTCCTCCTATTCATTTCTGTTTTTGTCAGAATGGAAGAAATGAAGGACATGGAGTAATTATTTAATTGTCCCGTTGGAAGTTTCAACTTTGAATTGGTGGGAGTGAAGGAAAGGGTGTTAATGGTAATGTATGAATGTGTGTGTGCATGTGCGTGTCAATATTGGCGCTTGACAGCGAGGGTCAGGGTGAAAGAGCAGTTTTTGTATAGCTATAGCTTATATAGTCTAGAGCTAGTCAGATCCCAAAATTTGGTTCAGCATCATTCCATGCTGCAATGACTGCCATTGCTGGAGGAAACGATTGTGTTGTCACCTCTTACCAAGCTCTTTGGTAGTGCCCTGTTATACCCTGACAGAGCTGTTTTGGGTTTAGTACACAGCACAGCAATGTTAGTGCATCTGAAGAAGGGTAAAATTCAATTTATTGCAGTGATTATCAGAATGTACTTAACTAGGGTCCATCTAGTGTTTAGTTAACGATTTGCATTTGACTTTTATAATGCCATTCTGATTGATTTGCAAGTACTGAAATAGTCATTCCTGGATCAGTTGCACAAAGTGAGCTTCCCAATAAATAGACAATAGACAATAGACAATAGGTGCAGGACTAGGCCATTCAGCCCTTCGAGCCAGCACCGCCATTCAATGCGATCATGGCTGATCACTCTCAATCAGTACCCCGTTCCTGCCTTCTCCCCATACCCCCTCACTCCGCTATCCTTAAGAGCTCTATCCAGCTCTCTCTTGAAAGCATTCAATGAACTGGCCTCCACTGCCTTCTGAGGCAGAGAATTCCACACCTTCACCACTCTCTGACTGAAAAAGTTCTTCCTCATCTCCGTTCTAAATGGCCTACCCCTTATTCTTAAACTGTGGCCCCTTGTTCTGGACTCCCCCAACATTGGGAACATGTTTCCTGCCTCTAATGTGTCCAATCCCCTAATTATCTTATATGTTTCAATAAGATCCCCCTCATCCTTCTAAATTCCAGCGTATATAAGCCCAATCGCTCCAGCCTTTCAACATACGACAGTCCCGCCATTCCGGGAATTAACCTAGTGAACCTACGCTGCATGCCCTCCATACACAGTACTCCAGGTGCGGTCTCAGATTCCAGATAACTCTCTAGATAACCAGTTTACAAACATTCTGTAAACATTAAGTGCTCACTAATCATTCAATGTGGTTACTAAAAAGCATTATAATGTGCATTTTTAAAATTGTATTTCACCATATTTTTCTAGGTTTTCTTGGATTGTTTCCAACAAATTTTCCTTCAATCTTCGAAACTAAGATAAAAACAGATATAAGTTTATATCAGTTTACTTTATTTTCCTTTCATTGTTGTGTTATTAAATAAACTAATTGCTCCCAAATCCCACTTCAAAAAACATGTATGCTCACTGATTTTCACAGATGTGCAACTATCATATTCCTGAATTGCATGATTTCTGTGACGTGTGACATCAATATCCTCACAAATAATCTGATAAATGCAGGTGATTACCTATTTTTTTCAATCTCTGTTCAGTAAGGCACAGATAGGTTGGAGTTTACTTTACCATTTATTCAAAGGATGTGGGCTTCAGTCGTAAGGCCAGCATTTATTGTCAATTCCCAATTGCCTTTAGAAAGTGATGTTCTGATGTCTCCTTGAATTATCTCGTGATCAAGATACTTACAAAATCACACTGACAGAGGATTTCAATATTTTGACCTAAAGGGACAATGACACATTTCCCAGATGAGATGGTATATGGTAGGAAGAGAATTTGGACTTAGTGATATCCCTGTGCCACTTTCCCAGTACAACACAAGTTTCTTCTGCCTGCACTTTCCACCATCAAGAAATATTTGCAAGAAATGTTATGGAAACAGCATCATCTCTAAATTCCTCTTCTGACACTGACTTAGATACAGATCGATCTGAACTGCAACCATTATCTTTCTACAAAGTGATGGGTCAATAGTTTATTTTCGTATAGAGATTCAGAGCAAGCACAGGCCCTTTGGCCCATTAAGACTGCACCAATGAGTGACCCCATACCCAGGCACTAACCTACACACTGAAGACAATTTACAATATTTACCAAAGCCAATTAACCTTCAAATCTATACGTCTTTGGAGTGTGGGAGGAAACCTGATGGAAAACCCATGTGCTCATGGTGAGAACGTACAATCTCTGTACAGACAGTACCCATAGTGAGGATCAAACCTGGGTCTCTGCTGCAGTAAGGCAGCAACTCTGCCGCTGCACCACTGTGCCACCCACATAAAACAATATCAAATGATTCTTACGTGATATCAATGGCCTACTAATTTACAAACATGATAATAACAAAGAATCTTGAGGTTCACCTTCTCAGGGCAGTTTGAGATAAGCAATAAATAACACTGTCCTTGATGCCACAAGTTCCCAATTAAAAAAAAATTAAAATAACATTAATCCATCTCAGGAATTGGGGAGAGATTCCATTTATTTCTCTACTTCCGGTGCTTTGCTCGAATGAAAAGTAGACCATTTTAAACAAGAATAAGAATTCTGGCCTGTATTACTCAAGCTTTATATTGTAGGCTTTAAACAGAGTGACCCAGTCGTGCAGCTGGAAGGGCAGCTGCCTTGCAGAACCAGAAATCCGGATTTCATCCTAACCACAGGTGCTGGCTGTCTGGAGTTTGTAAGTGTGACCAGGTAGGTTTCCTCCAGGTGATCCGTTTTCCTCCCACATCTGCAAAAAACATGTTGGTTGGTGGTTGATTGGCCTCTGTAAACTGCCCTTAATGTGTAAGGAGAGGATAAGAAAGTAGGATAACATAAAACCAGTGTGAACACGTGATCGATGATCAGTATAGACTCAACAGGCTGAAATACCTATTTCCATGCTGCATCTGAATGAATGAATGAATGAATGAATGAATGAATGAATACTTTGTCACATGTGACAAGTTACAGTGAAATTCTTTGTCGCATACCCAATGTTTGCAAATATTCACCACATTAGGGTGCTGACAAAGTTACAAAGTGTACACAGTATCCATGCCAGGTCCACCTTTGTTCTCCCCTTCCCCCACCCACAAGGGTGGCACGGTGGCGCAGCGGTAGAGTTGCTGCCTTACAGCGAATGCAGCGCCGGAGACTCAGGTTCGATCCTGACTACGGGTGCCGTCTGTACGGAGTTTGTACGTTCTCCCCGTGACCTGCGTGGGTTTTCTCCGAGATCTTCCGTTTCCTCCCACACTCCAAAGTCGTACAGGTATGTAGGTTAATTGACTGGGTAAATGTAAAAATTGTCCCTAGTGTGTGTAGGATAGTGTTAACGTGCGGGGATCGCTGGGCGCCGCGGACTCGGTGGGCCGAAGGGCCTGTTTCCGCGCTGTATCTCTAAATCTAAAATCTAAAATCTAAAATCCCCCCTCATGAAGGATCCCCCACGCCGGGTCCTCCATTGTCCATTGTTCTCCCCCTCCCTCATGGCAGGGGAGTTCAGTATATCTAAATTAAACTGAGAAAAACCCCAGAGAATGATGGAGATACACAGCATGTCAGTATATACACGATTCTTTGTTGTAGAACATAGAATATAGAACTCAGGAATGTGCCAAACATGATGCCTAGCTGAACTAATCTCATCTGCCTGCACGTGATCTATATCCCTCCACTTCCTGCATTTCTATCTGCCTATCCAAAAGCCTCTTAAACACCACTATCATGCCTGCATCCACCACTACCCCATGCAATGCATTTCAGGCCCTCCACCCTGCATGTAAAAAAAACTTGCTTGGCACTTTTCCATTACACATTCCCCCTCTCACATTATAGCTATGCCATCTAGTGATGAACTTTTCCACCCCGGAAAAAAGATTTTGACTGTCTACCCTATCTATGCCTCTCATCATTTTATATATTTCTATCAAGTCTCCTCTCAACCTCTGACATTCCAGAGGAAACAATGCAAGTCTATCCAACCTCCCCCTGTATCTGATCTATAATAAGTCTGATTTCTATTTGCTCTTTCTTCTGTTGAAAGGTCAGCAATCAGATTCATTAACTCAAATTCGATCACCACAGATGCTGCCTGAGCTGCTGAGTATTTCTAGCATTCTGTTTTTATTCCTGATTTTTGTTCTGCAGCTTTTTGTTTCTATATGATCTGGTCACCACAATATGTTTGTGGCAGCTTGCTGTTTCCAGAATGGCCGCAGCGCTTCCAAAATTGCAGCAGAGACTATACTTCTTATTATGTACTTGTTCCGAGTAGCATATAATTTCTTTGCCTTTTGTTAGTTTGTGCTTGCATTAGATAAGGAAAGCTCCAATGTGAGGAAATATATTACCTCACATCTTCACCAATCTACCCTTTTCAGACATATCCATGCATGAGAACATTGATAAAGGTCCTTACAAAGACAAAGGCAAACTGTTATCCTCGTCTAAATTGTCTGCCTTACAGTCTCTCCAAACTTCTAAACAAGTTACAGGAGGTTTTATGTTCTATCTCTACATGTTTCTCCCTTCTTGAAAGTTTCATCTGCAAGTGCTACTTGATCTTGGTTTGAATATGAGATTACAAGATTTTTGTTTGGGTTATTACAGGAAACAGGACAAGGACAGGTTTGAGGAATGAGGCCAGAGAGGAATGTGACTTTTATTGAATGCTGGCACAACCTAAATGTTTGCCTCATGTTCTTATATGATTAATCTGTCAGCTTTATTGATCATACTGTACCTTAACTGCCACAATGAGCAACCACTGTTTAAGTTTTGAAGCAAACGGTGTTCCAATGTCAAATATTAAAGTACTTGAGGCAGCATTTATGGAAGAAGTAGGACCCTTCTTCTGTTGCACCAGCCACGTCTTCTTTGGCCACGAATCTAAGAATCCTGCATGGTTAAACTACCGCCTCCAGAGGACAATTAGATACCTTGTCCAGTATAATCTGAAACACTGCATATTGGAAACACTCCTGCAAAATGCAGAACTGAGAGAATTCAAATAATCAGACTCAGTAATGGAGGATAAGTTCATGACCAGACATTATGAATGGAAGAGCTCCCACTGCATATCACTTCCAACAGCATAATGGTGCTCTCAGAATATTAGATTGATCAATCCTGCCAATTCATATAACCATATAACCATATAACAACTACAGCACGGAAACAGGCCCGTTCGGCCCTACCAGTCCACGCCGACCACTCTCCCTGACCTAGTCTCATCTACCTGCACTCAGACCATAACCCTCTAATCCCCTCTTATCCATATACCTATCCAATTTATTCTTAAATAATAAAATCGAGCCAGCCTCCACCACTTCCACCGGAAGCCCATTCCATACAGCCACCACCCTCTGAGTAAAGAAGTTACCCCTCATGTTACCCCTAAACTTTTGTCCCTCAATTCTGAAGCTATGTCCCCTTGTTGGAATCTTCCCCACTCTCAAAGGGAAAAGCCTACCCACGTCAACTCTATCCGTCCCTCTCAAATTTTTAAAAACCTCTATCAAGTCCCCCCTCAACCTTCTACGCTCCAAAGAATAAAGACCCAACCTGTTCAACCTCTCTCTGTAGCTTAAGTGCTGAAACCCAGGCAACATTCTAGTAAATCTCCTCTGTACCCTCTCCATTTTGTCGACATCTTTCCTATAATTTGGCGACCAGAACTGCACACCATACTCCAGATTCGGCCTCACCAATGCCCTGTACAATTTTAACATTACATCCCAACTTCTATACTCGATGCTCTGATTTATAAAGGCAAGCATACCAAATGCCTTCTTCACCACCCTATCCACATGAGATTCCACCTTCAGGGAACAATGCACAGTTATTCCCTGATCCCTCTGTTCCACTGCATTCCTCAATTCCCTACCATTTACCCTGTACGTCCTATTTTGATTTGCCTTACCAAAATGCAGCACCTCACACTTATCAGCATTAAACTCCATCTGCCATCTTTCAGCCCACCCTTCCAAAAGGCCCAAGTCTCTCTGTAGACTTTGAAACTCTACTTCATTACTAACTATACCACCTATCTTAGTATCATCTGCATATTTACTAATCCAATTTGCCACACCATCATCCAGATCATTAATGTAAATGACAAACAACAGTGGACCCAATACAGATCCCTGGGGCACTCCACTAGACACTGGCCTCCAACCTGACATACAATTGTCAACCATTACCCTCTGGTATCTCCCATTCAGCCATTGTTGAATCCATCTTGCAACTTCACTATTAATACCCAACGATTTAACCTTCTTAATCAACCTTCCATGTGGAACCTTGTCAAATGCCTTACTGAAGTCCATATAGACAACATCCACAGCCTTGCCCTTATCAATTTCCCTGGTAACCTCTTCAAAAAATTCAAGAAGATTAGTCAAACATGACCTTCCAGGCACAAATCCATGTTGACTGTTTCTAATCAGGCCTTGTTTGTCCAAATAATTATATATATTGTCCCTAAGTATCTTTTCCATTAATTTTCCCACCACAGACGTCAAACTAATAGGTCTATAATTGCTAGGTTTACTTTTAGAACCTTTTTTAAACAAAGGCACAACATGCGCAATGCGCCAATCTTCCGGCACCATCCCCGTTTCTAATGACGTTTGAAATATTTCCGTCATAGCCCCTGCTATTTCTGCACTAACTTCCCTCAATGTCCTAGGGAATCATGATAAATAGATTTTAATAATACGAGATAGACTAATGCTTTCAAAGCAAATAAACTGTGTGAATTATTCTTAATATTATGTAGCCAAAACCTGAATTAGTTTGAGTTTAGTTATTTGAATGCTCCTGAGTTTTTCACCATTCACGATCTATACAAGTTTAGCTTTTAAGTGATGATTTCTGATTTCATTAAGGCCGATGTCCCACGTATTTCAATTGCTTCTGTCTCATAATGAGGATAAGATCCATTAAGATTTTCTTATTCTTGCTGCCTGCCTTGCGGTTTTTCACTAAGGTGATAATGTATTTGACACAGCGCTATTTAAACACGTGCAATTTTAATGTTTTGCAATTGGCATTTATGTGCTGACTTGCATATGGTATCAACCACGTAAACCCAACATCCTCTCTTTCATAAATAAAGTGCTCACTGAATAAGAAATACTTTAATTTAGGTAAATATTTGACGAGGAAATAGACGATTATTATAAAACAGGGCAGTTGTGTAACGAGGGAGAAGGTAAAACCTCTCAAGGACCATAAAGGAGGGAATTTATGCTTGGAGTCAGGGGATGTAGGCAAGGTATTCAAAGGTTCAAAGGTTCAAAGGTTCAAAGGTCTGATTATTGTCATGTGTACCAATTAAGGTACAGTGAAACTCGAATTCAGTGAATACTTTGCATTTGTATTTACCACGAAGAAGGACATGGAGGACCATAAGATCAGTGTGGGGTAGTCACATACTAGGGTAATTTGAGATTAGAAAATAGATGCTTTTGTGTCTCTTGAAAGATAAATTAGATTATTCTCCAGGGCCTGATGGGATCTATCCCAGGCCATTGAAAGGGGCAAGAGATTGTAGGAGCCTTGACAAAGATCTTTGTATTTTCTCTAGCCACAGGCAGTGTCCCGGAGGACTGGAGAGTAACTAACGTTGTTTCTTTGTTTAAGAAAAATCCTATTCTTCTGGATAGGATTTGGTCAAATTTTGAAGACAATACTCTAATTAGGGACAGACAGCATGGCTTTGTCTTGGACGGGTCATATCTTCTTAACTTGATTGATTTTTTTAAGGAGGTAGTGAAAGTGATTGGTGAAGGTAGAGCAATTTGTGTTGTTTACATGGATTTTAGTAAGACATTTAATAAAGTCCCTCGTGAAAGGTTGACCTAGAAAATTAAGATGCATGGGATCAATTGTGACTTGATAGTTTGGATTCAGAACTGGCTTACCCATGGAAAAAAGAGGGTAGAAGTAATTATTCTGGCTGATGGTCTGTAACCAGTGGAGTTCCACAAGCACTTGTGCTGGGACCTCTCTTATTTGCAATATATTTAAATAACTTGGATATAAATGTAGATGGATAGGCAAGTAAGTTTTCAGACAACATCAACATTGGTGCAGTTGCAGACAGTGAGGAAGGCTGACAAATGATATAGTAGGATATAGATAAGTTACAGATATAAGAGGATAAATGGCAGGTGGAGTTTAATCCGAGCAAGTATGAGGTGTGACACGTTGGGGCTCAAATATAAGGAGGAAATATACAGATAATGGCAAGACCTTCAATGGCATTGAGGTACAGAGGGGTCTTGGAGGCTGAGGACATAGGTCTCTGAAAGTGGCAAGTAAAATTCATAAGTAGAGATATATGAAAGAGGGCTTATGTTATGCTTACCTTCATCACTTGAGGCATTGACTATTAGAGTCAGGAAGTCATGTTGCAGCTTTATAGGACTTTGGTTGGCTGCATTTGGAGTATTGAGTGCAGTTTTGGTTTCCCTATTATAGGAAAAATGTGAAGGCTTTGGTGAGGGTGCACAGAAGCTTTCCAGAATGCTCCCAAGGTTGGAGCATTTCAGCTGCAAGGAGAAGTTGAATAAACTTGGATTGTTTTCTCTGTAACATCAAAGGTTAAGGGAAAACTTGAAATATATATATATAAATTATGAGAGGCATAGATAGGATAGACAGTTAAAACCTTTCGCCCAGGGTGGAAATGTCAAAGACTAGAGGCCTTGGCTTTAAGGTCAAACTTCAAATGAGATATGCGGGGCGTTTGTTTTTACACAGAGTGGTGTCCAGGTGTGGTAATGAATGTAGTTACAATAGTGGCATTAAAGAAGCTTTTAGATGGACACATAGGATATGGAGAAAATGGAGGGATATGGATCATGTGCAGGCAGAAGAGATTAACCAGGCATTATGTTCAGCCATGTTCGTAGACATGATGGGCTGAAGGACCTGCTCCTATGTTGTGCTGTTCTATGTTCATAGAGAGCACAAACTCCACAGAAGTACATATATTTATGGCAGGCAAGTTATTGACCTTGGTTGCATTTAGCATCAGACCTTTAAATAAAATCAGATTTACAGTATTTTCACAAATAATGAGTCTTGTCATCTTTTAGCTTTGTCTAAGAGATAGGAATCCAGGCAGATTGCCAAAAGTCATGGCTCTACAAATAATGCAAGCAGTGGGAGCAAAAAAAAATTATTCAGTAAACTTGAAGAGTCAGTGATTCAGGCCACTGAACTTAAAAGTTGCTGAATCTCAAATTAATTTAGTTCAGTCCATCTCATGATAAAAGATAACTCTTTGTCAACTGTTACTGGATTGCCAGTTCAGGATGACATGAAAATGGCCATTCATATCACTAATTTTGTTTCAAAGTAATGGATCATTAAAACCAATGCCTCACTGAGCTTTTAGTGACTCATTGACAATTAAGCATTGCATTTTGATGCAGGTGAGATGGATAATCCTCGGCTTTATAGCAATTTAAAGGCAGCTTTGATCAAATTCACTGTTTTATCGTGGTGCATAAAGACAAAGGACACAGCAACATAAAATTAGGAATGAATTCAATTGAATGCAACCAAAACAATTGTCATGTGACATATTAACTTGTTACTTGTAACATCAAGTGGCAGGAATATTTTTAAAGTAGATTAATTATTCCATTCTGCCATAATTTTAGACACATATCGAAAGAGCCTCTGAGTCAGTAGATAAACAGATTGGATTCAGGCTTTTCACTCCACGAAGTCCACGCAGAACATCAAGTACCCATTTACATGCATTCTACCTTTTTTTGACACTCTTCTGACATTTTCATCAATTCCCCCAGTTTCTATCACTCACATGCACACAAAGGGAGTTTACAGTGGCCACAGAATCTGTCATACTGATATTTTGGGGATGTGGGAAGAAGCCAAAGGCCCAGTAGTAGCCCAAGTGGTTCTCTCTAACATACAAAATCCACAGAGATGGCAGCATTGGAGATTAAATCAAACTCAGTTTCCTGGTGCTACGAGGCAGTGGCTCCACTACTTGTGCCACTGTTCTGCCCCAAAACTATCCAGATCTTTGCATTGGAAACATATCCAAAATATTAAACAAAAAACAATAATTCTAGTTAGATGGCTATCAAATGAATTTTATAACACAGGTAGCAAAGTCATGAATTCCAAAGTACATTTAGTATCAGTAACGTTATCCTAGCCAGCAAAGGTAAAATTTCATGTAACTGCTTGAAGGCTAAATAAATGGCTATTCAATACCCTTGTACAGAGAAAAGAAATGATGGTAACATCTATAATATTGTACATATCTTTACATTATGCACTGGTATTAGATATTTATGTATGATGAAACATGTTTCTTTCACTGCAATAATTAATGGGCCAAAGTTAAATTGTCAATCTCTTTGGAAATCCTATTTCTGTCCATGAAATTCCCAAGGGATAAGTAATAAAGCTGAGGGAATAACCAGCAGATAGAGAGGTCCCTCTTGGCAATATAACACAGCTCTTTAGAGAAGGGTAAGGACTTTTGCAGCTTAGAACAGCTTTCTGACCGTTTACAAATCTTTATAGCTCACCATAAAAACCAAATCACCTCTTTGTTTTTATAGTGTTGAACATTTTTCTTTGTGCTCTGTCATTGAAGTTGTTGGCACAGCTAAGTTGGCTGCCAACCAGTTGTCATTATTGTCTGCATTATGTGTCGGGGGAACATTTTATCTTAACAAAGCTGGCAATAAATCACCATATAGGGACATGTTTCGCAGAATAAATATTCCACTGTTTTAATTAAGTTTGAATATTTCAATAACGAGTTTTGTTCCCAATTGTTGACTGGTTGTCTGAGCTTGATCTTCAGTGCTTTATAACCACAGCTCCCTTTGCCCACTTTTCATTCTGTTCCACGTTGCACAATCATCCTTGACATTAAAAGTGTGCCTTCATTCACTTACATCAGCGTACGTGACTGCGGTTGTATTAATACAACATTCGGTCGACACAGCTTTCGACAATCATGCTTTTGTGACCTACAGTGACAGACCCTGCTTTGGACTGACATACTGATTTATAACATTGCTTGGAATGGTTCCAAGTAAAACCTCTCTTTAGGGACATGCTGCTGCTGACAGGATTCCTCTCTGGAATATAAAATACAGCACAGTTTATCGTTCTATGCTTTGACTTTTATTTAAGTTCTTGTAATGTTTTTTACTGAAGTTCATAGCAGTTTATCTTTGTCGGTAAAGCTAATCACATCAAATAACTTTGATCTCCCTTTCATCTCTTGCCTTTGTCACTTGCTCCACCCATCTGCCAATTATGGGTATGCACCTTTCACTTGCCAGGCTTTGTTCTGTCTCCAGACCTATTTTTCAACTTTCTCCTTTCTACTGCAATCAGTCTGAAGAGGGTCCCAACGTGAAACGTCATCTCTCCATTCCTTCCATGGAAAATACCTGAATTGGTGAGTTACTCCAGCAGTTTGTGTTTCATTCAAGATTTCAGCATTGGCAGTTCCATATGTCTCCACTACTACAATATTGGCCATTGGTTTGGCACACTTCTACATAAATTCTTTGTTAGAATTGAATGTGTGAAGATGAGTCTGAATGGCCAAAAATGGGAAACAAAGGTAACTTTCCCTTCCAATTAACAAGGTTTAGATGACGGGACAAGTGGTTGGATTGTATCATTACAGGTGTCAGGGATTATGGGGAGAAGGCAGGAGAATGGGGTTAGGAGGGAAAGATAGATCAGCCACAATTGAATGGCAGAGTAGATTTGATGGGCCAAATGGCCTAATTGTGCTTCTATCACATGAACTTATTGTCATCTGATTAACAGACTCTATTCCTAGAAATGCAAATGAAGCAAAAATCCAAAAGATCTTCATACCTTTCAATTTTACCCTTAACCCTCTTCCCTGAAAAATTACATTTCAACAGTTCAACAGTTCAACAGAGCATTATTTGTCATTCGGTACCAAGGTACCGAACGAAATTACATAGCAGTCATACACAAAAAAGAACACAAGACACATAACCCCAACACAAACGTCCATCACAGTGACTCCAAACACCCCCTCACTGTGATGGAGGCAACAAAACTTCCACTCTCTTCCCCACGCCCACGGACAGACAGCTCGTCCCCGACCGACCCGCACAGTCCCCGCAAGGGGATGGAAGTCCCCGCGGCCGAGTCGCACCAGGCGCTGAAACATCCCGCGGCCGAGCCGGGCGATGTTAGGCCTCGCGGCCGAGCCGCACCGGGCGATGAAAGGCCCCGCGGCCAAGCCGCACCGGGCGATGTTAAGTCCAGCGGCCGAGCCGCACCGGGCGACGGAAGGTCCCGCGGCCAAGCCGCACCGGGCGATGTTAAGTCCAGCGGCCGAGCCACACCGGGCGATGTTAAGTCCCGCGGCCGAGCCGCACCGGGCGATGTTAAGTCCAGCGGCCGAGCCGCACCAGCGATGTTAGGCCCCGCGGCCGAGCCGTGCCGGGCGATGTTAAGTCCCGCGGCCGAGCCGCACCGGGCGATGTTAAGTCCAGCGGCCGAGCCGCACCGGGCGATGGAAGGCCCCGCGGCCGAGCCGCACCCCGCGCCGTGAGGAAGAGACCTAAAAGAGAAAGGTTTCCCCCACCCCCCCAACACCCCCCCACCCACACCACCACCCCCCACACATACACAACCAAAAAAAAAAAAACCCATCCCAACAGGCTGCGGCTCGCAAAAAAAAAAGGAAAAAAGACGAACAGACTGCTAGCGAGCCGCAGCCGGTAGGCGCCGCCACACCTAATATCTGAACTGTCATTAAAAGTTAAAGGTTCATTAATGCCTTTCAAGGAAGCAACACTGCCCTCCTTACCTGGACTGCATTCAAGAGAGAGCTGGATAGAGCTCTTAAGGATAGCGGAGTCAGGGAGTATGGGTAGAAGGCAGGAATAATAATAATAATAATATTCATTTATTGTCATTGCAACGAGTACAACGAAATTAAAAAATAGCCAATCCTGACGGTGCGTACAAACATATATGCAATAAATGCAAAAACAAATAAATACATAAATACAATTAAATACAATTATATTAAGTACAAGATTTTTTAACGGTGTTGCCTAGTGCAAAGGTAGTGTTCAGTTCTCGTATGGCCCTGGGGTAAAAACTGTTCTTAAGTCTGTTTGTTCGGGATTTGATCGACCTGAAACGTCGACCAGAGGGCAGATGAACAAACAGACGGTGGCCGGGGTGGGATGGATCTTTTATTATTTTGCCTGCTCTACTGAGGCAGCGTAGTCTGAACAGGTGCTCCAGGGAGGGCAGTGAGCAGCCGATGATCTTCTGGGCCGTCGTGATGACCCTCTGAAGGGCCTTCCTGTCCTTTTCTGAGCAGCTGGCATACCATGTGGTTATACAGTATGCCAGCACACTCTCGATGGAGCAGCGATAGAAGGACAACATGAGCTTCTCCTGCAGGTTGGTTTTCCTGAGGATCCTCAGGAAGTGGAGTCTCTGCTGTGCCTTCTTTACTGTGGTGATGGTGTTGGTAGACCAGGTAAGATCCTCTGCGATGTGCGTACCCAGGAACCTGAAAGCTGGTACCCTTTCCACACAGACCCCATTGATGTAGAGTGGGTCGTAATCTCCACTGGTTTTTCTAAAGTCAATTATAAGTTCCTTTGTTTTGGAGGAGTTCAGGACCAGATTGTTCACTGAACGGGGTACTGATTGAGAATGATCAGCCATGATCACATTGAATGGCGGTGCTGGCTCAAAGGGCTGAATGGCCTCCTCCTGCACCTATTGTCTATTGTCTATTATCTATTGACTGGCCTTTATAAGTCTCCAGCCACACTGCAATGTTGGTAACGTCGTGGTTAGCAAATTTGGACAGTAAACTAGTACGATTTAGTTTTTTATTTCAGGGCAATGAAATTAGATGCATGTACTGCATTCATTGTATGTTCAGCTACCCCATCGTCGACTGTACAAGTGATGGCGCCCACTGATTGTCGCCGGAAGCTTGCACCCTTTTCAGGACTGACAATGACAGTGATGTAACATTTGAATGGTGAACACAAAAGAAGAAGCAGAATTGTGGATATTGCTTCGAACTAAGAAACTTCAGTCTGCAAACACTGGCAGAAGGTTGGAACTCATTTCCATAAACAGTTAGATAATGCTGGGTCAATCTGTTTTGTTACAAATATTGGTCTGAAGATCAAAGCTGTTAAGACAAGAAACCTTTGGTACATGGAATTTGGCCACAGATCAGCCATGATTTCATTGAGCTATGGCACCACCAGGGTTGGCTGAATTGCCTATGCCTTTCTGTGATATATTTTCATCAGTGTATTAAACATTGCCAACACTCAGTGCTGGCAGGTTATGCTGTGTTATTCATCACTCGGGTGCTTTATTTTAGTTCTTCCTTAGGCAAGGCATAAAATAATAATATTATTCTTCAACAGAAGGATAAGCAAGATAACAAGTTGCCATTAAGAAGGAGGTTGTGCTTTAATTTCCAGGGTATTAATCAAATCAAACAACATCCTTTACCACTGTGATGAAGCAAGCTAGCACTGAAAAACAACGAGAAAAATATAGGAAGAAGGGAAATAAGGCAGGTAAACTTTTATGTTGCTTTTGTTCAGGATTTTTTAAAGTTTTGTTTGCTTTTTACATTACTAAAAAGAAAAACAATTCCAGATCATTCTTTATCCATGCTATAACATTAAATGATTGTTTAACATCATACTAAATGAATGGAAAAATAAAAGAACTACTCATTTATTCAATTATTTAGAAACATAGAAAATAGGTGCAGGAAGAGGCCATTTGGCCCTTCGAGCCAGCACCGCCATTCATTGTGATCATGGCTGATTATCCATAATCAATAACCTGTACCTGCCTTCTTCCCATATCATATAACATATAACATATAACAACTACAGCATGGAAACAGGCCTGTCCAGCCCTACCAGTCCACGCCGACCATTCTCCCTGACCTAGTCTCATCTACCTGCACTCAGACCATAACCCTCTAATCCCCTCCTATCCATATACCTATCCAATTTACTCTTAAATAATAAAATCGAGCCAGCCTCCACCACTTCCACCGGAAGCCCATTCCATACAGCCACCACCCTCTGAGTAAAGAAGTTCCCCCTCATGTTACCCCTAAACCTTTGTCCCTCAATTCTGAAGCTATGTCCCCTTGTTGGAATCTTCCCCACTCTCAAAGGGAAAAGCCTACCCACGTCAACTCTGTCCGTCCCTCTCAAAATTTAAAAAACCTCTATCAAGTCCCCCCTCAACCTTCTACGCTCCAAAGAATAAAGACCCAACCTGTTCAACCTCTCTCTGTAGCTTAAGTGCTGAAACCCAGGCAACATTCTAGTAAATCTCCTCTGTACCCTCTCCATTTTGTCAACATCTTTCCTATAATTTGGCGACCAGAACTGCACACCATACTCCAGATTCGGCCTCACCAATGCCCTGTACAATTTTAACATTACATCCCAACTTCTATACTCGATGCTCTGATTTATAAAGGCAAGCATATATCCTTTGATTCCGCTAGCTCCCAGAGCTCTATCTAACTCTCTTTTAAATTCATCCAGTGAATCGGCCTCCACTGCCTTCTGGGACAGAGAATTCCACAAATTCACAACTCTCTTGGTGAAAAGGTTTTTTCTCACCTCAGATTTAAATGGTCTCCCCTTTATTCTAAGACTGTGGCCCCTGGTTCTGGACTTCCCCCACATTGGGAACATTTTTCCTGCATCTAGCTTGTCCAGTCCTTTTATAATTTTATACGTTTCTAAAAGATCCCCTCTCATCCTTCTAAATTCCAGTGAATACAAGCCAAGTCTTTCCAATCTTTCCTCATTTGACAGTCCCGCCATCCCGGGGATTAACCTCGTGAAGCTATGCTACACTGCCTCAATAGCAAGGATGTCCTTCCTCAAATTAGGACCAAAACTGCATGCAATACTCCAGATGTGGTCTCACCAGTGCCCTATACAACTGCAGAAGGACCTCTTTACTCCTTTTCTCGAATCCTCTCGTTATGAAGGCCAACATGCCATTAACTTTCTTCACTGCCTGCTGTACCTGCATGTTTACTTTCAGTGACTGGTGTACAAGGACACCCAGGTCGCGTTGCACTTCCCTTTTACCTAATCTGACACCATTGAGATCATAATCTGCCTCCTTGTTTTTGCCGCCAAAGTGGATAACCTCACATTTATCTACATTATACTGCATCTGCCATGCATCTGCCCACTCACTCAACCTGTCCAAGTCACCCTGCAACCTCCTAACATTCTCTTCGCAGTTCACGCTGCCACCCAGCTTTGTGTCATCTGCAAATTTGCTAGTATTACTTTTAATTCCATCATCCAAATCATTAATATATATTGTAAATAGTTGCGGCCCCAGCACCAAGCCTTGCAGCACTCCACTCTCCACTGCCTGCCATTCTGAAAAGGACCCATTTATTCCTACTCTTTGCTTTCTGTCTGCCAACCAATTCTCTATCCATACCCTACCCCCAAACCATGTGCTCTAATTTTGCCCACTAATCTCCTGTGTTGGACCTTATCAAAGGCTTTCTGAAAGTCCAGATACACTACATCTACTGGATCTCCTTCATCCATTTTACTTGTCACATCCTCAAAAAATTCCATAAGATTAGTCAAGCAGGATTTCCCCTTCATAAATCCATGCTGACTTGGACCAATCCTTTTACTGCTTTCCAAATGCGCCATTATTACTTCTTTTAATAATTGACTCCACCATCTTCCCCACCACCGATGTCAGGCTAACTGGTCTATAATTCCCTGTTTTCTCTCTCGCTCCTTTCTTGAAAAGTGGGATAACATTACCTACCCTCCAATCAACCGGAACTGATCCTGAATCTATAGAACATTGGAAAATAATTACCAACGCGTCCACGATTTCTAGAATCACCTCCTTGAGTACCCTGGGATGCAGACCGTCAGGCCCTAGGAATTGATCAGCCTTCAGTCCCATCAGTCTACCCAATCCTATTTCTCGCATAATGCAAATTTCTTTCAGTTCCCCTGTCTCCCTAGATCCTCTGTCCTCTAGTACATTTGGGAGATTGGTTTTGTCTTCACCAAAGGAAGACACAAAGTACCTGTTCAACTGCCATTTCCTTGTTCCCCATAATAATTTCACCTGTTTCTGGCTTCAAGGGACCCACATTTGTCTTTACTAATCTTTTTCTCTTAACTTACCAAAAGAAGCTTTTACTATCCTCCTTTACATTCTTACCCAAATTTTAATTGGAATTATTAATTACTTTAGTATGTGTGGCAATAAGGGTTAATAAAAGATGTGATGACTGAAAGCTTAAGACTGATTGTACATTCAGAAAAGAACATGTCATTATATCAGGATGACTGAGCTCAGTCACAAACACGTTTTCAGATAATGTATTCTCATATTATCGAGTCACTTATTATCCAGGTCTTGCATACCGCAGCTTCCTTCAATATAGTAATAATTGAAAAATATTGTATTTCCATGGTCAGAGGGCTTGAAATATTAGTGTTTGCAGTAAGGCTGCCAATCCTACCAATACAAGTGCTATTTATGGCTGTGTAGTGTTGACTATATTCCCTCTGCTTGTGCAATGTTTTGAACTTGGCAAATTTGCCATTTCAAAATGTTACACTTGACTTAAAGTGAGCTTCAATTGAGCAGCAAATGTCAAGTTGCCAAATGCTATTCTACCTTTTGAGTAACTCATTTTCATACTTACCACATATTGCCTCTTCCACATTGTTTTAATTATAGGTGACAAAAACATTTACTTCAGTAAAAAATGAGAAAATAAAATCTCATGGAAACCATGTCAAGCACTTAAACATATTTTAGTGTTTGATCCTGCAGAATGAATGAACACAAATGTTGTAGTTATATGTTACAAGCCATTTCATGTAATTGATTTAAGTCCAGGTGTATGAAACAATTATTGTGTATATGCCATTAACTGTACATTAAGCACTGAACTGATGAAGTTTCCAATGTCTGTGCTTTTTGACAGAGGTCAATTATGAGATAAGGGTCATTAACCTGAAGTGTTATCTGTTCATCACTACACAGATGAGAGCTGACCTGTTGAGTATTTTCAGCATTGTCTGTTTATATTTCAGATTACTGGAGGGAATGAATTTTGAGTATTTTATGGAAGGATTAGAGGACTATTGAGCTAGAAGAGGGCTATTGGGTTACTTTCTGGAACTTATCACTAAGGTTTTAAAGGAGGCAAAATCCATCAGTGCTTTTAAAAAGTATCTAGACATACACTTCATCAGCTTTGCTCTATGTTTGCTATTGGCAGAGGGCAGGGAAGAGAACTAGGTATGATAATGCTTTCTCAGCTGTCTAGACATGTGGCCAAACAGCCTCTTTCTATGCCACGGGTGTGTGGTTCTGATTTTGATGCATGTAAAGCATTTTATAGTGCCTTTCATAACTACACATCCAAAGTGCTTGGAAAGCAGCTAAGTAGGTCTGAGTGCAGTCCTTGCACCTCTGCAGGCAATTTTGGAATATATCAGGTTGGCAGTGCTCTCTTTACATTGAGATAGTAAACGGAAACCGCGACTCCTTTATTGGGTGAACTGAGAAATCTTGAAAGTGGCAAGGCAGGTTGAGAATGTGATTAAAAGCATAGGGCCTCTGGGTGTGACAGATTGAGACACAGAGTTCAACAGCAAAGAACCAGTGGTGAACCTTTACAAAACAATGATTCTTTGCCGACAGCACTATTTATCCAGTTCTGGGCCCAACATTTTAGGAAAGAGATAAAGGCTTTTGAGAGGGTGCCGAGGACATTTACTGAAATGATTCCAAGAGCCTTTTGTTAAGTGGATGGATTATAGAAACTGGGGTTATTCCCCATGGGACAGAAGAGTTTCCAAGGGGATCTTCTGGAGGCACCTAAAATCTTGAAGACCTAGACAGAATAGATACAGAGTAACTGTTCAAGTCGAAGGGGAAGTTAAGATCTACAAGCCAAAAAGTTACGTCAATTGACAAAAGACCCAAACTCACAGGTTTTTCTTTTACAGAGTGAGGGAAAATGGTCTGGAATGCACTGCATTCAGTGCCAGATTCAGAAGCAGCATTTGAAAGGGGGCTGGATAAGTACCCAAAAGGAAAGAATTTGCAGGACTGGGGTGAGAGGGTGTGGGGCCAGCTATTGCCTTCACATTAAGCTGGCATAGGGTCAACAGGACAAAGTGATTCCATCCATGCTATAAACATTCTGCGATTCTGTGACTTGAATAAAGAACACGTGCAAATTCCCGGTTATAGGGACATTCATTCTTTAGCAAATATCTAAAAACAAGTTATCACCGTTTGTCGGAATCTGAGTTTGCAATTTCCTTTCAACCCTATTGGCTGAAATTAGAACATACTGACAAGCATAGGAACACGTGTGGATATGTTTTTGTTATTCAGCTTCCACTTGGCACTAATAACCAGCAACTTAAACAAAAAGTCAAGGATTGATTCTGCTTAAAGGAACAGCAGAGCCTCTCCTGATTTCACAGTCCATGGAATAGATGTTTCATTCCTGCCATCTGCTGCTCCAATCCCCCCTAGCATTCCAGGGCCCCATTACTGAGGCAAGAGTTCCAATATAACAAGTGTGTGGAGGTCCAACACCCATGGCGGCTCAGGAAATAAACTAAGTCCAAATTCCACCTGATTGGGGCACTCTACATGTGTGGCAGCCACAGAATGCCTATACATCAGCCTGCGGTAATTTTCCATCAGAAACTACATTCATTACTTTAATCCACAAGCTAAAAGAACTAGTTGTGTTTTCTATTGCTGCCGGCATTAATAATAATGCAGGGTTGTATTTGTCTACCGCCCTATCTCCATTAGGAAGATGTACAAAATAGTCCACATCGCCAAAAATAGTTCCACCTTAACTTGGAGGAAACTTTTATTTATAAGTTTTAGCTGAATATCAGAGGAAGAAGTTGAAATGCTAATCCTCCGCAGAAAAGGATTTTCCATTTATATGGGACTTTCCAAAAGGCATCACAAATAAATAATTATCTTTGAAATATAGTCATTATTATGCCAGCAAACACCAATCAGGCTGCATGCAGTAAGGTCCCACTAGCAGAAATTAACGTTTGTGTTTTTGGTGATGGAACTGAGGGAAGAATGACTGTCAGATCATCAGGATAATGTCTTGCTCTATAAGAAGTGCCAGAGGTCCTTTATACCCAGCTGAATAGACAGATGGGACTTTGGCTTAATATTTTCTCTACACACAGATCCCCTCATGGTACAATAATCCTGTAATGAAGCAACAACCTAGCTTAGACGTTTTTGCTACAGAGTGGGATTTAGACCCAAACCTTCACACTTGGAGGCAAGGCACACTATCAGTGTACTAAGATGACAATTGTACAACATCCAGACCCCAATTGTTTTCATAATGCATCTGCATTATAAAGCTGCAAATAACAGACAAACTTGTTAATTATGTTTTACAAATAACTTAACAGGCTAGCATTTTAATTTTATTTCACAAATAATGTAACAATTGGAATGGATAATTGGACCAGTTACCATTGCAGGTATAAGCAGTGATGGGAAATTGTAGTCACCTGAAACTGGTGCCATTGTGTCCACATTAAAATAGTGATTGCAAAATTAAGCAAGAGTTGAACGATGACCACATAGATTGCCTGTTCATGCAGCAATGGTGGCATGAAATCTGCCAGCTCGCAGACTAACTCAGTGAGCCTTTGGTGTTGCAGAGATTCCCCAGGGAGCAAATTGAAATAGTCAATAGTGGGTTGAGGTTTTTCTGGGAGCTTGTCATTAGAGAACCAGGAAGAAAGTTGTACAATTTGTCCAATTTTAACAAGAGAGACTGCAGGATATATTTCAGACACTGAGTCAAAAGTTGAATCTGTATGAATTAAGTGCAAAATAAGTTATAATAAAATGTGTACAGAAAGATAAACTATAAATGTTTGTCTTTGGGTTGACGGTGTGGCTCCTCTTTTATTAGACTCATTCATCTTTTTCTCAGAATTTCTGTGTCTATTGAGAGTAATTCATGATGACAAATGCATTAAAATGGGATTGCATTCAAATTAGCTACAGAAAAACTGAACTTAAATTATTTTCTCAGCAAAGTGCCTGAGCTCTTTAAGAACATTTCTTCTACATGGGTAAAGATAATCCAATTAGCTACTATCTCTTGATACTTCCTCCGCTATTGCTCTGAATCATCACTGCAACCATATCAATGCAGGTTCTGGCAGCCAGTAGGTGTTTTGAGGAGGATCTGACATTACAGTTAACACTTCGTATGCTGCTGTTGAAAGGTGTTATATTTATTCGGCATATACTTAGAAGGTTCTGTGAGGAACTTTGTCAGTGTTTCCATTACCTGACTTCACCGTAGATTTTTCCAGTGACCTTACAATGACGATAAGAATGTGGTCCAATCTAGATTGGAATTAGTTATCACAGTTCCTCTTCCACTGATGGTGAGGGAAAGATTTAATTGGAACATGAGGGGTAACTTCTTCACACAGAGGTTTGTGTGTGTGTGGAATGAGCTGCTGGAGGAGGTAGTTGAGGCAGGTCGTATTGCAACATTTAAGAAACATTTGGACAGGTGCATGGATAGCACAGGTTTAGAGGGACATGGGCCAAATGCAGGCAGATGGGATTTGTGTAGATGGGACATGTTGGTCGGTGTGGGCGTTGATCCAAAAGGTCTGTTTCCACACTGAATGACTAGATGACTCTATGATTGTACCCAAACATCATACCCAAAAAATCATTGCTTAAGCTTTGCAAACATTGCCACAGAAGGCACCGTTCTCTTAAGAGAAAATGGTAAGTGTGCCTCTATAATTTATTTCCACAAGTTGAATGTCATTTTCATATGATTATCCATCAAAATGCAGACATGGGCAACTGCCTGTTCTCCTGAATAAGTTCATTTGATAACTTTCAATCAAAAAACGGGACCGGGTGGGAAGAAGTGTAGTCCAGATAGCTGTGCGAGTCGGTGGGCTTGTAATAAATGTCCGTCACTAGTTTTTCTCCTGTGATGGAGATGGTGAGGTCCAGAAATGGGAGGGAGATGTCAGAGATAGTCCAGGTATATTTAAGGGCAGGATGGAAATTGGAGGTGAAGTGTATAAAGTCAGTGAGTTCTGCATGAGGTAGCACCAATGCAGTCGTCGATGTAGCGGAGGTAGAGTTCGGGGATGGGGCCAGTGTACGTCTGGAACAGGGATTGTTCGACGTACCCAACAAAGAGGCAGGCGTAGCTAGGGCCCATGCGAGTGCCCATAGCTACGCCTCTGGTTTGGAGGAAGTGGGAGGAGTCAAAGGAGAAGTTGTTGAGGGTAAGAACCAGCTCTGCTAGGCGGAGGAGAGCGTTGGTCGATGGGGATTGGCTGGTTCTACGGTCGAGGAAGAAACGGAGGGCTTCGAGACCATCCTTGTGGGGGATGGAAGTGTAGAGTGACTGGACATCCATGGTGAAAATGAGGGAGTGGGGGCCTGGGAACCGGAAGTTATCCAGGAGATGGAGAGCGTGTGAGGTGTCTTGGACATAGGTGGGGAGGGATTTGACCAGGGGGGATAGGATGGAGTCGAGGTAGGTAGAGATAAGTTCGGTGGGGCATGAGCAGGCAGAGACAATTGGTCTGCCGGGACAATTGTGTTTGTGGATTTTGGGTAGGAGGTAGAATCGGGCCGTGCGGGGCTGGGGAACTATGAGATTGGAGGCACTGAGGGGTAGTTCGCCGGAGTTGGTGAGGTCGGTGATGGTGCTGGTGATGAAGGTCTGGTGTTTATCGGTGGGGTCATGGTCCAGGGATAGGTAGGAAGAGGTGTCTGATAGTTGTCGTCTGGCCTCGGTGCGGTAGAGGTCAGCACGCCAGACTACCACAGCCCCTCCCTTGTCAGCGGGTTTAATTATTAAGTCCGGGTTGTTGCGGAGTGAGTTGAGGGCTGCACGTTCAGGAGGGGAGAGGTTGGAGTTAGTCAGGGGAGTGGAAAATTTGAGGCGGCCGATGTCACGCCGGCAGTTTGAAATAAAAAGTTCTAGTGGGGGTAGTTGGCCATACTGGGGGGTAAAAGTGGAGGGGGTCCGTTGGAGACGGGAGAAGGGGTCATCAGTGGTGGGTCGGGACTCCTTGCCATGGAAAAAGGCTCGGAGGCGGAGGCGGCGGAAGAAGAGCTCCACGTCATGGCGGACACGGAACTCGTTGAATTCTCTCTGACTATTAATATTCATCTGTTGCATCATCTCAAATACATTGTGCCAGAGGAAATAACATAATTCACATGTGACTATTATTGTGGCAATGTTCAAAGCAATATTCTGCAACATTTTGGTACGTCCAAATCATTGCCTCTCACATTCCAGAACAAATCTTTGCTCTGATGTTTTTTGTTCACAATGCTAACTGTTTAAAAGAAACAGAACATTTTAAGCTATGGTTAGTACACTGAGTCAGAATGTATCATTATTTAAAGAAAGCACGCGTTCAATGCTGACCTACGAGAAGAATTTGCACTTATCTTTGTTGTTATCTAACAGAGAAAAACCTGCTCCACCCATCCCTTCAAAGCACTTATTCACAAAATGCTGGAGTAACTCAGCAGGTCAGGCAGCATCTCGGGAGAGAAGGAATGGGTGACGTTTCGGGTCTGAAGAAGCACTGTGTGTTGATCCAGGCTTTTGTGACAAGCTGCCAAATATTGTTTGTGGGAATGGGTGAACAAGTTTCAACCATTATATTGTTAAGAATATGTTGATAGCCAGCAAAGCCATGATCCTAGTGTTCTTAGATGTCAAAGCTGTTAACTCATTGAAAGCTCAAAATACTCTGAAAATACTAACGCTTACCTTTACAGCTGTTTCTCTATTTCAGTGAATGGAGCATTGCCCTATAAATGGTGGAACATTTCTGGAAACTTGTGCTTCATCTCCAGACTTCATCAACTAAAAATGCCATTGAACAACATTTTGAAACTTCTCTGTTCTTAAAGTAACCCCAAAGATGTGGACATAACATGGCGAAAACAATTAGAAATTCTACCATTTGGATTACTCTATCTAAGAGCCAGCACAACCATGGTGGGCCATGATACAACCTGCTATACTGAATCAGTTTATGATTCAATATAGCATCAGCAGAATTGCAAAATCTTTTAATTATATGTTTCAAAGTTAGCTTAATATAAAAACCAAAAGCAATTTGTTCAAAGATAAACAGTGGCATGGATGAAAAGGATATTAATAGACTTTACTTTTAGACTTTAGAAATACAGCAAGGAAACAGCTCCTTCAGCCCACTGAGTCCGTGCCGACCAGTGATCCCCATACACTAGCACTATGCTACAAACTATGGACAATTTACAATTTTTACTGAAGCCAATTAACCTACAAACCTGTCTGCCTTTGCAATGTGGTAGGAAACCAGTGCACCTGAAGAAAACCCACGCGGTCACAGGGAGAACGTACAAACTCTGTACAGACACCACCCAAAGTCAGGTTCAAACCCGGGACTCTGGCACTGTAAGGCAGCAACTCTATTGTTGCACCACTGTGCCATTGATAGTTTAACAAAAAAGGATGAAGAGGCATGGATATTGCTCTATTGCTTGGGCTACAACAGAGAATTGGTGGTGACACCCTGGAAGTCAGTGCTAGATCTATTTTTGTTCATGATATATGCAGAGCTTCAGCAGAGCTGATACAAGATATAATATTGGAATTTGAGAATGAGATAAAGTGAAGAATTAGCAAACGGAAGTCAAAGTTCCAACGTACCACAAAGGCCTAAATATTCTGAATACTGCAAATCTGAAATCAAAATAGAAAAAGTCGATAACATTCAGCATGTCAGGAACGGTAGAGAGAGAGAAACAGAGTTAATATTTCAGCTTCATTTCTTTCATATGTTGTCTAAACCTTGGAATGGGACCAGCAATTAAGGCACTTCTAGAAGCATACTATAGTTCTATTAATGGACCAGGTCTTTGACTCAAACACTTAAAAGGTGCTTCTTCCTGAAACTGAGTACACTGACAGCCAATTTGGGTGTAACAACAAGATGATGAAGTCTGTGTAACATATCATCAATCTAACAACATTGTTCATTCATATCTCAGACCCACAGTGTGAAAAGATGTCATTAATTAACTAACGTGCTGAGCCACAACACATTTATAAAGTGTTAGTTACCAGTGTTTTAAGTAGTTGTGATTGATGTGTTAAGAATTCACCTTGGAAACTCTGATCCTGGGTATGTTTGTCACACACTACAGCACTGCACAGATCATTTTGTCTGCCTTTACATTGATCACTTCCTCCTCCTGTTGCATAACAGATCAATTGCTGTACAAATTCAGGAGATGACCTAGATTGGCAATTAGTAGCTTGTGGACGCCAGCAAAAAGATGTTTTCAACTTCATCTAATCAAATGATTAGATCACAACAACTAGAGCACCTGAATCTGACTTACATTTGAAAACCTACTCTTTTTTGTACAATTAAATAGTTGGCAGAAATACACCGAGCATAGAAAGGTGTTTCAAAAATAGCAATTACTTAGATGAGGCCCATCACATTCCCTCTATGTTCATTGTTTTTGGTGAACCTTACATATACTCACAATTATTCCATGGGTCAAAATTCTGACAATTCAATGAAACTGGATTTCTGGTGACCAGCCTAGTCACCCTGCCTGAGCCATTGTCTCAATGTCCATCTGGTGAACAAGTCACTCTTCCAGACTGCAGTACAGGAAACCCTCATTATAAAGGACAATATGGGGAGGAACGGTGTCCATTATTGCCCATTGTCAGCTGTAACTGAGTAAGGAGGTAAATATTAACTAGTATTATTAAATATAATAGTAAATATTAACCCAAAGCCAAGTGGGAATAAGCGTGGTGCTGGGGGTGAAAGAAGGGGGAATTCACAGGACAGGGAGCGAGAGAGCCCCCAGCCCCACCACCAGTGCACCAGGGACGGGCCCGGTACTCACACCACCCTCTTGCTACTCGCTCTCACCTCTCCTGTAACATCACGTGGCACCAGCACATTAGGTAACCTGGCGGAAATGGGGGGGGGATCAGTGTAACGGGAGCCTCATGCAATTACCAAGCAACTGAGCCATCCATTGCAAGGGCGATGCAGGTGCAGTGGCGCGCCTGGCGTCTGCATCCAACACCCAGGGATATTGCAAACCCATGCCCAATGCTACACTTTTGCAGAGTGATTTACTGCTCGCTCCCTCCCTACCGCTGCCTTTCCGCTGCCCATTGCTGCGATTTCTGTCGCTCGCCCACTACCTCTACGAACGGATGCCATGGTCCACTCTAACCAAAATGCTTTATAAAGAGGTCCATAATAACAAGTGAATGAGAATGGACTCTATCTTCATGGTGAGAATTTTGCTGCAAACAATTGTAATTCCGTTTTTCCTTCAAACCTATTACCTTGCCAATGTCACCCATCACATCAATCGGCTCTTTTCCTTCTCGAGGCTGCCTTTGATGTTTGATACAATTTTTTAAGTTACAAAGTCAGAACGTTAAAATTGCAATCCAAGTGGATAAATACAACTCCCAATTGCTACAAGTTACACTTTACTTCAACTAAATTTCAATAGGTTTCAATTTCAATCTTCCAAAACAGTTTCAATTGAAATACATATTTAAAATGGGGTACATTTTAAGTGGAAATTTCAGACTTAAAAACAAAATTCCATCACCTCAGTTCAAATGTAGCTTGTCCCCATTGTTGACATAATTGACAAAAAATATCAATGGTCCACAAAAGTTCCACAAATAAACCTTTTAACTATCTTTCTTGAGACATTTAGCTCACTTTATCTTTTGACTGCTTCCTCTGAGGACAGAACTTAGATATTAGGTGACACTTTCCCTTTCTTTTTCCATTCTGACAGTTTGTACATTTTACAGAGTCTTGTTCTTCAGTTATCGCAGGATGCTACATTTCCGATCATTTTCTGGGGAATGTTGGAGTGGATATTTACAGTTCCCTAAAGAGGCAGGATATATGAATTTGGCAGTACGGAAAGCCTGCAGGATATTTTTCCTTATGGCATAGTATCTGGTCAAGAAGTTTATGTTAGAAATCTATAAAACACAAGCTAAAGTTGGAGTATAATTCTGGTCAACAACCTACAGTGTGGAGATGAATGCACAAGAGAGTGTGGAGAGATTTATCAGGAGGTCACTAGGACTGGAGAATTATACAGATGAGGAGAGATTAACAAATCGAGGATAGACACAAAATGCTGGAGTAACTCAGCGGGGCAGGCAGCATCTCTGGAGAGAAGGATTGGGTGATGTTTCGGGTCGAGACCCTTCTTCGAGGATTGTGTCCTTTGGAACAGACAAAAACTGAGAGGACAACCCAGATTAAGTGGACATTTAATTGCTTATAAAATTACAAGAATCATTGTAAGAGAAAACAAGAAAGGCTTCTTTCTATTGGCAGACAGTTTGAAAACTGGGTTTATTTGCAGATGAATTGGTGGTTGCAGGCTGAAACTTTTGCTACAATCAAAATGTGAAACTTAATTGATAAAGCTTGTTCATTAATTAACTGCTATCACATTTAAAAATACAATTAAAGGTTTAGGAGATGTGCTGCTTTAAAATGCAACGAATGAGCACTTGAAGAGCTATAATCTATGAGGTTATTGGATGGGCACTCAGAAATAGGAATAAGCTAAAGAGTATTATTTTTGGATGGCATGGATAAAAAGGACAGAATAACCTACTCTCATGTCTTAAATGGCTATGATTCTCTGACTTAATGTTCCATGGAACCTAATTCCAGGACTGAGAATCACATTCAACCATATTCTTTTCTCATCATTAGCTACTGATAGAATATTTTCCCTGAATATTTTTTCAAAACTATTTCTCAAAGGTTTGAGAGCAGTAACTAGTGGTAACTTGAACAATACAGATGAACAATGATTTATTCACACTCCCCAGTCAAAAATAAAGGAATTACAAACCTACTTTAAATTATCAGGATTTTTTAAATGAAGCAAAATCCTTTGCCCATTGTCTTGGGGAGAGAGTAATGAGTTTCTTCCCAATTTTTTAATAAAAATAAACAGTCAAAAGGTTTTAAATTAAGCTACATATATTACCCTGAAGTTTAAAAGTAAAATGTAAAAACTAGAAACTGCAGATGCTTGTTTACAAAAATAGGCATAAAGGATGGAGGTGAGGGAGGAGGTATAGGGACATCGAAAAATAACAATTTAATTCTTAGCAAATAGCAAATTGCTGGGGGAACTCTATGGATTAAGCAGCATTTGGGACCCTTCATCAGATTGATGGACAGACAAAATTTTGGGTTAGGAATTTTCAAACAAGCACATTTCTCAGAAACTCAATGGCAATTAAAACAGCAAGGAAACAGATCCTTCGGCCCAAGTAGCTCATGCCGACCAACATGCCCCATCTATTCTAGTACCATCTGCCTGCGTTTGGCCCATATCCCTCTAAACGTATCCAATCCATGTACTAGTCCAAATGTTTCTTAAACGCTGTGATAATACTTGCCATAACTATCTTCTCCAGTAACTCATTCCATATACCTACAACCTTTTGTGTAAAAAGTTGCCCCTCAGGTTACTTTTAAATCTTTCCCCCCTCACTTTAAACTAATGTCCTCTGGTTCTTGATCCCCTACTTGAGGCAAAAGACTCTACCCTACTTTTATCCTATCTATTCCTCTCTTGATCTTATACACCTCTGTAAGATCATCCCTCATCCTCCTGCACTACAAAAAATAAAGTCCTAGCCTGCTAAAACTCTCCCTATAGCTCAGGCCCTCGAGTCCTGGCAACATGGTCATACACCATGTTTGTACCTTTCCAGCTTAACAACTTTTCTATAAATGTGGCTTCACCGATGTCTTGTGCAACTATAACATAACATTCTAACTTCTAGACTCAGCACCATGACTGATGAAGACAACTGTAGCATGACCTCCCAATTTCTATACGCATTAATCTGACTGATGAAGGCCAATGTGTCAGAAGCCTTTTTGACCACCCTATCTACTTGTGACGCCACTTTCAAGGAACTATGTGCATGCACTCCTAGATCCCAAAGATAGATACAAAAACCTGGAGTAACTCAGTGGGTTAGGCAGCATCTCTGGAGAAAAGGAATAGGTAACGTTTCGTGTCGAGACCCTTCTTCAGATCACTCTGCTCTACATCACTCCCAAGAGCCCTGCCATTCACTGTGTTGGACTTCCCAAACTGCAACCTCGCACATATCTATATTAAACTCCATTAACCAGTGAAATGTATCTGAAACTACACAAAAAAAATCTGAAACACAATGTTCACTAAATACAAAGAAAATATTTAATGCTCATTTTACTGGGCAAATCACATCAAAAGAGAGATCACAGTTGAAAGGAAACCTCACGACACATAGACATAACAGTTATCCAAGAGTATACTTAAGATATCTTTAAAAAATATGTTGCATTGTATCTGTCTCTCCTTATCTTTGCAGCTTCTCTTCTGCATGGTTCACCTCAGCAGAGACATTACATTATATGAAGCTCTCGTAGGCAGTAATTACAGTTCATTGCTTGTTTTTGTAAAACGGTAAGTGTAAAATTACTGTGAAATAGAAAAGGTCAAATCATCTCTATCCATGGAATCTACATCGTACTTGCTTGCTTTATCATTGTGGGCAAAGCCTAACATCCTACTGAAAGCAATACATCTCCTCAAGTTTTAATTGGAATTTTAAATGCAGTTGCAGGGCTCATTTGTGGACTGGCTTTATTAATTAAAATTCAAGATCTAATTTAAATTTAAATGTTAATAATTTAGCTTTTGTGCAAGAGTAACTACATCCTGTCACTCATCAGTAATCAGTAATTTATTTCTCATTAGGTGGATTGCGTTTTGTTAAGAGTGTTTACCTAACAGTTTCCTTTCAGTGAGGCCTGTACTATTACAACATTTTTAAATACATTTTTATCGGGCGTTAAGATGCAGTGCAAGTTTATGGTGCATATTACATTCCTAAGAATTTACTTAGCTATCAGAGTCATTACTATGGAGGTAAATTAAGGGTAATATTTTTCCATGATTACAATCTGAATGAATTTTACAAAAACAACTGCTTAGAGATGCAAATGATTATCATAATCATCTTTTTAGAATGTATAATAATAATGGTTAAGGAGTCACCCTTGCTAAGTAGGAAAGTAATTATAGGACAATAACCATCAAAATAAACATCTCAAAATTTAACCAAACCATTCCCAAATGGGAAATGGCAATACTAAATCATTTCATTATACAATAAATACCACCAATGCATATTTAGATAAAATTAAATGAGTTAATGATGTTTGATTTTTTACCGGTGAATTGAAAGCAAATTGTCCCAGTTAATTTTGACCGTGTCAAATTCTGTATGAGTATTCATGCATAACATATATTTGGAGAGGCACAAATTGCTGGATTAACTCAGTGGGACAGGCAGCATCTTTGGAGCGAAGGGATCGGTGATGTTTCATGTCAAGACCCTTCTTCACTCGAGATGCTGCCTGTCCCACAGAGTTACTCCAGCATTTTGTGTCTATCTTTGAATATTATTTTGCATTTCTGCAATGGGACAATTTTAGATATGAAATTTATGGGGACTCTCTGAAGTTCCTAAATTTCCTCTCCAAAGTTTCACATGCTCTGTACTTAATGCAGAAATGCAAAATGAAGATTTAGAAATGTTTGCATTTGTCGTGGCAAAGACATCTATTGTACAATTATGAGCAAGTTGAATTCTTGAATTGCAGCAATCAATATTGGTTGTATTACTCTGGGTCATTGAAAGGTCATATAAGTATGTAAGTATATTTGACCCAGATGTAAGGAAGAAGCACTGAGTGCATAGTAAACCAACTTCATATCATTCTGGATAAACTGACACTGGAAGATAAGTTGGTGAAAATTTGTAAGAGAGCTCAGCGATCAATTCTTGGAAAATGAATTGTTGCGAAGGTTTGACAGAAAATAAGCATGTTGTTCATTCAGAAATATTATACTGGCCATGATAGAAATTAAAATTATTTTTGTTCCCTGTGTTAATCAGAAGACAGAAGACAGTTATTTTCTCAGATTTTGTTCAGCAGAGGTTTTTATCTTATAGGATATAAAATGTATCTTTTCCAATTCGAGATATTTTTGAAGGCAGAAGGAGGCTTGAAGTTTGATGATGTTTATATCACCAAATAAATGGCAAGACACTGAGCGTCTTGTTATTATGAACATACTAAAATCAGGGAAATTGAGTCTAAAGTTTGGTTATTGTCACGTGTGATGTGTGTTCAATCGTTTGAAACAGTTCAATTTTCTACTTTGGTCTTAACTGACATTTACATCCCAGGGGAAGGAAGGACTTTGAGCCAATCAAGAGAATCAAATGTTAAATTTCTGAATGCTGTTAATCACACAATTAGACTTTAATTCTTTGATTGATTGGTCTCTACGTCATTGTCAACAAATTAGAAAAAGCATTCAATAAACCTTTTCAAGTGATCACTGCTATAGTTGATACTCAGTATCCATTAATGCACCTCCAGTTTAAATTCCATTTGGAATATTTTGGAGGACCAAGAACCAAGAACCAAGATCTACAGAGATGGTGGTTACATTGAGGCAGGGTGGGAAGGTTGGTGGAAGGTTGGGGTCCTTGGAAAAGCAAAAAGATCACCAGTTTGCCATTTAGTTTGAAATAGTCTTACAGATCCAAGTTCTAAGTGCAGAAAAATATGGCATTTGAGAAGATTTGATTGAGGTCTATAAAATATTGAAACTATTAAATTCAATTTGTGCATATCTGTCAGAGAAGACCACAGCATCTATTTTGTAAGCATGTAACCAGTTTAGAGGTTTCTTTTCAGAATATTTGACCTAAGGAACATATTTCCAGCTTGCGCTGGAATGGAAGATGAATTGTAAGTCCTTGGTGGGTAATTAGATATGTTGTTAACTGTGGCCTTCATTCACAGAGCACTACATCTTACTGAGAAATGCTGTACAGAGTGCAATGTACTCTAACTCCATGACTAGTGGCAGCTGAGACACGTCTCCTCAGTGCCATAATCTTTTATATAGCTATCTCCCACTGTTCACAGGAAGCTAGTTAAATACATGGATGACAAAATAAATAGAATGATATGTTGCTAGCATCAGATAATAAAAGCACAGAAAGGGAGTTATGTTAATTCTGAATTGAACATTAACCAGTTAGGTTGATTGATCTATTAATTGCTTGTCTTTGAGTGTAAATTCACAAGGGTGATAGCAGGCTTACATTTGACCATTGGGTTAATTCTCTGTCCTATACCTATCTTGATCTCCACTTCTTTGGCTCCAACTGTTGGCATGTCATCAACCACCTTGATTTCTCAACCCTTACCCACTCCAATCTCACTCCCGCTGAATGCACAGCCCTCTACTCATTCGTCAACAATCCCAACATTGCCATTAAACCCTCCGCTGAGGGAGGTGCCATTGTAGACTGGCAGGCTGACGTCTACTGTGTTGAGGGCAGGCACCAGGTCTCTGACAGTTTCTCATACCTATCCCTTGACCATGATTTCACAGATGAACACCAGGCCATCATCTCCCAGCCTATTACCGATCTCACCACCTCTGGCGAGATGCCCTCCCACAGCCTCCAACCTTATAGTTCCCCAACCTTGCACTACCCGCTTCCATCTCTTCCCCAAAATCCTTAAACAGAACTGCCCTGGTGGACCCATTGTTTCTGCCTGCTTCTCCCTCACTGAAATGACTCACCTTCATTTCATCTTATTCCCCCTTGTCCAGTCCCTTCCGACCTACATCTGATGCATCAAGCATGCTTTTCAACTCTTCAATAACTTTCAATTTCTAGGCCCCCATTGCCTCATCTTTACACCCCCATGTCCCACTAGGAAGGTCTCAAGGCCCTCTGGCTCTTCCTCAAACCAAAATCTTATCAGGTTACTAAAGCTCTCCACTGCCTGGTGGAACTTGATCACCCTCAACAAATTCTCTTTTGATTCCTCTCACTTTCTCCAAGTTAAAGGTGTAGCCATTGTCACTCACCCCAGCTATGCCTTTTAGTTGGTTACGTCAAACAGTTCTTGTTCCAAATCTTTCCGCACTACGTGAACGATTGCATCGAGACCACCAGTCTGCCGTCTTCCTGCACATGTGCAGAACTCGTTGATTTCATTGATTTCATTAACATTACTACTCACTTCCGCCATACCCTCAAATTTATCTGGACTTTCTCTGACATTTCTCTACATTTTCGAAGATCTCTGTCTCCATCACAGGGCACAGACAACCAAATGATATCTAGTGCAAACCTAATGAGTCCCACAATTATCTGGACTACACTTCATCCCACCTTGCCTCTTACAAAAACCTAATCCCCTCAATTCCTCTGTCTCCACCGTATCTGCTCCCAAGATGATGGTTCCCATTCATGGTCATCCAACCCTCTTTCCATAGTAAGAGAACATCTCTGTCATAGATGGATTCCTCTCGTGAGTCTTCTCTGTGTCCGTAGCTCTGCTCTCACTCCCCTCCCACCTGGTTCTTAGATTTTAGCCACCGGCCTCTGCATCCAACGCATCATCCTTCGACATTTCTGTCACCTCCTATGTGATCCCACTCCCCATCACATCTTCCCATCTCCACCCATTTCTGCCTTCCACTGAGAGCATTCCCTCGCAACTCTTTAGTTCACTCATCCCTTCCCACCCAAATGGCGTACTCCCTGGGTACTTTCCGCTGCAACCGCAAGAGATGTAACACCTGTCCCTATACCTCCACCCTCGCCTCCATCCAGGGATCCTGACAATCCTTCCAGGTGAGATGGAGGTTCAGGTGCACATCCTCCAACCTCATCTTCTGCATCTGTTGTTCCTGAAATGGCCTCCTGTACATCAACAATATCAAGCATAGACCACCACCGTTTCACTGCTTGGTCCGCCAATGCCTGTAGGATTCATTTTGCTAAGCATTTTAACTCCCTTTCTTATTCCCACACTGAGCTCCCCCACTGTCAGAGTGAGGCCACACACAAACTGAAGGAACAACACCTCATATTCTGCTTGGGTAAATTACAAACCAATGGTATGAACATTGAATTCTCCAACTTTTGGTGGACTATACCAAACATCCCCCTCCCCTTTCTCTCCCATAAACAACCCCCTTTCTTCCGCTTCCCTCTCCACCCCTTGCACCTTTCTGTCACTTCCCTTCCCCCCCCCCCCCCCCCCGCCGCATACATTCTTTCCCCTAACTACACAATTCACAACTCATCAAACCTCTAGCTTCACAATTTGCATCTATCTAATCCTTTTGTATCACACCTTGTGTGTATTCATCTCCGGCCTCGGTAACATCCGCCTATCAAAAAAAACCCTCACCTGTGTTCCTGTGCTCTGTCCTGGCCCTCCACTCTTCTAGCTTTCTTACCCCTCACCCCTGCAATCAGTCTGGAAATGGGACCTAACCCAAAACATGTTCACCAGGGATGCCAGAGAAACATGTTCTGCATGACCCGCTGAATTACTCCTGCATTTTGTGTTTTTCCATGGTAAACCAACATCCGCAGTTCATTGTTTCTACTCTCTGATTTTCATATAGATACATAGATATATAGACAATAGGTGCAGGAGTAGGTTATGTCAATACCCTACCCCTAATACCATGTGCTCTAATTTTGCCCACTTATCTCCTGTGTGGAACCTTATCAAAGGCTTTCTGAATGTCCAGGTCACTAAATCCACTGGCTCTCCCTTGTACATTTTACTTGTTGCATTCTCAAAAAATCCTAGAAGATTTGTGAAGCATAATTTCCCCTTCGTAAATCGATGCTGACTTGGACCGATCCTGTTACTGCTATCCAAATGCGACACTATTACATCTTTGATAATTGAATCCAGCATCTTCTCCACCACCAATGTCAGGCTAACTGGTCTATCTTGCGGCTGTGGCTCACCGGCAGTCTCACTCTCTTTTTTATGTCTTTGTCTATTGTTACCGTTTAAATGTATGTATTGATTTATTTTTAGCTGTGTATATGTGAGGGGTAGTGGGGGGGGGTGGGGGAAATCTTTTTTCCAAATCTCCTCCTCAACGGAGATACGACCTTTTTCCGTGTCGTATCTCCATTCGCGCTATGGCCTAACACTGTGGAGTTGGTGGCCTCCAGCTGGGATCGACCTTGAAGACTCCGGTCGCAGGGCCTGGACTTACCATCTCGGAGGCTTCGGCCGCGGGCCCTGTAGACCGCAACATCGGGTGCTCGCAGGTCTCTGGCTGGCGACCGGCTTTCGGGAGCTCCAGCCGTAGCAGCTTCGACCGCCCCGAATCGCGAGGTTCAATCGACCCGCTCGCAGGACCTTCATCGCCCTGCATGGCTCGGCCACGGCACTTTCCATCGCCCTGTGGGGCCTTAGGACCTTCATCAGCCTGCTCGGCTCGGCCCAGGGACTTTCCATCGCCCGGCGGGGGTTTCAAAAGTCGGGAGCCTCGATCGACTCGAGGCAGCAGTTTGATTGCCTGACCACGGGAGAAGAATGAGGAGGAGATAAGACTTTTCTTTGCCTTCCATCACAGTGAGGGTGTGCCTGGAGCAATCACTGTGATGGTTGTCTGTGTTAAATTGTAATTGTGTGCCTTGTGTTCTTTATTGTTTACTGTCAGACCCTGACGTGAGAGGACGCTCGCGCTGTTTGTTCGCTGCTTCTCCGTCAGGACAAATCTTTTGTTTGTTTGTTTGTTTTTATGCCTTGTTTGCTCTGTAAAGCGTCTTTGAGTTTCCTGAAAAGCGCTAGAAAATTAAATGTATTATTATTATTATTATTATTATTATTATTATTATTATTATTATTTTTCCTTGCTTTCTCTGTCCCTCCTTTCTTGAAAAGTGGGATAACATTTGCTGCTCTCCAATCCACAAGAATTGATCCAGAATTTATAGAACATTGGAAAATGATCACCAATGCGTCCACGATTTCTAGAGCCACCTCCTTGAGTACCCTGGGTTGCAGACCAATTCTGGATCACTAGCAAACCTGCCTGCCAGAATGTTGGTCCCCCACCTGTTATTGATCCAGTGAATGTCAATGTGTGCTGAAAGAACAATACTTCAATTTCTGACTTGACACCTTGACAAGATCGAATTTGAATTCAATTCAACATTGATTTTCAGATAATCAAACCTTGTACCTATCCCCCTCTGGCATCTCAGGTTTTATTTGCTTCCACCTACTTACACCTTCTAAAGGAATCTCTTTTATTATTCATTAGGCTTTATTGCTCTTTTTCAGATAATCAAACCTTGTACCTATCCCCCTCTGGCATCTCAGGTTTTATTTGCTTCCACCTATTTACACCTTCTACAGGAATCCCTTTTATTATTCATTATGTATTATTGCTCTTTTTTCAGCTGGCACAGCCACTAATTGTGTCATTTATTTTTTTCTGGAATTTGGCTTATCAACATCTTTTGGTCTGTCTGCTCTTCATCTCTCACTTAAAATTTATTTCAGTTCAACCTCATTCTACTAATGAAAGGTGAATGACCAGAAACATGAACACTGTTTCTCTCTCCACAGCTGCTGCCTGGTCAGCTGAGCAATTCTCAGAATTCTTTGTTTTTTCTTTAGATTTCCAACAGCTGAAACATTTTGCTTTTATTTTGCAAGCAGGTAAGACCACTCTGCTGTCCTGATGACAGAGTCAGTATTCTACTCTGCTTCTATACACAAAATGCTGGAGTAGCTCAATGGGACAGGCAGCATCTCTGGAGAGAAGGAATGGGTCCCTTTCCTTCTCTCCAGAGATGCTTGCCTGTCCCGCTGAGTTACTCCAGCATTTTGTGTCTATCTTCGGTGTAAACCAGCATCTGCAGTTCCTTCCTACACATCTACTCTGTTTATTGCTCATTACTAAATTGTTGAATATAGCAGTTGAGAAAGTCCTTTATCACCACAAGTTGGCAGGCGGGCAGATTGACAGTAATATTGAGCTAATGATGCAAAACGGAGACGAGTGCATGGATTTCCATAGTATATTTTAGTTTATTATTGTCACGTGTACCAAAGTACACTGAAAAGCTTTTTGGTGCATACTATCCAGTCAGTGAAAAGACAATACATTGATTACAATCAAGCCGTCCACCGTGTATACACGCAAGATATATAAGGTATAACCTCTAGTGCAAGATAATTCCGGTGATGTCCAAATAAAGATAGTTCGTAGGTCTCAAATATGATAGATGGGAGGTCAGGACCGCACTCTAGCTGATGAGGATGGTTCAGTTGCCTGACAACAGCAAGGAAGAAACGGTCCCTGAATCTGGATGTATGCTTTTTCAGACCTGTTGCCTGATGGGAAAGAGGACAAGAGGGAGTGACTGGGGTGAGACTGGTCTTTGATTATGCTGATAGCCTTGTCGAGGCCGCGTGATGTAGATGAAGTCAATGGAAGGAACTTTGGTTTGCGTGTTTCCATGACCATCATTATAATGTTGAGTGAAAACCTAAAGGAATAAAACTAACATCTGATTGTACCTATCTTCTACAGAATTGTATCAATAGATCAAGGCAGAAATATTGCTCCAAACTACATCCGTGAATAGGTTCTGTTGAAAGAGAAAAATATGCTGCAACAAAGGCAAGTGACTGAGAACCTACTGTAATCACAGATACAGTGAAGTCATGAATGTAGAGTAATATTGAATTGCCTTGCCTCCAACCTATTCATTTTACCCATTAGTTTCAGACTTTTGGACCATCAGTGTAAAAGCAATGATGGATGAGAGACTTTGTGAGTTTAAAAACAATTTGGAAACAGGGACTCGGTGAGTTTAAAAATAGGTCATGGACAGAGGCCACATGAGTTTATACACAGAGCACAAAAAACAGGACATGTGGAGTTTATGGTAAGTGTGGTTTTTGAGAGAGTCGTGAAGGGAATCTGTCGGTTTGGGTAGCATCTGGTAGGCACTTAAACTTTATTCTGTCTCTCGGAGTAAATACAGTATATTCCTGATAGAAAGGGAATAAAATACATGGAAGGGTAAAATAACCAGCTTTGTAATATAATTAAGTTAGTAATATACATTAAGGAATGCTGATAAATGCAGTGATAGATCAAGAGATTAGGCAAGTGATGGGACAAATGATGGACAAGTGATGGGAAAAGTGATGGGTCCTGTGTGAGCTCCTGTGCAGCACTGTGGTCCAGGGCAAGATCATAAGATCATGTGATAGGAACAGAATTAGACCATTCGGCCCATCGTCCGCTCCGCCTTTCAATCATGGCTGATCTAAATCTCCCTCCGAATCCCATTCTCCTGCCTTCTCCCCATAACCTCTGACACCCATACTAATCAAGAATCTATCTATCTCTGCCTTAAATATATCCACTGACTTGGGCTCCACAGCCTTCTGTGGCAAAGAGTTCCACAGAGTCACCACCCTCTGGCTAAAGAAATCCCTCCTCGTCACCTTCCTAAAAGAACGTCCTTTAATTTTGAGGCTATGACCTCTAGTCCTAGACTCTCCCACTAGTGGAAACATCCTCTCCATATCCACTCTTTCCAAGCCTTTCACTGTTCTGTACTTTTCAATGAGGTCCACCCTCATTCTTCTAAACTCCAGCAGGTGCAGGCCCAGTGCCATCAAATGCTCATCAAATGCTCATCAAATGTTAACCTACTCATTCCTGAGATCATTCTTGTAAACCACTCTGGACCCTCTCCAAAGCCAACACATCCTTCCTCAGATATGGTGCCCAAAATTGATCACAATATTTCAAATGCGGCCTGACCAGTGCCATATAAAGCCTCAGCATCCCTGTTTTTTAACATTGTAACATTGTCTCTCCCGAACGGAGACGCGGCCTTTGTTTCTGTGTCGTGTCTCCGTTCCTGCTGCGGCCTACCACCGGCCATGCACGTGGAGCTGGCGGCCTCCAGCTGGGACCACCGGGGCTCTGGTTCGCAGAGTCCGCGGCCCGGACACCACCTTAGGCGCTGGCTGCCTGCGGATGCTACGGGAGCGGCTGTGGCTCATCTCCGGAGGCTTCGGCGTGGGCCGCCTGGACGTCGGAAGCCCGCAGACCCCTGGGTGGGGGCCAACATCGGGAGCTCCGGCAGTGGCAGCGACAGCGTCTTCACCCGCCCCGAATCGCGGGGCTTGGGTCGGCCCGCCGTGGACCTTTCACCGTCCGGCGCGGCCTGGAATAGGCCGCGGGATTTTTCTCCGCCCGGCGGGGGCTTCAATGTCGGGAGCCCCGACCGCCCTGACGTGGCAACTCCAACAGCCTGACCGCGGGAGAAGATGGCAGGGGAAGAGAAAAAGACATTCTGGCCTTCCATCACAGTGAGGAGGGGACGAGAATACTCACTGTGATGGATGTTTCTTTTTGTTTGGTGTTGGTTTATGATTGTATGTGTTATTGCATTTTTATTGATTATTCTTATTGGTCTTATTGTTGAACTGCGGGTCATTTTTCATTTCACTGCACATTTATGTGTATGTGACAAATAAATGACTATTGATTGACTATTGTATACAAACCCTCTTAAAATAAAAGCATGTGCATAGTGAGTGTTTGCAGCTCCTGCAGCACCAACACAGAGGTGTTGAGATGGAGGCTGAGTTGCAGGTACTGCAACACGTCAGGTGGGGCAGGGAAACTTTGCACTGGGAGTTAGTGAATCACACCCCTGAAGACAGTGACTGCTGATCTGCAGAAAAGAAGTCAAGAAAATTTAGATGGAAAACAATGATATGCCAGATGAATTAAATGGGTATTTTCCCCCAGTCTACACCGCAGACCAACTGCAAATTGGGAATTGGAAGGGAAAGGGTACTTGATAAATTTCCAAACAGTAGAGGACTTGATCCACACGTCTTCAAAGAAGAGCCTCGTAAGCCAATTATTGTGTTGGTTTTCATTTTCAAAAAAAATCCCTAGACATGGTAAGATTCAATCAGAATGAAAAAAATTGATGGATTGCAAAAAGGGAGGGGGACAGAAATTCAGAAACAACAGGTCCATCAGCTTAACATCTGCCAGGGGGAAAATGTTGGATGTGATTATCAATAACATTAAAGCAGACATTTTGACACATTCAAGGTAATCAGACAAAGTCAACATGGTTTTGTGAAAAGAAAATAATGTTTGAACAATCTAATGCAGTTCTTTGAAGAAGCAATATGTGCTGTGAATTAAATGGAATTGATGGATGAACTATGCTTTGATTTCCAGAAGGCATTTAATTAGGTGCTAAACCAAAGATTGCATGAAATAAAGGTTTATGGTATAAGAGGTAGAATATTGGAATATATAGAATATTGGCTGGCAAACAGGAAGCAAAGAATAGGTAAAATTGGGTCTTTTTATGGTTGGCAAGATGTAGAGAGTGGTGTGACACAGGGATCAAAGCCAGGGCCTCATCATTTTTTGACGTATGATACCGTAGAAAACATTCCATTGGGATACATCACAGCTTGGTTTGATAACTGGTCGCAATATTGCAGAGAGTTGTAGGCACAGCCCACCCAGTACATCACACCGACCAGCCACTACCCCCCACCCCCATCCCTCCATCAACTCTATCTGTATTTAATGCTGCTTCAGGGGAGCAATCAACATAATCGAGGATAAGAGCTAGATGACCCAAGGTCTCACTAGCCATGGACAATTCCTGAGGGGACGAGTGATTTACTCTTATTCTGAATTTCTACGTATGCATCACATCAACAGTTTGGTGCTCTGCTCTGTACAACAGTCGATCCAATGGTGGATATCTCATAACTAATATCAAGTAATGTAACGTCTGATAGACACATATGTAAGGATAGTCATTTCAGAGCTCGCAGTGAGGGAAAGACATGACTTTTTTCTTCCGGTATGATTTGTTAATACAATCAATTAAGTCAACCTTGGGGAGGTGCAAGCAGTTAGACAACCAGAAAAAAAGGGGAATGAAAAAGAATTAAGAGGATGTTGCTGCTGATATTCTGTGAGGCATTCCTTCAGCTAACCCTAACTGGCAGTGCCAGCAGCCCTATAGGAATTCATTACTGGCCATTAGCTCAGCTTGTAATTGAAGAGAAGAAGATTGGCAAATAATGGTGTTGTTAATCAAGGAATAATGAAGGATTCTGTAATTATACTTTATTATATTCAGTGACAAAGAATCAGCCTTATGGGAAAAGAATGCTTGTGGGCATTATGGAAATAGAATTTGTCAACTGCAACATTTTGTGATACAACACAGATAACAAAGGAAATGAAACCTCCGATGACCCAAATGTTATTGTAATTACAGAAAAAACACTAGTACTCATTGTAATGTAGCTTCCAGAGGTTTTGGGATTTAAGTGGATATGTGATTTAACACATAATTCCCAAAGTTGTTGTCAATAATTCGCCATAACCAGATCTAGTGGATTTGCAAGCCTTCAGTCTGAATAAAGGTCTCGACCCGAAACATCACCCATTCCTTCTCTCCTGAGATGCTGCCTGACCTGCTGAGTTACTCCAGCATTTTGTGAATAAATACCTTCGATTTGTACCAGCATCTGCAGTTATTTTCTTATGCAAGCCTTCTCTGATGTACACTATAGCACAGTTGTCTAATGACAAGTTTGGGCATTTGATGAATCCTAAAAATGTCATGCATCATCAAAGGAAGTCTACTTGAGTTTACGGAGATACTGTATACTCAGCCAAAATGACTTCTCAGCACACATTTTGGCCCTGATAAAGCAATTTTACCTGGTGGGTTCTATTTGTTTTATATAAACAATTCCAAGTATAAATCCCTAGAAACCTTGGCTGGTCAGTAGCATTAAACAAGCAATCTGGATGCAGCAGCACATGGCATCTGCTTCTAAAGTTAATCAAAGTTAAAGTTTCAGGAACTGAATTTCAGAGGCAATGTACCACCATACAACACAAGCATTGACTGGGGATGGGTTTATGGACAGGGTATTTTAAAGTTATATATGTATTTGCTTTTTGGTTACATTTTTTTTCATTATATTTCTGGTTCTATCTTAATCTAAAGTAAATGTCCGAAACATTTTTCTGTACTCTGGAAAATAGTAAGAATATTAACTAAAAATCATACTTTAATCTTTTTGACTCACTGTCTAAGCATTTAAAAATATATATAATTTGGCTGTTTGCTGTTGCTGAACATCACAAATCCCTTTCAACCCATTTCAACCACAACCAGCATTGTAAAAGCCACTGATGTCTGAACAGAGATCACTAGATTTTTGTGCACAGGCTATTTCAAGGTTATCTGCACGTTCCATTGTTATCCCCCTTTCCATAAAATCAGTGTCCAGGTGTTTTACTTGAGTTGTTTTCAAAATCTATGGGATCTTTAAGCAATCAGGGATAAGGTCTTGTCTGCATGAAAGCATTAGAAGGGAAGATTTATTTTAAGCATAGAAAAAGCAAGAGGGGCGACCATGACACCCATGAAGTGACATCACTCAGTCTCTCTGACACGAGTCACTATAGAAAACTGCTACAGTTTATCATACAGTAATTTAAATCAGATTAATTTGAAATATGTAAATGAAAGGCAGTTCTTTAAACACCAGACTGTTTCATGATTCAAAAACAAGAAAATGCTGTTCGAAATTTGTAATAAATTTCAAATATTAACTCTCTTTACACATGTTGCTTCAATTGTTGAGTATCTCCTGTCTTTATTTCAGATTGCCAGCATTTTCAATTAATATTAATGACAACCACTTTATTTCAAGACAATTCTTCTTAAAAATATTCAACCCTTTATTCCGATTACATATTTATCCAGCTCAATACAGGTTGTTCCTCTTATAACATGTTTTAATTGCATGGTTTGAAAATCTGATTTCCAAACTCCTGTGTGCTGCTAGTCCAAAGCAAATAAAAATCCTCCTTAACTAGAAAATGAAATGGCCTTTTGTAGTTTCTGAACTGAGCTGTACTCAACAAACCTTGACGATATGCAACACCCGGAAAAATTACCACAAAATTTAGTGATGAACCTCGTATCCTGACCCTTGACAAATTCATGATTCCCACTTACAGCACCTAACTGTAGCATGAAATTAAAGCTTACACATTCTTAATTGGCCTATATAGAAATTACAGAAAAAAGTGGGCCATACATTTTTTATTAAATCGTGAATCATGACCATTATTCTTTATGCAAATTAGAGTCACGGTATTACCACAAATAATTTAACTTCCACTGACTGTAGATTTTTTCTTCTGCTTTTAATGACTCACACAGTAGCATAAATCACTAACGGAGAAAAAACTTTTGTCTTAATTAACCACTTTCTCACACAAAGACTTTTTGAGAACCAATATCTTCAGGTGAAAATGATGGTCTTATTTTTTGGCCTTTGGCTGAAAATGTAAGTAGATTTTTGAACCAGCTGTACTAACAGCAGGTGGATAATTTTTTATGAGTGTGATGGTATTAATGAAATGATGGGAGGTTGGTGACCTGATTTGCATATCTCCTGAATTTTAATTTCACATAATTCAATGGAAATTAAAATGCAAAACAAATGTACAGAAAAAAATCACTGTCATGTTTAGTGGCTTCAAGATTGAAATGTAACCAGCAATACCCAAGGACTAGACGTGTATGCTTGATGTTATCAACACGAGCACCATAGAGAGTATGGCTACATTCGTGGATAGGTGACGTATTGGGTTGAGATGCTTCTTCAGACTGAAGTAAGCATGTTCTTCCATGATGCTGTCTGACTTGTTGAGTTACTCCAGCACTTTGTGTCCTCTTGTATGTTAACCAGCATCTGCAGATTAGATTAGATTAGTTTAATTTAGTTTAGAGATACAGCGCGGAAACAGGCCCTTCGGCCCACCCAGTCTGCACCAATCAGCGATCCCCACACATTAACACTATCCTACACACACCAAAGACAATTTACATTTATACCAAACCAATTAGCCTACAAACTGTACGTCTTTGGAGTATGCAGGGAAGCTGAAGACCTCAGAGAAAAACCATGCAGGTTACAAGGAGAACGTACAAACTCTGTACAGACAGCACCCGTATTCAGGATCAAACCCGGGTGTCTGGCACTGTAAGGCAACAACTTTACCACTGTGCCACCATGCCACCAGTTCTTTGTTTATACATGGCTACATTTTGTGCCATTCTTGTAATTATATTGTCTATTTTGTTGATCGTAATCTCAGCATCCCAGTGTATTAGGTCATTATTGCATTATTTTCATAACTTGAGTAAGCTTGTCATAATTTATGGCAGAAGCACCTTGTGATGAAATACTGTACACAGTTTGAAATTGCAACACCAAAGCACAACAACATGATGGTTAAAGTCATGATTTCATGGAAAATAGAACCCATTGTCAAAATGATGAATGAACAGTTCTGTTTCTCAGGTACAGTAGTTGGCTCCACAAAATTATCTCATTCATGTACATCTTTATGAATATGTGATTGTTCCAGAGACGAGTTAAAGGTTAATTAAAAAATCATAAATGTATCACAAGCAATGCTTGTATCACAAAATCATAAATGTATTACAAGCAAAAAATAGTGGCCAAATAGAACAAAGTCAAATTTATCCCACTATTACTTCAAATAGTAATATTTAACAAAGGCAAGTGCAGCTTTGTATAGAACAATCTAAATCCTGACAGAGTGCTATTGTTGATGATCTTTTCCTTTATATCATGTCTAGAAGTGGCTGTTTAATATAAATTTAAAATTATAGCCATCAATTTAAATGTGTAAAAATGGAAGGCTTTTCTCTTGCCTCTGGGACTGATTGAAATATTTATTAGTTTTTTCCCAAACACCCATTGGATAATAAGTAATGAATCTTACTGGAGGACAGATCATTTAAAACGAGACATAAATAAATTATGATTTGATATGGGATGGTTTAACGTTAACCCATGCTCAATCCGATCTTCAAGCAGATCTGCCAAGACTTAACTTGTTCAGTCAACATCAGAGATAGAAATCCTTTTGGTAACAACAAGTCTGAATATCCCCATCTGAAAATTGAATCTTGGCTGCAGTTTGAGATTAGTTCTCCTGACCTGAAAAGGCAGAAACACAGAAATGGGAATGGAATATTTATCCATCTGACTGCTATTCACGAAGATCATGAATATGTGATTTCATGGCAAGCCTACTCAAGTTTAGTTTAGAGGTTTACTTTAGTTTAGAGATGCAGCATGGAGAAAGAACCTTCGGCCCACCGAGTCCAAGCTGACCCGTTCACGCCAGTTCTATTTAATCCCACTTTCTCATCCACTCCCAATGCACAAGGGGCAATTTACAGAGGCCAATTAACCCACAAATCGCTTGTCTTTAGGAGGAAACTGGAGCACCCGGAGGAAACCCACATGGTCACAGGGAGAATGTGCAAACCCCAGCCAGACAGCTGCTGGCAGGACATCACTTCCTGCAAGGCAAAATCGTGGCAGCTCAAGCGACAGCGAGACATCACTCCCAGATGAGTTCAATGCATTCCATGCATGCTTCGATAGGGAGGAAACTTTTGTGGCTTCTTGGGACCCGATAGCCTCCGATCATATTACATTCTCAGTCATTCAGACGATCTTCAGGAAGGTGGATCCCTGTAAAGCATCCGGACCTGCTGGTGTACCTGGTCACGTTCACATAACCTTTACAGACCAACTGACTGAAGTTCTTCAACCTCTCATTACTGACGTCTGAGGTTCCCACCTGCTTTCAAAGAGCATTAATAATATAGGTGCCCAAGAAGTATAAGGTGCCACAATGACTACTGACCGATGGCACTAAAGTTCCTCTTGCTGAAGTGATTTGAAAGGTTGGTTATCAAGCGCATCAATGCCCACCTTATCAAGAACCTGGACCCACTTCAATTTGCATGTCACCACAATAGATCAATGGAGGATATAATCTTACTGGCTCTCCGCTCTGGATTGGACCACTAGGACAATAAAAACATACGTCAGGCTGTTATTTATAAACCACTGATGGACTCAAAAAGCTGGAGTAACTCAGCGGGACAGGCAGCATCGCTGGAGAGAAGGAATGGGTGATGTTTCGGGTCGAGACCCTTCTTCAGCTAAACCGCTGCTTGGCGATCAGCACCATCAGCCCCTCCAAATCTGTTACCAAACTCAGGGAACAGGGTCTCTGTGCATCCTATTGCAACTGGATCCTCAACTTCATCAGCAACAGAAAATAATTGGAATGAATAGGCAATAACACTTCCTCCTCGATGACCATCAGCACTGGGACACCTCAGGGCTGTGTGCTCATCCTCCTGCTCAACTCAGCCTACACTCTTGACTGTGCAGCCATACACAGTTCCCACTCAATCTTTAAATTTGCTGGCAACACCACCGTTGTTGGACGAGTCACAAAAAATGATGAGACAGCATATAGGAGGGAGATAGATTATTTGAGTGAATGTGCCAGAACAACAAACTTGCTCTCGATGTCAGCAAAACCAAATAACTGGTTTTGATTTTGGAAGAGGATGGCTAAGGGTCCACAACTCTGTCTTTGTGGAAGAGTTAGTGATGCAGTGTGTCAACAACTTCAAGTACCTTGATGCAATCATAAAGAAAACCCATCAAACCTCTACTTCCTTAGAAGAGTATAGAGATTTTGTAACTCGACAAATACTCTCTTTAAGGCACTCTCTCACAGGTGTACGATAGAGATAATATTGACTCGTTGTATTACGGTCTGGTTCAGCAACTTGAACACCTAGGAATGTAGGACATTAGAAAGAGTGGTGAACGCTGCCCGGTCCATTATGGTATTGGCCACCCTGCCATTAAAGGGAATTATAGGCAAAAAGGCAGCTGATCATCAAGTGCTACACCACCCTGGCAATGGTCTCATTTCACTCGGTTCATCGGGAAGAAGGTATAGGAGTCTGAAAACTGTAACGTTTAGGTTTAGGAATAGCTTCTTCCCAACAACCATCAAGCTTTAGAACACTATGAACTCTAACTAAACTACGAACTGCCTTGATTGCACCAGGGACTTGGGATTTTCTTTTGTTTTGCTCAATTTTATTGTTTAACTCTATATTGTTTATTTATTGTACTGTCTATTAAGCACCATGTTTACAAACCTGTTGTGCTGCTGCAAGTAAGGATTTCATTGTTCCATTTTGTTTCGTATAACAATAAGCACTCTTGACTCTTGACTCTGAAGTCAAGCTTAAACCCAGGTCTCTGGCACTGTGAGGCAGCAGCTATTAACTGTTGCACCACTGTGCCACCCTTAATAGCCCAGTAAACTGTTAATACACTGGGATTCTGAGATAATGATTGACAAAATAGACAATTTTATTGTATAAATGGCATAAAAAAGATGTATGTTTTCATACTCTCCATAGTGCTTGTATTGATCTTTGACACACACAACATACCATTTTTGGCTCATATACCAAAAAAATATATAATGACTACTGCATTTTAAATTAACTTCTGAATGTTTCCTAATTAATTCATATAAACTTGACTCTCTTAATTAGATTCCAAGTCCTGGACTCCCCAACCTATGAAATTTAATTTTCTCCTGAAAATGTCAAACTCATGATCTTTAGCCTTCTAAACACCACAGAATAGAATCTTGTTCCTGTAAACTGTGATTTAATATTTGGATTCAAGGTATAATTCTGCTAAATTTACCACACTTCCTTCAAAGATAATATTTGGAGCCTGAGAATTATTCTGTGTCAGAAGGAGGCCATATGGCCCATTGAACCCTTGGTAGAGCAATCCAGTCAGTCCTATTTCTCTGCTCCTTCCCCATAGTTATGAACATTATTTTCCTTCAAGAGCCTATTTAATTCAATCTTGAAAGCCCTGATTGACCCTATTATCCCCAAGGTTGGAGATAATTAGTTTTCTCCAACCTTGCAAATAATTAATTCTAGTTTACAGCCGCCTCGGTAAATATACATTTTTCCTCACATCCCCTATAGTATCTTATTAACCCATTTTTTGAATTTGTTTTCTTTTGTCCTTGCATCTCATTCTAAAGCGTAGATACGTTTCCAAAGATGTAATGCCCAGGTCAACTCACTGCACTCCAGCTATGGTCCAATTTGGGATTTGTATATATTGTTGCATTCACCTGATGAACAAAAAGATTCACAGTATATCCATAATCTTTAAAATAACACTATATTGAACCACTGACTTGTCCAAAAACTAAAGCAATTCACAGAACCATTACAAAACAAATATTGTCACTAAATTTACAGGAAATATCAGGTTAAACACCCAAAAACATGATCAGTGGGGTAAGTTTAAAGTTGCATTTTAACTAAGGAACGAGGGATAGAGAGGCAGAAATTCTTTGGGAGGGCGTTTCAGGGCTTCAGGCTGAACAACTGAAGAAACATTCATCAATTTGGCCAAATCTCCTGTGGGGATAATTTTTCCCTTTCTACCTATCGTTTCTTCTTAAAGTTATATAAAGTTAAATGAACTTCAATAAACCAGAACTCGAGAAGTATAGATAATACAGAGGATTATAGAATTAGAGATAATTGTGGAGATATAGAGAGGATCATGTCAAGTAAGCATTTGTAAACAAGAGTGAGAAATTTAAAATCAAAGCATGCTTCACGAGAAGTCAATATTAATCAGCAAGCAACAGGATTATGGGTGAATAAGTAAAATGAAGGCAGCAGGATTTTGGATGACTTCAACTTTGCCAAGACGAAGGCAACTTTAAGCATCCAATGCATTTGAAAAGTTATTTCTGGAGATAACAAATATATGGACGATAGTTTAATCAGTAGATGAAATGGAAAAGGGTAGAGTTTGATCATATGAACATTATCATGACACAGTTGTGCCTTTGTAACTTGTATTTATTATGACAAAACATTCTTAGGCACTTCATGATAATGTTTGAAAACACAGTTTGACACAATGTGACATAAGGAAACATTGGAGCAAATGAGCAAAATATTGGTTGAACATATAGGTTTGAATGGGCTTCACAGCAAGTGGAGAAGGTAATACAATAGAAAAAGTTTGGAAGGGCACTTTAAAGCTCAGACAGCTGCAGACATGTTCAACAGCATGGGTGTCATTAAAAGTGGGGATGAGTAAGAGATCAGCTTCACATTTCCTTGGAGGTAGAGGTCTCACGTTTGGGAGATGTGGTCTCAGCAAATAATCGCAGTGCGATTTGCCGATAATACATACTGCCGTACTCCCGTGTGCCCATGGTGGAACGAACGATTGTTTGGGATCGCTAACGGGGTGTCAGTCAATTTCTGGGTGGTATTAAGCATTTTGAGAGCTTTTGGGACTGCATTCATCCAGAGAAGTGGCAAGTATTCCATCACACTCTTGATTTGTGTCTTGGATAAGATGGAAAGACTTTGGGGTGTCAGGAGGTGAATCAGACCGTGCAGGATACACTGCCTCTCAGCTGCTCTTTTTGCTACACTTCTAACATAGCCGATCAAGATGAATTTCTAGGCAATGGTGATTTCCAAAGCATTAATAGTGGGGGAGTTGATGACAGAAATGTCATAGAGTCATGGAGTCATACGACACGGAAACAGGCCCTTTGACCCAACTTCCCCATGCTAACCAATATGTCCCATCTACACTAGTCCAACCTGCCCACGTTTGGCCCATATCCTTCTAAACCTTTCCTATCCATGTACCTATCCAAATGTCTATTAAGTGTTGCGATAGTATTCGCCTCCTCTGGCAGCTCATTCCGTATATCCACCACCGTTTGTGTGAAAATATTGCCCCACAGGTTCTTATTAAATCTTTCCCCTCTCTCTTTCATTTATTTCCCCTTGTTGTAGATAACCCTACTTTGGATAATAAGTCTCTGAGCATTAGCCCCATTTATTCCCCTCATGATCTTATACATCTGTCCTTGAAAGTCAAGGATAGGTTGTTTGAGTCTTCTCTCGATGGAGATGTTCATTGTCTGGGACACATTTGCCATTGAGAGGCTTAATCATTGTCCAGGTCTTAACGTATGCAGGCATGGACTGCTTCATTTGGTCAGGAGCTGTACATAGAATTCAATATTCTGCAATTATCAGTGAACATCCCTACTTCTTCCTCTTGGTGGAAAAAATATGAAACAACTGAAGATAGTTAGGATGAGGAACTCTGGCAATGTTGTTCTGGAACTGATTGATTGATTTCAACAACCATGGCCACCTTCCAAGAGATAAGTATTGATACCAGCCAATGGAGCATTTTCCCTTTGATGCTTATTTTACCAGGGTGACATTACCACATGGTTAAATCCTGCTCAACGTCAAGGGAAATTACTCTTACATCATCTTTGGAATCCAACTCTTTGGTTCACGCTGAGAAAATGTTTGGAGTCAAGTGGTCCGAGTTGACTAGGGTTTTGCTGGGTATGGACTGATGATTGAGATTAAATAATTGGATGAGAATTGGCTGCTTTATGTGAACATGCCATTTGTAGTCACTTTTCCACATTTTCATGTGGATGCCAGTGAAGCAACAGTACTGCAACCGTTTGGTTAGTATAGTTTTGGAGCTCAAGCCTTCATACTACAACTGGGATGTTATCATAAGGTCATAAAGTTATAAGTGATAGGAGCAGAATTATGCCATTCAGCCCATCGTTTACTCTGCCATTCAATCATGGCTGATCTATCTCTGCATCCTAAACCCATTCTCTTGCCTTCTCCCCATAAGCCCTGACACCTGTACTAATCAACAATCTATCTATCTCTGCTTTAAAAATATCCATTGATATCTTGATATGTTGTCTGGTCCCATGGCTTTTGCTATCTAAAGAAACACTGGACCTAGATTTCATATGGAACAAATAATACAAGGAAATGGAGTCAGACTGGTTCTATGATTTGGTGTATGCAAATAAATATATAGAGACATGATGACTAAGCTGCTCGATTTTCCACCAGATCCCAAGATTAAATATTCTACTCAGCAATGTTGATGAAAGTATTGATTACTGAAATGTGAAAGTAGAAGAAAAAATATTGTATAAAATCCATTACTGTTTCTTGTTTTGAACTGCAAGCGAGAGAGATTTGAACAATTTAAGCAGCCAGAAGGTTCAGGAGAATAATCTTCTGGGAAATTAAAATTCCAACAGTGCAAAACGCCCAGGGAAAGAAATGTGGGCAGGGAAAGGCAGCAGGAGATCCGTCGAAAGGAATCTCTGAATCACTGCTTCAGTGCACAGCAGTGTTCAGCATCTGGAGAGCTTTTCTTTATCCATAATCATCACATGCATTAATCTCTCAGAGGTGACAGGCTGTAAGAAAATTATGGATCGAACATTGCAGCCTCAGAGCAAAAATAAATATATTAACTGTTGAGTCCACTCTAACTCACATGACTTTACAGAAAAGTAGATGTTTAAGCCTTACCTGACATTATGTGAGACACCAGATTCCAGGTTATACAATACGATACGATAAAACTTTATTCATCCCCGGAGGGAAATTGGTCTGCCAACAGTCATAACACACAAGGTACACAAAAACTCAAAATTAAAAGTGAAAACATAAAGAAAAAGACAAGCGACTGTTGGCTGGCTGCCGTGTGCACTGCGCCTTCATCGCTCCAGTGAACAAACAAACAAATAAATGCAGATTTATCCCCTGGGCAGAGGATTCTAAACTAGACTGACCCTTCCCCCACGCCAGGTCCCCATTGTCTTCGCCTCCCCCCTCGTGCTCATCGACCGCGAGGCTCCACTGCCACTGAGGCTCCTGCTGCAGCCGCTGAGGCTCCCATTGCCGCCACCGCTGGGGCTCCTTTGGCACAGACAGGCCTCGCCGCCCGGCTTCATCGTAGTCCATTGAGAGACCTGTATCCGGTCTTCGGTCGTCGTTCTGGTCATCGGCGGCGTGGTTGTACGGCGGGTGGATCAGGCCCGTGTGGCTTCCCGGGTCACTCCCTGCGGGCTCGCGTCTCCTCGGGACACTCCCGCCACGCGCGTGGCTCCCCGTGACACCCACCATGCACACAGCTCCCTGGGACGTTCCCGCTATGCACACGACTCCTCAGGACACTCCCGAGGTGCGCACGGCTCCTCGGGACACTCCAGCCATGCTCGCGGCTCCCCGGGACACCCACCATGCATTCAGCTTCCTGGGACACTCCTGCTGTGCGCATGCGTTCCTCAGGACACTCCAGGCACGCGCACGGCTCCCCGGGACACTCCCGCCATGCGCGCGGCTCCCAGGGACACTCTATGGCAGCACAGTGAAATTTTTCTTCTCCTGATGTGGGCTAACATGCCTCTCAGTTGAGGGTCTGGTAAAAATGAGCTGTCAATGTACACAATAAAACTTAATACAGAGCTTATTAACAACAAGCATTTTGTGGAAAAGTCTAGAAAGTCCAATCCAAAGATTCAGTTCAAGTTAGTAAGGTCCTAACCATACAAATATCAGATTAAACAAAATGAAGCATCTATTAATGTCACACGCAATGATTGCAATAATACATCTCGAGTAATTAATGCGATTGATTACCAAACTAAATTTGACTTGAATAAAAAATCAAAAATAGAGCAGATGCCGGAAATCTGAAACAAGAACAGGAAATGGTGGAAACACACTGTAGGTCAGGCAGCATTTGTGAAACAGAAACAAAATTAATAGTCTCGATCAGACAATCTTCATCATACATTGGTACAGAGTCATTTACAGAGATATTAGGAAAGTCCCTTAAAACTTGGGGTCAAAGAAGCAGATCTTTTGGAATTCTTTTACAAGTAATGGGTGGAGAGGAAGGTTATTTGCAGAGATAATTCTCGAGCTAAGGGTCCAGTCATCTAAAGACAGGATCAGCAATAATGGAACAAGAATTCTCAAAATGTGGAAGTATCATGAATTGTAGAGATTTTGAAATGGTGAAGCAATGGATTTGGCTGTAGATATAGAGAGAGGTAAGAGATTTGAACACAAGAATACCATTTTTAAATCTGACTTCTCGTAAAATATATTTTTGGTCTATCATAACCTGAATGTATAGTTCATGGAAAGTGTCAGAAAATGCAATATCCTAGGTTACTTTGTTTTGTTCTGGCGTTACTCTTGTTGCAGACGACTTAAATTATGTTATTTCACAAATGATGGTGCCAATCATAATGAGTAGAGATTGGGAAGCTCAATGATCTCACATAAAGCCATCAGCCGTATTCTATTGTATTGAATTCCAGACCAAATTAATTGTAGAAATCAAGTCTACCAATGATTCTCCACATGATCACATCAGTCTGAAGAAGGGTCTCGACCTGAAGTATCACCCATTCCTTCTCTCCAGTGATGATGCCTGTCCCACAGAGTTACTCCAGCATTTTGTGTCTATCTTCGATTTAAACCAGCATCTGCAGTTCTTTCCTACACAGCACATTATATAATTTGGCATTGAAACAAAGAAACATAGAAACATGGAAAATAGGTGCAGGAGTTGGCCGTTTGGTCATTCGAGCCATCAGCGCCATTCAATATGACCATGGCTGATCATCCTAAATCAGTACCCCGTTCCTGCTTTCTCCCCATATCCTTTGATTCCGTTAGCCTTAAGAGCTATAAATACTCTCTCTTGAAAACATTCAGTGAATTGGCCTCCACTGCCTTCTGTGGCAGAGATTTCCACAGATTCACAACTCTCTGTGTAAAAATGTTTTTCCTCATTTCAGTCCTAAATGGCCTACCCCTTATTCTTAAACTATGACCCCTGGTTCTGGACTCCACCAACATCGGGAATTTTTTTTCTGCATCTAGCCTTTCCAATCTCTTAAGAATTTTATATATTACTGTAAGATCCTCTCTCACCCTCCTAAATTCCAGTGAATATAAGCCTAGTCAATCCAATCTTTCATCATATGTCAGTCCCACCATCCCGAGAATTAACCTGGTGAACCTATGCTGCACTCCCTCAATAGCAAGAATATCCTTCCCCAAATTAGGAGACCAAAACTGCACACAATACTCCAAGCGTGGTCTCACCAGGGGCCTGTACAACTGCAGTAGGGCCTCCTTGCTCCTACACTCAAATCCTCTCGCTACATGCCATTTGCTTTCTTCACTACCTAAGTCAAGGTGTGTTTATTGTCACATGTACTAATTAAGGTTCAGTGAAACTCATTTACCATACAGCCATACTAAAAAAAAAGCAACAAGACACACAACTACATCAAAGTTAACATACACATCCACCACAGCGGATTCCCCACATTCCTCACTGTGATGGAAGGCAATAAAGTCGAAGCTTCTTCCCTCTTTATTCTCCCACGGTCGGGGGAGTTGAACCATCTGCAGTCGGGGCGATTGAAGCTCCCACAGCCGACAATTGAAGCCCCCACATCGGGGTGGTCAAAGCTCCCGTGATCAGGGCGGTTGAAGTGTTGAAGTGTTCACCATGGATGCGCATCATCCATCATAGAAACTTCCTCTTTCTCTGGAATTGTGTTACCTTAAGGTGTAGAGGGGAAAGGAAGATCAGAAAATTAGGTAACAGAAATATATTTGCATTAAAAAAAATGACTCCAAATTATCTCTTGGTTCCAAATGGTCAAGGAAACCCTATCAGAATTTTTTAATCCATTGAGTACAAAATGAAGCGAGTGTCCAAAAATTAGCTCAGTTACATTTTTCCAACTTATATTCCCTTCCTTGATCTTGTTTTCTACCTATTTTTTAATCTTTTATAGGTCCATTTTCTGATATTCTGAAACCTGGCAATGCTGTCATGCAGAAATACTGTGCAGATTCAAAACAATCTTAGAATTATGTGCGGCATGGTGGCGCAGCGGTAGAGTTGCTGCCTTACAGAGAGTGCAGCGCCTGAGACTCAGGTTCGATCCTGGCTATGGGCGCCGTCTGTACGGAGTTTGTACATTCTCCCCGTGACCTGCATGGGTTTTCTCTGAGATCTTCGGTTTCCTCCCACACTCCAAAGACATACAGGTATGTAGGTTAATTGACTGGGTAAAATGTAAAAATTGTCCCTAGTGTGTGTAGGATAGTGTTAATGTGCGGGGATCGCTGGGCGTCGCGGACCCGGTGGGTCGAAGGGCCTGTTTCCGCGCTGTATCTCTAAATCTAAATCTAAAATCTAAATTTGTCAAGTGATAAACATTTTATTCATCGCATCTGGATGAATCCTTGTATATATCAAATTTGTTACTTTGAAAAAATAGTTCCTGCCACAATACCTTGCTGCACTGAGCTCCAGCACTCAAAGTGTCACTCTTTGTCCAGGCAATTGACGTCCTCAATGGCTCTATCAGAGATTCTGTAATTAAGATGACCTTTTGGTAAGTTAAACCACATGCAGCAAGGAACTACAAGCGATCTCAAGAGACATGATTAATGTAGTTAACTTTGACTAAATTCTAATTGCAGAATGGCTTGTGGTCTTTGGAGAATTGTCCTGAAGATAGTTATTCACTCTGGTTGATAAGGGACTGCTATTTTACAGACCAGGTTCATCACAAAACAAGGCTGCCAATACCACACATCCTCAACCACAAGATAAAATTATGATGTCATCCGTGAGCTCTTTCCTGTGAATGTATTCAGTATAATATCATTCATTTTAAAGCCAAGAAATAAAACAAAAAAGTTATATGATACAAGAATGCAACATGAACCTACTCCAAATTAAACTGAAGGTCAAATAGAAGGCAGAAGAAAAGTTGATGTCAAATTCCCAGTCTTTCTTTTAAATTTTCTGGTCATCCTTCAGCAGTTTTTAAACCTATTTCATAGTGATGGATGTAAACCTTATCGATTAGGCTAGCATTCATGTTATTTTCTAGATTAACCTTGATAGGTGATTTAAATCTAATCCATATTGCTGTGAGTCTGGAGTTACATATAGCCCAGATTGAAAAGAGATGGGTGAGTGTGGAAGGAGAATGAAGGGCACTATTCAACTAGTGTGAATTTTACATCAATGTTGTGGGTTCATAGGCACGTGAATTGACTACCTGACACTGGCAAATACTGTCTACACTGTGTACAAAACCTGTAAATATTCGGGAAACATTTTCTTAATTTACTCACTGGCAAGATCAGCATATATTGGCCACCCCCAATTGAAACATAGAAACATAGAAAAATAGGTGCAGGACTAGGCCATTCGGCCATTCAATATGATCATGGCTGATCATCTAAAATCAGTACCACGTTTCTGCTTTTTCCCCATCTCCCTTGATTCCTTTGGCCCCAAGAGCTAAATCTAACTGTCCCTTGAAAACATCCAGTGAATTAGACTCCACTGCCGTCTGTGTCAGAGAATTCCACAGATTCACAACTCTCTGGGTGAAAAAGTTTTTCCTCATCTCAGTCCTAAACGGCCTACCCCTTATTCTTAAACTGTGACCCCTGGTTCTGGACTCCTCCAACATTGGGAACATTTTTCCTGCATCCAGCCTGCACAATCCTTTAAGAATTGTATATGTTTCTAAAAGATTGTGTGCTCACTTGTGCTTGTTTACACGTATAGGATTGCAGAGAGGCACTTATGCATTGGTCTATTTATTTGTGTATGTTAATATTTATGTAGAAGAGCCTGGTTTCCAGTTGTCATAAGGAACCTTCCCACCTGGTCAAACCCTCGCTCTGCCTTTGTCAGTGTGGTGGCCGCTAATCACTGTTATCTCCTTTAGCCTAGCCCTAGCACAATGGCAACCAAGGATGTGCTGCTCTGAGAAAATTAATGTTGGGGATCTCAAGGATAACCACATAATAAGTTATGTTTAGACAACATCCCACACTCAACTTGATGACCCCCAATCAACAGAAACCACTGAGTATCCACAGTTACTGGACGGCCCTGAAGTCCAGCATAATTAACACCAATGTATAGACTCTTGGCTTCTCTCCTGGAAAACAGCAGGAAATGTTGGATGGAAATGACCAGCAGACCAAGGAGTTAATTAACTGCAAACGCAATGTGCTCTGGATTGGACATCCCACTATGTCACAAGGGTAAGAAACACTTTACAATCACTTGAAGGCTAAGGTCTAACAAAAAACCCATGAACAAAAAGAACTGATTGTGGCTGGAGAGAGTACAGCAGGTTAAATCGCTGATAGCCCTGTCATGCACTGGTTCTTCAAAGCTGTCAAGGTCTCTGACAGCCCAAACACCAAGGCCCAACTTCCCTCAACCATTTAATTGTAATAGTGGAGGAAGTGTTGCTCCAGTTGCATTTGGATTCCTCCAAGCTGATGGAACAGTGGAGAATCATAACCAAGATAAAAACAGATAAAGATAAAGATAAAGATAAAGCATTAGCATTAGCTAATGATACTTTTTTTTCACTCCAACTCAAAAATATTTGACGTGGTTAATCGAGAGGAATTGTGGATATTCCTTCTCAAATTTGGCTCCCTGCCTAAATTCCTCTCTTACTTATGGCAGTTACATAATGCGTGCAAGAAGGGATCTTAACTAATGGCTTGCCATCACATCCAATCTTTAAGCTCGCATTGGAATTGATTTAACATAGATTCACGAGACTTGAGGTACAAGGTCATCCATGACATTATTGATCAGCAGAACGGGTGTGACTGGCCCACTTCTTTTCTAATATCCTCCCTTTTCAAGTTCAGATGCTTGTAAAAGATCCCATGGTAGTACCTTTCATTTGTTTTTAAATTCTTCATTGGAAATCAACTCAAAACAACCCACTTGCACTTCACAGTGCAGGCAATTTTTTTTAAATGCACAAAGATGCATTAAAAAGACACTGGGGGCAAAAAGTGAACTCCACTTTTTATTACAGGTAAATTTACAGAACATTGCAAATGGCTCAATTATAATCATGTACTGTATTGTCTTTCTGCTGTCTGGATAGCATGCAACCTCGATACACGTGACAATAAACTAAACTGAACTTTTGCCATTCACCTACACATAGGGGGAAAACATAGCATGAATACAGTCATAAAGATCAGGAGGTCCAGCGGAGAAATCTTCCACAGCATAAGATCTTCAGAATATTTTCTAGCTGATGCTCCCTGTCGACAGATATGCATAATCTACCTTTCAACCTATTTATTAATAATCACTAAATGCAGATTTTCTGTATAATGTATAAAGAACCATCATGTAGTACAAATGTTCTTATTTGGTTCAATATGTTCAATTAATTATTGTACTACCGATATGACCGGAGGAGTATCAGAGTCTGTTCTTGGTTCGTTTGAGGACATAATGCTATCTAGTGTTTTAGAAATAACTATTGTGATTAGTTTTGACTTGTTTTCCTGTGCCTTACAAAACTAGTCCATTTCCATATGCCAAAGACCAAGAAAAAATTCTCGCCCCACATTTGAATATGACATTGGTACTGGCAATGATAGCATAATGGTTCATTTAATGGTTTATCAGTACAGAGCCTCGACTAAAAATATAGCCATAATTTTAAATCATGGAATAGAAGCTGGGGAATTTAAATACACTTAAGTAGGTAAGGCAGAAGGTAAAATCTAGTAAAAGTGACCAAAGAAAAACTACTGGATTTCCATGAAAACCTATCCTGTTCACTAATGCAAAGAAATCTACTGTCCATATCCAGTCTGGCCTCGACATGCCTCCCATCATTTGGCATCTTATCTGCCTTCTGAAAGGCTGAGCAAACCATTCAGTAATATCAAAATAGCCCACAGTGCCACCCTTGCAGAGAGATACAAGAGATCAAGGTGGTGACAATTACTCAGGACCTTAAATGTTGGACAAACCATCAATGGTCATATTCCACAGAGGAAACAAAACAACCCTGATCAACTTGATTCATGTCGGATGCTCAAAAATACCTTTTGTACATTAAACACCTTGCAATATTCTGTGCACTCTCGTGACTTTTTACTCTGAAGATTAATCACATATTTGTATCAATACCATTTGAACTCTAAGATCAACGGGTAAAAGAGTGCTTAAGGCTAATAATCCAGGGGATGTAAATCCAAATCCCACCTGATAAAATGAAAAAAAAATATTGATCATTTTCTAAAAAATTAATTCCATAATTATAAGAATTATAATTATGGCAATACGAGGCAATACGAGGAGAAAAGATGAGGTACGAGGGTAAACTAGCCAATAATATAAAGGAGGATAGCAAAAGTTTTTTTAGGTATGTGAAGAGGAAAAAAATAGTCAAGGCAAATGTGGGTCCCTTGAAGACAGAAGCAGGGGAATTTATTATGGGGAACAAAGAAATGGCAGACGAGTTAAACCGTTACTTTGGATCTGTCTTCACTGAGGAAGATACACACAATCTCCCAAATGTTCTAGGGGCTGGAGAACCTAGGGTGATGGAGGAACTGAAGGAAATCCACATTAGGCAGGAAATGGTTTTGGGTAGACTGATGGGACTGAAGGCTGATAAATCCCCAGGGCCTGATGGTCTGCATCCCAGAGTACTTAAGGAGGTGGCTCTAGAAATAGTGGAAGCATTGGAGATCATTTTTCAATGTTCTATAGATTCAGGATCAGTTCCTGTGGATTGGAGAATAGCAAATGTTATCCCACTTTTTAAGAAAGGAGGGAGAGAGAAAACGGGTAATTATAGACCAGTTAGTCTGACATCAGTGGTGGGGAAAATGCTGGAGTCAATTATAAAAGACGAAATTGCTGAGCATTTGGATAGCAGTAACGGGATCGTTCCGAGTCAGCATGGATTTACGAAGGGGAAATCATGCTTGACAAATCTACTGGAATTTTTTGAGGATGTAACTAGGAAAATTGACAAGGGAGAGTCAGTGGATGTGGTGTACCTCGACTTTCAGAAAGCCTTCGACAAGGTCCCACATAGGAGATTAGTGGGCAAAATTAGGGCACATGGTATTGGGGGTAGGGTACTGACATGGATAGAAAATTGGTTAACAGACAGAAAGCAAAGAGTGGGGATAAATGGGTCCCTTTCGGAATGGCAGGCAGTGACCAGTGGGGTACCGCAAGGTTCGGTGCTGGGACCCCAGCTATTTACGATATACATTAATGACTTAGACGAAGGGATTAAAAGTACCATTAGCAAATTTGCAGATGATACTAAGTTGGGGGGTAGTGTGAATTGTGAGGAAGATGCAATAAGGCTGCAGGGTGACCTGGACAGGTTGTGTGAGTGGGCGGATACATGGCAGATGCAGTTTAATGTAGATAAGTGTGAGGTTATTCACTTTGGAAGTAAGAATAGAAAGGCAGATTATTATCTGAATGGTGTCAAGTTAGGAGGAGGGGGAGTTCAACGAGATCTGGGTGTCCTAGTGCATCAGTCAATGAAAGGAAGCATGCAGGTTCAGCAGGCAGTGAAGAAAGCCAATGGAATGTTGGCCTTCGTAACAAGAGGAGTTGAGTATAGGAGCAAAGAGGTCCTTCTACAGTTGTACCGGGCCCTGGTGAGACCGCACCTGGAGTACTGTGTGCAGTTTTGGTCTCCAAATTTGAGGAAGGATATTCTTGCTATGGAGGGCGTGCAGCGTAGGTTCACTAGATTAATTCCCGGAATGGCGGGACTGTCGTATGTTGAAAGGCTGGAGCGATTGGGCTTGTATACACTGGAATTTAGAAGGATGAGGGGGGATCTTATTGAAACATATAAGATAATTAGGGGATTGGACACATTAGAGGCAGATAACATGTTCCCAATGTTGGGGGAGTCCAGAACAAGGGGCCACAGTTTGAGAATAAGGGGTAGGCCATTTAGAACGGAGATGAGGAAGAACTTTTTCAGTCAGAGGGTGGTGAAGGTGTGGAATTCTCTGCCTCAGAAGGCAGTGGAGGCCAGTTCGTTGGATGCTTTCAAGAGAGAGCTGGATAGAGCTCTTAAGGATAGCGGAGTGAGGGGGTATGGGGAGAAGGCAGGAACGGGGTACTGATTGATAGTGATCAGCCATGATCGCATTGAATGGCGGTGCTGGCTCGAAGGGCTGAATGGCCTACTCCTGCACCTATTGTCTATTGTCTATTGTCTATTGTCTAAGATGGCTTCTGTAAAAATAATAATGGCAATGAACATATTTATTTTATATTCATCAATCCTGATGCAGGATCTTAACCCAAAACATCAACTATCCCTTTGCAAATGCTGCTTGACCCATTAGGTTCCACCCAAAAAAGTTTTTTACTTCAAATTTCAGTACCTGCAGTCTCGTGTCTCTATTTAATATTTATGTACCCTATTTCTACTCTGTCCAGCAAGCAGAAACATCCTCACTACATCTAGCCTGTCACATTTAAAAAAATAAAATGTAAAGGCCCTTATTAGATCACTTATTGGCCTATCTTTCCTAGAAACAAAACTTTGCCTTTCCAGATAAGTAATACTCTCTATTCTGGTTTCAATATTTGTTTTATGCAAAGGCTCTTTGCACTTAAATACTTTTAAGCATGGATGAAAGTCTGCACATCCGACATAGTCTCAAGGCTCTCCCATTTTAAATGCTAATTGTGAGGTTGTACTTCATAGGTGGTTTCTTCATAGGATCATGGACTGATAAAATGCACAGCAATGATTTGTCATACCTGTACTTATCCTTTGAAGTGGCAGTCATATTTATCACCACAAATCTGCTAATGCTGTGACTTTCTCGTGCTCAAATCCTTTCGAAAACTATTTAAGCCATCACATTCTATCGTCAATTTAAGAATACTGTTTTCAATAAATCTCTAAGGGAATACGTGGCTCCAAAGCTAATCCCCAAATTATTCCGTAACTGATTTTCAATCTGTGACCTAAGGGTTTCAACCAGTTTTAGGGCCGCAGTCTTTGGGGGAAAATGTGAACACTTATCTTGAATTGCTGTAATATGTTTGGTTGGAGATGGGTGAGGGCAAGGGGTAGATGAAAGGTAGACAAGTTAGAACAGTTAATGAATATTAATCATTACTTACTCTCTGCAGCTGCCAATATATAAAATAATGAGACAAAATAAGTGATTATGACAGCATAGTAAGCATTGGTTGTGGCTCAGTCTTTGCCTCATGTCTTTTAATCCGTGTCTCAGATGAGAATACAAAGACCAAAGTGGGCCTGCACTGTAAATGTGTGGTCTTCTGGATGAGATATTAAACTTAGGCAGTGTCTTGTTTATGAAATTGTTGTAAGCAATCCCATAATAATACAATGATTGTGCTATTATTCCTAATATGCAGTACATAATTCATCCCTCAATCAAAACATTTCAAAAGGAAAAACATATTATGTGGTCAATATCAAGATGTTGTTTATGTAAGCTTTCAATGTGAAAATTGTTGTCTGCTTTCCTGCCTCACAACAACCGCAACACTTTCAAATGTAGTTCATTAGTTACAAAACACTATACAAACACACGCTTATCCTGAATGGAGAAATGAAATCAAAATAAGCATGGGAATTGAATTGGAGAAAATGTACCTTATCACTTAATTATGTTACTTAAATCATAAATACATAACATTTGGTGTGTTGTTCAGTAATAACAAACCAGATCTATAATACAGAGGACGGGAACAAAAGTAATGCTCCAATGAGATGTCAACAGTGGTTACAGCAACTGGCAAACTAATGTTTTGCAAGGAGAAATACTGAATTCTCATAAGAAGAAATAGACTCATTTATTTTCATACAATTTCTCTTGGCATATAGTCTTACTACATTTTGAAAACGCTAGATTTGAGTTTAGACAAGCATCAAACTTCAGTTGGAGTCTCAACGGTGTGTGCAAGTGGAGAAAAAATAGGTGTAAAGGCCACTGATAATTCTGCCACATTTAGATAGCTGTATGCCATGTTGGAGAAAGTAAATCATGTAAAATTAATGCAGATTGATAACCAATATGCCAATTCCACAGCTTGTGGTGCTGTAATGGGTGTATGATATGCCAAGTTATTTGTATATGACTGAATAAGAATAGATTCTACACAAAGTGGGAGATATTTTTAAATTATTATTTGTTCACATTTCTGCAACAGTGAATAGACATTGATGAAAAAAAACACATTTGTAACTAGAGACATATAAAACAGGATTTTTGTTTATAAAAAACAGGATTTATGGCTATTTTTGGAAAAGCAATATGTATATTCTGTCAGTAGAAATGCATAGGTGTGGAACTGTCTGCAAGTCATTGAATTAAAGGTCAAATATTATGCAGAGAATGTAACAAAGAACATATTACTGCTGAAGCTTCAATGATGTGCCATAAGCCTTTCCAAAAACTGCAGAAGCATAATTTTACTGATGTCGTCTGCAGTATTGAAATTCAGGATAAATATTAAGTAAATTGTGAACGCTGAGGTAAACACAATTCCAAATAAAATGCTCTTAGTGAAAGTCACAAACTGGATTGAGATCCAAAAGACCAATAGGGAACATGAAATTTGAATGCCTTCCAAATATTATAAGAATTTTTGCATAATTTAACAGGTGGCTGTGCTGAAGAGTGTCAGATGGCATTTGCAACAAGGGAATCTTTTGATTCTCATGCCATCTGCCTAATGTTCATAGAAAGAACAGCCATTTTCATGAAAATCTGTGTTAAACGTCTGCCAGAGTAAACACCAGATAAACGATGGACTTCATTTCAGCAAATGGTCTGTTGCAGCAGAATTCCAAACTTAATGCCAATCCATTTACCAGACCATGCAAAATGTTTTTTAGCAAGCTACTGTCTTAAACAAAGATGTTGACTTCAGTTATGGTTCACTGTCAAGTCAAGTCAAGTAAATTTTATTTGTATAGCACATTTAAAAACAACCCACGTTGACCAAAGTGCTGTACATCTGATTAGGTACTAAGGGAAAAAAAAAGAAACATACAGTAGCACGCAAAAAGTTCACAGCGCCTCCTCAATGAGCCTCAAACGCTGTGGACAAAACGTTACAAGGTGAAGGGCTCAAATCACCCACTGGTGCCTTGAGCACAAAATCCAGAATGGGACTTCAACACAGATAATAAAGAGCATGAGGTTTTAGATGAGGTTACTCTAAGGTACACATAAAAGATCCTGTGGCAAGGTACTTCTCCCAATTATCAATTACCCAACAACATTAAAAATAGATTATCTGGCCATTAACATATTGCTGTCCAGGAAATGATTTTTGCACTAATTAGCTGCTTCCATTTCTTGGAATTCAATAGTGGAATAATATCAGAAATATGTAGAAATAGTTGTGACTCCAGACTGTTCCAAGGTTGTTGAAGGCGCCATGAAAAGATAATTATTTTACTCATTGCTTACATGGTATAAACCTGATGCAACCTTGATGTGCTTCAGGAAAGAAATGCAATCCAAATTCTTTGTAACATTAATAAAAGTTTGAGAACAGCAATTCAACTGCAGTTTCAGACTAAAAAGGAAAGGCTATTATACTCCGTTTGTGAAACTTAATTCAGGTTAAGATTAATACTGTGCATTCAGCATTTGTCCTCAACTCTGCCTTTGGAGGTACACGATTTCAGTGGGTATTCAACAGAACATCAGAATGACTGAGAGGTATAGTATTTTCATTGTGTCTACTAGTTGGCTGTAGAATTGTTGCATTTCAAAAACTATGGCGCTAAATATGCTTTTCTATTCTAACCTGTGAACCATCTTTTATGCTATCAAACTGTTAAATTAAATGCATGAAGAACTAGGAACTGCAGTGTTAATTTCAGATATTAACATGAAACCCCGGAAAATCATGGAATATAGTTTCATTGCAAACACTATGTTAATGCTGCTTTTGTTGAGCACTCTACATATTCAACGTGACACTCCATCTTTCTCAACGGTGGAATTAAATAAAGCAGTTGGATGGTTGGAGCCGGCTTCCCATATATACACGCTCTGCACTTGATTTTCATTTCCACCCCTGCACCTTCCTCCCTCTAAACCATCTTCAAAATCCCCTTGCATCTTCAATGACTCAGGCAGGTCCAGGATACAGTGGATTGTAGCCACTGTTTATTAGATAAACAGCATTACATACTGGGAATGTTCAGCAAATCATGCAAGATCTGCAGAAGAAGTTAATATTTCAGGTCAATGATATTTTCACAAATTGGATCTAGCAGAGGAACAATTGGAATAAGAGACAAGGAACGTTCACGGGCTGATGTAGAGGGTTCGGAGTGGTTGAGTTAGCGAAGTGGGCCGCTGGAGGTGCTGTCGCTACCTGAAGCTCCATTAGATTGGGTGCCGTTCTAAATGGATGAGTAAAGGGGTCAGACATGGCCTGCAGTGTCACGGAGCAGTGGACCAGTGGTATAAGACATCAACACATCACCTGGCCAGGACGACCCCTGCAACTCCAAATCAGAGCCGCCACCAGGACAATGGAACTTGTAGCCATGTTAAGCTCTAACATTTTTTAAATCTTTGGACTTGAAAGATACAAGATGGAGCCTGAAATGTGGTGACTCTTGCACACGGACTTACTGTGGTGTACTGTCTTACATTCTTGTACTTAGTACGATTATGCCTAATGTCGAGTAGGATTATTATTGAACTGTATGCATAAACAGAATTTCACTATACTTAGGTACACATGACCATCAAGTACCATTTAAACTTTGAACCATTGAATTTGCCATTCTATCCAAATGAATGTGGTGCACTGACCATGGGCTTACTCACTTTGTGGAATCAGATGCTGCGTACAATTTCCATTCTGCCTGACTACACTCTCCATTGAGTTTAATGGAGAATATTGAGCAGAGTCTGAAACTGAAATTCCATCAGCTTTCTACAGGTTTCTGAAGGTGGAATGGATGAAATCTGCAGATTGGTTTCCAAAAGAGGCTCAAGGGTCCCACAGGACTTTGCCTTAAGTTGGTATAATCATAGACCACTCTCCAGCGCTGGCTTATCTGCATCTCCTGTTTCAATACAAAATACAAAAACAGACATCACTACCTGAAATAAAAAGTCTGGCGTGATCAGTGGTGGATCTTTCTAGCAGCATTATTATTGACCTTTTCCCTAGATGTCAAAACTATATTCCAACATAGTCTGCAAATGCAACTCTGTACAGCTTAAATATGGAAAGGAGTTTTAACACATGTTCATAAAAGAGTTTTGATGGAGCAAATAAAGGAAAACAATTTCCACCATCCATAGGATACAATTTTTTGGTGAATGCCAAACATCCACTCCCTCTTCTCCCTTCTCCCATCAGGCAAAAGGTATAGAAGTGTGAAAATGCATATCTCCAGATTCAGGGACAGTTTCTTCCCAGCTGTTATCAGGCAACTGAATTGTCCTACCACAACCAGAGAGCAGTCCTGAACTATTAACTCCCTCTTTGGTGACCCTCAGACTATCCTTGATCGAACAATGCTTTACCTTGCACTAACCGTTATTCTGTTATCATGTATCCATACACTGTAACTGGCATGATTGTAATCTTGTATTGCTGACTGAATAGCGCAACAAAAGCTTTTCACTGTACCCTCGGTACATGTGACAATAAACTAAACTGAACTGAACTGAGCAAAAGGAAAAATAAATGCATGTAACACATTGTAATAGCGTGAATGTGTTACGGCAGATCACTTTCAGGGGACTGCTTTTGTAAAGTGCCACTGTTGTCATGTTGGGTAGATTATTTTTTTACTGTCTTACAACATGTTATGATATCACAATTTCTTTATAATTGAAATCAGCATCAATAAATCAGTGCTATGGAACAAGAGCAAAAATAAGTGACATATTTGTCTGCATCATAAATCTGAATACTTTTTCCAAGGAAATGCACCAATGATTTGATTGACATCAGTGAGAGAAATATAATGCATATTTCATGGATCATAAACAAGCACAGCACAGAAAGAGACTGTAGCATTTATTGTGTCCTCTTTGACTAAAGTATTTCTTTTGTGGAACCAACAATATTTATGCAAGCACTTGGGAGAATTTTGTAACAAATCTCTCAGCTATAAGGTTAAAATAATTTTGATCAAACAATCTTTAATATTTTGCTTAAAATTGCCTTGTATCAACAAAGTCCCGTATTAATGATTTTCTAATGAATCACTGAATAAAATATAAGATATTAATAAATATTCTGTGCACATTCATCCATATCCACAATGTGCTGCTAAATATATACGCAGTCAGGTAGTAATGCCTCATTAGGTAGTGAATGATAAGCCTTTTTATTTAGTTCAGTATAGCTTAGTTTAGTTTAGTTTGGAGATACAGCATGGAAACAGGCCTTTTGGCCCACCCAGTTGTGTGAAACCAGCAATCACCTGTACCCTAGTTCTATCCTCGGGGCAATTTACATGGGCGACAATTTACAGAAGCCAACTAACGTACAAACCTACATGTCTTTGGAACGTGTGAGGAATCCAGAGCACCCGGTGAAAATCCATGTGGTCACAGGGAGAACGTACAAATCCATGCAGACACCTCCACCTGAGGTAAGGATCAAACCCGGGTCTCTGGCGTGGTGAGGCAGAAACTCTACCACTGCGACACTGTGCCACCCCTTTAATCTCATGCAATTATTTTCCAATCATATCAATGCATCAATGTGAAATAATGCTGTTTAACAACAGACATAAATCAGAAATCTTAAACCAACCCATCAGTGCCTTGTGAGGAAATGAATGGATTCATGAGAATTTCCTAAAACCTGAAGCCTGAAAGAATGAATGTGACCGAATTAAGCATTGCAATCAGCACTACCTTGTTTAATAATCATTTAGTCATAGAATCAGATTCATGCAGTGTGGGAACAGGGCCTTTGGCCCAACTTGCCCACACCGACAAACATGTCCCATCTACACTAGTCCCACCTGCCTGCATTTGGGCCATACACCTCTAAACCTATACTATCCATGTATCTGTTCAAATGTTTCTTAAATGTTTTGATGGTACCTACCTCAACTACCTCTGACGGCAGTTCATTCCATACACCCACCACCCTTTGTGTAAAAAAGTTACCCCTCAGGTTCCATTTAAATTTTTCCCCCCTCACCTTAAATCTAAGCCCTCTGGATCTTGACTCCCCTACTCTGTGCGTTTACCAGATCTATTCCTCTCATAATTTTGTAAACCTCCATAAGGTCACCCCTCATCCTCCTGCGCTCCAACAAAGCCCTAGCCTGCTCAACCTCTCCCAATAACTCAGGACCGCGAATCCTGGCATCATTCTGAAAAATTGTCTCTGCACCCTTTCCAGCTTGACAACATATTTCCATGGTATCCAAAACTGAACATAAAATACATATACTCTAAATATAACCTTACCAATGTCTTATATAACTGCAACATGACCTCCCAACTTCTATATTCAATATTCTGACTGATGAAGGCCAATGTGCCGAAAGCCTTTTTGATCAACCTATCTACTGTGACGCCACTGCCAAGGAACTATGCACTTGCACTCCTAGATCACTCTGCTCCACAACACTCCCCAGAGCCCTACCATGCACTGTGTAGGTCCTGCCCATGTTAGGTCTCCAAAAATGCAACAACTCACATTTCTCTGTTAAATTCCATCAAACATTCATCACCTGTCCAACCGATCAAGATCCTGCAGCAATTTTTGACAACCATCCTCACTATCTACAGTACATTACCACCCACTTTAGTATCATTTGCAAACTTGCTCATCATGCTGTGTATGTTCTCATCCAAATCATTGATATCGATGACAAACAGCAATGAGCCTAGCACCGAACACTGGGGCACACCACTAATCACAGGCCTCCAGTCCAAAAGCAATCTTCCACAATCACCCTCTGCTTCTTTCTATGAAGCCAATTTTTTTATCCATTCAGCTATCTCTCCTTGGATCCCATGCGATCTAACCTTCCAGAGCAGCTTACTGTGCAGAAAGCTGTCAAACATCATGCTGAAATTCATATATACCATGTCTACAGCTTTGCCCTCATCAATCTTTTTTGTCACATCTTCAAAAAACTCAATCAGATTTGTGAGTCACAACCTCCCACTTACACAACCATACTGACTATCCCAAATCAGCCCTTGCACACTTGTATGCATGTATATCTTATCCCTCAGGATACTCTCTAGTACCTTTCTGACCATAGATGTTCGGCTCACTGGCCTCTAGTTCCCAGGCTTTTCTGTGCAGCCCTTCTTGAACAGAGGCACATTTGCCACCGTCTAGTCTTCTGGCATCTCACCTGTATTTAATATTGACATGTAAATCTCAGCCAGGGCACCTGCAATTTCCTCTCTAGCTTCCCACAGTGCCCTCGGATAAATCTGATCAGGGCAGGAGAGGTTTTTCCACCTTCAGACACGTCAGGACCTTCAGCACCACTGTGACATCCTCCTTAACCAATAACGCAACACCTCGTTTACCCCCACCGCTGTCTTTCCTGAAGTACCTCGAACATTGAGCTACCGTTCTCTTAACCAGGTTTCTGTAATGGCTACAAAGTCCCAGTCGTACATACCTATCCATGCCTATGTTTACCTGCCTTACCCGTCAGGCCTCTTACATTAAAATAAGTGTAATTTAAACCAACAGTCCTTCCTCGCTCCCTGCCATTCTTCTGCCTATTCTGTTGACTAATCTTTCTCGCATCATCTTCCATACCAACTTCTAACCTCTCACCTGCCTCGATCCTGTATTGAATCCCACCCCGCTGCAAATCTAGTTTAAACCCACCCATGTAATACTAGCGAACTTACCTGGCAGGATATTGGTCCCCCTCCAGTTAAGTTGCAAATCGTCCTTCTTGTACAGGTCTCCTCTGCCCCAGATGAGATCCCAATGGTCTAGAAATCTGAATCTCTGCCCTCTGCACCGACTACTCAGCCACACATTTATCTCCCTTATCTTCCGAAGGTATCACAAAATGCTGGAGTAACCTAGCGGGTCAGGCAGCATCTAGGAGAGAAGGAATGGGTGATGTTTCGGGTCGAGACCCTTCTTCAGACTGATGTGTCTACCCTTATCTTCCTGTTGCTACCCTCACAAGTACATGGCGCTGGAAACAATCCAGAGATCACTACTCTGGAGGTCATGTCTTTTAGCCTTTTATCCAATTCCCCATACTCATATTGTAGAACCTCCATTCTTTTCCTACCGTGGAAGTTTTTTATGTGATTTAGGTTCACAATACAAAACAGATTCAGATCTTTGCAAAATATCACTCAAAAATTATACTTTAGCAAAGAAACACAAGTTGAAAAAATGAAACATGTTCAACTCCTTTCCTTATCTAGCTTTTAAAAATGTTATTTTCATTCAAACTAAATCGCCAACATCCATAATAATGTTGGTAATATTTCAAGTATCTTTTAAGATGTCTTTTCTTAAAAGTGCATTTTATTCTGAATCCATTAAGATATTTTCCAAGCAGAATAATTATGGAAACATTACAAATAATTTCCAGAACAATTATTTATACTATGCTTATTTCCCTCTTTATTATTATATATTTATGAAACAAAAAATACATCTGTATATTCAATTTTATTCAAGAGAAACATTAAATATGCTTCCAAATGCCCAACAAATGCATTAGAAAAATGTTGGATAATCAACAGAAGACAAAGGAAAATATGGATTGAATATAGGAACTGCAGATGCTGGTTTATACCAAAGATAGACACATGATGCTGGAGTAAATCAATGGGTTGGGCAGAATCTCTGGAGAAAATGGACAGGTTACATTTCAGATCACCCAATGTTGCCTGATCCGCTGAGTTACTCCAGCATTTTGTATTTATCTATAACTTTCTAATTGTTCACTGGTCAATTTGTCTTACAATTTGGCAAAGCAATTGCAGAGTTTGATGAGGTAGTCATTCTCAATAGAAGTTTTTTTTAAAAACTTTAAGTGTTAGACATATGAAACAAAAACAGAAAATGTTGGGAGAAAAAAAAACGTGGCTGGTCAGGTTGCATCGGTGGGAAAAGAAACAGTGAATATATTTCAGATCTGGAACCTTCATCAGAACTGAGAAAGAAACAAAGCCAGTTAGTCAGGGTAACCAAGAAGGTTGGGGAAGAGTGGAACAAAATGATTTTACTCTGAAACTGAAGTATTTATCCAACTATTTTTTGTTGTTTCTGCCAGAGCATTGATGTGACCCTATTCAAAGTCACAATCGACTTCCTTCTGACTTTGATGACAAAGGCACCAACTTCTCATCGACCATTTCATGCTGTCTGCTTGCATTGATATGGTTGATCTCACTGCCATCTCCCAAAGTCTTGGCATCATTACCCAACTCAGATGACATGAGTGCATTGGCTGTGCATTTCCATATCACAGTGTAGCCAGATAATCCCCTGTGGTATCTCTTCATCAATGTGAACCATTGTTCTTACATGCTGAGAAATATATTTTTCTGTGGGACCATCTTGAAGCAGGAAGTTTAATTTCCATTACTTCATCTGGGTGTGTAATATTCCTTTCCCACCTGCTTCCCAAAATGTACTTGTTCCTACATTTTACCCTCTCCTCCCAATATGCTCTTCGGGTAAAAGTCTAAAAAACAGGAAATTCTATATATTTTTTTAAATAACCTGTTATTTGTGTGTTCAGGATTGGAAAATAATCCGGTATCCAGTTTGTAATTATAATCTAATGACATGTGCAGAATTAGACAATAGACAATAGACAATAGGTGCAGGAGTAGGCCATTCAGCCCTTCGAGCCAGCACCGCCATTTAATGTGATCATGGCTGATCATTCTCAATCAGTGCCCCTTTTCCTGCCTTCTCCCCATACCCCCTGACTCCGCTATCCTTAAGAGCTCTATCTAGCTCTCTCTTGAATGCATTCAGAGAATTGGCCTCCACTGCCTTCTGAGGTAGAGAATTCCACAGATTCACAACTCTCTGACTGAAAAAGTTTTTCCTCATCTCCGTTCTAAATGGCCTACCCCTTATTCTTAAACTGTGGCCCCTGGTTCTGGACTCTCCTAACATTGGGAACATGTTTCCTGCCTCTAATGTGTTCAACCCCTTAATAATCTTATACGTTTCGATAAGATTCCCTCTCAACCTTCTAAATTCCAGTGTATACAAGCCTAGTCGCTCCAGTCTTTCATTAGATTGTATTGGGTGTCAGTCGCCAATATGTCAGGCAGGTCTGTAATATCTGTTTCTGTAGAAATCTTGCTCATCTTAATTATCTAGATTTAGTGAAAATATCGCCAGTGCACAGCAGACTGAAGGGCAACTTATACCCATGATACAAATGGTGGAAAATGCTGATTGATTTTCAAATAACTGTGAAAGAGGAAAAAATGGTGTAATGAAAAAATTCCCGAATGTTTTTTATCTCAAGCTAATGGGAAATGTAAAGATTTATTAAGTTAATTTAATCCGTTTTTAAACTTTAATTTGGTTTGAGGCTTTCCAAATTGGATTAATTAAACAACTAAAATCTATTTTAAATAATTGATTCAGTTAGGAGATATATATACAGATAAAAATCAGCAACTTGGCATTAAATCTAACATGCAAAATAATGTTATCTATTATATTACATGGTCTACAATTGCCAGGTCCATAAGGACGGATAGCACAACATAAGGAAGGAGAGAAACAGTAAACAGTATTTATTTAATACTGCTGTTTGAATACTCATTCAAAATTACATCAGAGGCTAATTTGTTTTTAAAATGTGTTGATTAGGATTCTCAATAGGAATCAGTAGGTAGACAGTTTGTCTCAAGTGGGATTAAATACCTCAGTAAATCGCACGCTGCATTACTTATGAATCATTAGGTTTTTATGGGTCTGAAATAAAGTCTTCATTTACCTATAGCATAGAATAGCACAACACAGGAGGAGGCCATTTGGCTCATCATGCTTGCACTGTTTGCACACTATATTTGGTTGTGTGTTGTTAATTTAATTACCATTTGCTGATGAAATGGAGTACTGTCTGGGATTGGGAGACTGCCTGCGAGCATGCAATGTTGGATTAATTAAATTTGAAGAACTATTCAATGTATTCTTAATATGATTCGGTAGATTTCAAAAAAGCTCAAGACGGTTTGTGCTGTGATAGGTTAAAATTCTGTTTGTTAATGCAGGCCTCGCTTATTCTAAAATATAACAGAAATGCATTTTGTTGCTCATCGCCATTGCAACTATGAAGAATTTTGAATTTAGCAATAACAACATAGATAGTGGAAAGATTTTGCAGTGCCAGGAGATGAGTCACTTGGTAGATTATATTCAACCCCTGACTTGCATTTATAGCCACCATATTGGCTGGTCCAATTGAGTTTTGAATCAAAGGTCACCCTCAGACTGTTCACAGTGTGAACATTGGTGAAATAAAATACCAGTGAATATCCAGATTAGGTGGTTAGACTTTTTCCTGCAAGAAATGGTGATTACTTGCATTTTTGTGGCACAATTATTACTTATGAATGAACAGGAAAAAAAGAAGGTAAGTGGGATTATGTACATGCGATTTGAAATTAACAACGGGAAGATGTCATCTGTCCTTTCTCCTCCGGATATGCTGCCTGGTCTGCTGAGTTCTTCCAACACCTTGTTCATTCAACCATACCCTTATCATTCCTGAGATAACAAGATGAAAACAATGTGCAGTATTCCAGATCTGTTCTCACCAAAGTCCTCCTCAATTTCAGCAGGATTTCCTTAATCTTGAAATCTGAACCTCACAATAAAGATCAATATGAAAGTTACATTCAGATTTCCATTAATAAATAAATTATCCTTTATCCCATATGCATTGAATCTATCCTCTATTGTGTTCCAAAGTGACAACTATTGGAAAGAAAATCAAAATGATTAAATGCTATAGCAATGTGAATAACTGTCTTAGAGTTCTTCTCAAATATAAATATAAATATTTAATTCTGTACAACTCTGTTTTGGATGCAGTCTGGATTTAAACCAAAATAGAATACATATAGTGCGTCAAATCAGCAATGTTTTCCTGATTTCCATTTTACCAGAAAATTCACAAATAGCAGAAGCTACCCGACTTGAAAATCATCAAAACACCAATTACTAAATTGAATGTCTATGCCAAAATCTGACCCTTCCACAACCAAATACAATGTTATTTCTAATATTTTTATACTGAATTCTGGCTTATTGTTATAATTTTAAATTCATTTTCTCGAGTTCTGCACTAAGATCACTTACACATTGCAGCAACATAATTCCATGAGAAGTCAGCTGCCCTCAGATATTTTACTCACGGTGCAGTCAACTATGTATTTTCATCTGTGTGCCATTGGAGAATTCGATTCTTTGCAGAGACAGCACAAGTGAACTTACTTCAAATGAATAAAAGATAGAGACATGCATTTCTTCACCCCCATCCTGGTTCGGAAGCTGCTGATTATCCTCTCACCCTCTACTTTGTCATATCCATCCACTGCTATTGTCTTGCTGCCCTTGTCCTCTCTTGCAGCTCAGCACTGATCTGGATTAAGCTCATTTGATGATTTCTCAGAACCATTGAAGAACAATCCAGCCTTCTGATCTTTATTGGGTTGGTGACTATTTAAACAAAAACCCTGGTTGTTAATGAGGTTGATGCATATATCTTATATTGTTTCCCTTTATTCCAGCTGGATTTGTATCTCTGCACTTCACCAGACTACCAAAGATGTTCTATTTTATCATTTTAAAGGAGGAGGGAACATAATTTAAAAGTATTTTTAGAACGTTCCATATTTAGAGCTACTTCAAAGTTTTCATGTCTTTGTGAACTAGTTAACTAGCATTAAGGAAAATATATATTTACATTAGATTGTCTTGTGATTTTTATTTCAGTCCTGTTAACAATAGATATTCTAAGGAATTAACAGTTATCTTGTGTTCACAGATGACATCAGAGAGATGTACATACTTTGATTCCTTATATATTATTAAAAGATTTGTGTCATCCTATGAGACTGTTCTTTCCATCTTCAACATCAATCTTGCTTCATGTTGAATTTGTTTTGGTTCAATGAGAATAGATTCCATGCTTAACAGTGAAAATAGTTCCCTATGGTCTCCTGATTTTGACTAACTCTCCAAACATATTTTTTTGGGCAGCTATTGAATGTAAATGTAGAAAATTATTTCAACCCCACACCAAGCATTCTATGCATAGTTTTAGTTTCAGTGAAGTACACAATTGACTGCAGTTGAGACAGCTCACAGGGTTGATTTCTGGGTTGAAGGAAAGGTCAAATGCATGCAGTTGAAAAGGAAGTCAATGAATATCTTTAAGCCGGAGATTGACGGATTCTTGATTAGTCGTGGGTTTTAGGAGGAAGGCAGGAGAATGGAGTTGAGAGGTAAAAATAAATCAGCCATGATTGAATGGTGGAGTAGACGTGATAGACTGAATGGCCTAATTCTGTTCCTACAACATGAACTTATGAACCTATACTCATTGGAATTGGAATTTGAAAAAATGGATGTTGAGAAGATGCTTCCCCTCATGGGGGGATCCAGAATTTGGTCAGCAGACTCAACAGTAACCAGGGTTCACCTTGAATTTACATGGTGATTGTGGCTTGGAATTAATTCATGACATTGCAGAACCATTGAGCAGTAGTACTAGTTGCCGGGCAATGTGAAAATGTGAAATTATTGTGAATGAGGGCTCAATGTTTAATGCTGAGGTGCGGAGGGATTTCTTCTCTCAGAGGGTCCTGGGCTTTGATAATTCTGGAGGTTGAAAGAATTTTTGGTCCATTGGAGAGTCAAGAGTTATGGGGAAGAGACAGATCTGAAGCCAACATCAGCTCAGGTTGGTTATTGAATGTCACAGCAGGGGCTTAGTTTTATTCTATTCCCATGTCTTACATTCTTATTTTTTTATTATTGTGCATTCCCCAAACGATTGTTTACACTGAATTATTGAGTAAATTGCCATGACTTTGCTACACACTCATGAACATCAGAATTTGAATGATCTCAAAATCAAAGAGACCCCAGCTACAACAATGCTTAGGTTACTTTAAGTATATAAAATAATTAGTATATAAAATTATGAGAAACCTTGGAAGGGTAGACAGTCAGAATCTTTATTTCCTAAGAAGGAATGGTCATAGCTTTGAAGTGAGAGAGGAAACGTTTAAAGACTAGACCAATTGGACCCATTGTGCCCATTCCTCGTTGGGATCCCATTGTGACATGGGAAAATTGTGTTTGTTTTTTAAAATAAATGGCGTTTTTTTCTTAAAAATAAAATAAATCTCATCTGGAATGTTTTTGCTTTTTATGGTTAAAATCCTCTCTTGGAGATCCTCGAGACTGTGCCCTCATTCGGCAGCAGCGTCAGCTCGACTGCGACGGCAGTTACTTTGAGCGGGAAGAAACCGCTCCCCCATATGGGACCCGAATCAATCGGGCGTCGAGCGGGAGGTCGGAGCCAATCATTCGACCCAATGTGGGAACTCGGACCAATCGGACGTCGAGCGGGAAGTCAGAGCCAATCAATGGACTCGACGTGGGGGTGAACGGCAGGAGCAAATCAGGACTTGCCGGCAACCAATCAGACCGGGGAGAGTCGGTGCTCCCCTCACGTGGGAGCCGGACCAATCGGGCGTCGAGCGGGAGGTCGGAGCCAATCAATGGACCCCACGTGGGGGTGAGTGGCAGGAGCAAATCAGGATGCACCGGCGACCAATCAGAGCGGAGAATGCCCGCACTCCCCCAATGTCCGACCCGGACCAATGGTGTTTCCATGGCACTCCCCCCACGTAATTGCTATTGAAGGACTTTTTTTTAAAAGAATGAAATAAACGAAGCTTTTTCATTCCTCTTTACACTAAACTGTTTTTTAAATGAGAAAATTCTACCACCCCCCTCATTGGCCACCACTACCGTCACTCTGGTGGGTCCCGCCCCCTCCTTCAGTGGTCGTGCCCCCCTCCCATCGTGACGTCACACGCTGAACCTTGCCAAGCTTCAGTTTATGAAGCAAATTTTTTAACTTTAAAATCTTTGTAACTTTAAAAATATAAGACCAATTTGAATGAAACTTGGATGAAAGGGTTCCCAGTGCGAAGGAGAGTAAGGTGGTCCTAAAATTGTCGCGCTATATCTGACGCTACGTGTGACGGGGGCACAAATATGGTTAACGGCCAAACAAACAACTAACCTGCAAACATCAGCCAAATAAACCAGATCACAGCGACACAGAGTTTTAGTAATATATAGATGTAACTATCCTTCCCGAAAGGATAGTTTTTTTTACACAGATGGTGGTGAGTGCCAGCAACATGCTGCAGGGGATGGTGGTTGTGTCTGACTATTGGATAGGCACATGGATATGCGGAGAATGGAAGTATATTGATTATGTGCAGGCAGAATGAACTCGGTCTTGGCATTATGTTCAACACAGACATTGTGAACCAAAGGGTTTGTTCTTGTGCTGTACTCTTCTGTCTTCTATGCTCTAATCCCAGAATTTGCTTTAGGAATAACTTCTATCTCGATTTGATAATCTATATATAATCTGTGTATAAATTGCCATCTGAAGTTGTTCAATGGAAAAGAAAAACATATGAAGGTGAATATTATAATTAATGCAGCTAAAGTGCAATAACGAGATTTTCTATTCAACCTGTGGTTGTCCTACAAGTAACTTAATCCTACCAGCTAAAAATACACCTCGTGGGGAGCAAATCCTTGCTCATGCTGCTGCTCTGAGACATTGAACATGAGAAAATTACCTGACATAAATCCAAAAAACATAACGCTGCCTCACATTGATGGAGCTCACAGAATGCCTTGAAGGTACATGGGAGTCTGATTTTACCCACCATGACACAGGTAAATTGGAAAACAAATCTTCACAAGCATGACACAAGGATCAGCTAAAAACCAAGATTATGTACATGATATTTTCTTCAGTAGTTTTGCCTTTAGGGTGACAGAAGGAGAGGATGTGACCAGAGTCACATATTTTGAACCTATTCCATGATTCATTTTATTTTACTCATTCACACTGAGGCCTGTATTTGAAAGCTGCCCATTAAATGTCTTTCCAGACAACAGTTGGGAGTCAACCGGCAAATTGATGATCTGTTGTAAACTGGTAAAGTCTTCCCGAAAGGATAGCAGTGAGCCTAATAAGTTTTTGAAAAAAAAATCCAACAGTTTCACGGTCACAAGTAGTACTGCCATCTTTTTGTTCAAGAACTTTTATTTAATTTCTTAAATTTAAATGCAACAGTTGTCTTTCTAAAAGATTGATGTGCTTCTACATTGAGAGCCCTTCTAACCTAGTCAGATCTTTACCAACCTGCTTTTTGCAGGTTGCTCCAGATTTTTGCTTTTTGCAGTTACTCCAGATTTTTGTATCTGGAGTACTGATACAAAATCTGGAGTAACTCAGCGGGACAAGCAGCATCTCTGGAGAGAAGGAATGGGTGACGTTTTGGGTCAAGGCCCTTCTTCAGACTGGTTAGTGATAACGGAAACGAGAGATATACACAATGATGTGGAGAGAAAAAGAACAATGAATAAAAGCTATGCAAAAAAGTGAGATCCATATGATGGACAGCAAAGCAAAGCTTTCTCTGCAAATGAGAAATAGATCGATAGACACACAGAGCCCCTTGCCCAGCATAGGGGAATCGAGAACCATTGGACATAGGTTTAATGAGGAAAGATTAAATAGGAACCTGAGGGGTGACTTTTTCACACAAAGTGTGGTGGGTGTATGGAACGAGCTGCCAGAGGAGATAGTTGAGGCGGATATTATCTCAAAGTTTAAGAAACATTTAGACAGATACATGGATAGGACAGGTTTAGACAGATAGGGCCAAACACAGGCAGGTGGGACTAGTGTGGATGAGACATGTTGGCTGGTGTGGGCAAGTTGGGCTGAAGAGCCTGTTGCCTCGCTGGAAGGTACTATGACTCTATGACTCAAAATGGTAAGAAGCCATCACCCACGGAAATGGTAAAATGCTACTTCCCCCTGTGTGAATAAGTTAAAAAAAAACTTTTTAACACTACTTCTCACAATGTTGACAGCACTTACAATCCTAACATTCATTGTATATCTCCAATAGCCTCAGAACTGAGGAGCCAATTAAGAAGTAACTACTTTTGTAAGTCTGGAGTTTAGGCCAGACCAAGTAAAACAATAAATTCCCCTCCCGAATGGACATTAGCAAAACCAAAAGGTATTTTATGGCAATAATAGATTTGTGGTTATCATTACGTTCATTTTAAATTCCAAATGTATTTTATTAGGTATATTTTATCTTCCTAGTTGTTATGGTTTAATATAAAGCCATGTTTTTCAATCAATGGCCCAGAGGTCTAACTTAGTGGCTCACATTCTGTAGCCCGGAGTATGCCTGTCTTCACAGTTTTTCACAAAGCCTGCAGTGCTTTCGAAAACCTTACAATTCCTTAAGGCATTTTGTAAATAATCAATAGTCTCTGAACTATAAGCACAGTTAAACTGTGGGAAATACAATAGTGATTTCATATGCGATATTGAATAGGTGATTTTGTTTTGGAATTGTTATTGGCTGCGGACTGAATATTGCCCACGGCACGGTAGCGCAGCGGTAGAGTTGCTGCTTTACAGCGAATGCAGCGCCGGAGACTCAGGTTCGATCCTGACTACGGGTGCTGCACTGTAAGGAGTTTGTACGTTCTCCCCGTGACCTGCGTGGGTTTTCTCCGAGATCTTCGGTTTCCTCCCACACTCCAAAGACGTACAGGTATGTAGGTTAATTGGCTGGGTAAAATGTAAAAATTGTCCCTAGTGGGTGTAGGATAGTGTTAATGTACGGGGATCGCTGGGCGGCACGGACTTGGTGGGCCGAAAAGGCCTGTTTCCGGCTGTATATATATGATATGATATGATATGGCTGGTCTTCTTCAAAATGTTGCCAGGGATCTTGAACAATAGGACTTCCATATTACTTTTTTTTTAAAAATACCTCAAATAGGTTGCAATTGAATTAGCTGCAATCATAATTGTGATTGTAATTGACTGATTTTGCCATGCCTCAGTAAATGACTTGAATATATCCTTTTCCCCTTTCTAATTCATGGAATTCAGTCCAACAACATGAGCGAGCAGGGGCAAGTGCTGAGTCTCCATGCTAAAATGCACAGGTAGGAAGCTATTCTTTCCCTTATCTCATAGTATTCTTATGGGATTTTATAGGATACTAGAACAAGTGTGCCCGTTGGGCCCGTCCTCGTAGGGTTTCCATTGTAACCGGGAGGGGAGTGGGGGTAGGGAAGGGGGAGGGAGGGAGTAGGGAGGTGTGGAGGGGGGAGGGGAGGGGGAGGGAGGGGGGGAGGGGAGGGGGGAAGGGAGGGAGGGAGAGGGGAGGGAAGGGGGTAGGGGGGAGGGGGAGGGAGGGGAGGGGGGAAGGGGAGGGAGGGGGGAAGGGGAGGGGGAGGGAGGGGGGAGGGAGAAGGGAGTGAGGGGGGAGGGAGGGGGACCTCCCCTTTTCCCAGTACCCCTCTTTCCCCATTGGGCCCGTGCTCGTAGGGTTTCCATTGTAACCGGGAGGAGGGGAGGGAGGGGAGGGGGAGGGAGGGAGGAGGGAGGTGTGGAGGGAGGAGGGGAGGGGGAGGGGAGGGGGGGGAAGGGGGGAGGAGGGAGGGAGAGGGGAGGGAGGGGGGTAGGGGGGAGGTAAGGGGGAGTGAGGGGGGAGGGAGGGAGGGGGATCTCCCCTTTTCCCAGTACCCCTCTTTCCCCGTTGGGCCCGTCCTCGTAGGGTTTCCATTGTAACCGGGAGGAGGGGAGGGAGGGAAGGGGGAGGGAGGGAGGAGGGGGGAGGGAGGGGAGGGGGGAAGGGGGGAGTGAAGGGGTAGGGGGAGGGAGGGGGAGAGGGGAGGGGGGGTAGGGGGGAGGGGGGAGGGAGGGGGAAGGGGGGAGGGAGGGGGATCTCCCCTTTTCCCAGTACCCCTCTTTCCCCGTTGGGCCCGTCCCTGTAGGGTTTCCATTGTAACCGGGAGGGGTGGAGGGATGGTGGAAGGAGGGGGGAGGGGGAGAGGGATGGAATGGTGGAGGGAGGGGGGAGGGAGTGGGGGAGGGTGGGATGGAGGGAAGGAGGGAGGGGGGGAGTTAGGGGCTGAGTGGTGATGGAGGTTGGGATTGAGGGGGGAGGGAGGGGGGGAGGGAGTGGGGATGGAGGTGGGAAGGAGGGGGGAGGAAGGGGTTGATGGGGGAAGTGGGACCTCCCCTTTTCCCAGTACCCCTCTTTCCCCCACCACCAAGCCCCCTCCGCAACGACCCCTGTTGTCCCCAGTCCCCATTCACAGACCCCCCCCCCATTCTCTCTCTCCCCATACACACTCTCAGTGCTTTTTTCGAAACACTTGCCCCGGTGGCCCACGAGCATATGGGCCCAATGCTGATCTGTGTATGTTAAGTGACTTGCAATAAAAAAATATACTTTAAAAAGAGATAAGTGCTTTTTAAGTGCTTGTTTTGAAACATTCGCGGTCACATAGTGCTTCTCACTGTAGCACCCATCTCAAGTGTGCCCGTTGGGCCCGTCCTCGTAGGGTTTCCATTGTAACCGGGAGGAGGGGAGGGAGGGAAGGGGGAGAGAGAGAGGTGTGGAGGGAGGAGGGGAGGGGGAGGGAGGGGGTAGGGGAGGGGAGGGGGGGAAGGGGAGGGGGGGAAGGGGGGAGGGAGAGAGGGGGAGGGGGAGGGAGAGAGGGGGAGGGGGAGGGAGGGGGGAGGGGAAGGGCGGAGGGAGGGGGACCTCCCCTTTTCCCAGTACCCCTCTTTCCCCATTGTGCCCGTCCTCGTAGGGTTTACATTGTAACCGGGAGAAGGGGAGGGAGGGAAGGGGGAGGGGGGGAGGAGGGAGGTGTGGAGGGAGGAGGGGAGGGGGAAGGGGGAAGGGGAGTGGGGGGAGGGAAGGGGGAGGGAGGGGGGAGGGGAGGGGAGGGTGGAAGGGGAGGGCGGAAAGGGGGGGAGGGGGGAAAGGGGGGAGGGGGGAGGGAGAGAGGGGGAGGGTGGAAAGAGCATCCCTCTCCCCATCAGAACTGCCCCCTCCATCGACTCCTTTAAGTCCAGGCTCAAAACCTATTTCTACTCCCTAGCGTTTGAGGCTCATTGAGGAGGCGCTGTGAACTGTTTGCGTGCCACTGTATGTTTCATTTTTTCCTTAGTACCTAATCAGATGTACAGCACTTTGGTCAACGTGGGTTGTTTTTAAATGTGCTATACAAATAAAATGGACTTGACTTGACAGCTCTTCGCAACAATGTAGCACAGGGGCATTGTGACGTCACACGCTGAATACCGCTGGGGGGGGGGAAGGGGGGTCAGCTCGAGTCCATCTCACAGGGGCATTGTGACATCACAATCCGCACCGCAGCGCCCCCCTTCTGTCAAAACTTCGATAAATCAGGGGGGGCAGCACTTTTAAACCTCTGTAACTTAAAAAATATGCGTCCGAATTAAATAAAAATATCATTTTCCAGCAGCGAACCGCATGCTGATTAAGGCGGTACAAAAATCGTGGCGCTACGGTTCACCGTTTTGCCGGAATTGCCGTATTCAGCCGACATCAGTGTTATATATATATATAACACAAGATCTGAGTTTTAGTAGTATATAGATATTATCCTATTCTTATTTTACAGTGAGAAAGGCTGCAAATGAATCACAGATTAAGAACTAAGGAATTATACGATACGATAGAACTTTATTTATCCCAGGAGGGAAATTGATCTGCCAACAGTCATAAAACACAAAATACATGAAACATGAAATTATAGTGACGAGAGGAGAAGATTGGGGATGTGCAAATATTGGGGAGGGGGTGGAGGAGGGGTAGTGGGGGGAGGTGTGATGGTTTCTTGAGATAGAGTCAGCAGATCATAAAATCATGCAGCGTGGACACAGGCCCTTCGGCCCAACATGCCCCTTCTACACCAGTCCCACGTGCCAGCCTGCATTTGGCCCATATCCATCTAAACCTATCCTATCCGTGTACCTGTCCAAAGTGTTGTGATAGTACCTGCATGTTTCCTTTCATTATTTTCGAGTGATGACCCTCCTTCGGTGGTGATGAAAGATGCAGACTCAAAATCTCACCTATCCATTCTCTTCAGTGATGCTGAGTTAATCCAGCACTTTATGTTTTACACAAAATTCCAGCATCTACAGTTCCTTGTGTCTCCAGAATACAAATATTTGTGTTATTCTAAAGAAAGATATAATTGCAGTTTTTTTTTAATAGATAGGGGAGCTTTACCCGTAAAATAAGACATTTCAGATCACAGTGGTGTAGCGGTCTGGAAAAGTAATATGTTAAGGTAGATCATGAAGAAAACATCTGCAGTCAAAGGAAGAGTGGCCTGGTCACTCACTGTGAAATATCTCGCAGATCTTCAATGGGTTAATCATGAGCATGACAAACATTGAACTGCATGGCTGAAAGTAACATAATGCACAATGTGTTAAAAGGTTCCAGTCGTATTCTATCACTCCCAACATGTACAGTGGGATTGAATTTCTATGGCTGTGATCCTAAATATTTAATTATGCATTAAGCATTATGTAAAACATATCTTAAATGAAATTCAGCAAATTACGAAGCACATTGTAAAATATTTTTCTTCATATGTGGAATTAAAATTATTATCTGATTGAAATGTCTTTACCTTGATAAACAGATTTGAAAAGAAGTTCCTTGTAAGCTAATTGTATGTTTGGGTGAAATGTTATTTAGCTTGCGTAGAATAATCCGATTGTGACAATGAAGTTAAATGTGTCTGCCTGTCAAGAATATTTTAGCACTCGAGCATCGCATTTATTACTTGACTTTACCTTGTGCCCAGATTAATCATGGCATATCAGACCTTACAATTAACAGCATGCTCAGTCATGGTTCTGCTTCAGAGCAAAAGGATGTTAAAACTGGTTTCACAGGATCTGAAACTGAAACAATTTTGAGAACAGTCAGTTCATTTATTGATTTGACACCGTGCCATCCTACACAAAGAAGATTATTCACACCTAGTTGCTCAACAAATACGTTTTCTTTTGTTGTGATGGATGCTGGTGATGGATGCAAGTGCATTTGGCTTTACAACAGGCACATCCAAAGTAATGTGATTTCCAATCAATTGTATCAAAGCCTTTTTGTATCTTTGAAAAGTGTCACAATAAATCAAATTGTTTTTCCTAACTATTCGCTTTGCTTATTTTCAGTTTCGGTACTTCATCTTACATCATCCTTTATGTACAACCAATAGCAGTTTACACATGGCCTTGGTGCATCTATAACAGTTTGCAGAAAATCATGTCACAGTAAAATGGATAGTTGTAAAACGTTAACAATTATAAAGATGAAAGACTGCTTTATGAAGTGAGCAAGATTATTTAATGGTTTCCCTTTTGGATATATATCTTGATTCCTCCCAGTAACCCAGAAATTAAGGGTTAATTGAATTAGTTACTACCTGAAGAAGCCAGGGAAATATGTTTATATGTCTACTATGTAGCTAATAAGTCATTGTTTGCAGTTCTCAATGGGGACAAAACAAAGTTCTTGAGCTGACCACAAAACATAATCCATCTTGGTTTCTCAGACTTTGAATTACATCCAACAATAATTTTCAAGCATGTCAGCAGCTCGCTCTCTCTACTTCCCCTACCTTCAATAAACACAGTCGGGTATTAATTGACTTTGGATGCTATTATAAGGGGCCAAAAGTAAAACTGGGAATCAGCTTTACATTATGCTCTATTATCCATCTGTAATCGAAATACAACCTCAGGGTTATCATGCTAGTGATGTCATCTGGTGCTGTTTTTCAAGGAATTGTGAGTAGACTGGAGATTTCTGGTACCACATTGCGCCTGTTATTACTAGAAAATAGGCATCCTGTATCAGGGTCACTCTGGATAGCCGGTTTTACCTGCAGATATGGGAAGATTTTTATCAAACAAGATTGTTTGCAATCCAATATTGACTAACTTATGTTCACTTATCTTCTGCTTCTTCTTAGGCAGTCCCTCAGGATTGAGAACTACGTCCATAAAGGTTTTATCATATCATATCATATATATACAGCCGGAAACAGGCCTTTTCGGCCCACCAAGTCCGTGCCGCCCAGCGATCCCCGCACATTAACACTATCCTACACCCACTAGGGACAATTTTTACATTTACCCAGCCAATTAACCTACATACCTGTACGTCTTTGGAGTGTGGGAGGAAACCGAAGATCTCGGAGAAAACCCACGCAGGTCACGGGGAGAACGTACAAACTCCTTACAGTGCAGCACCCGTAGTCAGGATCGAACCTGAGTCTCCGGCGCTGCATTCGCTGTAAAGCAGCAACTCTACCGCTGTGCTACCGTGCCGCCCATTTTGTTGGAGTTAAGAGGCCAATGTTAGAATCACAGAATCTTCAACAAAATGGGACAGTAGACATTGATAGAATGGGCAGATGAGTAGTTTGAGAGATGGTGCTTTGTTTCTGCTCTTCATACAAACCTTCTAATAGATTTGGAGGATTTTGCAGAGACACCATTGGTATCATTCCAATGTCTGAATTTCCATTATTTGTCAAAGAATCATATAATCTGGCAAGTATTATTGCTGCCCAATTGACCATGAGTATTGTGCCAAGTCTAGGGGCTTGATCTACACGAGCGGCACGGTGGCGCAGCGGTAGAGTTGCTGCCTTATAGCGAATGCAGCGCCGGAGACTCAGGTTCGATCCTGACTACGGGCGCTGTCTGTACGGAGTTTGTACGTTCTCTCCGTGACCTGCGTGGGTTTTCTCCGAGATCTTCGGTTTCCTCCCACACTCCAAAGACGTACAGGTATGTAGATTAATTGACTGGGTAAATATAAAAATTGTCTGGAGTACTGGAGTACTGTGTGCAGTTTTGGTCTCCAAATTTGAGGAAAGATATTCTTGCTATTGAGGGCGTGCAGCGTAGGTTCACTAGGTTAATTCCCGGAATGGCGGGACTGTCGTATGTTGAAAGGCTGGAGCAATTAGGCTTGTATACACTGGAATTTAGAAGGATGAGGGGGGATCTTATTGAAACATATAAGATAATTAGGGGATTGGACACATTAGAGGCAGGAAACATGTTCCCAATGTTGGGGGAGTCCAGAACAAGGGGCCACAGTTTAAGAATAAGGGGTAGGCCATTTAGAACGGAGATGAGGAAGAACTTTTTCAGTCAGAGAGTGGTGAAGGTGTGGAATTCTCCGCCTCAGAAGGCAGTGGAGGCCAGTTCGTTGGATGCTTTCAAGAGAGAGCTGGATATCTTAAGAATAGCGGAGTGAGGGGGTATGGGGAGAAGGCAGGAACGGGGTACTGATTGAGAGTGATCAGCCATGATCGCATTGAATGGCGGTGCTGGCTCGAAGGGCTGAATGGCCTACTCCTGCACCTATTGTCTATTGTCTATTGTCTATTGTCCCTAGTGTGTGTAGGATAGTGTTAGTGTGCGGGGATCACTGGGTGGCGCGGACTCGGTGGGCCGAAGGGCCTGTTTCCGCGCTGTATCTCCAAATCTAAGAAAGACATAGATCAGCTGTAAGCTTGGTGGAGCAGTGGCAGATGGAATTCAACTGTGGCAAATGTGAGGGAATCATGTTGGGTCCCTAATACTGGCAAGACATATGCGGTAAATGACAAGGATCTTAGAAACATAGATGCACATGAGGCATATATATATGAAAATAACTGCAGATGCTGGTACAAATTGATTTATTCACAAAATGCTGGAGTAACTCAGCTGGTCAGGCAGCATCTCGGGAGAGAAGGAATGGGTGACGTTTCGGGTCGAGACCCTTCTTCAGACTGATGTCGGGGGTGGGACAAAGGAAGGATATAGGTGGAGACAGGAAGATAGAGGGAGATCTGGGAAGGAGGAGGGGAAGGGAGGGACAGAGGAGCTATCTGAAGTTGGAGAAGTCGACGTTCATACCACCGGGCCGCAAACTGCCCAGGCGAAATATGAGGTGCTGCTCCTCCAATTTCCGGCGGGCCTCACTATGGCACTGGAGGAGGCCCATGACAGAGAGGTCAGACTGGGAATGGGAGGGGGAGTTAAAGTGCTGGGCCACCGGGAGATCAGTTGCATTAATGCGGACCGAGCGCAGGTGTTCAGCGAAGCGATCGCCGAGCCTGCGCTTGGTTTCGCCGATATAAATAAGTTGACATCTAGAGCAGCGGATGCAATAGATGAGGTTGGAGGAGGTGCAGGTGAACCTCTGTGATGAGGTTGGAGGAGTAGGCCATGGGCTGCAAATTCCTGGTTCTCTGAAAATAGCGACACACCTCCCCCGGCCACCCCCCCTCCCCCCCCCCCTCCCTTTCCACGCACATCCCTTCCTCTGGCTTCACAATTCACATCTCTTCTATCCTTATCTCACACCTTTTGCCTATTAATTTCTGGCATATGCCAAACTTCTGTCTATCAACCACCCTCCCCCCCCCTTTCTCACCTGTATCTACCTATTACTTACCAGTTTTTGTCCAGTTCTTCCTCTCTTTCAGCTTTCTTCCCCCTCCTCCCACCCTCACAATCAGTCTGAAGAATACAGAATACAGAATACAGAATACAGAGCTTTATTTGTCATTCCGGTACCGAGGTACCGAACAAAATTACATTTCCAGCAGTCACCCAAAAATAAGAACACAAGACACATGACTCCAACACAAAGATCCATCACAGTGACTCCAAACACCCCCTCACTGTGATGGAGGCAACAAAACTTCCACTCTCTTCCCCACGCCCACGGACAGACAGCTCGTCCCCGACCAACCCGCACAGTCCCCGCAAGGGGATGGAAGTCCCCGCGGCCGAGCCGCACCGGGCGCTGAAAAGGGTCCTAGCCCAAAATGCCACTTGTCTATGTTCACAGGAGATGCTGTCTGGCCCACTGAGGTACTCAAGCACTTTGTGTCTTCTTTGTACACCAGCATCTGCAGTTCCATATTTTCACATGCAAGGTACATAAAATACAGTAATGTTCAGTTTTGGTCACACTGTTGCAGGAAGGATGCCATTAAACTGCCACAGGAAGCTGTGGTGACTAAGTCAGTGGATATATTTAAGTCAGAAATAGATAGATTCTTGATTAGTACGGGTGTCGGAGGTTGAGGGAAGAAGGCAAAAGGCCGTCAAGGCTTGCGCTGCCACCGAGGCACCTGCTGCCGCTGCTGAGACTTCCATCGTTACCTCCACTGAGACTCCTTTGGTCAGGCAGGCCTCGCCTCCCGGCTTCTCCGCAGTCCCCTGGGAGGCCTGTGGGGCGTCAGGCCCACCAGTCGGTGCCGCGGTTGTTCGGCAGGTGGATCGGGCCCGCACGGCTCCCCAGGACACTTCCACCCCCCACACGGCTCCCCAGGACACTTCCACCCCCCGCACAGCTCCCCAGGACACTTCCACCCCCCGCACAGCTCCCCGGGACAAGCTACCAGTTGAAGCAGGTACATTAACAACATTTTGGACATTTGGGCAGGTACATGGATAGGAAAGGTTTAGAGGGAATATAGGATAAAAAGAAACTGCAGATGCTGTTTTATACCAAAGATAGACACAAAATGCTGGAGTAACACAGCAGCTCAGACAGCATTTCTGGAGAAAATTATGATTTTCTCCAACAATGTTTATACAATGTGTACAACAATTTATAACAACAGATTTATAACATGATAGAGATTCTGCAGTTCAGAGGCAATAGGTACAAAATTTAAATTGGGTAGAAAATCAGCTCAAAATGTATAACAATAGATATATAACATGATTTAAAATATCACTCATGATTGTTGAAGATTAGAACAAGGGAAAATATGAACCTAATAAAATCTGGTTCTGTAAGCAAAACCAAATATTATGAATAAATGCACCAAAAACCTATTATTTTAAGGCACATTCTTAAGTTAGTATTCAATATGTGAATGGCAGTATTGCATAGATTGAGATTGTATTATTTAAGATGGCTAAGATGTATTTTGTGGTAAATAGTACAGTGAAATCAATGGAATTTCTTTCTTTCCAGGTGAGAAAGGTCAAAAGTTTCAACAAGGATGAAATTACAAATTAGTTATGGTTTGTCTCATGAGTAATATTATAAATCATGTTGCATATCTATTGTTATAATTTTTAAGCTGATTTTTACCCAACTTTAATTTTAAACCCATGGCCTCATATCCCTCTGAACTGCAGACTCCATATCATGTAATAAATCTATTATCAATTTTGAGCTGATTTTTACACAATTTCAATTTAGAACCCATGGCCTTATGTTCCTCTAGAATTCCTCTGTGTCCAAAATGCAGATAAGATGTAACATAACACAGTGACCATATCGATTTGCAAAGTGTCTCTATTTTTCCACCTTTTTCAAAGGACATTAATTTTGCCTGTCTCACATGTCCTGTACGTAATCATAGATTTATCCGTATTAAATTCCAACTGACATTCCTTAACAGATCCACTTAATTATATCTTTCAACGTCATAAATCTCTCTTACTCTATTTAACTGCCCACATAAATTAGTGTCATCAGCAAATTTTATGAGTCTACTGGAATGATTGTCCTCCAGATGATTTCTGAATAGTGCTAAAATTAAGCGACCCAGAACAAGCCTTCACTGCTGACGCCGTCTTTCCAAACTTTTGTTCATCTACTGTTATTTTCAACTTTTTTATTGCCTTGCTAGTTTCTATGCAGGAAATGGCTGCTCCACTAATTGCACACTACATTGACAGAACAGAGATTATCATAGAAATTTACAGCCAGAGGCCATGTTGCTGATTGTGTCCATGGTGGAAAACCGTAACTTCCCTGAACAGGATTTTAACCCTGATGCGGCAATAAGATTGACAAATCCAAGCCACTGGATATTATTATTTTTTTTAACATAAAATTCTGGAAATATTTAGCAGTAAATGCCCCTGGTTGTAGAGAATTTGAGAGAAAGCTGGAACAAAAACATGAGAGAGAAGGGAATGGAATACTGCACAGACAGATTTAGATGAGGAATGATGGGAGGAGGTGCTGTACGAGTGCCAGTAGTGTCTGATTGGGCCAAGTTTCTGTGCCATGCGTCCGATGCAATGTTGTGCAATTAATTATCCAAATGAGAATGTTTCTAATTTCACCCTCAGAAAGCTTGGCTCCAGTTTAACCACTAGCTCTATAACCACTAGTCATTGCTTCCCCAAACAGCAAAAGTAGTTATCAGTCTCTTTTAATGCCTTACATCCTCTAATCATATAAATTCCAGGGAATATATTTCTACTTTCTATGAGTTGATATTATCATTAACTCAAACTTAACAGGTCTGGATTGTAAATGTATTTTATCTTCTGTGAATGTTATGTCGTTATATAACTTCTATTGTGTCCTTCTTACACTTTGATCATTCTCAGAGGCTCATAATTACTGACACTCATTATGACAAAGAAAAGATACAAGGTTTATAGGCATCCTTTAATATAATCTATTGGCTGGTTCAAGACACAGATGGTGATGACCCTGCCCAGTGTTATAGCAATAATTGGCTTTGTAACAGCAGGGGCACAATTTGAAACAAAGTGTCTTTGATGTCCAATACTCAAAGGTTGCTCAGGGTGAATAAATGGTTTTAAATATAATCTCCACAATATTGAATACAATTTCAAATAATATTAAATACAATATGGGTGATATTTTTCCCATCTGTCAAAGACTAGAAACAGCATGACAAAAGCAATCCAGGAAATATATATTTTTAAAATTTTTGCTGAGCAAAGCAAAGAGATTATAGGGTCAGTAACAAAACCTTGGTCAAGGAAGTAAATCTTTGAGAGCATATTAAAGGGAGAAAGAGTGGTGGACATGGCGTTTTGGGAAGTTAGTGAATGGTGGAATAATTGTATTTTCGGATAACTAGAAATGAAGCATGCAGATATCCTGAAGAGTTACAGACTGGAGATGATTGCAGATGGAGGGGTATGGCCATGGAGAAATCTAAACAAAACTTGAGGCAAAGCTTAATTGCGAGTCAATGCAGGTCAGAAGGCAAATAAGTGAAGGTGAATGAGACACTACAAATTTGGCTGTTTAGCTTTGTACAACCTGAAGCTTATATAGATCAAAACAAAAGTCTAGGCAAAGTTTTCGATTAATGTGGAACCAAAGAATTTCAAAGAACTAATCAAAAGGGCAGGAAGTGGGAAACAAGCATGCAAATTGCTAAGGTGATTGTGCTTTATTTTCAACAATTCCTAAAGCGTTTCCCAATGAATTTACTCAACATTAGGGCTTCTGCTCAATGTTCAAGACTCTAGCAAATTACAAAATTTAAATGATCTGTTTGACAATGCTTATAACCCATCCGTGTGGGTAAATTTTCAAATTGCATTACTGTAGTAGTTTAATGCAAGGTATGATCATTTACTGGAATCCCATGACTATCTACACCATTCATCATTCAGGGAATCTCCATCATCTTTAAATGGACCAAGGTGGTGAAGCTCAAATGCTGTTCATAATCTTGTGCCCCTTCTATTCAGCTTACACTGTTCCTGAGAACATCCCGCTCACCTTTACTAATCTTGTCAATTTACCTTTGAATGACCCAATTTTAGGTAACTCCCCCTCAACTGCCTCAGACAGCTGTGGAGGCCAAGTCAATTGATAATTTTAAAGTGGAGATTTACAGATTCTTGATTAGTAAAGGGCCTTTCCCAGTTACATGATTTTTAAGGCGACTGCCGGCGACTGTCAAATTTGTAGCAGATCGCCAAAATTTTCTTTTACCCTATGACAATGACCACGACAATGCCGAGTCAGGTCGATTGATACAAGTTACTTTTTTTGTGAAACTAGCACCTGGCTAAGAGATTACACCGTCTTCGGAAATATTGCGAAATTCCCACGCTTACCGGACCGTCAAACTGTCGTCTCCAATCTACCTGTCAAATGTTTTGATGGTAAATAAATTGGTTAAACAAAACTATCTTCTGGTATCTTCAAATGCCTTTTCTTAATTTAATATTACGTGCTTCTAAATGCATCTGCGATAACCTAGCAAACCTGGGGACAGCATGCGACAGCGCCCGCAATAAGCTACGACAAGCCAGCTGTCGCCGAGAAATTTCTATCTGGAATTTTTTTACGCAACTTGCCGAGATCCGCTACGATTCATTCAAGACTCCTTACGATCATGCCTGTGATACCCCGGCGAACGTTCGGCGACAGCCTAGTCGCCGGCAGTCGCCTTAAAATTGCCTAAGTGGACAGGCCCTTTAACGGCAAGATGTTTAACGTCATTGATGTATCAAGGGATCTTGGGGTCCAAGCTCACAGCTCACTGAGAATAACAACACAAGTGAACAGAGGAGTAAAGAAGGTGTATGGTATATCGACATAAAATGCTGGAGTAACTTAGCGGAACAGGCAGCATCTCTGGAGAGAAGGAATGGATGACGTTTCGGGTCAAGTCTCTTCAGGGGCTCGATACGAAACGTCACCCATTGCTTCTCTCCAGAGATGCTGCCTGTCCCGCTAAGTCGCTCCAGCATTTTGTGTCTATCTTTGGTTTAAACCAGCATCTGCAGTTCCTTCCTACACAAGGTGTATGGTATGTTTGCCTTCATTGGTCGAGGCATTGAGTATAAAAGTCAGGAAGTCATGTTGCAGCATTGTAGCAGCTTTGGAGTTGGGGGAGTAGCAGGTGACCTGAGTGCTGCTTGGATTAGAAGATATTAACCAAAAGGAGAGGTTGTACAAAACATGGATTGTTTTGTCTAGGATTGTTTTGCCAAAGGCTGAGGGGAGATCTGAATTATGTTATAAAATTATGAGAGGCCTAGGTAGGGTAGACAAGCAGAATGTTTCTCCTGGGTGAAATTGTCAAAGACTCGGAGAGAGAGGCAAAGTTTAAAGAAAATGTGTGGGACAAGTTTTTCTTTAACACAGATTGGTGGGTGCACAGATGTAATGCTGGAGGCAGATATTATAGTGACATTTAAGATGCTTTCAGATAAGCAAAATGGAGTGATATGGATCACATGCAGTCAAAGGAGATTAGTTTAACTTGGCATCTGTTTGGCATAGACATTGTGGGACGGAGCCCATTCCTATGCTGTATTTTTCAAAGTCCTATGCTAAATGCATAACTTTAATTTATTTTCCTTAGAGTCTAGAAGGCTGAGGAGCAATCCCATCCACCCTTCCAACATTATAAAATAATGCATTTGTAGTAGAACAGACTTCATACAGAAGTTAAGGGACAATTAAGAGGAAGTACAGTGGTGCAGCTGGTAGAATCACTACCTCACAATGCCAGAGATCTGGGTTCGATCCTGACTACGGGTGCTGTCTGTGTGGAGTTTGCACTTTCTCCTTGTGACTGCGTCGGTTGCCTCCTGGTGCTTTATTTCGTCCCACAACCTAAAGATGTGCAGATTTGTAGGTTAAATGACCTCCGTAGAATTGCCCTTAGTGTGTAGGGCGTCGGATAACACATAACTAGTGTAGATGGGTCATTGAAGGTCAGTGTGGTCCCAATGGGCCAAAGGGCCTGTTTCCTTGCTGTTTCTCTAAACTAAACAAAGACTTCAGTCATTGATAAAGAAATTTGGTTGAAACCACAACAGAGTGTGATTGTCAAGGATTAGGATGGAGACTTTGTTCCTGTTGCTAATACATTGTAAAGTACAAGTACAATCACCTAATCACCTTACCGACCTCCACATAAAACTTCATCACCATTGGCTGGATTTCTATATCATATCCTTTTTACTGTGTTGACATCACACAGTCCATTTGATTGTCAATGAAATGCAGTCACTTCATGCAATACAACTGATTGGTGTTTAATTACCACTCTCACCAACAGCTCCACAGACACACACAAAAATTATCACACTGAGATATATTGGGGAAATCAATTAACATTTTAAATGTCAATAAGCAGCTTTGGTTGACTTTTTATGGTGCCATGAATACTAAAATGATCCACAAAGGAATATTTAAACAGCTAAGAAGTACATGTTCCCTCTGGTTCTCCCTTATCTAGTTTACTTCTCAGAATATTCACTTGTGGTTTATATTATTGTTTTTTTTTGCTGTTTGGTTTCTTGTAAGAGTTATTCCAGAGATTAGATTTATGGATAATGAAGAGCTACAGCTGTTTAACTTGCAACATTGGCATTAACCACATGGCGTGTTTTAATAATCTGTGTCTTTTATAATGTTGGCATGACACCAATACATTTTGTTCCATGTCCCAGCAATTTCTTTCAATTATTGCATATTGCAATTCTGAATATTCCTGACAAAACCTCAAATAAAAAGTCAATTTCCTATGTTTTTTACATGAAACTTTTCATTCTAGTTATGAAAAGAAATTCAGATTTGCTTGTATTGACTGAATGGACTTTCCCACATACATTTAGAATCTTTATTAATGCAGGCATAATATTGAACAATTGCTGCATTGTTGGATGTTTAGAGGAGAAGTTGGTTGCTTGATCAGTAAGGCCTAATAGAAGGAAAGTTGCTAAACTCAATAATGACGGCACACTGGTGCAACTGACACACCTGCTTTATTACAGGATAAGAGACTAAGGTTTGATCCTGACCTCAGATGCTGTCTATGTGAGTTTGCACGAACTCCCTGTGACCACGTGAGTTTCCTCCGGATGCTCAGGTTTCGTCCCACATCCCAATTTATCTGCAGGTCTGTAGGTTAATTTGACTGTAGAAAATTCCCCCTAATATGTAGGGGATGGATGAAAATAGGGATAACATAGAACTGGTGTGAGGCAGTGATCAGTGATTGGCATGAACCCAATAGGTCGAATGGCCTGTTTCATGTTGTTCCTCAAAATTAAACTAAAACTAATTTGTGGCTAATATTTATCCCTTAGCCAACACCATTTCAAAATGATTTTCAGATCATTTATCACATTGTTATTTATGAGTGCTTGTCATGGCTGTCATGTTTTCTACAACAGTGATTACACTCCAAAAATACTTAATTATCTGAAAAAACTTTGGATTGTGTTAAGCTTACGAAAAGCACCATAACAAACCGAAGATGTTTTCTTTAATATTAAGGAACATATGAAGTGGAAGGAATTACATGTCTTACAACCTCTCAAATTTACTCCCCCATTCAAATGACTGTGGACAATAGTGTGGTTCAATTCTATCTTTCCTTGATTCTGACAATGTACAAAAAAGACATGAATTTTGAATGCACTCAGTGAGTTCTCACTGCAGAGAACACCATCAACATAGAACCTTATTACTTCAGAAAGTTCTCTTCATCTCGATTTGTGGTCAAGTTCAATCCTGCAACTATGGACCCAGCTCCAAGCTCCCTAGCCTGAAAAAAGTGACCTCAATCTCTCTGAGAATCAGAAATATTTCTCTGAGATCACTACTGATGCATCTATACTCTAGTGAGTATAGAAAGATCATCCAAATAAAACATTAATTCAACTTTTCCCTCCAGGATCTGACCACGAGTCTTTGCATCATTTTCTGTTTTTTTTTTGTTCTTTGTGGAACATTGTTGCATACAAATTGGCTGCAGGAATTGACTACTTTCTAGTTGACCGTATAGATAATGATAATGTACTGACTTTGAAACATCTTGAGACATTTTAATAGTTCTCAGACTACAATACACATTCTATTTTCTTTCCATTAAATCATTAATTTATGTTTTATGTGGAATGAGAGATGTAACATATTAAAAATTCTATGTTCACACCAAAGACATAAAACTTTGCCTAAAAATGACCCTCTGTGTGGCTCCAAGAAATTGAAAATTATGTTCCACCAACTGCATCTTTAGAATATAATTTACACTCAAATGGAAAAATGGATGACTCTTAACAAGACTGATAATCCAATTTTCGAGGGTGTGAAGCCAAAAGTCACAATCAAAGAGAAAGGTTATTTTAAATCGTATTTAAAAGAAAATTGAATGAGCATAAGAAAGTAATTTAGATATCTGCTGGATATTGATTTAAGGAGAGCTTTCAATTGTGATATGGTGAGGGTTGGAAATACTTTGTAATACTTGAATTAGGATTGAAATGTGTTGATTGGAACCATTGTTAAATTAGGATGACGTGAGACAATCAACGCCGACACTTCAAAGCCTCACTTTGAACAAGACAGCATTTTTCAACAGCATAAATAATTTCCAAACTTAGTGTTCAAGATGATTCAGACATGTATTTTAAACTTAGTTTTGAACTTCCCACAGCCCGTTACAAAAATAAACTAAGTAGATATATTTTTCCCCCATTTGAAGGTGGACATCAGATAATTCTCTTGACTACTCACAGAGATGAAGTTGCAGATAACCCACCTGCAATGGAACAAATTTAGTTTTATTTTATCCATAAGAATAAATGGATAATCAATTAGGCAGCTAGGTCCCAATCCAAAGTGTCATCTATCCATGTCCTCCAGAGATGCTGCCCAATGAGCAACTCCAACATTTAGTGTTCCATAAACGATTCCAGGATCTGTAAATCCTTGTGTCTCCATTTTACTACTTCACTTTGTAATCTCCTCAAACCATACATACATATATATATATATAGATACATACATAGATACATACATATCTCCTCAAACTATACATAGGGCGGCACGGTAGCGCAGCGGTAGAGTTGCTGCTTTACAGCGAATGCAGCGCCGGAGACACAGGTCCGATCCTGACTACGGGTGCTGCACTGTAAGGAGTTTGTACGTTCTCCCCGTGACCTGCGTGGGTTTTCTCCGAGATCTTCGGTTTCCTCCCACACTCCAAAGACGTACAGGTATGTAGGTTAATTGGCTGGGTAAATGTAAAAATTGTCCCTAGTGGGTGTAGGATAGTGATAATGTATGGGGATCACTGGGCGGCACGGACTTGGAGGGCCAAAAGGCCTGTTTCCGGCTGTAGATATATGATATGATATGATGATACTTTGAATAAATTCTCATAATCTCTTCCACAGAATTCCTATGAGATCCTCTCGCATTGCTTCTCCTCAGTGATTCCTGCTGTTCTCCTACTCATAAGGCTTTGTCCTGCTTTCACCTCTATTCCAGGTTTCTCCCCCCTACCACAATCAGTCTGAAGAAGGGTCCTGAACTGAAACGTGGCCTATCCATGTCCTGCAGCAATTCTGTTACTCCAGCACTTTGTGTTCTATGCAAGATTTCAGCATCTGCAGTTCCTTGTGTCTCTATTCTAGATGTTTTATTAGTTGTACATAATTGATTACTTGCTCAAATATAAAAGGAAACCTATACAAAATATTGACATGAATGTCCTTGTAAACAATATAATCCTACAACATCACTTCAGAAATTATTGTCAGTGCCCAATTGTTGAAACTACTGGGGGGAATCTTACTTAAACTTACACTTGAAAAAACATTTACTGATGCCAAGAAGTTGAGGAGTTGTTTCTCTGCCTCCCCAGACCAGCTCTGTACAATCCTCACTGATGGAGCTGCACACTTCAATTGTGCCTATAAGAGGAGAAAGGAGCAGTCAAAATGAGGGTGAGGGATAGAGTGACTTCTTCAAACCAGCCTTATTGAAGTCCCTAGCTATGATGGGAAAGGCATTAGGATATGCTGTTTTGTGTTTGATGACCATGGCACGTGAACATCTAGTGCTAGCCAAGCATCTCCCAGGAGCAATGTGGGGCGTGGACACAAAGACGGAGGTGAATTCCCCAGATAAGAAAGAATGAAGGTATGGCATTCCAGGTGCTAGATATTTCAGGTGCAGAGAGCAGGAGTTGGACAGGACCACTACATCTGAGCACCAAGAAGCGTTTACCATTAGGCAGATGCTGCCACCTCTTGGCACAGTGGCATAGATAGAAGCCGCACAGTGCCAGAGACCCGGGTTCAATCCTGACCTTGCATACTGTCTGTGTGGAATTTGCACCTTCTCTCTGTGGCCACATTGGTTTTCTTCGGGCTCTCCGGATTCTTCCCACATCCCAAAGATGTAGGTTAATTTTTCCTCTGTAAATCGCCCCTAGGTAATAGGGAGTGGATGAGAAAGTTGGATAAAATAGAACTAGTTTGAACGAGTGATCGATGGTCGGTGTGGACCCGGTGGTCCGAAGGGCTTGTTCCCATGCTGTATCTCTGAACTAAACAAAACCTAACTCTGCTTTTCCCAATGATTCCGTCTGGTTTTTACGATTGTATATGAAACTTTTGGGCTGAAGGGCTGAGGCTGGAGAGCTGGGGGTGAGTCATGTCTTTGTGAAACAGAATGCACAGCATTCCCTCATCTCTTTTGTAAAGCAATCTTGCCCCTAAGGGACTTTAATTTGGTCAATAGGTTGCCAGAGTAGTGGTGATGGGTGGGGGCAGGGGGTGGGGGGAGATGATGTGGGTAGGTTTACCCCCAGCACTTCTTACTTTCTTGCAGGATGTCCCAATAATCATGTTTCTGAGCACAATGGAAGCCTCCAAGGTGCTTTCATGTGCTGTACCCACTGTTCATGTTGGCCACAGGGTCGGGACCTCCCTTGCCATCAGGACTTGAGTTGCTGTTGGGAAAACCGATGCCGTCGGGTGATTGTAATAAATCGATTCCATTTAAACGGTCTGTCTGTTACAGCACTGCTTTTAACTTTAGAAGTTAAAAATGACTGCATTCAATCTTGACCTATTCTGCTGCTGGCAAAATGTTGCCACACTCCGGTGCAATTTTTCTTTACATGCTGCATCTTCAGATACTCCTTGATGCTTCAGTGTTGATGAATAAAGTATGGGAGTGAGTTATTTCTCACACCATATGTAATGGACATCCTCACTAACGTGCAAACAGATCAAACTCTTTCTTGCTCTTGACAGCAACTCACGATGAACTGTTTGTGCATATTTTATTTTACAACATTTTACTCAATCGATTAGTGTTTGATCACTAGCAGAAATTTCTATGTGGCACCATCCTTCATGTTTGTCTTTTCTTCTAAAGCATTTGAAGGGGAGGAATTGAGGTCTATACATGGCACAGATCAGAATGAGATATCATATCATATCATATATATATACAGCCGGAAACAGGCCCTTCGGCCCTCCAAGTCCGTGCCGCCCAGCGATCCCCGCACATTAACACTATCCTACACCCACTAGGGACAATTTTTACATTTACCCAGCCAATTAACCTACATACCTGTACGTCTTTGGAGTGTGGGAGGAAACCGAAGATCTCGGAGAAAACCCACGCAGGTCACGGGGAGAACGTACAAACTCCTTACAGTGCAGCACCCGTAGTCAGGATCGAACCTGAGTCTCCGGTGCTGCATTCGCTGTAAAGCAGCAACTCTACCGCTGCGCTACCGTGCCGCCAATATGATATAAGTGCTCCAGTCATGCTTCTGCATACATTTGCTCTGTTAGTTATAAAGCTATTGTGATTGTGGCGCCTTTACTTTTGTTGGAGTTTTTAAATCTACCTCATATCAGATGACAATAAAAGCATAATAAGAAATGAGGAAAAATAAATGATCTGAATATCAAAATGAAAATTATCTCCTTTCTGCCAAATGAGACAGCAAATAGAAATGGTCCTTTTGATTGTGTACTGATTGGAAAATAGTTACTTTCGCATCATGTATTATCATCTGCTTTATTTTAAATGTATGAGAATCATATACTGTATACTCTGGGATGACCTCTGGCAAAATTCTGAATGACTTTCTCTGTATTGCAATTTTCTTAGCAGGCAATCATCTTTAGAAGATACTTGAGCAAATATCCAATCATACAAAATTTCCAACCAGAACGGGTATTACTAATGTAAAGGTGAGAGGGTGGAAATACTGAAGTGGCATCAAAGATAAGCAACAGTGTAATTTGGTGGAAAAAATATTGAAGATCTTATCATCCAGTAGTATCAAACCATGAGTTTTGCATGAATTGAGGAGCTACACAAGAACAGTACTGACTATCAGAAATGTTAACAGCATTGAATTATGAGCTGAGAGTGAGGTTTCTGATGTATGGAAACCAAAATATTGCAAGTGATAGATGGAGGTTTTATCCCAGAACATTATAACATTTACATAATTAGAAAATGAGGACTCAGTGAAACACAATGAAGCACAATGGCATAGCTTTGCTGCTACCTTACAAATCCAACAATCTGGTTGACAATCCTGATCTCCAGTGCTGTGTGTGTGGAGTTTGCGCTTTCTCCCTGTGAATGCATGGGTTTCCTGCAAGTGCTTTGGTTTTCTCCCACATGCCAAAAATGTTTGGACTTAAAGTACTTGGAAAACTCAGCAGGTCAGGCAGCATCTCTGGAGAACATGGATAGGTGTTCATGGAAAAGATCAAACCCATCTTCAGTCTGTAGAAAACCTTTGGCCCTAAATTTCACCTATCCATGTTCACCAGAGATGCTGTCTGGCCTGCTGAGTTACTCCAGCACTTTGTGCTTTTTTTGTGCAAACCAGCATTTGCAGTTCCTTGTTTCTCCAAAAATGTGTCCGTTGGTTGGTCATTTGGTACAGTAAATCACCAAGTGTGTAGGTGAGCCAAATAAATTGTGAAGAAAAACAGAGGAAGGTCTGGGAAGATATGGATATAATGAAATGTGGTTTGGTTAGGATTAGTGTAAAAAATCTGATTGAGAGTTTTTGAAGATGTGCCCAAAAAGGTTCAGGAGGGCAGAGCTGTAGACGCTGTATATGTGGACTTCAATAAGGCATTCAACAAGGTTCCACTTGGTAGGTTGCTCTGGAATATTTGATCGCATGGAATCCAAGGAGAGATAGCTGAATGGATGGAAAATTGACTTCATGGAAGGAAGCAGATGGTGATGGTGGAAAGTTATTTTTTGGACTGGAGGCCTGTGACAAATGGTGTGGGTTTGGTGAGGCCTGAGTTATAAGCAAAGGTTGAACAGGCTGGGCCTTGGTCCTTGGAGTGCAGAAGGATGAGGGTTGATTTTATAGAGGTGTACAAAGTCATGAGAGGAATAGATCAGGTAAATGCACAGAGTCTTTTGCTCAGAGTAGGGGAATCGAGAACTAGAGCACATAGGTTTAAAGTGAGGGAGGGGGTGAAGATTTAATAGGAGGCTGAGGGGTAACTTTTTTACAGAGGGTGGTGGATGTATGGAATGGGCTGTTTGAGGAGTTGGTTGAGGCAGGTACTATCACAACGGTTAAGAAAGATTTGAACATGGTATATGGATAGGAAAGGTTTAGAGGGATATGGGCCAAATACAGGCAGGTGTCACTAGTGTAGATGGGGCATGTTGGTCAGCGTGGGCAAATTGGTCCAAAAGGCCTGTTTCCATGCTGTCTCACTTATGACTCTTAATCCATTGATATCATGGGTTACTGTGTTTTCAGCACATGATGCTATAGTTTTAATCAGTTTTGACAAAGTTGGTAGTGAAGACATTTTTCATGTTATCAGTTACCATGCAAAGATTCTTGGTGATGTCACAGGCCCATTCATATAGCATCTGCCAAAAGATTAAACATTCGTCTGAAAGCAGGAGTGAATGTGATCAGAGAAAAACTCTTAACCATATTTTAAATTAATTCCCTCTCGCTGTCTTGATTTATATTCACAGGACAATCAGATTCAATTATTAAAATAACTACAATCATAATTTATTCTCTGGAAAATCAAGATAAAATTATCAAAGAAAACGTAATAATAATTTGATTTCTGTCTGCATTAGTTGACCAGTTAACCTTAGGTTTAGGTTTATTATTGTCACATCTACCATGGTACAGTGAAAGGTTTTGCTATTCAAGGAGACCAGATATACCATACATAGGATCAATCGGTTCAGACTCAAGTACAATAGGGAGAGCAAAGGAAAAGATACAGAATGCAGAATATAGTTCTTAGCATTGTAGGGGCAGCGTAGGTTCACTAGGTTAATTCCCAGAATGGCGGGACTGTCGTATGTTGAAAGGCTGGAGCAATTAGGCTTGTATACACTGGAATTTAGAAGGATGAGGGGGGATCTTATTGAAACATATAAGATAATTAGGGGATTGGACACATTAGAGGCAGGAAACATGTTCCCAATGTTGGGGGAGTCCAGAACAAGGGGCCACAGTTTAAGAATAAGGGGTAGGCCATTTAGAACGGAGATGAGGAAGAACTTTTTCAGTCAGAGAGTGGTGAAGGTGTGGAATTCTCCGCCTCAGAAGGCAGTAGAGGCCAGTTCGTTGGATGCTTTCAAGAGAGAGCTGGATAGAGCTCTTAAGGATAGCGGAGTGAGGGGGTATGGGGAGAAGGCAGCAACGGGGTACTGATTGAGAGTGATCAGCCATGATCGCATTGAATGGCGGTGCTGGCTCGAAGGGCTGAATGGCCTACTCCTGCACCTATTGTCTATTGTCTATTGTCTATTGCTGCACATCAGTTCCTTAGAGAAAATCCAATGTTCCTCAATAACCTCATTTACACCCTTGGTTTTACCTTCTCAGAGACTGTCCCTCCCTCAACCTTCCTGCAACTTTAATGAGCCTCTTTTGTCTCCTTGCCACTTCTGATGAAGGGCCTTTGACCTGAAGTTTTAGCTCTGTCGTCCACCCCCCCTCCCCCCTCCCCCCCTCCCCCTCTCCCCCCCTCCCACGGATGCAGCCTGATCTCCTGAGTATTTCGAGCATTTTGTTTTTTTAGTCTTTTAGATTTCCAGCACCTTCTGTTTTCGTTTTATTTTAAATATCAAGTAAAATCGGATAGCAGGTTACATAAAGAGGCATTGTGATAAATGACAGAAAGCTCAGTTTAAAAGATACTTTTTAAGAAAGACCTCAAAGAAAGAGCTGAAGGCAGCAATTTTTGTGGAGAGAATTTCAGATCATAGAGTGCAATCAAATGAACACATAGCTGCCAACAGAGTGGCAAAAACATTTAACTCCAGTGAGTTCATGAAAATTTAACCTGACACGCCAGGGCAGGAATGGGAGGGTGCTGTTATTTGGATGAGATGTCTGCCCTCATAGGTGAATATATAATACAGTTCCTGTAGAACTATTTTAACGGAGAGAAAATATTCTCCCCATTAGATATTGCAGTGTGCGGGCAAAAGAAACTGCAGATGATGCTACCTTAAGCAATACACAAAGTGATGGTGGAACTCAATGGGTCCTCTGTGGATGGATGGACGAGGCAATGTTTCGGGTGGGGAGAGTCTGAAGAAGGGCCCTGACCTGAAACGTCACCTGTCCATTCCCTGCCCAAATGTTGCCAGACCAGCTGAGTTCCTCAAGCACTTTGTGTGTTGTGGAATAGTTCTTCTAGGAACATTCTGTGCGCAATTTGGTTGCTACTCTTCCTACATTGCAACAGTAAATATTTTACAAAACTATTTATCGGTTTTAAAGTACATCAGGTCACATGCAAGCTGGTTTATAAATGCAAGTATTCTTTATATCCTCTAAAAAGTTAAAGTCTCTCAGAAGTTATTATAGAGGATCTACATTGATTATTAACATTACTGAACCAGCCATCATTCTCAATTAAATAATATTTATACTTTATCTTAACTCTCCAGAAATAGTCAGATAACGTGCTGACTTTCTCAGCAGCTGAGTCATAACCAACTCAATCTCAACATAAATCCCAAATCAATTTGATATGGTTTAGCCTTGTGTCTTGTCAAAGAAAGCTATTCGGCAACTGACACATAAAGCTTTAACCTTGCCAATGATGACAGTAAAATACAATATGACAGAAAGTTGTCTTTCAAGCATCATATAATAATCGTAAAATGAGCATTGTATAAGCACACTAGATTCATGCTCACACAAGGTCTTCATACAATTTCACTTTTTCCCCAATGAAAATAATAAAATAGTAAACCTGTCCAAAAATAGCATATATTAAAGCGGGATGAAATGGTTGTGCATATTTAGGTCTCAAATGAACAAGTCCATACCAAAACAAAATAATTACATTTGTTGAAGACAGAGCATTGCCATCATCGTAGGCACAATATCTTCACTAAAAGGATCCCTTATTTATCTCCAAGCAAAGCAGGCCATCAAAGCTGCATGCATATACCATTAAGGGCCTGTCCCACTTTAGGCGATTTTAAGGCGACTGCCGGTGACTGTCAAAGTCGTAGCAGATCGCTGAACATTTCTTTTACCTGACGACAATGACCACGACAATGTCGAGTCAGGTCGAGATCTGGAGGTGTGTGTTTTCATACTTCCGTCCCTCTTGCCTGATGGGAGAGGGGAGAGGAGGGAATGAATGTGGTGAGATTGGTCCTTAATTATGCTGCTGGCCTTGCCAAGGCAGCATGAAGTGTAAATGGAGTCTATGGAAGGGAGGTTGGTTTGAGTGATAGTCTGGACTACGTCCACAACTCTCTGCAAGTTCTTGTGGTCTTAGAAGGAGCTGTTCCCAAATAATGCTGTGATGCATCCCAATAAAATGCTTTCTATGGAACATGTTGTTCAGGGTTGTTGGGGACATGCCAAACTTCCTCAGCCTTCTAGGAAGTAGAAGCATTGGTGTGCTTTCTTGGCCATTGCTTCAATGAGGCTGGTCCAGGACAAATTACTAGTGATATTCAGGAACTAGGAACTTGAAGCTTTCAACCATCTCTACTTCGGCGCTCTTCGCCTGTACAGTGGGTTCTGAGGGGACCAACTAGACCAAAGTCTCTTCCAGGGATGAGACAGGTGGGTGTAGTTTATGAGGTAGTGTTGTCTTTTTGCCCTTTAGGCAAGGTTATTGTGTGCTCTTGATGTCAGGGCTCAAGGTTTACATTACCATCCTAAATATACCTTCTTTACTTAGAACAGGCGAGTGATTCTCAAGAATCATTTGGGATATTGCATTTTGTAAGGAGGATTTGAACAAATCCTTCAGTGGTTTTTTTTCTTTTGCCTGGTCATCTCTTGCAGGTGTGGCAGAGCTTGGAACCAGATGTCTGTTTCAGGACTTTGGTCTCAGGCCTATGAACAGTTTGCCTGACCAGGAAAGCCAAGGGCCTCAACACTGGCAAGAGGTGCAAAGTGTTGGTCTAACTCTTTGAGACTGACATATGATGACAAGAATTGGTCGACTGGGCTTGTATTCACTGGAAATTAGAAGGATGAGTGAGGATCTTATAGAAACATATAAAATTCTTAAGGGATTGGACAGGCTAGATGCAGGAAAATATTGTTTCCGATGTTGGGGGGGTCCAGAACCAGGGGTCACAGTTTAAGAATTAGGGTTAGGCCATTTAGGACTGAGATGAGGAAAAACTTTTTCACCCAGAGTTGTGAATCTGTGGAATTCTCTGCCACAGAAGGCAGTGGAGGCCAATTCACTGGATGTTTTCAAGAGGGAGTTAGATTTAGCTCTTAGAGCCAAAGGAATCAAGGGATATGGGGAAAATGCAGGAACGGGATACTGATTTTGGATGGTCAGCCATGGTCAAATTAAATGATGGTGCTGGCTCGAAGGGCCAAATGGCCTACTCCTGCTATTTTCTATGTTTCTATGTAACTCAGGCAGCATCTCTGGAGAAAAAGGATGGGTGGTGTTTTGGGTCGGGACCTTTCTTCAGACTGTACCCTTCTTCAACACTGGCAATCTGTACAGGCGAGAGGACACCAGCATCAGCTTGTTTATTCTTCTTGTAGGTCTGAAGAATTTTGTTGGTGCCTTTACAGTGTCTTGAGATGTCTGCTGGATGTAGTCTAGATCAAGAAGAATATAGAAGTGTAAGGGTCACAGCTGCATCGTAGAGTATGTTTCCTGCAGGGTCTGAGATGTTTCATGTGATGAAATGTTTGCTGTATAAGTCTCCAGAAACTTCCCCCGTGGAGTAAGCATGGTGGGAAGTCTGCATTAGTTCCCAATAGGCATATTTATTAATAAAGTCTGTTGTTAGCTGAATTTACTGACTATTCATGAGAAAGAAGAAATTGAGAATTAAACTGAATTTGCTTCAGTTGCCTTATTTCCACTCTTATGTAATCCTTCCTATACTTGGAGGTATTTGCAAAATCCTAACCGTCTACACCAGATGTATCCCTCCTTTATTTCCCTAATTAAAGGGGGGGGGAGGGGAGGGGAGGGGAGGGAGGGGAGGGGAGGGGGGAAGGGGGAGGGGGAGAGGAGGGGGGAGGGAGGGGGGAGGGGGGAGGGAATGGGGGAGGGGAGGGGGAGGGGGGAGCGGAGGTGGGAGCAGAGGGGGAGGGGAGGGGGAAGGGGAGAGGAAGAGGGGAGGGGGCAGTGGAGGGGAGGGGGAGGGGGGAGAGGGGAGGGGGAGGTGGGGGAGAGGGGGGAAATGGGGGAGGGGAGGGGGGATGGAGGGGAGGGAGAGGGGGAAGGGGGCGAGGGGGAGAGGGAGGTGCTGCTGTAAAATATACCCCGACCATACCAAGACAAGCATTATTTTTGTTCTCTTTTGCCAATAAAACTCATTTGTAACTAAACAGATGAGTGAGGCTTTTTCTGTTCTACTGATCAGGTCCTTGAACCACTTGCCAGATGTCTCTTTACCTGCAAACAGCCTTGACCAATCAACCTCTGCAAGTTTGTGTCTAATGGCTCCAAAATTGGCCTTTCCCCATTTTCAGACTATAATTTGTGGATCAATCCTATCTTTCTGCATAACTACTTTACAACTAATTGTATTATGTTCACTGCTCCCCCACAGATATCATTTATCCTGCCTCATTCCCTGAGAGGAGGTCCAGGTCCAGGTCCAGTGCTGTGCCTTCTCTGGTAGAGCCTTCTATATATTAGGTAAACATACATTTTGAATGCATTCAACAAATTCTACCCCAATCAGGCCATTTGTTGTATGAGCTGAACCTCAGGACCAGTCACAATGCTATATTCCCAATTGCCCATGATAACCTTTTACCCTTTGCCACCTTCTATGCATAGCCACCTTTAACACACTCTAAGACTACTTCCACAAACCTTTGAGGAAGAGAATTCCAGAGTAAAAAAAAATCATTTCATATCTGTCTCAAGTGGCACACAGGGTCCCTTGTTTTAATTTCTAACTGGTAAATAAATTGATATAAGCTGAACTGTTTCCAATGTAATAACACCTTTCTTTAACTGAGGAGACTAAAGGGCCTGTCCCACTTAGGCGATTTTAAGGCGACTGCCGGCAACTGTCAAAGTCGCAGCAGATCGCTGAGCTTTTCTTTTACCCGACGACAATGACCACGACAATGCCGAGTCAGGTCGAGATTACACCGTCTTCTGAAACATCGCAAAATTCCCACGCTGTCAATGCTTCTCCGGCGTCCTAATGTTTGCTGAAATCACTGACAAGTCGGTAAATATTTGAGAGTTTTGAACTATAACATCTTGTATGGGTTACTTAAAAACCAAGCATCACTGTAACAAGGCATAAACTGGATTTACTTCCAGTTTACTAATAGCTGTATTTAAAAAAAAATTTTTTTTAAGTGGTTAAGTGGATTTTTGTGAAAAGTGTGTGGGCATGTATGGGAGATGCATATCTGGTTTCTGGGTTGCATATCTGGGTTGGGAGCCCACTTTAAATGTAATGGCTGATGGCCATAAACATCGCAAAATTCCCACACTTGCCTGACTGTCAAACTGTCGCCTCCAATCTACCTGTCCTGACGGTAAATAAATTGGTTAAACACAAGCATTTTATGGTATTTTGAAATGACTTCTTATTTTAATATAATGTGCTTATAAATGCATCTAAGACAACCTAGCAAACCTGGGGACAGCATGCGACAGCGCCCGCAATAAGCAACGATACCTGGCGACAAGCCAGCTGTCGCCAAGAAATTTCACTCCGGATGATTTCTCAGCGATGCGCTGAGATCCACTACGATTTTTGGAAGACTCCTCACGATCATGCCCGCGACACCCGGCGAAATGTTGGCGACAGCCTAGTCGCCGGCAGTCGCCTTAAAATCGCCTAAAGTGGGACAGGCCCTTAATGCTGTACATAATACTCCAAATGTGATGTCAACAATGGCCTACAAAATTGATGCACAACATCCCTATCTTTGCATTCCATTCTCCTCATGTTATTCTTCTTAGCTTTTTTAAATTAGTTCTGTATCCTAGCTTGCTTCATTTTACACACTAGGATACCCAAAGCTCTCTGCACTGAGCTCTTCAATCTCTCACCATTCAGATAAGATACTTCCTTTTTTTTACTTGTCTTGGCAAATGGGGTAATTTCACATTTTCCTACATTATTCTGAAATTGTCAGATGTTTGCACACTCATGAAACCTTCCTGAGCACACCTTGATAGCCCATTTATTTACTCTCTTACCTAACTTTGTGGTATCAGCAAATTTACCAACCCTGCTTTCTGACTGTCAGTGTGCTTCATAGTAATTCAATTTTTTTCAGGTTCTGAAATTCAAACCTATTCTTATCCAGCAGTGTTTTCAAAATGTCAGAATCATTGATGGGCGAGCTGACACACTTCAAATTCTGGCAGTGTAATTGCACCATTCTAAGAAAGGGAAGGGGAAGGTAGACTGAGGATGTACTTCCCCTCAGAGTAATATAAAATATAGTCGAACTCCACTGAATTAAATAATTATAAACTATAATGATTGTCCCATGTTGATCTGCTGTGTATCTACCTATCTCCTGAGCTGTGCTGCTGCATTCTCAGAAGATCATTGAAAACAGCTTTCAAAGTATTGCAAGGAGGCTTTGTACAACTAATTATTCAGTTTGTTGTGTGCTGAATCAAACGCAAAAGGTTGGTTTATTTATACAGAGGAGATTAATGGATTAATGTAGTTTCACATTTCCAAAGAAAATTGTTTATTTTCTCTGAAGATCAGATATGCTGTATGTTTGAGCTGATTTGGGCTTATTATTCACCTATTATCAACCTCTATTTCAGGTAGCGGATTCATTTGTGGAGGATTTGAATCCTGCTCTAGTATTTCCTTTGCAAAAATTCTGATTCTCACTTGCTGGAATACAAATGTAATGACTGAACTTTGACAACCTGAAAGTTAACCAAGAGTAAACGAGGGAAATGTGAGACTGCAGTCCCACTGCAGCCAGATGCATGTCTGGCCACAGCCAGGGCCGTGGAGAGAAGAGATTCACCATGTTTCACAGAAAATGGACTTCAGGCCAGGAGTACAAAATTAATGTGGGAACATCAATTTCTATGTCCAGCTCATCTGTGCATTTTCAGCATCAGGGGGCAGAGTGCAACTGGAGCTAATACTGAAGCAGCTGATACCAAATACCAATTTGAGCTGATACCAAAAGATTGAATTACTTCCCCAACCTATTTATTTGTCGAATTCAAAACCTAAACCTCGCCAATCCAGTTTAGTTTAGGTTAGAGATACAGCATGGAAACAGGCCTTCGACCCACCGAGTCCATGCCGAACAGTAATCCCCGCACACTAACACTATACTACACACACACTGGGGTCAAATTACAATATTTACTGATGCCAATTACCCTACTAAACTGTACGTCTTTGGAGTGTGGGAAGAAACTGGAAAAAACCCAGAGAAAATCCATGCAGGTCACGGGGAGAACATACAAACTCCGTACAGACAGCACCCGTGGTCAGGATCGAACCCGTGTCACTATCGCTGTAAGGCAGCAACTCTATCGCTGTGACACCCTCTACTCTTGCATTAAAATTGTATCAAGGATATCTGAAGCTTTCCCTGCCAAGATTCACAATTGACTAGAGCTCATTTGTCAGGGGAAATATGATGAAGATACAAAGAATTTCTGATACTGGAATCTTGTGAAAATCACAACGTGCTGGAGGAACTTAACAGGTAAGGTAGCATCTGTGGAAGAAATATATAGACAATGTTTTGGGTCGGGATACTTCTTCCCACCTTCCCAGCCACTGTGCACTTTTCCCCTCATTCATACATTCATCTCCCATCCTAGTGTTCCCTATTTCCCTTTTATCACCCCTCTTTGCCTTCCCCCTGCCTTCTTCTGCCCCTACCCTTCCCTCTGGTTTTACATTTCACTCATCTTCTCTCCTTATTTGATTCCTCAATCTCCCTTTCACCTCTAGCCTTTGTCACTTACTCCACCAGTCTGCCAACCAACTTCCCCCACCCCATTATCCTGCATTCACCTATCACTTGCCAATCTTTGTCCTATACCCACCTCTCTTTTCCAGCTTCCAACCCCCTGCTCCATCAGTTTCAAGAAAGGTCCTGACCCAAAGAGTTGCCTGACCATTCCCTCCCCAGATTCTGCCTGACCCGCTGAGTTCCATCAGCACTTTATGCTTTGCTCAAAACATTTGCTGATCTGGCTGTTGAAAGCAATCTGTTTTGAAGAGAAACAAACCTTGACTCACAAATATCAATTGTGCTGAGAAATACCAGTGAAAACACATTTTTGTTAATGTGAAGAGGTGAGTACAGCTGGCAGCTGTTGAATACACATATATTTACTGCCAGCAACCAAGGACTAACTTCTCGCACAAAGTGTTTATTTGTAAAAATCTTGGTTGAGGGATAACTACCAGCCAGCATAACTTGAAGACCTTCACATTTCTTTGTGGTTTTTAACATTCTCCCATATTGGACAGTCAGATCCTTGGTTTAAAGTCTCTCCTCTTCTGCTTCTTGCGTTTGAAGCAGCAGAAATTATGTAACGCCCTCCAGGCGCTGTAGCCAGTGCAATGTGCTGTTGTCAAGGGCCGGGAGGTCTACCCCTCCACCAGGGGGACGGAGGACAGTGCAGTCGAAAATGACGTGCTGCTCTGTTTGCTGGTCTGCTCCACACACACAGGCCGCTGATGAATGCAACCCCCAACGATGCATGTTGGCATTGAACCGGCCGACCCCTGTGCGGAGCCGGTTCAGGGCCACCCATTCTTTGCGGGGCATGTCCGAGCCAGGTGGGGCTGTGGTGTTCGGTGCGACAGTGAATTGAGGAGGTCATGATGTCTGTTCCCAGCTGGTTCTCTATGCTCCTAGTATGTTGAAACCAGAGCCACAGAGGGTCGCTGCATGACGGGAGACAGAGTGACAAGATGACAGGCGTTGAGGTCCCAGTTGCTGTGAATCCTGGGCAAGGTGGTGCAAAGGATGTTTGGCGTCCGATGGATCCTTGCACACCAGCCTATGAGTGAAGAACTCTCTGCGAAGCTTGGCGGGTGCGATACCTGCGAGCACCGGCAGGAGATCCATCGGAGTAGGGTGTAGGCAGCCAGTGATGATCCCCATGGTGTCGTTGAGGGTGGCGTCTAGCTTGCTGGTATGAACGCTGTGGCACCATGCTTGGGCGGCGTACTCAGCGGCGCTGTACAGGTGTGCAAGAGCACTGGTTCGAAGAGTAGATGTCCTGGCGCCCCAAAGTCTCACCGAAACGACAACTCCCCCTCAGTACTGCATCTGAGCTGCATTGCCAAAAGCTGCCGTAAACCATTCCCTGGCTGGTTTGCAGATTTTTAAAAACAGTATTAACATCTAACACAGTTAAACAATGGTACTAATGAATATGAGACTTTATTTTGTTGGGTGTCTTGAATAATTATTCCAGTGCTAATTATCTGACAGCATTTAAATTATTAGGCTTATTGCTACAAACAGCTAATAAAATTTGCTCAACCCCTATGGTCATTATTCATATGCATGAGATCACCTCAGAGTACTGCAGGGATTGCCCTGTCAAATAAAACTAATGAAGGCCCATTAGCTATGACATCACCTCTTTTACTTGCAAAGATACATTTCACAAATTGTAATCTTAATGACAATCATTTATTTTTCAAAGGATTAAAAATTAATAGGAAACGATATTAAAAATTAAGGGTCTTTTCAAAATAGACAGCGGTGCCTCTGATGAATATCACAAAGCATGGATCAAAGATGTAGAAACAAATGAGCAAAGGAATTATGAATGACAATACAGTGGAAAGATTATTCATTACCGATCATCAGTCCATGAATGCACGTTGATTGTGACTGATAGAATACAATAAATGATCAATTTAACTAGTCATAACTGACAAAATGCAATACAGTATTTCAAGGCCATTATTTAATTCGGGGCATTGTCCTGACACTTTGTACATCTTGTAAATGTTGTTAAAGACCACATTAACTACCACTTGATCACCTTTAATATGGATATGTAACATTTCAAAGGGAAATGGATAAAGACCATAGGAAGGAAAACATAATAATAGAGTTGGATAAGGTAAACAGATGAGGTTATAATGGTGCGGTACACACAAAGGTGGGCAAAACAGGATGAATGAGCAACCACTGACTCAGGCGCAGGTCCTGACAGTTGCACTATACAGAATTCTGGTGGTTTGAAGCAAAGGTTAGATGGTTGTGGGTGGAGTAGAAATATGTGTTTTTTTCAAGATCTAAATACGACGTGTCTGTTAATCTCAGGTTTTGAAATCTGCAACAAAAAAAGCGCTGGAAATACTCAGCAGGTCAGGCAGCATCAAGAGAAAGAACCTTAAAGCACCTTAGTCGACATGGACAAGCTGCTCCAAAGGGCCTGTTTCTGTGCTGTATGACTGTTTACTTTGTTTTAATCCTGCATTAAACTCATTTAATCTTGTGAAAACTTATTCCAATATCAGAAGATGTTCTTCTTTTGTTTGCAGCCAATCATCAGATTATTTTGGTTCTAAACCAATAATCCACTCCATACAAGATTTTACACATTGTGTCTGGGAAAGTCTTGGGAAGAGATTTGAATTTAGGGATTGGCTTCGTGTATGGACAGAGATTTTTGTGCTTGGTGGTGATTAGCAAATACTAACAATATTGTTCACATATGATCATGCATGGACTTGGAGAAGGTCCAAACTCATATTTACATTGATCCTATTAACTCTGCATAAAAATCTTGCCAAGAGATTAATGGTCATTACTTGCTGTTGAAAACTTGACATAGTAGTCTTGCAGCCATTGTGTTCTGTCTGTCTTAGACAAAAGTATTCTTGATCACCGATCACAAAGCATCACATTACACATCTGCCCGCAGTGAGTGAATACTATAAAATTATTTGCCCTCAATCTTTAATGCAAACCACAGGATGATGCAAATGATTTGTAATTTTTTGAGTTGTTTGGTTTATAGACACAGCGTGGAAATAGGCCCTTCACCCCTTCGAGTCTGCGCCGACCAGTGATTCATGCATACCAACACTATCCTATACATTAGGTACAATTGATGATTTTAGCAAGCCAATTAACCTACAAACCTGTACGTCTTTGGAGTGTTGGTGGAAACTGGACCTTCCGGAGAAAAACCGCGCAGGTCTCAGGGAGAATATACAAACTCCGTACAGACAGCACCCGTAGTCAGGATCAAACCAGGGTGTTTGGCGCTGAAGGCGGCAGCTATACCGACCGCTGTGCCACTGTTGCGCCAGTAACAAACTCAACCAGATTGTTGACCATTGGCATCTTCAAATTAAAATCTGCTCTTTTGCTGCTTTGTAGTCTAGGGCAAGTGGAATGCATAGTTCAAAGCAGGGGACAACAGGTCATTTGCCCATTGAAGTGAAGAATGAAAACACACAACTTTAATAGGCAAGAACGGTCTGAGACAATTTAAGCTACATAGGGAGAGTATTTAAGGCACTGATGCCTCAAAGCTGCACTTTCACATAATATTACAATGTAAGATGATATTGATATGTTCAAATAGAGCTGCACTGGCAGAATAAAGTACAATGCAGACATTTGCTGAATGATTCTCTGAGTATTGTACAATGCAAGCCCAGTATAGCATAAGCCCAGGCCAGTCCTTCATACTCTACAGAGTCAAAGTGGAATTTTATTTCGGAGTCACGTGAGTGACTACGTGAAGACCCCGTCCAGCACGCATGCGCGACATTAGCGTTCATGCAGTGCACCCGCGACGAACGGGAGTTCAAGGTGCTCCCGCTACAAGTTAAAAACTCGGGGCGACAGGTAAGTTCTACCGTGGCCGTGAGTATTTTCTCTGTGGTCTGCTTTAGGTCCCAAGATGAGCAAGACCAGAGGAAAGAAATTTGCAGCTCGCCCCCGTTCGTCTTCCGTTGAGGAACGTTCTTTGGAGGGGGGGCAAGAGGCGGCAGCAACTACCGAGCCGAGCCCAGCACCGCTAGTGCAGCCTGAGCAGCGAGCTGGAGGTACCTGCAGCCAGAACCGGGCGGTAGTATCCGACGATTCGGATGAAGATGCCACACCGCTCGAGAGCGGCACTGGCAGCCGCCTAAGCCGAATGGAACGGCTTATGGAGCAAATGCTCCAGCGAGATCTGCTGAGAGAGCAGCAGCAGACTCGCCAAGGGAGCCCAGGTACTCCCGCAGTGCCCTTTACGGCACTGGCCATTGCCTCACCTTCTTTTGAAGGCAGCATTGGCGACCAGGTCTGGGCTGGTCAACAAGAGGGGTTGTTGGCTGAAGATGTCCGGAGTACGCAGAGTGTACAGGATCAGGAAGAGCTGCTGGGTGTGGTCAACCGCTACGTGGTCATTCCACGAGGGGGTCGGCCTTTAGAGCCGAAACTTGCAGCCAGCATTGACCACCTGTCCTCAAAACCCCTACAAGAACGGGTGGTCAATGAGGCTCTTGAGCTATATACAGCCCCAGAAAATTGTACATCATTGAATGTACCAGCTGTAAACAGCCAAATTTGGGGACATTTGGGGCAGAACATCAGGAACCTGGAGTTGAAGCTCCAGAAAATCCTTAAACTCCTGACTGCAGGGATGACATCATATGCTCGGTCCATTGATGGTGTGGACATCTCCACAAATCAGCAAGATACATTAGCTCTGCTGTGCACCACTCAATACCAGATAAATATTTTACGGAAGGAAATCATCAAGCCTGCCCTCAACCCTAAGTTTGCAGGACTTTGCAAAACACCGGGTTCAGAACCTCCAATTCTGCTTTTTGGAAAGGACCTTCCAAAAAAGGTGAAAGACCTAGAGGAAGAATCCAAGACCTTTGGTCTCGTGAGGGCAGGTTTGGGACCGAGCAGACCTAACAAACCCAGGCGGCAGTACCTCACGGCGTCCACCAGTCATAGACCACCATATGGGACTGGTGAAAGCTCGGGGTCCGCAACCATTCCCCGTAAGCCTTTTTTAGGCCAGGGCCCAGAGCGGACCCCATGGAAAATGCGCCACCCCCAACAACATCAACGTCAACAGCAGCCCTCTACAGCCCAGCAGACACCTCATCGTCCAGCGAAGAGGCAGAAGAAAAATTAACACCAGTAACCATGGAGGTAGGTGGGTCTGGTACCTCTCGGCATATGAGCAGTAGGGACTCTATACTATCAGGGGGGAGATTGCACTTGTTTTTGGATGCATGGGAAACCATCACTAATGACAAGTACATACTAAGCTGCATTCATGGCTATAAAATTGACTTTGTTCATGAAAACATTCCGCCAGTTCAGCATATACCCCAAAGGGTATTCACCCTCTCAGTCAAAGAGAAACAAGAGGGTCAAGCTGAACTTGTGAGGCTACTAGCAAAAGGTGTCATTGAAAGAACAAAACATGAACCTTTGGAATTTGTGTCTAATATTTTCACTAAAACTAAAAAAGATGGTGGATGTCGCATCATCATTGACTTAACTACGTTAAACGAGTCAGTTAAGTATACACATTTTAAGATGGAAACTTTTGAAACCGCCAGACTTTTGATTTCTACAGGGTACTTTCTAGCAGGCATTGATTTAAAAGATGCCTACTACTCAGTACCCATACACAAGGAGCACCGTAAATACTTAAAATTTATCTGGATGAAACAGCTATGGCAATTCAAAGCCTTACCAAATGGACTAACCTCCGCTCCAAGGTTGTTCACTAAAATCTTAAAACCCGCCTTGGCATTATTGAGAAAACAAAAGCATATAGTCATGGCGTACTTAGACGACATTTTAATAGTAGGGAAAACCTTGGAGACAGCTATTTTGGCAGTAGCAGCCACCAAACGTTTGTTTGAAACTTTGGGGTTTGTCATACATCCAGATAAATCCAATTTTACACCGTCCACTACCATGGACTATCTTGGATTTACGATTGATACTGTTCGCATGGTTGTAACTCTGCCAAAGGGGAAAGCATCACAATTGGCACTATCATGCCACGAACTAATGCATAAACGTCAGCCAACCATACGGCAGGTAGCTAGAGTTATTGGTAAAATGGTAGCAGCTTTTCCAGCTGTACAATTTGGGCCTTTGCACTACCAAAATTTACAAAGAGCAAAAGTGCACGCACTAAAGCAAAACTCAGGTCACTTTGACCGAGCTATGTATTTAACTGCTGAATCCATTCCAGAGTTACAATGGTGGACAAGGAACATTAGGCTCAGTTCCAGTCCCATAATAATCACCAACCCAGTATTAACCATTCAAACGGATGCCAGTGCTTTGGGCTGGGGAGCAACTAACATGCAATCCAGCACAGGGGGCAGATGGACTAATTCTGAATCATCTTGCCTACAGACTCGGGGTATCAACTATTTAGAAATGTTGGGTGCGTTTTATGGTTTAAAAGCATATTCATCTAATACGCATCATGCACATGTCCGGTTGCAATTAGATAATACCACGGTGGTGGCTTATATCAACCACATGGGTGGTATAAAGTCGATATCGTGTGACAAATTGGTCAACCTAATCTGGCAATGGTGTGTCGAAAGACATACTTGGTTATCAGCAACTTACCTACCAGGTAAGCAAAATACAGTGGCAGACACCAGGTCACGCAAATTTAACGATAACATCGAATGGATGTTAAATCCCAAAGTATTTGCCGAAATTACAAAGCAATATGGCACACCAGATATCGATCTATTTGCATCCAGGCTGAATCACCAGGTACCAACGTATGTCGCTTGGGAACCAGACCCTGAGGCAGCAGCAGTTGATGCATTCACGCTGTATTGGGGGAAAATGTTCTTTTATGCTTTTCCTCCCTTCTGCCTCATCAGTCGGGTATTACGCAAGATTCAATTGGATTCCGCTTCAGGAATCTTGATAACACCCGACTGGCCTACACAGCCATGGTTCCCAGTGGCCCTCGACATGGCTGTCGAAACACCGTTGGAATTCCCCAGCAGTCCGGAATTATTAATCCACCCAGTGTCAGGCATTAGTCACCCGTGCCATGACAGAGTCAATCTCCTGGCTTGCAGATTCTAAAAAGACCTCTACTGGGCCTGGGACTGTCTGAGGACGCCATCAACATGATGACCGCATCCCACCGGGAGTCCACCAGGAGACAATACCTGACCAACATAAGAAAATGGGAACGGTATTGCTCCAAAACAGGAACTACCTACACTACAGCAACACCCACCAGTGTTGTGGAGTTCCTGGTTGGATTACATCGGGAAGGACTCAGCTACAGCGCCATAAATACAGCCAGGAGTGCGTTGTCAGCTTATTTGGTTCCAGCAGCAGGACAACTGGCTTTGGGGTCCCATCCACTAGTAATCAAAATCATGAGGGGCATTTTTAACACTAACTCCCCCAGACCAAGGTACACTCAGATCTGGGATGTCAGCATTGTGCTGACGTACCTTAGGGGATGGCCACCGCCCAGGGCACTCACGCTGGAACAACTTACACTGAAATCAGTCATGCTCATGGCACTAGTGTCAGCTCAAAGGGTACAATCCCTCCACCTTCTGAGGCTGGACAGCATGACAGAGTCATTGGACTGTTTCACATTCCATATTCAGGGACTGGTCAAACAAACTAGACCAGGTACCACGCCTCCAGTCATGGAGTTCTGGGCATATTCATCTGACCCACGGCTGTGTGCCAAGACCCATCTCGCCAATTACATAGACACAACATACAACTTAAGAGGGAGAGAAAAAGCCTTATGGATAAGCCACAAGAAGCCTCATGGTCAGGTGACGAGCCAAACCATTTCAAGGTGGCTCAAGCAGGTGCTTAAGTCCGCGGGAGTCAATACCAATGTTTACAAATCTCACTCCACCAGGGCTGCATCTACGTCGGCGGCTAGTCGAATGGACGTGCCTATGGACCATATTCTGGCCAGAGCAGGATGGTCCTCGGAAAGAACTTTCCAAAGGTTTTATAATAAACCGCTGGCGCAACCTGCTACATTTGCAGACAGAATTTTACAGTCTGCAGATAATATTTAATTTGAGCCCTGGGGAGCTCTCTGTTTTTGTTGTCATTAATAAACCTTTTTTGTTCACAAACAGGCTCTTTATTGCGATAACATACTTCCTCCCTCTAAGGTCTTCAGACAGTGAGTGAAGCATGAGCTGGTACACGGTTCGGAATCACAGAGCTTTGAAGTCTTCACGTAGTCACTCTCGTGACTCCGAAATAAAATAGTAAGATAAAATGAGAACTTACCAGTTCGAAGTTTGATCTGTATTTTATGAGGAGTTACGATGAGGGATTACGTGCCCTCCGCTCCCACCCTCTTTTATACAGAGCAACTGGTAATTAAGTTCTTATTTTTTCTTTACTACATTTATTTCAATCGTTGTGTTTTTTCTGTGAATCCACACCGCTGCTTTGAAGAATGTCGCGCATGCGTGCTGGACGGGGTCTTCACGTAATCCCTCATCGTAACTCCTCATAAAATACAGATCAAACTTCGAACTGGTAAGTTCTCATTTAATCTTACTATTAAATTGGATAGATTAGAACAAAATGCCCTGTTTGTGAAAATCAACCAATGAGTGGTCCACCCCAAGCTTTTGTCTAAGACAGACAGAACACATTGGCTGTAAAACTACAAAGTAAGATTGCACTTTTTTGCCTTCCATCACAGTGAGGAATGTGGGGAATCCGCTGTAGTGGATGTTTATATTAACTTTTATGTAGTTGTGTATCTTGTTGCTTTTTTTTAGTATGGTTGTATGGTCGTTGTCGTGGCTATCCCTCGAGGTCGAGGATAATGGTCTACGTTCCATTGTTTTTAGGAACTCTCAGGTGGCTGATGAGTCCAACCCTGGTTTTGAAAGTTCTTTGGCATTCAGGGCAGGTAATTCCAGATGTCAGATCGGGCTTTGGTTGTTGCTTCCTCTCTTTCCATTTACTTCTCTTTTCTTCTAATTCTGCGTATCTGTTGTCTTCGAAGGTTGCTGTTCCTTTTTGGATGATGGTTCGCCAGAGTTTCCTGTCCTTGGCATTGGTTTCCCAATTGTCAATGTCAATTTCACATTTCTTCATGCTGGCTTTTAAGGCGTCTTTGAATCTCTTCTTTTGTCCGCCTCTTTTGCATTTGCCTTCTTTAAGCTGGGAGTAGGTTTGCTTTGGAGACGCTCGTCTTCCATCCGAACAACATGACTGCTCCATCTTAGTTGGTTCTTGATGACGAAGGCTTTGATGCTTGACGTTTTTGCTTCATTCAGCACGCTGACGTTGGTTCTTCTATCTTCCCAGCTGATATTTAAGCTGCTTCGAAAACACCGTTGATGGAACATTTCAAGTGTTTTCAGACCGCATTGGTATGTTGTTCAGGTTTCTGATGCATACAGGAGCATTTGAATCACCACTGCTTTGTACACTAATATTTTGGTGTCTGCTCGGATGTCACGATTTTGAAAGACTCTCATTCAAAGACGTCCAAAAGCTGTTCCAGCGCACTTAAGATGATGTTGGATCTCGTTATCAAGGTCGACATTCGAGGAGAGGTGACTTCCAAGGTACAAAAAGCTGGAGTAACTAAGCAGGTCAGGCAGCATCTCTGGAGAGAAGGAATGGGTGACGTTTCCTGCTTTGGAATGTTGTTGATTATATTCCTGTCAAATGAGGCAGTTTGATTTAGATCATCAAAGTGCTCCCTCCATCTAGAATTAATGTCAGCATTGCTCTTCAGAATAGCGGACCCATCTTTGCTTTTGAGAGGGGCTCGACCGTGAGTGGATGGGCCAAAAATAGCTCGAGTGTCGTTGGCGTCTGCTCGTTGTTGGATTTCCTGAGCTTTCTCCCTCCACCATTGGTTTTGCAGGTTTCGGGTGCTCTTCTGGACTGCAGCCTTGCATTCCTGATACCACTTCCTGTTGGTAGCCGACTGTTGGTCATTTTGTAAGGTGATGAAAGCTGTTCTCTTTTCATCAATGAGTTGTTGGAGCTGTTTGTCTTCATTATCAAACCAATCCTGATGTTTTATTTACTTGAACCCAATTGTTTCCTTGCAGGAGGTGATGATAGCGTTCTTCAACAGATTCCAGTGTTCTTCGACAGATGGTGGGATTTGTTGGGGCAATTGTTCTTGAAGTTTTTGTTGAAACTTCTGTACATGGTTGATGTTTTGAAGGATGTCAACATTGAATTTCTTGATAGTGTTCTGGTTTTGATGTTTCCTTTTGGGCCGAATCTTCATTCATGGTGGACGTGATGAGACGATGGCCTGTCCAACACTCATCGGCACCAGTAACGGCTCTTGTTTTCAGTACATCTTGTTGGCCATGGGATCGTACGATGATGTAATCGATGAGGTGCCAGTGTTTAGAACATGGATGCTGCCAGGAGACTTTGTGCCTGTTTTTCTGGCGAAATAAGGTGTTTGTAATCAGCAGGTTGTGTTGGGCACATTTGGTGAGGAGGAGTGTTCCATTGGCGTTGTCCGTGCCAACTCCTTCCTTGCTGATTGTTCCGGTCCAGAGCCGATGATTTTCCCGACTCTGGCATTGAAGTCTCCTAAGAGAATGATCTTGTCATCATTGGGAACAGAGGAAAGGACGTCGTCAAGTTGGGCGTAGAAGTTCTCCTTTACTTCGTCTTCAGTGTCCAGAGTTGGAGCATAGGCGCTGATGATGGTGGTGTATTGGTTCTTGACGAGCTGGATTCACAGAGTCATAAGACCTTTGTTGATCCCCAGTGGTTGCTCTGTCAGCTTCTGAAGTAGGCTGTTTCGGATGGCAAAACCCACTCTGTGGATCCTCGGTTGTTCAGGACCAAGACCTTTCCAGAAAAAGGTGTATTGACCTTGTTCATTCGAGTTTCACTGTACCTTAATTGGCACACGTGACAATAAGCTGACCTTTGAATCTTTGAACCTTTAAGTTAAGTTTTCAACAGCAAGCAATGACCATTAACCTGTTAGCAAGATTTTTATGCAGTTAATAGGATCAAAGTATATATGAGTTTGGACCTTCTCCAAGCCCATTGCATGTCATGTGATTGGGAACATGCAAAACTAGAGCTGCCACCCAAAGTTACATAAACTGACTTGCATAGTTGGCAGTCTGATTCTGAAAAAGTTTCATTCAAATCTTTGACTTTATTGAGCATAGAGTAAACTTTCTGCGCCATAAGTTACTGCACCAGAAATCTACCTAAAAATAACCAGTAGTTATTAATTTTCTACACTCACAATGTTTGTATTTCCAAAACTGTAACCGTCCTTGTCCTAGTATAATTTGGAACTGCAGAAACTGTCAAATCCCGAATAATGTGTTGCAAATTCTATTTCTCATCACAAGGGGATGGAATGAGGCTTTGAAGAAAGGGCTGAAAGAAGCCAATACCATTGAGGCACAAAGCTTCCAAGCACAGTACTGATAATGGGCCAATTGCATCTTGTTTTAATAATTTGAGAAAAATGCAGCACAGGCTATTATATGTTCTTGAGTCTGTCAGACAATTGGGGAGTTGGCTCTCAATAGAAGAGACTGCTGAAAGTAGGCAGATGGTGACAGCTGCTCAGACCTGACACTGGGATTTCTCGACACCACGAGCTTGGCCCATTATTTACATTTTTTAATTAGCTGATGAGCAAACTGTTTTCATCTGTGAATGTAAGCAAACAATACTGAACAGTGAGCTTGGGAGCACTAGGTTGAATAATACTGGCATGAAGTGCAAATAGCGTAGTGCTTGTAAATGTACGGTTATTCTCCCTTGCAGTAGGTTCAGAGAAGTTGGAATACTATCAAGTGAAAGTTAAAAGTCAAAGATCTTGTTACATGCCGTAATGACAGATGTAAGAGGAGAATAAGAATGAAAATAGTGCTGCACAAAATCCATCTTGACTTTCGAGACCTCAGTGATCCATAGCACAAATAGCTTTTGGTAATAAAAGAATCACTGGCTCCATTCCCAACACATAGCACCAGCAGTCAGGGTGATTTAAAAGTACGACCTGTATTCATAAAACCACCTTTAATATGGTAAAAAAAAATCCAGGTCTCCTCGCAAGAACAATAGAGTTCCCAAGACTCAAACAGAGCATTGGGATGATGTAGTGTTGGAGCAAGTTATAACAAGAGATAGAGGGATACATTTTTAGTGACTTGAAAATAAGAGCAAACATTTTAAAGGCATTGTATTGGTGAACCAGCAGCCAGTGGCTTTTGGGTCAGTATGAATCAGTGAGCACAGGAGTGATTAATCCCAGTTAATTTTAATCATGACCATGACCTTTTTTCTCAAGCACTAAAATGTGCACGAAGGACTGAGCATGAGATCTCCAATGAAACACTAAACTTTATTATTGTTTCTTCCATAAAATCCTCAAGGTGATTCAAATGACATTCTCCCTTGAAAGAACTGGTCTGGCTGTGAATGTTAATTTATTTCTTAATCCTGTTGAGGTAGTAAACCATAGAATGAGATGCTTGACTGTTTCATAGATATTGAAAGTGGAGTGTCTCTGATTTCTTAATTTGCATGCAGCTCTGGGATGTCTGTATTACTTTCAGTTTTCAGCAAGGTCAGTTCCAGAAACAGATGAAGATTTTACATGGAAAAAGTACAGACATTTTTTTAACACAGTAGTTTACAAACGTAAACATTTTAATCCTACTGAATGTTATTGGTGCTATAATGTAGCAATAACTTCACATGGAGAGATAACTTGAGTAGATTCTTTGTTTGAAGGCTTTGTTTACTGTATGTGGATGACTACACAATAAATAGTGTAATTAAATGGTGTTGTAGATAAGATTTGCTAAGATTTTCTTGCTGAATAGAACAAACTTGAGACAGCAATAATATCGCATTATCAGCAACAGGGTTTATGAATTCATTTTATTTAATCTTAAAAATAAATTAAAAAAGAACAAAAGACAAATCTCAAACTGCACCTTTGAGAAAATAACATAGCAGATCTGCTTTGAAACTAAGCATAGTGATATCTGAATCTCACACTGGTGGGTGATGTAGTTGGTAGGAATAAAAAGGGAAGTTGGATTCAGTTTAAGAGGCTGTTCTGAATGTCACAACACATTGCTAAACACACTGACAAACTAATAGAATTCTCCCAAACTGAATAAGACCACCAGACCACACCTGAATACTAGCTCGTAGGCAACATGGATTATTTCACTTTCATACCTTTGCATACTTGGTATTGTTGATTAGGATTCTGTATTTTATGCTGGAAACACCAAATTAGTGCTGCCACTCATAGATTTTAGATTGATTCATACATGCTTTAGTTTATTTATTTCTATATTTAGTTATGTTTAATCTGAAGAAGGGTCTTGACCTGAAATGTCACCCATTCCTTCTATCCAGAGATGCTGCATGTCCAGTTGAGATACTCCAGCATTTGGTGTCCATCTCTGATTTAAACCAGCATCTGCAGTTCCTTCCTACAATATTTTATAGGTGACGTACTTCAATTGATGTTTGATAATTTTATGATAATTTTACATTATGTTATTTTCTTTTTCCCTCAAGTTGGATGCGTATCAATTTTTGGGAGTGGTATTACAACGGTCAGAACTAGTAATCCAAAACGCTAATAACAAAGACTCGACCAGAACACTTGCTGCCTGGCTTTCTACCTGTATTGGGTATTGACATTATTTTAATCCTTAAACAGACCAAATGTTTCACTTCCAACAGTTTGATTTCTAGATCATAAAATTTGATGTTACACGGACTGAGAAATATTGAAAGACCAACATTGTTTTATTTTGAAAAGTAAATGTCCAGCACAAAAAACCATAATTTTTGATTACAACGTGCCTGCCATCAGCAACATTTTCATTATTTTCCCTCATGTTATAAAAGAAAACAGTTTAAATTAAATGAAGCAGTGAAATTATTTGAGATTAATTGCTTTACCAAGCAATTCTCATGGAACAAACAATGCATACTCCATCATACTAATTGAAAGCAGGTGCACCCCTTGTAACAAAGTTGTATGCCGCAAACATGGAAAACACATTTAAAATTGACTCATGCACACTTACCTCAGACGCATTTGTAAATATTTGACCCACAGTTGCTCTACCACATGCATACATCCCCAATTCTATTGTTCTGTGAGGTTACTATAAGGCTATCCTTCTGACCATAAATAAATACATCAGTATTTCTGTCTCAAAGACATTCCCATTATATATTACCTGAGTTCCTAAATCATTTATGTATAAGGAAAGGGGTTTTCAAAATGCTGTGGTGAGAGGGAAAGTGCTCCCATTAGTGCATGGTTCAAACACCTTTACAGATTAATAATATTGACTTAAAGATGCAAGGGGGATGTGAAGAAAAATATGTTTGTTTTCACAAAGAGAGTAGGGATTCCTGTGGAAGCTAAATCAATGAGTACCTTAAAGTGAATCGTTTGCAGGAAAAAGGAACTGAAGGGAGGGTCTAGGAGGAACTGGCATGGATTAGATAAACTGAATTGCCTTCTTCTCAGGTGTACCCATTCTTTGGCCTTATTATCTAACAGTTTCCTCTTTTAAAACATTTTATCGCTATTTCTTTCTCATCTAATGATTTATCGATCTTGAACCTCATCTGTTAATAGAAGCATTTAGGTGGTGACCTTCTGAGATAATGTGAGAGAATATATTAACACGCAGCGAATGCTGAATTTCCTCATTGTTTCAAGATACTTTTCTCCTCCTGGTGAGGAACTCTTGCTTTAAAATATGTTGATTATTCACCTTTTCCAAATTGTAATCTTCTCTGAACTGATACTGGACAACCCTAAACATTTTGCTTCATTGAAACATTGGCTGAGTAAATATCCCAGGGGTTGTCATCTAAATGCTATGATTCCTGGAAAGCCTCACTAACCTTTCTTGAGTAGATATGTTTTGTTCTCTTGTAGAGATTTTCAATCTGTCCAGGATTATTAGTTACAATATTGTATCATGATGTCAGGTTCATGTTCATCCAAATGTTTCAATAAACAACGCTTATTGTACAGAATTGATCTAATGTATAAAACTGTTCCATAAAAAACTTTCTAAAGTATTGAGCAGATCATGCTGGAAATTGGCATTTTATTGGTTACAATATTTTCAAACATAATTCAGCTAGAAGTGTTTTTGATCACTTTAACTATTCTGCACCTTAGGGACATTTAATTTTTTTTACCAAAGCCAATTAACCTGCAAACCTGTACATCTTTGGGGTGTGGGAGGAAACCGGAGTACCTGGAGTACGGGGAGAATGCACAAACTCCATACAGTAGCATCCATAGTCACCCATAGGGCCTGAAATATTAAACCAACAGTGTCTTGTGGTCTTGCTCACCTGCGACCCAATCCAATGCCTGTCCCACTCCAGCACTTTCTTTTTTCTTTTCCTTTGTTCGCCATTCAATGGTGCAGAGACTTTAGCATCAACACCATTGAGTTTAAAGCTCAGCATTTATAACTAGCAAGATCTGGACATTTTATAACACACAGGTGCATCTTGCAATTCCCTGAGCAAGCTGGCTAATTCCTATATTCACAACAGTGGCATCAGCAACACACTGATACTGTCCAAGCATGATCTCACCTATTTAATTGACTCGTGTTTAGAGTTAAATGTGCTGATGTTCTGTTCTTGTTTTTTTAGTACATACACTTACAACATAACAGTCAGTCAGTTAGTCCCAATCCAATAATTAAAGACTTGTGGCATTAAATAAGGAAATAAAATAATGCAAAATGCCAAGTTTTCACAGTGTACTCATGCTAACAAAGCAGTGCACAGTATTAATGCCCTTCATAAAGTTGTCTCCATTTTGTCATAAGGTGATTCATCAATTCCAGTAAGCAATCTTTCTCTTAGTCTTGCACTTGTAGGAATAACAGATGCAGAACCGAACATAAAACCCATCTGTGTTGTATAGCATAGTAATCTCAGGATGTCACACATTAGAAAGAGCATACTTCATGTCTACAACAAATGCTTGAAGAAAGCCTCAACAAGACAAGTACCACAGAGATCTCTGCAAGGAAGATTATTGGAAGGATAATAGCAGATACAAAGTGAGTGGTGTGCTAATTAGACGGCCTTATTAATGAAGTCAATTTTGGTTATAACTGCTAGACTTAGAATTCAGGAACTGATTAGCCATGAACCAATTTATGAGGATTACAAGCACTCACTTCCATCAAACAAAATAGTATGTAAATTTATATAGTCCCTTCAATATAATGCAATAGCCCTGGACTCTTCAGAACATCTGGCACCAAGCCACACAAGGAGTTGCAAGAGGTAATGACCAAAACCTTGGTCACGCAGGTATGTAACATGGAAATATGAAAGAAAGGAGGAGTATGGAAACAGGAAGGTTTTGGGAGAGAAATCCAGAGATTTAGTCTCAGCCATCTGAAGCTTTAGTTTAGTTATTTTGTTTAGAGATACATAATGGGAACACCATGCTGACCATTGATGACCGACTCATAGTAGTTCTATGTTATCCTATCTTCTCATCCACTCCCCACACATTAGGAGCAATTTTACAGAGGCCAATTAACCTAAAAACCTGCATGTCTTTGGGATATGGGATATGGGATATCACCAGAGGAGCCAGCGCTGCCGTCGCAGTTGCGGCTTGCCTGCAGTCCGTCTGTCTTTTGTGTTTTTTGTTGTTTTTGTATGAATTGTAGTTTTAATATGGTGTAGTGTTTGTATGTTATGTGGGGGGAGGGGGTGGGAGGGAACGGGAACTGTAAAAAATTCTCTCTCCCGAACGGAGACGCGACCTTTGTTTCTGTGTCGTGTCTCCGTTCCCGCTGCGGCCTACCACCGGCCATGCACCTGGGACCACCTGGGGCTCTGGTTGGCAGAGCCCGCGGCCCGGACTCACCAACTGCGGCGCTGGCTGCCTGCGGATGCTGCGGGAGCGGCTGCGACTCGTCTCCGGAGGCTCCGGCGCGGGCCGCGTGGACGTCGGAAGCTCGCAGGCCCCTGGGTGGGGGCCGACATCGGGAGCACCGGCAGCGGCACAGACAGCGTCTTCGCCCGCCCCGAATCGTGGGGCTTGGGTCGGCCCGCCGCGGACCTTTCACCGTCCGGCGCGGCCTTAAATAGGCCGCGGGATTTTCACCGCCCAGCGGGGGCTTCAATGTCGGGAGCCCCGACCGCCCCGACGTGGCAACTTCAACAGCCTGACCGCGGGAGAAGACGGCAGGGAAGAGAAAAGACATTCTGGCCTTCCATCACAGTGAGGAGGGACTGGAGGAGACTCACTGTGATGGATGTTTCTTTTTGTTTGGTGGTAGTGTATGATTGTATGTGTTATTGCATTTTTATTGATTATTCTTATTGATCTTAGTGTTTCAACTGCGGGTAATGTTTCATTTCACTACACATTTATGTGTATGTGACAAATAAATGACTATTGACTATTGGATATGGGAGGAAACCAAAGCACCTGGAGAAAACCCATGAAGTCACAGGGAGAATGTGCAAACTTCTCAGAGACAGTTCTCGCGATCAGCATTGAACTCTGGTTTCTGGTGTGGTGATGCAGCAGCTCTACCAGCTGCATGCTCATTTTCTCCCCTTCGTAACCCATCCTTGAGTCTCCCATTTCCCTTTTTTCTCTCCAATTCAAATCAGAAGAATGGTCCTGATCTGAACGGGTCCTGTCTATTCATGCAATGTGCAACCCTTGTTGAACACACTGTTGTATAAAGGAAGAATAAAATATTTGAGATCAACTCCAGCAATCCATACTAAAAAAAATGATATCTGTGTGTTCTGGTTTGATATCAAATTAAACACAATTGTTCCCTATGCTGTACCAATATTTAGCATCTTCCAATCTCAGCCCATCAACAAATGTTCAGAATAGTATTACACATTTTAATAGATCTGATACAAATTTACAACTCCATTTTTCCCATTGTCAATTTTTTCTCTGATAAATCCCACTGCATTACACCTCAACAACAGCCGTTAGTTTCACATTTCATCTCTGATCCTCTGGTCGTCAGGTAGTATTGATTTGGTTTACAAGAGGCTCTGCCTTGAAAGTGCATGCATGTTATATAAAGTGAATGAAACAAGGTAGATGATCAATAACTCGTGCAGTCCACCCATGCTTAAAAAGGGCTAATTTACAAAAGAGTGAAGAATTGACTTTGTTACTCACTTAATGGGTCGAACTGTTGTGGCTAAGATCTAGTAAAATTAGTAATACTGAGTTTGGTTAAATAAATATCCAAAACATTGCCCAACATGTCCTCCAGTGAAGTTGCCTGACTGGCTGAGATACTCCAGCACTTTGTATCCTTTTAGGTAAAGAAAAACCAGGATATTGATTAGAACAACAGCCAGATAGTTGGATCTTGGATGATCTGTGTCATACTCCACATAAACCTCTCACCCATCATAGTATTAAAATTAGCAATTGATCTTCCATTAATTGCTACTTATGGGGCTGAATTCCACATTTCCATAGATTTTTGCAAATACAGTTTTTTTCTCAACTTCACTGTGGAAAGACCTGACTTGAATTTATAATTTATGCATCTGCAGAGAGATTTGATAACCACCGGAAATAGTTTCCAATAGTGTCCATTTACCCATCCCTTTCTTTAGAGGTACAGAGTAGAAATAGGCCCTTTGGCCCACCAAGACCTCGCAGAGCACCCATACTCTAGTTCTATACTACACACTAGGGACAATTTACAGAAGCCAATTAACCTACAAAACTGCACATATTCGAGATGTGTGAGGAAACCGGAGCACCCAGAGAAAACACATGTGGTCACAGAGAGAACGTGCAATCTCCATAGAGACAGCATCCGCAGTTGGGATTGAACCCAGGTCTTTGCCGCTGTAAGGCAGCAACTCTACCACTGTGCCACTGTGTTCTCTTTCATTTACTGAAGTCATTGATCGAAACACCCCTTAAATTTAAATTTGAAGAACAAATCCTCTACTTTTTTGCTTCATCGTTTATTTTTTTGGACACCAAGCATCTCTGAGAAATCTATGCTACACTCCGTCATTGGGCAAATGACCTTCCTTTGACATGGTAGTCAGTTTATGGCAATTCTGGTGTAATCTGAACAAGGTTTATGTAGGTAACTGGAACTTGGGATTATCCACACCACATCAAAACTTTCTCAGAGTTCATTCTAGATTTGAATTAACCAATTCAAAACACAATAACGTCTGTCATATCCACCAGACAATTTGTCGATGCACAGATGGACATGTAGATGCTTTAGACAATAGACAATAGACAATAGGTGCAGGAGTAGGTCATTTGGCCCTTGAGCCAGCACCGCCATTCAATGTAATCATGGCTGATCATCCACAATCAGTACCCCATTCCTGCCCTCTCCCCATATCCCCTGACTCCACTATCATTAAGAGCTCTATCTAACTCTCTCTTGAAAGCATCCAGAGAATTGGCTTCCACTGCCTTCAGAGGCAGAGAATTCCACAGATTTACAACTGAGTGAAAAAGTCTTTCCTCATCTCTGTTCTAAATGGCCTACCCCTTATTCTTAAACTGTGGCCCCTGGTTCTGGACTCCTCCAACATTGGGAACATGTTTCCTGACTCTAGCATGTCCAATCCCTTAATAATCTTAAATGTTTCAATAAGATCCCCCCTCATACTTCTAAATTCCAGTGTATACATGCCCAGTCGCTCCAGTCTTTCAACATATGACAGTCCCACCATTCTGGGAATTAACCTAATGAACATACCTAATGAACATTCCCCTTTTCCTAACTTGACACCATTCAGATAATAATCTGCCTTCCTGTTCTTACCACCAAAGTGGATAATCTCACATTTATCCACATTAAATTGCATCTGTCATGTATCTGCCCACTCACACAACCTTTCCTGCATCCTCATAGCATCCTCCTCACAGTTCACACTACCACCCAGCTTTGTGTCATCTGCAAATTTGCTAATGTTACTTTCAATCCCTTCATCTAAGTCATTAATATATATTGTAAATAGCTGTGGTCCCAGCACCGAGCCTTGTGGTACCCCACTAGTCACTGACTGCCATTCTGAAAGGGACCCGTTAATCCCTACTCTTTGTTTCCTGTCTGCCAAACAATTTTCTACCCGTCATTACACGACCCCCGATACCATCTGCTCTAATTTTGCCCACTAATCTCCTATGTGGGACCTTATCAAAGGCTTTCTGAATGTCCAAGTACACTATATCCACTGGCTTTCCCTTGTCCATTTTCCTAGTTACATCTTCAAAAAAATTCCAGAAGATTAGTCAAGCATTTCCCCCGTAAATCCATGCTGACTCAGAATGATCCTGTTACTTCTGTCCAAATGTTCCGCAATTTCTTCTTTTATAATTGACTCCAGCATCTTTCCCACCACTGATGTCAGGCTAACTGGTCTATAATTTCCCCTTTTCTCTCTCCCTCCTTTCTGAAAAAGTGGGATAACATTAGCTACCCTCCAATCCACGGAAACTGATCCTGAATCTATAGAACATTGGAAAATGATCACCGTTACGTCCATGATTTCTAGAGCCATTTCCTTAATTACCCTGGGATGCAGACAATCAGACCCTGGGGATTTATCAGCCTTCAGTCCCATCAGTCTACCCAACACCATTTCCTGCCTTATGTGAATTTCCTTCAGTTCCTCCGTCACCCTAGGACCTCTGTCCACTAGTACATCTTGGAGATTGTTTGTGTCTTCCTTATTGAAGACAGATCCAAAGTACCTGTTCAACTCATCTGCCATTTCCTTGTTCCCCATAATAAATTCACCTGCTTCTATCTTCAAGGGACCCACATTTGTCTTAACTATTTTTTTCCTTTTTACATAGTTAAAAAAACTTTTACTATCCTCCTTTATATTATTGGCTAGTTTACACTCGTACCTCATCTTTTCTCCCCATATTGCCTTCTTCGTCATCTTCTGTTGCTCTTTAAAAGAGTCCCATTCCTCTGGCTTCCCGCTTATCTTTGCCTTCTGAATCTGATCACAAGTTCTCTGCCATCAATGTTCAGAAATTGGGAAATGTCCAAGAGAGAATAATGACAATGATGAGAAATGCTTTATTGATTTGCTGCAACTCCTGCATAATGGTGTTCGGATGGATCTAATTTAAAACTATTGTACAATGGGGATGAATTGGAAACATATCATTTTTTGAACTCCAACCCACATAGTTCTCATTGTCAGCTACCAGTAAGCATCCTAGTTTTAAATACATATACAGTAATAAGCCACGAATACAACTTAACAGTGGAGTACGAAGGAATGCTTAACCATAAGTAGGAAAGTTATGAGTGGAGTCTGAAATTTCTGCAGCTTGGTCCTGTCAGGACGCACAATGCCAATCAATATGGGAAATTGTAATCTGCATTAGAGCCTTGAAGACCAGAAAGCGTAGTAATAGGTGAATGGGCTGCAAAGATATACATTTGTGAACAGTAGACAAATGGGCCACTAAATATAATGTTCATTTTCATAAGTTCTAGGGGCAGAATTAGGCACATCAAGTCTATTACACCATTCAATCATGACTGATCTATCTTTCCCTCCCAATTGCATTCTCCTAGCTTTTTTTTTAATCAAAAATATTTATTCAAATATTAAAATATTTACAATACAATAAAACTAAACCAGAACCCACCACCATGATACAAACAATAACATTATTATACAACTATCTTACAATCCTTGTCAAGGATGCATTCAACCCCCCCGCGGTGCCCAGCGGTCCTGGAAATCCCCCATGGCGCCTGTGGACAATGCGTAGTCCCTCTCTAACACCACCCGATCGCGGACATAACCCCGGAAAAGGGGCAGGCAGCTGGCTTGGGTAGGGCCCTCTTCCACCTGGTGCCGTTACTCACGAATGGCCAGCTTGGCCAGGCCCAGGAGCAACCCAACCAGGACATCTTCAGCCTTACCCTCTCCCCTATGCACAGGGTGTCCAAAGATGAAGATGGTGGGTGAGAATTGCAGCCAGAAGGCAAGGCAGCCCCTTTAGATATTAGAATGGGGCTGCAACCTCATACCCTCCACATATACATGGTACAGAGACTCGTCCAGCCCGTATAAATGGCAGGCGGCTGGCGAGTCTGTGAACCACGAGAGAAACAGGTTGCAGGGGATTCCTTGGTGCAGTACCCTCCAACCCAGGCCGCCGATGTAGAGGGGCAGAATCCCTGCATAGAGGGACCCCACCAGGGGGCCCCATTCTCCTGCTTTGTCGCATAACCCCTGACACCCTTACTATTCAAGAATCTGTCAAACTCCACCTTAAAAATATCAATTGACTTGACCTCCACAGCCATCTGTGGCAATGAATTCCACAGGTTCACCACCCTCTGACTAAGGAAATTCCTTCCCATCTCCTTTCCAAAGCTACGTCCTTTTATTCTGAGGCTATGGCCTCTGGTCCTAGACTCTCCCACTAATGGGATGGCTATTGAATAGCTATTGCATAGCTAATTAATAGCCGGATCAGGTTGGTAGCATAGTCACAATGCAGGCACATATGAAGGTATCTGGTAGCATAAAGTCAATGAGATGCAGACTGATTCAGACCCATGCACAGAGTGATTGGATGGAGTAAATACTCACCTTTCTATGAGCAGAACCATCAGTGATCATATCAGTATCTGATCAAATGTCAATGGTGGTCTTTGTTTCTAACTGTGTAAAACCCATTTAATTTTAAGTCTTAGGAATATTCTCATCAGTGTTCACCTCTGGATGGTTGATTTTGATCAAATAAAGCCATGTTAAACAAACATTTCTAGGTTCTAAGTGGTGTTTTAATCCCCAACAGTAAAAATGGCAATTTTCCTTGCAATTAACTTTTCTGCTGTGCCTGACATAAAAATCGCTAGGGTGCAAATTTCACATCATTGATCAGGGTCAGATCGCAAGATGATAATTAGTCCTCCTCATTTTTTTATGAACAAAAGGCCAGATCAAGTGAGATGAAGTTAAATTGTGTTCCAAATTGCAGACTTACTATTATAAAAAATCAATTTATTTAGAAAAAAACAACTTTCACAAAGGAGAAACTAACACTTCCATCATGTCTTTGTGTAAGAGGTCAGAGAATCATATAACATGAAAACAGGCCCTTCAACCCCACTCATCATTGGCGACTAAGATGCCCCATCTAAGCTAGTCCCACTTTCTCACATTTGGCCTATGGCCCTAAACCTTTCCTGTCCTTATTGAAGTACCACCAAGCACAAACTCGTGGTACTACAATAATTGCAAGTATTAAGCTTTGAGGTTAGAGCCCTGGAGCCTTATTTAGGCTTGCAAAGCTGGCTTATAAGTAGCTCAAAGTATCGTCATAACATCACTGATCAAGAACCCAAACTATGTGACAAGGAGCAATTTATTAAAAAGAGGAACCAGCTACTGATGACAGCACCATGCAGCCCGTAGATGTCCCGACATATCAGATAGCAAATTAAATACCTTTCAAATGTAGTCATTTTTGTCATATTTAACTTCATGTGTTAGTTCTCCTTACCATTTGTGTGAAACCCTTACCCATGAATTGAATAGAACAGAATAAATTTTATTAGCCAAGTACGTAGACATACAAGGAATTTGCCTTGGTGCAATGGTGAATGATATATGATATTCTATCCATCATATCCACAATGTATTTTTTAGGGCAACACAGTGGCGCAGCGGTAGAGTTGCTGCCTCACGGCTCCAGAGATCCGGGTTCGATCGTGACTACGGGTGCTTGTCCATACGGAGCTTGTACCTTCTCCCCGTGACCGGCGTGGTTTTTTTTTTCCAGGATCTCCGGTTTCCTACCACACTCCAAAGACGTACAGGTTTGTAGGTCAATTGGCTTGGTATAATTGTAAATTGTTCCTAGTGTGTAGGATTGTGCTGGTGCACAGGGATCACTGGCCAGCATGGCCCCAGTGGGCCGAAGGGCCTGTTCCAACAATGTATCGCTAAACTAAAAACTAAACTAAAATCTATGTTCTCTATTTCATTACCTTAACATGATTTCGATTTAATTTTTAATATTACTGTACATTACTCCTGGGTCAGTGATATATTTACAAGATCAGCACAGACACCGAACATCAAATGGAATCCAGTAACCCATTTACTTGACTCCCCACTTAATTTCCATAGACCCATTAAGAACTATGAAGAGTTATTCAGGTCTTTTCATTCATTGGATATCTCCCTATTGTTCTAAACTACTGTTACTTTTAATGATTTATCTAATCCAGTTTTGAAATTCACAGTGGAACATTTTCCCTGCTGATTTGGTAAATTAATTTCAGATTAAAATCATTCATATAATGAAATAAATGTTCCATTTCCCTTTTCGTTCTTTTGCTAATCATCTAGGTGATGAAAAAAAAATTAAACAAAATAGACACTTAAAATAGACAACAAAAATTCTGCATTGAAATCAATTGAGGAAAAACTCTTTGCATCAGATGTAACCTAATGCAAGTTGTTTAAGTGAATTCCCCACCAGAAGAGCTGGCATATTTATGCAACAGCGCGGTCTCCGACAGCACAGTCAGAAAATCACCAAAACAGAGATCTTAACTGTTTACATGTGCATGCTTGGAAATCCTGAGTTTCTGCTTTATTAAATTCTGGATCCCTTTTGTTCATATGAATTCATGATACTTCTCGAAAAAAAAGTTCAGAAAACACGCAAGGACTCTTTACCTGGCATGTTTTGTGAAACGTCTCAAAAAATATTAAACAGAAGTCTGCAGTGAAAATATAAATTACTGTAAACATTCTGCAGGTCAGGCAGTATCTGTGGAAAATGAAAGCATTAATATTTCAGGTTGTAGGATATTCCAGAGATCATCAGAAGTTACCGGATCAGCCAACCGTTTCCAATAATTCCTGTTTTTCATCTTAAGAAATATGGCTCCATTTTTCCTCAGAGGTTTGATTGGCCCTGAACTTTTTTTGCTCTTTCATGGAATATGGATATCTCTAGCAAGGTCAGCACTTAATATACATCTTGGGAATGGCTGGTCTGGATAGGTCTATATTGGTCAGTCTGATAAAAATGGCAGATTTATTTTCGTAAAGGCGGTAAAAAATTAGACAACATATTTTATGATAATCCAGTAATTTCATGGTCATCATTGCTGATACTAGTTTTTTTTTCATTCCAGATTGATTTAATTACATGAATTTAAACTTCCCAACTGCAGAAATTACATTAAGGTCTCCAGATTAATAGGTCAAATCTTCGGATAATTTTTCAGTGACTCATTCACTATGCTAGCAGATTCGATGAATTTGTCAAATTTACCAGTTATATGGCTCATTATTGCTGGACAAAATAGTTAAAGAAATATTATTCAGAAATAGATTTAAATATAGAAATAAATATTGTTCAGAAATAAATTTATTGTATTATACACAAGGGCGTGATATAAAGCTTGTTTGCGTGATAAAGACAGTTACAGGAATAAATACATCACCAATGTAACACATCAGAATGGTGCAAAGATTGTAGTGCAATGTGAGGTAGTACAAAAATAATTCAATTGCAATAACAGAATAACTGAACACACTAAAGTTTAGAGTATGTGGAAACACTGCTGGAAAAGACATGTGAAAGAAATGATTTGTTCAGGACTGATTACAGGGAGAAGAAGCTGTTCTTAAGTCTGGATGTTCAGGCTCTAACAGCTCTTGTGTCTTCTCTCCAAAGCTAGAAGAGGGATAAAAGAGTGGCCAGGGTGGCAAGCATCCTTGGTGATATTTTGAGACTTCCTGTTGCAATGCTCGGTGAAGATGGATAGGAAGGAAGGAAGTGACGAGCCTGTGATGGATGGTCTTCACCACACTCTCCCGGTTTAGGGGGTCAAGAGCAGAGCAGTTGCCATACCAGGCTGCGGTGCATCCCATCAAAATACTTTCCTCAAGAACATGCAGAATTTGCCCAGATGCCTAAGAAAATGAATGCATTGACACACTTTCTTGAACACCGCATCAGTGTGAAGGGACCAGGTTAGGTTGCTGGTGATCTGGATGCTTCGAAACTTGAAACTGTCAACCATGTCTTCAGCAGCTTTGTTGATCAGAACAGGGTTGTATTGATTACTGCCCAACACCAGCTCAGCCTCCCACCCCTACCCCATCCCTGCCACATGCCCTGCCTGGCTTATTTTATCTTGCCAATGTTAAGAGCTAGGTAGTTATTCTGACACCGTAAGACAAGGCTCCCAATTTCTTTCATGTGTTTGCCTCATTGTTGTTGATCTGACCAACAACAGTGGTATCAGTGGCAAACACAAGGATTGAGCTGATGCTTTACTTGGCCATACAGTCACGGGTGTATAGGGAATAAAGCAGGGTCTTAGCACATATCCCTGAGGAACATGGGTTTTGAGAGCCTGGATAAAGAAAATGCCCTATAGCACTATATTGTACATTAGGAACATAGGACATTGAAAACTAGAGCATAGGAACAAGCTCTTCGGCCCACAATGTCTGAACATAATGCCAAATCAAATTGTTCCCTTCCACCTGCATATGATCCATACCCCTCCGTTTCCTACATTCCAAGCACCTACCACTTTCTTTATAACAAACCTATCCTGCAAAATCCCTTTATATGTTAATGCTATTAATGGTCCTGCCCTTAACTCTATACCACACATTTCACTTCTTCAGAATTCACAACTCCACTACTTTTTGTGTTATCTATGAACATATTAAAAACTCATTGCATTTATGTCCAAGTCATTTATATTTATCACAAACAGCAGAGGTCCAAGCACCGATCTATCAGAACACCACTGGTCACAGACAGCATTAGACCCTTCCACACCTACCCTCTGTATTCCATGGGTAAGCCAGTGCTGGTTCCAAACTACCAAGTCACCATGTATCCCATGCATCTTAATCTCATGTCTTAGCCTACCATGAGGGACCTTGTCAAATGCTTTACTAACGTCCCTGTAAATAACATCTACTGCTCTATCCTCATCACCTTTGGAGCCTCCTCAATAACTTCAATCAGGGTTCTATGACATGACCGACCCTGCACAAAGCCATGCTGACTGTCCCCAATTAGCCCATTTGTTTCAAAATGTGAATAAATCTCAACACCACCTTCTTCTAAATCTCAAAATGCCTCAGCATATTAGTATATCCTGCACTGATCTCACTATCCTCCATGAGTTTTTCCTTGATGAATACCAACTCAAAATACTTGTTTAGTACATTGCCTACAACCTCTGTCTCAAAGCTCAAATTCCCTAATTTATCCTTGAGTGATTTTACTATCTCTCCAGTTACCCTCTTGATTCTATTGCATGTATAAAAAGCCTAGGAATTCTCTTTAATCATACTTGTCAAGAATATTTCATGGCCACTTTTTGGCCCTCCTAAATGCCTTGCTCGAGTTCTATCCTGCATTTTTATAGTCCTCAAAGGTCCTGTCGGATTTCATGTTCCTAAATCTTACATATGGTTCATTTTTCTTATTGACCAAATTTACAACCTCTCTCACAATCCAATGTTCCCTTACCTTGCCATCGTTTTTCTTCCCCTTCACTGGAACATGCCAATCATGAACACAAAATGCTGGACTAACTCAGGAGACAGGTAGGATCTCTGGATAGAAGGAATGGGTGACATTTCAAGACGAGACCTGAAACATCTCCCATTCCTTCTATCGAAGGGTCTCGACCGAAACGTCACCGATTCCTTCTAACCAGAGATTCTACCTGTCCACTGAGTTAGTCCAGCATTTTGTGTATTGCAGCATTATTAGGCAGGAGCTCGGGAGAATTGGGAGCAGCAGTTATGGGTAAGTCCACATCAACATGTGCAAGTTGTTTAAAGATCAGCTGATCAAAGTTCACAATTATGGCCTTCCTCAAATTATGAGACCAACATAGCACACAATATTCCAGGTGCGGTCTCACCAGGGCCCTGTACAACTGCAGTAGGACCTTAATGTTTCTAAACTCAAATCCTCTTGCAATGAAGGCCATTAGCTTTCTTCACTCCCAGCTGTACCTGCATGCTTACGTTCAGTATATGATGTACAAGCATACCCAGGTCTCATTGCACCTCCCCTTTTCCTAATCTGACACCATTCAGTTAATAATCTGCCTTCCTGTTCTTGCCACCAAAGTGGATAACTTCACATTTATCCACATTATACTGCATCTGCCATGTATCTGCCCACTCACCCAACCTATCCAAATCACCCTGCAGCCTCATTGCATCCTCCTCACAGCTCACACTGCCAACCAGCTTTGTGTCATCTGCAAACTTGGAGATGTTACAATTAATGATCTCATCTAAATTGTTAATATATATTGTAACCAACTGTGGTCCCAGCACCGAGCCTTGTCGCACCCCACTAGTCATTGCCTGCCATTCTGAAAAGGACCAGTTAATTCCTACTCCTTGCTTCTTGTCTGCCAACCACTTCTCTATCCATGTCAATACCCTAACTCAACACCATGTGCTCTAATTATGCACATTTATCTCTTGCATGGGACCTTGTCAACGGCTTTTTGAAAGTCCAGATACACCACATCCACTGGCTCTCCCTTATCCATTCTACTTGTTACATCCTCAAAAAAATCTAGAAGATTAGTCCTGCTTGATGCTATCCCCAACCTGCTGCTTGGAGGTCCGTATACAATCAACAAGCGTTTTCTGCCCTTGGCTATTTTGCAGTTCTACCCATAGCGACTCTACAGCATCCAAGCTAATGTCTCTCCTTGCTATTGCATTAATCTTCTCTTTAACCAGCAAAGCCACCCCACCTCCGCTTCCTTTCTGTCTATCCTTCCTGAATATCAAACACCCCTGCATGTTTAGCTCCCTCCCTGGAGCCATGCCTCCGTAATTCCAACTATATAATATTCCTTAACTACTAACTGCACATTCAATTCATCCACCTTATTATGAATGCTCCTGACACAAAGCTATTGGGTTTGTGTTTCTTATCTCCCTTCTACCTTTTGCTTCTGTCCTTTTTTATGTCCCTCTGTCTCCTTGCATTGGTTCCCATCCCCCTGCCATGCGAGTTTAAATGTGACCTTTCCTACACGCTCTTTCCCCATTAACTGCATGCATACACTTCTACGTTGTTGACTCCACCCTCCCACTGTTAATTTAAACCCACCCGTGTAACATTAGCAAACCTACCTGCCAGAATGTCAGTTCCCCTCCAACTAAGGTGCAAGACGTCCCTTTTATACAGGTCACCCCTGCCCCAGAAGAGATTCCAGTGATCTAGAAATCTAAATCCCTGCACCAACTTCTCAGCCACACATTTAGATCCCCTGTCTCCCTGTGCCTACTCTCACTAGCATGAGGTACCGGAAACAACTCAGAGATAACCACCTGTTGTTTGTCCTGTTTTCCAGCCTCCTACCTAGTCCTCTATACTCACGTTGCAGAACCTCCTTCTTCTTACCCCCATCATTTGTGTCTACATGCGCAACTACTTCAGGCTGTTCACCTTCCCTCACGAGGATATTCTTGTCAGTCTGAGATATCTTGGACCCTGGCACCAGGGAGGTAACACACCAAGTCTCGTCTGTCGCCACAGAATCTCCTGTCCACACCTCTGATAATGGAGTCACCCACCACTATGGCTCTGCCTGACATCAGTCTTGCTGGTCGAGCCTCAGCAGCAGGTTTTGAGTTACAGACAGGTTCTCCACTCCGACTGGAAGCATCGTCTGTCCCGACTGGAAGCATCGTCTGTCCCGACAGCTCCCAAGAGGGTGTATCTGTTTTCAAGAGGTACTTCCACCGAGGTCTCCTGCACTAGTTTCATCCCCTTCCTTTCCGTCTCTAACCGTCGCACCTCCTGGACTCTAGGCGTGAAGACCTGACTGTAAGTCCTGCCCAGGAAGCTTTCGTCTTCCCAGATGAACCACAGGTCATCCAGTTGCTGCCCCAGTTCTCTGACTCGGTCCTTGAGGTGTTGCATCTGGGCACATTTCCCACAGGTGTAGTGATCAGTGAACCCGCAGTGCCCCTGGCTTCCCACACCCTGCAACAAACACACTGCAGTAATATTCCCGCCATCACACCAATAAGTTTAAATATTAAAATTAAATACACAACCAAATAAATGTAGCCTTCTCACCTAAGACTCTTGAGCCAAAGACTCGCACTTCACCTCCCAATACATTTAACCTTAACCAGGCTACTCCCCTACACCAAGCCCTACCTTTATTTGCTAATCAATTAACTAATTTACTAATTAACCAACTTACCAATGAACTAATTGAGATTCTGCAGCCAATCCCCGTACTCGATCCGTCAACTGCTGTTCCTCTGCTGACCTTAAAGTTAAGTGTTGCAGGCTGGCCCAGACTGGTTTTTAAATGTCCCTCACTGAAAGAAGGGAAAAAGCTCACCAAGGATTTGCTTTTCTGCAGTCAATTCCCGCACTCGATCTGTCAACTGATGCTCCTCTGCTGACCTTGAAGTTAAGTAAGAGAGTTTATCCTTGCAACAAGCTTCCCACACATGTTCCTGTTTCTTCAAGCTCTGCTGAAATGGTACTAACCTTTTGAAATCATTTTCTTCTGTTAAATTACATTCTCTTTTTTTCTTCCAATATCTCCAGGCCAACATTGATATTCACAGTTCCCATTCACAGGTGATTTATTTGTGTTTTCAGGTTATTCCTTCGACTCCTTCACTCTATGTTCCCCACTGCCACCCCCAAATGCCACCCTCGCCCACCGCACTCCACCTTTCAAATCTGGCTTAAAGTTGTTTTCAGGCTATTTATCATTCTCCATTCCATTTTGGGCCTGCTGTATCATCCCAGCTTGTTCCTCAGCCTCTGTTGCTTTCTCGGGTTTTCAGATTCTATGAAACATAGAAAATAGGTGCAGGAGTAGGCCATTTGGCCCTTCGAGGCAGCACTGCCATTCAATATGAACATGGCTGATCATTCAAAATCAGTACCCCTTTCCTGCTTTCTCCCCATATCCCTTGATTCCATTAGCCCGAAGAGCTATCTCTAATTCTCTCATGAATACATCCAGTGATTTGGCCTCCACTGCTTTCTGTGGCAGTGAATTCCACAGATTCACAACTCTCTGGGTGAAAGCATTTTTCCTCATCTCAGTCCTAAATGAAACATCTTATCAGTAAATATCTACTTCTTCACTTTCTCTTTGTGACATGACATTTTGCATTCAAACAACTTGCTCTTATGCAATGGCAAATATTTTTTTCTATCCGTCTCGATGACAATAGCCCTTCACAGGGCTATGCATTAAATGAAATATTGCAGTGAAGGATAGGTGTGAAAGCACTATTTTCAAATTAAAGTGTTAACTTTGTGATAATACCATGGGATTTGAGGTATCACATCAGCAATTTTTGCTCATATTTGTCACTTTCAAAAAATCCTTCCTCAGTACAATCATTGTTAATATTTCTTCATATCAGCTGGCAGCAGAGCAAAATAAATATAAAAGCTCTCACAGATCTGTTGTTTGGTGCTGAGTGTTATCCATTAATTTTGAAAGATTTTCAGTGAATTATAGCTCCAAAATACAACTGTCAGATTTAAATATAGCATGGTGGTAAAAACAGGCATACCTTTGCAGTGAGGTGGAAAATGTCAGTTTAAATGGATAAATCAAGTTCATAATTAGTAATTATTACAGAACATGCATTCATATATTACAGCCGTTAATCAGTTTTGTACTGAAAGAGGTTATTTTGTATTGGCTATAAAGGCACACTCACGCACAGGCAAAGCAGTGATATTTCTTCACGACAGAGATGGTGTACTCCAGGTTATTGGTGAACTTTTTACCTTGCAACAGTGAAGTAAAGTTCAGGTGTGTTTCGCCATTCCATTTGATTCATCATTCAGTCCTGACAAAAAAAGGTCCATCTGAACTTTCGCTTTTGTTTTCTGAAGGACAAAAGAGGAGACTTTTTGTTGCATTTATACGTTTTCCATGAGCCTGGCATCATTGGCAAAGCTGACATTGTATTGAGCACTGATGGTGACCAGCATTCTTGAACTGTTTCTGGTAAATTTCAGTAATAAGTTATAGGATCAGAATTAGGCCATTTGGCCCATCAAGTCTACTCCACACTTCAATCGTGGCTGATCAATACATAAATTGCACATAAATTTTGCAAAGCATAAAAAGAAAACAGTCTGTGCAAAAAACAAGACATTAGTGCAAATGGAAAAAAAAACAGAATGTCCATGGTAATGCAAGAGAGGTCCACAGTGTTCTGTTGCGGAAGTTAGATTAGGGCGGTGTGGGTTGGTTTAAGAACCTGATATTTGTAGGAATGTAGCTGATCCTGAACCTAGTTGTGTGCAACTTTGGGCTTCTATACCTCCTGCCTGACAGTAGGAGTGAGATGAGGACATGGCCCAGATGGTGGGGATCTTCGATGATAGCCATAAGGTCATAAGTGATAGGATGTAGAGGTCCACGTGTTGTGTAAACAGTCTCTTTAATGATTAATAGATACAGCTTGGTTGCTCATGCATGCATCGGGTTAACTTTTAACTACTTCCGTGCTGCATATCGGGTGCACTCCAGCATTCCTCTCTCAACTACAATTCCTTTGTTCTCTGCGCACACACCACGGCCCACCCCCCAGACCGCGTGATAGGTCGACCCAGATCACGCCCAGTTCGCGCGAGAGTTCGAGCCCGGCAAATAACGGTTCGATACCCAATAGGCTCAGCCCGCCACAAGGAGCAGAATTAGGCCATTCTGCCCATCTAGTCTACTCTGCCATTCAATCATGGCTGACCTATCTCTCCATCCTAACCCCATTCTCGTGATTTCTCCCCGTAACCCCTGACACCTGCACTAACCTTTGTATTTATTAATCTCCACCTTAAAATTATCTATTGACTGCCTCCACAGCCTTCATTGGCAATGAATTCCACAGATTCACCACCCTATGCTGTTGAGTAGGGAGCTCCAGAATTTAGACTCCACAGTAATAAAAGATTAGTAATTGATATTTCCGAATCAGGATGGCATACTGTATGACCTGAGGAGCTCCTGTTGTGATGTTCCGTGACTGTATCATCTTTTTTTAAGGCAAAGTCTGATGGATACCTAATAAGAAGTGGTTAGAGGGGTATGAGGATTTCATGTTACAATTAGATCACCAAAATATTAAAGGATGGAAAAGGCTTGAGGGGTCTTGTGACCTATTCCTGTTTTTAATTCATGTGCAACGACTGTATGTTTATGTATTTGTAACTATAATTTTATTTTATAGTGTGAAGTATAATCAAACCACTGGAGTGTTTTCCTGTTGATACTCATTCATTTCAGTTTTACCAAGGCAAATATCCTTGATATATGCTGCCATGATATCAAGAGCTATCATTGATACCTTTAGAATTCAGCTTTTTGGTCCACATGTGCACCGACATTTAATAACGTCTGGCTAGTCAAAATATAAACTGTCTGACAGGCTGAGTCTCATCACTGTGAGAGTGGGGATATTCTTGGCATCTGCTTCTCTCTTGAAGAGATTATCCTGCAACAGTATAATTGTCTGCCAGCACCTCACCACTAGACAGCAAGCTTCGATATAATCTTCACCTTTGATCGTATCCTCACATATGATCCAGCCCAGCTGTCCAATGCATGCAATCTTTGCTGTTTAGCACATGTGGAGTCAGAGAGTCATCCACACATCATCGCCCCAACCCATCCACAATGACCATTGTCCAGCATTCAATATTAATCCCATCCCACAGTCTTTTATACCTGAGTGATTCAAGTTCATCTGGACACTTCGTAAAAGCTTTAACCGCTCTCTCAGACTGTGCATTCCAGATACATACCATTGTATGGATGAAGAAGATGCACCTCATATCTCTATGAAACTTCTTCCCCCTTGCCATAAGTCATTGTGTTTTAGTTTTTATCTATGTCTTACATGCGAAAAGATTCCTGCAGTCTACCCTATCTACACTGCTCATAATATCATATACCTCAATCATGTGTACTTTAAGCTCCCTTTGCTCCAGGATGTTCAGATCAAGCTTCTCCATTCTATTTTCCATGACTTAACTGTTCCACCCCTGGCAGGATCCTGGTGAATCTCATCTGCACTGTGTCCAGAACTGCTGTGTCCTTCTTATAGTATGATTCATGCGGTACTCCAGTTGAGGACTGACTAAGATTTTAACTTGGGGAAATTGGAGCTTAAATTCCCTATTTCTCAATAGAGAAAACCTAACACTGAACTCATTGTTTATTAGCAGAGATCATGCCTTCTAATCAGCAACTGAGACTTGACCTAACTACCACAGTGGACACCTCCAAACAAGGTTTTCTCAAATAAATTCTACAGATCACTGAAAATATAAGCAAACCAATTGCGGCATCCTCTCCGATGCCAGAATTCCTAATATTAAGGTCCTGAAGGAACTGCAGATGCTGGTTTACACCAAAGATGGACCCAAAATGCTGGAGATACTCAACGGGTCAGGCAGCATCTCTGGAGAAACTCTGGTGAGCTACTCCAGCATTTTGGGTCTATCCTAATTACAGCAGATTGGCTCAGAGGCACGCCGTATCATTCACATGCCTGGCATCATACTCCTGAAATAGACGTTTTAATTTGGGCTCTGTACCGCGAAGAAATTACTTGGCCTTCAAAATGAGAAAATAAATAATCAAGGATGTGCTCAAAGCTTCCTTGAGAAATGTAACATCCTTATTAACCCTTGGAAATCCTGGCATATGAATGGGCAAAGTGGAGAAAGAGCTTTCAGCAAGTTATTGAGAACCTCAGGTTGATGCTCTGGAATAACATAGTAGACCACTGTTCTACTGCTGAAGGAACACAAGCTACCCATCAGCTTGTCTCATTAACTTCCTCCTGCCTCATTTGCAAAATTGTCAGCACTTCCCACATTTGTTTCATCATTCACATCAACACCAATAAAACTGAAGTGGGAGCAAGTTATCAATAACCCATGGGCAGTGCCTAGGAGGAAGTGTCCTCTGATGCAGACATAATGCAAGTTATACTATTAATTATCAAGAAGGCACATTTCTAATTTGAAAAATCTCTTTAATCCAAACAAGTAAAACTTACTGAAAAAAAACTGAAGTTCCAATGCAAAAGTTTTGACTAAGTTATTGTCAAGTCCTTGCAATGTCATCCAAAATAACAGTGACACAAAGTCAATAAGCTATATTTTTGCAAATTATAACAACAAAACAGTAATAAATCGGAGATGTGTTCTACCAACTCAAACAGCACGGTTTGTCTCCCGTCTCGATCAAAAACCTCATCAATCATCTCATCCACAAAGTCATCCATTAGCCACAATCTTATTGAATGTTGTAATAACCCTGGAGGGCTCTTCTATTCCCATGTCCCACCACATCTCCTGAAACCCAGGCCATTTTGCTATTCTTTACCACAACATTTTATTTTCTATGTCCCATGAAAGTATCACCAATCAATTCCTATTAGCCTTCAAATTTGATGCTATCACAAGGAAAAACAAATGTACCCTTGAGGCATCTATTTATTCTGTCCTTTCCAACCATAACTTTGTAACCAGCATTTTATTCTCAAGCCCGGGTGTGCATTGTCGTTTCACTGTGTTATTCTCAGGTTTCTTCCATACCCTATCTTAATTTGGCTTCTGCCCAATTCTCTGCAACACCAACATCACATCATAGCACTGAGACTAAATATTAGACTAAGTCTACAATGGCGTTGCATCATGTGATAAAGTCTTAGCTTTTCATATGAGTTGTGCCTCACAAATATTATCATTGAATATGTACAATCTGTACATCACACTATTAACATTCAAAATTACAAATTTAACCTAGTTTTTAGTTTTAATTTTAGAGATGAAGCATAGAAACAGGCCCTTCAGCCCACCAATTCCATGCCAACCAGCAATCACCTGCATACTAGTTCCATTCTACACCATGGACAATTTACAGATGTTAATAAACCTACAAAACTGCACATCTTTGGAATGTGGGAGGAAAATGGAGCACCCATAGAAAATACATAAGGTCATAGGGAGAATGTACAAATTCCATACAGACAGGACTCGTAGTCAGGATTGAACCCATGTCTCGGGCGCTGTAAGGCAGGAACTACTGCTGTATCACTGTGCTGCCCATATAGTTTTGGTGGAAGGCACCCAATTCCTTCAGAGGACAGAATCTTCAGTAATTAACATTTAATGGTGTATCACCAAAGTCCAGAAAAGTTGTATTCATTGGGGTACCATGTTGCTTTTTGGAAATTGCAAAATGCATTCTCTGAACAGCCTCTTAATCGTGCTTAATTGTGCTTAAGCTTGTGATGGTTCAGTATTTAATGGCACCCCACTGTTTCTATGTCTCGTTCAACAAGTAAATCCAGTTATTTTAGCCTTACTTAAGACAACCTACAATTTACTGCTTCCTGGAAAATACAGGAGGGCAAGGAAGGGACCCCTTGTATTATTCATCAATCAATATCATTAAATACGGTGATGCTAATTAAAATTTTACTACCGTCTCTTCTAACACTTCCTAGCGAGCAGACCCAGATGACATTGGTTACTTTACTGACTAAATGAATAAATGGTTGTCCATGTTGGTTACCACAAATTCTGTTCTACACATGCACACACTGTCGAAATATGTGCTCACATCTTTCCAGGCTGTGAATTCTGAATCAGATGTGAGAGCATGCTCTGATTCTCGGTCTCAGGAGATTTGTAGAGGTGAGGATGAATGCAGGCTTAGACTTTGTTCAATGTGATTTGCCCCCCAGCACTGAGCACCATGTTGGCATTCACTGGCCAAACCATCCACGAAACAGGGATTCTGAGACAAATCAGTACCTTCAGCATTGCCTCAATCTAAAGGGTTTTTTTTAGAAACAGAGGGTATGAAAAAGAAAAAAAGAATGCCTGAATGATCTACATCATATGATGAAGGATTTAGTTTTTCAGGTATTCAGTAGCAAACACAATTAGATCACGTTCTGCAAAGGAACAAAAGCTTACTTATGTCTGTCAGACCACCTGGGTTCCCACTGGATCTCTTTCACTAAATCATCCTCAAACAGAAAGAATGAGTGTCAGAAGCATAGGTTTGCAACTATATTCACCCTTTGTAGTTCCTTTCAGGTGCCACCACTTATTACAACACAGTAGGGATTTTGTCATTCTGAAACTATTTATCTCATCAATTATTCATTTGCTACAACAGTTACAGGTTCAACTCCCTTATTGCTCTCAATTTGTGGAAAATTATTCAAGTAACTGTGGGTCTGTATTTGTTGATTGGTGAGAGGGTTGTTGGGTGCGAATGTCAATGAGAAAATGATACATGCTTAAAACATTGTTAATCTCCTAGTTGCAATAATATCAAATGCATTGGATAAGATCAAGAGGAATATTGGCCATCTAACTACTTGCTTATTGCCAATCATTTGATACAGAGGCTATAACAATATCGCATGGAACCATAATTGTTGCCTTCTCATTTACAAACTTAAAAATGCACCTCTTTCTCTATAATATAATATTCATTTATTGTCATTGCAACGAGTACAACGAAATTAAAAAATAGCCAATCCTGACGGTGCGTACAAACATATATGCAATAAATGCAAAAACAAATAAATACAATTATATTAAGTACAAAGATTTTTTAATGGTGTTGCGTAGTGCAGAAGGTAGTGTTCAGTTCTCGTATGGCCCTGGGGTAACATTGTAAGTGTTCTGGGTACTAAAGCCCTTTAACTGTTTGCATTGCATGTCCAAATCTACCAGCAATCTCGAAGCGGAGAGACTGCAGGTCCATTTAAACATCATCAGCTCTTAATTTGTCTTGAAGGCATGCACTATACCGACTTTGCCATATATCATCCTTCCCATATTTGTTTAACTTCCTACGCAAGGTTATTGTTGGAAAGGTTATCCACATGAATGGCAACAGTCCAACAGTTGGATAGAACCAGTCTAGAATTGGTAACACTAAACATGTGTAAAAGTGGTGTCTCTATGTCACCTTCCACTTCTGAACTTCTCAACTTCCTTTCAAGTCAGAAGCAGATTATGCTGCACAGTTGTTAACAAAATTGCATATTTAGCAACATGAATGTGAGGACAAATTTCTCCGTTGTATGCCTCACCTCATTCACAAGGTCAACTTGACACAAGCAATCAATGCTGGTCTTTCTAGTGATACTCAGAAGCTGGGAATAAGTTATGGTAAATGATGATTCAGGCAGTGCATTAACCTGCCACCAGTATAAAATGCAAGCTGAAATAAAATGACTGTTCAGAATGAAAGGTAATTAAGCCGTGACCTAAAGCTCAATGTAAAACTGTCATACTTTCAACGGTGGCAGCTAAATCTATGTTTATCTGACATGGAATATTTTAATACATTTTCTAGTTTTCATTTAATATTTATCATTGGTGAGTCAGCAGTGGAGAGAGTTAGCAGCATTAAATTCCTGGGTATTAACTTCTTAGATGAACTGTCTTGCACCCAGCACATAGAAATAATCATGAAAATAGTGCACCAGCCACCTTTACTTTCTTGGAACTTTAAAGAGATTGAGCATGTCATGGAATACTCCAACAAACTTTGACAGATGTGGAAAATACTCTGACTGGATGCATCATGGCCCAGTGTGCAATTTTAATGCACAGGATCGCAAGAGGCTACAGAGTGTGTTGGAGTTAACTGGATCCATCATGGACACAGCCCTCTTGATCATCAACAGCATCTTCATGAGGCACTGCAGCAAGAGGGCAGCAACTACAGAATGGCAAAAGGCCTAATTCTGCTCCTATCTCTTATGATCTTATAATCTTATGAATTGATATTTTTAAGGCAGAGATAGATTCTTGATTAGTATGGGTGTCTGGGGTTATGGGGAGAAGGTATGAGAATCGGGTTAGGAGGGAGAGATAGATCAGCCATGATTGAATGGCGGAGTAGACTAGATGGGCTGAATGGCCTAATTCTGTTCCTATCACATAACCTTTTGACTATTATCAAAGATCTCCACTATTTGTGCCATGTCTTCATCTCACTCCTACTGTCAGGCAGGAGGTATAGAAGCCCAAAGTTGCACACAACTAGGTTCAGGATCAGCTACATTCCTACAAATGTCAGGTTCTTAAACCAACCCACACAGCCCAAATCTAACCTCAGCAACAGAACACCATGGACCTCTCTTGCATTACCATGGGCATTCTGGGGTTTTTTTCAATTGCGTTTTGCATTAATGCCTTGCTTTTTGCACAGTCTATTTTCTTTTTATGCTATGCAAAATGTATGTACAATTTAAGTATAATTTATATTTCTTTGTGTTGTCTGAATCTATGTGCCTGTGAAGTTGTTAGCAGTGACAATATTTATTGTACCAGTGCCTCATCATGCATGTTCATATGACAATGGGGGTATGGGGAGAAGGCAGGAACGGGGTACTAATTGTGAATGATCAGCCATGATCACATTGAATGGTGGTGCTGGCTCAAAGGGCCGAATGGCCTACTCCTGCAGCTATTGTCTATTGTCTATAATAAACTCGATTTGAATTGGGATTTTTTGCAGTTGGCATTTTTTGCACATTCCCAATCACCTAAAATAACACTGGACTTTCTTGAGCCATTGAAAATCATGTGATGCTTTTAGAGTTACTATTACAACTAAACAAATGATCAGATTCCTTTAGAGAAGAAACAGTATACTGGTCAACCATTTTGAAGTATGAACAGTGTCATATTTATGTCAGCTAATTCACATTTCCTTTTGTTAAATAAATCATAATCCAGTTGTGTTTTTCCAACAAACTGTGTTGATAGCATTTGAACTCATATCCTCGACATTTAATACTGTTACATAAATACAATACCATGTATTCCTAAATATCTTAAATTTGATTCTGATCATATATATCAATGGTGAGGAAGTAATTTTTATTTCTTAACTACAAAATAATATGGAGCAAGAATTCTCTTAGCAATATTTCCATCCTCTTTTGTTAAACTGTGACTACAATTTTGATTTGTTTCTCTTGACCATTGTATGTTTAGTTGAATGCAACATGAAATTCAATAAAATACGAGGCATCTCATTCAGAGTTACACAGTTGTCAATAGTTTAACATTTTCAGATCCTTCTTTGCTTTGGTGCTACTTTGATAGTGCATGTTTTTGACAGCGTGTTCTTCAATCTTTGGTAAATTGTGCAAGTCACAACAAAAAAGCAAAGAATAAATAACTCAATAGCCTCAATTTTAGGGAAGAAGATGACCTATTTTGTCAAACTCTCAGCTCTGAAGTGAATTATTCCCGGTTTCGAATTACATGTTCTTTCTGGTGCTGTCTGACACCTACAGGGTTGGTGCTGCAATAATTCCACAGTTTAATGAAATTGGCTTTAAAGCATAACTAATATTTTAATATAAGAAATGCTACAGCTAATTTGATCACAGCAAGATCCCTAGAGCCTCAATACAATGCAACCAGATACTTTCTTTTCGTGATGTTGAGTGAAGGTAAGCGGTGGAGTGGACACCAGGAGGACTCCCAGCTTCTCTACAATAAGGGACAATAGGACCTCTTATCTCCACTTTAGGGAGCACAGAGTTGTAGTTTGTTCTCATCCAAAATACTGCATTTTCCTTTGAAGGGCACAGCAAAATGTATAACTGTGTAGAATTAACGTAGTTTGTAGGTTGATTGGTCTGTTTGCTTGTGACAACACAAACAATGACCCACTAACAGCAAAATTAACTTCTGTGCACAGATTCATTCGTCTTGTGCTCAACACTCTTGACCTATAATTGGAACAATTCTCTTGTTGACCAATGAAACATTACAAACCAAAATGGCTATTTAGATCCCAATTGTTATTGTTAATAGGCTTTACTAGGAGCGTGAATTTGGGTGATTTATCTGGAAAGTTGTTGAAATGATTACATTAACTTCCTTAGGGGACAGAAGCAGCCGATTATGATAAATGGGCATTCTTCCGACTACTGCAGAATCTCTGCATTTGGCTAAGCATCTTCCTGTTTATCCACAGTGCAGTTATGAAAGTCAATGGATGCACTTGTGTTTCTGGCATGAGAAAAATATGCAGCACCATGGACGGCAAAATCTTCCGGCCAATAAATTTCCACAAAGTCAAAGAACTGCAGCAAAAAATCAAGTTAGTCTCATAGGTAATAATCTTCTTGATTATGCCATTAGTCTCTTCACAATGGTATAAGAACTACCCAAATGTGAGTGTCATTACAAAAGGTCTTAGATGCTTATTATGATATGGAGGGAAATCATTCAGCCCATGGCAGCTTCTGAGAGAGCAATTCCAGCCATATCCATCGCCTCTTCTTATTTAGTGTACCCTTGCTTCTTATTCTCGCTCACACATGTTCATCAGCTCTACTTTGATTTTCTTTTGCCATTAACCTTTACTAAATGGTAATTAACCTTTGCCATTGAAGCTGCTGCACATCTTTGGAGTGCGGCGTGAAACCAGCGCAAACCATGGAGAGAATGTGCAAACTGCACTCAGACAGTACCCAAGGTCAGGATCAAGGCCAGGTCACTGGCACTGTGAGGCGGCAGCACTAATTGCTGCTGACCCCACTGTTCCTCTTTTGCTGAAGGTGAAGAAATGGCATCTCCTAATTTGTTTCAATATTTTCCAAGTACTTTGGTTCTCACAATGCTGCAAAAAAAAGGTGAAGTGGGGAGGAGAAAGGGGAGGTACTTGAAAGGTAAGAGAGCAGACTTATTCAATGGCATGAGTGCTGTCAGTAAAGATTAAGAGTGAAAGAGTCAAGAATGTTTAATAGACATCTGTACTGTAACAGAACAATGATTTCTTACTTGTAGAAGCACAACAGGTTTGTAAACCCTGTACTTAATAGATTACACAATAAACAAGAAAAATTATAAATAATCAATACATTTTTTAATGATATATGCAAAGAACACCAAAGCCCAAAGTTCCTAGTGCAACAAAGGCAAATTGTCGTTCAGAATATAGTTTGAGTTTGTAATGTTCAATAGCCTGATGGTTGTTAGGAAGAAGCTGTTCCTGAACCGGGATGTCACAGTTACCAGATTCCTGATGGCAGGAGTGAAATGATAGCATGACATGGGTGGTGTGGGTCCTTGATGATGCTGGCTGCCTTTTTGAGGCAGTACTTCCTATAGATCCCTTCAATGGTGAGGAGGTCAGTACCTATGATGAATCGGGCAATGTTCACCACTTCTTGCAATCTTCTTCATTCCTGTGCATTTGAGTTGTCGAACCAGGCCGCGATGGAACTGGTCAATATGCTTTCCACTGAAAACCTGTAGAACTTTTACAGGTGTTTAGTAGAACATCGACATATCAGATCTCCTCATGAAGTAGAAGCGATGATGGGCTTTTTTTAGATTACATCAATGTGCTGGGTCCAGAGCTAATCTTCAGAAATGTGCACACCCAGGAAATTGAAGTTGTCTCTCTCCAAAAATCTACATGAAGTCAATAGCTCTTAGACCATGGTGAAGAGGCTGATGGCATCATCAGAAAGATTATTACCTTTCAGAGTAGTGATGCTGGCTGTCCTACCAGCCCGTACTTGGCCCATAGCCCTCTAAACCTATCCTATCAATGTACCTGTCTAAATGTCCCTATTTTTTAAATGTTGCACTAGTACCTGCCTCAACTATCACCTCTGGCAGTTTGTTCCATACACTCACCATCCTTTGTGTAAAAAACTTACCCCTCAGGTTCCTATTAAATCTTTCCACTTTACCTTAAATCTATGTCCTCTTGTTCTCGAGTCCTCTATACTGGGCAAAAGACTAGAGGAGGGAGGGGGGAGGGGAGGGGGGGGGGGAGAGGGTGCTGCACTAATGCAGGAGAGGTTTGGGCCCAACGGGTCCACGGTCCAGTATCTTATAAAACTGTAACATGACCTCACAACTTCTGTATTCAATACTCTGACTGATGAAAGCTTTTTTGGCTACCCAATCTTCCTGTGAAGCCACTTTCAAAGAACTATGTATCTGCACTGCTTGATCACTCTGCTCTATAACACCCCCCCTGAACCCTAACATTCACAATGTTGGTCCTGCCCTTGTTAGCCTTCCCAAGATACAGTTCCTCACATTTCTCTGTATTAAATTAGATCAACTATTCTTCGGCCCACCTGAAGATAGGCACTAAATGCTGGAGTAACTGGGTGACCCATACCTTCTCTCCAGAGATGCTGCCTGTCCTGCTGAGTTACTCCAGCATTTTGTATCTGTCTTTGGTTTAAACCAGCCTCTGTAGTTCCTTCTTATACACTTCAGCCCAGCAGGCCAGCCGAGTAAGATCTTGCTGCAATATTTGACAACCATCTTCACTATCTACAATACCACCCACTTTAGTGTCATCAGCAAACTTGCTAATCATGGCTTGTATGTTTTCAATCAATTCAATGCTATAGATGACAAGCAGCAATGGATTCAGCACTGAACCCTGAGGCACACCACAGGCTTCCAGTTTTTAAAAAAACTTCCACTATCACCCTCTGCTTCCCTCCACAAAGCCAATTTTCTATCTCTCCTTGGATCCCATGGGATCTAACCTTCCAGAGCAGCCTACTATGTGGAACTTTGTCAAATTGTAAGTGAAGGAGTGGGAATAGAAAACATAGAAAATAGGTGCAGGAGGATCCTATTCGGCCCTTCGAGCCAGCACCGCCATTCATTGTGATCATGGCTGATCTGTAATCTGCGCCCAACAGTAATCTGTGCCCAACTTTTCCCCATATCCCTTGATTCCACTAGCCCCCAGAGCACTAACTCTCTCTTAAATTCATCCAGTGAATAGAAGGAGAAAAATAAAAGCAGATGAAAGAGAAAGAAAATAAACTAAAAAACATGCTGGAAATGTGAGTTATATATTACCAGTGAAGCAAAACACAACAGATGTTGAAAATCTGAAATAAAATAGATAATGTTACAAGTACTCAATGAGAAAGGAGCATATGTGGAGAGATAATCATCGCATAATTAGTGTTTAAATTGATGGTCTTTTATTAGAGCTCGTCCAATACAAACCTGAATGTCTGGTTATCTGAATTTAGTGTTGGACCCTAAGGGCTGTAATGTGCTTGTCAAGAGATTAGATGATAAACCTTAGTCAATAAGAAGCCAAAAAGCAAATTAGATTTATAGGCATTTGGAAGTTCAGAGTAACCTTCTCAAACTAAATATAGGTCACCCAAACTATTTTAGTTTCTTTAATTCAGTGGTAATCACGTCAGGAGCACCAAATGCACTACAGTAAAGTGGTTTGGTGGCACAGTAGCACAGTAGCACAGCTAGTAGAACTACTGCCTCACAGTGCCAGAGACCCCGGTTCAATTCTGACTTCGGATACTGTGCATGTGGTGCTTGCACGTTCTTCCTGTGATCACATGGATTTCTTCTGTGTGCTCTGGTTTCCACCCACATACAAAAGATGTGCAGGTTTGCAGATTAATTGTCCTCTGTAAATTACCCCAAGTGGAAGCAGAATTGGGATAACATAGAATGAATGTGAATGGGTGATCGATGATTGGCGTACTCTGTTAGTGGAAGGGTCTTTTTCCATGCCATATCTTTCAATCAATCATTAAAGTGCATGTGAATTGAAGAAATGTTTGGGTCCTTTGATGGCGGGTAGCAATAACACAAGGCGCAGCGGTATAGTGCTGCCTTATAGCACTTACAGCGCCAAAGACCTAGGTTTGATCCTGACTACGGGTGCTGTCTGTACGGAGTTTGTACATTCCTCCCGTAACCGTGTGTGTTTTCTCCGAGATCTTCGGTTTCCTCCCACACTCCAAAGACTCCAGGTTTGTAGATTCATTGGTTTGGTATAAATGTAAAAATTGTCCTTAGTGTAGGATAGCGTTCACGTGTGGGGATCGCTGGTCGGAGTGGACTCAGTGGGCCGAAGGGCTTGATTCCGCATTGGATCTCTAAACTAAAACTAATATCTGCTGTTTCTTTCTCTGACTGAACTGTTGAACATGTCCGACATTTTGTTTTTATTTCAGATTTCCGGCAACTGCAGCAGTTTACTTTGGATTACCCATAGGGTTTCACTAATTTGTGAAAGTCATCTGTTCTTTGGGGAACTTCATTGCTAACACTTACTCACACAAACCCAGGGCTGTCTCTAGGAGGATAACTTGATCATCCCGGGCTGATGTGGAAAATAAACTCAGGTCTGCACATGAGCTCAGAAATGGCCTTTGCAGCTAACTCCAAACCCACACATGGGCTCACAGAATCAGACCTGCCATGTGCATCTAAGTTCAAGCCTGTACATGGGCAGACAACAACAAGCCCACAGGCAACTAAAATTTGGCCTGGACAGAGGCAGCTTGCACACATCCACCTGACATTGGCTCTTTCAGGCTGCAAGCTACACTAGCCTCACTGCAGGCGATGCATACACACAAACTGTACCGACAGCTTGCACCATGAAAGGTCTTACAATTATCATAGAGTGAAAGGTGGCAGGTAAGATTAGCACATGGTTACCATCATTTGCACATTTAGGAGTAGTGACTGAGATCAGATTTTACCCAGTTTTTGTTCCACATGGAAATTCAATATTATCTCAAGCCAAGGCCACTAAGTATGGATACTCCAGCACATTCCAGGCAGGAGAGCCCTGCTCGTCACATGCTCCTACTCATTCGAACTCCATGTGCTCCATTTAGTGAACTAAATCAGTTCTATCCTAAACACCATGGGGTGGAAGGTCTCCATTCTGCTGGTAATAGAAGGGATAAAGAAATCTGTTCAGTGCTGGTCGAGAGACTATTGTTACTTCTTCAGAGATACCATTGACAGCTAAAGATTAACACCATGCAATAGTTGTTGATTCATAGAGTCATGAGAATGATCCCGAGAAACATCTCATGCTGTGTACGGTATTTCACTAAAACAAAGATCTTTCATTTATTTACAACCATTCATGATCTAAGTGAATTCCAAATGCATTTCCTTTTGAAATCTTGCTGATAATTTATGTACTGCACACACCCTGAAACGATACAATAATCTGTATTTTTTTGTTGTAAGTTATAAGGTAAATATTGGCTAAGACAAAAAAGAATAATTTGCTCTTCTTTGAATTGTGCTATTAAACATTATTTTCAAAAGATGCAATGGGAATGCGTACGAGTAAAAATGTTAAGTGGTAAAGAAGGAAAATGAAATATATAGCACTAGCCTTTCATTTATAGTGTCTTTTATTTTACTCATGTTAGATGTGCTGCTACATTATTTTCAGCGTGATCCCGAGAGAGATACTAGAGACTGCAGATGCTGGAATCTGGAGTAAAAAAAGACTGCTGGAGGAACTCAATGCGTTGAGCGGCACCTGCAAGGGGAAAGGAATTATTGTCCTTTTAGTTTGAGACCTATACAATTCCTCCAGTACTTTGTTTCCAGCTCATGATTCCGAGAGTCAACTAAATTAAGTCTATTGTCTCTCATTGTTGTGCATCATTGTCCTACAAACTAGGAATAGTTTAGAGTTTAGAATGTAGAGATACAGGGCCCACCAAATCCAGCGATCACCTCACACGAGCACTATCCTATACACTAGGGACAATTTACAATTAAACCGAGCCAATTAACCTACAAACCTGAACGTCTCTGGACTGTGAGAGGAAATCAGAGCTTCCTGGAGAAAGGTCATGCAGGTCACGGGGAGCAGGTGCAAACTCTGTACAAACGAGCACCCGTTGTCAGGATTGAACCTGGGTCTCTGGTGCTGTAAGTTGATCAGGCAGCATCCCTGGAAAACATGGATAGGTGATGTTTCAAATAGGGAGCCTTCTTCTGACTGAAGAAAGCTCTGAGGAAGAAGGGTGTTGACCATAAACATGCCCTATTCATGTTCTCCAGGGATGCTGCCTGACCTGCCAAGTTACTCCAGCAATTTGTGTGTTTTTTCATTCCTTCTTTGTCTGCAGTCAGACATGTATTCCCCTAAGAGTTTGGGTGCTCTGCAGACCATTTTCAACAAAGCATCCAGAACAGCTTTTATCAAGGAGACCTAGCTGAATAACCTTTCCAAAGATCTGACAGAAGAAAAAAGGCAGAATATTAACTTTCAATGGTGCAAAGTTCAGTGATTCTTTAAAGAATCAGAGAATGTTTAACTTATTTGCTATCAGACAATAGACAATAGGTGCAGGAGTAGGCCATTCGGCCCTTCGAGCCCGCACCGCCATTCAATGTGATCATGGCTGATCATGCACAATCAGTAACCCGTTCCTGCCTTCTCCCCATATCCTCTGACTCCGCTATCATTAAGAGCTCTATCTAACTCTCTCTTGAAAGCACCCAGAGAATTGGCCTCCACTGCCTTCTGAGGCAGAGAATTCCACAGCTTCACAACTCTCTGAGTTAAAAAGTTCTTCCTCATCTCCGTTGTAAATGGCCCACCCCTTATTCTTAAACTGTGGCCCCTGGTCCGGGACTCCCCCAACATTGGGAACATGTTTCCTGCCTCTAGTGTGTCCAATCCCTTAATAATCTTATATGTTTCAATAAGATCCCCTCTCATCCTTCTAAATTCCAGAGAATACAAGCCCAGTTGCTCCAGTCCTTCAACGTACGACAGTCCCGCCATTCCGGGAATTAACCTTGTGAACCTACGCTGCACTCCTTCAATAGCAAGAATGTCCTTCCTCAAGTTTCAAGACCAAAACTGCACACAATACTGCAGGTGTGGTCTCACTAAGGCCCTGTACAACTGCAGAAGGACCACTTTGCTCCTGCATGCTTCCTTTCAGTGACTGAAGCACTAGGATACCCAGATCTCGGCCCCTTTTCCTAACTTGACACCATTCAGATAATAACCTGCCTTCTTATTCTTACCACCAAATTGGATAACCTCACATTTATCCAAATTGAACTGCATCTGCCATGCATCTGCCCACTCACCCAACCTGTCCAAGTCACTCTGCAACCTCATAGCATCTTCCTCACAGTTCACACTACCACCCAGCTTTGTGTTATCTGCAAATTTGCTAATGTTACTTTTAATCCCTTCATCCAAGTCATTAATGTATATTGTAAATAGCTGCGGTCCCAGCACCGAGCCTTGCGGTACTCCACTCGTCACTGCCTGCCATTCTGAAAGGGACCCATTTATCCCCACTCTTTGCTTTCTGTCTGCCAACCAATTTTCTACCCATGTCAGTGCCCTACCCCCCAAAAACCATGTGCTCTAATTTTGCCTACTAGTCTCCTATGTTGGACCTTGTCGAAGGCTTTCTGAAAGTCAAGGTACACTACATCTACCGGCTCTCCCCTGTCCATTTTCCTAGTTACATCCTCAAAAAAATCCAGAAGATTAGTCAATCAGGATTTCCCCTTCATAAATCCATGCTGACTCGGAAGGATCCTGTTACTGCTATCCAAATGCCCCGCAATTTCGTCTTTAATAATTGACTCCAGCATCTTCCCCACCACCGATGTCAGACTAACTGGTCTATAATTTCCTGTTTTTTCTCTCCCTTCTTTCTTAAAAAGTGGAATCAGTCCTCAGCATCACCTGCAATTTACCATCAAAAAATAAAATACAGCTTACCCAAAACTATTTTGAGGTTTTGCAATATTTAAAAAAAATACAATGCCCCGAAGCGAAAGTTGCTCTTATTTTCAATACTGAGAAATTTGTGTTATCAGCTATTCTATTACAACTGAAAAACAACTGCATTGAGCATTCATACTTTAATATCATTCAGTTCAATTTTAACACCAAAGCTTTACACCCTGCAGCATTTCCTGGAAAATGTAATTAGACAAGACTGCTTATGCAGGCGCACAGAAGAAAAACCATTATCTTCAATACTGGAATGCACTGCCCATTATTATTTATGGAAATAGGTCCACATCAAGAATAATAAACAATGCATTACAAATCATTGCTTGTATTTTCATCCATTACAATGTGCAAATGGATAATAACTCCACATCCACATTGTTACAGAGTTCCCATGCACAACCAAGGTAAATTATGAATATAATTGCGTGTTCCATAAAAAGCTCAATTTATGAAATATTGACAATATTAAGAGCCATTGTTCTGTGTCATTCACAATGCAATAAATCATAAGAATGTCATGGAACATAATCTCACGGTGTTTTTACAATGTTCCCAACATGAACATTGTTCACTGTGAATTTCTTTAACAGAAATCACATTTCACATCACATTTACCAGAAATAGAAGCCAGAATATACATTGGTTAAAATGAAATGATCTTCCCTGACCTTTCCCTATCAATATGCTCAATAACAAGAAACCAAAAGTGTAGAAATATTTTTACTCAGTGGGTTATAAATCTTTATAATTCACATGTAAAAACCCATCAGTGCTGTTTCAGTAAGATAATTGATTTCAAAATACTCTTAATTTTTGTAGTATAAGACAATAACTGAAGATGCTGGTACAAATCGAAGGTATATATTCACAAAATGCTGGAGTAACTCAGCAGGTCAGGCAGCATCTCAGGAGAGAAGGAATGGGTGACGTTTCGGGTCGAGACCCTTCTTCAGACTGATGTCAGGGGGGCGGGACAAAGGAAGGACATAGGTGGAGACAGGAAGATAGAGGGAGATCTGGGAAGGGGGAGGGGAAGAAGTGGTTCAGAGGAACTATCTAAAGTGGGAGAAGTCGATGTTCATACCACTGGGCTGCAAGCTGCCCAGGCGAAATATGAGGTGCTGTTCCTCCAATTTCCGGTGGGCCTCACTATGGCACTGGAGGAGGCCCATGACAGGAAGGTCAGACTGGGAATGGGAGGGGGAGTTGAAGTGCTCGGCCGCCGGGAGATCAGTTTGGCCAACGCGGACCGAGCGCAGGTGTTGAGCGAAGCGATCGCCGAGCCTGCACTTGGTTTCGCCGATGTAAATAAGTTGACATCTGGAGCAGCGGATGCAATAGATGAGGTTGGAGGAGGTGCAGGTGAACCTCTGTCTCACCTGGAAAAACTGTTTGGGTCCTTGGATGGAGTTGAGGGGGGAGGTAAAGGGACAGGTGGTGCATCTCGTGCGGTTGCAGGGGAAAGTGCCCGGGGATGGGGTGGTTTGACAATAGACAATAGACAATAGGTGCAGGAGTAGGCCATTCAGCCCTTCGAGCCAGCACCGCCATTCAATGCGATCATGGCTGATCACTCTCAATCAGTACCCCGTTCTTGCCTTCTCCCCATACCCCCTCACTCCGCTATCCTTAAGAGCTCTATCCAGCTCTCTCTTGAAAGCATCCAACGAACTGGCCTCCACTGCCTTCTGAGGCAGAGAATTCCACACCTTAACCACTCTCTGACTGAAAAAGTTCTTCCTCATCTCCGTTCTAAATGGCCTACCCCTTATTCTTAAACTGTGGCCCCTTGTTCTGGACTCCCCCAACATTGGGAACATGTTTCCTGCCTCTAATGTGTCCAATCCCCTAATTATCTTATATGTTTCAATAAGATCCCCCCTCATCCTTCTAAATTCCAGTGCATACAAGCCTAATTGCTCCAGCCTTTCAACATACGACAGTCCCGCCATTCCGGGAATTAACCTAGTGAACCTACGCTGCACGCCCTCAATAGCAAGAATATCCTTCCTCAAATTTGGAGACCAAAACTGCACACAGTACTCCAGGTGCGGTCTCACCAGGGCCCGGTACAACTGTAGAAGGACCTCTTTGCTCCTATACTCAACTCCTCTTGTTATGAAGGCCAACATTCCATTGGCTTTCTTCACTGCCTGCTGTACCTGCATGTTTCCTTTCAGTGACTGATGCACTAGGACACCCAGATCTCGTTGAACATCCCCTCTTCCTAACTTGACACCATTCAGATAATAATCTGCCTTTCTATTCTTACTTCCAAAGTGAATAACCTCACACTTATGTACATTAAACTGCATCTGCCATGTATCCGCCCACTCACACAACCTGTCCAAGTCGCCCTGCAGCCTTATTGCATCTTCCTCACAATTCACACTACCCCCCAGCTTAGTATCATCTGCAAATTTGCTAATGTTTGGGTAGGAAGGGACGAGTGGACCAGGGAATTACGGAGGGAACGGTCTCTGCGGAACGCAGAGAGGGGATGGGATGGGAAGATATGGCCAGTGGTGGGATCCCGTTGTAGGTGACTGAAATGTTGGCGGAAGATTAAAAATACTTTTTTAATCATCCATAATATTAAAAAAGTAGTTTTTGTAGTCATGGAGTTATCCAGTATGTAAACAGTCCTTCGGCCCAACTCACCCATCGTGACTAAGGTTCCCATCTTCGCTAGCTCCATTTGCTCGCTTTTAATCCATATTCCTCTAAACATTCCTATCCATGTACTTTAGTCTTTTGTTGTTGTTAACAGTTTGTTATTGGACCTGCCTTAATCACTTTGCCTGGCAGCTCATTCCATATCACTCTCTCCTAAGGTGTTCCTCTCCTCCTAAAGTCCTCCTAAAGGTTGGGTTTAAGCAGGTGAGTGAGCACCAGCCTCTCAAGGGACTTTGTGATGTGTGAAGTCAGTGCTACTTGTCTGTAGTCATTGGAGGACCTGGGGCATGTTTTCTTTGGTACAGGAACCAGGCAGGATATCTATCACATCACAGGAACCCTCTCCAGGCTCAGGCTCAGGTTGAAGATATGCTGAATCTGAATCTGAATTACCTTTATTGTCATTCAAAATGAATTGAACGAAGCCACAACAGTACAGAGTAAAAGACACAAGACACACAATTTTAACACAAACATCCATCACAGTGACTCCTCCAGACACCCCCTCACTGTGATGGAAGGCAAGAAAATTTCTTCTCTCTTCCCCCATGCTTCTCCCACGGACAGATAGTTCGACTTCTGCCGAGGCGACCGAGGCTCCCGACTAGCGCAGCCCCCGCAAGGAGATGGAAGGTCCCGCGGCCGCGCCGCGCTGCGCCGGGCGATGTATTTCGAGTACTCCGAACAACTGGCTGGCACATGCCTTGAGTACCCTCGGGCTGACACCATCGGGACCCGTGGCTTTGCCTGGGCGGAGTCTGCTCAGCTCCTTTCTCACCTGTTCAGCCCTGATGGTCAGGCGCGGCAAAGAAAGGACAGATGAAGTGGACCAGAGGGATTGAGGAGAAGGGTCTTTCGAGGAGCTGGGGATGGGTGGGCAGAGCCCCCACCATCAAATCTATTTAAAAAACAGGTTTAGCTTGTTGGCCCAGTCCTGATTGCTTTCCCTCCCCCAGCCACCGGTCTTCTTGTAGCCTGAAATGCTCTTCATACTGCTCCACACATCCCTCATGTTTTTCTCCTGAAGTTTCAGCTTCCTCCTGTAGTCATCCTTGCCCTGTTTTAGTCTCTCCTTCAGGTCTTTCTGCACCTGTTTCACCTCCTCCCTGTCACCATTCCTGAAGGCCCTCTTCTTCTAGTTGAGAACGGCCTTTATATCACTGGTGACCCAGGGTTTGTTGTTGGGGAAACAGTGTATTCTCCTCAGGGTCAACGTTATCCACGCAGAACTATATGTAGCGGGTAACACCTGCTGGTTGGCAGATGGAGGAATGTAAACAACCATAACTATGGCGTGTGGGAATTCTCTGGGCATATAGTATGGACGGAGACCCAGAGCCATCAGTTCAATGTCTGGGATACACAGTGATGTGACCAGAGTTGCACCATTTGTTGTTAACGAGAATAGCAAGTCCCCTACCTTTACACACCACTCTCTCTGCAGTCCCTGTTCACCCGAACAGTCTGAAAGCCGTCCACACTCGTGTTGAGCTCAGGGATGTCCTCGTGGAGCCATGTCTCCATGAAACACATCACACTGCTCTCACGGTACTCCCTCTGGGTCCTCACTAGTGCAGCTAGCTCATCCATCTGGTTAGCCAGCGATCTCATATTTCCCATTGTGATGGAAGGCAAGTATGGCTTGTACCTCCTTTTCTCCGCACATTGTTTTACTCTTGACTGGCATCCCCTGTATTTCCTCCTTAGTTCCTTGGGGGTTTCTGATGTGACCCTGGCGAAGCCAGCTGGTCATGGTTGTTGGAGCTCCAGCAGTTGATCCCTGGTGTAGACAACAAAGAGACCAGCTCCTGTTGCAGTGCAGAGTCAGAGACTGAAAAAGTATCTCCCCAACGAGGAAAGAGATAAAAAGTTTCCCCCACAACAACTAAACACAACTAACCGCAATAAGCGAACTAACTAACCAAAAATAACAAAATAAATAGGGATTAAATAAGTAAAAATAAAGGAAAAGACGATCAACTGTAGGCTGGCTGCTGTGTGCACAGCACCGGAACCAGAGATGACATGATTAGCTGCACCCTGTCCTGCTGGCCACCCAAGGGCAATTAGGCTTCAACAATACATTCCAGCTTTCCCATTGAGACTGATATCACTAGTAAGAAACATTTATGATGGTCGTTAATGTAAATAAAACAAGTGAGAGAGATATAGGAAGTATTTTTTTCTGAATTCCAGTGACTGGAATTCATCCAATGATTGGACATTACAAATTATTTGAACTGTGAAAATGGCGCCAATATACGGCAGCGCCTACATGTGTAAATATACGAAAAGAAGTCCACCGTGCAGTTGGACATGTGACAAATAAAGAACCATTGAACAATTATTTTGTTTGCGCATGCAACTGGAACACAGTCACTGATTGCCCTAAGTCTAAAGCAATAGACAGAAATATTCTTCCATTATCTCCACTGTTCTCCAAAGATTCCATGTTTTGCTTCTCCGAGCTTGTATTACAGCAGACCTGAAGAGATAAATTGCTGGCAAGAGAAGCATTTGCTGGTGCAAGGTCTTGGCTTGAAACATCAACTATTCCTTTACCTTCACAGCGTGACCCATGGAGAGCCTCCAGCACTTTGTTTCATTGCTCAAGATTCCAGCTGTTGTCTCTTGTGTCTTAAGCATTTGCTGAAACATTTGTTTATTTTAAGATGACACCTTCCAAAACAAAAAATTTGAAAAGCTGGTGTTGAAATCCCCTTCTTATTAGTAGCTCCGGTAATTGTAAATGGATTTTTTCTCCGGATAATAATAATAATAATATTCATTTATTGTCATTGCAACGAGTACAACGAAATTAAAAAATAGCCAATCCTGACGGTGCGTACAAACATTATGCAATAAATGCAAAAACAAATAAATACAATTATATTAAGTACAAGATTTTTTAACGGTGTTGCCTAGTGCAAAGGTAGTGTTCAGTTCTCGTATGGCCCTGGGGTAAAAACTGTTCTTAAGTCTGTTTGTTCGGGATTTGATCGACCTGAAACGTCGACCAGAGGGCAGCTGAACAAACAGACGGTGGCCGGGGTGGGATGGATCTTTTATTATTTTGTCTGCTCTACTGAGGCAGCGTAGGCTGAACAGGTGCTCCAGGGAGGGCAGTGAGCAGCCGATGATCTTCTGGGCCGTCGTGATGACCCTCTGAAGGGCCTTCCTGTCCTTTTCTGAGCAGCTGGCATACCATGTGGTTATACAGTATGCCAGCACACTCTCGATGGAGCAGCGATAGAAGGACAACATGAGCTTCTCCTGCAGGTTGGTTTTCCTGAGGATCCTCAGGAAGTGGAGTCTCTGCTGTGCCTTCTTTACTGTGGTGATGGTGTTGGTAGACCAGGTAAGATCCTCTGCGATGTGCGTACCCAGGAACCTGAAAGCGGGTACCCTTTCCACACAGACCCCATTGATGTAGAGTGGGTCGTATTCTACACTGGTTTTTCTGAAGTCAATTATAAGTTCCTTTGTTTTGGAGGAGTTCAGGACAAGATTGTTCACTGAACACCATGCTGCCAGCCTTTGGATTTCATCCCTATAGGCTGTCTCATCTCCTCCTGAGATGAGTCCAACCACAGTCGTGTCATCCGCGAACTTGATGATGGTGTTGGTGGGATGGGTGGGGGCGCAGTCGTGAGTGTAGAGGGAGTAAAGGATGGGGCTCAACACACAGCCCTGTGGTGAGCCGGTGCTCAGTGTAATGGTGGAGGAGAGGTGAGGGCCTATTTTGACGGTCTGGGGGCGGTTGGTCAGGAAGTCCTTGATCCATTGGCAGATGGTTTGGGAAAATCCAAGGTCCGAAAGTTTGGTGACCAGTCTGCTCGGGATGACCGTGTTAAAGGCAGAGCTGAAGTCGAGGAAGAGCATCCTCACATAGCTCCCCTGGTGTTCAAGGTGGGTCAGTGCAGTGTGAAGAGCAGTGTCGATGGCATCCCCTGTAGACCTATTTGCTCTGTAGGCAAACTGGTGTGGGTCGAAGGTGGGTGGGAGGCTGGCTTTGATGTGCTGCAGGACCAGTCTCTCGAAGCACTTTGTGATGACCGGTGTGAGTGCTACCGGACGGTAGTCGTTAAGGCCGCTGATGACAGACTTTTTCGGCAGTGGGATGATTGTGGCGGACTTCAGGCAGGGAGGGATGGTGGATTTTAAAAGGGACAGGTTGAAGATTTTTGTGAAGACCTCAGATAATTGGTCTGCACATTCCCTCAGCACTCTGCCCGTCACACCATCGGGGCCTGCAGCTTTCCTGGGATTCACTGCTCTGAGCACGCGCTTAACATCATACTCCTGCACAGTGAAGGTGTTGCTGTCAGGTGCTGGAGAGGGTGTTATGTCTGCCACTATAGCTTTCACCTCGAAACGAGCAAAGAAACAGTTAAGTTCCTCTGCCAGCGAGGCGTCGCCGTCGGCAGTCGTGCGGTTGCTGGTCTTGTAGTTGGTGATGTGCTGGATGCCTTGCCATACCCGCCGTGGGTCATTGTTGGTAAAGTGGTCCTCAATCTTCCTCTTGTAGGACGCTTTGGCATCCTTGATGCCTCTCTTCAGGTTGGTTCTAGCAGCACTGTATAGAGCTCTATCACTAGACCTGAAGGCAGTGTTACGGTCCTTGAGGAGAGACCTGACATCCTTTGTCATCCAGGGTTTCTGATTGGGATACAACCGGATGCGTTTGTCGACGGTGACATTGTCAACACAGTTTTGGATGTAGCAAAGTACAGTTGATGTGTACTCCTCCAAGTCCTGATCCTCAAAAATATCCCAGTTGGTCCTTTCGAAGCAATCCTGCAGCTGCGAGGATGCTCCGGTTTCCACTCACACTCCAAAGACGTACAGATTTGTAGGTTAATTGGCTTGGTTTAAATGTAAATCGTCCCTAGTGTGTGTAGAATAGTAATAATGCGTGGGGAATGCTGGTCGGTGCACACTCGGTGGGCCGAAGGGCCTGTTTTCATGCTGTATCTCTAAACAAATAAACTAAATAAACAAATTACCAGATGTTCCATAACTAATTGCATTCCTGCATTGACATGGTCTAAAAACTGGCAGATTCTAAAATGTCCCTCAGTAGCTCCAGCAATGTCTAATACACAGTCTCCAATGCTTCTCCATGTTTTCTCTCAAAGGTAAGATTTCTATCCTCTGGCTTTATTTTGAATGTATCAAAGGATTATTGAAATGTCATCTGCTCAAGGTCATCTTGAAGCACTGGTGCTATTTGCTTATACCACTTGTAGCTCAGAGGATAGCAAACACGCAGCTTTAAATCTAGTGATTATGGGTCCAAGTCACACTCAAGAGATTAAACGTTAGACTACCAAGCTTCTGTAGTTGTGGATGCTTCTTAAACCTGCAAGCAGTCTCAGTTGGATGTGAACAATCCTGTCCACAAGCAGTACAATCAGCTCTAGTGTTTTGATCAATCTCTATCCCTAAAATTAACATTTTTATGACTGATGAGCTGGTCATCTTCACATTATGTGCAGTTTTTCTGCCTCACAGTACCAGCAATTCTGGTTCAATCCTGATCACTGTTACTGTGTGTGTGTGTGTGGAGGTTGCATGCTCAACATGTGACCACATGGATTACAGATTCCTCCCACACCCCAAGTGACATACTGATTGGTATAACTGGCAGCTGTAAATTGGCCAGAGTGTGCAGGTGAGTGCTTGAATCTGGGAGGAGTTGATGCGTATATTGGCAGAATGGTTTAAATGGAAAATAGCGAGGGAATAAGATTGCTCTGTGAGCCGGCATAGACTCAGTGGGCTGAATGGCCTCTTTCTATTTGGCAAAGAAACATGATTGTCTGGAAGAGGACTGACCAACCACCAACTGAATGGGACTGACCATTGGTATGGCTTTATTATTGTTATCTGTACTGAGATACAGCGAAAAACATTTGTGTATTATCTAGTCAAATCATACTATGCATGAGTACAATCAGGCCACCCACACCAACAAAGAGAAATTGGTCGTACAGTTGGGATGGCTTGGGATTTTATTTCAGTGTAGATGATACTGCACTACTGACTAATTATTGACTGTAGTCCACCTTCAACTCCATAACCCCAACCAAACTCAAGGCCCAAGGAATCAGCATCTGCCTCTGCAAATGGATCCATAAGTAGTAGGTTACAGGGCGCAGGACTGGCAAGATAGAAATAAGTCTTCTGTGGCAGTTGCCTCAGGCAGTGCCTTGGCATTGAGGATAACTTGCTTTCACAGTGGCGTTGTTGACTGTTGTCCCACCTTCAACTCCATAAAAGCAACCAAACTCATCTCCAAACTCATGTCCTAGGAATCAGCATATGCCTCTGCAAATGGATCCATAAGTAGAAGGTTACAGGGCAACAGGGTGATATGAAAAAGAAAAGGGGATTGATGAAATTGTTCTGTGGTAGCTGGCATGGACAAAACAATAGGTCAAATGGTCTTCCTCTCTGCTGTAGTAATGAAGTAAATTAGGTAGGTTGGGAGAGTGAGGGGGTAGTGAGTGGAGTAACAAACAGCATCCAGTAAATGTGCAATGGCCAAGTGACTGGAACAATGAGAAGACAGTGTTGAAGTGAAATGGGAACCATGGCCTTTGCATCATAAAGGATGATTAAAAATATCAGTATCTGGTTATATTCAGTTAATATAAAATGTGTCACATTTTGTGGTCCTCAGACATGGATTGGATTGTAAATTTGTCCGTCCCCCCCAGTTACCACCAGAATAGAGCATATGTATGAGTGCAGATTATTTGGAACATCCAGATGGTGGAAAGTTCGACTTCAGAGGAAAATATTTTTGGTTAACTAAATGCACAAATATTAAAATGGGCTATTTTTTATTGAAAACCCCCAAATACCTTAAAATGGATTTATTCACAAAATGCTGGAGTAACTCAGCAGGTCAGGCAGCATCTCGGGAGAGAAGGAATGGGTGACGTTTCGGGTCGAGACCCTTCTTCAGACTGATCAGACTGTTCCATCAGTCTGAAGAAGGGTCTCGACCTGAAACGTCACCCATTTCTTCTCTCCCGAGATGCTGCCTGACCTGCTGAGTTACTCCAGCATTTTGTGAATAAATCGATTTGTACCAGCATCTGCAGTTATTTTCGTATACCTTAAAATGGAGTTTATGGTTTAAGAAAACAGTTCACTTTACTCTCTCAAGTCGATTCAAGATTGGAGAATAAAACTTGACCTGAATGTGAAAAAACCCAGTTCGTAAATGCATTAAAAAATTGTCAAAATAGACCAATTGATTTGATTTCATCACAGAAATTTCAATAGCTGAAGAACGATACCATTGCTATTATGTGAAGGTCTAATGTGTTTCTCTTCTCTGTCCTCTATTTTAATGGAGGCATTATTTCATTTATTTGAAATGATTCCCACGAAAGCGAAAAGGAAAGAAAGTGCTGGAGTTTTGTTTTTCATTAAAGAGAAAAAGAGTGTTATGAGCTTCTGCTGAATTGCACTGTCAAAGGAGCACAAATGGCGCTGTCAATATTCTTAACTATATTCTTAGGTAAGTGGATAATGCATCTATTTGAAAAGCAAGTTGTACTTTATGTTTGTTTATCACAAACTTCCCAATAAAAATATTAGTAAGAATTGTCCTTTGTGAACCAGATTTAAAAATGAGAGTATATCAATAAATAGCTTAACTTGAGTCACAATTGTGTTCGATATGTTCAATTGTCCAAAAGTAACAATCAAGGTTTTCTTTCTTTCTCTCTTTCTTTCCTTCCACTGTTCTGAAATAAAGACTAGTAAAATATTGGGATTAAGTGCACAAAAGTGTATTCTCAGTCTTATCATTTCTTTTCATTCTTTATCTGTTTCAGCAGCCAGTTTTTGCAAGGTAATAACTTACAAATTTAGAAATAGGAAAAAAAAAGTTTGCATGCTTCTAAATGCCAAGCGGATGAATCCATTGCTATTTAGCAATAAAAAAACAGATAATTACATAAAATTGAGGAAATCCAGGATATTTTCAAAAATAAACAAAGGGAAGTAAGGAGTTGAAGCAAAAAAACAACCAATTTCAGTAGCTGCCATACAAAATTGGGCAAAGTGAGGAGATTAAATTAATGAGACTATTTACCCAGTCAACATGCTTGATTAAAATCACCTTTATTTTCATAATGTAACCCTAGGTTTTTGATATTGAATATATCACCCACTCACTCTGGGCTGTGGATAATAATCGGGCTACAGTTGGGGTTCTTTACTTTTCTTTAATCACAGGCAATCACAGTAGCAGCTAACTTGGCATGCAGTCTCCTCGTATCCTCCAGTGGATTTTCTGCTTTACAAAATACATCAATTGCCGATAGGAACCAAAATTAATGAGGGGCGAGACTGACTAAAAAAAACCCTTATACAACAGTAACAATAATACAATCAGTAGTTGTATATCAATAACTGTAGCACCAATAATACTGTAATAATAAACAACAATAATGCAATACAAGAATCTAAGGTTGCATAAACGTGGATACCTCTGGCCCGCCATGATCAGCTATCTTCAGCTTGAATATAAAAAGCATAATCGTCAATCGACTAATTAAATAGTTTAAAAAAATTATGTGCAAACGTGAAATAAAGCTAAAAGAACTCAACGAATCAAGCGGCATCTGTAGAAGCAAAGATGTCAATGTTCTGGCCAAGACCCTATTAATCACCTCTTAAGTTTAGTTTAGTTTAGTTTAGCTCCGTTTTGTGGCCCTTCGGCCCACTGAGTCCATACTGACCAGCGATCCGAGCACACTAATGCCATCCTACACATATTATGGACAATTTACAATTATACTAAGCCAATTAACCTACAAACCTGTACATCTTTTGAGTGTGGGAGGAAACCGGAGATCCCGGGGAAAATTCATGTAGGTCATGGGGAGAATGTACAAACTCCGTACAGCCAAGCACCCATAGTCAGGATCAACCCAGGTCCCTGGGGCTGTAAGGCAGCAACTCTACCGCTGCGCAACCTTGCTGCCTAATGTAGTCCCTTACATTAATGTACAGAAGCAAGTTTAGCTCTATTTCCCACAATACCCTCAACCTCAGAATGGTTGTCATAAAAACATGGTCAGGACACTATATATTCATGACAATTCCACACCACTTTATCATACGATGAGCAATCTGGTTATCTGAGGGGAAAAACAAACTACTTCTCAGGTGCTCTCAAGTCAGAGCTTCAATTGGTTTTCACATTGGAATTTTAATCATTTGCCTCGTCTGGAGATTGTGATTGTTATTGAGCATATTTAAACCTGATGGATTTTTGGAGACAAAAGGGAATGGTGGTGGTGCACATTAAATTAATGGGTTAGTGGAGGCATGGATAAAAAATCCAGAGTTCTGAGTTCAAATCATCTTGGCAGCTGTGGAATTTAAATTCTGTCAATCGTCTGGTGGCACAGTGGGTCTGGATATATCGCAGTTATCTCATTGCTCCGGTGACCCAGATTTTGAATCACACCACAGATTCTGAGGAATTTGCAAATTGTCCCTGGGACCACAAGGGTTTCTACTGGATTATCAGACATCCCAATGCTGTGCTGTTTGTTACGTTAATTTGCCACTGTATATTGACCCTAGGGTAGGAAACTGTATGAGATTGGGGCTTGTTAGTGGGCATGAGTGAGAGAACATTACAACAAAACAAATAGGGAAGCAAAATTAATTAACTCAATGGGCCAAATGGTCTTCTTCTGTACCATAAGCAAATATGCAATATGTATGTGAAATGGTGACATAAAAGGAGGGGAAGGAGTGTTCTCAGAGGCTGGACAATCCAGAACCAGGGATGACAACCTCAGAATACAAGACATGCCATTTAGAACCAACATCTGAAGGAATATCTTCACTGGGAGGTGTATCTTCAGAGGGAGGTGTACCTAGGGAATTCTCCACCACAGAAGATGGTGGAAGCTAAATCATTAAATACATTAAAGCATATAGATTTCACAGGTCTTTTATTGTCACGTGTACCAATTAAGGTACAATGATATGCGAATTACCATACAGCCATACTAAAAAAGCAACAAGACACACAACTACATAAAAGTCAACATAAACATCCCTACAGCAGATTCCCCACATTCCTCACTGTGATGGAAGGCAATAAAGTCTAATCTTCTTCCCTCATTTTTCTCCCACAGTCGGGGCAGTTGAACCATCCATTGGGCCAATCATAGCTTCCACAGCCAGTGGTCGAAGCCCCCGCATCAGGGCGGTCGAAGCCCCCGCGTCAGGGCGGTAGAACCTCCCATGGCCGGGCGGCCGAAGCTCCTGTTGCTTGGAGTTTCCGATGTCGGTCTCTGGCGAGCTCCATGATGTTAAAGTCCACAGGCACCCACGGTACTCAGAGGTCAATCCCTGGCAAAGGGATCGCAAGCTCCGTGAAGTCCTGCATGTGACACAGTGGAGCTCTCGAAGACAGTCTCCACCAACTCCTCGATGTTTGGCCACAGTGCAGACAGAGATACGATACGGTAAAATCTCTTACCACCACTCTCCGTTGAGGTAAGAGATTAGAAAAACTTTCCCCCAACTCCCTCCCCCACCCCCCACATAAAACAAGCTAAAGAACACTAAAAACATTAATTTAATACAGACTAAAAAAACAACGAAGGAGAAAGGGACAGACAGACCGTTGGCGAGGTAACCATTGCTGGCGCCACCCGGTGGAATAAAGGAGATGCATTTCTTAATGCTGAGGGGCCAAGGAATATGGAAGGAAAGTGAGGACAGGGCACTGAAGTGAATGGCCATGCTGAATGGTGAAACAGACCAGAATGAATGAATTGTCCACTCCTCCAGTTATTCTCAATGTTTCCATGTGGAAGTATGTTGGGAAGGTTAGGTAGAAACTGGAAATACATCGCTGATCATGTTGATTGGCTGAACAGGCTTAAGGGGCATGTGACCTGCTGCTTCTCCCACTTATTCTGCTCTGTTCTTATTCACCGATCTAAGATGTCCACGTTTTGAAACTGCTGTATGACCACTTTACCCTGGTTAAAGTTAGCCAGGAACAGCTGCAATAAGATGCACGCAACACCACATAAAGCAGAACCAGAGAGGAATTAGGTTACTATCAGCAATATATTTCCAGTTTTATTATGATATTTTCAAGGCAAATTTCACTCCAAATCTCGAGGCGATTCTCAGACTTTTGGCTTGGATCAAGTGTAGACTAACATCTTAGACACTTCCAGAGTGATGGCATATGTGAGCTTAAATCTGCTGATGCAGAGGTGGATCTAACACATTTTTCCATTTGAAAATCCACCGTAGGTAGCTCTAGGCAAATCAGGATGGCTGCATCTACAAGTGCCTGAGGAGGCCAAGGAATCACAATATGATCAGGGTGATGGAGAAGGATATTGCAGATGCTAGAACCTTGATCAAAAACCAACTGCTGGAAGAACTTAGTAGTCAGGAGGTATCTGTGAAGAGAAATGGACAGACAATGCCTTGCAGGACTCTTGTTCAGACTGGCACCTGACTGGAGTTTTCTTGTTAGCCTGGAGCCAATTATTTAGACAACATAGCTATTAAAATATGTTAAAAATACATGCACAATATTTTTTTCTATGGGGTATATTCCAGTATATCAATGACACCTCAGGGTCAAATCTACCACCTGTCACTTCAATAACCTTGCATGATGTTTTCGATGCATATGGAGCACCATTGCTGCAAGTAAGAGAAATTAAAAGTACTGATTTTTTTTGCCGTAGCTCTGTGTGAGTGCTGAGATGACGCAACTCACATCCCATTAGCACATGTGACGCTAGCTCTTGTTATTGGGGTAGAAAGGAAGCTTATTTCTTTCAGAGCTAAATTGCAGGAATTAATTAGTTAATTTATACCAGTATAAATCAATAGAAAGTCTTCAGTAAGTAACTGCTGGAAAGAGGTTCAATTTGGTCGGATCCAGTTGATAAGGTATATTAATTAATTCAATTCTGTTCAGAATTTAAGTTATTTGTATCAGATTTTTTTGTATACCCATGCCAATTTTAAAGAATTATATTCCTTATTTCCAGATGGACAGAAATCCATCCTCTGTAAAAGCTGATAAAGAACACTTAAGTAAAATTTGCAAAGTTATGTTTTTCTGTAAGAAAGAAACAACTGCATTGGTCAGAATCGATTGGCAAAACAATCAAACTCAAAAATGTTCATCACAATGACTTAAGCAGTTATGTTGGTCCAGAACTAGCTGGTAAATGCCAGCAAATTCAAAAACATCTGGCACATTGGACATACATGGCAAAAGTTTTGTGACCCACACAAGTGGGTTCCAAATTTACATACAGATTTAAACTTAGACAAAAAAATAGTAGTTAAGATTACTGGACTTCACATGGAAATGAGAGACAATGGACAAATACTATATGTTTCAATGTACTTTTCTTTAGTTTGGTGATTTTGACCATTTCTAAATGGTTTATGTTTATAGATCATTGAACTAGACCATTCGGCCTATCAAGTCTACTCCACCATTCAATCATGGCTGATCTATCTTTCCTTCTCAACCCCATTCTCCTGCCTTCCCATAGCCCTTGACACCCTAACTAATCAAGTATCTGTCAAACTCCAACTTGAAAATATCCATTGACTTGGCCTCCACTGAGCCAATGAATTCCACAGATTCATCACCCTCTGACTAAAGAAATTCCTCCTCACCTCCTTTCTAAAGGTGCATCCTTTTATTCTGAGGCTATGGCCTCTGGTCCTAGACTCTCTCACTAGTGGAAACATATTCCCCGCATGCAATTAACTGTTGTTAATTTTTTCATTATATTAAAACAAGGCTTCATTTTATTAAATTAATTATTATTTTTTTAGATTTTAGGTTTTGAATGTGAAAAAAGTTTTAAAAAACCTTCAACCAGGTAAGAATCCACTCCCAGCACTAGATCTTTCAATGCTGTTGCAAGGGCAGGCTCTCTGCACTCTGCCACATGAGGTTGACTCACGACTGAAAGCTCACCATTACAAGTCCAGGTGTTGAAAGTCAGCAAGGGTGGCCCCTATGTCTGGCGTAGGAGACAACAGGCAGGTGGGGACTGATGTCAGTGCAAGCAACATCAGCACAATCCAACCCAACAATTACTCTCTTCAAATTTTGTTTCAGCTGATATATTTTCAACAGCTTTATTTGTGATTTCCCCTTTTGGAACCTGTGACATTTTCTTCTTTCAAACTCTCTCAGGAGTTTGGTTTGTTTACTTTTGCTTTTGCTTAAACGTTTCCTCTTCTCCGCATAGGGCGGCATGGTGGCGTAGCAGTAGAGTTGCTGCCTTAAAGCGCCAGAGACCTGGGTTTGATCCTGGCTATGAGTGCTCTCTGGATGGAGTTTGTACGTTCACCCCGTGACAGTGTGGGTTTTCTCCGGATGCTCCAGTTTTCTCCCACACTCCAAAGACATACAAGGTTTGTTGGTTAATTGGCTTGGTAAAAGATTGTAAATCGTCCCTAGTGTGTAGGACATTGCCAGTGTATGGGATCGCTGGTCGGCATGGACTCGGTGGGCCGAAGGGCATGTTTCTGCACTGTATCTCTAAACGTTCCACAGAAATGTTCCCTAATTTCCTTGATATTGACTTTTTCTTAATTTTATTAAATGTGTTTATTCTAAAATTCTCAAATGTTAGTTAAAAGTCCCCCCCCTTCCCCAAATTCAGACTGGATTAATGATTGCACTCAGCATGATGCCTCATTTTGCATTTACCCCATAACAAACCAGCAGCTTTGCTGGATGGCTCCAGCACGTTTTGGGCTGACCTTCTGCATGAGAATAAAGCAGGTGAGTGACTGGAGAGCAAGACTGTCTGAAAACCCAAGCTACTTTATGCCACCTCATAGAAATAAACAGTGCAAAACTACTTGATTGTCTAAAAGTTGCCAGTGGCAACCTGGTATCGGGTAAAATGGTCTATAAATGATGTCAGCCTTTTTACTGAGAATGTATCTACTTTGGGATACCATTGCATGTCTAATGATAGTACTTAAACAGAAAAAAAAATCACCAACCTATGCATCGGACGGAAACTAGTAAAATGTTATGGTGCAATGTACGATTCAGCAAGTTTGAGGGGCTTGTTAAATGACTCAGCAATGACCTGCCAAGTTGGTTTTGCTGCACTCATCTGCAATTACAGAGATTACGATACACCACTGTATAATTATTATGATGACCTTTGATTTTGATACCAATGAGAATTACCAGGATTGAAATCATTACAAATAATTATCTGTTGTAGTTTTATTGATTTTTAAGTGTTCTGAAATCAGCAGTAAAGTAGAACTTCAGGGATAGATGGCAGGATATTGATGTCAGACTCCAGGTGTAGTTAAGCTGGATGATTACAAAGTTGATTTATTAGCCCCATGCTGCTGTTACATTAAGTAAAGATAAGAATAATGAGTGTTATCAAGCATACTTTGTTGCTCCTGTTGCCTCATAAGCACAGGTGGTTTTGCTTAAATGAGATTTTAACAGCCCCATGGTATATTGATAAACTCTGCTTTATAATGTTGTGATTGCCATGCCATGGGAAATTGATATCGTGACATCCCTAATCACAACTGCAATTTGGAACCAGGGGTGTGGAGTTCTTTACTGTTGTTGGCAGGCTGATTAATCAGAGAACCAGGGCTGACTTCACAGAATTCGAAACTTGTTCAGCTTGAGATTTCTGTCCCTTGCTATGAATCCTTGATTAATTAATTTCCTTGATTTATTGCTCATAGGTGAGACAATGTTATAATTTAAGGTGGCAGAATACTTTGCAATAAACAAAATGGTAGCAAACAAATGTGATATGGGATCATTTCCCACAATATAGAAAGAGACCAATCAGCCCACATTGCCTGTGCGAGCCCTTAGGAAAACCAATCAATTGTATTCCCTTCTACCTGGAAGGTTTTTCAAGTAAGTTATTTTAGAAAATCATAGTGAATCAGTTTCCACTTTCAGTGTGTGGATTTGAGATACAGTAAACCCTCATTATAATGGACCATAGGAGTGGGTGGGGGGGGTGAAAGGTTTCTGTTATTACTGATTGTTCGCTGTAAATGAGTAAGAGGTTATGGAGTAATAGAGTATTATTGCACAAGTAGTAGAAACAAAGAACTGCAGATGTTGGTTAATACACAAAAGGACACAAAGTGCTGGAGTAACTCACAGGGCAAGCAGCATCGCTGGACAACGTGGGTCGGAGACCCTTCTTTAGACTCTCTGTTTTTAACAGGGCCTGGAATCCAGGTAAGTTGATGGCCCCAGCCAAGATCGGCAGAGTCAAAGGACGCGGGCGGCCGGAATGCAGGCAAGGGTCAGCGGTGGCGCCAACAGGCGTGGCCTGGAAACAGCCAAGGAAGCTGTGTGGGCCAGTGGTGGTAGCAGTAGCTCTGGGGCGCTGGGTTGGTGGTGTGGTGGGGAGAGGAAACATTTTTCCGCTCTGTCCAATTCTTATGACCAGCTGTCCACCTAGGGTTTAGGATGAAAGGGCATTGACCTTAGACGTTAACTGCATTTCTCCTTCCAAAGACTCAAACCTGCTGAGTGCACAAAGTTCTTTTTAACAACTAAAAGTATATTTTTGTAACTGCGAGCTAAAAATACTAAAGCCTGTTTATTACATTGTTTAATGGATCAAAGTAATTGATTGTCAATTTCAATAACCTCCTCAGTGTAACTAACAGCCTGTGTTCTTAAAGAGACAGTGGTGTCTAATTATTGTGGGGACCCTCCGAGCGCCATAACCAAAACTTGTGAAGAGATCTGTAATAACGATGTTTTACTGTAGTTACAATACACTAGGTAAAAACAAATTTACATTATCTACCCACCAGGAATTTGTTTTGCTGATGACAGAGTCCTCTGTTTACAACAGCTGCTGCCAGTGAAAATGATTTATTCGTCTTTAATCCAACAAATCTTTTCATTAATTCAAAATTATTATCTATCAATATCATCCCTCTGACCTGATCCAACTAAAATCTATCAAACCCCTCGGAGAAATAAAGCAAAGTACAAATTCATTTCTGGATCACTTGGGAACAGTTTCATTCCACAGATTTTTGTTTTTATGCCTAGAGCTCAATCACACATTACGTCTGAGTCCAATAAATTTAGTGAACTCCATTTCCTTCTAAGATGAGATTTGTTGAACAGCTTGGAGAATTATCAGGTATGATATCAATAGGATTAACTGTATTTTGGATAACATTAAAGATCTTCTGACAAAGTTCATATGTTCTCAAAGGCACTCATCAGTCTCACAACTGAACAGTAACATAAATTGACTTCCTTTGTCCTTCCTGTTGAAATTACTCTATAAATCATCTGCAGTTTTCAATGACTGCAATTTATACTGAAGAATCAAAACCATTGAAGCTGAATAAAGCCATTTTTGTTAATATGGCAGCGTTCCTTTGTCAAAAAAAGTGCCCTTTCTTCTAAGATTAGATACTATACGGTGAGAAAAATTTGAAACATATTATCAGAGGAGACAGATCTAGTCCATTGAGAAATCTCTATTTAATAGTCTCCTGACGAGATGCATTTTGCATTATTATGTACCTCTGTAAAATTTGATAGTGTTCAGCTATTTTGTAAGGGGAGCTGTCTGTAAATTTCTTCCACCTACTTAATTTGTTCACCATCCAAAACATTTAACAGCCAATGCAATGCTTTGCTATTGTGAAAGAGGAACGATAACAGCCAATTTGGTGACAACAATTTCCCACAAGTGGCAATGTGATAATAAACACACAATTTCAGCAAAGCTAACTGAGGGGTAAACATCGACAAGTTCACAGCTCCATTTTGAATAATTCTTTACGTTTTTTTTACATCTACCTGCAGGGAAACAAAGGATTCTAATTTAACATTTCATCCAGGAGAGAGTCCCTTAAGTATCAGTGTTATCTTAGTTTTAGTTTAGAGAGGCAGTGCCAAATCAGGCCCTTTGGCCCACCAAGTTCACATCGATCAGCGATCCCCTTACAGTAGCACTATCCGACACACCAGTGACAATTTACAATTTTTTTCCTAAGCCAATTAACTTACAAACCTGTACATCTTTGCCAGTGTGGGAGGAAACCAGAGCACCCAGGCAAGTCCCACACAGCCACGGGAAGAACATACAAACTCTGTACAGACGGCACCCAGGATCAACAAACTCTGTACAGACGGCACCCAGGATCGAACCTGGGTCACTGGCGTTGTAAGGTAGCAACTCTAACGCTGTGCCATGGTACCACCCTTAGTCCTTTACAGTCTTGAGGTTGATTCAGTCATAATGTTTGGACTTAAGCAATAATAAATACCACCTGCTGAGCCAGACCTAAATATATTGCTGCACATCGGTCACTTCCAGTTTCTCAAATCTTTGGTGAAAGATAAAGATGGAGAGCAATTTAATAAAACTCACTTGTATACACAAGGGACTGCAGGTGCTAGTTTACAAAAAAGACACAGAGTGCTGGAGTAACCAGCAGGTCAGGCAGCATCACTAGAGAACATGGATAGTTGACGTTTCTGATGGGAGCCGACCTGAAACGTTGCCTATCCATGCACTCCAAAGATGCTGCCTGACCCGCTGAATTACTCTGAATTACTCTGACTTTTTTAAACAAAAGCCATAATTGGTTTTTTAAAAAAAATTATCGTTGAGGAGTATTCTGAAATATTCTCTCCTGCAAGGAACTTCTATAATTTGCATTATAGGAGAAAATTTAAATATATATATTTGCATCATTGTATTCAATTTAGGGCTTTGAGGAGTAATGGAAGGTTGGCAATCTGAGTAGGGCACATGTTCAGCAAAACCATGAAAGGATCTCTAAATGATTTTGAAATGTAAAAAAAAAATTGCAACATAAATTCATAAGTCATAGCAGCAGAATTAGGTCATTCGGCTTATCGAGTCTACTCCACCATTCAATCATGGCTGATCTATCTTTTCTTTTCACACATAAGTAACTTCATGTTACTTACAGATGACATTTATACATGCAATCTCTGACGATAACTTCATTGTCGATAAATGAGTACCTCCTTTTGGAATTTCAACATTCAGTCAATCCTCCAAAAAAGTAAACACAATCCCTCTCCCTCTTCCACTGATAATGTGAACTAGAAACAAAACATGTTGGAAATAACAGATCAGGTAAAATACACAGAAGGCAATGGAAGCCAATTCACTGGATGTATTCAAGAGACAGTTCAATTTAGCACTTAGGGCTAAGGGAATCAAGGGATATGGGGAAAAAGCAGGAATGGGCAACTGATTTTAGATAATCAGCCATGATCATATTGAATGGCGGTGCTGGCTCGAAGGGCCGAATAGCCTACTCCTGCACATATTTTTCTATGTTTCTAACCATTGTCCTGGGGGAAAACTATTATAGGTTCTGAAGCAATCTACGTGCAGGGGAATGTTGGAAACTCCATCTGCTGGCCTTTAACCCTCTCTGGACCAACCAAAGGTGCAACATCAACAGTTTTGGGTTCCCCACTCTCCTTACCCACTCCAAACTTACTCCCTCTTAATGCTCACCCCTCTGCTCATTCAGCAAAAATCCCAACATTGTTATTAAACTCATCAACAAGGGAGGTGCTGTTGCAGTCTGGCAGGTTGACTTCTACATGCTGAGGCCAGGCGCCAGCTTTTGGACACCTCCTCATATCTACTCCTTGACCATGACCCCACAGGTGAACACCAGGCTATCCTCCCAGACTATTACAGATCTCATGACCTCTGGCAATCTGCCCATCACAGTATCCACCTTATTGTTCCCCAGTCCCATACTGCTTGCTTCTATCTCTTTCCCAAATTCCACAAACTGGATGGAACTGGCAGAACCATTGTTTGTATTGTCCCTGCCCCACATAGCTTATCTCCCAATACCTGGACTCCATATTATCCCCCCCCATAATTTCAATTTTCTAGGCTCTCATTGCCTCACCTTTATCATGGATGTCCAGTCCCTTTACCTTCTCCAGGTCTCAATGCCCTCCAGTTCTTCCTATAATAGAGGCACAATCAGTTTCTTTCTACCAACACTCTCCTCTGCCCACAGGAACTTGTTCTCACTCTCAACAAATTCTCTTTTGACTCCTTATACCTTCCTCAGGCAGAGCCATGGGCCCGAGCTATGCCTGCCATTTTGTTGGTTACGTCAGTCCTTGTTCCAAGCATATGCCGGCACCATCCCCCAACACTTTCTCCACTGCATCGATGACTGCATTGGAGCAGCATCCTGCATTCATATAGAATTTGTTGAGTCATCACCATTAACTGCCATTCTGTTCTGAAATTCATTTGGACTATCTCTGACACCCCTCTCCTCTCTTGATCTCTCTGTCTCCATCACAGGGGACAGATTATTGACATGTAAGAAAATAACTGCAGATCCTAGTACAAATCGAAGGTATTTATTCACAAAATGCTGGAGTAACTCAGCAGGTCAGGCAGCATCTCAGGAGAGAAGGAATGGGTGATGTTTCGGGTTGAAACCCTTCTTCAGATTATTGACTGATGTCTACTACAAATCCACTGATTCCCAAAGTTATCTGGACTACACCTCATTCCACCCTGCCTATGCCCTAATTTCAATTTCTCTGTCTTTGCCACTGCTCCTGTGATGAGGCTTTATATACTAGGACATCCAAGAAGTCCTCTTTCTTTAATAGTCGTAGCTTACCCCCTGCTGTCTCAGATGGATCACTCACCTGCATTTCCTCTGTGTGCTGTGAATTAGCTCCCTCTCCCTTTCCCCCCAGATAGAACAAGGATAGAAAAAGTAAGTTCCCCTGCTTACTTTTCACCCCACCAGTCTCCGCATCCAACACATCATTATCCAATATTTCCGCCACCTCCAACATGATCCCACCACTAGTCATAGCCCCCCATCCCTACCACTTTCTGCCTTTGGCAGAGACCACTCTCTCCCCAACTCCTTGGTTCACTCATTCCTTCCCACCCAAACCACCTCCTCCACAGGTACTTTACCCAGGAACTGCAGGAAATCCTGTTCCTTTAATTCCTCCCTCACATTCATCTCGGAACCCAGCGGCCCTTCCTGGTATGTGTCGGAAGGAACTGCAGATGCTGGTTTAAACCGAAGATAGACAAAAAATGCTGGAGTAACTCAGCGGGACAGGCAGCATTTCTGGAGAAAAGGGATGGGTGACGTTTTGGGTCAAGACCCTTCTTCAGAATCGTCAGGGGGAAAGGGAATGCAGGGGTTACTTGAACTTACAGAAATGAATATTGATATCTCTAACTTCAAGTTGTGATATCTTGAGCTCAGACACAGAATAACAAGTTAACTCACTGCTGACCGGAACATGACCGGAACATGACTGCACAGCTGTACTGTGGTTTATTCAATCATTTACAATCCTCCAACCAAAGGTGGCGCTATTACAACTCCTTCCACCCTAATTTATAAAAAAAAAAAATCCTTGTGGACATTTTGTTTTGAATATAACCAACGGTATGAAATTATTGCAATCTTGTCTGATAGTTTACTTTTATATAACCTGAATAAAATGAGGACATCATGCATATATGTTGCATATACAATGATATGTGCATTTCAGGAAATAACCACAAATTTAACCTAACCACTGGGTTTCTCCTTCTTATAAGAAAATAACTGCAGATGCTGGTACAAATCGATTTATTCACAAAATGCTGGAGTAACTCAGCAGGTCAGGCAGCATCTCGGGAGAGAAGGAATGGGTGACGTTTCGGGTCGAGACCCTTCTTCAGACTGATGTCGACGGTTGGACAAAGGAAGGATATAGGTGGAGACAGGAAGATAGAGGGAGATCTGGGAAGGAGGAGGGGAAGGGAGGGACAGAGGAGCTATCTGAAGTTGGAGAAGTCGACGTTCATACCACCGGGCCGCAAACTGCCCAGGCGAAATATGAGGTGCTGCTCCTCCAATTTCCGGCGGGCATCACTATGGCACTGGAGGAGGCCCATGACAGAGAGGTCAGACTGGGAATGGGAGGGGGAGTTAAAGTGCTGGGCCACCGGGAGATCAGTTGCGTTAATGCGGACCGAGCGCAGGTGTTCAGCGAAGCGATTGCCGAGCCTGCGCTTGGTTTCGCCGATATAAATAAGTTGACATCTAGAGCAGCGGATGCAATAGATGAGGTTGGAGGAGGTGCAGGTGAACCTTTGTTTCTCCTTCTTTCTGAATATCTTCCCACTTGGACTAATTTTTAATCGAGTCAAGCCTTCCTTTTGACCTACATTTATAGATTCCAGTCCATCAGTCAACCCCACTTGAACCTCCATTTTCAGGCTGATTCAAACTCTCACTAACTTGTGTACCTCTTGTACCATTTCTGGTTCATCTGGTACCTGTACTTGAGTGGTAACCCAATTATCTGACTCATCTAATTTGTCTGATTTCAACCCTGTGTGTGCTTGCATAGACATGACATGGTCAATGTGTACTTTTCTCACCTTTCCACTTCCAAACATCTTGACCAAGTATGTCCGTGGTCTGCACTTTCTCACTACTCTTCCAGGAAACCACTTCACCCACTTGTGATGATGGTTTTTCACCTTTACCTTCTGATTCAACTCAACATTCCTTTCCTTTACTCTACTTCCGTCATGATATGCAAATTTGTTTCTCCTGTTTCTCTTCTACTGTTTGAGCCAAGTTTGGTTTCAACAGTGAAAACCTTGTTCTGGGTTTTCTTTTCAAGAACAGTTCAGCTGGTGTTTGACCAGTAGTGGTGTGAGGTGTGTTTCGATATGTAATCAGAAAGTTAGCCAGTTTGTGAAACAAAGACAACTGTGTTTTCTTTGGTTTCGGATCCAGCAGTTTGACTAATGTACGCTTCACAATTTGCACTGTGCGTTCTGCTGCTCCATTGGACGCAGGATGGTATGGAGCTACTCTACTATGTTTTACAGCATTCCCTTTCATGAATTGTGCAAACTCTTGTGAACAGAATTGTGGTCTGTTATCAGACACAATTTCCTCTGGTAATCCATAGGACGCAAAAAACCCTCGCAAAATGTCTATCGTTTTGCTGGATGTCGTTTTTTTCATCGTAAACACCTCAACCCACTTGGAGTGACTATCAATCACAATGAACAATTGTTGTCCATCTAACTCTGCAAAGTCAATGTGTAATCTTTGCCACACTCTAACCGGCCATTTCCAGGGCTGTAGCGGCACTGTGGGTGGATTCTTTCCAACTGCTTGACATGTGCTGCACTCTTTCACCATTTGTTCTATGTCCTTATCTAGACCAGGCCACCGTAGATAGCTTCTAGCTAGACTCTTTGTTAGACACATTCCCAAATGCTGATCATGAAGATCTTCCAGCAATTTTACTCCATATTTTTCAGGTATTACAACTCTCGTTCCCCACATGACACAACTTTGGTCTGCTGAGAGTTTGTTCCTACGTACAAAGAATGGTTTCAGTTCTGCCTCTCAATTCGGCAATTTGTTTGGCCATCCATTTGTAATATATTCCTGCACTCTTGACAAAAATCTGTCAGTGCGAGTAGCCTTCCGAATGTCCCCTGATGTGATAGGTAACTCATCTACATGAGAGAAGTAAAACAAGTCCTCTCTGTTTGGGGTAAACTCCGACTCCAAAGGTAATCTAGACATGGCATCAGCATTGCTGTCCTCTGCTGCCTTACGATACTGAATATCATACTAGTATGCAGACAATATCAATGCCCATCTTTGCATTCTGGCTGCTGCCAGAGTTGGTATGTATGCTTTTGGATCTAGGATCGCTGTCAACTGCTGGTGATCTGTCTCGATTACAAACCTTCTACCATACAAGTATTTGTGAAACCTCCTAACGGCAAAAATCAATGCAAGAGCCTCTCGCTCTATTTGCGCATAATTTCTCTCACTGGCATTGAGTGTTCTAGACGCAAATGCTATTGGCCTTTCCTCTCCATTTTCTAACACATGAGAGATCACAGCACGAACACCGTATGGTGAAGCATCACATGCTAACTTCATTGGCTTATTGACATCGTATTGAACAAGTATTGAACTCTGCCAACTAAACTTTACATGACTTGAAAGCTTGATCACATTTACGTGTCTACTTCCATGGTACATCTTTTCTCATAAGCTCATTCAAGGGATGTAAACAGGTGGACAAATTTGGCACAAACTTTCCATAACAATGCACTAATCCTAAAAAGGATCGGATCTCAGATATGTTTCTGGGAGTGGGCGCATTCTTGATCACATCAACTTTACCTTTGGTGGGGTGCAGACCATCCTTGTCTATCTTATGACCCAAGCTTCAAGATCTGCAGCCAATTTCGACCTAGCAACGCAGGTTTATCTCCCTTTACAACTACGAGGGGCAACTCCGCCTGTTGCTCCTTATACCTAACTGGTACATGTACGCATCCTAACACTGGAATCTTCTCTCCAGAGTAACCACGTAGCTCGATTCGCTTCGCTTCCAAATTAATTTGACTCAGCTTCTCCCGATGCACAAATTCTGGAATCACGCTCACAGATGCTCCTGTGTCGACTTCCATGCTAACATGAGCTCCATTCAACTAGACTTGCACGGACACATTCTTTGTCTTGCGGTTTACTAGCTCATTGCTGCAGATGGTGTATATATCGAGAAGCTTTTCCTCTGCCTGCAGTTGATCCACAGAATGCAGCTTACTTGTTGTTGAACCTTTTTTCTGCTTAGCCTTTCGACAAGCCTTTGCTAGGTGTCCCATCTTGTGACAAGAGTAACACTCTGCCTTGAAGAACGGACAAGACTGTGCTAGATGTGAGCCCTAACAGCGATAACATGACTTTGCCATCGCCTTGCTACCCTTGCAGTTTTGGTCTCCAAATTTGAGGAAGGATATTCTTGCTATTGAGGGCGTGCAGCGTAGGTTCACTAGGTTAATTCCCGGAATGGCGGGACTGTCGTATGTTGAAAGGCTGGAGCAATTAGGCTTGTATACACTGGAATTTAGAAGGATGAGGGGGGATCTTATTGAAACATATAAGATAATTAGGGGATTGGACACATTAGAGGCAGGAAACATGTTCCCAATGTTGGGGGAGTCCAGAACAAGGGGCCACAGTTTAAGAATAAGGGGTAGGCCATTTAGAACGGAGATGAGGATGATCTTTTTCAGTCAGAGAGTGGTGAAGGTGTGGAATTCTCTGCCTCAGAAGGCAGTGGAGGCCAGTTCGTTGGATGCTTTCAAGAGAGAGCTGGATAGAGCTCTTAAGGATACCGGAGTGAGGGGATATGGGGAGAAGGCAGGAACGGGGTACTGATTGAGAGCGTTCAGCCATGATCGCATTGAATGGCGGTGCTGGCTCGAAGGGCTGAATGGCCTACTCCTGCCTTATTGTCTATTGTCTATTGTCTATTGTCTTCCATGGATAACGATTCTCTGACGTCTTTGTAGACTTATCCGTCTTTAGTTTGCTGGACTGCAGCTTGTTCAACTCTTCTGCTGGTTGTCTAGAAGTTGTCCTGACTTCTCTAGAACCCCTTTCTGCCATATCCATTGACAAAGCAGTTTTACAAGCTGTTTCAAAAGTCAGGTCATACACCGTCATCAGCTTACTTCGGATCCACTCACTTCTCAGTCCACACACGAAACGGTCTCTTAACACCCGGTCTTGGAAATGTCCAAAATTACAATGAATTGATAACCTCTTGAGTGTCACGATAAAATTACTAATATCCTCCGCTGGAAGTTGGCATCTTATTCCAAAACGATAGCTTTCAGCTATTTCTAAGGGCTTAGGGTTATAATGTTCTGTTAACTTCTTCAGAATATCCTTCAAAGGTGTGTCCTTTGGTTTGGCTGGAGCTAATAAATTCTTGACTGTATCATAAACATTGGAACCCATTTCAGAGAGAAAATTTGCTCTTTTCCTAGTTTGAGTTGCTTCATTCAACCGTCTTGATTCTGCATCAGAAGCTTCTACTTCAGTGATGTTATTTGCAGCAAAAAACATCTCTAAACGTTCGATGTATGCACTGAACGTTTCCCGGCTTTGCTGGACCTCTCCCAACCTTCCGATATATCCACTGGGCACCGCCATTTTAGATTTTTTTTTTTTTTTTAACAGTCCCACAGAATTTAACTTTGTGACCCGATTTACAGCTTTTCTTGACACCAAAAGTTAAACAACCTTCTCCGCGCCTCTGTAGAATTCCTTATCGACACAAACAAGTAAAGCTGGGGAATCGACGATCCCATCTTCGTCACCAATTTGTGATATCTTGAGCTCAGACACAGAATAACAAGTTAACTCACTGCTGACCGGACGGAACATGACTGCACAGCTGTACTGTGGCTTATTCAATCATTTACAATCCTCCAACCAAAGATGGCGCTATTACACAAGTAACCCCTGCATTCCCTCTCCCTCCATCCTTACCCATCAAAGTTGCACCAGGTTCTTGTTATCACCAAACAAACAGCTACCAATGACCTGTTTTCTTTATCATTGTTACTTTTTTGCATATATTTCATTCATTTGTTCCATATCTCTCTACATCAGTCCATATCTCTTGTTTCCCTTTCCCCAGACTAGTCTGAAGAAGGGTCTCGACCCAACCGTCACCCATTCCTTCCCTCCAGAGATGCTGCCTGTTCCGCTGAGTTACTCCGGCATTTGTGCTCAACTTCGGCCCTTCCTTGTGCACGTACAACTCCTCTAACGTCATCTATCGCACCTGGTGTTCAGAATGCCGCTTCCTTTAATCGGTAAAATCAAGTGCAGATTTGGAGACCATTTCCCCAAACACGTGTCGATCAACCAAGGCCAACTGGATCTCTCAGTTGCTAACCATTTAAACTCCTCGTCCCATTCCCATACTGAACTTTCCGTCATGGGTCTCCTCCATTGCAAGGAAGAAGCCATGTGCAAACTGGAGGACACTACCTCATATTCCACATGGATAGCGTACAACCCCATTGTATGAACGTTGAATTCTCCAATTTTAAATAACTACAAAACCCTTCATCCCTCCCTTCTACCTCTGGCCTCATAATTCACTACTCTTCAATCCTTATCTCACACCTTTATTCTTTTCATTTCTAGCCTTTGCCTAGTAACCTCCCCCCTACCCCATGTACATGTACCTATCATTTACCATGATTTCTCCTGCCCCTCCTTTCTTTCAGCTTTCTTTGCCCCTCCATCCAACAACAATTAGTCTGAAGAAGGTCCTTCCCCAAGACGTCACCTAGTTCTCCAAAGACGCTACCTGTCCCACTGATTACTCCAATACTTTGTGTATTTTATTAGTGACCATTTTTTTGTTTCTAACAAATAGAAATATCTGAAACTATATTAACACCACAACTGAATTTAGTGTCCCTAGATTTGCTCTACTTTTACAAAAGACTTGGAAGGGATGTTTTCTTTCCTTGCTTTATTTTTCAGACTGCAATTCTACAGTTTCTGTTATTTAATGCATTTGCAGTGCACTGCAACACTGCATTTTGAGCAGAAACCATTATAATCTCATGAAACTTCTTTATAGTTAATCATTCCATCCCTCGTCATTCCTGCTGTCTCCATCATTAGAATAACTGGAGCAACCTGCCAGTGAAAAACAACAGGTCACATTTTGTATCCCGGCATCTTGTGCATGTTTCTCCTCTTATTAGAGATAGCTAGGTGGTGGCAAACCGATTAGTTGAGTTTTTATTGAGCAAGGAATCAATCATTCGTAGCGAAAAATGTAAAAGCTGAACACCCAATATTACTGTTCAATTATGTACAGTGCAACTGCCTGAATCATGATGGATTTAGTTACTGTACAAACAAGTAATTTCAAAGCTTCATTTTTCATTTAATTAAAAATCAGAACAATTTACTTTGATCTTTCTTTGCAGTTAAATTCTGAAATATTCACTGAATAATTAAATCTTTGCTGCAATAAAGTCGCGTAAATAGTGTATGTCCGAATTTTCAGTAATTAAGAATTGAAGGGAAGATTTTATTTTAAAGTTGCCATTCCAATAATTGTGTGTCAAGAAGTGAATATCTGTGCAAGAGCTCAACATTTATTGAAAAAAAAAAATCTTGGCACATGGTAGAAAGAAATTGGAGAAGCTAAGTTTGCAACGAAGGTGACCTCACAGATTAGGCTCCGTGCCATGCTGGACCAGGCCCAGTCGCCGGCACTGAGTCAACCATGATCGGGCCCTGAGGGCAGCAGAGCGAGGAGAGGAGCACGGTGGGAGTGTCCCAGGAAGCACCGCGGGCCATAGATCGAGGACCCGCCTGTAAGGGGTTTCTGCGCCGAGCTTTCGCCCGACCTAAGGTCCCCGTGCCTTGCTCTGATCCCTTGACCAGGCCGTGCACACTGGTTCCCCGTGAGTGGTTCGACCCACTCACCCCTTACGGTTCTAGACACTGTAAGATTTGAGAAGTTTTCCCTCATTTGAAAAGCAACGCAAACCAAAGAGCTGCAGTTTGGACATTTTAAACGGGAGACTGGGGCTGATAGCGGAGAAAGGCTGCGGTCAGATTAACAAAGGATGTCACAATCTGTGGGTCCTAAAATGGCCGCAGGACCTCGTGACCAGCCACAAAAGGTAAAAACCTTACATCCCAGTCTCTAGGTTTTCTGCAAAGCCATGGCCAGAACAAAGGATGGGTATTGGCCATGCAGAAACCTACGAAACCAGGTCGGAGTCCAGACACTGGGGCGCTGACATCAGCATACTCACAATGCCCCAAGCCGACCTAAATAGTTCATCTCAGTGAGAGGGCACATAGCCCATAGAAAACTACCTGGTAGGTGATGGGAAACCAGTTAACACCCATCACCTCACAATGAAATCCCAATTTACACCGTCTGGCCATTCCCGGTATCCCGGAACATAAGGCAGATCAGAAGATAAAACCTCATACATATCTTTTGAACAAAAGGATTCCAAGATCTGGCGGGAGATAGGACGGGTCAGGAACAGTATAACTGCCCACTACTTTGGGTGAAAAAGTTAAGACGGACAGGAGGCAAGAAGCGCAGAGAAAACCGGGTTCGAAGTCTGAAGTCAAGAAGAAATACTGGAAGAAGAAGCTGAAGCTAGAAGAAAACCTGCAGGAAACGCAAGCAGGCAAGAAAACGAATGCAGGAGAGAGGAACAGGCACGCAACTCGAGGAGAAATACTGCCAAACAGCCAGTAACCCCAGTAATAGCCCCATGGTGAGCATGCATTCCAAATCCTACATATCCTGGACATAGTTTAGTGTAGAGGGGAGGGTGGTTGTGAATAAACGTTGGGTGTGTACTAAAATATGTGTTGGTCAAGGTTGCGATGCGTTGTGCGTTCCCCATCTTACAGTCGTGTATGTGTCTTGCAGAACTGTGTTTAAGAATTCATAAGTAAAAGGTATTCGTGTATATGTCTTATAGAACTGTGTGTGTTTTATGATTCATAGTTATAAGTATTCGTGTGATTCGGTATGTGTTTCATAGACATGTATTATAGAACTGTATAAGTATTCATGGACAATAGTCCCAAGTGCTGAATAAAAGCCTTTTTCATTTAAACCCTGGTTTTAAAATCTGGTCTGGTTGAATTTTTTCTGCACTATAAGAGCTCCTGCATCTAAGCCCAGTGTCTAGAACCGTAAGGGGTGAGTGGGTCGAACCACTCACGGGGAACCAGTGTGCACGGCCTGGTCAAGGGATCAGAGCAAGGCACGGGGACCTTAGGTCGGGCGAAAGCTCGGCGCAGAAACCCCTTACAGATAATGGCGACCACGAAGGGACACTGGCAGCAGGATGATAGTGTACCAGAAAAGGATTTTAAAACTAGGGACATAATGGACGAGCGCATTGCGGACTATGTGTTTAGTAAGGTGAATATCACCAAACAATGGATGTGTGCGTTACTAGATGACAAGCGCCCACTGGATGCAGCAATCCGGTGGACGGCCAGTACAGCCCATAAGAAATCTGTAGAGAAGGCGGTCTGGCTGACCTGCTATAAAAAGCAGGTCCAGCTTTTGGACCGTGTGGTTGTGGCACAGGCAGCCCAGATCAGAGACCTTCAGGAGGAGGTAGAGGAGAAGGCTGCGGGTGGGAACCAGTTGATTGAGGCTCTGGACTCTTTAAACAAAGAGCGCCGGGTCGTGACCAACCGCCACGAAGCCAGGGTAGAGCTGATGGAGTGCCAGATCACTGAGGCTATGCGCAGTAAGGGCAAGCTCAGGGAGCAGTGCGCTTCCCTGAGCCACCAGCTGGAGACCCAGGAAGAGAAACTTAAGGGAGTTAGGGCAGCCTATAAAATGGTTTTGGAGGACAGGTCGGAAGGGGCCGACCACGGGGCCTGCCTGCAGGAGATAGAGGGTCTGCGGGGTGCTTTAAATAAAGCAAGCGGGCTGGTCTGTTTGATGAACCCCCCCGCGGGCCAGTCACTAGCGGGTGCGAAGGTCCCGGTTCCGATCCCTAGAAAGACCATGGTGGCTTCAGCCCCCAGACTCCACAATTCCCCTAGCTACGAGGCATCCTGGAAAAGGGGTAGTGTAGGGGAAAGAGAGAGAGAGGAGCTCCCGGTAGAATACTTGGCACCGGCACCCATGTGCCCGGTCTTGGAAACCAGACGGGGACCCCCCACGGAGAATGGGGACACAGGACCCATTCAGAGCGAGATCATGGTGCCCCACAGCTCCCAGCAGTTAAGAGCTATGATCGGGCATGTAACAAAATTGTCCGGATCAGGGGACCCCTCACTACATTTCAGGGAGATCGAGCAAACCGCCGCAATCAACGGTTGCGATGAGGGAGAACGGGCAAAAATGTTGCTGTTCTCCCTGGACAGCTCGATCCTCCAATGCCTCTCAGACGAGAGTAAAAGAGGGACCAGGACCTACGATCTCCTGCGGGATGAGGTCCTGGAAGTCTTGGGGGTGGGGGATGAGGGTCCTTTTGCCCGATTAGGGAAGACACTCCAGATGGAGGGAGAACCCCCAAGAGTTTTTGCGGCGCGACTATGGACAGTATATCAGAGTAGTTGCCCGCACGTCCCCGCGCGGGATGACCTGGTCGGGAATGGGAGAGCCCAGTGGCTCCGATGTTTAGTATCAAACAGCCTGGCGGCCGTCAGGGAACAGGCGAAAGCCTGGTTTGATCCCACAAATAGCACGGAGGAGGCGGTTTTGGACCATCTCACGGTTGGGTATAGGAATACCCGGAGTACGACCACCCGGTTAGTAAAAGGGAAGGTGCACGTAGCGGAGGCTACTGCACCGGCCCAAAAGGAGTGGCGACAGGAGGGTAACCCTACCGCACAGTCCAAGTGTTTCAGGTGCGGTAAGGTGGGGCACTGGCAGAAGGATTGCAGGGCCCACACCAAGGAAGATAGGGTTGGCACCACCCAGCGCACCGAGGTCCCAGTTAAGCCCGAGATCATCGAAACGATGATCGAGGTGATGCAGTCCCTCATGGCCGCACAGGGGAAGGTGGCAGTCGCTACCGGCTCCCCGGGTGCGAGGGGGGCACTGGACATTCCCCAATGACATCAGCCCACGCAGCCTGCCCATCTGTGTCCTCTCCGCTACGATGCGTGGAAGAGACCGCTTGTGGAGATGGTAGTGGAGAGGCAAAGGGGCAGTTATCTGTTGGACACGGGGGCTTCATGCACCATGGTCCACACAGAGGAACCCTTTGACTCTCCCCTGTCCACGGGGGTCCCTTTCGCACTGACGGGGTTCACAGGGAAGGAACAGGCTGGCGCGCGTTCACAGCCAAGGATGAGGCAGGTCACGCAGACAGGCAAGGTTGCCTGCGTGAGGGGGGAGGACATTCTCCAGGAATGGAGGGTCTCCCGTTTTGGGTGGGATTCAGGTGAGGAAGAGCCTGATCAGCTCGACCAGGGGCTGGATCCCATTACGGAGGAAGAGGAGTCGGAGGGGGACGACAGTAACGTCCCCGACTCATGCACCAGGAAGGCGGGGGTAGCGAGCGAAGGCTCACCACCTGTAGGTACAGGTAGAGTGAGGCCGGATGCCGCGGGTATACCCAGCACCAAGGGGGCAGAGCTGGATGAGGAAGGGCCAGGGTCGGCAGCTGCGGGGGGTACCCGAGCTGCGGCACGGCAGGAACCGGTCCTCAGCCAGGCTGTCCAGGGGGCAGTGCCTAAGGTGATCCTCCGTAGATCCAGCAGGAAACCCCAACTTAGGAAGTTTTGGCCAGAGGTCAATCACGCCCCGAGGGAAGGGAGCCAAGTAGGGAGGAGGGAGCTTACGTTTCAGCGGAGGTGTAGCCCCCGACAGGCAGCGACAGGCTGCGGTGGATCAAAGGTGGGAGACAGCGTGGTGCAGCCGCAGGAGAAGAACTGCTGCAGCCCTGACAGGGATTAGCTGAGCCGCCCGGGGAAGGCGGCACTGTATTATATTTTAGATAATATAAGGATAGGTATTTTAGATAAGGATAAGCTATTTTAGATAAGTTTTGTGGGGATAGTTAGCGTTTAAATAAAGATGATGCGTCCAGGATGTGTGGGTGTGGGGTGCAGGCTGGGGGTCAAGAGACCCGCCTGCAGAGGCGTTTAACAAAGCCAAGCGCTCCCCAAGAGGCTGGCTATACCATTCTCCTTTATCTGTTTTCTGGAGTGGAAGGAGGCACTCGTGTGGTGGATCTTTGCCACGGCGATCGGATGTGGGTGGACCTATCGGGGCCACACCAAGGACATCATCGTGTACGGCTGCTCCGGGGACACGGCTCCCATCACGACCGATGGGACTGGAAGGAGAGAAGCGGAGGAGACCGCAGTTTACTTCCATGAAGGCCGGTGGCCGGGGTGGCTGGGATCGAACTCTTCAGAGTATTCCAGCGCCCCAGGTTTTGCTTATCGGGACGCTTCATTATTGTGCCCGAGGATCAAGATCATCGCCCAAAAGATCAGCGCCACCGTTGGCAAAAGGATCTGCCTGGTATGTACGGGGAAGGTCCCCGCGAGCAGGCGGTGGTGGCTGAGGAAAACGAGCAGGACAATGGCCAACTCCACTGTTGAGTGGGAGAGACTTAACAACAACACTCACAGAACTATTTCTGGGACTAAAGAACAGTTGAGTGTGTGTTGGGACAAATGGTGGGAACCGGATGAGGGGATTTATATGTGTATGTGGGGTTCAAGGTATCGTTGCCCCACGGGCAACAGCATATTTTTTTCAGAGACAGTGGCAGGATGACGGTAAGGGGATGAGGTGGGATGATAGCTCGCGGGCTTGTGGGGTCCCCCTTTCCCCGATCCCGGTAAACGCCACTGAACTCATCACCAGACCACGCATGACACCTCCCACAGTTCCGCTGGCAGTAGCACAGGAGGGTGAGTGCCCAAAAACCACTAAGGGGAAAATGTAAAAGAGGGCAGCACCTCAATAACCAAGTACATCAAGGGGAATGGAGAGACCGTTACGTGCGGGTGGGCGAGCAGGACCCAGCCGCAAGCTGCTAGGAGGACGTGCCCCCCCTCCGCACCGAGTAGACTGTGTTTTATATTGTCCCCTTTTAAAATTTGTATAAACTAGGTTTTTGTATTCGAATTTGTATCAAGAGTGATTGTGAAGGAATGTAAAAAAATGTATCGTTTTACTGTTGTATTGTTTTCATGTCCTACATTGCAGCTGACACCAGTAGGAGGATGGCGGAGGCATCGGCCTGGGACAAGGTGTAGGTGTATATGTCCGATATGAAAATGTACATGTAATATAGTTTTGCCCGGGACACGGGCAGTAAAGATCAGCCTAAGAGATGGGGACTGTACGTTCGCAATGAAACACTAGTTTAGTTAAAACCTCAGGGGTCTGGATATGGAGAATCGGGAAAACATTGCTCAACCACTTTATTTAATTGATTCGATAAGCTGGGGTTATGCAAATCAACAGGAGGGACTGTAAGATTTGAGAAGTTTTCCCTCATTTGAAAAGCAACGCAAACCAAAGAGCTGCAGTTTGGACATTTTAAACGGGAGACTGGGGCTGATAGCGGAGAAAGGCTGCGGTCAGATTAACAAAGGATGTCACAATCTGTGGGTCCTAAAATGGCCGCAGGACCTCGTGACCAGCCACAAAAGGTAAAAACCTTACATCCCAGTCTCTAGGTTTTCTGCAAAGCCATGGCCAGAACAAAGGATGGGTATTGGCCATGCAGAAACCTACGAAACCAGGTCGGAGTCCAGACACTGGGGCGCTGACATCAGCATACTCACAATGCCCCAAGCCGACCTAAATAGTTCATCTCAGTGAGAGGGCACATAGCCCATAGAAAACTACCTGGTAGGTGATGGGAAACCAGTTAACACCCATCACCTCACAATGAAATCCCAATTTACACCGTCTGGCCATTCCCGGTATCCCGGAACATAAGGCAGATCAGAAGATAAAACCTCATACATATCTTTTGAACAAAAGGATTCCAAGATCTGGCGGGAGATAGGACGGGTCAGGAACAGTATAACTGCCCACTACTTTGGGTGAAAAAGTTAAGACGGACAGGAGGCAAGAAGCGCAGAGAAAACCGGGTTCGAAGTCTGAAGTCAAGAAGAAATACTGGAAGAAGAAGCTGAAGCTAGAAGAAAACCTGCAGGAAACGCAAGCAGGCAAGAAAACGAATGCAGGAGAGAGGAACAGGCACGCAACTCGAGGAGAAATACTGCCAAACAGCCAGTAACCCCAGTAATAGCCCCATGGTGAGCATGCATTCCAAATCCTACATATCCTGGACATAGTTTAGTGTAGAGGGGAGGGTGGTTGTGAATAAACGTTGGGTGTGTACTAAAATATGTGTTGGTCAAGGTTGCGATGCGTTGTGCGTTCCCCATCTTACAGTCGTGTATGTGTCTTGCAGAACTGTGTTTAAGAATTCATAAGTAAAAGGTATTCGTGTATATGTCTTATAGAACTGTGTGTGTTTTATGATTCATAGTTATAAGTATTCGTGTGATTCGGTATGTGTTTCATAGACATGTATTATAGAACTGTATAAGTATTCATGGACAATAGTCCCAAGTGCTGAATAAAAGCCTTTTTCATTTAAACCCTGGTTTTAAAATCTGGTCTGGTTGAATTTTTTCTGCACTATAAGAGCTCCTGCATCTAAGCCCAGTGTCTAGAACCGTAAGGGGTGAGTGGGTCGAACCACTCACGGGGAACCAGTGTGCACGGCCTGGTCAAGGGATCAGAGCAAGGCACGGGGACCTTAGGTCGGGCGAAAGCTCGGCGCAGAAACCCCTTACAACACTGGGCTTAGATGCAGGAGCTCTTATAGTGCAGAAAAAATTCAACCAGACCAGATTTTAAAACCAGGGTTTAAATGAAAAAGGCTTTTATTCAGCACTTGGGACTATTGTCCATGAATACTTATTATACAGTTCGATAAGACATATCTATAATACACATACCGAATACATGAATATCTTTTATTTATTAATCACAAAACGCACAGTTCACAAGACATATACCCGAATACCCCTTTTCGCTGAAAACTTAAAAGCACACAGTTCCACGAGACATATATCCGAATACCTTCTTCGCTGAATCCTTGAAACACACACAGTTCCACAAAACATATACACGAATACCCTTTTACTTATGAATTCTTAAACACAGTTCTGCAAGACACATACACGACTGTCAGATGGGGAACGCACGACGCATCGCAACCTTGACCAAACCCTATTTTAATACACACCCAACGTTTATTCACAACCACCCTCCTCTCTACACTAAACTATGTCCAGGATATGTAGGATTTGAAGTGCATGCTCACCATGGGGTTATTACTGGGGTTACTGGCTGTTCGGTTTTGCAGTATTTCTTTTCGAGTTGCGTGCCTGTTCCTCTCTTTTGCATCCGTTCTTCTTTCCGACTTTCTTCTTGACTTCAGTTGACTTCGAACCCGGTTTTCTCTGCGCTTCTTGCCTCCTGTCCGTCTTAACTTGCCTGCTTGCGTTCCCTGCAGGTTTTCTTCTCGAGTTGACCTCAGTTCCGACTCCCCGCCGACTTAACTTTACTTAACTTAACTTTTTCACCCAAAAGTAGTGGCCAGTTATACTGTTTCTGACCCATCCTATCTCCCGCCAGATCTTGGAATCTCTTTGTTCAAAAAGATATGTATGAGGTTTTCTTCTGATCTGCGCTTATGTTCGGGGATACCGGGGATGGCCAGACGGTGTAAATTGGGATTTCATTGTGAGGTGATGGGTGTTAACTGGTTTCCCATCACCTACCAGGTAGTTTTCTATGGGCTATTGTGCCCCCTCACTGAGATGAACTGTTTAGGTCGGCTTGGGGCATTGTGAGTATGCTGATGTCAGCGCCCCAGTGTCTGGACTCCGACCTGGTTTCGTAGGTTTCTGCATGGCCAATACCCATCCTTTGTTCTGGCCATGGCTTTGCAGAAAACCTAGAGACTGGGATGTAAGGTTTTTACCTTTTGTGGCTGGTCACGAGGTCCTGCGGCCATTTTAGGACCCACGGATTGTGACATCCTTTGTTAATCTGACCGCAGCCTTTCTCCGCTATCAGCCCCAGTCTCTTGTTTAAAATGTCCAAACTGCAGCTTTTTGGTTTGGTGTTGCTTTCCAAATGAGGGAAAACTTCTCAAATCTTACACGCCCGAAAGGTCCAGCTCGCCCACCGGAGACTGAGGACTCAGCTGATAGGCCCAACTTTCCCACCACGGTGGTGAATCCACTTCGCAGAGCAGTACCTGCCCGGTAGGCCCAGCCCGTCCGCCGCAGTCCGGGGACTCGCCCACCATGGATGGAGGACCCGTGCCGTGAACCGGAAGCCGCCCGGAAGATTCAACTCTCCCGGATTGAGGATCCATGTGAACCTACCTGGAGGGCCGATAACCAGACCGGCTGCGGGAGGGATTGCATGACCTCGACATTGGACTGGGCCACTGGAGGCTCTGCAGCTGCCTGGGGCTCGGCTGGATTGGGCACCGCTCCGAGAGGCCGAGCACGTGGACCAGATGCGGTCTACAGTGGTGGAGCTGCGGAGGCCACCACAGCTACACTTAGCCAGGCCGACCCTGCAACGCCACCAGGACAACAGACCTTCAGGGTCAGATCAAGATCCCTGCACTTACAACAACTGGCGACTCTGTATACTGTCTCGAAGGATCACAGAATGCTGGAGTAACTCAGCAGGTCAGGCAGCATCTTGGAGAGAAGGAATGAGTGTCATAGTGAGGTCCACCGGAAACTGGAGGAACAGCACCTCATATTTCGCTTGGGCAGCTTACAGCCCAGTGGTATGAATATTGACTTCTCTAACTTTAGATAGTTCCTCTGTCCCTCTCTTCCCCTCCCCCTTCCCAGTTCTTCCACTGTCTTTCTGTCTCCACCTATATCCTTTCTTTGTCCCACCCCCATAACATCAGTCTGAAGAAGGGTTTCGACCCGAAACGTCACCCATTCCTTCTCCCCAAGATGCTGCCTGACCCGCTGAGTTACTCAGCATTTTGTGATACGTTCGATTTGTACCAGCATCTGCAGTTATTTTCCTACACAACTGTATACTGTCCCAGTGTACTTCTGCGTTACACTTGTGCTGTATCTGAGATGCTTATCTCATATGTATCTAAGTGCTTATGTATAGTGATACCTGTACTGAACTGTATACAAAAATGAATTTGACTGTACCTCGATACATGTAACAAATAAAGTACCATACTGTGGCGGCTCCCGAGGGTCGGGCCATACCACTCACGACCCCTCGGCACGGGAATGGGTCGAGCCAAGGAGGCGGACTTCGGCCGGGAGTATAAAGGTCAAGGACCGCATGACTCTCATTCCCTTTTGGAGTTCCAGAGATACAGTAAACACGCTTTTGTTAACCTTGCCTACTTGTCATTATTTTGGCCTACTTGGCCCACTACACTGGTGACCCCGACGTGATTCGAACACGCAGCCTTCTGATCTGGTTCACGTCGGGAAAGAAAACCGGGTGGCCGACGCGTTGTCGCGCCCCGCCCAACTTTTGTGTTGGACATGGGGGGCCGACCGGAGGCCGTGTCAATTAATCGCCTCAAGCCAGCGCACTTGGACATTGACCAGCCGGTGCGGGTTGCACAGCCTCGGCCGCGCGGGCGCCCCCCTTTACAAGTGCCTCCAACACCGCACCCGCCGATCCCCTCATCTCGACCGGTATTTGTACCCCCTTCTCCGCCCCCGTTTGTCCCTCCAGCAGTGCCCCCGCCAGCCCCCCCGGTTGTCCCTTCAGCTGAGCCCCCGCCAGACCCCCCGTCGGACGGGTACCGTACACGGTTCGGTCGACTAGTGCGACCACCGGTGCGCTTCGTGCCTCTGGTTCTGGGGGGGGGTCCTGTGGCGGCTCCCGAGGGTCGGGCCATACCACTCACGACCCCTCGGCACGGGAATGGGTCGAGCCAAGGAGGCGGACTTCGGCCGGGAGTATAAAGGTCAAGGACCGCATGACTCTCATTCCCTTTTGGAGTTCCAGAGATACAGTAAACACGCTTTTGTTAACCTTGCCTACTTGTCGTTATTTTGGCCTACTTGGCCCACTACAATACCATACAATCGCAGTTAATTAAGGACTGAGAAAAAAATACTCTCTGTTCCTGAGACAACTCAGTACATAGCAACACCGCTGCTTATGGAAGCAAACTGATCATAGGACCTCCTGCACTCAAAGGAAGACAGAGAGCATTAACTTTGAAAATTAAGATGAGGGTAAGTTATAAAGGCCTTTGGCACATTGTTTGCAGTATTTTTTAGACTAATAGTTGTCATTTGCTTTTGCTTGCCATGTGTAGGAAGAATTGTTAATCATTTTACATTGCCTGAAATTCCTATCTGATTGCAACTGCTGACCACATTGTCTTGGAACTTGTATTCTGTCCACCTTGTGGGAAATGACTGGCTACCCAGGATCAACAAATCCAGTCCCATCTTGCAGGTTGCTTCATTAACTCCATAAAGTATTATTATCCTTAATTGTACTGCATTCAGAAGTCACATAATTAAGCGTATTAAAAAGAGGGCTGTAAAAATACCATAGGAAAAAAGGTTGATGATTATTTCATGGTGGGAAATATTTCAAGGCATTCAAGGGAGCTTCATCAAACAAAACTGTTTAATTGGGAGCCAGGGAGCTAGTCTCGGTCAGTAAAACCAGGGCAATGGTCAAGATGGAACTGTTAAAGTCAATACAAGGTTGCAGAACTTTGATATCTTGTTAATGTAGGCTAGAATAAGAGAAGCCTTAAAAATTGGATTGGAATATCAAATCTAGAGAAAACAAAATGGTGTTGCAGTGGTAGAATTGCTACCTTACAGCGCCAGAGACCAAGGTTTGATCCTGACTACAGGTGCTGTCTGTATGAAGTTTGTACGTTCTCCCTGTAACTGTATTGATTTTCCCTGGGTGCTCTGGTTTTCTCCCACACATTGAAGACGTACTGGTTTGTAGGTTAAATGCCTTTGATAAAGATTGTAATTTGTCCCTAATATATAGGGTAGTGCTGGTGTATGGGGTTCACTGAATGGCGCGGACTCGGTGTGCCAAAGGGACTGTTTCTGCGCTGTATCTCTATATCCAAACTAAACTAACCTAAACGTTTCAACTACAGGTAAGCTGAGCATTAGTTGGACTCAGATGATTTACAGAGGTAGAAATAGGACTCTGTGAGTCAAGAGTGTTTTATTGTCATATGCCCAAGATACAACAATGAAATCCTTACTTGCAGCAGCGCAACAGAATATGTAAACATAGTACACTGTAAACAATATAATAAATGAGAAAGAAAAAAATCATTATGTGCACATACACACACGTGTGCTTACGTACACATAACAAAATAAACAAAAAATAGTACTGCAATAATAACAATAATAGTCTATGTAGTTCAGAGCTTATTTGAGATTGTAAAGTTTAATAGCCTAATGGCTGTAGAGAAGAAACTGTTCGTGAACCTGAACATTACAGTTTTCAGGCTCCTGCAACTTCTTCCTGAATGCAGGGGTGAAATTAGTGTGTGGCCAGGGTGGTGTGGGTCTCTGATGATGCCGCCTGCCTTTTTGAGGCAGCGACTCCGGTAGATGTACATAGACCCAGTTCCGTAATGAAATAGTTATGTGGCCCAAAGCTCCTGCGTTCTAAAATGACACCATTGTGAAGCATCGGTGAAGCATGCCCCCCATTGATGAACTGTACACTGCAAGGGCCAGGAAGCAAGCGGGCAAGATCATCTCTGACCCCTCTCACCCTGGCCACAAACTCTTCGAAGCACTTCCCTCTGGAAGGCGATTCCGGACTGTCAAAGCAGCCACAGCCAGACGTAAAAACAGCTTTTTTTCCATGAGTGATAGTTCTACTCAATAACCAAAGTCTGCAGTCTCTTTTTTGCTCTGGTTTATTTTCACCCACATGTTTAGACAGTAATGTTGTAAGTCTGAAGAAGGGTCTCGACCCGAAACGTCACCCATTCCTTCTCTCCCAAGATGCTGCCTGACCTGCTGAGTTACTCCAGCATTTTGTGAATAAATGTTGTATCCTTATTGTTTTGATGTGGTTATGCTTTATTCTTAATTGTTAACTGTATGTTTGTGTTGTCATTTGTGAGCGGAGCACCAAGGCACATTCCTTGTATATGCACACTTGACCAATAAACTTATTAATTCATTCATTCATCTAGTTCAATTTCAGGCAGTTCCTAGTGAGAAGAATAGATTTATTGGGTGGGAAATGGTTTTTGTGATGGAGTCACAAACCAGTTGCTTCATTCTTTCCAACATATGATAGTGAGACACTTTGATAATTTAGATTTAGCAGAAGGGAAAGGATGTGTAGTGGTAGGATATAACTCGTGTCATCAGTGTTAATGTGGAAACTGATATCACGGTTTTGGATAATTTTGCCAAGAAGTAGCTTAATAATCCAAAAAGATACATCAATGCTGGTCAAAGAAAAGCAGCAACACACAAATTGGAGTCAATGTTTCCCATAAATCAGCAGCTCTTTTAGAGTCATAAAGTCAAACAGCATGGAAACAGGTCCTTCAGCACAACTCATCCATGCTGTCCAAGATGCTCCATCTAAGCTAGTCCCATTTAACTCTTTCCTAAGTGTCTGTCCAGATTTCTTTTTAACATACAACAAGTACTCATCCAGGTTCACTTGTGCTCAAATGGGCTATCATCAATCTAAAACATTAGCTCTGTTTTCATTGTACAGATATTGTCTGATCAGGTGAATATTTCTGACATTTTCTGGCTTTATTTCTTCTTTTCTAGAAACTATTCTGTCCCATGCCATTTTTATCTTTGCAAATTATTTGGTGGTCTGAAAGAAAAGAAAAATAATGATGGAAAACTGAACGAGTGTGGAATGTATATCATTCACGGAAGTGTGGATTTGGGGAATTAAGGCAGTGTGATAAGGTACATTTTGACTCATTGTGCTAATGGCTAAATGCAGAGGCAGGGTGCAGAATTGCAATGTGCCCCCACTCCACTCCTGATGACCTGCTTGCAATTCTTCTGACTGTGAACAGCTCTGCAGACTGAACATTGTCTTTGCCTTTGTAGGCTTACGGGGGCTGGTAAGCTTTGAAATGCTTGTGCTGTCACTTATCTAGATGCACATACTGACAAATATCTGAAATCTTAAAAAACTACCTGCCTGCTCCTGAGATCCTGCCTGCATGCTGCTTTAATGGCCATTGGTGAGAGCAACATTCAGATTTGATAAGCATCTCTCAGAAGTGTTTCACCTTCTTTTGCATTGGCGTGTCCTGCATCAGAGAAAATTCATAATGTGGTTATGTCCAGGCGTATTGGGCAATGTTTCAGTTATCATTTTTGCTGAACTTCAAAGTGCAGAGCTGGTCTTTCATTCTGCAGAGATAGGGCCTGTCATCAGATTTTCCCACCCATAGGTCTTTGTGTCTTTCTGTCTGATGCAGTGCAAAATCTTGCAGATGCTAGAGACTTAAAGGAGAATCTGCTTTAAAGGAGAATCACTAGATTAGGCTGTACCTGTGAGGGGTGGGGGGGGGAAGAGTTAAATGGCTAGACTTTATGTATGTAATTCTGGTGGGTTAAGAGAGTGGGAAATCTAGAATTAAGTGCAGCAACCCGATTAATGGTTTTGCAACCCAGCTATCTTGTTATGTTTCTACTTTTGGAGACCTTGCCCAGTCATTGTCAGCGGGTTTGAGGTCAATCTGCACAAAGCAGTCTCAATTTCAACATAAAGCTTAACTCAAAAATACAAAGTGAAGCAGTTTAATGTTAAGAACAGAGTGTGTTCACTTCCCACGTTATCTTCCACACAGTTAAAGATTTTGCTTCAGTTCAGTGACATCCTACAGTTTATTGGCAACTGTGAGGTGATAGAAGAAAAATATCATCCATACAAAACAGGAGAAGAAAGTATTCCACTGAAGTCAAGAATGTCCAGTTTGAGGTTGTGGAAAACACCATCAACAAAGGTGTTGAACAGGAAGTTCAGTAGTGACCTAGTGACCTTTAATGACCTAAACAGGTGAGAAAACATTACCACAGCCAACCATGCATGACAGCTCACCTTGTAATTACATTTTCATAAGCCACTTCCAGCACATTGCTCCTCACATCTATTAATTTTGCACATGTGCCCAAACTTTTTCTTTCTCCCACCTCTCCATACATTCCATTCACACACTCTACCTCTCATTCTTATGAGCTCTAATGCCTCCCGCATGGTCATCCTCAGAAAATGCATGACATTGATTAGATAAACATATCCCATTACAAAACCTCATGGTCGCTTCTATCCTGGTGACTGTGGATAGAAAACTTGGCGCAGCCCATTAGGCAATGGAATCAACTTCTATGCTAAATCCTTCCCTTCTCAATCATAAGTAGAAGAGGCATCTCCTGGTACTCACTTTACACCCAGGCATCTGCCACATGGGATAAATCATTATCTATCATTTTTTATCCCACCCATGCAAACATATGAATTTGGTCCAGGAGTAGGCTACTCAGCCCTTCCAACCCACACTGCCACTGAGTCAGATCTGATGGGAACCTCAGCTCCATGTCCACGTCTACCTTCATCCCTTTGCTTATCAAGAATCTATGTACCTCTACCTTATAAAATTTCAATGTTTCTCTTTCTGTTGTCCTTTAAAAAAGAGAATTCCAACGACTCATGAACCTCACCTCACCTTCCCTTAAATAGACAAGCTTTTGTATTTAAACAATGACTCCAGTTCTAGATTCTCCCGTAAAGAAATAAAAACATCCTCTCCACATCTGCCCAGTGAAGTCTCCTTAGGAATTTCTTCACTTCTCCCCTTTTAGCATTCCAAAACCGAAAGCAAAGCAACGGTTTTGCTTTCCCATTTCAAGCAATATTTATATCCCTTCTCTTAGTGTCATCCAATGCAACAGTAAGAGACACCACGTCTGCTCTTACAATCCCTCCTTTTCTGCGGTTACTGACCTAAACACTCTTCCAGTTGCTGCAATTGAATGACTGATTTGCAAGTGTCACCCTGAGCTTTCAATTGCCTGACATTTTAATTTTCCATCCCTCTTTGACCTCTCAGTATTTGGCCTCTTTCCAATGAAAGCTAAGTTCCCGAAAATGCATTCCACCTTCCAAATTGGCACGTTACATTGAGTTCAACATTTTCAGAGAATCAGTCATTTCTAGCCTTTACACATCACTTATTCACCAATAAGAGAATTTTTTTTCACCAGTATGTTAGTGCTGAACTTGCCTTCCTTTTCATTTAAACCTCTAAATTTTGTCATTGCTGATGAAAATTCGTCCATCTGAAGTGATAACCTTGTTACTCTCTCCATAGACGCTGCTTGGCTTGCTGAATTACCAGCATTTCCTGTTTAATAGCATGAGTGATGATCCAGGCAAGCAACTAGATAGATGAGGTCCTCACTCGTGTGTCCTCGGTACCCCGCAGCTCGGCCCTCCCCCTAGTCGCCGCAGAGACAGAGTTCCCCTAGTTCTCACCTTTCACCCCCATCAGCCGTCACAATTTATTCGCCACCTCCAATGGGATCCCAACACGAGTCACATCTTCCCATCTCCACCCCTTTCTGCCTTCTGCAGAGACCATTCCAACCGCAACTCCCTCATCCATTCCCACCCAAACCACCCCCTCCCCTGGTACCTTCCTCTGCAACCACAGAAGATGTAGCACCTGTCCTATACCTTCTCCCTCGACTGTCCTTTCAGGTTAGGCCGGTTTACTAGCACCAGCCACCATCCTCCACCTGTTTTGCCAATAATGTGGTGGTCTTCTGGGGCTGTGCTTTGTCAGGAACCTTCCCCTCCACCCGCCAGCCATGAGTGACCCTGCCTGTAATGTAGCTCCAAATTTTTAGTTTTTTAGTCCTAGGATCTTAGGCACACCCAATCTGATTAAAAATAATAGGGAAAATTCAGGCAATCAATTTTTTGGGGATATTTCTATCTGCCTTTTTGTAGTTTCTGGTAGGAAATTATGTTTTGGTTGTTTGATAAGAAATGAGAAGGCATGCAGTTTCAGCAAGAACAGCTTAACTCACAGTAAACCAAAACTGACCAAATATTTCATCCCATATGCTGAGGTATCCAAGGCATTGGAGCTGATTTTTTTAAAGCTCTAGTAAGTAAGAATTTCATTTTTCTGGTCCCAGTGCATATGATTTTTAGACACTGTTGACTTCAAAGAAAATCTTAACACAGTTGTTTGGACAGACACATTCTTCTCTCTCTGCTATTGCAATGTGCCAATTTTTCACCAGAAATTTAAAAGTCAGGAAATCAAATGAAAAGATGGCATTAATGTCTCTTGTCTTGTCTCCAACATTAGAATTAACATTAGAATAAACCCATTCACCGATATTTCAGATTGCCGCTAAACTCAAACTTTTTCACCACCAAAGCATCTTTGGGCAAACATCAAACATTTCTAAATCAGACATCTCCTGGTCCCATTGAGGCAAACAATATGAAAAATGACATAATCAAAAAGGTAGGTTGCATCAATCAAATTGTCATGGGTGTGATTTTGGATTATAAAGTAGGCAAGGTTTAAAATAGACTTTGGCAACTTGGAAGGAGACTTTAGACAGAGTTGCTTACCTGTACAAAGTTGGTAAGTGAGCAATATTTAAATTTAAAGATTAATTTATCAAGGACTACATTCATGGCCAGTATTGAGTTGAAGAAAAGTACAATGTATAGATGTCATTGTTTGCAGTTAATGCTGTGTTAAGTTGTGATAAGATATCTCATAATGATATGCTCAACCAATGATCCTGGCATTAATATGCACAATTACTACTGCTACAAATATCACATTCTTTCTTTTCTGTTTAAAATAATCAGCACCTAGTTGCTTCTGCAGACTGAAAGCTACTGCTGCAGGATATTATGCAGAGTACAGATCTCATCCTGTGGACTGACTGGGTTATACAAGCTGCCCCATGTTGCCTGTGCTTGTTAAATCCTATTACATATTTAACTTTTCCAGTTCCACTGCAAGGTCATGGACTTGCATAGATACTGCTGAATATCATCATCTCTTTTCTGTTTTTAACTTCATTTTTCACACCTGATGTATCATTTCTGAAATAACCTGCAGCCTTTCAGTACATTACTGAGTCCATTTGAATTGACTTAGAACTCTCAGTGAAACGATTCCATTGACAATTCTAGTCTATTTATTTACACCACTGTGATTACTGATGGCAATGTTGAAATGTTGGCAAGAAAACTGGCCCATAATCCTTGGTGAATTGCCCCAGGAAAATTGTTTGCTCCCCATTAAATAAGGTGACTTCAGTTAATGGACCTTGTAACCTTTCTGAACAAGGTTTCTCTTTTGGGTCTTAATTTAAGTTAATGATCTATGAAAACAATTTGTCATCTTTAATTGGATAAAACACATGTTCACCTAAAGGTGTAAATCTGGTGAATATTGATATTTCTGATGCAATATTCTAAGAAAGACCTTTAAAATGCGTTGCTCACATAGTGGGTCAACTCAAGGTTAAATCGTCTCCTTATATATTCTCCTTGATGACTGCACCACTAAATCTGCAAATGCTGACTTATTGAAACCTAATTCCTGGTCTTGGTTCGATTAGCAAAATGCCTATATGTCAGGAGGACTCTGAATACTTTAACCTAATAACAGTGATGGTGACGTAGATGCACTCACATTGGTTATTGATGTGTGGTTATGATCTGCAGAAATGAAAGTGTAAATTTTAGTTACAATAGTCATTTATTAGCATTCATAAAATTACATCTCCCATATAACCCACATTGCTAAATCAACCTGTATTTCTAAATGTGTGTTATGACTTTAAGTAGTGATTCTTGTTCCTGTGGGTTCTTCATTTATTACTACCACATTATGTTTTGTCGGGGTCCTTTGGATGCAAATAGATTATTCTTTCAGCAGTACTGCGTCATTCCTTTCTCTACATTTCTACCAAAGATCATGGTTAAATCAAACTTTATCTTTTGTATAGATTATACAACATCACAATTTATATTCCAGGAAAGATAAGTGTACATTCATGTACCATCGTTCAGATCCAAATCACCTTACAGTGTGCAAACTATTTTTCTAATATGATCACTATTGTAATGGAGGAAAACCTGACGAGAAATTCACCTGTAGCAAAATGATGGCAAAGCATCTCTTTTATCCTGAAGGATAAATATGGGGCACGACAAGGAGGAAAACTTCTCCATTCTCCTATGAGGTGTTGCCGTAGGATAGTGGCACTCACTTCAAAGAAGGGTCTGACCTTAGCATCTCTTTGTAAGAATAGTACAGCACGTGCCGTCCTAGATCAGGAATCCTGGTATGTTGATAATAACACAAACCCGCAACCTTCTGGCTTGGAGGATTGCATCTATTCACAATAGTGTCTCGATATATTTTGTAGAACTATATTGAAATTGCAGCATCAAAGTAGTCTCACAGATCTGCCCCAGTGTTCATATCAATTGAGATTTTCTTCCACTCCACTCTTAATCTTGTTCAACCAGGTTATTCTCATTTCTAAGGTGAATCCAGCTGAATCCAGTCAATGGTTTTAAGATTAAATGCATTTAAAAGCCTTGATAGCTCAGGCATGGTGTGCTTTTAATCTTTAAGGCTTGAGAACATCAAGCATTTTTACCTCCGGCTAATATGTCGAGTGATACAAAGCCCAGGTTTTAAAATGATGCCATACATCAAACACCTGCAAGAACACCCTGTCAGACTCAGTCTGTCTCTTCAAGTCAAAGATTTGCTAAAAATACGATTTGATTCATAGATAGGAGGCAATCCAGCATGCAGATAATGGGGTCAAATTGTTTCCTTGGGCAAGTTTGAGACATTATATTCCTGGGCACCTTTCAACAGTTAGTTCCCCTCTTGTTGCGAGTGTCTATAACAGATATTTTCTCCTGTGGCTATGGAAGTTGTAGCTGGTAGTAAATCATTTTTTAATTATACTAAATTATTCGGTTTATAATCCAACCCTGCTGTGGTTTAGCTTGCCACATTATTGAAGAATCAATTCATATTTATCGGTTCAATGCCAGGCTGGCTTCTTGTTAATTATCAATAAACATTGTAAGCAGGATACAAATCTCTGGACTTTGGTTAGATTTTCCTTGAGATTACCAATGTCAATCATTTGCTTTACCTAATAACCTGATGCTGGGGAATAAAAGTAGAAATGTTTGCAAACTTTGAAGCGCTGAGTGTGGCGGTAGTTTATTTGAGCCCTGGAGTCAAGGTATCCAGCACCTGCAGTTCCTTGGGTCTCAATGTTGATTAATATTAATCAACTAATATTATCCCTCATCAAAACCAATATGGGATGGGGAGAAAACATTGCAAGGTTATAATGGTTATAATCCAGTGAGCTCGTGATCAAGTTGTATCAACAGTAAAATTGATCAAGTGTTCACTTCAAGCCTGTTTTCAGGTTGGGAGCCTAAAGGTAGGATGTGTCTTCAAGCTGCAATGACATTGAGCCTGAAGGAATGGTCCCGATCCAAAGCTTCATCTGAACCATTTCTCTCCGCAGATGCTCCCTAACGCACTGCATTCCTCCAGTAGTGTGTTTTTTAACCTGGCTTCGCTAACTTTTTTTTAAAACAATTTAATTACTCCTTTGTTCTGTTTTCATCTGATTTCTATTCGTGTGAGAGAATGATTGGATCATTACTATTAAGTCAAATGTTGCTCTGAATACTAATGCTATTAATGTAAAACAATCCTTATGAGCCTTGCTTATATTTAAAATCCTATTACAATCATATTGATTATACATTTGTGCTGTGGCACTCAGGGAAGCAAATAATATGCACTGTTGATTCAAACACTGTTGATTCTAAAGCTTGTGCCAGGCTGTAAAGACAAGACACGTATTTTTAATTATGCTTCTTTCACAAGTGTGAAAAGACTGTCACTCACAAAACTTACAATAGTTAACAGGAGAGTCATGATAATATGCCAGCAAAATACGCCAGGTATAAGCGATTGTGGAGTGTGAAAGATCTGTAACTCAGTGAATGATGTTATATTCTGTTATGTTCAAAGTGAAAAAATTTAATCAAGCAAATTTAATACAAAAGCAAAATCTTGTTGTTAGAAATGAAAAGAGAAAATGCTTGGGGCCACTCAGCAGGTCAGGCAGCATCTGTAGAGAAATAACATTTCAAGATGTTGATCTTTGGACATGGAACAAACTGTGATGAAAAGGTGTCAATCAGAAACATCAACACTATCTTATTGTGTTTGTCAAAATCAGAAAGAGATCCGTTCCAACCTTTGCCAAAATTGTAGATATTTCCAGAGAATGCTTGGGATCCATGAAGAAATGTCATCCACGAGTTTAGTACGCTAATTAGTCTATTCTATTGTTTTCTACTTTGGGAGATGTAAAATTCACTTATTTGCAACAGTTTGGTGACTCAGAAAATAGAAATGCAATAACGTTATGTTTGCTAACAGTAACTTATCCATATGTGTGTTACATTGTGGAGTTATGGAGGAGGAGAAACAAAGGGTTTGTCTAAAGTGTTCCAAGTGCAAGGCTGCAGCTTACCTGCCATATCGATTTCAGGATTTCAAGATCAATTTATTGTCACATGTGCCAATTAAGGTACAGTGAAATTTGAGTTACCATACAACCATACTAAGTAAAAAGCAACAAGACACACAGCCGCATAAAATAAAATTTAACATAAATATCTACCACAATGGATTCCACATTCCTCACTGTGATAGAAGGTAATAAAGTTCAACCATCTTCCTCTTTGATCACCCGCGGTCGTCGCCGCTGCCAACTGTCCGAAGCCCTTGCGTCGGGATGATCGAAAACTCCTGCGTCAGGACGGTTGAAACACTCTCCATGGCATGGAGCTCCTGAGTCGGCCTCTTCTTGCCAAAGACCACGGGCTTCACGATGTTAAAGCCCACAGGCCTCGTGGTTGGAGCTCTCCACGATCGATCCCCGGCAAAGGATCGCAGCTCTGCGATGTTAATGTCTGTGCCGCGGCATGAAGCGCTGGGCCGGTGGTCCCCAGGAAAGGCCACCAACTCCTCGGTTAGGCGCAGTGGGGACAGAGATATGATACGGAGAAAAATCGCATCTCCCACGAGGTAAGAGATTGAAAAAAGTTTCCACCAACTCTCCTCCCCCCACCCCCCACATAAAACAAACCAAGCAACACTAAAGCATACTTTTAACACATACGTAAAATAACAAAAACAGCAGAAAGGGTAGATAGACTGTTGGCGAGGCAGCAAATGCTGGTGGCGCCACCCGGTGGAGTTCCATTGTATCTAACTACCCGGATAGGACTCTTGAAACAGCTTGCAGACCCCATGGATTAACCAAGACTTATTTTAGGACCTCAAGTTCAAAGATAAAACAAAGCATAAGTATCATATGTAGAAAATCAAAAATAAATATTTTTGGATACTGAAAATCCAAAATATGTAAAAGCAGAAACACTGGATACATTTAGGAAGTCAAGAAACATCTGTGGAGAAAGATTTCAAGATGTCGATCTTTCAATAGAAATGAAGAAATTATGAAACAAATTGTAATGAAATGCTATCAATCAGAATCAATAAGAATGAGGAACAGTCAATGCTTCAGGTTGTGGATTCCTAGTCGAGCTGGGAAGGAAAGAAAAACAAACTAGTTTCAGTGAGAGAAAGAATGGGAGAGAACAATGGTGTAGAACAATGGAAATGTTTCCGATCGACCAAATGGTTCAATAGAACAGAAGTAGAACAGCTGGTAGAGGCACATTATGGTTAGTTGTTAATGACAAGGCTGTGGGCCGTCTCCAGACCTGACTATACCACCAGGAAAAAAGAAACTGATGCAATAATGATGACAGGGCAGAAATGGCCAATTCTGATACAAACAGAAAGAAGGAGTGTTGTATCTAAAGTCAGAGAATTTGATATTGTCCAAAAAGCTATAATGTTCTCATTGAGGATTAGGTGTTGTTCTCCAAGCTTGCAGTGGACCTTATTATCACAGTGCAGGCAACCAGAAACACAAGGTCATTTGCTGACTGAACGTAAGTTCTCAAGGCAATCAAACAATGTCCATTTGGTTTCTACTGTGTATAAGATAACACATTGTGAACTGCGAATGCAATAAACTAGACTAGAAGGAGTTCAATTGAATCATTGGTTTGCTTGAACAAATTGTTTCCTTCCTGGATGGGGTTTAGTTTAGTTTGGAGAAACGGCACAGAAACAGGTTCTTCAGCCCACCGAGTCCACATTGACCAGTGATCACCCCATACACTAACCTGCACACATGGGACAATGTTAAAACTTACCAAAGACAATTAACCTACAAACCTATATGTCTTTGGAGTGTGGGAGGAAACTGAAAAACCCATGTGGTCACAGGGAGAATGTAAAACTCTGTACAAACACCACCCATAGCAAGGATTGAACCAAGGTTTCTGGCACTGTAAGGCAACGCTCTACCATTGCACAACTGCTGCCAAAGTAATGGGAAGGAAAAAGGTAGAAAGACAGGTGTTTAATCTCTTGTTGTGGCATGGGAAACTCCCCGGCCTATGCATCGGTAGGTGATAATGGAAACATAGAAAATAGGTGCAGGAGTAGGCCATTCGTCCCTTCGAGCCAGCACCGCCTTTCAATATGATCATGGCTGATCATCTAAAATCAGTACCCCGTTCCTGCTTTTTCCCCATATCCTTTGATTCATTTAACCCTAAGAGCTAAATCTACAGTAACTCTCTCTTGGAAAACATTCAGTGATTTGGCCTCCACTGCCTTCTGTGGCAGAGAATTCCACAGATTCATAACTCTCTGGGTGAATAATTTTTTTCCTCATCTCAGTCCTAAATGGCCTACCCCTTATCCTTAAACTGTGACCCCTGGTTCTGGACTCCCCCAACATCGGGAACATTTTTCCTTTATCTAGCCTGTCTCATCCTTTAAGAATATTATTTGTTTCTTTAAGATCCCCTCTCATCCTTCTAAATTCCAGTGAATACAAGCCCAGTCGACCCATTCTGTCATCATATGTCAGTCCCTGGTGAACCTACGCTGCACTCCCTCAATAGCAATAATATCCTTCTTCAAATTAGGAGAACAAAATTGCACACAATACTCCAGGTGCAGTCTCACCAGGGCCCAGACAACTGCTCCTAAATTCAAATCCTCTGGCAATGAATGCCAACATGCCATTAGCTTTCTTCACTGCCTGTTGTACTTGCATGCTTACTTTCAGTGACTGATGTACAAGCACACCCAGGTCTCGGTGCACCTTCCCTTTTCCTAATCTGACACCATTTAGATAATGATCTGCCTTCCTGTTCTTGCCACCAAAGTGGATAACCTCGCATTTATCCATTTTATACTGCATATGCCATGCATCTGTGCACTTACCCAACCTATCCAAGTCGCCCTGAAGCCTCATAGCATCCTCCTCACAGCTCACACTGCCACCCAGCTTTGTGTCATCTGCAAACTTGGAGATGTCACATTTAATTCCCTCATCTAAATCATTAATATATTTTGTAAACAACTGGGGTCCCAGCACCGAGCCTTGCGGCACCCCACTGGTCACTGCCAGCCATTCTGAAAAGGACCTGTTAATTTCTACTCTACACTTCCTGTCTGCCAACCAGTTCTCTATCCATGTCAATACCCTACCCCAATACCATGTGCTCTAATTTTACACACTAATCTCTTGTGTGGGACCTTGTCAAAGGCTTTTTGAAAGTCCAGATACACCCCATCCACTAGCTCTCCCTTAACAATTCTACTGGTTACATCCTCAAGAAATTCCAAAAGATTAGTCAAGCATGATTTCCCCTTCATAAATCCATGCTGACTTTGACTGATCCAGTCACTGCTTTCCAAATGCGCTGCTATAACATCTTTAACAATCGACTCCAGCATCTTCCCCACTGCCGATGTAAGGCTAACTGGTCTATAATTCCCCGTTTTCTCCCTCCCTCCTTTCTTAAAAAATGGAATTACATTGGCTACCCTCCAGTCCACAGGAACTGATCCAAAGTCAAAGAACATTGGAAAATGATCACCACTGAAAACAGACCAGGGATTGATCCTTCAAAATGTTGAAACTGGAGTGATGGAATTTTATTGGAGCTAATGTAAGGGGTGAAGGGTAATCTATTGGACACAGAGCTTGGTGCGGAAAATGATACACAGTTAATGCAGTGCCATGCAATGACTATTCTTTTTTTTCCAGTTTTATGACAAATTATACAGAATTTTTTCCAAGTAAGCTTTTCTTCTCCAACTGACCTTGGAGCCCAGAGGTGCGGGTGCTTCTTTCTCCCTCATCAGGAATGCTGTGACACTATTTTTCAAATCCCAAAGCTTTCTTCTTACCTCGGGCATCGCCTGCAGGCATTCTAAGCCAGTTTTGGGAAGCACTCTTTTGGCAAGCTGCATCTCCTGAGTTCATAACATGTGCATCTCCACTTTCACTTTAGTCCCCAGCAACATATCACATGCCATGGGCCATTTGTAATTTTATTTGATGGTAGATTCACATTAAAAATAATATTAAATGTCAGAGTGCCAATGCCTTTCGGTGCATCTTTGAATGCGCTCAGCAGCACAGTTTCCAGTCACTGTACAGTAAACTCTAATCTTGACCACCTTCCATGTGTTAATATTGACTACTGAATGCTGCAGTCCATAGTCATGTAGCCCTGATAGTAATTGCTAGCCAGACAACCTTACATCTGGCCTCTTAATTAGTGCATTGATTAAAATCCCATTTAAAGAACAAGAGATTTAATCGTTTAAGGTCAAATTGTAACTGCCCAATTTATTGGTGAACAAGCGGCCTATATCTTTCTCTTCAACACAAAAGGCTAATTTGTAAAGAACCAGGCCATTTTCCGGAGGACTGATTCATTACTGTGCAAAGAACTTCCACAAAATCCCTACCACCAGAGACTGGCCATTGTAGACCAAATTGCTGAAGTTTGATCATTTGTTGCATAATAAAAGAGGCAGAGTGCAGTCATAGAGTCATACAGTGTGGAAACAGACCCCTTGGCCCAACTTGCCCACACCGACCAACATGTCCCATCTACACTAGTCCCACTTCCCTGCGTTTGGCCCATATCCTTCTAAACATGTCCTATTCATGTATCTGTCGACTTGCTTCTTAAACGTTGAGATAGTCCCTGCTTCAATTACCTCCTCCAGCAGCTCATTCCATATACCCACCACCCTTTGCGTGAAAAGGTTTACCCCTCCAGATTCCCACCCCTTCAACTTAAACCTATGGTTCTCGATCATAATCAGAGAGTCATAGAGACTAAATCAATTTCTGGACTATGCAGGACTCAGTGGGTGATTCACAGAGGTCAATGGACAGGTAGAGAGTTTTCCATTGATACTTCAAAGATCAACAACTCTTCCAGCATTAATAATCTCAGAGAAACCAATCTCAAAAGAACATATTGGATCCGAAATGCTGTTATTGTTTTCGCCACTGTTACATGGTGTTCGGCAAAGCTTCAAGCAAAGACCATCTCCAATAAGATAGATATAAAAGAAAGAACTGTACTTACTGAACATCTCAACTAAAAACAAAACTAAAATACAGGAAATCCGCAGAAGGTTAGGAACTCCTTCCCCCGCCACAGTTGCTGCTTGGCTTGAGAAGTATTTCCAGCAAACTTTGCTTCAAAAAAGAGAATCTAACCAGCTACCCTTGACATTCAATATCACCAGCATCACAAAATTGCCCACCACGGACGATCAACATCCTGGAAGTCACCGTTGATTAGAAACTTATCTGTATCAGCCAGATCAAAAAAGTACAAAAGCAGGTCAGATAATGACCCTGCAGTGCGCTTCTAATTCCTCTAAATCTTTCCATTATCTATAGGACATTAGTCAAGAGTGGGATGGATTTACCTTTTGCCTGTATCAGTATATCTCTAATTGGGTAACACCATCAAAAATAAAGCAGCCTGCTTGAATTATATCCCATCCACTTCTCTTAACATTCATTCCCTCCCTCATCAGTGCATTGTGACTATGGTGTATATCATCTACAAAATGATGCACGGTGGTGCAGCGGTAGAGTTGCTGCCTTACAGCACTTGTAGCGCTGGAGACCCGGGTTTGATCTTGACTACGGGTGCTGTCTGTATGGAGTGTGTACGTTCTCCCCATGACCGCGTGGGTTTTCTCCGAGATCTTCGGTTCCCCCCACATTCCAAAGGCGAACAAGTTTGTAGGTTAATTGGTTTGGATTTGTACACTTGGTATTAGTGTAAATTGTCCCTAGTGTGTATAGGCTTGTTTTAATGTGCATGGATCGCTGGTTGGTGTGGACTCAGTGGGCCGAAGGGCCTGTTTCCACGCTGTACTGAATTAAATTTAAATACTCTGCAGAGACTTATCCAGATAATACTCGCCAGAGAAATCAATGAACTTTATGGAGATATCACTTGGGACTTCTCCAGCTATATTGTTGCCCACTCTTAGGTAGTCCATGACTTTGAGGCATATTTGTGGAGTGGATTGGGGGGGGGGGGGGTACAGACCACAAACTTGTGCCAAATGCAATGTATTGATCTTTGATTTATTTTTTTTCCCCTCAGGTTTTGTTGGCACACTGGAAGTAATAATTCATTTCAACATTTCAACATCTGCAGTATATCTGTATCCATTGAGTGGTATCTCCTGAAACAAGTTAAGTGATCGATGCTCTCTGCTGTCAGCAGTAAATGTTTTGCAATGTGATATGATGGTTGTGAACCTTTGCTTTGCAGATACGTTTTTGTGAATAATTTGATAATGACTTTGTGCCCAGCCACCAAAGTTGTCTACCTTAAACTGTAGTTGATGACTAAGATTTTAATCACCTTAATTCTGGAGTGGAGGGGTCATAGGTTAAACGGTCTCCCACTAATGCTCTAGATTTATTCCATGCATCAGGAAGCATGTTGGAAGTGTGGTGTAATATTGTAATGAGAAGATTTCTTGTCGCTTAATGATTTGGACTACATCTGTTGTGGACCTGTGAATTAGAGTTAGTGTTTGCCTGTCATCATAAAGAAGAAATAGAATATACTGGACCGTGGACCCGTTGGTCCCAAACCTTTCCTGCATTTGTGCAGCACCCTCTCCTCTCCCCCTCCCTCCTCCCTCCTCCCTCCTCCCCTTCCCCCCCTCCACCCCACTCCCCCTCCCCTCCATCCCTCTCCCCCCTCCTCGCTCCCCGCTCCCCCCTCCCTCGTCCCCTCCCCCTCCCCTTCCCCACCCTCGTCCCCCCCCATCTTCCCCCTCCCCTCCCCCTCCCCCCTCCCCCTCCCCCCTCCCTCCCCATCCCCCTCCTCCCCCCCACTCCATCCCCCTCAACCCCCTTATCCTCTTCCCACCCTCCCTCCTCCTTCCCTAGGAGATAGATTTCAACCTTAAAATGTGAATAACTTTAAAAATATAACTCCGATTTCAATGAACCTTCTTCCATTAGCACCAATAGGGATGACGGTGAGTAAGGTGGGCCTAACATTGTCAGGCTATCGTGTACTGTTTTGGCCGTAGTTCAGGAACAAACAAACAAACAAACAAGAGTTTTAGTATATAGATGAAGGCAACCATGTTTGAGAATTTGAGAAGATCCACCACAGTCCTCTTGATTGATGGAATTGAAGAATTTTGTTAAGGTCAAATAATGACATAGCCACCATTGATACCACTCTCTGATTCTCTAGGAGTGGCACTATGAAGGTCATATGATGGTGCCTGAAGATGAATGTGGTACACACTGCAAATGCAATTGTAGCCCTTCAGTCACTGAGAGGAAGTTGAAGATCCTAATGGTGACATTCTCCTCAGTAGACAGCAAGAAGACTCTTCCACGGTTACTGTAATTGTTTATTTTTTATTTTTTTGAAGATAGTCACTCTCTGATGTCTGTGGCATGTCCTCCTATTGTCAGGCACAGGAGATGAGAATCTATGTCTGAAGTCTGTTCGTCTTTGCCAAGCTTTACAACTCGAGCATCTGTTCCTAATTGTTCAATCTAACTCATGTAGGTACTAGGTATTAGGCATTAATATTGCACACTGTCATTGATAATTCAGTTTACATTCATTTTCAATGTGTTTCCAGGCCTTAATCTATACAACCATAGCCAGTTTATTATTGATTCATGATGATTGAGAAGCATGTGCAGAGGAACTATATTATTAAATAGCCATAGTAAAGTAGAAACAAAGAATTGCAGATGCTGGTTAATACACAAAAGGACACAAAGTTAAGGAGTAACTCAACAGGTCTGGCAGCATCTCTGGAGAACATGGATAGGTGATGTTTTGGTTTGAGACCCATTCTCTGACCCTGAAGAAAGGTCTTGGCCCAAAATGTCACCTAACCATGTTCTCTAGAGATACAGCCTGACCTGTTGAGCAATAGTAAAGTGATGGGGAACTGGGGTATTTATTCCAACGAATACCAAGTCTGATGAGTTGCCAAGGATATGAATTAGTCACTCTTGTGGCCAATTGGGCAGCACTATTACCCTTGAATCAGAAAGTTATCAGTTCAATTTCTTCTTCAGAAATTTGAATGTAAAGTCAAGTATCAAATTTCAGTCCTGCACTAATGGAATTCCTGTCTTTTGGCTGAATGGTTAAACAAAAACTGTGCCAACGAAAAGAACTTCTTCTGTCGTATGTCTTTTAGACCTGTAGCTCTGTGGAGGCGAGCCAGGCCAACGTGTCATCGTCCAGGTCAATCAGACCTTGTTCACCACTCGGTGGCCGGTATTTGGGGCAACTGGTGACTATGTGCGAAAAGATAAATATACAAGACTTTGGGCAAGAAAGAAGGAGAAGTGGGTGAAGAGGTTTTTGATGAAAAACTTCTTTATGCAGCAATTGGGAATGACCTGAAACTCACTGGTCAAATTTGAAATGTCTCATGATTTCTGTAGGCACTTGAGAGAAAACTTTGCAGAGCCACAGGCATACAGCAAAGAAATTGGACTGAGAGGATTGTTGCCATCATGAATGAATACTTTATTGTCTCATGTGACAAGTTACAGTGAAATTCTTTGCTTGCATACTCAAGGTATGCAATAGTCACCACATGAAGGGCAATCGTCGCCACATAATGGACTTAGTGGGCATAATGGCCTATATTAACTCTGATTCAAACACTGTGCTTCAAAAATAATCAGCTAAGCTTATAAATGTACATATTATAATGTTAATCCTTGTTGCCAAGAAGAAGCAAAGAACTCACCTGGATATACAGGGAGAGATAGTTCAGGGTAAACAAATTATTGCCTAGAAATTTATTGGATGGACTTTAAAGTGCTATGCATATGAATGAAAGTGTAAGGTCTACCACCAATTTCAATTAGCTCTGCAAAGTGCACATAGTGGGAGTTGAAATGAGTGCTTCCATGCCTATGACATGCATGAGCAAGAGCCTAGTGGGTGGATCACAATGATATCAATCAACATGCAGCACCTACCTGACATCACTGCTGCAGCAACACTGAAGCAAACAGACATGATGGAGAAACCAATTAATGCATAGTCAGGAACCTTGGCCTTAGTGATAAGATGTGTTAGAAATGCAAAGGAACAGGCTTCACATCAGATTAACCAGCATTTTTTATGTAACCCCTGAAAATACATGTGATTTCTATGTAAAACTCTACCAAAGACCTAGAAATCTTGAGCTTTACATATATTAAGTCTTGCATATTTTGGGCAAGGGGAAGTCCTTCCCAGAGCCACAAAGGAACTGGTACATGTCATAATACCAATTTATTGCTTGTAACTAATAGCACAATAAGTTTCAGCTCCATGTGTTTCTGAAGAAAGGTCATTGAAATGAATCCTTAACCCCGTTGATCTTTCTGCATGCACTTACCTGACCTGCTGAGTATTTTCAGCTTCGAATGTTATTAAATCAACAATGTGTTCATTTTTGAAAGTTGGGAAAGAAGTGAGAAATATGTTATGGAACAAACGTCCAGTCAATTTGGACCAATATTAGTTATTATTTATGCTAACTTATCCATTTTTTTTTCCATTATAAATTTCAACCTGTGAGCAGTTATAAAGATGGATCACAAAAATAGACCATTTCGCCCGCCAAGTCAATGCTAACTGTATTGTCCATCTGCACTAATCACATTGATCTGCTTAAGTTTATATCCTTCTTGGCCTTGTGTATGTACGTGACAGTTTATATATCTCTAAAATGTATTGACTGAATCTAATTCCACCACCTCCTTTTGCAGCAAATTACACACCCTCTAAAACGTAAAAACCTTTCCCTTCAAATCACCTTTAAAACCCCTTTAAGTCACCTTAAAGTCATCTGTTGTTTTGTTTTTGAGAATCTATTCATAGGAAAAAGATTCTGAACACCGAATCTATCTATGGTTTTATAATTCTACAGACAGTGCCCTCCATAATGTTTGGGACAAAGACTCATAATTTATTTATTTGCTTCTGTACTCCACAATTTTAGATTTGTAATAGAAAAAAAATCACATGTGGTTAAAGTGCACTATGTCAGACTTTAATACCACAGGGCCACAGATTTTAGGGCCACAGGTTAAGAATAAGGGGTAGGCCATTTAGAACGGAGATGAGGAAAAACTTTTTCAGTCAGAGAGTTGTGAATCTGTGGAATTCTCTGCCTCAGAAGGCAGTGGAGGCCAATTATCTGAATGCATTCAAAAGAGAGCTAGATAGAGCTCTTAAGGATAGCGGAGTCAGGGGATATGGGGAGAAGGCAGGAATAGGGTACTGATTGAGAATGATCAGCCATGATCACATTGAATGGCGGTGCTGGCTCGACGTGCCGAATGGCCTAGTCCTGCACCTATTGTCTATTGTCTATAATAAAGGCCATTTTTATACATTTTGGTTTCACCATGTAGAAATTACAGCAGTGTTTATACATAGTCCCTCCTTTTCAGGACACCATAATGTTTTGGGGCACAGGGCTTCACAGGTTTTTATATTTGCTCACGTGTGTTCAAATGCTGCCTTAGTGCAGGTGTAAGAGAGCTCTCAGCACCAAGTATTTCTAGTCTTTCCATCACCTTTGAAAACTGTTATTGCTACTGATCAACATGAGGACCAAAGTTGTGCCAATGGAAGTTAAAGAACCCATTATGATTCTGAGAAACAAGAATAAAACTGTTAGTGACATCAGCCAAACCTTAGGCTTGCCAAAATCACTATCTGGAACAACATTAAGAAGAAAGAGTGCACTGGTGAGCTTATCACTAATCGCAAAGGGACTAGCAGGCCAAAGAAGACCTCCACAGCTGATGACAGAAGAATTCTCTCTACAATAAAGAAAAATCTCCAAACACCTGTCCGACAGATCAGAAACACTCTTCAGGAGTCAGGTGTGAATTTGTCAATGACCACGATCTGCAGAAGACTTCATGAAAGGAAATACAGAGGCTACACTGCAAGATGCAAACCACTGGTTAGCTGCAAAAAATAGGATGGCCAGGTTACAGTTTGCCAAGAAGTACATAAAAGAGCAACCACAGTTCTGGAGAAAAGTCTTGTGGACAGATGAGATGAAGATTAACTTATATCAGAGTGATGGCAAGAGAAAAATATGGAGGCGAGAAGGTACTGCCCAAGATCCAAAGCATATCACCTCATCCGTGAAACACGGTAGTGGGGGTGTTATGGCCTGGGCATGTATGGCTGCTGAAGGCACTGGCTCACTTATCTTCATTGATGATACAACTGCTGATGGTAGTATCATCATGAATTCTGAAGTGTATAGACACATCCTATCTGCTCAAGTTCAAACAAATGCCTCCAAACTCATTGGCCGGCAGTTCATTCTACAGCAAGACAATGACACTAAATATACTGCTAAAGCAACAAAGGAGTTTTTCAAAGCTAAAAAGTGGTCAATTCTTGAGAAGCCAAGTCAATCACCTGATCTCAACCCAATTGAGCATGCCTTTAATATGCTGAAGAGAAAACTGAAGTGGACTAGCCCCCAAAACAAGCATAAGCTAAAGATGGCTACAATACAGGCCTGGCAGAGCATCACCAGAGAAGACACCCAGCAACTGGTGATGTCCATGAATTGCAGACTTCAAGCAGTCATTGCGTGTAAAGGATATGCAACAAATTACTAAATATGACTACTTTCATTTACATGACATTGCTGTGTCCCAAACATTATGGTGCCCTGAAATGGGGGGACTATGTATAAACACTGCTGTAATTTCTACATGATAAAACCAAAATGTATAAAAATGGCATTTATTAAAATCTGACAATGTGCACTTTAACCACATGTGATTTTTTCTATTACAAATCTCAAATTGTGGAATACAGAGGTAAATAAATAAATGATGGGTCTTTGTCCCAAACATTATGGAGGGCACTGTACATTTATCAGGTCACTGCTCAGTTTCCTTTGCTCCAGCCTTTCCTATTTCTCCTCATAACTGAAGTCCTCAAATGCAGGCTAAAAACATCCTGATGAATCAACTACAATGGCACACAACACTGTGGCGCAACGGGCGGCACGGTGGCACTGTGGCACAGTGGCAGTGTTTCTGCTTTACAGCGCTTGCAGTGCTAGAGACCCGGGTTCGATCTTGATTACGGGTGCTGTCTGCACGGAGTTTATATGTTCTCCCCGTGACCTGCGTGGGTTTTCTCTGAGATCTTTGGTTTCCTCCCACACTCCAACGACATAGAGGTTTGTAGGCTAATTGGCTTGCTATAAGTGTAAATTGTCCCCAGTGTGTGTAGGATAGTGTTAATGTGCGGGGATTGCTGGTCGGCGTGGAGTCGGTGGGTCGAAGGGCCTGTTTCTGCGCTGTATCTCTAAACTAAACTAAACTAAACTAAACTAATACTCCTGTGTGTGATCTAACGAGTATTTTGTAAAGTAAAAGTAATATCCCAACTTGTATATTCCATGCTTTGAGGAAGACATGCCACATGCTTTCTGCATAAACTTTTCCACTTCTGTTGCAACATTTAGGGAATGTAATTTACTGCATATATTCTATCCTTATTTTTATTCAGAAAAGACATCACCTTGCACTTGTCAGGATAAAATTCCATCCGCCAATGCTCCACCCAGCTTACCGTTCGATCTAAATCCTGCAGCAGCTTTAGAAAACCATGCTTTCTATCAACTTCACCGTCAACATTGTGTTATCTGCAATTTTCTGACTATACCTCCCACGTTTGAATCCAAGTCATTGATATCAAAAATCAAGGGTCCCAACACCGATCTCTGCAATGCACCACTGATCACAGATTTGCTGCTGAAGCTGACCTCGCATAGATTATAACAGATATAATTGACTATTTTTGTCTGATAAATTCCAGCATAATGGCCACACCTGGAACTCTTCATTGAATGTCATACGCCATAATTTCTTGGACATATACAATTTGTCCTTCGTTCCTTCATTCTCGATATTCTGGAGCTCCCTGTTCAACACCAGTTTCTGTGCAGCTTTACAGAACCAGTGCAGTGGTTCACAAAGGTAGCTCATCACCACCCTCTCAAGGAAAATGAAGAGGGGTAATAAATGCCTGTAATATCGTTGATTTGCACATCCAAATTTGGAATAATGTTTCATTACCTTGTCAGATTGTTAATATGAACGGTCAGAGTATATTTGCATGGCAAATATGCACAAATAATGTTGTTTACATTTCATTGTTTGCATATTTTAACACTAGCTTTCTATGAAGTGAACTTAAATACTATCCAATCATAATTTCTGATACCTTAATTCTTAAACAATTTGCCTTTAAAGGCTCACAGCATATTGGCAGTCCAATACAAAATAGAACAGATGGATCTGACAAGTCAATTTCTGCAGTTCCAAATTATTGCCAGGTGGTTTGAGTCACTTGATTGCTTAGCGCCGCTTGATGCCCGCCTAACAGATTGAGAGGACAGACTTGTACTCTGATCTACTTGATGTGGTGCTTTCAAGTGGAGAGAAGGTGGCGTTTTCTCTCACTACCTGATTCACAAAATTGAGCCCTGATAGCCACATCTGATTCATCTTTTGATGTAGAATTACATAAACTACTTTAAGGTCACTTCACCAAAGTGGGAGGTAACTCCAGAAGTGGTTTTTTTTCTTTTGACATCTTACACAGAAACTGAACATCACAAAATGCAATCGGAATAGTGCAGGTGGCAGCTGGGTGATAATGTGGAGATAAACATTATACCAGAGTAAAGGTGAGTCCCCTCTTCTTTCTTGAAATAATGCTAGGATATATTGTTTACAACCGAACAGACACAACAACCATCCTATCGATCAGACAAAACAAAACTTTCTATATTCATCTTATAGAGTCATACAGCTGTACAGCATAACAGGCCCTTCATCCCATCTTGTCAACGCCAACCAAGTTAGCATGTTTGTCTGTGTTATGCCCATAGCTCTCTAAAGCCTTAGAGGGTTTAAATCTAAATCTATATATCTGTCAAAATGTATTTAAATTCACTTCTAAAGCTTCCTCTGGCAGCTTTTCTAGATACGCTATGAGTGAAAAAACCTGCCTCCGAGGTCCCTCTTAAATTTCTCTCCTCTCGTCTTAAAAGTCTATGCCTTCTAGTTTTATGAACCTCTATGCCAGGAAAAATACTATGAGAGCAGTCACTTTTATCCATGCCCCTCATAATCTTGTACATCTTAATTAAGTTACCCCTCAGCTTCTCATGCTGTAAAGAAGAAAGTCCATGCCTTTCTAACCTCCCGATAAACTCAAGCATGCAAGTCCAGGTAACATCTTGGTGAATCTCTTCTGCACCCTTCCCACTGCATGACATTCTTCTTACATTGGGCGACAGTACTTAAGTTTGGTCCCACTAATAACTTGTACAGCTGATTCATAATGCCTCATAACAGTTGATGTGGTTTAGAACTTATTGGACGTTGTGGTGTTTAAAAGCCTGATGGTTGTAGGGAAGAAGCTGTCCCTGAACATGAACATTAGTTTTCAGGCTCCTGTACCTTCTTCCCGAATGCAGAGGTGAAATGAGTGTGTGGCCAGGGTGGTGCGGGTCTCTGATGATGCTGGCTGCTTTTAGAGGCAGCGACTCCGGTAGATGTGCATAGACCCAGTTCCATAATGCAATAGTTATGTGGCTCAAAGCTCCTGCGTTCTAAAATGACACCATTGTGAAGCATCTAGTTCAATTTCAGGCAGTTCCTAGCGAGACGAATAGTTTTATTGAGTGGGAAACGATATTTGTGATGGAGTCACAAACCAGTTGCTTCATTCTTTCCAACATGTGATTGTGAGACACTTTGATAATTTAGATTTAGCAGAAGGGAAACGATGTGTGAAAACTAATATCACGGTTTTGGATGATTTTGCCAAGAAGCAACTTAATAATTCAAAAAGATATGTCAATGCTGGTCAAAGAAAAGTAGCAACACACAAAACGGAGTCAATGTTTCCCATAAATCAGCAGCTCTTGTAGTCATAGAGTCAAACAGCATGGAAACAGGTCCCTCAGCAAAACTCATCCATGCTGTCCAAGATGCTCCATCTAAGCTAGTCCCGTTAAAATCTTTCCTAAGCAAGTATCTGTCCAGATATCTTTTTAACATACAACAAGTACTCATCCAGGTTCACTTGTGCTCAAATGGGCTATAATTAATCTAAAACATTAGCTGTTTTCATTGTACAGATATTGTCTGATCAGGTGAATATTTCTGATGTTTTCTGGCTTTATTTCTTCTTTTCAGGAAAATATTCTAATCCATGTCATTTTTATCTTTGCAAACTATTTGGTGGTCTGAAAGAAAAGAAAAATAATGATGGAAAACTGAACGAGTGTGGAATGTATATCATTCACGGAAGTGTGGATTTGGGGAATTAAGGCAGTGTGATAGGGTACATTTTGACTCATTGTGCTAATGGCTAAATGCAGAGGCAGGGTGCAGAATTGCAATGTGCTCCCACTCCACTCCTGATGACCTGCTTGCAATTCTTCTGACTGCGAACAGCTCTGCAGACTGAACATTGTCTTTGCCTTTGTAGGCTTATGGGGGCTGGTAAGCTTTGAAATGCTTGTGCTGTCACTTATCTAGATGCACATGCTGACAAATATCTGAAATCTTAAAAAACTACCTGCCTGCTCCTGTGATCCTGCGTGCATGCTGCTTTAATGGCCACTGGTGAGAGCAACATTCAGATTATATAAGCATCTCTCAGAAGTGTTTCACCTTTTTTGCATTGGCGTATCCTGCATCAGAGAAAATTCATAATGTGGTTATGTCCAGGCGTATTGGGTAATGTTTCAGTTATCATTTTTGCTGAACTTCAAAGTGCAGAACTGGTCTTTCATTCTGCAGAGATGGGGCCTGTCATCAGATCTTTGAAGCAGCGACTCCTGTAAACCTCTTCGATGGTGGGGAGTCCAGAACCTGTGATGGACTGGGCAGTGTTCACAACTTTTACACTTTCATTCTCAACCTTACCTGTTAATCCGTACCTATATTACATTTGTTGAGTTAAGAATATTAATTGGAGCATAATAAGAACATTAATCAAGCCATCATAGTTGGGAGTCAGATTAAAGTAAAACTAATTGCCTTTGCTGGAACAGGGAGGAATAATTATTTTTCATATGTCTTTGTAACAATCTGTCTTGTAACTATGGCTTCAATTCATTTAGTTTTGGTTGAATTGATGTTAACTCCAGGTGACCCCATGGGTCAGCCATTTCTAAACTGACCTTTCATTAACTAGATTTCAGAAATGCTGCAGACTTATAGTTCTTACTTCTTTGATCTCATTCATTTATCTTGTAGCTGTCTTTTTTCTCGTCTATTTCCTACTTTAACAAGCATGATTTCCTTCTCTATTCAATGTTTATCCCCCTCATATATTCAAGAGATTACAATATGTGAAATAGGATCCATATAGGCCATTGGACCTCAAGCCTGCTTTGCCATTCAATGTGCTTTAGAAATGCTTCTTGAAGAAAATTAAAGTGGTTATTTTCCTGTCTTGTTGAAGTAAGAAATAAGAACAGGGATAAACCTGCTTTGCCTTTCATCTTGTCTTCCATTCCAGTTTTCTGCGGTTCCCCATATTCCTTAACTCACCTGTAGTCTAACAATGTATCTATTTCAGTCATGAATATTGACAATGGTTCCACTCAGAAGCAATTTCAATTAGTTGAGACTATCCCAAAAGCCTCCCACTTAAATAGATGGCCCTTTATACTGATAGTAATTGCTCCATGTTCTAGATTTCACCAGCAAGGTAATATATCCTCACAGCATCTACTTTGTCAAACCCACTTATACTCTTCTATGTTTTAAAAAGATCATCTCTCAAATGATCCAACCTGCTTAACTTTCCTTCAGAAGAGAAATAATTCATCCCAGGAATCAATCTGGTGAATCTTCTCTAAATTCTAATGCAAATCTATCACTCCTCATGAATGGAGACCAAAAGTGTATGCAGTGCTCCAGGTGTCGTGTCATCAGTGTCACGGAGAAGAACAAGAAAACTTACCAACTTTTACACTCGATCATCCCTGGAATACATTTCAACACTCTATTAGCCATTCTAATTACTTGCAGTATCTGCCTGTTAATTATCTCTATTTCATGTATGAAGATACCAGGATCTCTCTGTGTTGCACCAAATTATAAGCATTCTTTATTTAAACAACTTCTTGATCTTATATTCCTTCCACCAAACCAGATAACCTTATATTTCCCCGTATCATACTCCACCATCCAAATTAATGCCCCACTCACTCACCCTATCTTTTTGCTTTGCTGACTCATTTCTGTTTGCTTGTTTTCCTACTATTCTTATACTGTCACTTAGGATGACATAGGCTACATGGTATAGAATTTTTTTTTTACCAAATTAGTCCAATAACACCATTACATCTTTTCTCTGCCTAATCTATTCTCTGTCCGCTTCTTCCTTGTAAGCTTATTCAGTCTCCCTTAACTGAAACTGCAAGAACTGTACTACCCTGCGGCCATAGGTTCATAAGTTCATCCGTTCATAATTTTATCAGTTGTAGGAGCAAAATTAGGCCATTTAGCTCATCGTCTGCTCCACCATTCAATCATGGCTGATCTATCTTTACCTCCCATTCCCATTCTCCTGCCCTCTCCAAAAAAGCCCTGACACCCATACTATTCAAGAATCATATTAATCTGCATCATTAAAATATCCATAGACGGCCTCCAGCCTTCTGTAGCATTGAATTCTGTCTACAGATTCACAACCCTCTGACTAAAGAAATTCCTACTCATCTCCTTTCTAAAGGTACTTCTTGTTATTCTGAGACTATGGCCTCTGATCCTAGACTCCCCCACTCTAGGAAACATCCTCTCCACATCCACTTTATCCAGGCCTTTTACTATTCGGTGGGTTTCAATGAGGTCCCCCCCCTCATCCTTCTAAAAACTCTAGCGAGTACTGGTCCAGTGCAAACAAATGCTCATCATATGTCAACTCAATCATCCCTGGGATGATGCTCATAAACCTCCTCTGGACCCTCTCCAACGCAAGCACATCCTTCCTCAGATATGGAGTCTGGATGCTCTGATTTCTTCACATATCCTCAAAACGTGTTGGTTTGTAGGTTAATTGGCATTTGTAAATTGCCCCTAGTGCGTAGGAAGTGGATGAAAAAAATGGGATAACGAAGAACAACTGTGAACAGGAGATGAATGGACTTGGTTGGATACGTGGACTTGGTTGGATGAAGGGCCTGTTTCCATGCTCTAACTAAATTTCTAAACTAAAATAATCAATTCAACAGTTGTCGATGTACTGAGCTCCATGATCTCAACTCATTTCTGAAAGTTTTGTTAAAATTCTTGCCGACCAGCTTGTGTTGATGCCCCTAGTTATGTTCTTCCCCATGAATGGAAACATTTCTTCACATCAATGATATTAAAACTTCTCTACATGTTAGGTAACTCTCAAGCTTGTTTTCCCAAGAGAAAATAAATGAAGCATGCTTATTGTTCCTTGATATGTATGCTATTGCATAACTGGTACTATCCTCTACTTTCTCATTGTTGCCAGACTGAATTTAATAATACTGCAAACAGATCTCTGAAACTATTCCAAATGTCATCTGGCCCAGGTCTGACACAGGTTCAGTATAACATCCCTGCTCTTATATTCCAACCCTCTAGTAACAATTCTTTTACCAAAGCTAGTCCTGCAATTTTCAAGCAATAAGTCACCTCCCTAATCTTTCTACCCAAACTATTTATTGTTGAGTCCCTATTGATCAACGTCCTCTTTAATTTATTGTTGTATTGGTCATTCACATCCGTAGCTCCATCCCCACTAATTTAGTATTGTGCAAATATTTAACAAATGTGTTCCTTATTCCAAAGCAGACATCAATAATATAATATGTGAATAGCAGTGTTCCTAGTATTGATTATTGTGAAACATCACCACTCAACTTCTTCCATTGCAAATAGTTATTTACTCTCATATTCTGCTTTCTGTCTAGAAATCAGATGTAATCCATTCTTTCTCTGACTGCATTCAGTTACCTGATGCGTTAGTCTATTGTAGGGAACATCTGAATTTTCAAAAGCTTTTTAATAAGTCACATTCACTGTATTAAAATTGTCTCCTTTTTCACTTATATCTTCATTACATTTGGCTACAACATACATATCCATTAAATTGGATACTTTTAATCCATCAAAATTATCAATATGGATTGTAAATACTTGATCCCTGTGTCAACTTGCTTATTTGAAAATGATCTCTTTTTCCAAACCCTCCATTTTCTATGAGTTGGTCAACATTGGACATTTCCATATGTATCACCATCAATGACATGTACGAAAAGCATAACCTTTGATGCGGTACCACTTCAAATTCCTTTTAGAAGTACAAATAGACTGCATCTAACAAGTTAACTTTTATCCATCTCGTTCAATATAATGAAAAAAAATCCAATAAATTTAATTTTCATGCAACTACATTGATTCAACCTAATTGTAAGCTGATTTTCTTTTTGTCCTTCTATTACCTTCTTCATAATAGAGACAGACAATTTCAATTGAAGCGTAATAGGTTAGCCATCCTGGAGTACGCTACATTTCCATCCTTTCTTGAATAGGCACTTTCCATTTAGTTTTCCAACCAGCTGAAATTGTTCCAGACTCTAGGATTGGAAAACTGCAAATAGAATCAAGTCATACAGCACAGAAACAGGCCCTTCGGCTGACCAAGATGTTCCATCTAAGTTAGTCCCACTTGTCTGTGTTTGGCCCACTTCCCTTCTGATCAAGACAAGGTATATGGATTAATTTACAGGCTGGTCTGTTTTCCGTCAGTGGTGGGTGAAGTTCTAGGAGCAATAATCAATAACCAAATGAACAGTCATTTGAACATGTATGGATTGATTAGAGAAAGCTAGCATGGAATTTTTGCTGAAATGTTACACAAGTTTGATGAAGGAATTGCAATTGAAATGGTACATATGGATTTCCAAAAGGCATTTGATAGACCTGTATCAAGGCCAATGATTGAAGCACAATTGGCTAATTAGAAGAAACAAAAAAATAGTGGAGAAAGTTTAATCTTCATAATGGAAGGATGTGTATAGTGGAATTCGTGGAGTGATGGCAGATAGACCTTTATTAATATGTACAGTGAAATTTAATTAAATGGCACACTCAGGACTTTGGTGGTGCCAGATTGGCAAATATTGTGTACTCTGGGGTGATATTCCAATCAATGGCACAAACTAATTTTTAATTCACTTTTTCTTTCTGTGTTGTACAGTCATAATGTTAAATTTTGCAGTGAAACTGCTGAGATTATTGGCAAGCATGGGAAATGGGGCAGAATTGAGCCTCAAGGGAGTGTGGGAGCTGAAACATACCATGTGTGTTTGACACAACACACATGTCAAAGTTTGCACGGAAACTGGTTTATATATAGAAGCATTCAGTTCTCGAGTCTCAATGAACCTTCACAATGGACTGACTTAACACGGGTGAAGTATTATTTGCAATTCTGGCTTCATGTTTTCGGAAAGATGTAAATACATTAGGGATGGGGGAAAGAAGACAGAGGAGATTTACTAAAAAGATTCCAGCGTCTAACTCATTTGAAGAAGATGGATTATTTTTCCTTGGAAAAATTCAAGGGAATTTGTATTATTATAAAATCATGAAGAATATAGAAAGGGTAGATTTAGAGCAATAGTCTCCATTGGTCGAAGAGTAGTGACCCAGGGGAGACAGAATGAAGGTAATTGGCAAAGAAAAACAACACAAGGAGCAGCTTATTGCACACAGGGCACCAGGGTCTGAATTGCATTGCCAAAGGTAAGTTTAACTGGAGGACTTAAAAATGGAGCTGTACCTTAAAAAAATGCAGGTTTGCAGGGGAAAGAGAAGGGAGTGGTACTATCTATATTATTCCCACATAGAGTTGGAATGGACTCAATGTGCCAGATGCTCTTTTTCTCTGCGCTGATTACATTCTATGATTCTGTGAAGAAGGCAACCAAGACATACTATCTTGGCAGAAGCTTGCTTTGTCTGATAAGCCTTTGTAGGTGGACATTAGGAATGTTCTTCTCCCATACCATGTTGATCTGCAAACCTGAGGAGATATCCATGGTGCAAGTGATACAACTTTTGGGTCGTGTTAACAGCTGCAAAGAAAAGTATTGATACCTCCTACTATACACCCTTATTATGTCTGCATTCCTTCTTTGTCACTTAAGTTGAATGGCCTGTAGTATGATGGTCTGGTCAGTTGTCTCGTCCTCCCTTCAGTCTTTTTTCAGGTTGCAAGGACTTCAGACCTTTTGCACAAATGCAAGAGCAGAGTTGCATGCTATCTTCTGAATTCCCATTTCTCAATGTCATTCTTCTTTTCTGGTCAGCCAATTAAATCTGCAGCACTGAACTTAAATGATTTGACTACCTCCTAGAACACATTATGTAGGTTACGTTCTCCCATCCCGAGGCACCACATTGTCCAAAGTTCTCACACAAGCTTATGAAATGAATTAAAATCCCCAGATTTACTGACTGTTGATGCAACTGCTATGGATCACCATGGTCTGCAGCAGCTCACACATCATTCCCTGAGCGCATCACCTCCCCAGACATATCTGCATGCCTGTCCTTATTTAATTAACTTAATTAGTGATTATTGGCTTAGGGTTTTTCAACTGGCAAGTTATAATTTTAATTATACATCAGTTCAGTTAACAATCTGATTTAAAGATACTATACTGGATTTGGCAGTGGTTGATGTTTAGATCAAATCCCTTTAAGTCAGAGGGGGGAGTGTGATTAAGATAGAGAGAGAAAAAAAATCTATATCAGCCTATTAGCTTCCTGCCCATCTATGATCTCAGTCATTGATTTTTTTTATCCACTGTTTCTCAAACTCTTGATTTTGAATTCCTTCAATGGTACTTATTAATTCAATGCTGATTTTAAAAGAAAAACAACTCCTCAGTCCTCATCTTCATCTCATTACAGAACTTTGCCCAATTCTGACCACTGCATGCTGTTAAAAATGCTATCAGTTAATATACACACCCTGTGGTAAAACAGTCTGTGCATTACTGAGAATGCACAGGTTTTATAGTTGTAGTCTCAGCTATCAACTCTGCTTATCTTGGTGTACAAGAAGGCACATGTCTGCTAAGCGATACAGAATCATAGAGAATATAGCATAGAATCTGCCGAGTTTATCAAAATGTACAAGTTAGGATCAAAGGACAAGTTTTGGGCAACACATTTTCACACTTCCATGCTTGGACCTCCAGGGAGAATAATGAAGTAGCAAATGATCTGTAAGCTGACCTTAAAAAGTACAAGACAATATGGGGGCCAGTTTTGACACAGTAACATGTGTAGCAAAGATAAAATTGCCAAATTATCATTTTCTTCGTCAGCTAAAAACAATAGGTATGTAATGTCTCAAGACGATTGTTTATCTACAGAAACTGCAGAATGTTGAAAGGCTATGAAGATTCCAAAGTTTTTATGGCCTAGGATATTGTCACCTTTGCCAATCTAACACAAAGTGGGTAATTTTATTTTGCAGGACAATGTAAAATAGTTTAATTAACCACCTGTTTTTCATCCCTCCTGGTGCTAATATTGGAATTAAAAATTGGGAAGTGCATAAAACATAGTTGTTAGAATGAACTGTTTTACATGTGGAAAAAAGCTGATTAATTAAATTAATTAGATATCCTTAATGCAATTCACGTAATTAATGCAATTAATGTAATTAATTACCTTAATACATGTCTAAAATGTTAAAGGATATAAAGTGTTTGGCTGTAAAGTAATTAAAATAAGGACTTGAACTCGTAAAATGGTCTACTATAATGGAACATTTCTAGAATCATTCATCAAGTGAAACATCTACTGATTTGATGTTGCAAATGAGTATTTAAGACCACATGTCAAGTTCAAAGTCGAGCAAAGAAATCTCCTCATGTCCTGGCCAATATTCACACATGACTCATGGCACCATTTGGTGCCGACATCTTTCTTCACCTTAATGAGCAACTTCCTTTGCATGAGTTGAGAAAAACAAGTATTTTTATGCCAGCCTCATAATATTGGCAAATGTGTCAAAAGCCATTTTGTTTCCTGTGTTGCAAACAGAAAAGCCAGAATAACTACGGTAAACAGTAAGATTTTGCAGTATCCAGATTTGGCCTTTGAGGAAAGTTTTCAAATATTCCAGCGTTACAATTCCCTTCAAACAACGATAGAGGTATTGAACTAACCCACACACACTTCCCTCGCAAATGCCAACAACATTTCCAATACTATTCAAATCAAAATAAACACCAGTCATGCAGAAAATAATTTTCCAAGTATTGAAGAAAGAAAAAAACTGCTCGTAAGTTAAAAAACCTCCAAGGAAAATACAGAACTTAATGATGTTCTTTCCACTTGAAAGGTCACATTGACCTCCATTCACTTAAAAACGGATAAGGGAATGTTTTAATAATTATCAAATTATTTGCTCTTCATAGACTAAAAGTAGACTTGTTCATGTTCCTTGAGCATCGAGAACCATCTGGTGATCTATTGTTATGTCTGTGTTTTAAAGTTGAGAGTTAAAAGAGGGGGTGGTGAGGAGCAGAAGTGGGGCAGGCAAAGAGCTGAGTATTTTGTTCTCATTTGACATTTATGTGTTGGCACAGTGCAAGAGGAAACAGCTTTAAGCCTTGTCTAATTACTGCTGAGTTACATCTTTCCAGTCTCCACAGAAATCAATAATGAGTGGTTTTGCATGCCGTAGTCTTAAGAACTTACTATACTACAGGGAGTGCGAAAATGTAACGATGGCGTATTAACCGAACTAAAAAAAGTTTACAGGTTAGCCCATATGTTTGTCACTGTGTTAAAAAGATGCTTGACATCTTCTCTGTACAGTCATAATATTCCAATTATTTAGAAATTACTAATGCACAGTGTGATTGATAGTGCAACAAAGGAAATAAAAAGTGTATAAGATCGGAACATAATCATGCTGTGGGTGTTGGTTTCATTAAAAATTGATTTCCTTATTATATTTACGTCGTTTTAACCCATTCATTCCTTACTGCTTGTGCCTTCCTGAATTTCTGAGTTATAATTTGACCAATGGGACTTTCGGTTTTACTGTTTTATGCATATTTTTGTTATTGCTTCCCTGCAAATATGATATAAAACTTTAAATTTTAATGACTATCAAATTTTATAGAACATAGAATAGTACAGTGCAGGAACAGGCACTTTGGCCTCCAATGAAAATGTTGAACATGATGCCAAGTTAAACGACTCTCCTCTCCCTGCACCTGACCCATTTTCTTCCATTGCCTGCATTTCTAAAAGGCTCTTAAATGCCACTATCATATCTGCCACCACCACCACCCTTATCTGTGCATTCCAGGCATACACCACCTTCTGTGTAAGACAAACTTGCCATGAATATCCTCTTTAAACATTGCACCTCTCACAAAGCTATGCCCTCTCATATATGACATTTCCATCCTGGGAAACGTTCAGAAACATAGAAAAATAGGTGCAGGAGTAGGCTATTCGGCTCTTCGAGCCAGCACCACCATTCAATATGATCATGGCTGATCATCTAAAATCAGTACCCCGTTCCTGCTTTTTCCCCATATCCCTTGATTCCTTTAACCCCAAGAGCTAAATCGACAGTAACTCTCTTGAAAACATCCAGTGATTGGGCCTCCACTGCCTTCTGTGGCAGAGAATTCCACAGATTCATAACTCTCTGGGTGAAGAAATATTTTCCTCATCTCAGTCCTAAATGGCCTACCCCTTATTCTTAAACTGCGACCCCTGGTTCTGGACTCCCCCAACACCGGGAATATTTTTCCTGCATCTAACCTGTCTAATCCTTTAAGAATGTTATTTGTTTCTATAAGATCCACTCTCATCCTTCTAAATTCCAGTGAATACAAGCCCAGTCGACACATTCTGTCATCAAATGGCAGCGCTGCCCTAGCAGCTGCGGCTTACCTGCGGTTCGTTTGTCTCTGTGTTTTGTTGGTTTTTTTTGTCTTAATTGTAGATGTGATGTCATGTTTTTGTGTTTGTGTACTATGTGTGTGTGTGGGGGGGGAGGGGGGGAACTGTAAAATTGTAAATGTGTTCCTTCCGAACGGAGACCCGACCTTTGTTTTCTGGGTGGTGTCTCCGTTCCTGCTGCGGCCCAACCATCGGCCCAACTCCTGGAGCTGGCGGCCTCCAGGGCTCTGGTTCGCAGAGCCCGTGGACCGGACTCACCATCAGCGGAGTCGGCCGTCCTCGAACGCTGCGGGAGCGGCTGCAACTCGCCTTAGGCTCGGGCCGCGTGGATGCCGACATCGGGAGCAGCGGCAGCGTGTTCGCCCGCCCCGGATCGCTGGGCTTGGGTCGGCCTGCCGCGAACATTTCACCGTCCGGCGCGGCCTAGAATAGGCCACGGGATTTTTCTCTGCTCGACGGGGGCTTCAGTGTCGTGAGCCACGACCGCCCCGACGTGCAGCAACAGCGGCAACGTGTTCGCCCGCCCCGGATCGCGGGGCTTGGGTCGGCCCGCTGCGGACCTTCCACCATCCAGCGCGGCCTGGAAGGTGGCAACGACACCAGCCTGACCGCGGGAGAAGACGGCAGGGGAAGGGAAAATACATTCTGGCCTTCCATCACAGTGAGGAGGGGACTGGAGGAGACTCCCTGTGATGGATGTTTCTTTTTTTTGTGTGTTGGTTGGGGTTGTGTAATTTGCTTATTTTATTGCTTTTATTGTTGGACTGTGGGTGACTAAATTTCGTCCAAAAAACTTGTTTTTTGGATGACAAATAAAGATATCTTGAATCTTGAATCTTGAATCTTGAATCTTGAATCTTGAATCTTGAATCTTGAATCTTGAATCTTGAATCTTGAATCTTGAATCTTGAATCTTGAATCTTGAATCTTGAATATTGTTAGTCCCGCCATCCTGGGAATTAACCTGGTGAACCTACGCTGCACTCCCTCAATAGCAATAATGTCCTTCTTCAAATCAGGAGACCAAAATTGCACATAATACTCCTGGTGTGGTCTCACCAGGGCCCTGTACAACTGAAGTAGGACCTCCTTGTTCCTAAACTCAAATCCTCTCACAATGAAGGCCAACATGCCATTAGGTTTCTTCACTGCCTGCTGTACCCGCATGCTTACTTTCAGTCTGATGGACAAGCACACCCAGGTCTCGTTGTACCTCCACATTTCCTAATCTGACATTCCTCCTCTCCTGAGATGCTGCCTGACCTGCTTAGTTACTCCAGCATTTTGTGAATAAATACTTTCGATTTGTCCCAGCATCTGCAGTTATTTTCTTACACCATTTAGGTAATAATCTGCCTTCCTGTTCTTCCCACCAAATTGGATAACCTCACATTTATCAACATTATACTGCATCTGCCATGGATCTGCCCACTCACACAACCTATCCAAGTCACCCCACAGCCTCATAGCTTCCTCATCGCAGTTCACACTGCCACCCAGCTTTGTGTCATCCACAAACATTTAATTCCTTCGTCTAAACAGATTCTGTCTACTCTATTTATGCCTCATGCCTATCAAGTCTCCCCTCAGTATCTGATTCTCTAGATAAAACAATCCAAGTATGTCCAACCTCTCCTTATAGCTAATACCTTCTAATCCAGACATCATTCTGGTAAACCTCATCTACACCCTCTCCAAAGCTTCCATATCATTCCTGTAATGGAGCAACCTGAACTGAACACTATAATCTTAACGCGGCCTAACCTAAGTCCAATAAATCTAAAATGTGACTTCCTGACTCTTATACCCAATATATAAACCTACAAAGGCAAGCATACCAACTGGCTACTTCACCACTCTATCTACTTGTGTTGCAACATTCAGGGAGCTTTGGACTCGGACCCCAAGATCTCTCTGTATATAATTTTCATTCTAATGGTAGCAGGTAAATCTGCCTAAGTTCCAGACTTCTTCTCTCCCCCTATTGCCAATCCACCTCTCGGAATCTCTTTCCATTGTTAAAAAGTTCCATAATATTTGCCAATTTGGCCAAACTTTCAGTCACTTAACCACCTCCCGATGAGTCTCAGTCAAATTTTATTGGAAAGCTTTCCGTTGATGTGGCTTGGGACAATGTCAAGCACACTACAACCACATCAAGTTGTTTTTGTGATTGCTTTATATTGATGTTCATGGTGTATCATTCATATTCGTCCCTACCAAGTAGAGGTTTTCACTCCAGACTTTCCACCTGAAGAATCAAATTCTTCTAAAAGAAGGCTGTGAGCAAAAAGACGCTACCAACGTTATTAGCATTTTGAAAACTAAGGATAATTTTACAATCACTATAGCTTTCGTTTATTCAATGCCTATAACTTTCAAAATCATCCCTCACCACTAGACTGACCTACAAAGAAACACAGGGCCAAGGAAGGAAGGATGAGGAGGGGAATCCAGCCATAAAAGGACCAACCAAAATTATCCAGGCATGTATTGAGGAACCAAGGGGCTCTATAAGGAACCACACATGAGCAAGCCATGAGAAGGAGACACAGATGGGCTAATGTGTTTTGCTGAAGATACACAGAAAATGCTGGAGTAATTCAGCAGGTCAGGCAGCATCTCTGGAGAAAAGGAATAGGTGGTGTTTTGGGTCGGAACCCTTCCTCAGCTTGCTGAAGCTCAGCCATCTCTGATTCTCTGAACCTCTGTGGTTTTGGTCATTCACAAGATTCTAATGTATACAGGGAAGTAAATACTCTGGCTTCATCTTAATTCCTGTGCTTCCTGGAAATGTTATTTATCTGATCATTGTCAAGGTGAAGCTACTAATCAATTCATAATGCAGACATACCTGGAACTCATCTCATTAAAGGGTCTTTGTATGTTCAGAATCAGTTTTTGTGAACACAGTGATAATAGACTTGTTAACTCAGGGAATTAAAACAAACAAAATGTATAAACATGCAGCAATAAAGAAGATAAGTTGGTGAAGTAAATAAGGTTGTATTTTCCCCACTTGAAATGTAATTCACTTGTAAGTGTGTAATCTAATGAAATAGAGAGAGGTGAGAACCATTTGGTTGTGGGTCTGTTCAGGTATATTACAAATGGAGGAAGGTGCAAAGGAAACTCTTGTCCAAGAAACATCTTATTTTAGAAACATCTGAAGAGGTTTTTTTAAAGAGGTTGACCAAGACAGAGTAGTATAGCGGATAAATGAAGAAACTTGTATGCACACCACATTACTTTCTATCCAGAAGTGGTCTAATAATTTCCGAACACACGCTTCAGTCAAGTATATCTTCCTAAAAAGACACGAATTGGTGGAGTAACTCAGCATAACAGTCATAATCTCGACCTGAACCATTGAGTTACTTCTCCAGAGATGCTGTCTGACCTGTTGAGTTACTCCAGCACTTTGGGTCTTTTTCTAAACCAGCAACAGCTTTTCTGTGTTACTACAGGTATGTCTTCCTGCCAGACCAAAATATTATGTGGATAGTTGTGCAACACGGAGCTACAGGCATTATCATATCATATCATTCCATATCATATATATACAGCCGGAAACAGGCCTTTTCGGCCCTCCAAGTCCGTGCCGCCCAGTGATCCCCATACATTAACACTATCCTACACCCACTAGGGACAATTTTTTTAAATTTTTACATTTACATTTACATTTACATTTACATTTACATTTACATTTACATTTACATTTACATTTACATTTACATTTACATTTACATTTACATTTACATTTACATTTACATTTACATTTACATTTACATTTACATTTACCCAGCCAATTAACCTACATACCTGTACGTCATTTTAATGTTGGTCCAATTTCTCAAGCTCATTTCTGAAGCCATCCAAGATGTCATACAGCAGCTTGCTCTCCCAGATGCATTATTACATTTTGATGCATTTTCCATCTATTAATCATTTTAAGCCGACTGTGACTTCTGAATTTCCATTAAAAGCCTTGATAACCTTTACAGATTTTGTTCCAAAATAGCTACAGTACGTGTAGAAACAGCACCAATTTAAATCAGAGCAAACAATTGATTAATTCCCTTATCAATTAAGTCTGGTATCACATTGCGAAAGAGAATGAGAAATTTTAAAACACATAATTTGGATATTCTTATCCTCCACTCATGGGATTTTTTATTTCCCCTGAAGAGATATTTCTGTTTTTATTGGAAGAAGCTGCTGTGATTTCTGTTTTCTCGTTCACACATTAAGCAGATAATGTTTTCTGAGTAAATTTGTCTGCTGATTGCTTAATATTCAATCCCAAACCCCCTAATGGCCAACACAGCATTTTTAATGCACATTCATTCTAGATATCTTACTCAAACGGACTTATCTTTCTCTAGCTCCTGAAAAGTTTGAAGTGTAATTCTTTACTAGCACGGCATTGCAAAAAATAATTGTTGACAAGATCCTTGTGGTGGCTTTATCTTTGAGGCAACTTTATGGACCATTCAAGGTTGACATAGCAACAATTTTTAAAAATGATTCTTGAAACATAATGATGCAAAGTACGATTCCATAAAATTCTGGGATTGTTGTTGAGTTAGTTCTTTTGTTATGTTATAATTTGGTTTTAGCCTGCGCCGTGTCATGTTTTTACCTTAACCACAAAGTACTTCACTTGAAATTTTCACAATTCTAATTATTTGAACAAAATGGATACCATTACAATCATTATGTAATCATAACATTAGGCCTCCCAATGAATAAACAATGAAAATAAGTCACTCTTTATCTTCAGGTGATCTTCCCCAAGCTGCAGCAATAATCATTGAACATTTTCACAGTTTTCTCAGGACGGTTGTTAAGTGGAAGAAATTGTCTTAGGAATTTTCCCAAATGCGCTATACTTAACCTATTCCTTGAAAGGAACATACCCAACTGGTGTGCAGAGTACGTAATGTACAAATATTTTGGTCTGATCATTTGCATCTTCATTGGCATAGTTAACAGTGCTCAACCAGTCCATAAAGGACAACCCCGGTCTGGCCTTTCTACAGAAAGTCCAGTTTAGTTTAGTTTAGAGATACATTGCGGAAACAGGCCCTTCGGCACACTGAATCCGCACTGACCAACGATTGCCGCACGCTAACACTATCCTGCACACACGAGGGACAATTTGCAATTTTACCAAGATAATTAGCCTACAAACAATAGACAATAGACAATAGACAATAGGTGCAGGAGTAGGCCATTCAGCCCTTCGAGCCAGCACCGCCATTCAATGCGATCATTGCTGATCACTCTCAATCAGTACCCCGTTCCTGCCTTCTCCCCATACCCCCTCACTCCGCTATCCTTAAGAGCTCTATCCAGCTCTCTCTTAAAAGCATCCAACGAACTGGCCTCCACTGCCTTCTGAGGCAGAGAATTTCACACCTTCACCACTCTCTGACTGAAAAAGTTATTTCTCATCTCCGTTCTAAATGGCCTACCCCTTATTCTTAAACTGTGGCCCCTTGTTCTGGAGTCCCCCAACATTGGGAACATGTTTCCTGCCTCTAATGTGTCCAATCCCTTAATTATCTTATATGTTTCAATAAGATCCCCCCTCATCCTTCTAAATTCCATGTATATCTTTGGAGTGTGGGAGGAAACCAGAGCATCCGGAGAAACCCCATACAGGTCACAGGGAGAACATACAAACTGTGAGTGTGTACTGACAGTACCTGCAGTCAGGATTGAACCTGGGTCTCTGGTGCTGTAAGGCAGTAACTCTACCACTGCGCCACTTTGCCACCCGAGATAGTTCAGGCTGAAAGCCATTTTTCAGGATATCCTCTCACTGAGCATCATCCATTCCATAGGTATAATAGATAATATTATAACTATTGGTGTTGAATGAACACTGTTAACATTAGCCTTTTTTAGGGGAATGTATATATTTAGTATCCAATTACCCCCCCCCCACCCCATCTAAAAGGCAGGTAAGTTGTCTATGATTTGTTCCCTTTTTTTGCCTATAACATATGTTTCATATTATATGCTTCCAGTAGGAATGTTCCAAGTTAGGGATTCTTAATTTAGGCAGATATCAGACAAATTTGAGGTCATCTTAACATAATTTAAAATTGATTCTTTGGTACATTGAAATGTAGCATCCATACAGAATAGTTGTTTAGTCAATATTTATGAGTAAGAATACGCAGAAAGAATGTTTTAATTTTAGTGGAACCTAATTTCAAAAGCAGAGTACAATGCACATCTGCTACGATGTATGGGCATTTAACAGGAGTGACCCAAGCTGTATTTTACTCTTGCACTTACCATAACTTGCATGCTAGTAAGTTATTGCATTTGAAAATTAGGACCCTGATGTTAGTGCAAAGTTAGTGTGAAAAGGAAAAACAATACTGGGAAACTCTAGTGTCAGTATGCAATCATATTTTTCATGTCGAAGAGAACATCGATGGCCGTGAATGGTCTGCAAACTCACCTCTCGCGCTCTCAAAAAGTGTCCTGAAATTATAGCACCACTTTTGTGTCATCTGCAAACTTGCTAATCATGCCATGTATATTTTCATCCAAATCATTGATATAGATGACAAACAGCAATGGACCCAGCACAGAAACCCAAGGCACACCACTAGTGTAGGAAAGAAAACTGCAGATGCTGGTTTAAATCGAAGATAGACACAAAATGCTGGAGTAACTCAGCGGGTCAAGCGGCATCTCTGGAGAGAAGGAAGTCACAGGCCTCCAGTCCGCAAAGCAACCTTCCACCATCACCCTCTGCTTCCTTCAATGAAGCCAATTTTCTATCCATTCAGCTATCTCTCTTAGGATCCAATGTGATCTAACCTTCCAGATCAGCCTACCATATGGAACCTTGTCCAATGCCTTGCTGAAATCCATATATACAATGTCTACAGCTCTGTCTTCATCAACGTTTTTGATTACTTCTTCAAAAAACTGTTAGATTTGTGAAACATGACCTCCCATGCACAAAACCACGCAGACTATCCCTAATCAGTCTCTTGTCCATCTAAATGTATGTACCCCTCGGAATATTCTAGTAACTTTCCGACCACAGATGTTAGACTCACTCTCCTGTAGTTCCCAGCCTTTTCTCTGCAGTCCTTCTTAAATAGAGGTACAACATTTGCCACTCTCCAGTCTTCCGCCACCTCACTTGTCTTTAATGACAACTCGTAAATCTCAGCCAAGGCACCTGCAATTTGCTCTCTAGCTTCCCACAGTGTCCTCAGATATATCTGATCAGGCCCGGGAGATTTGTCTACCTTCACACGCGCCAGGACCTTCTGTACGTCTTTGTCTGTAATACTGGTCTCAAGACACCTCCATTGACCACCCCAAGCTCCCCAGTGTTCATGTCTTCCTCCACAGTAAAAACAGAGGAGAAATACTCATTGAGGATCTTGCCCATCTCCTGTGGCTCCACGTTGAGTTGACCACCCTGATTTCTGAGGGTCCCAATCTCTCTCTGGATACCCTTTTTCCTTTTATGTACTTATATTTATAAAATCTCTTGGGATTCTCCGTAATGCCTTCTGTTTTGCCAAGGTTATCTTCTGTCCCCTTTTTACCCTTCTGATTTCTTTATTTAGCTTGCTCCTTAGTTCCCAAAATATGATGGTATGAATTGGCTGGATAGCACGCAAAGCAAGCTTTTCACTGTACATGTTGTAATGATCAACTAAACTAAGCTGAACTAATCTCTCCCAAGTGCCGGATTTGACATATTACTTCATCTGTGGAGTGTATTGCACTGACCTGCAGCTCGTCTGACTTCTACATTGCAGGTGTGGAAGTCAGGAGAAGGTTGCGTGTACATTACACTTCTCTGACAGTTCTCTGTGGAGAACAGCATGTTCCAGCCCATTATGAGATGTGTTCCTATGTGACTTGTTAAAACTATTTCTGCTGCAGTGAAAGAATATCATGGGTTTTATTAATGTTTCATGTATGCTAACCGATATCTCGTGACTTTTCTCTCTTTCAAGATAAAACAGAGGTCTGTTTGCATTTTTTTACAGACATCAGCTTTTACTATTCTGTGAAGTTCTTCCCTCATATCTTGTTTCCATAAAAAAGCCATTCACTGCACCTCGGTACATGTGACAATAATAACCGAAACTAAACGCAACTCATTTCTAAACTGTGTAGGAAGGGACTGCAGATGCTGGTTTACACTGAAGATAGACACAAAATGCTGAAGTAACTCAGCGGGTCAGGTAGCATCTCTGGGGAAAAGGAATAGGTGATGTTTCGGGTCGAGACCTTTTTTCAGGCTGAGAGTCAGGGGAGTGGGATACTAGGGGAGAGTGGTATGAAAAGCAACAGAACAAATCAGAGCTGGCACTCTGGCACGGTGATCAAGGAGCCAATTAAATTCAAAATTAATTTCTAAACTCATTCCTCTGTTCCTCAAAAGTACCATCTGGAATATAACTATTGCTACTTTTTTCACTAAAACACTGGGTTGGAAATTCATCCACATTCTCAAGTGTGTGTGCTGGCCTGTTCATTGGCAGACCACAATCAGTACATGTTGGCAACAGTAACCAACAGCAAGGAGCACTTCAAGGTTATGTGCTGGTCCCCTGCTCTACTCACTCTGTACCCATGACTGGGTAGCTAAACACAGCTCCAATTCCATCTTTAAATTTGGCAAGGATATCACCATGTTTGGACAAATAACAGGTAATGATAATACACAGTGCATGTGAGATTCAAAAACTGCTTGAATGGTGCCAGAACAACTATCTTGTTCCCAACATCAGCAAGACCAAGGAGTTGATTGTTGACTTCAGGAAAGGAAAGCTGGGAATCCACAAACCTGTCTTCATCAATGGGATGGTGGAGGAGTGAGTCAACATGTTCAAGCTTCTGGGTGGTGCATATCAGAAAATTTGTCCTGGGCACAAAGAAAACTACAATGCCTCTACTTCCTTAGAAGATTGAGAACAGTCGGCATGTTGATGAATACTCTATCGAACATTCACAGGTGAACGGTAGAGAGCATACTGAACGGATGCATCTCAGCCTTGTTCGGTAAGTCAAACACCCAGGAAGGAAGGAGAACACAAACACTTCTAAGTCCAGCACAGGTACTGGCCTCCCCAACATCAACAGAACCTGTAGGAGGGACTGCCTCAAAAGCCATCCAATATCATCAAAGACGCACACCACATGATCATGTTCCCATTTTGCTACTATTCTCAGGACGAAGATACTGGAGCCTAAAAACTGAGAATCTAGAGCAATACACAAATCTAGAGCAATACACAACTAGAAATGTAGACAAGGAGAGAGGAGGAGTGAAATGTGAAGCTAGAGGATGGGATGTAGATGGATGGGATGGGGGAATGGGAAAGGGGGTGGGATAGTGAGAAAAACAGCTGCATCGGGCACAGGGAAGAGAGGGGGGAAGAAAAAGTGAGGAACAGGCGAAAATTGGCAAATTTGTGAGCGAACGTCAGCTTGTAAGCTACCCAAGCCGAATATGAGATGCTGTTTCTTCAGTGTGCATGTGGCTTCACTCTGACAATGGAGGGGGCCCAGGACAGAAAGGTTGTTATGGGAAGAGGAAGGGGAGTAAAACTGGTTAGCAACTGCAACCTAGACAGACTGAGTGCAAGTATTTGGCAAAAAGATTGTTGAGTGTATGCTTGGTCTTGCTGATGATGAGGTGTTATTACATTTACGAGCCTGTTAAGCTGCACAAGTAATAATTGTATTGTTCTGTTATCAGTACACATGACAATTGCACACTTTTGATTCTTGAGTCATGGTCCCTTGTAGGTTAATTGGCTTTGGTAAAATTGTAAATTGTCCCTAGTGTGTAGGAGACTGCTAGTGCACGGGGTGGTCGCTGGTCGGTGCGGACACGGTGGGCCAAAGGGCTTGTTTTGTGCTGTTTCTCTCAAGTCTAAAGTGAAGTAAAGTCTACATGTTCTTACCATGTTGTTTCTCTCTATTTATCTGCCTTTCTTTTCCTCTGTAGTTTTGCTTTCTATCAGACAATATAAAGTAGTATGAAAGAGGCAACACTGAGAATGTTAAATACATTTGTACACTTTTCTCGGCATATCTTGTTTCTTTCTTCCAATTAATCGAAGTGGAGATATGAATGGATCCAAAAGTGAACAGCTGGCTGGCAATATTAGTTTTATACCCGAGTAAAGGGTTAAAAATATATCTTAGTTGTATTTTTTCTCCGCAGACTTCCTCTTGAACTTTTGCAATAATTCAACATAAATTAGGAAAACAATTTTACATTGTTTATGTGATATTTTGATAGCTCCACTATTTGGTAAATCTGGTTGATTTATGATCATGGTCATGTGTACCAAGATATAGTGGGAAAATTTGCTTGTGTGCTATCCAGTCAAAACTTACCGTATGTGAATACAGCCAAGTTATAAACAAGTATGAAAGGTGGTGGAAAGGGAAATAAAAGTAAACAGTGTGGAATATCATGTGGCAGCTGCAGAGAAAGTGCAGATTTCAAAAACAAAGAACAAGGGCCTTAACAAAGCAGGTTGGGAGATTTGAACGACACGCTTAATCCTAGTCTCTGCAAAACCATCTGAGACTGAGAAACTGAGAATTAGGGCACACTCATGTCTGATTCAGAATTCACTGCCTGGAAAGATGTGAATGCATATTTTGACTGTATTCGTGTGCATGAGAGAGCGCGCGTGTGTAATAGAATTTATAGTATCCAACATAGACAGCCATTTATTCATTTAGTCAGCAGAGTCTAAAGTAGCCAATGTGACCCGAGTCTAATCGCTAGGATGTGATGGAACAGATGGTAGTAAAACTTTAATTGGAATCACCGTGTTTAATGATTAACTACCGATGGTATATTGATTGACAAATAATACAAGGGATCCCATCCATGTTCTCCTGTATTTTCCAGGAAACAGTAAATTGTATGTGGCTAAATAGCTGGATTTACTCCTGTTGAACAATGCAAAGAAACAGTGGTGCCATAAAATACTGAACCTTCACAAACTTAAGCACAATGACAGTAGAACAGAATCACAAGCAATTAAAAGGCTGTTCAGAGAATGCATTTTGCAGTTTCTAAAAAGCAACATGGCAGCTCAATAAAAACACATTTTATGGACTTTTGTGATGCACCATTAAATGTTAATTACTGAAGATTTTGTCCTCGGAAGGACATGAGTGCCTTCCAACAAAACTAAAAGGGCAGCATAGTGGCACAATGGTAGAGTTGCCGCCTTACGGCAACAGAGACCCGGGTTCGATGCTGACTACGGGTGCTGCCTGTACAGAGTTTGTATGTTATCCCTGTGACCTGCGTGCGTTTTCTCCGGGTGCCCTGGCTTCCTCCCACGCTCCAAGGACATATAGGTCTGTAGGTTAATTGGCTTCTGTAAATTGTAAATTGTCCCAAATGTGTAGAATAGTGCTAGTATATGGGGTGATCACTGGTTGGCATGGACTCGGTGAACCAAAGGACGTGTTTCCATGTTATACCTCTAAAGACTAAAGTCTAAAGTCTTAGTTTATGAGAGGTTCATTCAGTATTCCAATAATGGAAAGGAAGAAGCTCTTCCTGAATATGCTAGTACATGCTTTCAAGCTTTTGTATCTTCTGCCTGATGGGAGAGGGGAGAAAAGGGAATGAGTGGGATATGAGATATATGTGGTCCTTGATTATGCTGGTTGCTTTCCTGGATGTAGTCTTGAGGGAGGTGAGGAGGGGTGCATGGGTGGGTGGTGGGGGAGGGTGCGGAAGGCTGCCTTGCATGATGGCTTGGGCTGCATCCACACTATTTGCAATTTCTTACAGTTTTGGGCAGAGTCATTGTCAAACCAAGTAATGAATCCCGATAGGATGCTTTCTATAATTCATCTGAAGAAATTGGTGAGTCATAAGACTTGCCAAATTTTCTATGTCTTCTGAGGAAGTAGGGGCATTGGTGTGCTTTCTCGATCAATGTGGTTGGCCAAGCACAATTTGATGATGATGATATTTACATCTAGGACTTGAATTTTTGGTGATATTTATGCCCATGTGTCAATTACTTAAAAATGGCAATTGATTTAAAAACAAAAATCAAATAGCCCTGTGCATGATCATTTATTGGTAGGTTTCTACCAATGTTACATGTTACTGAATTCTAATTTGCTGCCTTCAATGTATGTTTATTTTGGATTAAAGCAATGAGTTCAATATGTATGCTGGATCAGGCAGCATCTCTGGAGAAAAAGGATGGGTGACATTTCAGGTTGGATACCTTCTTCGGAATGTTCCATCTCGAAACACCACCCATACTTTTTCTCCAGAGATGCTGCCTGACCTGCAGAGTTACTCCAGCACTTTGTGTCTATCTTCGGTATAAACCAGCATCTGCAGTTCCTTCCTACAAACACACAGAGATATATATGTGTGCGGTATATATTTTTTAGATACGCACACATATATATATATATATATATATATATATACACACACACACACATATATATGTGTGTGTGTGTGTGTGTGTGTGTGTGTGTGTGTGTGTGTGTATGAGAAGCCACAAAATGCTGGAGTAACTCAGCAAGACAGGCAGCATCTCTGGAGATAAGGAATGGGTGAAGTTTTCAGGTCAGGACCCCTTTTCAAACACTATCAAATTTTATTTGATCAAAGTAAAATCTATATATATATATATACATCGCATATTTAGGATTTTAGTTACTTTTAGGAGTATTTTCTGAAAGTTTTTAATATATATATATATAGGATATATATATAGAGAGATTTTACTTTGAACAAATAAAATCTGATAGTATCTGAAATGTATACACACATACACACAACACAAACACAAACACGCACACGCACACACACACACACACACACACACACACACACACACACACACACACACATATATATACTGTATATATATAAAACATGTTCAATTTAGTTATGCAACTGGAACTGTTTCTTAATTTTGAATATGATTTCCCAAAAGAAAATACTCCCAAAAATAACTAAAACAATAAAAGTCACTCTAGGTGAAAGCACCCAGCAGTGTTACACAATCTTGTGTTGCATATCAAACATAGATAGCACTGTGTCAGTCTGTCAACACGATGGCATCAAAATTAAGAACAGGATGTGATATTTTAACTATAAAAAAATCTAAACATTGTTAAGAAACTTTAATATGAGAGATTATTTCGCCATTTACAGTTAAAGTGGATAAGGCAATTTGATAGTTCTCTGAATATTTTTCCACGGAGAAAGATAAACAATAAAAGGTAAAACACTTCTGCCATATAATCCATAGAATTGCATATATTACTGCTCAACTATACCTCCTGTGGATAATTTGCAGGGTCTTGCAACCCAGTCTGAACAAATTGTTTTACAGTCATGCAGTTCAGCAAATCTCTTTGATTGCTCTGGTTGATACAGAAAAACTCAGTGGTAGTTACCTGGTCTGTGGAATAAAATGGAAATCTGTGCTCAGTGTGCTTGGGACTACTTGACATTCTAATAAGTCATGGAGGATATTGAGCTATCAGATTTTATTTGTTCAAAGTAAATGGCAGAGAGGGAAAAGAATGACTGATTCAACAAGGAGCGGATTGGAAAATATAAGATGAACCCAGTGACCCCTCTGGTCATTAGTCAGTGCAAATAACTCTGCATTGCATGGTTCTTAATGCATCTGGTGTGGGCTTGCATTAAAGCACTTAAATTGAAGGGCAGATTCAGATGTCATTGAATGAAAATAGTAATATTCAAGACATTAGCAAAATAAATTATTTGACATATTTCTACCTCCCCATATTCCTTCTTATAATGACTGCTATTCAGCCTGAATCAGAGGAAATGCTGTTTTTAAAAAAAATGTAATTGAAATGTTATGAGAGTTAATGATTTATGGTGATAGAAAAAATAATGGAGTATTTCTTTACAAAGTGGTGATAGAAATGTCAGAACAACTCCAGGATTCAAATTGTCTATATATTTTCATGTAACTGAGTGTTATTTTATGCATCCATTTAACAGTTTGATTAATCAAAACATCCCCCTTCAAATACAAAAAAAAACTATTATGAAGAAAAGATAAAAAAAAGCATGCTGAATTTTGTTAACATTCCCCACACCAGCTATCCTGGCTTTGGCAGGGTCCGGGTTGAACCCAGAGATATTTGTTTCAGATACTTATGCCATTTCTCCAGGGCCCTGCCATTTGCCTGTAGCTGATTTTGATGAAAGATCACGAGAGTTTTTCATGAAAGATCATTGATCTGAAACATTAACTGTGTTTCTCTCTACATAAATGCCATCTGATATTTTGAGAATTTCCAGCATTTTCTTTTTTTTTATATTCACTTTTACAATAATCTTCATGGCCCAGTCATAATAGTTGGAGTAATCTCCCTGTTAGCAACCCTTCAGATGTCAGGGTGCTTCACATGTGGAAACTTATTCTTTCTTGCTTCAACAGGAATTTTCAAATGTCACATTATATCACAACAACCACATTCTATCCCCAGGAGTAGAATTTCTGACTGAAAACAGCCAGTTTTTACAAGGAAATAATATCAGCAATTGGAAAATTAGTGGTAATTTTTTCAGTGATGGATTTCTATCTACTTTTTGTCACTTTTCACGACTATATTTTGAATAACCTCAGGAAATGCCACTTATCTTGTAAATAAGACTTAAATTAGCATAGCTTCAATTCTTTTTGTACTGCATTGTATAATTATGAGTGCTTGTAAATGTGGCACTAGATGGTAAAAGAAAAAACATTTTAATCAATATATAGAAAAATATTGGAAATGTATTTTTCAGCCATTTCTCTCCTGTCCTGTTAAAACCTTTTTCTGTTGTCACTTTTGCCACCTCTCAGTCACTCGAGGCAAAAGTAGAGTCTATCTTTGCATTTTATTCTGCTGCTGAAAATCATGTTCATCTAAGTCAACAGAAATTATTTTTGAAAGCGCAATACACCACATATCACCTGGGCTCTGAATAAATATCTAGGCACATTTGTAGAACCCTGTGTGCTGTTGTTATTTTCCAAACAATTTCTAATCCGGTGAGTGTATTTCTTGGAGGGAAAATAGGACCAATGAAGGATTGTTAGATGAGTGTATTCCCAGTAACTCCAGACTAGAATCTATAAAGAAATGTATGGCAGAAGACAGGAATCTCTGAAAGTAAGAGATTATTAAGAAACACCAGTGGAGACATATCGTTAAACACCTACATTGTACCTGTCAAGGTCACATCACATGTCAGATTCTGCACTTTGAACACATTTCAGCTATCACTGGGGACATCAGCAATTGACGTCAATCAGCTGTGCATTGAGGCGTAAAGCTAATGATAGCTGTTTAGTTTGCTTGTCCAAGCAATTTAATCTCCTTTAGCAACATGATAGAGCTATACAATCATACATACGATTCTCGAAGGTTTTTTTGTGGTTATGAATTGCACCCCAGTCTCCCTGTAAATCCCAAATCCTTTCAGTGCTTGTATATGAAATGAAGATCAGTCTATGCCCAACATTCTTTCTCATTTGCAGTCTTCCTGTACAGTGCTCACTGTACGAGTTCTTGAATTTCAAGATAACATGCTCTATTCAGCATGCGATTCACAAAAGCAATGTTTCTTCCATTCAATGCTATTTCCCTCAATCCCATTTCAGGGCAACTGTACAATATCCAAGGGTGCCAACTCAGCATCGAGAGAATGAAAAACAAACAAAAATGTTCAGAACATTCATGTTCAGAGGAGCAGAATTAGGCCATTTGGCCCATCGAGTCTACTCCCGCCATTCAATCATGGTTGATCTATCTTTTCCTCTCAAACTTATTCTCCCCTGCCTTCTCCCCATAAACTTTGACAGCCTTACTAATCAAGAATCTGTCAATCTCTGCTTTAAAAATACCCAACAACTTGGCCTCCACAGCCATCTGTAGCAATTAGTTTCATACACTCACTGCCCTCTGAGAAAATAAATTCCTCCTTATCTCCTTTCTAAAGGTACATCCTGTTATTCTGAACACTGTGTGGAAAGTGTACAGAAGCTATAAAAGGCAATGAAAAAAAAAGATAGTAAAATAAACATTTGTGTAAAAAACAATTAAAATATTTCCATGGTATCACAAGAGGTGGTCTATGGTATTCTGTTGCCAAGGTAAGATTAGAATTGTGCGGGTGGGTTAAAGTCCCTGATGTTTGTAGAGAAGCATATGTTCCTGAACCTGGTAGTGTGGGACATTGAAGAGTGGGATTGCGAAGAGGGTTTGGCCTGGTGAGTGAAGATCCTTGATGATGATGGGCGGCACGGTAGTGCAGTGGTAGAGTTGCTGCTTTACAGCGAATGCAGCACCGGAGACTCAGGTTCGATCCTGACTACGGGTGCTGCACTGTAAGGAGTTTGTACGTTCTCCCCGTGACCTGCGTGGATTTTCTCCGAGATCTTCGGTTTCCTCCCACACTCCAAAGACGTACAGGTATGTAGGTTAATTGGCTGGGTAAATGTAAAAATTGTCCCTAGTGGGTGTAGGATAGTGTTAATGTACGGGGATCGCTGGGCGGCACGGACTTGGTGGGCCGAAAAGGCCTGTTTCCGGCTGTATATATATGATATGATATGATATGATATGATAAACACTACCTTATTAAGGCAGTGACTAATGTAGATACTTTTACTGATGGAATGGGATGTGCCTGCGATGGACCGGGCTGAGTCCACCACTCTCAGCAGTCTCTTGCGTCCTTGTCTTTTTTTCTCTTGCCGTGTTCTGATGAAGGGTCTCTGGCCTGTCACATTAACTCTGTTGCAGGCCAGAGACCCTTCATCAGAACACATAAGTGCAAGAGGCTGCAGAGAGTGGTGGACGCACAGATGCTGTGGACCTGTGCGTGTTTCCAATTTTACATGTGTGATTTTTATTTTAGTTTTTTAACAATGTTTTTGATTTTAACAGGCCAAAAAAACTGCTGACAGATGCTGTCATAAATATTGAGCATATGACTGATAGACGGAAAAAGTGTTTCAGCAGCCTGCATGAGTCTCAGAACACAATCTAAAAAGCACAAAACGAAAGAAGGAAGAAAGGAGGAAAAACAAGAAAACCAGAACAAAGATCTGTCTTCCGGTCATTCATATCATTCATGTTGTCCTAAAAATATCCACAACAATTTTCCTGTTTCTTTGTCTTCACTCTGGAGTAAGCATTACGGTATTGCCGAAAGGACAAATAATACATAAGGTTTCACATGTTGAGGAATAGGCTGCAGATCGATGGGTTTTTGTCACCTTCCCTTTGTGCATGTTCTTCTTGGGATCCTGGGTATCATTCAATCAACATGTGAATCTCCAAAAGAATGATCTGCCAATTACGACATTGCTGTGTCTGTGTCTAATTAACTGTTACATTTCAAATAGTGCAACATTATTAAACTTCTGTAATAACTAAAATGACTGAAAAATGTCTTGTGCGTTCGTAAAAGTGCAACTGAAAACATTTCACTCTTTCTCACTTTCTCTTCTCTCCCTTTCATAATATAATTGTGATAGTTGTGATAATTGTGATAGGACCAAAATTAGGTCATTTGGCCCATCAAGGCTGCTCTGCTATTCAATAATGGCAGATCTATCTTTCCCTCTTAACCCCATTCTCATGCCTTCTCCGCATAACCCCTGATTAACTCTTAAATCCTCTCTCATATATATTTTTTAAATTTCTTTTCTCTTTCCTTTTATTTTTCCTTCCCTTTCCCTTTCTGTTCTCTTTCCTTCTTTATTTTATTTCTTACTTGCATGTTTTCTGACTTTCTTTCTCTCCCCTTTATTTTCCAGTTCTTTTTGTTTTTCTTGTTTTCCTCTTTCATTCTAATGCAGCTACAGTTCTTTCAATGAGGTGACCAGTCCAGTGCTTGAATGGACATTTATTGAAACCCACTGTGTTGGCTGAAGCTGCACAGCTCTGAGGTGCACCTCTGTCATTTTTATCCTTTCATTACCTTGTCACCTTTCAGATTATAATAATCTTTTTGACAGGCTTCATGTTTAGTGGTAATAATGTATCCCAAATGGCATATGTCAGAGATGAAGAGAGATGCAGAAAACTTCACTAAGAAAGAAGACAGCAACATTGATTGGAAAAGCAGACACTGATGCAAGGAGTTTCAGCTACAGACAACTAGAAATCTATAAATTATTTGGATATAATGGGACATCAATAATGTATCCTATCTGAATGTGAAAGGAAAAGTTCAATGAAGGACCAAGCACAACACCAAACATGCACCATAAACCAGATTATATCTCATGAATAATATTTAGAAATATGATTTAGCTCTCACAGTATTAATATTGGCCTTGTATCTACCTGAAATGCACAAATGCTTCTCATATCTGGTCCCACTGGGAACCATAAAGCTTGTGGTCATTTGAAAGGAGAGACATTTATTGAGAGTAACTGGCAATATTATATTAATATCAGTTTTTTGAATTGCAACAGTTGATTTCTTGGTGTGAGGGATTCAGTAGTCTTCAGTGCAGCCATTGCATTGTATCAACTGAGCTGAAAACAGACCCTGAATCACTCAAGCTCAGCTATCATTGCAATAAGCCAGATGGTGTAATTGAGAGTAATCATGTTAACTAGAGTTTGTGTCAGTCTTTAATTGTAGTGAAATCACAAGAATTTAAAGTAGTCCAAATAGCAAGAATTAAAAATATATAAATCAAAGAAGATTTATTTCTAAATCAACAGTAAAAAGAAAGAAGAACTCGGGGATCATTAATACATCCAACAGAAAATATTAAGCGTATTCTCTTTAGTGAAAGATTGAGGAACTCGCCACCAAATAGTGTAATTGAGATAAATGGCTGATGCAGTTAAAAGTCTGCTAGATAAACATAAAAATCATAGAAAGATCTGTTGATAGAGTTGCATAATGTAAGTTCGGAGAAGGCAAATAAAACACATGCATACGAGCACAGATTTGTTGGGTGGAATTGTCTGTTTATGTGCTGTAAACGGACACCATTTGAAAATAGAATTAACAAACAAAACGAAAAACAAATAAAATGGGATTGAATTTTCTCTGCGCACAACAAAACATTTTTTGTTTCTCTAAATGTTAGGATTCGCAATAAAAATTTGGAAGAAATGTTTTGATTTAATTTTGCACCCAGAATAATGCCCTCGGCATCGCAAGATATAAAATCTACATTCAAAAAATTGGTTGTGCCCTGTCCCCACATTTCCGTTATAGGAATAAACTGCAGATGCTCGTTTATATGTTGACAGACTGGAGCGACTAGGCCTGTATACACTGGAATTTAGAAGGATGAGACGGGATCTTATCGAAACATATAAGATTATTAAGGGGTTGAACACTTCAGAAAATCCTAGTGAGGGAAGGCGATCAACCTGAAGTCGTTGTGCACGTGGGCACGAATGACGTCGGGCGGAAGAGGAAGGAGGTGCTACAGCGGGAGTTTAGAGAGTTAGGAAAAAGACTGAGAAGTAGGACGTCGAAGGTGGTTATCTCTGGACTGCTACCGGTACCTCGTGCTGGTGAGGCCAGGAACAGAGAGATAGAGGGTATGAATTTATGGCTGAGGGGCTGGTGCAGAGAGCAGGGATTTAGATTTCTGGACCATTGGGATCTCTTCTGGGCTAGGGGTGACTTGTACAAAAGGGACGGGTTACATCTTAACAGCAGGGGGACAAACATTCTGGCAGGCAGGTTTGCTAGTGCGACACCTGTGACTTTAAACTAAGTAGTGGGGGGGAGGGGTTAACAAATTGTGAATATGAAGATGAGGTTAAAGGGAATATAGGAGATATTGCAGAAGACTCTCGGAAGAATGGGAACAGGAGTTCTAGAGGGGAAAAGAGATTAAGGGCAGGGCCATTTGTGACCGATGTGAGAGGGGAGGTAAATACAGAAGTTAAAGTGTTGTACTTAAATGCGCGTAGTATAAAAAATAAAGTGGATGAGCTTGAGGCTCAGTTAGTCATGGGCAAGTATGATGTTGTAGGGATCACTGAGACATGGCTACAAGAGGACCAGGGCTGGGAACTGAATATTCAGGGGTACACAATGTATAGAAAAGACAGACAGGTGGGCAGAGGGGGTGGGGTTGCTCTGCTGGTAAGGAATGATATACATTCCCTTGCAAGGGGTGACATAGAATCAGGAGATTTTGAATCAGTATGGATAGAAATGAGGAATTGTAAGGGTAAAAAGACCCTAATGGGAGTTATCTATAGGCCCTCAAACAGTAGCCTTGACATAGGGTGCAAGTTGAATCAGGAGATAAAATTGGCGTGTCACAAATGTAATGCTATGGTGGTTATGGGAGATTTCAACATGCAGGTAGACTGGGAAAATCAGGTTGGAAATGGACCCCAGGAAAGAGAGTTTGTAGAGTGCCTTCGAGATGGATTCTTAGAACAGCTTGTACTGGAGCCTACCAGGGAGAAGGCAATTCTGATTTAGTGTTGTGTAATGATCCTGATCTGATAAGGGGACTAGAGGTAAAAGAGCTATTAGGAGGCAGTGATCACAACATGATCAGTTTTACAAATGGAAAGGCAGAAGGGAAAATCGGAAGTGTCAGTATTACAGTATAGCAAAGGGGATTACAGAGGCATGAGGCAGGAGCTGGCCAAAATTGACTGGAAGGAGGCCCTAGCAGGGAAGATGGTAGAACAGCAATGGCAGGTATTCCTGGGAATAATGCAGAGGTTGCAGGATCAATTTATCCCAAAGAGGCGGAAAGACTCTAAGGGGAGTAAGAGACACATGTGGCTGACAAGGGAAGTCAAGGACAGCATAAAAATTAAGGAGAGGAAGTATAACATAGCAAAGAAGAGTGGGAAGACAGAGGATTGGGACTCTTTTAAAGAGCAACAAAAGTTAACTAAAAAGGCAATACGGGGAGAAAAGATGAGGTACGAGGGTAAACTAGCCAATAATATAAAGGAGGAGAGCAAAAGTTTTTTTAGGTACGTGAAGAGGAAAAAAATAGTCAAGGCAAATGTGGGTCCCTTGAAGACAGAAGCAGGGGAATTTATTATGGGGAAAAAAGAAATGGCAGACGAGTTAAACCGTTACTTTGGATCTGTCTTCACTGAGGAAGATACACACAATCTCCCAAATGTTCTAGGGGCCGGAGAACCTAGGGTGATGGAGGAACTGAAGGAAATCCACATTAGGCAGGAAATGGTTTTGGGTAGACTGATGGGTCTGAAGGCTGATAAATCCCCAGGGCCTGATGGTCTGCATCCCAGGGTACTTAAGGAGGTGGCTCTAGAAATAGTGGAAGCATTGGAGATCATTTTTCAATGTTCGATAGATTCAGGATCAGTTCCTGTGGATTGGAGGATAGCAAATGTTATCCCACTTTTTAAGAAAGGAGGGAGAGAGAAAACAGTTAATTATAGACCAGTTAGTCTGACATCAGTGGTGGGGAAGATGCTGGAGTCAATTATAAAAGACGAAATTGCTGAGCATTTGGATAGCAGTAACAGGATCATTCCGAGTCAGCATGGATTTACGAAGGGGAAATCATGCTTGACAAATCTACTGGAATTTTTTGAGGATGTAACTAGGAAAATTGACAGGGGAGAGTCAGTGGATGTGGTGTACCTCAACTTTCAGAAAGCCTTCGACAAGGTCCCACATAGGAGATTAGTGGGCAAAATTAGAGCACATGGTATTGGGGGTAGGGTACTGACATGGATAGAAAATTGGTTGACAGACAGAAAGCAAAGAGTGGGGATAAATGGGTCCCTTTCGGAATGGCAGGCAGTGACCAGTGGGGTACCGCAAGGTTCGGTGCTGGGACCCCAGCTATTTACGATATACATTAATGACTTAGATGAAGGGATTAAAAGTACCATTAGCAAATTTGCAGATGATACTAAGCTGGGGGGTAGTGTGAATTGTGAGGAAGATGCAATAAGGCTGCAGGGTGACTTGGACAGGTTGTGTGAGTGGGCGGATACATGGCAGATGCAGTTTAATGTAGATAAGTGTGAGGTTATTCACTTTGGAAGTAAGAATAGAAAGGCAGATTATTATCTGAATGGTGTCAAGTTAGGAAGAGGGGATGTTCAACGAGATCTGGGTGTCCTAGTGCATCAGTCACTGAAAGGAAGCATGCAGGTACAGCACGCAGTGAAGAAAGCCAATGGAATGTTGGCCTTCATAACAAGAGGAGTTGAGTATAGGAGCAAAGAGGTCCTTCTACAGTTGTACCGGGTCCTGGTGAGACCGCACCTGGAGTACTGTGTGCAGTTTTGGTCTCCAAATTTGAGGAAGGATATTCTTGCTATTGAGGGCGTGCAGCGTAGGTTCACTAGGTTAATTCCCGGAATGGCGGGACTGTCGTATGTTGAAAGGCTGGAGCAATTAGGCTTGTATACACTGGAATTTAGGATGAGGGGGGATCTTATTGAAACATATAAGATAATTAGGGGATTGGACACATTAGAGGCAGGAAACATGTTCCCAATGTTGGGGGAGTCCAGAACAAGGGGCCACAGTTTAAGAATAAGGGGTAGGCCATTTGGAACGGAGATGAGGAAGAACTTTTTCAGTCAGAGAGTGGTGAAGGTGTGGAATTCTCTGCCTCAGAAGGCAGTGGAGGCCAGTTCGTTGGATGCTTTCAAGAGAGAGCTGGATAGAGCTCTTAAGGATAGCGGAGTGAGGGGGTATGGGGAGAAGGCAGGAATGGGGTACTGATTGAGAGTGATCAGCCATGATCGCATTGAATGGCGGTGCTGGCTCGAAGGGCTGAATGGCCTACTCCTGCACCTATTGTCTATTGTCTATTGTCTAACACGTTAGAGGCAGGAAACATGTCCCCAATGTTAGGGGAGTCCAGAACCAGGGGCCACAGTTTAAGAATAAGGGGTAGGCCATGTAGAATGGAGATGAGGAAAAACATTTTCAGTCAGAGAGTTGTAAATCTATGGAATTATCTGCCTCAGAAGGCAGTGGAGGCCAATTCTCTGAATGCATTCAAGAGAGAACTAGATAGAGCTCTGAAGGATAGGGGAGTCAGGGGGTATGGGGAGAAGGCAGGAACGGGGTACTGATTGAGAATGATCAGCCATGATCACATTAAATGGTGGTGCTGGCTCGAAGGGCCAAATGGCCTACTCCTGCACCTATTCCCTATTGTCTATTGTCTATTATACCGAAGATAGACACAAAGTGCTGGAAGAACTGAAAGGTCAGGAGGCATCTCTAGAGAAAATGAACAGGTGATGTTTCAGGTCAGAATCCTTCTTCAGACTGAGGGTAGATTGGGGGGGGGGGGGGGAGGGGAGCACCGAAGGTAGGAAAAGGACCCACATTTCTGTTGTTGACCATTTTACATCCCTTTTCTTCTGGTGCATTATCCATCCAGGAACCAATAAACGGATTCTTCATGAAATGCAAAGCTCAGCTTAACACTCCACTGCAACCAGGTGGGAGATGCTGACCAGGTGGAGATCTTATTTTTCTGAAAGAACACCAATCACTGTTTTTAAATTAAGGTTAAAACCTTGATAGAGGGGCACAGTAAAATTTATAACGGGGACATTTAGGAAAATAAATGTCTGGAAGTTCATACTCAATTGAGAGAGTTAACTGCGTTATGTGTACATGTCAGTCATTGATGTCAATGGAACACATTCTGGAGAACAAATGGCTAATGGCAGAATGTGGTCTGACTGGGGATGAATTTCTGGACAAAGGAGTTTTACTGTAAGGTTTATGATTGTAAAGGGTCAGAGGTATGCAAAAATAAGCAACTCTCTCGGATCGAGGGCACAGGAAAATGTTCGAGAACATTTTTTAAATAGTAAAGGGAATAACAAAGGAATTCACTCATTAAAAATTACAAATGTAATGATTTGGTCATTTTCAATTTGTTAATTGTGAGATCCTATATTGTAAAATTGGCTGCTGCATTCTCTACATTACACAAAGTAAATGTTAAAAGTACGTCATTGGCTGCACAAAGTTTAAAATATCCAGAGGCATTATAGATATACATTTTGTTTTATTTTCCCCCCTAATGGAATGGTTCCCTGGCATCAGTTGATGTTTAATGCTAACACACGTATTTTTATAATCAGTTACCAAAACAATGCATTTTTAAAAGTATATATTTGAATGTCAAGCTGAATTTTCTCTTGAATTGTTGATGGAAATTATTCTTAGCATTCTGGATACTCCAGCATAATTCTGAAGGGATAGCAATTATATGAAGGTCCAATTAAAATTAATTCTTCCATTGTTCACAGGAAGCATGATGTAGCATAATGAAATCATAAAAAAGGCCGATTTTATTATTTACTGCCATCATCGCTGTTAAAACCATTCTTCAAGTAGAAATAAAAATCTCCCGTATTGCAAGATTGCTATGCCAGGCCAGGAATATTAAACCTGGAGTACTCCCAAGTTATCTCTCTCAATTATTCAGCAACATTTATTTTCTTTTTCTCCTTCTCTCCCTCTCTCCCTCTCTCTCCTCCTCTCTCTCCCTCTCTCTCTCTCTCTCTCTCCCCCTCTCTCTCCCCTCTCTCCCCCTCTCTCCCCCTCCCTCTCTCCCCCTCTCTTCCTCTCTCCCCTCTCTCTCCCTCTCTCTCCCCCTCTCTCTCCCCTCTCTCCCCCTCTCTCCCCCCTCTCTCCCCCTCCCTTCCTCTCTCCCCTCTCTCTCCCTCTCTTCCTCTCTCTTTCTCTCTCTCTCTCTCTTCCTATCTTTCAAAAAATAGGTCAGCAGAGGCTCAGCAGCCAAGAGTGAGTGAGTGAAGAAAGGGGAAAGGATTGATGGACAGGAATCATTGACTGGGTTTTGGCAGGGAGGGGGTGAAGAAAATGGTATCATATTGCAGTGAATAACAACGATCAAGTAAAAGCATTTACATTGCATAGTAACATGCTCAAAAACATAGCTATGGGATTGTCATTATTTACATTTATTGAAAATGCTATCAAAATAATAATAATACATTGACTGTCAAAATTATTAGCACAATAATTGCTTATGTCCAAATTGCACATCAAAATGATTTTGGCATTGAGACGTCCATTAGTGCATCTGTGATTTCACTTCTCCATCTGTGCCCAATAATTGGTGTCTAAAGTGACCCAATCTGACAGTTGTCTGTGAGAAGTGGGTCTTTATTTCAAACGGGTGTTTGCATTGTCTTGCCAGATTGAGCTAAATGGTGAAAAGGTCCATCCAAATCTGTCAATCTTCTACTTTGTCGTTGCATCGTATACATCTTAATGAACCTTGCTTACACAGAACTATGATCTTTCCTTCAGTTTGCGTGCAACTTTGCTTTCTCCAATGCATCCCACCAACACTGGACCATGGTCACCGTTGTAACTTTATCTGCCTTCAGTCAGAAATTAAAGATCTCTTGAAGCAAATTATTTTTCAAAATTTCGATGAACTGAAAATATAAATGAACATGACAAATCACTAATGAAGTTACGAAAAATAAACTTCATAAGATACCATTTTATCTGTTATGTGCAAATTTAAGTGTTTTTCTATGCATAAATTAGTTTGTATTAATTTAATGCCCCAAACACAATTACGGGGATCTTATCCAGCATTCTTTATTGATTCAAAAGCGGCTAGTTAGGTTTGGATTAATAATTTCCGAAGCATTTCAATATAGTAAACTCTTGTTTTAACCGACCTCTTTAGAGTGGGATTTTGATTATAGCGGACGATGTATCGACGACTGCCTGTGCCACCCTCGGCTCACACCATCTCCCCTGATGCTCGCACTGCCAGCCGCCTAGGTCACCCCCGGCTCGTGCCGTCTCCCTTGATGCTCACAGTGCTAGCCGCCCACACCAGCCCGGCTCATGCCGTCTCCCCTGACACTCACAGTGCCAGCCACCCACACTAACCCCGGCTCGTGCCATCTCCCCTGACGCTCGCAGTGCCAGTAGCCAGGTTCACCCCCAGCTCGCACCGCTTCCAGGCTGGACCTACTGCTGCTATTGCCGGCCCACACAGCTTCTTCAGCTGCATCCAGGCTGCACCTGCCATCACCACCATCGACCTTTACCTGCACTCCATAGACTCCACAAATTCTCGCCTCTCCACTGGGCACCAGCGGGCCGGGGCTGTCAACTCACCTGGTTTCCAGGTTTAGTTCCAGACCAAGAGTCTGAAGAATGGTTTCAACCCGAAATGTCACCTATCCATGTTCTCCAGAGATGCTGCCTGACCTGCTGAGTTAATCCAGTATTTTGTGTCCTTTTTGTGTATTAACCAGCATCTGCAGTTGTTTGTTTCTACTACTTATACATAACTAACTCGATTATAGCGGATAGTTGGCAATAATGGACACCGTTCCTCACCCCATGTTCCTTTATAATGAGGGTTGACTGTACCTCGATCAAAATCAATAAATCTGAATTGAAAAAAAATTGCACTTTCATAGAATTTGCGGCACGGTGGCGGAGCGGTAGAGTTGCTGCCTTACAGCGAATGCAGCGCCAGAGACTCGGGTTCGATCCTGACTACGGGCGCCGTCTGTACGGAGTTTGTACGTTCTCCCCGTGACCTGCGTGGGTTTTCTCCGAGATCTTCGGTTTCCTCCCACACTCCAAAGATGTACAGGTATGTAGGTTAATTGACTGGGTAAATGTAAAAATTGTCCCTAGTGTGTGTAGGATAGTGTTAATGTGCGGGAATCGCTGGGCGGCGCGGACTTGGTGGGCCGAAGGGCCTGTTTCCGCGCTGTATCTCTAAATCTAAATCTAAAATCTAAATTGCCTGCACTGATCCAATGAAGTCTAACGACATAGGCCGGAGCAACTACTCTGATTCAAGGCAGTTTGTTACACCTATATTGTGATCCCATTCAGAGCATTTCCAGCTTCCAGTTGTCACAGGAGAAAGATGGTAACTTTGAAAAAGATGATGATGAGGAGGTTCAAGGACTTCTTCCTGACCATCTCAGCTTTGGGTCAACTGATTATTGAGAAGAGTTTCTCCTAAGCAAACACTCTTCTGTAACACACCAACAACCCCATCATCTGACCTATCTGAAGACCCAAAATGTCATCTGACCATTTTCTTCCACAAATGCTGCCTGACCCACTGAGTTTCTCAAAAAAAATATTTTTGTTATCACCATCTCATCTGCTCATTTCTCCCATCTGCCCCAGTCTTGCCTACAAAAAAAGGCCTCGTCTTTGACTGGTAGCAAAGGTATCCTGCCCCAATGTTGTCACCTCAAACGTGCCTGGAATTGCCCATACTTCTGAATATCATATTCAATGTTTCCCATAAGTCCTATATTCATGTGGGGAAATGTTGATAGTTCCATATGGATTCCATTTGGTTAGCACCTTTTATTAAGCTCCATAATTTTTTTTAAAAATCACAATCTCTCTGGAAGCCACCTAATGTAAAAATCAAACAATGGACAACAGACAATAGACAATAGGTGCAGGAGTAGGCCATTTGGCCCTTCGAGCCAGCACCGCCATTCAATGTGATCATGGCTGATCATTCTCTTTTCCATCTACACTCTTCCCATTTGTTTTGTGTTAGGTCCAGATCCTTCTATGTTTCGCCAATTGAAGTGCTTGTCTATATGTTTGTATAGGTATTGGTTTAATATTGTCACGCATACTCAGCAACATTGCTATATGTGCCATATGGTCAAATATGAGTAAATCAAGCCATACACAAAGACAACTGACAGTGCAAAGAGAAAAATGTCATAGTACAAAATATAGTATTACAGAGAAAGTGCAGATAAATAAAAGTGTAAGAGCCACAATGAGGCAAGTTGGAAAATCGGACTATAAACTTAGCTTATGAGAGGACTGATCAGTCATCTGACAAGAGTTGGGAAGAAGCTGTTCCTGAATCTGTTGGTATGTGCTTTCAAGATTTTGTATCTTCTGCCCAATGGGACAGGGATGAAGAGTAAATGACCAGGGTGTAACTGGTCCTTGATATTGCGGGCTGCTTTCCCAAGACAGCATGATGTAGACGAAGTTAACAATGGGGAGGTTGGTTTGTGTGATGAACTGGTCGACATCCACAGCTCTCTGTAATTCCTCATGGTCTTTTGCCAGGGGTGTTGCCAAATCAAGCTGCGATATATCCCAAGAAGATACTTTCTACAGTGCATCAGTAAAAGTTCATTAGGAGTGATTGGAGACATGCCAACCCCCCTTAATCTTCTAAGGCAGTGGAGCTGATGGTGTGCTTGGCTGTTGGTTGGTTCAGGACAGATTTTTAGTGATATTTATGCCCAGGAACTTAAATTCTTGACCATCTCCACTGGGAAATTACTATGTCTACTAAATGTAATGATTGCATCTCATTCTCCTGCACGTTCCAGATATCAACCACTCTCTCTGTAAAAAGCATATTACTCACAGATCTTAAAACTCCTTTTCAACCTATTCCATCTTGATTTTGAAACCCCTAACATTGGAAAAAATATTTTATTTACCCAATGTATGCCTCTTATGACTTTTTATACCTTTATATACCTTGGGGCAGCATGGTGGTGCAATGGTAGATTCTCTGCCTTACATCACCAGAGACGGGTTCCATGCTGACTATGGCTGCTGTCATGATCTGCGTGGGTTTTCCCTGGGTGCTCCAATTTCCTCCCACATTCCAAAGGCATACAGGTTTGTAGGTTAATTGGCTTTGGTAAAATTGTAAAATTGTAAATCGTTTCTTGTGTGTGTAGGATAGTGTTAGTGTGCCAAGATCGCTGTGTCTCAAAACTAAACTAAACTAAACTAAACTAAAACTAAACAGGCAGAGAGAATGACAAACTCCGCACAGAGGGCACATCTGGTCAGGATTGAACACTGGTCTCTGGCGCTGTAAGGCAGAAACTCTACTGCTGCACCACTATGTCGCCCAAATCGCCTGGGTACCTTTGGACCTGCTAAATCTAATGTAAGGGGAACTTCACTTGTGAGTCCAAGTAAAAGCTTGAACCCGATGATGCTTTCCCTGACTGCTCCGGTTTCCTCCCACATTCCAATATGATGCTTACATCACTGATTTGCACCAAGATGGAATCGCTAGGATGACCCTTCTATACCTGTGGTCTGCTATTTAGCATAGGTCTGTTCTTGGTAAGGTGTCATATCATATCATATCATATCATATATATACAGCCGGAAACAGGCCTTTTCGGCCCACCAAGTCCGTGCCGCCCAGCGATCCCCGTACATTAACACTATCCTACACCCACTAGGGACAATTTTTACATTTACCCAGCCAATTAACCTACATACCTGTACGTCTTTCCATCCATGTTTGGTTCATCTCCAATTCCTTCTTCTCACTCAATGTTGAATCAGTTTTGTGTTTGCCATTTCCTTGTGTCCTTCTTGGGAACACTCTTGAGTAATTTATAAACAAAAACCACAATAGGCAAGAAATAAGAGTTCTAATGAATCATGCACTCAATGATATCTGCTTGAGGATGGAACCAAAACTATGGTGTAAACCCATTATAACTATAGGGTGGTGCAGTGGGAGAGTTGTTGCCTTTCACACCAGAGACCCGGGCTCGATGCTGACTCCAGGTGCTGTCTGTAAGGAGATTGTTTGTTCTCCCCGTGACCTGCGTGGGTTTTCTCCATGGTCTTCGGTTTTTTTCCAACCCTCCAAAGATGTACAGGCTTGTGGGTTAATGGGCTTGGTATAAAAAATGTAAATGTTCCCCCAGTGTGTGTAGTATAGCATTAATGTGAGGGGATTGCTGGTCAGTGTGGACTCAGTGGGCCGATAGGTCTGCTTTCGCGTTGCATCACTAAACTAAACTAAACTAAACTAAACTAAACTAAACTAAACTAAACTAAACTAAACTAAACTTAACTAAACTAAACTAAACTAAACAATGCCTCACTCAAACTGAGCACAGTAACATACCATAAGAATTTCAATGCCTGATCCAAGCATTGTCCAACTTATACAATCCAGTCCTGCTAGGCTCAAGGCAGATGGTATGCTTCCCCCCCCGTTTACATACTCATTTACTGCATTGCTTAATTCAATAAGAAGAAAATGATGGGTGGTTGTTTCTGAGATATTTATGAAACTTGTGAAAGTAGTTTGCCTCAGCAAAAAAAATCCAACATTAGGGAGTGGATGTTCACATTAGAAACATCTGCAGCTCCATTATGCAGGAGAATTGTTTCAAGATATATAGCATTTTACAAAGACATTGAGAAACAAAAAGATTATAAATTACATTCATTACAACTGAAAAATAACTCCATTAGTACAAACCAGATTAAACAATGTCTGGTCCAAGGAGAATCACTCTTCAGTCATCGAAACTAAAAGAAAGGTTGCCAATGAATAATTTTTAATAGATTAATTCAAATAAAATGTAACTAGCACTCCAATGCATTACACTATTTATTTTAAATGTTGATTAAATGGAATAAAGTATACAATAACTCAAAGTAATTCATTTACTTCAGGGTATGTTTTAATTATGATTTTATTTAGCTGGATTGTCATTTATTGGCTTAAATGGAGCTTGACTTCTTGAGTATGTACATGAATCCCTTATGAAAGGAGGGAGCTCCATCTTTTGCAATTGCATGTAAGACAAATAATTAATTTCACAGGTTCATATATATTATTATTGAAAGTAAATGCAAAGTAAGATTTCTTGACGGTATAGCAAAGATTATAGTACAATGAAAACTGTGTGGATTAATTAAAAATGCCCACATCAAGACTGATAGGTCTTCGGTTGTGTAAGCATGTTGGGAAGAATCAAAAGCTGCGGAACCAAGAGAGGTTGATGGAGAGGAGCCATGATTTTACTGAATAAGAGGATCAGGCTAAAGAGGTTGCTTGGCCTGACATGTTCCTACTTCACTATTCACTGAAGAAAAGACAAAATATGTGATCATTTGCCAGGTGTATTTGCAATTTTGACAATTCATGTCTAACTGGATGGCTTAGAAAATGTCTTCACTCAATTATGCCCTACCTGGCATATACAATGAAGCAGTTCTTCACAATATTCACAATTCTATTCCCACACTCCCCAAAGCCTCACTTCCTATAATGAACTGGTTACCCTATTTACCTCCAATGTATTAACAACTGGACACGATATTTAAGCAGAATGCAGTTTGGAAGAGAAATATGAAGGCTACCTCCAGTCTCTATCCCAGAAACCACTGTGAGATAGTTATCTTCCTTCCATGTGGGATTTAGTTGGCTTCTCTCAAAGGAGAATTTTATTTATCTCTGAACTCACATTACCCCTTTACTTGCTTAGTTATTCAAGCCCCTGGTGTTTTCAAATCAATCTTTGATCACATCCTTCCTCTGAAATCTTCTTGCTGCTCCTGTGAGGGACATGCCTTCATTCATCAGGACTTTAAACTTGGGAATACCCTATCTTAGGCCTCTTCACTACACCATTTCTCCCTTGTTCCATATGGTGTTCTTTAAAACTTACTGTTCAGATACCTCCTCAGGTAGCTCAGTGGTATTTTTTTTGGCAATATTCCTATGAAGTCATTTGGGATGCTTTTTCTACATTAAGCGTGCTGTATCAATGTAGGCGGTTTATCACATGTAGTGCTGCGCATGGATAAAGGCGAGTTGTCACCACATTATTTTCTTCTGTTGGGCTCTCTCTGTAAAGAGGATAATACATCAGGAGCATATTTAATAAATACAGCTCTGAGCAGTTGTCAGAGATTTTCCTCAGCTAACCACCAGGCTGAGGCTGTCCTGAGACAATCTAGACTGTTATTCTTCCAATTATGTTATTATGCTTCCCCTCTCCATTGACCTTAGAGCCTGGTACTCTTCATGATTCCCAACCCAGTTAATCTAATGGTCTTCCTCCATCACCCTCCGTTTTGAATGGTATTCTCCTCCCAAGAATCCACACTGAGAAACGATGTATTAATTTTGACTAAACATAGTGCTGGAGCTGGGGGGCAACTATGCACCAATTGGAGAGAGGTTGTGTTTCTCTCTGCTCCAGCGACTGAGAAGTTTTGAAGCAACCTTTCAAGGTTCTTGTCGAAGGAGGAGGAACAGTTGCAGTGAGATTTCATAGTTTGACCGAACGTCGGACTGCGGAAACTTTCCTTTGTTTAAGGATTTCTCCATTTAGTCTGGAATTCCTGAGTTCCTCTGCACCGAGGTGGGAGCGGCTGTGGCTGGCGGATTGCCAAGAGTGCCTGGAGATCGTGGGTAGGAATGATTTCGGTGTCTTTGACATTTATAGCACCGACTCTCTGCCCCAATACCGTTTTGCACAGTGCAGTTGCCTGGGCTTAATGTGAAGAGGGTACCTTTTGCTTCCGTCGGGGCTTTGAAGAGCCTTCCAAAAGCTGCTCTGGACTGTGGAGTTGAGCTTGGGGACTTTCCTTTCTTCGGCTGGAGGAAACTGCTTCTGCTGCTTATCCAGACTGTGACCGTCTCTGAGGATCGCTTTTGAGCTGAGGTGCTGCTGTCCCTGGAGCTGGGGTGTGCCACTGTCAAGATGGCGGGGGCTCGGCCTAAGGTTCAGAGCTACGCAGTGGTGGCTTCAACGGCGGCTTCGAGGCCACTCGTGGATGAGCCTCATGTTGACTTGGACTGGGATATTTACGGGATCTCGGTTCAAACCGGGTTCGTGTGGAGCATAAGGGTCTCTCCAATCGCGTGTATTGGAGCTGGGGAGAGGCACAGTGTCATGCGTGCAAAGAGTTTGGACATCTCCGTAGAGAGTGTCCTAAGAGCCGGGCCGCTGCGAGAAATTCTAACGCAGGGGCCCAGGAATGCAGTGCTGGCCCGTCCGGGGCGGCCCGCCATGCCTCGGTGGCCCGGGGGGGAACTGCTGACTCGGCTGGGGCTGCTAGCTCCGCCTCGGTAACCCGGGATGGCACTGCCAACCCATCAGAGGCTGTAAGTACTGCCTTGGTGACCCGGAGCAGTGAGGGCCCCCGCCCCCTAAACCCTGAACCTGTGGTGGTGGTCGATGGCGAGGTGCAGGGGAAGGGCGAAGGGGGGGGGAGGAAGGTTGGGAGAAGCAGAAGGGGAAGAATAAGAATAAGAAGAAGAATAAGCCCCTCCGAGGGAGTCAATCAAAAGCGGATGGGCTCCTGCCTAGACCTGAGACCACCCAAGGGGTGGGTGCCTGTTGGCCCCAGTGAGGTCCAGGACACACCTGGTGTGGCTCAGCAAGGAACTGAGGTGAACCGGAAGGGGGCAGGAGGGGGCAAACATGGGAGTAGAAAGGGGGCAGAGGGTGGTGTGGAGGCGGAGGACCCTTCCTTTATGGAGGTCACCGTACCTCCGCATGTCAGCGGGACAAAAAGAAGGCGTGCGCTTGGCGAGGAAGAGCAGGAGCGTGGGCCCAAATTAAGGGGGACGGATATTTCGAGACCTTCCACCCCTGACGAGGTCGGTGACCACGGACTGGTGACTTATGGGCCGGAGGATGGGCCTCTGGTTCAGGGACCTTCCGCAGGTGCTACCAGTTCAGTTACTGGGACCGCCTCCCCTGAAACTGTGTCCTCTGGGTTGGTGGCGGTCCCCTCGTCTCAGGGGCCTTCCGAGGGAGTCATCTCATCGGGTAGTGGGGTTGGTGCCCCTGGGAGTGTGTCCTCTGGGTCGGAGGAGGTCCCCTCGTTTCAGAGGCCTTCTGAGGGTGTTGGCACGCCAGTTGATGGGACTGGCTCCCCTGGAAATGTGCCCCCTGGGATGGGGGATGAGCAGAGTCAGCCTGAGGGGGGAGGATCTGGAGATCAAATGTTCCACTCTGTGCTCCTTATTAGAGCCAGTGGAGGTGATGTGGGGTGTGATGCCTCACCGGTTGAGGTAGTAGGGGAGACTCCAAAAACACCAGCTCTTTCAGTGGGTGTTGGTGAGGTGGTGGAGGGTGGAGACTCTCTGGGTGCTGCCAGTGGTGCGGAAACCTCTGGGTGCTGTGGGGGGCGGGGCGGTTATGGGTTGTGACCCTTCTTTGGATCTTGTGGGTGCCTGCGTACCCGGGACCCTGGGGGTGCCTGCTGTTTTTTCTTCCCCAGACCCAGACGTGGGGGGTGATGGGACAGTGCAGGAGCCTGGCCTTTCACCAGACAGCTTGTTGCTGTCAGAGGTATCGGGACCCTCCCTCGGCATTGATCCTGGGGGTGGTGTCATGCCGGAGGAGGGGGAGAGTGATGGGCTCGGCCTGTGCAGTGGGGTGAGTGAGCTTTTAGCAAGCTGTAGTCCCACGAACTCTGACACTGGCCTTGAGCGATGTGCAGAGGAGGCTGCTGCTCCAGGTGTGAGTGGGTTGGCGGAGTGCCCGGACTCCAGGGCTGTGTCTAGAGCAGCCTTTATCTGTGAGATTCGGGACTTTCTAAAAACAACTAGGGCTCCCAAGACTAAAGTTGATGCGGCACAGAGGCGGTGGGCAGATCTGCCAGGATTTATTAAGGATCTTGATAGTATCCTTGGCAGCAAGGGTAGTGATCTTCCTGCGTCTGTGAGGCTTCAGTTTGGGGATTTCTTAAGTTTCCTCAGAGGGGAAGTTTCTGTGTCCACGAGGAATGTGAGGAAACAATTCTAATGTGTTTGCACATTCACAGTAGCCACATTAAATTTAAATGGTAGGAGAGCGAGCTTTCGTAGATTTCAGCACTTATCAGTCCTTAGAGATGGGAAATATGCAGTGTGTTTTCTGCAAGAGGCGCACACTGTTGTCAGTGACGAACCCACCTGGCGACTGGAGTGGGAAGGGAGGGTTTACATGAGCCACCTCAGCACAAATTCGAGTGGGGTGGCTTTTCTGTTTGCCCCGACTTTTCAGCCAGAGATCCTGAAGGTGCAGGAAGTGGTGCCAGGTCGTTTGCTCTATCTGGTCGTGAGCCTAAATGGCATGCCGTTGCATTTTATTAACGTGTATGCCCCCAGCAGCGGCACGATGCAGGCCTGCCTACTTCAGGAGGTGACTGCTCTGTTGAGCACTATTGAAAGAGTAGAGTGTGTCTTTCTGGGGGGAGATTTCAACTGCACACTTGAGGTGCGAGATCGTTCTGGTACTCAGTGTGCCCCTGCTGTAGCAAAGAAACTGAGAGGCTTGATTGATTCCTTTGAGCTAGTGGATGCATGGCGGAACCTCCACCCTGACTCAAACGCTTTCTCGCGGAGGTCTGAGGGGGGCGGTTCCCGCATTGATCGTATGTACATCTCCGGTGCGTTTGTCTCCAGTGTCTCAGCGGCCTCAATGCGGCTGGTGCCATGCTCGGACCACTGTCTGGTGCGTGTGGACTTCAATCCGGGGCGCACACGGGCTGGGTCTGCTTACTGGCATTTCAATAACAGGCTGCTGGAGGATTGGTGTTTCCGGGAGTCATTCAGACGGGGTTGGGTGAACTGGAGAGGGAGGCAGGGGAGCTTTTCTTCCCTTAGGCAGTGGTGGGATGTGGGGAAAGCTCACATCCGTCTCTTTTGTAAGGAATATACGTGGGGGTCGACCGGAAGGCGGGACTCAGCGGTTGAGAGGCTCGAGAGGGAGCTATCGGGGGCAGAGTCTCGCCTGGGTCGTATTGGTGAGGACTCCTGTGAATGGGGAGAGTTTCAGGGGAAGAAGGAAGCCTTGAGGAACCTGCTGCTTGAGCGGTCCCGAGGTGCTTACGTGAGGTCGCGGGTCCAAACGCTCTGGAGAAAGGGCGGGGAGCCCGCAAACAGCTCGTAGAGCTGCTCACGGATGATGGCTCCTCTGTCACAGATCCAGAGAGGATCAGTGCTTTAGTCCGGCCCTTTTATGGGACCCTGTTCTCCGCAGATGGTTGCAGCGGGGAGGCTCAGCGGGTCCTGTGGGAGGGTCTACCGACTGTAGATAGGGAAGTGTCCGATCTTCTGGATGACTCCTTATCACTGGAGGAGTTGACACGTGCCCTGCACCAGCTCAGGAGGGGCAAGTCCCCTGGGCTGGATGGGTTGACGGTAGAATTTGTTAGAGCCTTCTGGGATGTCCTGGGGGATGATTACATGAAGGTTCTGGGGGAGAGCCTGGCGACCGGGGAGATGCCCCTCTCGTGGCGCAGGGCAGTCGTTGTCCTGCTGCCCAAGAAGGGCGAACTCCGCCTGTTGAAGAACTGGCGCCCGGTCTCTCTCCTCTGTACAGAGTACAAAATCTTTGCATGGGCGATGGCAAATCGCCTGGGCTCTGTGCTGTCTCAACTGATTCACCCTGACCAGTCCTATACAGTCCCTGGTCGGTCCATTCAGGATAACATCCACCTGGTTAGGGACATGATTCATCTATCTCAGGGCACTGGTCAGTCAGCTGCCTTTCTGTCTCTTGATCAGGAGAAGGCTTTTGACAAGGTAGATCACGACTACCTATTCGGGACGCTGCAAGCGTTCGGATTTGGACCGCATTTTGTAGCCAGGGTCCGGCTCTTGTATGCTGCAGTGGAGTGTCTTGTGAAGGTTAATGGTGTCTTGTTGGCTCCCATTCATTTTGGGAGGGGGGTTCGTCAGGGGTGCCCCATGTCTGGTCAGTTGTACTCGGTCTGTGTAGAGCCATTCCTGTGTCTTCTTCGGAGGAGGTTGACAGGCCTGGCTCTACCAGGTCCGGGGGTGGAGGTGGTTCTTTCAGCTTATGCCGATGATGTGCTCCTTACGTTCACTGACCCTGGTGACCTGCGGAGGATGCGTGACTGCCAGAAGATTTTCTCGGCGGCATCATCTGCCAGGATTAACTGGAGTAAATGTTCTGGACTATTAGTGGGTCAGTGGCGGGTAGACTCCCTGCCGGAGGAGATGGCGTTGATGCGTGGAGCACCACGCACCTCCTCTATCTGGGGGTGTACCTGAGTCCCACTGAGGATGCTTGGCCGGCGAACTGGCAGGAGCTGGAGATGAAAGTCGTGGCCCGGCTGGGACGCTGGTCAGGCCTGCTTGGAGTCCTTTCTTTTCAGGGGAGGGTCCTGGTCATAAACCAGCTGGTGGCCTCCATGTTGTGGTACCGGCTGGCTACTCTTGTCCCGCCCTCCATCTTTGCAACTACTTTACAGAAGAAGCTGGTGGACTTCTTCTGGGGAAATAGGAAGCATTGGGTTTCCGCAACAGTTCTGAGTCTCCCATTAGAGGAGGGCAGCCAGTCCTTGGTATGCGTGCGTACCCAGGTGGCGGCTCTCCGTCTCAGGACTCTGCGGATATACATGTATACGGAGAACCCCCCCAGGTGGCACGCTCTGGCCACTTATTTTTTCCGTCGGGGTTGTTGCCTACGGGGGGTTTTGCGGCTCCCGGTGGCGGGCATTAGTCGACCCGCCTTACGGGGTCTGCCTAGTTTCTATCGGGACATGCTTAGAGTGAGGAATTTGGTTGTTTTCAGCCAACGTGTTGCTCCACAAAGGGAGGGGGACGTCGTGGCTGCGGGAGTGGCCGGTCCTCACCCTGTCATGGCGGGTGTCGAGGAGAGGCGTGCGCCTAGAGTGGTTCTGACTGAGCTTACCCCCGCTCCGTCAGATTTGCTCATCGGGCCTAGGCTCCGGGATTTTTCTCGGGCGCCGGCTCCGCACAACTTGAGCCGCCTTTCCGAGATGCCCAGCGTGCTGTTTCGTGATGCGAAGAGACGCACACTGTACAGAATGCTCCTGCACATTCTACACCTCCTTGTCTTCGTCTACCGTCCTGACACATCTTGGCAGTCTGTGTTACCACCTGAAGGCGGGGGCGGTCCTCAGTGGGGGTCTCTCTACAAGGGAGTCGTTCCCCTTTACATCGGGGACCTGGGGTGGAGAGTGTTGCACAGAGCGGTGGCGTGTAATAAACTGTTGAGTCGGTTCACGGGCTCGTCGACCGCCTGTATTTTCTGCGGTGAGGAAGAGACCGTGTTCCACGTCTATATGGAATGTGAGAGGTTACTGCCCCTGTACCAATATCTGAAGGGGTTGTTCCTCAAGTTTTGGTTACACTTTAGTCCTACGATTCTAGTGTTTGGACACAAGGCAGGGAGTGGGGAGGGTCGTTCGGGGGGGTGGGACCTCCCTGTCGGTTTGCTCTTGGGCCTGGCCAAGATGGCCATTCGTGGGTCCAGGCAGCGGGCGGTCGATGGTCTTGCCAGAGTCGGCTGCCTTCCCCTCTTCCGGGCCTACGTCCGTGCGCGCGTGACCCTAGAGAGGGAACACGCGGTGACCACGGGGACTCTGGAGGCCTTCCGTGGGCGCGGGTCACCGCGGGGGGTTGAGAGCATCGTAAATAATAAAGGCAACATTGTATTATAATGATTACTTGATGTTTTGTAACCTCTGAATGTGGTTTTGATGTGATGTATCATGTGATTGTGCTGAATAAAGTCTTAGAAAAGGAAAAAAAAGAAAAAAAAAAGAGAGAGAGACAGAGACAGAGAGAGACAGAGAGGGGGAGGTGTGTTGCTGTACCGCCTCCAGCAACAGCAAGTAGGTATACCTTGTGCACACCAAGACAAGTATTGCTTTTGTTCTCTCTTGCCAATAAAACCGATCTGTAACTAAATAAATAAATTTTAATAAAAGAGAGAGAGAGAGAGAGAGAGAGAGAGAGAGAGAGAGAGAGAGAGAGAGAGAGAGAGAGAGAGAGAGAGAGAGAGAGAGAGAGAGAGAGAGAGCGGCGAGAGAAGGCGAGGGAGAGAGAGGGCGAGGGAGAGAGAGGGCGAGGGGGAGAGAGAGGGCGAGAGAGGGCGAGAGAGGGCGAGGGAGGGCGAGGGCGAGGGCGAGGGAGAGAGAGGGCGAGGGGGGGAGAGAGAGGGCGGGGGGGAGAGAGAGGGCGAGGGGGAGAGAGAGGGCGAGGGAGAGAGAGAGAGAGAGAGAGAGAGAGAGAGAGAGAGAGAGAGAGAGAGAGAGAGAGAGAGAGAGAGAGAGCGGCGAGAGAAGGCGAGGGAGAGAGGGCGAGGGAGAGAGAGGGCGAGGGGGAGAGAGAGGGCGAGAGAGGGCGAGAGAGGGCGAGGGAGGGCGAGGGCGAGGGCGAGGGAGAGAGAGGGCGAGGGGGGGAGAGAGAGGGCGGGGGGGAGAGAGAGGGCGAGGGGGAGAGAGAGGGCGAGGGAGAGAGAGAGAGAGAGAGAGAGAGAGAGAGAGAGAGAGAGAGAGGTCGTGTTTTTCTCTGCTCCGGCGACTGAGAAGTTTTGAAGCAACCTTTCAAGGTTCTTGTCGAAGGAGGAGGAACAGTTGCAGTGAGATTTCATAGTTTGACCGAACGTCGGACTGTGGAAACTTTCCTTTGTTTAAGGATTTCTCCATTTCGTGTGGAATTCCTGAGTTCCTCTGCACCGCGGTGGGAGCAGCCGTGGCTGGCGGATTGCCAAGAGTGCCTGGAGATCGTGGGTAGGAATGATTTCGGTGTCTTTGACATTTATAGCACCGACTCTCTGCCCCAATACCGTTTTGCACAGTGCTGTTGCCTGGGCTTAACGTGAAGAGGGTATCTTTTGCTTCTGTCAGGGCTTTGAAGAGCCATCCAAAAGCTGCTCTGGACTGTGGAGGTGAGCTTGGGGACTTTCCTTTCTCTGGCTGGAGGAAACTGCTTCTGCTGCTCATTCAGACTGTGACTGTCTCTGAGGATCGCTTTTGAGCTGAGGTGCTGCTGTCCCTGGAGCTGAGGTGTGCCACTGTCATGAAGGCGGGGGCTCGGCCTAAGGTTCAGAGCTACGCAGTGGCGGCTTCGACGGCGGCCTCGAGGCCACTCGTGGATGAGCCTCATGTTGACTTGGACTGGGATATTTACGGGATCTCGGTTCAAACCGGGTTCACGTGGAGCAGGGCTGCAATTGCAAAGGGCTTGCATGATCTGTTCAAGAGGGATGTCATTGCCTCTTCCGAGAGTGCAGGAGGGAAGGTTCAGTTGATACTGAAGTCCCGGAAGGATGTGGCCCAAGTGTTGGAGAAGGGGCTCACGGTGGAGGGGGTCCATCTACAGGTGGAACCGTGGGTGTCCAATGTAAAATCGGTTCTCCTACGGAATTGTCCCACGTTTCTCCGGGATGCAAAAATCCTTCCACACTTGATGAAGATTGGGGAGGTGCGGTCTAAACTTACTAGGCTCATGCACCCCGGGAATGACCCGTATGAGAAAGGGGTGCTGAGCTTTAAGAGGCGCGTGTTTATGAAGGTGGAAGTGGGGTTGGGTGCCGAGGGGAGTTTCGCTGTGGAGCATAAGGGTCTCTCCAATCGCGTGTATTGGAGCTGGGGAGAGGCACAGTGTCACGCGTGCAAGGAGTTTGGACATCTCCGTAGAGAGTGTCCCAGGAGCCGGGCCACTGCGAGAAATTCTAACGCAGGGGCCCAGGAATGCAGTGCTGGCCCATCCGGGGCGGCCCTCCAAGCCTCGGTGGCCCGGGGTGGAACTGCTGACTCGGCTGGGGCTGCTGGCTCCGTCTCGGTAACCCGGGACGGCACTGCCAACCCATCAGAGGCTGCAAGTACTACCTTGGTGACCCGGAGCAGTGAGGGCCCCCCCCCCCCCCATACCCTGAACCTGTGGAGGTGGTAGATGGCGAGGCGCAGGGGAAGGGTGAAGGGGGGGAGGGAGGTTGGGTGACGCAGAAGGGGAAGACTAAGAATAAGGATAAGAAGAAGAATAAGCCCCTCCAAGGGAATCAATCAATAGCAGATGGGCTCCTGCCCAGTGGGCCCAGTGAAGTCCAGGGCACACCTGGTTTGGCTCAGCAAGGAGCTGAGGTGAACCGGAAGGGGGCAGGGGGGAGCAAACATGGGAGTAGAAAGGGGGCAGCGGGTGGTGCGGAGGCGGAGGACCCTTCCTCTATGGAGGTCACCGCACCTCCCCCGGTCACCGGGACAAAAAGAAGGCTGTCGGAAAGCGAGGAAGAGCATGAGCGTGGGCCCAAATTAAGGGGGACGGATATTTCGAGACCTTCCACCCCTGTCGAGAGCGGTGACCACGGACTGGTGACTTGTGGGCCGGAGGATGAGCCTCTGTTTCAGGGACCTTCTGCAGGTGTTACTGGGATCGCCTCCCCTGAAACCGTGTCCTCTGGGTTGGTGGCGGCCCCCTCATCTCTGGGGCCTTCCGAGGGAGTCATCTCATCGGGTAGCGGGGTTGATGCCCCTGGGAGTGTGTCCGCTGGGTCGGAGGAGGTCCCCTCGTTTCAGGGGCCTTCTGAGGGTGATGGCACGCCGGTTGATGGGTTTGACTCCCCTGGAAATGTGCTCCCTGGGATGGGGGATGAGCAGAGTCAGCCTGAGGGGGGAGGAGCGGGAGATCAAACGTTCCACTCTGAGCTCTGTATTAGAACCAGTGGAAGTGATGAGGGGAGTGATGCCTCATCGGTTGAGGTAGTAGGGGAGACTCCAAGAACACCTGGGACCCCGGGGGTGCCTGCTGTTTTTTCTTCCCCAGACCCAGAGGTGGGGTGTGATGGGAGAGTGCAGGAGCCTAGCCTTTTACCGGACAGCTTGTTGCTGTCAGAGGCATCGGGACCCTCCCTCGGCATGGATCCTGGGGGTGGTGTCATGCCGGAGGAGGGGGAGAGCGATGGGCTCGGCCTGTGCAGTGGGGTGGGTGAGCTTTCAGCAAGCTGTAGTCCCACAGACTCTGACACTGGCCTTGAGCGATGTGCAGAGGAGGCTGCTGCTCCAGGTGTGAGTGGGTTGGCGGGGCGCCCAGACTTCAGGGCTGTGTTTAACGCAACCCTTATCCGTGAGATTCAGGACTTTCTCAAAACATCTAAAAGTCACAAGACTAAAGTTGAAACAGCGAAGAGGCGGTGGGGAGAGCTGCCAGGATTTATTGAGGATCTTGATAGCATCCTTGGCAGCAAGGATAGTGATATTCCTGCGTCTGTGAGGCATCAGCTTGGGGAATTCTCAAAGTTCCTCAAGGAGGATGGTTCTGCGACCAAGAGCAATGTGAGGAAATAATTCCAACGTGTTTGCAAATTCACAGTAGTTACATTAAATTTAAATGGCAGTAGAGCGAGCTTTCGCAGATTTCAGCATTTACAAGTCCTGAGAGAGGGGAAATACGCGGTGTGTTTTCTGCAAGAGACGCACACTGTTGTCGGTGACGAACCCACCTGGCGACTGGAGTGGGAAGGGGGGGTTTACATGAGCCACCTCAGCACAAACTCGAGCGGGGTGGCTTTTCTGTTGGCCCCGACTTTTCAGCCAGAGATCCTGAAGGTGCAGGAAGTGGTGCCAGGTCGTTTGCTCTATCTGGCTGTGAGTCTGGATGGCATGCCGTTGCATTTTATTAACGTGTATGCCCCCAGCAGCGGCACGATGCAGGCCTGCCTACTTCAGGAGGTGACTGCTCTGTTGAGCACTATTGAAAGAGGAGAGTGTGTCTTTCTGGGGGGAGATTTCAACTGCACACTTGAGGTGCGAGATCGTTCTGGTACTCAGTGTGCCCCCGCTGTAGCAAAGAAACTGAGAGGCTTGCTTGATTCTTTTGAGCTAGTGGATGCATGGCGGAACCTCCACCCTGACTCAAACGCATTCTCGCGGAGGTCTGAGGGGGGCGGTTCCCGCATTGATCGAATGTATATCTCCGGTGCGTTTGTCTCCCGTGTCTCAGCGGCCTCAATGCGGCTGGTGCCATGCTCGGACCACTGTCTGGTGCGCATGGACTTCAATCCGGGGCGCACGCGGGCTGGGTCTGCTTACTGGCATTTCAATAACAAGCTGCTGGAGGATCGGTGTTTCCGGGAGTCATTCAGACGGAGTTGGGTGAAGTGGAGAGAGAGGCAGGGGAGCTTTTCTTCACTTAGGCAGTGGTGGGATGTGGGGAAAGCTCACATCCGCCTCTTTTGTAAGGAATATACGTGGGGGTCGACCGGAAGGCGGGACTCAGCGGTTGAGAGGCTCGAGAGGGAGCTATCGGGGGCGGAGTCTCGCCTGGGTCGGATTGGTGAGGACTCCTGTGAATGGGGAGAGTTTCAGGGGAAGAAGGAAGCCTTGAGGGACCTGCTGCTTGAGCGGTCCCGAGGAGCTTACGTGAGGTCGCGGGTCCAAATGCTGCACGATTTGGACCGAGCGTCACCTTTCTTTTTCTCTCTGGAGAAGGGGCGGGGAGCCCGCAAACAGCTCGTGGAGCTGCTCGCGGATGATGGCTCCTCTGTCACAGATCCAGAGAGGATCAGTGCTTTAGTCCGGTCCTTTTATGGGACCCTGTTCTCCGCAGATGGTTGCAGCGGGGAGGCTCAGCGGGTCCTGTGGGAGGGTCTACCGACTGTAGATAGGGAAGTGTCCGATCTTCTGGATGACTCCTTATCACTGGAGGAGTTGACACGTGCCCTGCACCAGCTCAGGAGGGGCAAGTCCCCTGGGCTGGATGGGTTGACGGTAGAATTTGTTAGAGCCTTCTGGGATGTCCTGGGGGATGATTATATGAAGGTTCTGGGGGAGAGCCTGGCGACCGGGGAGATGCCCCTCTCGTGGCGCAGAGCAGTCGTTGTCCTGCTGCCCAAGAAGGGTGAACTCCGCCTGTTGAAGAACTGGCGCCCGGTCTCTCTCCTCTGTACAGAGTACAAAATCTTTGCACGGGCGATGGCAAATCGCCTAGGCTCTGTGCTGTCTCAACTGATTCACCCTGACCAGTCCTATACAGTCCCTGGTCGGTCCATTCAGGATAACATCCACCTGGTTAGGGACCTGATTTATCTATCTCAGGGCACTGGTCAGTCAGTAGCCTTCCTGTCTCTTGATCAGGAGAAGGCTTTTGACAGGGTAGACCACGACTACCTATTCGGGACGCTGCAAGCGTTCGGATTTGGACCGCATTTTGTAGCCAGGGTCCGGCTCTTGTACGCTGCAGCGGAGTGTCTTGTGAAGGTTAATGGAGTGTTGTTGGCTCCCATTCATTTTGGGAGGGGGGTTCGTCAGGGGTGCCCCATGTCCGGTCAGTTGTACTCGGTCTGTGTAGAGCCATTCCTGTGTCTTCTTCGGAGGAAGCTGACAGGCCTGGCTCTACCAGGTCCGGGGGTGGAAGTGGTTCTTTCAGCCTATGCCGATGATGTGCTCCTTACGTTCACTGACCCTGGTGACCTGCGGAGGATGCGTGACTGCCAGAGGACTTTCTCGGCTGCATCATCCGCCAGGATTAATTGGAGTAAATGCTCTGGACTATTAGTGGGTCAGTGGCAGGTAGACTCCCTGCCGGAGGAGATGGCGATGTATGCGTGGAGCACCACGCACCTCCTCTATCTGGGGGTGTACCTGAGTCCCACTGAGGATGCCTGGCCGGCGAACTGGCAGGAGCTGGAGATGAAAATCGTCGCCCGGCTGGGACGCTGGTCAGGCCTGCTTGGAGTCCTTTCCTTTCAGGGGAGGGTGCTGGTCATAAACCAGCTGGTGGCCTCCATGTTGTGGTACCGGCTGGCTACTCTTGTCCCGCCCTCCATCTTTGCAACTACTTTACAGAAGAAGCTGGTGGACTTCTTCTGGGGAAATAGGAAGCATTGGGTTACCGCAGCAGTCCTGAGTCTCCCGTTGGAGGAGGGCGGCCAGTCCTTGGTATGCGTGCGTACCCAGGTGGCGGCTCTCCGTCTCAGGACTCTGCGGAGGTATATGTACACGGAGAACCCCCCCAGGTGGCACGCTCTGGCCACGTATTTTTTTCGTCGGGGTTGTTGCCTACGGGGGGTTTCGCGGCTGCCGGTGGCGGGCATCAGTCGACCCGCCTTACGGGGTCTGCCTAGTTTCTATCGGGACGTGCTTAGAGTGAGGAATTTGGTTGTTTTCAGCCGACGTGTTGCTCCACAAAGGGAGGGGGACGTCGTGGCTGCGGGAGCAGCTGGTCCTCACCCTGTCATGGCGGGTGTCGAGGAGAGGCGTGTGCCTAGAGTAGTTCTGACTGAGCTTACCCCCGCTCCGTCAGATTTGCTCATCGGGCCTAGGCTCCGGGATCTCTCCCGGGCGCCGGCTCCACACAACCTGAGCCGCCTTTCCGAGATGCCCAGCGTGCTGTTTCGTGATGCGAAGAGACGCACACTGTACAGAATGCTCCTGCACATTCTACACCTCCTTGTTTTCGTACACCGCCCTGATACATCTTGGCGGTCTGTGTTACCACCTGAAGACGGGGACGGTCCTCAGTGGGGGGCTCTCTATAAGGGAGTTGTTCCCCTTTACATCGGGGACCTGGGGTGGAGAGTGCTGCACAGAGCGGTGGTGTGTAATAAACTGTTGAGCCGGTTCACGGGCTCGCCGACCGCCTGTATTTTCTGCGGTGACGAAGAGACCGTGTTCCATGTCTATATGGAATGTGAGAGGTTACTGCCCCTGTACCAATATCTGAAGGGGTTGTTCCTCAAGTTCTGGTTACACTTTAGTCCTACGATTCTAGTGTTTGGACACAAGGCAGGGGGTGGGGAGGGTCTTTCGGGGGGGTGGGACCTCCCTGTCGGTTTGCTCTTGGGCCTGGCCAAGTTGGCCATTCGCGGGTCCAGGCAGCGGGCGGTCGATGGTCTTGCCAGAGTCGGCTGCCTTCCCCTTTTCCGGGCCTACGTCCGTGCGCGCGTGACCCTAGAGAGGGAACACGCGGAGACCACGGGGACTATGGAGGCCTTCCGTGGGCGCTGGTCACCGCGGGGGGTTGAGAGCATTGTAAATAATGAAGGCAACATTGTATTATAATGATTATTTGATGACTTGTAACCCCTGAATGTGGTTTTGATGTGATGTATCATGTGAATGTGCTGAATAAAGTCTTTGAAAATGAAAAAAAAAAAAAAAAAAAAAAAAAAAGAGAGAGAGAGAGAGAGAGAGAGAGAGAGAGAGAGAGAGAGGGAGGGAGGGAGGGAGGGAGAGAGAGAGAGAGAGGGAGAGAGAGGGAGAGAGAGGGAGAGAGAGAGAACTTCCCTGAACAAACATTACATTTCTATTGATTCCTGTAGGATCATCGAAAGTGGGATGGTATCAGCATTCGTGAAGCCATGCATCCATTTGAGTCAACTATGCTTGTCAAAACACTGTTTCTATGTCTTTTTTGGTCCCCATCTTAGATTAATGGATGGGGAACTTTAACCCTTTGGAAGAAGAAAGAGTCCCTGCTGAAGGTTAATAAGGAGACTAATTTCAGTCATCAGATCATAAATAATAATCCACTCACAACAAAGTTATACTTCCACGAGGTTAAGAATAAAACAGAAAATGATAGCATTTCTTTATTTGATATTATTCCGATTTTCTTATTTTGAAATTCATCCCCTCGTCATTTAATAGTTAATTGCCTGGAGTTTGCCTAATTTAAATAACAGCAGGTTGCTAATCTCGATATTCCCAGGATTTCATCTGACAAAAAAAATTCCACGCTGTTCAGCAAACATCATAATTTATAGCTCCTGTGGAAAAGGCAGACAGATCTGCAAAGATCCTTTTTCAGTTTCATGAACTGTTACAAAATTAAACTATATTTAAACTTACAATTCTACAATCTAAATAATTAATCAAAACTGGCGTCTGAAATAGCAGTCCTGAGAAATGAATAAAATAGTTAAAATGACACAGTCATATTGCACATTACCACACAGAGGCAGAAGCTAAATGTTTCACAGCTTTGTAATAATTTAAAAAAGCAGCGAGTTTGTAAGGGGTCATTAGTCTTGACTGATTTTGTTTCCCTTTGAAGATAGCTGACTGTCGCGGATGTGTTTCCTGTTTGTAAATCAAATAGTGTAGCAACTCAGTGACAGAACCATGTAGGCAATAGTGCAACATCATTCAGACGTAGCAAACACTTCATGAGTTTAGTTTGAACAGAATTACTTTGCATCTAGTAAACGTCGCTCTTTTTTTCTTGATTTGACATTCCTGGTCTTTCACAGAAGACAGGCGAGATATTAAATGAATACTTCTCATCTGTATTTACCATGAGAAAGTTATAGATGTTAGGGAAGATAGGCAAGTTCATAGTGATGTCTTGAAGAGAGTCCACATTGCAAGAGGAAATGCACACAAATATATAAAACTCTGGAACCTGATCAAATGTATCCAAGGGAAGCTACAACAGAAATTGCGGGGCCTAGAGCAGAGAAATCAGTATCATCAATAGCCACAGGCAAGGTTCAGGAAGACTGGAGGATGGCTGATGCTGTGCCATTATTCAAGAAAGGCTCAATAAAAACCCTTGAAGCTACAGACCAACAAGCTGAATATCAATGGTTCATTCGTTACTGGAGGGGATTCTGAGAGTCAGGATTTACATACATTTCGATAGGCAAGGACTGATCAGGAACAGTCAGCATGGTTTAGTTCATGGAAAATCATGTTTCATCAATTTGACTGAGGGTTTTGAAGAGTTGACCAAAAAAATTGATAAGGGGATTGTGGTAGGCATTGTCTGCATGGACTTTATCAAGCCTTTTGACAAGGTACTGCCTGACAGATTGGAAGGGAAGGTTAGACCTTTCTATTCGATACAACATTGGCTTGAAATTACATAACAGAGGATGGTGGTCGAGGATTGTTTTTTCAAACTAGAGGCCAGTAATGAGTGATGTGAACATGAATCGGTGCTGGGTTGTTAAACCATATAACCATATAACCATATAACAACTACAGCATGGAAACAGGCCCGTTCGGCCCTTCCAGTCCACGCCGATCACTCTCCCTGACCTAGTCTCATCTACCTGCACTCAGACCATAACCCTCTAATCCCCTCTTATCCATATACCTATCCAATTTACTCTTAAATAATAAAATCGAGCCTGCCTCCACCACTTCCACCGGAAGCCCATTCCATACAGCCACCACCCTCTGAGTAAAGAAGTTACCCCTCATGTTACCCCTAAAGTTTTGTCCCTCAATTCTGAAGCTATGTCCCCTTGTTGGAATCTTCCCCACTCTCAAAGGGAAAAGCCTACCCACGTCAACTCTGTCCGTCACTCTCAAAATTTTAAAAACCTCTATCAAGTCCCCCCTCAACCTTCTACGCTCCAAAGAATAAAGACCCAACCTGTTCAACCTCTCTCTGTAGCTTAAGTGCTGAAACCCAGGCAACATTTTAGTAAATCTCCTCTGTACCCTCTCCATTTTGTCGACATCTTTCCTATAATTTGGCGACCAGAACTGCACACCATACTCCAGATTCGGCCTCACCAATGCCCTGTACAATTTTAACATTACATCCCAACTTCTATACTCGATGCTCTGATTTATAAAGGCAAGCATACCAAATGCCTTCTTCACCACCCTATCCACATGAGATTCCACCTTCAGGGAACAATGCACAGTTATTCCCAGATCCCTCTGTTCCACTGCATTCCTCAATTCCCTACCATTTACCCTGTACGTCCTATTTTGTACTGTTGTTTGTTATTTATATTTACAACATAGATGTGATTGTAGGTGACATGGTTAGTAAGTTTGCAGATGGAACTAAAATTGGTAGTAAAGTGGAAAGTGCAGAAAGTTATCTAATATTACAATGGGATTTTGATCAACTGGATTAATAATATGTGGAATAGCAGAAGGAGTTTAATTCAAATAAAATTGAGGTGTTGCAAGTTGGTAAGGCAAATCAGGGCAGAACTTACACGATAAATGTCAGGGCCTTGAGGAGTGTTGTAAAACCAGGAGACCTTGGAGTGAGGTTGCATGAAAGTGGGGACATGTAAGTGAAGTAATCATGTCTTCATCGGTCAGTGTACTGAGACCAGGAAATGGTCATCAGCACAAGATGTTGGCAAGGTTACATTTGGAGTCTTGTGTACAGTTCTGGTTGCCCTGCTCTAGGAAGGATGTTATTAAACTGGAAAGGGTTCCAAAAAGACATTACTAGGAATGGAACATTTGAGTTATAGGGAGAGGCTGGTAAGGACGTGTCTTGTTTTTCCCTCAAATTCAGGAAGTTGAGGTCCCCAATGAATATTTATCTGTTTTTACCATAGAGAAGGTTGTGAAAGCTAGGGAACATGGGAAAATTAATGGGGATTTCTAGGGGTAGTAGGTGTGGATGACATATGACATATGAAGGTAAATAAATCTCTATGGCTTGGGTATATGCATGGAAAATTGTGGGAAGCTAGCGAAGAAATTGTGGGAGTCATAACTGAAACAAATGCAACATAGTTAGCTACAGATGAGGTGCAGGATGACTGGAGGGTGGATGATGTTGTTACTTTACTTAAGAAGGGTTACTTAAGAAAAAAAAGGTTAGTAAGAAGGGTTACTAAGAAAAAAAACAATAGACTAGTAAGTTTAACCTCTGTGGTGAGTAATTTACTTGAGGGAAATCTAAAGGATAAGATATACATGCAGTTGGAAAGACAGCCAAAAAATGCTGAAGTAACTCGGTGGGACAGCCAGCATCTCTGGAGAGAAGGAATGGGTGACGTTTTGGGTCAAGACCCTTCATTGGAAAGGCAATGATTGATAGGAATAATTAGCATGACTTTGTCTGTGGGAGATTACATGTCATGAATTTGAAAGAGTTTTTGAAAAAAATAACCAAGAAGGTAAAAGAGATTTAGGGTTGCTGATGTCATCCATATAGAATTTGGCAAAGCCTTTCCTAAGGTTCTGCATTGTACGCTGCTCTGGAAAGTTAGATCACATGGAACTAGCTAATTAGATATATAGTGCTGAAGTAACTCACCTGTCAGGCAGTATCCTTGGAGAACAATGGATAAGTAACATTTTGGGTCAGGACCCTTCTTCAGACTTCAGTTTCCATGTTCTCCAGGCTTGATGCCTGACCCGCTGAGTTACTTCAGCACTTCCAGTCTTTCTTTTGTAAACCAGCATGTGCGGTTTCTTGTTTCTAATTAGATACGTAACTGGTATGATGGTGGGAAGCTGTCCTCAGGTCCTTGATTGACCTACTCTGGTCAAGAGATGCTGCATCTACCCGATCTATCCCTCTCATGATTTTATACATCTCAAGATTACACCTCATCCTCCTGCACTTGAAGGAATAGAGTCCCAGCCTACTCAACCGCTCCCTATAGCTAAGACCCAATTGTCCTGGTTACATCCTCGTGAATCTTCTCTGTACTCTTTCCAGCTTGACAACATCTTTCCTATAACATGGTGCCCAGAATTGAACACAATAAGTGTAAGAGCCTGAGAAGTGATCTGATAGTGGTACATAAAATCTTGAGGAGCATAGAAGGGATGAATGTACATAATCTTTTTCAAGGGTTGTTGAATCAAGAACCAGAGCCCAAACATTTCAACTTCCCTTCCCATTCCCAAACTGACCTTTCTGCCCTGGCCATGCACAAATTGGAGGAACAGCACATATTTCACTTGGGCAGCTTACAACCCAGTGGTATGAACGTTGATTTCTCTAAGTTCAGGTAATTCCTGCATCCCCATTCTCCCCAATCTTCCACCCTAGTCATCCTATTAGTTCCATTGTTTACATCCCTGTATCCCTTCGCTATCAACTCTTCCCAGCCAACAATGTGCCATTATGGGCTCTATCCTTTCTTGGTCATCAGTTGCCAACCCTGCATTGTTCTGGCCTTTTCCTACCCCCAGTTTCCCCCTCTACTCTCAGTCTGAAGAAAGGTTCCGACATGAAATGTCGCCTGTTCCTTTTCTCCAGAGATGCTGCCTGACCTGCTGAGTTGCTCCAGCTGTGTCTATCTTCGGTATAAATAAAACATCTGCAGTTCCTTTCCACACACCTGGGCAAATGCTTAAGATGGGAGGGAAAAAGTTTAATAGGAACCTGAGGGGCAACCTTTTACATGGAGGATGGTGGATATGTTAGCACACAACAAAAGCTTTTCACTGTACCTCGGTGGACGTGACAATAAACTAAACTAAACTATGTGGACGAGTTGCCAGAGAACCTTGTTACTTCAGGTACAATAACAACATCTAAAAGTCACTCGGACAGATACAAGGATAGGAAAGATTGAGAGGTATGTCAGCCAAATTTGGGCAAATGGACTTGGCTTAGATGGGACATTTTGGTCAGCATGGATGAGTTGGGCTTAAGGGTCTGCTTCTGTGCACTATGACTCTATGACTGTACATGAAAAAATACATTACTAACATACAGACAATGCACAGCATATGAGTTATATTTTAAAATATATAATATTCCCATAGATTTGCTATGTTAATTCATTGAAATTGTTTTCAGTATATTGTATCACTATCTTAAAAGAAATTATACTTGATGCACATTTCCACCTTTAATTCAGCCAATTAAAGTAATATAGGTTTGAACATAGGAAAGTAAATGTTATGATGACTGTTTTGCATAAAACTGTCCAGTGTGGAGCAGCAATAAGTATTCAAATTTAAAATTCTGTATATTCTGCATATTCATCAAATATCAAATTTCTGGTTTTAATAAGTCTGTCCATAATTTGATAATACTACATCTGGAATAATGAGGACTGAAACGTAAATAGATATATTTCCATACGGCCATAGAAACTATGCCAATCGATTAGAATTTCATAAATCTGGGCAATCAGAAATAATATCCGAGAGGCTGCTGAATACCTATTTCTAGAACTTGGGGTTCTTTCTTGTCAATATCCAATCTTGCCGCCTGACATAAGTCTCCATTTTTTTGTAATGCGAACACAAGAAATAATAGCAGGAGGAAGTCAGATGTTTCTTTGAGGCTGCTTCACCATCCAATAAGATCATGGCTGATCCTACATTTCAAATCCATTCTTCCACCTAATTCCCTTGGTGTCCAAATATCTACCTATCCCAGCATTGCCACGACATTCTGCAGTAACAAATTTTTACTGTGTGTAAAAAAAAGTAAGTAAAACAATTTCAGTATTCTGTGGACATTCATGGTTTGTGCCACTCGGTTTTGTACTGGGATGATTTCAAAATAGGTTCTTTATTGATTGTACGTTATATCTGTCTGAGAGTCATGCAACGGTTAAAGCATTGCAAGCACAAAGGGTTGAAAGTGAATTCCTATTTCCACTGGGAATCATTTTAGTTGAAGTGAAGTTTTGGCTGGGAGCACAAAGGCATATTTTTCATTTCCTTTTTAATTGGTGAACCAGAGTAATCATAGACTTTTACAGTATCTGTGCCCATAACTTTTTCCAACAAAATAGCCATGGAACAGGCTTTAGAAACAGCAACTGAACTGACCTTATAAGTTAAGTTCACCAAAATGCCAGTCATGTTTTGGAGTAGCAATTCTCCATTAGATCTTTAGCAATCAGCTGAGTGTGGCATTATCTACCAGCGAAGATTAAGTAGAGGATGTCACCAGCAATGGACAATGACACTTGCAATTTGACAAAGACCATTCCTTGGATCAATAGAAATGAAAGAATATTATCTTGAGTAAGAACAACATTGCTCTTACTTGCCTACAGTTGAAGATCATGCTATTCTGAAATTAGCCCATTTAGCAGTGGGATTGAAATATATTTTAATTTGCAAGGCTAAGTCTTTTGGCAGTACAGTTTCTATGATGCTGCCACTGCAGTTACTTAACTCTTGTTCATTATTATAAATGTCAAATGCATATTTTTAATGCACCACAGGCAACATGACAATCCATTCAATGGGTACAGTAACTACAGTAGAGTACAGTTTAATTGACAGAAATGAATGTTAAACAGAAACTAATATCATCCCCTGAGTAGTAACATGACAATGATCTCTGGCTGCAATACATTTTTTAAATGACTACCACACCATCCTGAAAAAAATTCATCCATGAATTGTATTAGTACTTATCATCCCTTCTTTTATTACATTACCTAAAGAAGACAGCTGGCTTAATGGCTTTGGATTTCTTCCTTTATATCTTAGTCCTCTTTCTTCTCACTACTATTTCATTACACATTTTAACATGAAAGAATGGATGTCATAGTTCATAATCTACAACAAGACTGAACCTATCAATAAACTAATGAGAAAGAAATACATGACAAGTGGCCGGAGCACAAAATCAATCCAAAACACTGCAGGAATTGAAATTTAAACAAAATAAGAAATGTTGAAAATATTTTCAGGTCAGACTGGAAATGTGAAGAGAAAATACAGAGATAACATTTCACGTCTAAAGCCTTTTGTCAATGACAGTTCCAATGAAAGGTCATTGGCCTGAAAGATCAACTCTGTTTTTATCCCCACCGATCTTTCCCTACCCACTAAGCAATTTCTGTGGACATAGCAAAATTAAATTAATATGTTGCTTTCTGGTGAGAGAAGGTGGAGGAGGATGGGGAAGGGAGAAAGGAGGGGCAATAAAGAGAGAGACAGACAGATAGTCGGACAAATAGTCAGACAGAGAGACACAGATTCACAGACCCAGGGGTGGGTGGGCAGGAGAGAGAAAAGGAGAAGAGAGAGGGAGAGGGGGGCAGAGAGGGAGGGAGGGAGGAAGGGCGAGAGAGGAAGAGAGAGGGAGGAGAGATGGGGAAGTAACAGAGAAGGAGATGGGAGAGAAAGGAAGGAGAGAGAGAAGTGGAACAGATGGGCAGAAAAGGAGATGGGGGAGGTGGAGGGAAGGGAGAAAGAGAAAAATAGAGAAAATGGTGAGTATTGGACTTGTTATATAGTTATATATGCATTTAAACAGTCTTTAGAGTGTGAGGATTGAGATTGACCAGAATAAGGTGGGCAACGTCATCAAATAACTATCAAAATGAAATGGAAAAAAAGTGGGTGCAATGGAAGAAGTTCTAATCCATATATGATTAAAAAAAACCACAGGAGAGCTGCTGCCTTTGAAGGATAAGAATTTAGCCTGTATAATTGACCAATTTGTCAATAAATATCAGGATAAAACCACAGTAAAAGAACTCACAAGGCAAAAACAATAGAGTAGAAGAGACTTAGAGATGTGAAGAACAACAATCAGGATTGATGCTAGGTTCTCGATCTAAAATGTAAAAAAAAAATTCTCCCCACAGATGCTGTCTGACCTGCTTAGTCTCTCCAGCAATTTGTTTTTCTGCTGGAGGCTCCAGCCTCTGCAATTTCTTGTGCCTCCGTGAAACTGCACTTGCAGAAAATCCGAAATAAAAGCAGAAAACACTGGAAATATTCAGCATTCGAGTAAGGATGTGCTCCTATGAAGGACATAAGTGAAGCAAATGGGATTGTAGCAACAATCTGGTGGTTCTATTGTCATGGCCAGTACTCCCATTGTATTTCCTAATTTGTTCAACTTCATAAAATTACACTCTCCAGTTTCATGGTTGGATCTCACTTGATCAACACGCTTCTGGATGGCAATCCTGTATCTTAGCCTCAACAACATTGTGTCCTCTTGTAATACGTTCTCTCTGTACTTGCTGTCTTTTCTTTGCTGCATCGAATATGACATGTACAGGTAGCTCTGCTCATAATGATCATTGACAAACCTCGCAATGCATGCGGCAATAATAAATATCCTTTCTGGATCCACAGCAAGCATTTACCCCTGTTATAACTGAGATGGGCTGAATTATGAACCTAGCAGAAATATTCTTCATCCCTTTCTGCTGCACTGGTTTTCTAATCAGAAGGTAATCTATTTATCTATGTTTTAAAAGTTTATGTGAGTTACAAGAAACAAAAAAAATACAGTTTATGAAACTTTGGTAAAAAAACACTAAGATTTGAAATAATTGCCTTGATGGGTAATGATATATATCAAACTTCCTGCAGTAATTATCAATTTGTATCCAGGATCAAGAAAATAGTTACATGCTTAAAAAATGTGAGACTGTTTTTGCAACGAAGTTTGACAAATTTCCAATTATGCTAATGGGAAAAGACCATTATAATACAACATAATGGAAATGATCTTTTAATGAAAATAAATATAAAAAATGAACTGGTACACATAATGAGTAACAATTTAATAGCAATAATTAAACCCTTCAGTTTACAGACATCACCAGCAGACAACTGACTGCCACATTAGTTAGCCAAATTAAAATTTTGACTGAACCACACCAAATCATGCGGGCACTAAATCTTTGAAGGATAAAAAGTAAAAGCATTAGTTTTCCTGCTCTGCCTGCTCTTCGATTCTACCCTGAGGGAATCTTATTGACACTAACAAGAAAAAGAAAATTACAAAAAAAAAGATCTTCTGCCTAATAACCTGTCAACCCTAATGATGTGCAAAACAAATATGTTATTTGTAATACATGGAGAGGTTTGCAGTCGAACTTCGCAACTGCTGCCGGGCAGATAGAGGAATAATATGAAAAGAAATAAAATCAAACTTGAAGTTGTGTTTTGAGTGCACAATTGCTGTATGTTTGACTTGTTCATAATTGAAAGTTTCAGAGGCTGTTTCAGTTTAAGAAGTAATAGATCTATAATCATAGCATGCTGAATTCTATTTATTTTGAGCATGTTTATCACTGTGGTACAGAGAATTAATTTCCATTTTTATCTTCCTCATCTTTATTGAAGTCACTGATCCGACTTCGATTATGACAATGGCTTATCAACACTGTCCTCACCACAGTTGGGAATATAAAAATGAATAGACTATGCACAAATAATGTTTATCAGTGGACTGATTCAAATTTTAATTTGCTTATTTGCGATTATACAATGCACTCTCTTTACCCATACAGAACACTTGTCAGGAAAGACACAAAATGCTGGAGTAATTCAGCGGGTCAGGCAGCATCTCTGGAGAGAAGGAATGGGTAATGTTTCGGGTAGAGACCCTTCTTCAGACTGATGTCAGGGGATGGGGTGGGACAAAGATAGGATGTTGAAGGAGACAGGATGACTGGTGGGAGAACTGGGAAGGGGGAGGGGATAGGGAGGGAAAGCAGGGACTATCTGAAGTTAGAGAAGTCAATGTTGATGCCGCTGGGTTGTAAACTACCCCAGCGAAGTATGTGTTGTTCCTCCAATTTGCGCTGGGCCTTACTCTGACAATGGAGGAGGCCCAGGATAGAAAGGTCAGATTGGGAATGGGAGGGGGAGTTAAAGTGCTTAGCTACTGGAAAATCAGGTTGGTTAAGACAGACTGAGCAGAGGTGTTCGGCGAAACGATCGCCGAGCCTGCGCTTGGTCTCGCTGATGTCGAGAAGTTGACACCTGGAACAGCGGATACAGTAGATGAGGTTGGAGGAGTTGCAGGTGAACCTCTGCCTCATCTGGAAAGACTGTTTGGGTCCTTGGATGTAGTTGAGGGGGGAAGTAAAGGGACAGGTGTTGCATCTCTTGCGGTTGCAGGGGAAATTACCTGGGGAGGGGGTGGTTTGGGTGTGAAGGGATGAGTGGACCAGGGAGTTTTGGAAGGAATAGTCTCTGCGGAAAGCAGATAGGGGTGGAGATGGGAAGATGTGACCAGTAGTAGGATCCTGTTGGAGGTGACGGAAATGTTGGAGGATAATATGTTGTATACGACGGCTGATGGGTTGGAAGGTGAGCACAAGGTGAATCTGTCCTTTTAACAAATAGGGGGAGGGGGAGCAAGAGCAGAGCTGCGGGATATTGAGAAGACCTTAGGGAGAGCCTCATCTATAACGGAAGAGGGGAACCCCCATTCCCTAAAGAATGAGAATATCTCCGATGCCCTTGTATGGAACACCTCATCCTGAGCGCAGATGCGGCGTAAACAGAGGAATTGGGACTAGGGGATAGAGTTTTTACAGGAAACAGGGTGGGAAGAAATGTGGGAAGGGCGGCACGGTGGCGCAGCGGTAGAGTTACTGCCTTACAGCGAATGCAGCGCCGGAGACTCAGGTTCGATCCTGACTACAGGCGCCGTCTGTATGGAGTTTGTACGTTCTCCCCGTGACCTGCGTGGGTTTTCTCCGAGATCTTCGGTTTCCTCCCACACTCCAAAGACGTACAGGTATGTAGGTTAATTGACTGGGTAAATGTAAAAATTGTCCCTAGTGTGTGTAGGATAGTGTTAATGTGCGGGGATCACTGGGCGGCACGGACTCGGTGGGCTGAAGGGCCTGTTTCCGCGCTGTATCTCTAAAAAAAAAGAAGTGTAGTCAATATAGCTATGGTAGTCAATAGGTTTGTATTAGATGTTGGTCACAAGTCTGTCTCCTGTGATGGAGTTGGTGAGATCCAGAAATGGTAGAGAGATGTTGGAGATGGTCCAAGTAAATTTAAGAGCAGAATGGAAATGAGTTGTGAAATTGATGAAGTCAGTGAGTTCTGCATGGGTACAAGAGGTAGCACCAATGCTGTCATCAATGTAGTGGAGGTGGAGTTCGGTGATAGAGCCAGTGTATGCCTGGAACAGGGATTGTTCGACGTACTCTACAAAGAAGCAGGCATAGCTAGGGACCATTCGAGTGCCCATAGCTACACCTTGGATTTGGAGGAAGTGGGAGGTGTTGAAGGAGAAGTTGTTAAGGGAAGGACCAGCTCTGCTAGGCGGAGGAGAGTATTGGTAGATGGAAATTGGTTGGTTCTGCAGTCGAGGAAGAAACAGAGGGCTTTAAGACCCACCTGGTGGGGGATGGAGGTGTAGAGTGACTGGACATCCATAGTAAAGATGAGGGAGTGGGGGCCTGGAAAACGGAAGTTATTGAGGGGACAGAGAGCATGTGAGGTGTCTTGGACATAGGTAGGAAGGGATTGGACCAGGAGGATAGGATGGATTTGAGGTAGGTGGAAATTAACTTGGTGGGACATGAACAGGCAGCAACATTGTGTCTGCCAGGACAGTTCTGTTTGTGGATTTTGGGGAGAAGATAAAATCGGGACATGCGGGGCTGGGGAACGATAAGGTTGGAGGCTTTGGAGGGCAGAGAGCCGGAAGTGATGAGATTAGTAATGGTGTTTGAGATTAAGGCCTGGTGCTCGTCGGGGGGGTCATGGTCCAAGGATAAGTAGGAGGACGTGTCTGAGAGTTGTCGTCTTGCCTCAGTCCGGAAGAGGTCAGCGCGCCAGACTACCAGGGCACCTCCCTTGTCGGCGGGTTTTGTCAGGAAAGCTGCAGAGGGAATAACATGAGAAAGCACAGAAGGATCCAAGTCTGTTTATTGTTAGCTGATACATTTTTATGGCAGACTTTTTTCATCCCAGAGTGGATCATCTACCAACCATGTTTTGCAGACATTCTCACACGAGGAACTAACCACTTGGCTGAGGTACAAAATTAGGCTATTTGAAAAGGTTTGCTATCTGTTGCAAGGGTGCATAGTGAGTGGGTGGGTGGGTGAGTGGTGCAAGAGTGGGTAACTGCCCTCATCTCTCTGTATTTTGTCCAGTTTTCTACCTCGACGGAGATGCGATTTTTTTCCGTATTGTATCTCCGTCTGCACTGCGGCCAAACATCGCGGAGTTGGCAGCCTTCCCTGGAGATCGACGGGCGCTCCAAGCCGCGAGAGTCTGCGGGACTTTAACATCACGGAGCTTGCGATCCCTTTGCCGGGGATCGAAGCTCCAACCGCGGGGCCTGTGGACTTTAACACCGTGAAGCCCGCGCTCTCTGGTAAGAAGACGCCGACTTGGGAGCTCCATGCCACGGAGAGAGTTTCAACCACACTGACGCGGGAGTTTCGATCACCCCGACGGGAGCTTTGATCGTCAGCTGCGGGGGCTTTGATCACCCTGACTGCGGCTGACTTGACTGCCCCGACTGCGGGAGAACAAGAGAAAGAAGTTTGAACTTTATTGCCTTCCATCTCAGTGAGGAATCTGGAACCAATTGTGATGGATGCTTACACTGCATTCAGAAAATATTCAGACCCCTTCACTTTTTCCACATTTTGTTAGGTTACAGCCTTATTTTAAAATTGATTAATTTTTTTTAAATCATCGATCTACACACAATACCCCAGAATGAAGAAGTGAAAACAGGTGTTTAAAATTTTTTGCAAAGTAATTAAAAAGAAATAACTGAAATATCACATTGACATAAGTATTCAGACCCTTTGCTATGACACTCAAAATTGAGCTTAGGTTCACCCTGTTTCAGTTGATTATCCTTGAGATGTTTCCACAACTTGATTGGAGTCCACCAGTGGTAAATTAAATTGATTGGACATGATTTGGAAAGGCACACACCTGTCTATATAAGGTCCCACGGATGACAGTGCATGTCAGAGCAAAAACCAAGCCATGAAGATGAAGGAATTGGCCATAGACCTCCGAGACAGGATTGTGTCGAGACACAGATCTGGGGGAAGGGTATAAAACAATTTCTGCAGCATTGCAGGTCCCCAAGAGCACAGTGGCCTCCGTCATTCTTAAATGGAAGAAATTTGGAACCACCAGGACTCTTCATAAAGCTGGCCGCCCGGCCAAACTGAGCAATTGGGGCAGAAGGGCCTTGGTCAGGGAGGTGACCAAGATCTCGATGGTCACTCTGACAGAGCTCCAGAGTTCCTCTGTGAAAAGGGAGAAACTTCCAGAAGGACAACTATATCTGCAGCACTCCACCAATCAGGCCTTTATGGTAGACGGAAGCCAGACGGAAGCCACTCCTCAGTAAAAGGCACATGACAGCCCACCTGGAGTTTGCCAAAAGGCACCTAAAGGACTCTCAGACCGTGAGAAACAAGATTCTCTTGTCTGATGAAACCAAGATTGAACTCTTTGGCCTGAATGCCAAGCGTCACGTCTGGAGGAAACCAGGCACCACTCATCACCTGGCCAATACCATACCTATGGTGAAGCATGGTGGTGGCAGCATCATGCTGTGGGGATGTTTTTCAGCAGCAGGAACTGGGAGACTAGTCAGGTTTGAAGGAAAGATGAACAGAGCAAAGTTCAGAGAGGTCCTTGATGAAAACCTGCTCCAGAGCGTTTTGGACCTGAGACTGGGGCGGAGGTTCACCTTTCAATAGGACAATGACCCTAAGCACACAGCCAAGACAATGCAGGAGTGGCTTCATGACAAGTCTGTGAATGTCCTTTAGTGGCCCAGCCAGAGCCCAGACTTGGACCCGATCGAACATCTCTGGAGGGACCTGAAAATTGGTGTTCATTGATGCTCCCCATCCAACCTGACAGAGCTTGAGAGGATCTGCAGAGAAGAATGGGAGAAATTACCCAAATACAGGTGTGCCAAGCTTGTAGCATTATACCCAAGAAGACTTGAGGATGTAATCGCTGCCAAAGGTGCCTCAACAAAGTAATGAGTAAAAGGTCTGAATACTTATGCAAATTTCAGTTATTTCTTTTTAATTAGTTTACAAAAATTTCTAAACACCTGTTTTCACTTTTTTATTATGGGGTATTGTGTGTAGATTGATGATAAAAAAATGAACTTCATCCATTTTTAAATAAGGCTGTAATGTAACAAAATGTGGAAAAGTGAATGGGTCTGAATACTTTCTGAATGCAATGTATGTTAACATTTATGTGGTTGTGTGTCTTGTTACTTATCACTTAGTATGGCTGTACCTTACTCAAATTTCACTGTACCTTAATTGGTACATGTGACAATAAACTGACCTTGAAACCTTGAAACCCTTGAATACATAAACTCACTTTGCACAAAGTTCAGTCCATCTTTCATCATAGGAGCAGAATTAGGCCATTTGGCCCATCGTCTACTCTGCCATTCAATCATGACTGATCTATCTCTCCCTTCTAACCCCATTCTCATGCCTTCTCCCCATAACCCCTGTCCTCTGTAGCTAAGTATTTGCAAGACCATTTGTAAACCGTGGTTGTCGGAAGCATTTCCCATGATAATTAATTATTCCTTTTGCTGCATTGAATGGTAGAGGGACACTGGTTCAGAGTCTCCTTTCTATCTCATCATTCCCTGACGAGGCCATTAGACACACTGAAGGTATCATGATTGCATCTCAAAGAAAGGTTTTTTTCTAAGCAGCATGCAATGGAATGCATTCAAGGTCACAAGTAAGATTGATCTGTAGGTACAGGGATAAAATCAAGTTAACAACCAAATTCAGAATTGAAGGTAGTGCATTACAGCATGGAATGAGGGAGGTTTTGTTGAAGCAGATTGTCGAAGTAAGAGATTGAGGATGTTGGTAAAAGCCATGGACAATTTATTGACACATGATCTCAGAACCCACCCAGGGTCTCCACCTGGGCCTGTCACTTTCCAGGAGTTTACCCTCATGAAAACAACCTCTGCTTCTGCCACCAAGATGCATGGGACAGCGCCATTGAGGGATGGGGCGACGTGCCTTGTTGGATCTTTGTTTATTTGTTGAAAATTGATGTACAGAGCATTGAACTCAGTTGGTAGCAATGCTTCATTGCCAGAGATTGCCACTAATTTCAGCTTATAGCCCATGTTTGTTTTTAGGCCCTGCCACAGTCATCTGGCATCCATTTGCTTGAATTCAGCCTCTGGCTTGTTCTGGAATTCACTTGGCATTTCAGATAGTCTTATGGAGATCGTGAGGGCGTGCAGCGTAGGTTTACTAGGTTAATTCCCGGAATGGCGGGACTATCGTATGTTGAAAGACTGGAGCGACTAGGCTTGTATACACTGGAGTTTAGAAGGATGAGAGGGGATCTTATCGAAACGTATAAGATTATTAAGGGGTTGGACACATTACAGGCAGGAAACATGTTCCCAATGTTCCCACAGTTTAAGAATAAGGGGTAGGCCATTTAGAACAGAGATGAGGAAAAACTTTTTCAGTCAGAGAGTTGTGAATCTGTGGAATTCTCTGCCTCAGAGGGCAGTGGAGGCCAATTATCTGAATGCATTCAAAAGAGAGCTAGATAGAGCTCTTAAGGATAGCGGAGTCAGGGGATATGGGGAGAAGGCAGGAATGGGGTACTGATTGAGAATGATCAGCCATGATCACATTGAATGGCAGTGCTGGCTCGAAGGGCCAAATGGCCTACTCCTGCACCTATTGTCTATTGTCTATCATACTTGCTATATTCATATATCCAGTCAATATTTCGTAGCACCCAGTGGTGTTACCTTTCATAATCTCAGCACTTTCCGAAGAGGTCTACAACCACCAAAATGCTTTTGTGGTCTTTCCCCCTGGGCCACAGCAACAACTGCCATACTGATACAAAAGGACCAATGTATTCTTATCTTCTGTAATGTTGGCCAGAGGATAAATATATGGGCAGACAACTGGGGGAAAGCTCATCTGTTCTTCTTCAACAAGCTTGATTGGAAACAGAATCATGAGATAATATTCCACAGCCGGTCAAGATGAAAGTTACAGACTTAGTGTGTCATATCATCCATAAGGTATCAGTCTGACTTCACAGCACGTCATTCGCAATGTTGGCCTGGCTTACACATGAGCTATGGAATCATTGTCGAACAAATAACTGATTGATTAAACGGCAGAAGTGCTACCCATCAATTCATCGTATCAATGCAATGTATTTTTCTTGGTGATACCTCAGTTTTGGCCACAATGGCAGGAAAGTAATTTAAGAATTTGAAGAAAAAAAACGGGAAAATTTTTGGAAAAAAACGGTGTTGATTTTAAATCCGCTTTGCATTAAATCCTAATCAGATCTGCATTTTTCTTAGTCTTCTTCAAATGATATAATAGATAACAGAAGTTGTAAGAACAAAAGGATGAATTTTAAAAAATATAAACGTCATTTCAAAATGGACCAACATGTTCAAATTTTTAAACCACATACGTCATTATCTTCAACTTGACTTAATTTGGCTTTACCTGAATAGGCTCCTCCCCTTACTAAACTCAAAACTCCCCATCCCATCCAACTTTAATGTAAACAGAGTCCAGTGGTGGTTGATCCCTTTGTACATTACAATATATATTTTTTATTTTACTGTGAGCTAAACTGTATCATCATTGACTAAATCGATTGTAATCACATGTCTTTCCGCTGACTTGTTAACATGCAAGAAAAACGTTTCACTGTCCCTCAGTACATGTGACAATAAACTAAACTGATCTAAAGGATGATTGCAAGTAATATCTTGCAGTTTAATTCCCCTTACAATTTATTTAAAACCTAACAGCCTAGAATTTGAAGAAATAACTGTTATTTAACAGTTGTTTCTAGACTGGAATGTAATTGCTACTATTTCCATTTTGAATTCTATTACTTTAGAAGTTAGACTCGGCACGTTTTGTTGTTGATGCTGAAAAAAGCCTTACTGAAAATATGTAGTGTCCTAGTGAAATCATCCTTGGAAGAATGTGAAGAATGTGCACAGTTCTGGATCTTTCTATCTAAGGGAGAATATGCTCGTGGTAAATGAATTATCATGAAATTAAGGAGACTCTTTGGGTTTGTTTTACAAATGAAATATATTCGCACTGAAACATATAAAATTGTCATGTCTGGATGAAATATCCTTTGCCTGTTGAGCCTGGAATTAAGGATCATAGTCCCAAGGTGTGTGTTCAGCCATTCAGAGCTTACATAAGAAGAAATGTCTTCATCCAGAATAAAATGAGTCTTTGAAATTCTTTACCTAAGAGGGCATTGGAGACTCAGTTGATGAGCATCTTCCAGCAGAGACTGATGGTGGTCAGAGACTGAATGATTTTGTCCTGCTTCATTTTGTAATGCTCTTATGTGATTCATATGTCTCCTATATAGGGTATTGGTATGCTCCATTGAGAGTTATTTTAATTAGAAATTTGTTGACTAAACGGCTGGATGAAACAATGGTTATAGTTTAATTTTGTGAGTATTCTTGAAGGGAAGGACAGGAACATGCAACTAATTAGCTAGCAGAAGAACCTGCACAGTTACATAAGCCGCATGATCTCCTTTTGCACTGTAGCATTCTGTAACTCCCTTATATAAAAGCTTGTCAAATTCTGATCCACTCTTTACACTGAAACAGCTCAGGCTTGTTCTGAACTTTTTTTTTGATGTACCGGAGGGCAGGAAAGCAATAACTCTTGCATTCTGAAGACTGAAAACACCTTTTAAGGTTGGGCTTATAGATATGGTTTCACTACAGTGAATTACTCCTAATAGCTGTGAATCAGTTCTTGTCAGTTTTCCTTCAGGCATAGTCGGTCAAATGTGATTCATTCAGACACCAGAGTGCTTTGCTGTTCCTTTGGCACATGTTGAGTCCACGTACAAAACCTTATTGTTGTTGAAAGGCTAACAGAGAGAGATAACTAAAAACCTTCAGATTCTTTTGAGGGTGTATATTTAGAATTCACATTCACAAGAGATTCAAAATTGTCTGTTTATTTTGAAATGTTTAGATTCAATGCACAATAAATGCTCTGACAATGCTGGATGTCTCAGTTTTTCATATATTTTGTTTATGGACAACAGCATTTCAGATTAAAATTTGCAGATATTTAGAGACATTTTTTCTTCTTTTTGTTGCCTTCTCAGAATATAGACCACTGCATCACATTAGATACATCTTCCTATTCCTGCATGTACTCCCTTACCTGAAGGGTAACATTAGTGCAAACTAGAAATTTGGAGATCATTCAAAACTCTTTACATTATCACGGAACGGCGGCACGGTGGCGCAGCGGTAAAGTTGCTGCCTTACAGCGAATGCAGCGCCGGAGATTTAGGTACAATCCTGACTACGGGCGCCGTCTGTACGGAGTTTGTACGTTCTCCCCGTGACCTGCGTGGGTTTTCTCCGAGATCTTCGGTTTCCTCCCACACTCAAGTCGTACCGGTATGTAGGTTAATTGGCTGGGCAAATGTAAAAAATGTCCTAGTGGGTGTAGGATAGTGTTAGTGTGCGGGGATCGCTGGGCGACGCGGACCCGGTGGGCCGAAGGGCTTGTTTCTGCGCTGTATCTCTAAATCTAAAATCTAAATCACCTAACTTAAACCAATCTTAGATAGACACAAAATGTTGGAGTAACTCAGCTGGGCAGGCAGCATCTCTGGAGAAAATGGATAGGTGACGTTGCAGGTCGGGACCCTTCTTCGGAATGATTGTAATCTTATTGACCTATGCATATTGAACTTTGAACTTTGATCTCTTGTATTAAGGCAATGCGGATGCACTGTCAATTTGTAGCTATCATTCATTCATTACAGTCTTTTGGAGAATTTCCTTGCTTTTATTTCATTAATTTGTTGTAGCTTTGATCTTAATTTTGATCCCTTTACTTTTTAATTAGGTCTGTTTTAAATATATTTTGTCATCTGAGTGAATTGACTTAATTTACAGTTCAGTAGACAGTTTGCAGTCAGCCTGTCAACGCTGTAGTATAAGAAAATAACTGCAGATGCTGGTACAAATCAATTTATTCACAAAGTGCTGGAGTAACTCAGCAGGTCAGGCAACATCTCGGGAGAGAAGGAATGGGTGACGTTTCGGGTCGAGACCCTTCTTCAGTCTGGAGAAGGGTCTCGACCCGAAACGTCACCCATTCCTTCTCTCCCGAGATGCTGCCTGACCTGCTGAGTTACTCCAGCATTTTGTGAAAAAAGCCTGTCAACGCTTCCTTGTCAACAAACGATTGACTGACATGGTTTCCAATAAGGCACCCAGTTTAGTAAACCGGGTGCCTTATTGGAAACCCGGTTTAGTAAACCCTTGGTCTAACTCCAACACTGGTTGATACAGCATTGTCAATGGACATTTTGAAAATTTTAACAAGTTTTCACAAAACTCAACGTGGACTGCAGATTATGTGTAGATCCTTCCAAAATTTCCCAACCAGTTTGCAAAATCAAAAACACAACTTTAAATTAAAAGTGAAAATGTGCAGATGCTGGAAATCTGAAATGACACAGAACAAACGAAGAAAACTTAGTGTGTCTGCAATGCTGACCTTCCACCTCTAGTTGTACATTACTTTACTTCTCCATCGCATTCCCAGTCAGACCTTTCTGTCATTTTCCTCTTACACTGATCCAATAGTGCTTAAAGATCAACATCCGCAGATGCTTTCTGACCTGCTGTGTATTCCCAGCATTTTCTGTTAAACCATTTCTGCCATCCACTAGGCCATACTGGGGAATATCACCAGTTCAGTATATTCCTTCATGTTGTGACAAGAAATTGCAGGTGCAAGTTTACCAAATGAATGAGTGTCAGAATAACTCAGAGGGTCAGGCAGCATCCCTGGAAACATTGATAGGTGATGTTTCAGAATGGGACCCTTCTTTAGACTGACCCCCTTTGTATGAAGTTGTGTGAATAATGACAAGTTGTTTAATAATGTGTTGAATAATGACAAAAGCCTTTACATTCCTCCGGATCACTCCCTGAACCACAATAGCACGCATGCGCTAAATAAAATACTCCAGGAACAGTCTAAATGAATACCCGACATGGATCAGGTCTGATCAGTGACTGATCTATACCCTTAACCTGTGTAATCATTCTGAAGAAGAGACCTGACCAAAATGTCACCTATCCATGTTCTCCAGGGATACTGCCTGACCCACTGAATTACTCCAGAATTTTATGTCTTTTCTGTACATTCCCAGCATCTTCTTAATCCCCCTATAATTCTTCTACTATTTATTTTGCATGGATGCCTTCTAGTTTTTGATCTCAGTGGTAAGGGAATGTAGGAGGGAATTTTTATGTTAAACCTGTGCCCTGAATCTGGCTTTATGGGGCCCAACTCAGATCAGAACAGACACAAAATAAAACATCTCTTAGAACTGTGGTGAGTTCTTGTACAAGTCAAGTCAACTTTATTTGTCAGATACATATACAAGATGTGCAGTGAAATGAAAGTGGCAACGCCTGCGAATTGAGTTAAAACTACAAAACAGAATAGAATTATTTTTAACACAAAAATAAATTAATACAGTAAATTAAATTAGTCCCTGGTGATATGAGAGTTAACAGTCCTGATGGCCTGTGGGAAGAAACTCCGTCTCATCCTCTCTGTTTTCACAGCGTGACAGCAGAGGCGTTTGCCTGACAGTAGCAGCTGGAACAGTCCGTTGCTGGGGTGGCCATAATGTTGCTGGCTCTGGATCTGCACCTCCTGATGTATAGGTCCTGCAGGGGGGCGAGTGTAGTCCCCATAGTGTGTTCCGCAGAGCCTTCCTGTCCTGGGCAGAGCTGTTCCCAAACCAGATTGTGATGTTCCCGGACAAGATGTTTTCTACAGCCCCAGAGTAGAAGCACTGAAGGATCCTCAGAGAGACTCTGAATTTCCTCAACTGTCTGAGGTGGTAAAGGCGCTGCCTAGCCTTACTCACCAGTGTGGCAATGTGTGTTGTCCATGTCAGATCCTCTGTGATGTGGACTCCCAGGTATTTAAAGCTGCTCACCCTATCCACAGTAATCCCATTTAACTCCAGTGGCGTGTACGTCCTCGGATGTTGAGCCCTTCTAAAGTCTACAATCAGCTCCTTCATTTTTGTGACATTCAAGAGGAGGCTGTTGTCCTGACACCAGAGTGCCAGATCAGCCACCTCCTCCCGGTAGGTCTTCTCCTCGTTATCGGAGATCAGGCCCACTACCACAGTGTCGTCAGCAAACTTGATGATGGAGTTAGAGCTGAACCTGGCCCCACAGTCATGTGTGTACAGGGAGTACAGTAGGGGGCTAAGGACACAACCCTGGGGGGATCCTGTGTTCAGGGTGAGGGGGTTAGATGTATACAAGTTGGTTTATTCAAGAAAACAGTATGCACTGGGAACAACTCAGAGAGAACCTAGAATATTTCATCAATTCACAGCATCCACATCATTTTTTATATTCTTATGATACAATGGTTACTTGTGGATTCTACGTTTTTGAAATAATTCATCATTTATCAATGTTTCTACAAACTTTCATCTTTGTCTCCCCAGAGTTATCTTTAACCTTATGTTCCCTGCTATTTAGAAAACCATGCTCCCAATTGTAATACAAATGGGTGCAATAAAAGTCAGTGCATCCCTGATCAGTTTTATTACCTTTGGATTAGTTTACAAATCAAAATGTTTATTTGAACTAAACTAGCTCTGCTGTGGAACCCAAACACCGTGATAAATCGTGCAGGAAAGAACTGCAGATGCTGGTTTAAATTGAAGATAGACACAAAATGCTGAAATAACTCAGTGGGACAGACAGCATCTCTGGAGAGAAGGAATGGGTGATGTTTCGGGTTGAGACCCTTCTTCAGTCACCCATTCTTTCTCTCCAGAGATGCTGCCTGTCCCGCTGAGTTACTCCAGTATTTGGTATTTATCACTGTGATAAATCTATTTATTGCCTCACTAACATCATTAAATTCCCTCTGTTGGTCATTTTCCCATCATGCTTCCTCAGCATGTAAGACCTTGGGTTAGACAGATTATAAACTGCGCATCTTCCTTATAATTTTCAAAATTTCCGACATCAGGAAATGAGGTACTCTCTATCCTCTCTGCCTTTCATTATTTTATAAATTTCAATTGAACCTCCCTTCAACCTTCTTCATTCTCCACTACCCTCAATAAAAAAGCAGCTTATGTCATAGAGTCATCAAGTCATACAGCATGGAATCATGCCCAGGTATACACAAAATGCTGGGGTAACTCAACGGGCCAGGCAGCATCTCTGGAGAGAGGAATGGGTGATGTTTCGGATCGAAACCCTTCTACAGAATCATGCCCGTTAGCCCAACTTGCCCACACCTGCCAACATGCCCCATCTACACTAGTCCCACCCTCCTGCATTTGGCCCATATCCCTCTAAACCTATCCTATCCATGTACCTGCCTCAACTACCTCCTCCGGCAGCTCGATCCACCACCCTTTGTGTAAAAGTTTTACCTCTCAGGTTCCTATTAACTCTTTCCTCCCTCATTTTAAACCTATGTCCTCTGGTTCTCGATTCCCTTACTCTGGGCAAAAGACTGTGTTTACCCAATCTATTCCTCTCATGATTTTGTACACCTCTATAAGATCACCCCTCATCCTCTTGTATCACAAAATGCTGGAGTAACTCAGCAGGTCAGGCAGCATCTCTGGAGAGAAAGAACGGGTGATGTTTCGGGTCGACACCCTTCTTCAAACTGATGTCAGGGAGGGTGGGATAAAGAAAGGATATAAGTGGAAGACAGGAAGACAGTGGGAGAACTGGGAAGGGGGAAGAGAAGAGAGGGACAGAGGAACTATCTAAAGTTAGAGAAGACAATGTTCATACCACTGGGCTGTAAGCTGCCCATGAAATATGAGGTGCTGTTCCTCTAATTTCCGGTGGGCCTCACTATGACACTGGAGGAGGCCCATGACAGAAAGGTCAGACTGGGAGTGGGAGGGGAAGTTGAAGTGCTCAGCCACCGGGAGATCAGGTTGGTTAAGTTTCCTACACAACCTACCTCATCCTCCTGTGCTGCAAGGAATAAAGGCAACATCTTGTAAGTCGTCTCTGCACCCTTTCCAATTTACAACATCTTTCCCTTAACATGGTGACCAAATCTGAACACAATACTCTAAATGTAGCCTCACCTTAATATGACTGTAACGTGACCGCCCAACTTCTATACTCAATACTCTGACTGATGAAGGCAAATGTGACTAAAGTCTTTTTGATCACCCTTTCCACCTGAAATATGTACCTGCACATAGAGCCCTTTGCTCAACAACACTCCCCAGAGCCCTACCATTCACTGTGTAGGAACTATCCATGTTAGCTTTCCTAAAATGCAACATCTTACATTTCTCTGTATGCAATTCCATCAACCAATCCTCAGTCCATCTGTTCAACTGATCAAGATCCTGCTGCAATTTTTGACAACTATCTTCATTATCTACAATACCACCCACTTTAGTGTTGGCTGCAAACTTGTTAATCAAGCCATGAAAGTTCTCATACAAATCATAGAACATAGAAAACATAGACATAGACAATAGGTGCAGGAGGAGGCCATTTGGCCCTTTGAGCCAGCACTGCCATTCATTGTGATCATGGCTGATCATCCAGAATCAGTAATCAGTAACCCATGCCTGCCTTCTCCCCATATCCCTTGATTCTGCTAGCCCCTAGTGCTCCATCTAACAGTAGTGATTTGCAAACACGCATTACAATCACATCAGGCAGTTTAAATCTCTACTCCGACATCAACATTTACCCTCGGACTATCGATCATTGATGTAGATGACAAAGAACAATGGGCACAAACACTGTACCCTTGAGGCACACCACTCGTCACAGGACTCCAGTCTGAACAACAAACTTCCACCATCACTCTCTGATTCTTTCCATGAAGCCAATTTTCTATCCATTCAGCTATCTCTCCTTGAGAAATGTCTTCTCTTGGCTATGAACTATCCAGCACAAGCAACTAATTGAAATTCGGATCAGTAAGTATATCTGGAATTTAAATTTAAATTTAAAATAACCTAGCCCCAGTAATGATAGTTTTTAAACTACCAGATAGTGATTTTCAAACAAAAATGCACATGGTTCCTTAATGTCTTTTCAAGAACAAAATCTGTCATTGTTTCTTATTCTTCATAAGTTCTAGGAGAGGATTATGTCACTTGGCCCATCAAGTCCACTGCGCCATTCAATCCTGGCTGATCTATTTTTCCCTCTCAACCCCATTCCCCTCCCCATAACCCTTGATACCCGTACAAATCAACTATCTGTCAATCTCCACCTTAAATTTATGCATTGACATAGCCTCCATGGCCTATGTGGCAATTAATATATATTCTGGCCTATATATAAATCTAGATCCAACACCAGTTCTCTCTCAATTGATTCCTCAGTTGAAACACACTTAGGAATTAACAATAAATGTCAACATTTCCAGCAAAGTGAATATCCTGTGAACAATTTTTTTTAAAGTTTAGTAGGAAGCCATTCTGGCCATCAGCAATGCTTGTTCTACACAGCTGGGCATTTATTTCACTCTGGAAGTCACTCCATTGACTTCTGTTGGAAAGAGGGGTTTACCTTATTCTTGTATCACTGACGATTTAAGAGCAATCCATTAGTGAGGGTACTTCCAAAATGTTATTGAAATCAGATGTTCACACCACGTTTGCCAGAAATGCAATTGCTTCTTCTTTGGCAGTGCCTCAAAATCGAGAAACAGTGCACTTCCACACCACAGTTCAATTGAACTGCTCATCAGCCAATGAAATATCTATAACGCATTGCCCTCTTCTTCTAAGGGAGTCCCTCGGAAATGACAGTGAGTTGCTTCCACACTAGTTTTTTTTAGATCTGTGCCAAAGTGGCAGGCAGGGGGATAATTTATGAGGTGGTGCACTTTATCCCCTGCTTCCACCTGTTCCTGATGCAGGACTCTAGTTTATTTCTCCATTTGAAGCATTGATCAGATTCTGGCGAGTTAATGACATTTCCTGTTGAATTTCCTCAACAAGATTTAGAATGCATCCTTGAATGTTTTCTTTTGAGCAACAGGGAATCTCCCAGGACAGAGTGCCTGAAACAGATTGCCTGTATCGTGAGTTTGGTACTAGACTTATGAATGTAATGGCTAGAGCTAATTGAGAGTAACTAGAGCTTTGGGTGGCACGGTGGTGCAGCAGTAGAGCTACTGCCTTACAGCGCCAGAGCCACAGAGTTGATACTGACTATGGGTACTTGACTATACTGAGTCTGTACGTTCTTCCCGTGACCTGCGTGGGGTTTCGCTGAAATCTTCGGTTTCTTCCCACACTCCAAAGACGTACAGGTTTGCAGGTTAATTGGCTTGGTATAAATGTAAAATGTAAAAATTGTCCCTAGTGTGTGTACAATAGTGTTAATGTGCGGTGATCGCTGGTCGGTGCGGACTCAGTGGGCCGAAGGGCCTCTGTCCACCCTGTATCCCTAAACTAAACTAAACTAAACTAATCTAAACCAAACTAAACCTAGAGCCTCAGTGGTGGGGATGTTAACTATAAAAAGGCCACCGACATCGGTTTGCTTATCCTTCCAATAGATCTGGACGATACTGTAGAAATAGCACTACTGGTATTTTTACATTGCCTTGAGATATCTGATGTTGGTAGTCCAGGTCTCACAAGCATATTGGAGGGTAGGGATTACTGATGCCTGGAAGACTAAATTTATGAAACTCCAAATATCATTTTTTATAAGTGACTAAAGTCTGTGCTAGGTTACTACTCATAATGCAATAATATACTGATCAATCACAGATATGTGATTAGATATTGGATTGGAGACCTGTGTTTGGTCTTTCGGCTTGGAATGAGTTCAAGGAAAGCTTCTCTGCAGCAAATGCCCAGTAATTATCTTCAAGCATCGATGGAGAAAGGATTAAGCAGTAGCAAGCAAAGGGGTTCTTCTTACACATTCCTGTGCCAACCACGGATATCGTTTATGGTTAATGAATATACAGTTTCCCAAATAAAGGTCTCATGAGCTAAAGAAAGGTTGAATTTCCTTTGACTCAAGCAACTTGTTTAAAGGGTAAAACACGAAGTGCTGGAGGAACTCAGGGGCCTGGGATGAGTCTAAAGAAAGGTCCCGATCTGAAGTATTACCTATCCATTCCAACAGCACTTTGTAATTTGATCAAGATCCCAGCATCTGCAGTCTCTTAGGTGACTCTGTCTTTAATTAAAGTGTAGTCAGTTGTTGCAGATTCCAGGACACAAACAAGTCTTCTGTCGACAGATACTCCAAAGGTTTAATGGCTGCTGCTTCTCCTAAATACAGCTTGTTTCACATTCAGCCTGATTTAATGGGACACTATGGCTCATTGTCAGATCATTTATCCTTCCCTTTGCCTCATGTAACCCCAGCCATTCCCAAGTTGTTGGCTTCTCCTGACTCTCTGTTCTAAAATTCTAGCCATCACATCTCAAGTTATTAACTACACTTTCTCATTATAAGACCTGAATTTGGCACTATTTCCAATCAATTTCCTTAAATTTGGTTTTCTATCTCATGGTTGTTGCATTTTAGCTTGAAGCTATATTCTTGTCCTTGAACGGAATTAATATTTGAGATAGATCACATCACAAAGGTGTGACCATTTAATGATTGATCAGAAATGTGTTTCCAGGCACAATTACTCCTCTTTTCTGCACTAATTGCTCTTCAATAATTTACAAGAGGAAATTACTTCCAAGGTGTGGGTAGATATCCACCGGTTATTTAGTTCAATGATGTTGAATAATTTTTTCTATTTAAATCTGCTTCACACTTTCACCATTCACAATAAACCATGGAAAATTTCTCATTTTTCTAGTCATATACCATTTTGATTTAGCATAACTAAACTCCTCTGTTATGTGTTCATTCTGGAAAACGATACATAATTATACACCAGAGTCAGCTGACAATCACTGTACATAATGACATTATATAATTTATTCTAACAGAAACACCCTATTACGTTCATGCTCATTTGAAAGACCTGTCATGTTTGGTGGCACTTTTTCTCCTTTCCCACTTAACATAATCTTTCTAGTTTATTTTATTAGTACTTTTCATATCAAACAAATTTATTCACCAAGCATTAGGATACTTTTCAAAGCAATAGATTACAAAGTCAGCCATCAGCAAACTGATAATTAAAAATTATGGCATTTCATAATGAAAAATATTACTATTAAGTAATATCACGTTACTTATTGTAGATGGGAACTTTTTAGTCGAAGATAAAAGGTTATTTGAAGAGCTCCTCACACACAATCACTCAGGATTCCACCTGGAAGATCAGAGTGAGGTTAAATGCAAATTGGAGCAACAGCACCTCATATGTTGTTTGGGCAGCTTACAGCCCAGTGGTATGACTATTGATTTCTCTAACTTCAGGTAGTCCTGGCATTCCCTCTCTCTCTATCATTCCCCCACCCAAGTCACATTAGCTTCTCGTTTTCACTCAACAAACAGCTAATGGCCTGTTTCCTTTATCGTCGTTACTTTTCAGCATATCTTTCATTCATTGTCCTTAATCTCTATAATCATCGTCGATATCTCTCATTTGCCTTATCCCTAACCAGTCTGTAGAAGGGTCTCGACCCGAAACGTCACCCATTCCTTCTCTCCAGAGATGCTGCCTGCCCCGCCGACTTACGCCAGCGTTTTGTGTCTATTTTTGGAAGATTAGAAGCATCTGATAGTTCCACTTTAGGAATTTTCTGGGATCCTAAGGAGAATTAGTGAAACAGTTGTACAGTTGGACAGAACTTTGATAGGGTAGACATTCCAGGGTGGAAAAGTTAAAGACTAGAGGACATAGCTTTAAGGTGAAACGGGCATAATTTAAAGGAGATTTGCGGGCAAGATTTTTATACAGAGAGTAGTGGGTGCCTGGAACGCATTGCCAGGATAGTGGTTGATGCAGTTACAAAAGTGGCATTTAAGAGACTTTTACGTAGGCACATGGGCATGCGGGAAATGGAGGGATATTGATCACATGCAGGCAGAGTTGATTAGTTTAATTTGACATCAGGCATAGAACTGTTCAACATTTTCTATGTTGAAAACACATTTTATATGCTTCCTCCAATTAGTGTAAGAAAATAACTGCAGATGTTGGTACAAATCGAAGGTATTTATTCACAAAATGCTGGAGTAACTCAGCAGGTCAGGCAGCATCTCAGGAGAGAAGGAATGGGTGACATTTCGGGTCGAGACCCTTCTTCAGACTGAAGTCAGGGGGGCGGGACAAAGGAAGGATATAGGTAGAGACAGGAGACATTGCTTCCTCCAATTGGTCATTATAGAAGTGATTATGATTTATTCATGGCAATTTACATCCCAAAGCCACCACCAAGTGGAAGGACAAGGGCAGCAAGGACATGGGTTATTCCCACTCCATCATCATTCTTTCATCACCATCTTGCAGAAATGGAAGAAAATCTTCCCATCAAGGACTGCTCCAGAATGGGGCTTGCTGGCAGCTCTTGGAAACAACTATTTATTGAAGCCAAGTAAATTGTTTATCCTTTCCTTAAGGTCTCTCTGTCCCCAAAGGATTTTCTGAACATTCAGTCAATCTGCCTCAGAGCTTCGTGGGTCTCCTGAGTCTCTTGTTGAACCCAGACAAGTATGCTTTAGCAATGATTGCATGGTATTTCTCGCTTTGTACGGAAGAGCTGATGGGTTTTGCTGTACTCATTGCTCTGTCCGTTTCTTGTTTAACTCTAAGATTTCATCTTGTGGTTTTTTGTGCTCTCTCCAAGTATCTCACCTTTCCATTTACTTTCAGAAGCAGATGCACCTCAGTCAGCTGCACAAAATCCTTTGTAGACAGAGGCTTCCAGGAAAACCTGCACAATTTACTTTGATTCAATTTAAAAAAAAGAGGCTACAGTTCCCCAGTTGTCACCTTCCACCCCACCCTTCTCTGCATTCAACAGATCATTCTCAAGTCAGGTTGAGGTTTTATTGTCAAATGCACAAGTATGGTGAGGTACAGGTACAATGAAAATATTGCTTGCAACAGCACCAGAGGCACATAGATTCTGTATGTATAATTTACAAACATAAAATATATATAAATTATACCAAAAATTGCAGGACTGTAAACAGGTAAAGAATGAAATTAATACAAGCCACAACAGGAGAAGAAAACAACAATTACAGAAAATATTCCTTTGCCATTTCAGCCAATGTCAATCAGATTCCAATACTGCCATATCTCCTGTTTCATTGCCCTTTCAGCACTCCAAATGAACCATTACCTTGCAGCGCCGGAGACACGAGTTCGGTCCCGCCTACGGATGCTATCTGTATGGAGTTTGTACGTTCTCACTGTGACCTACGTGGGTTTTCGCTGAGATCTTCGGTTTCCTCCCACACTCCAACGATGAACAGGTTTGTAGGTTAATTGGCTTGGTAAATGTAAAAATTGTCCCTAGTGGGTGTAGGATAGTGTTAATATGCGGGGATTGCTGGTCGGCGCGGACCCGGTGGGCCGAAGGGCCTGTTTCTGCGCTATATCTAAACTAAACTAAACTAAAACAAAACTCCCTGGTAAACTCTTTCATCTCCCACACTCACTCCCTTTTTCAAAGCACTTTCCTGCATAACAGAAAAAATACAACACGTGCTTTTACATTTTCCTTACCCAATATGCATTGATCCAAACAAGCAGTGATTCATTTTCACTTCTTCTAATTTAGTGTACTGCACTTGATGTTCACAATGTGACCTCATCCACATTTGGGAAACCAAGCACAACAATTCAACCTCTCATTGTACTGCCTTACATAATCTTTGCTAATTCCATTGAATATTTTTTTACAGTTCATATATGTAACTAAACATTTGCAGGAGCAATATTGTGGGGAATAGCAGCAAAAATGCTTATGATTTCTCATCCACTTGTGAGCAGGAAATAAAAGCATGCTTCTCTGGCACCGCATAATTTGTTTCCCTATGAAGACAAGTTGTGTTGGGGTAAAATGTCTACAGGTGTGGGGAACATTTGTTAGTAATGCAATAACTAAGGTGAACAATAAAAGGTTATCAATGTTGCCTCAGTGCATGTCATTATCTTTTTTTTGCACAATTTGAGATGTGTCAATAAAGGAACCACATAGAACAGCCTACTTGCTTGCAAAATGTTCCTTCAGAGTCCAAATAATTGATGCAAAACTGAGCACTGAAATGGATTCCCAGACTGAAGAAGGACAAGATATTATGTTGATTCCCTGTGCAGAGCTATGCATGTTCTTGTAGGAGAGGCTGTCTCACCCGTATCAGATCATTAATTCAGTAGGTTACGCTACAGCGAAAATTCAGTTTGGTGCATGCACAGGTGTCCTTTCGACAGTTATGTGTTAGATTTCTTTCAGTAATATGATGTGTGACATTGGAAAAGCAGAAGGAAGGTCAGCAGTACCTTCTTCAAGAAGTTACCAGACTAGAGGTTTCAAATGAAAATTATACTTCACGTTGTCGAACACTGGCTGGAGAGGTCTAGTATGCAGCAATCAATAAATAGCAACATTTCCACTGTGGATATCTGCAATTAGCACATACTGCATTCTTTAAAAGCAAGTCAAGTAAGTATAACTAATGCAAGTTATATTCAAAGATGATTTAGTATATTTTGAATGAATGAATGTAATGACCATTCTGCACATAAAAGAGCTTTGTCTGTAAATGTGAGCCTAACTAAGCTGATCAGACGAATGGTCATTTCTGGCCACTGAAGCTGAAGGTGTAAATCAGAGTGGGATAAAAATAAGCTGACACCTATTGGGTTAGCAATAAGATATACAAGATAAATCTATAAGGTTATCAAATTATATATATTTTCTTTTGTGATTATCTCATCATTAGATGGAGAAATCTATCTACAGTACACTTCTGAAATTCAGAATTTAGCCATTAAGATGGAGATGAGGAGGAATTTCTTTAGTCAGAGGGTGGTGAATCTGTGGAATTCTTTGCCACAGAAGGCTGTGGAGGCAGTCAGGGGACATTTTTAAAGGCGAGGTAAATAGATTCTTGATTAGTACAGGTGTCAGGGGTTATGGGGAGAAGGCTGGTGAATGGGGTTAAGAGAGAGAGATAGATCAACCATGATTGAATTGCAGAGTAAACTTGATGGGCCGAATGGCCTAATTCTGCTCCTATCGCTTATGACCTTATGACCTTATGAAATTTGATTATGCAGTAACAAATTTCAGAAGATGATATTCTTCTAATGTTGGTTAATCTTATTTCTGATCACAAGCTGGTTCGATGTTATTGTTGTTATGTCATTTTTTACCTGCCTGATTTTGGTCAGTGAAGATAGACACAAAATGCTGGAGCATCTCAGCGGGTCAGGCAGCATCTCCTAGAAAAGATGATCAGGGTCTGAAGAAGGGTCTCGACCTAAAACGTCACCTATTCTTTTTCACCAGAGATGCTGTCTGACCCGCTGAAATACTCCAGCATTTTGTGTCAAGCTTTGGCGCAAACCAGCATTTGCAGCTCCTTCCTACACCATTCTGGGACTTCCAGTAAGACCTAAGGTGCAGTCTTTCACTGTTACCCAGCTCCCACCAAACCAGTACATCGCGGGGCTGGAAACTGGAAGTGTCCTGAGCTAATTCTGCTACCACCATCGTCTACTGAACAAGTGAGGCTCCCACTGATTGTGTGTCCTTTTCAGGACGGACGATGGCAGTGATGTAACATTTGAATGATGGACACGAAAAGAAGAAGATTAGACCAGCCAGATGCAGGGTTGTGAAGCACTGGCTCTCTCCAGACATACGTGCCCAGCTTTGGTGAATACTTAACTCATGGGATCTCAAATCTGCCACTTCAGTTGAATTGTGTAGGAAGGAACTGCAGATGCTGGTTTAAATGGAAGATAGACACAAAAAGCTGGAGTAACTCAGCGGGTCAGGCAGCATCTCTGGAGGAAAGGAATAGGTGATGTTTTGGGTCAAGACTCTTCTTCAGACTGAGAGTCAGGGGAAAGGGAAATGGGAGACATAGATGGTGATACAGAGATATATCGAACACATGAATGAAGATATGCAAAAAAGCAACAATGATAAAGAAACAGGCCATTGGGAGCTGTGGGTTCGGTGAAAACGAGTTACAGACCATGAAACTCACCAGGATGACAGTGAAACTAGTACAATGACTAGTGTGAGGGAAGGACTGAGAGGGAGGGGATACAACGGTTACGTGAAGTTAGAGGCATCAATATTCATACCGCTGGGTTGTAAGCTGCCCAAGCGAAATATGAGGCTCTGTCCCTCTAATTTGCATTTGGCCTCACTCTGACAATGGAGGAGGCCCAGGACAGAAAGGTCAGTGTGGGAATGGGACTGGGAGCTAAAGTGTTTGGCAACCGGGATATTAGGCGGAATGACCGAAGGTATTCAGCGAAACGATCGTCAATGTATAAGAGTCCACATCTTGAACAACAGTTACAGTAATTGAGGTTGGAAACTCAACTAACCTGAAAGGACATTTGGGGTCCCTGGACAGAGTTGAGGGAAGAGGTATAAAGGCAGGTGTTGCATCTCCTGCGGTTGCAAGGGAAGGTACCTGGGGTGGGGCTGATTTGAGTATGAAGGGCGGCGCTGCCCTAGCAGCTGCGGCTTACCTGCGGTCCCTTTGTCTTTTGTGTTTTTTGTTGTTTTTTGTCTTAATTGTAGTGTTTAATGTGATGTCATTTTTTGTGGTTGTGTACTATGTGTGGGGGGGGGGGGGGGGGCTGTAAAAATTGTCTCTTCCAAACGGAGACCCGACCTTTGTTTTCTGGGCCGTGTCTCCGTTCCTGCTGCGGCCGACCATCGGCCAAACACCTGGAGCTGGCGGCCTCCACCTGGGACCACCTGGGCTTTGGTTCACAGAGCCCGCAGACCGGACTTTCCATCTGCAGAGCTGGCTGCCTTCGGAGGCTGTGGTGTCGCTGCGGGAGCGGCTGCGACTCACCTTCGGGGGCTCCAAAGGCTTCTTCGGCTGCGTGGACGTCGGAAGCTCGTAGGCCTCTGAGTGGGGGGCAACATCGGGAGCTCCGGCAGCGGCAGCGACTCGCGGGGCTTGGGTCGGCCTGCCGCGTACCTTTCACCGTCCAGCGCGGCCTGAAATAGGCCGCGGGATTTTTCTCTGCCGGGTGGGGACTTCAATGACGGGAGCCCCGACTGCCCCGACGTGCAGCGGCAGTGTCTTCACTTGGGTCAGCCCGCTGCGGACCTTTCACCGTTCGGTGCGGCTTGGAACGTGGCAACTTCAACAGCCTGACCGCGGGAGAAGACGGCAGGGGAAGAGAAAAGACATTCTGGCCTTCCATCACAGTGAGAAGATGACTGGAGGAAACTCACTGTGATTGATGTTTCTTTTTTTGGTTTTGTGTTGGTTTGTGATTGTGTGTATAATTGCTTATTTTTATTGCTCTTATTGTTGGACAGTGGGTGACGAAATCTCGTCCAAAAGACTTGTTTTTTTGGATGACAAAAAAGGCTATTCTAATTCTGATTCTGATTCTTAACCAGGGAGTTGTGGAGGGAAAGGTCTCTGTGGAAGGTGGAAAGGGGTGGAGAAGGGAAGATGTGACCAGTTGGGATCCCGCTGGTGGTAGCAAAAATATTGGAAAATGATGTGTAAGCAAAATGTAGGTTGGCGAGACCAAATGGAGTCTGGGCCTACATGATCTCCTGGTTGGCAACCACTTTAACTCCCCATCCCATTCCCACACTAACCTTTCAGTCCTGGGCCTTCTCCATTGTCAGAGTGAGGTCAAATGCAAAATGGAGGAACAAAACCTCATATTTCGTTTGGGCAGCTTACAACCCAGTGGTTTGAATATTGATTTTTCTAACTTCAAGTAACCCTTCCATCCCCTCTCTCATTGTCCCTCTCCTACCCTGGTCATTGTTCGAGTTTCACTGGTGTCCTGATGAGTTTAATTGTCTGTAACTCATTTTCACATAGCCACAGCTAACAATGGCCTGTGACCTTTTCCATCGTTACGATTTTGCATATCTTTCATTCATTTGTTTTATATCTCTCTACATCACTGTCTATGTCTCTCATTTTTCTTTCCCCTGACTCTCTGACTCTCAGTCCAAAGAAGCGTCTCAACCTGAAACATCACCTGGTTTGATAGGGTAAATGTTGTGATATTTTCACGAGTGAGAAAGTCTCAAACAAGGGAACATCGCTACAAAATAGTGGACCCATCATTTAAAACTGAGATATATACAAATTTATTCTCACAGAGGATGGTGAATCTCTGGAATTTGCTGGCCTGGTGGGCAGTGGAAGCAACATTAATATTTAAATTGGTGGATTAGTATTTCATGGAATGAGGAGTAAAGGGGTGTGGGGAAATGGCACAGGAATTTGTATGCACTGGAATTTAGAAGGATGAGAGGGGATCTAATAGAAACATATAAAATTATAAAAGGACTGGGCAAGCTAGATGCAGGAAAAAAATTCCCAATATTGGGGGAGTCCTGAACCAGGGGCCACAGTCTAAGACTAAAGGGGAAGCCCTTTTAAAGCTGAGATGATAAAAAACATTTTCATCCAGAAAGTTGTGAATTTGTGGAATTCTCTACCTCAGAAGGCAGTGGAGGCCAATTCATTGGATGAATTGAAAAGAGAGAGTTAGATAGAGCTCTAGTGGAATCAAAGGATATGAGGACAAGGCAGGCACGGATTACTGATTCTGGATGATCAGCCATGATCACAATGAATGGCGGTGCTGGATCGAAGGGCCAAATGGCCTCCTCCTGCACCTATTTTCTATGTTTCTAAGTGAGAAGAGTTAGGGCCAGCATACATCAATCATGATCATATTAAATGGCCTTGAATGATCTGATAGCCTATCCCCACACTTATTTTCATGTGTGTTTGTGTATTCTTCATAAGGTTATAAGTGATTGGAGCAGAAATCAGGCCATTCAGCCCATCAAGTCTACTCTGCCATTCAATCATGGCTGATCTATCTCTCCCTCCTAATCCCATTCACCTGCCTTCTCACCACACCTCTGACACCCGTACTAATCAAATTCTTGTGTCATGGGCACAACTAATCACAAAGAGCATTACATTCAATGAAGCACTTTGAGGATTTATGATTCATGTAACATGCTGCGGCCTGATGAAAAAGTAGCAGTTCTGCGAGCTAAGTTCTGGCAAAACACAACTGAGAGAATAACGTGAAAAATTATGTTCTCGAGGTTGAGGCAGGTAACAAAGATATCCCCATGCATAAATAATTGAGTGAAGTCTCAAGAATTTAGATTCTGAATGTGGGTAACTCACATGAAAATAAAGCAACCTCTCATTACAAGCTATTTGACCCTTATTATTACTCCCCATCTTTCCCCTTTAATTTTGATTGAGCCCGATATTATTTTCTTTTTTTGTTTACACACTTAATATCATAAATCTATTTCCACCTAATAACTACAATCCATATTAGTTTATCTATCAAAGATTATCATCTTTCAGTAAAACAATTATTCTTCCATTCTAAATTTAAATGTTTGCTGAATAAATAATGGGCTGAAATGCAAATACCCAAGCAGCAATAATGAGCTCATTTGAAATTCCATTTGCAATTATTTTGTCTCAATGAAGATTGTCAGTTTATAAATTACTCAAATCATGTTCTGTTAAAATGGCCCAGTCTAGGAACTTCATGAGCCTTGATCCTAAAAAAAAGTGTCCCAACATCATACTAATTTTGAATGGGATTTAAGTAACAGGAGGAGGAGCAGCAAGGCTTGGTGCTGGGACCACAGCTATTTACAATATACATTAATGACTTGGATGAAGGGATTAAAAGTAACATTAGCAAATTTGCAGATGATACAAAGCTGGGTGGCAGTGTGAACTGTGAGGAAAATGCTATGAGGTTGCAGGGTGACTTGGACAGGTTGTGTGACTGGGCAGATGCATGGCAGATGCAGTTTAATGTGGATAAGTGTGAGGTTATCCACTTTGGTGATAAGAATAGGAAGGCAGATTATTATCTGAATGGTGTCAAGTTAGGAAAAGGGGACGTACAACGAGATCTGGGTGTCCGAGTGCATCAGTCACTGAAAGGAAGCATGCAGGTATAGCAGGCAGTGAAGAAAGCCAATGGAATGTTGGCCTTCATAACAAGAGGAGTTGAGTAAAGGAGCATAGAGGTCCTTCTGCAGTTGTACAGGACCCTAGTGAGACCGCACCTGGAGTACTGTGTGCAGTTTTGGTCTCCAAATTTGAGGAAGGATATTCTTGCTATTCAGGGCGTGCAGCTTAGGTTTACTAGGTTAATTCCCGGAATGGTGGGACTGTCGTATGTTGAAAGACTGGAGCGACTAGGCTTGTATATACTGGAATTTAGAAGGATGAGAGGGAATCTTATTGAAACATATAAGATTATTAAGGGATTGGACGCGCTAGAAGCAGGAAACATGTTCCCAATGTTGGGGGAGTCCAGAACCAGGGGCCACAGTTTAAGAATAAGGGGTAGGCCATTTAGAACAGAGATGAGGAAAAACTTTTTCAGTCAGAGAGTTGTGAATCTGTGGAATTCTCTGCCTCAGAAGGCAGTGGAGGCCAATTCTCTAAATGCATTCAAGAGAGAGCTGGATAGAGCTCTTAAGGATAGTGGAGTCAGGGGGTACGGGGAGAAGGCAGGAACGGGGTACTGATTGAGAATGATCAGCCATGATCACATTGAATGGCGGTGCTGACTCGAAGGGCCGAATGGCCTAATCCTGCACCTATTGTCTATTGTCTATAATGAGGAGGATGAACTGCGTAAAAGTGATAACTAAATACATGAATTTATAGATAGGACTGTCTAAGGAAGCCTCATGTGAATCAATCCCACATTCCCATCACCACCAATATCAACTGCAGCTTATATTTATATAGAGTCATAGAGTTACATAGCATAGGCACAAGCCCTTCGGCCCAACTTTCCCATGCTGACCAAAATGCCCCATCTGTACTAATCCCACCTGCTATTTATGGATTTGTCTAAATATCTTTTAAATGATGTTATAGTACCTTCCTTAACTATCTTTTCTGGCAGCTCATTCCATATACCCACCACCCTCTGTGTGAAAACATTTCCCCACATGTTCCTATTAAATCTTTCTCCTCTCTCCTTGAACCTATTTTCCCTGGTTCTTGATTCCCGACTCGAGGTGAATCCCCTACTCTACTGCCCTCATGATCTTATACACATCTATAAGATCACCCCTCATCCACCTGCGCTCCAAAGAATACAGGCCTGCCCAACCTCTCCCTATAGCTCAGGCCTTCAAGTCCTGACAACATCCTCGTAAATCTTCTCTGCACTCTTTCCTTTCTATAGCAGGGTGCCAAAAATTGTCCAGTGCACCAAATGCGACCTCACCAACATCTTGTTCAACTGTAACATAACAGCCCAACCTCTATACTCAATACCTTGACTGATGAACAGCAATGTACTAAAGCCTTCTTGACTACCCTATCTATTTGTGATGCTACTGTCAAGGAATTATGTACCTACACTCTTAGATTCCTCGACATTGCAACGCTTTCTGTGGCCCTGACATTCACAATGAAGGTCCTGCCCTGGCTTGACTTCCCAGAATGCAACATCTCACACATCTGCATTAAACTCCTTTAATCATTCCTCAGCACAATTGCTGACTGATCCTGCTGTAGTTTTTGATAATCATCTTCACAGTCAATTAACTGTCTTCTGCAATCATGCCTTCTACATTCTCATCCATATCACTGATAAAAACTACAAACTGAACCCTTTACTGATCCCTGAGTCACACCACTAGTCACTGACTTCCAGTCCGAAAAACAAACATCCACCATTACCCTCTGCTTCATTCAACGAAGCCAACTTTTCTATCCATCGGCTAACTTTCTCTGGATCCCATGGGATCTAACCTTCCAGAACAGCCTACCACACAGAACTTTATTAAATGCCTTGCTGAAGTCCATGTAGACAACGTCCACAGCTTTTCCCTCATCAACCTTTTGGGTTACCCGAAGGGTCCTGACCCGAAACATTACCGTGTTCTACAGGGTTGCTAGCTGACACACTGAGCTACTCCAGCACTTTGTCTCTTTCATGTTATTTGTTGCCTGGATAATGTAATGTCTATTTATGTAGGACTGGCTACGTCAAAGTAGCAACAGAGGTATAATAATTCCCAACATCACTGAACGAGGGAGCAACCAATGAGTTGGTGTGACAATGATTGTTGCATATCTGCATTATTTTAATGAAGTCCCAATATTATGGAAAATTAAAGAAATACTTGGATTTTTCATGATCTCTGGATGCCCCAAAAGACTTTGGCAATGTGAGCAAATTACCAAAAGCATATAATCTACCCCCAGGTGCTTGATTTCAGGTGCAAACAAATCCTCAGGCCTTTAAACTGGATAAAAAAAGACATCTATTCTGGTAGTGTTCAGCTGGAGAAAGTTTTGACAGATCCATAATCCCTCTCCAACGCCATGACATCCCTCCTCAGTTATAGGACCCAAAACTGCTCAGAGTACACCAAATGCCATCTGACCAGTGCATTACAAAGCTTCAACATTACATCCTTGTTTTTTTTCTATTCTAGTCCTCTCAACATAAATGGTTACATTGCATTTGCTAAGCTTACTGCTGATTCAACTTTCAAATGAATCTTTTGGGAATCCTGTACCAGCACTCCCAAGTCCATTTGCACCTCCTATTACTGAATAGTCTATGCCTTTATTCCTACTATCAGAGTGCGTGACTGCACATTTTGATACGCTGTATCCCATCTGTCTCTTCTTTGTCTACTCTTCCAATCTGTCCAAGTCCTTCTGCAGACTCCCTGCTTCCTCTACACTACCTGCCCCTCCACCTATCTTCATATCATCTGAAAACTTGGCCACAAAGCCATCAATTCCATTACCCAAATCATTGATATAAAATGTCAAACGTAGTGGCCCCAACACTGACCTTGCGGAACACCACTAGTAACTGGGCAGCCAACAGAAAAAGCCCCCTTTATTCGCACTCTTTTCCTTCTGCCATTCATCCTACCTTCTATCCATACCAGTATCTTCCCTTTAATACTATGGGCTATCATCTTGTTTATCAGCCTCAAATGTGAGGCCTTCTGAAAATCCAGGTAAACAACATTCACTGACTCTCCTTTGTCTATCCTGCTATTTACTGCCAGTCAGTCAGTTGATTATCTCCATCATACATTGATAGGGAAACTGTGTTAATGAGTTTGGAAATACAGCGTGAAATGGGCCCTTCAGCTCATCGTGTCCATACCAACCATTGATCATCCGTACACTAGTTCTATGCTATCCCACTTTCGCATCCTACACATTATGTGCAACACAAGCTAATTTACCTACAAACCTGCATGTCTTTGGAATGTGGGAAGGAAACAGGAGCACCCAAAGAAAACCCATGTTTTCACCAAGAAAACCAACGTACAAGTTCTATTAAAGCTCCCAAATTCTTCAAGATGATCACAAATTGCTATAAGGCAGCAAGGAGTTTAAAAAGAGATGTCTTATTATAACTCCTATTTCATTATTACCAACTAATGTTAGTTCAATGAATTTGCAGTGATCAATCTGACGAAACACAAAATTAATGGTAGCTCATTTATCTTTGTTTGTATGAAACATTAATAAGCTATGTATTACACCAAAATGATTCATCTTTGTCTGAATGCTTATTAAAAGCCATTTATTCAAACAATTATGGCAGCTTTTTAAAGTTCTATATAGTGTTTGAATTATCTTACACCAATTCCTCGTCCACCATGCTTTGACTTCACCAAGTGGTTTGGATGTTTTTCGTACATTTAAATTAATTTTTATTGATAAGATGTGACATTACTCATTGGATCAACATTAATTGACCACCCGTAATTACATTTGAGATTTTGGTGGTGAGCCATTTCAAGAATCATTATACAATGTATGTTTACCTGCACCAAAGTAGGGTAGAGACTTTTTCAATTTTGATCTGGCAATGATAAAGGAGCAACGAATACTTCTAAATCAAGATGGTTTATGATTTGGAGAAGAGCTTGCCATCGGCCCCTGTCATTCTGAATGGAAGAGATACTGTTGAAAATGTCTTGATGAGTTGCTGCAGTGCATCTTCCAGAAGTATATTTTTTTGAGTTACAAATGCTTTATATTCTGAGCTGACAGCTGTTTTACAGATGAGTTGTTCTTCGGTCACTTAAATCTTGCCGTTATATTCTTAAGTTTTTTTTTTGCTGAATTTTTTAGTTCCCACCTGGCAAGTTCTTGGAGAGTTATTAAGCCTTGCTTCAAATTTAGTTTGATAGAATTTTGTATGCTCTGAGAGTTCCTTCAAAGATCACATAAAACAGAAAGATTCATGTAATCATTAACAATCCACCCAATTAAAGACAAAAAAAACAAAATAAAAACACAGTGTATTGCTGAAGTAAAGATTTTTGTTTAAAATAGCTAACTGAAAATCAGTGACAATTATTTTTGCCAAATCCTATCATCGCCTATCTACTTTCTTGTCACAACTCTCACTGTCTTGTCACTTCAGAATTTTGTCCTCTAGTGGATTGGTTGATAGCTTCAGGCAAAACCACTCGGTTCATTCTCAAAAGAGGAATTTCATTCTGTGATGTTCCAGATCCAGGATTACATCTGCCTGTACTGCACTTTGCTCTTCTTCTTCTATGTCCTACTGTGTGCACTAAAATAAAATAAAAACCTCAAGTGGCTTGTGTAATTTCCCCAGGTTGCCCTTCTAAGGATAGCAGTTTTTTTGGGCTGTGTTGAGGCTGCATATGGAGTATTGTGTGCACTTCTAGTCGCCACATTACAGAAAGGATGACGAGGCTATGGACAGGGTTCGGGAAATGTTTGCCATGATGCTGCCTTTAGCTTTAGGCTGACATAATTAGTTTTCTCTGATGGGCTGGAAGGGAGACCTGACAGAAGCATATAAAATTATGGGAGGCATAGATAGGGTAGATAGTCAGTACCTTTTTGCAGGGTGGAAATGTCAAAGACTTGAGGAAATATCTTTAAGGAGAGAGGGGCAAATTTTAGAGGAGAGATACGCAGACCATTTTTTTTTACCGAGAATGGTGGGTGCCCTGAATTTGCTGCCAGGGATGGTGGTGGAGGCAGATACGATAATGGCATTTAAGAGGCTTTTGGCAGGAAATAGAGGGAAATGGATAACTTACTGGCAGAGGAGATTAGTTTAACGGCATCATATTAGACATGGACTATGGGCAAAGAGCCTGTTCCTGTGCTGCATTGTTCTGTATTCATTGTTCTAATTCTGTTTCCTCCAGTGTGGGATATCTGGACTGTTGTGAACCAGCTCTCTTAATTTAGGATTCTCGGTCATCTCTCTGCATGCTACCAAAGGAGGCATGAAATACTAATTAATCAGACTGGGTCATTATTAGTTTGCAAGTAGTATTGGTGTTGGAATGAATGCCAAGCTTGTCTGCTAGAAATAAAATACAAAGAAAGCTGGTTGACAACCAAAGGTGATTATTTCTATTGAATGGCCAGCTAATGAGTAAAACTAATTGACTGAAGAAGTAAAAATCTTAATAAATAGTATGTTAATAAACAGAACTAATCAGACCAATCTCAGGGGCATACTTTGCACTGATCAATTTGTACAAAAAAGGGTAGTTGTCAGCGGAAATAAAGGGCAGCATCATTAGATAATGCAAAATGTAACCTTTCATGTTATTACCTCAGCACCGAATAAAACAAGAAAATGAAATATAAGAAAATAACTGCAGATGCTGGTACAAATCGATTTATTCACAAAATGCTGGAGTAACTCAGCAGGTCAGGCAGTATCTCGGGAGAGAAGGAATGGGTGTCGTTTCAGACTGAAGAAGGGTCTCAACCCGAAACGTCACCCATTCCTTCTCTCCCGAGATGCTGCCTGACCTGCTGAGGTACTCCAGCATTTTGTAAATAAAAAGAAAAGAAATAGATCTGCTGGACTTATGTGAGGTATTGTAGTCAAAGTAACCATTACAGTTCACTCGCATTCCACTCAGTCAACCAGCGATCCACACAGTTATCAATAACATTAATGATTAATTTAGAGCAACAGCATAGAAATCGGCCCTTCGGCCCACTGAGTCCATGCTGACCATTGAACACCAGTTCACATTAGTCCCATGTTATCCCACATTTTCATCCACTTCCAACACACTAGGGAAAAGTTACAGAGGCCAATTAACCTACAAACCAGAACTTTTTTTTTTTTAGAATGTGGGAGAAACCTGGAGCACCCAGAGAAAACCCACATGATCACAGGGAGAATGTGTAAACTCCACACAGACAGCACCCAAGGTTAACTTCAAACCTAGGTCTCCGGCAATGTGAGGCATCTCAAAGACACACCACAGAACAACCAGCATTACAACTGGATTCATGTTGTATCTGTTCAAATGTTGACTTGATATGTAGTAGATACCATTCAAAGCAGAAAACGGGTCAAATGTAATATGGGAAAAAGGCTGTTTGCAGTGAATGGGCCAAATGTCAGATTAGGATGATTGGGAAAAAGGAGTAGAAAATTGTGGATAAATCAGAGGCACGAGATGATCGTTTGCAGGACATTGAGTGCAATTGCCCTCCGTCCCGAGTTCATAAACCAGTGCTGATTGTTTGTTTAACGAATAAGTTGATTTCAGGTCGTATAAAACTTCATGTTTTATATTTTTAAGTATTTTCTTTACAGATTTTATTTTGTTCCAATTTAAATCAAAGTAAATTCATGGGAAGCTACTGTCGTGTTAGAAATATTATTTTAATAGATTTGTTCTGAGAATTTCTTCCAAGATCACGTGCCAGATAAAAATCACACAATTGAAAATGGCTCAGCAGTTCACCCTGGTGGATAAGTGAAAGCCTGATAACCCTCCATTCCTTCTAAAGTGGAATGCTACAATCATTAACACCTTGGAAATGATGGATGAAAAACCAAGGAGGATTTCATCTACAGTCATGAGAAAACCATGCCTACACCCCAGAAAGAGAAGAAATTATCACCTTGTGTGACTTCAATACCTGAGATGTAAAGGGAGTTAGTCTCTGTATACATTTGACAGGCCAGGAAGGAGTAAGGAAAGGTCTCTCCAGTCGAGGTTGCATCTAACAAAATGCATGGATCTTGTCATGATTAATTCTCTGTTTCATCTGAGAGACAATCAAAGGCCTTAGGGCAACATACCTACTCTAGGCACAGATTACACCATTGCCCAATCGAGAGACTACACTGCTGTTTGCACCAACTGTGTGTGACAGGTATCGATGATTGTTGGCCTGATTACTGCCTAATCCGTTGTGTTCATTCCATCTGCCTTCCCCAGAACAAAAGTAAATGGCAATTCAATCCTATCAAATTTGTGTGTTCTCTCAACTTGCTCTGTACTTACTTTGTTCAAAAAAAGAAATGTAGATAATCCTTTTTGATTAGAGGTTTTCTCTGATATCCTTATGGAAATGTGGATGGCATATCCTTAAGAATGTTGCAATCATCTCCAATACCTACCATATATTTCTTTGCTAACACCACTCTGATATTCCATGGCACCAAATTGCAGTTGTAGCTACAACAGATGGCAGATTCTAGGGACAACTTCCTTAGCAAAGTTAACGTTTCACACAGATTTTTCCGCGCTGAGCTTTAGGTGGGGAAACTGTTTACAGTGCAGCCTGGTGTGATGCAAGCTCCTGCTGGGGCCTCCACCTCTTTTTCCTTCTCCACCCTTTTCAGCAGTGTTTTATTTGTTGTACCTTTTTTTCCTCACTCCCTTTGTCGTTTTCTACTCTGAACTGCTTCCTTCAAGCATGCTTGGGTCTGTGAGCTTCTAATTTGTATTGCCTTGAATTTAATAATTATGTATCCCACAACCAGCCACACCATTCCTTCAGGGATTTTGTGAAATGAGCAATTAGAAGAAATATAAATGTTTATAGAATCTTAGCAGCAGCCCAGACATATCAGTGGCACAGTGGCACAGCGACAGAGCTGCTGCCTCACAGCGCCAGAGACCTGGATACGATCCTGACCTTGGGTGCTGTCTGTGTGGAGTTTAAGTTTGTACGTTCTCCCTGTGACTGAATGAGTTTTCTCCAGGTGCTCTGGTTTCCTCCCACATTCCAAAGACATGCAGGTTTGTAGGTTAGAAACATAGAAACATAGAAAATAGGTGCAGGAGTAGGCCATTCAGCCCTTCGAGCCTGCACCGCCATTCAATGTGATCATTGCTGATCATCCAACTCAGTATCCCGTACCTGCCTTCTCTCCATACCCCCTGATCCCTTTAGCTTCATTGGCTTCTGTAAATTTCCCCTAGTGTATAGGGAGTGGATGCAAAAGTGGAATAACATAGAACGAGTGTACGGGTGATTGATTGCCGGCTTGGACGCGATGGGCCAAAGGGCCTGTTTCCATGCTCTATCTCTTAAACAAAATGAAAACATAATCCACCTAGCAACAAACCTAAAGTGGTAAATAGTGGTGGTGGTGGTGGGGCTGATTCACACCATGAACAGCAGCCTCTCCTCCTCTGCATGCTTAATGACTAACAATGTCAATGATCTAAAACCTCAGGTACATTCATAGGACCCAAAAATATCATGGGTGCTAACATTTGCCATTTCTCACTTGGTCTTTTTCATTATAAATGTAGTTAACCTTAAAATAGCATAATTCACTTTATTGTTGGATTATACAAATAAGGGATCTGATTCTTTTCTGTTCAATGCCTGTCACGGTTTATATTTGTGCAGATGGTTTGTTCAAGGATTAATCCTGCTATCGTAGGCCAGGAAATGAACAGAAATGGAATTCTGCATTGCCCTTCATAAAACATGTCGATCTGATTGATGATACAAAACAGATTGCTCACTTTCAATCTTCAATCTCTCACTGCTTTGCAGCAATAAATGTAATCCTCTGTTAAGAACAGCCTTTAAACAGCATACACTAATTTTAATTCTCAGTTTTCTATCAGATTACAAGGCGGCTGAACTTTAGCACAATGAAATAAAAAAGTCAGGGTTTAAAAAGCATTTGTAAGAACAGTGTATTTGACAAAATTCACAGAAATGGCTTTTTTACTCCCTATATATACAAGTGAGAAAACAGAGGAACTGCAATGTTCCAGTTGAATAGTTCTTTCATTGAAATCAACAAAAATCTAGAACAGTCAAGTACAACTGTACATTTCACCTGCAAATTTCCAAGGTCAAGCTCATTAAAAAAAAGTCCAGGCACATATTTCAGTGAAGATGGCAAGCACAAAGAAAAAAAAATCCAGGTTTTAATATAACTGCTTGCTATAAATAGGTGCTGTTCAGGTCTGATGCCTAGGTTACACAAAATCTGGCATGATCCAAAAGAGATGAGAATTGTAAATTAAACTTGCATGAGAGATGTTTTGTATTACTATTGGAGCTTCCTGGTAAGTAAATTTAAAGGCATGATGATATTAAAATGAAGCATCACAAAACAGAAACAAGTGGCTAGAAGTGCATCCCCTGAAAGTCATGTCAAACATGAGATGTGCCATGCTATGGTTCTAAACGTCAGATCCAGTTATGTCATTTAAAGTGAACTTTGGAGGTACAATAAAGGGTACTGCAGCTAGTTAATTGCGTGTTTCATTCTACAGACTGAGAATAAACTTATAGACTTGCAAAATACTTAAAAAATGGTTCTTAAACTATTAAAACAGGCTTTAGGTTAGTAAATATTTAAGAGCTCAGGAGAAAGAAGTTAAGGTTCTGAATCAATGATTTTTCTCTGCGCACGTGACCAATTGCAAAGCATTTGTAAAGTTATCTCTAATTTCTGCCCTGTTTCATTCCCTTGGGAAATAAATTTCAAATTCATTCATGGTCATTTTGAAATCCTGGCACCATATCTTTATAAAAACATGGAAGTATGTCCTTCAGTCTGCTTGGTCTGAGTTGACCATCTATTTACATCAATCCTTTTCATCAGTGTCCTCCAGATTCCTCCAGAAACTCCACTCACACAGCACCAAAGGTTTGGATTGAATTGAGGACACTGAAAATATATGGCATGGCTACTGCTAGTGGCAGCACTGTAGCACTCCATATTTATTGAACATACTTTTCTGAAAACATCTGGTTTTCAGGTATGCTCCAGAGATTAAACATCTGGTATGCTCCAGAGATTAAACTAATGGAAAAGTATAATAAGAATATAATAATATATATTAAAAATGCAAGAACTAAAAGCAGGAGTATGGATTCTATTGTTTGATAAAATCATAGCTGAACATATCTCAGTGCTAATTTCCTGTATGAATCCTTGAGATCTTGATTCCTTCATATCTAAAAATCTACTAATCTCCTTCGTGAGTATGTTCAGCAGATTGAGTTCATGTAACCCCTTTGGATAGGAAATGCTTGAGAATTAGTATCTGTGGGTGTAGGAACTTCTTCTCATCTCAGTCCTGAACTGTTGGCTCACTAAGTTGAATCAGTGAACCCTGGTTTGAGATTTCCTAGCCAAAGCAATCATCTCTCCTAGAAAGCTCTATTAGGGCAGCATGGTGGTGCAGTGGTAGAGCCAGAATATATGCGCCAGAAACCCAGATTTGATCCTGACTACTGGTACTTGTCTGTATGGAGTTTGTATGTTCTCCCCGTGACTTGCCTGGGTTTACTTCAGGAAGCTCCGGTTTCCTCCCACACACTAAAGACGTACAGCTTTGTAGGTTAATTGGCATGGTATGAATATAAATTGTCCCTAGTGTGTGAAAGATAATACTAGCATGCGGGGAATGCTGGTTGGCGCAGATTCGGTTGGCCGAAGGGCCTGTTTCTGCACTGTACCTCACTGGGCCACCATGCCGCCACTGATCACAATTACCCAACCGCAAAGTAACCTGCTTACTCCCACTCTCTGTGTTCTGCCAGACAACCAATCCTCAGTCCAGTTAGTGTACTTCCCTAAATATCGTTTATTCTCATTTTAATAATATCTTGTGTGTATTAATCCCCAAATCATAGAATCATAAAATGCAGCAAAAAGCCCTTTTGCTCCACCTTATCCATGCCTATCCACTCTTATTTCATTTATCTTCATGAGGCGTGCATTCCTCAACACCTTTCCAATCCAAATACCTGTCGAAATGCCTTTTAAATATTAGAAGTCCCGTTGAATCACGTTTTTTTCTGCCAAATAACAATATGATTCTAGTTTGCAGAGTGACCTACAAACACATCACACCACTGGTTGACTAATTTCTGAGGAGTATTGCTTCAAAAAATCCCATCATATTAGGCTAAACATAGGTTCCCTTTCATAAACCTATGTTGACTCTGCCAACCCTGTGCTGAAAAATCAGAAACAAAGCTAAACCTGGCCAGGAAAGCAAGTTTTTATTGAATTATCCAGGTTTTGTGTGGCTGGATTTCTGAGTCCATTAGAGCACTGAATATATCTTATTGACTGCTGCACATCCCCCACTAATTTCACCGGAGGAGAATAAATCAGATGTGGAATTGCATATTCTGTGGTTATGGATATTAACATGTCAGGATTATAATTTTTAAGCCCATTTAAATATTGAACAAAGCCTTTATTCTCAGATGGATTCCAACACCTGTTATTTACATTACCGATCTCTCACAGATCAGTTGCAATTTACATTAATAACTTACCACAGGTCTCAGCATACTCTTATGTATTCATGACTGCTGATGATACACCAACACTGTCGACTTGCAGAACCAGTGCAGCTGTGTCTAATACTCTCGCCTTGGAAATTAATTTAGACAATTCACGCTTGGAAAGTCATCAAATCCCCTTAATCTCAGTAGAGAAAGAAAAAAACGATTTACTTTTCTTCAATGAGAAAGGCATCAGTCGGGTTCTCTGCACTATTTTGGGATTTCCTTGGACATATTTCACATGTGGAATGGACAGATGTTTAAAAAATGAAATTTGTAATTCATCTCTTCTTGCTGTCCAGTGTTGACCTTATCCTGATCTGTTTCTGTAATGGTCATCAGATATTTGGGAGCAGCAGGATTTTTTTTCCTTCTGGCTCTGCAACATGAACTTAGCTGAGTCCTGCTTCAGATCATCTGCTGCTGAACCCCTTCCTCATTTTAGTTGAGTTGAGTTGAGTTGGGTTGAGTTGAGTTGAGTTGAGTTACAATAGACAATAGACAATAGACAATAGGTGCAGGAGTAGGCCATTCAGCCCTTCGAGCCAGCACCGCCATTCAATGCGATCATGGCTGATCACTTTCAATCAGTACCCCGTTCCTGCCTTCTCCCCATACCCCCTCACTCCGCTATCCTTAAGAGCTCTATCCAGCTCTCTCTTGAAAGCATCCAACGAACTGGCCTCCACTGCCTTCTGAGGCAGAGAATTCCACACCTTCACCACTCTCTGACTGAAAAAGTTCTTCTTCATCTCCATTCTAAATGGCCTACCCCTTATTCTTAAACTGTGGCCCCTTGTTCTGGACTCCCCCAACATTGGGAACATGTTTCCTGCCTCTAATGTGTCCAATCCCCTAATTATCTTATACGTTTCAATAAGATCCCCCCTCATCCTTCTAAATTCCAGTGTATACAAGCCTAATTGCTCCAGCCTTTCAACATACGACAGTCCCGCCATTCCGGGAATCAACCTAGTGAACCTACGCTGCACGCCCTCAATAGCAAGAATATCCTTCCTCAAATTTGGAGACCAAAACTGCACATAGTACTCCAGGTGCGGTCTCACCAGGGCCCGGTACAACTGTAGAAGGACCTCTTTGCTCCTATACTCCTAGAGTTGAGTTGAGTTGAGTTGAGTTGAGTTGAGTTGAGTTGAGTTTAGAGATTCAGCATGGAAACAGGCCCTTCGAGTCCATGCCAACCAGTGAACACCATACACTGGTTCTATCCTACACACTAGGAACAATGTACTGAAGCCAATTTACGTACAAATCTGCACATCTTTGGAATGTGGGAGGAAATCAGAGCAACCGGAGAAAACCCTGTGGTCACAGGGAGAATGTACAAACTCCGCACAGACATCACCCGTGGTCAGGATCAAAATCAGGTCTCTCGCGCTGTAACGCAGCAACCCTATAGTTGCTTGCCCATTGCTGAGTAAAAAACAAACAGAGGTATAGACACAAAATGCTGGAGTAACTCAGCAGGACAGGCAGCATCTCTGGAGAGAAGGAATGGGTGACATTTTGGGTCAAGACCCTTCTTCAGACTAGTAAATCTAAGATTAGACTAATAAAACCAGTAAGTCTGATATATATTGCTGTTGAGGTTTGATAAACTGATGTCTACCTCAGTGAGGTGAAACTTCATCATTTAGCACCTCCTCACACCTCCTACTGGACCAGAAAACTGCCACTGATCATCAGGCCAGAATTCACCCGGCATGACGACACCACTGTGCTGCCCCATCCCTTTGTTCATTTTGATTTGGCTATCACCATGTACTCTTATCCAGCTTCCCTCATTCTAATCTCTGCAGACGTGAGGTCAGGCAAAAGTCTGCTTCACAAATCCTGACAGACACCCATCCCGTCAACTCCTCACCGATCTGCTTGCTGCCATTGACTGGCTCCCTGAAAATCTTCACGTTGATATTTGAAAGGATTTCCCTTGTTTCTAACTTCTCCAGTACCTCCCTTTCTCATTAACCTCTCTGTGGTGGTGACAGGGGCATAATTGAGCTTCTGTTCAAGGAAGAAGTAAATAAATCTATGGCTACCCTGGCGTGAAATGGAATATCCATGGTGAAAAAGCGTAGGCTGGGAACAGCAAACTGTCAATGTGGCATGGATGTAAATGGATGTAAATGTAGATATATGGCGGGTCGTAGGTGAAGTACGTTGAGGTAGACGTTTATTATAACATTAACAACCGTGACAATCAACGCACCAAACGACAGACAACCATAAATCTTACTGTCTCGTTCGGAGGACTAAACGAGACTGCCCAGTTCCTTTACCTGTGCACCACCTCACCTCTTCTACCAATCAGAGGGTTCGATGGTCTGGACCAATCCCTGTGTCCCTACATGACCCCCCCCCCCCCCCAGAACCCTCGGTGCGGTACCGGGCAGGTGCCTGGACCACCCGACCGGAGCGGGTGCGGAGAGGAGAGGGGGGCCCTGCTGGGGGTGGGGGCGGGGAAACCGGCACTAGGGGAGGAGGGGAAATTGCCGGAGCCAGAGGCGGCAGTGGCAAGGGGACCCGGGGAAGCGGGGTCCCGAACGGGGGCAGCGAGGGGAAAACTGTTGTGCGGGAGCCGCGGCCGGAGGGCGGCCCCGGCGAGGAGGTTGAGCCGCTGTGACGGGCTGGTCTGGGTCCAGATAGGCGGGCTTGAGGCGGGACACCGAGACGACCTCTTGTCTTGTACCCACTTCTAACGTGAAGGTGACTGTGCCTCTCTTCACTACCCTGAACGGACCCTGGTAAACTGGCCGAAAAGGGGGGCGGTGAGCATCGATGCGCCGGAAAACGAACTCGCAGTCGCCCAAAGCCGGCGGGACGTGTGAAGGGGGATTCCCGTGACGAGAAGCAGGGACCGGGGCCAGGGACCCCACCCGCGCTCGGAGTGCGGCTAAGAGTGCTGGCGTGGAGGGAGGGGGGGTGGGACATTGGGGGAGAACGTCGCCTGGTACTCGTAGGGGCGAGCCATAGACCAAGTCTGCCGAGGAAGCTCCGAGATCGTGCTTTGGAGCCGTGCGGATACCTAGGAGAACCCATGGGAGCTGGTCGGCCCAGTTGGGTCCGAACAGGCGGGCAGTGAGTGAGGCTTTAAGCTGTCTGTGGAACCGTTCCACCATCCCGTTGGCCTGGGGGTGATAGGCGGTGGTTTGTTGTAATCGCGACCCGCACAGCTGAGTCAGAGCCACCCACAGGGATGAGGTGAATTGGGGGCCTCGGTCGGTAGTGATGACGTCCGGGACGCCGAAACGGGCAATCCAATTTAGCGCCAGAGCCCGCGCGCAGGAGGCTGCTGAGATGTCGGACAACGGGAGCGCCTCTGGCCACCGGGTGAACCGCACGACTACCGTGAGGAGGTGGGTGTAGCCCCTGGAGTGGAGTAACGGGCCGACGAGATCCACATGGATGTGGAGGAATCGGGCTGCTGGGACCGTGAACTGCTGGACGGGGGGCCAAGTGTGCCGGTGGGCCTTGGAGGTTTGGCACGGAATGCAGGAGCGGGCCCAGGCGGCCACCTGCTTCCGCAGGCCGTGCCAGACAAATTGAGCCACAATCAGAGCCGAAGTGGCCCGTATGGACGGATGTGCTAGGCCATGGATAGTGTCAAAAACCTGGTGCCGCATGCAAGTGGGTACTACAGGTCGGGTGCGCGGTGGGGAAACGTCGCACCAGAGTTTAGTACGCGTGGGACCGCAGGCTACCTGTGCCAACCGCAACCCCGAGGTGGTGTGGGGGTACAGGGAGGGGGTGTCTTCCAGGCTCTGAGCCTCCGCGAGCTCCTGGAAATCCACCCCGGAACTTACCTCGGCAACCGGGGAAACCGCCGGTCTGGACAGGGCATCCGCGACGGCGTTTAGTTTTCCCGCAATGTGCCGAACGTCGGTGGTAAATTCCGAAACGTAAGTGAGGTGTCTCTGCTGGCGGGCCGACCACGGATCGGAAACCTTTGAAAAAGCAAACGTCAGTGGCTTGTGGTCAGTGAACGCCACGAAAAAGCGACCCTCTAAAAAATAGCGAAAATGACGGATCGCTAGGTAGAGGGCTAGGAGTTCCCGATCAAAGGCACTGTAAGCTATCTCGGGGCGAGTGAGCTGGCGGCTGATGAATGCCAAAAGGTGCCAGAGGCTGTTAACCTGCTGTTCTAAGACGCCCCCCACCGCCACGCCGGAGGCATCGACGGTGAGGGCAGTGGGGGCAGAGGAGCGTGGGTGGACGAGCATGGTGGCGTTCGCGAGGGCCAGCTCGGCTGCTGCGAAAGCCGCGTCGGCAGCAGGGGACCACACGAGCTCGGTGGGGTTACCCGCGAGGCATTGGAAAAGGGGGCGCATGATCCGGGCTGCCGCCGGGACGAAGCGGTGGTAAAAGTTTACCATCCCTACAAACTCTTGTAACCCTTTGATAGTGTCGGGGCGGGGGCAAGAGCGGATAGCAAGGGAACAGCACCTGCCTGTGTGATCCGATGGCCCAGGAAATCTACTGAGGATAGTCCGAATTGGCATTTGGACGGGTGTAGGATCAGACCGTGGTCCTGCAACCTTTGGAATATGAAGCGCAGGTGGGACCGGTGTTCGCGAGCAGAACGACTTGCCACGAGAATATCGTCTAGATATATGAATACAAAAGGCATACCCCGACCCACATGATCCATGAGGCGTTGGAACGCCTGGGCGGCGTTTTTGAGGCCGAAAGGCATCCGCAGCCACTCGAAAAGCTCGAACGGGGTGATGGTGGCGGTCTTAGGGATGTCTGCGGGGCGAACCGGGATCTGATGATACCCTCGGACTAAGTCCAGTTTTGAGAAAACCGTGGCACCCTCTAGGCTGGCAGAAAAATCCTGAATATGCGGGATCGGGTATCGGTCAGCCGTGGTGATGGCGTTCAGGCGTCGGTAATCGCCACATGGTCTCCACCCCCCAGATGCTTTTGGGACCATGTGTAACGGTGAGGCCCACGGGCTGTCTGACGGGCGTATGATCCCCAGTCGTTCCAAGGTGAGGAACTCTTCGCGAGCGACTGCCAGCTTATCAGGGGGTAGGCGATGGGCTCGGGCGAAAACAGGCGGTCCCTCCGTGGGGATGAAGTGTACGACTCCGTGTTTGGCAGCAGGTGTGTCGAATCGCTGGACTAGGAGCTCCGGGAAATCAGCGAGTATCGCAGCAAACGGGTCGGAGGTCGTGGTGACGGGCTGGATGGTCGGGCTGGATGACACGGAAACCGAAGAAGCGGGGGGGTCAACGCTACTGGACGACGGTTGCAGGGTCTTCCCGCGGACGTCAGGGATTAACGAGAAAGCCCAAAGGAAATCTGCGCCCAGGATTGCCTGGCCTACATCTGCGATGATGAAAGTCCAGTTGTAGGTCCTGGAACCAAAGGACAGGGACATGTCCCGTGTTCCGTAGGTACGGACAGGGCTGCCGTTGACCGCAATGAGTGGGGGGGCGGTCTTACCTGATCGCGCTTCTTGGCAGGATGGAGGCACAATGCTGACGATCGCCCCGGTGTCCACGAGGAAAACGGTACCCGTATGTTGCTCCGCCAGGTAGAGGCGATGGTTCTGGCCGATCGAGATTGCCTCTACATTTGGTCGGCCGAGGCATTTCCCGAGAATGTGCAGGGGCTTCTACAGTTGTGTGCCGCTGCTCCCCACCTTCTGTGAAAGAAACACCAGCCGCGCTGGTGTGTTTCTGTGTCGCGGGCCTGTTTCAAAATGGCCGCCGTCGACGTAGCAGCTTGGCGGGCTTTTTGAAAAGTGGCGGGCGGATGGGCGACATCTTGGCCGCGCGGTCGGTCGCTCACCTGTGTTGAAACCCGATTTACTGACCCGGGGCGCCTCGCCTTTGCCGCGACCAGTGCGTCCGCTTTTTCTGCGAAATCCATCGGGTCCCCGAAAGTAACGTCTGCTAGGACTACGCGGACGTCCTCTGGCATCTTTTCGCGGAATGCCTCCTCGAACATGAGGCATTTGGTGTGTTCTCCCGCTAGAGTCATCATCTCCGTCATGAGGACCGAAGGCGGTCGGTCCCCGAGCTCAGGTAAGTGCAGGAGTGTGCTGGCCCGCTGTTGTTGGCTGCGCCCGAAGGTTTTCAGCAGCAGCGACTTGAGGCACGCATACTTGCCGGTTTCTGGCGGCTCGGTGACGTACTGTGCGACCCGTGCGGACGTCTCCGACGGCAGGACGCTCAGTAGGTGGTAGAATCGGGTCGCGTCCTCCTGTATTCCCCGGAGGTGGAACTGTGCCTCCGCTTGGGCGAACCACAGGCGTGGTTGGTGGGCCCAGAACGGGGGCAGGTGAACGCCGGCTGCGTTTGGCGTCGATGCCTCCCGTTGGGACATCTTGGTCATCTGTGATCACGTCGGGGTCACCACTATGGCGGGTCGTAGGCGAAGTACGTTGAGGTAGACGTTTATTATAACATTAACAACCGTGACAATCAACGCACCAAACGACAGACAACCATAAATCTTACTGTCTCCTTCGGAGGACTAAGCGAGACTGCCCAGTTCCTTTACCTGCGCACCACCTCACCTCTTCTACCAATCAGAGGGTTCAATGGTCTGGACCAATCCCTGTGTCCCTACAGATGTATATATCTCTGTAACCCTTTTAATCGATTGAGATCTTTGTGCTGCACTATTTCCACCCTCGTGTAAATCCTTAAATTCAATACTTCCATCACTTTGGGAGAGCGTGTGACAATAATGCTGCTTTACAAATGTAAACTGTTATTATTTGATGTTTTGCCTCCTTTTAGGAATTACTGTTGTTCTTTGGTGAATGCACAAAAACAGTCCCAAGAAACAGACTGTATATTTAACAGCAAGTCTGAATACAATCCCCTCCATTGCTGTGGTTTTGCTCACCTTTTTTAGAAGATAAAACCATGTGGAATTTTCATATTCTATATCCATATAAATTCTGCCAGCAATCAACTAGACTTTCCTTGCTTATGTGCATATTGACAAGAATGAAAATGTGAATCTTGTCTCTGCCAGATATTACTTTCTCATTGATTGTAGTTCAATTGGCTTTCCCACTGTTCGATAAAACAAGCAGAGGTGGAGGCACATAGGTCTGACATGTATTTCTGTTGAAGTTTGATAAACTGATGTCAACCTCCTTGAGAGGAAATGTCAGCATCTAGCACCTCCTCACAACTCCCCAACCAGGAACCTGCCACTGATCATCAAGCCACTGTCTTCCAAGGATCATAATTCTCATTTTCTCAGGAGATCTTCACTCACAGCCTCCAGCCTCATCTTCAAGATCCACCAGCCTGTTCTTGCCCCACATTGCTTATTTCTTCCTCTCTTGACTCTGTTCTTTCTCCCCTTGTCAGGACATTCTTCCACTTACATGCAAGGCACCTCTAATGCCCTCTACGACATTGACAATTTTGGTTCCCAGCCTGCTCATTTTCACTGTGGATATTTCATTCCACACTAGGGTAGCCAGAGGGTACTTTACCAGAGGGTACTTTACTTGACCAGAACCCCCATTTCTCCCCTGCCACCACCACAATATTAGCATGGCTGAACTTGAACATTGAACAACGTTTCTCTGTCCAAATCAATAGTGGAACAATGGGTTAAATGAGAGCTGTTTCCATGTGGGATATGTGGAAAGGTCCTTGCCTCTTATTCAAGACATGTCTCTGTTTCAGGTGCAATGATGAGTGATTTGGCATTGCTTCCTACACGCATAAGGAATTTAGAAATGTCATTACCTCTGTTGTCAGGTTCCCCCAACTTGCCTTCACTCTTGCATGCTCCATATCTTTCTCTTCTCTAGTTTTCTTGATTTTTCTTTCTCCATCTTAGGGATAGGTTAGCTACCAATATGCAATGCAAGCCTACAGGCAGAGGACTGATATTTATCTGCCATTTTTGTAGAGATTCTCTCTACTAACCTTTCTGAGATTTCTTCCTTTTATCCTTAAATGTGGTTTCTCCACCGTTATAGTTGATAACCGATCACAGAACACATAACATAGAACAGTAAAGCACAGGAACAGGCCCATCAGCCCAGTATGTCTATGCTGAACATGATGCAAGTTTAAAGTAATCTCCTCTGCCCACACATGGTCCATATCCTTCCATTCCCTCCATACTAAGGGCCGATCAAAAAGTCACTTAAATGCCGCCATTGAATCTGCTTCCACCAATTCCCGTAACAGCATGTTCCACCCACCATTTCTCTGTGTAAAAAAAAACCTTTCCTCGCATATTTCCCTTGAATCATCCTTCATAATTTCCACTACGTTTCATGAGATGTCGCCATGAGACATATTTCCCTTTCTTTCCATTTCCAACATTCTGAAAGGACTGTTCCCTCTGCAAATCCCTGGTTTCATTTTTCATCCCCACTAACAATCACTCCTATTCTCACACAAATACCCCATGCAATTGCAGGAGATGCAGCATCTTCCCTTTTACTTCTTCCATCCCCAGCTTCCAGGGATTCAAATGGTTCTTCAAGAGAAACAGCAAATTACTTGCACGTCTTCCATGATTGCATTTAGTGTTCACAATGTGCTTTTCACTACAAGAGAGAAATCAATTATGCAGAGGTGATTAAAACAAGTGACTGGTGCTTGTTTTGTGCGACAACTTTGAAAATTACATTACTCTTTTGAAGGATACCTTAGCTTAGTTGGCAAGGGTGGCTAAGCTCAAAGATGTATTTTATTTTAATTTTCCTCTCCACTCACACTTTGAGCTGTTTTCTTTTGGCCTCATGCACTGTTACAACCAAACTCTACAGATGGTCAAGAAGTAGAACTCTAGCTTCCATTCAGGCATATAACAGGCCTTCAATATTCAATATTGAATGCAATGTTTAAATAACCAGCCTTCCTTGTTTGTGTAAGAACTGACCAGTTCTGATATAAGATTATCAGTCTGCTACATATAATCAGTTTCCTTTCTCTCCACATGTGATATACATCCTGCTGAGGATTTACAGCATTCTCTTTTATTTTAGACTTCAAGCAACGGCTGTGTTCTATATCTCACAATCCCAACTCTGATTGTTGTTTCCTTTTTATCTCTCTTCTGTCTTCATTCATCTTCTCGCCGCTCTTCCATATATATGAGGTACGATTAACAAACATTCATCACTCTCTCATAGATGCATCAACAACAATTCTGTCTTCTGGATTCTCTTGGGGTCTCCACCTTACCACAGATACATATCTTGTTCTCTTCACCCCTTCTCCACTGCAACTTAAAACACACTTGTTTTCTACTTTAATAGTTCTGGCAACATCAGCTCAACTCTTCCCTGCACGTCTGTGGCTGAGTATTTCCTGCATTAACTGTGTATTAATAAGACCTGGCTGAATGAATAAATAACTTCTAAATTTAGAAGAGTGTTGTTGTTGTTGTGGGTCAAAACCCAAAGCCTGTAATAATATGTATGGCTTCAACGTAAATCAAACAACAGCTTTTTCAAAAAGGAGTGCATTGCAAAAACAAAAAAAAAGCATGAATGATGCTGAAGGCACAAGGAACAGTAGATGCTGGAATCTTGAGCAACACACAAAGTGCTGAAGTAATGCAGTTATTCAGGCAGCATCTCTGGAGGGAAAAGGACAGGCAGTGTTTTAGGTCGGGACCCTTCTTCAGTCTATGAAGTCTGATGGGACTGAAGGCTGATAAATCCCCAGGGCCTGATGGTCTGCATCCCAGAGTACTTAAGGAGGTGGCTCTAGAAATAGTGGAAGCATTGGAGATCATTTTTCAATGTTCTATAGATTCAGGATCAGTTCCTGTGGATTGGAGGATAGCAAATGTTATCCCACTTTTTAAGAAAGGAGGGAGAGAGAAAACGGGTAATTATAGACCAGTTAGTCTGACATCAGTGGTGGGGAAGATGCTGGAGTCAATTATAAAAGACGAAATTGCTGAGCATTTGGATAGCAGTAACGGGATCATTCCGAGTCAGCATGGATTTACGAAGGGGAAATCATGCTTGACAAATCTACTGGAATTTTTTGAGGATGTAACTAGGAAAATTGACAAGGGAGAGTCAGTGGATGTGGTGTACCTCGACTTTCAGAAAGCCTTCGACAAGGTCCCACATAGGAGATTAGTGGGCAAAATTAGGGCACATGGTATTGGGGGTAGGGTACTGACATGGATAGAAAATTGGTTGACAGACAGAAAGCAAAGAGTGGGGATAAATGGGTCCCTTTCGGAATGGCAGGCAGTGACCAGTGGGGTACCGCAAGGTTCAGTGCTGGGACCCCAGCTATTTACGATATACATTAATGACTTAGACGAAGGGATTAAAAGTACCATTAGCAAATTTGCAGATGATACTAAGTTGGGGGGTAGTGCGAATTGTGAGGAAGATGCAATAAGGCTGCAGGGTGACTTGGACAGGTTGTGTGAGTGGGCGGATACATGGCAGATGCAGTTTAATGTAGATAAGTGTGAGGTTATTCACTTTGGAAGTAAGAATAGAAAGGCAGATTATTATCTGAATGGTGTCAAGTTAGGAGGAGGGGGAGTTCAACGAGATCTGGGTGTCCTAGTGCATCAGTCAATGAAAGGAAGCATGCAGGTACAGCAGGCAGTGAAGAAAGCCAATGGAATGTTGGCCTTCGTAACAAGAGGAGTTGAGTATAGGAGCAAAGAGGTCCTTCTACAGTTGTACCGGGCCCTGGTGAGACCGCACCTCGAGTACTGTGTGCAGTTTTGGTCTCCAAATTTGAGGAAGGATATTCTTGCTATGGAGGGCGTGCAGCGTAGGTTCACTAGGTTAATTCCCGGAATGGCGGGACTGTCGTATGTTGAAAGGCTGGAGCGATTGGGCTTGTATACACTGGAATTTAGAAGGATGAGGGGGGATCTTATTGAAACATATAAGATAATTAGGGGATTGGACACATTAGAGGCAGATAACATGTTCCCAATGTTGGGGGAGTCCAGAACAAGGGGCCACAGTTTAAGAATAAGGGGTAGGCCATTTAGAACGGAGATGAGGAAGAACTTTTTCAGTCAGAGGGTGGTGAAGTTGTGGAATTCTCTGCCTCAGAAGGCAGTGAATGCTTTCACGAGAGAGCTGGATAGAGCTCTTAAGGATAGCGGAGTGAGGGGATATGGGGAGAAGGCAGGAACGGGGTACTGATTGAGAGTGATCAGCCATGATCGCATTGAATGGCGGTGCTGGCTCGAAGGGCTGAATGGCCTACTCCTGCACCTATTGTCTATTGTCTATTGTCTATGTAAAGCATCTTTAGTCATTGAAACTAGATGTTACAACCATAATCGTAAATGTTGCCAATTTGCGAATTAATGAAATGGGATACCTTTAAGGTTAAAGCACAGTAGAAATATGGAAGCAGCTTTCAAAAAAGGCTATGTATCATGCAGGTAGAGGGGAAAGAAAATTAAAGTTTTCATGGGCAGACCCGTATTGCCTACAACTTTGTGTTGTAGTATTGCCAAACTACAATATGATAACTACTGGAATTTTTTGAGGATGTAACTAGGAAAATTGACAGGGGAGAGCCGGTGGATGTGGTGTACCTCGACTTTCAGAAAGCCTTCGACAAGGTCCCACATAGGAGATTGGTGGGCAAAATTAGAGCACATGGTATTGGAGGTGGGGTACTGACATGGATAGAAAGTTGGTTGGCAGACAGAAAGCAAAGAGTGGTGATAAATGGGTCCCTTTCAGAATGGCAGGCAGTGACTAGTGGGGTACCGCAAGGCTCGGTGTTGGGACCGCAGCGATTTACAATATACATCAATGACTTGGATGAAGGGATTAAAAGTACCATTAGCAAATTTGCAGATGATACAAAGCTGGTTGGCAGTGTGAACTGTGAGGAAGATGCTATGAGGTTGCAGGGTGACTTGGACAGGTTGTGTGAGTGGGCGGATGCTTGGCAGATGCAATTTAATGTGGATAAGTGTGAGGTTATCCACTTTGGTGGTAGGAATAGGAAGGCAGATTATTATCTGAATGGTGTCAAGTTAGGAAAGGGGGACGTACAACGTGATCTGGGTGTCCTAGTGCATCAGTCACTGAAAGGAAACATGCAGGTACAGCAGGCAGTGAAGAAAGCCAATGGAATGTTGGCCTTCATAACAAGAGGAGTTGAGTATAGGAGCAAAGAGGTCCTTCTGCAGTTGTACAGGGCCCTAGTGAGACCGCACCTGGAGTACTGTGTGCAGTTTTGGTCTCCAAATTTGAGGAAGGATATTCTTGCTATTGAGGGCGTGCAGCGTAGGTTTACTAGGTTAATTCCCGGAATGGCGGGACTGTCATATGTTGAAAGACTGGAGCGACTAGGCTTGTATACACTGGAGTTTAGAAGGATGAGAGGGGATCTTATCGAAACGTATAAGATTATTAAGGGGTTGGACACATTAGAGGCAGGAAACATGTTCCCAATGTTGGGGGAGTCCAGAACCAGGGGCCACAGTTTAAGAATAAGGGGTAGGCCATTTAGAACAGAGATGAGGAAGAACTTTTTCAGTCAGAGAGTTGTGAATCTGTGGAATTCTCTGCCTCAGAGGGCAGTGGAGGCCAATTCTCTGAATACATTCAAGAGAGAGCTGGATAGAGCTCTTAAGGATAGCGGAGTCAGGGGGTATGGGGAGAAAGCAGGAACGGGGTACTGATTGAGAATGATCAGCCATGATCACATTGAATGGCGGTGCTGGCTCGAAGGGCCGAATGGCCTACTCCTGCACCTATTGTCTATTGTCTATTGTCTATTGTCTATTGTCTAACTTCAGTGTAATGGACCCTGCCTTTTAAATTCATTCCTTCAAAGCCCATGGAGTATACTCTGGGCTCCCTAATGGTAACTGGAGAGTAGATATGTAGGGCAGTTTCTGAGAAGTAAAAAAACAAGTAACATGACATTGCTAACAATGGCTCAAACATTTGTAGGGACTGAACAAAAGGTGCAGAAGGAGCAGAATTCTTGAAATGTGTTCAGAAGCAGTTTTAATATCATTTGTTGGCATGCCCAATGAAAAAGTGGGGAGGATGTTACTTATTTTTTCTGGGATACACCTGAAAGTACAACATTTTGGAGGTTCATAACTAAGTTAGATTTATCATAATTGTGGAAAAGCTCAAAAGTAAATCTGGAGTAGAAGTTCTCAACCAAGATAAGCCAATTTTATTAGGCACCTAAATGGCCCGTTAAAAATGTTAAAAATGAAAGGAAATAGAGTAACAAATATATTCCCCATTAAAGAAAAGATGGAGCATTTAAATATAAATCTTCACACTCATCAAATCAATGGGGATGATAAAGCAAAGAAAAGGAAGTTTATGATGCATTTTTGTAGAATGAATAAAGGCATAGACTATTTTCTAAATGGGTAGAGAATCCAGAAATCAGAAGAGCAAAGGGATTTGAGAGAGCTGATGCAGGATTCCCAAATAGTTAATTTGCAAGTCAAATCGGTAGTAAGGAAGGCAAACACAATGCGAGCATTTATTTCAAGAGGGTTCGAATACAAAAACAGGGATATAAGCTGAGGCTCTATAAGGCATTGGTCAGGCCGCATTTGAGTATTGTGAGCAATTTTGAGCACCATATCTGAGGAAGGATGTGCTGGCACTGGAGAGGGTCCAGAGGAGGTTTATAAGAATGATCCCAGGAATGAGTGGGTTAACATATGATGAACGTCTGATGGCACTGGGCCTGTACACGCTGGAGTATCAAAGGATGAGGGGGGACCTCATTGAAACTTACCGAATACTGAAAGGCTTGGATAGAGTGAATGTGGAAAGGATATTTCCACTAGTGGGAGTCTCGGACCAGAGGTCAAAGCCTCAGAATTAAAGGATGTTCCTTTAAGAAGATGGAGAGGATTTTTTTTAGTCAGAGGGTGGTGAATCTGTGGAATTCTTTGCCATAGAAGGCTGTGGAGGCCAAGTCAATGGATATTTTAATGCAGTGACAGGTAAATTCTTGATTAGTACAGGTGTCAGGGGTTATGAGGAGGAGAATGGGTTTAGGAGAGGGAAATAGATCTGCCATGATTGAACAGTGCAGCAGTTTTGATCGGCCGAATGGCCTAATTCTGCTCCTATCACTTATGACCTTATGACTTATGATGGATATTGTGAACACAACAGAACACAAAATCTAAGATGTACATTAGGCGCACGGGTGAAATAAGGAAAGTAAAGAGAAAAACAAAAATTAGCAGATCAAATCAAAGAAAAGTCTAAGATGTTAACTGTACAGGGAGAAGCATTTGAAGGGCCGTAACCTACAAGAATGTTTACCAAAATCTTAAACTGGAAGTCATCTAAATAGCTTTATATTTGCCAACATAGGAATGGTGGACTGATGCTGTAAATTGTTATGCCAAAAAAGACAGATCCTTTTGATACAAATACTTTTGAACATGAACTGTTCTGCTCTTTCCCTATTTTTTCTCTTTCGTCAATTTCAGAAAGCAACACTGGTGGAAAAAAAAATAGTGCCCTGTTCAGCAAAAGTGGAGTGAAATTCTGCACTATTACAGAGCAGGCAAAATTTATCTCATGCAGCATATTATGCTAACATACAAAAAGAAAGGCACTTCAAATAAAGGAAGCATTACTCATTTTTATAATAAAGGTTTAATCAATACAGATTACCACATGAATTTTAAGTTATGAGCAGTTAATTAAAGTGCTACTTGACATTGTAATTTGATTGTTTCTGAATGAAAATTAAAAAAGAAAACATTATTACCAACCACCCAAACTCTCTAACATAAAGAATCCAATATCAATAATAGTGCTGCAAAGGCATGTCATCCAAGGAAACATTATTATATTGATAAAACTCAATGGATGACTGAAAAAATATGCTAGAAATTTTAATCTAATTGAAGTTTGCATGATATCATAAACCCTGACCACTATCTGAACACTGCAACCTTTCACTCAGTCGAATATTTTACATGTAGAATACCGCAGTCCCGCCTTAACTTTGCTCATACTAAACCATTGCTAATATGCATGCAGAGATAATTGCTGCATTTGGAAAAGGCAGGAAGTCGCAACCCCCATTGTATAGATTTTAGATATAAGCTTGCAAAGGATTTCCTGAAAAATAAATAAGTTGTATTTTTCTTATTAATTGAAGATGGATAACTAAATTGGTTTTGGTTTAGATTAAGTTTAGGTTTATTATTGTCGGATATACTGAGGTACAGTGAAAAGCTGTGTTTTGCATGTTATCCAAACACAAATATAATAGAGCAAAGGGGAAGATACAGAACAGATTGTACTTCTCATCATTGTAGGGCATCAGTTCAAAAGTCCACTGTCACACAATTTAGAGGTGGACTAGCTTATGGAAGGACCATTCAGAATCTTGATAACAGAGGGGAAGAAGCGGTTCCTAAGTCTGGTGGTGCGTACTTTCAAGCTTCTGTACCTTCTGCTGGACGGGAGCATGGAGAAGAAGGGTGGGACAAATCTTTGATTAAGTTGGTTGCCTTTCTGAGGTTGGACAATAGACAATAGATAATAGGTGCAGGAGTAGGCCATTCAGCCCTTCGAGCCAGCACCGCCATTCAATGCGATCATGGCTGATCACTATCAATCAGTACCCCGTTCCTGCCTTCTCCCCATACCCCCTCACTCCGCTATCCTTAAGAGCTCTATCCAGCTCTCTCTTGAAAGCATCCAACGAACTGGCCTCCACTGCCTTCTGAGGCAAAGAATTCCACACCTTCACCACTCTCTGACTGAAAAAGTTCTTCCTCATCTCCGTTCTAAATGGCCTACCCCTTATTCTTAAACTGTGGCCCCTTGTTCTGGACTCCCCCAACATTGGGAACATGTTTCCTGCCTCTAATGTGTCCAATCCCCTAATTATCTTATATGTTTCAATAAGATCCCCCCTCATCCTTCTAAATTCCAGTGTATACAAGCCCAATCGCTCCAGCCTTTCAACATACGACAGTCCCGCCATTCCAGGAATTAACCTAGTGAACCTACGCTGCATGCCCTCCATAGCAAGAATATCCTTCCTCAAATTTGGAGACCAAAACTGCACACAGTACTCCAGGTGCGGTCTCACCAGGGCCCGGTACAACTGTAGAAGGACCTCTTTGCTCCTATACTCAACTCCTCTTGTTACGAAGGCCAACATTCCATTGGCTTTCTTTACAGCCTGCTGTACCTGCATGCTTCCTTTCATTGACTGATGCACTAGGACACCCAGATCTCGTTGAACTCCCCCTCCTCCTAACTTGGAAGACTGGACTGTGTAATGGACTCGGCCACATCTACTGTTCCCTGCAATTCCTTGCAGTTTTGGACAGTGCTGTTCCCAAACCAAGTTGCAATTCTTGCTATGATGCACCTATAGAAGTTTTTAAGAGTTATTGGAGACATTGGAGACAAATAGGTCAAATCATCCCGAATTTCAAATCATCCTCGAGGACATGAATAAGCAAAGTTTTGGGTTGAAACACTTCGTAAGAAGTATGAGGCGGTTCGAAGGGGGGGTTAAAACTGAAAAAGCTAGGAAGGAGATGAGGAGGAATTTATTTAGTCTGAAGGTGGTGATTCTGTGGAATTCTTTGCCACAGAAGGCTGTGAAAACAAAGTCAGCGGATATATTTAAGAAATAGATAGATTCTTGATTAGTATGGGTGTCAGAGGTTAAGGGGAGAAGGCAGGAGAATGGGGTTAGGAGAGAGAGATAGATCAGCCATGATTGAATGGTGGAGTAGATTTAATAGTACGAATGGTCTAATTCTGCTCTTATCTCTTATGATCTGATGAAAAGGTGCGTGTGGGGCAAAGCCTGGCCAGTGATATGTGAATACAGTTGTGGGAGGCAGTTGTTGGCAGATAGATGGACAAAGCCAGGAGATGGAATGGAGACAAAATGGTGAAAGTAAAGGAGAGTAGAAGAGTGAAATGTGAGGCCAGAGTAAGGGATATAGGTGGATGGGGACAGGAAGTCTCATGCCCAGAGTAGGGGAATCGAGGACCAGACATAGGTTCAAGGTGAAGGGGAAAAGATTTAATAGGAATCTGAGGGGTAACTATTTCACACAAAGGGTGGTGGGTGTATGGAACAAAATGCCAGAGGATGTAGTTGAGGCTGGGACTACCCCAACATTTAAGAAACAGTTAAAAAAGGTACATGGATAGGACAGGTTTGGAGGGATATGGGCCAAGCGCAGGCAGGTGGGACTAGTGTAGCTGGGACATGTTGGCCATGTGTGGGCAAGTTGGGCCTAAGGGCCTGTTTCCACACTATATCACTCTATGGCTCTATCTGTTCCCAAATTGTGGCTTTCCACTCTAAGACTTACACGATGTCTTTTTTTCTTTAGAAAACGTGGTTTGTTTTCTAAAACGATCTTCCAGTTGCGAATCATTTCCCCTTCCCATTCTAATACCATCCTTTCTATCCTGGGTGTCCTCTATTGCCAGAATGAGGCCACAGGTAAACAAGCACTTCAGATTCTGCTTTAGCAGCCTATAACCAAATGGTATGAACATCCTCCCTTCTTTTCCATTCCTCATGCTCCCTTTTCACTTATATTGCTTGCACTGGGTTCACATTTCACTTCTCCTCTCACCTTATCATGCACCCCTTCATCTCCTTTTCATCCCTCACCTTTATTCACCCATCTCTCAATCAAAGTTCTCTCACCTGTATCCACCTATCACTTGCCAGGCTTTGTCCAGTCCCGACCTCTTTTCCAACCTTCTCATCCCTACTACAATCACTGATGAATGAATGAGATGTGTGGGATGGTGGGAAGAGACAACAAGCAAATCGGGTACTAATTACCCAACCATGGTATTCTCATTAGCAGTCTATCAGTCAACCCGCTACCCTTGTCTTGTTTGTAGATGAAATCGGGATGATGGGACTAGTCAGAAAAGTAGCAGCAAAACAGTTTATAGATGGTATGAACTTGAGTTAGATTTAAAGGCCTCCTCTTGTGTTAGCCGCGATCTCTGACCCTTATATATCTGGGCAAGACCTGTGAAAAAAGAGGTTATAATTTGTGCCAAATTAGTCCCACATTTTTCTTTTAAGCAAGGTTGCAGTGGAAACATCAAAATCAGTAGAAGTGCAAGGTTGCATTGGAAACATCAAAATATCTCTCAAGCGGTGAATTCTTTCCCCTCTCTTGCCTCAAGTCTATCTGTGCAATATTCATTGTACTCAAAAGCTAATTCAATCTTTAAAGTGCTTGGAAATGGGTCATTGACAAGTTAAGACATTGTATAAATTAATGTTTTTCTTTTTTTCTTAGCTATCTGCACTGGGGCGATGCTTTTTTAATAGCTCGATGCCTTTAGTAATAGATTTCAAAGCTTTGTGTTAGTCAGTTTCTCATTTGTTCTTTTTTTGGATGACACTGCTTTGCAGCGATTTTTTTTGTTTTATATGCTGCAGTCATCTTCTTTTCTAGTGGGACAGTATCTCTTGAATGGATTTAATAATCCCAATAAAAGGACACCCAGCACAATCATTTCATTGTTCCACTTCTTTGTTTCACTATTGCTGCTTATTTCTCCGTACTATCTGCAGTCCAAGTTCTGGAAACATTAACACTCTTCCAATTCTGATCTCCTGCGCATTCTCCAATTGTATTTCTCTGCATTGACAGGCATGTTTTCGAGGGAAAAGACTACTCTGCCATTCAATCATGGCTGATCAATCTTTCTCCCTCAACCCCATTCTCCTGCCTTCTTCCAATAACCCATGACATCCGTACTAATCAAGAATCTATCAATCTCTGCTTTAAAAATATCCATTGATGGCCTCCACAGCCTTCTGTGGCAATGAATTCCACAGATTCACCACCCTCTTGTCTAAAGAAATTCCTCCTCATCCCCTTCCTAAAGATGGCCTTTTATTCTGAGGCTGTAGACTCTCCCTTTAGTAGAAACATCCTCTCCACATCCACTCTATCCAGACCCTTCCCTAATGTTACCTATTCTTTTTCTCCAGAGATGCTGCCTGACCTGTTGAGTTACTCGAGCATTTTGTGGCTATCTTCAGTATAAACCAGCATTTGCATTTCCTTCCTACACAAAAGACCTATGTTCTTTACATCCCTCTCAAAATCTCTCTCCCACTCTGTTCTCCTTTTGGAATATTTCCTTTTTGACCACGGGCCTTAAAGTCACTTTACGTAGAGATGTTAGGATAGATTTCATTCTGCTGTCTTTTGCTAATGCACCATGAGGTGTTGAAGCGCAATCTGCATAGAAGTGAGATGTTCCAGAGGAAAGATGTGGAAAGGCAAGTGGAATGGCCACATGACACCACTGAGAGAAACAAATAAACAAACATGATCATTTGTGCCACCAGCATCAATTGTTGGCATCTACTATTTTTTAGCAGTGGAATATCAACAGTGGCATGTGCTAGTGGAGATATGATTTATCCGATGTCGATGTTGTCCATTCCTCACTATCATGCTTAATATTCCAGAGAGCTTCATGACCCAATGGAATCTCCCAGCCCTTGCAATGGCAAATTGTCCCTATTTCTATGGATTCTTGCAACTTCAGCACATCAAGCAATATTTTATTCACAAGCATTTTTCAAGGTGCTAGATCACAAAGAGATTTGAGAGCAGTTGAATTACTGGTACTTAATTAGTCCAAATTAGTTTTTACCTTTAACATGTGTCATGATATTATGTTCACAGCGGATGCAGCTTGATGCTCATTTTTGAAACTAGTGTCTTGGCAGTGAATAAAAGCTAAATATAGTCCTTTATGAATAAATCTCTTTCACAATACAAAGGATTGGCAATGAAACAAATCCTTAATGGAACAGGCATTACAGTATATCAGTAAATTTACTAATGCTTCTACCCAAGTACTTGTACACCATCCAAAGATTTTAATTCAACAGTACATGTTATTACTTATATTCCTCTTTTCAGTGATTTCATTGTGTAAAGAAAGTGAAAATCACAGAAGAAAAACTCTGAACCTTTCCCATCAATCTACTAAGAAACTTAATTTAAAATCTCCCAATAGAGATTATTTCTAAAATTTGTTTTTAGGTCATTTAACTTAGCCTATATTGAAAAGACAGTCATTATTTGTGGTGGAGCTTCGGATGATCTGATCTATATCTTGAAAATCAATTGATTAACTGAAGTAAATTCACAAATTTAATTTGATCATTTCATCAAATTCCACTTTCTTTGAGGTTAATGCTGTAACTCAAATAAATAACTAATCTCCACCACATGCTCAGATGCTGTCCAAATGCTGTGAGAGTTCCCAAATAATTTGAAGAAGCGACCTGACCCGAAACGTTGTCCATTCATTCCCTCCACAGATGTTTTTCTGCAATCGTTCCAATGGACCTAAGATTTATACAATACTGGAGATGGCTGCTGGACCATTGAGAGTGGAATGACATCATTACTGCTCCGAGATGCTACCTGTAAATATCCAGCACAAATGCTGCATTCCGAGGCTGCAACTTAAAGCCACGGCCCAAAGATTTGCAAAGGGACCGGTGTCTCGGTAGAAAAGGAGTCACTGCAGTTCTCAGAATATTATCATACAAACATCATGTGGAAAACAGTGTTTACCTACCATTGATTTACTATTCAACCAAACATTGACTGCCCCGTCTGCCACACTCAGCTATTGGGGTCAGACTTTGAACCGAGTATCATATTAATTACCTAGAGCCAGTGAAAAATGTAGTGTCACATGTAAATCACTGCTACAGTAGAAGCGCATGAGATGAAAGCCCTCCAAAGTTGGATGGTTTGGCTTGTGTCCTCAAGAAGGCAACTATTATCATCAAAGACCCACACCATTCTGGCCAAGCTCTCATCTCACTGTTACCATCTCATTTTGTCACAAGCCCTTTTCACGTAGGTCTTCTGTGCTCCTTGCTTAGGTCAATATTGCATGAAATAAACAATGAAGATGATATCTGAGTCTCATCAGGATTTTTGAATGAAGGATGGAAGTAGCTGCACATCCTATTAAATAAATAACGGGTACTACATGGGTAGTCTGACCTGTTGTATATACAATTGGCCTTTCAATATCTCCAGATGATGATGAGGTGAATGGAGTACAGAAACAGGCTCTTCTGCCCAATTAGCCAATATCAATAAAATTGTCGAACTGAGCTAGACCCATTTGCTGGCTCCTTGCATATACAGTATCCTTCTTCACATTTCCTATCCGTGAATCTGTCCAAGTCTCTTTTAATTGTTGTAATTATACGCACTGTTACCAGTTTGTCTGGCAGCTCGTTCCATATATGCACCATTCTCTGTGTAGAAAAGAATCCCCACATGTCACTTTTGAATCTTTATCCTTTTACCTTAAACCTATGCCCGCTAGTGTTAGTCAGAAGTATCTTTTGGAAAAAATCTGTGGCTTATGTATGCCCCTCAACTATATCATTTGTTTGTTTGTTTGTTTGTTCCTGAAATACAGCCAAAACGGTACACGATAGCGTGCCAATTTTAGGCCCGCCTTACACACCGTCGTCCCTTTGGTGCTAATGGAAGACGTTTCATTGAAATTGGTGTTATATTTTTTAAGTCATTCACATTTTAAAGTTTAAATCTGTCTCCTAGGGAGGGAAGGGGAGGGAGGGAGGGGGGTGGAGGGAGGGGGAGGGAGGGAGAGGGAGGATAAGGGGGGTTGAGGGGGATGGAGTTGGGGGGTGGGGAAGAGGGGAGGGGGGGAGGGGAGGGAGGGAGGAGGGAGGGAGAGGGGGGGGGAGAGGGGAGGGAGGGAGGAGGGGGTGCTGCATCAATGCAGGAAACTTGTAAAGCTGGTCAAAAGGGACATTTAAAACAGTGACAATGTCCCAGCAACATAAAGAATGAAGACCTGTGTGGTTTCCAATTCGATAAATTTAAGTTTAGCAAACCTTCTTACACTTTACTCCGCATCAATCTGAAAAGGGATTGCAGCCCTAAAGGGTACATTCCTCATGACAGGCAAACACCAGCAACAAAGATTTCTGCTGCCATGAAGACGACAGGGGAAACAAAGGTTGTTGCCAGATTTCATGAAAGAGATGGAACTCTCTCATCAGTGAGATAAATGCCAATATCAACCAGGAAGACCCATTAGAGGAGAACACAAAACTATGTTGGCTCTGCTTGAATGCGTAGATACAAGGAAGTGCAGATGCTGGGATCTTGAGCAATGCACAAAGTGCTAGAGTAACTCAGCAGGTCATGCAGGATCTGTGCAGGGAATGGACAGGCAACATTTTGGGACAGGGCCCTCCGTCAGACTAGCGAAAGGCCGCCTGTCCATCCCCTCCACACCATCCCCTCCACAGATGACTGCTTGATTTTGCTATGGTTTTCTAAACATCTTATTTGCTCAACAAACAGTTCCAGTATTCTCCCCATATTAGTTTAAATAGCTTACTGTTTCTGGACTCCTTGCTTGTTCTTTCTTTTCATGGGGTGTTGCGGGTTAAATGCCAATTTTAATCAGGGATTATGTGGCGAGCAGCCATTAATACAAACAAGAAACTTTCTTAAAAAAATGTTCATCGGTAAATTACAAGCAGTAATTACTAACTCCATATGGAGACCACTTAAGATATATACTTTGGAAACTGACAAGACAATCTCTTCTATTGACACCTTTATGGAGATTATTAAACAAAATATATTCACCGATATATTAAGAATAATCAAACCACCCATTGTATGCGGGGCCTTCTGATTTTACACGTTGTTAATTACTCAGGGAATATGATAAATGGAAGTTTAAGTTAATTGGCCCGCATTAAACCTCCTTGGTTGAAACAGGGAAGCCATCCTGTCCCTTGTTGCACAGCTAAACACATATTTCTGCCACCTCACACATAGTTGAAGGCATACTTGCTTTAACAATCAATATTTGGGGTATTTGTACATCTAAGGAGCCATTCCTCAATACAGCAACAAAATAACTATATTGTGAGTATCTAGGGTTTAGTGCTCAGAAACCTTCAGACTATCTACTGATCTTTGAACATTCAAAGTGTCTGTTCAGTTGAGATGTGCTCCTTTTGTAATGTGTGATTCTACAAAGTTATTTGTCTACACCCAAAATGTTGAAGTGAATTCTCATCGTTGAACCTGTATTTAATCACCTGTTGTTATCTTTGTGCTAAAAGAATATAAAACTTCAATTAATTTTTGAGTTCAGGGAGATTCTCCAGATTTTTTAGGGGTGATTTCTTCTAGATTGTTTGCTTGTCATGCTGAATAAAGATCTTTTACATCTGTAGCTCCAGTCTCCGAGTGACTTGTTCAAAGTCACAACCAGGCCATTGTATATGTAGTTTTTCAACCTGCTGGGACGCTTCCAGAAATGAGGGAGCTTTGGACGATCACAACAGTGCATCCATTATTCTGCAAGAACTTCTTGAGGATCCATGATGCAGGGCACAAGGTTCATAGAGTTTGTCATTCTTTAATCCCTTTCATATGTCTAGTACCTTTTCTTCCATGTCAATAATTGTTTGAGGTCATACGTTCCCTCTTGTCACTGAATTTCCACTTTTAGTATCATGTAGTCATAAGGAGATATGTTGTGGAAACTGAGCTCACGCCAAGCATCATACGCTCAACTATTAAACAACAAGAATTTCAGTTGTTAACCGCCCCCACACTATGATCAGCTCCTCCCAGTTAATTCCACTCACATACACAGGGGGGGCAATATGCATTGCCTTTGAGATTAGACTTTAGAGATATAGCATGGAAACAGGCCCTTTGGCTCACCGAGTCCAGGCTGAACAGTGATCACCCCGTACTCTAGCCCTACCCTACACACTGGGGGCAATTTACAATTTATAGAAGCCAATTAACCTACAAACCTGTACGTTTTTGTAGTATGGGAGGAAAATCGTAGCACCCTGAGAAAACCCATGCGGTCACAGGGAGAATGTAAAAACTCCGTACAGACAGCACCCATCCCATGTATAGTATTGTCTGGTCTGTTTGGCTAACATGCAAGACAAAGCATGTCGCTGTTCCATGGTACATGTGACATTAATAAAACTAAACCTATCATGGTATAATCATTGTTCCCCAGTGGATAATGTATTATGAGGATTCAGGATTCAGGATATCTTTATTTGTCATCCAAAAAACTATTTTTTTGGACGAAATTTAGTCACCCACAGTCCAACAATAAGAGCAATAAAATAAGCAAATTACACAACCCCAACCAACACAAAAAAAGAAACATCCATCACAGTGAGTCTCCTCCAGTCCCCTCCTCACTGTGATGGAAGGCCAGAATGTATTTTTTCTTCCCCTGCCGACTTCTCCCGCAGTCAAGCTGTTGTAGTTGCCACATTCCAGGCCGCGCCGGACGGTGAAAGGTCCGCAGTGGGCCGACCCAAGCCCCGCGATCCGGGGCGGGCGAACATGCTGCCGCTGCACATCGGGGCGGTCATGGCTCTCGACATTGAAACCCCCGCCGAGCAGAGAAAATCCTGCGGCCTATTTCATGCCGCGCCAGACAGTGAAATGTCCACGGCGGGGCGTCCCAAGCCCCGCGATCCGGGGCGGGTGAACACGCGGGTGAACATTAGTTAATCCTTTATTGTAATATGTCCCTTAAATTGTTCTATGATATATTGTTCTCTGTAACACTCTCCTTGAATATTAAGAATAAATATTTCATAAACGTATAAAGTGAATTCAAAAATAAATAATTTAATTATTAACTGTACTGTGTTTGTATTTTCCCTTATCACATTCATCTGTTAGGCCTTTCCATGAGTAAAGTAGTACAATTAAAGGATATATTCAAATTAGGCAGGTAATTTGAAGTTTAGGGGGTGGAGTTTGATTAGATTTTTTTTAGATTTTTTTAGATTTAGAGATACAGCGCAGAAACAGGCCCTTCGGCCCACCAGGCCCAGCGATCCCCGCACACTAACATTATCCTACACCCACTAGGAACAATTTTTACATTTGCCCAGCCAATTAACCTACATACCTGTATGTCATTGGAGTTTGGGAGGAAACCGAAGATCTCGGAGAAAACCCACGCAGGTCACGGGGAGAATGTACAAACTCCGTACAGATGGCACCCGTAGTCAGGATCGAACCTGAGTCTCCGGTGCTGCATTCGCTGTAAGGCAGCAACTCTACCGCTGCGCCACCGTGCCGCCACGATTAGTAAGGGTGTCAGGGATCATTGGGGAAGACGGGAGAATGGGGTTGAGAGGGAAATATAGATCTGCCATGATTGAATGGTTGTGTAGACTTGATGGGCCAAATGGCTTAATTCTGCTGCTAGAACTTATGAACTTTTAAGTCAAGATAGAGGTCAGTTGCAATCTGCTGGTTGTATATCAAATCATCGAATCTTAGTGAAGAGCAAAATGTTTCAACATGTAACAATATCTATTTTCATAAAGGGAAAGTTGTCCCAAAACTTTAAACATAGCACCTTGTATATCATGCCATAGGATTTGAACAATATTATTTGGCAGATGATAAATGTTGTCATAAATTGAGCAAACCATATGATGCCTCTCACATCTGTCAAATCTTCCGTCAGCAATAACTGAATTCCCTCTCCAGCTTTATTCTGATCTGTTTTCAGAGATGCTTCAAGAATTTATTCTACGTTTGTCCCAACTCCAGTCAGAAAATATGGAGCACGTGATAATTCTGGCCTGGTTTTGCACTGCTGGGATTTACACTGTGGGTTATGGATCCCAATCTGTGTAAACAATTCCAGCTATTCTGCTATCTCAAACAGCAGACATGGCAAAGAAAATTACTCACTTTTTAACCAATTGTAACCTTGAACATATGTTATATTTCCTGTGCCAGGCAGTGTGAAACTCAATCAGTTATGTTAACCTCACCTTTCAGTCAGAAGATCATGGATTCACTTCCCACACTCAAGACTGAAGCACATTAAAAATCCAGGCTAATGACCAGTGCAGCAATGATAAGAGTTTAAATATTAAACATCCTTTACACAGCTCATCTTTTGACTGAGTTACCGAGGTGTCTAGCTGTGTAGGGAAAAAAACTGCAGATGCTGGTTTAAATTGAAGGTAGGAACAAAATGCTGGAGTAACTCAGCGGGTCAGGCAGCATCTCGAGAGAGAGAAGGAAAGGGTGACGTTTCGGCTCGAGGGGTCTCGACCCGAAACGTCACCCATTCCTTCTTTCCTGAGATGCTACCTGACCCGCTGAGTTACTCCAGCATTTTTTGTCTAACTTCGAGGTGTCTAGCTGAATAACCGCATTGGACAATGTCCTATAAAGACTGTCCTATGAAGGAGTACTCAACTGCCACAAGAACCATCTTTCAGATGAGATATAAAATCTGGCTTCATCTGCTCTCTCAGCTGGATATAAAAATACCCTAGGGCACTTCTATGAGGAAGACCAAGGGAGTCATTTTTGTATCCTGGTCAATATTTATCTCTCAATCAGGTTTACCCGAAATAGATAACTTTATTGCTATCATGTTGCTATTTGCTAAAACATTATAAATACATCATTGGGTAGTAAGGTATTTTGGGAAACCTTGTGGTGCTTGCAAATGCAATTAGTTTCTTTGGTTGCACCTCATCTTTGCAAACCATTTTGAATATTTTTTCAAGGTTTTTCCCTCTGTATTTAGATTTAGGTTTAGGATTAGATGCATTATAATGTAGATACAAAAACTTTGTTTTGCATGTTATCAAATCAGATTAGATAATACTATATATAAATACTATCGTCAAACTTAAGTACAATAGGTTGAGGAAAGGGGATTTATCCAATGTCTATGATGTTTGCAATTTAAACATAATTTGCTACTGCTCACCTTGTAACTGTGTACACCAGTTCAAGTGTAAATGACTGACTCTTTAAACAGCTGCCTGCAAAAATGGTTTAAGTACTGTTTTAAATGATGTACAAAGGAATTATCATTCCAGTTAATCTAGGATCAGATGCAATTGAAACAATATTTGTTCTTGTAAGAGAGTGCACATTAGTTCTGCTCTGATCATCCCACGAGAAATCTCTTCTGATATCAATATTACTCTTCTGATATCCACCTAGGAGGATTGCTGGTTCTTCAATGTACCTCAGCTTGTTAACACTCTGGTGACTGTCAGATTGGGGCAGCTCGAACAAAATACCTTTGTCACTTCGGATGGTTTGTATCTGTCGAGTTCTGTTGTGAAGCAGGTTCTGCAACTTCGCAAATGGGCTGCTTTATTTTCATTACTGAAGGGTTGTAAATTGGTCTCTAATGGTTTATTAATGTTTGCTTTCAATCACTTATAGCAGTGCAACTAGCACACCATCTGGAAGAGAGGAAACAAGAGAGGCCCAGACAGTTTTGAGAGAGTGCATGCTCCACCCACCTCTTCAATCCACGTTTATAATTTGCAATGATAGTCTGCATGCATACGGTCTGATGGAAGTTAATAGATTTTCATGAAACTAACTGTGAAAGACTGTTAAAGAGCTTGCACTAGGTTTGTGTTGGGTTATAAGAACAGATTTGTGCTTTCTGCAATTAAAACATAGCAAGAAATGCCGGAGTTGATCTGTACACATGTATTTTACTGAGCAGGAGGATTCAAGTTTTCAAAGATTGGTGAGGCCAGGGTTGTTTTCTCGGTAACAAAGAAGTCTGATGAGCAATTTGGTTGATGGGAAAAAGGTCACCTGAACAGTCTTGGATGTGGAACCCATCGTCTGAATTGTTGCTGCCAGCAGCAATCCTTACAATGTTCAAAATTACCCGGATGGGCATTTACTGGACTTTACTGGATTTTATCTTGCATTAAACGTTACTCACGGTATTCCCTTTACCATATATTTGTACACTGTGGATGGCTCAATTGTAATCATGTATTATTTTTCTGGTATAAGAAAATAACTACAGATGCTGGTACAAATCGAAGAAGGGTCTCGACCCGAAACGCTACCCATTCCTTCTCTCCCGAGATGCTGCCTGACCTGCTGAGTTACTCCAGCATTTTGTGAATATTATCTTTCTGGTGACTGGTTAGCACACAACAAAAGCTTTTCACTGTACCTAAGTACACTAAACTCAAACTCAAACTTAGTCTGGTAACATACAGAACCGGGGACTGAGCTGGGATGAATATCCAAAATAATTGGGTGAAATAACCTCCATTTGATCTGAAAAGTTATTTGATTTCATGTGTTTTCACTCCATTTCTAATTGAAAACACACAGCGTCCAAACTACCTTACAACACATTGATACATTAATAACCTTTCACTGATGCCGTATCCAATTATGGCAAAAACAACATTTAATTTTGCATGGTTCAATAACACCAGATTGGGTTTAGCATTTTTAACAAGGTGCAGTCTTCACAGATAGTTGATAACTGGAAATTGGATATTTTGTCAGTTGTATATTGAAGAAATGTTCATATATTCATGTTCATAGATGATAGGAGCAGAATTAGGCCATCCAGCCCATCAAGTCTCATCTGTCATTCAATCATGGCTGATCTATCTTTCCCTCCTACCCCACTCTCCTGCCTTCTCCCCATAACCCCTGACACCCACATGAAATTTGGTTCATAAATGGGTAATATTTCCATATTTCCTTATGACAAAGCAGGGCCATTCAGCCTATTTGGTTTAGGTTTAGATTTATTGTTGTTATGTGTAGCAATGTACAGTTAAAAGCTTTGTTTTGCATGCAATCCAAACAGATCAGATAATACTATGCTTAAGTACGATCAAGTCAAACTCAAGTACAATAGATGGAGCAAAAGCGAGGAGAGAGAGTGTAGAATATGGTTCTCAGCATTGTCGGACATCAGATCCAGAGACATAGTTCAATGTTCACAATAGGCTTGAGGTGAATTGGACAGTAACCTAGTTAAGTGGTTAAGTGGATTTTTGTGAAAAGTGTGTGGGCATTCTTTGAAAATGTAAGGGAGATGCATATCTGGTTTCTGGGTTGCATATCTGGGTCTGGAACCCACTTTAAATCTAATGGCTGATGGCCATAAACATCGCAAAAATTCCCATGCTTATCTGACCGTCAAACTGTCGCCTCCAATCTACCTGTCAAATGTCCTGACAGTAAATAAATTGGTTAAACACAAGCATTTTATGGTATTTTGAAATTACTTTACTTATTTTAATATTATGTGCTTCTAAATACATCTTCTAAATACATCTTAAGAGAACCTATCAAACCTGGGGACAGCATGCGACAGCGACCGCAATAAGCCAGCTGTCGCCGAGAAATTTCAAACCGTTTGATTTCTCAGCGACGCGCCGAGATCCACTACGATCCACTACGATCTTTGGAAAACTCCTCACGATCATGCCCGCGACACCCCGTTCACTTATACATACCTATCACCGTGACTGATTCTCCAACCAAGATCTATCCTATCACTACAGCTGCCAGTGAACCTACAAACCAGCATATCTTTGGGATGTGGGAGGGAACTAGAATACCCAGGGGAAACCCATCTGATCACACGGAGAATATGTAAACACTGTCTAGAGAGCACAAGAAGCCAGGATTGAACCTGGGTTATTGGAGCCGTGAGATGTCACACTTGCCTTCTAGATCTGTTATTGTCTAGAAATCATGCCCATCTAGATATCATCTGGAGTTCGCGCCTACCACAGTTGCAAATACCTGCCAAGTCCTAGCATAATACACTGGTATTTCAGACATGTTCAGGAAGGGTTTTTGCTGCTGTGGACCTCTGTGCCATCCATGACCATTTGTAATTTACACTTCCCATTTTCTTTTCCATCTCTTCCGTAGAACTGCACATCACTGAGTAGTTGGCTGCTGCTGCTCTTGGTTGGGTTTGACCAGCTTCTATTGCTCCTCGGATGCTGGTCCCCTGATCATCTCACTCGAGGTCCAAACCTACAGCATAGAGACACTCATTCTAATCTTAGACCACAGACCAAGAACATAAGAACCTAAAAAAATGTGGGGCGGCACGGTGGCACAGCGGTAGAGTTGTTGCCTTACAGCGCTTACAGCGCCAGAGACTCAGGTTCATTCCTGACTACAGGTGCTTGTCCATATGGAGTTTGTACGTTCTCCCCGTTACCTACTTGGGTATTCTCCAAGAACTTTGGTTTCATCCCACACTCCAAAGACGTACAGGTTTGTTGGTTAATTGGCTTGGTATAAATGTAAAATATATCCCTAGTGTGTGTGTAGGATAGTGTTAATGTGCGGGAATCGCTGGTCGGTGCGGACCCGGTGGACCAGAGGGCCTATTTCCGGGCCGTATCTCTAAACAAAACTAAATCAAAAATAGGAACAGGAATGTGTGATTTTGCTTTTCAAGCCTGACCCATCAATTCCATTCCATATGATCACAACAGATCTACCCAAGACTTGTTTCCTCTTCTGTGTCAGCTTCCCACAGAACGTTTTACCTCACTTACAAAAATGCACCAATATCTTGAAATACCCCCAATTATCTATCCTTCAGGGTAGAGAATTTCATCTGAAGGAAGTTCCTATGCATTTCCGTTTTAAATGATCACCCCAAATATTCTTACTATGTCACCTCATTTGACATTCTCACATTAATGAAAACATCGTGACACCTACACTGTCATGATCCTATGTTCTCCTAAACTTCAAAGAGTATAGACCAGATTTCTTTAGTTGCTTGTAATAGAACATACCTCCCATCCTAGGAATTAGCTTAGTGATTCACTTTTTGATTCCAGCATAAACCCTGCTGGCCTAGAATTTCAACCTTGGTTGATCAGGCTAAACTAACTATATATTAGTGAGTTCAATGTCTCTGAATTTCAAAGACAGAATAAAATGTGTTTAAACCATTAAACAAGATTGTATTTCTGTGCATCAAAAAACCCTCTAATGTTGTCAGAATAACCCCTCAGCTCATATTTATGACTAAAGCTTTCCCACAAACAGATGGAAAAGCAGGAGGGTATCGTTCCACATTGTAACATTTCCTCGTGTTACATTTTGTGCCTTCTTTTATTCTTGCATGCACTTTTGAGTCCCATGAAACCTATAGGCACAGTTACAATGGCAAAGGCACATTGCACAAGTTAATACAATGGGATGCACACACTGGACCTAAAACATTGTAGTTAAATGCAAAAGATTGGAATTTGGAACATAATTCCAAAGGGGCTGTCAATTTTCCCAGTTTTCCATTTCCCATATCCACCTACATCCAAATGTATTTTCTTCTGCGTATTAAAATTCAACATATTTTCACTGTGAAACCCTATTAAAAGGAAACCTCAAAAGAGATCAGTGGAGCTCATTCAAAAAGCCCCAGATTTTAAGTGATTATTCAAATGAGTAAAAAGGAAATTCAGAATAAACTACTTTCCACTGTTTTTCAGATGGTGTACCATTAAAGGATATGTGGATTAAAACCTCAGAAGTTATCCCTTTTTGATAAGTTTTCTTAGGCATTAGCATTAGAATACTGTTATTATTCTGTAAATCATGGCTGTTTGTGTTCCTTTTCCTCGTGGCCTCATAATCCTTCATCATTATCCAAAGCGGATTGTCAGAGCTTTCTGAGATCAAAAGACATTTGACTTTTATCTGCAGACATGAAGAAATAATGTTGATAGGGGTCATAGAGAAAAGAGAGAGCCTTAGTGTGTGAGAATCATTTTCTGACACGACCTGCTCAGTATTAGAGGTTCGTTTCAAGAATCCTCTTAAATTTTAGTCAGTAAAATATGAATACATTCTCAGATTAAAATAACTTTAATCCCTCAGAGACACCACAGGTAAAACTTCTCTCAGCAAAACGCAGTGAAAATATGAAATTTGTTACCACATGGAATAGTTGAGGGAAGAGGCATGGATGAACTTAACTGAAATCCAGATAAGCACATGAGACAAAATGAATAGAAATGATGCTTACAATGAAAAGAGAGGTAGGAGGGACTTAAATGTCAGAACAGACTGGTTGGACCAAATAGTTTAGTTTTAGTTTCGTTAGGAGTTACATCGTGGAAACAAGCCCTTCGGCCCACCGAGTACGTGCCGACCAGCAATCTCTGTACTCTAACACTATCCGACACACAATTTTACAATTATACAAATTAACCTACAAACCTGTACATCTTTGGAGTGTGGGAGGAAACTGGAGATCCCAGAGAAAACACACGCAGGTCATGGGGGGAACGTACAAACTCCGTACAGACAAGCACCCATACTCAGGATCGAACTCGTGTCGCTGGGGCTGTAAGGCAGCAACTCTATTGCTGCGCCACCATGCCACTCTTCTTCAATGCTGGAAATTTTAAGTAATTCTACATTATACATTGCTAAAAAGACCCTTGCTACATCATTATCAAGAGGCTAAAAGGAGCTGATGACAACAGGTGTTGCATTATTACACACAATTAACAAAATGCCATTAATAATCATTAACATAAATACTATAATGATACTTTTAAAACCATAGATATTGATTCTTGCTTAATGGAAAAGTTTAATCAATGTGAATACACCACTGCTGTTTCACAGTATTCCAATTAATGAACTTCAATCAAGTAACCAAACAAATGGATCTCCTTTCCTCGAGTAATGAAAGCATGCTGAGGCGTTTGTTTTCCCATATGTGTTGTGCTAATTATATATCAGTAATCATGAACTTTAATTATAGAATCCGTAAATCCACTCACCAGTAAGCCGAACCCGTGGGTTCTCAGTCAGTGATACAGTGGTTATTCCATATCTCAACATGATACCACGGCTCAGTTAAATTGAGTCATTTACCTCCAGTATAGTCAATTTGTTGATGAATCAATTGATTTATTTTAACGAAATCCATGCAAGAAAACCGTATAATGAAAATATGACAAGTATGCACTGCAGGAGGCTAACACTTTATCCTAAAATTGATTTAAAAAGTCTATTCAGATTGACCGATTGTGTGTTGTTGGAATAATTTTAAAAATATTTTATTCAATCTATTTCATAAACAAAACCTTTCCCTGGAGTATGTTGTACGAAATTCAACTCCTCAAAAATTGCAGATTAAGATCAAGTCAGATGGCACTTTTTATAAGATTTTAATCCTACTGACAGTCAGCCCACAGTAAGGTTTAAAGGGCCTGTCCCACTTAGGCGATTTTTTTGGCGACTGCCGGCGACTGTCAAAGTCGTAGAAGATTGCCAAAATTTTCTTTTACCCGATGACAATGACCACAACAATGCCGAGTCAGGTCGAGATTACACCGTATTCGGAAACATCACAAAATTCCCACGCTGTCAATGCTTCCCCAGTGTCCTAACTTTCGCTGAAATCACTGACAAGTCGGTAAATACTTAAGAGTTTTGATATTAAAAAAAATTGCCCGGGTTAATTGAAAACCAAGCTTCACTGTAACAAGGAATACACTGGATTTACTTTCAGTTTACTAATAGCTGTATTTTAAAAAAATATTTAAAAAGTGGTTGTGGATTTTTGTGAAAAGTGTGTGGGCATTCTTTGAAAATGTAAGGGAGATGCATATCTGGTTTCTGGGTTGCATATCTGGGTTTGGAGCCCACTTTAAATGTAATGGCTGATGGCCATAAACATCGCAAAAATTCCCATGCTTACCTGACCGTCAAACTGTCGCCTCCAATCTACCTGTCAAATGTCCTGACGGTAAATAAATTGGTTAAACACAAGTATTTTATAGTATTTTGAAATGACTTTACTTATTTTAATATTATGTGCTTCTAAATGCATCTAAGAGAATCTATCAAACCTGGGGACAGCAGGCGACAACGCACGCAATAAGCAACGATACCTGCCGACAAGCCAGCTGTTGCCGAGAATTTTCAAACCGGATGATTTCACAGCGACGCGCCGAGATCCACTACGATTTTTGGAAGACTCCTCACGATCATGCCCGCGACACCCCGGCGATGACAGCCTAGTCGCCGGCAGTCGCCTTAAAATCGCCTAAGTGGGACAGGCCCTTAAGAATCAGCCAGTCATCTTGCAGGGTTGTGTTAACAATTTACGTACTTTTTTGATGTTAACAGCCTTTGATCTAATTTAGTTTGCTAGCTTTGACAGTGGCCGTTCCTCAGACTCTGCAATAACCTCATGGCCTATGAGAGATGAGGACAGGTAGCAGAACGAGTTAAGTGGCTGCACAAGGAATTGAGGATGCTGGCATTTTGTGTAGAACACACCTATTTATCTACTTTTGTCCCCTTTTATTCAATCTTTCTCATAAACGAAACCTTTCTCTGGAGCACATTGTACAAAATTGAACTCCCCAAGATTGAAAATTATTGTTGTCATCTCTGACCTTTGTCCATCTATTTGCCAATCAAAACCTCTCCTCACCTCTATCTACATCACTCACTAGGCTTTGTCCCGCTTACACCTGTTCTCCACCTTTCTATCCCCTGTTATAATCAGTCTGAAGAAGATTCCCGACCTGAAATGTTGCCTATCTAAGTCTTCCTGAGATGCAGCCTGACCCACTTTATTTTACTCCAGCACTTTGTGTTCTACAGAAGAAGATAAGTGATTTCTAGGATTGTAAATAAAGAAAATTGTAAATATGAAAAGCATATATACTTTGTTCCAGTTCTCCATTCCCATCATGGGGTTAGGAGGGAGAGATAGATCAGCCATGATTGAATGGTGGAGTAGACTTGATGGGCCAAATGGTCTAATTCTACTCCTATCACTTATGACCTTATGATTCCACCCTGTGCTATCCATTCAAAGTTTCTTGGGATCAATTCCATTGCCACCCACCTGCTAATTAGTCCAAAATCAGGGATCCATTTCTCCACTGTATCGACAAACCCATCAAAAGGTGCATGTTTTCAATTTTCCCATGGTATTTCACATCCAAATATTAATTTCTCCTTATCTGAAGTAGCACCTATGGCAGTGTTCCATTATCTGTACCATATTAATCCTTTGGGAGATTTATGTGGTTTCACATACATCACAATGAACATAAATCAAATTTTCTATGGTGCTGCACATGAATAGGTAAGAAAGACTGTTCTATGTTTCTGAGGATAAGAGTAAAGATGCCGTACTTAACTATCTATACCCTTGATGAAATGTACCTGGACTATCATATACAAAATAGTCCCTTTCACTAAAGAAGAAAATACCTGGCAAAGGGGAAGTGTGGTAAAGAAGCATTACCAAAGAATCAGTTCCTGGTTGATGCAAGGAGAAATTGGGTAGACTGTTTTTGTAATCACTAGGGTCTAATAGCATGAAAGGAGACATCAATGGTATTGGTATTGGTACTGGGTTTATTATTGTCACGTGTACCAAAACTTTGTTTTGCATGCTATTCAGGTAAAACATCTATACACAATCAAACTGTACAGAATAGAGACTTACAGCTACAGAGAAAATGCAGCTATAATAAATAATGGAAGGCCCATAACAAGGAAGATTAGTGGATCGGGAATATCATATCATATCATATCATATATATACAGGCCTTTTCGGCCCTCCAAGTCCGTGCCGCCCAGCGATCCCCGTACATTAACACTATCCTACACCCACTAGGGACAATTTTAACATTTACCCAGCCAATTAACCTACATACCTGTACGTCTTTGGAGTGTGGGAGGAAACCGAAGATCTCGGAGAAAACCCACGCAGGTCACGGGGAGAACACACAAACTCCTTACAGTGCAGCACCCGTAGTCAGGATCGAACCTGAGTCTCCGGCGCTGCATTCGCTGTAAAGCAGCAACTCTACCGCTGCGCTACCGTATCCATAGCTTACTAATCGTTCATAACGGCGGTGAGGAAGCTGTCCTTGAATCTGGTGGAACTTGCCTTTAAGCATTTGTAATTTTACAAAGTGGTTACAGGAGCTCAAAGGGCAGGAATCCAGGAGATGATTCCCCGGGCTGTGATCAGAGAACTGAGGCAGGAGAAATTTCTTCATGTACACGGGTAGTGAGTCTTTGGAATGCCCTACCATGGAGAGGTAATTGATTCATACAGAACAGAGATGGATTGACTTCTACATATCAGGAGAATTAAGAGAAGTTGGTAGCGGTGACAAATGGATTTGAGGTGAAAAATCAGTCATGATCTTGGTGAACAGAAGAGCAAACTCAAAGACCAGGTTAGCTTAACCCACTCTTCTTTCTTATGTTCTGATTTATGTTTATGTCAAGCAGTATTGTCTGAGGAGACTTCTTTGCAATTAAGAAAGTGTTTTATTTAAGTAGCTATCTGTCACTGTTATCAATCCTCTGAATCAAAGAAAGAGAACCTGCAGCTCTGGATGACAAAAATAAAATAAGAAAAACATAATTTTTCACCCTCTCATTCACAAATTTTCTTGTTTAATTCGATTTCCAAATGCACCTTGCATCCAAAATAAGAATATAAGGAAAAGAAGCAGGAGACAATAGACAATAGACAATATGTGCAGGAGGAGGCCATTCGGCCCTTCGAGCCTGCACCACCGTTCAATGTGATCATGGCTGATCATTCTCAAACAGTACCACGTTCCTGTCTTCTCCCCATACCCCCTGACTCCGCTATCCTTAAGAGCTCTATCTAGCTCTCTCTTGAATGCATTCAGAGAATTGGCCTCCACTGCCTTCTGAGGCAGAGAATTCCACAGATTCACAACTCTCTGACTGAAAAAGTTTTTCCTCATCTCAGTTCTAAATGGCCTACCCCTTATTCTTAAACTGTGGCCCCTTGTTCTGGAATGCTATTTGACCTCTAATGCATACCACACCATTTAATAAGACCATGGCTTATCTTGTACCTTTGTCAGTGCAGTAACAGTTGTAATCTGGAAAATGGTAATCAGTTAGTAGACAGCAACTCTCATCAACAAGTAAATAATTTAAAAAACTGAATATCAGCACTTTTAGCAATGTTAGTTCAGGGAAAACTATTGACAGATTCTTGATTAGTACGGTGTTAGGGGTTATAGGGAGAAGGCAGGAGGGAAAGATGGATCAGCCATGATTGAATGGTGGAGTAGACTTGATGGGGCAAATGGACTAATTCCGCCTATAACTTTTGAATTTATTAATCAGGATTGTGTATCAAAGATAATGTCTTTGGTCTTCTACCAGATAGTGCTGAGATCATCTATTTTCAGCTGGCAGTACAGTTAGAATTTTAGATTAACACAGTATGCAAATGATAACATCTCCAACAATACTGTATGAACTGAGTATTACACAGGAATGTCAGTCTCGACATCAGTGCTCCAGCCTTCATGGTGGGACTGATCTCATGACCTTCTGATTTAGAAACACGCTACTAACTGAGCCAGAGCTGACAGACCAGATGGCAGGCAGCATTACTAAGTGAAATTGTTCCTGTTTTTGCTGTCTCCCACTCTGTTTGTAACATTTCCAACTCAATTCATTCCCTTGCTGCTGATAAGATTTTTCAGCAGCCCAGAATGAGAGACTCCTGGTACTGTTGATGATGGCAATTTTAATGGTATTTAGGGGGCGAACACTGTTAGAATGGCTGAGGAGTCGACAAGGCAGGTCAGTAATCCCAGCTGCTAGGCAACGACAAATTGCACTGTTCATGGCTGAGTCCCTCCAAATGACAGTTGCTTCAGAAAGCAGCACAGGACTGACATTTTCTTGGTAGGAAACAATGCCGTTGTAAAGACAGGGAACAGAGAGAACTTACCAAATACTCTTTGACTCTACGGACCCACTGTGCCTGCAATGACATAGGAAGAAATCTTGACAAAAATAAAAATACACTGCCTTAGGTCCTCACCATTGCATAAAGGACCAAGCCAAATAACAGCAGGGGGAACGATCATTGGAAGATTATGTTGGGCCAAAAGCGGTCCTCATTCCATGCTATATATTATGCATGTGTAATGTGATAATTAAGACTTATTAGCTACCAAGAGGTTGATAATGCTTTGCAGAAAAAAAAACAAAGGAATTATATTCAGCAATAGGTGTAAATATTAGTGTGTTCCCAGTTGAAGTTAATTATGTAATTTAAAGAAGCTATTTTTTTTGTGTTCAGATCTGATGCTTATAATCCATTGTGTATAACAGGGGTTTCCAAACTATGGCCCGCGGGCCACATCCGGCCCGCCACGAGATTTTAACACGTTCCGTGCAGCTCGGCTTCCCCCGTCTTCTCCCATCAGCGTGCCTTCAGCTCCCTCCCGGCGCTCCGAGTGTCCCGACACCTCTCCCCATTCATGCGCTCTTTGCTCCTCCAGGCTCGGCGCCCCTGCTCCACGTGTCACTTCCTGCGGTTCTTCGGCTCCTGCTGGCCCTCCAGCCCTTCTCTCCACTCGCTCTCTCCGTCAGCCGGGCTCCGCTTCCACGTGGCCGGAGCTCAACACCTCGAGGCTGGGGCCGCCGAGCAGAGCCGTGGCCTGGTCCTCCGCCTATTGCCTCAGCTCCCAGCGCCCAGCCCAGCTCTCGCTGCTGCCAATTGGCCTCTCCCCGGCCCCTCTTCCTCCTCCTCTTTGGGCTCGACCCTCCGCTCCTCGTCTTCCACCGCCTCCTCCTCCAAGGCCGTCGAGCACGGCTCCCTGAGCCCTGAGCCCTCAGGTCCCGGTGGATCGCCGACCTCCAGCGCTTGCTGCTTCTGCCCCTGCAGACCCTCCAGGCCCGTCGGCTCGGGTTCTTCACATTGCTCCTCTCCCGGCTCGCTCAACCCCGTCCTTTCCTCCTCCTCCTCATCTTCTTCTTCCCCCGGTCGGCAGCCCTCTGCTTCTCGGCCTTGTTCTCCTGCCTCCCTTCCCGGCCGTGTTTCCCCTTCTCCCGCCGGCTGGCCCGACGTCTTCCCAGCTGCTTCTTGCGTCCGCGGGCTTGGTAGCCCTTCACCCGATTCTTCTTCCTTTGTCGGATCCTCCAGCCTCTTCCCCATTTTTTACAGCACAAAAATTTACCATTTTGGCGTTTCTTTTCAAGGTAAGAACACACCTGATGCATGTGTTACTAGTGTATGTCGGAAGCTGCCATGTACTCCAGATGGCTTGAATTTCTTCCATTTGTTTTACTGAAGTTCTTTTTGGAGTTCATTAAATTTATAAAACTGACATTTCTTTATTTTTTCCTACGGCCCGCAAAAAAGTGCCAAATATATAACGTGGCCCTCATGCTGAAAGATTTGGAGGCCCCTGGTGTATAAACTGAACAGGCTTTGCAAGTATTGATAATATACAGTAATTAGACAGACCACTGAGTAGAAGGAAATTGACAGAATCTGAATCTAAAATCCCTATTGCCTTTGCACATTTTAGTTTAGTTTAGTTTAGTTTAGTTTCGAGAAACAGTGAGGAAACAGGCCCTTTCAGCCCACTGGGTCCGCGCCGAGCAGCGATAACACTATCCTATACCCACTCGGGACAATTTTCTTTACATCTACCAAGCCAATTAACCTACACATCTGTACGTCTTTGGAGTGTGGGAGGAAACTGAAGATATCGGAGAAAACCCACGCAGGTCATGGGGAGAACGTACAAACTCCGTACAGACAGCGCCCATAGTCGGGATCGAACCCGGGTCTCCGGCGCTGCATTCGCTGTAAGGCAGCAACTCTACCGCTGCGCCACCGTGCTGGTGCACATGTTTGATAGTTTTTATTCTGCTGTTTTTAAGCCATGTTTGATGCATGCATTTACAATCCTTTAAATTCACATTTTATGGTAATGAAATTCTAGGTAATCAGCTTTTGAATATTTGCACATCCAAGTCTGCCTAACCTTTCATCTATTTAACCTCTTGGAGACAGTCTTGGTTCTGTTAACCAGGGTCATTAGTGAAAGCTACTTCACAGTTCCATTTCAAATGAGAAGGTTTCAACACAAGTTGAGAAAATGTTATCTAAAGAAAATCCTTTCAGACGTTAGCCACATAATTTTTAAATTGGGATTTAAATTGTTTCAAGAAAAAGCCTATTTTCATCCCCAGTATAAACAATACAATACAATACAATACAATATATCTTTATTGTCATTGTACAGGGGTAAAACGAGATTCGGAATGCGCCTCCCATCCGATGCAATAATTTAATTAGCTAGTCAGTATTAATTTAAACAACCCAACAAAACAAATTGTAACAGTTTTAAGACAGAATAAAGTGCAGGTAGATCTGTGCCGGATCACTGTACATTGTGACCATCCGGCTCAGCAATAAATCCCCCCAAAAATATGCCATGAGAACAAAGATGTTATATTAAACATTTATAAGCCATAGGTTAGATCCAGGCAGGAAAATTATAGCCAATTCTGAGCTGTGTGTTCTATGAAGGATATCAAAGTTTTAGAAGAGGTTTCTTGGAAGGTGAATAAGATTGAAAATCTTTGGTTACGTTTAAGAGAAACTAAAGGCCATGTTTTCAGAGTAGAAAATGCTAAGGTAGTTTTGATGATGATATATCAAGTCATAAAGCATTTTGACAGAGTAAATATGGAGAAAGTAGTTCTTGTGGAAAATGGTCATTAAGCAGACAACATTAATGCCTGGGTGGGTTGAATTATGAGGTAAGATTGGATGACATAGGCTGGTATTCCCTGAGTATAGAAGAATGGGGAAGTGATTTAAAAATTTAATATCTTGAAATTGTGTATAGGGAGAGAATGTATTATTGTGTGGGAAAATCTAGAGCAAGTGGTCTAGATAATAGGTTAGCTACATCTTACAGAAAGAATGCGACATTTTATTTTTCTTTCAGAGAGCTGAGGATTACCATGTTCGATATGTCTTTGTGTTGCGATTGTGGATGGAAGTGCACAGTTGAGTTTCAGACGGCGAAATTCGACCTGGAAATCATCTCACCCGAGGAATAATTTATTTCCACAGTTGTGGTGCTGAAAGAAACAGTGTTCTCCTTGCAGATATCCAGCCTTCAGCTCGATTAAAGGTTAACTGACTGTCTCTGAGGGCTCGTGAACTGGGTTAATTTCCTGAGTCAGTTGGGACAGTGAACTCAAGACAAAGTTACCTGCCGACTGTTTATTTTGTAAAAAAATGCATCTTCAAGCTAGCAATGAAATTTATTAGTTTATTCTATTATTAGAAAGTGAATGTTTTCATCTCTTGAGTGAGTTCAATCATCTAACAGCAGCTGCGTCTTTTGTGAGAAACATATTGTATGAGTAATCAGAGCACCTGCCAGAGACATCCTGGGCAATTGGAAGACTTGATGACAGACTGCAAGTGAAGATCTGTTGTGTTCATCTCCTGTCATTACATAGTCAACTCAATAACAGGTATTAATACCTCAGACATCAGAGGTTACTAAAAACAAATAGTAGTTGGAATTATTTTTAAAGATTTTCCCTGAGACCCTGAATCAAAAAATCAAACAAAATCACCCAGCTCTGTCAATACATTCAAATGCCATAATCAGAGGACACCAGCATGGAATCAGATTATTTGTTGAGTGATTTTTTCTTGTACAAAAAGGAAAACAATATTTAAAAGGGAAAAGGATGGCATTAAGTTTAATTGAATGCCCAGCAACAAAGGAGATTACAATAAGTGGTGAATGCTGCCCGGTTCATCATGGATACTGATGTCTGCACCAACTAAGGTATCTATACAAGGTGCTGCCTCAAAAAGGCAGCCAGCATCATCTAGGGCCCACACCACCCTGACCATGCTCTCATTTCACTCCTGCCACCAGGACGAAGGTCTGATAACTGTGACAAACAGGTTCAGGAACAGCTTCTTCCCAACAACCATTAGGCAATTGAACATTAAAATGCCAATTAAACTCCAAACTATAAACTGCTTTGGTTGCACTTGGGACTTTGGGCTTTGTTTTATTTTGCACAATATTGTCTTTTTATCGTTGGTTTATCATGTCCCAAGGAACTTAAATGACTGCACAGATGTGACCGTGGTGTTGTTGATGGTGAGGGGGGGAGGGGAGGGGGAGCTCTCCTAAAGTCTACAATCAGTTCCACTGTCTTAAGAGCATTGAGCTCCAAGTTGTTGCAATGGCACCAGGATCACTTCCCATCTGTAGGCAGATTCCTCCCCATCCTGGATCAGTCCAATCAGCGTTATGTCGAACGCAACCTTGAGAAGCTTGAGAGAGGAAAAAGGTGCCACCAGTCTATTGGTAAAGTATTTTTGAATTGCACACAAGACATGCCTCATCACTTTTCCTTCCTCCTTTTTCCTTAGATATTTATTCCAACATATTACCAGAACTGGAATTACTGAGTTCACTGTACAAGAATATCAAATTTAACGTCAAATTTAGTGTAGGAAGAGAAATGAGAAAGTGAGAAAACTGAGTCAGAAAAGGAAAGTAAGAATATTTAAAAATATAAATTTTGATCTTATTTAAAACTCTTGAAACTATTGAGACCAGAAAGAATGAATCGCCCCATTTGCAAGTCTCACACACTCTACACAAATAGGCTGGGCTCCAAGTCTTTATTGACTCATTCACTGAAGCATGTGACAGGAAGGCCAAGCACCGTCCCAAATAGGCAACAGAAAAACAAGCGTACCTGGAGACAAGCATACCTGGAGACAAGCGTACCTGGAGACAAGCATACCTGGAGACAAGCGTACCTGGGGACAAGCGTACCTGGAGACAAGCGTACCTGGGGACAAGCGTACCTGGAGACAAGCATACCTGGAGACAAGCATACCTGGAAACAAGCGTACCTGGAGACAAGCATACCTGGAGACAAGCGTACCTGGAGACAAGCGTACCTGGGGACAAACGTACCTAGACACAAGCATGCCTATGGCTGTACCTGTGATTTGAAGAAAATTAGAGAAAACACAAGAGAATTCTCATGTATGAGTGGGGTGCTGAGAGGAGGAGCAATTCAGGGATTAAAAAAAGTAGACATTTGCACGAGGCCAGGTTGTTTTCAATTGTGACCAAAGATACTAGAGGAGCAAGATGGACCACTCCGTCAAAATCGCGTATACTGGTGTAGTACACAAAGGAGTGGAACGTCCGCCATTTTAGTAGGCGATACCCGCCATTCGCTATGCCTCTCGCATTGTAATCAGTGTTGCGGGGGAAGAGTATGTGTGATGATACCATTAAAATGCAGAAAATATCTCATCTATCAACTCACATTTTTAAATTATTTTTATTTTTTAATGTTTTTCCCCTGCTTAATTTCTCTGATTTTTTTATTCCTTACTGTTTCTGCCCATTTCTGTCCCGAGCCCCCTCTTTTGTGCAGTTTCCCTTGTATTGCTCAAAAACACACTGCACAGATTTAATTGTTTGTGTGTGTGTGTGTGTGTGTGTGTGTGTGTGTGTGTGTGTGTGTGTGTGTGTGTGTGTGTGTGTGTGTGTGTGTGTGTGTGTGTGTGTGTGTGTGTGTGTGTGTGTTGTGTGAGAGAGGCAAGATAGAGATAAATATATCTCAAAATTCCTTCTCATGGATCAGAAGCAACTTTGATTTAAAGCAACGCCCTATTTCTTTCTTCATCTTATTTTTCACATGTTGTACATAAACCATAAAGGCGATTCGACCTTTCTGGTTTATGTATATGCATATATAAATTTATGTACATATAACAGTGGGTAAGGATCGTGTTAATGATCGGGTTATATTGCACCGACCCCCTCAATTATATGTTAAATTCAAAACTAAACTGTGGTAGCAATGTGGTCGAGAGAGAGAGAGAAAGAGAGAGAAAGAGAAAGAGAAAGAGAGAGAGAGAGAGAGAGAGAGAGAGAGAGAGAGAGAGAGAGAGAGAGAGAGAGAGAGAGAGAGAGAGAGAGAGAGAGAGAGAGAGAGAGAGAGAGAGAGAGAGAGATTGAAAGAAAAAGGTTGCTAAACAAATAATTGGAGGAAATACAAGAAATAAACTATATATATATATATGTATGTGATCCTTACCCACTATCCTACAATCTGTATAAATTTAATATTTAAATTCAACCGATAAGTTGGTCAAATAACAGGCACTTTCTTGTTTTTTATCGTGATTTATGGATTTTTCAAATGTGGATATCTCATAATGACACATTTGTGGGTTAGCAGTATATTGCACCAACCCCCTTCAATTTTACATCAATCAAAAATGAACTTCATAAACAAGGATAACACTTTTTATTTCTGTCATTCATGGTAAGATTTACATCATTTTGTGTGTGAGATATACAGGGTTGCACTGTTTAGCATATCAGCTAACCAATGAAAAGACCAGTTCCTGATTTATACAAGCTATTCACCTTCCCCCCCTTGTCTGAAGAAGGGTCCCAACCTGAAACATCACCCATCCTTTATCTCCAGAGATGCTGCCTGACCCGGTGATTTACTCCACCACTGTGTCTATTTGAATTGGATTTGTGCTTTTGTACCACGTCAGGCAACATTGGTCATTTTAGTAGCTGTCAATGGTTTTTAACTAATCAATTCACCAATTCAAATTTTCTTGGCTCCAAGTATAAAGTTAAATGTCTTTTCAATTATATTGTGGATACAGTAGAGTTCTATTGTTTGCAAATGCCTAATCTCTGCTTCCATGACTTTTTAAAATAAAACAAAAAGAGATACAGCTCGTGGAGGTGAAATTAAAAGTAACAGAGAAAGCAGAGAAGAACAGTTCATTAAATATGATCAATTGGCCTGATACAGACATTGGATCTCTAGTGCCAATATTCAATCAGTAACATCCAAAGTTTAAAGATCACAAAGCAGCAACTCTTCAAGAAATAGTTATAAATGTCAACTATCAACTTATCCAAGAAGTTGAACAAAAATATTTGTTTGCAAACATTTTATATACGAAGAAATCGCAGAGAGTTGTGAACACTGTCCAGTCTAGCACACAGAATTTGCTTACTAAAATGGCACTGAAATTTACCATAACCTACTACGGCTTTTAGAGTCAAATGGTCTAGCTTCCTCCTCTAGTATCTTTGATTGCGACTAAGCAGTTAAGAGGAGGAGCAGAGAAATTGTAAAAGCAGCCATTAGTGTCCCGGAGTGATCGCCCCTTCGTGGTGTATAAGAGGAATGCAAGCACTTGGGGTGCAGCCTATTGCGGGCGGCAGTGTTGGCAGAGGCTGCACATTGTTATACAAGTGCTGTGTGAGACGCTTTGGCATGAGCTTTGGCGTGGAGGCTACATGCTGAGTGATGGCATGATAAACTAAGATAAAAGCCATTTATTTTTATTTGTGACTCTTCCTCAGTTTTAGCCCGGTAGGAATAGCTGATTGGAGACTAGTGTGCTCCTCCTGCAGGAAGTAGGAGATCAGGGAAACGTTCAGTGTCCCTGAGCACTATACCTGTGGAGGAAAATAACTGCGATGCTGGTTCAAATCGAAGGTAGACACAAAAGTCTGAAGAAGGGCCTCGACCCGAAACGTCACCCATTCAGCCTGAAGAAGGGTCTCGACCCGAAACATCACCCATTTCTTCTCTCCTGAGATGCTGCCTGACCCGCTGAGTTACTCCAGCATTTAGTGTCTACCATACCTATGGAGTGTGTTTGAGTTTAGTTTATTGTCACGTGTACCGAGGTACAATGAAAAGCTTTTGTTGCATGCTAACCCGTTAGTGGAAAAACAATACATGATTACAATCGAGCCATCTGCAGTGTACAAGTACATGATAAAGGGAATACAATGAATAATGTTTAGAGCAAGATAAAGCATGTAATGTTCATCTACAGCTCTTGACAAACCTTGTGAGGGAACAAGATCTGCGGCTGAACGACCTCAGGATCATCCGGAAGGATGCGAACTTTATAGGTAGGAGTTATAGTGAGATGGACACACTTAAGGTACAGGCAAAAAGTAAATACCAGGAAAGGGAGCAGGCAGAGTGTAGAAATCACCAATGCCTACTCCCCTCAAAAACAAGCGTACCTTTTATAGATACAGTTAGGAGGATGCTGGCCATTCTGAGGAGGGCAGTAGCAGTCAAGTCTGTTGTACCCAGCCTTGCTTTGAGGCACAGCGGAGTAGGGTAAAGTCAGAGAGGGGTATAGTGATAGGAGACTCATTGGTTTGGGGGTCAGACAGGAGATTCTGTGGCAGAAAATGGGTCACCAGGATGGTGTGTGGCCTCCCTAGTGACAAAATCCAGGATGTCTTGGAGCAGCTGCAGAAAATTCTCAAGGAGGAAGGTTAACAGTTTAGTTTAGTTTAGTTCAGTAATACAGTGCGGAAACAGTGCCTTCAGCCCACCGAGTCCACGCTGACAAGCAATCCCCACACAATAACACTATCCTACATACATGAGAGACAATTTACAATTTTACCGAAGCCAATTAACCTACAAACATGTACGTCTTTGGAGTGTGGGAGGAAACCAGGGCACCCGGAGAAAACCCACGTGGCCACACGGAGGACGTACAAACTCCGTACAGATAGCACCCATAGGCAGAATCAAACCCAGGTCTCTGGCATTGTAAGGCAGCAACTCTAGTTGTTGTGCACATTGGGATAAATGTCATGGGTAGGAAAGGGATTAGGTATTGCAGAGTGAATACAGGGAGTTAGGCAAAGGGTTAAAAAGCAGAACCTCAAGGATAGTGATCTCTTGATTACTCCCGATGCCACATGATAGTGAACATAGGAACAAGAAGATAGGGCAGGTGAATGTGTGGCTGAAGAGTTGATGCAGGGGCAGAGATTCAGATTTCTTGATCATTAGGATCTCTTCTAGAGCAGAGGTGTGAAAGTAAGCATCCAGGCACAGAAGGCAGTGAAGAAAGCTAATGGCATGTTGGCCTTCATTGTGAGAGGATTTGAGTTTAGGAGCAAGCAGGTCCTACTGCAGTTGTACAGCTCCCTGGTGAGACCGCACTTGGAGTATTTTGTGCAATTTCAGCCTCCTAATTTGAGGAAGGACATTATTGCTATCGAGGGACTGCACCATAGGTTCATCAGGTTAAATCCTGGGATGGCGGGTCTGCCATATGATGAAAGAATGGGTCGACAGGGCTAGTATTCACTGGAATTTAAAAGGATGAGAGGAGATCTTATAGAAACATATAAAATTCTTAAAGGACTGAATGGGCCCGATGTAGGATAAATGTTCCCGATGTTGGGGGAGTCCAAAACCAGGGGTCACAGTTTAGGAATGAGGGGTTAGCCATTTAGGACTGAGATGAGGAAAAACCTTTTCACTCAGAGTTGTGAATTTGTGGAATTCTCTGTCACAGAAGGCAGTGGAGGCCAATTCACTGGATGTTTTCAAGAGAGAGTTAGATTTAGCTCTTAGGGCTAAAGGAATCAAGGGATAGGGGGAAAAAGCAGGAACGGAGTATTGATTTTAGATGATCAGCCATGGTTATATTGAATGGCGGCGCTGGCTCGAAGGGCCGAATGGCCTACTCCTGCACCTATTTTTCGATGTTCTATGTGACCAGTACAAGAGTGACAGGCTGAACCTGACCTGGAAGGGGACCAATATTCTGGCGGGCGGGTTTACTGGTGATATTTGGGAGGTTTTAAACTAGATTGCCAGGGAGTCGGATCCAATGCATTAGTGAGAGATGTGGAGAGTCGGTACAGAAGTCCATGACAGCAAGTTCTGTCATCAGGATAGGCAGGAGCACTGCAGAGAGCTAGGAAATACAGTTGGATTAAATTACATTCAATTTATTGCTAGAGACCTGAACTCAAGGCGTGCATAGGAGCAAGCATCTGGGGTGTTCTAACCATTACAGAAACCTGGCTAAGGAAGGGACAGCAATGGCAGGTGAATGTTCCAGGGTACAATTGTTATAGGTGAGATAATGATGGGAGTAAAGGAGAACGGGGGAGTTGCTTTATTAATTAAGGACAATATCACAGTGGCGACAGAGTGGCGTGTAGTGTGGCACAGTAGCACAGCTGGTGGAATTGCTGCCTCACTGCTCCAGAGACCCAGGTTCAATCCTGACTTTAGGTGTTGTCTGTAGAGAGTTTGCACATTCCCCTTGCAATGACGTGGGTTTCCTTTGGGTGCTCTGGTTTCTTCCCACATCCAAAAAACCTCCTGATTTTGTGCTCATGAGATTGTGTCTCATGAATTTGATTTCATTTTTTGAAGAAGCACGCAGGAAGGTTGATGAGGCCAGTTATGTAAGAGTTGACTATATGGACTTCAGCAAGGTGTTTTTGACAAGGTGCCACATGATAAGTTGCTTTGGAATGATAGATCCAGGGAGAGCTAGCTGACTGGTTAAAGACATAGTTTCATGGTAGGATGCAGAGGATGGTGGTGGTATTGTTTGTCTGTTTGGAAGCCTTTGACTAGTGGGGTGTCTCAGAGATCAGTACTAGGCCCCTTGCTGTTTGTCTTCTGTATCAACAATTTGCATGATAATATATACACGGCATGATTAACAATTTTGCAGCTAACACTAAAATAGGTGATATCGTAGACAGTGAAGATGGTTCTCAAGGATCAGGGATCTTGATCAGTTTAATGCAGAAATGTGTGAAGAAATGCATTTTGTGAAGTCAGAGCAAGGCTTCACAGGTAGGCCTTTGGAAAATGTTACACAGTGACCTTGGAGTACAAGTATATAGATCCCTGGATGAGACATCACATGTAGATAGGGTAGTGAAGAAGGTTTTTAGTATGCTAGCCTTCTTTAGTCATGGAATTGAGACAACTCCTGCCCCAAATGTGAGCCCCACATTAGCCTCACGATCTACTTTGGAATATAGAACTGTAGTGGAAACAAATCATCCTTGATCCCAAGGCCTGCCTGACAAGAAGATACTTTAAATGATTTGGAGATCATGGAGTTCTGTATGTCCAATTAACAATTATTCATAATTTTCACATTAATAGAGGTATACCTTTGTTGATAATTACTAGAATTAACATTTTGTGGTGGACCTAATGGGATATTAGTGTGCAAATGCAACAACATGCTGTAACTGAAGCAAAGGTTAAAGATGCCATTTCCATGAGGTGAAGAGCAAGCTGGCAAACAAATTGCCATGATTCAACATTTTCTTCTTTGTTACCTTCCTGGGTGATTTGTGCATTAATAACAATGTACATAATTTTGACACTATCACTTTTAAGCAATATCTCTCTCAAAATAATTAACAAAATGTTCACATGTCAACTGAATTGTTATAGAGATTAATTCCAATGGGAAGGCACAACTAATTAATTATATGCCGCCTCAGGACTTGTCATTACGAGAGTGGATATGAGAGATAATTTTGAATTATTTTTTTGAAAAGAATCATATTGTGAGTGAATTGCCGTCCACACATCCCTTACCTGGATCTAAAAATAATGCCATGTACTTAAGTACAGTTCTGATGTTAAAGGCCAGTTTAACTAATGAACACCATTTTGTTGAGCGTGTTTTATCCCAGATGGTCAATTAAGCTACAGGATGAGAAATTGGACCAGTACAACAGGTTTTATTTAGAGGTAGAAAGTTTCTAAAAAAAACTTAATGATTAAAATCTATAAAGCCACAGGATATTTCCTTTACTCCAGGGAGTAGGACAGGTAGGTTGGCCGATGGCCCAGAAGATTGAATCACCGACGAAACATCAGTGCTCACTTCTGACCTTGAACTGAGCTTCTCATGAAAAATGGACAATTTTTGTGGCAACATGTATTTTTCTGATGTCTACAGCTGACGACTATTAGCTGAAAAGATCACACCCGAAGTGCAGACAGCAAACTATATGGTGGAGCACAAGCCTCAAAATCCAACCATGTAACCCGATTTATTTCATGCTGCACAATTAGAAATATGCTTTCCACAGAATGAAACAGGCACACCGCCATTTTTGAGCCAGTTTCTATTACACCAAAATATTGATAGGCACTGGCTGATATATAATTTGTAGTTGTGCTTCTGATGTAATTTCCATAGCAGGTACCTCGCCATCTCAGGTCATTCCCTGTACAATGTTTCTCTTGGAGTATTGTAGGAGAAAATAGACCATGTTTAAAACTGGATCTTCATGAAGCAGCATTGGATTGATGGCAACGTCAAGGTAGATGAGGTCCCCCATTCACCAGGAAGCTTAGATTTGCCTCTTGGCTTCCACCCCTAACACATAGTACTCTGATCTATCTCCCTACCCTCTGATCAGTCAGGATACAATAGGATGACAGCCCTTAGGTTTCTGCTGGAACCTTCCTGCACCAATATTGTTCTCTAATCCTCCTAAGCCTCTGATTGTTCCAGACACAGCTGCTGCCAAAACCACTGACATCGCTCGATCCTTTGTTTAGCTCAGGGTCCGGATGCAGTGATTTATTTTTCCCAGTGGTCCCTGACCACATCTCCTTTGCTCATGCCCGGGAATTTACATACAATTTTGTGTTCACCACAGACCTCAAATAGGCTAAGGATCAATTTCCCTCTCTCTCCCAACCACACTGCCTACCATCCAGAACATTCTTTGTCCTTGACTGTGAATATATGCACTGACAAATCAGTTGCATTCAAGGTCGAATCAGCTGCATTCTCAGGCCTTGAGCCCGACTGAAGTTTTCAGTAAAATTGCTGACATTGGACCTGGCCATAGACAAACTGCTTCAGTTATCGAACACAACCTTTAAGGCCTGGAAACTGAACACCTTTGCTCTATCCACCAGGAAATGTATCCGTTGTTCAAGATGTGGACTTATACATTGGCGAGACCAAATGTAGACTGGGCGATTGTTTCGCTGAACACCTTCGCTCAGTCCGCCTGGAAGCTCTGCCCTTGTTCCGCCTCCGCTAGTTGAAACTGGGACAGTCCCCCAAGATTCACCCTTACCTTTCACCCCATCAGCAGTTGCATACAACACATAACCCTCCGACGTTTTCGCCACCTCCAACGGGATCCCACCACGAGTCACATCTTCCCACCACCTTCCACCTTCTGCAGAGACCGTTCCCTCCACAACTCCCTGGTTATCTCATCCCTTCTCACCCAAACCATCCCCTCCCCAGGTACCTTCCCCTGCAACCGCAGAAGATGCAACACCTCCTCCCTTGACTGTCCAGGGACCCCGACAGTCCTTTCAGGTTAGGCAGAGGTTCACTTGCACCTCCTCCAACTTCATCGACTGTATCCTTGGTTCAAGATGTGGACTTATACATCGGCGAGATCAAACGTAGAATGGGCGATCATTTCGCTAAACACCTTTGCTCAGTCTGCCTGGACCTACTTGATCTCCCGGTTGCCAAACACTTTAATTCCCCTTCCCATTCCCACTGATTTTTTTGTCCTCCACCTCCTCTATTGTCAGAGTGAGGCTAAATGTAAATTGGAGGAACAGCTTCTCATATTTTGCTTGGCAGCTTACAACCCAGTGGTATGAGCATTGATTTCTCTAACTTCAAGTAACCCTGCATTCCTTCTCTCTCCATCCCTCCCCCACCCAAGTCGCACCAGGTTCCCGTTCTCACCTAGCAAACATCGAACAGTGGCCTGTTTCCTTGATCATCATTACTTTTTGCATATCTTTCATTCTTTTGTGTTATATCTCTCTACATCACTGTCTATATCTCTCATTTCCCTTTCCCCTGACGAGTCCAAAGAAGAATCTCGACTTGAAACATCACCCCTTCATTCTCTGCAGAGATGCTGCCTGTCCCACTGAGTTACTCCAGCATTTTGTGTCTGTCTAGCACCTTTAGGGAGCATTGCAAGTTCTGGAAATGCTAGGCCATTTTTCTAAGTTGAATAGCATGAAATAAAAATTGTAACTTGCATTAATGGTTAAAGTAGAACCTAATAAAGTAGTTTTTATTATTTTATTGCTTTAGAATTCCTGTAATTATGAAATATTCATGTGAGGAAATTATAACATACACTAAACTAGTAGCAGTTATGTTTCAGTGCACTATTATAAGCTCACATTGGATTATATAATCATAAAATTCTCAAGTTATTTCACTGTCAGTAAACAGCTTACATTTGCATCAATTCAAGTGATTTTCCGTGATTGGAGTGGAGAAGTCTGTAGACTGTAGACTAAAATTACATTAAATCACAGAAAAAAAATAGATTCAAGATTACTTCATTAAATAACACATATCCAGTAATCACAAAATTGCTGTCTGTTTCATGGAGTAATAATGGTATAATTTTTAACATCTTTACCACTGCAAAATCCAATTAACTGAATTGTTTTAAAGGCATTTTTTAACCTTGATTGTTGATTGGAATATATCTTGCGTTGTGGTTCAAGTTGAAGAAAAAATAATCTGAAAACATAATGCAGTTGTATCGGGCCCTGGTAAGACCACATCTGGAGTATTGTGTACAGTTTTGGTCTCCTAATTTGAGGAAGGGCATCCTTGTAATTGAGGCAATGCAGCGTAGGTTCACGAGATTGATCCCTGGGATGGTGAGACTGTCATATGAGGAAAGATTAAAAAGACTAGTATTCACTGGAGTTTAGAAGGATGAGAGGGGATCTTATAGAAACATATAAAATCATAAAAGGACTGGACAAGCTAGATGCAGGAAAAATGTTCCCAATGTTGGGTGAGTCCAGAACCAGGGGCCACAGTCTTAGAATAAAGGGGTGGCCATTTAAAACTGAGGTGAGAAAAAACGTTTTCACCCAGAGTTGTGAATTTGTGGAATTCTCTGCCACAGAGGGCAGTGGAGGTCAAATCACTGGATGGATTTAAGATAGAGTTAGATAGAGCTCTAGGGGCTAGTGAAATCAAGGGATATGGGGAGATGGCAGGCAAGGGTTATTGGTTGTGGACGATCAGCCATGATCACAATGAATGGCGGTGCTGGCTCGAAGGGCCAAATGGCCTCCTCCTGCACCTATTTTCTATGTTTCTCTATGTTTCTATAATTGTACTCTTCCGAACAACATGCCCTGCATGCATAGACGTATTAGTAAAATAAAATAATTATGTCATCCTAAACAAAATAATTACCCAGCATAGATAATACAGATGTTTGCTTCAAGAGATATTTTTTATAATGGAATATGGCAGATTTCACCCACTGTACAGTCCTCAATAATTAGATATATACTAGTTTATCACTTCTCCAACTTACCAAACACACCTCTCTAAACTTAAGCTACTGCCCATAGCATTTAACGATCAGGGTATCAGCAAAGAAAAAAGATCCACATTTCTCTTCATAACGACAGGAACAAAGGCTGAAAAGAAAGGGTTTTGTTTCTTTCACACCTTTCACAAACTCAGGACACCACCAAGCCTCTTCTTTAAGATATTTGTTTACAGGTATCAGAAACCCCTGTCATTTATTGACAATCTTTAAGGGCACTGGAACAAAGAGCTAGTCTTGGCAGGTGAAGTTTGTCATATTTCATAATTGGTAATTTACAAATAGAACACAGAAAAGTACAACACAGGAACAGGCCCTTTGACCCACAATGCCCATGCCAAACATGATGTCAAGTTAAAATAATTTCCTTTACATACATGTGCTCTATGTCGCTCCATTGCTTGCATATCCATGTCCCTATCTATGTCCCTTCAATGCCACTATTAATATATCTCCCTTCAACACCAACTCTGGTCGCATGTTTCAGGCACCCACAAACTATGAAAAAAACTTGCACTCCACATCTTCATTAAACTTTTCTATTCATTAACATTTCTACCCAAGGAAAACTGTTCTGATTGTCTACCCTTTCTATAGCTTTCATAAATTTATATACATCTTTCAGTTGTCCCCTCAGCCTCTGACAATCGAGCGAAAACGATCCAAGTTTGTCCAATCTCTCCTGACCACTGATACTCTCTGCTCCAGTCAGCATTCTGATACAGCAGTCTTTTCCGCTTCCTTCAAAGCCTTCACATCTTTGGCGCTACCTTCTTCATGGTGAATACAGCTGCAAAGTGTCCGTTCAGTAGCTTACCTATATCCTAGATCATTGAGTCATACAGCAATTGCAACATTGGGATAATACCTGCCTCAACTACCTGCTTTGGTAGCTCATTCCATTTACCTACCTGCTTTTGTGTAAAAAAGTCGCCTCTCAGGTTCCTATTAAATCTTCCCCTCTTACCCTAAACCTATGTTCTCTGATTCTTGTAGGAAAATAACTGCAGATGCTGGTACAAATCGAAGGTATCACAAAATGCTGGAGTAACTCAGCAGGTCAGGCAGCATCTCAGGAGAGAAGGAATGGGTGACGTTTCGGGTCGTGATCCTTTTTCAGACTGATGTCAAGGGGGCGGGACAAAGGAAGGATATAGGTGGAGACAGGAAGATAGAGGGAGATCTGGGAAGAGGGAGGGGAAGAGAGGGACAGAGGAACTATCTAAAGTTGGAGAAGTCAATGTGCATACCGCTGGGCCGCAAACTGCCCAAGGGAAATATGAGATGCTATTCCTCCAATTTCTGGTGAACCTCACTATGGCACTGGAGGAGGACCATGACAGAAAGGTTAGACTGGGAGTGGGAGGGGGAGTTGAAGTGCTCAGCCACCGGGAGATCAGGTTGGTTAAGGCAGACTGAGTGAAGGTGTTGAGCGAAACGATCTCCGAGCCTGCGTTTGGTTGCCGGCTCGGCGATCGTTTCGCTCAACACCTTCGCTCAGTCCGCCTTAACCAACCTGATCTCCCGGTAGTTCCTCTGTCTCTCTCTTCCCCTCCCCCTTCCCAGTTCTCCCTCTATCTTCCTGTCTCCACCTATATCCTTCCTTTGTCCCGCCCCCTGACATCAGTCTGAAGAAGGGTCTCGACCCGAAACGTCACCCATTCCTTCTCTCCTGAGATGCTGCCTGACCTGCTGAGTTGCTCCAGCATTTTGTGATACCCTCTCTGATTCTTTATTCCCCTAATCTGGGTAAAAGGCTGTGTGCATTTACCTTATCTATTCCTATGATCCAATACACCTTTTTTAGATCAGCCCTCATCCAGTGAACATCCTTCTCCTGTTGAAGGATGCTGAATCAAATAATGGTAAGAGATTGAATCAGCGCAATTCAATTTAATCTCTAAATTCATTCATTGAAAATCTAGCCTTTTGTTTGTCTTTTCCTCTCCTCAAAATGTGACCTTCCCTTTTCCATTCAAATCTTTCCTGATGCTAATCTCTCGTTGTGTACACAATCTTTGCTAGTAATTGGAAGACAGTGAAAACTTATCTCCATATCGTCTACAATTATGTCTTGCAAGCACAAGGAAACATCTCTCTCTGAGTGCACCACATGTTGCCTTGTGCTTCCCCCTATTAAGATGACAGGTATATATTCTCTTTGAACTGCTGAACAGGGAACATACGTCAATAGTCAATAGTCATTTATTTGTCACATACACATAAATGTGTAGTGAAATGAAAAATTACCCGCAGTTCAACAATAAGACCAATAAGAATAATCAAGAAAAATGGAATAACACATACAATCATAAATTAGCACCAAACAAAAGAAACATCCATCACAGTGAGTCTCCTCCAGTCCCTCCTCAATGTGATGGAAGGCCACAATGTCTTTTTCTCTGATATTCATACCTTTTCCCTCCTCCCTTATTGTTTCATAATTTGAGTTACAGTGTCTGGGACAAAGACCCATCATTAATTTATTTGCCTCTGTACTCCACAATTTGAGATTTATAATGGAAACAAAATCACATCTGGTTAAAGTGTACATTGTCAGATTTAAAAAAAGGCCATTTTTACACATTTTGGTTTCACCATGTAGAAATTACAGCAATGTTTATACATAGTTCCCCCCATTTCAGGGCACCATAATGTTTGGGACACAGCAATGTCATGTAAATGAAAGTAGTCATGTTTAGTATTTTGTTGCATATCTTTTGCATGCAATGACTGCTCGGTCTGCGATTCATGGACATCATCAGTTGCTGGGTGTCTTCTCTGGTGATGCTCTGCCAGGCCTGTATTGCAGCCATCTTTAGCTTATGCTTGTTGTGGGGGCTAGTCCCCTTCAGTTTTCTCTTCAGCATATAAAAGGCATGCTCAATTGGGTTCAGATCGGGTGATTGACTTGGCCACTCAAGAATTGACCATTTTTTAGCTTTGAAAAACTCCTTTGTTGCTTTAGCAGTATGTCTGGGATCATTGTCTTGCTGTAGAATGAACCACCGGCCAATGAGTTTTGAGGCATTTGTTTGAACTTGAGCAGATAGGATGTGTCTCTACACTTCAGAATTCATGATGATACTACCATCAGCAGTTGTATCATCAATGAAGATAACTGAGCCAGTACCTTCAGCAGCCATACATGCCCAGGCCATAACCACCACCACCACTGTGTTTCACAGATGAGGTGGTAGGTTTTGGATCTTGGGCAGTTCCTTCTCTCCTCCATACTTTGCTCTTGCCATCACTCTGATATAAGTTAATCTGTATCTCATCTGTCCACAAGTCCTTTTTCCAGAACTGTGTTTGCCCTTTTAAGTACTTCTTGGCAAACTGTAACCTGGTCATCCTATTTTTGTGGCTAACGAGTGGTTTGCATCTTGCAGTGTAGCCTCTGTATTTCTGTTCATGAAGTCTTCTGCGGACAGTGGTCATTGACAAATCCACACCTGACTCCTGAAGATTGTTTCTGATTTGTCGGACAGATGTTTGAGCATTTGTCTTTATTATAGAAAGAGTTCTTCTGACATCAACTGTGGAGGTCTTCCTTTGCCTGCCAGTCCCTTCGTGATTAGTAAGCTCACCAATGCTCTCTTGCTTCTTAATGATGTTCCAAACAGTTGATTTTGGTAAGCCAGAGTTTGACTGATGTCTCTAACAGGTTTATTCTTGTTTCTCAATCTCATAATGGCTTATTGACTTTCATTGGCTCAACTTTGGTCCTCATGTGATAAACAGCAATAAAAGTTTCAAAGGTGATGGAAAGACTGGAGGAAAGAATAGGCGCTGAGAGCTCTCTTTTCCCTGCATTAAGGAAGCAATTAAACACACCTGAGCAATTACAAATGCCTGTGAAGCCATGTGTTCCAAACATTAATTATGGTGCCCTGAAATGGGGGGACTATGTATAAACACAGCTGTAATTTCTACATGGTAAATCCAAAATGTATAAAAATACCCTTTAAAAAATCTTACAATGTGCACTTTAAGTGATTTTTTTAATGATAAATCTCAAATTGTGGAGTACAGAGGCAAATAAATAAATGATGGGTCTTTGTCCCAAACATCATGGAGGGCAGTGTACTTCTCTCCCCACGTCATCTTCTAGTCACATGCAAATTAATCCACGTCTTTCCAGTTAGAGAGATAAAATAACTTTCATTTTCTTTAACCCTGAAGGGGTTTAAGCCTAGAATGGTCACTAGTGGTGATTAAAATTTAACAATCGAATGATACAGACCTGACAGGTATGTGTGTGTTTGTATGCATGAGTGTGCATATGGACATTAAGGTAGATATGCCTGTGCATGTGTGCAAGCCGGTATTTGCATTTGTGCATGCACAGGCTCTATACCTTAATGCCCACATGTGTCTGCATATGTTTATAAAAATTAGTAAATGAAAAAGTTTATTGATTTGATAGAAGTTGTAGTTTTTAGTTTGTACTATACAAAATGTCAAGTGCATTATTCCCAGGAAGTGAAAGATACTGCAGTGAAAGAACATAAGGATTCTTTTCATACCAATAGTTTAATGTAAATAAAACCAATAGTTATAGACAATAGACAATAGACAATAGACAATAGGTGCAGGAAGAGGCCATTAGGCCCTTCGAGCCAGCACCACCATTCAATGTGATCATGGCTGATCATTCTCAATCAGTACCCCGTTCCTGCCTTGCCCCCAATACTCCCTGACTCCGCTATCCTTAAGAGCTCTATCTAGCTCTCTCTTGAATGCATTCAGAGAATTTGCCTCCACTGCCTTCTGAGGCAGAGAATTCCACAGATTCACAACTCTCTGACTGAAAAAGTTTTTCCTCATCTCAGTTCTAAATGGCCTACCCCTTATTCTTAAACTGTGGCCACTTGTTCTGGATTCCCCCAACATTGGGAACATGTTTCCTGCCTCTAACGTGTCCAACCCCTTAATAATCTTAAACGTTTCGATAAGATCTCCTCTCATCCTTCTAAATTCCAGTGTATACAAGCCTAGTCGCTCCAGTCTTTCAACATATGATAGTCCCGCCATTCCGGGAATTAACCTAGTAAACCTACGCTGCACGCCCTCAATAGCAAGAATATCCTTCCTCAAATTTGGAGACCAAAACTGCACACAGTACTCCAGGTGCGGTCTCACTAGGGTCCTGTACAACTGCAGAAGGACCTCTTTGCTCCTCTACTCAACTCGTCTTGTTATGAAGGCCAACATTCCATTGGCTTTCTTCACTACCTGCTGTACCTGCATGCTTCCTTTCAGTGACTGATGCACTAGGACACCCAGATCTCATTGTACGTCCCCTGTTCCTAACTTGACGCCGTTCAGATAATACTCTGCCTTCCTATTCTTACCACCAAAGTGGATAACCTCACACTTATCCGCATTAAACTGCATCTGCCATGCATCCGCCCACTCACACAACCTGTCCAAATCACCCTGCAACCTCATAGCATCTTCCTCACAGTTCACACTACCACCCAGCTTTGTATCATCTGCAAATTTGCTAATGGTACTTTTAATCCCTTCATCCAAGTCATTAATGTATATTGTAAATAGCTGCGGTCCCAGCACCGAGCCTTGCGGTACCCCACTAGTCACTGCCTGCCATTCTGAAAGGGACCCATTTATCCCCACTCTTTGCTTTCTGTCTGTCAACCAATTTTCTATCCATGTCAGTACCCTACCTCCAATACCATCCATGTCAGTACCCTACCTCCAATACCATCCATGTCAGTACCCTACCTCCAATACCAGTTGATTTTGAAGTACCTAATTCTCACATGTATGCCTTAGATTTGTAATAGATGAATAATAATTGCTTAGCACCGTGAAACAGATAGTTGTATTTGTCAAACAAAATGGTACAGAGGTAAAAGAAAGATAAGGAAAAATATATATTGATATAGATTGTGAATATTTGAGGTCCAATTACTGATCCTTGTGATATCCCATTGCCACAGCTTTATCAACCCAAGAAAGACTCTTTATTCCTACTAATAGAATCATAGAATCGTAGAGTCATCGAGTCATACAGTGTGGAAACAGGCCCATCGGCCCACTTGCGCACCCAGCCAACATATCCTAGCTACACTAGTCCCACCTGCCCTCATTTGGTCCATATCCCCCCAAACCTGTCCTATCCATGTACCTGTCTAACTGTTTCTTAAATGTTGGGATAGTCCCAGCCTCAACTACCTCATCTGGCAACTTATTCCATACAGCCACCACCCTTTGTGTGAGAATTTTCTCTTTTGCAAAATTCTGTTGAAAAATCTGAGCATTCAGCACTGGTCCCCACGAAGATGTTGAATTGTCTGAAGCCAAATATTTAGTGCATTATTTATGGATTCAGTAATACATTCTGAGTGCAATAGCACTGTTCCTGAACAATGCACATTATTCCTATTTCTTTATTCAGCCCTTGGGCTAAAATACACAAAGTGCATCAATGTTTTATTTGGAATAAGTGACCAAATGTCATTTACACCATAATATGTTGTTTAGTGTAATTGGATAATAATGCTGATACACACATTTGGTTTAATCACTGATTGGCAACAGGGACATTAATATAAGGAAAAGAAAGCATTTACTTTCATGTAACAGGAATTATGCAGCGTTTAGAGTGATGGAATTACAAGGGCATTATCGATTAGAATTTGTGGCAGCACCATCCAGCACCAGACAACATCCAATTAGATGGGTTAAATTGTAAAAAAAACTGCAGATGTTGGAAATCTGAAATAAATTCATAAATGCTGGAAATACGCAGCAAGAAGAGAGGCACTTGCCTTAGAAATAGAATTAGCAATTCAGGACTGAGACCCTTGGTTGGAACACCCAAAGCTTAGGCAAATGGATGGATGTTAAGGTATTTTTAAAGGAGGAAAGATAAGCAACGAGGTGATGAGATTAAAAAGAAAATTAGTCACCTAATAGCAGGCAAAATAAGGCCGTCAAAGGTGAAGTGGTTAATATCAAGGATAATGAGGAAGCCAAAAACGGTGGAGTGTAAATATCACCAGGTTTATAGGTCTGAAGGGAATCACAGATGTGAGATGCAAATGTGAGTGCTCACAATCACGATGCTCGAGACAATCTAGAGAAACAAGTATTTTATTTGCAAGTCTGCAGAGTTGGGTGCCTTCCCTCTCAAGACACACCGAGGTCGGGAAAATCCCTTCTTTTTATTCACTTCACTTTACAATTGTCACATCTTAAATTCCTCCCCTTCGGGCTCCTTCCAATCGGAGCGCTGAGGTGCACAATCTAACGACACCGCCCCTGTTGCCTCCCACATCATACATCGCATGTGCATTTAAATGAGGCATCTTGTCATGCGGGGCGTTTTTGCAATATTCATTTATCTCATTAGGCAGGCGCAGTACAGAGTAGTTCATGCCCTCTCCCCTAGTGCTCTGGTCATCTTGCCCTCTCTCCTAGTTCTTTGGATATCTTGCCCTTATCCTCGGAATGTCACTATTTATTCTTTGGATATCTTGCCCTCTCTCCTAGTTCTTTGGATATCTTGCCCTTATCCTTGGAATGTCACTATTTCTTCTTGCGGTTCTTATCTAGCCGAGCACAGTCGGGTCAGCTATTTCTCATGGTCCTTAGTTTAAATCAATTAACCCTTTTTACTTCTCTCTCACAGATATACATAGGGGCAAAACAGGGCTGCCATCAGCTGAAGTTATGGAGATGGAACTAGACAGTTAAAATGATCATGCAATTTTATAGTTGGAGGTGTAATTTTGTTTGACACCAAGTTTACAAATTGTATATTAAGCTTCAGACACTTGCAGGGGATAGAGATGGAACCAATAATCACAACCTTCCCAATGTCCAGTTGTAAGGATTTTCTGCCAATAGAGAGCATTTAGAATTAGGAGAGATTTTAAGAGATAGTTCAATAGTCAATAGTCAATAGTCATTTATTTGTCACATACACATAAATGTGCAGTGAAATGAAGCATTACCCGCAGTTCAACAATAAGACTAATAAGAATAATCAATAAAAATGCAATAACACATACAATCATAAACCAACACCAAACAAAAAGAAGCATCCATCACAGTGAGTCTCCTCCAGTCCATCCTCACTGTGATGGAAGGTCAGAATGTCTTTTCTCTTCCCCTGCCGTCTTCTCCCACAGTCAGGCTGTTGAAGTTGCCACGTCGGGGCGGTCGGGGCTCCCAACATTGAAGCCCCTGCCGGGCGGAGAAAAATCCCGCAGCCTATTTCAGGCCGCGCCGGACGGTGAAAGGTCCGCAGCGGGCCAACCCAACCCCCACGATTTGGGGCGGGCGAAGACGCTGTCACTGCCGCTGCTGGAGCTCCCGATGTCGGCCCCCATCCAGGGGCCTGCGGGCATCCGACATCCACGCGGCCCGCGCCGGATCCTCCGGAGACGAGTCGCAGCTGCTCCCGCAGCATCCGAAGGCAGCCAGCGCTGCAGGTGGTGAGTCTGGGCCGTGGGCTCTGCGAACCAGAGCCCAGGTGGTCCCAGCCGGAGCCCGCCAGCTCCAGGTGCATGGCCGGTGGTAGGCCGCAGCGGGAACGGAGACACGACACAGAAACAAAGGTCGGGTCTCCGTTCGGGAGAGACAATGTTACAGTTCCCGTTCCCTCCCACCCCCCCCCCCCACATAACACACAAACACTACACCATATTAAAACTACAATTCATACAAAAACAGCGAAAAACACAAAAGACAGACGGACTGCAGGCAAGCCGCAGCTGCGAGAGCAGCGCTGGCTCCTCCTCCTGGGTTAATTTGGTAAGGTAGACGTGACTCCAATCATTTCAAATGTGAAAAGATGTTGTGTTTTCCAAATGTTCTACCATGAAACAGCACATAGATGAAAAATAGCAAGGAGATAGAGCTAGGTCCTGTGGGCTGCAAAGCAGGAGTGAGAAGAGAAATCACTGCTGGTAATATTTTGAGTACAAATAGATAGAATGCATCTTTCTTCCTTCAGACTCACTTCCTAAGTCTGTATGTTCCTTATGCAGTTTTACTTTGTTCTTCTCTGAAAACCCATCAGAATCCTACTCACTTGCCTGGACAGTTACAACCCATCTCAACCTCAATGGCACTAACAAACTCCCTAGCAAGCAGATATTTCTTGATTGCTCTTCTGAGACACCTTGGGATGTTTCATTATATTAAACGGGCAAGATAAATGTGAATTGTTGCTGCTTTTACCAACTATATACCATAAATTCACATGCCATGAGTGTCCGAATGTGTTTATATTGTGTTGATTATTTCAAAGGTAGTTTTTCATGAGTTGGGAATACATACTGGGAATTCTGAAGGATGTTGAAGATGGAATTGACCGTTCAGAGACTGAGAGAATGTGACTCAAGGAGGACAACTATCCAATAATATAAGAACATTCTGGAAGCACTAGCTGCGACAAAGAACAGCTGACAAATAGCAATCTGGTCATTCCTGGGAATTGCCATGAATGTTGTGAATCCCAGCTTTTAGACAGAAAAAGTGACAGTCCCAAACTTGAGGATTCCTCTCCATCTTGAACTTTACTTGGAGACTTGCGGAGATGAACATACTGAATGCCCCTGCAGACATTAATGGAGGGTTTGTTGTATGTCTGCACCAGGTTACACTTGAATTATTGACATTTGAATTAAGAAGTTTAAATTGGTTGAATTGCTTTTGAACACCTCAAAATATTATGGACAGTGAAACGTATTCATTAGGTTTACCAGGTTTGACAACTGGCAGAGATGGTCGTGGTTTTACCAGCTGTCAACTTTTGTTTTTCACCCAACTTTCCTGGATCGTTTAGACGTCAGTAGATAAGGAACAGAAGCATCCTAGCCTATTAAGGAAAAATGAAAACCTTCTCTAATTTCCTCACATCAGATTATGCAAGCCATGAGCTGCATCATGAAGAGATCTCTGATTAAATTTTCCACTTTGTTGTTGTGAGCTGGGAGTCAACTTTGGCAGATAAATCCAACATGACACTAAATGCGCATATGAACTGAAAATAAAATTAACCATATGATAATAGTCTATAATTCAAATTATTTAAACATAATTTGGATGTTGTTACCTTTTCAGCTGAGTTGAAGGTTTTAACATTTATTCAGATCAAAGATCTGCTTTTTTGACCACAGCATACAAAAATGCAATGAGATATTACTTTCTGCCGATCAAGCTCACATCTTTCAAAGCTATGGACAATCACTCTCTTGCAGTGGTGGGATTTTTAATCTGACATATTATATTCAATAGGTTTTTGTTTTTATGTGCACTTTCCCTGTCACTGTCACTATATTCTCTACTTTTTATTTTCACTTTTGGACAACCTCAGAGTACTCATGTGTGAAACATAGAAACATAGAATGCAGGAGAAGGCCATTTGGACCTTCAAGCCAGCACCGTCATTCATTTTGATCATAGCTGATCATCCACAATCAGTAACTTTTATAATTTTATACGTCTCTATAAGATCCCCTATCATCCTTCTAAACTCCAGTGAATACAAGACCAGTCTTTCCAATCTTTCCTCACATGACAGTCCCGCCATCCCAGGGATTAACCCCGTGAACCTACGCTGCACTGCCTCAATAGCAAAGACGTCCTTCGTCAAATTAGAAGACCAAAACTACACACAATTCTCCAGATGTGGTCTCACCGGGGCCCTATACAACTGCAGAAGGACTTCTTTGCTCCTGTACTCAAATCCTCTCGTTATGAAGGCCAACATGCCTTTAGCTTTCTTCACTGCCTGCTGTACCTGCACGCTTACTTTCAGTGACTGGTGTATCACCCAGCTTTGTGTCATCTGCAAACTTGCTAGTGTTACTTCTAATTCCATCATCCAAATCATTAATATATATTGTAAAACCGAGCCTTGCGGCACTCCACTCGCCACTGCCTCCCATTCTGAAAAGGACCCGTTTAATCCTACTCTGCTTCCTGTCTGCCAACCAATTCTCTATCCATGTCAATACCTTACCCCCAATACCATGTGCTTTAATTTTGCTCACCAACCTCCCATGTGGGACCTTATCAAAGGCTTTCTGAAAGTCTAGATACAATACATCCACTGGCTCTCCTTGATCCATTTTACTTGTCACATCCTCAAAAAATTCCAGAAGATGAGTCAAGCAGGATTTCCCCTTCATAAATCCATGCTGACTTGGACCAATCCTTTTACTGCTATCCAAATGCACCGTTATTATCTCTTTAATAATTGACTCCAGCATCTTCCCCACCACCGATATCAGACTAACTGGTCTATAATTCCCCGTTTTCTCTCTTGCTCCTTTCTTGAAAAGTGGGATAACATTAGCTACCCTCCAATCCACAGGAACTGATTATGAATCTATTGAACATTGGAAAATGATCACCAATGCGTCCACGATTTCTAGAGCCACCTCCTTGAGTACCCGGGGATGCAGACCATCAGGCCCTGGGGATTTGTCAGCCTTCAGTCCCATCTGTCTAGCCAATACTATTTCTCGCCTAATGCAAATTTCTTTCAGTTCCTCTGTCTCCCTAGATCCTCTGTCCTCTAGTACATCTCAGAGATTGTTTGTTTCATCCTTAGTGAAGATAGATCCGAAGTACCTGTTCCACTCTTCCACCATTTCCTTGTTACCCATAATAATTTCACCCGTTTCTGCCTTCAAGGGACCCACATTTGTCTTTACTGATTTTTTTCTCTTAACATACCTAAAGAAGCTTTTACTGTCCTTCTTTATATTCTTGGCCAGCTTCGCTTTGTACCTCATCTTTTCAGCCTGTATTGCCCTTTTTGCTACCTTCTGTTGCCCAATCCTCTGGCTTCCCGCTACTCTTTGCTATGTTATATATCTTTTCTTTTAGTTTTATTCCATCTCTAACTTCCCTTGTCAGCCACGGTTGCTTCTTACTCCCCTTAGAATCTTTCTTCCTCTTTGGAATGAAATTATCCTGCATCTTCAAGATTATGCCCAGAAATTCCTGCCATTGCTGTTCCACCATCATTCCTGCTAGGATCTTTTTCCATTTGACCTTGGCCAGCTCTTCTCTCATGCCTTCATAGTCCCCTTTGTTCAACTACAACACTGACATTCCTGGTTTAACCTTCTCCCTCTTAAATTGCAGATTAAAATGAATCATATTATGGTCACTACCTCCAAGCGGTTCCTTTACCTTGAGTTCCCTTATTAAATCTGGTTCATTGAACAATTCTAAATCCAGAATTGCCTTCTCTGTGGTAGGCTCTAGTACAAGCTGCTATAAGAATCCATCTCGGAGGCACTCTACAAACTCTCTTCCTTGGGGTCCAGAATCAACCTGATTTTCCCAGTCTACCTGCATTTTGAAATCCCCCATAACCACACGTTTGTTACATGCCAGTATTAACTCCTACTGCAACTTACACCCTATATCCGGGCTACTGTTTGGGAGTTGTGATATGATTTGCGTGGATAGCATGGAATAACAATGTTTTTCACTGAATATCTGTACACATGACAATAATAAATCAATAGCAAAGCCAAGATAGATCCATTGCTGAAATCATCCTACATAATTGTGGCCTTCCTGGGTTCCTTATCGTCAAAATCTACAAAGGGAATATTGAGATGTAAATGTAAACCATCTAATTTTTGAAACACAGTGTGTGATTTCTCTGATCCACATATCAAACACACATCAAAGTGAACATCTAATTTTTTATTTTAAATTTTAAAGTAAGTAGTATTTGCCGAATAGTCTACTCCTGGACCTATTATCTATGTTTCTATGTTTCTATGTTTCTCCCCATGAAATATTTGTACTGTCGATTGAATTAAAGCAAATATTAACTCATGTAAAAATTACATAGTCAAATGATTCACAATCTAACATTGTCTGCTGCAGCATGATTTTCTTTTTCCAGTTAACATTACAACATTTGAATTTTTATTACCGTTGTTTCAGGCAGTGATATCTTTACCAATTTAAGTTGAAGTCTCACTGCATTAAAATAAGATCCATTTTTTCAAACAGTTAATATTATTCAACAGGTCTGACATTTCTGATGAATGTTAACATTTTTTTTTCTTGAGAAACAATTAAGCCTAAAAGGACACTGTGCATTTTAGGTTTGCAAAGGTATTTAATCAAGAAATTCAATTATTTTCAAACAGGATGTGACATTTTTTTTTGCTACTGAAGCGTGCCATCTCATTTACTATTGAAAATGTTCATCAAGGCAAGTGATAGCAAAACAGAGGATCAGAGGTTTCTTCTTTTTGCTTATTGCATCCACTTATAATCCTCATAGTTTACGCAGAGTTGCAAAACATCACACTCTTCATTTTCCATGACAATTCAGCCTCAGGTTAAAGCAACAAGATCAAATTAATTTTCCATTTCAGTGAGGCCTGAAAGATTCATAACAAAAAATAGTTTCCTGTCTGTCTCTGACTGTAATTGAATTATAGCAGCTATCATATCTTACCTGCTTTGATAAAATTCATTGAACTTCATTTATTAATAGGACCAGAAGGTCTTTGATAAGTTACTTGATTATTTTTCCATGGATTCCACATGGTTACCTGGCCAGAGAAATATAAAATGTGTTTCCTGAGTGATGTTGGAGCTCTGGTCTTAAAATGGGGTATTTAATGAGGCCACGGCTCCTGTGTTTTGTGTGTAGAAAATCCCAAGACACAAAATGAAAAACAGCGAAGAGTTTGCCCATGTGTCCGGTCCAGGCCTATATTTATCTCAGGAGTGTTCTTCCAATACTATCAGAACACCTCCTGTCACATCAGAGGCCCAAACACATTTGACCACTGCTACACTACTGCTCCATCCCCTGACTGCACATTTGACCACTGCTACACTACTGCTCCATCCCCTGACTGCACATTTGACCACTGCTACACTACCGCTCCATCCCCTGACTGCACATTTGACCACTGCTACACTACCGCTCCATCCCCTGACTGCACGTTAGAACATCTGCTCATTTGGCTGTGCTTCTACTCCCTGTTTACAAGCAAAAACAGAAACAGGAAAATATGGTTCAGAAAGTCATACAGTGCTGGGCTGAAGAAACAGATGAGATCCTTGGCGACTGCTTTGAGTCAGTAGACTGGTCCATATTTAAGGATCTTTTACATCTTGGTCATTCACTCTTTTCACTTCTCCCTTCGGGCAAAGGATACAAAAACATGAAACCAAGTACCACCAGATTCAGTTCCCTCCACTCTGTTATCAGACTACTGAATGGTACTCCCATTAGACAATAGACAATAAACAATAGACAATAGGTGCAGGAGGAGGCCATTTGGCCCTTCGAGCCAGCACTGCCATTCAATGTGATCATGGCTGATCATTCTCAATCAGTACCCCGTTCCTGCCTTCTCCCCATACCCCCTGACTCCGTTATCCTTAAGAGCTCTATCCAGCTAGGATGTAGTCTTGTTCTTCTGATCTACTTTGTGGTGGACCTTGGACTTTTTCTCTGTAACTGTGACTTTTCCCTGAAACAAATAATACCGCAACACTATATTCTGCACTCTGGTATTTTTCTCTTTGTTCTACCTATTGCATCTGATGGTTTGATTGTACAAATATATATTATTTGACTGGATAGCACGCAAACTAAAGCTTTTCACTGTATATTGGTACACGTGACGATAATAAACTAATACCAATCTCTCAACAAAGTCTATTGAAAACATCATTGTATTATTATCACATTGCTGTTTGTGGAAACTAGTTATATAAAAATTGACTGCTTATATTCCTTATATTACAGCAATGACTACTCTTCAAAAGTACTACATTGGTTGTAAACTACTTTGTTATGACCTAAGGCTGTGCTATACAATATAATGCCTTATTTCTTCCTGTGTTCCAGATTCATTAAGCCGTATGTTTGATTATGACCTACTTACAACTGTTCCCTGTGTCGCTGTGTAGCTGGATTTTTTGCAGCATTGTTATCTTTCTCAGGACCATCTAGATCTCTGGCAAACGCTGTTCTCCATCCATTCTCCTGTATTTCACACATATTCTATACCAACACAACCATCTTATCAACTCAGACACATCTTGCACCCCATTCAACACCCCATTATTTCACATATATTCCGAATCCCATCCAACTATAAAATATCTTTAGCACAGTGCGGCATAGTGGTGTTGCAGTAGAGTTGCTGCTTTACAGCGCTAGAGACCCGAGTTCAATCCTGACTATGGATACTGTCTGTATAGAGTTTGTACCTTCTTCCCATGTGACATAGATTTTCCCTGGGTGCTCCGGTTTCCTCCCACAGGCCAAAGACATACAGGTTTGTAGGTTAATTGTCCCTCACGTGTAGAATAGAGCCAATGCAAGGGCTGGTCGGCACAGACTCGGTGAGCCGAAGGGCCTGTCTCTACACTGTATCTCTAAACTAAACAAAAAACAGTAAACTCTCATGCACACACACACTACACCTCATCTAACTCCCTGTCATTCCATCACACACTGTAGATTAGTGTAATGGTGTCACTCATGTTATGCATCATGTTTTTGTAGTTACGCCCCTTTAGCTTTTGAGTGACCACTGCTTGCAAGATTCGAGTTAGTGTAAGTGGAACATGTAGGCGTGAGGTCGTGCTTGCTATGTAGTTAATAAAGTCTTTGGATCGTTATCCAGGTGTAAGGCTTCTGTTATTATACGGTCACTCAAAAGCTAAAGGGGCGTAACTACAAAAGCATGACGCATAACATGAGTGACACCATTACATTAATCTACATCCCCCCTCTTAAAGAATCAACAACGATACAGACCCATAAACTAAGCACGTCATGTATAACAATCGGTGACAAACTGGAGGAAAGTTAAACATAGTCCGGATACTTCACAACCGGCCTGCAAACACGACCAGCATGTGTACGATAGAGACCATCTCCATTCTTCTTATCCGGGGAGAGAGCAGATGATTCCACAAGCGAGGGAGACTGAATCAACGTCCTTGGAGACGAAGCAGGAAACTGTGGAACAGGCGATGAATATGGAGGCGAAGATGGAACAGGCAGAGGAGCTGTTGCAGACAACACCGTACCCCTTCTAACTCTCAAATACATCACACAATGTACCCCATTTAATTTCCTGTCATTTCATACACATTCTGTACTCTATGCAACTCTTGAATAAATCGTACATACACACTGCACCCTATTAAACTCCTGAATAAATCATACTTACTTTCTGTACCCTGTCCAAATCTACCCAGATAATTCCACACTCTGTATTTTATACAGTTCCTTACTATAGCAAGCTCACACTGTTTCCCATCCACATGCCCACCAACTCATGCATGCACTGCATTTCCAGAGAAGGAAGACGTCATTGGAAATTTTGTTTAAGGATCAGTATTATTGTGCATCAAACTGTATCAAGTGGAAAGTAATTGATGGAGCGATTGGGCTTCTGCAAATTAAGCACTTCTCACTCTTTAACACTGCAAGGATTCAGTAGGTAACAGATTCTGTAGGCTGACTATGATTTGGCAGCAGTGAAGGATTCTGATGCCATTCCCAATGGGATGTTTCTCTGCCGGGACTAGACATATGGTAGTCAGACTGCTAAATTAATAGCTAGAGTAATGATGCTCAATGCTTCATAGATGAATCAGGAGATGAGATCCAATGCCAGAAACAAAAAATCTTGGTTGGAAAAGACATTGATGATTCCTTGGTATAAATAACTGAGACAAAACTAGATGTTGGGTTGAACTATTGCTGAACTCTGTCACTGCAGTTCACTCGGCCATTAGTGTGAGTGCCTTATTTCTCTTTTTTGCACGTTCTCTAAAAATTCTACATACTTATAAATAAAACTACCAAGGATAATTAGCAAAATGTTTGGCCAGTATTGTACAATGTTAGCAGTCACAAGTAAAGCTCCTTTTGACAGTATCTTTGAATTTATTATCACACAATGAAAAACATATGATTGTGAAAGAGAACATTTATATAAAGTTGTTAATTTGCTGATAGATAAAGCTTCACAGAATCCAGCCCAGATGCTTGGGCAATAATGGTATTGATTACCTCTAAGATCACCTGCACACTTTAGTCTACTTGTTTGCTACTCGTTTTTTAGCCTCTTGGTTAATTGCACACTTGTTGAATGAGGTGTTTTACGCAAAGATTGTGGACTGACATCTTCTGGCAAAAGCACACAATGACGTATGTCACCAAAAACAAAAGCAATCAATAAATGAAGGAATATTCCAAGCTACATTTCACCCTCAGTGATAGCTTTACTGGATGGTAAATTGATAATTTAGCATCTATTTAGCATCTAGGAAAGAACACTTTTTTCCAGAAAGGAAATGTTTTTTGTGTTTTGTGATTGTTCTAATAATCCTTCCCTAGGTTCCACTTTACATCTTGTTGATTTTATTTGCAGTGTGACCCAAACACCCTTCATAATGATTTGGAAATATTCACTGTTGTTTTCCCCAAGCTGTCCTTGCTTTCTGACTGAATAAGAGCTCCATCTACATTCTAGTTGGATAATTGTACTGAATTATTTGTGTGTCAAAATTTAAAATGATTTTACAATAAAAACTATAATATACAATCATTTAAGCACAATTTCCATTTAAATACAGACTGCCTAATTCTGCAATATTTGCAGAATTGTATTGCACCATTGTATTGTAACTGCATTGTAAATTGTACAAAAAACTAACTGCTGGAGGAACTCAACGGGTCAGGTAGCATCTGTAGAGGGAAATGGACAGATGATGTTTTGGGTCATGGCCATGATTCAGACATTATGTTATTGCTAATACAATTAATAGTTTATTTAATGTAAAGGGTAATCTATTTACTTCATAGATCTGTTGACAAGTCCCGAAATCCTGTGTAGATATCTGAAATTGCAATATATTGCTCTTAAACAATCCTATTAATTATCTCCGAGTTAACAGCTGAACTGTAAGATTTGAGAAGTTTTCCCTCATTGAAAAGCAACGCAATACCAAAGAGCTGCAGTTTGGACATTTTAAACGGGAGACTGGGGCTGATAGCGGAGAAAGGCTGCGGTCAGATTAACAAAGGATGTCACAATCTGTGGGTCCTAAAATGGCCGCAGGACCTCGTGACCAGCCACAAAAAGGTAAAAACCTTACATCCCAGTCTCGAGGTTTTCTGCAAAGCCATGGCCAGAACAAAGGATGGGTATTGGCCATGCAGAAACCTACGAAACCAGGTCGGAGTCCAGACACTGGGGCGCTGACATCAGCATACTCACAATGCCCCAAACCGACCTAAACAGTTCATCTCAGTGAGAGGGCACATAGCCCATAGAAAACTACCTGGTAGGTGATGGGAAACCAGTTAACACCCATCACCTCACAATGAAATCCCAATTTACACCGTCTGGCCATCCCCGGTATCCCGGAACATAAGGCAGATCAGAAGATAAAACCTCATACATATCTTTTGAACAAAAGGATTCCAAGATCTGGCGGGAGATAGGACGGGTCAGAAACAGTATAACTGGCCACTACTTTGGGTGAAAAAGTTAAGACGGACAGGAGGCAAGAAGCGCAGAGAAAACCGGGTTCGAAGTCTGAAGTCAAGAAGAAAGTCGGAAAGAAGAACGGATGCGAGAGAGAGGAACAGGCACGCAACTCGAAAAGAAATACTGCAAAAAAACCGAACAGCCAGTAACCCCAGTAATAACCCCATGGTGAGCATGCACTTCAAATCCTACATATCCTGGACATAGTTTAGTGTAGAGAGGAGGGTGGTTGTGAATAAACGTTGGGTGTGTATTAAAAATAGGGTTTGGTCAAGGTTGCGATGCGTCGTGCGTTCCCCATCTGACAGTCGTGTATGTGTCTTGCAGAACTGTGTTTAAGAATTCATAAGTAAAAGGGTATTCGTGTATACGTTTTGTGTAACTGTGTGTGTTTCAAGAATTCAGCGAAGAAGGTATTCGGATATATGTCTCGTGGAACTGTGTGCTTTTAAGTTTTCAGCGAAAAGGGTATTCGGGTATATGTCTTGTGAACTGTGCGTTTTGTGATTAATAAATAAAAGATATTCATGTATTCGGTATATGTATTATAGATATGTCTTATCGAACTGTATAATAAGTATTCATGGACAATAGTCCCAAGTGCTGAATAAAAGCCCTTTTCATTTAAACCCTGGTTTTAAAATCTGGTCTGGTTGAATTTTTTCTGCACTATAAGAGCTCCTGCATCTAAGCCCAGTGTCTAGAACCGTAAGGGGTGAGTGGGTCGAACCACTCACGGGGAACCAGTGTGCACGGCCTGGTCAAGGGATCAGAGCAAGGCACGGGGACCTTAGGTCGGGCGAAAGCTCGGCGCAGAAACCCCTTACAGATAATGGCGACCACGAAGGGACACTGGCAGCAGGATGATAGTGTACCAGAAAAGGATTTTAAAACTAGGGACATAATGGATGAGCGCATTGCGGACTATGTTTTTAGTAAGGTGAATATCACCAAACAATGGATGTGTGCGTTACTAGATAACAAGCGCCCACTGGATGCAGCAATCCGGTGGACGGCCAGCACAGCCCATAAGAAATCTGTAGAGAAGGCGGTCTGGCTGACCTGCTATAAAAAGCAGGTCCAGCTTTTGGACCGTGTAGTTGTGGCACAGGCAGCCCAGATCAGGGACCTTCAGGAGGAGGTAGAGGAGAAGGCTGCGGGTGGGAACCAGCTGATTGAGGCGCTGGACTCTTTAAACAAAGAGCGCCGGGTCGTGACCAACCGCCACGAAGCTAGGGTAGAACTCATGGAATGTCAGGCTACTGAGGCTATGCTCAGTGAGGGCAGGCTCCGGGAGCAGTGCGCTTCCCTGAGCCACCAGCTGGAGACCCAGGAAGAGAACCTCAAGGGAGTTAGGGCAGCCTACAAAATGATTTTAGAGGACAGGTCAGAAGGGGCTGACCACGGGGCATGCCTGCAGGAGATAGAGGGTCTGCGGAGTGCTTTAAATAAAGCAAGCGGGCTGGTTTGTTTAATGAACCCCTCAGCGGGCCAGTCACTAGCGGGTGTGAAGGTCCCTAGAAAGACCATGGTGGTTTCAGCCCCCAAACTCCGCGATCCCCCTAGCTACGAGGCATACTGGGAAAGGGGTAGTGTAGGGGAGAGAGAGAGAGAGGAGCTCCCGGTAGAATACTCGGCACCGGCACCCATGTGCCCGGTCCTGGAAACCCGACGGGGACCCCCCCTGGACAATGGGGACACAGGACCCATTCAGAGCGAGATCGTGGTGCCCCACAACTCCCAGCATTTAAGAGCCATGATCGGGCATGTTACAAAATTGTCCGGATCAGGGGACCCCTCAATACATTTCAGGGAGATCGAGCAAACCGCCGCAATCAACGATTGCGACGAGGGAGAACGGGCAAAATTGTTGCTGTTCTCCCTGGACAGCTCGATCCTCCAATGCCTCTCAGATGAGAGTAAAAGAGGGACCAGGACCTACGATCTCCTGCGGGACGAGGTCCTGGAAGTCTTGGGGGTGGGGGATGAGGGTCCCTTTGCCCGATTAGGGAAGACCCTCCAGATGGAGGGAGAACCCCCAAGAGTTTTTGCGGCGCGACTATGGACAGTATATCAGAGTAGTTGCCCGCACGTCCCCGCGCGGGATGACCTGGCCGGGAATGGGAGAGCCCAGTGGCTCCGATGTTTGGTATCAAACAGCCTGGCGGCCGTCAGGGAACAGGCGAAAGCCTGGTTTGATCCCACAAATAGCACGGAGGAGGCGGTTTTGGACCGTCTCACGGTTGGGTACAGGAATACCCGGAGTACGACCACCCGGTTAGTAAAAGGGAAGGTGCACGTAGCGGAGGCTACTGCACCGGCCCAAAAGGGGTGGCGACAGGAGGGTAACCCTACCGCACAGTCCAAGTGTTTTAAGTGCGGTAAGGTGGGTCACTGGCGGAAAGATTGCAGGGTCCACATTAAGGGGGATAGGTTTGGCACCACCCAGCGAGCCGATGTCCCAGTTAAGCCCGAGATCATCGAGACAATGATCGAGGTGATGCGGTCCCTCATGACAGCACAGGGGAAGGTGGCAGTCGCTACCGGCTCCCAGGGTACGGGAGGGACACTGGAGATTCCCCAATGACATCAGCCCGCACAGCCCGCCTATCTGTGTCCTCTCCGCTACGATGCGTGGAAGAGGCCGCTTGTGGAGATGGTAGTGGAGAAGCAAAGGGGCAATTATCTGTTGGACACGGGGGCTTCATGCACCGTGGTCCACACAGAGGAACCCTTTGACTCTCCCCTGTCCACAGGGGTCCCTTTCGCACTGGCGGGGTTCACAGGGAAGGAACAGGCTGGCGCGCGTTCCATCCCGCTGTCCGTTCATTTGGGGACACTCCGCACCACATGGGAGTGTATCCTAATGAAGTGGACAGAAGGGGGTGGAAAGGGAATCATTGGTTCCGATTTTCTAGTAAGCCATGGGATCCTCATGGACTTACGGAACCACTGCCTTTGGGTGGACAAGGGCGGTAAAGGGGAGATAATAGTGATTAGGGGAAAGGAGGGGAAAGGGACTCTGTGCACCATGAAGCCGCCCGAGGGTTACGATCTCGAGCGCATGGTGGCAGAGGTCCCGGCCGAATTACAAGAGTGTGTGGGAAGCAACCTGAATGCGTTTGCGACCCACAAACACGATTGTGGTAGAGTAGTGGGGTTCGAGGTCAGCATAGACGGGGACCCCATGATCAGACCCCAGAAGCAGTACAATTTCCCCAAGGAGGCAGAACCCGATCTGGAGATAGCCATATCTTCACTGGTGCAGCAGGGCGTACTGAGGCCAATAGCCACACACGTAAACTCTCCATTGTGGCCGGTTAGGAAACCGGATAACTCATGGAGGGCTACGGTGGACTACCGGGTCCTCAACAGTAACATCCCCGCCTGCGCACCCACGGTGGCAGCAGTTGCCGACCTCATCGGAAGTATCCCAGCATCCGCGACCACGTTCACGGTGCTGGATATTTCCAATGGGTTTTGGTCCATTCCGCTGCGGCGGGAGGACCAGTACAAGTTTGCCTTTACTTTTAAAGGGCAACAGTATACCTGGAACTGCTTGCCACAGGGTTTCCACAACAGCCCCAGCATTTTTCATCAGTGTATGGCGGATAGCCTGAGAGAGTTTAGCCAGCGCCACCAGGTCGTGCAGTATGTGGATGACCTCCTTTTGTTCACAGACACAAAGGAGGAGCACGGTCCACTGCTGACCGAGTTGTTGGAGCTGATGGCTAGGAAGGGTTTTAAAATAAATCCGAAAAAGGCACGGATCGGTCTGCCAGAAGTAAAATTCTTGGGTCTGACCATCCGTGCCGGGGAAAGAGCCATAGATCAGGCTAGGAGGGAGTCAGTGCAGGAGTTGCCGATTCCCTATACAGTTACGGGTGTGAGGTCTTTCCTGGGACTAACCGGGTATTGCAGAGACTTCATCGAGGACTACGCGGCCACCGCAGCCCCGCTACTCCGACTCCTACACAAGGGAGTGGAGTGGGCTTGGGATGAGGGTTGCCAGGCCGCGTTCGAGAAGTTAAAAGGAGATCTGCAAACCGCACCAGCCTTAGGAGCCGTAGATGGGGAGAAAGGGTTTTCTCTGGAAGTGGCAGCCAGTGGGGACAGCCTGAGTGCCGTGCTGCTGCAGGAACGGCACGGTAGGCTGCGACCAGTGATGTACTCCTCCAGGGTGCTCACCGATGTGGAGAGGAGTTTCTCCAATTGCGAGAGGCACCTTTTAGCCACGCATTGGGCTGTGAAGAGGGCTTTAATCTTCACAGGTACCTCTCCAATCACTCTCCTCACCCATCACACACCCACCCAGATGCTTCTGGATGGAAGGATCAAGGATGGGACTGTCAGCAGCGCCCGCATCGCGCGCTGGACCCTCCTCCTGTCACAGATGAATCTGAGAATTGAAGGTCTGTGCGAGCCCAAGCTCGCGGCAAATTTAATATATCCCGGAACGGCCCATCGGTGTTCCGTGGAGGGGGTCTGGGACGTCGACATAGGTTTACGGGCTGGGATCCATCCCACAGGCCGGGAGATCTATGTGGACGGCTCCAGCACGGTGTCAGCTGGCGAACGACTCACGGGATGTGGAGTTTATGACCCCAAGGCAGGCATTGCCTTGGCAATTAAGCTCCCCAGTCTCATGAGCGCGCAGCAGGCTGAGCTGTCCGCGGTGGCGTACGTAATTACCCACCCAGAGAGGTTCCCAACCCCGTACACGATCTGCTCGGACAGTATGTTCACATGCAATTCGTGTACAGAGTACCTGGCCATCTGGTCCCGTCGCGGATACACTTCCTCAGACGGGAGGCCTTTAACTGTCAAACCCCTGCTAGAGCAGATTTTAGCAGCAGTAGGGGAGAAAAGGGAGGTTTACATCCATAAGGTGAAGGCTCATTCCGCCACAGAGCCCCGGTGGGAGGGCAACAAGCAGGCGGACGTCCTGGCCAAGGAGGGCGCCCGCAGTGGCATTTTTTGGGACCCCTATGGGCACAGGCAGATAGCAGTGATCCAGGGTAAGGAGGGTAACGTCGGGACCCCAAAGGTCACATTGCCTCTGGACCTGAGGACCGTCCAAACTCAGGATCCTGTTTTAAAAGCCGTCCTCAGAGCAGTTAGCGAGGGCAAGCAGGTAGAGGGTCTCTACGGAAAGGAGACCCTCTCTGTAAAAGAAGGCATGCTCTTCCATGCCGAACAGTGGGTTGTGCCACAGCAGCACAGGAGGGAGTTCCTCCAGCTGGCACATGAGGGTCCAGGGGCAGGGCACCCCGGACCGGAGGTTACTTGGCAGCGGGTAGAGCAGGCGGGATGGTGGCCGGGGCTTAGGGACGAGGTCCGTGAGTTCTGTGCCAGCTGCCTCGTCTGTGCTGCCAATAACCCAGACCCCCAGAAAAGGAAAGTGCCCATGGGACACGTCAGGAGGGTGGAGGGACCATGGCAGTCGATCCAGATCGACTACATCGGGCCCTTGCCCACCACCCAAGGAGGTTATAAGTACTGCCTCGTCCTCGTTGACGTGTTCACTAAGTGGGTGGAGGCTTTCCCCTGCAAGGCAGCTACGGCATTGGGTACTGCCAAGATCCTGGTCCGGGAGGTGTTCTCACGGTGGGGGCTCCCTCGTTTTGTGGAGTCCGACCAAGGGAGTCATTTCACAGGGCAGGTAATGCAGAACACCCTCATGCTCCTGGGCATTGAGGGGAAGTGGCACGTAGCCCACAATCCCCAGTCATCAGGGATTGTGGAGCGTATGAACAGGACCCTGAAGGAAAGGCTGAGGAAGGAGGCTACGGGCTCGCCCCAAAAATGGGCGGAGGTCCTGCCTCTAGTCCTCATGGGGATCAGGGCCAGCCAGTCTAAGAGCACGGGGTATTCCCCGTACGAGCTGATGACTGGCAGGGTTATGCGCACTCCCACTCATGTTCTGGCCCCAGTGCTCACGGAGGGTCAGCTCGAAGAGGTTAAGAGGGACAGGTTTGTCCAGAACCTCTTCGAGCATCTAAAACAGGTCCACGGGCAGGCGGCTGGGAACATGGGTAGGCAGCACCTGGGCAACAAGCTGTTGCTGGAGCCACGCAAGCTGCAGGAGTGGGAGGTAGGAGAACTAGTGATGGTTCGGAACTACGCTAGGGTAGGTAGTTTCGAACCACTCTACACGGGGCCCTACAGCATTGTAGATAAAGCCAGCCCCATGGTTTACGCCGTGAAGATGCCCCGGCGGAGTAAGTGGTTCCATGTCAACCAATGTAAATTGTACAGACCAGGGGCACAGGGGTCAACCACAGGGGCCAGCCCTGTGAGTGGGGACTCCGAGCCAAGAATGAGGCAGGCCACGCAGACAGGTAAGACTGCCTGCGTGAGGGGGGAGGACATTCTCCAGGAATGGAGGGTCTCCCGTTTTGGGTGGGATTCAGGTGAGGAAGAGCCTGATCAGCTCGACCAGGGGCTGGATCCCATTACAGAGGAAGAGGAGTCGGAGGGGGACGACAGTAACGTCCCCGACTCATGCAGCAGGAAGGCGGGGGTAGCGAGCGAAGGCTCACCACCTGTAGGTACAGGTAGAGTGAGGCCGGATGCCGCGGGTATACCCAGCACCAAGGGGGCAGAGCTGGATGAGGAAGGGCCAGGGTCGGCAGCTGCGGGGGTTACCCGAGCTGCGGCACGGCAGGAACCGGTCCTCAGCCAGGCTGTCCAGGGGGCAGTGCCTAAGGTGATCCTCCGTAGATCCAGCAGGAAACCCCAACTTAGAAAGTTTTGGCCAGAGGTCGATCACGCCCCGAGGGAAGGGAGCCAAGTAGGGAGGAGGGAGCTTACGTTTCAGCGGAGGTGTAGCCCCCGCCAGGCAGCGACAGGCTGCGGAGCATCAAAGGTGGGAGACAGCGTGGTGCAGCCGCAGGAGACGAACCGCTGCAGCCCTGACAGGGATTAGCGGAGCCGCCCGGGGAAGGCGGCACTGTATTATATTTTAGATAATATAAATAAGGATAGGTATTTTAGATAAGGATAAGCTATTTAAGATATTTTAGGTAATATAGATAAGGATAGGTATTTTAGATAAGGATAAGCTATTTTAGATAAGTTTTGTGGGGATAGTTAGCGTTTAAATAAAGATGATGCGTCCAGGATGTGTGGGTGTGGGGTGCAGGCTGGGGGTCAAGAGACCCGCCCGCAGAGGCGTTTAACAAAGCCAAGCGCTCCCCAAGAGGCTGGCTATACCATTCTCCTTTATCTGTTTTCTGGAGTGGAAGGAGGCACTCGGGTGGTGGATCTTTGCCACGGCGATCGGATGTGGGTGGACCTATCGGGGCCACACCAAGGACATCATCGTCTACGGCTGCTCCGGGGACACGGCTCCCATCACGACCGATGGGACTGGAAGGAGAGAAGCGGAGGAGACCGCAGTTTACTTCCATGAAGGCCGGTGGCCGGGGTGGCTGGGATCGAACTCTTCAGAGTATTCCAGCGCCCCAGGTTTTGCTTATCGGGACGCTTCATTATTGTGCCCGAGGATCAAGATCATCGCCCAAAAGATCAGCGCCACCGTTGGCAAAAGGATCTGCCTGGTATGCACGGGGAAGGTCCCCGCGAGCAGGCGGTGGTGGCTGAGGAAAACGAGCAGGACAATGGCCAACTCCACTGTTGAGTGGGAGAGACTCAACAACAACACTCACAGAACTATTTCTGGGACTACAGAACAGTTGAGTGTGTGTTGGGACAAATGGTGGGAACCGGATGAGGGGATTTATATGTGTATGTGGGGTTCAAGGTATCGTTGCCCCACGGGCAACAGCATATTTTTCCAGAGACAGTGGCAGGATGACGGTAAGGGGATGAGGTGGGAAGTTAGCTCGCGGGCTTGTGGGATCCCCCTTTCCCCGATCCCGGTAAACGCCACTGAACTCATCACCAGACCACGCATGACACCTCCCACAGTTCCACTGGCAGTAGCACAGGAGGGTGATTGCCCACAAACCACTAAGGGGCCCGGGAATGGCCTGGTACTGATACCGACTGACCAGGTATTGTACCAGGGGGTGCACTACGCGGTAGCCTCGGTGATCTTAAACCTCACCGAGGTGCGGTTGCCGGGGTGGTGCCCCAGGGAAACTGAAAAACTGTACCAGGTGCTACTAGCCAACATGTTCCGGCAATTTTACGAGTTCGACCTTGCCAGTGTGGACAAGGAGAGCTTGTATAGCCAAGAGCCGGAGGACTGGAGTCAGACGGGGAGGCATAGGAGGGGTGTAGTAAATGATGTATTTACAGGCTTTAACACCGGGACATCTGTGGTCAACGCTCTAGATACCGTGGAGCTGCAGACCCAGATTAACAGATTAAAGGCACAGTTAAAAGACATCCTCACAGATGAGAACAAGGTCGTGGGGTCCGAGCTACATGAGGACCAGGCAATGACACTACACCTGCGCGAGATAATTGCCGAGCTGGAAAGGCATGCCGGCACGGTGAACGCACTGATCAGGGAAGATCGGAACGCGTCCGATCAGGCAGCGCAAAATGAGGTGTGTATACTGTACGGGGCATGGTTGCTGGGCGAGGGCCGCAGCAACCTCGAGGACCTAAAGGGAGGATTGGTCCCGTCCTGGATCAGTAACAAGCACCTACAGGCGCTGCTACCCTTTCAGAACGCGCTCACCCCGTGCCAGCTCAGGTTAGCATCGGAGGCATACCCTGTTCCCGTAGATTGTGGCCAGTCAAACCACACAGTCATGGGAATAGTGGTGCGGATGCCAGTGTTGGGCAAGACGACAAGGCCCGCACCAGTGTACAGGGTGGAGAACATTGGAGTCATTCAGGGGGGAGCCCATATTCGCTATGCAGCGGTCCCATCGCACGTCATCCGCTGGGAGCAGTCGATAACGGGCACTGACCTCTCGGGGTGTCGGAGCCGGGGAGCACATATCATATTGTGTCCTCAGCACTTGAATGCTTTTTCAGAACAGCAATGCGGGTTCAGGACTGCTGGCGCGAAGCCTATGAATTGTACCATGGAGGCAATGGCAGAGAGCCATGTGCCCCCACAGGTGGCATACATAGGGGGTGGTACCTATTGTGTTACCACGGCAGCGCAGTACTATCGACACGGACAGCACGGTTCGTGTCCGGTAAGAGACAGCAGCTTCTGTTTTAAACCCAGGGCAGAGGTTCAAGTGGCACAGCAGCGAATTGTCCCCATTCCTGAACCCTCCACGGTTCACCTCACTGTACAGGAAAACTTCACTGACCTGCAGCGATTTGTAGCGCATTTCGGGTACGCCATTCCCCCTCTTCCCGAACATCTCACAACCCTGTTAAAGGCAGTCGCCGTGTCGCAAAGACATTTTTACACCCTGGAGCAAAAGACCGTAGAGATAGGGTCCGAAATATTGGACATCGTGATCCCACCATGGTGGGACCTGTTCACCAATATCGAGGTCCCGTCTTGGGTTAGGATAGCGTCACACGCATTAGTTGTGATACAAGCGGGTATAGTCTTATATTTGATATGCGTAAAATGTAAAAGAGGGCAGCACCTCAATAACCGAGTACATCAAGGGGAATGGAAAGACCGTTACGTGCGGGTGGGCGAGCAGGACCCAGCCGCAAGCTGCTAGGAGGACGTGCCCCCCCCCTCCGCACCGAGTAGACTGTGATTTATATTGTCCCCTTTCACAAATTTGTATAAACTAGGTTTTTGTATTCGAATTTGTGAAGGAATGTAAAAAAAAAATGTATCGTTTTACTGTTGTATTGTTTTCATGTCCTACATTGCAGCTGACACCAGTAGGAGGATGGCGGAGGCATCGGCCTGGGACAAGGTGTAGGTGTATATGTCCGATATGAAAATGTACATGTAATATAGTTTTGCCCGGGACACGGGCAGTAAAGATCAGCCTAAGAGATGGGGACTGTACGTTCGCAATGAAACACTAGTTTAGTTAAAACCTCAGGGGTCTGGATATGGAGAATCGGGAAAACATTGCTCAACCACTTTATTTAATTGATTCAATAAGCTGGGGTTATGCAAATCAACAGGAGGGACTGTAAGATTTGAGAAGTTTTCCCTCATTGAAAAGCAACGCAATACCAAAGAGCTGCAGTTTGGACATTTTAAACGGGAGACTGGGGCTGATAGCGGAGAAAGGCTGCGGTCAGATTAACAAAGGATGTCACAATCTGTGGGTCCTAAAATGGCCGCAGGACCTCGTGACCAGCCACAAAAAGGTAAAAACCTTACATCCCAGTCTCGAGGTTTTCTGCAAAGCCATGGCCAGAACAAAGGATGGGTATTGGCCATGCAGAAACCTACGAAACCAGGTCGGAGTCCAGACACTGGGGCGCTGACATCAGCATACTCACAATGCCCCAAACCGACCTAAACAGTTCATCTCAGTGAGAGGGCACATAGCCCATAGAAAACTACCTGGTAGGTGATGGGAAACCAGTTAACACCCATCACCTCACAATGAAATCCCAATTTACACCGTCTGGCCATCCCCGGTATCCCGGAACATAAGGCAGATCAGAAGATAAAACCTCATACATATCTTTTGAACAAAAGGATTCCAAGATCTGGCGGGAGATAGGACGGGTCAGAAACAGTATAACTGGCCACTACTTTGGGTGAAAAAGTTAAGACGGACAGGAGGCAAGAAGCGCAGAGAAAACCGGGTTCGAAGTCTGAAGTCAAGAAGAAAGTCGGAAAGAAGAACGGATGCGAGAGAGAGGAACAGGCACGCAACTCGAAAAGAAATACTGCAAAAAAACCGAACAGCCAGTAACCCCAGTAATAACCCCATGGTGAGCATGCACTTCAAATCCTACATATCCTGGACATAGTTTAGTGTAGAGAGGAGGGTGGTTGTGAATAAACGTTGGGTGTGTATTAAAAATAGGGTTTGGTCAAGGTTGCGATGCGTCGTGCGTTCCCCATCTGACAGTCGTGTATGTGTCTTGCAGAACTGTGTTTAAGAATTCATAAGTAAAAGGGTATTCGTGTATACGTTTTGTGTAACTGTGTGTGTTTCAAGAATTCAGCGAAGAAGGTATTCGGATATATGTCTCGTGGAACTGTGTGCTTTTAAGTTTTCAGCGAAAAGGGTATTCGGGTATATGTCTTGTGAACTGTGCGTTTTGTGATTAATAAATAAAAGATATTCATGTATTCGGTATATGTATTATAGATATGTCTTATCGAACTGTATAATAAGTATTCATGGACAATAGTCCCAAGTGCTGAATAAAAGCCCTTTTCATTTAAACCCTGGTTTTAAAATCTGGTCTGGTTGAATTTTTTCTGCACTATAAGAGCTCCTGCATCTAAGCCCAGTGTCTAGAACCGTAAGGGGTGAGTGGGTCGAACCACTCACGGGGAACCAGTGTGCACGGCCTGGTCAAGGGATCAGAGCAAGGCACGGGGACCTTAGGTCGGGCGAAAGCTCGGCGCAGAAACCCCTTACAGAACCAACGTCTGATGCACACCTGACAGACACCAGTCCGCCCATTTGAGAGCACAATGCAGAAATACGCAAGTGTGCAGAACGGTAATTTTTTTAACATTCTAGGAGAATAATAGGGTCAGAAAATTGTCACAGAGGGAAGAGATCATTTGATTTATCAATGTGTGTAGGAAAGAACTGTAGATGCTGGTTTAAATCGAAGGTAGACACAAAATGCTGGAGTAACTCAGCGGGACAGGCAGCATCTCTGGAGAGAAGGAATGGGTGACGTTTCAGGTCGAGACCCTTCTTCAGTCTGAGTTACTCCAGCATTTTGTGTATACCTTCTTATTTGATTTATCATATTCATGTTGGATCTCTTCAATGCAATTTATTCAGTCTAGTTCTACATCTCTTCCTTAAATTGCCAAACTCGCTCATATATCAATCCAATCCCATCATGGGATGGACCATTGAATCAACTTTGATTTCCTATTCAAACAGTAACTTGCAGATTAAAGCCCCCAAACTATAGGAACAATATATTTTTTTCATATCGCACTACTTTTGACAACCACCTATGTGACTTCTGGCTTTTAACCATTCTGCCAAAGGAAGGCATTTTATTTATTCAATGGGGTTGTAATGTTAATGAATTTGAGCATTTTTATCAACCTTCTTTGCCCTGTGGTTTACACGCCCAGCTTTCCTAATCTATCTGCTCAAGTCCCCATCCTTGGAATCTTTGCAGAATCAGCATGTATAAAAACGAAATTGCCGATTCTTGGTTACCAAAAAACTTTGGAATGATACCAAAGTGTATCTTTAAGAATAGAAGGTACAATATTATATGATGTGGATACATTGCAGTACCAGACACAGCATGGAATTGAGAGTAGACACAAAATACTGGAGTAACTCAGCGGAACAGGCAGCATCTCTGGAGAGAAGGGATGGTGACATTTCAGGTCGAGACCCTTCTTCAGACTGACATCAGGGGAGTGGGCAGTACATAGATAAGGAAGTGTATAGATAAGGAAGTGTAAGGTGTGAAAACAGGACAAAGGGAATGGAGATCAAGGAAAATGTAGAATAGATCATTGTCCCCTTCCCCTTCCCAGTTCTCCAACCAGTCTCACTGCCTCCAACTACATATTATCTATTTGCTTTGTTGTTAAAATATCAATGATCTATTCTACATTTAGCTATCAACATGAAAATAGCACTCAAAATGATAAGATAGTTTCACCAGAACATCCTTTCCAGATGCAAGTGGTGAACAAGCTCAAAGAAATTGTTATGATTGTGTGGTTATTTTAGCCATGTAAGTGGGTGTGGTGGGAAGCCATTTGGTTGTGGAGGCTTTATTATGGATGTTATGAGGTACCTAACTCATGCCAATTGCAGATGCTCTGGTGTTAAATGCCATTGGGTGCATATGTCTTATTTTACAGGTGTGCAAGTCATTGTCTCACCCATGTCTCCTCCATGTCACATAGTTCTGCTCTCACTTCCCCTCTCCCTAGGCAAAACAAGGATAGAATTCCCCTCGACCTTACCTTTCACCCCATCAGCCTTTGCATCGAACACATCATTCTCTGACATTTCTGCCACCGCCAACATGATCCCACCACCAGTCACATCTTCACATCCCAATGCACTTTCACCTTCCGCAGACTTTGCAGCCTCTGCAACTCTTTGGTTCGCTCATCCATTCCAAAAGACACCACCCCTTCTCCACACACTTTATAACACCTGTCCCCAGAGCTCCTCCTTCACAGAGACCTCAGCCATCCTTCCAGGTAAGGCAGAGGTTCACATGCACTTCCTCTAATATCATCTACTGTATTTGGTGATCCTGATGTAGCCTTCTTTGCATTGATGAGACCACGTGTAGACCAGGCAAACATTTTGCCGAACACTTATGCTCAGTCCAAGGTGACTAACCTCAATCTCAGTTCCCCTCCAACCACCTTCCCCACCTTCCTTGTGCCCCAATTGGATGTGCACCCATTTCTCCCCTTCCCTTGGCTTCACAATTTGTGCATCTTCTACCCTTTTCTCACACCTTTTATCTTTTCATCTCTAGCTTTTGTCTAACCACCAGCCTATTAAATCCATCCCCCTCACCCATCATTCACCAGACATTGTTTGGTCACTCCTCTATTCCAGTTTCCTCTCCCTCTCACCACAGTGAATCTGAAGAAGGGTCCCAAACCAAAGCATCACCTATCCATGCTCTCCTGAGATGCTGCCTGACCCTCTGAGTTACTCCAGCACTTTTGTCTTTTTGTAAACCAGCATCTGCAGTGTAGTGTTTCTCCAAGCAAAGTAACAATTTGGTCAGAGAATTTAGATCTATTTGAACAATTCCAGAGCAAAGACAATCTGATTCCATGTCCATGGAAACAAATTACATTCAGCCCGAATCAAAGAATGGTGACCTTGTGGCGGATCAGGCCACTCCTTGGGTCAGCCCCCTCGTTACGTGACGGACAGGCGAAAGGGGTTAAAAGCCAGACCAAGGGAAGGCGTATCTTATCCCTAGGAGAACTACGCTGTGGGCAGGAGCTCACAGCCTAATAAAAGAATCTTACTAAACACTGCCTGGCGTCTTGCCTTTTCTCTGGCCTCCGCCAGGCCACTACATTGGTGACCTCGACGGACATCACACGTAGTGATGTCAAACGATAATGTGCAACCCGGTCCTGCCGCCCTCGTGCAACCCGGTCCTGCCGACCTCGAGGCCGTCTCCCTCAAACTCCCGACCCTGTGGACCGAAGAGCCTGAGGTCTGGTTTCAGTAGGCAGAGGCACAGTTTGCTGTGCGAGGGGTAACCGTCGACTTGACGAAGTACTTTTATGTCGTCGGCGCCCTGGACCAGGCGACAGCAAGGCGAGTAAAGCCTTACCTTAATGACCCCCCCGCGGATGACAAATATAAGGGCCTTAAAGAACTCCTTATCAGGAGGTTTGGCCTCAGCGACGCCGAGAGGGCAACTCGCGTTATGAGCCAGGGGGGGCTCGGGGACCGACGGCCGTCGGCCCTTCTGGAGGACATGCTCGCCCTTATGGGCAACCACCCGCTCTGTTTCTTATTCAAGTAGGCCTACCTGCGGCAGCTCCCCGTCGACCTCCGTTCTCAGCTCGCTGAGGACCCCTTCACCGACACGCAGCGGCTGGGCGAGCGCGCTGATCAAATCTGGATGTCCCGTCGGGAGGACCTGGCAGCCCTAGCCGTCTTTTCTGCGGCGTCGGAAGGCCAACAGCAAGCTGGGGCCGCCGTCGACCCCGTTTCAGGGCGACCCCCGCGGCGAAATCCGGCCGCCATCGGGCACCCCGGTGCCGGCACGCCCTTCTCGCACGGCCCGCCGACAATTCAGCCAGACGCCACCAGAGGTCGCTGGTGGTCGGCACACGTGGACATTGATCAGCCGGTGCCGGTTGCACAGCCCCGCCCGCGCGGTCGCCCCCCGTCCAAGCTACCCCCTCCAGTGTCTGCTACGACCCCTCCACCTGTCGGTCAGTCGCCGGTCCCTGCGCCGGTCATGGTGCGCACCCGGGCTGGTCGCCTCGTGCGCCCTCCTGTCCGTTTTGTACCTCCGGTTCTTGGGGGGGGTCCTGTGGCGGATCAGGCCACTCCTTGGGTCAGCCCCCTCGTTACGTGACGGACAGGCGAAAGGGGTTAAAAGCCAGACCAAGGGAAGGTGTATCTTATCCCTAGGAGAACTACGCTGTGGGCAGGAGCTCACAGCCTAATAAAAGAATCTTACTAAACACTGCCTGGCGTCTTGCCTTTTCTCTGGCCTCCGCCAGGCCACTACAACCTGGTCTTCTCAGAACACCAGGATTATTCTCATGCGGATATTGTAATCTCTTCCTGAGAGGTTGGAGTGGTTCACAGACATTTCAGGACAACATCTATGCCGGAAAAATATTCATAAACAAGCTGAGAAGCTGCTGTTGCAAGTGACGTGAATTGAGTTTAGCATAAACAAACCAACAGAGATATGGCTGTATAACTTCCTGGGAAGTAAAGATCAAAAATAGTTCTCTATTTACAAAATTGTCACTAGGACTGAATCAAATGGAGGTTAAATTGGATGCTTCAGCATGAGAGTATATTGCAATGTGGAGGCACTTCCAAAGCTCAGAAAATCTGAGGGATTGCAAAGCTTTGGTATGTACTTATTAATGTTACCCCAATACAGCACGGTCAGAGTGCAGCAGGAGAGGCTGCAAATAGTCATGGCAGAGTTAAAGCCTTGAGAACAATCCAGAAAGAAACTGTCAGATGGGAAAACATTGTGTTGTCTCGGCAAGAAAGTGGCAAAATCTGGTGTCTAAGAAATCAGGGCAGCTGACAGGTTGCAAATGTTGTGAAATTAGTAACAGCTTCTTCCCAACAACCATCAGAACACTACAAGCACCAACTAAACTTTCAACTACAGACTGTCTTGGTTGCACTTTGTGCTTTTGTTTTGCACTAATAATAATTTTTAAAATGTATTAAACTTTTTTTCGTTTGTTTATTTGAAGGTGCAAATGGCAATGCATTTACTTCCTACTCAGTGTTCACATGGTATTTTTGGACATATGAAGACACCAGATGGATAAGAACTACTATTCATATAGTGGGTCGATTCATCTGTATTCCTACTGTCTAAAGAGAAATTGATGAATTAATTGACTATGGCAAGCAGGTTAGGCTGAGCTAGAGCAAAACAATAACAGTCGATCGGGCAGCATTGGAAAGAGAAAGGACAGACAACATTTTGGGTCAGGAATCTCCTTCAGGCTGATGGAGTAAGGGGAAGATAACTGGATAAGAGAGGTCTCGTCTGTGTCCCACAGTCCTGCTGATGCTCCCTCTACCCACAGGTGGAACAAGGATAGAGTTCCCCTGATCTTCACCTTGCACTGTATCACCCTTTGCATCCAACACTTCATTCTCTGACATTTTCACCACCTTCAACACGATCCCATCACTAGTCACTTCTTCCCATTCCCACTCTTTTCTGCTTTCCACAGAGACCACTCAATCAGCAACTTCTTGGTTCGCTCACCCCTTCCCACCCAGGCACTTTCCCCTGCAATCGCCTATTTCTACAATCCTTAGCTCACTTCCATCCAGGGATCCCACCAGCCCTTCCAGGATTACTATTCCAACAACACATCATCAGTAGGGTAAAACTAACCTGTCTCACGACGGTCTAAACTAGCTCACGTTCCCTATTAGTGGGTGAACAATCCATCGCTTGGTGAATTCTGCTTCACAAAGATAAAAAGAATTGACATCGAAGCATCTCTACAGATACTGCCTGCATTCCAGCATCTGCAGTTTCCTGTGTCTCTTTCTTAAGTTGAGGGTGATTTCTTAAGACTGGCAGTGGGCTGAATCATGCTCGACTTGCACCATGTGCTTTCCTACATCTACACCAAACTTGTATGGGTGTTCAGGGCTAACATCTAGAATCAGAGCATAAGGTACAGTGGAGGAGAATAAGAGTGAATGAGTGGATGGTGTGGTGCTGAAGCCATTCACCTGGAACACCAGAGAACCTTTGACAATAGGCAAGACTTGTTACAGAATCTCATCTTCTGTCCCAGTCTATCAGGTTGTAGTATTTAAATTATTTGAAAAAAAATTGTACAAAAATATTAAAAGAGCAGTAAACAATTAAGTACATTAGAATCAAGTAAAATAAATAAAAAGAAAACTAAATGAATACTTTTCCTAATTGCCAAGCCAGAATTCCTAATTCAAATGAATGAGCATTCGGATGTACACCAGGTCTTGCAAGATTGGACCTGGGCTGATCAATTCTCCTACTTAATGCTTGGGAAGCAAAGCACAATTGGACTCTCCTACTGGACTACATGTGGAATCTGGAGTCTCTGGCGCTGCATTCGCTGTAAGGCAGCAACTCTACCGCTGCGCCACCGTGCCACCCCAAATAGTTTGTAGTTTTTTTGTGGACTGATCTAATGGAGGATCTGTGCCCTAATGCCATATAACATTCTTCCCCCTCATCCCTTCATGAGGTTACTTAGCAAACATCCACTTAAACAGAGCCATAGGACAAGGTGCTCACCAATTGGTATACTCACCAATGGCGACCGAAGACAAGGATCCACTCAATTGATTACTCCAAATCTGTACAGAAAGCTTTCCATTACATGAGATGAGTAACTGCCTTTAAAGTGAAGAACACTTTTAAGAGGGGAAGTTATATTTAGAATAATGTTTCTATCGAAAATGGCAAGTCTAAGTACAAAAAAACACAAACATATGAACTACAATAGATCGTAATAATTAAATGAATATTTCCATATATCCTGTAATGTAGACCTTTGGAAAATCATTAAACACCAGAGGATAAGCTTGATAATCATGTGCAACTTAACAATGACAGTCGATGTTTGAACTCAAGCACTCAGAGTTGCACTGTTCTTCAACAAGAGCTGGAAGTAAATTATAGACTTTAATGATTTGGGTAAATTGCTTTTGGAGAAGGATTTTGATGGAATTATTTTTGGCTTCTCTTTCACATTTCGGAGCAAGTTAGCAAATCTGTTTCAATCTAAAGTAAACCTTGAGAGGAATGAAGTGCTGTAAATCCTTTAAATTGATCTTTTTTACAGGGGCTCTAGATGATTCTGGGATGCATTATGAAGGAACACCACTGAGACTATATTTAATGTTGCAGCACTTAAGGAGGTCAGATTAGTATTTGGAAATTCGCTGACTGTCATTCACAGGCAATATCTCTTTTAAGTGGCTTTTAACTCTGCACTTCCTAAACACACAGCGTTAATCACGTTAAAAGAAAATAGAAGGATCTTAACTGTATGTCAGAGAACAGAATGAGAAAGACAACTGAGTAGATATTTCTATGTTTTTTTAAACTAATTCAAGGGAAAATTGCTTACAAAATTGTGCCAGCAAAGTGGTTTGTTGCCTTTGGTCTCTGCTTAACCTATACCTCACATCATCAGGGAGCAAAGTAATCGGACTGTTTTAAATTGCATTTCAGACAAAATAACATCTTGCTTGAGAAGAAATTTACATTCATATATTTAAAAGAGTAGATGTTTGATTAGATGAGCTGAAACTAGTTCCATCACAATTTTCATTTTTCTCTTGATGTCAATTCGTCATCTCTGAGTAATCAGTGTTAAATCGCTGAACCCTCTTCTTAATAAATATTTTTAATGTTCTGTTTCCTCAACACATCCAAACAGAAATTACGCTCAAAAGCTTCTGAAACATGGCAGGCTAATCTTTGGAGCTTCTTCAAAAGCTAGAAAATGATCACGTTTGGTGGAAACATAGTGATTAATTCACTCTGGGATGGTGAGGCTTTCTTTGTATGTGGACCCTACTTGCAGTGTAATAATTTTCAGAATTGCACAAAAAATTCTGTTCATGATTTTCAGTGAATGCAGTTTGTGTAAATGGCATAATCGCTTATGCCTGTTGCACAGATTTTGAAAGAATCTCAGTGCAAAGAACAAAAAAATGTCAAGCACATTTGTCTTTTCAGTGCCAATTTTATAATTACCACTTCTTTACGTTAATGATGCGAGCCCTAATGCTGCAACACAGTACTGGCTACATCTCAAAAATACTTTGGCTGGCAAACATTTTAGGATTTCCAAGTGTTATAAAAATGCAAGTCCTCTAACTCTTTTCCATTTGACTCTCAAGGTCACCTTGGTTATTATTGTGATGATTTCGCCTTCTCATTTTTTTGAAATCTAATTTATTTTGCATCAATGCATTAAATAAAGAAAATCACTAAAACATTAATTTCCTCTTTTAATACTGAGTGATCTATCGAGTAAATTTACTATGTTGTACTTTGCTCCTGAAGGTCATTTCATTGACTTTAATAAATGGAATTTTGGGTGCCGATTGCCATGTGCTGCTTTATCTATATAGTTCGTTAAGCTCAATGAACACATGCTACTTTTCAAAAAGAAGCAACAATTCAAAGGACAAAAATGAAAGCAACTAAACATTTTTTTCCTTGGCTGGAAAAAGTCAACTAAACCAGGTACTCAAAAGCATCCTTGTAGTTTGCTGACTTGCTTCTGTCAGATTGGAGTATAATTTGATTAATACTTATAACTGTCCAATTGGTGACATAAAATGCCATTGGTATTAGGAATTTTGTAAGGTTTCAGATAAGAATACAAGTATGGTAGAATTTTCGATGTTTTATATGAGCAATAATTGGATCTCACTGTGTCAAAAAGGAAAAGCTGACATGGGGAATTGAAATAAAATTGTCTTTGCAAGAGCTGAACATGCATGGGTTTATTTTACATCCACATATTCTCTTTTATTACACTCAATGTCCTTTGCACATGTTTGTGAGAAAAGACACATTTCTCCCATTGCTTTTCTTATTTGTGTTCAGTCTGGGAGATCAAGCATATAAACATTAAGTATGATTGGCAGGCCTGGACTAGAAACACGAGGGTCAGATAATCTATTTAAAATTGATATTAAATAGATTTGATTTGATTTGTTTGATTTTGGCACATTATTAACTGTTGGAAAAATTTGGAAAAAGGATATCAATGAGGCTGACAACGCAAAGGGAGAAGTTCATTCTGGAAATTATTGAACAGTTGTCAGTGACTTGAAAAAATTGAAGGTATAATGAATGAAGGACATTGCTTACAAGTAGGAGGGGTCAGTATTTAGCATGCATGCTCATGTCTCTGTGTCCAAGCAAGTTTCAGTCTCCATGTGATTCAAACCAAAGAACAATTTCACACATCCATAAACTATGTGAACTCTTCTTTTGCAATAGCTCATACCTTAAAATTAAATGTAAATTCCTGCAATCTATTTGTATGTTTAGAGTATGATAGTTTAAAAAATGCTTGCACAACTAAGGTGATTATTTAGAGCGAGACAGCATGGAAACATATCCGTCAGTCCAATTCATCCATGCAGACTGAGATGCCTAGTTACATTTGCCTTCTTTGGCCTCATATCCCTCTAAACCTTTCCAATACATGTACCTGCGCAAATGTATTTCAAATGTTGTTATTGTAGCCATCTCAACTACGTCTTCCAGCAGATTGTTCAATATACCCACTACCCTACAATATGGCCATGGTGGCACAGCGGTAGAGTTGCTGCCTCACAGCGCTTGCAGCACTGGAGACCCGGATTTGATACCGACGACGGGTGCTGTCTGCACAGAGTTTGTGCGTTCACCCCGTGACCACATGGGTTTACTCCGAGATGTTCAGTTTCTTTCCATACTCCAAAGACGTACAGGTATGAAGGTTCATTGGCTTGGTGTATGTGTAAATTGTCCCAAGTGTGTGTCGGATTGTGTTAATGTGTGGGGATCGCTGGTCGGTGCGGACTCAGTGGGCGGAAGGGCCTGTTTCCGCGCTGTATCTTTAAACTAAACTAAAAACCCTCTGTGTTGATAAATTTGCTCTTCGGTTCCTATTAATTCTTTTCCCTCTTATCTTAAACCTATGCCCTCTGGTACTTGATTTCCCGATGCTTGGATAAAGACTGTGCATTTCCTCTATCTATTCCCGTCAACATTTTATACATGTCTATAAGATCACCCTTCAGCTTCCTGAAAATAATCCTAGCCTGCCTAACCTCTCCCTGTAGGTCAGAGCCTCGAGTTCTGGCAACATACTTGTAAATCTTTTGTGCACCTTTCCAGCTTAATGACATTGTTTCTATAGCAGGGTGATGAAATCTGAATACAATACTGTTGGCCTCAACAATGTCTTGTACAACTGTAACATATTACCCAACTGCTGTACTCAATTCCTTGACTGATGAACGCCAATGTGCGGAAATCCAATGTACCTGTGACTTCTTTCAGGGAATTGTGTACTTTTAATTCTATATCTCTCTGCTCAACAATGCTCCCAGGGTCCTACCATTTACTGTATACAGTATGTTCGGATCTGCTTTGACTTCCCAAAGCACAGCGCATCACACTTATCTGAATTAAATTCCATTTGCCATTTCTTGGCCCACTTGCCAAGTTGATCAAGATCCTGATGTGATTCTAGATAATAAATTAAATATAATAAGCAAATATTTAGTAATGCATATATAGTGCACTGGATGTGTTATATGACATAAAGTTAGAATTGTATTTCTGAAAATTAGTAGAGGTAATGTAGCATATCCTAAAGTAATTCAATTGATTCAAATTTAAATAGATAAACAATGACTTGGTCACCTGCCCATTCCCATCACAGATGCTGCCTACCCACTGAGTTCCTTCAGCGCTTTGTGCTTTGCCAAAACTCTTACTTTCCCATGTCCATGCCTACCAAGTTATTGTGAGTGAACAGTGCTAAGCTTTTGTTGGGAAACCAAGAAGATTTCAGTGTTATAGGTGTTGCAATAATAGCAACACTGTGCATTGTAAATCCACCATCTGTACTGATTGGTACTAAATTGATGTTAGGTCTCCACAGCATATAGGGTTGACGAAGAATGGTTACTGTACTCCCGCATCTGTACTTTTGTTTATTCAAAGTGGGCCCTTTGATCTTTCATACAATGTTCCAAACACATTAATGTGGGTAATATAATATACCCCAGTTGCTGCAACCACAAAAATAGAATATTATCTATAAGTAGTGATTGGATACACTAAGAATGTTTTTTCCAGATAAGTGATTGGACACATACAGATATAAACAGAAATGATAGAGGTATTTTAGAGACATTTAGACAGATGCATGGAAATGCAGGGAATAGAATCATAGAATGATACAGTGTGGAAACAGACATTTTGGCCCAACTTGCCCAAACCGGCCAACATGTCACAGCTACACTAGTCCCACCTGCCTGTGTTGGATCCATATCCCTCTAAACCTGTCCTACCCATGTACCTGTCTAACAGTTTCTTAAACATTGGGATAGTGCCAGCCTTAACTACCTCCTCTGGCAGCTTATTCCATACATGCACCACGTTGTGTGAAAAAAGATACCCCTCAGATTCCTATGAAATCTTTTCCCCTTCACCTTAAACCTATGTCCTCTGGTCCTCAATTCACCTACTCTGGGCAAGAGACTATCTGCATCTATTCGATCTATTCCTCTCATGATTTTTTTACACCTCTATAAGATCACCCTTCATCCTCCTGCCCTCCAAGGAATAGAGACCCAGCCTACTCAACCTCTCCCTATAGCTCAGACCTTCTAGTCCTGGCAACATCCTCACAAATCTTCTATGTACCCTTTCCAGCTTGACAACATCGTTCCTATAACATGGTGCCCAAAAGTGAACACAATACTCTAAATGCGGTCTCACCAACATCTTAGACAACTGCAACATGACCTCCCAACTTCTATACTTAATACTCTGACTGATAAAGGCCAATGTGCCAAAAGCCTTTTTGGCCACTTTACCTACCTGTGACTCGACCTTCATGGAACATGCACCCACACTCCTAGATCCTTCTACTCTCCAACACTCCCCAGAGCCCAACCATTCACTGTGTAGGTCTTGACCATCTCAAACTTCCCAAAACACCTCACATTTCTCTGTATTAAATTCCATCAACCATTCTTCAGCCCACCTGGCCAATCGATCCAGATCCTGCTGCAATTTTTCACAACCATCTTCACTATCAGCAAAACCACCCACTTAACTATCATCAGCAATCTTGCTAATCTTGCCATATATGTTCTCATTCAAATCATTGATCTAGATGACAAACAGTAATGGGCCCAGCACCAAAGCCTGAGGCATACCACTAGTCACAGGCCTCCAGTCCGAGAAGCAACCTTCCACCATCAACCTCTGCTTCCTTCCATGCAGCCAATTTGCTATCCATTCAGCTATCTCTTCCTGGATCCCATGCTATCTAACCTTCCAGAGCAGCCTACCACGTGGAACCTTGTTGAATGCCTTACTGAAATCCATGTGTACAACATCTACAGCTCTGCCCTCATCAACCTTTTTAGTCATGTCTTCAAAAAACTCAATCAGATTTGTGAGACATGATCTCCCACGTACAAAACCATGCGAACTATCCCAAATCAGCCCTAGTCCATCCAAATGCCTGTATATCCTGTCCCCCAGAATACTTTCCAGTAACTTTCCGACTACAGATGTTAAGCTCACTGGACTATAGTTCCCAGCATTTTCCCAACAGCCCTTCTTGAACAGAGGCACAACATTTGCCACCCTCCAGTCTTCCGGCACCGCTCCTGTATTTAAAGACAATGTAAATTTCAACCAGGGCTCCCGCAATTTCCTCTCTAGTTTCCCACAATGTCCTCGGATATATCTGATCAGGCCCTGGAGTTTTGTCTACCTTCATACCTTCAGCGCCTCTTTGACCATAACACTGACTGCTCTCAAGACACTTCCATTGACTGCCCCAAGTACCTCTGTCCTCCTGTCTTTCTCCTCAGTAAATACAGAGGAGAAAAAGTCATTGAGGGCCTTGCCCATCTCCTGTGGCTCCACACGGAGGTGACTGCTTTGATTCCTAAGGGGTCCCACTCTCTCTCTAGTTATCCTATTTCCCCTTATGTATTTATAAAATCCGTTGGGTTTGTCCTTAATGCTATCTGCTAGTGCTATCTCCGGGCCTCTTTTTGCTCTTCTGGTTTCCTTTTTTAGTTTACTCCTTAGTTCCCGAAACTCCTCCAGGGATGCACTTGATCCCAGCTGCCTATACATGTCCCATGCATCCTTCTTATTATTTACCAATGTCTTAATTTCCCTCGTCAGCCAAGCTTCTTTACGTTTGCCTGCCTTGCCCTTTACTCTAACAGGAACGTGCATGTCCTGATCTTTTGTCAGCACACTTTTAAAAACATCCCACTTGACTGATGTTCTTTTCTCCTCAAATAGCCTGCTCCAATCAACTTGAGTGAGACCTTCTCTCATACCCTCAAAGTTGGCCTTACCCCAGTTGAGCATCTTAACATGTGGGCCCTCTATCTCCCTATCCATAACTATCTTAAACCTAATAGAACAGTGGTCACTGGTGCCAAAAGACTCCTCCACAATCATTTCATTTACTTGCCCTTCCTAATTTCCCAAGACTAGATCAAGCGTTGCCTACATACTGTTGGAGAAAACTCTCCTGAACACTTTTGAGAAATTGCACCTCGTCTAAATCCTTCACTCTATGATTTTCCCCGTCAATTTTGGGAAAGTTAAAATCCCCTACTACAACAACCTGCTGTCTGCAATCTCCTGGCATATTTGTTCCTCTAATTCCTGTTGACTATTCGGGGGTCTGTAGCACACCCCCGATAGAGTGTTCATTCCTTTCTTGTTCCTCAGCTCCACCCATATAGCCTCACTAGTTAAACTGTCTGTTATGTCACCTCTGACCACTGCTGTGACATCCTCCTTACCCAATAATGCAACCCCCCTCCTCTTTTACCTTCACCCCTGTCTTTCCTGAAGCTCTTGTACCCCAGAACATTGAGTTGCTAGTCCTGCCCCTCTCTTAACCAGGTTTCCGTAAAGGCTACAACTTCCCAGTCACACATACCTATCCATGCCCCTTGCATTAAAATAATGCCGTTTAAGCAAACCTTCCTTCCTCGCTCACCATATTTCACCTGTGTATTCTGTCCACTAAACATTCTCTCACCACACTCCATACCAACTTCTAACCTCTCACCTGTCTCTGTACTGTATGAGATCCCACCCCGCTGCCAATCCGGTTTAAACCCACCCGTGTAGATTTGGCAAACCTGCCTGCCAGGATGTTGTTCCCCCTCCAGTTAAGGTGCAACCCATCCCTTTTGTACAGGTCACCCCTATCCCAGAAGAGATCCCAATGGTACAGAAATCTAAATGCCTGCCCCCTGCACCAACTCTTCAGCTGCATATTCATCTCCACTATCATTCTGTTCTTATCTTCACTGGCAGAGTGATAAAGATCATATGTAGGGAGATGAGATTAGTTTAGTTTGGTATCATGTTCAGCACAGACATCATGGGCCAAAGGGTCTGCTCCTTTATTGTATTGTTTTATGTTCCAACAGAATGTAAATGTAATAGACAAAGGTATGAGTCCAAAGTTGACCATGTTAGATTGAGAAACCACATGAAAAAATTTGATGATAAACAGGCAAAGGCTGATGTTGAAAGAACTAATACAAATCCCAAAAGAAGAAGTGGATAATCTGTGGCTAGCAAGAGTTATTAAAGATGACATTAAATCAAAGGCTAAGTCTTATAATGATGTCAACGCAGGATTATAAGCTCAATGATTGGAAAGATTTCAGAATTCAGCAAAAAGCATCAATAGGAGAAAATAAGAAAAGTAAAAATGTCTGCAATGAGTAATCTGACAAGGTGCTTAAAACCCCCCTCCATAGATAAGTCAAAAAGAAAAAGCTTATCAAAGGTTTACTGACCACAACAGAATAAATTATATTGGGGAATAAAGGGCCTGTCCCACTTAGGCGATCTTTTTGGCGACTGCCGGCGACTGTCAAAGTCGTAGCAGATCGCGGAACTTTTCTTTTACCCGACGACAATGACCACGACAATGCCGAGTCAGGTCGAGATTACAGCGTCCTCTGAAACATCGCGAAAATTCCCACGCTGTCAATGCTTCTCCGGCGTCCTGGTTTTCGCTGAAATCACTGACAAGTCGGTAAGTACGAGAATTTTGAACTATAACATCTTGTATGGGTTACTTAAAAACCAAGGTTCACCTTAACAAGGAATAAACTGGATTTACTTCCAGTTTACTAATAGCTATATTTAAAAAAATAAAAAATTAAGTGGTTCAATGGATTTTTGTGAAAAGTGTGTGGGCACTTTAAAAATGTAAAGGAGATGCATATCTGGTTTCTGGGTTGAATATCTGGGTTTGGAGCCCACTTTAAATGTAATGGCTGAGGCCAAAAACATCGCAAAAATTCCCATGCTTACCTGACCGTCAAACTGTCACCTCCAATCTACCTGTCAAATGTCCTGACGGTAAATAAATTGGTTAAACACAAGCATTTTATGGTATTTTGAAATGACTTCACTTATTTTAATATTATGTGCTTCTAAATGTATCTTAAGAGAACCTATCAAACCTGGGGACAGCATGCGACAGCGACCGCAATAAGCTACGATGCCTGGCGACAAGCCATCTGTCGCCGAGAGATTTTAAACCGTTTGATGTCTCAGCCAAGGTCCACTACGATCCACTACGATCTTTGGAAGACTCCTCACGATCATGCCCGCGACACCCCGGCGAACATTCCGCGACAGCCTAGTCGCCGGCAGTCGCCTTAAAATCGCCGAAGTGGGACAGGCCCTTGGGCTCCTAAAGATAGCGGAGTCAAGGGGTATGGGGAGAAGGCAGGAATGGGGTACTGATTGTTGTTGATCAGCCATGATCACAGTGAATAGCGGTGCTAGCTCGAAGGGTGGAATGGCCTACTCCTGCACCTATTGTCTATTGTCTATGTCAGTTATCTGATACAGTAATAGTTGTAATAGAAACACAAAAATATATTATCAAAGAAATTCATTACAGAAATCATATTTGATAAGCCAGAGAAACATTTCAAAGTCAACATGGATTTATGAAGGGGAAATCATGCTTGACTAATCTTTTGGAATTTTTTGAGGATGTAACAAGTAGAATGGATAAGGGAGAGCTAGTGGATGTGGTGTATCTGGACTTTCAAAAATCCTTTGACAAGGTCCAACACAAGAGATTAGTGTGCACAATTTGAGCACATGGTATTGGGGGTAGGGTATTAACATGGATCGAAAACTGGTTGACAGACAGGAAGCAAAGAGTAGGAATTAATGGGTCCTTTTCAGAATGGCAGGCAATGACTAGTGGGGTGCCGCAAGGCTCAGTGCTGGGACCCCAGTTGTTTACAATCTTTATTAACGATTTAGACAAGGGAATTAAATGTTTGCAGTTGAAACAAAGCTGGGTGGCAGTATGAGCTGTGAGGAGGATGCTATGAGGCTGCATGGTGACTTGGATAGGTTGAGTAAGTGAGCAGAAGCATGGCAGATGCAGTATAATGAGGATAAATGTGAGGTTATCCACATTGGTGGCAAGAATAGGAAGGCAAATTATTATCTGAATGGTGTCAGATTATGAGAAGGGGAAGTGCAACAAGACCTGGGTGTGCTTGTGCATCAGTCACTGAAGGTAAGCGTGCAGGTACAGCAGGCAGTGAAGAAAGCCTTGTTGGCCTTCATTGCGAGAGAATTTGAGTTTAGGAGCAAAGAGCTCCTACTGCAGTTGTACAGTTGAATTGGCCTCCACTGCCTTCTGTGGCAGAGAATTCCACATATAAAATTCTGAGACAATTGGACAGGGTAGATGCAGGAAAAATGTTCCCGATGTTAGGGGAGTCCAGAACTAGGGGTTACAGTTTAAGAATAAGGGGTTGACCATTTAGGACTGAGATGAAGAAGAACTTTTTCACCCAAAGAGTTGTGAATCTGTGGAATTCTCTGCCACATGGCAGTGGAGGCCAATTCACTGGATGTTTTCAAGAGAGAGTTAGATTTAGCTCTTAGGGCTAAGGGAATGAAGGGATTGGGGGAAAAAGCCAGAACAGGTTACTGATTTTGGATGATCAGCCATGATCATATTGAATGGTGGTGCTGGCTCGAAGGGCCGAATGGCCTACTCCTGCATCTATTTTCTATATTTCTATGTTTCTATATTTTCCAAAGTTCGTAACTAGCAGAAATATAACGGGGAACGAATACATAGGTGCATTTTGAAAAGCCATCGAAAAGGTGTGACATCAAAGATTACTGCTCAGTCAGATCACTAGGGCACCCACAGTGGCGCAGCGGTAGAGTTGCTGACTTCCAGCGCTTGCAGCACCGGAGACCCGGGTTCGATCCTGACTACAGGTGCTGTCTGTACAGAGTTTGTACGTTCTCCCCGTGAACACCTGGGTTTTCTCTGAGATCTTCAGTTTCCTCCCACACTCCAAAGATGTACAGGTATGTAGGTTAATTGGATTGGTGTTAGTGTAAATTGTCCTTAGTGTCTGCAGGATAGTGTTAATGTGCTGGGATCGCAGGTTGTTGCGGACTCGATGAGCCGAAGGGCTTGTTTCCGTGCTGTATCTCTAAACCAAATTAAACCTAGAATTGCAGGTAATATCCAAGCATACATTGAGGATTGATTGGCAGAAAGATGAACATCGAGTGGGAATAAATAGATCAATGGGAGGAAGTGATTAGTGGGGTGTGGCAGGGTTTCATAAACTATATCAATAACATGGAACTGGGAAACTATATAATACATATAACAAAAACGCAAAGTGCTGGAGCACCTCAGTGGGTCAGGCAACATCTCTGAAAGATATGGGCAGGTGATTCTTGGAATGAGAGAGCTAGTCTAATAAGGACAAATTAAACAGACACAGCTCTAAGGATGATAGGTTATCTGACTGAAACATACAAGGTTCCTGACAGAGCAGAGGCAAAGATGATAATAATTTCCTCAGGTGGAGTATCTAGAACCAAGGATCAGAGTTTCAGAATAATACGTTGGCTATTCACGACTGAGATTTGCAAAAAAACTCCACTCAATGGGTACTGAATCTTTGGAATTCTCTAACAGGTGGAGCTTGGATCTTGAAGTATATTCAAGACAGAGTTTGATAGGTTTTCCAGAGGTCTGTAGTTAATGCAGGAAAAGTGGAAGGGTGGCAAATAATCATAGAGAACCTCACTGATAGTCTAACATGTTCCTGCTTATATTTTGGAATGTGAGAGAAAACCGGAGCACTCGGAGAAAGCCCATGTGGTTACAGGGAGAAAGTGCAAACTCCATACAGATAGCACCCATAGTCAGAATCGAACGCAGGTCCCTGGCGTTTTTATGGTCAATTATCGGGGTGTACTTTTTGTATTAAAATAAGCCCCACATCTGCAACAATTTGTGTTGTGCTATTTGCTTTAAAAAAAATGGTGTTCATTATCATTGCGGACATACGCCCGAGCTTGTTGACCTTGAAGAAAATGACACATCACCATGTTCTCAAGGGATAATTAAGAATGCCTTGTCAGTAATGTCAGTGTTCCATAAATGAATAATAAAATCTTTGTTTACTTGTTTTGGCAGGAATGATAGTGGAAGATATTTTCATCATGGACAGGGGTGAAGGTTTGACAACTAGCGATGTGCACATTGGAGTCAACAATAACCACCTCACGCACTCCCACCCACCCACATCCCAGTGAGAAATGGACTTTGCATCCCAGCTGATTTTCCTTTCCAGTGACCACTTGACCTTGGTTTCCTGCCTGGTTAGAGCAGTTAAATCCCACTGCTTAATGTTTCCTCTTCAACTGCTTTTGCATTTATGTGCAGCTGCAACTATTTTCCCAGCTGAATACATTGCCCACAAGATAGTTTGTCAAAATGGCAGCTGTGGAAAAGAAATCATTATTAGGAGATAGCCTACCATTGCATGTTAACACTCTCTGACATCTTCACAGGAGGGCCTTTACGTTAAGTACATAATTTACTCTGATTTTGAAAACAATTTGCAACACAATTGAGTGGTGGTGAGATACAAATAATTCTAATGCATATTGTAGTTTATATTATCTCTTGTTATTTCCACCTCTCTATTCTCTTGTTAAAATCCCTTTAAATAATAATTCATACCAAACAAAAACAATGCAATGTTAGCATTTATTTCAAGAGGACTAGAATATAAAAACAGGGATGTAATGCTGAGGCTTTATAAGGCACTGGTCAGACCACATTTGGAGTATTGTAAGCAGTTTTGGGCAAGATATCTGAGAAGGTATTTGCTGGCATTGGAGAGGGTCCAGAAAATGATCGCAGGAATGATTAGGTTAACATATGATGCATGTTTGACGGCACTAGGCCGTTGAAACTTACCACAAAGTGAAAGGCCTGTGTAGAGTGGATGTGGAGAGGATGTTTCCACTAGTGGGAGAGTCGAGGACCAGAGGCTACAGCCTCAGAATAAAAGTTCATACCTTTGAAAAGTAGAAGAGGAGTAATTTCTTTAGTCAGAGGGTGGTGAATCTGTGGAATTATTTGCCACAGATGGCTATGTGAACACATTTGTTAATTTTGCATACCTTTTCTCTTGTACGTTACTATAATCATCATTGATTTGCCATTCGACATTCAACTGACCAAACATCAACTGAAACTTCAGTCGTGCGGAAAAAGACATTTTGACTGGTCAGTTCAGCTGCTTCAACTTTCTGTTCCAAATGCCAATGTTAAATTGAAAAGAAGGGGAAGAAAGTGAAACAAGATCAGAAAGCCAAAATATTGGTGCCATGGTGTAAAGTGTGCAATACATCAGTTTGAGGTTGCTGTTATTTTCTTCCAGAGGCTCGATGCTAGATTACCAAGTAAAATGGTCACCACAGTCAAGCACACTCTTGTCCTGCTGCCACTGAATCGTGTACCATATTATGTTGATGACATTGAAACTAAAGATTTGAATCAGCCCATTGTGCAGATGCTGCCTATTTGTTTTGTCCACTTATCCAGCATAGAAGATAACGCAGAGAAATCTTGTTTTCAATACAGAGGTATTAACTCATCTCCTTAATGCTTGAACTGCACTCAATTTATACAGAGTGATCTTAATCTAACTCTTCCCATCAATATACATTGTTTTGATTTATCATACGCATTATCACCAAGTCCGTATACATGCCTTGAGGTCTATCTTACTTCAATGGTGATGTTCAGCTTGGCTGCCTTGGCTGCCAGTTGTTTGGGAGAGGCTGCACAGAGTGTAGTCCACACAAATTCATCATCTGTACAGCATGACTGATTGGTATTGCCCTCCAGCTGCACTTTACTCACTCCACACAGCTTTGGCTGCCATACTTTGGAAACTTGCGCTGTGTTTCGCACATCACCCTGCATACATTGATTTCCCATCAGTATTAATCCTGATGTCCAATATTTTGATGCTGTGATAAATATTGTACAATGAAATAGAAATCAAGGTTTTCGTTTTTTTTCTCTCTTTTTCCCTTTGAAATGCGGATGCATTCATGTTTTCACAAAATGCTTTCCTCAATTTATTTCTTAAGCAAATTAAGCACGTTTTCAATAATGGGAATGTGGGATTGCTGCCAGGTGAGGAACTAAACATCTGATCCACTTGACTTTGATGGCATACCATTTATTATACTGAACAGATTAAAAAAAATCTGAGTACAGCCTCTTTAGTGTTCTTCAGCTGCTCTTGGCATGAAGAAGGAGCTATTGTATAGTGACCTGCTGCCAAAAGAGAATACAATGGAGAAGTTGTTAAGCAACATCATATGAAATACCCTAGGTGAAACCAAGGACAAGAATTTGTGGACAACAGAGAAAGAACAGCTTTTGGTACTGACCTCAATGAAAGCTCTTCTATAAGGACAGAAAGTTCTGTGGAAATATGGCAGGACATATAGTTTCCTAACAACCTGTGTAAACATGGTTAGAGCGCTTAACCTCTTCTTAGGAAATCTCTTGAGATCAAAGATAATGTGTTTCCAAAGGTTTTGTGAGTTCTGAGATGCCTGATGAGGCCAATGTGATTTAGCGATACGAGATACAGCGCGGAAACAGCCCCCCCGGCCCACCGACCAGCAATCCCCGCACATTAACACTATCCTACACACACTAGGGCCAATTTATACGTACACCAAGCCAATTAACCTACATCCCTGTATGTCTTTGGGGTGTGGGTGGGAACCAGAGTTTTCAGGAAAAACCCACGCAGGTCACGGGGAAAACGTACAAAACTCCATATAGACAGCACCCGTAGTCAGGATCGAACCCGGGTCTCCGGCATTGCAAGCACTGTAAGGCAGCAACTCTACTGCTGCGCCACTGTGCCGCCCTTTATGCCACCATGCTGCCCTTTGATTTCTGATCAAAATCTGATGGTTTCTGATCACTGTCACAAATACAGCAGGAGGTTCTTGATTGGAAGGCGTGTGAGACAGGTCAGTGAGAGCAGAGGGATGGGAGATAGAGCGCTCTTTCCATCATTTTACCTGCGGTTATGAGAACATCCCTGAAGTGATTCCCCCCGTGTTCCTGATATTATCTTGCCATGAGGGTGCTTGGAGCAGGGTGGGTATTTCAGGCCAGGTGTCAGGCATGCAAACAATGTGGTCTGAGCATTGCAGGTTGTAATTAGAGCATTGATATTGCCTTGGGTGTGAACTTGTCCTTGGTTCTCTTTTCCTGCATGTGATTTGGAAGGTTTTGGAGGCTCAGTGCCTTCAGGTGCCAACGGTAAGCGACCCATTTCTCTGAAGCCAACAGTTGGGCTAAGGTCACTGGTGCTTAGTAGACTTTGAGCTTTTGTGCAAAGTTTGAGATCATGATCTTTGAGGAATGCTTTCTCAGACATCCAAAAGCTGTGTTGCTTGATTGAAGGTAATGGAGAACGTTGTCATTGATATTTGCTTTCATTGAAAGATGGTCCCTGAGGTATGAAAGTGCTTCACATTTTCTAATGTCTCATTGCAGTCCTTTATTGTTAGAAGGCATGGTGGATGGTGATAGCATCCAGGAGCAGGATGGCAGAGGATCTTTATTATGTAGGTATTAGCTGTAAAGTCGATCTTCTTGTACACATTGATGAATACGCTGGTGATGACTTGTAGCTCAGCCTTCCAACATATACATATGAAAACATGCAGCTTATTGCCAGAGTGAAGAATTAGCTTGGTTCTGCAGGGGAGGTAACATTTGTTTGAACTATTTCCCAGTTGTCCTGTCGATATTCCAATCCAATACAAAACACTCTGGATGAGAAAAAACGGTGTGATATTCATCTTTCTTAACCTCAGTCTGCATTGGGATTGGGTCTGAGGTAAACCTTTGTTTGGAACCGCAATGTACTTGCTAATCTGCAATAGAGTCAACAGTCAAGTCAAGAGCATTTTATTGTCATATGTCCCAGATAGAACAATGAAATTCTTTCTTGCAGCAGCACAGCAGAATATGTAAACTAATTTCTGAAGGCTGCCAAGTTGGTGAAAGATTTTCCACAATATTTCTCAATTAATAGCATCAAAGGTTTTTGTAAGATCAAAACAAGATAATGACTAATTCTGCTCCTTACATTTCTCAATAAGTTGTTGCATAATAGAAATTATGTGCATTGTGCCTCTTAATGGTTAGAATCCACACTGCGATTCAGAGAGCAATCCTTGCCCACTGGAAGAAACAGTTGTGATGGAACATGATAATGAGTTTCCCTGTGGTAGATGGTGGCAAAGTCTTTCAATAGTTATCATAATTTGATTTTGCTTCTTTTTTTTTAAGACGGTTGCAATGACAATATTTCTGAGATCCCCTGGCATATCCTCCTCTCCCCATATGTGGAAGTTAATACTTCCACTTGAGAAGTGCCCAGCGTTTTCTAATGTAGAATGCTTATGTACACCAGCAACAAATGGACCTGTTAGGTAAATATCAAGGAGTTGAAACCAAGTTCTGCATTGTGGGCACAAACAAGGACACTTGTGTGAATGTGTGGTTAAATGCCTGTCAACAGATATCACGCATGTGCCCACGTCCATGCACACGCGCACAGACACACACACGCACACACACACATACACACACACACACACACACACACACACACACACACACACACACACACACACACACACACACACACACACACACACACACACACACACATACACACACACATACACACACACACACACACCTGCATACACACACATACACACACATCCTTTGGCCACTGTCTACCCTTTTCCATCTGATTCTAAACCTAACCCATTGTTTATCTTCAGCTTTTGTTAATTAAGAATCAGAATGTACGCCTGAAATAGAGCAATAAACCTTTGAAATATTTATTTGTGAAAAGCAAATTAAATCTGCATTTAGAAAATGTAATTTGTAAAGCCACAAAATTTGCTAAGTAATGAGTACGGTTCTGTATACCAGTTAAAACTAAGAACTGTATACCAGTTAAAACTAAGAACTGCACAGACGTATTTTTGAACTTATGCAGCTGTAAAAATAACAATAGCAATTTTCAATACTTTTACAGCTGAACAGGTTTGTGAGTTGAAGTTCATATTTACTTAATTGATTTCCTTTCATTCTGTGGGAGAAGGCCGCGAAGAGTAATAGCCATGTAAAAACCTTGAATCAGTGACATCGACTGAGATTTCATGCTAAGATATGCACACAGAGAAATCCCAAAGTTGCTCTCAGTCTTAAGGAATAATAATGGCAAATGCCAGTAATTTAGTTGTCATTATGTCATTACCACTGCAAAATCTAGGCCATCATTAGCTGACAAGTTGAATTATAAGCACACCATGTATCATAGAGAAGGCGGGAAACATTTGGAGTGAATTATGGAAATTTGGAAAAGGACAAAATAACCTATTTGTGAGTCAGCAATTGATTTAGCATCACATCCCACTTCCTAGAAAGAAAGGATTGAAAAACAAATAACGTCATTTAAAAGTTCTTGCAGCACCAATCACCAATCCTTCAACAACTTCTCCTTTGACTCCTCCCACTTCCTCCAAACCAGAGGCGTAGCTATGGGCACTTGCATGGGCCCTAGCTACGCCTTCCTCTTTGTCGGGTACGTCGAACAATCCCTGTTCTGGGCGTACACCGGCCCCATCCCCGAACTCTATCTCCGCTACATCGACGACTGCATTGGCGCTACCTCTTACACCCATGCAGAACTCACTGACTTCATACACTTCACTTCCAATTTCCATCCTGCCCTTAAATATACCTGGACTATCTCCGACATCTCCCTCCCGTTTCTGGACCTCACCATCTCCATCACAGGAGACAGACTAGTGACGGACATTTACTATAAACCCACTGACTCGCACAGCTATCTGGACTACACTTCTTCCCACCCGGTCCCCTGCAAAAAGTCTATCCCAATTCCTCCATCTACACCGCATCTGCGCCCGGGATGAGGTGTTTCACACTAGGGCGTCAGAGATGTCCTCATTCTTCAGGAAACGAGGCTTCCCCTCTTCCATTATAGATGAGGCTCTCACTAGGGTCTCTTCTACATCCCGCAGCTCTGCTCTTGCTCCCCCTCCCCCACTCACAACAAGGACAGAATCCCCCTCGTTCTCACCTTCCACCCCACCAGCCAACGGACCAACAAATCATCCGCCAACATTTCCGTCACCTACAACGGGACCCCACCATTGGCCATATCTTCCCATCCCCTCCCCTCTGCGTTCCGCAGAGACCGTTCCCTCCGTAACTCCCTGGTCCACTCATCCCTTCCTACCCAAACCACCCCATCCCCGGGCACTTTCCCCTGCAACCGCACGAGAAGCAACACCTGTCCCTTTACCTCCCCCCTCAACTCCATCCAAGGAACCAAACAGTCTTTCCAGGTGAGACAAAGGTTCACCTGCACCTCCTCCAACCTCATCTATTGCATCCGCTGCTCTAGATGTCAACTTATTTACATCGGCGAAACCAAGCGCAGGCTCGGCGATCGCTTCGCTCAATACCTGCGCTCGGTCCGCATTGACCAAACTGATCTCCCGGTGGCCGAGCACTTCAACTCCCCCTCCCATTCCCAGGCTGACCTTTCTGTCATGGGCCTCCTCCAGTGCCATAGTGAGGCCCACCGGGAATTGGAGGAACAGCACCTCATATTTCGCCTGGGCAGCGTGCAGCCCAGTGGTATGAACATCGACTTCTCCAACTTTAGATAGTTCCTCTGTCCCTCTCTTCCCCTCCTCCTTCCCAGATCTCCCTCTATCTTCCTGTCTCCACCTATATCCTTCCTTTGTCCCGCCCCCCTGACATCAGTCTGAAGAAGGATCTCGACCCGAAACGTCACCCATTCCTTCTCTCCCGAGATGCTGCCTGACCTGCTGAGTTACTCCAGCATTTTGTGAATAAATACCTTCATTTAAAAGTTAAATCACAAACATATCTTCAAAACAAACTCTCAAACAATGAATTGTTTTCCGTACAGTTAACCTAGGCTAAAACAAAATATTTAATTTCACATTAAAATTCATCTTTATTTAATGTGTTGTAACTTTCTCAAGTTTATCAAAAGCATAAGATTCCTTGTAATTACAAGGAGAAATTGCTGCAGGGAATAACATTTTTTCAAAAATCTGGATTTTGGATTTTATCATTGGATATCTGTCCAATGGCTTAGATATGCAATAGGTAATAGAAGGTAATAGAATTTTTGCTGACAAATCACTTAAATTTAAACACTAGTCACACTCAGCAAGTTAATGAAATTGAAATCATATACAATGCCCATGACATGCTCAAAGGTTAGAAATTGAATGTATTTTTAATCGTTGGCTGATATTAAAACTTCAAAGACAACTTCATGAGGTTGTAAAATTAAGGATCGAGTAATTCATGGGGTAAAAGAAACTAATGAAGGAACTTGAAGGATGTATGTCTTATTAATGTATCCACCTCGGAAAATGTAATGAGAGACATGAATTTATAAGACAACTTGTACATCCCTTACAATTTACCCAAAACTTTGTGCAGGTAATGGATTATTTATCAGTGCCAGAACACTGGAAACATACAGGTAGCAGCTAATCTGAACATTACAATCTCCCAGAGAAAGCAAGTTGATGATCTGCTTTAGTGAAGTTGATTGAGGACTGAAAACCTGGCTAGGACACTTGTGAAACACTTCCTTATAAACATAAAAACCCAGAAAAAAACAATTTGTACTGTATTTTATATGAATATCTGAGAAGAAAGATTTTTTTTTGTGCATGTTTTAAAGAGTTTTTGTCTGTTTCCAGTTGAAGTCTTGCACTTAGGATCATTTTTGTGGTGAATCTCTTTAATAAGATTATCCTTTCATCATAAAATTTCACAAAGATGATGAAATAATTATTACGTTTCCAAAGTACTGACAGAAATTTGACAAAAGAATAACAACCCACCTCACAAGAAAGTAAGGAGGAGGACATCATGCAGAAAGTCGAGTAGCACACATGAATTAAATGTTCCCAGCTGGAGCACAGCTGTTATTTTCATTCACCCACATTTACGAGCTAGGCTCTTGCACCCAGTCAGCCTCGATAATGATCACAACTGTGTCTAGGGTCTAGATGGTCACCATGGCAATGCCCTGACTGGGCTGCTCCATAATTTGGTGGCTCCATTATCCAAAATTGCACACTTAACCCTTACACCTGGGTGATTTATCCCTCACCTCACGATTTTTCCACTTCCTTTCTGATTCCTGCCCTTCGCATTCCCCACGCAACCCAGTTGTACCTCCTAGGAAGAGTTCACTTTAGTTGTGCTGACCACTTTCCCTGTGACCATCATGCAGATAAGACAACAGAAGGGAGCCCTGGCATAGCTGCCATCTGTTGGCACTCTCGTTGGCTTCTCACACACTTAATGGGAGAAGACTCTAACAACAATCTCCTAAGAGAGGATGTCCTAGTTTAGCATTTCTGTTGATTCCTTATAGGTGAAGTTGTAAAGCTCACCCTTATGTGCTTATGGCTAATTTATTGGACCTATTTTTATCTCCTGGTGAATCATGTATTTTAGTGTCTCACTTCTCATGAAAACCAGGTCCTCCTTCAACACCTGTATCGAACCATCAGCCTGAACCCCTGTGCTCAAGCTACACAAATGCAATTGCAGCCTGTAACTTTTTGTCTCAGTGTCAAGGCTTGCTGCTAACGCCCATCTCCAGCTCAGACTGCCGTATTTATCAAAAATTGAAACAAGGCCATTGATATTGTTAGAATGGATGGATAATACATCAGAGTGCATTGGATGAGTACACACAGCCACAGGCAGCTTGAGTTGCACTCAATGGAAAAATAAATTGCTTTTATGGAAATGTGGCCAGGTGGAGAAAATACACATGTTCTTCTGAAGTTGGATTCCTGCTTGAAATGAAAAGGTTTGTGATGGAAACTGTTTTGAGTGCAGGAGTGACTGTGAACAGAAACAACACATCAGCTTGGTGAAGGATAAGTAATAAACCATTTCAAAGGCAAGTAAGCATCCTTACCTCAGCCTGATGCCTTTTGTAGAAATGATCCTATACCAATATCTTCAGTAACTGGGTGAAGCTGAAAATGACATTCTGCCTAGGAGATAGCTAGCACATAAATTTAAAAAAATCATTTAAACAACCGCAGGGTAATGAAACTGTGTGGTAACAACAGAATTTTCCCATCATGAAAGATTATATCTGTGAAAGTCAAAAGGGTTTAGTGATGGCCACAAAGTTAGATATAGTCAAGTTATTGTGTTTGTTAACTAATTCTTTATGAAAGTTTATTTCACTGTAATTCGGATTCATCAGCATGTGTTCCTTGCACGGGTGTTTTATTTTCTGTCTATCGCTATTAATGTGAATAAGAAATGATTGATATCTTGCTCTGACACTCAAAACACACAGTATCTGCTGCTGTTGCATCTCATTTACTTTCTCTGTGCAAGACATCGCTAAAGTTCCAACTGTTGTTTTAAAGCTTTTGAACAACATGTTCTGAAATAATCTGAGTGGGAAGTTTTGCAATCTCCCAGGTGAGATGGAAATGAAGGATGCAGGATGCAGATGTGGGTATGAAAATCTTTTTCAACAAAATGGAAGTTTGTGAAATTTTCCTTTAAGTCTATCACTGAAGAGCACAGCTGAGAACAGGAGGCATTGCACAGTCACAGAAGCACAGTGATGAATCCTATCACTACGGTAGGTTTGACAGGAGTGAACACCCTCCTGCTAAGTTCTCCCTCCTCCCAATCCACAGTGTGAGGGTTGAGTACACAGAGTCATACAGCGTGGAGACAGGCCCTTCGGCCCAACCTACCCACACTGACCAATATGTCCCATCTACATTAGTCCCACCTACCTGCATTTGGCCCATATCCCTCTAAACCTGTCCCAACCATGTACAGTACCTGTCTAAATACTTCTTAAGTGTTGTGATAGTGCTTGCCTCAGCTACCTCCTCCGGCAGCTTGTTACATACACCCACGGCCCTTTGTGTGAAAAAGTTACCCCTCAGGTTCCTATTAGATTATTCCCCCCTCCTTAAACCTATGTCCTCTGGTTCTCAATTCCCTTAATTTGGGCAAGAGACTGTGTGTCTACCCAAGTTATTCCTCCTGATTTTGTATACCTCTATAAGATCACCCTGGGGCACACAACATGTCACAGGCATCCAGTCCGATAAGCAACCTTCCACCATCACCCTCTGCTTTCTTCTATGAAGCCAAGTTTCTATCTATTCAGCTATCTCTCCTTGGATCCCCTGGGATCTAACCTTCCAGAACAGCCTACCATGTGGAACCTTGTTGAAAGCCTTGCTGAAATCCATACTTACAATGTATAAAATCACATTGCCATGGCCATAAATGTGGCTGATTTGCAATTTCTACTAATCATGGTTGCAGTTGCTGCAAATCTGAAATAAAACAGAAAGAAAAACTGGAACTACTCAGAAGGTCAGACAACATCTATGAGAGGGATTAAAATCTCTACTGAGTCTCACTCAAAAGCTCATTGGATTTCTGGAAAAAGTTAATTGACCGAAATGTTTCTCTCTCCACAGATACTTCCTGAATACACCCTGTTTTATCTGCTTGTAATACTCATTGATGAGTCTTAATTAAGTTCTATTGAGCAAGAAAACTTTAAAAAACAGAAAGTAAATTTGGATGGCAGAAGAGCAAATTCCTCAAATGATAGATCATATTTCAAGTAACAGCAATCAACAATAATGATTTGCAGTGCAATCATACATTTCCATTCTTTATGGATATGTAACCAAGTGATCTAAAATTGAAATCATCCTGATCCGAAATACAGACTATGATCGTAATGAAATGCTGCTCTCTTGAAATCAACTCATACTCTAGCGTGTAAATTAGATCAATATGTGTAATTTTCAGGAAAACAGAGCATGCCGATATTGTTGAGAAAGCAATTTAAAATATTCACTTATGTGTCTTTCATTGACGTTTCTCAAGTCATCTCACCGGATCTTGCAGGTCAAGGAAGATTTATCCTTCATGCAGCAAAGCTCTCCTTGAGAATCAGTCTTTCAATCTCCTTGGTAATATCTAAAAATAAATAACAGCAGCTGGTTTAGAAAACTGCACACATTTTCACAATCCCTGTTGCAGACATTTTGTCATCCTCTGATTTTCTCTGCTGGTGATCTATGCGTGTCTGTGTACATTTTGGTTGGCTCTGTAAATGCAATAATCCAGACCACATGCTACATTGTGGTCTTTCTAAGTACAAACCAGTGGGCATCAACCATAAAATCCAAAAACTGAAGTGTTTCAAACGGTCGTCGATAAATATTTTCCTTTCAATAGTGGGATCAGAGGTCACTGGCAAGGCCAATATTTAATTGCCAGCTTTAATTTTCTCTCAGAAATGGCGCTGCAGTCCAAGTGGTGAATGTGCACCCAATCTGTTGGTAAATAGAGTAATCCATTATCAATTAGATCTTTTATCAATGGAGGATTGGCAATATATTTCCAAGTCAGGAATGTATGTGGATTGATGGAGAACTTACAGGTGGTGACCTGCCTCTAATTTTAGTGCCCCTGTACCTAGAGGGTGCAGATTTAGGAGATGCTGTCAAAGATATCTCAGTGTGTTACGGTGCATCCTGCATCTGGTATACAGCAACCACAGAATGCTGACTTAAAGGGAGTGACAGTTTTAGTTGGAGGAAGGAGTGAAACATCACCTATTCCTTTTCTCCAGAGATGAGTCTGACCCTTAGACTTACTCCAGCATTTCGTGTCTATCTTTGGTTAAAACCAGCATCTGCAGTTCCTTCCTACATGTGTTAATTAATTGGTTGGCTTTGTCCTGGATTGTGTAGATTTTGTTTTTAGATTTGGAGGCATTTAGGCATGTAGAGAGAACTGATTTAATTGTGCATAATAAGACATACCGAGGGTGGTGGAGACAAATATGATAGTGGCATTTCAGAGGCTTTTCGATAGGCACATGGATATGTAGAGGTTGGAGGGATATAGATATTTTGCAAGCACATAAGAGTTAGTCTTGGCGTCATGTTCGGCAGAGACATTGTGGGCCGGAGCCTGTTCCGATGCTGTCCAGTCCATGTTCTATGATTATTGTTGGGATGTGCAACAAGTTTGAAATGGAGGAAAAATTAGATCTTGGAAAGTTTATGGCTGAATAGGGAGATGACAAGTCGACAGAGGGATTCAACAACAAGGATGAGACGTTGAAAACAGAAGTATTGCTGAATGAGCAGGAAATTGAAATTAGCTGACACGGGATAAACAGTTGAATGAAGTTTTGTATAATTTAGAGTTTGGGAACATCAATTTTGATGCATTCCAGTTTATGGAAGCTTGAATATAGGAGAACATATATTTGACAATAATATAGGTCTGCTTTTAAAGTAACTATCTCTAAGAATCCTGCACTTCTGCATGATTGGAAAAATGTAAAATTCTGAAGGAGCTTATCAATGTAAGTTCAGAGAGAAAGTTTCTCAGCATCAGGGAGTCTAAAGCCATAGGGCGTATTTCGGGAAAAGGGATCAACCATTCAAGGTGAGGTAAGGAATTTCTTCTCTCATCTGTGGCAAATCCTTGGTAATTTTCATATTCTTTTTGATAGAGAAAGAGGCAATTTGGCCTGTTGAGTTCATGCAAGCACAAGCATGATCCATGAATTCTACTATGTGCCCACTTATTTCCCAGTAACTCACATTCTCTTGTCTGACTAGAATCACACTCTTGACTATGTAGCCATGTTCAGGCTAAAATAAAAACAGCTTTCTCTCAAGAAGTTAGCTTTGATGATATATTCATATATAGCTTTAAAAAGCCTGCAGCCAACTCCATGTAACCTAAATGGTCTCGCTCCATATGCGAGACAAATAATTGAACTAATTTAACTTTGGCGTAGAGAGGATTTACGAGGATTTTGCCAGAACTCAAGGGCCCGAGCTAAAGGGAGAAGTTAAGCAGGCTAGGACTTTATTCTTTAGAGTACAGGAGGATGTGGTGACCTGATAGAGGTGTATAAGATCATGAGAGCAATAAATCAGATAAATGCAGTGTCATTTTATCCAGAATTGGGGAATCAAGAACCAGAGGACATAGGTTTAAGGTGAGGGGATGGGGGGGGGGGGGAGGGAGATTTAATAGGAACCTACGGGACAACTTTTTTGCACAAAGGGTGGTAGGTATATGGAACGAGCTGCCAGGAGGTAGTTGAGGCAGGTATTTCCACTATGTTTAAAAGACACTTGGACAGATACATGGATAGGATAGATTTTGAAAGATATGGGCCAAACGCAGGCAGGTGGGACTAATGTAGATGGGGCTCGTTGTTCGCCGTGGGCAAGATCGGCCGAAGGGCCTGCTTCCATACTGTATGAATCTATGACTCTATCAGAGTAAGCAACTTAACTATCAAATACTTGTAACTGAACTAATCAGTTCTTCAAATTGTTCACTCACTTCTTAGCTCTCTATGACTCATCTTTTATTTTTATATATTATTGCAGTAATTATACTGCATTGGTTCTGCACACAACTCTGAGACACACTAAAGAAGGACTCCAAATCTAATGCTCATAAAATTATAAGAACAGCAGCAACAAAAATATAATTTCTGTATGTTACGCAGAAGTTGGTCTTCGTCTCCTCAACACATTATAAATTGGAGATGTGCTGATAGGTGCCTGCATGTTTGAATGTTTTGGAATCATAATCCAATCCAAATTTGATCAATTAAACTCTGACCATTTAAAAAAAACTTGGTAAATCAGCAAAGTAAAACACTTAGAATGTTGATAAGAATATTTTATTATCTTTATATAAAATTCCTTTCTGAACCTTTTAAGTAAGATAATGATTCCATTAAAATAGCAGTGGATATGATTTAATTCACCAATGTCCCTTGGTCGTGCTTTGGGTCACACTTACACCAGGAGGTGAAAGACCAGACCCACAATTTATGAAATTATGAAAAATAAAACAATTTAGAAATGAATGAATGTAAAATATATACAATAATATTGTTACACATTGAATCACACAGGACTCCTGACTAAGTGGTAAATTAATGCACTCACTGTCAGAGTTGTCCAAATGCCTTAATGTTCATCATATAAGGTTGTGTTCTTATGTTTCTTTCACATCTTTCTGATACTTTTGTGTTACCACGAGAGCTGTTCATTCTAAAAATATATCAATGACAGCTCTTTAAAATTGAAACCTTTTTATTGCACACAGCTCAAAAATGATTCATGAAATAGAGTATAACATTCCTGAACTTGTCTTTGTCATGAAAATTCTCTCTGTGGAAAGATAATAGCCATGTCTCCCACTGACATATACTCTCTCCTGTTGGTTCAATTGGACGAGTCCTTGAAATTCACCCAACACTGTACATACATATGAAATTAAATTTTCTATCAGCCAGGATTTGGGAAATTACAATTTTGCACAGGGGCAAAAAAAGAGCCTAGCAGGTGATTTCATATTTTAGATTAATATTTGTAAATGAGTGTGAGACTGTCAGTATATTAAAACAATTTTTCTATCTCATGATGTTCACAGTTCTCTCCCCATGCTAGCACTTGCATGAGATTGATAAGAAGTAAGCTTTTGAAACAGAAAGCATTTACATTGAGAATTTTAAAAATAGGCACCTCGTGTTTTACACGGTGGTCATGTGCTTGAAAAACTGCACGTAATTCAAAAACACGTAAATTAAACAAAGATGCAACTATCCTGTCAGCAGTAAATTTGAGTGTGCTATTCCCAAAATACAATAAAACATGTAACAATAGACAATAGACAATAGACCATAGGTGCAGGAGTAGGCCATTCAGCCCTTCGAGTCAGCACCACCATTCAATGCGATCATGGCTGATCACTCTCAATCAGTACCCCGTTCCTGCCTTCTCCCCATACCCCCTCACTCCGCTATCCTTAAGAGCTCTATCCAGCTCTCTCTTGAAAGCATCCAACGAACTGGCCTCCACTGCCTTCTGAGGCAGAGAATTCCACACCTTCACCACTCTCTGACTGAAAAAGTTCTTCCTCATCTCCGTTCTAAATGGCCTACCCCTTATTCTTAAACTGTGGCCCCTTGTTCTGGACTCCCCCAACATTGGGAACATGTTTCCTGCCTCTAATGTGTCCAATCCCCTAATTATCTTATATGTTTCAATAAGATCCCCCCTCATCCTTCTAAATTCCAGTGTATAGTTGGGCATTATAAAGCATGTAAGCATGTTCCACTTCCACAATCCATCCCAATAGAAACTTTACCCATCTCAACAACCATATCCAGAATTGACAAATAACTTATCGAACTAGTATTGCAAACACAAAAAGTTACAGTCTGAAATTAATTGTAAATGTGAAATCCATTATTTTTAAAGTTGTATTTAGTGTAATTGCTTCAGCTGATGATGTTTTCCCAGCCACATGGGATGGTATACCACCCTGAAGAGGCTAATCAAACTACTGTTGGCCCGTTGAACCTTTCCAAACACTTCCAGTATACACTGCAATAAGTCAAGGTCAGAATGCAGATTAGACTGCCAGTTATCATGGCCATAGCTTGCCCAGAAATACAAAAGATTGCAATGCTGGAATGTTGAGCAAAATAACAAACTGTTGGAGGAACGCAGTAGAGGTTCCATCAGTCTGAAGAAGGGTAGCAACCCAAAATATTTCTCTCCATTTCCCCCACAGCTGCTGCCAGACCTACTGAGATCCTCCTGCAGTTTTTTTTTGCTATATATTTCCTATGTCACTCAGACTTTAATCTATATATATATATATTGATGATCGAGAAAATTCTGTGTTCTCTTTTTGATTACTAGACAATAAAATGAAGTTTAGCATTTACTTAATCAGTATTTTAATTGGTGAACCATAAAACTCTCTCAATCTTCCTTATATTCAACTCAATTTCTATAAATCGTTCCTAGCTTTAACCAAAAGAATGTCACCAGCCACTGCTGAATCAATGCCAGTTTTGCTGGCTGCAAAGTCTATAGAGGATAGAATTTACCACCTTTCTTCAATAATGTCAATAATATTGTTGTATGCATCTTGAATTAAAGCTGATCCATTTTATATTTTTATACCAAATATATAAATCCGTTGCTTGTATTGATTTTCTAATTCTGCAGCCCACAGAAAGATGGATCACCATTCTTTTTTATTTACTTATTCGTTGAGTGAAACACTTGACAACAGCTTTAAATAACAGCTTTCCTACATAATGCTGCAAGTAATTCACTGCAGAAAGCACCTTGTGGCACTTCTAAAAGATGTGTATCAGTGCTGGAAAAATGCAAGCCTGGCACTGGTCTCCATTCTTCATGGTATCGAGGACACACATCATTAGGCTGCTAATAAATACATCCAGGGAAGAACTGCTGCATGCAGCTGGAAGGGACATACTTTCTCCTGATGGAAATGTGTCCGATAATTAGATTACATTTAAAAGTCACTTGGACAGGTGCATGGAGAGGAAAGGTTGAGAAGGCTGTGGGGCAAATACGGAATAGTGTAGAGGGAGCATCTTGATTGGTATGGACAAGTTGCTGAAGTACCTGATTCCATGCTATATGACTCTACTACTCTAATAATTCCCTTGAATTAATAGCATGGAAATTATCGAGGTTCCTCTACAAGACCTCCATAAACAAATTCCCCATCTTTGATCCAGTGGTAGATAGGTTCACACTCAATCCAGCACAATTAATTAGTTTATTCTTCTTCCAAAATGCTGTTATATTTGAAAACAAAAAAACCCTGTAAAATGTGGCCTTTTGATTTGGCAGAATCTCACCTTTATTCCTATTACCAAAATGCATTTCAATTTGAAAACACTCCACACTTTGCTGTACCATATTCCATCTGCCGTTGCTTAACCCACTCTCCCAACCTGTCCAAGTCCTTCTGCAGAGTTGCTTCTCGGAAGCACTTCTTATCTGCACTGTGATGGCCCAGGATGTCCATTTTTAGATCTTCAAACTATTTTCCAAAATATGTTCCTGTCTATTTAATTATTCCTCTGAAATCAATTCAGTATATTATAGGTTTAGATTTAGATTTATTATCCTCACGTTTACCTAGGTGCAGTGAAAAGCTTCATTTCATATGTTATCCATTCAGATCAGATAATAATATATGTAAATACAATCAAGTCACAATCAAGTACAGTAGGTAGCGCAAAGGGAAAGGTACAGAGTGCAGAATATAGTTCTAGGCATTGTAGCGCAATAGTTTCTTAGACAAAGTCCAATGACTGCAATGGAGTATTAGAGAATTGGAGAGTACCTTAGCTTATGGAAGGATCATTCAGAAGCCTGAAACACAGGGGAAGAAGCTGTTCCTAAGTCTGGTAGTGCGCACTTTCAAGTATCTGTATCTTCTGCATGAACGAAGCAGGGTGAAGAATGAATAACTGGAGCTGGACAAATCTTTGATTATGTTGGCTGTTTTTCTGAGGCAGCATGAAGTGTAGATGGAGTCAATGGTGGTGAGTCTGGTCTGTGCAATGGATTGGGCTTTGTGATGGATGGATTTAAAACGCTCTGCAATTTCTTGTGGTCTTGGGCAGAGCTGTTCCCAAACCAAGTTGAACAAACAGAATAGAAACAGGGAATCATCGTGGGCAGATGAAAGGATCCACCACTTGGAACACAAATTAAAAAAAATAAAGCTAGACTTTCTGGAGTCAATTAGGAAACATTCCAGTTTGCAGAAGATGGCAACAATTTGGAGTTCTCGTGATGAACAACAATTGATACTGGATCAAAAGTTATTTTTTAATTTGAGATTGAAATGTATTGAAAATCATGTGAAAAAAGTATGTATGAATAGTGCAATCACCAAGCAGACGTAATTTAATTGGATTGCGGAGATGTTTTAAAGTGGGGAAAAAGGCTCCTGTTCATATGTTCCTAATGGTTTTCTAAATGTTTACAATCTGTTGTCATTGATTTGCATTCAGCAATGTTCTATCACAAGATAAATTAATTGTCGTCTTACAAAGTAGCAGTAAACTACAATAAAGTTTTCCCCAATGGGAGATAATCTAAATGAATGAACAGAAATGAATAAAAATGATTTGTAGACCTAATTCTGTGCAGAGGTTTTGATATTTTATCGCCTTTACTCTGTTATGACTAAAATCCATGTCATTGCACTTAAGTAAAAATATAAATACAACATTTAGCTCAGATCTTTGTCTATAAAATCTTTGGACTGTTTCCCAATTTCACAATTCACTCCCAAGCCTACAAAGACCTATTTACAGCACTATAAAGATGCCCTCTCCCATGCCCACTCCACCTACTACTCTCAAATAATTCACTCTGGCTCCGGAAACCCCAAAACACTCTTCTCTACAATAAACAAACTCCTCAGCCCCCTGGACACCATCTCCCAATCATTCACAGTTGACAAATGCACCACTTTCCTTTCATTCTTCCAAAGCAAAATAGACAACATCTACAGCACCTTAACCACCAACGCACCTGCTCCCCCTCAAACCACCTGCCCCCCCTTATCCTGTCAGCCCCTGCCTCAGTTCTCCCCAATCTCCACCACCGACCTCTCTGACCTCTTCACAGGAATAAAAACTGCCACCTGCTCTCTGGACCCCATCCCCTCCAGCTTTGTCAAGGCCTGCCTTCCTGCTCTCTCTCCACTTATCACTGCAACAATAAACTCCTCCCTGTCCACTGGCATCGTCCCGCCATCCCTCAAAATCGCTGCTGTCACCCCCATTCTGAAAAAACCTGGTCTAAACCCTGACACCCCAAACAACTTCAGACCAATCTCCAACCTACCCTTTCTGTCCAAAGTTTTGGAACGTGCTGTAGCTTCCCAACTAAAATACCACCTCTCTACCAATAACCTGTATGAAACTTTCCAATCTGGATTCCGCTCAAACCACTGTACTGAAACTGCGCTCCTCAAAATCACAAACGACATTCTCCTCTCCTCCGACGCTGGCAACCTCAACATCCTCATCCTACTTGACCTCAGCGCCGCCTTTGACACCATAAATCACTCCATTCTCCTCACCCGACTTGAAACCTCCCTTAACATCACCGGCACAGCCCTATCCTGGTTTAAATCTTACCTCTCTGACAGACACCAGTTCATCTTCATTAACAACTGTAAATCCCCCACCGCTCCCCTCCCCCAAGGTGTCCCCCAAGGCTCAGTCCTTGGCCCCCTCCTCTTCATCCTCTACCTGTTCCCCCTTGGTCAATTAATCCGCCGTCATGGTCTCAACTTCCACTGCTTCGCCGATGATATCCAGCTCCTCATCTCCACCAAGTCAATCTCCTCCACCACACACTCTACACTGACAAACTGCATTACTGAAATAAAATCTTGGCTTCAATCAAACTTCCTCAAACTCAATTGCAACAAATCTGAAATCATCATCATTGGTCCAAAAATGCTCACCAAATCCACCCAAAACTTCATCCTCAACATTGATGGTCTCCCAGTATCCACCTCACCTCACATCCGGAATCTTGGAATCATCCTTGATCAAACCCTCTCCTTCGACAAACACATCAAACACATCACAAAGACAGCCTTCTTCCACCTCAAAAACATTGCCCGTCTCCGTCCATCCCTCTTCTCCACAGCTGCAGAAACCCTCATCCACGCCTTCATCACCTCCCGTCTGGACTACTGCAACAGCCTCCTCTATGGCGCACCCTCAAAAATCATCAATAAACTTCAATACATTCAAAACTCCGCTGCCCGTCTACTCACACACACCTCGATCCGTGACCATATCACCCCCGTCCTTTATAAACTCCACTGGCTCCCCATCCCCCAGAGAATCCAGTACAAAATCCTCCTCATAACCTACAAAGCCCTCCATAACCTGGCCCCATCCTACCTGACCGACCTCCTCCACAGGCACACTCCCACCTGCACCCTCCGCTCTGCCGCTGCCAATCTCCTATCCCCCCACATCCGGACTAAACTCAGATCCTGGGGGGACAGGGCTTTCTCCATCGCTGCTCCCACCCTATGGAACTCACTACCCCAAACCGTTAGAGACTCCCCCACACTCACCACATTCAAAACATCGCTGAAGTCTCACCTGTTCAGTACTGCCTTCAACCACTGAAGGTCACCTCACCTACTGTCTCCTTTCTCTGTTCATTTATTTATTTACTTATTTATCTATTTATTAATTTCCCTATGTTCTCAAAATCTCTGTAAAGCGTCTTTGAGTATATGAAAAGCGCTATATAAATAAAATGTATTATTATTATTATTATTATTAAAATATATTAATTGTGATGAACATTACAAAAAAACCTTCATAACCAGAAAAATGTACATGTAAAATACATTCAACGTTAAAATGTGGTATGGAGAAAAATAGGTGAACCCATTGCAATCTGACATCAGGAAACATTTGCAAACAAGAGAATAAGCTAATAAACCAAGAATTAAAGGACGATTTAAACTGAACGATCACATGGTGTTTGAATATAGATGGAACTGATGGCAAGAAAGTGAGATATTGCACTTAGGGAGGTCGATGTAAGGGAACAGTATACAGTTAATGGCAAGGCCATTAACCACATTGATGTGCAGAGGGATCTTGGGATCCAGCTTAACCGCATTGATGTGCAGAGGGATCTTGGGATCTTGGTTACTCCATGACAGAAAGGGAGTGGAGGCTTTGGAGAGGATGTAGAAAACAATTGCTAGAATACTATCTGGATTAGGGGGCATAGCTAAAAGGTTGGATAAATTAGGATTGTTTTCTTTGGTTGAGGAGAGACCTATAGAAGTACATACAATTCTGAGCATAGGGTAGATGGTCAGACCCTTTTACACAGGGTAGAAATGTTAAAGATTTGAGAGAGCAAAACATTAAATTGACAAGAGCAAAGTTTAAAGAAGATGTACATGGAAGTTTGTATCCAGACGGTCCTGAGTGCCTGGAATGCCGACCTGGTTGGTGATGGAGGCAGATATGAGGGGCTTTTGGATAGGCACATGGGAGGTAACCTGGGAATGGGGAAATATGGATCATGTGCAGGCTGAGGAGTTTAGATTAACTTGGCATCATGTTCAGCACTGACATTGTGGGCGAAGGGCCTGTTCCTATGCTGTACTGTTCTATGTTTTAATTGAAATAAGTCAATGTTACATTTATAAAGAGTCTTTCCTTCTCTTTCATGACATTGCAATGCAATTGATGACTAATTTGTACTATAAAATGTTATCGCTATTGATTTGATTCTGAAAATGAGACGATCAATAATAAATGTGCAAAGAGCATTGTCAGAAATATCATATAGCCCTCTTTAATAACGTCCACAGTTAAGTTAAGTTAAACCGCGGCACGGCGGCGCAGCGGTAGAGTTGCTGCCTTACAGCGCTTGCAGTACCAGACACCCAGGTTCGATCCCGACTATACGGGTTCTGTCTGTACGGAGTTTGCACGTTCTCCCTGTGACTGCGTGGGTTTTCTCCAAGATCTTTGTTTACCTGCCACACTCCAAAGCCTTACAGGTTTGTAGGTTAATTGGCTTGGTATCATTGTAAAATTGTCCCTAATTTGTGTAGGATCGTGTTAATGTGTGGGGATCGCTGGTCAGTGCGGTCACGATGGGTCAAAGGGCCTGTTTCCGCTCTGTATCTCTAAACTAAACTAAACTAAACCAGTTTAGCAGGGATAACAACCCTTCTTTGTTTTATACATGCAATGGAAGCAAATAGAGTTTCTTGGGGACTTTTCTCTTCCTCACGGCGCGGGGTGCGGCTCGGCTGCGGGGCCTAACATCGCCCGCTGCGGCTCGGCCGCTGGACTTTACATCACCCGGTGCGGCTTGGCCGCTGGACTTTACATCACCCGGTGCGGCTCGGCCGCTGGACTTTACATCACCCGGTGCGGCTTGGCCGCTGGACTTTACATCACCCGGTGCGGCTCGGCCGCTGGACTTTACATCACCCGGTGCGGCTTGGCCGCTGGACTTTACATCACCCGGTGCGGCTCGGCCGCTGGACTTTACATCACCCGGTGCGGCTCGGCCGCTGGACTTTACATCACCCGGTGCGGCTCGGCCGCTGGACTTTACATCACCCGGTGCGGCTCGGCCGCTGGACTTAACAGTGCCCGGTGCGGCTTGGCCGCTGGACTTAACAGTGCCCGGTGCAGCTCGGCCGCTGGACTTTACATCCCGGTGCGGCTTGGCCGCTGGACTTTACATCCCGGTGCGGCTTGGCCGCTGGACTTAACAGTGCCCGGTGCAGCTCGGCTGCGGGGCTTAACATCGCCCGGTGCAGCTCGGCTGCGGGGCTTTTCATCGCTGGTGCGGCTCGGCTGCGGACTTAACATCGCCCGGTGCGGCTCGACCACGGGACCTAGCTGCGCAAGACTTGGTCGCGGGCCTTTCATCTCCCGGTTCGGCCGCGAGACGTTTCAGCGCCCGGTGCGGGGACTGTGCGGGTCGGTCGGGGACGAGCTGTCTGTCTGTGGGCGTGGGGAAGAGAGTGGAAGTTTTGTTGCCTCCATCACAGTGAGGGGGTGTTTGGAGTCACTGTGATGGACGTTTGTGTTGGGGTTATGTGTCTTGTGTTCTTTTTTTTTTTCTATGACTGCTATGTAGTTTCGTTCGGTACTTCGGTACCGAACGACAAATAAAGCTCTGTTATACTGTTATACTGTTATGAATAATTTTTCTCAGGCATTGCACCACGAACAGGACAACATTGTTACCAAGACTGGAGTATCAGGCTAGAACTACGTGTACAAACCCCTGGAGTGGGACTTGAACTTGCAACCTGCTGAATCAAAGGCAGCAGTGGAGACCGCTGATTTGTGGACAGTAAACCCTTGATAGTGAAAATTAACATGATGGTTTCTATTAATAAGTATGTATTGTCTGCTGAATGACTGAAAGAGATGATAGTGGGACTAAAGAGATTTGGTTGAGAAAGATGAAGACATTTTTTCAGAATGTTCCGTCTGGAGACTGCATTGATACGATGGAACCACAGAAAAAAATATGCTTCATTGTTCACAAAGGTAATAAGCTAAATTCGTGGTTTTGTTTTATTGCAAGCTTTATGCTGCTCTTTATTTCTTTCTCTGTTTTGAAATACTCCAAAGTAAACATAGCGAATGTATAAATAATTTTACAATCCTCTATCTATTCCTTGCCTACCAGGGGAGCGGAAGCCAACTAATGTGGCACAGTTGATAGACTGAGTAACCACAGGCTTTATACAAGTGGTGGACAACCTATTGAAAAACAATTTTGAGGAACATCGTGAAAGACTTAGGCTGCATAAACAAAACAAGCCAGTCATTCTTAGCAGAAAAATGTGTAAGAAGGAACTGCAGATGCTGGTTTAAACCAAAGATAGACACAAAAAGCTGGAGTAACTCTGCAGGACAGGCAGCATCTCTGAAGAGAAGGAATGGGTGACGTTTTGGGTCGAGACCCGTCTTCATCCATTCCTTCTGTCCAGAGATGCTGCCTGTCCCACTAAGTTACTCCTGCTTTTTGTGTCTATTCTTAGCAGAGAGATGGACAACCGGAAGATGGGACAAAAGAGACTGCAGATGCTGGAATATGGAGCAGCATATAATCTACTGGAATAACTCAGTGGGTAGAGCAGTACCTGTAGGGAGTACTTGTAGGGTGAAAAGGTTGAAACCCTGCATAGGGACAGTGAGCAGAGAGGGAAGAAAGTCAGTATAAAGAGGAGAGAGAAAGCCAGTGGTGAGAAGGGAACCAGAGGGTGATTGGTGCAGCGAGTAGGTGTGAAAGATGACAGACAGGTAGGGGAGAGGGACGATGGAGTTGGAGACAGAAGCTTGTGAATTGATTGAAAGATACAGCATGGAAAAAGGCCCTTTGACCCACTGTTCATATCGACCATTGATCACCCCTTCACACTAGTTCTATGTTATCCCACTTTTGCATCCACTCCCTACACACAAGGGGATATTTATAGAGACCAATCAACCTTTTAACACACATGGATTTGGGGAAAATCAGAGCACCTGATGGATACCCATGCAGTCAAATGGATTACATGCAAACTCCACACAGACAGCATCCAAGGTCATGATCAAACCCCAGTCTTGGTGCTGTGAGACAGTGGCTCTACCTGTTGCACCACCTCGCTGAGGATGTTTGATGGAGGCTGACAAAGCAAAATAGGACAGAGCCAGTTAGAGGGAGGAAAAGATAAAGATGGAGACAACTAGGTGGGTCATGAGCTACTAGTGCTGGTACTTAAAGAGTAAGGAAGGTGATAATGAGAACCATTATTGTAGAGGTGAAGGGCGAATGGAACAGAACCAGTCAGGGGAGGACTGATGAGTGAACTGTATATGCAGTAGGAGGGTAGAACCAGGAGGAGGAGGGAAATAAAAATGGGTGAATGGGGTGCTGGAGGGGGGTATCGGAAAGGGCAAACAATAGGATCAGAAGGAGTAGGGTACAGGATGCACCATAAGTGAGGGCTACCTAAAATTGGATAATTTAATGTCCATACCATGGATTTGTGGACTTCCTGGGGGAATATGAAATGTTGTTCATTTAGTTTGCTTTGGGCTTCAATCTGCCATTGGCGAAGGCTGCGAATGGACAGGTTGGTTTGAGAATCGGAAGGGGAATTAAAGGCAAGTGGGATTGTAGGATGACCATTATAGATAGAAGGTGATTAATTTATGTTAATTGTTAGATGGCTTAGCAGTGAATTTACTGTCATTTAACCCCAAAAGCAATGAAAGACTAATGAAGGCAGAAATCCTCATGACATTTAAAAAATATTCATATAATTACAGATGAGCCTACATAGGTCAGGAAGGGGGCAGAACTTGAAAATGGGAATAGCATACATGGGTTGTTTTTGTGCATATCATGAGGTCAGAGGGTTGAATGGTCTCCTTCTGCACTATACATTTCTATGAATTTTAACGTTACAGTTGGCAGGTTGTTTGATTGTCACAGTTGTGTCTAACATTTTCATAAACTACACCTAAATCTTCTCACAGGGATCACTGGAAGACCATTGGGAAAGCTTTGAATGCTGACACGTCCTTCAATTATATACTTGGGAATTAATTTTAACTATGTCATCTGTGAAGTGCCAAGGAAAACATAGAAACATAGAAACATAGAAAATAGATGCAGGAGTAGGCCATTTGGCCCTTCGAGCCTGCACCGCCATTCAATATGATCATGGCTGATCATCCAGCTCAGTAGCCTGTACCTGCCTTCTCTCCATACCCCCTGATCCTTTTAGCAAAAAGGGCCACATCTAACTCCCTCTTAAATATAGCCAATGAACTGGCATCAACTACCTTCTGTGGCAGAGAATTTCACAGACTCACCACTCTCTGTGTGAAGAAATGTTTTCTCATCTCGGTCCTAAAAGACTTCCCCCTTATCCTTAAGCTGTGACCCCTGGTTCTGGACTCCCCCAACATCGGGAACAATTTTCCCGCATCTAGCCTCTCCAACCCCTTAAGAATTTTATATGTTTCTATAAAATATAACATGTTTGGACGCTATTTCACAAAATGCTGGAGTAACTCAGCAGGTCAGGCAGCATCTCAGGAGAGAAGGAATGGGTGACGTTTCGGGTCGAGACCCTTCTTCAGACTGAAGAAGGGTCTCGACCTGAAACGTCACCCATTCCTTCTCTCCTGAGATGCTGCCTGACCCGCTGAGTTACTCCAGCATTTTGTGAAATAAATACCTTCGATTTGTACCAGCATCTGCAGTTATTTTCTTACACTACATGTTTGGATGCTATTCGATTTATTCACAAAATGCTGGAGTAACTCAGCAGGTCAGGCAGCATCTCGGGAGAGAAGGAATGGGTGACGTTTCGGGTCGAGACCCTTCTTCAGACTGATGTCGGGGGTGGGACAAAGGAAGGATATAGGTGGAGACAGGAAGATAGAGGGAGATCTGGGAAGGAGGAGGGTAAGGGAGGGACAGAGGAGCTATCTGAAGTTGGAGAAGTCGACGTTCATACCACCGGGCCGCAAACTGCCCAGGCGAAATATGAGGTGCTGCTCCTCCAATTTCCGGCGGGCCTCACTATGGCACTGGAGGAGGCCCATGACAGAGAGGTCAGACTGGGAATGGGAGGGGGAGTTAAAGTGCTGGGCCACCGGGAGAAACATATGTTTGGATGCTATGTTAGTTAGGTGATTAATAGCTGCCCACTTTACTCCGAGCAAGAACAATTAAGACTGAGACCCATTAGAGTTCAATTTTAAACTCCTACTGAGGCCCATGCAGCAAATCCAAGATGTGACTCTTTGAAATGTGTGCACACCATTTCACCAGCAATCAAAGCAGCAATACTCTGTTGGGATTAATCTGGTATTTAATTGGGTGTGTCACCATTACACAGCTTTATAATTATTTTAATTATGATCACTTCCAAGAACCTCGAAGAACAACCAAATTTTCTGGAAAAAAGTTGCCTGTGCTATGGTTAAAAATAATAATATTCAGCCAGTTTACAGAGGGGACAGTTGAAGCACATTGTCTTAAAAACAAAAAAGAAAATTTATTTGAATTAGACTCGACTCTCACTGATTCTTGTTAAACATTTTTAGAATATTGAATTTAGTAAGTTTATTGGCCAAGTATGTACACATACAAGGAATGTGCATTGGTGCTCCGCTTGCAAGTATTTTGATTTAGTTTAGCAAAGCAATTTAGATATAAGGTAAAATTAAATCAAAATAGCAGAAAGAATCTTCACTCATGTTCAATGAAAAAGTAAGCGTAAAACTGCAAGATTAGCAAACCATTCAATGCATAAACCATTGGGCTGGACTGGGCTCAAATCCAACCTGCCATTTGCACTCAACCTATGTGCTTTTCCTGAAGATGCAGTTAGTGAGATTGATTGATCAAGTAGGCCAGTTACTGCCACTGTCCAGTAAGGTGAAATGGGTCATAGAGTCATAGAGTCCTACAGCACAGAAAGAGGCCCTTTGGCCCATCGTGTCCGCGCCGCCCGTTACCAAACACAGTCTAATTTTAATCCCATTTTCCCGCATTTGGACCGTAGCCCTGAATGTTGTAGCATTTCAAGTGCCCATCCAAATGCCTCTTAAACGTTGTGAGTGTTCCCGCCTCCACCACCACCCCAGGCAGTGAGTTCCAGACTCCAACCACCCTCTGGGTGAAAAAGTTATTTCTCACATCCCCCCGAAACCTCCCTCCCCTTACCCTGTATCTATGTCCCCTCGTTGTTGAACCTTCCACCAGTGGAAGAAGTTCCCCGCCATCTACCTTATCCATGCCCCTCATGATCTTGTACACCTCGATCATGTCCTCTCTCAGCCTTCTCTGCTCCAGGGAAAACAACCCCAGTCTGCCCAGTCTCTCCTCATAGCCGAGGCCCTTCATCCCTGGCAGCATCCTGGTGAATCTCCTCTGCACCCTCTCCAAAGCTATCACATCCTTTCTATAATGTGGTGACCAGAACTGTACACAATACTCCAGCTGTGGCCTCACCAGTGTTCTGTACAATTTGTGCAACAAATGAGCTCGAGGTAGGAAATGCTGAGGCCCCATCTCCAGATTACCGAGATGACTCTGACCACTTGTTATTGTCAAAGGCCTTTATATTTGCATTAAAAATCCTTGCCTACCAGGGAGCTGCCGTTGATATCGGCAGAGTGCTAACCCAAGACTTGAAGGGGATGGAGGAGTACTTCATCTTCTGGCGCCTTTGCCCCAACCCATCTAAGACAACTGTCATTGCCTTTCACCTCAGCAATCGGCTCGCCAATGCAAAGATCCGAGTGTCCTTTTGTGGTAAGCCGGTGAAGAATGAGGAATTCCCCAAGTACCTCGGAGTCACCCTGGACCGCACCCTCATCAATCGTGAACACCTGAAGAGGATGACTGATAAACTGAAAGCAAGGGTCAACGGTCAACATCATCAGGAAACTTGCAGGTAACAGGTGGGGATTCAATGCACACACCCTCCGTACCACAGGCTTAGCCCTAGTCTACTCAACAGCCGAGATTTTGCTCAACAGCTTGGGCTAATAGCTGCCACACCAAACGAGTTGACATTGTACTTAAACTCTGCAATGCGGGTCATCACAGGGTTGCTTGAGTCAACATCTTTGCAGTGGCTCCCTGTCCTCTCTCACATCGCCACTCCCAGCACACGCAGAAGAGAGATGATGTTGAAAGATTGGTGCACCATCGAGGCTAGCCCTGACCTTCCCATCCATGCTGACTTGAACAATCTGCCCAACATGCGCCTGGAGTCCCGCAAACCCTTCTAGTCTTCAGTCAAATCCCTGGAAGACTTTCACCCCAAGACTGAGTGGCGCAGAGCCTGGAAAGATGCCAACACCAACAACGGAGAGGTCATCACAGACCCCACAGTGAAACCACCGGGATTTGACCTCCATCACAAGCGATGGCTAACCCTGAACAGGATCTGCACCCTCCATGCAAGAACAGCCGACCAGCCGCACAAGTGGGGGATGACAGACAGCCCTGCTTGCGATTGCTGATATCCAGACCAGACCATCCCACACATCGTGAATGACTGTTCACTGAGGCTTTTCCCTGGTGACATCAAGCCCATCCACCCAACAACTGATGCTGCCCTGGCCTGGATGTCTACCCTTGACCTACAATTTTAGGCTGTGCACGCAATATGCAAGAAGAAGAGGATTAAAAATCCTTTGTAATCAAAGTCATGTCGAAACAATTCAAATAGATAAAAATAATTTGAGAAAAAAACGTTGGCATTAAAAACACAATAAACATACAATAGGTTTAATTTATAATATGGTCATACAGCTTGGAAACAGGCCCTTCGGCCCAGCTTGCCCACACCGACCAATATGCCCCATCTAGACGAGTCCCACCTGCCCGCACTTGCCCCCATAATGCTCTAAACCTATCCTATCCATGTACCTGCTAAATGACTGGGCTTGTATTCACTGGAATTTAGAAGGATGAGAGGGGATCTTCAATTCTTAAAGGATGGGCCAGGCTCAATGCAGGAAAAATGTTCCCGGTGTTGGGGGAGTCCAGAACCAGGGGTCGCAGTTTAAGAATAAGGGGTAGGCCATTTAGGACAGAGATGAGGAAAACCTTCTTCACCCAGAGAGTTGTGAATCTGTGGAATTCTCTGCCACAGAAGGGAGTGGAGGCCAATTAAATGGGCGTTTTCAAGAGAGAGTAAGATTTAGCTCTTAGGCTTAAAGAAATAAAGGGATATGGGGGAAAAAGCAGGAATGTGGTACTGATTTTATATGACATGCCATGATCAAATTGAATGATGGTGCTAGCTCGAAGGGCCAGATGGTCTACTCCTGCACCTATTTTTCTATGTTTCTATGTCTCTTAAATGTTATGATAGCACCCGCCTCAACTACCTCTTCCAGCAAATCGTTCTATATACGCACTACATTTTATGCAAAAAAAGTTACCCCTCAGTTTCCTATTAAATCTTTCCCCCCTAACCTTGAATCTTAAACCATTAGAGCTTAATTAAAGCATAATGGTGAATGAAAATATTCTCTATCATCCAGAAGGACGAAGGGAATAAATACATGAGAATATCACCAAATTCAAGTTGCCACAACATTGCATATCAGTTCATGGGTATTATACTCAAGCAATAAAATGACATTTGATTGGCTTCAATGGCAGCAAGTTTGGAAGTGAAATACACCCTTGTACAGTCACTACAACTATTCCTCATTCTATGAAAAGGACGTGTTCCTCAAATTAATTTGTTCAGCCAAGCATTGTAATAAGTACTATTACTATGAATATAAGCTACCATGTATTCATCTGTTTGGAGAATAGCACACTATTCATTATATAGTAAAGCTGTGAAAATCCAATATCCTATTGTTTAGAAATCCTGGTGATTCAGCGTCAGGCTCACTGGATGCTGATTTCTTCATTCCTCTTGACACAACAGGGCCCTATTTTTTGCATTTCAAGGAAGCTTATCTGGTATATTCCCCTTGCTCACCTGAAATTCAGCTAATTCTGTTTTCCAAGCTCAATTTAAACTCGCCAGGAGTCTGTTCACTGTGCTCCCTTTAAGTTGACCAGGTTCACTGGAAACAATTTTATGCTATTATATAATATCTGAAAAAAAGTGAATTAAAAGTGTGTTAAGTATTAACAAGAATAAGATACAATAATCCAGAAAATAATCCAGTCTGCCACCATCAAAATCCCAAGGATGCTGAATTAACTGTTTATTACAATAGAAATACAGCCTTGTGAACCAAAGACATATACACCAAGAGTCAATGACATTATAGTGAAAATGCATACCTTTTATAAAATTTGTTGTACTGTGCTGTGTCTTTTCTATATCTGGGATGAATTTTCGTTCATAATCACCAGGTCAGAATGCTCAATTATTTTTCTTGTAACATTATGAATGTCGCTTCACCGATTGTGGCAACAGTCTGTTTGTCAACACCTTACAAATGGCAATGATATAAGTCATCTGTGAAAATTAATAGTATTTTTATCACTCCAATAAGACACAAAATACAAATGATAGTACATAAACTGAGCAAAGAAATGTTGAAAATTAGCACAAAGTTTTATATTTTTAGCAAAATCAATCAATGGTGAAAATAAACCAATTGTTTACTTTGATGTTTATGTGGGAAATCAGCTTCAATAATCTTTTTCAACAATCATACTTAAATTTCAATTTTGCAGTCAGATTCAATTTTGAATGTGTCAAGCTCTCTGACTTATTTATGACAGTTCTGACAGGCAGCAGATTGTGGAAAAAAACCAGTTAAGTACCTTCTTAATGACCACTAACTGAAGAAAAATAATTAAAACAGATTGTGTGGCAATCAGGGATTTCTCATTTAATTTATGCCTGACATTCAAAAGTAAAGTCTTATTTCATGTAGTATAATGTTACAATGCATCTTTAACATCCAAATAATTAACATTCCGCTGTTGATTCCGATAACAATGTTGTTTTCTCTCTTTTTTATTTAGTTTAATATAATATTTGAACAGCACCAAACCATGGAGATTAATCAACATTCAGAAAAACTTCTATCACTGACCATTTTATAACTGATCCATCTTATTCCAGATAATGACCTGTAAAGTATGTACTTCACATATTGAATAATGGGCTCACAGTCTCTATGAAAGTGGAGAAAATAAGCATTTTAATCTGTAGAGAAGGAGCCTTATGTTGAACATGTGCCATATGGGGTTACATATACATAGTCAAGAAATCTATTGGGAGAATTATTACAAGAATACCTGTAATCTATGTGTGTTGCATATGTTCCTTACTTCAAGCCTGACCAATGCAACCTCCTGAAAGGGTTGGTGATGGGGCAGATATGACATTGGCATTTAAAAGGCTTTTTAGAGAGGCATATGGACATGTAGGGAATGGAGGGACATGGATCACATGCATGCAGTGGAGATTAGTTTAACTTGGCATGATGTTCAGCGAAGACATTATGGGCCGAAGGGCTCGTTCCTGTGTTGTATTATGGTCTGTATTGTATATTAAGGAAATCAGTCACATCTCTATATTGGAAATTCAAGCAGGAAATGAGCAGAGAAGGCAACAATGGGAATTTCAGCTGCCTTGATTTGCCAAATTTCCAGTGATTATTTCGTGACAGTAAAACCCTCCACTTGGGCAAAGATTCATCAGACTGCTCCCTTCTAATTGTTTCACTTACAGTGCTTAGTGGATTTTGTTCCCTTTCTGATGTTTGTAATTTCTGTCAGTGAGCACTCTATTACTTTGTCTAATATTCACCAATTTTTTGATTGATAATCGCCTGCATGCCCATAATAAAAGTATATTCAGTATAAAGGTATTCCAATGTGTCTTCCTGTGATAACTGTTCCCATTTAAAACCATTGTTCAATTCACAACCTGCATCATCAGCTTTGGTACAATGGTACATCTTCAAGTGCTAATTGTTTAATTCAGTCCATTCTTTCAAAATGTTATGGCAAACCTATTTTTAATCATCTCCTTCTGGACTACCTCTATTGAAGTAACCAGAAAATTATCGTCTGCTCTTTTTCATGCATCTGAATCATACCTATGTCTCCCCATATGGTAACCTTGACAATGCTTCCGCAATTGCAGCTCGTTTCAAACTTTTATGTTTGATTATATAATTGCATTTGTTTTATTCGTCACACATTCTCATCTACTCTCCTTGAATTTTATCACCCACTTATACAGCAGGACCAATTTACAGTGACCAGTTAACCAACCACATCTTTGGGATATGGGAGGATGGGGTACCACAGTCACAGTGGGAAACTACAAACTCAACAGAGACAGTCCCTGAGGTCAGGATTGAACCTGGGCCTCTGGTGCTGTGAGGCAGCAGCTCGTCTACCTGTGCGACATTGCTGCCCACTTTAAAGTCCTTTACAATTGTTTTACACAATGTAATATTTACTAAGGATTAAAACAAATCCTTCCAAAAGATCAGAGTTACGTTTGTTAAGGGTCGCATCCTTCCAGACTTGTGCTCATTGGCTCAATAATTTGTAGTGTAGCTGTGTGTGCATGCATGATAAACTTGGAACCCGAGTATCAAGCAATACAGAACAGTAGAGCTATTTGCATATAGAACAGTAGAGATATGGTGAGCTGCTGAAATGTGAAGGAAGCTTATTCAACTCTTTATCTACTTTAACTAAGTTACATGTGCACAAGCATCATGTATTTATGTAACTACGTTAGCTGCTGTGAACATCTGGGTGCAGCAGAAGAAACCATACTGGCCATTGACCAGGCTCTATTATTCTGTCTGATGTCTGATGTTGTCAAGCTGGAGAGTACAGAGAAGATTTACAGGGATGTTGCCAGGGCTAGAGGGGCTGAGCTATCGGAAGAGGTTGAGTAGGGAGAGGTCCAAGATGCAGGACAAAACGCCACAGGAGACCCTTCTTCCCTGTGGCTAACAAACTTTACGACTCCTCCCCCTTCTGTCGTGGGGTAGACTGAGACTGAGACTGAGACTGACTCCCCTCAGTCTCTTTTACCCCGAGTAGGTAAATCGAGGACCAGAGGAATTAGGTTTAAGGTGAAGGGGAAAAGATTTAATAAGAATCTGAGGGGTATCTTTTGCATACAAAGGGTGGTGGGTGTATGGAACACGTTGCCAGAGGAGATAGCTGAGGCAGAGAATATCCCAACATTTAAGAAACAGTTGGACAACATGGATAGGACAGGTTTGGAGGGATATGGATCAAATGCAGGAAGGTGGAACTAGTGTAGCTGGGACATGTTGACTGGTGTAGGCAAGTTGGGCCAAAGGGCCTGTTTCCACATTCTATGACTATGACTCTATGACTCTATTCACTGATATTGTGGCTGATCTTTTAGTTCAGCTCGGTTTTTAAGCTCCAAGCTTTAAGCTTTTTTATCTACTTGAGGTGAGTGACAGGATAAATGCAATACTGTGACAATGAACCATGAGCACAATTCATGTGTGTTCTTTCGTGAGAATCATTTCCCTGGCATGAGAGAACATTTATTTTTGTTCACATCATTCGCAGGATGTCGACATTACTAGCAAATTTCTAATTGCTCTCGAGATGGTGGTGAGTGGACCACCATAATTTTGACCATGGCGGTGAATGGACCACCATAAGCTTTATGGGTGAAAACTCCATGTTGCAGGTCCAATGATGGGGAATGAATAATAATACATTTCCAGGTCAGGATGATGTGGTTGTTGAAAGGAAAAGTTTAAGTCTTAAGTGTTGTTTTCCTCCTGTTCCCCTTGTTCATGAGGCACTGGATGTTATTGCTGGGGTAGATACCTATGAAGATTTGGCAATTTGTTGTATTTTAGGTGCTCCACACTTCAGCCATTCATAAAGATCTTGGAATGATCACCATCACCTTCTCAGTTTCTTTTTTCTTCTGCATACCATAAATATCAGCTTAGAAACATGGAAACATAGAAAATAGGTGCAGGAGTAGGCCATTCAGACCTTCAAACCAGCACCGTCATTCAATATGATCATGGCTGATCATCTAAAATCAGTACCCCGTTTCTGCTTTTTCCCCTATCACATGATTCATTTAGCCCTAAGAGCTAAATATAACTCTCTCTTGAAAACATCCAGTGAATTGGCCTCCACTGCCTTCTGTGGCAGAAAATTCCACAGATTCACAACTCTCAGTGTGAAGACGTTTTTCCTCATCTTAGTCCTAAATGGCCTACCCCTTATTCTTAAACTGTGACCCTTGGTTCTGGACTCTCCCAACATCGGGAACATTTTTCCTGCATCCACCCTGTCCAATCCTCTAAGAATTTTATATGTTTCTCTAAGATCTCCTCTCATCCTTCTAAATTCCAGTGAATACAAGCCCAGTCGATCCATTCTTTCATCATATGTCAGTCCCGCCATCCCGGGAATTAACCTGGTGAACCAACGCTGCACTCCCTGAATAACAATAATATTCATCCTCAAATTAGGAGACCAAAATTGCACACAATACTCCAGGTGCGGTCTCACCAGGGCCCTGTACAACTGCAGTAGGACCTCCTTGCTCCTAAACTCAAATCCTCTTGCAATGAAGGCCATTAGATTTCTTCACTGCCTGCAGTACCTGCATGCTTACTTTCAGTGACTGATGTATAAGCACACCAAGGTCTCGTTGCACCTCCCCTTTTCTTAATCTGACACTGTTCAGATAATAATCTGCCTTCCTGTTCTTGCCACCAAAGTGGATAACTTCACATTTATCCACATTATACTGCATCTGCCATGCATCTGCCCACTCAGCCAACCTATCCAAGTCACCCTGCAGCCTCATAGCATCCTCATCGCAGCTCACACTGCCACCCAGCTTTGTTTCATCTGCAAACTTGGACATGTCACATTTAATTCCCTCATCTAAATCATTAATATATATTGTAAATAACAGGTGTCTCAGCACTGAGCCTTGCGACACCCCACTTGTGCCATTCCAAAAAGGACCCATTAATTCCTGCTCTTGGCCTCCTGTCTGCCAACCAGTTCTCTATTCGTGTCAATACCCTATCCCCAATACCATGTGCTCTGATTTTTGCACACTAATCTCTTGTGTGGGACCTTGTCGAAGGCTTTTTGAAACTCCAGGTACACCACATCCACTGGCACTCCCTAATCTATTCGACTTGTTGCATCCTCAAAAACTCCAGAAGATTAGTCAAGCATGATTTCCCCCTTACTTTAGCCATTATGCCCAAAGGGATTGATCTTGTTTGAAGGAGTAATGGAATTGTATTCTCAGAGGAACATATGGCTGTAAAGTGAGTGGTCCCCAGTTAGGCACATGAAGCAGTTTGTTTGTGGTCGATGAGCTAACATTGTACTCGAGAGCCTGTCATTGGGAAATTCAGGAATGCACAAGCCCCTGTGAGTCAAAAATTAAAAACAGAGCTCGCAAATATCAGATTCGTTAGTCAGTAGCAGAGTCTGAATTTGTGGGGAAACAGGCATAAGGAAAGGGAAAGATTGAGGTTTGTTGTCAGTGATAGAAGAGAGGTAAAGGGTTTGGCGTGAGATATGGGACTCAGGGTGAAGGTCAATTATTGAGTGGGGGTGGCATCGGCTTTCTTGGGGCATAGTAATTGATCGTCAGCCAGTGTGTAGTTAGTTGGTGGGAGGTATTCAATATTTGGGGGTGTGGTTAGTGGTGGATCCGCACAGCAACAGGTCATTGATCAGGTACGCACATTGGTAGTGTTGAGGGCGCTGGTGTTCGAGGACGGGCCACGTGGGAGCTGGACTACGCACCCTCGGGAACAAAGGGGGACCTGATGTGGGAAGACCGCCATGGGGGGGGTTGATGGAGAACAAAGGAGGACTTGGCACGCGATACTTTGTAACTTTGTTGGCACCACAGCAGATACCACATGCTTTAGTTAGCATGTCCAATGCATGTAGGATGTGGAATTCTAATGTCAACTTGCTGATAGCAGAGACCATCGAGGAACCAAAAGGAACTATGCAGGTTGGATAACCGTGAGGCCACTCTTTGACTGCCCGATGTACTGGAGGGAAGCAACCAAGGGGAGCATCAGGAAGCTCTTCATCCTTTGACCCTGGAGGAGCTGACAGGCTGGCAGCATGTCCAAGGTGCATCATCACCCTTTTTTACGAGAACAAAATGAAAAATGATGATATCAGCAATTGGAGTCCTATTTCACTGTTAAATGTGGACTATGAGATCCTGTACAACCCCATCGTCAACCGGGTCAAGTCTGCTCTGGGACCGGTAATCCACCCAGACCAAACCTGTGCTGTACCTCACAAGAAAATCCTCGATGCCCTTGTGCTGCCCAGGGACACCATTAACTATTTGCAGCACAAATGGATGGACACCTGTCTGGTTAGCTTGGACCAGGAGAAAGCCTTTGACAAGATATTGCACATGTACATGATGGATGTGCTCTCCAAGATAAGCTTTGGGGAGGGAATCAGGAATTGGATCCACCTTCTCCATGCCGATATTCATTGTGCAGTCCAAATAATTGAATGGAAAAGGGAGTCAAGTTGGGAGTCAAGCAGGCAGGGTTCCCTCTGCTCCCCTATCTTTTTTTGTGTGCCTTATAGAACCCTTTACTGATCAAATGCTTCTGGAAGAGCATCAATTCGGTGAAAGATGCTCTTTGGTCTGCATGAATCTTGTTGGTCTACCAACACAGTAAGATGTCCAAAGGGGAATGTTGCTGACTGGCCTATTCCAGACTACATGAGAACATGATGAGGGACACATTGAAACTTGCTGTAGTCAACACTAAAGCTCTGTGGGGGAGGACCACAGTCAAGGCTTAATTCACTGCTGGACATTAAAGGGCTGAGACCCCTCATAGAAGGGATGGTATCCAGGGGACCATGTGAGTGGCAATGGTGTCAGGTGTAAGGAAAAAGGGAGATGCTAACATTACTGGGTATAACACGAGCAATATTGGATGCTCAGAACAACAGGAATGTATTAGAATTTATGCATGTATTTTTTGTTTTGTAGGTAACACATTTTGAATACAGTTTGAACTTCAAAATAACAAAAAAAAATACATGCAGGACCTGAAAGGAAAGTTGAGAACTTTATGTAGTTTACAGAAAGATTTTGCATTCTGCTTTATATTTCACTGAAAATGAATTTTGTAATGCATGCAAATATGGCAGTATGCAATTTAGTTTATAATCAATACATTAAATATCTTTCAAGTCAAACTACTGTGGATATAAAATGTGAATGACTTCTAAATGAACCGTATCAGTAAGATTTTTTTCCAATATTAAACGAAGAGGCATCAAATTACAGTTTTATTGAAATTGCACTGTTCTCCTGATTACATTAAACTAGCAACTGTTTATGATGCAGCAAAAATGGTAAAATCATTTTCTTTATCACTGCCTGGGAGTTTCGGATTGCTTGCACAAGCCATGAGTAAGATTGACCACCAACAACTGAACCCTGCCGGGTCTCTGTGTAAATGGAAGTCTGGACAACCTGTTATTTACACAAATGGAGGGATATTTGTGAAGCCCTGTTAAGGTGGGACATCCCCCCCCCCCTACTCCCCACAATGCACCACTGTCAGATGTTCTTTGCCATATTCCACTCAGATGAGAATTAATAAGACATACAAAAATGCACCAAACATCTTTCCTTGTTATCAATGAAGTTGTAACACTGTTGCCTCACAGCCAGAGAGGGGGTTTGATTATGACTTCAGGTGCTGTGCTGTATGTGTGGAGTTTGCACATTCTCCCTGTGAGCCTGCTCCCTGCTCTGTATCCTCGCAGATCTCAAAGACGTGCAGGTTTGTAAGTTAATTGGCCTCTATAAATTTGCCCCTAACGCGTAGGGAGAGGCTGAGAACATGGATAACATAGAACTAATGGGAACGGCAGATCAATATTCGGCCTGAACTCGCTTGGCCGAAGTGCCTGTTTCCATGCTCAATCTCTAAACTAATCTAAACTAGATATTGTGTTACAGCTGTGAATTAATTAAACATCTTTTGGGAGGGCATTATTTAATTTAGCATTAGGATCATTCTTATGAAGGATAATTTACCAATTATAGTTACATATTGAATTGTGCATGTGTTCAGCAATATGTATCCATTTAAATTGAAATGTATATTTCACGTTTATCTCTTTTTAAATAATTCATGGGATCGGGAATCACTGGCAGGGTTAGCATACAGGTGAGGTCATATTCTTGACAACTGATGACTTGTTGCCCAGGGGAACAGTTAAAATTCATGTTTCCAGGGAATTGAAGTCACATATTGAACAGACCAGGTAAATGCGACATGTATCTGTCCTGTGCTGGCTGCTGCATTTATAAAACAATTGAGTTTTCATGACAATCTAGGACTCAAGGTTTTTTTCCATTGAATTTAAATTCCCCGACTACTGCAGTAAGATTTGAACTCATGTTTCTGGATCATTGACCCAGGTCTTTCAATTACTCATCCAGTAACACAACAACACTCTTGTCGAAACTGGGTAATGTTAATGTTCAAAGAAACCTATTTTTCGTTGTACACAAGTCACTGAATAGCAAAATGGAGGTACGTCAAGCATTAAAAGACAAATATTAAGTTGTCCAAAGTTATCAAAAGTATTTTAGTACAGAAGTAAAGAAATGCATTACTGCAGTTGCATAGGGTCTCAGAGAGACCACACAGTTTATTTTGTACACTATTGACCTTCTTATTTAAAAATATGGTTGATTTTGAGGGAGTGCAGTGAAAATGCGCAAGACAGGTAGCTGGTATGCAGGGTTTTCCCCATGAGGACTGATTGAATAGGCCAGTCCTGCAATGTGTGGCATTCAGAATAATCAGGGGATATCGAACTGAAACTTTCAAAATTCTGACTGGGCTGAAGAGGCGGATGCTGGAAGGATGTTATCCCTGGCAGATGATTCTAGAACCGAGGGTCACAGTCTCAGATAAGGGCTGTGGCATTGAGGACTGAGATGAAGAGAAATATTGTCAAAATGAAGGTGGTCAATCTTCAGAATTCTCTATCTTGGTGCATTGTGGTGGTTCAGTCAATGCGTTTATTCTGAACAGAGATTGATAGAGTTTCTGGATATTTAACTAATCGAGGGATACGAGAATACTGCAGAAATATACTGTTGAGATAGACATTTAACTATCATTGAGATCAATGGCAGAGCGAACTCAAAACCTATCTCCTGTTTCCTTTGTTCTTATGCATGGGCTATACCGAGATCACTATGTGTGGGAAGGAACTGCGGATGCTGGTTTAAACCAAAGATAGACACAAAAAGCTAGAGTATCTCATTGAGACAGGCAGCATCTCTGAAGAGAAGGAATGGGTGACCCTTCTTCAGATTGGAAGTCATGGGAAAGGGAAACGATAGATATAGACGATGATGTAGCGAGATATAGAACAATGAATGAAATATATGCAAAATAGTAAGGATGATAAAGAAAACAGGCCATTGTTAGCTGTTTGTTGGGTGAGAACAAGAAGCTGGTATGACTTGGGTGGGAGAGGGATGGAGAGAGTGGGAATGCCGGGGTTACTTGAAGTTAGAGAAATCAATATTCACACCACTGGGCTGCAAACTGCCCAAGCGAAATATGAGATGTTGTTCCTCCAACTTGCGTTTAGCCTCACTCTGACAATGGAGGAGACCTAGGACAGAAAGGTCAGTGTGGGAATGGGAAGGAGAATTTAAGTGTTTAGCAACTGGGAGTTCAGGTAGGTACAGGCGGACTGAGAGAAGGCATTCAGTGAAACGATCGCCCAATCTACGTTTGGTCTCACCGATGTATAAGAATCCACATTTGACAAATGGATACAGTAGATGAGGTTGGGGGAGGTGCAAGTGAACCTCTGATTAACCTGAAAGGACTGTCAGGATCCCTGGACAGAGTCGAGGGAAGAAGTTTAGGGAAAGTTGTTGCATCTTCTGTGGTTGCAGGGGAAGGTACCTGGGGAGGGGGTGGTTTGGGTGGGAAGGGATGAGTTATGAAGGGATGATGGAAATATGAGGCCCTCACATGTGTCTCCTTGGTACCCCACAGCTCCATCCTTGCTCTCCCTCCCCTAATCGCAACAGAGACAGTCCCCATTATCCATACATTTCCCCCCATCAGCCATCGCATACAACACATAATCCTCTGACATTTCCGCCACCTCCAATGAGATCCAACCACTAGTCGCAACTTCCCATCTCCACAACTTTTATGCCTTCCGCAGAGACCGTTCACTCCGCAAGTCCCTGGTTAACTCATTCCTTCCTACCCAAACCACCCCCTCCCCAGGTACCTTCCCCTGCAACCGCAGGAGATGCAACACCTGTCCCTATTCCTCCTCCCTCGACTCTGTCCAGGGACCCGTTGGGCCCAAAACCTCTCCTGCATTGTTGCAGCACCCTCTCTTCCCCCTCCCCTTCCCCCTCCCCTCTCCCTTCCCCCTCCCCTCTCCCTTCCCCTCCACTCCCCTCCCCCTCCCCCTTCCCCTCTCCCTCCCCTCCCCTACCCCCTCCCTCCTCCCCTCCCTCTTCTTCCCCTCCCCTTCCCCCCTCCCCTCCCCGCACTCCATCCCCTTCAACCCATCTTATCCTCCCTCCTCCCCCTCCATCTCTCCACCCCTCCCTCCCTTCTCCCTCCTCCCCCCTCCCTCCCTAGGAGATAAATTTAAACTTTAAAATGTGAATAACTTTTAAAATATAACACCGATTTCAATTAAACTTCTTCCATTAGCACCAAATTCACGACAGTGAGTAAGGTGGGCCAAAATTGTTGCGCCATCGTGTACTGTTTTGGCTGTACTTCAGGAACAAACAAACAAACAAACAAACAAACAAACAAATGAGAGTTTTAGTATATAGATGTCAGTCGATAGTCTATCTCCTATGATTTTTAGATTTTTTTAGATTTAGAGATACAGCGCAGAAACAGGCCCTTCGGCCCACCGGGTCCGCGCTGCCCAGCGATCCCCGCACATTAACACTATCCTACACCCTAGGGACAATTTTTACATTTTCCCAGCCAATTAACCTACATACCTGTACGTCTTTGGAGTATGGGAGGAAACCGAAGATCTCGGAGAAAACCCACGCAGGTCACGGGGAGAACGTACAAACTCCGTACAGATGGTGCCCGTAGTCAGGATCGAACCTGAGTCTCCGGCGCTGCATTCGCTGTAAGGCAGCAACTCTACCGCAGCGCCACCGTGATGGTGACGGTAAGATCAAGACACGGTAGGGAAATGTCGCCGATGGTCCAAGTGAATTTGAGTGCAGGATGGAAATTAGTAGTGAAGTTAATGAAGTTGATAAATGGTGCCTGGGTGCAGGAGGTAGTCCCGATATATGTGCTCTCTTTTGTGCTCAGCGCCCATTACTCTTTAAAAGGTGTCAGATAAAACCATGTTAATCTACACTACAGAGTCGCACCCATCAGACCATAGATAGGGAAACAACATGCTGACAATGTTTCTAATCGATGGAAGTTGCCATGCTGGGCACCTTGATCTTTATAATCCAAACCATGCTCTGATCCAAGCAAGATAACCTTGTTGAATTTACCTTTGGCATCAAATCCAGCAAGCAGATTGTATCCAAATAGAGTAACTGTCCATCACCAGGGTAAACAACTGATTCTATCACAGAACACTGAAAAATGTCAGATTCTGAACTGTAAAGGTCTAGGTAACATGAAGAAGCTCCTACTAAACCAGGGAAGTGGAATGGAAAATAGTTCTATAAATACTTAAATCCTTTCATCTATTACACATCACAACTTCAATCTTTTAAATCAAGAGAACACAAGCCAAAATGTGTAGCCTCTCATCCGAATTTAGCCCTTTTGGATCCATTCTGGTGAATTTCTGTTGCAACCCCTGCAAAGCTAATGTGTCCTAGCTGGGATGTAAGGTCCAAAGCTGAGTACAGTGCTTTAGACAGGAGCTGACCAAAAAAACTGTATAGGATATGTCATGTCAAGTTCACTTCTCTGATGCTACAACTGGGCGATATCTCCAGATCCATGGAGATGTTGCACTGGCCCAGATGTTGCTAGTGGATGTGCATATAATGTACTTTGACAACATTTGTGATCCTCAGCCCTTTCCTGAAATAGGAGCATTGTTGGCAGCGGTTGTCCTGCTGGCAACGGCAAGGGTCCGTCTGGCACCAAGAGTTGGTGCGTCATAACCTAGAAATGTGGATTGTCCAGTTTCAACCACAGTCGTGAATCTCAAGTGAAAACCTTCGATTGACCGTAAAGTCCAGCACCACACTTTCAAAGATGTTGAGATTTTACAATGCTTCTGAATATCACTGGCATTCAACAGCATTCAAAAATGAAATTAAAAAATAATACATCACTGAAACATTAAAACAAATATAAAATGTGACATCAATCACAAATAATAAAGAAAATTGTGTCATACATTATTTTTTGGTTTATTTCTTACAGTTGTACAATCTATATTGTCAAGAGTGAGTTCTTGGATTCTCTGCCAGGTCCAGCTAGGTTATCATTATATTTGTATGAGCTTTCAAATGAAATTCATTTGACAAGATAAGGCTTCACTGCGGTGCTGATAACTGCCGAGCACTTGCAACTGACCTTTCAGGTTAGTGATCAGAAATTGGTACTTGTCTGATATCCTGCACTCTAACCCATAACCTCTGCAAACTACTCAGCTGCAATCTGATAATTCAGCACAGACTAAATGACAGTTTTGAAATTAGGAGTTACATATGTATGATTCACATTTTCCATCTTTGCATCATCAGACTGCTGCAAGGTGGGTTAATTCTAAGGTATAATGCATTCAATGCCAATCGACTTTGATAGAATAATCCCCAAAATATGAATTTTTACCTAAATTATAAAACAAAACACAGAAACATTGAGTGAAAATATGCAATGATTAATAATAATTTACTGTTTACAGCGACTGTCAAAAGTCTGTTATGGTTATTCCATATTAAATAGTTTTTAACCTGGTGTCCAAATAAATATCAGAAAAAGTGTTTTCCAATACGATTTTAAACATATCATCTTTAAATTGCTGCCACATGTAATCCATTTATTTTTTAAGCATTGTTGTCAAAGTTGAGTTGTATTTTGAACTCATATGCATTCATTCCCAGAATATTTCAATGGGAAGATGGGATCTTGATTCACCTTGGTCTGAGACATAATATTTTCAGTGTCTGAAATAACCAAATTAATCAGCTCGAAAAGTTACCTTCAAATTTCACAGATTTAAGCAACAGAATTATATTCACAGTCGAGTCATCTGATAAATCAGATTTATGCAGACAATTAAAAATCTGCTTATACCTTTTGGGACTAAAATGACGCATTTATGCAATAACAATAAAAGTTCACATTTATTTTGTGTACATTAAGAATGCTGAGATTAAAGATTAGAACAAAAAAACATTGTAGCTCTTCTCATTTCTCTCAATAATCAATGCAAATTGCTTTGACATTATTCAGTTTCCGCTATCATTCTTTGATAGAAACATCCATATATTTTTTTTAACTGCTTAAGTAAGTCTTGTAGTGAAAATTTCATTAGCTTTAGACTCTATATCGTTTTTGTTAATAAAGCAAAATACGGAATGAGGAAGCCACTGAAACACCTTAGAATAAAATCATGTATATAATTGATTCCATTTTTTCTCGGTTAATATTGTAACGCTGCTTTGGGCTATTTAGTGTCAATGTGTGTAGGAAGGAAATACAGAAGCTGGTTTACACCATCAGATAGTCTGAAGAAGGGTCTTGACCTGAAATGTCACCTATTCCTTTTCTCCAGAAATGCTGCCTGACCCATTCTGAGTTACTCTAGCTTATTGTGGCTATCTTCCATCTAGAGTCAATATTTTTGTGCTGATTTTGAGAGGCTTTGTGGGACGTATTTCAGACAGTTTGTTGCCCAATATTTTGAAAATCCTCTACTTCTTCAGATGCATCATGGAAATCATAATGTCTGGTTCCATCACAGCTTGGTTTGGGAACAGCTTTACCCAAGACTACAAAAAATTGCAGAGTTTACGATGAAGTTCTGTCGATCACACAGCCCACACTCTGCAGATTGACTCCTCTACACTTCACAATGCCTTAGAAAAGCAGCCAGCATGATCAAAGATGACCCACTTTGGTCCCACTCTCATCTTCTCCCCACTCTCATCGTGCAGAAGGTACAGAAGCTTGAAAGCATGCACCATCTAGTGCAGGGGCAGCATTTTCCCCTCTCTTATCAAGCTGCCGAATGGTCTTTCCATAAGTTACGGTGCAGTCCAGATCTATTCTACCTCATTGCAGACATCGGACTTTGTCTTTGGACGTGTTGCACAATAATGTTGAGAATATGTTCTGCACACTGTATCTTTCCCTTTACTTTACATATAGTACACTTTAGACCTTAGAGATATAGCGCGGAAATAATCCCTTCTGCCCACTGAGTCCATGCCGACCAGTGACCACTCTGCTATTCTACACTCTAATGACAATTTCCATTTTTACCAAAGCCAATTAACCTACAAACCTGTACGTCTTTGGAGTGTTGGAGGAAACCGGATTATCTGGAGAAACCCACGTGGTCACAGGGAGGGCGTGTAAACTGCATATAGACAGTACACACGTAGTCAGGATTGAACCCGGGTCTCTGGCGTTATAACGCAGCAGCTCTACTGCTACACCACTGTTCCGCCCCCTGTACTTTTGTTTGGTTTGATTGCATTTATGTACAGTACTATTTGATTTGATTGAATAGCATGCAAAATAAAGCTTTTCACTGTATCTCAGTAGACATAACAATAATACACCTAAACATAAACCTAAAGGTTTCTTGACATTGAGTGGAACAACAGGGTATGACACAGTTGAGTAGTAACATTTTATGTCTCAGTATGCAGTCCTGGAAATATGTTGGCTCTTTTTAAGAGGCCAACCATCAGCAGAGAAACATTTTGAATCTTTCACTTCTATGGAAAACAATGCTCAGAGGAAAAAAACTAATGTCATAGCTTTTTAGACTTCATTCTTGTTTCTTTCATAAACTGTATACTTAAGATATTGTGATGATGAATATTTCATGGAATTGTAGATGTAAAGTTAAATAAACCACATTTAACTTGAACGTACATAATGCTACAAGAAAAACAACATCGGTTGTGGAAATGATGTCAATGTGTTTTTGTTTTATTTATTCACATGGGGAGTGATTTCTGCCTTTTCTTTGGAAGTGGTAGTCAGCTCCACTTTTCAACCCTGCAGTCCATTTAGTGAAGGTAGTTCCACAAGGGTCTTAAATTGCCAGGACATTGAACACAAAACAAGAACAGTTCAGCAAAACAGAACAGTACAGTACAACAAGAACAGGCCCTTTGGCCCATGATGTCTGTGCCAACCAAGATACCAATTTAAACTGCATGTCTGCCTACACATGGTCTATATTCTTCAATTCCATGCCTGTTCATGTGTCTGTCTAAATGCCTCTTAAACATGTTATTGTATCTGCTTCCATCATCTCCCCTTGCACCATGTTCCAAAATCTACAACTTCCTGTGTTAACATGTTTCAAAGGTCATTTCTTACTGGCATTTAAACTGATGTAGTAAACTAGGGCGGCACGGTGGCGCAGCGGTAGAGTTGCTGCCTTACAGCGAATACAGCGCCGGAGACTCAGGTTCGATCCTGACTATGGGCGCTGTCTGTATGGAGTTTGTACGTTCTCTCCGTGACCTGCATGGGTTTTTTCCGAGATCTTCGGTTTCCTCCCACACTCCGAAGACGTACAGATATGTAGGTTAATTGGCTGGGCAAATGTAAAAATTGTTCCTAGTGTGTGTAGGATAGTGTTAGTGTGCGGGGATCGCTGGGCGGCGCGGACCCGGTGGGCCGAAGGGCCTGTTTCTGCGCTGTATCTCTAAATCTAAAATAAAATAAAATATTTCCTCGCTGGGCAAATCTTTGCCTCTTGGAATTTTATATCCTTTGATCAGGTACAATACATCTTTTCATGCCTGAGGAATTGCTTCCAAAATCACAGTGTGGATTCTGTCCACACTGATTTAGGCAAGTAGGCATGATCTTTGCCACTTGATGGTTCAAAGAAATAGCAAGGAACAATACCAGCCGCTGCACACGGCCTTCTTTGATCCCATTATAGCTGTGTCGATCAATCAGTCAGGGCCATGGAGCACCTATCCCAAGTATGGATGTCTAGATAAATTTGGTTCCAAAACACTTTTCTTCCATGGTAGCATGCAAGTCATGACACTAATCAGTCAATCTACAACTGAACAAATCTTAGTGAAGAGCCGTGTCAAGCAAGACTTTGTTATTGGCTCAAAACATTTTTCAATTATCTTCATCAAATCCTCCACCAAACTTTACATGGAAGTAACGATATTCCTCAGAGCCTATGGGAAATTCTTCAACATACTGAGTGTACTCAGTGATGTTCCATACTAGGACATCTGAGATGTCCTCATTCTTTAGGGAACGGGGATTCCCCACTCCCATCATAGATGAGGCCCTCACTCATGTCTCCTCAGTACCCCACAGTTCGGCCCTTGCTCTCCCTCCCCCTAGTCGCAACGGAGACAGAGTCCCCCTAGTTCTTACCTTCTACCCCATCATCCATCGCATACAACACATAATACTCCAAAATTTCCGCCACCTCGGATGGGATCCCACCACTAGCCACATTTTCCCATCTCCACCCCTTTCCGCCTTCCACAGAGACCATTCCCTCCACAACTCCCTGGTTAACTCGTCCCTTCCCACCCAAATCACTGCTTCCCCAGGTACCTTGCCCTGCAACCGCAGAAGATGCAACACCTGGCGCTATACCTCCTCCCTCGGTGAAGCCCACTGGTCTACAATTTTCTGGATTATGTCCCCTCTTCATAAACAAAGGGATAACATTGGTTACTTTCCAGTCATCTGGGACCTTGCCTATGACTCGAGAGGATACAAACATCTTCATCAAGGCCCTTGCAATCTGCTCTGTTGTCTCTCTTAATAAACTGGGATAGATACCACCAGGCCCTGGTGTTTCATCCACATACTTGTTCCTCAAGAGACCCAACACCACATCCTTCTTGATCTCAAACTGCCCTAGCATATTAGTATTCTCCACACTGATCTTGTTGTCCTCCATTTCCTTCTTCTTGGTGAAAGCAGATGCAAAGTATTAATTTAGTACCTCGCCTACATCCTCAGACTCATCTATGACTCCAAACATTAATTTCCTTCTTTATTCTTGAATGATCCTACCTTCTAATACCTCCTACCCTTGGTTTTTAATGTTCTATAAAAAGTCTTGTGATTTTCTTTAATCCAACTCATAATAACATTTCCTAGTGCGTTTGGTCATTCTAGTTCCATGCTTAAGCTCTATCCTGCTTACTTTACACTGAGGCCCTGTCTGCTTTTATGTTTCTAAACATTACATATGCTTCCTTTTCTTTTTGACCACATTTAGAGCGTCTCTTGTCATGCAAGGTTTCCTTACCTTGCCACCCTTATCCTTCCTCCTTATTGGAACAAGCCGGCCCTGAACTCTGATCAGCCAGTCTTTAAACGGCCCCCACCTGTCCGATGTGGTCTTACCAGATACTTTCCCTAGCTACCGTCCAATAAACTGATATCTGCCTTACCCCAATTTAGTACTTTCCCTCAAGTTTCAGAATTATCTTTACTCTTAGCCGTCTGAAAATTTAATGAGTTACAATCACTATTCTCAAAATGCTCTTACACTGAAATACCAATCGCCTGACGAGAGTTGTTTCCAAGTTCAAGGCCCAGCATTGTCTCACCTTGATATGAACTATCCTCAAACTGTTTCAAGAAACCCTCTTGGACGCACTGATCCAATTATGATCCTTCTGAGTCTTTTAGACTGAGGAAGGCCCAGTCAATTTTTAAAATCTTTTTTTATATTTAGAGTCATTAACATGAAAAAAGTGGGACACACATAAAATGTTAATTTTTATCAAAGCCAGGGAGTTTGTTAATTCAGAACAATAAAGTTACAGCATTAAAAATTCATGGATCAGATAAAGCAAAACTTTAGATTTGCAGTGCATTTCACCGTAAGGTGTTCATAAATACCTACATCTCACATCAATTTAAACTCATGGTAATGGTTTATAGAGCCACGCAGAACAGAATCAGGCTCTTTGTCCATGTCAACCATTAAGTATCTGTGTATACTTGTATCAGCACTTAATCTGTAGCCTTCTAGCCTTGGTGATTCAAGCTCTTGGGCAGATACTTCTTAAAAGATGTGATAGTAAACTATTTCCCTTGACCCCATTGAAGGAGGTTGAAAACAGCACAGCTTCAGTTCAATAAAAAGGCATTGATTTCAATGGATGTGTTTCAATACATCTGCCAAAGTCCAGAATGATGTCAGCTCTGTGATGCAGTGACAGCAAATGCAATGAATTTATTCCAGAAGCAAAGTGTTGGAGGAACTCAGCTGATCAGGCAGCATCTGTGGAGGGAAATAGACAGGTAATGTTTCAGGTTAGGACACTTCTTCAGACTGATGCATTTTGTTTTTATGCTTCAGATTCCAGCACCTGCAGTCTCTTGTGTCTCTATTGAAATGATTTTATTGTTATCACATCCATAAAATCTATGTAACTTTCTTTGGCATAGCCAGCATATTCCACTTTAAAAATAAATCATTCTTGGGCTTTATTCACTCAGAACATCTATAATTTACATGTTGCATGAAAAAGAAATGAATTTGGTTCTAGATTTGCTTTTCTAACATTCATAACCTTAGGTCTTTATACTGTCCCAAGGAACATGAACACAATGTGAGGAATACTTCATACTTTCAATAAATATTTATACTCTTCCAGCCCCAATAATGACATAAAGAATTTCTGACCTGAATCATGTTTCACACCTTGTCTTTAAGATGGTGCAAAAAATATACGTCTTTTGAATGAAATTTTCTTTCTCAACTTGCCCCACTGTAACCTCCTTTTGCCTTTGATTAACAGTATTTTTTATAAATTAATCAGCATGCTTTCACATATCTTAATGTCTTCATTAATCACCACTTGAATCCATGATGAAGACTAATCATTTCAGAAAATTAATTCAATCCCTGACCCTCACCCTTACTTAACAACCCTACCCTGGTTATAGAAACCTTTAAAATTTCAGTAACTTCCAGTTCATACAGTAGGTTCCTGAAAGAGGCAACACAGGTTGATGGGATGGGAAAGGAGGCATACGGTTTGCTTGCCTTCATCAGTCAGGCCTTTGAGTGCAAGAGTCAGGAAGTCAAGTTGTAGCTTTACAGGACCTTTCTTCGGCCACAATTTGAGTATTGTGTGTGCCTTTGGTCGCCCCATTACAGGAAGGATGTGGAGGCTTTGGAGAGGGTGGAGAAGTGGTTTATCAGAATGTTGCTTGGATTAGAGGTTTATTAGCTATGAGGAGAGGTTGGACAAACATGGATTGTTTTTTCTAGAATGACCCGATCAAATTATATAAAATTATGAGAGCCATAGATAGAGAGACAGACTGAATTTTCTTCCTAGTATGGGAAAGTCAAAGACTAGAAGGGATAGCTTTAAGGTGTGGCAGGCAAAGTTTAAAGGAGGCGTGCAGGAAAACACTCTTTGTGGACAGAAAGTGGAGGGTGCCTGAAACACTCTGCCAGGGGTAGTGGTGGAGGAAGATATAACAGTGATGTTTAAAAGGCTGTTAAATTGGCACAGGGATATGCCGGGAATTGAGGGCTTTGGATCACATACAGGCAGAGGAGATTAGTTTAACGAGGCATCATGTTCAGTATGGATGTTGTGGGCTGAAGGGCCTGTCCTGTGCTGCACTGTCCTATGTTCTATGTTCTATGTTCTACGTTCAGACACTAGAAGGTTTTGGTGGCCATGTCAGTTGATATATTTAAGGCAGAGATAGATACAATGCATTCAGAAAGTATTCAGACCCCTTCACTTTTTCCACATTTTGTTACGTTACAGCCTTATTTTAAAATGGATAAATTCTTTTTTTTTATCATCAATCTACACCCAATACCACATTATAAAAAAGTGAAAACAGGTGAAATTTTTGCAAAGTAACTAAAAAGAAATAACTGAATTATTATATTTCCATAAGTATTCAGACCCTTTACTCAGTACTTTGTTGAGGCACCTTTGGCAGCGATTACAGCCTCAAGTCTTCTTAGGTATGAAGCCACAAGCTTGGTACACCTGTATTTGGGTAATTTCTCCCATTCTTCTCTACAGATCCTCAGGTTTGATGGGGAGCGTCGATGCACAGCTATTTTCATGTCCCTCTGGAGATGTTCGATCGGGTTCAAGTCCGGGTTCTGGCTGGGCCATTCAAGGACATTCACAGACTTATCATGAAGCCACTCCTGCGTTGTTTTGGCTGTGTGCTTAGGGTCGTTGTCCTGTTGGAAGGTGAACCTCCACCCCAGTCTGAGGTCCAGAACGCTCTGGAGCAGGTTTTCATCAAGGATCTCTCTGTACTTTACTCCATTCATATTTCCCTCTATCCTGACAAGTCTCCCAGTTCCTGCCGCTGAAAAACATCATAGCGGAGTGAGGGGGTATGGGGAGAAGGCAGGAACGGGGTACTGATTGAGAATGATCAGCCATGATCGCATTGAATGGCGGTGCTGGCTCGAAGGGCTGAATGGCCTACTCCTGCACCTATTGTCTATTGTCTATTGTCTATTGTCTATCATCGCTGCATGATGCTGCCACCACCATGCTTCACCGTAGGTATGACATTGGCCAGGTGATGAGCGGTGACGCTTGGCATTCAGGCCAAAAAGTTCAATCTTGGTTTCATCAGACCAGAGAATCTTGTTTCTCATGGTCTGAGAGTCCTTTAGGTGCCTTTTGGCAAACTCCAAGCGGGCTGTCATGTGCATTTTACTGAAGTGCCTTCCATCTGGCCACTCTACCATAAAGGCCTGATTGGTGGAGTGCTGCAGATATAGTTGTCCTTCTGGAAGGTTCTCCCATCTTCACAGAGGAACTCTGGAGCTCTGTCAGAGTGACCATCGGGTTCTTGGTCACCTCCCTGACCAAGCCCCTTCTCCCCCAATTACTTAGTTTGGCCGGGCGGCCAGCTCTATGAAGAGTCCTGGTGGTTGGTTCCAAAGTTCTTCCATTTAAGAATGACGGAGGCCACTGTGCTCTTCGGAACCTGCAATTCTGCAGAAATTGTTTTATACCCTTCCCCAGATCTGTGTCTCGACACAATCCTGTCTCGGAGGTCTACGAACAATTCTTTCATCTTCATGGCTTGGTTTTTGCTCTGACATACACTGCCAACTGTGGGACCTTATATAGACACGTGTGTGCCTTTCCAAATCATGTCCAATCAATTTAATTTACCACTGGTGGACTCCAATCAAGTTGTAGAAACATCTCAAGGATAATCAATGGAAACAGGGTGAACCTAAGCTCAATTTTGAGTGTCATAGCAAAGGGTCAGATTACTTATGTAAATGTGATATTTCAGTTATTTCTTTTTAATTACTTTGCAAATATTTCTAAACATCTGTTTTTGCTTCTTCATTCTTGCATATTGTTTGTAAATTAATGATAAAAAAATGAATTTAATCCATTTTAAAATAAGGCTGTTACGTAACAAAATGTGGAAAAAGTGAAGGGGTCTGAATACATTCTGATTGCACTGCATATTCTTGATTAGTATGGATGTCAGGGGTAATGGGATAATGGGGCAAAGGCAGGAGAATGGGGTTGAGAGGGAAAGATAGATCAACTATGATTGAATGGCAGAGTAGGCTTGATGGGCCGATTGGCCTAATTCTCCTCCTAGAATTAATGAAGTTATGAATTAAGAATAGCTTATTGACTTGCAATGTCAACCCCATTGCTTTCTCGACAGATGCTACCTGGCCTAGCAAGTATTTCAATGTTTTTGCTTCCTTCTCTGATTTCTACCATCTACAGTATGTCATAAATTATCACTCATGACTTTGTATGGTGTTGCCCTGGTTTACATGGAAGCAACAGTTCAGGTTATCCTTCCTCTACTGTTCATTATTTCATATGCCTCCATAACTTTCCCTCGTGTCAGCTTCTTTTGAGGTTTATCCAAAAGAAGCAAATTAGACTTCATAGCTGCTTAATTACCATTTATGGTTCAACTCGTATTATCAGGTAGTCAGCGTATTTAACAAGGAAGGAATTTTCAAGTCAAATATGATACGAACAAGGGAATTATTCTTTCTATTGACTATGGTTTGAGCTGACAAATCTTTCCAACCATATCCCGCTAACAAGTATATCAGAGAAGGGAGAATATAACATAGATTGAAGGTTACAGCAGATTTACGTTATTAAAAGATTGGAGTCACTGGTGTAAAAATGTTTCTGGAAATAATTACTATTTAAATTTTCCGCATTAGGAATCAATAATATATAGACTGAATTTCCATTTTGTACATCAACCATAAAATGATGTGTTTTTTTCAAAGTGCTGTGAGTATGAAATTGCATTTCAGCAGAAGGTACACAGTTGTTATCATTTAAAGCCAATGAAACCACCATAAGCTTCAATATATTGGATAAACCTCTGACTCCTTACTGAGGAGTCACTAATAAAATATGACTTGATTGATGAGAAAATCTTCAGGCTTTGCTACATTGCTGCCGACCTTTGCTCCATCGAGCTGGAGCTAAAGAAATTAATATGAACCCAAAGCGATGAATCATCTAATATTTTTCTGACAACTTTAAAAAAAATGATGGGTATGCATCAAAACCCAGCAGTGTTTCAATTTTAACATGAAAACTTCCAAGTTTGGCAGATGCTATTGAATCATAACATCTCTGTTTAGGCACAGTATTTTCATTTATTATCATAACAGTGGTTTCCTCTTTTTAATTTAGTTTAGAGATACAGCGTGGAAACAGGCCCTTCGGCCCACCGAGTCCATGCCAACCAGCAATCTCCACACACTTGCACTATCCTACACACATTTAGGACAATTTGCAATTATACCAAGCCAATTAACCTACAAACTTGTACATCTTTGGAGTGTGGGAGGAAACCAGAGATCCCGGAGAAAACCCATGCAGTCGCAGGGAGAACGTACAAAGTCCGTACAGACAGCACCCATAGTCAGGATCAATCCTGGGTCTCTGGCGCTGTAAGGCAGCAACTCTACTGTTGCACCACCGTGCTCTTTCATCACCCTTTCAAAAAATATCTTTATCTGAGAGCTGGATGATAACTACCTGAAATAGTTATAAAATAAATGCAAACTCAAAGTTCAGTGGGTGCCAGAGATCAAAACTAAAGAGTGAACATACACAGAATATGCACTCCAGCACTGGCGGAGGGAGGGATAGTCAATGTCACACCGTGACAGCATTTGATCAGAAATGTTGGAAGTTCTGAGGAAGTACTGAGTCACTGAGATGGGGGAGAGTTGGAATGGACCAAAAAAAAAGTTAGTGATAGAATGAAAGAGATCAGGTGCCAAATGGAGACTGCTATGCAGAACCTCTTTTAATCACCAAGCATGAGCTCAAGTCAACCTCTCAGTCTGACCAGCACAGGCAGCATCAGTGGAGAGAAGGAATGGGTGACGTTTCTGGTTGAGACCATTGTTCAGACTTGGTGATGTTTCGTGTCGAGACCCTTCTTCAGACCCCTGAGTCTGCAGATGGATCTCGACCCAAAACATCACCAATTCTGAAGAAGGGTCTCGACCTGAAACGTCGACCATTCCTTCTCTCCAATGATGCTGCCTGGTTACTCCTGCATTTTGTGTCTATCTTAGGTTTAAACCAGCATCTGCAGTTCCTTCCTACACTATCAGTCTGACCTCTTTGCTCTTGGCCTCCTACATTATTCCAGTGAAGCTTACAGTGAGCTCAGGAATCAGTACCTTATAGTTTGGTGAGACACAATATACTTGTTTGGAATCAACACTGAGTACAGCAGTTTCAGTTAATGGGTCAGCTCTTCCCATTTACACCTTTTTAAGTAGCTAATTCTGAGATGTGGATATCATTGTCAAGACCACCAAGTACTATCTCCTCCAATTTTCCTTGAAGGTAATAACAAGCTAAATTCTTGAACTGCTGCAGTCATTGCATTAAAGCTCATGTGACAGTACTATTGGACAGAGTGCTCCTGCATTTAATGGTATTGAAGGAAGAGCAATATATTCAGTATCCTGAGTTAGGCTTGGTGTTGTGCCTTGGAGGGGTTCCTGTAGCTCATACTGTTCTCTATGTCTGCTGCTCGTGCATTGCTTGGTGATGGAGGTTGCAAATTTGGAAGGTGGTACCGAAGCAGCATTGATAAACTGGTGTAGATATTCTGGTGATCATTTGCAACAACAGTCCAACAGTGGAGACACAAGAAACTGTAGATGCTGGAAACTTGAGCAAAAAAAAACAAAGCACTGGAGAAGCTCAGTGGACCAGGCAGCATCTATAGATGGAATGTTTTGGGTTGAGTCTGAATGGGGTTAGTCAAGCAAGTTGCATTGCCTTAATTTGAGTTGTGCCTCTTGAGCATTGTTGGAGGTGCACAGATCCTGGCAAGAGACAAATTTACAACTCAAATCCTGGTGTGTGTCTTATAGCATGGAATGCTTTTGTGGTGTCAGGAAGTGAATCGCTCTCATGGGCTATTAAATCTTGCTGCTCTTGTAGTCTTTTTGCTCATCCTGTTAAGTTTCTTGTTAGGTCTAATATTTTTTTGATCCTGATGGGATGCAATTGACCTGAATTATTAGCAGTGCTTTTCTCTTCACAGTTGCTTTCTGACATGTGTATTAGATTCTTAGGATTATAAAGACATTGTAAAGAGAGAGGAAGCCCTTTCTCCTGTGAAACCAGTCCTATTATCATAAATAAATCCAATAAATCTCATTAGCCTGTATCCTAGCAGATATATTTAATTAAGGTCCATCCAATTTGATTATCAAATTACTAGCCATCTCTATTTTCGCCACAATTAGACAGAGAAGTCATTTCCTTTAAAAAAACACTTTTCTTCATACCCTCTCTTCTCTTGTACATCATCCAATACCCATTCTTTTGCCCAAAGCTTTAAATACCTAACACTCGTGTAAATCTTTCCTCATCCTTCTTTATTTCAAAAAAAGCAGCACAGATTCTCCAAGTTAACTGTACAGCTAAAATGCCTCATTTGGAAACATTTTGTCAAATCCTTCTGCAATCTCTTAAGGAACTGTAAATCCTTCTGAAATATGCTGGTTGCAACTGGATGTGACTCAATCCAGAGCTTTATAGAGGTTTGGCATAATTGAGTGGAGAGATTTCAGAGGCAACTGTGTAAAAAGCCGCAGCATTGAAACAAATTTAACAGAGGCTGAGGAACTGGAAGAGCAGAATGGAATCCTCGCTGATCATGGTGGAAGGAAAGAGAGTTGAGATAGCTGTGGGAGGCTGTTCACCAGAAATGGCTGCTTGCCACTGGCCTGTTTCTTCAAATAGAATCAGAGAGTTCCGGAAAGGGGAAGAAAGAACCAGGGTTGGGCCATCCGTAGGAACCAGCAAAGTGGAAATCAGCAGAACAAGTAATTAAATGTGTGACCCTGCAAGAATGAAGGAAGCAACATCAACTATGTGCTAGAAACTTGGAGTTAGGAGGTTTGTGGGACTGTTCTACACATGGCCTACAAAGATAAAGGCAAACCTTAGCCCATGTGTATTCTCATAGGTTGATATGGAGAAAGTGAATGGAGTTGAAGGGAAAGTTGTTCAGTGTGAGAATCACTTGAAACAAGAGTGTGAGCGAGTTGACTGAGGGAAAATGGTTGGGCCTCTGTTCAAGCAAAGAAGCATAGAATCTCAGAACATGTTAGTGTAGGATGAAGATGTAGAGGGATTATTCGTCCATGGGAATGATAAGCTTGCTGGGATCAGTAAACTGGAATCGGTTAAAATTGTGGAGGACCAGAGGTGTCAAGGCTAAACATTGGAAGGGACCAGGCCAGGGAGGAAGAATGGTGTCAAGGTAGGAAAAAAGTGGTGTAGTGAAACAAGAGCAGTGAAACATTGGATTTTCCAGGACTTCCATTTTCCTGTTTGTGGATCGTGGGCAGGCGGGGGAAGCGGACTGTGTGGGTTTTAGAAACTACATGCTGGATGAATTGAAGACGAGATCTCGTGAGGATGTGAGAGCCACATCAATCTGGAAGACCATGGCCTGATGTTCAGTGCTGGGCATATGGAGTCTCATTCACATTCTGACTATCTATCTCTGGGCCCCCGCACAGTTAGAGTGAGATCCAATGTAAACTTGATGAACAATGGCTTTTATTCTGCCCTGGTTGATGAAATGCAGCCCTATTGACCATTTGCTTTAAAACCTATGTATTTTTTTCATCTTTAACAGAGGACTTCATGGATTTATCTGATTTTGCTGTTGCTCTGAAAATGTGTCCTCCAATATTTGCTTCTAGTATAGAAAAATAAATCATTGTAGAAGTAAAGTGAATACAGGCTAGAGGTTTCAAAGTGCGGATTAACAGGTCCATTACAAATCGTCTATAATTTGTTACTGTTACACTGTGTGCTTTTCTCAGATCCTGTGAAAATCCTTTCCTAAAAAGTAAAGTATATGCTTATTAATGCAAATAATGTTAATGGGTCCTCATTTTTTAAATTGAACATTTGATCATTTACTATGTTACAGATACTTCCTATCCATGCTCCACATTAATAGCACAACAAAAATACATTAATAAAATCAGAGGGACTGACAGCCTGTAATGGATCCTTTGGCAGCTGCTCTCTTGTTAGTATTGTCTAAAACGAACAGTTTAACTTCATTTTTGCTGAAGCTTGTGTCAACATGGGTACTTTGGGAAGCAGAATGTGCTACAGTATGAAACCTGAAGTGCCATAATGTTTGAAAGTTGGAATTCATCCGAAAACATAACATATCTCCTCTCAGCTGGCTGATTGACATTAAATCCCAATTGATCGATAGCTCTGTCTTTAAAATATCCATCCTTTCATCCAAATCCCTCCAGAGCCTCACATCTCCCTATTTCTAAAAAGCCATAAGCTTTGCATTGGTCTGAGCTCCCTCTGCTTCTCCAGTAATGTTGCTCCTACACCCCTATTGTGTTGTCCAAAACTGGCAATCATGACTTCAAGTGCTGGGTCATTAAATTCTGAAATTTAATCCATAATTGTCTTTACTTGTGCACTATTTACTCCTTCAAGCCACATCTCTGACAAAGCTTTTGGTCATTGGTTCTAATATCTTTTTTATTTGGCTTGGAATCAACCGTTGCTAACTCTCCTGCAGCACACATTGCTACCTTTCATTAAGTAGAGGGTAGGAATAAATGGACAAGAAGAATCAGCAATAACTATTTAGCTCTAAACCAGATGAATGAATGAATGAATGAATGAATGAATGAATGAATAAGTTTATTGGCCAAGTATGTGCATATACAAGGAATGTTCCTTGGTGCTCCGCTCACAAATGACAATACAAACATACAGTTAACAATTAAGAATAAAGCATAACCACATCAAAACAATAAGGGTACAACATTATGGTCTAAACATGTGGGTGACAATAAACCTGAGCAAAAAAAGAGACTACAGACTTTGGTTATTGAGTAGAACTATTACTCGTGGAGAAAAGCTGTTTTTATGTCTGGCTGTGGCTGCTTTGACAGTCCGGAGTTGCTTTCCAGAGGGAAGTGCTTCAAAGATTTTGTGGCCAGGGTGAGAGGGGTCAGAGATGATCTTGCCCACTCGCTTCCTGGCCCTTGCAGTGTACAGTTCGTCAATGGGGGGTTGCAGCCAACAACCTTCTCAGCTGATCGAACGATCCGTTGCAACCTCCGGATATCGTGGTTGGTGGCTGAGCCAAACCAGAACATGATGGAGAAGGGGAGAAGGTGAGGATGGACTCAATGATAGCAGTATAGAATTGGACCATCATTGCCTGTGGTAGATTGTGTTTCCTCAGTTGCCGCAGGAAGTACATCGTCTGTTTGGCATTTTTGACTGTGGAGTAAGATGAAGAAATTAGTTCAGTCGCTGAGGTTTGAGTCTCATACCATGGAATAAATAGGCTGCATTATCTGCACAATAATTCCATATTGTTTCTCAGTATTGGACTCCTCATATGTACGGTTAATTTCCCAGCAATTATTCAACAAATTCAGCCATTGAATCTGTGTTTTCATTGGTTTTTTTTTAAAGTTAATCATTTGTCATAGTTTATTGCAAAAACGAAATTCCAGAAATACTATGGGGATTTGCCTGTATCTATAGAAAGAAAACCAATAATCCATCATCTGAACAGGTAACCACTGTTTAAATTTAAAAAAAAAAAATATATACATAGTTTCTCAATGCCTGTGAATGTCTGTGAGCCAGTTATCTGGAAGATTTTTAACAAAGCAGTTCAGCAGGCAGACCTTGATTCAGAGGAGCCTGGTGCTGGGCCTTGTTTTCTGGCTATATCCTAGCTAGCTTTCTGATGGAATTCTGCACTTCTGGACCTGTTCCAGCTAAAATGAGCAGGAATCCAGTAAACAGAAAACCTACCTTGCAGAAGAATATCCAGGATTAGATCAAATGCTTTGTCAAAGAGACAAGGTACTATTTGAAACTAAAAAGAGGAGGCAGAGAATTCTCAACATTTTGTGATTTTGAAATGCATAAATCGTTAAAATATTGACACAAAAGTTGTAACATTAATTAATTGCTCCATCATATTTTTTAATTGAACCTTACTTAATTTGATGGTGAATCTGATCATTTGATGACAGAGACCAGTCAGACATAATGCTAAAGACACCTTGCTCTTCCTGTGGTTGACTCTGGTTCCTGATGCCAATTCAAACTGATCGCAGATGTTGATCAATCTGCTGACTGACCCTGGTTCCAAGCAGAAGACAGCGTCCGTTTAAAGGGGGTTTTGATTGGAGTGCCCCCACTGCCTGGCAACATAATCCCTCTTGCTCCAAACTGCTTGTTTATTCAAACCAATGAATGCAAAGTTGCGTTGCATCCTTAAATTCAGAATGCAGAAAGTAATAAGAAAAGCCACACAAACAGTGGAGGAGAGATGGAAATTTCTCTAAAGGAGTGATATAGTTACTAGTTCAGTTAGCAACTTAACATCAATTAAATTTTGCTAGCCAAAGTTACTGAGGGATACAGAACCAAAATGTATAGATGGATATAGGATACAGATCTGCAGTGATCACATTGAATGACTGAAGAAGGGTCTCGACCCGAAATGTCACCCATTCCTTCTCTCCAGAGATGCTGCCTGACCTGCTGAGTTACTCCAGCTTTTTGTGTCTACATTGAATGACTTGACAGGCTCAAGGTATCAAACAACTTAATCCTGTCTGTGTTTATTCCTCACAGTTTGCTGCATCTTACAATTTTAGAACAGCTTACAAGAAATTTTGAGGCCTACTTTTTATGTTTATTTAATGTAAAAAAAAACATTTTAATAAAATGGTAAGATCTATGGCCACCAGTACATGCCTTTAACACCAAGCCAGCGGGTAAAAGAAGCCATAAAAATGTAAATAAAATATACTTTGGATTTATTGAGGATTAGTCAAAATGAAATTAGGAATGGCATGAAATGTACATAAGATGTAGGTAAGAACACATTTCATATCTTTCACACCAGATTGGTGACTTGTTTGCAAAACATTGTGAAAGGGATTAGTTAATACTTAAATTCGCAAGAATATCATCAAGGTTGGTCATTGAAGTTAGGAAGGTTAAAAGATGGTTGAAAAGAAACAGTCAAGGTTATGAATACTTCTTTGAGAATGATTCATTACTAAGTCAGTAACAGAAATGTAAAGGCTTAGCCATGGGAATAAAATTGTAATGGTTGAGGTTTATAAAAATGCTTGCACACAAATTCATTTGAATGCAGAGTACTTTGCCATTGGTGATTAGTGGGTGCTACTTAAGAAGTCATTAGATAAACACATTCAAATATTAACGAGAGGACATTAAAGTAAACACTTCAAAGTCTTAAATGCATAATCTCTGTTGATATTTGGGTGTTGTATTTTGAAGCGACTGTTAACCAAGGCCCATTAATATACATTTTGCATTGTTTGAAGAAGAAAAAAAAATCCTAATTATCCATAAAGATTGTTCATTTGCTGTAAGGTAAATTCAGGTTTGCGAAGGTGGAAACAACACTATGATCCTAATCTTGATCTTCCTGAAGTTTTTCTTAAGTTTATGCAACACCAAATGCAGTTCAGCATCAGTTCCAGAGAATTTCTGATGTCAGGCAACATTAGTGTCATCAACCTCAAGCAACAGAATTTAACTTTTGGGATTAATAGTGTTTAATAGTGATAATATGTGGCAAAAGCTTCCACCATTTTACTGGTTTCTGACAGTGGTTGCAGAACAGTGCATCTGTAAAAGAGCAGGAGATCACTGCCAGTGACTTTTCGATCTTCTTGCTTACCTGTGTATGCAGTACTTCAGAAGTTGCCATAATATCTGTGGTATAATAACTGAGTGCTGACAGTTTTCCCTCCATAACTGCAAAATGCTGGTCTGTAAGATTACGTTCTTCTATTTAGAAAGCTCAGCAGAGGACACAGATCTAGTTAGCCCACCCCATCCCCATTTGTACCAACAGTTCAGTCAGTGTGATTAACTGCAAGTAGGCATCCATTATGTTTACAATTCTTTTCTATAAAATATATATTTGGTCTTTTAGCAACAGCTCTTGTCAAACAGCGGCATGATATGCACTGTGCCATTGATCTTTCTGTTCGCACAGGAACCAGTGTAATGCTATGTGATCTATCAGCATGGATTTGTATTTCTGTGATCCGGGGGTATTTTCTGTCTTGTGATTGATTGGTTCCCATTCTAAATAAACTCAGTCATTTCCAGCTTTGTTGACATCTGCAAATCAATATGCAGATGTTGAAAACATGACAACCTGTGGGAAATTGGATTGTATCTAATGGAAAATAAAACAGTTGCCGTTCCTCCAAACTGCCAAAGTGGTCTTGATAAGCAAAAAACATGGCGACACTATCATTAAGTTAAAAGTTGATGTTAGATGAGCTGCAGATGAGTTATGGTTGCAAAAACCTAGGAAATGTGAGTACAGTGTCAAGGTAAGGTAAATATGATGGAAGTAGATATTGCAACAGCGCCACTAGTGACATTTAATTTTTGCTAGCCTGAAGAATGAGAAAAATATAAGCAGAGTTTACAGCATTGCAGCACGGCTGACAAACAGAATGGATATTAGACAGGTAAACACATTGATTTGGTGTGTAGGTGATGGGGCAGAGGCTATTCCCAGACCTTATTATTTAACAGATAATGAAAGTAAAAATTATAGCGATGAGATATTTGGGCACCTAATTCATTATCAGAAAACCATGTTTTCCGAATCTGTAATGAAAATAGTAAAACACATTGCTCAAAGCTGGTGATCCACCTAAAGATTGTGATGTTCCATTTCTAAGCACTTATTTCTTCCCTGAGAGTTACTGATATAAATCGGGACAACTTTCAATAAGTCTGGTACCATTCAGGACAAAGCAGCCTGGATACGTGGCAGCTAATCAACCGCCTAAAACATTTAATGCTTCCACCACCAGTGCCCTGTAGCTTCAGGACATATTATGTACACAATGCACCGCAGTCACACACCCTGGCTTCTCCGAGAGCACCACCTGAATCTGCAACTTTTACCACAAAGAAGCTGAAGTTAATACCACCTAAGATAGACAAAAAATGCTGGAGTAACTCAGCGGGTCAGGCAGCATCTCTGGAGAAAAGGAATAGGGGACAATAGACAATAGACAATAGGTGCAGGAGGAGGCCATTCGGCCCTTCGAGCCAGCACCGCCATTCAATGTGATTATGGCTGATCATTCTCAATCAGTACCCCGTTCCTGCCTTCTCCCCATACCCCCTGACTCCACTATCCTTAAGAGCTCTATCTAGCTCTCTCTTGAATGCATTCAGAGAATTGGCGTCCACTGCCTTCTGAGACAGAGAATTCCACAGATTCACAGCTCTCTGATTGAAACTGTGGCCCCTTGTTCTGGACTCCCCCAACATTGGGAACATGTTTCCTGCCTCTAACGTGTCCAACCCTTTAATAATCTTATACGTTTCTATAAGATCCCCTCTCATCCTTCTAAATTTCGGGTCGAGACACTTCTTGACACCCTTCTTCATCTCGACCCGAAACGCCACCTACTCTGTTTTTCCAGAGATGCTGCCTTACCCGCATAGATACTTCAGCATTTTATGTCCATCTTCAGTGTAAACCAGCATCTGCAGTTCCTGCAGTTCCTTCCTACACATGTAACACTGCCTGCTGTGTCTCCTCCAAGGAGTGATGCCCAGATCCAGAAAAACAATTAAAAAAATTGCAATAAATGTTTAGGGAGTTGGAAGTAGATATTGCAAGAGTCACTTGTGGTGCTGTTGCAATATCTAATTTCTTCATAAATTATAACTTCTATGAGTGTAGGGGTTGTGGACATTTAACATAATCTCTGTAACTGCATGGTCTCTGCCTAAAATTGAACCAAATACCTAATTTAAGGGTATTCATTCAGGAGTCCATATCAACCTAACCAGAGAAATCATGAGGAAGTACACTGGAAAATACTTAGCAGATCAAGAAGCACTTTTGGGGAGAAAAGCAAGGTTTCAAGTTGATGATCTTTCACAGGATGCAATGGCAGCTGTGATGAACGTTTTCTGGAAATTATGAAATGATAATTTAGTTTATCTTTCTAAGATGCTGTCTCAACTGCTGAGGGTTTTGTGATTTTATGCTGTTTTATATTGCCCAATTGCTAATTTAAGGGATGGTATGTAAACATGTCAATTTCTAAGACTTTTCTATCTTTATTGCAAATTAGCAAGTAAGTCCTGATGTGAACTGACTACACGCAATATCCCATTTATTTGACTGAGATTCATATTCATCAGTCCATTTGGCATTTTAGTGAAATCTTCATTAAATTCTAAATAAGCTCAAGGGATATAATTTTGAGAACTTTATGAATGTCATTGCCACTCAAAGAAAGATCAAGCATTCAGTTGGCTCTGCTGAAGCTTTGGCAATGTTAACACATTCTATGCTGATACAGGTTCCAGTCACTACCACAGTTAAGGCAGATTGATAACAAGCTTTGAATTGGGATGACTCCAAAGGGAGTTTTCAGACTCTTTGCCAAATTAAAGGTGATGTTATCCCACTTCTGTAATATGTTCTGCCTTCTTCTTCCTGTAACCTCAGCACATAAGCAACTGAATTTTCCTTCCTTGCATTTATCATCATCATATCATATCATCATATCATATATATACAGCCGGAAACAGGCCTTTTCGGCCCACCAAGTCCGTGCCGCCCAGTGATCCCCGTACATTAACACTATCCTACACCCACTAGGGACAATTTTTACATTTACCCAGCCAATTAACCTACATACCTGTACGTCTTTGTCACATCTCATGATTACAAAACTTCCCTGGTTATCTATGGATCTTTAGTCTTTCATAAACATGCTCATTTAAAACTCTGCAATTTATAAACTATCTATTTTATTTGTTTGTTCATTGATCGTTCCTGTTCTCGTACCTGCTGACTTCCAGAGGTTTTGGTTTCCTTGGCAAAATGAATACCTATGGCAGCCGTGATGAATGTTTGGTCTCTTTGACTATTGGCATAATTGTGAATTGCACATCTCTGTTACTAGACTTGGTTCCATACAAATTTAATAATTGTGACGAACAATGGTTTCATTGACTATTGGCATAATTGACAATAGTTAATTATTGCCAATAATTGGCATTAACAACTTGGTGGGCATGGACAGGTTAGGCTGAAGGATCTGTTTCTGTGCTGTATATCTGTATGAATCTACAAATCTATCATATCTTCCTGTTATCCAAATATAAGTGCCATACTCCTGACCCTGGTATCTTACGCTTTCTATTGCCCCATCATTGCCCCATCATTTAATTGTCTTTAAACAATTAAATCAATGTCTCTGGAATTCCTTTCCAAATAATTATCCCATTGTTATCTTAGTCTCTTCAGTACCTTTGTTGCATCATACCTCCGAAGGATAAAAACACAGGTAAGTGTTTCAAAATAGATAACAATCTCAAACTAAGTCATGAGTGAGTTGAAGTTTAAAAAAAACTGCTAATGCTGAAAATCTGATATGAAAACAGAAAATGTTGAAAACACTTTGATACACATACACAAGTTGCAAAAGATGATCTATTGAATGCAGAGGCCGGTGAGGTGGAAGGTGGAGACAAAGAGAATCCTATCCTTGCTCTGGCTAGAAAAAAAAGGGGTGAGAGCAGAGGTGCAGGAAATATTGTAGATGTGACATGATCAATGGTTCAATGTTTCATTGGTTCCTTTATTATCACATGGACTAAGGTACAGTGAATTTCTTTTTTTGCATACAGATCAATAAGATTATTGCCATACATAAGTACAATTCCTGGTAAAGTACATAATGCACAGAAACACCCTACTGAGTCTGTATGCAAGAGTCTATCCTAGGTTTTGGCACCATTTCACAGTCCCAACTGCAGCTGGCTATAAAGGCCTGTTGCAGCTGCCCCCTCCATCTACAAGTAGTATAACTGCAGATGCTGGTACAAATCGAAGGTATTTATTCACAAAATGCTGGAGTAACTCAGTAGGTCGGGCAGCATCTCGGGAGAGAAGGAATGGGTGACGTTTCGGGTCGAGACCCTTCTTCAGACTGAGGAAGGGTCCTGACCCAAAACGTCACCCATTCCTTCTCTCCCGAGATGCTGCCCGACCTGCTGAGTTACTCCAGCACTTTGTGAATAAATACGCTCCATCTACAAACTGTCCTACAAACTGTTGTCCCTCTCCTTGCATGGCCTTCTTCAACATTTGTGCCCTGGAAACACCTCCAGCAGCCAGCCTTAAGGGCTTGGAAGGTAAGACCACCCTGGTTCTTCTTACTGGCCCTTGTCCAGTATCCGTTGCCACTGTTGACTCCCTCCACCTCCTCTCCAGTATCTGGTTTTTGGGGGTGAGCAGGACCGGACCTGGTGGCTTCCCTCTCCCGGTTCGGTGGTGGATAAGCCAGGCCTGCTGCCAGGGTTTGGCTGCAGTTCACCTGGATCTTCTGCCGCATGTAGCTCGCTGGGACCTTCAAGCACTTCAACAAGTTTTCATGTCCAATCACCCCTTCCTTCCCTTTCAGTTTCTGAAGAGATGGATCGCTTTGTGACTGGGTTTGATCTTCCATCTCCACTAGCTATTCCCAATCTCACCGCACATTCTCATGCTTTGGCATGGACCTGGTGGGGTGGGCTGAATGCCCTGGTCCCATGCTGGGTAAGCATAACTTTCCCAGCACAGTGGTCCAGTTTGAGGAGCTGCTGCCTCACAGCTCCAGTAATCAGGGTTCAATCCTAACCTCCAATCCTGTCTCCGTGCACTTTGCACATTCTCCCTTGACCATGTGGAATTCCTCTGAGTGCAGACCATCCAGTCACATCATACCATGCATGAGTACAATTAAACAATACACAAGTGTAACAGATGGTGGAAAGAGAAAATATCGCGCTACAGTTTCGCTTTCCTCCCGCATCCTAAAGATGCATGGGTTGGTCGATTACTTGGCCACTATAAAATTTCTGCTAGGTTGGAGGTGAGTGAATTAATTGTTGGGAAGGTAGTGGAAATATTGGGGAGAATAAAATGAAATTGGTATAAACGGGTGTTTGATGGGCAGTGGCCAGTGAAGGGCCAATTTTCATGTTGGATCTCTATGATCTATTTCAATGACAACTGCAGGGGATGCACTGCTCATGCTTTCCCACCTTCCAGGCACACAAACAGTACTTCCAGGTAAAAAGTGAAAACTTGCTCTTCATCCCATTTAATGCTCATGGTGTGGTTTCATCCACACATGAGAAACCAAACACAGATTGGGTGACACATTTGCAAAGAACCCCCAATTCAGTCCAGAGGGGCAATCTTAAGCTTCCAGCTGCCAGTCATTCTAATTCTCCATTCCACTCCCATTCTGACTCATTTGCCTTTGTTCAGCTATACTTTCTCAATGGAGCAGAATGTAAGTACGAGGAACAACACACGAGGAAGAACAGCTCTTCCTCCATCACAGAATGTTTCATCCTTCAGGGCTCAATATTGACCTCAACTATTTCAGGTAACATCCTTTTTCTGGCCAGTTCTGCTCAAGGACTATCTATCTGTAATATTAATTCAGCTTTTCTTTCTCCCGATATACTGGCTGATCTGCCAGACTTTTCCAAAATGTTTCTTTTGGTTTCACAACTCAGAAGCACTTGTGACCTGCATCTTACAGCCTTAATTAACATACCTGTTTGTCTGAGAATTTATCCTGACCTGAAACGTTCCCTATCCATTCAATCCACAGATGCTCCTGACCAACTGAGTTATTCCAGCACTTTATGTTGCGGTCAAGATCCAGCTTCTGCAATTCCTAGCGTCTCCATATGGCTTTGCTTTCTGCCTCTCTAACAGTCCCTCATAGACCTATTAATCAGGCACTCTTGTAAAGCTGGCTTTGGAAGAAAACCGTGGTCGCACACTTTCAGAGATGTTCGCTTTATCTTTTCCATCCTTGTCCCACCCTCTTTACAATTTGTAACTTGTTTTCTTTACCTTCCAAATTCTGATGAAGAATCTTTACCCTGAAATGTTAATTCCGTTTTACTTTCCATAGATGCAGCCTGGCCTGCTTAGTGTATCCAGCATTTTGTGTGTTTTTTAATTATTGGAAGCAAACTGGAGCTGCTCACTTTATGGAGCCCATAAAGAGAGAAACAGTACCTGAAAAGATCAAAGCTAACCATTGAACTTGATGGTAAAAGTAATGCATGTGATAGAACTGATGGATAATCTATACGAAAAAAGGGATTAGCACCCTTGTAAAATATTTCCAATAAATGAGACAACAGAATAAAACATTGATGTCAATGTTGCAGATACTGACAATACAAGTTGTCTTCCTTGCATTTCATATGCTTACACAACTTCATGGAACAAATGAAATTGTAAGGTTTATATTGAAGGACTCATTACAGTTGGAATTCAAACATTGTTCCTGGTTGAATATTTTGGATTGGGTCCCTTTTTTGGTGCCCGACCCAAAACATCATCTGTACATTCTTTCACAGACGCTGCCTAACCCACCAAGTTCCTCCAGCACTGAGTTATTTTTCTGAAGGTTCCGGCATCTGAAGTTTCTTGTGTTCCCTGGTTCCATATTTGTTCAATACTCTGCATAGTTTTGAAACAGTAAAGTCATTTATTTCCTCATATGTAGTTTTTCACCTACAGAAGCAAATGAATAAAAATAATCCAGCTAGTGTTACTTGTTTGGAAGGAATCAGGAAAACATGTTTCTGTGGACTATACCCTGGTACAGGGAGGATGTTGTTAAGGAAAGATAAACGCAAAAAGCTGGAGTAACTCAGCGGGACAGGCAACAACTCTGGAGAGAAGGAATGGGTGATGTTTCGGTTCGAGACCCTTCTTCAGGGGAAAGGGAAAACGGGAGATGTTGTTAAGCTGGAAAGAGTGCAGAGAAGATTTACAAGGATGTTGCCAAAACCTGAGAGCCTGAGCTAGAAGAAGAGGCTGAGCAGACTATGACGTTATTCCTTGGAGCACAGAAGGCTGAGGGGTGGTCTTATAGAGGTGTATAAGATAATGAGGGGAATTGATAGGGTGAATGCAAAGAGTCTTTTACCTAGAAGACATAGGTTTAAGATAAGTGCGGAGAGATTTAATGGGAACCTGAGGGACAACTTTCTCACACAGATGGTGATGGCTGTATGGAATGAGTTGCCAGAGAAGGTTGTTGAGGTAGGTACTGTAAGAACATTTAAATGACATTTGAACAGGTAATGGATAGGAAAGGTTTAGAGATATATAGGTCAAATTTGGGCAGGTGGGGCTAGATAAAGCATTTTGGTCAGCATGGGCAAGTCCTGCTGTTTCTGTGCTTTATGACTCTGTGACTAACAATATTCCTTAAAATAGGAGCAAAGGGAGATTAAATTAGAGTCACAGCTGAAGATTGATTTTGGGGAAAGGCAGGTCAAAGGGCATGGTGAGTCTACATCAAGGGGTGATATTGGGAGAAGAGCTGGAGAGAGTGAAGATCAAAGAGGATTTGGAGAAGCATTTGTACCCAGGAGCTGATGAAGCCTGTTATCCCTGAGTCTTGAAAGGAAGAAGCAAAGTATTTTGCTGGTGAAGGCAAAAGAGGAAACTTATCTGCAGAGTAATTGAATAACAGGTATAACATAACAGAACTTTATTGTCATTCGGTATAAATACCGAACGAAATTTCAGCAGTCACAAGACACAGCAAAAAAGAAAAGAACACAGGACACATGACCCCAACACCAACATCCATCACAGTGACTCCAAACACCCCCTCACTGTGATGGAAGGCAACAAAACTTCCACTCTCTTCCCCCCGCGCCCACGGACAGGCAGCTCGACCCCTACCAAGGCAACCGACATGCACAGCCCCCGCAAGGGGATGGAAGGCCCCGCGGCCGTGCCGCACCGGGCACTGAAACGTCCCGCGGCCGAGCCGCGGCGGCGATGTTAAGTCCAGCGGCCAAGCCGCACCGGACACTGAAACGTCCCGCAGCCGAGCCGCGCCGGCGATGTTAAGTCCAGCGGCCGAGCCGCACCGGGCACTGAAACGTCCCGCAGCCGAGCCGCGCCGGTGATGTTAAGTCCCGCACCCGAGCCGCACCGGGCACTGAAACGTCCCGCAGCCGAGCCGCGCCGGCGATGTTAAGTCCAGCGGCCGAGCTGGAAGGCCCCACGGGCGATGGAAGGCCCCGCGGCCGAGCTGCGCCCCGGGGAAGAGACCTAATAAAAGAAAGGTTTCCCCCACCCCACTCCCCCCACACATACACAGCCAAAAACAGAAACAAAAACCATCCCAACACCGACACACACAAAAAAAGACAAACAGACTGCCAGAGAGCCGCAGCCGTTAGGCGCAGCCACACGTGACCGGAGGGAATAGTGCTACTAAAGAGAAACCTATGCAGGTCACTGGCACTAAATGTGGTGCTCACACAGTGTTTAGAACAGTGATTTGAGAAAGGCTGATTATCTTGAAAATATCTGTTATTATAGATGGATTCAAAATGTGAAATGACGAGTTTTCTTTGGAACCACTGTGAAACAAATCTGAGCTACAGCTGAGGAAAGAGATGTAACATTGAAAATAAACCTTGGTGCAAACCTGTTCAAAATATCAAAGACCAGATGGCATAGCTTTGATAGATTTAGATGGGTCTATTGTGGATAGGGTGAGCAGTTTCAAATACATGGGAGTCCGCATCGCAGAGGATCTGACGTGGGCAACGCACATTGCCGCACTGGTGGGTAAGGCTAAGCAGCGCCTTTACCACCTTAGACAACTGAGGAAATTCAGAGTGTCGCTGAGGATCCTTCATTGCTTCTACTCTGGGGCTGTAGAGAGCATCCTGTCCGGCAACATTACAGTCTGGTTTGGGAACAGCTCTGCCCAGGACAGGATAGCCCTGCAGAGAGTAGTGCGTTCGGCAGAACGCACCATGGGAACTACACTCGTCCCCCTGCAGGACCTATACATCAGGAGGTGCAGATCCAGAGCAAGCAAGATCATGAGGGACCCCTGCCACCCCAGTAACGGACTGTTCCAGATGCTACGGTCAGGCAAACGCCTCCGCTGTCACGCTGTGAAAACGGAGAGGATGAGACGGAGCTTCTTCCCACAGGCCATCAGGACTGTCAACTTTGATAACCCCAGAGACTAAATTTTTGTCGACACTTTTTGTGCTATGTTTAGTAACTTATTAACTTTATTTATATGCTGTAACTGTAATTATTTTTGTGCACAACCCGCAGGCATTGCCACTTTCATTTCACTGCACATCGAGTATGTGTATGTGACAAATAAATTTGACTTGACTTGATTTGACATAGTTTTTCTTGGAAATATCGAAGACTGTAGGGCATAGGTTTAAAGTAAGAGGGGCAAAGCTTAATGGAGATATGTGGGTCAAGTTTGTATGGAGAGAGTGATGGTGCCTGGAACACGAGCTAAGGATTGTTATGGGCATAGAAATGATAGTGGCACTTAAGAAGCTTTTGTATAAGCATATGGATATGCAGAAAATGTAGGGATATGGGCCACATGCAGGCTGAGGAGATCAGAGGGATTCCAAGGACTGTCCCTGAACTGTACTGTTCATGTTCCATGTTCTATGTTCTAAAATCAAGACAGGAGACAAGAACCTCTGGAATTGTGTAGAGTAAAAGAGATTGAAGGAAATATAATCCAGGTGGATCTTCCTGGAAAATAATTGCCAGTAGCATACATAATGCTTCTCCTGGACTGCAACCTTGACTTGGTGGAGAGGCTTGTGTACTCCAGTGATCCTGTGAGCTATGCCGGATGGGGTTTTATATCCCTGGCAGGTTTAACCAAACCGGACAGGTCAAGGGTGAGGAGGCAGACGAAGCTGTCCCCGGTCCTCCAGGCTGGGGGTTGGGCGTGGAGTTAACTACCCCACCCTGGAAAAAAGTGTGAGTTACAGAAACTTTGACGAATGAAAACCAAATTACACACCTGGTTGAAGAAGGTGCCCCAGCGACGGGGAACATGACGCTTCCCAGCCAAACCCACAAGGGCGCTGGGAAGCTGACACACCTTCTGACGCCAAAGAAATCCATCCTTGTGGGGACATGGAACATCCGAACCATGTTACAGGCTGGCAAGGCTGCTGCAATTGCCAACAAAATGGTGCGCGACAATCTCTCAGTCCTGGGCTTGGCAGAAACAAGATGGACACAGTCAGGGGAGATCAAATTGGCCAGCGGGCAGTCCATTATCTACTCCGGACATGAAGATGAGGGAGCGAAGCATACAGAGGGAGTAGCCATCATGATGACGAAGGACACTAGAAAGGCTCTAATGGCATGGAAACCCATCAGCTCTCGCCTCATCTCCACAACCTTCAAAACCAACAAGAGAGTGAAAGCCCACATAATCCAATGTTATGCACAATAAATGAGGAGTGGGAACACCTAAAAGCTGCTTGGAGCTCAACCTGTGAGGAGGCCCTAGGGAGAAGGACCCGAAACCACAAGGAGTGGATAACACCAGAAACCCTCAACACAATCCAAAGGAGGAGAAAGTTCAAAGCAAAAGTGAACAACTCAAGAACAAGAGCTGAATAGGCTTTGGCCCAAAAGGAGTACAACAGATGCCACAAAGAAGCGTGTGGACAAGACAAGACATCAGGAGGGACAAGACAACACAGGTGGAGAGGCTAGCCAAGGAGTTAGAAATTGTGGCGACTCAAAGTAACATGAGGGAGTTATAAACCATCACAAGGAAATTGTTCGGGATATACCTGCACAGGAATAAACCAATTACAGACAAGAACGGCCAACTGCTTTCAACCCAGGAGGCACAGCTCGACAGATGGGAAGAGCATTTCGAAGAATTCCTAAACAGGCCACCACCGGCAATACAGCCAGATATTCCCAAAGCCAGGATACCACTACAAATTAAGTGTGATAGACCAACAAAATCAGAAATAAAGGCTGCAATCAAGCAACTGAAAACTGGCAAGGCTGCTGGCCCTAACAATATTCCACCTGAAGCCCTTAAAGTAGATATAGACTCATCAACAGACATGCTCTACGGCTTCTTTGGGAGAATTTGGGAGGAGGAAAAGACACCCACAGAATGGGCAGAGGGATACATAGTGAAACTGCCAATAAAAGGTGACCTAAGAAAATGTAACAACTACTGAAGGATCACCCTACTTTCTGTACTCAGTGAAATTCTCAACCATCTTCAGGAAGCTGTAGACAAGAGGCTATGGGACCAGCAAGCAGGATTCAGGAACGATCGCTCATGCACAGACCACATAGCATCACTACGCATCATCATTGAACAGACTATTGAATGGAACACGTCCCTGTACATCAACTTCATCGACTTTGAGAAAGCGTTTGACAGCTTAGACAGGAAAACACTATGGCGCCTAATGGACCACTATGGAATTCCTACCAAGATCATAAACTTAATCAAGAACTCGTATGTTGGAACCTCATGCAAAGTTATGCATGCAGGCCAGCTCTCCCAGAGCTTTAGTCTCAAGACGGGATTCAAGCAGGGATGTCTACTGTCACCATTCCTGTTCCTCCTGGCAATTGAGTGGATCATGATGGGAACAACTGAAGGGAAAAGAAATGGAATTCAGTGGACAATGTGGGAGCGGCTGGATGACCTTGACTTTGCAGACGACATAGCTCTCCTTTCACACACACGGATACAAATGCAGGAGAAGACGGACAGACTCTCACAAGCTGCAACAAAACTTGGTCTTACACCCAATACAGCAAAGACACAGGTGACGAAGATCCACTCCAAAACCAGCAATACTTTCCTCGAGCACAGCACTGCCCTGGAGGAGGTAGAAACATTCGCATACCTAGGCAGTGTTGTGGACACCACCGGAGGGGCAGATGCAGACATAAAAAACAGAATCAATAAGGCTAGGGTGGTGTTTAACATGCTCAGGAAGATCTGGAGCTCAAAACACATTTGAATCAACACCAAAATACACATCTTAAACTCAAATGTGAAGCAGGTGATGCTGTATGGATCAGAGACATGGAAAACAACAAAACTCACAACAAACAGGCTGCAAACATTCATTAACACCTGCCTCAGGAGAACACTAAACATCTGGTGGAGAGCCAAAGTAAGCAATGTGAACCTGTGGAAAAGAACAAGGCAGGATCCCATTGACTCACAAATTTAAAGGAGAAAATGGAGTTGGATTGGACACACCCTCAGAAAACCTGCCACAAACATCACCCGGCAACCCATGATATTGAACCCTCAAGGAAAAAGGAAAAGGGGTTGCCCAGGAATGGCTGGAGCAGAGGTGTCCAGGCAGAAATGTCTGGGAGTGGGCTCAACTGGGGAGATCTCGAAAGAATCGCCAACAACCGAAGTGAGGTGGAGGACATTTGTCAATGGCCTATGCTCCCCAGGTGAGCAAAGGGCTTAAGAAGAAGAAGAAGAAAACATAATGATCCAAAAGAAGAATACATGAGATGCTAGAAACCTAAAATAAAAACAGAAAATGCTGGAAACACTCAGCAAATCATGCAGCATCATATATTTTGAGCCATTTCTTCCACTGCCTCTACCTCTGTGCCCATTTTGTTGATCAGGAATCTAAACAAATGGAAGAACAAATGTGCTCTTTCTCCCATCAGCGAAATTCGCAATCCTCCTGGGCCCTTCCCACTTGCCTCTTATCCTCCCTTTCTATTAAAGATAATTCTCCACAGATTAGCCAGCATATGAAATGGTTAATGCTAAAAAATGTAATCACTGACAATGGATGACAGAGTATATTCATTATGTTATGAATGCAACATAATAATTCCTGACAACAAATATTTTATTCTGCTGTGTGGATAGTGCTGTATTTTCAAAACAATCCTAAAGAGATCTGCACTGCTCATGCAGTAAAATCATTAATCATGTTGACAGATCCCTTGAATTACTGAGTAAATTGGATCTGTGTACTAAAGTCTGGTGATTCCGGCAGGTTTCATGATTGTGTGGATTTTTTTTTAAAATCCAGGAAGTGCACTTTCCACGAGGGTGATACAACAGTAGCCTCACCAATTAAATCTTGTTAAAATATGGCCTGTGTCCAGATCATGATGGTGCATTATTATAGCTAGCGGTGAACAGATTCGTGTGGGCTGGTGGAAATTCAGCTACATGCATTTTCACTGAGATTACATACAGAAGGTCTGTAATTCATGATTCCAATATGTGCAACATATTGCATGTTATAAATGTTAAAATAGTGTTTCCCCCTCCTAAACCCCTGAAAGAATTACTGAAGAGTTCCTATGCTTCATCATGGGCATTTATGGAAAAAGTGCTTTTCGCTCTTACACTTTTCTTGTGGCAGAAGGCATGATTGGTGGAAAGAGGGCAGTTATTTAGATTGGTTTCAAGGTTCTGTGAAATGAATCTTGCATTTATGGTTAGCAATGAAAGGGGTGATTTGATTTGCAGGAAACTCAGCCAAAATATAATTCCTTCTCCTACTTCATTACTGTTGCATGCATTCTAAAGATGAAGGCAAATCAACAATAAAATTATAAAGTATGGGAGTCTGAAATCCACCTCCAGGTTCAAGTACAGCTTCTTCTCAACAACCACCAGGCTCATGAACACTCCAAACACCAAGTACCCTATTAACTATGAAATGTCTTGTTTGCATTGAGGACTTTGGGCTTTTTTGCACTAATATAGGTTTTTATAATTTATTGAACTTTTTTTTGTTTATTATGATGTTTGTCAGTACTGTTTTTACAGATCTGTTATACTTCTGCAAGTAAGAATTTCATTGTTCCATTTTTGCCATTTATGGCAATTAAACACTTAACTCTTAATTATAGAATATAACTGTCATACAATTAAAAATAGTTCTTTTTTTGTGGGCTTGGTAAGCACAGATGTTGTTTTAGAATGATCCTTACAGGTTGATGTGATTGAACAGCCAAAAACATTAATATATTTTCTTCCACAGATGTTGCCTGAGCCGTTGTGAGGTTAAAGCATTATCTGGTTTTCGTTCATACTTCCAGCATCTGCAATTTTTTTACTTCCTGCCAATGGAAGTCCGAAGATGCATTGAACCCAAAACCCAATATCTTCCTGAATACAAGTGCAAGAAGGAAAATATGGTGAGTTTTACCATGCAGAGCCATTTCAGCCAGAGCTTCCCATTGCTGAGTCATAGGTTCATGGGTGCTTTAAGGTTTCATTAAGTTGGAAATGGTGAAGGACAGATTCACCTGGATGATACCTGGTCTTGTAGGCTTGAGTTAGAGGAAGAAATTGGATAAGCTGGGATTTTTTTCTATGGAGCTTCAGAGGCTGATAGGTAACATTTTGAAGTGTACAAGATTATGAGGGGCATGGATAAAGCGAACGCTCACTTTCCCAGTGTAGTGGATTCTAAAAATAGAGGACATCGACTTAAGGTGAAAAGTGAGTGGGCAGCATTTTCGCTAAGGATAGTCCATAACTGAAATAAACTGGCAGTGGAATCACTAGAATTGGTTACAATTACATTGTTTCAAAACCATCTGGACAGATATATTGATATGAAGGGATTTGAGTGCCATGGGCCACATGCAAGCAAATGGGACTAGCCCAGTGTGCTATCGTGGTCAGCATGGATAAATTTGGCCGAATGGCCTGTTTCCAAGCTGTGTAGGTCTGTGTCTCTATGACTCTATAGAATCATAGGTGAATATATAGAATCACAGAGCCCAAAGGTTCATATGAAAAATCTCATGCTGCTGCTCAAAGAACGGAGGAATTCTCCTGGAGACCAGGCTACCATATTTTAGTTTCAACTCGCATTGATAAAACAGCTAATGCCATGACCTCTTTATTAAATGTATTTTTATCAGTTCTTGTTTTGGATAACTTGTGTTTGCAGAATTATGAATCCTCAAACTAGAGAGAAGAGTTTCCATGCATGTACTTTACAAGTACATGCAGTTATCTGCATCTGCAGTTATCTTCTTATACTATATATATGTACTTTACAAGCTTCTGAAATTGTTCTCGCAATGTCAGTTATTTTTCCACTTCAAATCAGAGATACCGTGTTGTTAAAATTTGAAACATATCAATATATAACAGTATCATAAAAAACAGTAACTTCAAGCTACACCTTGCTTGAGACCAGGTTGATGTTCCTGGATGATCTTGGATAATGTGCCCATATCAAAATTAATTGATTCCACCCCTCCATGTCCCATCCCCCTTGCTCCCATCAAACATCCCTTGAGTAATTTGTGCCTCTTTTATTCCGAGGAGCTTATCACAAATCAAGAAAATCTGGGCAGCAATTCAAATGGTATAAATAAAATTCAGAAGTATTACAGGAGGCCTCCAAATCATTGAGGTTTTGTGAGAAAGGGGGAAAAAAGAGTTCCCTCTGATGAGCTTCTTCTGAATTTCAGATCTGAATTAATTAGCTCCCTTGTACAATTTATCAGGGAGGTATTCTGAAGTGTATGGTAAAAGGATGTGTAAGTTTCTGAGTGTCGATTGACCATTTCTGAGTGTCAATAAGCTTTACAAGCAAGATTGGAAAACACAATCAAAACCCCCCAAAAAATGGTCAATCGAGATTGATCGGAACAGGAAGCAACTTATGATCAAGAACATAAATCCTCTGCAATAAAAGTATTGTAGCAGAAGCTGCATTAATTAGCTTATCAAATTAATTTCCGGCTTTAATTTCCAATTCTGTTAGTGGCAAATGTTGTTAATGATCACTGGGCACTGATTTAGTAATTTGCGGTTCAAATGGTAGGTAACTCTTGTTAGGAATTTATTGCCAGGCTGAAAAGAATAAAGTTACATCCAAACGGGTGTAAAATTTGGATATTTTGTTTTCCCATGACATGATTTTATAAAATGTCATTCCTCCTAGAGTTATTTTCAATAGACAGATATATATTGCATTGTGTCTCAAAGTCACTGTTATAATTAAATTGTCTAACGAGAATCTGTTTGGCTTTACAGTGTGCTGGTTCCAAGGCACTGTTGTATTGCAAATGCCACCTTTCTTATTCTACACATTATCTTGTTAGCATTTGCTGTTTTTACAACTATCCTGCAATGATTTGATATTCTTCAAAGTAAATTACTTTGGTTTCCATTATGGAATTCAGTTGAATTCTTGTTATTGTAGCAAATATTGTCTCGGCAGAGGTTGAATGTGGATCAAATATTCTGAAGTAGGAACTACGGGAACTCTGATGAAATTATTTCCAAGGAACCCAGGCATATTTTACTCACTGTTGCCTTTGTGCCTAAGAGCTGGTTGTGATCAATATTCACATTCCAGCAACACATGACATTTATGTTGAAAATGTGTACACTTTATTTGTTGAATGCTAGATAATTTATGAACCCAGCTTCCATGTCTCTTAAATATGGATTATTTGGCTCCGGTGAGCTTATTGATTATTTAATATGCAATACAAAGATACAAGAAATGATGAGACGTAAAAGATCTATTGAACTGAAGCTTTACTTGAATCATAATGTACTTAGACATTTATTTTGCGAAATGGTGCAGGACAAAATCTAAATTGTTCGGTGGACTTATATCTGGATCAAGAAAAATGGCGGCGCGTCCAGACCTATACAGCGGCTTTGCGCTCCCCCATCCGATGCAATTCAGAGCAGCCCAGCACCGAACGTGGCTGCGAGAAAACCGAAGAAAGTACACTCGGGAAACCCAGAAAACGCAAAGAACTTACCTACAGCACGAAGAAATCCAGCACCGGCACTGAAATCCCGACGGTGCGGGCGGCAGCATGTCCGGACATAGCAACATCGCGCTCTCCAAAGCGCTGCAGCCCACGCACGGAGCAGCCCAGCAGCGGTGGGAAAAACCTTACCTGCACCGGAATCCAGTCGGAGCCCGTGGCGGTGAGACCGGACCCAGCAGCAGCGGCAGTGGCAGCAAGTCCCCCACGGCTCTGCAGCTCACGGAAGGCGGACCGCACATGGAGCCACACGGGGCTGCTCAACATCGGACGTGGCTGCGAGAGACTGGCTGGTGAGTACTATAAAACCCTCACTAAAATCCCGACGGAGCTAGGCAGAACAGACTCCTGGACCACCACACCGGAGGGAAAGAGATGGAGCCAGCGCAGGGAGAGGAAGCAAAAACGTGGCCGGAGAGCGGGTGTGCAGGCCAGGCTACAGAGGGCCCCACAAAGACCATCCCTACCAAGCGTCTTTCTCGCCAATGTCCGGTCACTCTCCAACAAGCTGGATGAGGTAAGGCTATGGATCAACACCCAGCGATCCCTGAAAGACTGCTGCGCGCTGATCTTCACGGAGACGTGGCTCAACCCGCTGGTTTCCGACGGGGCTGTGGAGCTAACGAACCGGTCACTACATCGGGCCGATAGAACAAAGGACTCCAGCAAGAGCAAGGGGCGGTGGGCTCTGTATCTACATTAACAATGACTGGTGCACCAACCACACTGCAATAGAGAGCTACTGTTCCCCAGACCTGGAGTACCTACTGCTCAAATGTAGGCCGTTCTATCTGCCTCGGGAGTTTACTGTAGTCATCATCATGGCCGCATACATTCCCCCACAGGCTAATGCTAACCTAGCGCTAACACAGCTGCACTCGGCCATCAGCAAGCAGCAGGATGCCCACCCCGACGGTGCCTTCATTGTTGCCAGGGTCTTTAATCATGTTGACCTACGAGCCGCGCTCCGCAAATTCCACCAGCATTTGCAGTGCCCTACCAGGGGCTCAAACACGCTGGATAAGGTGTACACCAACATAAAGGACGCCTACAGAGCTCTCCCCTGCCCACCCCTGGGACAACCCGGTCACCTCTCACTGTTTCTACTGCCCGCATACAAACCCCTCATCCGCAAGACCAAACCTACAATAAAGACGGTCAAAATATGGCCCGAGGATGCCACCCTACAACTCCAGGACTGCTTTGATCGCACCGACTGGGACCTGTTTGCACAGCAGGGCACCTGCGGTTCAGAGGTAGACTTGGAGGATTACACATCCACTGTGCTCTCCTACATCAACTGCTGTGTGGAGAATGTCATGGAGGACAAGGTAATAAAGATGTTCCCAAACCGGAAACCCTGGAAGAATAAGGGGGTACAGAACCTGCTGAGGGCACGCAACAATGCCTTTAAATCTGGTGACACTTCAGCATACAGTGTTGCCAGATCAAACCTGAACAGAGGTATAAAAAAGGGCCAAAGACACCCACAGGCAATGGGTGGAAGACTACTTCAACACCACGGACAACAGAAGCATGTGGCAGGGTGTCAGGGACATCACTGGCTACAAGAGCAGCCCTGCCTGCCCCCACAGCGATATGACACTGACCAACGAGCTAAACACCTTTTTTGCCTGCTTCGAAACTGGCAATACCACCTTGAGTGGAAGAACCCCAGCCGAGGCGGAGGGACTGGTCTTGCAACTGAGCACACAGGAGGTACAACGCGCTCTGCAAAGGGTCAACCCACGCAAGGCTGCAGGCCCAGATGGAGTTCAAGGAAGGGTACTTAAGGACTGTGCTGAACAGTTGGCTGAGATATTCACCAGGATCTTTAACCTGTCACTATCTCTGGCTACGGTCCCCAAGTGCCTGAAGTCGGCTATCATAGTGCCTGTGCCGATCATCAACCTGAACGACTACCGCCCGGTTGCCCTAACTCCGATAGTCATGAAGTGCTTTGAGAGGCTGGTCCTCTCACACAACAAATCCAGCATCCCTGACTCACTGGACCCACATCAATTTGCGTACAGGGCAAACAGATCCACAGAGGATGCCATCTCTCTGGCTCTTCACACTGTCCTGACTCACCTGGAGAGTCAGGGCATGTACGTGAAGATGCAATTCATTGGCTATAGCTCTGCCTTCAACAAGGTCATCCCCACCAAGCTCATCACCAAACTCCACCAGCTAGGCCTCAGCTCGTCATTATGCGACTGGATCCTATCTTCCTGCTGGAGCGACCGCAGGCAGTGATAATGGGCCCGCACCTGTCCTCCACTATCACCCTGAGTACCGGCACACCACAGGGCTGTGTTCTGAGCCCCATGCTCTACTCCCTCTAAACACACGACTGTGTTCCTCTATTCGACACCAACACCATTGTCAAGTTTGCAGATGACATAACGGTGATCGGGCTGATCACGAACGGTGATGAAACAAAATACAGAGTGGAGGTGCAGAACCTGGCGGACTGGTGCTCTGATAACAACGTCCCTAAATATCACCAAGACCAAGGAGCTGATCATCAACTTCCGTAGGTCACATAACGAGAAATACGCCCCGAACTTTATCAACGGGGACAGTGTGGAGAGAGTGTCTAGCTTCAAGTTTCTGGGCACTCACATTTTGGAGGACCTAACATGGTCCAATAACACTGCTGCACTGGTCAAGAAGGCACAGCAACGACTGTTCTACCTAAGAACACTGAAGAAGTCTGGTCTACCCCAACAGCTGCTGACGACATTCTACCGCTGCACCATAGAGAGCATCCTAACACATGGCATCCCTGTGTGGTACCTCAGCTGCACAGAGGCAGAGAGGAAAGCTCTTCAGCGGGTAGTCCATAGAGCTCAGAGGACCATCGGAACACAGCTACCAGCCTTGGAGGGCATCTACAACACACGATGCCTCAGAAAAGCCACCAGCATCCACAAAGACTCTTCACACCCCTGCAACAGTCTGTTCGAACTCCTTCCATCGGGCAGACGATACAAGGCCTTCTATACCCGCACCTCCAGACTCAGGAACAGCTGTATCGGGCCCTGGTAAGACCACATCTGGAGTATTGTGTACAGTTTTGGTCTCCTAATTTGAGGGAGTGCAGCGCAAGTTCACGATGTTAATTCCCGCGATGGCGGGACTATCATATGATGAAAGAATGGAAAGACTGGGCTTGTATTTACTGGAATTTAGAAGGATGAGAGGGGATCTTATAGAAACATTTAAAATTATTAAGGGTTTGGACATGCTAGATACGGAAAACATCTTCTTGATGTTGGGGGAGTCCAAAACAATTTAAAAATATGTGGTAGGCCATTTAGAACTGAGACGAGGAAAAACTTTTTCACGCAGAGTTGTGAATTTGTGGAATTCTCTGCCTCAGAAGGCAGTGGAGGCCAATTCACTAGATGCATTCAAAAGAGAGTTAGATAGAGCTCTTACAGCTAGTGGGATCATGGGGTATGGGGAGAATGCAGGAATGGGGTACTGATTGTGGAAATTCAGCCATGATCTCATTGAATGGCGGTGCTGGCTCGAAGGGCCAAATGGCCTACTTCTGCACCTATTGTCTATGTATCTATGTAAACTCCCCACAGTAACTTGAATTGCCTTACTGTGAAGACAAGGCCTGCACCATTGCAGTCTGGTGAATTGATCTCTGCTGAGGCCAGACATCATCTCTTGTACACCTCTTCATACCAATACCTTTATCATGACCCTACCAATAAACACCGGGTCACTGTCTTCCAAACCATCACAGATCTCAAAGTTTCTGGCAATCTGCCCTCCACAGCCCCCATCCTGGTAGTTCCCCAACACCTCACATCCCTTTCTTACTCCTATCCAAAATCCAGAACCAAGACTAAGCTGAGATGCCCATTGTCTGCTCTGCTCCACTGTGTGCCTCTTATCCAGACCCTTCCGACCTACATCCAAAAAATCTCACAAGCCCTCCACCAATTTAACCAGTCCCAATTCCTCTACTGTTTTCCTCCAGCACCTTGTGTTTTGCTCCAAGATACCAACATTGCAGCCAATATATCTCCACCAGGCTGTTGCCAGGGAGTGAGCATTTCAGCTATGAGGAGATTCTAAATAGGCTGGATTTGTTTTCCATGGAGCAGATAATGCTGAGGAGAAACATATTTGAGGTATGCAACATTATGAGGGGCATGGATAGGATAAATAATTTAAAAAAGCTTGTCCCTTCAGTTGAGTGTCTATATACAGCAGACATAAGTTTGAGGTCAGGGATAGATGATTTAAAATGGACTTGAGGAAGAATTCTTTCATCCAGCAAGTGGCCGAAATCTGGAACATACAGCCTAAAGGGATAGTGGAAAGAGGTGCCTTGATAACAGTTAAGAAATATTTAGAGAGATGCTTGAAATGCATAGATGGCAAGAGTTTGAAAACAGGATTAGTATAGAAAGGTACTTGATGGCTGTCATGTTGGGCCATACGGATTGTTTTATGCTCTATAACTCTGCCTCAATTATCCACAATTATAGATATCAGATAATAAGGCACTTTATAAGAAAATACATGTGTGCAGGACCAGATTGATAATTGGAATAATTCTCTGAGAGTTGCTGATGAAACTTTTTATTTATCCATTCATAATTAGACACTGATAACTTCAATCATGTGCAAGCAGAATAAATATAAAAGTAAGTTAAGAACACAATTTCTCTACAGATTTCCCGCAAATAACAACAACCTAATTATGCCATCAATTATGGTACAGGAAACTGTGACTGGAGTGCATTAGTGTTTGACAGCATAACATGCTTGAAATAATTTTATAGCCTCTATCAGTCATGCAGGTCAATAAAAAAATAGAATTTTGTCCAACACGTGGCTCATATTTTAATTTTAAAAAATCACTGCTTTATAAATTAAAGTAGCACAAAGTTACCAGCTGGATGTGACAGAAAATATAATGAAACATATCTCAAGCTTGTGAGGATGTGAAGTCTCCTCTCATCATTTAAAACATGAAAGATTGCAGGTACAGAAATATTACAACTGCTCAGGCGTATTATAAAATTAAGACACTTGCACCAAACCAATCTGTGTTTTTCTCTCAGGCTGCCTCTTGGAGCTGCCTTATTCTTATTTTCTTGTAGCCACCTGATTATCTGGAAGCTGACCCTGTAACCGTGATTCACCTTGTGTTTGCTGCTGTGCTGGAGGCTCCTCAGAGGGCCTGAGGGGAACAACAAGTGAGCTGCATTTGGCCTGCAGGTTGTATCTTGTTAGTAACTGGTGAGAAAGAGTCCTTCCCTTTCAAAATGCCCTTTAATATTTAATTGTGTGTCATTGCAGGAAACGCAGCTTCCAATTTCTGTTGCTCACAGAAAAATCTGGCAATGTGATAATAACCAGATAAATGTATTTATTTAATTAACACTGACTGGTGAAGAAACTTTGAACAGAGTCTTGAAGGTAACTCCCTTACACTCCTTTGAAATAGATGCTTGGGGATATCTTACACCATTTCAGAGGATGAAAAGGACCTTGTGTAGGGACACAGGGATTGGTCCAGCCATCGAACCCTCTGATTGGTAGACCAGGTGAGGTAGTACGCAGGTAAAGGGATCGAGGCAGTCTCGTTTAGTCCTCCAGCGGAGACAGTAAGATTTATGGTTGTCTGTCGTTTGATGCGTTGATTGTCACGGTTGTTAATGTTATAATAAATGGCTACTTCAACGTACCTCGCCTACGACTCGCCATACTTGCTTCAATATCTCATCTGATAAAAAGCTCTTCTGACCAAACAGCTCACTCTCAAGCCTCATGTAGTGATTTTTGAACTTTAAATCTCCAGAGTTCTCCAAAGAGAGGCACAAAGTGCTGGAGTAACTCAACAGGTCAGGCAGCATCTCTTGAGAATAGGTTCATCAGTTCATAAGTCTTCATAGAATTAGGTTATTTGGCCCATCAAGGCTTCTCCATCATTCAATCTCAGCTGATCTATCCTTCACTCTTAACCCCATTTTCCTGCCTTTGCCCCATAACCCCTTTTACCCTGACTCTCACCATTTAAAGAAAATTATTGTCAGCAATCATGGTGTGGAGGAGTCTTGAATTTTCTTTTAGAATGTGGCGAATTCTGAAGTGACAGCAGGCTCCTGTGAATAAAGAAGCAACACTTTTTTAACAGAGACTGATGGAGGAACGAGCTATTAACTGAAGCACAACCAACAAGGCAGACAGATAAGGAGAGCAAAAGGCAGGAATGGTGAGCTAGCAATTCTGACTCCTATTACATGGGGGAGGCATCCTGAAACTCATGTTTATTGGGCAACTATAAAACCAGCCCTTGATGTACGATTGAGGCAATAAATAGTTGGTGTAAAATGTTACGGACAAGTTAATACCTCAAGCTGAAAACTAATTGGAAATGAAATGGACACTGAGCGGCTTGGTACAATGGGGACAGCCCTCAAACAAGGGGATGGATGTCACGCCAGGGGGCCACATGAATGGCAAGTGTATTTTTAGTTTAGTTTAGAGTTTAGAGATACAGCATGGAAACAGGCCCTTCGGCCAACCGAGTCGAGTCCACACTGACCAAAAAACCATCCATACACCAGTTCTATCCTACACACTATGGACAATTTATTTAAAAAAACACTTAACCTACAAGCCTGTAGATCTTTGGAATGTGGGAGCAAACCAGAGCATCAGGAGAATACCCATGCAATCACAGAGAGAACTTACAAACTCTGTTCAGACCGCACCCGTAGTCAGGGTCAAACCTGGGTCTCTGACGCTGTAAAGCAGCAACTCTATCACTGCGCCACTGTGCAGCCCTCACAATTTACAGCTTAGTTCATTGCCGCATGTACTGAGGTATAGTGAAAAGCTTTTGTTGTGTTTAATCCAGTCAGCGGAAAGACAATACATGATTACAATTGAGCCATCTACATAGTTACATGATAAGGGAGTAATGTTTTGTGCAAGGTCAGGTCAGCAAATAGTTCGAGGTCACCAATGAAGTAGATAGTGGTTCAGGACTGCTCTCTGGTTGTGGTAGGATGAATCAATTGCCGGATAACAGCTGGGAAGAAACTGTCCCTTAATCTGGAGGTGTGCATTTTCACATTTCTATACCTTTTTGCGTGGTGGGAGAGAGGAGAAGAGGGAGTGGCCAGGGTGCGACTCATCCTTGATTATGCTGCAGGCCTTGCCGAGGCAGCGTGAGATATAAATGGAGTCAATGGAAGGGAGGTTGGTTTGTGTGATGGTTTAGGCTGCGTCCACAATTTGCTGCAATTTCTTGCGGTCTTGGATGGAGCTGCTCCCAAACCAAGCTGTGATGCATCCTGATAAAATGGTTTCTTTGGTGCACCTGTAGAAGTTGTGTGTAAAGAATGTGCAAACACTACTGAGTATTGAATGTATAGACATTGACACTCTTGAATGTGTAGACATTGAGAATGCATCCAGAGTTTTTTTGCACCATTTTTGTTCTGCATATATGTTTTATTCTGAATAAAGCTTATTTTTGAAATTTAAAAAAATTACTTTATTGACTGTGATGGGTGTAGACACCCACAACAGATGACACATGCATGGGTCCTACCAGATTAATGAGCACCATAAACTCCCCCACCCCCCCACCTATAGCACCACCACTCCACCACTCCCCCCCACCCCCCACCCTACCCCCTCCCTCCACCATCATCCTGACTCTCTCACTTCCATCCAGGGAGCCCAGCGGTCCTTCCAGGTGGGACAGAGGTTCATATGCACCTCTTTAAACCTTGTCTACTGATATCAGTACTCCTGATGTGGCCTCTTTTAAAAGGTCTGTTTATTGTCGCATACCAATTAAGGTACAGTGAAACTCGAATTACCATACAACCATACTAAAAAAAAAGCAACATGACACACCACTACATAAAAGTTAACATAAATATCCACCACAGTGGATTCCCCACATTCCTCACTGTGATGTAAGGCAATGAATTCTAAGCTTCTTCCTCTTTATTTTCCCGCGGTCGGGGCAGTCGAACCATCCGCAGTCGGGGCGATCGAAGCTCCTGCAGCCGGTGATCGAAGCTCCCATCGGGGCAATCAAAGCTTCCGCGTCGGGGCAGTCGAAGCTCCTGTGGTTGGAGCTCCCAAAGCTGGTGTCTAACCAGGGACCGCGAGCTCCACGATATTAAAGTCCGCTAGCTCCCGCAGTTGGAGCTTCCGAGGTCGATCCCTGACAGGGACAATCAGCTCCATGATGTTAAGTCCAGCAGGCTCCCGCGGTTGGAGCTTCCGAGGTCGATCCGCGACAGGGACAATCAGCTCCATGATGTTAAGTCCAGCAAGCTCCCACGGTTGGAGCTCCCGAAGTCGATCTCCAGCAAGAGGCCGCCAACTCCACAATTTTAGGCCACAGTGCGGACGGAGATACGATACAGAACAAAATCGCATCTCCGTCGAGGTAAGGGATTTTAAAAAGGTTTCCGAAGGGCATGTTTCTGTGCTGTATCTCTAAACTAAATTAAAGTAAACTAAACCTGGTAAGAAATAAATATTTTTAAAAGGTGGCCATGATGGATGGGCGGGTGTGCATTCTCTGGTGGCTAGTTAATAATAGGCTCAAGATATGTTTATTAACAATGAGCTCGATACATCCAACAAGTGAAAGTATCAATTTGTTTCTCTTGTTCCTGTTCCTCTTGTTTATTCCTCTCCAGTTGTGCAGTTTTGTACAAAGAAGTTATATCAATAAGATAGAAAAATTGGAAAGGCAAAGTAAAGCTGATCAGGAACAGCGTAATGGTACAGGGTTGTTAAATAATCCCAACATCAGTGTGTCGATTGACTAATGATGCACTTCCCCCATTTAAAAATAAATGGGGCGATTGGTGAGAACTCGCAACATGGCATAAAGACATAATGAAAGCACATCCTGGCTGATAGTCACTCTAAACATTTCCTCCCCAGTTAACACACTTTCACATCTCCATCGCCTTCTCTTCGGGTGTCTTATTATTGTAAATCCCCAAGAGGATGCTATATATTTTGACCACAGAACTGCCATTAATCATTTCACATTGCATCTAGTCCTCGAAGAGCTGTACGTAGTAGCTCTGTATCCCATCTGTTATTTTGTTCTCAATAGCAGCAGAAATCACTTTGAATGAAATATTTCGCTACAAGCCTTACCAAATTTGAAAACAAAACTATCTCCCGTTAGCTAATTGCCGGAAATGTTCAATTGTTTCTCATGTTATTAGAGAACACTTTAATTCAGTTGATATTATTGGTTTGAAGGGGTCTATTATTGAAGAGCTCCATCTTGTGGTTTCATGCACATATCACAGTGCAAAGTTAATGTGCTGATTAAAATGGTTAGGGAGTCTTGTGTTGCTGCAAGCATTAGTTTTCCAGCTGACTTCCATCCTGGCAGGAATTCTGAGGCATATCTGGCAGGTTTAACCAGACTCTGTTGAGCTAGCTCGACACAGAGACATCTTTCCACCTCAGGCAAGCTCTTACTTCTCCTCTAAATTGCAGGATTTGCAATTTTTCAGCAGTGATTCCACAAGCTGCCACAGGAGCTAACAAGTAAGTCCTAGCACAAATGGGCTGGGCCGACAGTATACTTTCCAGGGGCCTGGACCATATTTCCTTTTGCCTGACAGCATTAGCAAGCAAGGAAATAGCAGGGAGTGTAATTCTCACCGGTACGTGCTGACAGATTTCACCCCAAAACCAGTAACTTGCTTACACTGTAACAATAATTGTGCAAAATTAACCGCAAAGCTTGCAACTAGGGAAGCTAGGCCAGCCATGACTTTTCCATGGGGAGAGAGTAGGAACTTCATAAGTAATCTGCATTCAAACCCAATTTAAGTTAAATGGAGGAGAGGCAAGTTGTGAATTAGTAAGAAGTCCTTTGCATTTCCCTAGAGTCTGCCATTTCCCTTGAACGTCGTAAAACACTTGATAACGAATGAAGCATGATTGAAGTATAATCACTGTCACAATGCAGAAATCACGCCACCAATTTAAGCACTGCAAGTCTCATGAACAGCAATCTGAAAATGAAAAATAATTTGTTTTAATGAAGTTAAATGAGGAATATGCTTGAAATAATTACTCTATTCTTCCTGAAATTAGTGCTGTGTGATCTCGGATGTTCACCTGAATGAACAGAGTTGGTTCAGAATGCCCTAAAACACAGCGTTTCATCAGTACCTATGTTCATATTTATTACATACATATTTCTTGTTAAACTTAATCTAAATAAAGGTAATGCAATAAAAATATTCAGATAACATTCAGAAAAAAAATGTGCTTGCTGGTTGATATTTTTTACCTGATTCAATACATTGCATTTAACTTTCATAGTTTTGAAAATTCATTGTTGACTACTCTATGTATAGTTGTATAGATATTTACCAGGGAATATAATGCATGTGAATTAACACAGCAAGTCATTTACCAACAGTAAGCAAGATAAAATGTGTAAGTGTGCAATGTTAAGTGATGAGTGAGACTGAGCACAGCTGAACGAGTTCAGGAAGATAGGCACAAAAAGCTGGAGTAACTCAGCGGGTCAGCCAGCTTCTCCGGAGAAAAAGAATAGGTGACGTTTCAGTTTGGAACCTTTTTCAGACATTCTTCAGAAAGAGTTCAGGTGCAGCTTAACAGACAATACCGTACACATTATTGCATGTGCAAGGTCAAGGTTAAACGCTTGAGTGTGTATGAAAGATAAACTCAGCATTAGAAATGGGTTCTGAAAATGGCAAGAAATATCACGCAGTTCATAACATTAAAAACAAAGCTTCATCTCAGTGTAGAGTGCAGTGAGAGCAGGCAGCCAAAGGCAAGAGCTGCTGCATTAAGCTTACATTGTAAAAGAAAGGGGACATGACATCTGTAGGCAAAACTAAATCAAAATATCAAGGCAGAATAATAGAAGCCAAATGGGTTCTCAAAGCAGGTGATCTTCTGCCAATGGAAAGCTGCAAAGAAGAGGCTGGCTCAATATTAAGGCTGATGAGCAGTCTATGAAATGAATTTTAAATGTTTATGCCATGCAAGGCAGCGACGGGAAAGAGAGCTATTCAAAGATAGAAATAAAAAATAATGACCAGTGTACTGACATGAACATCAGCAAAGCTGCTGTCTGCTTATACGAGCAGAAATATGTAGATCAATAAGTTCAGCAGGGTATCATCAGCCAGCCGCACACTGAATTTGAAGAATACTCTGCCGAAACATTGATGCTTCGGGAGATAGATCATCAGGGCAGATGTGATGTGCAGTTCCTGATAATGGCAAAAAGGTGAAGTTAACAATCATTGTGTCTTGATTACATTAATCAGCCAACCCTATTAGAGAAACATTGATCCAAGAAATTAAATGGGGATCGAAAGAATACGCACTTTGCAGCCTTAGTGGAAAAAGTTTCTAGACCAATATGCAGTTTGTTCAGAGGCTTGCATACAGATATTAAGTGGCATGATTCAAATATGTATCAAGCTAGATATTTAATTAATTTAATGTAGACTGAATTGGAGCCATATACACTGAATATTTGAGTGAAGGAAGAGTTAAACCAGATGCCATGGAGTGAAGGACGATACCATATAGGACGCGTGACTGAAACCCATTGTTGCGGTGTTCCCTGAAGAGCAACTGATTCTTGTTGTTGGCTACCCATTGTAGCGAAAATGGGGATGACTGGGGGGAATCAGCAGGAAATATAGGATGACATTTTATTGAACTGTGGGCAATCAACCTGTGTGCTGTACTGTCAGAGACCAAGGTCTTCAGCGGACACTGACACATAGAAACATAGAAAAATAGAAAAATAGGTTCCTATGAGCCAGCACCACTATTCAATATGATCATGGCTGATCATCCAAAATCAATACCCCCGTTCCTGCTTTCTCCCCATATCCCTTGATTCCTTTGGCCCTAAGGGCTAAATCTAACTCTCCTTTGAAAACATCCAGTGAATTGGCTTCCACTGCCTTCAGTGGCAGAGAATTCCACAGATTCACAACTCTCTGGGTGAAAAAGTTTTTCCTCATCTCAGTCCTAAATGGCCTACCCTTTATTCTTAAACTGTGACCCTTGGTTCTGGACTCTCCCAACATCGGGAACATTTTTCTTGCATCTAGCCTGTCCAATCCTTTATGAATTTTATATGTTTCTTTTAGATCCACTCTCATCATGTAGAGTGATGGCGCGGTCCAGGCCAGTCGCTGTCGTGGTAGCTCTGCGGGAACTATGCATTTTAAACTGGTATGTTTACTTTTAAATTATCCCTAAGTGCTCTAGCGTGTGCTAGCACTTAGCATTAACCAATGTACGACCGGGAAACGCTCGTAAAATTAAACTCGAGCGCTACTGGAGCACTATTAAACAGAAATCTACTCACCGATATACCGATAGAGATCATCAAAGGAGCGCACCGCGGCAGCAGCAGTGGGAACGCAGGTCAGTGGGAAAGTCGGAAAAAACACCGAGGGAAGCGAGGGGGGATTCGGAACAGGCTGAGAACCCAAGCCTTACGTCCACCTCTGCCCAGCATACTTCTGGCCAACGTCCAGTCCCTGGAGAACAAGCTGGATGACCTCAGGGCAAGGATCAGATTCCAGAGGGACATAAGGAACTGCAACATCCTTTGTCTGACCGAAACATGGCTGACCCCGCTGGTGCCTGACCAGGGGATCTGCCCATCCGAGTCCTTCACTGTTTTCCGGGCGGACAGAACGGAAGAATCCGGGAAATCCAAGGGCGGAGGAGTCTGCTTCTTGACCAATAATAACTGGTGTAATCCTGGAAATATTAAGACGCTTTCTCGTTCCTGCTCGCCGGACCTGGAACATCTAACTATCTCATGCCGACCATTCTACCTACCCCGGGAGTTCAGCTCGGTGATCATCACAGCCGTCTATATCCCACCGCATGCGGACACCGACGTGGCACTGTCCACCCTACACGATGTGTTGTGTCAACACCAAAACAAGAACCCTGATGCGGCTGTGCTGGTGGCTGGAGACTTCAATAGGGGAAATCTCAAAAAGGTCATGCCCAACTTCTACCAACACATCACGTGTGTCACCAGGGGGGAAAGAACTTTGGACCACTGCTACACGCCATTCAGGAAAGACTACAAGGCCGTTTCTCTCCCTCCTTTTGGGAAATCTGACCACGCTGCCATTTTCCTGCTGCCGGAGTACAAACAACGGATAGTACGGGAAGCGACAGTGACGAGGGACGTAAAGCGGTGGGCTGACCATTCAGAGGCCATGCTGCAGGATGCACTGAGCGAAGTCGACTGGAACATGTTCCAAGAAAGTTCCAGAGACGTAAATGAGTTTGCGGAAGCGGTTACGGACTTCATTGCCACAATAGCCGATACCATCATCCCCACGGTAAAGGTCAGTATCTTCCCTAACCAAAAACCCTGGGTGAACAGGTCTATACGCGTGGCCTTGAATGCTCGCACCGCTGCTTACAACTCCGGCCTGGCATCCGGCAACATGGACGACTACAAGGGAGAGTCATACCGACTGCGAAGGGCAGTGAAGGACGCAAAAAAAGAGGTACCGGGACAAGATGGAGTCACAGATGGAGCAGCAGGACACCAGGCGCCTTTGGCAGGGGCTACGGACTATAACTAGCTACAGGTCCAGCACCCCCTCAACCGGAAGTGCCGGCTCCTCCTTAGCTGATGACCTGATCTCTTTTTACGCATGGTTTGAGACGGGTAACACCACCAGCTCGCCATCTAAAAACAGCACCGAAGGGGCGCTGGCTAGCGAGGCTGGAGGGGGATCCACCGCCGGGGATGTGCACACATTCTCGGTGTCCGAGCATGAGGTGAGGTGGGCTCTGACGCGTGTGAACACGAGGAAAGCTGGAGGCCCAGATGGTATATCTGGGCGAGTACTAAAGTCTTGTGCTACTCAGCTTGCTCCAGTGCTCACCACAATATTCAACCTCTCCTTGGCAATGTCCGTGGTCCCTGCATGCTTCAAAAGATCCATCATTGTACCGGTGCCAAAGAATGCCTCTCCAGCGTGTTTAAATGACTACCGACCGGTGGCCCTCACCTCGGTTGTCATGAAATGCTTTGAGAGGCTAGTCAAGAAGCACATCTGCGCCCTCCTTCCTCGCAACATGGACCCACTACAGTTCGCATACCGTCCGAACAGGTCCACAGATGATGCGGTCTCCCAGGTTCTACACACCGCTCTCTCTCATCTGGACAGCCAGGGGGGCTATGTGAGGATGCTGTTCATTGACTTTAGTTCAGCATTCAACACAATAGTCCCCAGCAGACTGGTTGAGAAGCTGCTGGAACTGGGGCTTAGCACCCCTCTGTGTGCCTGGATCCTGGACTTTCTCACTGCCAGGCCCCAAGTGGTCAGGATAGGGGAACACACATCTAGCTCCCTCACCCTGAACATAGGATCCCCCCAGGGCTGCGTCCTTAGCCCCCTACTGTACTCCCTGTACACACATGACTGTGGGGCCAGGTTCAGCTCAAACTCCATCATCAAGTTTGCTGATGACACTGTGGTGGTGGGCCGGATCTCCAACAACGATGAGAAGGCCTACCGGGAGGAGGTGGCTGATCTGGCACTCTGGTGTCAGGACAATAGCCTCCTCTTGAATGTCACTAAAACAAAGGAGCTGATTGTGGACTTCAGAAGGGCTAAACATCCAAGGACGTACACGCCACTGGAGATAAATGGGTCTATTGTGGATAGGGTGAGCAGTTTCAAATACTTGGGAGTCCGCATCGCAGAGGATCTGACGTGGGCAACGCACATTGCCGCACTGGTGGGTAAGGCTAAGCAGCTCCTTTACCACCTTAGACAACTGAGGAAATTCAGAGTGTCTCAGAGGATCCTTCATTGCTTCTACTCTGGGGCTGTAGAGAGCATCCTGTCCGGCAACATTACAGTCTGGTTTGGGAACAGCTCTGCCCAGGACAGGATAGCCCTGCAGAGAGTAGTGCGTTCGGCAGAACGCACCATGGGAACTACACTCGTCCCCCTGCAGGACCTATACATCAGGAGGTGCAGATCCAGAGCAAGCAAGATCATGAGGGACCCCTGCCACCCCAGTAACGGACTGTTCCAGATGCTACGATCAGGCAAACGCCTCCGCTGTCACGCTGTGAAAACGGAGAGGATGAGACGGAGCTTCTTCCCACAGGCCATCAGGACTGTCAACTTTTATAACCCCAGAGACTACATTGTTGTCGACAATAATAGTAACTTATTAACTTTATTTATATGCTGTAACTGTAATTCTTTTTGTGCACAACCCGCAGGCATTGCCACTTTCATTTCACTGCACATCGTGTATGTGTATGTGACAAATAAATTTGACTTGACTTGATCCATCTAAATTCCAGTGAGTACAAGCCCAGTCATCCCATTCATTCATCATATGTCACAAAGTGCTGGAGTAACTCAATGGATCAGGCTGCATCTCTGGAGAAAATGGATAGGTGACATTTTGGGTCAGGACCCTCCTTCAGACTGAAAGGCGGGTTGGAGGGGTTGGTGAAGAGCTGGATCAGGGCTGGCAAAAAATGACCTCATGCAGGGTGGAGCCCTGGTAGAACCATTGTTGGCGAGAGAAGGTGTGATCTCAAGAGGAATACAATGTGGTGAACTGTGGATCTGGTTAAATAACTAGGGTAGCGGAAGGGGACAAGGGGGGAGTGAAAGGGAGTGTTAGTAGAAATTACATGAAATTAGAGAATTCAACGTTCATATCACTGGGCTGTAAACTACTGAAGCAAAATATGAGGTGCTGTTCCGCCAATTTGCGCGTGGCCTCACTCTGACAATGGAGGCCTGGGACAAAAAGGTCAGTATGAGAATAGGAAGGGGAGTTAAAATGGATGGCAAACGGGAGATCTCATGGATGAACCAAGCATAAGTGTTCAATGTAATGGTCTTGCCAGTGCACAGGAGGCCACATCGGAATCATCGGATGCAGTAGATGAGGTTAGAGTACATGTGAGCCACTGTCTCACCTGAAAGTGCTGTTGGGGTTTCTGGATGGAGTCGATGGAGTTGGTATAAGGACTGTTGTTGCATCTCCTGCCATTGCAAGAGAAAGTACCTGGGGAGCCTGTGGATTGGGTGAGAAGGTATAAGTGAACCGAAGAGTTGTGGAGGGAGCAGTCTCTGTTGAAGGCGGAAAGGGATGGAGATGGGAACATGTGATTATCTGGTGTTGGAGCCAAGAGCATGGAGGCTCTTGGACTGGAGCTTTACCAGGTTAGGTTTCCTCGATTCTCACGCACCATTTTCCAGCAATCAACTTGGTATATGTTTACCAATTTGCCTTATGAAGGGAGAATACCACCCAAAAGTTTTCTGGTAACAATAGACAGGATGTTGAATGGAATTCAGTTACTATAACAACATTTTCAGGTACTATAACAACATTTAAAATACATTTGGACAGACTCTTCACACCCCTGCAACAGTCTGTTCGAACTCCTTCCATCGGGCAGACGATACAAGGCCTTCTACGCCCGCACCTCCAGACTCAGGAACAGCTTCATCCCCAGGGCCATAGCTGCTATGAACCGGTCCTGCTGAGCCGGATGGCCACAACGCATAGATCAACTTGCACTTTACCCTGTCCAAAACTGTTACAACTGTTTCGCTTCGTTGGGTTGCTGCTGTCTAAATTAATTACTTAAATTATTGCATCGTATGGGAGGCGCATTCCCAATCTCGTTGTACCCCTGGGTACAATGACAATAAAGATATATTGTATTGTATTGTATTGTATTGTATTGTATTGTATACATGGTTTGAAGGAATATGTGCCAAGATGTGTAGGTGGGATTAGAGTAAATGGGCATCTTTGTTGGCATGGGCAAATTTGACCGAAGGGCCTGTTTCCATGGCATATGACTGTGACTCTATGACCCTAAGACTCTAAGTTATCTATGGAAACAAGAAGATATTTTCATTGCAAATGTCACTGAGTAGGAAAATGAAAATAAGCATAATTTCAAATTTACAAGAGCAAAAGGATGTTTTGTGAAGAAATAGCTGGTTTTGTTTGAGCCTGACGGCAAATGAAGATTGTTAAAACCAGGTCAAGGAGAAGGTTGAGACCATGTTTAAGGCTAAAAACCCAAGAATAAAACTATATCATGATCCTATTTTGACATGCTCTAATATTCGGCTAGACTTTGCAATGGTATAGCCTTCAATGGTCAGGGTGCTGATTATAAAAGTTGGGAAGTCCTGGTACAACTGCATCAAACTAGATAAGGCCATACAGTATTTGGAGTATTGCATGCAGTTCTGGTTGCCCTAATAAAAGAATGATGTGGAAGCTTTGGAAATGGTGCAGAAGAGGTTCATCAGAATGTCGCCTGGATTAGAGAGTATTATCTATAAGGAGAAGTTGGACAAACTTGGTTTGTTTGCTCTGGAGCATCGAGTAATGAGGAATAATTTGATAGAAGTATATAAAATTAAGTAAGGCATAGATATTCAGAGTCTTTTTTTGTCTGGGTGGAAATGTCAATTACAAGAGGGCAAAGCTTTAAGGTTAGATGAAGAAAGTTTAAAGAAGATTTACAAAGTAGGATTTTTACTCAGCATTTGTTGACTAAAGGCCCTGTCCCTGTACTGCACTGTTCTATTGCTGCTGTATCAATCAATGACGAAAGATGTACCATGGTAAAGGGTGAAGGGAACAACAACAAAAATTCCCATACCCATAAGTCTTTCTTGTTACAGGACTGAGACGATCCATGATATGAAGTTTCGATATGATACCTTCAATTATGGTGTAATGGATAAGTGTATATGATACTAAGGCAACGAGTCTTTCCTAACTGAATGACCCAATGTTTAAGCATCATGTACACTGATGAAAATTATGCTGAGGTAAAAGATATTCATGATAGCGTCGAGGATTATGAAGTTTCATTGGTTTTTATTACCTGAACATAATCCCGATCATAAAACCTTTGTTGGCAATAATGGGACTGTCCTCACCTTTATCATGATGTACTCAAAGATTCAGTGATGGTATGTAATTTTGTCCCATTATGACAATGGCTGAGTATTAAGGTTCCAAATAGAAAGCTGCAGCAGATTAATTATTGCTCAAATGGCTCAGTGTATATTGTGTCTGAAGAAGGGTTCCGATCACCCATTCTTTTTCTCTAGAGATGCTGCCTGACCTGCTAAGTTACTCCAGCATTTTGTGTCTATCTTCAGTGTAAACCAGCATCTGCAGTTCCTCCTTACACAAGTGCTGAGAAACTCAGCAGGTCACGCAGCATCGTTGGAGAAAAAGGATGGGTGACGTTGCAGATCCGAATCCTTCTTCAGACACAATAAATGTTGAGCAATTGGACTGATTCAGAGACGTGTTTACATGAACACCAGGAGATTTGTCCTCACATATATTTTGAATTGTCCACCAATCAGGGTTGGATCAAGTGGGTAAGAGGAGTTGAACCAGGAGAATTCTAGGGAAGAACCCACACCATCAGAGACCCAGGCTCGATCCTGACCTTGCATGGAGTTTACACCTTCTCCCTGTGACCATGTGGGTTTCCTCCGGGTGCTCCGTTTCCACCCACATCTCAAAAATGTGCAGATTTGTAGGTTAATTGGTCTCTTTAAATTACCCCAGTGTAGGGAGTGGATGTGAAAGTAGGATAACGGAACTAGTGTGAACGGATGAGCAGTGGTCGGTGTGGGACTCGATGGGCTGAAGGTTTAGTTCCCTTGCCGTGTCTTCCAATCAAACAAACTACTCTGAATGTTCCTGTCATTTAGCAGTGAGCTACCTTCTTAAACTGCTCATTTACATGATTGTATAAACTGATTGGCTTGCTTGGCTATATCAGAGCTTGAATCATACTATCAGATAGTATGATTCAACCACATTTCTCAGGATGTTAATATACCAGGATGTGGCCACAGTTGCTCATGTGTGGCATGATTTGTCTGAATAACATGCAAAACAAAGTTGTTTGTATTGTGTCTTGGTGACAATAATAATAAACCAATGCCATTTTCAGATTTGGTGAAGGTAATAGATTTCCTTCACTAAAGATTATCCTTAAACCAATGATTTTTTACGATAATCTGAAAATTTCATGCTGAATGTAAAACAAAAGAAACAAAAAAAAATAATTCTGCCATGGTGGGATTTGAACATGTTTCTAGATCCTTCATCCAATAACATTACAGCTATCCAACCAGATCCCATGTTTTGTGTACACAATTTGCCACGGAGTACATAGTGCTCTGGTGGAAGTGTAAAGTCACCGGAATGGTTTGCACACAGCTTAATCATGGTGTAGCAGGTTGACAGGAAACCCTCTCATGCCATTTACATTTTACTCTACTGTGTTCTGCAGCTGGCCATCCTGACTTTTTGGCAGGTTTTCTAATGCTGGCAAACTTCCTCCTCAGCTGCTCCCAACCTGCTACATCAGCATGTTCAGCACTTTTCAACTCTGAGCTAACTCACTGCTGTTGGCTTGTCCAACCCCAGACAAAGCAGCTTTCATTGACTACTAGTGGGAGAAAGAGTCCAATAAGTGAAACCAACCCAAATAAACATGGTGGATGAAAATTACTCGCGGGTCGGTGAGTACAACATGACTGGGCTATGCGTTAATATCCCATTATGATAGCTGGCAAATTAAAATCGTTAATGAAATAAACCTGGAATAAAAATATCAATTTTATTGACATTGATATTGAGATCGGGTAGATTCACTGAGTCTCTTGCCCAGAGTAGGTGGATCGAGGAGCAGAGGACATGGGTTTAAGGTGAGGGGTAAAAGATTTAATAGGAATCTGAGGGGTAACTTTTTCACACAAAGGTTGGTGGGTGTATGGAATGAGCTGCCAGAGGAGGTAGCTGAGGCTGGGACTATCCCAATGTTTACAAAACAGTTAGACAGGTACATGGATAGGACAGGTTTGGAGGGATATGGGACAAACACGAGCAGTTGGGACTAGTGTAGCTGGGACATGTTGGCCCCTGTGGGCAAGTTGGGCTGAAGGGCCTGTTTCCATGCTGTATGACTATATGACTATCAGCTTGGTCTTGTCAATGTAAAAGACCACATGGCAGGAAGCTAATGCACAGGTACCAGCAAGCATCTAGAAAGGTATGTTGCTTATATTGCATAAAAATATCAGCATGTGTAATAAAAATATCGGCATGTGTAATCATGAATGTAATACTATTAGATGACAGCTAAAAACATCTGATTCAATAATATAATTTTAGGGAAGAAAATCAGCCTGACCTGACTATTCATCAACAGGATTCCTAAATGCCCTCTGTAATGACAGGCAAGTTGCCCAATTCGAGATGATAAGGGCTGACAATTAAAGACTGACCTGAGCAGTGATGACCTTGCCCCGTATCACAAAAAGCTTGGCAACTTCAATAACACACACCAGAAATTCAGAGCACCTTTCTAGTCATTTACTGTGCCAGTGAATTGGCTTCCTGTGCACGCGGGCTCCTTTACACCGGGGAAGTCAAGCGTAGACTCACAGACCATTTCACTGAACACGTGATCAGTCTGCCTACACCTGCTGGATCTCCAAGTTGCTAAACATTTTTTTTGATCTGCCTCCTTTCCATTCCCATAACGACCCTTCTGTCCTGGCCCTCTTCCATTACCAGTATAAAGCCACACATAAACTGGAGGAACAGCTCCTTAGCTGTTGCTCAACATTATGAACATTTAATTCTCTAATTTTAGGTAACCATATAACCATATAACCATATAACAACTACAGCACGGAAACAGGCCCGTTCGGCCCTACCAGTCCACGCCGACCACTCTCTCTGACCTAGTCTCATCTACCTGCTCTCAGACCATAACCCTCCAATCCCCTCTCATCCATATACCTATCCAACTTACTCTTAAATAATAAAATCGAGCCTGCCTCCACCACTTCCACCGGAAGCCCATTCCATACAGCCACCACCCTCTGAGTAAAGAAGTTACCCCTCATGTTACCCCTAAACTTTTGTCCCTCAATTCTAAAGTTATGTCCCCTTGTTGGAATCTTCCCCACTCTCAAGGGGAAAAGCCTACCCACGTCAACTCTGTCCATCCCTCTTTTTTCCCCCCTTCTCTTCCCTGTGCCCCACCCTGGTGCACACCCATTTCTCCCATTGTTCCACCTCCCACTTCCATCACCACCTCACCGTCCCCTTCCACCTACATCAATCCCTCTGGTTCTACATTTAACTCTTCTCTCTTTTTGCGACACCCTTTTGATTCCTTTTCATCTCTAGCCCATGTTCATCCAGCTGCCAATCAACCCCCCCTCACCTATACCTCAGACATACCTAAATGTCTCCTCACTAACACATGGTGTATTGGTAAATGTCTGATGTTAGCTTTTGGAGGCAAAATAAAAAGAGAACCCAGATTTGTGTAAACCGCGCATAAAAATCTTGGTGTCATATTTTTAATACTCTGGGGAAGCAGCACAATTCAACAATTTTTTGCGCTGCAGATTGATATGGGCAGGAGTCACTTGAGTGGCAGCAAAGTAATTGGACTGCATTCCCAGTAGCATTCAATTCAGAAATAATTTTTCATACAACAAGCACTGTTGTCTCACCTCATCATTCTACCTTCAATCTATATTATATTAAGGAACTTACATGTCCAAAGGTCAAGTTGTTCCTCCTGAGGTTAACATTTCACCCGGGGCTTCTCAATTTGTGGATTCTGCCTTGATGAAGACAGAATCAATCATTTTGTGCTGGCTTTTAGCATATTTCAATCATAAGACAGTAATTATGGCAATAGACCTAGCCAGCTTTCCCTTTTACGGATCAGATGAAAAAATGTCCCTGGTGCAGACTAACTGTATAATAAACTTTGGGTTGTTTCCGAAAACATTAGGAGAGGTGGGAGTCTAATTATCAGCTTAATCTCTATCATGAGTTAAGCAGAACAGTGATATCATAAATAAATAACACATTTTACTTTCTCCAATGAGATTATATTATCCAGAAATTCACTCCAAACCAATAGCCATAGATATACCACAAGATAACAATGATACTTTCTATACATGAAAAATTGGTTCATCAAAGTTAATTCAATTAAATTTCAGAATTGAAGCACAAAGTGCAGTAATTGCTACAATGTTTGTGCACCACTGTAGATGGAGATCCCTTTCCAACATGTTTGTTCTGAAGGATTTGATTCAATTATTTTATTTGATTTGGAGTCATAGAGTGATAGTGTGGAAACAGACCATTCGGCCCAACTTGCTCATACCAGCCAACATGTCCCAGCTACACCAGTCCCACCTGCCAGCATTTGGTCCATATCCCTCCAAACCTGTCCTATCCATGTACCTGTCCACCTGCTTCTTAAATGTCGGGATAGTTCCTGATTCAATTACCTCCTCTGGCAGATTGTTCCATACATTCACCACCCTTTGTGTGGAAAAGTGACCCCCCAGATTCCTATTAAATCTTTTCACCTTCACCTTAAATCTATGTCCTATCATATCATATATCATATCATATATATACAGCGCGGAAACAGGCCTTTTCGGCCCACCAAGTCCGCGCCGCCCAGCGATCCCCGTACATTAACACTATCCTACAACCACTAGGGACAATTTTTACATTTACCCAGTCAATTAACCTACATACCTGTCCTCTGGTCCTTGATTCACCTACTCTGGGCAAGAGACTCTGTGCATCTACCCGATCTATTCCTCTCGTGATCTTATTCACCTCTATAAGATCACCCCTCATCCAGCTGCGCTCCAAGGAATAGAGTCCCAACCTACTCAACCTCTGCCTATAGCTCAGACCCACTAGTCCTGGCAACATCCTCGCAAATCTTCTCTGTACCCTTTCCAGCTTGACAACATCTTTCCGATAACACATGCCCAGAACTGAGCATAATACTCTAAATGTGGCCTCACCAATGTCTTATACAACTGCAACATGATCTCCCAGCTTCAATACTCAATACTTTGGCTGATGAAGGTCAGTGTGCCAAATACTTTATTGATCACCCGATCTTCCTGTGACTCCACCTTCAGGGAGTTATGCGCCTGCACTCCTAGACCCCTCTGCTCTACAACATTACTCATAGCCCTACCATTCATTGTGTAGGTACTGCCATGTTAGACTTCCCAAAATGCAACACCTCACATTTTTCTGCATTAAATTCCGTCAACCATTCCTCAGCCCACTTGGCCAATTGATCAAGATCCTACTGCAATTTTGCACAACCATCTTCACTATCTGCAAAACCACCCACCTTGTATCATCTGCAATCTTGCTCATCTTGCTGTGTATGTTCGCATCCAAATCATTGATATAGATGACAAACAGTAATAGGCCCAGCACCGAACCCTGAGGCACACCACATTGTCATAGGCCTCCAGTCTGAGAAGCAATAAAAAATCTATGTTCAGGAAATCAAAATTAAATACAAAATATTCGGGAAACATGCAGCAGGTCAGGCAGAGAAGTGCAAAAATATAGAGTTAAACTTTCACATCAATGATCCTTCATCTGCTTTGATGTTGGCTGACCTGCTGAGTATTTCAAGCACTTCCTGTTTTTATTAATAATTGTATAGGTTTTGAATCAAATTTGAATTTAGATTCTATCGGAGACTGCTTTTGCTATTATTGCATGCTTCACCTGTATTTAAACAGAAATAGTGCAAAGACAAAAACTATGCCCCCAGGTCTAGATAATTCGAAGCTTATTTGGAGGTTGTAGAGTTTAATAGCCTGATGGTTATAGTGAAGAAGTTGCTCCTTAACCTGGATGTTATAGTTTTCATGTTATACCTTCATCCCGATGGCAGGAGTGAAATGAGAGTGTGGCCAGGGTGGTGTGTGGTGAAGCAGCGACTCCTGTAGGTCCCTTTGATGTTGGTGAGATCAGTACCCTTCATGGACTGGGCAGTGTTCACCCCTTTTTTGCCGAACTAGGCCTTGATGCAACCAGTCTATATGTTCTTTACTGTACACCAGTAGCAGTTCAAGAGAATTTTCGTTGACATACCACATCTCCTCAATCTTCTAAGGAAGTAGAGGCATTGATGCATTCACGATGAAAGCACATCAAAGTGCTGGGTCCAAGACAGATCTTCAGAGATATGCATGCCCGTCCACCACCATCAATGATGAAGACAGGTTTGTGCATCCTTGGCCTTCTTCTCCCAAAGTCATTGTGAATATCTTATTGTCAGAGCACAAGGGAACAAGAGAACAGGAGTGAAGTAGGCCACTCGGCCTCTTAAGCCTGCCATGCTATTCAATATGATTGTGGCTGATCTACTCCAGACCTCATTTCCTCTCCAGCGCCAGTACAAACACAATCATCAGTTTCCTCATCTTCCAAAAGTGGATTTACCCCCTCTTGCAATGCCTTCTATGATCTAGCCTCCACAGGTAATGACACAAAGCACTGGAGTAACTCAGTGGGTCAGACAGCATCTCTACATTACAGGGAAAGGTGACATTTTGGGTAGGAACCCTTAGTCAGAACTTTATTCATATGTCACCTATGTTGTTCTCCAGAGATGCTGTTTGAAATGCTGAGTTACTCCAGCACTTTGTGGGGGGGGGTTTAACCAACATCTATAGTTCCTTGTCTTTAGCTTCCACAAGTGTCTGGTTGGACAATTCCAGACATTAACCAGAGTTTAAATTAAAAATCCACCTTCCCTCTATATCCATTCCTGAGCCGTGATTGTCTAATTTCATCGGTTATCCTTCCATAACCAATGAATTGCAACCTTAGATTCCCATACATCAGAATAATGGAAGGAAAATCCAATATCCAGCAACTACTATATTATACATTTAATATCATCAACTGAGGAAGACCTTCTATCCTGTTAACCCTATTTCTCTTCCCTGATGCTGCATTGCATGCAGGGCATTTCTGTTTTTCTCTGTTTATAGATTTTCAACACTCACATTATTTGGCTTTGTTCTAGGAGAGCTATTTCAGATAATAAATGCAATTAAGACCCATCTGCATGTTGTGCTGCTGGAGCTGAGAGAGTTAAATGCCAGCCACAGCTCAATTGACAGATGCATTTCAGCTTGACAAAATTGTATTTTAAAGCAGCAAAAATGTTGTGGCCAATTTATACTTACTTTTCCTTATGTTGACAGTTAATGCTTAAAGTTAAATCTTCAATGACAAGCATTGCAAGACATTTTGTCATCCCTCATTTAAACAGACACGATAATAAACTCTCAATGCACTGAAGCATGATTTCACTCAGCAAAATATTTAAATGTCTGTCTGTGGATTCTTGTTGCTTTGCAGAGATTATTGGAGTGTAAATGTGACATTTTGAATTGCTAAACTGAGTTAGAAAATTTGAATATGTTGATTGACCTTTAACTCTTCCCCAATGCTTAGAAAATCTGATGTTGATCTGTCCTCAAATGATTGTTGTGCTATTAACATTGAGAAAATGCGCTAATTGCTAGTGAGGATTCTTCAATCAGAAGTTTCGGGATCATGCAGAAATGTACGCAAAAGATGCCAGATAACTGAAATTAAAAGAAAAATAAACAGAATATGCTGAAAACACTCAGACAGAATCTGCAGAAAGGGAAACAGTGTGACAGTATAGATCGATGCCTTTCAATAGTTGGTAGAGCTGCTGTCTCACTGCGCTAGAGACCTAGGTTCGATCCTAACCACGGGTGCTGTCTGTGTAGAATTTTGCACATTTTCTCTGTGACTGCATGTGTTTCATCCGAGTGCTTCAATTTCCTCCCACATCCCAAAGACATGCAAGTCTGTCAGTGGACTGGCCTCTGTAAATTGCCCCTAGTGTTCAGGGAATGGATGCAAAGTTGGGGCAACATAAAACTGGTGTGAATGGGTGATAGGTGTTTAGTAGGCAAAGGGCCTGTTCCCCTGCTGTATCTTTCAATCAATGAAACTTCACTCAGAATTTTTCTATCAATTAGCCACCTATCAACCATGTTCTTAAATTGTTCATTTATATGGTCCTCCCAAAACCATGCAGTATCTTGCAGTCAATTAATTAATGGTCATCGAGCGATTGACTGGATAGTCTCTGATTTGATTGCTGGTATTGCTTTTTGGGAAGATGAGGTGCAATCGGATTATACAATTGGGTTGGTATGGATACAAGGTGTTCCATGGTATTAAACAGAAGGATGCCCATTTTGTCTGCTGCAGAATACTGTATGTGCAATAATATTAGAAAGCCAAAATGTCACTTGTCCATGTGCTCCAGTAATCTGGTCTGGCCCACGGAGTTACTCCACCACTCTGTGTCATTTTGCTTGCAACAATATTAACCCAGCCACATATGTTTGATGGATATTCTTCCAACAGAATTAGATTTAGACCAGTCTTCAAAATTGACAGTGTTTTCTGTGAGTAGTAGGTGGATTTAGGTAAGGAAGGGGGTTTGATAGGCAGATGATTGGACAACATCAGAAATGAAAAGGCAGAAGGTGCAAGACAAAAGGATTGAAGCTAGAGGAAGAAAAGCAGGTGGAAGAGGAAGGGGAGGAGAGAAATAGGTGCGAGTTCAGGTTGGTCACATGGGGAGAGAGGAGAGAGGAGAGAGGGGGGAGGGAATAAAGGGTGTGGGGGGGTGAGGGCCAGTTGTGGGTTTGCTAGTTACTTAACATTGGAGAATTCAATCTTGATACCTTTAGGTTGCAAGCTACCCAACCCAACGGTATGAACATTGAATATTGTAATTTTAGGTAACTAGCAAAACCCTCCGTTCGATCCACCTGCCTCCCACCCACCCCTTTACCCCACCTGGACTAGCAAACCCCTCCTTTCTTCTCCCCCTGCATCTCCCCTACTCCCCCCCCTCCCCTGTGGCCCACATGGATTCACACCTATTTTTCCCATCTCCCTCCTCTTCCACCTACATTCCTTCCTCCATCTTCACAATTTTCCAATTTCTGTGCCTCACACATTCTGTCTTTTCATCTCTGCTCTTTGTCCAACCAGTTGCCTATCAGAAATAAACCCTCACCTGCATTCACCTATCACTTGCCAGGTTTTATCTTGCCCCTCCTTTCTTCTAGCTTTCTCCCCTCTCCCACCGCAGTCTGAAGAAGGGTCCCGATCTTCATCGTCACCTAAGCCATGTCAGAAATGCTGCCTGACCCGCTGAGTTACCCCAGCACTTTCTGTCTTTTCTGTTAACCTACATCTGCAGTTTCCTGTTTCAACCAATTGTTGAAAGCTTGCAATGAATGTGTGAGTGCTAGCAATTTATTCATAGTGTCCATGTGGAGCATAATAATTTGAAAGTGTCTAGGTCCTGCTGTGAAAATGATCATAAGTATTTCAACAATTTCCCAGTTATGCCCACAGTAAATTGTATTTTACGCATAATGTGAAAGGATTGATGCAGCGCTCTGCAGGAAAACCTTGTTGAAGTGTTTCTCAGCTGACTGACAACATTTCAGCAGTTTTCTGCTTTGCTATAAGAATTGGATTAAAACAGATACATTTTCCTATGGCTTACTACCTCATGGACATGTACCTTGAACTGAATGTGAACGGCTGCACCTTCATTTGCTTGTGTTTTTATGCAGAGATTTAAAAAAATAAAGTGGATTGTAAGAAATTGGAAGGAAAAAAAAAGAAATGTAAAGGGCATCTCCCAGTTATGCGATTTTTAAGGCGACTGTCGGCGACTGTCAAAGTCGTAGCAGATCGCCAAAATTTTCTTTTACCCTACGACAATGACCACGACAATGCCGAGTCAGGTCGATACAAGTTACTTTTTTTGTGAAACTAGCACCTGGCTAACATCTTCGGAAACATTGCAAAACTCCCATGCTTACCTGACCGTCAAACTGTCGCCTCCAATCTACCTGTCAAATGTCCTGACGGTAAACAAATTGGTTAAACAAAACTATCTTCTGGTATCTTCAAATGGCTTTTCTTAATTTAATATTACGTGCTTCTAAATGCATCTGAGACGACCTAGCGAACCTGGGGGCAGCATGCGACAGCGCCCGCAATAAGCTACGATACCTGGCGACAAGCCAGCTGTCGCCGAGAAATTTCTATCCGGAACATTTTTCTGCGACCCGCTACGATTCATCGAAGACGCCTCACGGTCATGCCCACGACACCCCGCAAACGTTCGGCGACAGCCTAGTGGCCGCCTTAAAATTGCCTAAGTGGGACAGGTCCTTAACTTTGAAAACAGAGGTTGGCCACTGAGAGAAACACAAATGGTAGTGGATGTGTTGAACTTGTATTCACAAAATCTTTTAATAATTTCAATTATTATTATGTTTTTAAAACTGGGATTCATAGACCTTTCCTCAACAGGGGTATGAATAGAAAGAGATAAGATTCAGATCTGGCATGATCATGGCACCACCCTTACCCACACCTTCTTCCATCTATCCATCATCCCCTCCCCATCTGGTTCCACTTATCACCTACCAGTCTCTGAGACATGACCTCCACTCACTCCCCGGCCCTACGTGCTTCTGTCTACTAGGAATCGTTTCTGCTTCCTTGCAGTTCCGTTGCAGGGTGGGAGCCTGAAATGTCGACTGACACCTTTTGCTTCCACAGATGCTGCTTGACCTGCCGACTTCTTCCAGTGTGCTGATCTGAGTTTTTTGCTATCTTTCCTTGTCGTTTGGTCAGCAACAAAGGTTCGGAGCTCCGGTTGAGGCAGGACTCACCGTTTGCAGATCAGCCTTGCCCTGCGTATCCCAGCTGTAAGGACTGCTGGCCCCTATTAGAGGACAAGGACAGGGAATCATCTAACAATGGGAGTTCACTTTCATAACCATGCCTCTGGTGCCCCTGCCATTGCATGTCGTGGAAGGAGAAGGCAGAGAGAGATTATCGGCATACATTTGAAAGCAAGCTGAATTCCTAATGTGAGGTAGTGAGATTCTACATTAACTTTCTGTTCTGAGCTGGGAGCTCCTTCTGTATTCTTACAGAATTATGGTGAGTCACACTGAAAGGAAAGGAGATTTACAAGGGACTAAGAGAAAAGATGAAAAAAGGGATTGATGCTTCCACCTTCATCTGGATCATCTTCAGCCTGAATAATAAATGTTGTTGCCGAGCTATGTGAACAGCAGCAGTGGTGAATTATATCCTGACTCATTGGCCAAAATGTATGGACTGCCAGACACAAAAAATACCACTGTTTCTACCACAAATATTCTTCCATAAATCACCCCTCGTTGCTGCGTTCTCCATTCATCTTAGCCTGACAGAACTTTGCCTTTTACATTCAACTTATGTTGCAAATAATGAAAAACATTGTTTTTCTGTTACTGAAGATTACAGGAAATGACACATTGTTGGAAAGTGTGGCTTTAATTTGCACTGTTACAAAGTGGGGTGCTGTGCACCATCAGCACGGTCGTGTGAATGGTTGCAGCTTGCCATAATATATGGGCTAGAAGGCTGAGCAATACTCTACTACTGAATAGCACCAAGGAGCAGGGCAGTGACTGAGGAGTCGACAGGTGTCATGTCAAGATCCCAGATTTCATTAAAAATCAGGAAAGTGCAGGTATATATCATATCATATCATATCATATATCTACAGCCGGAAACAGGCCTTTTCGGCCCTCCAAGTCCGTGCCGCCCAGTGATCCCCGTACATTAACACTATCCTACACCCACTAGGGACAATTTTTACATTTACCCAGCCAATTAACCTACATACCTGTACATCTTTGGAGTGTGGGAGGAAACCGAAGATCTCGGAGAAAACCCACGCAGGTCACGGGGAGAACGTACAAACTCCTTACAGTGCAGCACCCGTAGTCAGGATCGAACCTGAGTCTCCGGCGCTGCATTCGCTGTAAAGCAGCAACTCTACCGCTGCGCTATATCTCATCTTTCATCTACATTTTCATCTACATTTTCCTTTGTTTTAGTTTAGTATTGTCAGTGAAAAGCTTTTGCTGTGTGCTATCCAGTCATAGGAAAGACTAGACCCGATTACAATCAAGCAGCCATAATGCACCAATAAAATGATACAATATTTAGTGCAAGACAACATGTGATTTTAAATAATTCAGATCTTCAAGAGCAGTGACACCTCCTTAGTGTAGGGGGGGGGGGGGGGGAAACCATGTTTCAATATTGGTACATTTCCACTACATTTTTTAGCTTTTTACATATTTTGCTCTTTGTTTTAATAATTTGTTTTCAAAGATTCACTTGATTAGAAATAATTGGGAAGGGGATCTTGATTCCCTCCTTCATTTAAGATTTTTTTTTTTTTTTACAGAGACATGACAGCTAATAATTGTAGTGTATTATGACGATCACTATATTTTCTTCAGCTAGTGTTGGTATGTCACCCTTGAGAAATGTCAGCAATATGACAGGAGAATATAGAGGGAAATTCAAAATTAAAGGAGACATCTGCTAATTGTTTTAAGTTATAACAGGTATATTGTTGTCAGTCAGAATTATCAGCTGCATACAGCAAGTTTGAATCACTGCAGATCAATCATCCATCAGGTCAGGCATGCAATGAAGGATTTGTTTGCCCTGAGGGATAAATAACACAGCCTCACTTGACTCAGTCTGCAAATGTAACAATTTTATCTCACAATTCAAATCTTTTTCCACATTTTCCTTCATTATTCCCTGCAAAGGATGCTGGATCACTGTTACTCAAGCATGAGGAGCAATATTGCATGTTAGAATATCCCTGGTGAGAAATCATACTCTAGGAGCAGCAATGGTTTCTTTCAACCATGTCCCAGCTCTGTCCTACTTTTATCTAAATGCATAAGGATAAACTTTCATTTTTATAACATGTTTTATGTGAGCAGATGTCTCAAGGCACTTTGCATGAGTGTTATGACACTAAGCCGCACAAGATGTTAGACCAATAGCTTAATGGTGGATTTTAAGGAAGATCCTGAAGGGCCAAACAAAATCAGAGACATGGAGAAGTTTATGGAAAACATTCCAAAGCTTCTGGATCAAAAGATACTCAACCTTATCCAATGAACATGTAAAGGGAAAAGGATCAAGCACAAGGAGAGAGGGGAGAAATTCAGTGGGAACATTTCAGAGGGTGGTAGTACATGGACTGTACTGCCAGAAGAGGCAGTTGAGGCAAGTACTGTTATAGCATTTAAGAGATATTTGCAGATGCATATGGATAGGAAATGTTTAAAGAGATATGTGCAAAATGTGTGCAAATGGAATTAGTTTTGATTAGTGATCTTGGTCGGCATGGACAAGATGGGCTGTAGGGCTTAATTTTGTGCTGCATGACTTGGTGACTCAATGACACTATGGTCAATGATAGATAAGAAAGGAGGTTAATAAGATTGATAGAACATTAGAAATGGCTTCAGCATAGTTTTGTTTTCCAGACTGGTGAGCATAAAATCTAATCTATAATGCATTACTCGAATCAATAAAATATCTGTTTATTTTCTGTTTTCTGTTTTGTTTTTTTCCTTTGTCTTGCTCTAGAAATTAATGACTACTTTATCTCCAATTTCAAGTAAACTTGGTTTTCTCTCTGTATCTGTTCTGACAAAAGATCCAAGATTTGAAATATTACTTATTTGTCCATCCATGGATGCTGCTTGACATACTGAGTGTTTTCAGTATTCTGTTTGTGTCATATAAATGAAATATTACTTTTGTTGTTTGATGGCTTATCATTATTTAAATAGTGCTGAAATAAATATTCTACTCAAAGTAAGCAATATTAAATCTGCCTTTAAAGTGCCTTAGAGGAAAATGAAATTGATGTAAAATTTATTAGAAATTTCAGGTGCTGATTAGAATAACATTTTCAAAGCAATCATAGTCCTCTTTTTGTTCATTAACCAAAATGTCATTTCAAAATGCATTCAAATGGAAGACTATTTGATCAGTCCATTACAATTATATGGATGAGCACAGTACACTTGTCTCTTCATTAGTTTGTACTTAGTGATAGTCTTTTTAAATTAGAAATGACTAAAGAAATTTGATCAGTAAACTTACTGTGGTAATGAAATCATTTTATTTATATGAATATTATAAACTTTCACCTTGGAAGTCAACCAATAAAAGCATTTTTTTAATGGACAGTAGAGAGATGTCCAACAAAGTAGTAATTTATTTATATGACATTAACTGAAAACACCCGAGCAGATTGGGCAGCATCTGTGGAATGAGAAACAAAGAACGTTTCAAGTTGGGAACCCTTTGTCGGACTGTCGTGTAATGTAACAATTAACCAAGAGTGTGGCTTATTTTTTACCAAAGTGATGCTGAGATGGGAGGAGCAAAGTTTACAAGGGATATGTGGAGCATGTTTTTTCCACACAGGGTGGTGAGTGCCTGTGAAGCGCTGCAGAAGGTAGTGGTGGAGGTAGATATGATAGTGGAGTTTCAGAGACTTTTGCATAGGCACTATAATGATTATGAACAGGCAGTTAAGAGTTGGTCTTGGCATCATGTTCAGTGCAGGCATTGTGGACCTAAGGCCCTGTTCTTGTGCTGTACTGTTCTATGTTCTAAGACAATAGACTGAAAATCCTCAGACCCAATAGAAAATCCCAACCCCTCCGCACTCTTAGACCTGACCTTTGTCAACAATGGCAGGCTAAAAAATAATCTCTGCAGGATTATAATCCTCTGGGATGATGAATGGAGATCACAATGTGGGACAAAGCACATACTCCTCACACACTCCAAAGATGTACAAGTTTTGGTTAAGCTTTGGTAAAAATTGTAAATTGTCCTGTGTGTGGGATAGAACTAGTGTACGGGGATCGCTTGTTGGCATGGACTCTGTGCGTCAAAGGGCTTGTTTCCAGGCAGTATTTCTAAACTAAACTTAATGTCATAGTCTGGGTTGACAATCACTAGAATCAGCTTCACTGAAGAAACAACTTCTCCAGAGTCTTATGGGGCTAATGACAGTCTGCATGGGCTGGTATGGCTAGGTAGTATCATACATTAGGAAATGTATAAAGCAGCACCAGTAAGAAATGATCATTTCACTCTTGCTCCTCTCCCAGGAAACAGCATAGGGGTGCTGATATATTTCATTCCAGTCCTTAACTGAAAGCAAAAGGACATCCTGTCAGCTCAAAGCAAGATGGGTGGCTGATGAACTGTTTCAATGCATTGTGAAGTCAGCTTCAGGATGAATCACACATTGTTTATGGAAATTTTATTGAACTAGTTTATTCCCACCACATCTTTGCCTCTAATCACCCTCAGGATGGAGTGCAATACTCCGCTTAAACCTGTACCCAGGATTTTAGTCTTTATCTAATCACAAATCCAACTATAATTTCATTGTTCAATCTCTGCATATTAACTGATTTCCAGACATGAAAATTTTCAGAATCACAGACGGCAACTTTGCAAAATCAGTACAGAAATTACTATGATTTTGCCCTGTACAAAAATGCACAACTATAGGAAAACAAACTTCACAACTGAGCTTTTTGCCAAAACTATTCTTGAAGGTTTACACAGTATGTTTGATTAGAGAATTTTCTTGGCTTGTTTGAACCGATACGGTCATTGAAACAATTGTTTTTGACAGGCATTATAAAATAAAGTAGAGACGGGTTCCTGATGGTCAAAAGTCCCTTAAGTGTTCTGCATCCAAAGTCTAAGATTGAAAATAGAACTCAAGCAAGTTGTTCTAGTTGATTATTCACAATTTGCCTGAATGATAGGCTGTAGTATCTACACTGAGGGGAAACATCATTCCAAGGACTTGCCTCACCTCACTTCAACAGAATATCCTCAGGTAATTACAATACCAAGGGTCCTATTGCAGCTAACAGAAACAATACTGCATACACTTTATTACCTTGTAGCTACAGATTTTTTTAACCATTAGCTTTCTTAGCTAAGCTTATCATTCTCACAAATGCAGTCTCATAAAAGATCAAGTTAAATGATATTTCAGGCTGCACTTTGTAAATGATGTATTCTCATACTTAATCTTTGCCATTGCGTTGACATTAGACGAGTTACCAAAGGCAAGGTTCTTAATTTGAATAATGTTCAAATTATATGATATTTTGTGGTTTGTGTATGATTCAGTGTTGGATAATGGCCACAAATTTCATACACATTTCAGATTCATCTTTTACAAACAATATAAATATTAGCAGGCTAATCTATCTATAACAAGAATTGTATCATGTTTACACGTGGGAAGTATTCAACATTCATGTATGTTGCTTTATCTGTCTCATGATGTTTCTTTTTTTCCTTCTATGATTTCCTTCCTGATGGCAATATATTTTCCCAAAATCTTCCAGCTCTGCCCCTTTCAACTAAGCCCTACCCTTTCTGCCAAAAATGATGTTTTGCCCATAATCTTCATGAGACAAAAATATCTTTTGAATCTCACAACCAGCCGATGATCAGCTCAGCCATTTCTAGGTCACCCACCCGCTAACTTTTCTGTTAAATGCTATAAATTACAAAGCAGACAAAGTAAATCACAGTGTCACATTGCAAGAACAGACATAAAGGACTATTCATTGCTTCTTTTCTAACATATTATTTCCTTAGCCACATTATCTCTCCTTAGCTTTCAACTGTACCTGCCCAAAATCTATATATTACTTTATCATTCATTTGTCTCAAAGATACCCATGTGTTTTATTTCTGTCTTGATTATTTCAAAGTCAGTTTCTCTGTGGACTGCGGATCGGTACCTTAATGATTTAGGCAGTTATCTCTTTCTCCTGAGCCCCATTAACCATCACACAATATGCTGTTGTCAGGTAGCTATGCATGTCTCAGTCTAGATCTTCAATGCAGAGTCACTATGCCACACATCGCATCCAATACACACAACGCTTCGGCTTTCAAGTGACCTTCACAAAACATGGAAAGCCTGGTGATTTAGGCATTCTCTCTGTGGCCCAGGCAGTGGCCAATTTTTTCAGAGGTTGTTCTTTTATAATAAAGAATAGAACATAAAACTGTACAGAACATAAACGTATTCCTCCATTTGCTGCATATCTATGTGCCTATCTGACAGCCCTTTAAATACTCATCGTATGTGCTTCCATCAACACCACTGACTGTGCATTCCAGGCACCCACCACTTTCTGTACAAAACAAAACTGTTACTCACATCTCCTTTGCATTTCCCCCTCTCATGTGAAAGCTGTGTGCTCCAGTACTTCCACCCTGCTAAAAAGGCTCCGACTCTCTACCCACTCTATGCCTTTCATAATTCTATATACGTCCATCAGGTTTCCTCTCGATCAGCGACAAGGGGACAAAGAGAAAAAAAAATGACCCAATTGAAACCCAACTTTCTCAAGAAAATGTAATGAATGTAATATAATAATCATTTAAAATGAAGGAAAGCTGTTAGACATGGATCTGCAAACATAAATGTTCAAACACCAGCATTGAAGGAATCTACAGGTGGTGTTGCCTCAAAAAAGGCAGCCGTCATGGTCTCAACTTCCACTGCTACGCCGATGATATCCAGCTCCTCATCTCCACCAAGTCAATCTCCTCCACCACACACTCTACACTGACAAACTGCATTACTGAAATAAAATCTTGGCTTCAATCAAACTTCCTCAAACTCAATTGCAACAAATCTGAAATCATCATCATTGGTCCAAAAATGCTCACCAAATCCACCCAAAACTTCATCCTCAACATTGATGGTCTCCCAGCATCCACCTCACCTCACATCCGGAATCTTGGAATCATCCTTGATCAAACCCTCTCCTTCGACAAACACATCAAACACATCACAAAGACAGCCTTCTTCCACCTCAAAAACATTGCCCGTCTCCGTCCATCCCTCTCCTCCACAGCTGCAGAAACCCTCATCCACGCCTTCATCACCTCCCGTCTGGACTACTGCAACAGCCTCCTCTATGGCGCACCCTCAAAAATCATCAATAAACTGCAACACATTCAAAACTCCGCTGCCCGTCTACTCACACACACCTCGATCCGTGACCATATCACCCCCGTCCTTTATAAACTCCACTGGCTCCCCATCCCCCAGAGAATCCAGTACAAAATCCTCCTCATAACCTACAAAGCCCTCCATAACCTGGCCCCATCCTACCTACCTGACTCTGCCGCTGCCAATCTCCTATCCCCCCACATCCAGACTAAACTCAGATCCTGGGGGGACAGGGCTTTCTCCATCGCTGCTCCCACCCTATGGAACTCACTACCCCAAACCGTTAGAGACTCCCCCACACTCACCACATTCAAAACATCGCTGAAGTCTCACCTGTTCAGTACTGCCTTCAACCACTGAAGGTCACCTCACCTTCTGTCTCCTTTCTCTGTTCATTTATTTATTTACTTATTTATCTATTTATTCATTTCCCCATGTTCTCAAAATCTCTGTAAAGCGTCTTTGAGTATATGAAAAGCGCTATATAAATAAAATGTATTATTATTATTATTATTAATATTATTAAGGACCGATACCACCCTGGCCACACTCTCATTTCACTATTGCCACCGTCAGAAGGAATAGGAGCCTGAAACTGTAGTGTGCGGGTTCAGGAGCAGCTTCTTCCCAACAACCATTAGGCTATTGAACACTGAAAACTCCAACTAAACCCCAAACTACAAACTGCCTAGATTTAGTTTACAAATACAGCATGGAAACAGGCCCTTCGGCCTACCGAGTCCACGCTGACCAGCGATCCCCACACACTAACACTATCCTACACACAATAGGGACAATTTACCCATACACCAAGCCAATTAACCTACATACCTGTAGGTCTTGAGTGTGGGAGAAAAAGGAAGACCTGAGAAAACCCACGCGGTCATGGGGAGAACATATAAACTCTGTACAGACAGCACCCGCAGTTGGGATCAAACCCGGTTCACTAGCGCTGCAAGGCAACAACTCTACTGCTACATCACCATGCCACCCTAATTTGCACTAGGGATTTAGGTCTTTGCATCATATTATTTCTTTAGCTTTTATATATTGAACTTCTTTTTGTTGTTTATCATGGTATCTATAGAGTACTATGTTTACATGTCTGTTGTGCTGCTGCAAGAAAGAAATGTAACTGTTCCATTTCCATATAACAATAAAACACTCTTTACATCAACCTAAATTCATCCTCCAAGACTTTTCACGAGAAAATACAAAGTGGGGAACTCAGCAGGTCAGGTAGCATCTATGGAAGGGAATGGAGAAGCGATGTTTCAGGTTGGGACCCTTCAGATTCAAGACTGAAGGGTCTGTGCCCAAAACCTCACCTGTCCATTCCCTCCACAGATACTGCCTGACCCATTGAATTCCGCCAGTACTCAGTGTTTTGCTCAAGATGCCAGCGTCAGCAGTTTCTTGTCTCACCACTTATCACTTGCCCATCTTCGTCCCATCCAAATCGCTTTTTTCCAGTTTTTCCTCCACTCCAATCACTCTGAAAAAAGGTCTCAAACATCGCCTGTCCATTCCCTCCACAGATGCTACCTGATTTCTTAGATAGGCACAAAAAGCTGGAGTAACGCAGGACAGGCAACATCCCTGGAGAGAAGGAATGGGTGATGTTTTGGGTCTAGACCCTTCTTCAGACTGCAGTGTCTGCTCCACTGAATTCTTCCAGCACTTTGTGTAAAGAAAGATGCCAGCATCTGCAGTTATTAGTGAATTTAAACCTTTTCACTTCCTAATCTCTGATTGTTGATAGAACTCATAATACCTATTTTCCCTGTGTGTGTGTTTGACCTGCACCCTGAATTTAGCTTTCACGTGGGGCCCAGTTACCCTCTTAACTACATCTCAAATCGTGACAGCACACAAAGTAAATCTTATACAGCAGTTGAGTTTCTCAAACAGATTGGTTCATTCAGGCCTTGAAAACACATCCTGGGAAGCACTGAGAGAGGGCTCAAAGTAATTCACACTAAACATTTTTAGTCATGTATAATATTCACATTGCAATGATCACATGCAAATTTTATGTTGTTTCAATACAATATCTCCCGGTGGCTCAGCACTTCACCTCCCACTCCCAGTCTGACCTTTCTGTCATGGGCTTCCTCCATTGTCATGGTGAGGCCCATCGCAAGTTGGAGGAACAGCATCTGATATTTTGTTTGGGCAGTGTACACCCCAGCAGTATGAACATTGGCTTCTCCAACTTCAGATAGTTCTTCTGTCCCTCTCTTTCCCCTTCCCAGTTCTCCCACAGTCTTCCTGTCTCCAACTACATCCTATCTTTATCTCTCCCCCTCCCCTGACATCAGTCTGAAGGGTCTCTGACCCGCTGAGTTACTCCAGCATTTTGTGTCTACCTTTTTGATTTGAACCAGCATCTGCAGTTATTTTCCTACACATAATTCATCAGTAACTCACTTTTGTAGTCCCATTTCCTTGTTTTTATTTCTGTAGCTTTTTCTTTCTGCCTAAGACCCAAGACGTGTCTTCCTTCATCCCACAGCAATTCCCCATTTGCCCTGTAAATGGGTGTCATTATGTGACTCCTTTTATCTCATAATCAATATTATTCCACTCAGCCTGGTGTACAAACAGACTATGCTTATCATTGCTCTAGCTAGTTATGCTTTTCACTCAATACTTTCCAAATCTTATTACTTCCACTTCTAACATGACCTTTAAGGTAGCTTCATTATATTGGTCTAATTTGCCATCGTTATTTTCCAGTCTGCAAGGTTCTTGGGTTAACCATATTACAAACTTGCCCAATTTTCTTAGAATTTGCAGGAATTCCTACATCACCCTATAATTCCAGGCAATATGTCCAGTCTTGCTCCAATTTAAACCACTCTCTCCTAGGGACACTTGGTTTCAGAACTTTTTTTCCTCCATTTGTGTGTGAAATAAGGGTTTACCTTGTCCTTTATAGACTTTGCCTCCCATTAATCTTACCCAAACCTTACCCATCACAACCACTGCAGGACCATGTATCTCGTCTCTTACAGTTAGTGGGGCTTCACCTGAGACACCATCTTCGTTTGGTCTTATGTTTGGGCTCCGTTTCTTCCTGCTCTCTTATTGAATATTTATCATCTCTGATGCACTGAGCCGATACTGTGCTGTCTGCCACCATCAGTATTTTCAAAACCTCTGAATGACCATCAAACTCTGACATGGAGGTGCATGCGTGTTGGATCATTGTTATCTTCTCTGGGTTTCAGGGATTATTAATATCTCCACTATACCCAGGTGGATGCATGTTTATTGTCACTACTACCTTTCCACTGACCTTAAAATCCAAAGGTTACATAAAGACAAAAGGTTACATCTTATTTGGGCTACCTGATTATTTCCCTCCATGCCCCTCTTGCACCAAGCTTGGCCCGTTCCATCTCTAAAACTCAAGCAAGATAAAAGTTCTTGAGCAAGACAAAATAAGCAGCTTACCATTAGTTATGCAAACAGTCACAAGTTTATTAAGCACTAACTTTGATAAGTGAAACGCTGCGTGAAATGTGAAGAGACGAGCCTATATCTCCAGATAATTCATCAGCTTCTGAAAATCACTGGAAAAGTAAAGGATGACATGCGTGGCATTGTGTAGGTATACTGCTGCAAGTGTGCAAGTGTGATTCACTGCTGACGAGTCAACAAATATATGGAAATGCCTGTTGAACCTGCACTGAATAAAGGGTTGGGTAATGGTTAATGCGATTCAGAAGAGTTAACTGCCCGGACTATCAGGGGTAGGTAAAGCACAATAAAAATAGATTTTGAAATGATCACACAAGGTAAACACACATGGTTATCTTGGAGACATATCAATGATAAAGTAGCATATAGATTTCTGATGGGGATCACTGAAGGTTAAGGAGAGGTGACAATTACAATACTCACCTGATGGCTGGATATGTGTGGAAAAGGATGCTGAAATTACTTATTGTCCATTTTTGCCGTGCAGCATTGTGATGTTCATTGTCTGCAAATGCAATTTATAGCATTTAATTGTTAAATTAGCAAAGTGAGCATGTAACTTATGGTGAATTGGCCTTTGTGAAAAAAAAAATTTACAGGGTGGATCCTACAGAAATAACTGACTCGCCGTGCAGACTAAAATTAAGATTTGCAAATTAAATACATTTAAAACATGTATCTTTTATTGATTGCTGTCAATTTTAGCACATTAGTCTTTGGCAATCTTTTGCATTTATTAACTTGATCAGTCAGTCAATACCAGTAATTGGGGTTTTTTATTTCATAACTTGCCAAATTCATATACTTGGACAGAAGAGTTTTTATCTGTACTAAAATCATAAATTGGAAATAGAGCACAGAATATCACAATACAGGAACAGGACCTTTGGCTCACAAGGTCTGTGCCAAACATCATGCTAAATTAATCCCTTCTGCCTGCTCATGATCAACATCCCTCCATATTCATGTGCCCATTTAAAAACCTCTTGAAACAAGTTTCATTTTAGTTGCAGAGAGGATGGAGAAGGGATGGATAAGACAAAATCAGAGAGGAGAATGAATAAGAACATTGGTATGGGAAATAGATGAGATTTGGTCACTTCTCAGAGATGCTGCCCAGTTAACCATTCCCAGTGTATTCAGCATTTATACATTTCCATCATCAATACCTACATGGTTTATTTTCAGAAATGTGATATTGTCCAGGTAATAAAGTATCTCATTTAATTGGTGAATCAAAGAAATATAGGACTCAAGGATGAATTAGTTTTCACATAATAGTGGATTCCTTGCATGTTTCAGGTGAAGGAACATTGGACCAGGAGAATCACACACCCATGACCACCATAATCGTTTGCTCAGTGAATTATAGGAACAGAAAGTGTATGTTACAGTTTACAACCAGCAAATTCTTTCAAGTTTTACACACCAGCATGCTTCCAGACACTGGCAAAATATCAGGATAATCCACTCCAGTACAATAGTTCTTCCCACTGACACTATAAATGACTTGATTTTAATTTTAAGCCTAGAAATTGGATCACTTCCTTTTTTACATTAACACCTACTCCAGATTGATATTGGTATGGGTTTATTATTGCCATGTGTAACAGGAAATAGTGAAAAAGCTTTGTTTATGTGCTATTGAGTCAAATCATATTATACATGAACACAAGCAAACCATATACAAGCAAAACAGGCTGTGCAAAGAGAAAAATAACAGAGTGCAGAATGTAGTGTTACAGAATGTAATGTTGCAGTACTATCACAGAAATTAAAAGTGCAGGGTCTGTAATGAGGTTTAATCACCTTAGCTAATGGGAGGACCATTCAGTAAACTGACAACAGGAAAGGTGTGGTTCTGAATTTAATGGTACCTGCTTTCAGTCATTTATATCCTCTGGAAACATTTAGCCGGGCAGCATCTAGGAGAAGTGAAATGCAGTTAACAATTCAAGTTGAATACCCTTCATCAGAAGTTGAGAAAGAGAAAACAAGTTAGTTTTGACAGCACAGCGATAGGCCCATCCACTCACCACGTCTACACTGGTCATCAAGTCCACATCTACACTAATCTAATTTACCACCACTTGGTCTGTGGCCTACTATTCTTTGGTAAGTTAAATGCACATCCAGATGCTTTTTAAAAGCTTGATGGGAGAGGAGAGAAGAGGGAATGACCAGGATGAAAATGTCCATGGTTATGTTGGTTGCTTTCTGGTGTTGAGAAGAATCAAGCATGATGTTTAATCATAATCTTTGCTGGCTACAGTGTATTAGTCAGACAGTTGAGGTTCCAGTTACAGAAGAGGCTGCTGACTCCCACGTCCAGGAGCTTGGAAATACACGAGCTCCAGCATTCGGTCAGATCCTATTCACAAAATATTGCAAAATTGACCAAGCATACTTCAGAAAAAGAGTGGTGGTTTACATTCAGAATCAGATGCTAAAACATGGCCTGCTGTACTTGATGAGATCTTACCTAATGTTCAGACTCTTTGCAGCATCCTATGATGGTCAGGCTTGAAAGACACTATTGCAAAGGCACCCAAAAATCTACAACATGCAATGTGTATCAGGAAGGAGTCATTAGACAGCTGCTTCTGATTCAGTGGAAAGGTCCTGACACTCATCAGTGCACAAAATACCAGGTGAGAGTGAGATAAGCAAACACTAAGACAACTAGAAGGTTCCTGACATGAAGCGTCATGTATCCTCGTTCATCAGAAAAGCTGCCTGAACCGCTGAGTCACTCCAGCACTTTGTGTCCTTTGATGCAAAACCTGGCAAGCAGTGACTCCAGCAATGTTCATCTGATGCAAGAATCCCCATAAATATGAGCAAAGCACAGAATCATCAACTCACAACATATGTTAGGGTAAGCTGGCCATTACCTGAAACAGTTGGAGAACATAGCAGCGATTTGAGAATACATCAGGGATTCCATTCATTCTTGTGTTATCATTTCTTTGATAACAAATCAAAATGTCAGTTGGAGGGACCACACCACCAATGCCTATCAATAACCCCTCACAACCAGGGCCGTCTTAACGCATGGGCCTGATGGGCACTTGCCCGGGGCCCCACGAGCTTATATGTTTCATTTTATCGACCATTTACATTTTTATTCCTGTGAGTAGTTGTCGTAGGGGCCCCAGTACACTGCTTTGCCCGGGGCCCATAATGCTGTAAAGACGGCCCTGCTCACAACTGCATGCATAACGCTCATCAGGCTTTGTCCTGCCCCACCTCTCTTGCAGCTTTCTCTACTCCCCCCGCCCCTCTCCCCACACACGTCCATCAGTCTGAAGGGACCTAGCCCGAAACATCACCTATCCATGTTCTTCACAGATGTTGCCACAGATGACCCACTGAGATACCCAAGCATGGTGTGTCTTTTTTGTAAGAATGGCTGCAGTTCCTTGCACCTCTCCCTTTTTTGCAGTTTTTTTTTCTTTTCATGGTGTGGCATAATGTATAATTTGTTTTTGTATGTTTGTCTGGATCTATGTGCATTCATGCTGCTGCAAGCAAGATTTTCATTGTCATATGTAAGGCAAGGTATAAATGCAATAAACTCGGCTTGCCGCGAGTTGACTTGACCTGTGCTGCCACCATCAGGGATTTTGTATACCAACATCCTTTGGTTCTTCAATACTCCCTGGCACAGTGCTATTTGTCTTATCCTCAATGGGACCCCCAAAATGCATGATTTTGTCATTGCCTAGTCCAATTTACCATCTGACCCTTACCTAAAACTAACATTTTCACTATCAACAAAGCACACAAATTGATAGCAATCTGGAAACTTACTATCATAACTCCTGCATTCACATTTAAGATGTTAGTGTGTATAACAAACAGAGGGAAAAACACTGATCCGAGTGGTGTAGCTCTGGTCACAAACTTCCAACCAAAAAACAATTCTCAACCAATTTGCCAACTTGCCTTGCAACCCATGAGCTCTAAACTTTGACAAATCTTCCAAACACTTCACTGAAGTCCATGTACAACATATTAACAACACTGCCTTCATCAGTACATTTTAACTTTTCCAAAAAAAAACATTCAATTAGTCAGACATGATCTCCCTAAATGATCACAAGCATGACCTAATCAAATTAATCACTTTTATAAATGAGTTGCTGTCATCAACTTGATAGGTTATGCAATATCCAAAAATATCAAAGGTCACCTGTGCATAAACTGCAGGATGCTCCAGGATTATTGAAAGCATCTTTAGACCTTTTTATTTTTAACTGCCGACATGACATCAACCGTCTTAACTTTTCCACTTAATAATAACCCTAAAATTTAAAAGTGTAGTCTTCCTTAAGAGTATGTGGGAGTGGACTCTTTGTGGTTTATCATTTTGCTCTTAGGTCCTCAACTCAGTCATTGGCCATAGAAGACCAGTAATGGATTGCTGACAGCAGTGTAACCACTCAGACCCTCATTGCACAAAGACATCTGCACTTAAATGTTTAAAAAAACCATTTCCTATTAGCTTAAGCACACACTTGAGTTTTTGAAGGGGCTTAGGGCGACTGCAGTGAGATACATAGCTGCCAAATCAAGTCTCACAATCTCCACAGTTTTCCTTTTAATGGAACAATCATAACAGGCGAATGATTTTCACAAGCCACAGGCTACATCCAAAAGCTCAAGTTTATGCTGCAAGGTAGTATATTCATGGTGCACAAATAGCGATGACACTACATACAAAACTAGCGATGAAAACATATCAATAACTCACAATGACACAATGTGTGCATCTTATGCTGAATAAGTGTCTATGGTGAATAACACATTGAAGTGCAGTCCAATTTCCCAGTGCTTTTTACCCAGAGATGCTCTGTAGTATGACCGAACCAAGGTGAAATCACTTTTATGAATGATTTGCCCATAAAAATAAGCACTAATGGATCTAATTTCTGGGCACTATTATTTTCCAATGATCCTTCACATGCTCATTTGCACCTCAACTTCATTAGAATATATTGCACTGGTTTGAATATAGCTCTTGAAGTCTCATATCCTTAAGAGATGAATTATCGGTTCATTCCAATAAATCACTTAACAGCCCATTTGGCCGATTAGTGACAGGTTAACCAAGCGGCTGAAATTTAAGCGAAAAATACATTTCTAATTATTGCTTTGAATTAGGCAATCATAAATAGATACAAATATTATTCCATTGATGTCTATCAATGTCAATGAAAATAGCTAGACAAACTCTCTAATTAAATCATAGAAATCAATTCTTGGGTATTCACCTTCTGAATTCTTAGCAGGAGTGGTTCAAGATTATAACCCGTCAAAGAACAATTTGCTGACAAATACACACAATTTGTGATCCATTTATTTCATAATGGATAAATCTAAATGCATGGTAATATTGTATACATAGTCCACTTTGGAACCATAATTATCTTTGTGGAAAGCTACAAAAACCTATTTTATTGCATAGCACCTCCTGCTATTCAATGCCAATTAAAAGATAACGATGAAAAAGGACATAAGAATGCTGATTTAGTTGGAGAGAATACAAGAAATTGTACCACCCATACATGTTTTGCCTATTAAAATATAATTAACTTTCACAAAAGATTAAATGTGGAAAGCGATAACATTGCTACTCCTTTAAGGTCCCCAATTACTTGAAGACCGCTGTCATCCCAGTGCCGAAGAAAAGGAAGGTAGCATGCCTTAATGATTACTGTCCAGTTGTTCTGACATCCACCGTCATGAAGTTCGAAAGACTGGTGATGACGCACATTAATTCCAGCCTTTGCCCCAGTCCGAAACTCATCTCTGGAACACCGAAACAACAAGGACACCTACGTCAGTCCAGCTCAACAAGGGTGCGTATTGAGTTACTGTATTCCCTGTAAATCTACGACAGTGCCCCTAAATTATGCTCCAATTTATTTTACAAGTTTGCAGATGACACCACTGTGGTTGGCCAGATCATGAACAATCATGAAACAGAGTACAAGAAGGAGGTAGAGAACTTAGCAATATGGTGTCAGAATTATAATCTCCCCTTTAATGCCAGCAAAGAAGCTGGTTATCTACTTCAGGAAGCCAGGTGGAGTGCATGTTCCAATCAGCATCACTGATTCCAAAATGGAAAATGTCGAGAGGCTCAAGTTCCTTGATATTAATATTTCCAATGACCTGTCATGGACCCACAAAATTGAAGCGACAGCCAAGAAGACACAGCAATGCTCTGCTTCTTTAGGATACTTTTAAACATTGGAAGATGTGTAGAAGGCATACTTTTGAGTTGTATCACAGCTTGAATTGGGAACAACGCTGCCTAAGACTGCAAAAAGCTGCATAGTTATGAATGTAGTGCTTAATTCATTGCACAGACCAGACTCCCCACCATTGACTGTATCTATATCTTAACGCTGCCTCAGGAAAGCAGCCAACATGATCAAAGACCTTGCTCATGCCAGTCATTCCTTCACCTGCCTCCCGTCGGGCAGAAGATGGAGATTTGAATGTGTGCACTGCCATTTTCAGGAACAGCTTTTTCCCCTCTGTTATTATGCTTCTAAACAGTCCTTCCATAAGCTATGGTGCTGTTTGATTCACCTCTACCTCATTGTGGACATTGGACTTTGTCTCTGGAACTGTTACGCCATAATCATGATTACTTTATTCTGCATTTTTCTATTTGCGTTATCTATTGTACTAGAGTTGGCTTGATTGTATATTTATGTAAAATCATTATCTGATTTGACAGCATGCAAAATAAAGTTTTTTACTGTACCCCAGTACATGCATAATATACATATGTTCTCTGAATAATTGGCATATTTAATGCACACTTGCAATTTGTAACCTCAGACATTATTGTCAGTGATAGGGATGTATAAACAATTAACATAAGATATTCCAATATTCACTATTTTAATATTGGCATTAATGTGCTGATTTGAAATGAATTAGTGGAGCCATTAAAACAATGGCTGGAGGGATGACATGTTAGGCATTTATCAGCCATTACTGCCAATGGTAATTTTAGCCTCCAGTGATTGAGATTCTACAGTAGTAAAAAATAGAGATATTTACTAAGTAGAAACATAAAACTGGCATGATGTTTACCTGCTGGATTTTGTAGCTGTTCCACAGACTCTCATAATAGACAATGCAATATGAGCAAAGAATTCAGCCTATGGGGTAGCAACTCCAAATGTTGCCTCAAAATCTCACTAGTATGTATTAAGCAGCAATTATGCTATTGAAAAATAAGGGAAATATTTATTCCGTGTTCAAGAATTTTATTTTCATTTAAACAAAGGTTTTGTTTTGACAGTGTAGTTATTATGTGACGACAGCTAAACAGATTAGTGCAGTTAACAAGAGACAACGCATAACCAATATAGAATTCATTACAATACATGGCAACCCTACAGATTGGGATGCTTACATAACCATACCAGTGAAGAGCATGAGTTTATCTACCATTTCACTAATTAGCTATTATATTTGCTATACGGTAAGAACACTTCAAAATGAACTGTGAAAAGCTCGGGGATATCCTGATACTATTTTAATGTTTGTCCTTGCATTCCCTCACTTCTTTCCAACTGAAAGGGAACTGATTGCTTCAAAATCACATGCATGCATTTACTTTCATTTAGTATTTGGGAATCATTTCATGGCAAAGGAAGTTACATTATAAAAATGGCAGTAATAAGATAACTGAAAGAGTAAATAAAGAAAAGTATATCCACTGGAGCTTGTAAATCTCATTGAGGGACGTGACAGCTGCTTCTTAGGATAAGAAACATGAAAACTTCATCCTCACATTGATACCATGAAATATCAGCTCAAATCAAATTAGAAGGGAATCACCACAATGGGAAACTAATACTTTGGCAATTTATGACCTTGTACCCAGATTTGTTATTTCCCTTAATGTTAAAGAAATCTATCACATTTAGTCTCCTTGAGGCGGAAAACTCTGCAGATTTATAATCCTTTTGAGCAAACACATTTCTCCTCAACCACTGTACTAAATGGTCAACCCCTTATCTCATTGCAGACCTCCAGATGGAGGAAACTACCTTTCAGCAGCCAGCCAATCTCCCTCAGACACCTTTCCACAAGGCAGTACTAGTCACACCCCTGACCAATGCATACTGGAAGATCCCAACCAGAGACCCCATTGATGGAAATGAAGATGTGATTGCTCGAGTCACCTTCATTTTTCTCTGCAACAACAGTCAGATGTTAGCTCCCGAGTTTGATGGTTTCCCCATTCATACCAGCCTCCAACCAATCGCAATAAACGGTACAAGTTTAAATACCTCTCAGCTGTTCAAAACTGCTTTATTAATCAAAATCCTCAAATCAAAACTAATAAAAAGGTGCAGTATTGTTTGTTTTTTTAACAATACTGCCCACGACTAATCTATGCAAAGCATTTCACAAATGGAACAGCTAATGGATCGTTGTAGATAAAGTAGAGAATAAAAGATTTAAGATTGATTGTCAATCATTGACTGAAACTATTCATTTAATGCAAGACTGCTATCAAAAAGACTAATCCAAGTACAATAGTGGAAATTATATCAAAGCCATTTTATTATCACTTGCAACAGATTAATACAATCCTGTTTAACTTGATGATAAAGCTTTATCCGGAATATTGTGTGCAATGATGGGCTGTCGTACTCTCAAAGTGACATTGATGCATTAGAGAGGCTGAGGAACATAAAACAAACCATGCACCAGAATTTCAAAGCACGATATCAAGCACGGATGGCAGTCTTTTTATTGAGTTTATGATTGAGGTGTGATTTAATCCAGGTCTTCCAAATTTTTTAAAAAAGGATGCAGATAATTTCAATACAAGAAGATTATTTTAAATTAAAGCTAAATCAGAGAAAGGCAGCACAAATGATTAAATAAGACAGCAGGATTCCTATAGTTCTAACTTACATTTCTCACTATTTGACAATTACGTGAAATACACTTTTAAAAGCAAGTAATATTTCTTGTAACACTTGAAAAAGAGTTAAGAAACATTAAGTAGATGAGTAATCAGAAAGATATAAAGGTGATAGAATGTAGTATAGTGTATGTAAAATTGGTTTAGGACAATTTTATTTAATGCTAAGTCTCAATCCTTGAAGGATGTTGCTTTCTGCAATGTAACAGTATTTTGTAGGGGTTCCACATGCAACAAATAAAGCACACAAACATTGCCTGAGGTCCTTATGCTTTCTTTCATAAGCCTGCACACAATTGACTTCTTTAGACTTTAAAAGCTTCTGCACAAGCATTCTTTACAAATTTCAATGTAAATGGGCAAAAAATATGGCACACATTGTCTTGCCTCTACATCCCACTCAGGACATTTTACATCAATTTTTTGAACTTTGTATTCATGCTCACCAAAAACTAATGCAAAGTTGAATTAGTCATCTGAGATTTAAAAGAACATTTTAATACAATACATACACAGTGAAGCAAATGTTTGATATTTTGGAAAGCCAATGCTAAACATTCAGGAAGTGCTCTGCCACCAGGTTCATACCATCTCCTTATCCTTCTAATTCAGCCATTGACTTGGCAAGTTTGTCCAGAACAAATTGCAAATTGATAGATTTGAGGAGGTAACACTTGGCCAAACAATACTTTAAGGCAGGTGACAAATTGTGTGAATCAATTGCCTCCTACAATCAATATGGTACAGAAGAAATCCATTCAGTACATTGAATCTATGATGGATTTTTGACCAGCCTGGACAGCCTTATCCCCTTGCTTCCCAAAGTTCCACAAGTTTGATCGTTGATCCAATTTTGTTTTGAGATTATTAGAAAATAGGTGCAGGAGGAGACCATTTGGCCCTTCAAGCCAGGACAACATTTATGGGTCTTGGGCGTGGGGAAGGGAGCGGAAGTTTTGTTGCCTCCATCACAGTGAGGGGGTGTTTGGAGCCACTGTGATGGATGTTTATGTTGGGGTTATGTGTCTTGTGTTTCTTTTTTTTGTGTGACTGCTGGTAATGTAATTTTGTTCTGTACCTCGGTACCGAATGACAAATAAAGGCTCTGTATTCTGTATTCTGTATCACATCAAATTGCAGTACTCTCATGGGCAAATGAAAACAAAGTAATTACCTTTCCCACATAAATAAGCTCTTCCTTGTGTTACACTAAACCACTTCCCCTCACTCCAATACATCTCACTTAAAACCTTGTATTATAAGAAAATAACTGCAGATGCTGGTACAAATCGATTTATTCACAAAATGCTGGAGTAACTCAGTAGGTCAGGCAGCATCTCGGGAGAGTCACAAAATGCTGGAGTAACTCAGCAAACCTTGTATTGTTGTACCCATTGTGACATTAGAGAACCAAACTGGGTTCAGCTGTGACCAGCCTTCAACTTACACTGGTTAGCATGACCACAACTGCATGAAGCCACCTTCCCCTGGCTGGATTGCCTGGGATTTATAGGGACTAGGCTGACGAGGATCAAGTGGCCAAACCTATGACAGCTAATTGGACCCAGATGTTACAAATGAGGCCGGTGATTAGTCTTTCCTGGCCAGTCAGCTAGTTAAAGGGATCAGAGCAACATCCAAGGGAGGGGGTGTTATCACACCGTGTACCAATGGTTGATGGAATTGCCTTTACTCGATCGGGCGGCACGGTAGCGCAGCGGTAGAGTTGCTGCTTTACAGCGAATGCAGCGCCGGAGACTCAGGTTCGATCCTGACTACGGGTGCTGCACTGTAAGGAGTTTGTACGTTCTCCCCGTGACCTGCGTGGGTTTTCTCCGAGATCTTCGGTTTCCTCCCACACTCCAAAGACGTACAGGTATGTAGGTTAATTGGCTGGGTAAATGTAAAAAATTGTCCCTATTGGGTGTAGGATAGTGTTAATGTGCGGGGATCGCTGGGCGGCACGGACTTGGTGGGCCGAAAAAGGCCTGTTTCCGGCTGTATATATATGATATGATATGATCCAAATCTGTCAACATTTTCAATCTAAGGAAAACAACTCTGCCTTCTCCAACCTAACTTTGTCTTAAAAATCCCTCATGCAGGAACCATTCTGTAAATCTCTTCTGCACTATTTCAAGGCCATGAACGTCCTTCCAACAGTGTGACCACAGTGGCGCAGCTGGTAGAGCATTAGTCTCACTTGCCAAAGACCAGGGTTCAATCCTGACCTCGAGTGCTGTCTGTGTCGAGTTTACACTTTCTCCATGTGACCATGTGAGTTTCCTCTGTGGTGTTCCAGTTTCCACCCACATAACAAGGAGGTGCAGTCTTGTAGGTTTATCGGCCACTATAAAATTGTCCTGAATGTGTCGAGAGGCGATGAGATAGTGGGATAACATAGACTTAGTGTGAATGGGTGATTGATGGCCAGCATGGACTTGGTAGACTGAAGGGCCTGTTTCCATATGAAACTAAAATAAACTGATCTAAACTAAAGTGTATTGACCAGCCTGAGAACTGTGCTGCTGGGGCATTATTCTTATTTTGTTCAATTTAACTGCTTTCTGGACCTCTGTTTCTGAACTCTATGGTCACATTTGTTAAGCTAATGGTTCCCTCAATATGTCACACACTAATTTATGTGGTTGGCTCATATTTTTATTCTGTTTTAGGTCTATTTTCCTCTCCTCACTAATCACAGAGTGTGCAGTATGGATGGAAAATGGAGAACAGATTCAAATTCACAAGTGGGCTGAAACTCCCTTGCTCTGAATACCAACAACAAAAATATTGATTTTCACAGTGCTATGCATCTTTCCATTTCCTGCTATCAGTTCATCACTTTCTCTCAGTTCAGTTCACTACACTTCCTTCTGATACACTCATGGAACTTTGCACCTGCCACTGTGCTTAGAAATGAGGAAAGCAACATTCTGCTTTAGGTTGGATCAGACCCGCATTAATTCGCACATTTCTGTCATGTTCTCCTGCACTTCACACTGCAAATACTTTTTAAAAATCTAACAGATTACGCCTCATCCCCACACTTTCTGCTTCTTCCTCTTGGTGTACACATGGTGCAAAGCATTTGACATATTTCCACAATCCTTTCACAAGCCATGCGATAACACATTCCCATTTCGCTCGCAAGATGTATTGCAGTGTGAAGATCTGCATTTTTGTTGTTGACATTCAGAGCAAAGGGAGTTTAGATAGTGGAGCTTTTCCTTGGCATGCCCAATAAGAAAAGAGACTGGGAGATCTCAGGTGATGAAGATATACTGTCAAACCTTATTCCGGTGGAGAATGCTGTCATTGGTAACATAGGAGTGTGAAGATTTGGAAATGATACGAAAAGGACCTCTCTGTTGCATCATTTTATTTCATTTAGCTCCAAAGGGCATTTTACACTTTCACAAATACACACCTATGCATATTTTACCTACTATTTCTTAGGAAGTTCCCAGGGATTGTGGTGATTTTTTTCCTCTCTAGTGCTGTGGGCTTCAAATGGCTGATGAGTCCAATAGTGTCAGGGTTACAATAGCATAGAAACAGGCTCTGCTGCCGAATTCATCCATACCTGTTGGGACGCGTGAAATAAGTCATTTGGGGGCTGAAATTGTAGATATGTAAGTCTTTATTCATCAGGATCTTCTTTTGGAGACCCTCTCAGTAGAATCTCCAAAACTCAAAGTACCTAATGCTAATGCTCTTAAGATCAACTATAACTACAGAGGGAGGAGTCAATGCAATTTCAATAGCTGCAATTATATAGTTTACTTCAATATTTTGAAATGGTTCCATTGAATTACATATTTCTAACATAACACATTGTAATTGACAAAGTAATTGCTGAGACATAGTAAATCACATGGATGGTCTGTAGGTTTCTGAGGACAGAGTGAGTGAATGAATGAATGAATGAATGATACTGTATTGGCACATGTGGCAAGTCACAGTGATATTCTTTGTTCCTGTGATGGAGACAGAAAGATCAAAAAGGGAAGTGAGGTGTCAGAAATAGCCCAAGTAAATTTAAGGACAGGATGGAATTTAGTAGAAAAGTTGATTAAACCAATAAGTTCTGCATGGGTGCAGGATGCAGCTCTGATGCAGCCATTGATGTAACGGAGAAAGAATTAGGAAATAGAGTCAGTGTACATTTGGAACAGGAATGTTCAATATAATCAATAAAAGGACAGGCATAGCTGAAGCTAATGCAAGTGCCCATGGCTACATCTTTAACTTGAACAAAATGAGGGGAGTTAAACGAGATGTTGTTGTGGGTGAGGGCATGATCCGTCGGGCTGAGGAGAGTGTCAGTAGAGGAAAATTGATTTGGTCTCTGTTCAAGGAAGAACCAGAGAGTCTTGAAACCTTCATGGTGAGGGATGGTGGATTAAAGAGACTGGACGTCAATGGTAAAGATGAGGTGATGGGGGCCTAGGAATTCAAAATTATTGAAGTATTGAAGACTGTGAGGTGTCTCAGATGTAGGTCAGAAGGGACTGGACAAACTAGAATTAAAGTATTTGGAGATGAGTTTGGCGGGGCAGGAGCAGGCAGAAATGATGGGTCTGCCAGTGTCGTCCTGGTTGTGGATTTTGGGAAGGAGGTAGAAATGGGCTTTCTGGGGTTAGGGAACTATAGGGTTGGAGGCTGTGGAGGAGAGAGATGTAGACATCTCTCATTTCCCTGTCCCCTGACTAGTCTGAAGAAGAGTCTCGACCCGAAACATCACCCATTCCTTCTCTCCAGAGATGCTGCCTGTCGTGCTGAGTTACTCCAGCATTTTGTGTCTATCTTTGATTCCAAATTATTCATATCCTTCATGGATAGAAAGAATGTTTATGCATTTCATGGTCAATTATGGGGTAAAACAAAGTTCTGAATACATCTAGATATTGAATGTTGTGGTGAGACTATTGGAGAAACAATATTACCCATGTAAATTGGTTCGAAAATGGACTATAGCTTGCTAGCTCTAAAGAAAAGTACTGGTATGACATTTTTTTTAAGATAGGTTGAGAGCTGGAAGAATATTTTAATCCATGGCCATTTGAGACACAGATTTATAAATTCAGCACACACAGCCAAAAGTTGAAAAGAACCATGAGTGATTAGATCATAGCACTCAATGGCCTAACATAGCATTGTCTCTTTGGAGAGTTTTTGAATCATGCATTCAGAAATAGATTTGTACATGGTCTAACAGATAAGAAGATACCGTCAAAGCTGATAAACCAGAGAAAAAAAAACTTTATGTTTGATTTGGCATGTGGGATTGTAGCTCCCATAGAGATGTTAGCCAAAAATGTTGGAGAATTTCACTCGTACGATCCTACCATCCTAAACAACTACCAACGATTTGATTAAAAGCAAGCACAGTGTCACAAGGCTGCAAGCAGCATGAGTCACTCCTATAGATATAGTAGCAACTACTTATTTCTGTAATTGTGTTTTCGAAGAGTCTGATTGTTACTCATGTTAGAAGGAAGAAAACGTTGCTGTGGTTACAAAAAGGAAAACAATTCAATAGTTGTGAAAACTATTATTTTAATTAAAACAGAGAGATATTCTCATAATAAATTATAAAATGAAAATAGCACAATATTACTGCTGCAACTGTGAACTAAATCACTACAGAAAATTCTACAGGTGTACGGTAGAGAGCATATTGACTGGTTGCATCACAGCCTGATCGGCACCTTGGTCGCCCAGGAGCAAAGAAGACTGCAAAAAGTGGTGAACACTGCCCAGTCCATCCTCAAAAATGCAGCCAACATCATCAGAGACCGACACCACCCTGGCCACACATTCATTTCACTACTGCCATCAGAAAGAAGTGAGAGGAGCCTGAAGACTAACGCCCAAGTTCAGCAACAGCTTCTTCCCCACAGCCATCAGGCTATTAAACACTACAACCTCCAAATAAGCTCCGAACCACACAGACATAGTTTAGATTAGTTTAGTTTAGAGATACAACGTGGACTCAGGGCCTTTGGCCCATCGAGCCTGCACCGATCAGTGATACACGCGCTAACCTACACACACACTAGGGACAATTTACATTTATATCAAGCCAATTAACCTACAAACCTGTATGTCTTTGGAGTGTGGGAGGATACTGAAGATCTCGGAGAAAACCCACGTGGTTACGGGGAGAATGTTCAAATTTGGTACAGACAGCACCCACAGTCAGGATCGATCTGGGTCTCTGGTATTGTACATCTTAACAGCAGGGGGACAAACATTCTGGCAGGCAGGTTTGCTAGTGCGACACCTGTGGCTTTAAACTAAGTAGTGGGGGGGAGGGGTTAACAAATTGTGAATATGAAGATGAGGTTAAAGGGAATACAGGAGATATTGCAGAAGACTCTCGGAAGAATGGGAACAGAAGTTCTAGAGGGGAAAAGAGATTAAGGGCAGGGCCATTTGTGACCGATGTGAGAGGGGAGGTAAATACAGAAGTTAAAGTGTTGTACTTAAATGCGCGTAGTATAAAAAATAAAGTGGATGAGCTTGAGGCTCAGTTAGTCATGGGCAAGTATGATGTTGTAGGGATCACTGAGACATGGCTACAAGAGGACCAGGGCTGGGAACTGAATATTCAGGGGTACACAACGTATAGAAAAGACAGACAGGTGGGCAGAGGGGGTGGGGTTGCTCTGCTGGTAAGGAATGATATTCATTCCCTTGCAAGGGTGACATAGAATCAGGAGATGTTGAATCAGTATGGATAGAAATGAGGAATTGTAAGGGTAAAAAGACCCTAATGGGAGTTATCTATAGGCCCCCAAACAGTAGCCTCGACATAGGGTGCAAGTTGAATCAGGAGATAAAATTGGCGTGTCACAAATGTAATGCTACGGTGGTTGTGGGAGATTTCAACATGCAGGTAGACTGGGAAAATCAGGTTGGAAATGGACCCCAGGAAAGAGAGTTTGTAGAGTGCCTTCGAGATGGATTCTTAGAACAGCTTGTACTGGAGCCTACCAGGGAGAAGGCAATTCTGGATTTAGTGTTGTGTAATGATCCTGATCTGATAAGGGGACTAGAGGTAAAAGAGCCATTAGGAGGCAGTGATCACAACATGATAAGTTTTACTCTGCAAATGGAAAGGCAGAAAGGAAAATCGGAAGTGTCAGTATTACAGTATAGCAAAGGGGATTACAGAGGCATGAGGCAGGAGCTGGCCAAAATTGACTGGAAGGAGGCCCTAGCAGGGAAGACGGTGGAACAGCAATGGCAGGTGTTCCTGGGAATAATGCAGAGGTTGCAGGATCAATTTATCCCAAAGAGGCGGAAAGACTCTAAGGGGAGTAAGAGACACCTGTGGCTGACAAGGGAAGTCAAGGACAGCATAAAAATTAAGGAGAGGAAGTATAACATAGCAAAGAAGAGTGGGAAGACAGAGGATTGGGACTCTTTTAAAGAGCAACAAAAGTTAACTAAAAAGGCAATACGGGGAGAAAAGATGAGGTACGAGGGTAAACTAGCCAATAATATAAAGGAGGATAGCAAAAGTTTTTTTAGGTACGTGAAGAGGAAAAAAATAGTCAAGGCAAATGTGGGTCCCTTGAAGACAGAAGCAGGGGAATTTATTATGGGGAAATGGCAGACGAGTTAAACCGTTACTTTGTATCTGTCTTCACTGAGGAAGATACACACAATCTCCCAAATGTTCTAGGGGCCGGAGAACCTAGGGTGATGGAGGAACTGAAGGAAATCCACATTAGGCAGGAAATGGTTTTGGGTAGACTGATGGGACTGAAGGCTGATAAATCCCCAGGGCCTGATGGTCTGCATCCCAGGGTACTTAAGGAGGTGGCTCTAGAAATAGTGGAAGCATTGGAGATCATTTTTCAATGTTCTATAGATTCAGGATCAGTTCCTGTGGATTGGAGGATAGCAAATGTTATCCCACTTTTTAAGAAAAGAGGGAGAGAGAAAACGGGTAATTATAGACCAGTTAGTCTGACATCAGTGGTGGGGAAGATGCTGGAGTCAATTATAAAAGACGAAATAGCTGAGCATTTGGATAGCAGTAACAAGATCATTCCAAGTCAGCATGGATTTACGAAGGGGAAATCATGCTTGACAAATCTACTGGAATTTTTTGAGGATGTAACTAGGAAAATTGACAGGGGAGAGTCAGTGGATGTGGTGTACCTCAACTTTCAGAAAGCCTTCGACAAGGTCCCACATAGGAGATTAGTGGGCAAAATTAGAGCACATGGTATTGGGGGTAGGGTACTGACATGGATAGAAAATTGGTTGACAGACAGAAAGCAAAGAGTGGGGATAAATGGGTCCCTTTCGGAATGGCAGGCAGTGACCAGTGGGTTCGGTGCTGAGACCCCAGCTATTCACGATATACATTAATGACTTAGATGAAGGGATTAAAAGTACCATTAGCAAATTTGCAGATGATACTAAGCTGGGGGGTAGTGTGAATTGTGAGGAAGATGCAATAAGGCTGCAGGGTGACTTGGACAGGTTGTGTGAGTGGGCGGATACATGGCAGATGCAGTTTAATGTAGATAAGTGTGAGGTTATTCACTTTGGAAGTAAGAATAGAAAGGCAGATTATTATCTGAATGGTGTCAAGTTAGGAAGAGGGGATGTTCAACGAGATCTGGGTGTCCAAGTGCATCAGTCACTGAAAGGAAGCATGCAGGTACAGCAGGCAGTGAAGAAAGCCAATGGAATGTTGGCCTTCATAACAAGAGGAGTTGAGTACCGGAGCAAAGAGGTCCTTCTACAGTTGTACCGGGCCCTGGTGAGACCGCACCTGGAGTACTGTGTGCAGTTTTGGTCTCCAAATTTGAGGAAGGATATTCTTGCTATTGAGGGCGTGCAGCGTAGGTTCACTAGGTTAATTCCCGGAATGGCGGGACTGTCGTATGTTGAAAGGCTGGAGCAATTAGGCTTGTATACACTGGAATTTAGAAGGATGAGGGGGGATCTTATTGAAACATATAAGATAATTAGGGGATTGGACACAGTAGAGGCAGGAAACATGTTCCCAATGTTGGAGGAGTCCAGAACAAGGGGCCACAGTTTAAGAATAAGGGGTAGGCCATTTAGAACGGAGATGAGGAAGAACTTTTTCAGTCAGAGAGTGGTGAAGGTGTGGAATTCTCTGCCTCAGAAGGCAGTGGAGGCCAGTTCGTTGGATGCTTTCAAGAGAGAGCTGGATAGAGCTCTTAGGGATAGCGGAGTGAGGGGGTATGGGGAGAAGGCAGGAACGGGGTACTGATTGAGAGTGATCAGCCATGATCGCATTGAATGGCGATGCTGGCTCGAAGGGCTGAATGGCCTACTCCTGCACCTATTGTCTATTGTCTATTGTAAGAGCTGTAAGGCAGCAAATCTAATGCTGCACCACTATGCCACTCACTTCAAAACATTGGTTTTGTCTTTTTGCAGTATTATTGCTTGTCTGTTTTTGTGTGTGTGTGTGTATATATATATATATATATATATATATATATATATATATATCTTCTTCTTCATGGCTGACCATGGGTGATCCATCCTAGTTGGCCGCTTGCTCCACACCTCGGCTAGAGCAGTGTCTCTTGTGGCTGAAGAGACCAATGCGGGAGTGACAGTCTCTGTTGCAAAGGTCACATTTGTGTGTTGTCTCTGGTCTGTTGAAGTTGCTGCGCTCCTTTCTGCGTGCCCGCTTTTCTGCCGCTGCATTCATCAGTTTCTCTTCCCCCGTTTTGAGATGTTGGTTCAGGGTACCTCTCCACCTCGTACGGTCAGCTGCAAGGCTCTCCCAGGACTCCACATCGATGTCGCGCGCCTTTAAATCTCTCTTGCAGACATCCTTGTAACGTAGCTGGGTGCGGCCGTTGGTTCTCCTCCCAGATGTTAGCTCTCCATAGAGGATGTCTTTTGGAATACGGCCATCCTCCATGCGGTGGACATGGCCCAGCCACCGCAGCCTGTGCTGCCTGAGTAGAGTGTACATACTAGGAATGGCCTTGCTGAGCTCTTCTACCGTCGGATCTCCATCTAACTCATCCATGGTCGGCAGGCACTCGATGGCATCAAGGGCTGAGGAGGACACAGTGTTCTCTCTCGAGTAGAGGTCGGAGTAGTGTTCCACCCATCTCTCCATCTGCTGGCATTTGTCTGTGATTACTTCCCCAGTGGAGGATTTGCGGGGGGCTGTCTTGCTCTGGACTCGTCCTAGTGCCTTCTTAAGGCCATTGTACATTCCCCTGATGTTCCCTGTTATGGCGGCCGTCTGGATGTTCTCACTAAGCTGTGTCCAGTACTCACTGGCGCAACGCCTGGCAGTCTGCTGAGACTTCCTCCTGGCAGCCCTGAGGATCTGCAGGTTCTCGTTGGCTGACCACCTGTACTCGGCTAGGGCGACGTGCTTGGCTTCGATGCCGGGAGTCATCTCGGTCGACTTGTGTGTGTGTATATATATATATATACACACAAAATGCTGGAGTAACTCAGCGGGACAGGGCAGCATCCCTGGATACAAAGATACATAGAAAATAAGTGCAAGAGTAGGTCATTCAGCCCTTCAAGCCAGCACTGCCATTCAATGTGATCATGGCTGATCATCCCCAATCAGTACCCCGTTCCTCCCTTCTCCCCGTATCCCTTGATTCCGCATCCCCTAGAGCTCTATCCAACTCTCTTTTGAATGCATCCAGTGAATCGGACTCCACTGCCTTCTGTGGAAGAGAATTCCACAAATACACAACTCTCTGTGTGAAAAAATGTTTCCTCATCTCAGTTCTAAATGGCCTACCCTTTATTCTTAACCTGTGGCCCCTGGTTCTGGACTCCCCCAACATCGGGAACCTGTTCCCTGCATCTAGCTTGTCCAATCCCTGAATAATTTTATATGTTTCTGTAAGATCCCCTCTCATCCATCTAAATTCCAGTGAATACAAGCCCAGTCATTCCATTCTTTCATTATATGACAGTCCCGCCATCCCAGGAATTAACCTCGTGAACCTATGCTGAACTCCCTCAATAGCAAGAATGTCCTTCCTCAAATTAGGAGACCAAAACTGCACACAATACTCCAAGTGTGGTCTCACCAGGGCCCTGTACAACAGCAGAAGGACCTCTTTGCCCCTATACTCAAATCCTCTCATTATGAAGGCCAACATGCCATTAGCTTTCTTCACTGCCTGCTGTACCTGAATGCTTACTTTCAGTGACTGATGTACAAGGACACCCAGGTCTTGTTGCACTTCCCCTTTTCCTAATCTGAACCCATTCAGATAATAATCTGCCTTCTTGTTCTTGCCAGCAAAGTGGATAACCTCATATTTATCTACATTATACTGCATCTGCCATGCATCTGCCCACTCACCCAACCTATCCAGGTCACATGCATCCTCATAGCATCCTCTTCACAGTTCGCACTGCCACCCAGCTTCGTGTCATCTGCAAAATTGCTAATGTTACTTTTAATTCCTTCATCTAAATCATTAATATATATTGTAAATAGCTGCGGTCCCAGCACCGAGCCTTGTGGCACTCCACTAGTCACTACCTGCCATTCTGAAAGGAACCCGTTTATTCCTACTCTTTGTTTCCTGTCTGCCAACCAATTGTCTATCCATGTCAGTACCCTACCCGCAATACCATGTGCTCTAATTTTGCCCACTAATCTCCTGTGTGGGACCTTATCAAAGGCTTTCTGAAAGTCCAGGTACATTACCTCCACAGGCTCTCCCTTATCTATTTTACTTGTTACATCCTCAAAAAATTCCAGGATTAGTCGAGCAAGATTTCCCCATCGTAAAATCAATGCTGACTTGGACTGATCCTGTTACTGCTATCCAAATGCATTGCTATTACATCTTTAATAATTGACTCTAGCATCTTCCCCACCACCGATGTCAGGCTAACTGGTCTATAATTCCCTGCTTTCTCTCTCCCTTGTTTCTTAAAAAGTGCGATAACATTAGCTGCCCTCCTATCCACAGGAACTGATCCAGTATCTACAGAACATTGGAAACTGATCACTAATGCGTCCATAATTTCTAGAGCCTGGGATGTAGACCTGAGGATATATCAGCCTTCAACCCTATCAGTCTACCAAACACCATTTCCTGACTAATATGAATTTCCTACAGAGATAAAATGTAGTCGGAGACAGTAGGACTGGTGGGAGAACTGGGAAGGGGAGGGGATGGAGAGAAAGGGAAAGCAGGAGTACCGCCCACTCCCCTGACATCAGTCTGAAGAAGGGTCTCGACCTGAAACGCCACCCATTCCTTCTCTCCAGAGATGCTGCCTTTCCCGTTCAAATACCAATGGCTTGTCCGATGGTTATGAGCACAGTACACCAGACATCCAAAAATTACACGTTTTGTTGTATTGAGGAATGGCTTAGATAAGCAGCATATAATTAAGCCACTTAACAGGCATTTCCTGATATTGTAGGGTTAGTCCTAGTCCTCACCTCCCATTAGCCACCCCTGGTCCTCACCTTCCACCCCATCAGCCATCTCCCGAGTCCTCACCTTCCACCCCATTAGCCACCCCTGGTCCTCACCTTCCACCCCATCAGCCAACCCTGGTCCTCACCTTCCATCCCATCAGTCACCCCTAGTCCTCACCTTCCATCCCATCAGCCTTCCCCCTGGTCCTCACATTCCACCCCATCAGCCGTCCCTAGTCCTCACCTTCCATCCCATCAGCAAGCCCTGGTCCTCACCTTCCACCCCATCAGTCACCCCTAGTCCTCACCTTCCACCCCATCAGCTGTCCCTAGTCCTCACCTTCCACCCCATCAGCCGTCCCCCTGGTCCTCACCTTCCACCCCTTCAGCCTTCCCCCTAGTCCTCACATTCCACCCCATCAGCCACCCCTGGTCCTCACCTTCCACCCCATCAGCCAGCCCAAGTCCTCATCTTCCATCCCATCAGTTGTTGCATAACGCACATAATCTTCCAACATTTTTGTGACCGCCAATGGGATCCCACCACTAGCCACATCTTCCCATCTCCACCCCTTTCCGCTTTCCACAAAGACCATTCCCTCCGCAACTCCCTAGTCAACTTGTCCCTTCCCACCCAAACCACTCCCTCTCCAGGTACATTCCCCTGCAACCGCAGGAGATGCAACATATGTCCCTATACCTCCGCTTCAACTCCGTCCAAGGACTCCGACAGTCTTTTCAGGTGAGGCAGAGGTTCACTTGAACCTCCTCCAACCTCATCTACTATATATCCGCTGTTCCAGGTGTGGACTCTTGTATATCGGCGAGACCAAGCGCAGGCTCGGCGATTATTCCGTTGAACACCTCTGCTCAGTCCGCCTAAACCAACCTGATCTCCCAGTTGCTAAACACTTTAACTCCCCCTCCCATTCCTACAGTAACCTTTCTGTCCTGGGGCTCCTCCATTGTCAGAGTAAGGCCCACCGCAAGTTGGAGGAACAACACCTCATATTTTGCTTGGGCAGTACACACCCCAGCGGTATGAACATTAACTTCTCTAACTTCAAGTAACCCTTGCTTTTCCTCTCTCTCCATCCCTCCCCATCCCAGTTCTCCGAACTGTCCTACTGTCTCCGACTACATTTTATCTCTGTTTGCTTTGATGTTACCTTCTCCCAGCTAACAATGATCTATTCTACATTTACCTTGAACTCGTTCCCTTTGTCCTATTTTCACATGTTACACTTCCTTATCTATGTATCTCCTTCTCATCTGACATCAGTCTAAAGAAGGGTCTCGACCCAAAACGTCATGCATTCTTTCTCTCCAGAGATGCTGCTTGTCCCGCTGAGTTACTCCAGCATTTTGTGTCCGCTTTCTTTTCCTGCTGCAATCTATGTGTGCCACTTCCTGAAATTGTATATTGTGTTAGGAAAATGCCTTTAACGATCTGTGAATACAGGAGATGCCCACACAAATGCCTAATCTTATCAGGAAGTTTTCAATTACGACCAATTAACATGAACATCCGTCAGTTGTCTTTGCTTGCATAGTTCAATAACACAGAATCAGAATGTCCCTTGGCCAGAAAATAGACTCAAAGTAACTCAATGGGCCAGGCAGCCTCTCTGGAGAAAAGGAATGGGTGACATTTTGGGTCGAGACCCTTCTTTAGACTGTGTTCCTTGGCCAGTATTGGTTTAAATAGCTTTCAAGTATCAGCAGAAGTTAAAATCGTGAACAGTTTTTTTTAAGATGGGTTCTTGGTTTAATTAATATCTCCTATCCACATATTTCTATAACTCCTGAATATATTTTCTAACAGTTACAATTGCAGCTGAAGTCACAGAATTAACTTTGTGCAGCATCAGTGCTGCCAGCAACCCTAGTGTGAGACAAGAGGATTTGAAGGTTATCTTCCTGATTAATTGATAGCCATTAGAGATGCAGAATGGTATCGTGACAGCCTGTTCTATTATGGTAAAAACACATCAGGCAAACTATTCATGCATCTTCTCTTAATAGGGAATGTAATAGGGCTTAAGACTTAGGACATTTTGAAAGTCTTGGGATAGATGTATTGCACAGTAAGCTATGATGGGTAGTTGTAATGGGCTATTGGTTCACAATAGTAATTGGTACAATTGGTTCACAAAATCAAATGTTGACAGGGTTGACAGAGTCCAGACTGATACTCTGCTGAGGTTACCCAATGTCTGATATTGGTCATGAAGGTACAATTTTCATACTGCAGTTTTAAATTATTCAATCATTAGAATGCTAGAGAACAGAAGAATGTCTTTCAGCCCATTGCGCATACCAGCTCCCTACCGTATCCAGCCCCCAGCAGCCCTCAACCCCAGGCCCTTCTCTGTAGCCTTGTCGATTATCACTCAACACATATTTATCCAATTTGTAAGTAATACGCATTAGAGTCAAGTCAAGTCAAGTCAATTTATTTGTATAGCACATTTAAAAACAACCCACGTTGACCAAAGTGCTGCACATCTGACTAGGAAAAAAAAGAAACATACAGTGGCAGGCAGCCAAACACAACGGCGCGGCCATCTTGAACAAAATGTTAACTCAATCACCCACAGTCCAACAATAAAAGCACTAAACAGGCACCCAAAATTACCCAACCCCAAAAACCCCCCCAAAACACAGTCCAACAATAAAAGCATTAAATAGGCATTCAAATCACACACCCCAAAACCCCCAAAAACACAGTCCAACAATAAAAGCATTAAATAGGCACTCAAACCACCCAACCCCAAAAACACACAAAAAAGAAACATCCATCAAAGAAACATCCATCACAGTGAGTCTCCTCCAGTCCTCTCTCTCCTCACTGTGATGGAAGGCCACAATGTCTTTCCCTTCTCCCGCTGTCCTCGCCCGCAGTCAGGTTGTTGTGGTTGCAGGCCGCACCGGACGGTCCACAGCGGGCCAAGCCCAAGGCGCGTCGCGTCGCAGCCGCTCCCGCAGCCTCCGAAGACGGCCGGCTCCGCCGATGATAAGTCCGATCCGGGGCGGGCGAACACGCTGCTGCTGCCGCTGTTGTTGCACGTCGGGGCGGTCGTGGCTCCCGACATTGAAGCCCCCGCCCAGCAGAGAAATATCCCGCGGCCATCCTAGGCCGCGCGGGACGGTGAAATGTCCGCGCCCCAAGCCCCGCGATCCGGGGCGGGCGAACACGCTGCCGCTGCCGGAGCTCCCGATGTCGGCATCCACGCGGCCCGAGCCTAAGGCGAGTCGCAGCTGCTCCCGCAGCCTCCGAAGACGGCCGGCTCCGGTGGTGGTAAGTCCGAACCGCGGGCTCTGCGAACCAGAGCCCCGGAGGCCGACAGCTCCAGGAGTTGGGCCGATGGTAGGCCGCAGCAGGAACGGAGACACGGCCCAGAAAACAAAGGTCGGGTCTCCGTTCTGAAGGGACATCTATTTACAGTGTTAGTTTCCCCCTCCCCCCCACATACACACACAGCACACAAACACAAAAACACCACATCACAACTACAATTAAGACCAAAAAAAAACAACAAAAACACAAAGACAAATGGACCGCAGGTGAGCGGCAGCTGCTAGGGCAGTGCCGCCATTTTGTCCAATATTAAGCACATCTTATACAAAACACAAACTGCTAGAGTAGGTTTAGATTTAGGTTTATTATTGCAACATGTACTGACATACAGTGAAAAGCTTTGCTCACATGCTATTCAAACAGTAACTCAGCAGATGAGACAGAATCCATGCAGTGGTCCCAATCCAAAACATTGCTGATCCAATTCCTTTGTAGATGCTACCTGACCTGCTGAGTTACTCGAGCACTTTGCTCAAGATTCAAACATCTGCAGTTCCTTGTGATTCGATTAGGCAAATCTTGTTTCACATTTATTTAAGAGGCTTTTTTGCATTGTAGCAAAATCAAATGTCTATTGATTTCTCCATAAGATCCTGCTTGCAAAGGGGCAGCAGATAAATCTCCACGTGTTGAAGGAAGACTTGAAGAAGCAAATGTTTCAAGGTTCTTCTGCCTTCATGATGAGTCATTGATTGGCTAACTGATTATTTAAATACAATATAGCTCCACATTCTGGCAGTGTGGTTAATGCATCACTGTCCATGCACATTTGAGCTTTGTACGGCCTAACTTAGAGAAGGTAGTGGAGAGGCAGCAACCGAAGCAGAAGGTAATATTTCATGAAAAAAGAAAATCGATTGAATGAGAGTGTTAGAATCATGAGAGAGTTAGAACTGGTGGTCAAGTAGGAGAATGAGTAATGGGAACTTGGTGAAGTGATCCAAGCCTATCGATCGATAATATACTGAGTACCTAGGTTTCTCTTCTGAAGAAGGGTCTCGACCCGAAACGTCACCCATTCTTTCTCTCCTGAGATGCTGCCTGACCTGCTGAGTTACTCCAGCATTTTGTGAAAAAATGAGTACCTAGGTTTTGTCTTTCCAATGCAGAATAGTTGTGACTAATTTTTCTGCCATTAACATAGAGTACAGTCCAGCAACAGGCCCTTCGACCCAAAATATCCATGCTGAATATGATACCACGTTAAATTAATCTCTGCCTACATGTAATCCATACCACTTCATTCCCAGTATATCCATGTGCCTCAATAAAACCCTCTTAAATGCTACTATTACATCTGCCTCCCACCAGCATTCTGGCAGTGCATTCCAAGCACCCACCAAGCATCCACCATGCAAATGTCCTTTCAACATTGTTCCAAGCAATGGCCCTTAGTTTTTGACAGTTCAAACCTGGAAAAAAAGGTTCTGTCTGTTTCCGCTATCTATGCCTCTCATAATTTTATATACTTCCATCAGATCTGCCTTCAACCTCCAATGCTCCAGAGAAATTAATCCAAGGTTTTTTTAATGTCTCCCGAGAGACATTCCACTTTAATCCAGGCAACATTCTGGTAAACCTCTTTTGCACCCTCTTCCATGCCTCTGTACAGAAAGCCCCCTTTCTAAAATGGGGCGACCAGAACTGCGTACAATACTCCAAATGTGGCCAAAACCTATAAAGCTGCAACATGACCTCTTGGCTCTTATACTCATAGGTTTTCAGTCGATTGATGAAGGCAGGCAATACCATACGCCTTCTTTATCACTGACTACTTATGTTGCCTCTTTCAGGGAGTTACGACTTGGACCCCAAGATCCATATCTACATCAACGCCGTTAAGCCATTAACTGTATACCTCCCAAAGTGCAGCGCTACTCATTTACTCAGATTGCAGTGGGAGGTTGTTATTTATATATATATATATATATATATATATATATATATGTATGTATGTATAAATAACAACCTCCCACTACAATTCTCCATCTCTCCATCTTCTGGCTGCAAGACCAGTAACTCACTAACTCCATTAAAGGTGTAGAGTACCACCACTACCACCCATGCCCCTTCCTCACTTCCAAAAGTCTTTTGCACAGTCCCCTGTCTAGCTCCACTTTCAAGTACAGAAAGACCCAAGTGCTCTCCCTTTAAGAATCGCTGGTTAGGAAACACTGTGAACCATAATTTCCTTAATGCACCTGGCCAGCAGCTTGCTATGCTCTGCATCGCTTAATATTGCTAAGTGTGCATCGAAGTAGTCAGCTTTTTTTGTCCATCCACATAAAATGTATGGTCTAGTCTTTGCATGCTCCTTTGACTGGCTTCAATAATGCATGCTGGTTCTCCACTGGCACTTAGTTCACAAGAGCCCAACAGTTATATTTAGTCACCACCCTCATATTTTATGCCATTTACTTTCAAGACAATAGCTATTCTCAGTGAAATAACTGAGGTAAGGCCACAGTGGACATGATTCTTTTCATGAGTATGAAGGTGTGACTAATAAGGCCTCTGCTTATTGCCCTTGAGATAGTGATAAAGAGTGGTTCCGATGGCTCAGCACTTTAACTCCCCTTCCCATTCCCATTCTGACCTTTCTGTCCTGGGCCTCCTCAATTGCCAGAGTAAGGCCCAGTGCAAATTGGACGAACAGCACCTAATATTTTGCTTGGGTAGTTTACAACCCAGCGGTATCAACATTGACTTCTCTAACTTCAGATAGTCCCTGCTTTCCCTCTCTATCCCCTCCCCTTCCCAGTTCTCCCACCAGCCTTCCTGTCTCCTACTACATCCTATCTTTGTCCCGCCACATCCCCTGACATCATTCTGATGAAGGGTCTCCACCCAAAATGTCACCCATTCCTTCTCTCCAGAGATGCTGCCTGACCCGCTGAGTTACTCCAGCATTTTGTGTCCGCTTTCTTTTCCTGCTGCAATCTAAATTATGTGTACTGCTTTCAAAATGCTGTTTTTGTAATGAATTCCAGGATATTGAGTCAGTAAAAATGGAACAACTGAATTGTATTTTCAAGTCAGGATGATAAGTGCAACATTGGTGCAGTGGTAAAGCTGCTGCCTTACGCGCCAGATACCCGGGTTCAATCATGACCTTGGTGTGAAGATTTTGTACGTTCTCTCTGTGACCAAGTTGATTTCCTCTGGGTGCTTTGGTTTCCTCACACATTCCAAAGACATACAGGCTTGCTGGTTAATTAGCCTCTCTAAAATGGTCCCTAGTGTGTAGGATACTAAAGTGGGATAACATAGAACTAGTGTACAGGTGATCAATGGTTGATGTGGGCTCTGTGGGCTGAAGGGCCTGGTTCCATGTTGTATCTCTCAAACTAAAACTAAAAGTGAAGGGGAAGCTGTAGGTGGTGGTGTTCTCACACACTTCCCCCCCCCCCCCCCCCCCTTGTTCTCTTGGTAGGCAGAAGTAATTGGTTTATGGGGTACTGTCCAAATAGCCTATGTGAGTATCAGCAGTGTATTTTGTAGATAGTGGATAATCATTGCAACTTTGCTGCACTAATCGTGGAGGAAATTAATTAAGGAAGTGAACATTTTGGGTTTGCTAAATTCCACAATTTCCAGGGTGGCCAAGTTAGAGTCTCTGCCACATCTCTGTACTGCGTTTCAAGAGTCAGCCACTGGTTTACTGCTGCAGGGCAATTAACTGGTGTGAATGCTCCATGTTAGAACAAAGGATATGACATTTAGACTTCAGGCTCTGTATTTTCTGGCACTTAATTAAAAAAAAGAATCCACTGATGAAAGTCCCCACATCTGCGCTGACTAAACTGCCCGTTTCACACTTGATTAATGAAATAATTGTTGGTCATAAATGAAGACCTGATACAGAAATAGTAGACTGAGCATCCAAGATATTTCTGATGTAGAGCAGTAACTCTTTGAAGGATGAAATTGCTTAGTGGCCACAGGCTGACTTTCTTCCAATGTAATTTCCTTTGAACTGATTATATTAAGTAGCGTGTACCTAAACTATTATTCATGAAATTGCTATGAACTCAGGAAGATGAATCTGATTTAAAAAATATATATCCCTCGTTATAATAGCAATAATTTCAACTTCAAAGCATTAGTGAAACCTTTGTGTGCTGTAAATCTCCCTGGACCACTTAGTCCCATCCATCTAATTATAGCTGCAATTTAACAAAGGGCTCAAAAAAATTCCAGTTTATAGCAAAGGATACTGAGGATGAACCCATCCATTTAACATGTCACTTTTAAGGGATTACCAATGTATTTTTCCATCTGGGATACTCATATATCTCAATGCCATACCAACAGAAATTTGTACTTTGTTTTGTCTATTGCCAACAAAAAAAAATCTTAAACTGAAATCACAGCTTTCTTGAACGTATGGTATTCTAAAGTGTTTCACAGTCAATGAAGTCCTCTAAAAGTATAGTTAAAGTCTTAATACAATGAAAACTCCAGCTAATTTCTTTACAGGATCTTCCATAGACTTTGATTTTGCATTATTATGCTCAGCAATATTACTCATTGTTAACTTACTGTATTATTGATAATTGTGTATATATTTTGTTACATTAATGGGCCTAATAAGCTACTGTAAATAAGAATTTCATTGTTCCATTGCCGGTACATGTGGCAATATAACTCTAGACTCTTGAACTTTTAATTTAACATGTTAGAGTCATGGAGTCTTACAGCATGGAAACAGGTCCTTCGGGCCATCCAGACCACACCGGCCAACGTGTCCCATCTACACTTGTCCCACTGCCTGCGTTTGGCCCATATCCCTCTAAAACTGTCCTATCCATGTACCTGTCTAAATGTTTCTTAAATGTTGCGAGGTGATTCTTTAAAATTAAATTTAAGCAACAGCAAGGCAGACAGAAAACATTGGAAAGATTCAAATTCTCTTTTTGATAGTCCCTGTCAAATTCTAAGGCTCTGCAGAAGAAATGATAAGTCAGTACAGAGAACAATGGGGAATCTTCTTTTTTTTAACCAATGAGCCGCATGCTGGTCGGAAAGCCACATTTTTACCCCACTAAAGATGACAAGTTAGGTGGACAATTTCATCTGCTGTACCCTTCAGTATGAATGGGAACGCTTTTGACTCCTTTGTTAAATTGTAACTATAATTAGATGAAAGTACCTAAGTGGTCCAGAGAGATTTACAGCTCACAAAAGGTTTCATTAATGCTTTGAAGTTAAAATGATTGCATTGTAACGAGGGGTTTTCTTTTTCAATCAAATATTCATCTTCCTGCTTTCATAGTCATTTCCTGAATAATACTTTATACTAAGTATCATGTACCCAATCAGTTCAAATGAAAATATACTGGAGGAAAATGAGCCTATAGCTTCTCAGTAATTGTACTCTTCAATGAAGAACGGCTGTAGTTCATAGGTGGCTTCCATGCTTAGTTTACTCTTTTGATGCAAAGTCCGTTTTATCGGAAGCAATTATTTATTAATCCTTTGCATGAGCACAGATCCAGCCAATGTGTACTCAGTGCAGGTGTGGAGATATCATCAGCACATTTATTTTGGATTGTGTAGCAGAAACCACAGCTTGAATCACGGGTGAGGTCTAAAAACATTATCTTCAGCGTTGCACAGAACATTCAAATACGATAATTAAAATGTAGCCTTTTTAACTGCCTTTTTTTTCTACATCAATGGGTTGGCTGCAATAAATTTGCTTGAGAACATTTTTACCATGAAAAGCGAAGGTGATTCCTCAAGGCAGTTCATGTTCAATGATGCTAAAGTTGAATCAAAGTTAACAAAAGAATGACATCAGTCATACGGTACAAAGTAAGAACCCAAATTGTTGGGAAAAAATATATATCTGAAGGGTTGAGGGCTTTCACGCTTTGAGGTTTTAGGACAGAATAATTGCCATTGCCCCGTTTCTCATAAGGGGAAAATCCACATTTTGAATTTATGGAGAAAAGGATCTGCTAGTTTAGTTTATTTTCATGTCTACCGAGGTACAATGAAAAGATTTTGTTGCATGCTATCCAGACAACAAAAAGACAATACATGATTACAATCGAACTATTTACAGAGTAAGGATACATAAGGGAATAACGTTTAGTGCAAGGTAAAGCCAGTAAAGTCCAACAAAGATAGTCCAAGGGTCACCAATGAAGAGAAGATGATGCAGAATATTGGGTGACGTTTTGGGTCGAAACACTTCTTCAGACTGAAAGTCACGGGAAAGAGAAAAGAGAGATTTAGATGATGATGTAGAGAGACAAAGAACCATGAATGAAAGATATGCAACAAAGTAACAATGATATTGGGAAACAGGCCATTGTTAGCTGTTTGTTGGGTGAAATGAGAAGCTGGTGCAACTGGGGTGGAGAAGGAGAGCGAGAGAGGGAATGTCGGGGTTACTGGATGTTAGAGAAATCAATATTCATACCACTGGGTTGTATGCTGCCAAAGCGAAATATGAGATGCTGTTCCTCCAATTTGATTTAGCCTCACTCCAACAATGTAAATTAAAATGGTTCCAAAAGGTAATGTAATGGACGGCCAAAAAAAAAGATTGAGAACGTTGACATTAGACAGTTGCAATGTGTATTGGAGATTTCTGGATGTGTTCCATCTGGTTTCATCTGCCTGTTGATCACACTGGTTCTTGCTGATGAGCATGCAGCACAATAGCTTTGTTGAGTAAATGCAATGTCATTTTTTAATATATTGAAATCATTCACTTGATTGTCATTGGGGTCAAAGGGATGCATCGCAGAATGTTTTTCTCATGGCAGTGCTACCCGAGGGAGATTAAATAAATTGATTGAAGACCATGAGGCTGCACACATTATGCATGGCTGTCAGAGGGAGAAACCTCAGTAGGGCAAATGACCTTTTCTCACTTCATGATTGTTTTCCTTCCCCACAAAATGCAAAGGGTTTTTTTGTGTGCTGATTGCTGCAAGTTTTAAGAAAGACTTATATTTTTCCTTGTATCTTTCAAGATCTCAGAATGTCCCAAATGGTTCTCAAGGCAATTGAGTATTTTAGAATGATGGTCATGGTCATAATTCAGCAAATGTGGCAGTCAATAAGCATACAATTTCCTCCTAAATTCTTCCTTTTCAATAATAACCAGATTTATGTGATGTTGATTAAGGGATAAATATTCTCCAGGTCAACAGATTCTTCTTTAAACTAGTGCCATGGAATATTTTATGTCCACTTGTCAGAGCAGATACAGCTTTGATATAATGTTGCATCCTAAAGGTAGCATCTCCAAGGTCGGAAACTTCTCTCAACAGTGCATTGGGCTGAAACATTGGAGTTCATACGAACATCTGATAAATTAACATTCACCATATGTTTGAGAATTTCACTACTGGCAAATTTGGGTACTGTTATATTTTTAGTTACATAACATTTATGCTTATTAACTTTGAATTTTTATTCCATTGACAAAGCAAACAGAAAAAAAAAGAAAACATTTCAGTGTATTGGCATTATATCTTTAGAAACTGAAAATGTAACAGTGAATATAAATATTCACTTAGATATTCATTGAAAGTAGGCAAGCCATTTTGCAATCATTTTATTAAATCCAAAATTGCAGCTGATTATTTTTGTAACCATGCTGCATCCTTAAGGACTTGATACTAGAGGATAACTGTAACTTTGGATTTTGAAAATTTCTGACCTATTTTATTAACAAGAAGAAATTTAATAAGGACTTCCTGTTGTAAATCTCATAGAAATGTTTTGGCAGTTTGTGAAACCAAGCCATTAAATGGCAATGAACAAACATTCTAAACTTGTAAAATATATATTTTATAAGATTTTTAGCAATGAGATACTGTGCAAATGACAGAAGCAATCAGCAGTGTGGAAGTAATAATAATAATAATAATAATAAATTTTATTTGTCACATGCAGGTTGGTACAGGGTCAACGGTACAATGAAATGTATTTGACAAGACAACGGGTCACCTCAGCAGTAATATTCCAAGGATAAATAAGATTTTAAAAATGACATTAATAAGGTAAAAAGACAATATTAAAAATAGGTAAAAAGACAATATTAAAAATAATCAACATGTATGATTTGAAATGTGTTTATGAGTTCAGAAGCCTGATGGTCTGATGGTAGAAACTGTTCTTAAGTCTGGTGGTATGCGCAGCCATACTCCTGTATCATCTGCCTGATGGTAACAAGGAGAACAGCCTGCGTGCTGGGTGGCTGTGGTCCTTGATGGTGCCGCGTGCCTTCCGCAGGCACCGCCGGTAGAAAATGTCCTGAATGGCCGGGAGACAGTTGCCAGTGATGTGTTGTGTCGTCTTGGGGATATGCCCCATATCCGTTCAGACGTATTGGAGAATCACAAACTTTCCGGTAGCTGTGGAGGTAATTGGCAGACATGTTGTGTGAACTGTAGGCTTTTTATTAACCCCAGGAAATATCAGACCAATATCGTTATCGTAAATATTTTTGGATCTTTGGCAGTAATAGTGTTCAGATTCAACAATTTGACCAAGATTGTTTACAGCCATTTGTTCAGCATTTCCACTTAGGTAATAATTTTCACATTTTGTACAAGCAAAAATAGTGAAAGTTTACTTTAACACAAAATGATCTCATTTAAATTTAAGATGGTGTGTAAGCTGCTTGGATTGTAACACAAACTTGTGATCAGTGTGTTCAATCATAAGGTTGGTTGAATGCTTTAGAGAGGATTCTTTGTATTCATTTACTATTGTAAGTAAATCTCTTTAAATAGGCTTAAACATGTTTGTGTGTTGTAATTATACTCAAGAGTGGTGGCTGATATTATATAATAGAAATTACCTGATTTGTTCAAGAATTTATTTCTTCAGGTGGGTGTTAAATACCATCATGACAGATTAATATGGAAGTATAAAAATAATAGATAGTTTATATGTTAGTAACAAAAATAGTGAGAAACTAATAAAAAAGAGTACGTATATAAAATAATATATAGAATTTGTAAATATTTCTTTCAATATTTTCGCTCACTGAGTCAGATAATCCTCAAGACTCTTTACATTTCACATTTGGTTCAATGTTTATTCCAAACCTGATGATCCATTGAAAACTGAACAAAAGATTTCAGGAAAATAATTCCAGTAGATATTTCAAAACTGATCTCCTGAGGCCTTACTTGCCACTCAACCATCAGTAAAAGGAGTTTACCAGAATGACTGGATAGAAGGTAGATGCATGTTATCTGTTTACTCCAGACCTGTTAACATTTTAATTTCAAAAATGTGATTTTTGAAATTCTTCTCAAATAAAGTCCTCGTATTTGACTAAATTATTATACGCTCAATCAATCAATATGGTCATTACTCAGGGGAGTATGACATTTTGATGTTGCTCTCCCTTTGTTTCCATCTTATGAATAGACAATCAGAGTCCAGCCTTTGTTAGCAATAATATGCATAGCCAGGCTGGATGTGGTAATTAGTGCCAAGATGGTGGCTTTCACTGCTGACTGAAAATGCTGTCTGAAGAGAATGGGTGGACTTGCAAGAGACCACATTTCTCTACTACTCTGACTCAACTTTGAATGTGTTCTCATTGACAGGATGTGACAACACTGAAGGCTTTCAGAGGCTGTTCAAAGTAATCACATTGAAGAATATTCATAGCCAACAAACCAGACAGTAAAAAGTTCTCATGTTTATTGAAGTTATACGCAATTACACATGAAATAATTTTAATTTTTTAAAATCTATTCAAAAGCTGAGGAAAGAGTTAGATAGAGCTCCAGGGTCTAGTGGAATCAAGGGATATGGGGAGAAGGCAGGCATGGGTTATTGATTGTGGACGATCAGCCATGATTACAATGAGGCTGGCTCTAAGGGCCAAATGGCCTCCTCCTGCACCTATTTTCTATGTTTATATGAAATAGTTTGTGTTTTGAAAATTTGAAACTTTGCATTCACCATAAAAGAAGAAAGGACTAAAGGAGTTACTCAAAATAATGTTAAAGTTATGCCATTCAAAATTCAGTCATAACATTTATAAACTTGATTGGGGCAGCACAGTGGCGCGCAGTTGCTGCCCCACAGTGCCAGAGTGCTGGGTTTAATCCTGGCCATGGGTGCTATCTGTATGGAGATTGTCCAGCAGCATAATCCATGATGAATCACACCCTGGCCACTCCCTCTTCTCCCCTCTCCCGTCAGCCAAAAGGTATCGATGTGTGAAAACGCACACCTCCAGATTCAGGGACAGTTTCTTCCCAGCTGTTTTCAGGCAACTGAATCATCCTACCACAACCAGAGACCAGTGCTGAACTACTATCTAACTCATTGGTGACCTTCGGACGATCCTTGATCAGACTTTGCTGGCTTTATCTTGCACTTAAACGTAATTCCCTTATCATGTATCTATACACTATAAATGGCTCGATTGTAATCACGTTTTGTCTTTCGACTGATTGGATAGCATGTAATGAAAGCTTTTCACTATACCTCGGTACACGTGACAATAAACTAAACTGATTGTACGTTCTCCGTGTGACCGCATGGGTTTTCTCCAGGGTGCTCCGGTTTCCTCCCACACTCCAAAGACGTACAGGTTTGTAAGTTAATTGGCTTTGGTAAAATTGTAAATTGTCCCATGTGTGTAGGATAGTGCAAGTGTACAGGGTGACCACTGCTCCATGTGACTCTATGGGCTAAAAGGCCTGTTTCTGTGCTGTATGTCTATAAAAAGTTCTAAGAATGTTTAATTTACAATTTTTTAGAGTAAGAATAATGCATCGCTTTTTGAAGTTCTTAAACCATGTTACTATATATCATATTTCTTTGAGACCTAGAAGAAGACCATTGAGACCCCCATGAGTCCCATCCCTCACTGTTTTTTTCTGTAAATTACTCTGGTTTCTTCATCTCACCTATACACTCGTTTAGTCACCACCCATACAATCTTTGGGAGAGGAAATCTAGTCACAGAGAGAACAAGCAAGCTCCACACAGACAGAACCAAACATTGACTGGAACTTTGAGGCAGCAGCTCTACTAGCTGTCCTACCGTCTATGTAGGCAAAACATAATTGTTCCACACTTTGTGGAGGGATTGGTATATCACTGAAAGCAATGTCCATGCATGGATTTACCTTTGGAATCAGCTTCATACAGTGATAATAAGGAGCAAGCATGTTTTCAAAATTATTGCATTTTCCAATTTAGTTTAATTTAAAGATACCACGTGGAAGCAGGCCTTTCGGCCCAGCAAGTCTATGCTGACCAGCAATCCCCGCACATTAACACTATCCTACACACACTGGGGAAATTTACAATGATGCCAAGCAAATTAACCTACAAACCTGTACGTCTTTGAAGTGTGGGTGGACACTGGAGATACCTGAGAAAACCCAGGCAGGTCACTGGGAGAAGGTACAAACTCCATACAGACAAGTACCTGTTGTCAGGATTGAACCCGGGTCTCTGGCGCTATAAGGCAGCAACTCTACCGCTGCGCCACCGTGCCTGGACCAATTGTACATCAAGTGCTTCAGTCTTTTGCATGAACTGAGATCTCAGCATGCACTGAGAATGAGGATTCTGATGATTATTTCTGGAATTGATAAGGGTAAAATGTTGTTCGGCAAACCCTGGTGTTGACTCCCTGCTCTTTTTTAGGAAGATTTTCAGGGACCTGGAGGGTGCAGGTGTAATGTTTGTGAACCATTTGTCATAACAGTTCTGTGAAGCTGGCAGGCACATCTGGAATGTGCAAATCTGTCATTGGAAAGCATCGAGATTCCACTGTCAGTGATTCTCCCCACAGGTTGCATTATTTTAAGCTAATTGCAAATCATTTGTACTATAACAAACCCTGAAATTGTTCATCTTTGTTCCATGAGATGCATCAGAATTGTTATTGTAACTTTGTTAAATGGCATCGCTAATAAAGTCATAAATGCTATTTAGAAACCTCAGTGGCCCTCAAAATAAAGACAGTATTAATTGAGTAGATTACAGCTCCGTCTGATAAATATTTCAAAATTCAAATAATTTAAAGGTCAGAAGAGACATCTTGCCCATGCTGGCTGTTGGGAATAGCCATAGAACTGTGCAAGGCACAAGAATGAATAGTAGCTGCTGCACAGGGCACAGCTGGTAGAGCTGTTGGCTTACTGCACCAGAGATTCGGGTTTGATCCTGACCTTGGATGCTGTCTGTGTGGTATTTGCACGTTCTTCCTGTGACTTTGTGGATTTCCTCCAGGTGCACCGGTTTTCTCCCACATCCCATAGAATTGTGGGTTTGTAAGTTGCCATTGTAAATTGCCATAGTATTTAGAGAATGGATGAGAAAGTTTGATAACATAGAACTGCTATGAATAGGTGATTAATGGTTTGCATTGACTTGGTGGGCCGAGGTGCCTTTTTCTATGCTGTACCACTAAACTAAACTAAACTAAACAGAAAACTAGTCAACTGCTCAGACTCACTTCCTAAAATTTTCCTCTGTCATTGCTATTAATTGAACTTAATTTTTAAAGTAAAATGCTTTAACACTGCCGCAGATAGCTGTGGAGACCAAGTCAGTGGATATTTTTAAGGCAGAGATAGACAAATTCTTGATTAGAACAGGTGTCAAGGGTTATGGTGAGAAGGCAGGAAAATGGGATTAGGAGGCAGAGATCAGCCATGATTAAATGGCAGAGTAGATTTGATGGGCTGAATGGCCTAATTCTGCTCCTATAACTAGTGAACTTGTGAATACAACTTGCAGTTGCAGGTTCAATGCAACCAGATGAGTTTCAGGCTGACCAGGCTGAGATTGACTGCTGAACTAATTAGTCAACATTTAGTGTTTGTGCTCCACACAAATCCTTCTATCGTCTTTCACTGCTGCTTTATTTTCTCTCTCATATATTTGGCTGTATTCTGCATAAATGCTAGAAATCTTTTAGTTGCCAATGCTCTTTGTTGGCACAATTTCCACATTCTTGCTTTTCTCTGAGGGAAGAGATTTCTTCTCAATTCTCTATTGGATTTATTTGACAAAGGACATTGGAACTTCATCTGAATGTTCCAAATGAAATGCAACAATGCCTTTGGTTAAATAATATACAAAATGTGAAGTTTGCTCAGCCTAACATTAAAGTCCCTGTTACCAATCATTTTTTCAAGAAATTTCAGAGGTCACATTATAGATGAATTTATCAATTCAGGAGACTGATCCACAACAAATTCTGGTTCATTGTGTCCAATAATCTTTGAAAGGAATCCCATAATGCAGTTTCACAATCCCCTCAGAATTTTCACAAAAGGAATTATGAATGCCAAACCTACTTATAATAAAATAAAGCCGTGTGCACACAAATATATTCGATTCAAAATGCAAGCAATCTTTCAGAAGTGTTTGACCCTGGTCATTATATCCTAAAAGGAATCTGAAAAAAAAATGGTTGTCATGGATACTCTGACTTCAGCTCTGGCTCTCGAAAACATACATTTTAATGTGCTAAGAGCGAGAGTGGCATTTTCAGTCAAAGACCCATTACTAAGTGGATAGTGAGATCACCACAATGCAGTGCTCAGATATATTACTACAATGTAATTGCTCAGCATTATGTGCGTGTCATATTTATCTATAGTCCATGCAATTTATATTGCTGCAAGGATTGATTTTAAGCAATATCATTTATGGACTAATGGAAGTGGCTTGGGATAAAGACTGTGGTTACATATTTCATATTAAAAAAAATTGAGGACAGTGGGAGTCTGCATTCCCAAGCAGCAGACAAGAGACATTTCAATACAGGAGCATTGATCCACTTTCACCAGTAAAAAGCTTTTTCACTTCCTGACCCAATATCTTGAATTGAAATGAAAAAAATGGGATAAGAGGGAGAATTGAAAAGGTTAGTTCTCACTTTGCACTCACACCACTGATAGTTTCAATGTTATTTTATTTAAACTTTGCCCTCTCGCATGCATCTTTGAAATAACATTTTCATCTCTGCGGATTGTTGCTTACCAAGCACTTCACTGAAGTTAAAGTGCCTAAGCAGTTCAAACACCTCCCTTCCTCATGAAAATTATCAACACTGCTCAGTAGTGGAATGCAAAAAATAACATGATGGGATGCACAACCCTTTTATTTGCTTTAATAAAAGTAGATTACACATATTATGTCAACATCCTAATAACAATTATCCAATATAATGCCAATATCCTTGCGTGACAGAACGTTTTTAGAAAACACCAATTATTTTTTGCGAAAATGCAGATTCACTTGAGGCATCAAGTTACTTTGAAAATTATTGAGCACTCCCATCAATATTCTATGGTTTTTCATTGTTGTTACTGCTGTCCATGTTTAGTCCCAGCTCAGTGCTAACCTTGCATCTTTCAGTCAGAGCTCATGGGTTCAAGTCACATGCCTGATTTTTAGGCAGGAAGCTTGGGAAAAAATGGCTTCACAGTGGAGAGAAACACTGCACTTATGGAAGAGATGCCAAAGTGGCATCCAATAAGCTGTCTCCTGGGGAAAAAAGGCTCAATTTAAAAGAATCATTTATTTCCTAACAACCATCAGAAAATCAAATTATCTGGCCGAATAGCTCAGGACAGGAGAGGGTGAGGATTCTTTCTGGGGCCCAAAAGATCATTTCTGTTTGTCAACCTCAAGAGATTAATAAGGTGAAACACTTACCTACTGAGACTCATGGAAGGTTGGACTTGTGGGGAGCATGTGGACAGCTTTTCCACACATGTATTGGATTAATAGTGTGCTTGGCCCCCTGGGTTGAAGCTAAGATAATAACATTGTAACCTCTTCAAAATGAGTAATCTGAACCCATTCTGCATATTAAAGAAAGGATTCAGTCTCTTGAAATCTGGCTGCACCCTTAACAAAGTTCCCAGCCAAGGACCTCTGTCTTTCCCTGAACATGTTGCAAAATCAAAAAATCGAAATTGCAATCTGTAAAAGGCCACAGTAAATAGTCATCTTATGCATTTTATCCCCCTGCCGATTGAAGTTATTCATTTCTGTGACAAAGTGCAACTAGCATCAGGAGGGTTTCTCTTTCTGATTTCTGAGTGATTTTTGCCACCATGTGTAAAAGAGGGTATATTCTGTCTCCTTTCTTCATCGGGCTTAATTTCATCACAGTTCATCGTCAAAACCATGAGAAAACTACCAGTGGAAAATAATCCAGATATTTGTAATTGTTGAGCTGGCGTGAAACCTGTGGAAGGATTTATATTTTAATAAAACAACTGTGTTACTGTGTTTTTTTTTCTTATTTGCGAAAGACCAAATGTTCCTTACATAGTCCAGATATTGGCTGGGAACTTTGTCAAGGGCACTTCCGATCTGCAGCTAGATTTGAAATGAGTGAATCTGAAGCCAATATCTTCAGGAAAATACATTTCTGCCTGCACCACTAGTGATGCTCTTGTGACAGGGCAAGAGCAACAGCTTGGCTAGTACAAGCATTATTTATCTTTACCTTTAACAAAATTATAACTGAGGCCACAATTTGCTGAATGCTTTGCCAGAACTTTCAGTTAAACACTACACAGGGAAGGGTGGGAAGCCAACAAGATCTCTCTCACATATATACTAGCCCTTTTTAAACTTTGGCTTTAAGCTTCAGAGTAATTTCAAGTTGCATTAATACAGTACGTCCAGTATATCATTTTGTCTATTGCTATGTATTCTGTTAGAGGATGAGTCTCCTCAGTGGTGACCATACTCCTCTTTCCATCTCTCCCTTCTTCTCCTTCCCATTCTCTCCCTCCCACTCTCCCTCTCCCTCTCCCTCCTCCTTCCCCTCCTGTTGTACTCCTCTCCCTCTCTCCCTCTCTCCCCACCTCTCACTCCCTCCCACCCTTCGGCCCTCCCCCCTTCTCTCACCCTCTCTTCCCCTCTCTTCCTCTCTCCACTTCTCTCCCTCCCTCCCACTCTCTCTCTCTCGCTCCTCACTCATTCAATACCTTTCATATATTCAGATCTTCCAAACTGCTTAATGGACTATTAATCACTTCCAAGTTACCATTACAGTTGCTGTTGTAACATGGAAAATAACAATGAGTATTTTCACAGTGAACTCTCTCAAACTGTCATGAATTCAGTGAAAGAAATAAATGTCTTTAAACTGGAAGATACATGCCTGCCAGTTCACTGGGCAAATTCCTCTGTTCTTTCTCAGGTCGTGTTTGGGGGTCTTTTATGTTTACCAGCAATGACACAAAATGGCACCAAACCACAATATCCCTTGGTGCAATACTCCTTCAATATCCCCACTGACTATGAATTAAAACATTTGGAATGGGACCTGCAATCCATATGGATGATTCTGATTCAGATCAATAGTATTATTAATAAACAAAGGCTGATGGTTCAGATTTCCAGCAGCTACAGTTATTTTAAATTGTTGTTTGCTGATGATTTCTCATATGTGAGTGGACGATAAAGAGATAAATGTGTCATCTATTGAAAGAAAACCAGTACCATGCAGCGTGGGGTGTTAAAATGTTCTTATTTTAGTGTTTTTCTATGTTTGTGTCATCCACCTCAAGAACACCATGTGTACTTCCCTTTTAAGAACATCATTCCTTTTCCTGTGTAGTATGGCGAGTCTGGAGGCTTGTACTTTGTTAAAGAAGTTTATTGCGGCAGCAATATTCAATTACAAAGTATAACAAACGAGATTACAGACAACCATTAACTCAAACTGTTCACATCGAAGTTCTCTTCCCACTGCCTGGTTTTGGGCCCCAAAACCACCACCTGACCTAGCTGGCCAATCAGCGGGTTCGACTCAGGACCAATCCCTATGGTCGCACCACCATGTGACCTTGCTGGCCAATCCGAGGGTTCGACTCTCAGGACCAATCCCTATGGTCGCTACAGTAGGAAGGAACTGCAGATACTGGTTTAAACCAAAGAGAGACACAAAATGCTGGAGTAACTCAGCGGGACAGGCAGCATCTATGGAGAGAAGGAATGGGTGACATTTCGGGTCTGAAGTAGGGTCTCGACCCGAAGCGTCACTCATTCCTTCTCCCCAGAGATGCTGCCTGGCCGCTGAGTTACTCCAGCATTTTGTTTCAACCATGGCAAAATGGCAGAATGGTCAGTCCATTTTACTGAACAGCAACACTGAGCTGATTTGGATGACATATAAATTGTAGTGGCAGTTGCTAATTACTTCTTTATCAATGGCAGTAACTCCAGGACTTGTGGAATCAGCCCAATTTGCTTTTGGAAACATTATAAAAGATACGTAGGTGTAAATCGGCAGTTGTTGCCAATAATGTTCAGTTGAATAAACACCAACTGGAGGCAGTAAGCAGTGTGTACAGTATCTCGCATCATGGGCAGGAATCAGTTGCTGCCTCACATCCACTGTCCATCAGGCTCTCAGTGTCCATCCTCCCTTGATGCTGGGGCAGTTCATGTTCACCATCAAGGACAAAAAAGGGCATTAAACCACAACAGGCAGAGTGGACTTGGCAGTCAGGAATAAGTGTCAGAAGCCCTGACCACAGATTGTCACAATGGCCTTTCAGCAACTTAGATTCATAGAGTCATAGTCATACAGCATGGAAACATGCTCTTCGGGCCAACTTACCCACATTGGCCAACATGTCCCAGCTACACTAGTCCAACCTGCTGCATTTGAGCAATATTGCTCCAAATCTGTCCTGCCCATGTACCTGTTTAAATGTTTCATAAATGTTGGGAAAGTCCCTGCTACAACTACCTCCTCTGGTAGTTTGTTCCATAAACCCACCACCCTTTGTGTGAAAAAGTTACCCCTCAGATTCCTATTAAATCTTTTCCCCTTTACTTTAAACTTGTTTATTCAAAGTAAAACACAAAGTGCTGGAGTAACCCAGCAGGTCCTGCAGCATCTCTAGAGGACATGGATAGGTGATGTTTCAATTTGAGATCCTTCTTTGGATCCTTCTTTGGCACACTTCTTCAGTGATTATTCAAAGATCATCTCTAAATGTCCCTGATGATCAGATTTTTAAAAACCCATAACTAATTAGAAAATTAAGATACTGATAAATATAGTCATAGACAGTCATAGAGACATACAGTGTGGAAACAAGCCCTTCGACCCAACGTGCCCACAAAAACCAACAAACCCCATCTACACTCATTCCATTTGCCTGCATTTGGCCCACATCCCTCTAAACCTGTTCTATCTATATATATATATATATATAATTGCTAATTAAACATTGCTATAGTCCCTGCCTCAAGCAATAAAAAAATAATAAATTCATTATAAACACCTGGCAAATTATAAATGAGTAAAAAAAATATTAACATTGGTTAAAATAATGTTATAACAAAGCCATTTACTTTCACTTACCATTTCAGTGAAATAGAATGACCCCATTCAAATGATTGGATATTTTAGTTGGTGTTGATGCAGAGGGGCCAGATACAAAGTGCATCAGGACCCCTCATCTTAGGAAATCAGAAAACCGCTGCTGAGTAGAGCGAAAGGTCAGCTTTTGACCTCCAAAGCAGTCTTAGTTTAGTTTAGTTTAGCTTAGTTTAGTTTAGTTTAGTTTAGTTTAGTTTAGTTTAGTTTAGTTTAGTTTAGTTTAGTTTAGTTTAGTTTAGTTTAGTTTAGTTTAGTTTAGTTTAGTTTAGTTTAAAGATACAGTGCAGAAACAGGCCCTTTCGGCCCACCGGGTCCCTGCCGACCGGCGATCCCCGCACATTAACATTATCTTATACCCAAGAGGGACAATTTTTACATTTACCAAGCCAAGTAATCTACATACCTGTACATCTTTGGAGTGTGGGAGGAAACTGAAGATCTCGGAGAAAACCCACGGAGGTCACTGGGAGAATGTACAAACTCTGTACAGACAGCACCTGTATTCGGGATCGAACCCGGGTCTCCGGCGCTGCATTCGCTGTACGGCAGCAACTCTACCGCTGCGCCTCTTGTGCCGCCCTTTAAAAGTGAAATTTCCGAATGTAGGTATGGAAATCCAAACCATAGTAATTCGTGCAAGTCAAGTTTTCTATGGAACTGGCAGTTATCCATCATTGCCATGCAGCCAAACCTGGGAATGATGGAAGGAAAATAGCAGAATATATATTTTTTGGCCAGGCAATGGTGTTTGAGTCAGTGAAAACTTTTGTGGTGGTACCTCAGTACAAGTGTAGTTGCTAAAATTAAATAACATACATTTTCACATACTTCAGTTATGAAGGCAGTTATGGATGATGAGCTCACAGAGTGCACAACATGTAAGATGTGAGCTATCACTTAACCTCAAAGGATTCAGGCCAGTTACAGTTACCCAAACTTGCAATTAATTGAGTCTCTTGAGCAATGATCACTTGGCTTGGGGACCAATTATTTGCACTGTGCACAATATGTGAAGCGGAGAGTTATGTGGAATATATCTTCTATTAATTCTTTTGCCTTCAAATATAGGAAGGTTATGCAGCAGAAAGGAAAAGCAGTGAGTATAAATCCTGTGAAAAGAGTGAAAAGCAACGAAAGGAAACCTTTGGAGATAAGAGATACACTGTACTAGTTACAAGCACAAATGGTACAGTGGCACAGCTGGTAGAGCTGCTGCCTCACAGTGCAAGAGATCCAGGTTCAATTCTGTCTGGGTGGAGTTTGCAGGTTCTCCCTGTGACTGCGTCGGTTTCCTCCGAGTGCTCTGGTTTCCTCCCACATCCAAAGACATGCGGGTTTGCAGGTTGGCCACTGTAAATTGTTCCTAGTGTGTGAGATGTGGATGAGAAAGTGGGATAACATAGAACTAGAATGAACGGGTAGACACAAAATGCTGGAGTAACTCAGCCAGTCAGGCAGCATCTCAGGAGAGAAGGAATGGGTGACGTTTCGGGTCGAGACCGAACGGGGGTTCCCCTCTTCCATTATAGATGTGGCTCTCACTAGGGTCTCCTCTATATCCCGCAGCTCCGCTCTTGCTCCTCCTCTCCCCATTCGTAACAAGGATAGAGTCCCCCTTGTCCTCACCTTCCATCCCATCAGCCGTCGTATACAACAAATTATCCTCCAACATTTCTGCCACCTCCAATGGGATCCCACTACTGGCCACATCTTCCCATCTCCACCCCTTTCTGCTTTCCGCAGAGACTGTTCCCTCCGTAACTCCTTGGTCCACTCGTCCCTTCCTACCCAAACCACCCCCTCACCAGTACTTTCCCCTGCAACCGCAGGAGATGCAACACCTATCCCTTTACCTCCCCCTTCGACTCCATCCAAGGACTCAAACAGTCTTTCCAGGTGAGGCAGAGGTTCACCTGCACCTCCTCCAACCTCATCTATTGTATCCGCTGTTCCAGATGTCAACTTCTCTACATCGGCAAGACCAAACTCAGGCTCAGCGATCATTTCGCTCAACACCTTCGCTCAGTCCGCCTTAACCAACCTGATCTCCCGGTGGCTCAGCACTTCAACTCCCCCTCCCATTCCCAGTCTGACCTTTCTGTCATGGGCCTCCTCCAGTGCCATAGTGAGGCCCAACGCAAATTGGAGGAACAGCATCTCATATTTTGCTTGGGCAGTTTACACCCCAGTGGTATGAACATTGACTTCCCTAACTTCAGATAGTTCTTCTGTCCCTCTCTTTCCCCTCCCCTTCCCAGTTCTCCCACTAGTCTTCCTGTCTCCTACTACATCCTATCTTTGTCCCGCCCCCTCACCTGACATCAGTCTGAAGAAGGGTCTTGACCCGAAATGTCACCCATTCCTTGTCTCCCAAGATGCTGCCTGACCCGTTGAGTTACTCCAACATTTTGTGTCTACCTTCGATTTAAACCAGCACCTGCAGTTTTTTTCTGAGAATGAATGGGTGATCGATGGTCATTGTGGTCTTGGTAGGCCAAAGTGTCTGTTTAACTTCTATGTTTCAAAACTAAATAATAATGGCCATCCATATTAGGCAGGACATGATAGGAATAGTTAAAGCTGAAATAAAATCAATGGCATGCAATGGAATAAAAATCCTAAATAAGAAGAAAGTAAGACGTGAATTTATATAGCATTATTTGGAAGACCCAAAAGAGTACATCTGATGAAATATTATCCAATTTGCACATCAGCACTCACAATGGTATAATACTCCTGTTTCATTGAGTGATTGTTCTGAAATAATTGAGATACACCCTTGTGAATCAATGCTACTTATATATCAACAGATAGCTTGGGAAACATTGCTCGTGTAAGTAAAAATGATCTTCAGCCTGAAGCAGGACCCAGTGCCCAAATGTATGGGATAAGGACTGCCTTCCTAGTTCCAGTATAGTCAAGAAATGAGCTGAAAAATGTCCCTAAAGCACAGAATGTTCATTTAATGAATATTAACACATAAAAACGTGGTGTCCTTGCAGTTGTAGAGAAAATTTAAATGACAAATCGTGAATAAAAATGTATTCAGACAAACTACACCAGAGATAAATCCACTAATGGTCATTGAAGAAAAAACTGTGCGACTTTTATTACAATTTAGAGCATTGTTTCTTGCCAGAAATCTCATATGCATTAGTATTAAGCCTTCTCTTTCCAAATAGGCAGGGATATTTACAAGCTGCCACTGTTAAATGCACCACTGCTAAAAGTAATAATGGGGAATCCTACTATGGGAATAAAGGCTTTGCAGCAACCTTTTTTCCTGCTTCCTCCATTAACAATATATCCTTTCTGCTTCTGCTCTGAAATAACAGAACTACTTCACAACATAACTTGCTCGTAGCATGCTTGTTTCAGAATTGATACTAAGAAGCAATTTAACAAATGCAAGTGTTATGTTTGCAATTATCGCACATATAGTCTGGCTACTACTTCAATAATTGTGTGAATAATTGATAGCAGCAAATGGACAGGCAGGCAGTCACTTTAAACAGCAAATGGAAAAGATGTATGCTTCCAACTGATACAATATTATTTGAGAATTTCTGAATCAGCATTCCAAAATATCTGTTTCATGTAACTGCAAATAACAGTAATTTTGAATTAATTTCTGAAAATTATGCTTTGATTATAGCAGTGGCTATTGTGATGAATGGATAGTTCTTAAAATAATATTTTTCTTTCCAGTTTCATTATTCTTGTATTTATTCCTCTCATATATTAATCAGTAATATATTTGTGAATACTCGCATCGGAAAGTTCATATTTCCTATGACCATCCTGACCACAAGCCTCAAATCCATGGGTGAACAATTGGAATTAATTACCATTCCCTTGTGAACGGCGATTAGCAAAGTTGTTCATATTAACGAATGTAATAAAAAAACTGCAGATGCTGGGAATATGAAATAATAATAGAAAATATTTAAAACACTCAACAAGCCAGCAGCCTCTGTGGAAAGAGACTGTTCAGTTTTGATATATGTGTCTCCATGTTTTCTGTTTTTATTTCAAATCCACAGAGCAACTGGATTTAATTCTGTTAAAGCTTTAACATCACAAACACCACTTATTCACACGGGGTGGGTTATGAGGTCGATTGGATTTATCCCAGGATCAGATGGGAGTGAATGATCAATCCTTTCCTTACTGACAATCAAGTAATTGATCAGATTGCTTTCTTCCTGAACTAGCTGGTTATCACCTCAGAAGTACATTATTTTCTCTCCCACCTAGGCATGCGACCTGCATGATCTGTCCCTGATGGGTGGACCTTCCTGCCCAGCTCCCAGAGATGGCTGTCACCCAATATGAGGGCTCACATGTGGCAAATCTATCACAGTTCCATCGACCAATCACCATCATGAAGATTGTCTTTTCAGGATCTTCTCTCTCATTTTTAATGAACCATAATAGCTAGTTTTCTTAAACCTTTCTCTCATGAAGGCAAGTGGACTTTCCCTCATCCTATGGCCCTTCTGGTCCCTCAGATTCCGAATTTCATTGTTATTTTGTTTTTATGATTTTCATATTTTGCTTCATACTTTATTTGAGATCTATTCTGAACTCAGCTAAGCCAAATGCCTGTCCTGTTATGTACTGTTATATGTTCTCAAACATGATGTTGCTATAGTAGTGGAAAGGATGTTTCCACTGGTGGGAGAGTCTAGGAACAGAGGTCATAGCCTCAGAATTAAAGGGCATTCTTTTAGGAAGGTAAGGAGGAACTCCTTTAGTCAAAGGGTGGATAATCTGTGGCACCTTGCCCCAGAGGGCAGTGGAGGACAAGTCAGTGGATATTTTTAAGGCAGAGATAGACAATAGACAATAGACAATAGGTGCAGGATTAGGCCATTCGGCCCTTCGAGCCAGCTGATCATGGCTGATCATTCTCAATCAGTACCCCGTTCCTGCCTTCTCCCCATATCCCCTGACTCCGCTATCCTTAAGAGCTCTATTTAGTTCTCTCTTGACTGCATTCAGAGAATTGGCCTCCACTGCCTTCTGAGGCAGAGAATTCCACAGATTTACAACTCTCTGATTGAAAAAAAAATTCCTCATCTCCGTTCTAAATGGCCTACCCCTTATTCTTAAACTGTGGCCCCTGGTTCTGGGCTCCCCCAACATTGGGAGCATGTTTCCTGCCTCTAACGTGTCCAACCCCTTAATAACCTTATATGTTTCAATAAGATCCCCTCTCATCCTTCTAAATTCCAGTGTATACAAGCCTAGTCACTCCAATCTTTCAACATATGATAGTCCCGCCATTCCAAGAATTAATGGCCCTCAATAGCAAGAATATCCTTCCTCAAATTTGGAGACCAAAACTGCATACAGTACTCCAGGTGCGGTTTCACTAGGGCCCTGTACAACTGCAGAAGGACCTCTTTGCTCATACTCAACTCCTCTTGTTATGAAGGCCAACATTCCATTGGCTTTCTTCACTGCCTTCTGTACCTGCATGCTTCCTTTCAGTGACTGATGCACTAGGACACCCAGATCTTGTTGTACGTCCCCTTTTCCTAACTTGACACCATTCAGATAATAATCTGCCTTCCTATTCTTACCAGCAAAGTGGATAACCTCACGCTTATCTACATTAAACTGCATTTGCCATGCATCCGCCCACTCACACAACCTGTCCAAGTCACCCTGCAACCTCATAGCATCTTCCTCACAGTTCACACTGCCACCCAACTTTGTATCATCTGCAAATTTGCTAATGGTACTTTTAATCCCTTCATCCAAATCATTAATATATATTGTAAATAGCTGCGGTCCCAGCACCGAACCTTACAGTACCCCACTAGTCACTGCCTGCCATTCTGAAAGGGACCCATTTATCCCCACTCTTTGCTTTCTGTCTGCCAACCAATTTTCTATCCATGTCAGTACCCTACCCCCAATGCCATGTGCTCTAATTTTGCCCACTAATCTCCTATGTGGGACCTTGTCGAAGGCTTTCTGAAAGTCAAGGTACACTACATCCACCGGCTCTCCCCTGTCAATTTTCCTAGTTGCATCCTCAAAAAATTCCAGAATATTAGTCAAGCATGATTTCCCCTTCATAAATCCATGCTGACTCGGAATGATCCTGTTACCGCTATCCAAATGCTCCGCAATTTCATCTTTTATAATTGGCTCCAGCATCATCCCCACCACTGATGTCAGACTAATTCTTGATTAGAACGGGTGTCAATAGTTATGGGGAGAAGGCAGGAAAACTTGATAAGGAGGCAGAGATCAGCCATGATTGAATAACAGATTTGCCGAATTCTACTCCTAGAACTTGCGAACTTGTGTACGTGATATTGGAAGATGTTCTTTGCACTTTGAAACCTCTGTCTTGTTCCCACATTGACCTCTCTGTCCTTAGCCTCTGATAAATGTCCAAGGGACGTCTGGTAAGTTTGAGAAACAAGTCTGATTAATTTAACCAGGCTTTTAGGCTCAAAGTGAAGTTAATAATAACTGAAAATGTAACAAAAAATGCTAAGATGCTGGAAATATGAAACAAACAGAAAATGCTGGGGATACTGGGAAGGCCAAGTAGTTCTGACAAAGGGTCCTGGACCCCAAAACATGAACTGTTTTTCCTTCTAATGATCCTGCCAGACTTGTTTGTGTCTCCAGGGTTTTCTGATTTGTTTTAATGTGATAGTGAAACCTCCTCCCTTTTTGCACGCAATCTAGACCTTTATTTCATTTCTTCTCTTTTTCCATTGCCACTCTCTTTTGTCTTGCACAATACTTGTAGTCCTTTAATTTCTACAGCATTCTCTACCATCACAGATCACAAATTTTCTTTCCTCTCCTCTCACAATCCCTGCATTTATATCTTACTTATCTCTAATATTCTCCAGTTCTGATCAACCTCTTCTGCATACCTATCCTGAACAATGCAGCTACCTCAGCCATGTACCCCATCTATTTCTTTACTTTGCACTTTCTTTCTCAAGTTGTTCAAATCTCACATTATACCGACTGTCCCCAAATCAACAATAACCAATTATTCCAAAATTAACTTTCTAAAATATCTATAATGTTTTTCCTTTAACTACCAGATAGATGAGTGTTGCTGCAGGTAATATTGATAATATTCACAGAAGGTACCATTTACTGTTTCACAGCAGTAATATTCACTAATATTCACCACTAGGTCTTTCTGTTAATACATCAAAATGAAACACTCTCATTCTCTTGGGTGGGCCCAAAGAAAACATTGTGCCCTCTTAACAAAAAGTAGGAGAGTTCTCCAAAATATCTATGATAGAGGAAATTCTGGAAATAATAACAACATTGGGCAGGCTTATAATATGTTTAACCCCAAACCCTTTGTGCTGGGGAAGTATGATGGGAAAAGAAGTCAACATGGTAAAGGCGACTTAAAGGTTATGCTAGGAGAGGCAATAAATAGATTTAAGAGGTGTTCAGATTAAGGCATAGTTAGCTGGAGTAAAGATATACACAGAAGGTTGTAAACCAGGCTGAGGGCGATGAAAATGCTCAGAAACTAAGAGGAGTCCTTTATTGCACCCATTTGTCAAACACATGGGAGAACGGTTTTCTAAACAAACAGGAAATATAAGGTTAAATATAAATGTAGAGAAAAGAAAACAAGGATGAAAGACTGCAAAGAAACATTAATCATTGATAAATTGTTTCATAAATGTAAAATTCACATGTAATCATTATGTCACAGAATATATAAAGGCTGTGGGTGCTGTGAGTCAGTGAGGCACTTTGTGTTGTCTCATATCAAATCGACATTTGAAAAACTCACGGCTGGTCCATGAGATTTTCTTTGAGTACTGTACAAATCTGAGCCATTATTAAGAAGGCAGCTGGGCCCGATGTGAAAGCCAGATACAGGGTGCAGATCAAATATGCAATTTGAGCAAACAATCCCCTGTCTTTTATGTTCCTAGATTAATACCATAAAATAACAAAAAACAGGGTCAAAATGTGTTGGTAAATTCTGGCAGTTCTACTTTGAGCCATCATTATTTATGTGTTTAGATTCAGTAAGTATCAGCAAGGATGGGACAAGGGACCTACAAATTGTGGCACAAACTGCGCAAGTAATTTTCTTGTGTTGCTCTGATGCTAGACATCTCACGGAGTCTGTCTGCAGAGCATAAATTGTCCAGCACTTATGCCGGATAAATTACTGATTATTTCCTAACCAGGTTACCCCGGAGTAGGAACAGCAACCTCATTCATATGAGGTTGCTAAGTATGCAACTTATATACTTTATTTGCAAAATATATAAGTTGCATAGTTAGCAACCTCAAATGAAAGAGCTTTTCATTCATTTGTGGTTGCTAAGGGGTATGCCAAGTATGGTTTAAAATGTTTTATATTATTTGTATTTGTTTCAGTGTCTTTAATGAGTTTTCAATGTTTCTGTGCAAGTTCATTTGTTCTTAAATTTTTAGCAGTTTTTATCTACAATAGATTTTGAATGTTACGGAATGGTAAGAGCATTTGGAAGCATTAAAAAACTTTGCAGCTTTAACGACAGGCAACAACCTGGGGACATGGCTTTGCCAGCAATCACCATATGTTTCATGCTTGTTCTGGCCTGCCCATGTGTTAATATTACATTGCACAAGCTTTCACTGCCTGCATCCAAGGCTTCCATTGAACATCAAAATTTGTGGCCTTTTGGTGGCCATTTAATTTTGTGGGCCAACTGTATGCACAGGCATCCAGCATATAATGTCGGACATTTTAATTTTGCTAACATTTTCAAAGGGGACATTTAGACAGGTACATGGATAGGAAAGTTTAGTGAGATATCGACGAAACATGCAGGTGGATCTAGTGTCATATCTTGGACATCTTGGTCAGCATGGGCAAGTGGGCCAAAAGGCTTGTTTCCATGCTGCAAGACTCGACAACTCTATCTATATCGGTGCTTATTTGGTTTGAGAGAAGTAAAGAAACTGTTGGAAATTAGAGAGTAGTTCTTGTGGCCAGCAGAAATATTAATTGCAGGATTAAAAAGATTAAATAGAACAATAGTGGATGAATTGGACTCCACATGAGTCTGAAGAGGGATCCTGTTCTGAAATATCGACTGTCAATTTTCTTCCCAAATGCTCCCTGACCTACTGAGTTACCTCGGTACTTTTTGTTTTTATTAAGATTCCAGCATCTGCAGTTCCTCGTTTCTCTGACATGGGTGCTTCTAAAGTCCTTTGCGATCTTGCTGAATGTTCAGAATGCGTATCTCAATAAGTCAAATTAATTAATCAGTCCTTGAAAACAATTTTATAAATCTAGCTGCAAAGTTAATGACAACAACAGGTGGAGAAATCATTGCAAAGAATACTTATTTGTGGTTAACAATCCCTGAAGGCTGGGGGACTGGTAAACTTGCATCATTTCAGAACACATTTAAGCTATAAAGGAAATTCATTTCAGCTGCTTGTTTAGATAGCATTTTGATCAACGTTGGTTCAGAATATAGCTGAGACTAATGGCATTTACTTTTGACATGGAATTGCTGACAGAATCAAAACAGCATCTCAACAATGACAACGAATTATGGCTGTCACAATGGAGCTCCCGAGGCAAACTTGATTTACACAATGGTACATATCTCTGTCAAGATAATGTGCTTGCTGCATCTGTCACAGAGCGTTATCACACCTCTTTCGGAATATGAAAGTACCCAAATGAAAACGTGGAATTGTTGCTGGAACTTTGCATTTTCATTATATCAAGAAAGTATTCATTGTTAAAGTCTCCCAATGGAGTTTGGTAAAAAGGCACCACAAATGTCTGCCAAACCACACACAACTTCCTCTATCCAGCAGGTTAGATTGTATCTGACAGTCTCCTTGCTGAAGAAAGACCAGGGATAAGGGCAGAAGCCATAGAATTGGATTACTGAGATGCATTGTTGTCAGAGTTTTTTAAAGGCTGTTGAGAATTTATATGCCACTGGAGCTAAAACAGAGAATGATAACACCCAACTTTATTTCACCATGAAATTTTCTTCGTACTTCAGGGAAATAGCAAAACTGGTCATTAACTGATGAGATTCCCTTTCCGTCTGCATCCCAGCTCATGTAATTCAGCTAAGCATGTTTCCAGCCTTTTGTGAATCCATGGAATACTCTAGTTGCAGTCTATTGACAGCTTGGAAAATGCCTTTGATTACATTTGGGAAATGGAGAAATGGAGAAATTAGAATATAAATTACAGTAGTTAAAAGTTACTGATAGTTGGGACTGTGCATGATCCATTAAGATTAAGCTAAATAATTTTATATTGCTCCTTAATTTATGTACATTTGGAACATGACATTCTGTAACAATCAGTTCATTTCCTGTCCGCTTTAATTTTTTTCCATAAACTAAGCAGTGATATCACTAGATCTAATCCGACCATCTGAGTATTAGCTGCCATATACGCCCGTGCTTGCAGGTATTTTGCCTACAACATGCTAGGCGGAATTGCCTAGCATGGAATTTCCATTATTGTGCATAGAGCCTCGGGGTCTTCTCCCAGTAGATCAGGTTTATATGTGCAGCAGTATTCAGGTGCAAGGACAAAAATTAATTTGCACGTCACGTACTTTGATCATGAGTTTAAGCATAAACAGAAATTAGAGTATTAACATCCATCTGCTTTTGCAAGGGAACATAAAAGATCCATTGGCTTTGTACTGAAGAGGAGCAGAAGAATATTCCCTGTTTTCCCATCTAATCTTCATGCCTCACTCAGTATCACAACATAACAAATTGGATTGACTTTGTGGTGTTGTTGTGAAGGTTTGCTGCAAGCAAATTGCCTGCCGAGTCTACTATGTTACAACATGACCATTTCAGGAAAATCTCATTGGCTGCAAAATCCTTTGAAACATCTAAAAAAGACATGGAACGAGCTGCCTGAGGAGGTAGTTGAGGCTGGGACTATCACAACATTTAAGAAACATTTCAACAGGTACATGGACAGGGCAGGTTTAGAGGGATATGGGTCAAATGCAGGCGGGTGAGACTAGTGTAGATGGGATATTTTGGCCATTGTGGGCAAGTTGGGCCAAAGAGCCCATTTCCACGCTGTACGACTCTATGACTATGACATGAAAAAAGCTACATAATTACATATTATTTCTCTCTTTCTGCATTACATGCCAAATTGCACTGCGTTTTCTGCAATCACTGAGATATTACTAACACCCAGGCAATTGATAGTGGAATTTCTATGTACAAAATATCTTCACTCCAATTGAAATCTTCATAAGCTATTCTGTTCAGTTAAAAAATACTGTGCTGGAGGAAGAAGCTGCCCATGGTGCTTGGCTGAACCAAAACCATGGACAGTTCTGGTGACAAGGGTACTTGTCAAGAGAGATACTTGGAGCAATAGATGCATATAAAAAAAACACTGAATATAGATGTTAAACTATAGAATGTAGATACATAGCATGGAAACAGGCCCTTTGCCCATCAAGTCCATGCCGACCTGTGATTAATCTGTACACTAGCACTATTCAATACACTAGGGACAATTTGAACAATTTACCAAAGCCAATTGACCTCCAAACCTGTATGTCATTGGAGTGATGGAGGAAAGTGGGGCATCTGGAGAAAACCCATGGGGTCACAGGGAGAACGTACAAACTCCATAGAAACAACACGCATAGTCAAGATCAACCTGGGTCTCTGGTGCTGTAAGACAGCAACTCTACTGCTATGTCACTGTGCCACCCATCTTAGTAGTTCATTGTGGAGCTCACTGCTGTAACCCAGTCTAATAACAGGGACACATATTTATGCAGCATCCTTAATGATGGTTAAAGGTGATATATAGGAGCACTAATGAACAATATTTGACAATAAATTGAATAAAACTATATTAGGCAGATGACCAACAGCTTGTCAAAAAAGGCAGATATATCTTCAGGAATAAATGGAGCTTGTAAGATGGAAAATTATTGCAGAGAGTTCTCGAGCTTGACAGAAAAGGTACATCCACCAAGGGTAGGATAATTAAGAGTGGCAATTATCATGAGGCAGATTTAAAAGAGAGTTAATCTCTTGAAGAATTGTGGAGTCAAAGAATAATGGCAATATTAAGGAAGGCATGGCTTTGGAGGGATTTATAAACTAGGTTGAAAAAGAAGTCGTGTAAAGGTGATTGATACAGTTCAGTTGTGGCAACTCAGGAATTACTGGGGGGATTGGTGAATGTAATTTGATGTGAGTTTGTACACTAGGTAACAGAGTTTTTGGGTGAATTCATGCTTGCAGCAGATGCCAGATGGTACAGTGTTACAGTGGAATTGTCAAATAGAAATACCAAGTGTATGCCTAAGAGGTTCAGCATAATGGTGATGTTGGCATGAGTCAGAGGTGAGATACAGGTCCAAACAGTTTATTATATTTCTGCATGTTAGGTTTCTCACAGGAAAAAAATAACATTATGATTTACTTTAAGCAATAAAATCCATGTTCCATTGGATTAATAAAACTTTTACCAAACTTAAACTTAAATATCTTTCTCAGGGATATTCGAGATGAGCTCAGTGCATAATGTAATACATTATCCTTGTTTTCAGCACCAAAAAGAACAGCTAGTTTTAAAGATATAGTAATCTGTTGTTTGTAGAGAAGGGTAGAGATGCTGGCATATGGATTGCATCGGTACATGCTGCGAATGAACTCACCAGATTTCACTTTCATTAGTGCCCACGGTTTCAAGATACATTGAAAAACTTACAGGCCAAGTTGTATTAAGGAGTTCTTGCCATATTTTGCAATGAGCTTTTACAATGAGCTTTAGTATTTGAAGGACATGTGATATTCAATGTTCAATATATATATATATATATATATATATCTACCACTGAACTTTAAGTAAACAGCAGCAAAGCAGCAAATAAACATTGAATATCACATGTCCTTCAAATACTAAAGCTCATTGTAAAAGCTCATTGCAAAATATGGCAAGAACTCCTTAATACAACTTGGCCTGTAAGTTTTTCAATGTATCTTGAAACCGTGGGCACTAATGAAAGTGAAATCTGGTGAGTTCATTCGCAGCATGTACCGATGCAATCCATATGCCAGCATCTCTACCCTTCTCTACAAACAACAGATTACTATATCTTTAAAACTAGCTGTTCTTTTTGGTGCTGAAAACAAGGATTATGTATTACATTATGCACTGAGCTAATCTCGAATATCCCTGAGAAAGATATTTTTTGGTGGTGCAGCGGTAGCCTTGCTGCCTTAGAGTGCCAGGGACCCGAGTTCAAGCCTGACTTCGGGTGCTGTCTGTCCATAGTTTGTACATTCTCTCTGTGACCTTGTGGGTTTTCTCCAGGTGCTCCAGTTTCCTCCTACACTCCAAAGATGTACAGGATGGTAGGTTAATTGGCTTCAGTAAAAGAAAATTGTGAAATGTCTCTTAGGTGTAGGATAGTGCTAATGTGCATGATGAGCGCTGGTCAGTGCGGACTTGGTGGGCCAAAGGGCCTGTTGCCACGCTGTATCTCTAAAGTCTAAAGTAAATGTTCGAAGTGAGCTCAAGTCTTTTCCCAAGCAGCTAGCTCTATTCCTAAGAGAACCTGCTTGCTTGACATGTGGTGCTATTAGCAGACAACTCAATTGCAAGCAAAAAACCTGCTTATCCCTTACATTACAGTATGTGATTGAACTTTTCAATGATGGCTCATTTTTGAGCTTAGTTCCTAATTGCACTAAAGTGAAAGTTCTGCTCTGTAGTTCCAAAAAAAAAAGCTTTCATCCAGAGTAAGGTCGGTCATTAAGTTTGGATAATAATTTCATTTTAGTGACACTGCTAAAGACAATAATACTATAGACAATAGACAATAGACAATAGGTCCAGGAATAGGCCATTCGGCCCATTGCCCCAGCACCGCCTGGAACTTACTTTGTATTATGTTCTGTTATATAATTTTCTAAGCTAATTATGTTCTTAGTGTTGGTGTTGTTGCAGTAGTTGAAATAATACTTATTTATCAGTTAGGTGAACTCTCAGTTAAACAGGGAAACCTAGGCATACAGTTACACGACTCCATGAAAGTGGTGAGAGATAGATAAGGTGGTGAAGGCATTATTTGGCATGCCTACCTCCATTGGTCAGGGCATTGAGGACAGGAGATGGGACATCATATTACAGCTGTAGAAGTTGTAGGAGCCATTTTGCATTACTATTATATTACTCTGTATCCTGCTGTATTATTTTTGGACACCAAGAGGTTAATGTTAAGCTTACGTACAGAACTGGGAAGGCCCAGAGGTGTGGCTAGGGCCATGAGAATAAATTCTTCCAACACTGACTTGATTTTAGTGTGAGGACGAAAGGTCTGCTGAATACAAGGTTCAGTGGATATACGAGAAGTACCTGCTGGATAAAAGGTTTGGCAAGGCAGTATAGGTCGCGTAGGAATGACGAAAATATATTCAATTTTTACCAAGTTAACAACAAGTTAATGACAAGAGATATGTCAATATGTTTTATTGCAACTTCAAATAAACGACTAACTAACTAAAACGTCATGGAGATCTCTGTTGTTATTTGCATCAAGAATGATTCGCTCACATCCCTATATCATATGGTAAGCTTTGGGGCTTTATAAGGAAGATGAGAAATTAGCTGTAGTACCAATAAGATCTATTGCAGTATTTTGTACAATTCCTGTCACCCATCTATACGAAGGATGTCATTAAGCTGGAGAGGGTGCAGAAAAGATATTAGAATGTTATCAAGACTTGAGAGCTTGAGTTATAAAGAGTGGCTGGACAGGGTGGGGCTTTTATCCCTGGAGCATAGGAGGCTGAAGTGTGATCTTACAGAGGTATACAAAATCATGAGGGGCATAGATAAAGTGGATGGTCACAACCATCATAGGGGAGTCTAAAACTACAGGGCAAAGATTTGAGATGAGAATGCAGAAAATTATAAGCAACCTGGACAGGTACAAGGATAGGAAGAGTTAGAGGGTTATGGGCTACTCACAGGCAAAAGGGACACTTGGGATAGACAAGGTAGGCACAAAATGCTGGAGTAACTCAGCGGGACAGACAGCATCTCTGGAGAGAAGGAATAGGTGACGTTTCAGGTCGAGATCCTTCTTCACGCAAGGGACAACTCTCAGACACCTCCTCCTACTTATCCTTGGACCATGATCCCACAGACGAGCACCAGGCCTTAAAACCTTTCCTAGTTTAGATAGACAACTTGGTTTGCATTGGTTGGGCCAAAGAGTCTGTTTCCTTGCTGTATAACTCAATGATTCCACCATATCGAGATTATACTTGGAAAATGTCAGCATGATTTTCAAGTTACTCTTTTTTTCCAAATTCCTCCGTGCCCTTTGTTCTCCCTACATCTGTAGCCTACTTTGACCTGAAGCGTCATGGTTGGGTGTCCTCAAGTGATAAGATTTATTTATAGTAAAGTATGATAATGATGAGAAGGCACGGGTCCACATGCAGCACAGTCCTTCATTGTCTGTGGGCAATTTTGAAGTGCTAGCGGTCTCGGGCTTGTCCCGGTGGCTCAGTCTTACTCCAAGCCTGCAAAAAGAGGCACAGTTAGTTGTGAGACCTCCATTTTTTCTACCTTGCTTTCTCTTTCTCTTCCTCACAAGGCTGGAGTTTGGGTTTATAAGGATTAGGGCTGACAAAGTACAGGTGAGTTGATTCAATAGAGATAAGGTTTGCTGCTGCAGAGAGAGATGTCCTCACCATCAAGTGTGCCCTAATGGCGCACTGTTTCGCCTTTGCCTCAGCTCAGCCCAGCGCACTGTCCAGGGTCCCAGTGTTTTCCGGTAGCCAGGTTTGTGGTGCTGGTTGTTGGCTTCTCCTGGCCTGTTTGCCAGTGTATGGGATCGGAGTGTCCAATTAGGGAGGACGTCATCACATCTCCCATTTCTCCCCCCCCCCCCCTTAGCGCCGATCCCTGGACTTGTAATGGACTCAACCAGAGGGCACGAAAGTGTGAGAGGCCATCTGCATCCAGAACGAGGACTCTTGTAGAGAGACGAACCAGCATGTTATTCTGGAGATAGAGGGCAGACTTAGGAAGCGGCCTGATCAAATCCAATCCAACGCACTCAAAAGGAACTTTGATGATGGGCAGCAAAACTAGGATGGCTGGGGTAGGACAGTTGGGACCTGTCTTCAGATAGATTTGGCATCAGCACAACCCTTATGGACCTCGGCGTCGAGGGATGTCCAGGGGAATAGGCCCCGTATCTGTCCTGCTTGGACTCCTAGGTGCCCTCCTAGTGAATGAGTGTGAGCCAGTTCCCTAATAATGTCTATTTAGGAGTATGCTACAACCAATAATTCAACAGGCGAACCTCCCTGCTGTGTCATGTAATGTAAGAGATCATTTTGACCACAAAGCAATTATCTGGGAGTCACCCACCTCCTCTCTTTGTTCCCTCTATGACCAGAACCTGAGGGCAACAATTCTTTAGTAGGTCATCTTGCTTCTGTCCTGCCTCGAATTAATCCTCCTTCCCTGCTTGTTCAAAATCATCAAACTGAGGGTTAATTTGTGGGGGTGACTCACCTTTGGTTTTGGCCTCTTGATCGTTCTTGGCCAGGTACACAGGGTGCTGACAAGACACTGGAAGCCACTCGCATCTTCTCTTAGTACTTAGGGTTTGGACCTCCCAATGTCTGGTGACAAGGTCCTCAAACCCTGGACAGTCACGTCCAATGAGGAGTGTCATAGAGTCATAGAGTGATACAGTGTGGAAACAGGCTCTTCGGTCCAACTTGCCAACACCGCCCAACATGTCCCAGCTACACTAGTCCCACCTGCCGGCACTTGGTCCATATCCCTCCAAACCTGTCCTATCCATGTACCTGTCTAGCTGTTTCTTAAATGTAGGGATAGGCCCTGCCTCAACTACCTCATCTGGCAGCTGGTTCCATACACCCACCACCCTTTGTGTGAAAAGGTTACCCATCTTAAATCTTTTCCCCTTCATTTCTGGTCCTCTGGTCCTAGATTCCCCAACTCTGGGCAAGAGACTCTGTATCTACCCGATCTATTCCTCTCATGATTTTGGACACCTCTATAAGATCTATAAGATCACCCCTCATCGTCCTGCAATCCAAGGAACAGAGAGACCCAGCCTACTCAAATTCTCCTTATAGCTTACATCCTCTCGTCCTGGCAACATCCTCGTAAATCTTCTCTGAACTCTTTCAAGCTTGACAATATCTTTCCTATAACATGGTGCTCGGAACTGAACACGATATTGTAAATGCAGTCTCACGAACGTCTTATACAACTGCAACATGACCTCCCAACTTCTATACTCAATACTCTGATGCTGAAGGCCAATGGGCCAAAAGCTTTTTTGACCGTGGTTGGTCAAATCGTGTGTGGCCCGCTGTTGTTCCGGGGAGATTCCATGCTGGTCTCCAGTAGGTGCTAGAACAGCTCCTCCATTGTGTGAGTAGTCAGTGTAGGCATGCCCACTTTGTCCACCAGTGCGGCATCAGGGATGATGGCAGGTTGACAATGACTACAGCAATACACTCATATTAGGGTGAACTCATGTGACAAGATTTATTTATGGTGAAGGATGATAGTGAAGAGAAGTTTCAGGTCCCTATGTGGGCACAGTCTCTTATCGTCCGTGGCAAGAGATGGTGGTGGGGGGGGTATATCTCATGCTCACTCTTGCCTCCCAAGGAGCTGGGTGGTCTCAGGCTTGTCCAGGGGGCTCAGTCTCCCTCCAAGCCTGCAAAAAGAGGCACAGTAGGGAGTCCTTGCCTTTCTCTCCCTTTCTTCTCCCTTCCTCTCCTCTCCCTTCCTCTCGTCTTCTACTTGGGGCTGCTTAAGGAGTTTGGTGCTGGTTAGTTAACCCAATCTTGGCCAATTGGACGCTGCTGTAGCTCCTCCGGCTGTGGCCTCGGCTCAGTCTGTAGTGTTGTCCAGCGTGTCTGGTGTTTTCTGGCAGCCACGCACTATTTCTGATGCTTCTAATGGCCGGTTTGCCAGTGACAGGGATCGGAGTGGCTCTTAGGGAGGATGCGTCGTCACAAACCATCGACTGTTACCACGTGCGGCCTATGTTACATTGGCTGTGTACTTGCTTTTTACCACTGATCAACCAAGTACTAAGTGATATGGTTACAATATTAGTGGTGAACAACATAGAACAACATAGGGGTGGCAGTGTTAGCTGCGAGGAGGATGCTAGGAGGCTGCAGAGTGACTTGGATAGATTAGGAGAGTGGGCAAATGCATGGCAGATGCAATATAATGTGGATAAATGTGAGGTTATCCACTTTGGCGGCAAGAACAGGAAAGCAGAGTATTAACTGAATGGTGGCCAATAAGGAAAAGGGGAGATGCAACGTGACCTGGGTGCCATGGTTCACCAGTCATTGAAAGCAAGCGTGCAGGTGCAGCAGGCAGTGAAGAAAGCGAATGGTATGTTAGCATTCATAGCAAGAGGATTTGAGTATAGGAGCAGGGAGGTTCTGCTGCAGTTGTACAGGACCTTGGTGAGACCGCACCTGGAGTATTGTGTACAGTTTTGGTCTCCTAATCTGAGGAAAGACATTCTAGCCTTAGAGGGAGCACAGAGAAGGTTCACCAGATTAATCCCTGGAATGGCAGGACTTTCATATGAAGAAAGTGGATAGACTAGGCTTATACTCGCTGGAATTTAGAAGACTGAGGGGGGATCTTATTGAAACATATAAAATTCTTAAGGGGTTGGAGAGGCTAGATGCGGGACGATTGTTCCCGATGTTGGGGAAGTCCAGAACCAGGGGTCACAGCTTAAGGATAAGGGGGAAGTCTTTTAGGACCGAGATGAGAAAACATTTCTTCACACATAGAGTGGTGAGTCTGTGGAATTCTCTGCCACAGAAGGTAGTTGAGGCCAGTTCATTGGCTATATTTAAGAGGGAGTTAGATGTGGCCCTTGTGGCTAAAGGGATTAAGGGGTATGGAGAGAAGGCAGGTACAGGTTACTGAGCTGGATGATCAGCCATGATCATATTGAATGGCGGTGCAGGCTCGAAGGGCCGAATGGCCTACTCCTGTACCTATTTTTTTTTTTAAACACTTTTCTGTTTGGTAGCAAATCAGATGGTAGGTACGTTCTCCCTCTGTCTTTCCCACTTGCACTTACTTTCTCTTTATCATTCTCTTTCTCTTTCTCCTTTCTCTTTCTCTTTTTCTGTTTCTCTCATTTTTTGTTTGATAACTTTCCAATATTTAAGAGAGTGGCTTTGTTCTGTTATCAGTTCAACTTCCCGGGACTGGCAGATGCTGGTGGATGTGGACCAACGGCTTACAGTTCCATCAGAGATAGCCATCACCAACTTGAGGCCTGATCTTGTCCTCTGGTCGAACTCTCAACGCATGGTGTATTTTGTGGAGCTCACAGTCCCTTGGGAGGATGCTGTGCAGGAAGCCTTCGAAAGAAAGAATCTGCGATATATAGAGCTTGCAGCGGAGGCCGAACAGCGGGGCTGGAGAGCAAAGATCTGCCCGGTAGAAGTTGGATGTCGAGGAATTGTGGCAACATGTACCGTAAGACTGATGAAGGACCTGAGGATCAGCGGACAGGCCCTATGCCAGGCTATCAAGGAAACATCACGGGTGGCAGAGCGGAGTAGCCAGTGGCTCTGGCTGAAGAGGAAAGACCCCATCTGGTCTCCCAAATAAGCCGGCTAGGCAGATGCAGAGGGGGGTGGTTCTGGGATGCCAAAATGCACTGCTGAGCCTACTGGAGACGTCGTGGGTCCAATCAGCGAAATGTCGATGAAAGTAGGTGCCCACTTGATAACCCCAATGATGTGTCTGCCTAGTCTTTCTCAACATCGCAGGAGCATAGGTGAGTGCATAAGCCTCCCATTACCACCGGGAGCAAGTTGACATTTGGCACTTTGGATTTCTAACATCTTGACTTGTGTAATTGGAAACAAAAATTCCAATGGCTTTCGATTCAACTGATAGAATGTAACCCAAATCTTCCAATGAATGGCCAACAGTACAACAGACTTAAAATAATCGTACATTTTCTGAAATAGAAAAATAAATAAAGCTTTGCAGATATTCAGTAGATCAGGCAATGGTTGAGAGGAAGTGAATTAGCATTTTGTTTCAAAGAGGGAATGAGCAATTGACCTAAAATCTTAACTTCTCACAGACGATGCAACACTTACTCACATGTTCTGTTGCTTTTCCAGACTTACAGCATCAATATTAGTACCCTTGGGGTTTTTCAAATTACTTTAACTTATGGCGAGTCCGAAACTTGTAAGTTGTAGACGAAGTTTATTGCAGCCGCAATACACGAATACAAAGTCAAAACAACAAGTTACAGGACAACCAATATAAACTTACTGTCTTCCTTGAAGACTTCGCCGAACTGGCTAAATCGGGCGCCAAACGCGCACCTGACATCGCTGGCCAATCAGCGATGTCGTTCCCTGGACCAATCCCCACGGTCGCGCTCCCACGTGACCTCGCTGGCCAATCCGAGGGTTCGACGACCTGGACCATTCTCTATGGTCGCTACATGACCCCCCCCAGAACCCGAGGTGCGGAACCTAGCAGGGAGCCGGATTTCGCGACCATAACGAGTACGGAGAGGGACAGCCTGAACCACAGGAGCCGGAGGTTCCGGACTTGGTGGAACAGCCGGCACGGGAGGTTCTGGAGGAACTACCGGCATGGGGGGTCCTAGAGGAACTGCCGAAATGGGGGGTCCTAGGGGAACTGCCGAAACGGGGGTTTGTGGACTGGGCGGAACTAACGGAGGTTGGCCTCTTCTAGGGGTTTGACCGACCAGGACTGGTTGATCCGGGTCCAAATGGGCAGGTTTGAGCCGGGACACCGAGACGAGTTCACTCTTGCCACCCATGTCTAAGGTGAAAGTAGCCGTTCCCTTACGTAAAACCCGGAACGGCCCTTGATAGACTCTCTGCAACGGGGCGCGATGGGCATCTTTACGCAAAAAAACAAACTCACAGTCCTTCAGGGAAGACGGTTCATGTACCATAGGACACCCATGACGTGAAATTGGTACTGGAGCCAGGGAGCCCACCCGTTCCCGGAGAGATGCTAACGCTGCTGGGACTGTAGGGAGCAGGGCTGAAGGGTCCGGAAACAGATCTCCGGGTACTCGAAGGGTCGAGCCATATACCAGCTCTGCGGACGACGCACCGAGATCTGGCTTAGGAGCAGTCCGGATGCCCAAAAGAACCCAAGGGAGTTGGTCTACCCAGTCCGGGCCTTCAAGCCTTGCACTGAGGGACGCCTTAAGTTGGCGGTGGAACCTTTCTACGAGTCCATTTGCCTGGGGGTGATATGCAGTTGTGGGTTGTAATTTGGACCCGTACAGTTCCGCCAGCGCGGCCCAGAGGGACGAAGTGAACTGTGGCCCTCTGTCAGTTGTAATAACTGCTGGGACCCCGAAACGAGCTACCCAATGAAGGGCCAAAGCCCTAGCACAAGACGCGGACAAAATATCAAACAATGGGAAAGCCTCTGGCCACCGAGTGAACCGATCCACCACCGTGAGGAGGTGGGTGTAGCCCCGGGAGGAAGGCAAAGGCCCGACCAAATCCACGTGGATGTGGAAAAAACGAAAAGCCGGGACTTCGAAATCCTGTACGGGAGGCTGGACGTGGCGCTGGACTTTAGCGGTCTGACAGGGCACGCAGGAACGTGCCCACCCCGCTACCTGTTTCCGCAGGCCATGCCAGACAAACCTCGCTGCCACCAAGGCAGAGGTGGAGCGGATGGACGGGTGCGCCAACCAATGAATGGCATCGAAAACCCGGCGCTGAAGGGAGGGCGGTACTACCGGCCTGGGACGAGGAAGAGAAACATCGCACCAGACTTTCGTGCCCTCCGACCCACAAGCTACCTGGGCCAACTTCAATCCCGAAGTGGTGGACTGGTACGTCGAAACGGTATCCGCCAGGAGCTGTGCCTCCGCGAGCTCCTGGGGATCCACTTCGCAGTCCACCGCCGAAATAGGGGGAAAAGCAGGTCTAGACAGGGCGTCAGCAACGGCATTAAGCTTACCCGCGATATGACGGACATCTGTGGTAAATTCGGAGATAGCAGTCAGGTGCCGCTGCTGGCGGGCCGACCATGGGTCAGACAATTTCAAAAAAGCAAATGTTAATGGCTTGTGGTCCGTAAAGGCCACAAATGGGCGGCCCTCGAGGAAATACCTGAAATGACGGACAGCTAAATAGAGAGCTAGAAGCTCCCGGTCAAATGCGCTATATTTCAGCTCGGCCGAATTTAGTTGCCGGCTGAAAAACACTAAAGGCTGCCAACGGCCACCAACCTGCTGCTCCAGAACCCCACCCACCGCCACGTCAGAGGCGTCAACCGTCAGGGCCGTGGGGGCGGAGGGGCTCGGATGGACCAACATGGTGGCGTCTGCCAAGGCTGCCTTAGCTGCCGTAAAAGCCGACTCTGCGGCCGGGGACCACAACAACTCTACCGGATTCCCTGCAAGGCATTGGAAAAGCGGGCGCAGAACTCGCGCCGCTGCCGGAACGAATCTATGGTAGAAATTAACCATGCCTACGAACTCCTGCAGACCTTTAACTGTGGTGGGCCTGGGAAAAGCCCGGATAGCCTCCACCTTCTCGGGTAAAGGGGCGGCGCCGGCAGGAGTAATTCTGTGCCCTAGAAAATCGAGAGCGGGCAGGCCGAATTGACATTTGGAGGGTTGGATAATGAGCCCGTGGTCTTGGAGCCGCTGGAACACGGTCCGCAAATGGGCCTGGTGTTCCTGCACTGAGGGGCTGGCTACCAGGATGTCGTCCAAATAAATAAACAAAAAGGGTAAACCCCGGCCCACGCGGTCCATCAGTCGCTGGAAAGCCTGTGCCGCGTTCTTTAAACCGAAAGGCATACGCAACCATTCAAACAACCCGAACGGAGTAATAGTTGCAGTTTTTTGTATGTCCTCCGGTCGCACCGGAATCTGATGGTATCCTCGCACCAAATCGATTTTGGAAAACACCACCGCTCCTTCCAGGCCAGATGAAAAGTCCTGTAGGTGCGGTATGGGGTAGCGATCAGCCGTGGTGATAGCATTGAGACGCCGATAATCGCCACATGGCCTCCACCCCCCAGATGCCTTGGAGACCATGTGTAACGGCGAGGCCCACGGGCTGTCAGACTGACGGACAATTCCCATTTCCTCCATCTTCCGGAACTCCGCCCTTGCCACCACCAGTTTGTCTGGCGGTAGTCTCCTGGCCCGAGCGAAAACGGGAGGGCCTTCGGTGCGGATGTGATGGACCACACCGTGCTTAGCCGAAGGTGCGTCGAAACGTTGGACGAGCAGCTCTGGGAACTCTGCCAGAATCGCAGCATACGAGTCGGGGGCCGCGACGACGGCCTGGACAGTAGGGCTGGGCGAGGAGGCGATTGTCGGAGCGACGTGCTCATCTTCGGCAGAGGGTCGGAGGTCGTTACCGCGGACATCAGGAACCAGTGAAAAAGCCCAGAGAAAATCTGCGCCCAGGATCGCTTGTTTGACGTCGGCTATGATGAATGGCCATTCGTACGTGCGGAGGCCTAACACAAGGGACATCTTTCGTGTACCGAAAGTGCGAATTGGGCTGCCATTAACCGCGATGAGGGTGGGACCTGTCTTACCCGATCTGGTTTTGAGGTCGGTCGGCGGCACTATGCTGACGATGGCTCCCGTGACGACCAAAAATTCTGTGTCCGTGAATCGATCATGGACATAGAGGCGCCGGTTCTGGCCAATCGTAACTGCCCCTATGTACGATCGGCCGAGGCATTTCCCGCGAAGGTACAAGGCAAACGACAGTTGCGGGATTCGTTACCCCATCGTAGGTGATAATAGCACCAGCCGCGCTTGTGCGGATCTTTTTGGCGGGCTTTCGGAGAATTGGCGGGAGACGTGGCGCCATCTTGCTGTCGCTGTGGCGTGGTCACCGATGTCGAGACTTTGTTGATCGAACCACTTGCCTTGTTTTTTGCCGCCATGAGCGCGTCCGCTTTCGCTGCATATGCTTCGGGGTCCTTAAAAGAACAATCCGTAAGCAGCAGTCGGACATCCTCGGGAAGTTTCTCGCGGAATGCCTGTTCAAACATCGGGCAATCCGTATGCTCACCGGCTAGCACCATCATTTCGGCCATGAGGACGGAAGGCAGTTTGTCTCCAAGCTCCGGTAGGTGCAGAAGTTTTGCCGCACCACCATGCTTATTTAACCCGAAGGTTCGCAGTAATACCTTCTTCATGGTTTCATACTTGTCTTCCGCAGGTGAATTTACGATGAACCGCATCACGCGCTTGGTTGTGTCCGGCGATAGAGCGCTGACGAGGTAGAAGTACTTCGTGGAATCATCCGACACCTTCTTTATATGGAATTGGGCCTCGGCGTGGATAAACCAAGCTTGCGGTGCGTACGTCCAAAATAACGGAAGATGAACGCCTGCCGCGCTTGACTCCGGTGTGCCCTGCTCGGTCATCGTCAACGAGGCGTCGGGTTCCTCTCAGTCGGTGATCGTCCAGATCACGTTCGGGGTCACCAATATGGCGAGTCCGAAACTTGTAAGTTGTAGACGAAGTTTATTGCAGCCGCAATACACGAATACAAAGTCAAAACAACAAGTTACAGGACAACCAATATAAACTTACTATCTTCCTTGAAGACTTCGCCGAACTGGCTAAATCGGGCGCCAAACGCGCACCTGACATCGCTGGCCAATCAGCGATGTCGTTCCCTGGACCAATCCCCACGGTCGCGCTCCCACGTGACCTCGCTGGCCAATCCGAGGGTTCGACGACCTGGACCATTCTCTATGGTCGCTACAAACTTATGTAATTGGTAGATGTCACAGGTTTTAAAGGAGAAATAAAAATATTAAAAGATGGGGAGGAAAGGCTTTTTATAACACTTTATTTCATAATGGATGAAATGACACACACACACAAACTCATCTCTTAATGATTCATTTAGAATTTTCTGTGCTTAATTTAATAGTCCACTGAAGTAATTGTTCATTTCCACTTCCCATGACATCTTTCATTTTCTATGCAGAGATGATATTGAATCCGGTAGTCAACATCAAAAGCAACTTCGGCTCCCTGCAGCCCAGAGCAGTTTGTCAGACTGGTAGCATGTCACCACAAGCCACAGATTAGATTAGAATTTATAAACACAAAGCCCAGCCGGTAGTGGAGAATTACTTTTGGGGCAGAGATATACAACAGAGATTTCCAAAATGAGTTTCTGACTGCTATTGAAATAAATGCCCTACATGCAGGACTGACTGATATAAGAAGAGAAAGTAGCAAATTGCTTAGAGGCATACAACAGCACTTTTGCCTGTAAGAGTTACAGCAATTGAGTTTATGACCCTGGAGCAAATCATCTTCCAGCAATATGATTTTCCCTGATTCATTTCCAGCGCTTCAAGGCAACTAAATTTTCACATTAAAAGATTTATATCCTGAAATTATGCCACAGGATAATGGGGTGTAAATGTTCAACAAATTCATTTAAAATTCCTTCTTCTGTGATTACTGTGTTAATAAGTTAATCGTTCAGCTCATCATCACCGCCCCACACACCCTCCCAACAATACGACTACCCTCGCAAGTGGTCTGCTTGCTTGTTCTTATCTCACAATGCTGTGGGTCCAAAGGTCCTGAGGGACCCAAACACATATTTGGATGGTGAAGTGTGGACATTAAGGCCTCAGCTAAAGCACAGTTGATGCCCCATCTGGGGGAATACATTGATGCCTTCGACAGAGAACTGTCTCCAATGAAAGCCATCATGCTTTTGTAAGACTTACTAAATGATTCTGCTATGCAGTGACAATTAAAAACCAGCAACATTAATCTCAACAATTATAAGTATTAAATAATGCAAAATATGATATGCTAATAAATAATTTAAAAATCAAAATAAAGTACAATAAGTTTTTAAGAAAACTTAAATTCCTATTCTGATCTCCAGCTCGAGTGACTGATGTATTGGTATCTGACGTTCAGCTCCTCCAGATTTACAGTGAGCGCGGTTCATCAACAGCCTAAGTCTCAGCTATTCCAAAGATAGACACAAAACACTGGAGTAACTCAATGGAACAGACAGCACCTCTGGATTGAAGGAATGGGTGACGTTTCGGGTCAAGACCCTTCTTCAGACTATCTCATATGAACTGGATCCTGTCACCAAACTCAGGGCCGTCTTAACGCATGGGCCTGATGGGCACTTGCCCGGGGCCCCACGAGCATAGGGGCCCCATGCTGATCTGTGTATGTTAAGTGACTTGCAATAAATAAATACTACTTTAAAAATGTAGGTTCAATAAGTGCTTTTTTCGCAACATTTTCGGTCCCTAAGTGCTTCTCACAGCGATCTGTAAGTGCTTTTCGCAACAATGTAGCACCCTAAGTCCATCGCTAAGTGCTTTTCGGTAAGTGCTTTTCGCCGGCACGGCAGGGGGGGCTGGTAGGGAAAGGGGGGTGGGGGAGAGTAACGGTAGGGGCCCCAGTACACTGCTTTGCCCGGGGGCCCATAATGCTGTAAAAACGGCCCTGACCAAACTCCAGCTAGAGTTGCAGATATGTCAGCATCTGAATGGTGTCAGATTAGGAGAAGGGGAGGTGCAACGAGATCTAGGTGTGCTTGTACATCAGTTACTGAAAGTAAGCATGCAGATTAAGAGAGTCAAAAGTCAAGAGTGTTTTATTGTCATATGTCACAGATAGAACAATGAAATTCTTATTTGCTGCAGCACAACAGAATGTGTAAACATAGTACACTGTAAACAATATGATAAACGAGAGAGAGAAGAAAACGTTCAGTGTGAATATATACACATACTCACAAGTACACACACACACACACATGTGTATATATATATATAATATATATACATACATACATACACACATACTCATAAAACAAACAATAATAATAATAATAATAATAATAATAATAATAATAATAATAATAATAATAATAATAATAATAATAATAATAATAATAATAATAATAATAATAATAATAATAATAATAATAATAATAATAATAGTCTATTTTAGTTCAGAGCTTATTTGAGGTTGTTGTGTTTAATAGCATGACGGCCCTTCTGGCTAAAGGGATCAGGGGGTATGGAGAGAATGCAGGTACGGGATACTGAGTTGGATGATCAGCCATGATCATATTGAATGGCGGTGCAGGCTCGAAGGGCCGAATGGCCTACTCCTGCACCTATTTTCTATGTTTCTATGTTTCTATGGCTGTAGGGAAGAAGCTGTTCCTGAACCTGGACATTACAGTTTTCAGGCTCCTGTATCTTCTTCCCGATGGCAGTGGTGAAATGAGTGTGTGACCAGGATGGTGTGGGTCTCTGATGTTGCTTGCTGCCTTTTTGAGGCAGCGACTCCAATAATTCCCTTCGATGGTGGGGAGGGCAATGGCTTCAATAATACTACTTTTCACAGAATGCCGATGCCTTTGTGCATCTCTAATTAGCCTTGAAAGTAATAGCTTGCTTGGCCAATTCAGAGAGTAATTAAGAGTCAACCTCATTGAAGGATCAGAAATCGCATAGAGCTCAGATGGATCAGGGATGCCAGACTTCTTTCATTCCTGTGAACCAGTTAGGTGCTTAGCAACAATCCAGTCACTGTAACTAATGGTTGCATTTTATTCCAGATTTTTAAAATTAATTAAACTGCCATGGCTGATCTTCAAACTTGTGTTTTTGAACACGTCCAACAAAATGACTCACGACTATTCGAACAATTCTTATTTAGTTACATAACACTCATCAAAATAAAATATTATCAAGCATAAGAATAATATTGCAAAGTATGGTAGAGAAATGCCCTATGTTAAATAATATACTCTCAAATCTCTGATACTAAGGAATTGATGTATTGTTCCATTTTTATATTATTTTGAAAATGTAAACAATAAATTCTAGAACTTATTTGAAGCTTGAAAACTTTTTGTATTCTATGTTGAATTTGTTGTAGGATTTTTCAGGTTTGTTGCTCTCTTGGATTTCCCCTTCATCATCGCAGTTGATGCCTCCTTGGGAAGTGATTTCTCAGATTTGATTACCCATTGCTGTTTCTCCCATCGAACCATTTGATGATCAAGGTAAATCTCGATCTACACTGATGTTCAGTATTGGATACTGGGTAATGTGGAATCACCTGCATGATTTCTTTATCCCCCCCGCTCGCAAATCCAATTTAATGACTACAACAATGACTTTGGGAGAGTGGGCAAAGAAGTGACAGATGGAACACAACGTAAAAAAGTGTGGAGTCATGCATTTTGTTAGTAGGAATAAAAGCGTAGAGTATTTTCTAAATGGGGAGAGAACTGAGAAATCGGAAGTGTAAAGGGACTTGGGGGTGCTGGTGCAGGATTCCCAAAAAGTTAATTTGCAAGTCGAGTCAGTAGTAAGGAAGGCAAATTCAATGCTAACGTTTATTTTGAGAGGACTAGAATATAAAAACAGGGATATAATTCAGAGACTTTTTTAAGACGTTGGTCAGACCACATTTGGTGTATTGTGGGCAGCTCTGGGCTCTATATCTAAGGAAGGATGTGCTGGCATTAGAGAAGGTCCAGAGGAGGTTTACAAGAATGAACCCATGAATGATTGGGTTAACATATGATGAGCGTTTGACGGCACTAGGTCTTAACTCACTTGTGTTTAGAAAGATGAGGGGGTTCTCATTGAAACTTACAAAATAGTGAATGGCCTGGATAGAATGGGTGTGGAGATGATGTTTCCACTAGTGGGAGAGTCCAGGACCAGAGATCATAGCCTCAAGGATGTATCTTTTGAAAGAAGATGAGGAGGAATTTCTTTAGTCGTCGTCATTGTTGTCGTCGTGGCTATCCCTCGAGGTTGAGTATGATGGTCTACGTTCCGATGTCAGAACGATGATGCCTGTGCTTGTGTTTGTTTAACGTGTACTTGATTTTGCACTACAAGAAGCACACAGTCCTTCACAAATCAATCAACTAATCCCAATGGCAAGGGAACCAAGATGATTGGAGCTGATAGATTTGTTGCAGCCTTCATCCGCCTTCACAGCCATTGAGTTCAAGATAACTTAGTCCGCTTGGTCCGTCGTTGAGGTATTGTACGTTAGATCGTTCTTAGTCTGGACCCTCATCCTCAACCTTACTGCATGGGTGGCCCTACCAGAAGCTAGTGCGTCCGACGGCATCACTCTCGGAATCATGGGGGCACGCAATCCTCTTCACCACAACAAGGTGAACAATCCGAAGAGGATTTCTTTAGTCAGATTATTCAGGTAGTGAATTTGTGGAATTCATTGCCTCAGAAGGCTGTGGATTTCAAGTTAATGGATGTTTTTAAGACGGAAATGGATACATTCTTGATTAGAAAGGGTGTCAAGGGTTATGGGGAGAAGGCAGGAGAATGGGATTGAGAGGGAAAGATAGATCAGCCATGATTGAATGGCAGAGTAGATTTGATGGACCGAACGGCCTAATTCTACTCCAATAACTAATGAACTAATGAATTTCTAATTAACTTCAGTCATAAAGTTTGCCAAAGTATTTCATTATGTCATTATCCAATAAACGGACACCAAATACATTAGGAGACATTAAAAAAAACCAGATGACCCAATGTTAGGTCAAAGATGTAGCTTTCAGGAGCATCTTAATGGTACGATAATTAAAGAGTTTTCACGCCATGGTTTCAGAGTGTGTGACCTTCAGGGTGCGGGCTTTGATGAAGGTAGGAGCGACAATTAACATGAATGGTAGAAGGAGCACCAGTCTGCACGTGTAATGTCATTGTGATGTCATTGCAAGGGGGAGGGGAAAGAAAGAAATGTCTTTGAGAGAGAAATGGGTGTTGGTGGGGGAGGGGGGGGGGGGGGGGGAGGGAGGTTATAGGAGTTTGTCAGAAGAGTATAATGCAAATATAAGTCTGGAAAATGTGGCCTAGTTGGTGAGAGCCCGGTAGCAACAATCAAGCAAACTAGCAGGCAATACTAGACCTGGTATTAAGCAAAGAAATAGCATTAATTATTGACTTCATCATGACGATATTTTCAGGAACCCATGGCTATAATGTTCTTCCAGTTTAAATTTAGTTTGAGGAAACAAAAATTGGGTCCAAGGTAAATATTTTAAACTAAATTATGAACATGTCTGAGGGCATGAAGGCAGAGCACGTTCAAGTGAACTGGTGATGTTGATTAAGGAGTCATTCATTCAGGATGCAGTGGCAGACTTTTAAGGAGATCGTTCAGAATGCATAAAATAGTTACATTACCACAAGAAAGAAAAATTCGAAGAAGTCTCACCATCTGTGGTTAACTTAAAAAGTTAAAGGTACAATCAAATTAAATAAAAAGTATGTAACTATGCAAGGATGGGTGGCAATCAGAAGATTCAACAGAATATAGGACAAATGATTAAATAAAAAGCAAGTAACTAAAATATTAATGAAGAAGAAAAAATGGAATATTACAATGTGAGCTGAAATATAAAAGTACTTTTCAAGAATTTTTATAAATGTTTAAAGAGAAAGGATATGAAGAATTTCTGTTGATATATCAGAAGAAAATAATTGACAAAGTGATCATTGGTCCAATCAAACATTAGCTTTGGGAATTATAATGGAAAACAAGGAGATGGCGAATGAAGTCAACAGGTATTTTACATCCGTCTTCATTATAGGGGAAATAAGTATGGAAGGTGGGAGGTCATGTTGCAGTTGTATAAGACGTTGGTGAGGCCACATTTAGAGTATTGTGTTCAGTTCTGGGTGCCGTGTTATAGGAAAGATGTTGTCAAGGTGGAAAGGGTACAGAGAAAAATTTACAAGGATGTTGCAAGGACTAGAGGGTCTGAGCTATAGGGAGAGGTTGAGCAGGCTGGGACTCTATTCCTTGAAGCATAGGAGGCTGAGGAGTGATCATACAGAGGTGTATAAGATCATGGGAGGAATAGATTGGGTAAATGCACTGGGTCTCTTGCCCAGAGTGGGTGAATTGAGGACCTGAAGACATAGGTTTAAGGTGAAGGGGAAAAGATTTAATAGGAATCTGAGGGGTAATTTTTTCACACAAAGGCTGGTGGATGTATGGATCAAGCTACCAGAGGAGGTACTTGGGACTATCCTAACATTTAAGAAACAGTTAGACAGGTACATGGAGAGGACAGGATTAGAGGGATATGAACCAAATGCTGGAAGGTGGGACAAGTGTAGCTGGGATATGTTGGCCGGTGTGGGCAACGTGGGCTAAAGGGCCTGTTTCCACACTGTATCACTCTATGACTCTATGTAACATTCCAGAAATGTCTTTAAATCAGGATTGGAGAGGCAACGACCCTGAGCAACTATTTGGTGTTTTGGGTTGACTAATCTTCAAGACCTGATGGACTTCATCTTAGGGTCTTAAAATACGTTATCGTGTTATAGAATCAGAGAGAGATACAGCATGAAAATAGTCCGTTCAACTACATGAGTTTGAACTGACTACCGGCCACCCATTTATACAACATCACAAGAGGATCTTTCTTTCCTCACATTCGCATCACATTGTCCCAAATTCCACTACCCACTACACATTAAAACCAATTGACAGTGGCCAATTAACCTACCAGCCCATCAAGCACAGAGCAAGTATTTTTGCACAGAGAGTGTTAGGTGCCTGGAACACATTGCCAGGGGTTGTGGTGGATGCAGATATGATAATGACATTTAAGAGACTTTTAGATAGGCACAAGGATATGCAGGGAATGGAGGGATAAGAATCAAATACAGGCAGAGGAAATTAGTTTATCTCGGTATCATGTTTGGCATAGACATTGAAAGCTCTGGGGTGTGTTTCTGTGCTCGACTATTCTGTTTATCTGTGTAAGTATCAAATCATATTATCAACATGTTGGTATTCATCTTCCAAAATCATCTAGATTTTGGGGCATTTCCATCAGTTTGGAAAAATCAAATTGTAACTCCACTGTTCAAAAAAGGAGGGAGGCAGCAGGAAATTCCAAGCCCCTTGGCTTAGCATCTATTATTTTGAATGTTGGAAGCTATCTATGAGATTGTTAGAGCAGGGCACAGAAAAGGTTATCAAGATATTGGAGGAAAGTATTTGAAATGTAAGACATGGTTTATTGGAGTCCATTTTTGGAAGTAACACATATTTTGGATAAAGAGAAAGGAGTGGCTGCAGTATACTTAAAATTACACAAGCCATTTGATGAGATACCATGTGAGTGGTTTTACAGAAAAGAAATGTTCTTGCTGTAGGAGATAATATATTGGCATGCACAGAAGATCTGATGGATAACTGGAAACTGAGAGTAGGTGTAATGTTTATCTTTGACTGGTATGATATAATCGGTGATGTGCCACAAGAATTGGTGATGAAGATTCTATATTTTACACTTTAGGTATTGGAATTGGTAATAGTTTATTATTGCCAAATGTACCGAGGGACAGTGAAAAGCTTTGTTTTACATGCTATCTGGGTACATTATGCAATACATAAGCATAATCAAATGAAGCACAAGTACAACAGTTAGTGCAAAGAAACAAATTAACAGATTGCAGAATATAGTGTTACAACTGCAGAGAAAGTACAGATGAAAAAATAAATCTAGAACATAGAAGACAAAATAAGAATTCACCCATTTAAGACCGTGATGAGGGGATTTTTTTTTCTCATATGATTTAATTTTTTTAGAACTTCCTCAAAATGCATGGAAAGGCAACACTTTTGAAGTAAGAGCTTTTAAGAACAAGGTAGGTAAATACTTGATAAGCAAAGGGCACGAAAGGTTACAATTGGTACATGGGAATGATATTAAGTAGATCATTTATGCCAAGTCAGTTGATATTGTTAAGGCAGAGATAGAGATAATTTTCCCCTGTTATTGCTATTAATTGAACCTAATTTTTAAAGTAGAATACTTTAACTGCCACAGAGGGTTGTGGAGGCCAAGTCAGTGGATATTTTTAAGGCAGAGATACACTGATGAGCCAAAACATTATGACCACTGACAGGTAAAGTGGATAACATTGATTATCTTGTTTCAATGGCACCTGTCAATGGGTGGGATATATTAGGCAGCAAGTGAACAGTCAGTTCTTGAAGTTGATGTGTTGGATGCAGGAGAAATGGGCAGGAGTAAAGACCTGAGCCACTTTGACAGTGGCCAAATTGTTATGGCCAGACGACTGGGTCAGAGCATCTCTGAAATGGCAAGGCTTGTGGGGTGCTCCCGCTCAGCAGTGGTGAGTACCTACCGACAGTGGTCTGAGGAGGGACAAACCACAAACCAGCGACAGGGTGTTGGGTGCCGAAGGCTCATCGATGCGCGAGGGCAACAAACCCCCCGACAGAAGGTCTACTGTGCACAAGTCACAGAAAATTTTAATGGTGGTCACGGGAGGAATGTGTCACAATACACAGTGCATCGCACCCTGCTGCATATGGGGCTGCACACGGAGGACCAACAGCATATTAGGCAGGTGGTCATAATGTTTTGGCTCACCAGGTCATAATGTTTTGGCTGATCAGTGTAGACAAATTCTTGATTAGAATGGGTGTCAAGGGTTATGGGAAGAAGACAGGAAAATGGGATTGGCAGGCAGAGATCAACCATGATTGAATGGCAGAGTGGACTCGATGGGCCGATTGGCCTAATTCTAGTCTTATCACTTGTGAACTAGTGACATTATTAAATGGGGCGAGCAGCCGATTGCTGCTCCTGCTTCTAATTCATGTGTTTAATTCTTCATAAAGACAACTACAGAGCTAAGGAGATTTAAGGTGTGAACTTCAGAACTTAGTGCCCTGGTTGCTGAAGGTATGACTGTAAAATTGGACCATTTAAATTCTGAGATGGACAGAGATCCAGGACTGGTGGAGTGCAAATATATCAGGGGATTTGAGAGCTCGAGGTGATTATAGAGAGTGGGAGAAAATGCATTAGTATAAAGAACCATTTGGCATGGAGTTAAAAACTGTATGACATTTAGAGTTATTCAAAAGAGGGTCATTGAGTTAGATGGGTTATAAATAAACTGAAGTTTTACATATAATCATTTGGAAATGTTTCCCTCAAATAATATGGCCACTCATGCAAAGAGCAGTGAAATGACAACTCGTACACTAAAACAATACCAGATGATACATTACGCAGGGTTTTACCAATACTTAATGTACCAAATAGCTTACCATACTTGTTTTTATTATCATTCTAACTCATAATGCACATCAGTAAATTGATTTAATTTCAATCTGCAAAATGCTTTCCAAACTATTGCCATGGATCTGGTCCTTTCTTCTCAAAGGAAACATCAGAGAGACTGAATATATTCTGCTGCAAGGAACAAGCACTTTAAACTAGCCCTCTGCTTAAGTGCCTATTTGGTATATTGTGCAAAGCCATAATTGAGCACAAATATTAAGCCCTTATGCCTTCTTCAATGTTTTAATGCTTTCCTGCACTGTACTTAATATGAAGGCTATGGCACTGCCTCAAAGAACAAAGAAGTGCTGTTGAAGTTGTTTGAGGTAAGTAGGTACTCACTCACTAAATTACTGAACTCTAGTTGCGTGTTTGTTTAGACATATTGCCTCTTTGATATAATTCCTTTAATTTGGGCAATTTTAGGAACGAGTTAAACTCCATTGACTCTTCCCAGACTATGGTTCTCTATGAAGCTGCCAAATATCTGCTGTTTCACTAAACTCCCAATTCTTTATAAACAAACCCGTGGATGCAGCAAATTCAAATCGCCTTGCAATCTTTTCACTAAGACACATATTCACATATACTTCACAGCAGAAATGCCATTACTATTCAAAGACATAAATCTTGATGGTGCTTCTCACTCAGTAGCATTTGACAGTTAGAATCTAAATAATGCATGGAATGGATGCATTGGTCATTGTCCACAACCCAAGTGATCTCTGCACTGGTAACACAGTGATAAAACTTAAAACAACAGAATCAAGGACCATTTGTAATAAAAGATAAGCTGGTTTTGTGCAATCTGATAAATGAGTGGAGAAAGAACAATTTAGAGTTACAAATAACTATCTTTATTATTGTAAAATATTGGAAAAACATTAAAAAAGCAGCAAATCCCATTCCTTGTGGAAACAAGGAACTGCAGATGCTGGTTTACACAAAATGAAAAAAAGTGCTGGAGTAACGGAGGGTCAGGTAGCATCACGGGAGAATATGGAAAGGTGATTTTTCGGATCGAGATAGGAGCACAGCGGTACAGTTGCTGCCTTCCAGCGCTAAAGACCTGGGTTCGATCCTAGCTATGGGTGCTGTCTGCACAGAGTTTGTATGTTATCCCTGTGACTATGTGCGTTTTCTCCGGATGCTCCGGTTTCCTCCCACACTCCAAAGATGTACAGGTTTGTAGGTTAATTTTCTTCTGTAAATTGTAAATTGGCACTAGTGTGTAGGATAGTTCTAGTGTAGAGGGTGATCACTGGTCAGCACAGACTCATAGGACGAAGGGCCTGTTTCCACACTGTATCTCTAAAGTCTAAAGACCCTTCTTCTGACCTTTCTTCTTGTCGAGTGTTTGCTGACATGAGAGGTGGATGATACAATTTCCTTCACGGTCTTCTGCACATCAGAGACTCCTGCTTTTAGACAACTCCATTTTAGCTGAAAAGCCTTTTTGACCCATACATTACACCATTACTTTATTTATCTGCATGCTCCATGGGTTGAATGGAAATCTGTGTGGAAGGATGGAAATAATAGTGAGAAATTCAACTGGAAAGCCATCTGAAATCTCTTTAATAAGACAAAGTAGAGACGATCCTTATTATAAATATGGTGTCCATGAACTATACAACGAAAATAACACAACAACTTCACTCATATGTATTGATGTTTTTATAACTTTTGAAATGTAATATATTGGAAAATTTTAATGGCAGAATAAATAACCATGCAGATCAGCAGCATTTCTTTGAAATCATTGATGTAACATAGCTCAAAATAGGGCAAGCAACTGTGTTGGGTTATAATGTGATACTGATAAAAAATTTATGTTCAAAATTAGAATTTTCTATTATATTTTTGGAAAGAAGAATCAAATTTCTCTCAGGGCTCTCATTAAATGCAAAACAGGCACCATAGAATTGAATTCAATTGAACCACAATGAATTGAATTGATATAGCTTAGAAACAGGCACTCAGCCCATCTGATCATCAATCACCTATTCACACGAGATCTATGTTACACCACTTTCTCATCCACTCCCGACTCACTAGGGGGTAATTGCAGAGGCCAATAAATGTACAAACCCATTCGTCTTTGGGATGTGGAAGGAAAGCAGACCACAGGTGAAAACCTGCGCAGTCATGGGTAGAGTGTAAAACTCCACACAGACAGCACCCGAGGTCAGGTTCAAACCCATGTCTTTGGCGCTGTGGGGCAGCAGTTTTATCAGTTGTACTGCCCTCTTATTTCACTGACAGGGTGTGTAGAAATGTAAGTATTACTGCTTTTGGAGGAACAAACTAAACTGGTGCATATCATACAATAGAAGTAATTATTGGGGGAGGGACCTAGATTCCCCTGAGATAGACACAAGGTGCTGGAGTAACTCAGCGGGTCAGGCAGCATCCGTGGAGAAAATGGATAGGTGAAGTTTCGGGTCTGGACCCTTCTTTAGACAGCATCTCCAGAGATGCCGTGGGACCCACTGAGTTACACCAACCATTTGTGCCTATCTTTGGTCTAAACAAGTATCTGCAATTCACTTTTATTACATCTCTCTGCCTCTGGTGTTCTTCATGCTGAGCTTTGCCCACTAATGGAAAAAAGAGCTCTGAACTGCACAACACATGCATAACACTATAGTTTAGTCGCTTTATCATATTATAACATAGTCAATTGTTTCGATGTAAAACAAAGTTGTAAAATAATGTTTTGATTTAATGATGTAAGATTTGTAAGACTTTGGGCGAACTTTTAGTTTAATGAAAACATCATTTAATGCTAAATAACCGTCTCACAGCCATTTAAAAACTTTATAATAAAACATTTTCTAAAGCTAATATAAAATATTACTCCATATTAAAATATTTAAAACTTTTACAAAATGTAACAAACCTAAAGCTTTCTCTAAAATATACTTAAATTTTAAGTGATTATTATGACAACTCTGGGGGATCAACACTGCTGTATTAGACTCCATTTATATCAGTGCGTTTCCTTGAATCATAAGGATTCCCTAAGGATCTGTCCTGGCTCCAACAGATTAATGTAATCACAAAGAAAGCCCATCAAAGCCGCTACTTGCTTGGGAGTTTGAGGAGAGTCACATGTTGCTGAATACTCTATTGAACTTCTACAGATGTATGGTCGAGGCCATACTGACTTGTTGCATCGTGGTCTGGACTAGCAACGCAAACGTCCAGAAATAAAAGAGGCTGTAGAAAGAAGGGGAACATTGTTACGATCCATCAAGGGTAATGACCTCCCCAACATCAAAAGGTTTTGTCGGAAGCGCTGGCTCAAAAAGGCAGCTAATATTTTAAAAACCCACACTGCCTTAGCTGGACTCTCACCTCTACCAATGGGAAGAAGGTACAGGAGCCTGAGAACTGTGACCTCCAGGTTCAAGAACAACTTCTTCTCATCAACCATCACGTTCTTGAGCACTGAATAACGCTAACCACAACACTGCCTCAGCAAGTATGATCTACTGTGATCTTTGTATAAATTGCACCATGCGTTTTGGTTTGTACTATTACATCTGTTTGCAGGAATTACTGATAATTTTTTGGAATAGGGATTAATATATATTTATTTGTTGTGTTGTTGCATTAATGTGTCTGCAAAGCTGCATCCAGGAAGAATTTCATTGTTCCATTGTGGTACATATGACAATTAAACACTGTTGACTCTTGATTTGACACTTAATGGGCCTGTAAAGCTGCAGCAAGCAAGAGCTTCATAGTTCCATTCCCAGAACATACGACAATTAAATTCTCTTGTCTCCCGAATTGGTTAGTCATGCATTTGCTCTTGTCACTTTGTAATTAGCTACAATAATAAACAGTTTGCATGATTTTATAGATTACTTGGACAATTACTGTCATAATGTCTGTTCATTGAAACACCTTATAATTTTTCAGCAACTGTTGGCAAAATGCATACATCTTAGAGCAGCTGTGCTGTACACTTTTAGAAACATATAATCATAGAAAACAGGTGCAGGAGTAGGCCATTCGGCCCTTCGAGCCAACACCTCCATTCAATATGATCAATATGATCATTGCTGATCATCCACAATCAGTACTACATTCCTGCTTTCTCCCCAAATCCCTTGATATGGGGAGTCTTGCAATATTCTGTAGGCTGTCCCCTCAGACTGTTAAGGAAGAAATGTCCTTGTCCAACCTCCTCCACCAAGTTAGACCTTATTTAATTGATCAGTGGTAGAGACTTTGAAATCAATCACAAATTCAGCGTTGGCCATCAAGTCACTTGTCTAATTTGTACGAAGAATAATAACAAGATAAACTTACTTTATCTCTGATATCATGTGCCAGAGTACTTATCTTCTTGTTAGCTAACTGACTCATTTCTGGCATTAGGAACCTAAATAAATTTAGTTTAGTTTAGACAATAGACAATAGACAATAGACAACAGACAATAGGTGCAGGAGTAGGCCATTCGGCCCTTCGAGCCAGCACCGCCATTCAATGTGATCATGGCTGATCATTCACAATCAGTACCCCGTTCCTGCTTTCTCCCCATACCCCCTGACTCCGCTATCATTAAGAGCTCTATCTAGCCCTCTCTTGAAAGCATCCAGAGAAGTTCAGAGATACAGCGCGGAAACAGGCCCTTTGCCGCACCAGGTCCACATCGACCAGAAATCCCCGCACATTAACACTACCCTACACACACTAGGGACAATTTACATTTATAGCAAGCCAATTAACCTACAAATGTGGGAGGAAACTGAAGATTTCAGAGAAAAACCTCGCAGTTACGGGGAAAACGATCAAACTGCATAGAGATAGCACCTGTAGTCAGGATCGAACCCGGGTCTACTGGCGCTGTAAGGCAGCAACTCTACCCTGCGCCACCATGCTGCCCTAGTTAAGAATAAATAATTATAAACAGATCCACTTCCAAACACTTATCAACTGACACGGGCATTAAGATATTCTTGCTATTAAGGGCGTGCAGCGTAGGTTTACTAGGTTAATTCCCGGAATGGCGGGACGATCGTATGTTGAAAGACTGGAGTGACTAGGCTAGGCTTGTATACACTGGAATTTAGAAGGATGAGAGGGGATCTTATCTAAACATATAAGATTATTAAGGGGTTGGACACATTGGAGGCAGGAAACATGTTCCCAATGTTGGGGGAGTCCAGAACCAGGGGCCATAGTTTAAGAATAAGGGGTAGGCCATTTAGAACGGAGATGAGAAAAAACTTTTTCAGTCAGAGAGTTGAAAATCTGTGGAATTCTCTGCCTCAGAAGGCAGTGAAGGCCAGTTCTCTGAATGCATTCAAGAGAGAGATAGATAGAGCTCTTAAGGATAGCGGAGTCATGGGGTATGGGGAGAAGGCAGGGACGGGGTACTGATTGTGAATGATCAGCCATGATCACATTGAATGGTGGTGCTGGCTCAAAGGGCCGAATGGCCAACTCCTGCACCTATTGTCTATTGTCTATTGTCTATAACCTATTCATTTTCCACTAATAACTTTCAAAAATAATTTAGCGTTGTACCTAAGGCCCGTCGTGCCAAAGCTGATTTCAACATGAGCAGACAGTGACCCAGTTCATACTGATTGTTCTGCTACAGTGCATGTTATAGTGCATATAATCCTCATGTTATAGAAATTTGTGTTATGTAGACAAAGCATCAAAAGGGAATGGGGGTTAGGGGTTAGAGAGTTTCAGACTTGCTGGTTTTTTTCTTGCAGGATTTTCAAAAATAAAGGTCTTTCAATAGCAATAAATGTATTTTTGTTACTGCAAGTTAAAATACTGGAGGCTATAAGTTGCCTTGTTTAGTAGAGTATCATTGCACAGGTGTCATGGATGAGTCGCACCCTGGCGACTCCCGCTTCTCCCCTCTCCCATCAGGTATAGAAGTGTGAAAACACACACCACCAGATTCAGGGGTAGTTTCTTCCTAGCTGTTAGCAGGCAACTGAATCATCCTACCACAACCAGAGAGCGGTGCTGAACTACTATCTACCTCTGATGTCTCTCAGACTATCCTTGACAGGACCTTGCTGGCTTTACCTTGCACAAAACATTATTCCCTTATCACGTATCTATACACTGTAAATGGATTGATTTTTAAGCATGTATTGTCTTTCTGCTGACTGGTTATCATGCAACAAAATGCTTTTAACTGTTCCTCGGTACACGTGACAATAAACTAAACTAAACTATAATTTCTTATGTTATTTAAACTTTGCTTTCCTACCTATCATAACCCAAGAAAATCTGAGCCACCAGTGTTTCAGGTTGATGACTAGTCATTTATAAGAAAACATTTAGAACATTTTAAGGTAAAAGGAAAGAGTGGAAGGAGAAGAAAAGTCAAACGTGGGCTTTCATAACTCCATACATGACTTTTCTTCTCCTTCCACTGTTTCCTTTTACCTTAAATGTTCTCTTATAAATGACTGGTCATCAACCTGAGGCACTGGTTGCTCAGATTTTCTTGGGAATTGTATGAGGGATATGGACCAAGAGCGGGCAGGTGGGACTAGTGAAGATGGGGCATCTTGGTCAGTATGAACACGTTGGACCAAAGGGGCTGTTTCTGTGCTTTATGACTCTGCGACTCTTAAGTTCTTTTCTCGGATTGTGGGCATTTCCCATCAGAAGCATGGGATTGCAGCACATATTGTGGAAATAATCCCATGATTCCTTTGATCATGCATAGCTGATTGTACTTTGATTTCGGGACCCTGGAATAAAACTGCAGAGAGTACCATCATCCTTCAGTTTAGTGTTCATTTCCCCTCCGCAGATATTGCATGGCCTGCTGTTACTATCTCTAAAAATTATAAAGCTGCTCTAATTAGGCCAAAATAATCACACTAAAGGCCTGATATATTTAGCCTTATCCTAAACTTTTTATTGCTTAGTTTAGTTTACTTTATTATTGTCGCGTTTGCCGAGGTACAGCAAAACGCTTTTTAGTTGCTTGCTGTCCAGTTAGTGAAATGATTACAATCAAGCTGTCCACAGTGTACAGATACAGGATAAAGGGAATAGCGTTTAATGCAAGATAAAGTACAGTAATGTTCAATTAAATATAGTTTGAGAGTCTGCAATCTGATAGATGTTAGGTCAGGACCACTCTCTAATTGGTGATAAGATGGTTCAGTTGCCTGATAACAGCTGGGAAGAAACTTTCCCTGAATTTGGAGCTATGCATTTTTCCACTTCTTTACATCTTGCCTGATGAGAGTGGGGAGAAGAGGGAGTGACCAAGATGAGACCCATCCTTGATTATGTTGGTGGCCTTGCTGATGCGACATGAAGTGTAGATGGAGTCAGTGGAAGGGAGGTTAGTGTGTGTGATGGTCTGGACTATGTCCACAACTCCCTGAAATTTCTTGTGGTCTTGATTCCCAGACCATGCTGTGATGCATCCCAATATAAATGCTTTATACAGTGTATCTGCAGAAGTTGATGAGAGTTGATGAAGGCATGTCAAACTTCCTCAGTCTTCTAAGAAAATAGTGGTGTCGATGTGCTTTATTGGTCATTGCTTCAATATGGCTGGTCCAGAACAAGTTGCTGGTGATATTTACTCCTGAGAACTTGAAGCTTTTAACCATCTCTACTTCGATGCCGTCAATGTATTTTGTACCACTTTGCTTCCTGAAGTCGATCACTATCTCCTTTGTGTTGCTGACATTGAGGGAAAGGTTAATGTCTTGGCACCAGGTTATGAAGTTCTTATTCTCCTTCCTGTACTCAGTCTTATCATTATTTGATATCTGACCCATAATGTCATCTGTGAATTTATAAATTGAGTTGTATTTGTATTTGTATTTGTACATCTACTTTAATTGCTGGATCATTCATGTCTCTGTTTTGATCGAGTTGGTAGCCTACTTAATCTCAATAGAACCACCATAAGCCATAGTTTAAAACAACCTCTTGGTCCAAATTTTCAGTTGTCAGGCCTGGGGAATCTTATGACCAACAACATCAATTTCATCTGAGATGATATTTCTGTTGGCATTTGTTGCTATGTATAAATGGAAGATGCTGTCATTGTTAAATGATTTATATTTTAGCAGCTACCTCTGCAGGTACATATGTCAACTCAGTTTCTATCAGAAGCTGAAACATAATTCAAAGTACAACTACCCTAGGGTAACTGGAACTGTCCAATCTTTTCAGAAAATTAATCATTTCTCTGATTAAGTCAGTGTTGTAGAGTCACAGAGTTGAACAGCACACAGACTCTTCAGTCCACCATACCACCATAGTAAAGTTCATCTTATCTTCCTGCTATATGTACTTGCAGTTTCATGATCTGAGGCCTTATGATTTATGGACTCTTCTAAGTGAACCCAAATATTATTCTTAGCCCCTTATTGTTTTTTTTAAAAGTAGGCCTGTTTATTTGACATACGGACTGTCAGTTGTTTATCTGAAAAGCCTGTTTTAACCCTTATATTATATGTAACATGACTATCATCTCTATCCTCTCAACATTAATCATACCCGCAACTTCATATCCAGATCATCCATTTACCGTACAAATAGTAAGAGTAATAATACTGCTCCCTTTGACACACAGGATTCCAATCAGAGAGAAATCTCCCCACCATCAACGGGTGCTTTCTATAAGCAAGCCAGTTTTGGATTCAATTCGCCAATTTGTCTTGGATTCCATGGACTCCAATGTTTTGGAGCAGTCCCTCATATGGGACATTTACAAAGGCCTTACTGAATAGATCTCATCATCTAAGTCTTCATCAGCACAATTTTCTTAGCTCTTCAAAATATACAATCAAATTGGTCAGATCCTATCCTTCCAAACATAGATTGATCCTATCCATAATAATTTTCGTCACACTGACTTCATACTTGCACACATGCAGTTATCAGGGGTATCACTACTGCACTTCTTGAATAAAGGTACCACATTTGGCGCCCTTCAGTCATTTGTTGCTAGCGAAGATTTAAACATCTCTGTTAGGGTCCCAGCAATCGGCCCCCTTTCTTCCTATAACATTCTGGAATGATACATCCCTTCAGCCCTGCTGATTTATCCTCTTTTAAAAGCTGATACCTATATTTCTACCTTTTTAATGCTAACATGTCCTAGAATTTCACCATCCCGTTCCTTGAATTCTCTAGCTACAATTCTCGTTAGTGAATATAAATGAACAGTATTAATTTAAGAACGGAACAGTCTTCCCTGATTCTATTAATAGATTGTCAAGTCAAGTCAAGTCAAATTTATTTGTCACATACACATACACGATGTGCAATGAAATGAAAGTGGCAATGCCTGCGGGTTGTGCACAAAAAGAATTACAGTTACAGCATATAAATAAAGTTAATAAGTTACTATTAGTGTCGACAAAAATTTAGTCTCTGGGGTTATGGCCTGTGGGAAGAAGCTCCGTCTCATCCTCTCCGTTTTCACAGCGTGACAGCGGAGGCGTTTGCCTGATCGTAGCATCTGGAACAGTCCGTTACTGGGGTGGCAGGGATCCCTCATGATCTTGCTTGCTCTGGATCTACACCTTCTGATGTATAGGTCCTGCAGGGGGACGAGTGTAGTTCCCATGATGCATTCTGCCGAATGCACTACTCTCTGCAGGGCCATCCTGTCCTGGGCAGAGCTGTTCCCAAACCAGACTGTAATGTTGCCGGACAGGATGCTCTCTACAGCCCCAGAGTAGAAGCAATGAAGGATCCTCAGAGACACTCTGAATTTCCTCAGTTGTCTAAGGTGGTAAAGGCGCTGCTTAGCCTTACCCACCAGTGCGGCAATGTGCGTTGCCCACGTCAGATCCTCTGCGATGCGGACTCCCAAGTATTTAAAACTGCTCACCCTATCCACAATAGACCCATTTATCTCCAGTGGCGTGTAAGTCCTTGGATGTTTAGCCCTTCTGAAGTCCACAATCAGCTCCTTTGTTTTTGTGACATTCAAGAGGAGGCTATTGTCCTGACACCAGAGTGCCAGATCAGCCACCTCCTCCCGGTAGGCCTTCTCATCGTTGTTGGAGATCCGGCCCACCACCACAGTGTCATCAGCAAACTTGATGATGGAGTTTGAGCTGAACCTGGCCCCACAGTCATGTGTGTACAGAGAGTACAGTAGGGGGCTAAGGACGCAGCCCTGGGGGGATCCTATGTTCAGGGTGAGGGAGCTAGATGTGTGTTCCCCCATCCTGACCATTTGGGGCCTGGCAGTGAGAAAGTCCAGGACCCAGGCACACAGAGGGGTGCTAAGCCCCAGTTCCAGCAGCTTCTCAACCAGTCTGCTGGGGACTATTGTGTTGAATGCTGAACTAAAGTCAATGAACAGCATCCTCACATAGCCCCCCTGGCTGTCCAGATGAGAGAGAGCGGTGTGTAGAACCTGGGAGACCGCATCATCCGTGGACCTGTTCGGACGGTATGCGAACTGTAGTGGGTCCATGTTGCGAGGAAGGAGGGCGCAGATGTGCTTCTTGACTAGCCTCTCAAAGCATTTCATGACAACCGAGGTGAGGGCCACCGGTCTGTAGTCATTTAAACACGCTGGAGAGGCATTCTTTGGTACAATGATGGATCTTTTGAAGCATGCAGGGACCACGGACTTTGCCAAGGAGAGGTTGAATATTGTGGTGAGCACTGGAGCAAGCTGAGTAGCACAAGACTTTAGTACTCGCCCAGATATACCATCTGGGCCTCCAGCTTTCAGCCCTGGATTATAATGGATCCTACTCTTTCGATGGACAAAATCCATAAAATGTTTGGGGTTTTACTTAATCTTGATTGCCAGTGATGTTCTGTGCATCCTCTTTGCATCCTAATTTCTTGTTTATGTATCCCTTTACATTAATCCTGTAAACCCTCCGCTGTTTTCAATTCACAATATCTCCATATGCTTCCTTTTTAAAATCTAGCCTGCAATATTCCTTGACATCCAGGGCCCAGCATTACTGTCCCCTTGTTATTGAAATCAGCCTTCCTTAATTGTGTTTGTTATATAACAACCTGGGAAGAGCGTATGGAAGAAGCAAATGAGAGGAAACATCCAAACCAAAATATGGAATAATGCAACATTACATAGCTACATACAAGGACAAGATGGTTGAAAGTCAGAACAAAATAGTTTTGCTAATTTCACTGCTATCTGTTCCGACTGTATCACGGTAAGTACATAAAATAATTTATACCAGACTCCCGAAATACCATGAAATACTGCATGACAAGACAATTAGCCTATCTTTTGTGAAAATAAACATGTTATAAATGAGAGCATGTCAAAATCTTAAGTAAAATTAGAATTGATGGACAATTACAGATTAGCATTCAGAGCTGTGTAAATTTAAGATGGCACTTTTCACTTGCATCTAACTATTAGGGGAAATTTATATCTCTGGATGATATAAGCTTGGCATTTCTCTGATTCATGCACAGACTTGCTGTCACCATCTTACCAAGATTTTCTTTCCTTTAATTGTACTCCTTCATTCCTCAAAGTAAAATTAGCAAAAGACAATCCTGCACATAAATCCAGTTATGAAAGCATACTTCATGCTCAATGCAGACAATACACTCACAATTGTTCTGCAATCCTTTCATCAATTAGCTCACATTTTATTGCCAACTCATGCTGTTGCTTAAATTAATTCAACTCAATCTCCATGAATTTTTTAAATTATGTGATTTACTGAATTAGGTAAGTAGTAATCAATTGATATCAGGGTTGCAGTCTTTATTTCAAAATCTTTGGAAAACGTTTGGAATGTTGAGGAATGTTGACGTATCATTGGATCAAAGATATATTTTATATCGGATAGTTTAAAAATAGCCTATTTTTGTTTAGATTTTTCTTAAGACTACTGGTTTGAGATTTTCACATGAAGGATCAGGGTCATTACAGAATACATTTTGCAAAAGGCCAATAAAAAAATCTCATAACCCCCTCTATAAAAATGCATTTGACTTAGTCACTCACTGACTTTGATTATATCATTGATCACATTATGAAAATAACTCACAGACATGATTTAATAAATATATTTTAATAAAATACATCTGATAAATAGTAGAATGCAGTGGGATTAGGCTTTTTAAATTAATATTTCACTATCTGAGTAATACCAGCAAGAACAGCATTTATTGCCAATTATAAATTGACTTTGAGAAGGTGATTGTGAGCCAACTTCTTGATCTAATATTGTCCTTCTGGTAAAGGTACACCCTTGCCTTTTGGATCTAGATTTGGTGACGATACATGTTGATACATTTCTAAATTGGAAAGATATACAACTTGGAGGGAACATGCAGATTTTTGTTTTCCCGTGCACCTAAAATCCTTGTCCCAATTGGTGGTGCAGGTTGAAGGATTCAGAATTGCTGTTAAAATGGGTTAGGTGAGTAACTGCAGGACATTTTCTGGATGGAATATACATATTGTGCAAGTACCAGGGAATGACCCCATTTCTGACCTGGATCTTCAATGAAACAACTGAATATGTTTGGACCCAGGGCATTGCCCTGCAGTGACATCTTCAGTTGATTGATCTTCCACAGGCACAACCATCTCCTTTTGTGTAATATACAACTCCAAACATTGGAATATTTTGCCTTTGATGTCAATTAGATTCAGTATTACCGCAGTGTTCTCTGCTGTCACACTTACCCTCGGGTACCCTTGAAGTAAAGGATAGTCACTCTGGCCTCTCTTCTGGAATTCAGTATTTGTCCATATTTGGATTTGGAAGAAACTGGTTGTGGTCCTTGACTTTCAGTTTGAAGAAGGGTCTTGACCTGAAACATCACATATTCCAGTGATGCTGCCAGACCCGCTGAGTTACTCTAGCTTTTTGTGTCCATCTTCTGGCCAAACTCAAACAACATATCGGTGAACAGGCTTTGAAGGGTCTCAACCGGAAACGTCACCCATTCTTTCTCTTCAGAGATGCTGTCTGTCCCGCTGAGTTACTCCAGCTTTTTGTGTCTACTTTTGGAGAGAACATGGTGCTTGGTAACATTATCAACCATAAAATCCTTTATTTTGTTGATGATTGAGTGCAGACTGGGTTGCAGTTGGCTGGTAAAAGTTTCTTCTATTTCAGTAAACTGGATATTCATGGGGAATTTTTCAACAGGTAGTTTTTACGTTGTAACCGTATGAGAACAGCTTTGCTGGAGGCAAAGTTAGCTCTAGAGTACTGGAGTGCAGGCCTTCAGTCCTATAGCTGGGATGTTGTCTGGTCTCATAGCCTTTGCCATATTCAATGCTTGAAGCTGGTCATTGTTATTACATGGAGCAAATCAAATTTGTTGTTGACTTGCTTCTGTGCTGGTGAGTTTCTCAAGAGGAAGCTGAGGTGGATTCCTGACAGTGGATCTGTATGCCGGTAGAGCGGACCTACCTAGGGATTATGATAGGTTGTCTGCGATCTTATCTGTAAGTATGTGTTGGAAGGAAATGCAGATGCTGATTTACACCAAGATTAGACAGACTGCTGGAGTAACTCAGCGGGACAGGCAACATCTCTGGAGATAAGGAATGGGTGACGGTTCGGGTCGCGACTGAAGATGTTACACCAGTAGTTTGTGTGTATTATCTGTAAGTATGACAGGCTGTAAGCATACTTATTTGCAGTCTGAAGGAGGGTCTTGACCTGAAACCCCATCCTTCTTCTCCAGAGATGCTGCCTGACCCGTTGAGTTTCTCCAGCAATTTGTGTCCATCTTTGGTATGTACCAGCATCTGCAGTTGCTTTCTACACAGCTGTATGTAAATTAGGGTAATGTTTGTTCATTTTGTGGGACATCACAAACAGAGGTTTGTGAGGAGAAATTTGCAGTTTTGACGAGAAGGAACACGCATACCAGAATACAGTGGTCAAGTCAATATGGAGTGATCCATCCAGCTTTATTCAGAATTAACAGCAACATTGATGTAAACTTTGAGTGCAGTTGTTCAGAAACTTTTGTTCAATTTTTGATTCAAACTTGTTGCCAAATGATCCAACCTTCAATGTTGAAATTAATCTTTCTATATGCATAAATGGAGCTCAAAGAACAAATAACAAATAGATAAATGTATTCATTATTATTTTAATATTAATAATTTAACATTACATCTTTAATTATTAATATTTTTAAATTGTTAGCATTGTCAATGTGATTTCAGTAATTATTACTTTGCAGTCTAACATTGTTGGAACTTAAATTATTAAATGTAACTTTATATTACATGGGCAGCACAGTGGCACAGTGATAGAGTTGCTGACTTATGCCAGAGACCCGGGTTTGATCCTGACTACACGTGCTGTCTGCACAGAGGTGCTCTGGTTTCCACCCACATTCCAAAGACGTGCAGGTTTGTACATTAATTCACTTCTACGAGTTGTCCCTAGTGTGTAGGATAGAACATGTGTACAGGTGGTTGTTAGTCAGTGTGGCCTCGGTGGGCCGAAGGGCCTGTTTCCCTTCTGTATCTCTAAATTAAATCAAACTAAACTAAACTGTTCATGATTTGTTTTATTTCAACTTTATTGCTGAAATACAGGGAAAGGCTGTGGGCTCAAATCTCAGTCAAGAGACTAACATTAAAAAAAATCTGGGTTAATACTCCAGGGTTCCAGGGTTGCAGTAAATATATATCTTGCCATCTCTTGGTTGAGAGCGTCATCGAGGTGGACCTAAAGGATTTAATGGCATTACTCATTGGAAAGTAAAGCAGACTCGATGAGCTGAACTACCTAATTCTACTCATATGTCTTATAGAAGAAAATTCTGGTTATTAAATATGGCCCAACTAACAACATTGAATGAAATTACTAGGTCAATAGTACATTGTTTGGGAACCTGCCATACTTAGATTAGCTATATTTATCAAACCACAACATTGATGGCACTTTAGAAAGAAGGTATATTACAGGTACTAAAGTACTTTGAGATACACTGAAAGGCACAATATAAATGCAAATCCTTTTCAACCATCCTGTGGGTGTAATATGTTATTGTGGGCATTGAATCACGAGTTACTCTCTGCAGACCTGAAGGTTAGAAAGAAAAGATAACAATTAAAATGATTTATTAAAATAATATTTTACAATATAGCTAGTCTATGCTAATATTAATATTTGACAGTTATAATCATAATTATTTCACATTTCCAGATATTATATTTCTTAATGATTCATATTTTGTCATGTGAAATATTAATATTGAAAACTTTCAATTATTAATATTATATATATTTAATACAACATTTATGGTTCCAGCAGTGAGTTTTTTGGTTGTGAGGGCATGAATTTTAATTTAAAATTAGATAATGCAAAATTAGAGTCTGAAAAAAAAAGACTCAAGATCCAAAAACTCAGTAGGTTCATGTCTTGGATACCATTAAAAATACTGAGAGTATATATAAAGATGAATAGATAATTAACTCTCTAAAAAATGGCAAGAGCAAGTAAACAATATTATTGTTGATAGAAATACAAAATGCCTTCGTATATGATGTGATTGTTTGTTAATTTTTCCAGAACTACAGATGTCTAATTGAATATTGAAAATCTTGCACAGTAATTTTTCAACATAAACTTATGAAAATTAGTTCAATTCTCCAGGTGAATAGTAAAGGTATCTTAATACTATTAGAAAGGATGAAGACAATTTGTACATCCCAAACCAGAGTCTTTGAAAGGAACATTTTGTAAGGCGATATTTTCATTCAGTATAGTATGTGCAATGAAGGTAATGCTCATTAATGTAAAGGATAAATCTGCAAATTAGCTACTCTTTTGGCTCAGATGACTTTCAAATGTGTGTATCAGTGAGAACTTATATCTGGATGATGTTGAGTTTAATAAAATGCATTTCTTTGAAAGATAAAATGTCACAGACCTTAGCAGAGCAATACATGGGAGAATGAGATTTTTAGCAGCATCAAAACTTTACGTTGAATCGCTGTAAATGTTAATCAGTAATCTCACAGTAAATACTGGAAGGGAGGAAGTTCTCATAAAAAATGTCAGCCAAGTGAAAAGGAGAATCATTCCTAATTACCTGCAGTGTTGAAGCAAAAGTGCTTAAGGAATGCATTGGCTGACACTGCTATCACCTGAATTAAAGTGTCTTAACCTCATGCTGCTTCAGAAGGAGATGACAAGAAATCTAACTTGGTGACAAACATAGTGTGAAATGGTAATGTTAAATATTCATACGCTGTGCAACCTATTTAGTTAGAGCTTGACAAGTAGGTTCGACATACAAACTGCATTACATTTATTATTCACGCGGAGGTTTTGGTCATTAACTAATTCTCCAGCTGGCTTTCCCTGTACCACCTGCAGGAAACCTGAAGGATGTTTTTCAAAGCGGAACTACCCACTGTGAGATGTACTTCGGGTAACCACATCAAACAGGCAGAACACTGCACAGCACTTAATTAATAGAAATACGTACCATTTTACTTACTGTAATAACTTACTCGTGACTGCCTGCACCCGATCTGAAGGCTGTTGGCCCCCATCTAGGGTGATCTTCTGGCCGCAGAGTGACAGCAATTATCAGTCAGGAAGTTTGTCAGCTCCTCCTGCGCTCTGACCAAGCGTTAAGATGCAAGCACTGCCTCTCAGTTTAGACAGCTCCTAACTTTCTATATGCATGAGGTGATTCAACTAAGCCTCCAGAATTTTCAGATTTATGGAATGCCTACCTGTGACCGTGTATCTACCGGACTCTATGTACTGTAACTCACAGTACCAATGCAGTCCAGTGGCGATGCAGAACGTCAAAGATCCACTGTGCACTTTTCTTTGGCTTACCTTGGTTACAGTTGTCATGTAAATCCAGAGCCAAAACTGTGCGGCACGGTGGCGCAGAGGTAGAGTTGCTGCCTTACAGCACCGGAGACCCAGGTTCAATCCTGACTACAGGTGCTTGTCTGTGTATTGTTTGTATGTTCTCACTGTGACCTGCGTGGGTTTTCTCCGGGATCTCCAATTTCCTCTTACACTCCAAAGATATAGAGGTTTGTAGTTTAATTTATAAGATCATAAGATCATAAGATCATAAGCGATGGGAGCAGAATTAGGCCATTCGGCCCGTCAAGTCTACTCCACCATTCAATCATGGCTGATCTATCTCTTCCTCCTAACCCCATTCTCCCGTCTTCTCCCCATAACCTCTGACACTCGTACTAATCAAGAATCTATCTATCTCTGCCTTAAATATATCCACTGACTTGGCCTTCATTGGCAATGAATTGGCTTGGTATAATTGTAAATTGTCCCTGGTGTGTGTAGCATAGTGTAAGTCTGCGGGGATTGATGATCGGTGTGGACTCAGTGGGCCGAAGGGCCTATTTCTGCACTGTATCTCTAAACGAAACTAAATTAGCCACACATCCAGTGTTGGCCGAAACAATGCTACGAGAAGGCACCAAAAGCTGACCTCAACAAACCAACCAAATCCCCACTTTGCGAGATGAGAAGAACTGACCATAAATAGATCTCAGTGGTGCTAAGATTGCTGACCAATGGAGGCCCGCTTCAAAAAGAAATGGCTTGCATTCAAACCGAAGAGAATGCAGCAAAGGAAAGTTTAAAAAAAACTCTGACCAGTGGGAAACTCTTGCTTATTCAAACAGAACAGTACAGTATCAGAACAGGGCTTTCAGTCCACAATGTCCGTGCCGAGCATTATGCCAAGAAAAACTAATCTCATCTGCCTACACATGATCCATTTCCCTCCATTCTCTGCATATCCAAGTCTATGTAAAAGCCTCTTAAAGGCCGCATGGATATCTGTCTCCACCACCACCTCTAGCAGCGCATTCCAAACGTCAAAAACCCTCTCTGTAAAAATACTTTTCCTGCACCTCTCCTTTAAACTTTGCCTCTCTCACCTTAAAGCTATTCCCTCTAGCGTTCCAGAGAAAGCAATCCCATTTATCCAACCTCTCCTTGCAGCTAGTACCCCTAATCCAGGCAGAATTCTGGGAAATCTCTTCTGCAACCTTTGCAAAGCCTCCCCATCCTTCCTGAAACATTTAAATGTTCTGTGGACTAATCTGTGAGTTTTGGATTTTGACTGTTGAGTCACCTTAGCATCAACCATGGAATAAATTATTCTCAAACTGAGGGATTTCCTCAAGTCAACAACACTTTAAACTGCTCAGCTGTGCTATTGTTTATTGGCTGAAGAGGACCGACTGTCCAGATAGGTCACAGCTTCCTCTAAGTTGATTGCTTCAGCAAGTCTTTGCATCTCATTCAATAATGTTTTATCATCTCTATATGCCAAATTTTTCCAATGCCAACCATCTTTGTTCATTCACTCTCAGAGAGATTTCCCAGGAAACTGTACTGTATAGTGACACTGTTTTATGTCTTCTTCTTTCGTGTTCATCTTCTATGTTTCAAATGTTACAATACTGTAATCGTCCATCCTGAAAACGGCACAAGCTTCCGACGACAATCAGTGGGAGCCATCACTTGTACAATAGATGATGGTGGTAGCAGAATTAGCTCAGGACACTTCCCCGCGACATGGACGCTTCTGCTATGGGGCCACTGTTTTATGCTGCTTGGCGATGTATCTTTGTATTTGCTTAACATTGCATGAGGGCAGAGTTGGCAAATTCATCAGTTATGTTCGGTGGAATAGATTGTCAACTCTGATTGACACCGGATGGCACCAGCAATGGCTGGCTCACCAACAGTCTGTTTGTCCCTTCATTTCTTTGTTGTTTCATAGTATGTGTTAAATGTATGTGTTAGTGTTCTTTAGCTTGTTTTATATGGGGGTGGGGGGGTTGGGGGAAACATTTTTTTAAATCTCTTACCTCGACGGAGATGCGATTTTCTTTGTATCGTACCTCTGTCCGCACTGCGGCCTAACATCGAGGAGTTGGAGGCCTTTTGCTGGAGACCGACTTCGGAAGCTCCAACCGCGGGGGCCTGCGGACTTAACATCATGGAGCTCGTGATCCCTTTGCCAGGGATCGACCTCTGAGTTCCAACCATGGGAGCCTACGGACTTTAACATCATGGAGCTCATGGTCCCTGGTGGGAGACCGACTTCAGGAGCTCCAAGCCGCAGGAGCTTTGATCGCCCCGACGCGTGAGCTTTGATCGCCCCGATGCGGAAGCTTCAGTGGCCGGCTGCGGGCGCTTCGATTGCCCTGATGGATGGTTCGACCGCCCCGAACGCGGGAGAAAAATGAGGGAAGAAGTTTAGAATTGCCTTCCATCACAGTGAGGTTTGTGGGGAATCCGCTGCGGTGGATGTTTATGTTAACATTTATGTAGTTTTGTGTCTTGTTGCTTTTATTTTAGTATGGCTGTGTGGTAATTCGAATATCACTGTACCTTAATTGCTACACGTGACAATAAAAGACCTTTGAAACCTTTGAAACCTTTGATTCACAGAGGTCTGGGATTTAGAATCATCCTTAGGATGAGCAAACATTCTAGGCTGTCTTTCTGGTACTGAAAGAGTGATGTGCTGTGGGAGATCTACTGCCTTTTAGATGTAATATTAACTTGAGAACCATACCAGATTTAAAAATAAATCACTGAGGTTATACCTGATGTTCTGTGCTATATACTTGTTTCCAAGACATGAGACTTGTTTCTATCACATTGTTGTTTGTGAGAATTTGCTGTGGACAACTTGGATGCTATGTTTCCAAATTTACAACAATAGCTACCCTTAAATACTTTGTTGACAGCAAAGTACTTGGGCCAATGAGGGAGGTATTATATGAAGCAAGTGTTATTGCAGCATTAGCTTTTCATGTTATTATACCAAATCATATGTGTTATTGTTGATTTTGTGGATGTACGGTGTGTGGCATCGGGGATGAGGTTGGATCTGCAGTATCCACACTGACATTCGCCGTCAGGTGAACTCATGTGATTTACTCTATTTTCAGTGGTAAGAAAACTAGCGGTCACATGGGGCCGCTGTCCTTTGCCATCAGAGTGCATGTACGATGGTGCTGGCAATCTTGGTCTTGTCCCTGCAGCTTAGTTCTGGTCTTCGAAGGAGGAGGCGTGATGATCTTCCTGCTGTCCCTTGAGAGGAGGTGCTGATGGTACTGGTTCCTTCATGGCAGCTCAGCTCGTGGCTTGAAGAGACAATGCTGGCGGTTTCTGGATTATCCTGGTGGCCAGTCTTTGCCTGTGTGTGTCAACTCTGTGTGGAGCCACAGGAGATGGGTAAAGTCCTCAATGAGTATTTCTCCTCTGTTTACTGTGGAGAAAGACATGAGGACTGAGGAAATTGGGGGAGTCAATGGAAGTGGCTTGATAGCAGTCAGTTTTACAGTCGAGGACGTGAAGATAGACAAATCTCCTGGGTCTGATCAGATATATCTGAGAACGCTGGAGAGGAAATAGCAGGTGCACTGGCTGAGATTTATGTCATCATAAAATAAGGGTGGGGTGCCGGAAGACTGGAGGGTGGCAAATACTGTGCCTCTATTCAAGAAGGGCTGCAGGCAAACTCTGGGAACTACAGGCCAGTGATCCCAACATCTGTGGTTGGAAAGTTACTAGAGAATATTCTGAGGGAGACGATATGCATGCATTTAGGTGGACACAAAGGGTGATTAGGGATAGTCAGCTCGATTTTATGAGTGGGGCGGGGGAGGGGGGGAGGGAGGGGGGGGGGGTCATGTCTTACAAATCTAATTGAGTTTTTTAAGATGTGACCAAAAATGTTGATGGGGGCAGAGCTGTAGAAACTATATATATATATGGACTTCTGCCAAGCATTTGACAAGGTTCCGCATGGTTGTCTGCTCTGGAAGGTTATATTGCATGGGATCCAAGGAGAGATAACTGAATGGATAGAAAGTTGGATTCATGGAGGACGCAGAGGGTGATAGTGGACAGATGTTTTTCAGACTGGAGGCCGGTAACTAGTGGTGTGCCTCAGGGTTCAGTGCTGGGCCCATTCCTGTTTGTCATCTTCATCAATGATTTGGATGACAATGTACAACGCGTGATTAGCAATTTTGGAGATGACCCTAAAGTTGGTGGTATCGTAGATATTGAAGTTGATTGTCAAAAATTGCAGCAGGATCTTGATCGGTTGGCCAGGTGGGCGGAGGAATGGTTGATGGAATTTAAACAGAGAAATGTGGAGTGTTGCATTTTGGGAAGTCTAACAAGGGCAGGACCTACATAGAGAAGGGTAGGGCTCTGGGGAGTGTTATGGAGCAGCGGGATGTAGGAGTGCATGTACATTGTTCCTTGAAAGTAGCGTCTCAAGTAGATAGGGTGGTCAAAAAGGCTTTGGGCACGTTGACCTTCATCAGTCGGAGTATCGAGTATAACAGTGAGGAGGTCATGTTGCAGTTACAGTATAGAAGACATTGGTGAGGCCACATTTGGATTATTGTGTTCAGTTTTGGTCACCATGTTATAAGACAGATGTTGTCAAGCTGGAAAGGGTGCAAAGAAGGTCTACGAGGATGTTGCCAGTCTGAGCTAAAGGGAGAGGTTGAGCAGGCTGGGACTTCATTCCTTGGAGTGCATGAGAATGAGGGGCGATCTTATAGAGGTGTACATAATCATGAAAGGAATCGATTGAGTAAATGCACAGTCCCTTGTCCAGAATTGGGGAATTGGCAACTAGATAGGTGAGGGGGGAAAGATTTATTAGGGATCTGAAGGGCAATTTTTTTACACAAAGGGTGGTGGGTGTATGGAATGAGCTGCTGGAGGATGTAGTTGAGGCAGGTACTATCACAAAGTGTAAGAACTATTGAGATAGGTACATGGATAGGATAGATTTAGAGGTATATGGGGCAAATGCATGCAGGTGGGACTAGTGTACATGGGGCATGTTGGTCGGTGTGGGCAAGTTGAGCCAAAGGGCCTATTTCCACTCTGTTAGACTCTACGACTCTATGACTCTATTGTGTAAATTATATAAATTTTTCTCAAATAAATATCACTTTTTTTTCCTTTCTAGCTTTAGAATTTATTTTTCGTACTGTGATGGCAATAGGGCTGATATTAAAATATTGCGAGTTTTATATTATGTATTTGGAATCAAATAACCACCAATGTTTGCCTTTTACGAACACTATACCACAATAAGAATTTGATTACAAATGATTTGTGCAGCTCTGTTTTATTCATTAGAAAACTCCAGAGGGGAGGCAGGGTTAAGCTTCCTTTGTGCTTTGATTGAACTAAGGTTAGAAAAGCATTAAAAGGCTCTCTGGTAATACATTCCCTGTTGGGGAACGCTAAAATGGTTGCAGCACTTCCAGAAAATTTGATATAAAGAGGCAAGCTTTCATGCACTGACAGGTATTGCAGGAATCCTACTTTTGAAAAGAAAGCATCTTTGCAAAATATTTCGAACTATTTGTATTTTCTTTCATTACTTTAAGTTCTAATTAGGTTTGATCAACCTGACTAGACTATAAACTAATGTTTTAAATGTTAGCACATAAATGCTAAAGATGGCAAGCACCAATACAATTCTTAAGTCAATATGTATTTAAAGTATTATACTGTATGTAGAATTTTACTTGAACTATTTAGTGGTGTTGTTATTTGCACATGCCCCATTACACAAATCCATTTTGTTTAATGATGTTCAAGTCAGCAGGGATCATTCCCAAAGACCAAATTACTCCTCATCCATTTCTTCATTTATTTATAAATGGAGTTGGAATGATGTTCATTCAGTTGATATGGACGATACAATGGACCATTTTCTCCAGAAAGGCTGATTAATAAAATACAAAGAGTACTTGGAAGAGTGATGTCAGGCAGAGCCATAGTGATGGGACACTCCATCGTCAGAGGTGTGGACAGGAGATTCTGCGGCAGCAGGCGAGACTCCACGATGATGTGTTGCCTCCCTGATGCCAGGGTCCAGGATGTCTCGGAGCGGCTGCACCGGCATCCTCAAGAGTAAGGGGGAGCAGCTGGAGGTTGTTGTGCATGTTGGCACAAATGATATAGGTAGGAAGAGGAAGGAGGTTCTGCAACAAGGATTTACGGAATTGGGTAGAAGACTGAAAAGCAAGACCTGCAGGGTAGTGATCTCAGGATTGCTTCCAGTACCTCGTGCGAGTGAAGGTAAGAATAGGAAGATAGTGGAAATGAATGTATGGCTGAGGAGTTGGTGCAGGGGGCAGGGATTCAGATTACTGGATCATTGGGATTTCTTCCGGGGCAGGGGTGACCTGTATAAAAGGGACAGTTGCATCTAAACTGGAGGGGGATCAACATCCTAGCGGGAAGATTTGCTAATGCTGCACAGGAGGGTTTAAACTAGATTGGCAGGGGGGTGGGATCTCATGCAGGAAAGAGGCATGTGAGAGGCTAGAAGTTGGTATGGAGGGTGGTGTGGGAGTGGACGGAATAGGCAGGTGAAAGGCGGGGAGCAAGGAAGGAGGTTTAATGCATGTATTTTAATGCAAGGGGCCTGACGGGTAAGGCAGATGAGATTAAGGCATGGATAGGTACAAGCGACTGGAACGTTGTAGCCATGGCTGACACCTGTTTAAGGGACGGGCAGGACTGGCAGTTCAATATACCAGGGTACAGGAGCTTTAGGAGAGAAAGGGGCGAGGAAAAAAAAGGAGGGGGGGTTGCATTGTGTTCAGAGGTGACATTACGGACGGTTCATCTAGTGAGGCAAAATGGGTGGAGCTGAGGAACAAGAAAGGGATGGTCACCTTGTTGGGGGTGTTGGGGGTGTACTACAGACCCCCCGAATAGTCAACGGGAATTAGAAGAACAATTGTGCCGGGAGATTGCAGAGAGTTGCAGGTCAAATAAGGTTGCTATTGTAGGGGATTTAATTTTCCCAATATAGACTGGGCCGCTACTGTTTGTTATCTACATCAATGATTTTGATGAAAGCATATAGGGCAAGATTAGCAAGATTGCTGATGATACAAAAGTTAGTGGCTTTGCAGATAGTGAAGATGGTTGTGAACGATTGCAGCCGGATCTGGATTGATTAGCCAGGTAGGTAGAGGAATTGTTGATGGAATTTAATACAGCGAAGTGTGAAGTTTTGCATTTTGGGACATCGAACAAGGCCTGGACCTACACAGTAAATGGTAGGGCTCTGGATAATGTTGTAGAGCAGAGAGTCTAGGAGCACAATAGACAATAGACAATAGACAATAGGTGCAGGAGTAGGCCATTCAGCCCTTCGAGCCAGCACCGCCATTCAATGCGATCATGGCTGATCACTCTCAATCAGTACCCCGTTCCTGCCTTCTCCCCATACCCCCTCACTCCGCTATCCTTAAGAGCTCTATCCAGCTCTCTCTTGAAAGCATCCAACGAACTGGCCTCCACTGCCTTCTGAGGCAGAGAATTCCACACCTTCACCACCCTCTGACTGAAAAAGTTCTTCCTCATCTCCGTTCTAAATGGCCTACCCCTTATTCTCAAACTGTGGCCCCTTGTTCTGGACTCCCCCAACATTGGGAACATGTTATCTGCCTCTAATGTGTCCAATCCCCTAATTATCTTATATGTTTCAATAAGATCCCCCCTCATCCTTCTAAATTCCAGTGTATACAAGCCCAATCGCTCCAGCCTTTCAACATACGACAGTCCCGCCATTCCGGGAATTAACCTAGTGAACCTACGCTGCACGCCCTCCATAGCAAGAATATCCTTCCTCAAATTTGGAGACCAAAACTGCACACAGTACTCCAGGTGCGGTCTCACCAGGGCCCGGTACAACTGTAGAAGGACCTCTTTGCTCCTATACTCAACTCCTCTTGTTACGAAGGCCAACATTCCATTGGCTTTCTTCACTGCCTGCTGAACCTGCATGCTTCCTTTCATTGACTGATGCACTAGGACACCCAGATCTCGTTGAACTCCCCCTCCTCCTAACTTGACACCATTCAGATAATAATCTGCCTTTCTATTCTTACTTCCAAAGTGAATAACCTCACACTTACCTACATTAAACTGCATCTGCCATGTATCCGCCCACTCACACAACCTGTCCAAGTCACCCTGCAGCCTTATTGCATCTTCCTCACAATTCACACTACCCCCCAACTTAGTATCATCTGCAAATTTGCTAATGGTACTTTTAATCCCTTCGTCTAAGTCATTAATGTATATCGTAAATAGCTGGGGTCCCAGCACCGAACCTTGCGGTACCCCACTGGTCACTGCCTGCCATTCCGAAAGGGACCCATTTATCCCCACTCTTTGCTTTCTGTCTGTCAACCAATTTTCTATCCATGTCAGTACCCTACCCCCAATACCATGTGCCCTAATTTTGCCCACTAATCTCCTATGTGGGACCTTGTCGAAGGCTTTCTGAAAGTCGAGGTACACCACATCCACTGACTCTCCCTTGTCAATTTTCCTAGTTACATCCTCAAAAAATTCCAGTAGATTTGTCAAGCATGATTTCCCCTTCGTAAATCCATGCTGACTCGGAATGATCCCGTTACTGCTATCCAAATGCTCAGCAATTTCGTCTTTTATAATTGACTCCAGCATCTTCCCCACCACTGATGTCAGACTAACTGGTCTATAATTACCCGTTTTCTCTCTCCCTCCTTTCTTAAAAAGTGGGATAACATTTGCTATCCTCCAATCCACAGGAACTGATCCTGAATCTATAGAACATTGAAAAATGATCTCCAATGCTTCCACTATTTCTAGAGCCACCTCCTTAAGTACTCTGGGATGCAGACCATCAGGCCCTGGGGATTTATCAGCCTTCAGTCCCATCAGTCTACCCAAAACCATTTCCTGCCTAATGTGGATTTCCTTCAGTTCCTCCATCACCCTAGGTTCTCCGGCCCCTAGAACATTTGGGAGATTGTGTGTATCTTCCTCAGTGAAGACAGATCCAAAGTAACGGTTTAACTCGTCTGCCATTTCTTTGTTCCCCATAATAAATTCCCCTGCTTCTGTCTTCAAGGGACCCACATTTGCCTTGACTATTTTTTTCCTCTTCACGTACCTAAAAAAACTTTTGCTATCCTCCTTTATATTATTGGCTAGTTTACCCTCGTACCTCATCTTTTCTCCCCGTATTGCCTTTTTAGTTAACTTTTGTTGCTCTTTAAAAGAGTCCCAATCCTCTGTCTTCCCACTCTTCTTTGCTATGTTATACTTCCTCTCCTTAATTTTTATGCTGTCCCTGACTTCCCTCGTCAGCCACAGGTGTCTCTTACTCCCCTTAGAGTCTTTCCACCTCTTTGGAATAAATTGATCCTGCAACCTCTGCATTATTCCCAGGAATACCTGCCATTGCTGTTCTACCGTCTTCCCTGCTAGGGCCTCCTTCCAATCAATTTTGGCCAGCTCCTGCCTCATGCCTCTGTAATCCCCTTTGCTATACTGTAATACCGACACTTCCGATTTTCCCTTCTGCCTTTCCATTTGCAGAGTAAAACTTATCATGTTGTGATCACTGCCTCCTAATGGCTCTTTTACCTCTAGTCCCCTTATCAGATCAGGATCATTACACAACACTAAATCCAGAATTGCCTTCTCCCTGGTAGGCTCCAGTACAAGCTGTTCTAAGAATCCATCTCGAAGGCACTCTACAAACTCTCTTTCCTGGGGTCCATTTCCAACCTGATTTTCCCAGTCTACCTGCATGTTGAAATCTCCCATAACCACCGTAGCATTACATTTTTGACACGCCAATTTTATCTCCTGATTCAACTTGCACCCTATGTCGAGGCTACTGTTTGGGGGCCTATAGATAACTCCCATTAGGGTCTTTTTACCCTTACAATTTCTCATTTCTATCCATACTGATTCAACATCTCCTGATTCTATGTCACCCCTTGCAAGGGAATGAATATCATTCCTTACCATCAGAGCAACCCCACCCCCTCTGCCCACCTGTCTGTCTTTTCTATACGTTGTGTACCCCTGAATATTCAGTTCCCAGCCCTGGTCCTCTTGTAACCATGTCTCAGTGATCCCTACAACATCATACTTGCCCATGACTAACTGAGCCTCAAGCTCATCCACTTTATTTTTTATACTACGCGCATTTAAGTACAACACTTTAACTTCTGCATTTACCTCCTCTCTCACATCGTTCACAATTGGCCCTGCCCTTAATTTCTTTTCCGCTCTAGAACTTCTGTTCCCATTCTTCCGAGAGTCTTTTGCAATATCTCCTGTATTCCCTTTGACCTCATCTTCATATTCACAATTTGTTAACCCCTCCCCCCCACTACTTAGTTTAAAGCCACAGGTGTCACACTAGCAAACCTGCCTGCCAGAATGTTTGTCCCCCTGCTGTTAAGATGCAACCCGTCCCTTTTGTACAAGTCACCCCTAGCCCAGAAGAGATCCCAGTGGTCCAGAAATCTAAATCCCTGCTCTCTGCACCAGCCCCTCAGCCATAAATTCATACCCTCTATCTCTCTGTTCCTGGCCTCACCAGCACGAGGTACCGGTAGCAGTCCAGAGATAACCACCTTCGACGTCCTACTTCTCAGCGCTTTTCCCAACTCTCTAAACTCCCGCTGTAGCACCTCCTTCCTCTTCTGCCCGACGTCATTCGTGCCCACGTGCACAACGACTTCAGGTTGATCGCCTTCCCTCGCTAGGATTTTCTGAAGGCGGTCTGTGATGTGTTGAACCCTGGCACCAGGGAGGCAACAGACCATCCTCAAGTCCCTCCTGCTGCCACAGAATCTTCTGTCCATCCCTCGGACTATGGAGTCACCGACCACTACGGCTCTTCCAGACTTCGGTCTCCCCTGTCGAGTATCCTTGCCAACAGGTCCGCCACTCGGACTGGAAACGTCTTCTGCCCCGACAGTTCCCAAGAGGGTATACCTATTTGCAATAGGCACAGCCACTGGGGTCTCCTGTAGTCCACGTCCACTCCCCCGTGAAACAGTCTCCCACCTTCGCTCGACCTGGACCCTTGGCGTGACAGCCTCACAATAGGTCCTGTCGAGGAAACTCTCGCATTCTCGGATGGCCCTGAGGTCATCCAACTGCCTCTCCAACTCCACCACACGTCCCTTCAGGAGCTGCACCTGGACACAGTTCTTGCAGGTGTAGCTCCCAGAAGCTCCAGCGACGTCCCTGTCTTCCCACATCCTGCAGGAAACACACCGCACCAACTTTTCCGCCATCACCTTGTGCCTATAACCAGCTCTGGCTTAAAATAATGGTATCCTCCTCACCTCAGCCTCCTCGCCGAAGACTCGCAGCCAAAGACTCGCAGGTGCAAGGACTGCGCAGGTGCAAGGACTCGCAGCCAAAGACTGCACAGGTGCAAGGTTCCTTGAAGATCAAGTCACAGGTAGATAAGCTGGTCAAAAAAGCTTTTGGCACTTTGGCCTTCATCAGTCAGATTATTGAGTATAGAAAACGGGGCTTCCCCTCCTCCATTATAGATGAGGCTCTCACTAGGGTCTCTTCTACATCCCGCAGCTCCGCACTTGCTCCCCCTCCCCCCACTCGCAACAAAGACAGGATCCCCCTCGTTCTCACCTTCCACCCCACCAGCCAGCGGATCCAACATATCATCCACCAACATTTCCGTCACCTACAACGGGACCCCACCACTGGCCATATCTTCCCATCCCCTCCCCTCTCTGCGTTCCGCAGAGACCGTTCCCTCCGTAACTCCCTGGTCCACTCGTCCCTTCCTACCCAAACCACCCCAACCCCGGGCACTTTCCCCTGCAACCGCACGAGATGCAACAGCTGTCCCTTTACCTCCCCCCTCAACTCCATCAAAGGACCCTGTGGTGTATTATGATAAGAATCGACGAGTGAGACAGGTTAGCATACAACATATGGCTGCTTTACTTCAACACCACCAGAGAGTATAATCAGGTATCCCACAATGCTTTATACCCGGAACTACGGCAAGGCTCAGCTGCCAAAACACAAAACTCAAAATGGTAAATACACCACATTACCCCCTTTTTAAAATGAAGGTAATCTTAAATAACTGAAATTAGCAAGTGCCTTATTACTAACAATAACCATTCCCAAAATTACTACTATGCAAAGTTACTTGTTATCACTAGAGACCCTCTTGTAGTTTTAACAAGTCTCAGTCCATCTGTGTGTTCATATTAATGAAAACAACTTAAACAACTAAACAGTCCTTCATGCCGAACATTTCCCCTTTTAAAAAAAAAAAAAAATGAAGCTTAAGGGACATAGCGGTCTGGAGGCTTCCTGACCCTTGATGATCGGCGTGGACTCAGCGGCGCAGCAGCTGCAGCTGTACGGTCCACAGTCCCTGGCTCGCTGCATGATGACATGTCCTCCGGCTGTGCGGGTTGGCTCGGTGCAGAAGTGTCAGTGGTTGAGTTTTCAGTGTCCTGATCCAGTCCATCTCCCATGACTCTGAATCTCAGCTGATCTCCATGTCTCCTGTAGGTGATGTCGGTGTCTCCTCCTTGTACTTTGTAAGACACCGGTCCTGTTTGATCCACTATGACTCCAGGAATCCATTTGCGTCCTCCCCCAGCCGTATTGTATAAATACACTGGGTCATCCACTGAGAAACACCTGTCTGCTGCACGGAGGTCATGGTGAAATTTCTGCTTGTACTGTTTTTTACGAACAGCGGCTGCTGTGTCCGGACGGATGAAATCCAGACGGGTGCGCACGTGTCTGTTCAGAAACAGGTCAGCAGGTGACTGACCAGTAGTGCAGTTTGGTGTGGTGCGATACTGCATCAAAAAGATGGAGACCCTGTCCTCCACATCCATTGCGGTGTGTGTCAGCTTTTTCATTCCACCCTTGAATGACTGAACGTACCGTTCTGCCAGGCCATTCTAGGCAGGGTGACCAGGAGCACTTGTAGAATGAAGGATTCCATTCTGCTGCATGAAGTTTTTAAACTCCTCTGACGTGAACTGCGTTCCATTATCCGTGACAATGTGCTCCGGCAATCCATAAGCTGCGAACAGTCTTCTCAGTCGTGTGATAGTGGCTTGTGATGTGATGCTAGACATTTTAAACACCTCCAACCACTTGGAGTAAGCATCCACCACCAACATGAAAGTGTGTCCCAAAAATGGACCAGCAAAGTCTATGTGTAGTCTTTTCCAGCTCTGGCCAGGAAATTCCCATGGATGCAAAGGCACCTGACGAGGCATCCTTTGCTCCAATTGACATGACTCACATGCTCTGCAAACTTGCTCCACCTCTGCATCAACTTTAGGCCACCATACGTACTTGCGTGTTAGTGCTTTCATTTTCACAATTCCTGGATGGCCAGAATGCAGCTCCTTTAAAACAGTTTTTCTCAACTTTTCAGGAATCACCACTCTGGTGCCCCACAGGACACATCCTCGCTCTATTGAAAGTTCACATCTACGCGTGTGGAAAGCTTTCAGAGTCTCATCCACTTCAGCAGGCCAGCCATCCATGACAAATTTCAGCACCTTTGACAACACGTTGTCTGTGCGTGTTGCACGTGCCACTTGGTCTGCGTTCAGTGGAGCCTGCTCAAGATGTTCAGTTAACAGTGTGTATACGCTGTCAGTGATGGCTGTGGTCCCTGCGTCGTTTGTGTCAGGCAGCGGAACTCTTGAGAGGCCATCTGCATTACCATCTGTCGTTTATATCTGCTCTGTGTCGGTGCCGCCGCCACTTTTCCTCTGCATGCCCTTTTAATATGCCCGGTTTTACCACAGTTGTAACACTTTGCGTCTTTAAAGCGACGCACCTGTGGGCTGTGATTTTTGCCGTTACATCTATGGCAGTTCCTCCCCGTTTGCTTAACCGTGTGCGCATCCACTTTATGCACTTGGTTCGGACGTACCTCGTGTCCCCGCAGCTGCTGCGTGTCTCTCTCCGCAGTCTCCATGCTGAGGGCGATTTCAAATGCCCGTGCAAAAGTCAGGTTGGACTCCGACAACAGCCATCGCTGGCTTGCCTCATTACAAATCCCACTGACAAAACGGTCCCGAAGCGTCTCGTTCAACGTCGCTCCAAACTCACAGTTAACTGCACACTGTTTCAGCTCCGCAACGTAACTGGTCACAGATTCATCCGCCCGCTGGTTGCATCGGTTAAAGCAGAATCTCTCCGCAATAAGCAACGGCTTGGGTTCAAAATGAGTCTTTAAAATGTTCACAATGTCATCGTAGGACTTATCTTTTGGCTTCAGCGGCTGCACCAGGTTCCTTAACAGACCATATGTAGATGCTCCCATCACACTTAACAGAGTAGCTACTTGCTTCTCCACTGCAATGTCGTTAGCCTCAAAAAACTGCTCTAAACGTTCCACATACGCCGACCAAGACTCTGTCTTCGGGGCGAACTCCCCTATGGAACCTATGATAGGCATTTTCTGCTTGTTTTATCCTCGTCGCCAACTTTAACTGTGGTGTATTATGATAAGAATCGACGAGTGAGACAGGTTAGCATACAACATATGGCTGCTTTACTTCAACACCACCAGAGATTGTAATCAGGTATCCCACAATGCTTTATACCCGGAACTACGGCAAGGCTCAGCTGCCAAAACACAAAACTCAAAATGGTAAATACACCACAGACCCAAACAGTCTTTCCAGGTGAGACAGAGGTTCACCTGCACCTCCTCCAACCTCATCTATTGCATCCGCTGCTCTAGATGTTAACTTATTTATATCGGCGAAACCAAGCGCAGGCTCGGCGATCGCTTCGCTGAACACCTGCGCTCGGTCCGCATTAACGCAACTGATCTCCCGGTGGCCCAGCACTTTAACTCCCCCTCCCATTCCCAGTCTGACCTCTCTGTCATGGGCCTCCTCCAGTGCCATAGTGAGGCCCGCCGGAAATTGGAGGAGCAGCACCTCATATTTCGCCTGGGCAGTTTGCAGCCCGGTGGTATGAACGTCGACTTCTCCAACTTCAGATAGCTCCTCTGTCCCTCCCTTCCCCTCCTCCTTCCCAGATCTCCCTCTATCTTCCTGTCTCCACCTATATCCTTCCTTTGTCCCACCCCCGACATCAGTCTGAAGAAGGGTCTCGACCCGAAACATCACCCATTCCTTCTCTCCCGAGATGCTGCCTGACCTGCTGAGTTACTCCAGCATTTTGTGAATATATTGAGCATAGAAGTTGGGAGGTCCTGTTGCAGTTGTATAAGACGTTGGTGAGAATATTGTGTTCTATTCTGGGCACCATGTTATAGGAAAGATATTGTTAAGCTTGAAAGGGTTCAGAAAAGATTTATGAGGATGTTGCCAGGACTAGAGGGTGTGAGCTGTAGGGAGAGGTTGAGTAAGCTGGGTCTCTATTCCATGGAGTGCAGGAGGATGAGGGGAGATCTTGTAGAGATATACAAAATCATGAGAGGAATAGATCAGGTAGATGCACAGTCTTTTGCCAAGAGAAGGGGAATCGAGGACCAGAGGGCATAGGTTCAAGGTGAAGGGTGAAAAGATTTAATAGGAATCTGAGGGGTAAGTTGTTCACACAAAGGGTAGCGGATGTATGGAACAAGCTGCCAGAGGAGGTAGTTGAGGCTGGGACTATCCCATCATTTAAGAAACAGTTAGACAAGTACATGGATAGGACAGTTTTGGAGGGATATTGGCCAAGTGGGACTAGTGTAGCTGGGACATTGTTGGCTGGTGCGGGCGAGTTGGGCCGAAGGGCCTGTTTCCACACTGTATCACTCCATGACTCTAACCGGGTGGCATGTGATTCAGCAGAACGTTTCCAATTATTTCCACCATCAAATTTAATCTGCAATCTTGTGCTGTACTCATGATGCAAATCATTCAAACTGGTATTACTTCCAAGATCAGTGGAATAAAAAAAAACAGCTTTGGTCATTGGATGTTGTGGGATGATATCTGGTTCTATAGAATTCAAGAAGTGAAGAGGTTGATGGCTCAGAAGGAAGCAATAGTTCCTCATGCTATCCTTCTTCTTTGGCAATGATGCCTGACTTTCCTCCAATCTCTTCCTCAGCTCCTCTCCAATGCTTGTGCCTATGACCTTATACCAAAGCGAGCAGGCCCTCTCTCTGACTCTCCCGCAGCTCCGGGCCTCACTCACCCATACCTGCAACGGGCCACAACTATACTTTATTCTTCGCTGCGCCTCCTTACCTATATCCCCAGATTATTGACCCCAATGCCAAGGGAAACAGGTCTCTTCTCCCTTTAATGCCTCTCATAACTTTTCGCACCACAACAATATCTCCCCTCAGCATTCAAAGAAACCAACTTTGACCTAGCTGAATCACATAAATATAGTACTATTCTCCTGAAGAAATTAAATAGTGTCGTTTTTTGTTTTGCTATAGGTCTCGTGTTGTAGACTGCTGATGACCATTTATAACGCACCTTGCATTAAAAGGGTAAACTACTTGAACAATTCAGCAGATCAGGCAGCAACTGTAGAAAAAAATAATCAGAGTTAATGTTTCAGGTTGAAGACCCCTTGTCAGAACTGGGGAAGGAGAAAAAATGGTGATATCAAGTAAATAAGATGTGGGAGTGGTGTTGGAAGAAATGGAATTTCTCTGGTTGAACAACTCCAGGATTGTTAGTGAGGTAAAGATGTATTTGATTGATGGATTATTGTGGCAAATAGGGAGAGAAAACGTGGTCCTTTGTTCATAAAACCTATGAAAGGAGCCAGTTAGAGAGTGGGAACACAAATATAGAAATGTAAGTGTTGCAAAATACAGGGCTAGAGGACATGTTCAGAAGGTCAGGCTGCAATATCCGAGCCAACATCCCCGATAATGAGAAGCTGCTGCTCAAGTTTACAGTGGGCCTTGTTTTAACAATGCATCGGCCACCAACTAGGAGGTCATCATTGGTTTTCGGAAGGTGAATTAAAGTAGCAGACAGCTTCTGCAGAAATAGAAACAGTTAATGCCTCAGATCAAATATCCTTCATCAGAACTGGATAGAAAAGTCATTGAGTCAGAGTCATGTCCCAGCTACGGTCAGGCAAGCGCCTCCGCTGTCATGCTGTGAAAACAGAGAGGATGAGACGGAGTTTCTTCTCACAGGCCATCAGGACTGTTAACTTTTATAACTCCAGGGACTAAATTTTGTCTCCTCTGTATTAACTTTAATTTATATGCTGTAACTGTAATTCTTTTTTTTTTGCACAATCCGCAGGCATTGCCACTTTCATTTCACTGCACATCGTGTATGTGTATGTGACAAATATTAAACTTGACTTGACAGCATGGAAACAGGTCCTTTGGCCCAACTAGCCCACACCAGCCAACATGTCCCAGCTAAAGTAAGCAAGTTGATGTTAGCTACAGGGAGGGTGAGAGAAAGATGGATATGATGAAGGGAAGATCTCTGACAGGGTGAGGCTAGAGTTACCCCAGGATCAGCTGTAAACAAGGTCACATACCCTTTTATCAAGCTGTGTTAATGGAAAGAAAAGAACTGAGAAATCAAACACACATTTGGGACTGCTTTGTGGGGCATTTATAGTCATCCATGTTTATAACATAAACATCCACTGGGTGATGCTGTCAGCGATGGCAGCCTCTCCAACGGTCTGTCTTTTTGTCTTTTTTGTTATTTTTAGTGTGTTTTAAAAGTATATGTTAATGTTCCCTGGATTGTTTTATGTTGGGGGAAACTTTTTTTCAATCTCTTACCTTGCTGGAGATGCGATAGTTTTCTGGATCGTATCTCCAGTCGCTCTGCGGCCTAACATCATGAAGATGGTGGCCTTGCTCAAAATTGACTTTGAGCCCCACTGCGGGGCCGTGGACATACCATCCCTTGCCTGTGATCCCTTGCCTGGGATCGACACTCCAACTGCGGCCTGCGGATTTCACCATCGAGGAGCTCGCAATCTCGGGTGCGGACCGATGTCGGGAAGCTCCAAAGTCACAGAAGGTTCATCCAGCCTCGACCCAGGGTCAGATCGCCCAGCGTGTGGGAGCTGAAATTCCCACCCGATGCGGGAACTTGATCCCCCCCGATGCGGAGGGCCTGACCGCCGGCTACAGGAGCCAAGATCACCCCATCAACAGAAGGTTCGAGGCCCCCGACCGCGGGAGAACAAAGAAGATTGAACTTTGTTCACCTTCCATCACAGTGAGGAATGTGGAGGAGTCACTGTGGTGGATGTTTATGTTAAAATGTATTTTGTGTGTTCTGTTGCTTTTTATTGGTATGACTGTGTGGCAAAACAAATTCCTTGTATGTTTCAAAACATACTTGGCTAATAAAATATGATTATGATTATGATTATGATTATGATTATGATTATGATTATGATTATGATTATGATTATGATTGTCAGTGTGTAGGAACAACTCAGTTTCCTGCTACATGCCACTTCAATTGACCGTTCATTTGCAGCTAATCCTCATGGAAAACTTTCAGAGATAATCCCTTTCCTTATGACAGGCGAACATTTTGGCCAATTGAGTTCATGCTAGTTCACAATGTAATCCCATTCCATCAATAACTTTCCCTTTAATCAATTCTCCTCAAATTCCCTTCAATTCAACTACACACATGGACAAGGCTAATTTATGGTGGCCAAATGAACTACCAAACTGCATAACTTTGGGATTTAGTTTAGTTTAGAGATACAGCGAGGAAACAGGCCCTTCAGCCCACCGAGCCCATGCAGACCAGTAATCCCAATACACTAACACTATCCTACACACACTAGGGACAATTTTCATTTATACCAAGCCAATTAGCCTACAAACCTCCCATCTTTCGAGTGTGGGAGGAAACCAGAGCTTCCTGGAGAAAATCCACAGATGTCACAGAGAGAACGTACAGACTCTGTAAAGACAGCACTCGTGGTCGGGATTGAACCCTGGTCTCTGGCGCTGTAAGGCAGCAACTCTACCACTGCCCCACTGTGCAACCAATCATGTGAGGATGTAAGAAGAAACCAAAGGGCTCAGACAAAACCCATGCAGAGAGATGGTGCAAACTACATAAAGACAGCATGGAAGGACAGGATTGAACAAGAGGAAGAACTTTGAACTTTATTGCCTTTCATCACAGTGAGGAATGTGGAATCCACTGTGGTGGATGTTTATGTTAACTTTTAGGTGGTTGTGTGTCTTGTTGCTTTTCACTTAGTATGACTGTAACGTAACTCAAATTTCACTGTACCTTAATTGGTACATGTGACAATAAACTGACCTTGAAACCTTGAAACCTTGAAGTAGCTGGATCTGTGAGGCTCTATTAACTATGCCACGATGCCACCTGCTCAGCCCTCCTCGTCCCTCCCCTCTCTGCTGCTTAATATTAACTCCTTTTCTTTCTACCCACTTTTCTGGAAATGTGGCCTGACTTGTTGCACGTTTCCAGCATTTTTGTAAAATTTTCCAGAATTTGCAGTTATATTTTTGGATTTTCATTTACGGCAGTCATGCATAAGGCAATCTATGAAGACCATCTGTCCCACTGCACCTCACTTCATATCTTTTGACACTGGAACCAAGCAGATGGGTGAACAGGCTATCAATTTTTACTGAACTGCAACTTTACACAGAGCTGCTGGTGCAGTTGATTGCACTTAATTTGCAAGATCTCTCAGTGTCAACTCTCAGTGTTCTGTCAAGTTAAGGCATTTGATTAATAGCACCATAGAAATTGCAAAAGAGAAATAAAAAGAGGTCCATAAGTGCACTTTCCACCATTCGATCTATCATGTTAATTTGTTCATTATGTAGTTAACTGGGCTAAACCATTTTTGTGGCTACATTAGATGCGGTGTTAAGTTCTTTCAAGATGGTCTAAGTTCACTTGAAAATTATGTATGACTTTGTCACACCAATCTATAGCTGCAAAGACTGTTACCATGAGAACCTATTTCTAAATTGGTTATTGGGTAGCACCCTTTCTGAAACGGTTTCAGTAGCACTGATCTGTGTCTTGGCAAGTCAGTTCAGGCAGGCATTTCACCTGGTTGGTATCAAGCTAAGAACTCAGAGCTGGATTAGGAATACCATGGCTCTCTCCATTTCACTTTAACACCAGTGTTTCTGGAGAGCAAAAGCTGGCAAATTTGATAAATAAGAAACCAATCGCTTGAGGCTAAACAAACATCTGAGCAGCTTCATGTTTGACATTGGATGTCAAAACATTGATCGGATAGGAGTGATCATGAAAGCAGAGTTCCAAACATAGTTTGTATATCTTCATTCTCTTGACTGTCATGTGACAAGATAGGAGAGTTTTTGTCAAATCCTAACAATTGACCCTTGGTATTTAACAGGTCCGGAAATGGCATGGGAAAGCCCCGATGTTTGGAGTATCTTGACGACCAGTGTCCTAAAATTATCTTTTGGTTCTTGTAGACGTTATACTTACCACATGCCATATTTAATATCATCATATCATCATCATATATATACAGCCGGAAACAGGCCTTTTCGGCCCTCCAAGTCCGTGCCGCCCAGTGATCCCCGCACATTAACACTATCCTACACCCACTAGGGACAATTTTTACATTTACCCAGCCAATTAACCTACATACCTGTACGTCTTTGGAGTGTGGGAGGAAACCGAAGATCTCGGAGAAAACCCACGCAGGTCACGGGGAGAACGTACAAACTCCTTACAGTACAGCACCCGCAGTCAGGATCGAACCTGAGTCTCCGGCGCTGCATTCGCTGTAAAGCAGCAACTCTACCGCTGCGCTACCGTGCCATATTGTACACTAAGTGCCAAATAGTTAAAAACAGACACAAACCCACCTGCTTTCTATCCGAATGAATCTATATTAATTGCTTCCAATGTCTCCTCAGAATTCTATTCCAATAATTGGTCACTTGACTATTTGGATAAATTCCCATTTAAGCATAGGTGTTACTTTTGCTTCCACTATTCTGCACAAGTTGAAGTAGCCTGCTATTGCCAACGTTATTTATTCCCTTTAGAATTCCTGGAATGATCTGTGGTGTGTGATGTCAAGTTTGAACATTACAGACAAGTTTGCAGGAATTTGACATAGTTTACTGACCAGAATTGTCTGGCATCCCCACTCTATTTCTTGATCAAAGCAGAAATTCCCAATGGCCAATGCCAAAAGCCTGTCTTAATGGGGGACATGACAACACTAAGACACCAATACAATACATTTGGTTACAATGATACCTGTCCCTGGACTTAAATCAGCAAAGAGCATGTTGAAGAAAAGGCCTATTTCAACTGAAAGTTGAGAATTTCTTTATAATAAGGTCTTTATATTGTGTTCGTATAGTCTATTGTTGCTGTTTTCATCTCAATTATTGTCCACAACCTTAGTCAAGCAAATCCAGTCTCTCCTTACATCTGCAATATTCCAATGCAGACATCATCACGGTGAAATTTCGCTGCATAATCTTCCATGCAATTTCATCCTTCCCACTATGTGGTGACCCAAACTTCACACAAAGCTGCACATGTGGCTTCACCAGTTTTTTTATAAAGTTGTAACATGATTTCTCAGCGCTTACATTCTATGCCAAAGTCAATGTATGCAAGTATCCCCTATGCATTCTTCACCACCTTTCTCACTAGTGCTTTCATTATCAGGGATCTATAGATATATCCCAAGGACCCTTTGTTTATCAACCCTTCATTGGGTGCCACCATTTACTTCATATCCCATTCTTATTTGTCTTCCCAAAACATGTTACTTTGCGCTTCTCCAGATTAATTTCTATTTACAATTGCTCTGCAAATATTCAAATGTGCAGCTGATCTATGTCATCCTGTAGCCTCAAGCAAACCTTCTTCATGATCTACAAACCACCAATTTTCATAGCAAGGTAAAGGATGAAAAGACCAAGGGCAAAAGGGCACATTTGACATAAGTGTACATCAGCCAGCAGCAAGTTGGAATCCATGTAAACATATCTTGTAGAAGGCTCATAGCCTTGACTGATCTGACTCTTATTGCTCCTCAAACATGAAAGCTCATTGCATGGCCATTGCTATCAGCTACTCTCTGTCATTCAGTTGCAATCTGAAATAAATAGAATACATCAACAGTCATTACCACCATCATTATCAGTTCATATTGTCCTCATAAATCACATAGAAAACAATGAAATTCAACGCATTATATAATAATTTTGGAGTAAGCTGATGAAATGCAAACCGGGAGTCACCCTGGTGCCTTTGTTTAACACATTCCTTTCAACAATTTTCCTTACAATCACCTGAATGCTGGGGTTTGTGATCTGCTCTGTTATTTTACTTGGCCATCAGTCTCATTGTCAAGGAAATGAAAGAGCAAGGTGCATTGAAGACATGGGCTATTTTAATTCTTAAATCTCACTGTTGAGTTTATTTCCCAATTGTTCTTGAACGTGGAAACGTGCTCATCAAATGGGGAGGCTGAAGTTGCATCTGGTAAACTGTTCTGTGTGATGAATGCAGAAAGGTTTTTGAAGCAGTGATGAAGGCAGCCTTTCATTCTCTCTGAGACCTTGCCTCAGGAATGGTGGAGGTATGGAGTCTCATAATCTTCACATCAACAGAAGCATGATTGATGGCAGCCTGAGCTTCATAACAAGATTTTGTGCTCACTATCTTCAAAACACTGACAATAACAGCTATTGTTGAGAACTGGCTCCACTTTCAGAGAGACGAGTCTGGCAAGATGGAGGTTAAAGGCATCATACGTCTGCTGCAGTCAGCTCTCCTGTGGAGGTGTCATCTTTTGGATGAGATATGAAACCCAGATCCCATCCGGCCTCACAGAGAGAAAAGTTCCAATGGTGTTATTTTGAAGAGGAACTGGGTTCTTAGCCATAAATCAACATCCAGAAAAAGCTTAGCATCTTATCATTGTCACATTATTACTTGCAGGAGGTTACTGGACACAAACTGGCTGATGAATTCCCTGCATCACAATGGTGGCTCTGCTTCAAAAGTACTTTGTTGGCTATGCTGTAAAACATTTGGAGATGAACTGAAGTCAAGAAAGCAGACATAGAAGGGTAGGTCTTTCTTTCCAACTACGTAACTCTCTATGTTGTCTGCTCACTTGAGCAACACAACAGGCTCTGTGTGAGGGGTGTTGTCAGAATGCCAATTTAGGCCCCTGCCTCTTTTACTTCAAAAGCCCAGTGATGTGCTGAATGTTTTTTTCTGGTGACCCTCATGACTCTGTTTTGGCCTGATTCATTCAGAGTTGGTGGTGTGTGAGGGGAAGGCGATTTTTCCCCCTGAGGAGCAACAGATAGGATACCTCTAGTATACCCCTGGCAGCTGTGTTCCAGTGTTTCTGATAAAGGGGTTGCAGGTAAATTCAGGAATGTAAGATAGACACAAAAAGCTGGAGTAACTCAGCTGGACAGGCAGCATCGCTAGAGAGAAGGAATGGGTGACATTTCGGGTCGAGACCCTTCAGACTGAAGAAGGGTCTCGACCCGAAATGTCACCCATTCCTTCTCCCCAGAGATGCTGCCTGTACCGCTGAGTTACTCCAGCTTTTTGTGTCTATCTTCAGCATCTGCATTTCCTTCTTACACAATTCAGGGATGTAGCTGACATACGCATCCACGATCATCTGGTGATGAGAACTCCCACTAGCGGGGAAGGAACTGAACAACAGTGCACTTATCAGTGGAAGATATTAGCTGATTGCGAGGAAGATTATGTAGAAAAATGACCCTGGGCAGAAATTCTAGAGAGTCCTCATTTCAACTGTCACCAACCCTGGTAAAGATGATGTATTGGCTGCTGTGACAAGTGGCGTATCAATGGTAAGCTGGAGGCAGCTTTGAATGCAGTCTGGGAAAAGAAAACAACATCCTCTGGAAGGAGTATGAAATGTAACAAATGATGAAGATAAATCAAGCCTACCTTGGAACAACAGGCAACAAGTACTCTTGCAGGAGGCTGTATAGATCAGCAGCAGCAGTTCTGGCTGATAGACTGCTCCTCAAGCATGTTAACGATGCCAACTGTGTTATAGATCTTGAGGAGGATCTTCTAAGCAGTGTATGCTCACTTCCCCCCTCCCCCCTCCAACACATTAACTCCTTCAGCTGCCTTCATTGTACTGAGCTTCTGCTGTTTTTCCTCCTGTAACCATGATTCTCACGTGTCTGACTTCCATGGTTCCTGGTGGGCACATTCAACTCTAACATTGTGACTCAGAATCAAGAAACTTTACCAAAATCACGAGCTTTGAACAGTTACATTTCCCAGTGGTATGAAGAACCTGTGGTACATCCGATGATCTGTTGAAGTTAGGTCTACGAGGCCTAATGCAGGTCGGTCGGACAATCAGCAAGAGTACAGCCTACCACACGGAAATCAATTCAAACATAAGGAAACATGGACAAAGAAGCTTAAGAGAGAAAGGTGGGTATTGATTGAACCTGTCTAAATAATGCAACAGGTCATTTAATTTTTGAGAATGCAAATGTTTAATGTGAAAATTGCATTTTTGAAATCATTTTCCAATGTGAATGTGAATGGCTCCAAAAGGGGAACCATGATGTACGAGTGAAGTAATTTCATTGTTGGTTAACTTGCCTGCTTTTGTTTTATACACTTAACTGTTTTTGAAAGATATTATTAGGCATGTTTGAAACGTGGCAGTTCATTAAGAATTATTAATGAAGGAAAGGGGTTGTTTGCTGACAGTTTTATTGCAGCCCTTCATTAATGTCAGCAATGATACTCGTCAAGAAAAATCATTTTTTAGGAACTTTCAATGTATCATGAGATTGCGTGAATGCATGCTTTTTACACAAACAACCATAATTACTAAATTGGCAAGGTTTTAGATTATTTCACTCCACCAATTTTTGCTAACCGACTCATTGCAGAAATGGAACCTGTAATAAGGCTCCCAATTCAAACCTATGTGGCAGATTTATTTCTCATTAAAGTAGTGGTTTGAATGCTGCTCCATTACTTTGTGATCTTCTTTGCTCTATATTCATTGTACATGTACTCTACAATCCTACTCTGCACAAAAAGAGATTACAAAAGCCAGGTTGGGTGCTCGCATACTGGTTATTTAACAATTGGAAGTCAAAGGTCTTTTATTGTCACGTGCACCAATTAAGGTACAGTGATATTCAAATTACCATACAGTCATACTAAAACAAAAGCAACAAGCCATACAACTACATAAAGTTAACATAAACATCCACCACAGTAGATTCCCCGCATTCCTCACTGTGATGGAAGGAAAGAAAGTCCAATCTACTTCCTTCTTTATTCTCCCGCGGTCGGGGCAGTCGAACCATCTGTTGTGCCAATCGAAGCTCTCGCAGCCGGCGGTCAAAGCCCCCGCGTCGGGGTGGTCGAAGCTCCAACGGCTTGGAGCTCCCAAAGTCGGTCACCCACCAGGGACCGCAAGCTCCATGATGTTAAAGTCCGCAGGCTCCCACAGTTGGAGCTCTGAGGTCGATCCCTGGAAAAGGGATCGCGAGCTCCACAATTTTGTCTGCAGGCTCCCGTGGTTGGAGCTCCCAAATCGATCTCCAGCAAGATCCAACTCCTTGATGTTAGGCCGCAGCGCGGACGGAGATACGATACAGAAAAAAATCGTATCTCCGACAAGGTAAGAGATTTAAAAAGTTTCCCCAAGCCCCCCACATAAAACAAGCTAAAGAACTCTAAAACATACATTTAACACATACTATTGAAACAACAAAGAAGGAAGGGACAGACAGACTGTTGGCGAGGCAGCCATTGCTGGCGCCACCTGGAAGTCTTTGCACTGTGCTATCAGTTTGGGAGAAGCATTATTAACTGTGGTTAAATGAGCAGGGGAAAGGAACCAATTGGGTAGATCCGTTAACGAGAACAATGGTTCGAATCATATACTCCCATAGTGAATAGTTTTATAGTTTTGATCATTATAATTAGGTGCATTTTAGTAGAACAATATAATGAACTACCAGTTTGTGTCAATCATATCTTTTGAAGGAGGGTTAAAATCAGAATCTATTGACTTTGTTCTTAATTCATAGTTTGGTCTGGCTCTGGAGGAGATTTCAGCTACAGTAAATATGTTTGATGATCCAATATTAAGTGCAATGTCTAGCATCTCCTCATGAAAGTTGAAAAGATTATAGATTACTCTGTTTTAGTGAATTATACATGGATGGTTGTTTTGATTTATTTTGAAAAAGAGTTTCTAAAACATGCAACCAATGTACTATGAGGAAATGTTATGTTTCCTGGAACCACTTCACAAACCCAGGAAATCACGAATCGCTTTTCTACTTTAATGGTGCTGATTACAGCATTAAAAACTGGCCAGGTCTATAAGAAAGAATAGTGTTAAGGCATTCACATGACAAATCAAACAGGGCTCCATTTCACCCAGAAGACATCAATGAAAGTTGTGCAGCACTCTGATGGTATTGTGCAGGAGAGTCATCACTGACACCTCAGACGGGACTTTCCTGCACATTGTATCTTTATAGTCTGTCACTAAACTTTGCATAGTTGGAGAACAGTGGATACATTTTTTATTATTTGTTCATGCAATGTTCTGCAAAGCCAAGATTTATTGCCCATTACTCAATGTCCTTGGTGGTGTGCACTTTTTGCTTGAATGGCGATAGCTCTTCTGGTTAAAGGAAGGCAAACCTTTGTGAGGATAAGATTTCACGAAGAGTAGGTGTGGGCACTAGGTTACCCCAGCCTACCTGCCATTCAATATGTTCATGACTGATCTTTCTGTCCTCATGTTCTCTTCTGTGACTATTCCCCATACCTGTTAATTTCTCAATCTTTCTGTTTTATCTATTTTCAATTTAAATATATCTAATCATCTTAAGTCTACTATCCTCTGAAAGATAACAAAAAAACTTCTAAGTACCTCCATTTAAATTGCCAACCCCTTAATTTTTAATTTTGTCCTTATGCTCATGATTCTCCCACCAGTGAAAACATCTCTAAATTTACCCTCTAAAGAGAACTTAAGTTCTCAATGCTGCCTGACAGGGTAAATTTTGAGATGTTTTCACTAGTGGGAGAATCATGAAAACGAGGACAAAATTAAAATTTTTAAAAGGGTGATCTTATTCAAATATGTTTACATAAGATCACCCTTTTTCTTCTAAACTGTCAATAAAACAGACCCACACTGCCTCAAATCTCTTGTTAGGACAACCCACACAACCCCAGGGACGAGTCTGAGGAATCTCCTTTGGACTCCCTCCAATGTTACTCTATCCTTCTTTAGTTAAGGAGACCAAAACTGTACACAATGTTCCAGATGTAGCTTAGACCATTAGACTATAAGACATAGAAGCAGTATTAGGCCATTCGGCCCATCGAGTCTGCTTCGCCATTCAATCATGACTGATCTATTTCTCCCTCTCAACCCCATTCTCGTACCTTCTCCCAGTAACCTTTGACACTTTTACTAATCAATAACCTATCAATCCCTACTTTTAAAATATCCAATGATCAGCTCCACAGCTATCTGTGGCAATTAATTCCATAGATTCAACACCCTCTGGCTAAAGAAAATCTTCCTCATCTCCATTCTAAAGGTATGTCCTTTTATTCCGAGTCTGCACCATCTGGTCTTAGGCAGACCCACTACTGGAAACAACCTCTCCACATTCACTCTATCTAGGCCTTTCAGTATTCAGTAGGTTTCAATGAGACAAAATCACCCTACTATTAAATTTCAATCGCTTTGCAATAAATGCCATTTGCCCTCTTAACTACTTGTCTGACCTCCCTGTTAACGCATTGTGATTCATGCACAAGAACATCTACATCCCTCTGAGTTTCGCTCATTTGCAGTCTCTCTCCATTGAGATAATGATCATCCTTTTGAATCCTCTTGACTTCACACTTCCCCGTGTTTGAAGAAGGGTCGCGACCCGAAACATCAACCATTCCTTCTCTCCAGAGATGCTGCCTGTCCCGCTGAATTACTCCAACTTTTTATGTCTATCCCCATGTTAAAATCCATTTGTCAGGTTTTCTTCCAAACACTCAATTCATCTATATTCCTCTGAAGGCTTAAAATGTCCTCATCACAACATGTCTTTCAGGTATTTTCATATCACCAGCAAAATCAGAAACCTACATTTTGTTCATCCTCCACATCATTCATGTAAATAAAACAATTGAGGACCAAGAATCAATCCCTTTGGTACTCTATTAATTATGTTTCTCCAGCTTGAAAATGTCTCTTTTCTCCAACTTAGTTTCCTGTGTGACAACCATTTTTCAATCCATGGTAAAGCATTTCCTCCAATACCCAGCTTTTCAATTTCTGCACCGGTCTCTTACGTGGCACTTTAACAAATGCCTTTTCTAAATCTAAACACATGACACCTACTGATTCCCCGGTGTCAATTCTCTTGCACATCGACAAAGAATGAGAGCAACCATGTCAAACATGATTTATCTATACACTAAAACTCTCGTTTTTTGTTTTTTTGTTTGTTTGTTCCTGAACTATAACCAAAACAATTTTAGGCCCACCTTACTCACCATCATCCCTTTGGTGCTAATGGAAGAGGTTTCATTGAAATTGGTGTTATATTTTTAAAGTTATTCACATTTTAAAGTTTAAATCTATCTCCTAGGAGGGAGGGGGTGGGGGGAGGGAGGGAGGGGGGAGGGGGTGGGGGGAGGGAGGATAAAGGGGGTTGAGGGGGATGGAGTGTGGGGGGAGGGGAAGGGGGGGGAAGGGGAGAGGGAGGGAGGGAGGGGGAGGAGGGAGGATAAGGGGGGTTGAGGGGGATGGAGTGTGGGGGGAGGGGGAAGGGGGGAAGGGGAGGGGGAGGGAGGGAGGGGGAGGAGGGAGGATAAGGGGGGTTGAGGGGGATGGAGTGTGGGGGGAGGGGAAGGGGGGGAGGGGAGAGGGGAGGGGGAGGGAGGGAGGGGGAGGAGGGAGGATAAGAGGGGTTGAGGGGGGTGGAGTATGGGGGGAGGGGAAGGGGGGGAATGGGAGAGGGGAGGGGGAGGGAGGGAGGATAAGAGGGGTTGAGGGGGATGGAGTGTGGGGGGAGGAGGAAGGGGGAAGGGGAGGGGGAGGGAGGGAGGGGGAGGAGGGGGGATAAGGGGGGTTGAGGGGGATGGAGTGTGGGGGAAGGGGAAGGAGGGGGAAGGGGAGAGGGGAGGGGGAGGGAGGGAGGATAAGAGGGGTTGAGGGGGATGGAGTGTGGGGGGAGGGGGAAGGGGGGGAAGGGGAGGGGGAGGGAGGGAGGGGGAGGAGGGAGGATAAGGGGGGTTGAGGGGGATGGAGTGAGAGGGAGGGGAAGGGAGGGGAGGGGAGGTGGGGAGGGGGGAGAGAGGTGGGAAGGGGGGGAAGGGAGGGGGGAGGTGGGGGTAGAGGGGAGGGGGAGGAGAGGGTGCTGCACCAATGCAGGAGAGGTTTGGGCCCAACGGGTCCACTTGGTCTAGTCTTTAATAAAACAATGTTGACTCGGTTTGATTACATTCATATTTCTTAAATGATTTGTTAGTTTCTCTTTGATTATTGACTAACAACTTGTCAATGAGAGACACTAAACTGATGAGCCTGTAATTCACCAAACTGGCTTCCTCTCTATTTCACTAAGGGAGTCACATGGCTTGTTTCGCAATATTTTAGCACCGTCCCATAATTTAACAAGTTTTGAAAAATATCTCTGCAGTCAACTTCCATTGAAATTCTTTTGGGGCAGGCCATCTGGTCTCGGTGATTTGTTTGCTTTAAGCCTCATGAGCTTCTCTAGTTCTTTACCCCTCGTGACAGTAATGTTTTACAAATTTTTCTCTGCTGTTTGCAATTTGCCAATATGTTATCCTAGGGATATGTGCAGTATCCTCTACAGAGAAAACAGATGCTAAAAATTGATTTAACATATCTGCCATTTCTTTGTTTCCTGTTATCAATTCACCAGCCTCATTCTCTGGAGGTTCCATCTTACCTTATTTATATCCATCAAAACTTTGCTTTAATGTTACATGCAAGTGTTCCCTGAAATTCATTTTTCTCCCATCTTATGAGCATTTCAGTATTTTGCTACTGGATTCTAAAGTTTTTCCGATAATTAAATTCAGTGAAGAAGTTGGGAGGTCATGTTGCAGTTGTATAAGAAGTTGGTGAGACCTCATTTAGAGTATTATGTTCAGTTTTGGACACCATGTTATATTGACAAGCTTGAAAGGGTTCAGCAAAGACTTATAAGGATGTGACCAGGACTAGAGGATGTGAGCTATAGGGAGAGGTTGAGTAGGCTGGGTCTCTATTCCTTGGAGCGCAGGAGGATGAGGGGTGATCTTATAGAGATGTATAAAATCATGAGAGGAATAGATCGGGTAGATGCACTGAGTCTCTTGCCCGAGTAGGGGAATCTAGGACCAGAGGACATAGGTTCAAGGTGGAAAAGATTTAATAGGAATCTGAGGGGTAACCTTTTCACACAAAGGGTGGTGGGTGTATGGAACAAGCTGCCAGATGAGGTAGTTGAGGCTGGGACTATCCCAACATTTAAGAAACAGTTAGACAGGTACACGGAGGGATATGGACCAAGCACAGGCAGGTGAGACTAGTGTAGCTGAGACATGTTGGCCGGTGTGGGCAAGTTGGGCCGAAGGGCCTGTTTCCACATTGTATCAATCTATGACTCTATGACTCCAAGAAAGAATGATGAGAATATTCCTCATCAAAGTGATTGTGAGAGGCCTGGGAGGTGAATAGTGAAACGTCTGGATGGAGTGAATGTGGAGAGGATGTTTCCACTAATGGGAGTCTAGTACCAGGTGGCATAGCCTCAGAATAAAAGAACATACCTTTAGAAAGGAGATAAGGAGGAATTTCTTTGGTCAGAGGGTAGTGAATCTATGGAATTCATTGCCATAGAAGGCTGTGGAGGCCAGGTCAATAAATGTTTTTAAGGCAGAGATTGACAGATTCTTGATTAGTATGGGTGTCAGGGATTATTGTTAGAAGGCCAAATAATGGGGTTCAGAGGGAAAGATAGATCAACCATGATTGAATGATGGAGTAGACTTGATGGGCCGAATGGCCTAATTATGCTCCTATAATTTATGAACCTATGAATTTATGAGTGGATTACAAAGAAAATTGGAAATGGTAGTATTTCTCCCATTGTCGTTCAAGGTGGGAGAGGTTTTGTATTTGGGGGATACAGTTGATGCTGTACTGGGTTGTTGCAGTGCATCTATTGGGTGGTACAGATTATCTGATTTGGGAAGATTGACAGATGAAAACTAATTTAACCTTCACAGGCAAGGAATGACCTCGATGCAATAGAAAATCCAGATGTAAACAATAACAGACATATGGCAGCCTAATCTGTCACTTCGATCTGCAAAATAGTATGACATAGGGAAATATTCAGGTGATGTAGTCAGACAAATGGCTTTTGTATTTGCTCACAATATTTTGTTCATTTTTCTTGTGAGACTATTAACTAGCAAATTAATAGATTCTTTAAAGATAGACAGGAGATTACACTCGTGTGAACATAGCCAACTGGGATCCACAGCCATCCTAATACATCTCAAAACCTTGTGCTAATATCTCAATTAGGGTGGAACACTGGCACAGCGATGGAGTTGCTGCCTTACATTGCCAGAGACCAGGTACTATCCTGACTATGGTTGCTGACCGTTCGGAATTTGTACATTCTCCCTGTCACCTTGTGGGTTTTCTTTGAGAGCTCAGGTTTCCTCCCCATTCCAAAGACGTGCAGGTTTGTAGGTTAATTGGCTTCTGTAAAATTGTCTCCAGTGTGTAGGCTAATGTTGGTGTAACGGGTGATCGCACGTCGGCATGGACTCGATGGGCCGAAGGGCCTGTTTCCCTGCTGTAACTCTAAAGGTCTAAAGCGAAGTCAAAAGTTATTGAAATTAAAAAAGGAATATGAAGTCTTGTGTTTAAAAATATTTTGAACACGTGCAGGGAGAATACTGCGAGTAGTGTCCAAAATGTATAGTTAATAAATGAAGTTAATGTAATTTTATGCCAAAGCTCCTTAGTTCAACCAAAACTAGTGGTATCATTTAGCCTAATTTTGTGAGTCAAAGATGGCACAATGAACTGCACCACCTATTTCACTTGCCACCAAAGTTTTTCTTCCAATGGATTGAATGAATCATAATTAATCATCCCTTGACCCTCTTTAATTATGACAGTTTTTAAGTAGCTGGTTCAGCCAACTTTCTAATCGATAGTAACACCCATGGTGGTTGACTTCAAGAGAATAATTCACTGTATTTATGAAGAAAATTTGGCTAGATTGTCTCTCATATGAAACATTCATTCCCTTATGCTTCCCTGGTGTGAATATTCCATGTTTTACTTCAGTCCAGGTTTTGCAGAATGTATTTATAATTGGCTTCATTACCTAAGAAATCGTGAATGGAATTGAACACCACTGAAGCTTCAGCTAACTAAAAGTGGAAAGGAGATAAGGATACCACCAGGATTACTGAATGTGGCTGATCTAAAACTGAACTGCGATGCGTGGCCTTCTTCCTTTGCACAGATGTTGGAGAGTTTTACCATCGATCGCTACTTTTACCGCTGCATTTTTAAAGTAACCTGATGCTACCTTCACCCAAATGTCACCTTCAGGCCAAAGACAGGCATTTTCATCTCATCTGTGGAATTTGGATCTTTTTCCAAGTTTGAGATATGGTAGAATCTGAATTGAGCACAGGTGAAATTATTGAAGGATAATTAAGGGATATTGATAATACCTTTCTCTAAAATATCAGAATTTACCACTGGAATATAAGAAAAAATCAGGAGTTACAACAAAAACAGTTGAGGAGGTATTATTTTATGAGTGAAGATAGGGGATCATAGTTCGATAGGACTGCAGAAGCAGAAGCCCTTGCAGTATTGAGGAAATACTTGCATGAATTATGACCTAAAGGGCCTTTAAGTCTGGTAAAAGGGTTTGCGCTGGATAGCTCTTCAACTGCTTGCTTGGTTACATGGTCTTTTTTTATCATACATTTCTATGATGGTATAATGTTAAAGAGACCACATTTCAAACTGAAGTTAGCATAATGCAGGGTATGGAATCATATGCACAGAATAGTTTGCTTCAAATATATTGTTGACAGATGCTGAAGGGTTAACTCATTCCACTGATGCTCAACTTGACATCTGCAATGGTGTGAAGGATGCACATGCAATATGCATTTGTCATCAAGGAAAGCATCAACATCTCAATAAAACTAGGGCAGCACATCTACTGGGCAAACACAAATTCCCAAGTGACTTCATCCACCTTGCGAAAGGACAAGCATCAGATTTCATTCATCATCATATTATTATGTCAATTCAAGTTAATTTAATACATCGTAGCTTGCAAGAATATATAGTTATAAATAATTGTATTATTGTAGATAAATAATTTTGGCCTTTCTACAATATATAATTTACCCATTAATGTGCTAAGCAGAATGATTCCTTCAGAGAAGAAAATATTGAATAAAGTCCAGGATAACTTGCAATGTATATCACCTGGGGAGTAAATTGTGGCTCTGCCTTGAGCACCATTGTCTTTTCCAGGACATCATGCCTATAAAATGCTCTGAAAGAGACATAGAAGAAATGTTATCGATTTGTTCTTCTTCTACACTATACTTTCTGATGTCATTCATTTTGACTTTAGTTTCGTTTACAATATAATGGCTCAGAAATTGAATGGCAATTATAAAGAAGCATCAAATAATACCAAAGAAGTGGTTACGTTGCGGATCCAGCTGTGACTTGCAATGGTGCGGGCATGTCTGACTGAGGATTGGGCTGGAAGGGGGAAGGGGGAAAGGGGGAAAGGGGAAGGGGAAGGGGGAAGGGTCATGAGTTATTGAGAATGTAGGGAGAATGAAAACCTGGATTGATTTAAGATTAATTTGGTTGTTGATGGTTGGTGTGGAACTCATGGGCTGTATCTGTGCTGGATCTCTCAATTACTTTGTCAATTGATAAGAAATCGACTTAAGGCAAGCTTATTGTGGGAAGGCAAATAGTTTTAGTTTTAGAGATACAGTGTTGGAACAGGCCCTTTGGCTCATGCCAAATGATGATCACCCATACACTAGTTCTATCCTACACACTAGGGAAAATTTACAGAAGCTAATTAACAAAAAACCTTCATGTCTTTGGAATGTGGGAGGAAACCGGAGCATCCAAAGAAATTCCACGTGGTCAAAGGGATAATATATAAATTTTGTATAGACAGCAGCTTTAGTCAGGAACGAACTCAGGTCTCTGGTGCTGTAAAGCAGTAACTCTACCACTGCACCGCCCCACATTTGTAATGGATGCAGGAGCTCAAACTAGGATCAGTATACTTATTGTATGCCTTCTTACCCACACTGGCCAACATGTCCCAACCACACTAGTTCCACCTCCAAACCTGTCCTATCCATGTACCTGTCTAACTGTTTCTTAAATGTTGGGATTGTCCCTGTCTCAACTACCCTCTGGCAGCTTGTTCCATACACAAACTACCCGGCCTACCTGTGACTCCACCTTCGGGAAGCCTTACGTCTGCACTCCTAGATCCCTCTGCTCTAGAACACTCCCTAGAGCCCAACCATTCACTGTGTAGGTCCTGCTCATGTTAGACTTCCAAAATTCAACCACTCACATTTCTCTGTATTAAATTCCATCAACCATTCCTCAGCCCACCTAGCCAATCAATCAAAAGTCTGCCGGACCCGCTGAGTTACTCCAGCACTTTGTGTATTTTTTTGGTTAACCAGCACCTGCAGTTCCTTGTGTCTCCAGCCTACATCTACAATAGGCAAGTTACTGGAGAGGATTCTGGGGGATAGGATACATATGCATTTGGATAGGCAGAGGATGGTTCGGGATAGTCAACATGGTTATGTGCGTGGGAGATCGTGTCTCACAAATTTGTTTTTTGAAGAATTAACCAAGAAGATTAATGAGGGCAATGCCATATGGATTTCAGCAAGGTTTTGATAAAGTTACCGCACGGTAGGCTGCAATGTAAAGTTAGATCGCAATGCATTCAGGGAAAGCTAGCTGCTTGGATACAGAATTAGCTTCATGGAAGCAGAGGGTGATGGTGGAAGGTTGTTTTAAAGACTGGAGGCCTATGACTAGTGGTGCGCCTCAAGGATCGATGATGCGTCCATTGCTATTTGTAGCTTATATCAATGATTGAGTTGAGAATGTACTATTCCCTCACCTACATTTTCTAACTCGGACATGTTTTTGTTCTTGGTGCCATTTTGTATTTTCTTCCGCGTAGTAGTAAGTCGCTGACCAACTTCCTCTCCAACAATGGTTACATCGACACCTCAGTGCAAAAGGGAGGCGTATCCACATCCACTCTATCCAGGCCTTTCACTATTCCGTAAGTTTCAATGAGATCCCCCCAGTGCTGTCAAATATGTTAACCCACACATTTGTGCGATCATTCTCATAAACCTCCTTTGGACCCTCTACAGAGCCAACAAATCCTTCCTCAGATATCGGGGCCAAAATTGTTTACCATACTCCAAATGCGGCATGACCAGCGTCTTATAGAGCCTCAGCATTTGATTCCTGTTTTTATATTCTAGTCCTCTAGAAATAATTGCTAGCATTGTGTTTGCCTTCCTTACTACCAGTTCGATTTGCAGATTTACTTTTTGTGAATCCTGCACCAGCACTCCCAAGTCCCTTTGCACTTCCGAGTTCTGGATTCGCTCCCGTTTTAGAAAATAGTCCACGCCTTTATCCCTGCTACCAAAATGCATGACTCCACACTTTGCTACACGGCATGCCATCTGCCACTTCTCTGCCCACTCTCCCAACCTGTCCAAGTCCTTCTGCAGAGTCTCTGCCTTCTCTACACTACCTGCCTCTCCACCTATTTTCATATCATCTGCAAACTTGGCCACAAAGCCTTCAATCCCCTCATCCAAATCATTAATATACAACGTGAAGAGTAGCGGCTCCAGCTCCGACCCCTGCAAAACTCCACTAGTCACTGGCAGCCAACCAGAAAAAGCCTCCTTTATTGCCACTCTTTGCCTTCTGCCATCCTGCCAACCTGCTGTCCATGCTAGTATATCCCATTTGATACCATCTCCTTTAAACTTTCCCCCTCTCACCTTAAAGCTGTGGGTTCTGGTCTTTGACATTGATGCCTAGGGGAAATGGTTCTAACAGCCTACCCTATCTATGCCTTTCATAATTTTATATACTTCTATTCGGTCTCCCCTCAACCTCTGGCATTCCACTAAATGACCAATCTGTCCTTGTAGCTCATACCTTCTAATCCAGGCGACATTCTGATAAACTCATTTTACTTCACAGAACTCTTGTAGCTAATGTTCCCAGAGGGTTTGTGCATATTATGCTGCAAAAGGGTACTTTTACTTGAAATACTCACTGATGCAAGGTAGGAAATGCAGCAGTCAATTTGCACATATGAACTCAAACAAACAGTTTTGTGGTAATGGTTGGATAATCTACTTTAGCAATATTAATTAAGAGATCAGTTTTGGTCAGCATATCAGCAATAATTCAATTTCCATCTTCTACACTATGCCATGGGATATGTTATGCACAACAAAGAAATCAGACAAGGCTTTCCATTAACTTACAATCCGATAGCAGCATGCCGAGCAGTGCAGTACCCCTTCCATACCACACCACTCATAATTTTCATCTGTTTTGGAATTTGGAGTGAGACTAAATACTCCAGGATTTTGACTCAAAGGATAATATGTAAGGATTAGAAGCTCCAAATGCTGTGCATTTTTATTATAAAACCTTTATTTATTTGCCATAGTTTTGATACATTTTGTAATGTTTTAAATACTTTATACATTTTCCACCCTGCTTTTAACTTACAGAACAAAACGCTGTCAGGAATGGTGATCACAACATTAAAAACGAGGACAGATCAAACACATACTTATATGTTGTTGACTGAACGTATAGATCTCCGCTTTGATAGAATGGTTTATTTTTTTATTCCTTCCATTCAATTATAAGGTTACATTTCTTGAGATGAATGAGGAATTATTCATAGTGAGATGTGGAAAGGCAATACTTATCTTCAAATTCCATATGCCTGCAGACACAACACAATCATTTCCCAAATGGCCTCAAAATGATTTCGCAAAGTCAACAATCCGTTTCGGTCATAATGAAATCAGATATTTTGTTAATGGGTTAGAGGCAATGAATAGCTTCTCAACAATGGAATCAAGAAGCCATAAGACTTTTCTTTATGACTTTTGTGAAGTGAAGAGAAGTAAAAATAGGAAGAGTTGGAAAATTGGCAGCTCACTCACTTTCACACATTTTACTCTTTTATATAATATCAAGGTATTCTCTGTTGCACAATAGTCACTAAGCTTATAGATATCTGAAATTGGCCTTTGGGTACCAGCACTATATGTGGTTGTGCATGTCAATCCCCAACAGTATTTGCCTCTGCACATTTAATTCGATCTAACACAAGTGAATATGCACAGGTGACAGTCAATGTGAACATTTCGTGTTGGCGATCAAAGTGGATTTCTCTCCAATGGAATGAAAATAATATTGATCCAGAATTTCCTCAGAATTACACCAATCCCAGTTGTTTAATGTAATCAAAAGTGTGGTAAAAAGATTGTACTAACAGGTAGAAAATATGTTTTGATTGTATTTCAGACATAATCACAAAAATCCAGGCATCTGTATAATTTCCATTGAATGGTTCACTGAAAACTGTATCTTACAGACAATAGACAATAGACAATGGGTGCAGGAGTAGGCCATTCGGCTCTTTGAGCCGGCACCGCCATTCAATGTGATTATGGCTGATCATTCACGATTAGTACCCCGTTCCTGCCCTCTCCCCATACCCACTGACTCCGTTATCATTAAGAGCTCTATCTAGTTCTCTCTTGAAAGCATCCAGAGAATTGGCCTCCACTGCCTTCTGAGGGTGAGAATTCCACAGATTTACAACTCTCTGAGTGAAAAAGTTTTTCCTCATCTCCGTTCTAAATGGCCTACCCCTTATTCTTAAACTGAGGCCCCTGGTTCTGGACTCCCCCAACATTGGGAACATGCTTCCTGCCTCTAGCGTGTCCAACCCCTTAATAATCTTATATGTTTCAATAAGATCCCCTCTCATCCTTCTAAATTCCAGTGTATACAAGCCCAGTCGCTCTCGTCTTTCAGCATACGACAGTCCCGCCATTCCGAGAATTAACCAGGTGAACCTACACTCCACTCCCTCCAATAGCAAGAATGTCCTTCATCAAATTTGGAGACCAAAACTGCACACAGTACTCCAGGTGCGGTCTCACTAGGGCTCTGTACAACTCCAGAAGGACCTCTTTGCTCCTATACTCAACTCCTCTTGTCATAAAGGCCAACATGCCATTAGCTTTCCTCACTGCCTGCTGTACCTGCATGCTAATTTTAATTGACCGATGAACAAGGACACCCAGATCTCTCTGTACTTCCCCATTTCCTAACTTGACACCATTCAGATAATAATCTGTCTTCCTGTTCTTACCACCACATTGGATAACCTCACATTTATCCACATTAAACTGCATCTGCCATGCATCTGCCCATTCACACAACCTGTCCAATTCACCCTCATAGCATCCTCCTCACAGTTCACACTGCCACCCAGCTTTGTGTCATCCACAAATTTGCTAATGTTACTTTTAATCCCTTCATCTAAGTTATTAATGTATATTGTAAATAGCTGCGGTCCCAGCACCGAGCCTTGCAGTACCCCACTAGTCACTGCCTGCCATTCTGAAAGGGACCCGTTAATCCCTACTCTTTGTTTCCTGTCTGCCAACCAATTTTCTATCCATGTCAGCACCCTACCCCCAATACCATGTGCTCTAATCTTGCCCACTAATCCCCTATGTGGGACCTTATCAAAGGGTTTCTGAAAGTCCAGGTACACTACATCCACTGGTTCTCCCCTTGTCTATTTTCCTAGTTACATCCTCAAAAAATTCCAGAAGATTAGTCAAGCATGATTTCCCTTTCGTAAATCCATGCTGACTCGGAACGATCCTGTTACTGCTATCCAAATAGCAGTTCAAGGAATATCCATTCCTTGTATATGCATACTTGGCCAATAAACTTATTCATTCAATCATTCATTGAAATGTTCTGCAATTTCTTCTTTTATAATTGACTACAGCATCTTCCCCACCACTGATGTCAGGCTAACTGGTCTATAATTTCCCATTTTCTCTCTCCCTCCTTTCTCAAAAAGTGGAATAACATTAGCTGCCCTCCAATCCACGGGAACTGATCCTGAATCTATAGAACATTGGAAAATGATCTCCAGTGCGTCCACGATTTCTAGAGCCACTTCCTTAAGTACCCTGGGATGCAGACCATCAGGCCCTTGGGATTTATCAGCCTTCATTCCCATCAGTCTACCCAACACCATTCCCTGCCTAATGTGAATTTCCTTCAGTTCCTCCGTCACCCTAGGACCTCTGTCCACTAGCACATCTGGGAGATTATTTGTGTCTTCCTTAGTGAAGTCAGATACCAAGTACCTGTTCAACTCGTCTACCATTTCCTTGCTCCCCATAATAAATTCACCTGCTTCTGTCTTCAAGGGACCCACATTTGTCTTAACTATTTTGTTTCCTCTTCACATACCTAAAGAAGCTTTTACTATCCTCATTTATATTCTTGACGAGCTTACCTTCGTACCTCATCTTTTCTCCCCTATTGCCTTTTTAGTTATCTTCTGCTGCTCTTTAAAAGAGTCCCAATCCTCTGGCTTCCAGCTCGTCTTTGCTATGTTATACTTCTTTTTTATTTTCATACTGTCCTTGACTTCCCTTGTCAGCCACGGTCTCCTCTTACTCCTCTTAGAATCTTTCTTCCTCTTTGGAATGAACAGATCCTGCACCTTCTGTATTATTTCCAGAAATACCTGCCATTGTTGTTCCACCGCCTTCCCTGCTAGGGTCTCTTTCCAGCCAACACTGGCCAGCTCCTCTCTCATGCGTCCATAGTCCCCCTTGCTCAACTGCAATACTGAAACTTCCGATTTTCCCTTCTCCCTCTCAAATTGTAGATTAAAACATCATATTATGCCTCCTAATCACTGCCTCCTAATGGATCTTTTACCTTGAGTTCCCTTATCAAATCCGGTTCATTACACAACACGAAATCCAGAGTTGCCTTCTCCCTGGTAGGCTCCAGTACAAGCTGCTCTCAGAATCCATCTCGGAGGCACTCCACAAACTCCCTTTCTTGGGGTTCATTACCAAGCTGATTTTCCCAGTCTACCTGCAAATCTCCCATAACCATTGTAGCATTACCTTTGTAGCTTTTCCTCTTCTATGAATCTCTCTCTATTTGTTTCAGGGAAAAAAAAAACCTGGACCCAATTAGTCTGAAGAAGTGTCTCAACCCGAAACATCAACTATTCCTTTTCTTATGAGAAGCTGCCCAACCCGTTAAGTTACTCCAGCATTTTGTGTCTATCCCCAATTTCCTTATAGTCGTTACTTACAACAACCAAATTAACCCACGTTCTTTACTTATCTTTGACTTGGCTGTCTTGTTTAATTATATTTATTTGCCATTTTTTGTGGTAGGTGGGTAGACTATTTTTGGGATGTGGCAATTTTTGGGATGCGACACAAATATTTTTAAATTGGTGCCATTATTTTTCCCCAATCCAGCCATTATTGGAGGTCAGATGTTTCAAGCATTATGTCAGGTCCTATTTCCTATGACTGCCAACCCAATAGGGACATCACAGCCTGTAGTGATAAAGTTATTAATCAGTTTATTTAATATTATAAATAAAATACTACTCGGACATTCTGTGAGCCATTCATTGCCAGCACTGCTGAACCACATCCAGTCTTAATGCTCCATTCACTATTTTGATTGGGCTGCTGTCTGCAATGTAGCTTGACAGCTGTAATGGTCCGGCACAAAACAGATGTTAGTGATGGAGTTGATTGATCCATAACTTTAACTATGTTATAAACAATGTGACTTCATCATCGTGCCTGGCATGTTCTTCCAGTTTGATAGAAGACCCTTGGATCTCTAATCATCTCACTCCTGTATTAATCTCTAGGACTGGGCATCCACTTTAATTTAAACGACAAAGACCAACCTCTACTGCCGTCATTCGGGTGAATGATATTTTACCAAACCAATAAGCAGCCAGATACATCAACAGTAATTTAGCCCTGGTTGAGATGATCACACTCTTACCTCTGATTCAGCAGGCATTACATAAATGCGAATCATTCTGCGATTACATTTAGATTAGGCACATTGGCCCAGGAGATCTGGTGCATGACAAAGTGAAGATATAGGTCAAGTCGAGTTTATTGTCATTTGTGCAAGTACAGTCAGGTACAGGTACAATGAAAATCTTGCTTGCAGCAGCAGCAGCGTTACAGACAGATAGACTCAGACAACGAACAAAAACATTAATAATTCAGATATCATACTTATGTGCACATAAAATCTACAAGACAATGAAAAGAAAAATAGTGTACCAAAAACAACTCATTATTGCAAATACACAGCAAGAAATGGTCCTTATTGTTCGGTTGCCGAGGTATGGTTATATTTGTTCAGGTGAGTTCAAGAGCCTGATATCTGTTGGTGCTGGATCCATTGCTGCTTCTTAGATGCATTAATGATTGGAACGACAATGTAGTAGCTGTTCTTGAACCTGGTATTGTGAGACTTCATGCTTTTGTACTACCGCCCTGATGTTGAGTAAGAGGAGGGCATGCCATGATGAATTTAAAAGGGATGTAGGAACAAGGGCCCCATTGAGTTTTAGAGAGTACAGTAACTAAGGGCATTACATGTGAAAGGGAGCATAAGCACCAGGGCCCTGATAACTGAAAGGAAATGTGGGAAGTGAACTTCTGTGAATAAGCTAGGGCCATGGTGGATCAAACTAGCGTAGGAATCTGGGGCCTCAGCGAGTTTAAAGAGAATAAGCGAACAGGGTTCTGGTGTATTAAGAGGAAGTCATTGTTTCATAAAGCCATACAACATGGAAACAATGTCCATGCCAACCAAGTTGGCCGATTGGGCCATTTATCTGCATTTGGTGTATAGTCCTCTAAATTCTTCCTAACCATATATCTGTCAACATGTCTTTTAAAAGTTGGAATTTATATCAATTTCTATAGCTTTTTCTGGCAGCTCATTCTAGATATGGACTAATCTCTGGGTGAACAATCTGCCCTTCAGCCCCCTCTTACATCTCTCCCCTCTCAACTGATGTCTTCTAGTTTTATAATCCTCTACAGCGGGGAAGACTGTGAGCATTCACTTTATCCACGTCTCTCATTATCTTGCACACCTGAATCAGGTCACATCCCAGCCTCCTACATTTCAAAGAAAAAAGTTATGGCCTATCCAACCTCTCCTTATAACTCACAATAAAGTGCAACATCTCACACTTGTCAGAGTTAAATCCATTTCCCATTCCTTGGCCCATCTTCCCAACTGATCTAAAACCTATTGTAAACTAAGATATCCTTCCTCACAGTCTACTATGCCATCAATTTTGGTGTCAACTGCACATTTACTAACAATGTTAACTACATTGTCGTTCCAATCATTAATGCATATAAGAAGCAGCAATGGATCCAGCACCAACCCCTGCAACACCCCACTGGTCACAGGCTTCAATGCTCCACAACTATCCTTTGACTGAAATTCTGAGTCCAATGATTTGCTCACTTTGGATTCCATGAGATCTAGTTTTCCAGACTAGACTACCATTGAGGACCTTATCATGGGCCATACTGACATTCATATTGACAGTGTCAACTCCCTGCTCTCATCAATGTTCTTGATGCCCATTTTGAAAACTCTAGCAGATTTCTGAGGCATGATTTTCCATGGACAAAGCCCTATCTAGAGGTGTGGAAATCAGCACAGGGTGAGGCAAATGTTGAACTATGTAGGGTTTTCAAATAGCCAAAGAGTGGATGATAAGAGTTTTGTTAGGAAGAAGGTGCAAAAGTCTGAAAAATGTACCATTCAGGTTCATGAACAGGTTCTCAATAACCATCAGGCTATTGAACGCATGTAGGAAAGAACTGCAGATGCTGGTTTAAAATGAAGATAGACACAAAATGCTGAAGTAACTCATCGGGACAGGCAGCATATCTGGAGAGAAGAAATGGGTGACGTTTTGGGTCGAGCCCCTTCATCAGACTCAGGCTATTGAACACTACTGACTCCAACTAATATCCAAACCATGAACTGCCTTGGTCGGGTTATCGACTTTGGACTTTGTTTTGTTTTTTGCACTATGCCATATTTTCTCAGTATTAAACACTTTTTCATGTTTGTTTATTATATTATCTATTGAGCACTGTGTTTACAAACTTGTGCTGCTGCAAATAAGAACGTCATTGTTTTGTTTCGGTATTTATGACAATACACACTCATGACTCTCTTGACTACTGTATCTGACCTTAAGAAACATTGTCAAGCTCAAACTAAAATATAATAGAGAATCTGTGAAGTTCTTTGCCACAGAAGACTGGAGATCAAGTCAGTGGATATTTTTAACGAAGAGATAGATCGATTCTTGATTAGCATGGGTGTCAAGGGTTATGAAGAGAAGGTAGGGGAATGTGGTTAGGAGGGAAAGATAGATCAGCCATGATTGAATGGCAGAGTAGACTTGATGGGCAGAATGGCCTAATTCTACTCCTATCACTTATGACCTTATGACCTTATGATTGAACCCAGGTATTTGGCACTGCGAGACAGCATCTCCACCAAGTGCCCCACTATGCTGCCCTGAAATTATTTTGTTCCCATTTTAAAGTTATCCCTCTCCACTCATTGCTCCAATCTGATGATAAAATATATTTTCTATAGAGGGTTACAGTCATCTTAAGTTCCCTAATTATATTAGCAGAAAATAATAAGTTAATTTATCATCTTCAATTGTTTTTTGCATGAGTATGATTCATGCATTATACTACTTTTAATTTTAGAAACATGAGCTAACTTTGAAAAATATTTCATTGGCAGTGAAATACTTTGGAAACGCAAGTCTTATTTTCAGTGCTTTACGCTGTAAATATAACGTTCTATTAAGGCAGGATGTAATGCCCCAGATTTCAGTTTGTCTGCAAAACTACACGATGACAAATTTCACAGTGCAGGTAATCCTTATATTAATGAGTGTTTGCCATATCTTGTTTAGTGCCATCTAAGATTCACATCATCTGCCGTGAATTGACACAAGTTATTTCCTGTATTAAAACTTTCAACTGAATATAGTCATCCTGGACGGATCCATCATGTTTATTTCAGTGAACAAGCTAAACATGAAACCAACTTGTCCCAATTTAGATGCAAATTACTGATGTAGTGAGAGCTATGTCAAACTTCAGTGAATGTCACCCTCACACTATAAAATATGGCAATATCCCAGAATGCTCCCACGTCTCTACAAATGGAATGATTTGTTGTGCCTCAGAATATTTTTCTCCCTATTAGATATCATTGAAACATGCCTTTGCTTCTGCTTCCCCGAGCAATTACAAACAATCTGAAATGTAGCATTATGACAATCGTTTCTAGATTAGTTTAGCATTGTAATGCAAGGGAATGTTTCCCCACCATCAGAGCTTGAACTGATTAAGACTTGTCCAGTTTGATACTGGAGGTGGGTTTCTTATCTGAAACATTTCTGGAGATTTGTGAAATGCATATAACATAGAAACAATCTATGTTTCTAATAAAAACATTGACTTTCTGTAATATTTTCTCTTCCTACAAATGACAATCAGACAGTAATAAAGATTAAGATGTTACAGATATAAGGTGAAATTCTAGATCTCAGCAAAATAAAAATATCACACAATTGATTTCATGATCCTCTGCTCTTGGTTCTGACTCGTGCAGAACACAAAGAAAAAAAATTGGAGAGTCAGAATTGAAGGTCATTACTCCTGTAGTATAATGCACCAAATCTAATTACTTACTTTAATTAACTTCAATAAGTGGGAAATTAATAAAACCACATGGTGACCACAGTGATCACAAAACCACAGTGCCTGGCATTCTGATTCTGGAGCAGCTTTGGAGTTAAGAGTTCACCTTTGAATACAAGAGTTAGAAGGTCATGTTGCATCTTTATAAAACATTTGGAATATTGTATGGATTTCTTGTTGCCCTATTACAGGAACGATGTAGAAGCATCAGAGATGGTGCACAAGAAGTTTATCAGTTTAACATGAAGGCACAAAGAACTGCAGATGCTGGTTTACAAAAAAACACACGAAGAGTTGGAGTAACTCAAAAGGTCAGGCAGCATCTCTGGAGGACTGGAATAGGCCCTCATCCAGGCAGAGGAGAGTAATTTATTATTATGGAAGACAGACACAAAAATGTGGAGTAACTCAGCGGGTCAGGCAGCATCTCTGGAGAAAAGGAATACTGTAAGTGACGTTTCAGGCCGAGGCCCTTCTTCAGACTGAGCAACGACACCTATTCCTGAAACGTCAACTGGAAACGTCACCTATTCCTTTTCTCCAGAGATGCAGCCTCACTCAGAGTTACTTCAGCTTTTTGTGTCTATCTTTGGTGTAATCTGCATTTCCTTCCTACGCTTAATATCTTCTCATGTTCGGCTCAGGCATTGTGCTTCTTATGTTGTACTGTTCTATATTTATGTAGTGTATCTTCAGAATTCAATTCACAAGTGGCCAATCTTATGCCATATTCAGGTTTTTTTCCCCTTTCGTTCTTCTTTAAAATGTAGAACTTTAGGAACTAGTACAGAGCTTGTGATTTGACGCAAATGCTCCTCATGGTCTTTAATCATAAAGAACATGGATAAGGGGCTTAATGTCAACTCCTGTTCTTTCATTGCAGAACATTTCTTGCAGAATGCAAAATGAAGATGTTGCCAAGGTTTACTCAAAAACAAAACTATAGAGGATCAATCTTGCAAATGTACAATTTTGAAACATATGAAAATATTTAAACTAGGATTTCCACGGACACGGTGGGGCATGGATGGTTACGATGGCGCAGCGGTAGAGTTGCTGCCTTGCAGCAAATGCAGCGCCGGAGACCCGGGTTCGATCCCGACTATGGGTGCTGTCTGTGTGGAGTTTGCACATTCTCCCCGTGACCTGGGTGGGTTTTCTATGAGATCTTCGGTTTCCTCCCACACTCCAAAGACATTTGTAGGTTAATTGGCTTGGTAAATATAAAAATTGTCCCTAATGGGTGTAGGATAGTGTTAATGTGCGAGGATCGCTGGTTGGCACGGACCCAGTGGGCTGAAGGGCCTGTTTCCGTGCTGTATCTCCAAACTAAACTGAACTAAACATTACTTCAGAAATCACAAAGTGTGTACTGATGTTATTCTGGGGTTGTTTCCAACATAGCAACAATGGGGGATCTCTACAAAATAAGTACTTTGGTGGAGGTGATAAATATCCAACAGAACAGCAGTATGCCCTTTCTAATCTTTTCTCAGGTATAGAAACTAAAGAAAAGTTAGATATATACTTGAGAAAGAATAATTTTGCAAGCTATGTTGCAAGTGGCAGCGAGTAGGACTAATTGGATAGCTCATTCATAGACCCAGCACAGGAACAATGTCTTTCCTCCTTTTGAATTCCTGATTCTATGAGCACAGAAAGTTTTTCATTAGCAGTTGTTTGATATGATAATGTTTCCATTTTATTTCTCCTATTACAGGGTGTATTTTATATACAGTAATTTCTACAGTTATAGGTTTTTAGGTGCTGTCCACTTCTCATAGCACAGATCCTTGAACATTTTACACATTAGGCTACATTAGCTAAGATCTATTCTGTTTTCAGATGCTGAAAATGTAGAATTTATAATGAAGTTGACATCGGCAATGAGCATTAAGGACTATAACTAAACATTCATTTCATAATCTAAGGGTAATGAAACAATTTTACCATCATGAGATCTTGGTAGTAAAGTCTAGGTAATGAATTAATCTGACTGTTACGATGAATCTCTTTATAACTAAAACAGTAAAAGATATGTTTTATGATTCATCCATCCATGTCCTACAAATTTATCCTATTTCTTCAGTCTTGATAGAAAGTTATGTTTTACGAGCAAAACATAAACTTTGTTTAAATTTTGGACTAAGGAGAAATTGGTCTGAGTTTTATATTCCCTAACTTACAGACAATTTCAAAGATATTCTTAATTTCACCAAAATGTTGGGACATTCCCCTGGTGTAAATGTCAGAGGAACAAAGAAGAAGAAAGAGGAAGAAAGATTCTAAGGGGAGTAAGAGTCAACCGTGGCTGACAAGGGAAGTTAGAGATGGAATAAAACTAAAAGAAAAGATGTATCAGATAGCAAAGAGTAGCAGGAAGCCAGAGGAGTGAGCAACTTTCAAAGGACAACAGAAGATAGCAGAAAGGGCAATACGGGCTGAAAAGATGAGGTACGAAGCGAAGCTGGCCAAGAATATAAAGAAGGACAATAAAAGCTTTTTAGGTATGTGAAGAGAAAAAGATTAGTTTAATAAGAGAAAAAGATTAGAAAAAGGTACCTTGAAGACAGAAACGGGTGAAATTATTAAGGGTAACTAGAAAATGGCCGAAGAGTTGAACAGGTACTTCAGATCTGTCTTCACTAAGGAAGACACAAACAATCTCCCAGATGTACTAGTGGACAGAGGTCCCAGAGGAACTGAAAGAAATTTGCATTAGGGGAGAAATAGTATTGGGTAGACTGATGGGACTGAAGGCTGATGAATCCATAGGGCCCGATGGTCTGCATCCCAGCATATTCAAGAAGGTGGCTCAAGAAATCGTGGACGCATTGGTGATCATTTTCCAATGTTCAATCGATTCAGGATAAGTTCCTGTGGATTGGAGGGTAGCTTATGTTATCCCACTTTTCAAGATAGGAGCGAGAGAGAAAACAGGGAATTATAGACAAGTTAGCCTGACATCGGTGGTGGGAAAGATGCTGGAAACAATTATTAAAAAGGTAATAACGTCACATTTGGATAGCTGTAAAAGAATTGGTCCAAGTCAGCATGGATTTATGAAGGGAAAATCCTGCTTGACTTATCTTCTGGAATTCTTTGAGGATGTGACAAGTAAAATGGATGAAGGCGAGCCAGTGGAGGTAGTGTATCTAGACTTTCAGAAAGCCTTTGATAAAAGGTACCACACGGGAGGTTGGTGAGGAAAATTAGAGCACATGGTATTGGGGGTAAGGTATTGACATGGATAGAGAATTTGTTGGCTGACAGGAAGCAAAGAGTAGGAATAAACGGGTCCTTTTCTGAATGGCAGGCAGTATAGAGTGGAGTGCCACAAGGCTCTGTGCTGGGGCCGCAACTATTTACAAAATATATTAATGATTTGGATGATGGAATTAGAAGTAACACTAGCAAGTTTGCGGATGACACAAAGCTTGGTGGCAGTGTGAACTGCGAAGAGGAAGTTAGGAGGCTGCAGGGTGACTTGAACAGGTTGAGTGAGTGGGCAGATGCATGGCAGATGCAGTATAATATAGATAAATGTGAGGTTATCCACTTGGCGTCAAAAATAAGGAGGCAGATTATTATCTCAATGGTGTCGGATTAGGTAAAGGGGAAGTCCAACAAGACCTTGGTGTCCTTGTACACCAGTCACTGAAAGTAAACATGCAGGTCGAGCAGGCAGTGAAGAAAGCTAATGGCATGTTGGCCTTCATAACGAGAGGATTTGAGTACAGGAGCAAAGAAGTCCTTCTGCAGTTGTATAGGGTGCTGGTGAGACCACATCTGGAGTATTGTGTGAAGTTTTGGTCTCCTAATTCGAGGAAGGACCTCCTTGCTATTGAGGCAGTGCAGCGTAGGTTCACAAAGTTAATCCCTGGGATCGAGGGACTGCCATATGAGGAAAGGTTGGAAAGACTAGGCTTGTATTCACTGGAGTTTGGAAGGATGAGAAGGGATCTTGGAGAGATGTACAAAATTATAAATGACTAGACAAGGTAGATGCAGGAAAAATGTTCCCAATGTTGGGGGAGTCCAGAACCAGGGACACAGTCTAAGAATAAAAGGGAGGCCATTTTAAACTGAGGTGAGAAGAAACTTTTTCACCCAGAGAGTTGTGAATTTGTGGAATTCTCTGCCACTGAAGGCAGTGGAGGCCAAATCACTGGATGAATTTAAAAGAGAGTTAGATAGAGCTCTAGGGGCTAGTGGAATCAAGGGATATGGGGAGAAGGCAGGCTGATTGTATATGATCAACCATGAGCACAATGAATAGCGGTGCTGGCTCGAAGGCCCAAATGGCTATTTTCTATGTTTCTATGTTTCTAACTCCAAGTTTGATATCTGTTTTGAAGGAATGATTACCAGATGAAACATACACATTGTTCACGATGGCTGTCAGTTTTAAAATAGTATTGCCACTTGTGAGGGAATCCAAACACATTTAATTCAAATGCTGGTTTTAATAAATGTAATGAAACTTCAGTGGAAACCTATTCTCGCATGTTTAAAATTAACTGTGTAATATATTTACAGGGACCCCAAATAGGGAGAATGAAATGGAATGTTATGCTGGGAGAGTGAAATAAATTAAGATGGGAGACATTTGGATGGAAATACAACCCAAGAAAGACCAGTTCACATGGGTGGATAATAATTCTGTAATAAATACTATATTGGCACTGTGGTGCAGCAGGTAGAGCTGCTGTCTCGCAACTACAAAGATCCACGTTCATTTCTGACCTTGGGTGCTGTCTGTGTGGAGCATGTTCTCCCATTTACTACATGGTTTCCTGTAGGTACTCCAGTTTCATCTCACATCCCAAGGACCTTTTGTAGGGTAATTGGCCACTGTAAATTACCTCTAATGTGTAGGGCGTGGATGAGAAAATGGGATAATGTAGAAAAATTGTGAATGAGTGATTGATGGTCGGCATGGACTCCTACTCTACGACCCCTCTGTGATTTCTCCTGCCCTCCTACTCTACGACCTCTATCTTCCTGTCTCCACCTATATCCTTCCTTTGTCCCGCCCCCCTGACATCAGTCTGAAGAGGGGTCTCGACCCGAAACGTCACCCATTCCTTCTCTCCCGAGATGCTGCCTGACCTGCTGAGTTACTCCAGCATTTTGTAAATAAATCATTGGACCAAAGGGCCTGTTTCCATGCTGCATCTCTAATCTAACTTAAACCAAACCATACAAACCCACCATGGGATTTCTTAAAAATTGATTAAGTATCAAATATTGTAAAAAAAAACAGTGTGCCCAGACAGTGACAATCATATAGTAGCAACTTTGATCCTTCCCATCGGGTCGTAATACAAACAGATTAGTATTTCTCTCCTCATAGATTTGATAATAATTGTATTATTATCAATTCCGAACTCCTCTCGGGTCTGATGCATTACGTCTCTGCATTCCCAATTGTACTCATAATTCTGGCTCCTCCCAGTCCATATATGCCCATATGCCCATATATGTAAGCCTTGTATTCATCTCACGACAACCCCCAAGTGTCCAAAAATAATACAGCAGGATACAAAATGATATAATATGCTAAGACAGCTAACAAACACAAATGGATCCTACATACCGCCCCCTAATTGTTCTAAGTATATAACAAAACATTTACTAATAAACATAAAAAAGGATCCATAAAAACTTCATACATAATCAAAATGTGTAATGATCCTGATCTGATAAGGGGACTAGAGGTAAAAGAGCCATTAGGAGGCAGTGATCACAACATGATAAGTTTTACTCTGCAAATGGCACGGTAGCGCAGCGGTAGAGTTGCTGCTTTACAGCGAATGCAGCGCCGGAGACTCAGGTTCGATCCTGACTACGGGTGCTGCACTGTAAGGAGTTTGTACGTTCTCCCCGTGACCTGCGTGGGTTTTCTCCGAGATCTTCGGTTTCCTCCCACACTCCAAAGACGTACAGGTATGTAGGTTAATTGGCTGGGTAAATGTAAAATGTAAAAATTGTCCCTAGTGGGTGTAGGATAGTGTTAATGTACGGGGATCACTGGGCGGCACGGACTTGGAGGGCCGAAAAGGCCTGTTTCTGGCTGTATATATATGATATGATATGATATGATATGGAAAGGCAGAAGGGAAAATCGGAAGTGTCGGTATTACAGTATAGCAAAGGGGATTACAGAGACATGAGGCGGGAGCTGGCCAAATTTGACTGGAAGGAGGCCCTAGCAGGGAAGACGGTAGAACAGCAATGGCAGGTATTCCTGGGAATAATGCAGAGGTTGCAGGATCAATTTATTCCAAAGAGGCGGAAAGACTCTAAGGGGAGTAAGAGATACCTGTGGCTGACAAGGGAAGTCAGGGACAGCATAAAAATTAAGGAGAGGAAGTATAACATAGCAAAGAAGAGTGGGAAGACAGAGGATTGGGACTCTTTTAAAGAGCAACAAAAGTTAACTAAAAAGGCAATACGGGGAGAAAAGATGAGGTACGAGGGTAAACTAGCCAATAATATAAAGGAGCATAGCAAAAGTTTTTTTAGGTACGTGAAGAGGAAAAAAATAGTCAAGGCAAATGTGGGTCCCTTGAAGACAGAAACAGGGGAATTTATTATGGGGAACAAAGAAATGGCAGACGAGTTAAACCGTTACTTTGGATCTGTCTTCACTGAGGAAGATACACACAATCTCCCAAATGTTCTAGGGGCCGGAGAACCTAGGGTGATGGAGGAACTGAAGGAAATCCACATTAGGCAGGAAATGGTTTTGGGTAGACTGATGGGACTGAAGGCTGATAAATCCCCAGGGCCTGATGGTCTGCATCCCAGGGTACTTAAGGAGGTGGCTCTAGAAATAGTGGAAGCATTGGAGATCATTTTTCAATGTTCTATAGATTCAGGATCAGTTCCTGTGGATTGGAGGATAGCAAATGTTATTCCACTTTTTAAGAAAGGAGGGAGAGAAAAAACGGGTAATTATAGACCAGTTAGTCTGACATCAGTGGTGGGGAAGATACTGGAGTCAATTATAAAAGACGAAATTGCTGAGCATTTGGATAGCAGTAACGGGATCATTCCGAGTCAGCATGGATTTACGAAGGGGAAATCATGCTTGACAAATCTACTGGAATTTTTTGAGGATGTAACTAGGAAAATTGACAGGGGAGAGTCAGTGGATGTGGTGTACCTCGACTTTCAGAAAGCCTTCGACAAGGTCCCACATAGGAGATTAGTGGGCAAAATTAGGGCACATGATATTGGGGGTAGGGTATTGACATGGATAGAAAATTGGTTGACAGACAGAAAGCAAAGAGTGGGGATAAATGGGTCCCTTTTGGAATGGGAGGCAGTGACCAGTGGGGTACCGCAAGGTTCGGTGCTGGGACCCCAGCTATTTACGATATACATTAATGACTTAGACGAAGGGATTAAAAGTACCATTAGCAAATTTGCAGATGATACTAAGCTGGGGGGTAGTGTGAATTGTGAGGAAGATGCAATAAGGCTGCAGGGTGACTTGGACAGGTTGTGTGAGTGGGCGGATACATGGCAGATGCAGTTTAATGTAGATAAGTGTGAGGTTATTCACTTTGGAAGTAAGAATAGAAAGGCAGATTATTATCTGAATGGTGTCAAGTTAGGAGGAGGGGGAGTTCAACGAGATCTGGGTGTCCTAGTGCATCAGTCAATGAAAGGAAGCATGCAGGTACAGCAGGCAGTGAAGAAAGCCAATGGAATGTTGTCCTTCGTAACAAGAGGAGTTGAGTATAGGAGCAAAGAGGTCCTTCTACAGTTGTACCGGGCCCTGGTGAGACCGCACCTGGAGTACTGTGTGCAGTTTTGGTCTCCGAATTTGAGGAAGGATATTCTTGCTATGGAGGGCGTGCAGCGTAGGTTCACTAGGTTAATTCCCGGAATGGCGGGACTGTCGTATGTTGAAAGGCTGGAGCGATTGGGCTTGTATACACTGGACTTTAGAAGGATGAGGGGGGATCTTATTGAAACATATAAGATAATTAGGGGATTGGACACATTAGAGGCAGGAAACATGTTCCCAATGTTGGGGGAGTCCAGAACAAGGGGCCACAGTTTAAGAATAAGGGGTAGGCCATTTAGAATGGAGATGAGGAAGAACTTTTTCAGTCAGAGAGTGGTGAAGGTGTGGAATTCTCTGCCTCAGAAGGCAGTGGAGGCCAGTTCGTTGGATGCTTTCAAGAGAGAGCTGGATAGAGCTCTTAAGGATAGCGGAGTGAGGGGGTATGGGGAGAAGGCAGGAACGGGGTACTGATTGAGAGTGATCAGCCATGATCGCATTGAATGGCGGTGCTGGCTCGAAGGGCTGAATGGCCTACTCCTGCACCTATTGTCTATTGTCTATTGTCTATTGTCTAAAATAAAGTATGCACTATTTTGTTGGCATCTAATCTACTTTAGTGATTCTTCAATCTTAAAGCCACCAGTCTTTGCTGTACTCAGGTATCAGCTTCTAGAAGCGGACATATCTTCGTTATTGGTCTTTCCAATATGTTGCTCTTAGTCTGAAGTCGAACTGTGCGCACAAAACATTGTGCATCTGGTATGGTGTCCAATATTTTGCCCATTGGTCAGGATCTTCAATCCTCTTCTCTTCCAGAAGAAGCAGTCTGCTGTTAGTCCTCTAGATGCTTCATCTGCAGGATTTTCCTTTGTGCCAACATATCTCCATTGTGATACATCAGTAGCATCCCTTACAAAGGAGATTCTGTTTGCAACAAATGTTTGAAAATGTTTGTTTTCGTTGTTGATGTACTTAAGCACTGTTGTGCTATCGGTCCAGAAGATGGATTTGTCTAGTTGAACCTGTAATTCTTTTTGCAGCATTGTGTCAACTCTGACAGCTAGGACTGCAACTGTAAGCTCCATTAGGAATGCAAAATGCACCATTTTTCCAATCTTAGAGATGAAACAGTGCCATAGCCATTTTCGCTGGCGTCTTTGTGCTTGAAAGGTAAGTCTAGACAATAGTGTCCATCATCCACTGTGCTCTGGTTTCTCAGTTCACCATCCAGGGTAGTTCCATTTGTAACAGAAATTTCTGGATGGTCATCTTGAGTTTTGCTAGTGATGGATTCATTTAGTTTTCAACCATCGACACAAACTGTAGAGTTCTCTGTGGAACTAGTTTCTTCAGCAATTACTTTGGTTGAAACGTCTTCAATGTGTGCTGAGTTTTCTGGTGCAGGATCTCCTGAAGTTTCCAGTTCTATCATTTCTTGTTCTGAAAATTCACGATTTTCTGGTGCTACTTTAACTGTATGCAACAGTGATCCATTCTCCTCCAGCACTTCTTACGGTATGTTCATATGTATGGGAACATACATATGTTCCCATGTAGTAATGGGAACATTTGTATCCCAAACAAAGCTCTCAACTGCTTCATCATACACAGTCAGTTTATTATCTTGTATTTGTTCAGAGTTGGTCTCAGTCATCTCTGTGCTCAGACAAGCATTTTCAGGACCAGATTCTCCAGCCAATGGATCACCTTGGACTGCCTTTGAGGAGATGCAGGTTCATCACCGGCCCCAATATGGCCACACCTTTGATATGGGAGAGCAGCATCATTGGCTTTTCTTTCTTTTCCGTATATTCTGGTTTCCTTTCTTTGTCCTTTTGTTCAATATGAGGTATTTCAGGATTATTTTCTTACACCTGTGCTTCAACAATCATTGCAAAACTGCATCTGGCTGTTTGTGGCTTTTTATTCTGTTCTGCTAGTTCTAATAGTTTTCGTTTTTTTGCCTTCATCATTTCAATTAACAATGCAATGTCTTCCAATTGTTCTTTTTGTTTCTTCTGCTTTTCTTCTTCTTCTTCATCTTCAACCTCACGCTGGCTTTTCAGGGTAGTAACCCAATTCAAGACATAAGAGAACTTAGAAGCTCCACAAAATGAAGAAAAACCATTTTCCCTTACGGAATCCATTGTGATGTCACCACCTTGTGGCTGAACATCAGATCCAAGTACAAGCATATTTGCACACTATCCCTTTAGGATGTGTAGATGTAAAGTCGTATCTTCAAAGGAATTCAAAAACAAACTGATATCTTGCGATGCACAAGGTCACTTCTTTGCTCTCAGCATTTTCAAAGTTTTCAGTAGCAGCTTTCCAATACAACTTCTGATAAACAGCTTTTCCAATAAAGCTTAATGCTGTACTCACTTGCTTTCGAAGTTTTCAATCTCCGTAGTCAGATTAACATAGGTAATGACCCTGATCAGTCTGCAGTATTCGGTACAGGCTTTCCAGATAAAAGAATCCCTGTTCCTTCCAGTTGATTCATAAGCCCCAGTCTCACTCATAGGGACAGATCTTACTTTATCTTCACTCACCGAGGTCAGTTCTTAGTTTATTCACTCCGGCTGAGGTCATTCTTACAATATAGTAGCAACTTCGATCCTTCCCATCAAGTCGTCTCCTCTAGTCACCACTTCATGAAGGAGTGGAGTGATCATTCTTGATGCAAACAACATCAGAGAGATCTTCATGACATTTCAGTTTAATTAGTCATTTATTGAAGTAGTAATACAAACAGATTAGTATTTCTCCTGTCATAGATTTGATTCGAATTGTATCTTGCCAAGCTCGGGTCTGACGCATTATGTCTCTACATTCCCAATTGTACTCATAATTCTGGCTCCTCCCAGTCCATATATGCCCATATGCCCATATATGTAAGCCTTGTATTCATCTCACGACCATCCCCAAGTGTCCAAAAATAATACAGCAGGATACAAAATTATATAATATGCTAAGACAGCTAACAAACACAAATGGCTCCTCCAATAGCAATACCAACAAGAATTACTAATGCATTTGGATTCTCCAGAAATAGAAATTGTTGCAAGAAATAAAATCACTGTATCATGCTGGGGGAATTTTACAAAGTGCTTCATACAAACATCACAAGGTCAGGAATAATCATGCAGGCTGGCAGACTGGGAGACAAAAGTAAATTGACATGACAGGAAGGAACGAAGCACCATGACCAATTAACATCCATCAGAAGTATCAGTCTGTTTCCATTTGGGTTTTTTAAATTCAAAATTATATCCCCAAAAAATGTTCAGTGCCTCATTAACTAAATCATTAAAGTAGTCAATGAAGGAAGCCAAAATGATGGGAAATGACAATTATTTCACAAACGTGGGCCAAATATCGCCAGATACACTCATCAACATCTAAGAAGCATTTATGAATGTAATCAATGATTATGTCCTTATATGTTCCAGTCTTTAATCACATGTTTACATTGCAAAAGCTATTCATTGTTCAGTGACATGTTTTATAAATGAATGAATAATTAAGCAGAAAATAAAGTAGTGGAGAAACTCAGAAGATCAGTCAGCTAAACAGAAATGCTGTGGTGGTTAAAAATGGACTGAGAGCATAAGGCTGGGAGGGAGAAATGGTTTAAGTTCCATTATAAATAGGAATGCATCACTTCCATATAAGTCCCAGTACAAGTAAGGAGAGCAAACCACAATGGTTTCATAGTTAACATGGACAAATACTCCAAAACATATATTGTAATACACATGGAATAAATAAGTTTCCTTCAGATTGGTTTAAAAATAAGTAAATTAAAAAATGAAAAAGAAGTCAAGCAAAAGTGAACATAGAAAGGAAACTTATTAAAAAAAGAATGAAGACATGTCAATCTTTAGCAGGTTGAGAGTTAAAGGGTAGTTAGACAGCAAAGGGAACTGTTAACTTGGGCAGAATTAGAGATGACAAGGTATATTTTACAGAAAAAATGAACAGATATTTTGTATCTGTTTGACCATGGTGAAAAGATTAGATCTTCTTGAGTAGTAGCTAAGTTTAAATGGAATAATCTACCTTATAACGCAAGAGAAATGTTCCAGATTAAGTGAAAACCCCTCAGAGAGGAAACATCTCAAAGTTTAGATTTAGCTTATGCACTGTCAGCTTGATTTTAACTTTATAATTATACTTTTTAAATATAATTCTTAAGTTTAGTTTTAATTTATATTTAAGTTAATGAAATTAATTAAACAGCTGAAATTGTCAACAAATAATATGTTCAATAGTTGATTGGGAGATTGCAAAATATGTAGCATGACTGGGGAACATTGTTGTACTTATTTAGAAAAAAAGATAAAATCACAATCTGACAAAGGTGAATGAGTGAGTTTAATAATTGTGAAGGAAAAAAAATGATGGCAAGCATCATTAGAAATGCTATTAATGAATATGTAGAACAGTCAGATTTGATGAGGGATAGTCAGCACGTCTTCAGAAAGCTGAACAAATCCTATTTGTCACACCTGATCTAATTTATTTGAAGAAATCTCTAGAATGGTGGATCAGGCTCTAGAGGATTGTTTTAAAATACTGAACAAGTGAGGCAGCGATTTATTTTGTTCCTCATAATAAGTGAACTTAAAATTGGAAGTTAGCACTATATGGGTAGTAACAAATCAGCAACCAGTTTTTTCTCTTCCAATTTTTTAACTCACTCCCATATTATTTTCTATGTTTTCATAGATTCATAGAATCACACAGTAGGGAACTGGCCTTTTGGCCCAACTTGCCCATGCTGAACAAGCTGCCCTATCTTCACGAGTCTAAACTGCCCGCATATGGTTCACATCCCTCTCAACACTTCCTTTCATGTATCTGTCCAAATGTCTTTTTAATGTTTAAGTTTTTAAAAAAAATTAGTTTTAGAGATACAGCACAGAAACAGGCTTTTCGGCCCACTGAGTCCGCACTGACCAGCAATCCCTGACCAGCAATTAATACTACCCTACATACACAAGGGACAATTTACATTTATACCAAGCCAATTAACCTACAAACCTATACCTCTTTGGAGTGTGGGAAGAAACCGAAGATCTCGGAAAAAACCCACGCAGGTCATGGGGAGAACGCACAAACTCTGTACAGACAAGCACCCATAGTCAGGATCAAACCCGGGTCTCTGGCACTGTAAGGCAGCAACTCTACTGCCGCTTCACTGTGCTGCCCCTATAACACTATAAATGTTGTTATAGCACTTACTTTAACAACCTCCTCTGGCAGTTCATTCCACATACCCACCACCCTCTGTATGAAAAGGTTGCCTCTCAGGTCCCTATCACATTTTTCCCCTCTCACCTTAAACTTCTGTTCTTTGGGTCTTGATTTCCCTACTTTGGGTAAAATACTCTGTGCATTCAACCTATCTATTCCCTTTATGATCTTATACACCTCAATAAGATCACCTCTAAGCCTCCTGTGCTCCAAGGAATAAAGTCCCATCCTGCCCAACCTCTCCCTCAGGCCTTCGTTCTGGCAACATCTTCGTAAATCTTCTCTGAACTCTTTCCAGCTTAAAAACATTCTTCCTATAACAGGATGACAAAAACGGAACACAATACTCCAAATGAGGCCTTACCAACATCTTGTACAACAGTAACATGACATTCTAACTACTATACTCATTAACCATTTTTATGACTGATTGGGGTGTCACGGTGGTGCAGCGGTGGAGTTGCTGCCTTACAGCGCCAGAGATCTGGGTTCAATCCTGACCACAGGTACTGTCTGTAAGGAATTTATATGTTCTCCCCATGACCTGTGCGGGTTTTCTCCAGGTGCTCCGGTTTCCTCCCACACTCCAAAGATTGAGAGGTTAATTGGCTTCAGTAAAATTGCAAATTGTCCCTAGTGTATGTAGGATAGTGTTAGTGTGCGGGGATCACTGATCGGCGCAGAAACGGTGGGCCAAAGGGCTTGTTTCCAAGCTGTATCTCTAAACTAAACTAAACTACCCTGACTGATGAAGGCCAATGTACTGAAAGCCTTCTTGACTCCCCCATCTATTTGTGATGCCACTTTCAAGGAACTATGTAGCTGCACTTCTAGATCCCTCTGCTCCACAACCCTCCCGATAGTCCTGCTGTTCATTGCGAAGGTCCAGCCCTGGTTTGAGTTCCAAAAACGCAACATGTATAATAGATAAAATAATATTACTTTATTTAGCCCTACTTCTGCTACACTTGTTTTTAAAAAATCTTAAGGAGCTTGTTCCATGTTGTTTGCATTAAACGCATATTAAAGTTACATATGTGCATTAAACCAGCATTTTGTGAATAAATACCTTTGATTTGTAGTTATTTTCTTACATATAATTTACCCACTTTATACTAAAATTTATTATTGAAGTCAATGGAAACAAAATTGAGAAATATAATGCAAAATACATATTAAGTAAACTATCATGGGATGTTAGTACCTGTACATAGGAAATATATCAAAAGTGCATGCTACTAATAAATGTAATTTGTGGAATTATATTCCTCAGGGATTAACATTTTGAACTTGCTTATTATTTTGCTTTAAAATAGACATTTTGGATATTCCAGATAAGTAATTTCCAGTGTAATGCCAAAATGCATATTTAGTAGACACGATGGTGATGATTAAGAGGCTTTTACATAGACTCATAAATATGCAGGAAATGGAGTGATATGGAACACGTGCAGGCAGATGGGATTCATTTAACTTGGCATCATGTTCAGCACAGATATTGTGGGCCAAAGTTCCTGTGCTGTATTGTTCCTGTTTTAGTCTTGACTGAAATATCAAAAGGAAACTAAGTGAAACAGTAACAAAGAATACATTTTTGTATAAAGTGGGTAAATTATATGTAAGAAAATAACTGCAAATGCTGGTACAAATCAAAGGTATTTATTCACAAAATGCTGGGATAACTCAGCAGGTCAACAAAATGCTGGAGTAACTAAGCAGGTCAACAAAATGCTGGAGTAACCTCATATTTCGCTTGGGCAGCTTGCAGCCCAGCGGAATGAACATTGAGTTCTCCAACTTTAGATAGTTCCTCTGTCCTTCTCTTCCCCCTTCCCAGTTCTCCCTCTAACTTCCTGTCTCCACCTATATCCTTCCTTTGTCCCGCCCCCCTGACATCAGTCTGAAGAAGGGTCTCGACCCGAAATGTCACCCATTCCTTCTCTCCTGAGATGCTGCCTGACTTGCTGAGTTACTCCAGCATTTTGTGGGTAAATTATATGGTAAATTCCAAAGTCTGAGCACATATTAAAGTACTGTGAAATGTTTAGTAGCCATGTGAAATATCCTTTGTCTACAGCAATTGCATTTGGAAATGCCAAACCAATTAGGCAACTACATTAAAGGGCAGTTGAGAGGTGCATATTGTTATATCTTGGCCATGTTATTACTGAAAGAAAGAAGAAAACATTAAAATACCACATAAGAGTTGTTATTAAATTTATATCAGTGCCTAACATTGTTGAGAAAATTTAGGCTGTGGAGAAATTCAATTGCTGGGTGGATGTGGACCATGTGGAAATGTCAAATAATGCAAGCAATTACTGAGCTTAAAATATTCCAAACTTACAAGGCTCAGATCTCCCTTAGGGATTTCACTTACTAAACATTATTTATAACTGCAGCAATAGAATTACATATATGAAACTGACAAATGTGCCTGCTAATCTTGTGCTATTAAAAGACTAAAATCAAGCCACATCATATCCATATGATAAATCTTCCAGTAAATATAAGAGTGCATTAATTCGAACAAACTGCACTGTCATCGATCTTTGCGATATGAACAGTCCAAAATAAATATAATGCAATATTTCCTGAAATGTGTTTCCAGCAGGTAAAGAGCCGATTGGCATCACAAACTTGTGAAGTCAATCAAAACATAGTATGAAAGGGAAAATCGTCACACAAATTCATTTCAACTTTATGTCCTGTTTTGTGCTGGGGCGGAGTGTACAATATGTGGCAGCTGTTAAATCAATGACTTCCTTGTACATATGTCAATTAATTCCCACACACTTCTATACTTATCCCACCCCATATTTCCCTTGTAATCCCTGAATCACAGGGTGGCTTCTGTATATCTGCAGGTTCAATTAATATGTTCTTCATCATATGTTAACTCTCAGAAAAGTGCACAGAACTGCATCGACCATCGCATGTGACCTTAAGTCCATAAGTAGATGGAGTGGTAAAGATGGCATGTGATTCGCTTGGCATTATTGGTCGGGACATTGAGTATAAAAGTCAGAAAGTCATGATACAGCTTAATGGATATTTGGTGAGGTCGCATTTGGAGTTTTGCCAGCAGTTCTGGTTGCCCCAATTACAGGAACGTTATGGAGGCTTTGGAAAAGGCACAGAAGAGATTTATTAGAATGCTGCCTGGATCAGAAGGTATTAGCTATAAGGAGAAGTTGGACACACTTGGTTTGTTTTCTCTGGAACGCTGGAGGTCCAGGGGAGACCTGATCGAAGTAAAAAAAATGATGAGAGGCATAGATAGGGTCAACAGTTCGAGCCTTTTTCCCAGGATGGAAAATCAAACACTAGATGGCATAGTGTTAAGGTGAGCAAGGCAAAGTTTAAACATGTGCAAGGCAAGTGTTTTACACAGAGGGTGGTGAGCTACAAGTGGCAGCAGTTGAGGCAGGTATGATAGTGGTTTTTAAGAGACTTTTGAATAGGCACATGGATATGCAGGGAATGGAAGGAGAGGGGATATGTGCAGTCAGATGAGATTTCGTCTTGTCATCATGTTTGGCCTAAACATTGTGGGCCAAAACTCTTGTTCCTATGCTGTACTGTTCAATAAGTAGTGTAAGAAAATAACTGCAGATGCTGGTACAAATCGAAGGTATTTATTTCACAAAATGCTGGAGTAACTCAGCAGGTCAGGCAGCATCTCAGGAGAGCAGGGTTCAATGTTCAGTGTAAATGCTACTAGTTCTATGCTGAACCAGCAGTGACACAGCAGTATGTGCTACAGTTTCACAGTGCCAAGGGGCCTGTGCAGAGTTTGCATGTTGACCTTGTAACCACATGGGTTACCTCCAACATTTCAAACACATGCATTAGTTAATTGACTCCTGTAAATTTACACCATAGTTCAGATATGTGGCAAAAGGATTGAAAGCAGGTTGATGGTCACATGAGAGAGAATAATTTGCAAGGCTGCAGAAAAATAAGGGACTGATGAGATTGTTTTTCTGAGAGACATAGAGTCATAGAGTCATAGAGTGACACAGTGTGGAAACAGGCCCTTTGGGCCAACTCGCCCACACCGGCCAACATGTCCCAGCTACACTCGTCCCACTTGCCTGCACTAGGTCCAAATCCTTCCAAATACGTCCTATCCATGTACCTGTCTAAATGTTTCTTAAATGATGGGATAGTTCCAGCCTCAACTACCACCTCTGGCAGCTTGTTCCATACACCCACCACCCTTTGTGTGAAAAAGTTACTCTTCAGATTCCTATTAAATCTTTTCCCCTTCACCTGTGCATCTACCCGATCTATTCCTCTCATGATTTTGTATACCTCTATAAGATCTCCCCTCATCCTCCTGCACTCCAAAGAATAGAGGCCCAGCCTAGTCAACCTCTCCCTATAGCTCGCACCCTTTAGTCCTGGCAACATCCTCGTAAATCTTTTCTGAACCCTTTCAAGCTTGACAATATCTTTCCTATAACATGGTGCCCAGAACTGAACACAATATTCTAAATGTGGTGTCACTAACGTCTTATACAACTGTAACATGACCTCCCAACTTCTATACTCAATACTCTGACTGATGAAGGCCAAAGTGCCAAAAGCCTTTTTGACCACCTTATCTATCGACGACTTGACCTTCAAGGAACCATGCACCTGCACTCCTAGATCCCTCTGCTCTACAACACTACCCAGAGGCTGACCATTTACTCTATAGGTCCTGCCCTTGTTCGACATCCCAAAATTCCATCAACCATTCCTCCGCCTACCTGGCCAATTGATCCAGATCCTGCTGCAATCTTTCACAACCATCTTCACTATCTGCAAAACCACTAACTTTTGTATCATCAGCAAACTTGCTAATTTTGCCCTGTATCCAAATCATTGATGTAGATGACAAATAGTAATGGGCCCAGCACCGAACCCTGAGGCACGCCACTAGTCACAGGCCTCCAGTCTGAGAAGCAAACTTCCACCATTACCCTCTGCTTCCTTCCATGGAGCCAATTTTGTATCCATTCAGCTATCTCTCCTTGGATCCCATGCATTCTAACCTTCCAGAGCAGCCTACAATGCAGAACCTTGTCGAATGCCTTACAGAAGTTCATGTACACCACATCTACAGCTTTTCCCTCATCGACCTTTTTGGTCACCTCATCAAAAAAAACATTCAGATTTGTGAGACTCGACATCCCACGTACAAAAACCATGCTGACTATCCCTAATTAGCCTTTGCCTATCCAAATACCTGAAAAACCTATCCCTCAGAATACTCTCCAGTAACTTACCAACTACAGATGTTAAGCTCATCAGCCTATAGTTCACAGCAATTTCTCTGCAACTCTTCTTGAAAAGTGGAACAACATTTGCCACCCTCCAGTCTTCCGGCACCTCTCCTGTATTTAAGGACGACTCGTAAATTTCAACCAGGGCTCCTGCAATTTCCTCTCTACTTTCCCGCAATGTCCTCGGATATATTTGATCAGACCCTGGAGATTTGCTTACCTTCAAACACGACAGTACCTTCAGTTTTGGCATTGACAGAATTGTGTCCTTCAATATGACAGTCCCGGAATGGCGGGACTGTCATATGTTGAAAGACTGGAGCGACTAAGCTTGTATACACTGGAATTTAGAAGGACGAGAGGAGATCTTATCGAAACGTATAAGATTATTAAGGGGTTGGACACGTTAGAGGCAGGAAACATGTTCCCAATGTTAGGGGAGTCCAGAACAAGGGGCCACAGTTTTAGAATAAGGGGTAGGCCATTTAGAACTGAGATGAGGAAAAACTTTTTCAGCCAGAGAGTTGTGAATCTGTGGAATTCTCTGCCTCAGAAGGCAGTGGAGGCCAATTCTCTGAATGCATTCAAGAGAGAGCTAGGTAGAGCTCTTAAGGATAGTGGAGTCAGGGGGTATGGGGAGAAGGCAGGAACGGGGTACTGATTGAGAATGATCAGCCATGATCACATTGAATGGCGATGCTGGCTCGAAGGGCCAAATGGCCTCCTCCTGCACCTATTGTCTATTATCTAATATATGGTAAGGAGTCAAATCTAATCTGCCAGCATTTCCCAGTAGACTTTAGGTTTTAACAGGCCTGTCCGCATCAACCAGCGATCACCCCTTACACTAACCTACACACAACAGGGACAATTTCACAACAACTTACCAAAGCCAATTAACCTACAAACCTGTACATCTTTGGAGTGTGGGAGAAACCGGAGACCCGGAGAAAGCCCATGTGGTCGCAGCGAGAACGTACAAACTACGTACAGACAGCACCTGTAATCAGGATCAAACCTGGGTCTATGGCGCTGTGAGGCAGCAACTCTACCATTGCATTGTGTATTATCATGAAGTTTAGAATTGCCACCCAAATGTGCATGTGGAATTTGTTGGCCATTCGGCGCTGCTGAATCCCTGCCTGTGTCCCAGTGCCAGGCTACTCATGCACAAGGTGATAGATTGCGACTTCGCTGAAATTCTACAACAGTCATGCCAGGGAAACTTTCCACTAAAACTGGAATGTGTTGCGTCTTTGGCAGGTCAGCAAGTTCATTCACTTCAATGGAGACTTCTGTGAATGCAAGTTTGCCTCAGTGCTTTTAATTGTCTGAAGATGTTTTAAGAGATTTCTTTTTTTCAAAATGCTTAAAATAATTTATAACATACTCCCAGTCAGTGTTCTAAGATAGGAGGCATGGATTGGCTGACAAAGTTGTTTGCAGCTATTTGTGTGCACATCTAATTCTCCAGTGCCTAAGTGATGGCATTACTTAGTGCACAGACCTGCAATCTGCAGATGCTCAATATTTTGAATGAGGACGGAGTCAAAGATAGATACGGGAATGGAAACAAACGCTCTGGCCCTTCAGATCTGAGCCAACTATCAATCACCCATCTACTTTGGGCAGCAAGTCAACACCACTGGATAGAAAAGCTAAGTCTATATTTAGCACACAAGTCAACAATGAGTGCGGGTAGCTTACCGCCACCTGAAAGTTCTGGATAAATTTGTCTCTTTACAGATATAATTTGAAGTAATAACCTCAATTTCTCCAATGTGCCTCCCAATTACCATTGTGCAGTTGTTAATTATTTTTTTCTTGAATAGCCCTATTCAAATCCCTGGGCTGAATTGAAAATCCCTCACATACATGCATTCATGAACGTTCTCATTGGGGTTGCAATCCCTTCAGGATACTAAAATGTCTGCAAGTAGCCCTCTGAGATAAAGCAAATCCTTACCAGTGAAACAGAGGGGATTAGTGTAGAACTGAGCAAAGAGTCTCTGCTCAAAATCAGTTGTAAAAATATCAAAACTGAGCTCATTTGAGAAGAGGGTGCCACACTGTAGTGATTGTAAATACACTAAATAAAAACATCATCAGTAATAAGATTTGTGTGGGCAGGGAAGCAAGTTCTTAAACAAAAACTCCAAACAAGGCAATATTTGAAGCTCCATCTTTTTGGAACATTAATTGCTTTTCAGATTTACTGCAGCCTTTCGATACCAGTGGCTTATCAGGCTGTGGACATAAGCTTTGTTGGGTGCAGTTGCATTAATCAATGTGCATCAGTGATGGTGTCGAGCTGAACAAATCCTGATGGACTTTAGTTTAATTTAGTTGAGAGATACAGCACAGAAACAGACCCTTCGGCCCACTGAGACCGTGCCAACAGCGATGCCCACACATTTCCACTATCCTACACACACGAGGGACAATTTATAGGCAATAGACAATAGACAATAGGTGCAGGAGTAGGCCATTCGGCCCTTTGAGCCAGCACCGCCATTCAATGTGATCATGGCTGATCATTCTCAGTCAGTACCCCATTCCTGTCTTCTCCCCATACCCCCTGACTCCGCTATCCTTAAGAGTTCTATCTAGCTCTCTCTTGAATGCATTCAGAGAATTGGCCTCCACTGCCTTCTGAGGCAAAGAATTCCACAGAATCACAACTCTCTGACTGGAAAAGTTTTTCCTCATCTCCGTTCTAAATGGCCTACCCCTTATTCTTAAACTGTGGCCCCTGGTTCTGGACTCCCCCAACATTGGGAACATGTTTCCTGCCTCTAACGTATCCAACCCCTTAATAATCTTATACGTTTTGATAAGATCCCCTCTCATCCTTCTAAATTCCAGTGTATACAAGCCTAGTCGCTCCAGCCTTTCAACATATGACAGTCCCGCCATTCCAGGAAATAATGGCCCTCAATAGCAAGAATATCCTTCCTCAAATTTGGAGACCAAAACTGCACACAGTACACCAGGAGCAGTCTCACTAGGGCCCTGTACAACTGCAGAAGAACCTCTTTGCTCCTATACTCAACTCCTCTTGTTATGAAGGCCAACATTGGCTTTCTTCACTGCCTGATGTACCTGCATGCTTCCTTTCAGTAACTGATGCACTAGGACACCCAGATCGCATTGTATGTCCCCTTTTCCTAACTTGACACCATTCAGATAATACTCTGCCTTCCTATTCTTACCGCCAAAGTGGAAACCTCACACTTATCCACATTAAACTGCATCTGCCATGCATCCGCCCACTCACACAACCTGTCCAAGTCACCCTGCAACCTCATAGCATCTTCCTCACAGTTCACACTACCACCAGGCTTGGTATCATCTGCAAATTTGCTAATGGTACTTTTAATCCCTTCATCCAAGTCATTAATGTATATTGTAAATAGCTGCGGTCCCAGCACCGAGCCTTGTGGTACTCCACTAGTCACTGCCTGCCATTGTGAAAGGGACCCATTTATCCCCACTCATTGCTTTCTGTCTGTCAACCAATTTTCTATCCATGTCAGTACCCTACCTCCAATACCATATGCTCTAATTTTGCCCACTAATCGCCTATGTGGGACCTTGTAGAATGCTTTCTGAAAGTTGAGGTACACCACATCCACTGGCTCTCCCCTGTCAATTTTCCTAGTTACATCCTCAAAAAATTCCAGAAGATTGGTCAAGCATGATTTCCCCTTCGTAAATCCATGTTGACCCGGAACGATCCTGTTACTGCTATCCAAATGCTCTGCAATTTCGTCTTTTATAATTGACTCCAGCATCTTCCCCACCACTGATGTCAGACTAACTGGTCTATAATTTCCCGTTTTCTCTCTCCCTCCTTTCTTAAAAAGTGGGATAACATTAGCTACCCTCCAATCCACAGGAACTGATCCTGAATCTATAGAACATTGGAAAAATGATCACCAATGCGTCCACAATTTCTAGAGCCACCTGCTTAAGTACTCTGGGATGCTGACCATCAGGCCCTGGGGATTTATCAGCCTTCAGTCCCATCAGTCTACCCAAAACCATTTCCCGCCTAATGTGGATTTCCTTCATTTCCTCCATCACCCTTGGATCTCTGGCCACTTGAACATCTGGGAGATTGTTTGTATCTTCCTCAGTGAAGACAGATCCAAAGTATCGATTTAACTCGTCTGCCATTTCCTTGTTCCCCATAATAAATTCCCCTGCTTCTGTCTTCAAGTGACCCACATTTGCCTTGACAATTTTTTTCCTCTTCACATACCTAAAAAAGCTTTTACTTTCCTCCTTGATATTATTGGCTAGTTTACCCTCGTACCTCATCTTTTCTCCTCGTATTGCCTTTTTAGTTATCTTCTGTTGCTCTTTAAAAGAGTCCCAATCCTCTGGCTTCCCACTCTTCTTTGCTATGTTATACTCTTCTCTTTTATTTTCATGCTGTCGTTGACTTCCCTTGTCTGCCACGGGTGCCTCTTACTCCCCTTAGAATCTTTCCTCCTCTTTGGGATAAATTGATCCTGCAACTTCTGCATTATTCCCTGGGATACCTGCCATTGATGTTCCACCGTCTTCCCTTTACAATTCTACCTAGCCAATTAACTTACAAACCTGTACGCCTTTGGTGTGTGGGAGGAAACTGGAGATCACGGAGAAAACCCACGTAGGTCACGGAGAAAACGTACAAACTCCATACAGACAGCACCTGTGGTCAGGATCAAACCCGGGTCTCTGGCGCTGTAAGGCAGCAATTCTACCGCTGTGCCACCATGCTGCCCATCTCCAGCAAGGTCTCCAGTAAGGAAGATTTTTGCTTCACTTCCACCTCATTCTTAATTCACATTTATTTGCTGAAATGAAGAAGCTGGGCTGATTAATCTTTATGTTTTACGTGCAATAGCAAAAAACATCCTTAGTTTCGTTTTCCTAATTGGTTTATTTTTATCTCGTCAGAATCAATCTAATCTCCAAATTCCTGTGGGAGTGGTGAGAGGTGTTTGGGTAGATGGGTGTACGTCAAGTTAATTGTCGTATCAATAAGTATATTGGGGTACGGGTACAATGAAAAATCTTGCCAGCAGAGGGGAAGTGCAGAGTAGGTTCACCAGGTTACTTCCCAGGATGGCAGGACTGACGTATGATGAAAGAACGGATCGACTGGGTTTATATTCACTGGAATTTAGAAGGAAGAGAGGGGATCTTTTAGAAACATAAAATTCTTAAGGGATTGGACAAGCTAGATACAGGAAAAATATTCCCGGTGTTGGGGGAGTCCAGAACCTGGGGCCATAGTTTAAGAATAAGGGGTAGGCCATTTAGGATTGAGATGAGGAAAAACCTTTTCGCCCAGAGAGTTGTGAATCTGTGAAATTCTCTGCCACAGAAGGCAGTAGAGGCCATTGCTCTGGATGATCAGCCATGATCATATTGAATGGCGGTGCTGCCTCAAAGGGCCAGATGATCTACTCCTGCACTTATGTTCGATACGTCTATGTTTCTGAGATGACATCTGAGATGTCTAGAATGGAAAGATTGGGAGAAGATACGGTGGACGGAGAAATTGCAAGGAAAGAGGTGGGGTGGGATGAGGTGTAGTCAAGATAGCTGTGGGAGTTTGTGGTTTTGTAGGACATGTCAATCAATGGTATGTTTTCTGTGATGGAGACAGAGAGATTGAGAATGGGGTAAGAAGTGTCAGATATAGCTAAAGTGGATTTCAGAATAGGGTGGATGTTAGTACTAAGTTGATTAAACTAAATTGATTTGGGCCGCACAGTGACACTGTGGTTGCCTTACAGCGTTTACAGAGCCCCGGGTTCAATCCTGACTACATGTGCTGTCTGTTCGGAGTATATACGTTCTCCTTGTGACCGTGTGGGTTTTCTCCGAGATCTTCGGTTTCCTCCCACACTCTTTTTTTTTAAACTTTTTTTTTTACAGAACTTTTTAGAAAACAAGCCCTTCCACCCTTCCCCCCACCCCCCCCCCTTATACTAACCCCAAATAAGAAAAAAGAAGAAAAGAAAGAAAGATTAAAGATTGCCTGGGTGTTGGGGGTCCTGCACACGCCCCCTGGAATTCCAAACAGAATAAACTGTATATATATGTACATCTCTCCCAAAAGGACCATTGAGAATATGAACAATTCTTCTATATATATAGGCCCATCTTTTGTTTGTCCAAAAAGGTTGTATTTTTGAACAGGACCAAGTAGAATGAAAATAAGTACCAATTTCTTGATTGCACCGAAAACATTGGTCAGATAAACTTGAATTTATTCTCTTTAATTTTTGTGGTGTGATATATAATTGATGCAGAAAGTTATATTGTACTAGTCTAAACTGAACATTTATTGTATTTTTCATACTGTCAAGGCATAGTTTTGACCAATTTGTTCCATCAATATTAATACTCAAATCCGTTTCCCATTTTCGCCTTGATATATGAATTCCTTGTTTAGGGGCCTTTTTTTGAATTAGATTATATATAATAGAAGTAAATTTTTTAATTTGTCCTTTTTGAATTAGGTTTTCAATTTCCTTAGATTTCGGCAATAACATTGTTTGACCCAGTTTATCTTTTAAATAAGCTCTTAATTGAAAGTAACAGAAAAGAGAATTATTTGATATAAGATATTTATTTTTCAATTGTTCAAATGACATCAATATACCTTTTTCAAAGCAATCACCTATATATCTAATCCCTTTTTGATGCCACCTATATAGAAGCTGGTTATCCATTGTAAAAGGTATCAATCTATTTTGAATCAAAGTAGTCTTTGCTAATAAAGATTTTTTTGTTTCATCCTCAAAATTTACCTTATTCCATAATCCAATCAGGTGTTTTAATAATGGAGATTCTTAAGAAGTACAGGTTTGCAGGTTAATTCTAAAAAAGTACAGGTTTGCAGGTTAATTGGCTTGGTATAAAAGGTAAAAAATTGTCCCTCGTGTGTGTGTACGATATTGTTAATGTGCGGGGATTGCTGGATGGTGCAGACTCGGTGGGCTGAAGGGCCTGTTTCTGCACTGTATCTCTAAACTAAACTAAACTAAACTAAACTAAACTAACCAAGTTCTGCAATTTCTTCCATTGCATCTGCTCCCAAATTGAGGCTTTCCGCTCTCGGACATCTGAAATGTCCTCTTTCTTCACCCTAACAAGTGAATACCAGCACCCAGCACCCAGCACACCCTCACCCATTCCCAGATCCCATTTTCTCATAAATACCTCGAGTTCTCTTTTGAAAGCTCTGATTGATGCCGTTAACTCTGGTCCAACTTACAGACTCCAAATCAAAACCTGCTCTAAATTTTTTTTTTCTTATTTCTTTTGTCCAAAACTTTAAATCTCAGAGAATAGGAACAACTATTCCACCCCTTCCCTCCCACTATTATATAAACTCAAGCATATAACTATTTGACAGTTTGACTGAATGGTCATTTTTGAATGTAATTACAGTAAAGTTACCTATTTGAAAAATTCTATTCACTCTCCACAGCACCTGCCCAGATAAGCAGACATTGGAGGATAATAATACGTTTGACAATGCAACAGAGGAGGAGAGTGAATTATTGATCACATCTGAGCAGAATTAAATATGATAGGAATTGTTAAGAAGAATAACAGTGTCAAAAGCATTATTAGTTTTCAAGGAATACCTTCGGCTTGAAAATTACTGCCACACAATGTCCTCATTTATGATGTTGCAGTGTTGAGGTCACTAGTCCAAGACACAATGGATAGTGTTTGAAGTTATTTTCCCGTTTATTACAATGGTGAGTATGCTTTTAATGGTACTTCAATAGTTATAAAATACTTTGAGATGACTTGAGGTCATGGACAGTAATATAGAAATGACAGGTTTATATATTTTCCTTTCTGGTGGTTGGCTGCAGTGGCCAGGAATGGGGCTTGGCATGAAGCCAGTGGTGCCACTTTGAGTGTTGATGGTCAGCAACTGATATGTGTCACGTCACTGGGTTTTTTTCTGGCAGATAAATTCTCTTTTTACTCTCTAACCATACTGTTTATATATTTTTTCTCCTAATTATTTTTTCGAAACTCTATCTCTTCTCTGCATCCAATAAGTTGTTTTAAAATGCCAAAGGAGTTGTAAAATAATTTCAGATCAGGCAGCATCTGCAGAAAAAAGAAACAGAGTTAATGGTTCAGCCCACAGATCAATGGTCTCACACCCGAAGCGATATCACGTTTTTTTTGTTCCGCAAATAGACCTGACCTACTGAGTGTTTCCATTATATTCTTATTTTATTTCAGATATCTAGCATCTGTAGTCTAAAAAAAAAGATTATGTACAAGTTTCATAAGTTAAGATTGTCATAGACATTTCTTATGAACTCTTTATCTTCCCTTGCTAGGCATGTAGAAACAGTCACAATTTTTTTTTAGATTGGACAGTATTTTGCAGGGTCCTCCACTGTGACTCTCTGTCACAGCTGGGTGTGTGGGCCTTGAATGTGGTTCCATATACTGCCACCTTATCTTTCATCAGTTCCTAATCATTCTTTGGACAACAACTGCTCAAAATGGAGGAGGAGGAGGAGGAGGAGGAGGAGGAGGAGTTGGAGTAGTATTCTGAACCTTAGCTCTTTTTGCTGGGTTAACCAGTGAATCACTTTCCAAGCTTCCCACCCACATTAAAAAAAACCTCTCCTGTCAAGCATCTCTTGTCCCACCTGTGGTCCCACATTGGCTACCCCAAAACCCATTGTACAGGAGTATAGGCAAGTCATCCTTTATCCTGAAGGTGGAGACTACCAAGCCCTGGGGAATCTTAGTTTAGGTGAAGAGACAATATGGAAATAGGCCCTTCGGCCCAATGAATCCACACTGAACATCAATCATTCATTTCTACTAGTTTTTTTATTGTCCCACTTACTCATCCACTTCCTACATACTCAGGGCAATTTACAGCAGACAATTAACCTACAAGCCCCACATGTCTTTGGGATGTGGGAGGAAACCAGAACACCTTTAGGAAACCCACACAGTCGAGGGGAGAACATGCAATCTTCACACAGATAGCACCCAAGGTCAGGGTCAAACCCAGGTCTCTGGTGCTGTGATGCAGCAGCTCTACCAGCTGTGCCACTGTGTTGTCCATCTCTGGTGCAGTTAATTTTACACCTGTAATAGCTTAATTTATTAAAAATATCTCTGTTAACTTTTAAATTCCATTTTATTCTCCTCCCGCTCCAACTTTTTTTTTCATGATTATATATATATATATATATATATATGTATCTCAAATGATAACATATAAAATTGAAATAGAAGCAAATTTGAATGACAGACACCACTTCAGCTGTGTTCTTGAAAAGAACTGACTCCATATAATTCAAGAAAGATTCTACGACCTTGTAACGCATTGGCAGATATGGCTCAGGAATAATTAATTCCAGTACACTCTGGGTGTTTCAACTGTGGCACTGTTGTGTCTGAGTCAGAAAAAAAGTATGTTCATTTGTGTTGAAGTCCCACGATAAATGCTTAAGCACATCACTGCAGATGCTTACTCGAGTGCAATGATGAGTAGGTGTTCCACAGTCAGATGACATTTTAAACCCAGGTCCTGTTTACTCTACTGTTAAATGTAAGATTTTCTAGGTAGTTATTTGAAGAGAAGCACTTAATTTCCCCCAGTGACCTAGCTCAATCAGTTTTACAAAAATACTACCATTCATACCTTTTGTTGTTTGTGAAAGTGTGTCTGCCAGTCACCTATTAGGTTTCTCAACTTTTAAAACTGGCAGCATTTTATTGGCTGTAAAGTGCTTTTGTGTCTTCACGAAAGAAAGTGAAAGGTTGCATGTAAATGATAATCTTTCTACACATTTATTCACAAAATGCTGGAGTAACTTAGCAGGTCAGGCAGCATCTCAGGAGAGAAGGAATGGGTGACGTTTTGGGAAGGGTCTCGACCCGAAACGTCACCCATTCCTTCTCTCCTCCATAACTGTGTGCTAATCTAAAAGCCTCTTAAATGCCACTTTGTATCCATCTCCACCACCATCCCTGGCAGCATTCTAGGCACCCACCATTCTCTATGCATAAAGCAGCCCCACACTTCTCCCTTAAACTTTCCCCTCTCACCTTAAAGCTATGTCCTCTAGATTTTAACAATGCCATCCTGGGGGAAAGGGCCTGGCTGTCTATCTATGGCCTCATCATATCATCATATCATATATATACAGCCGGAAACAGGCCTTTTCGGCCCTCCAAGTCCGTGCCGCCCAGCGATCCCCGCACATTAACACTATCCTACACCCACTAGGGACAATTTTTACATTTACCCAGCCAATTAACCTACATACCTGTACGTCTTTGGAGTGTGGGAGGAAACCGAAGATCTCGGAGAAAACCCACGCAGGTCACGGGGAGAACGTACAAACTCCTTACAGTGCAGCACCCGTAGTCAGGATCGAACCTGAGTCTCCGGCGCTGCATTCGCTGTAAAGCAGCAACTCTACCGCTGCGCTACCGTGCCATGTTATATACTTCTATCAGGATTCCCCTCAACCTCTGACATTCCAGAGTAAACACTCCAAGATTGCCCAACCTTCCCTTGTACTTAATACTCTCTAATCCATTCGGGTAAACTTGCAACCTTTCCAAAGCTCCACATTCTTTCCGGTATTGAGCAACCAGGATGCACACAGTACTCCAATGCAGCCTAACTAAAGTCCTTTAAAGCTTTAAGGTTGGGATTTTCAGACATTAGTTTAGTTTAGTTTAGTTTAGAGATACAGCATGGAAACACCGATTCTGTGCTGACCAGCAATCCCCATTCACTACATTATCCTATACACACTAGGGACAATTTACAATTTTACCAAGCCAATTAGCCTACGGAGGTGTTGAGCGTCACAATTCCTTCTCTCCAGAGATGCTGCCTGACCCATTGAGTTACTCCAGCATTTTGTGTCTACCCTCGGTTTAAAGCAGCATCTGCAGTTTCTTTCCTACTATCTTTCCGTTCCAACCACATTCTCCTGCCTTATCCCCATAACATTGACACCTTTACCAATCTGTCTATCTCCACCTTAAAAATACTTAATGATTTTACCTGCACAGACCGTCAATTAATTCCACAGATTCACCACCCTCTGACTAAGTCATTCCTCCTCATCTCTTTTCTAAAGGCATGTCCTTTTATTCTGACATTATGTACTTTAGTTCTCGACTCGGCCACTCTGAAATATTCTCTCCACATCCACTCTATCCAGTCCTTTCACTATTCAGTAAGTTTCAATGAGGTCCCCCTCATCCTTCTCAACTCAGGCAAGTACAGGCACAGTGCCATCAAATGCTCATCATTTGTTAACACAGTTATCCCTGGAGTCATTCTCACAAACATCCTCTGGACCATCTCCAATGTCAGCACATTCTTCCTCCTGTTGTGAGGTCCAAAACTGCTCATTCTTCCTCAGAAGTGTCGAAATGCAGAATGACCATTGCATCCCAGGTTGGAAATGTAATCCCAACTACATCCCCGGTTACAGTTGGACTGAAGCAAGAGAGGTAAAAAAATATTGGGAAGACAGAATTTGTGAGGTATGGATGGGGGAGTCAAGAGGAAAATAGAAGCATGGGGATGAATAGAAAAATTGGTAATCATGACTTGGAGATGCAGATGGACAGCAAATGTTAAGAATGAGATAGAAGCAGAACAGAAAGATAGATCGAAGTTGTGAAATTGGAACAATCCGGACTAAGTGCACCTTAGGGTATCTTTGCTGCTTCTTCATGCGTGGCTGTGTTCTGCAGCTGCAGCTCACCGGCAGTCTCTCTGTCTTTTTTTTGTTTTTTGTCTATTGTCATTGTTTAATGTACGTTTTGTTCTATTTTTAACTCTGTTTATGTGGGGGGTGGTGGGGGGGTGGGGGAAACATTTTTTTTCTAATCTCCTCCTCAACGGAGATGCGACCTTTACCGTGTTGTGTCTCCGTTCGAGCTACGGCCTAACATCGTGGAGTCGGCGACCTCCAGCTGGGATCGACCTTGAAGACTCCGGTCGCAGGGCCTGGACTTACCATCTCGGAGGCTTCGGCCGTGGGCCCTGCAGACCGCAACATCGGGAGCTTGCAGGTCCCTGGCTGGCGACCGGCTTTCAGGAGCTCCAGCCGTAGCAGCTTCGACCGCCCCGGAGAGCGAGGTACGATCGACCCGCCCGCAGGCCCCTCATCGCCCTGCGTGGCCTGGCCGCGGCACTTTCCATCGCCCGGTGGGGCTCTGGACCTTCATCGGCCTGCTCGGCTCGGCCCTCGAACTTTCCATCGCCCGGCGGGGGCTTCAAAAGTCGGGAGCCTCGATCGCCTCGTGGCGCCGCCACGGGAGAAGAATGAGGAGGAGATAATGACTTTTCTTTGCCTTCCATCACAGTGAGGGTGTGCCTGGAGCAATCACTGTGATGGCTGTTTGTGTTAAAATTGTATCTGTGTGTCCTGTGCTTTTTGTTGTCTATCATCATATCATATCATATATATACAGCCGGAAACAGGCCTTTTCGGCCCTCCAAGTCCGTGCCGCCCAGTGATCCCCGTACATTAACACTATCCTATACCCACTAGGGACAATTTTTTACATTTACCCAGCCAATTAACCTACATACCTGTACGTCTTTGGAGTCTACTGCCAGACCCTGACGTGAGAGGACGCTGGCGCTGTTTGTTCGCCGCTTCTCCATCAGGATAGTTTGTCTGTTTGTTTTTATGTTATGACTGTTTTTGTAAAGCGCTTTGAGCTTTTGGTAAAGCGCTATATAAAATAAATGCTTATTATTATTAGAACTTTGAATATTTAAATGGAACCATTAGATGGATGTTGAACAAACCTATGAAATTCAAATAAGATGCAAACTGTAGAATGTTATCGTCACTACCAATCCCAAAGAGAGCTTATTGCAAATATACTGCATATAACCAATTAATCCATATGGCAGATTGCCATTTCACTTATTGGATGATGTTACACTATCCAGAGAAATTAATAGCAAGGAGGCCATTAATATCTTGCACTGGCAGGCCAGCAAAGACCAGTTATTGCAATTCTTCTTCCCTGCCATTTGTTTCTATGGCAACGGTCAAAATTCAAATTGAGCTCAGCATGGTTACTCCATGCTAAATTTGTTTGTTTTGATTAAGAGCTTTGCTTATTGATCTATTTTTTTTTGTAAGTCTATGCCTAACTTATGTGTGCTGATTACAATGACAAATTCTTCCTGAATCCAGTTTAATTAATTTATTTCAACAGCACATATTCTATTCCTACATACACACCTTTGACTAATCTGGAAAGAAAGTGCCTCTTCTAAGTTACAAAGTAGGCACAGCGCATAAACAGGGCATCCAGCCCTATATGTCCAGACTGTTACTTAGTCTTTGTCTGATACAATTAAAATAACTCCTCATTCTCTTTCTCCCTTATGTGTATATCTAGGTTCCTCTCAAATACATAATTTCTCTTAACAACTACACTTTTGCCATGAGTTTGGCATTCTAACTATTCCCTGGGAAGTCTATTTCTTGAATTTCCCAATAGATGTATTAGCAAATGCCCAATTATTAAGAGCCTCAAGTCTTGTCTACCCGAGATATGGAAACATATTCACTATACCTTCACTATCGAACACTTTCACAACTCGAAAGATCTCTGTTAGGCTATCCCTTGGCCTTTCATTTCCGAGAAAAAAATATCCATTCTTTCCTGATGAATATAACCACTCAGTTCTGAGTAAAATGTTGTAACTTCTTCAATGGTTTGACATAATTTTTAAAACATGAAAATTAGAATTGTTCTCAGTGCTCTCTGTGCATTTTACAGCAGTCTGAAGAGGGGAAAGAGACAGGGGAACTATTCCTCTCTTTCCCCTCCCCCTTCCCAGTTCTCCCACTAGTCTTCCTGTCTCCGACTACATACTATCTTTGTCCCCCCCTCCCCTGACATCAGTCTGAAGAAGGGTCTCGACCCAAAACGTCACCCATTTCTTCTCTCCCGAGATGCTGCCTGACCCGCTGAGTTACTCCAGCATTTTGTGTTGATCTTATTTTATAAACCATCTACTCATGCACAAACTATATTTGGCCTTCCTACACGAACTATGTTTAGCTTTGTTGATACATAATAGGGAATTAGGTCACTTTGCACCTAATTACAGTTCATTAAAAATATCTATTTCAAATTGCAAAATGAATTAGAAAAATAACAGCTGAAGATGCAAAATATTGAAGTGATATGCCTGAATAAAGATTGTGTAATCTTTCATATGTGGCTGATTGTTAACAAAGAAGGAAGTACCAGAAATTAGCGTTATAAAAACTAAGCATTCAGCAAATGAAGCAGTGAGCCTCAGCTTGTCTTTTAAACAGTTTAGAGCCTCACCAGTATTAAGCTTTTATGGGTTAGTAATCAACTTATATTGTTTGCACAAAATATGCCAGCAAAGTGATTGCTTTTAATGAATCTAATGAGAAGTTTTGCTGGCTGCCAAACTTTGGCTCTGCCTCAGCTCATCTGTGCTCAAACCCATATTGATGCCTTTGTAGTCTATTCCTTTCCAATCTTGGCTGACCTCCCTCATCTTCTCTCCATTAACCTGTCATCCAAAACTCTGCTGACTGCATCCTAAATCTCACCATCTCACCACATCTCCACAATGCTCACAATGAATGTTGATGAAGCAACTCACTCAAAATCTCGCCTATTCAAAATATTTCTGCACTCCGCTGATATAGGTTAACATCTATATACTAAAACTCTGGTTTGCTTGTTTGTTTGTTCCTGAACTACAGCCAAAACAGTACACGATAGTGTAACAATTTTAGGTCCTCCTTACTCACCGTCCTCCCTATCTCCTAGGAAGGGAGGGAGGGTGGAGGAGGGCAGGGGGAGGGAGGGAGGGAGGGAGGGGGGGTTGAGGGGATGGAGTGGGGGGGAGGAGAAGGGGGGAGGGGAAGGGGGTAGGGGAGGGGGAGAGGGGGGAGGGGGAGGGGGAATGATGGGGTTATCTGAAGTGAGAGAAATCAATATTCATACCACTGGGCTGTAAACTGCCCAAGCAAAATATGAGATGCTGTTCCTCCAATTTGCGTTTAGCCTCACTCTGACAATGGAGGAGACTGAGGACAGAAAGGTCTGTGTAGGAATGGGAAGGAGAATGAAAGTGTCCAGCAACCAGGAGATCAGGTTGGTTCAGGTGGGCCGAGCGAAGGTGTTCCGCAAAACGATCGCCCAGTCTGCGTTTGGTCTCGCTGATGTATAAGTGTCCATATCTTGAACAACAGATACGGTAGATGAGGTTGGAGGAGGTGCAAGTGAACCTCTGCCTAACCTAAAAGGACTGTCGGAGTCCCTGGACAGAGTCGAGGGAGGAGGTTTAGCGACAGGTGTTGCATCTTCTGAGGTTGTAGGGGAAGGTACCTGGGGAGGGGATGGTTTGGGTGAGAAGGGATGAGTTAACCAGGGAGTTGTGGAGGGAACGGTCTCTGCGGAAGGCAGAAAGGGGTGGAGATGGGAAAATGCGGCTAGTGGTGGGTCCCGCTGGAGCTGGCGGAAATTTTGGAGGATTATGTGTTGTCTCTGAATCTGAATGGAGTCAGATTAGGAAAAGGGGAGGTGCAACAAGACCTGGGTGTCCCTGTACATCAGCCACTGAAAGTAAGCATGCAGGCACAGCAGCCAGTGAAGAAAGCAAATGCCCTGTTTGCCTTCATAGCGAAAGGATTTGAATATAGGAGCAGGGACAATAGACAATAGACAATAGACAATAGACAATAGACAATAGACAATAGACAATAGGTGCAGGAGTAGGCCATTCAGCCCTTCGAGCCAGCACCGCCATTCAATGCGATCATGGCTGATCACTCTCAATCAGTACCCCGTTCCTGCCTTCTCCCCATACCCCCTCACTCCGCTATCCTTAAGAGCTCTATCCAGCTCTCTCTTGAAAGCATCCAACGAACTGGCCTCCACTGCCTTCTGAGAATTCCAGGGAGGTCCTACTGCAATTGTACAGGCCCCTGGTGAGACCACACCTGGAGTATTGTGCGCAGTTTTGGTCTCCTGATTTGAGGAAGGACATTCTTGCTATTGAGGGAGTGCAGCGTAGGTTCGCCAGATTAATTCCGGGATGTTGGGACTGGCATATGATGAAAGAATGGTCGATGGGGCTTTTACTTAATGGAATTTAGAAGGATGAGAGGAGCGAGACACTTTTGAAGTGTCTCAACCCGAAGCGTCACCTATTCTTTTTCTCCAGAGATGCTCTCTGACCCATTGAGTTACTCCAGCTTGTAGTGTTTGTCTTCAACTTACCTGAACCTGTTAAATAAAAAGATGTCCTGCTCTTTGCATCTAAATAAACTCCAGCTTCTTTTGCACCAGTGGAATATCTCCTTTGCCCAAAGCATGTAACCTGTGAACTCTGTGCATGAAACTGCTTGTTCTGCCTTTAACTTTGGTGCAGTGGCTGACAACTGAACACCCTGCAGTCTGTGAATTGTGAGTAAGTGGGCAGTGGGGACCGAGTATTTTGTCAGTGAAATACCAAGCAATATTTCTACATTAAGAGTACCTTCCTCACTGGTTTTTGACAATTACTATCTGTAGCCAGATGCTATAAGGTATAGATAAGTAGCTTGGAGTCATTTACCTGCTGAGTTTTCTATTCCTTTTCTGAAGTGAAGTACTTATTCTTCAGATCTGTTTTTCCTCTCTCAGATAAACAGGTAACAACCTGGAGCGAACCACCTTGGGAATGTTTGTAATACCAGTTTAAAGACCTGTGGACAAAAAGACAATGAAGATTTAACGTTGGCTTTGTTGTGGGCAGCCATCTCATTCAGTTCCTATCTTGACTGATGGCTCTGTTTTAGCATGAGATTTAGACTTGGAGATTGACCTGATCATGTGTAGAAAGATGTAAGAAAATAGCTGCAGATGCTGGTACAAATCAAAGGTATTTATTCACAAAATGCTGGAATCAGGCAGCATCTCAGCATGGAATAGAGAGTTGTGGATCACATGTAGGCAGAGGGAATTATTTTAACGGTATCATGTTCAACACGGATTTTGGGGGTCGAAGAGACTGCTCCTGTGCTGCACTCTTGTCTCTTGTATGTTCTATGTTGAACCCAATCCCTGGTCCTACAATGTTCCATCTTTTCCACTTTCCTGCATTTGGAGTCTTCTCTTTTGCATCCCTGATATTTGTTTGCTTCACCACTAATGACCATGCCTTTGACTACTTAGGCCAAGTTTTGTATGGCATTTTGCATGCTTCTCCATCATTCTCTCTCTACCTCTTTAAAACCTAATTATTGACCATGTCTTTGGTCACCTTTGCTAATGGTTCTTTATCCAGCTGAAATTTTTGATAGTACTCAAGTGAAACTTTTTTAGGCAGTTATTAAAATAAAAAAATATTCTAGTAATGGAATTGGCTATTGTTATGTTATGTTCAGTCTGAAGAAGGGTCTCGACCCGAAACTTTACCCATTCCTTCTCTCCTGAGATGCTGCCTGACCTGCTGAGTTACTCCAGCATTTTGTGAAATAAATACCTTCGATTTGTACCAGCATCTGCAGTTATTTTCTTATACTACGTTATGTTATGTACAATGCCCAATGTAACTTCTTGTTTTAAACATTTACATTAAAAAATCCAGGTTTTCTGAGGAAAGGGCAATGTTTATATAATAACTTTAACTATCACTAATACTGCAAACCAGTGGGTGGCAATCCCTCAAATATAGCTCGACTTAAATAAAAAGCACCACAGGTGTCTGCTGACAGACAGTGAAAAATGCTGCAATACACAAGGCCATTTAACATTTGAACATAAAGGAAAGCAACACCAGAAAAAATATATATCCCAAATTTATTTTACTCTCTATTCAACAGTATATTGTAGTGCATCAAAGTGACACAGTATGATGACAGTCATGGCAATGTGTGTCACATCAAATCAAATTGACTTTAATAAAAATAATACAAATTAGATGTGCTGTACGTTTTTTGACAACCGTCTTACATTCATTTAAATTTCTAATATCATTTCACCCAATTCCATTTATTTTATTTGCCACAAAATATTGTGTTTCCAGTCTGACTCAGTGGCAGATAGCATACATTTCCAATTCAGATTTCAACAGTCAATCCTTAGATTATAATCTCTAAAATAGTTACAAACATATGGTTTCAACTTTACTTGAACTGCCTTTGCAAAAAAAACAATTTGGAACTGCACTGAATCTAATTTAGGAGATTTGGTTGGGTAGAATTTTTACCTTAGTAATCTAAATTGAATACCAGTCGATACATTTTTAATTATTTGCTCATTCATTCTTTTGGAAACTGGGTGTCACTAGCAACACCAGCCTTTCTTCTCTGCCATTAATTATACCTCAGAAAATGAATGTTGCCCCTCATAGGGTGAAAGTCCAGAACCAGAGGGCACAGCCTCAGAATTAAAAGATGTACATTTAGAAAGGAGGAGAGGGGGCATTTTTTTGGCCAGAGGGTGGTGAATCTGTGGAATTCATTGCCACAGACAGAGGTAGAGGCCAAGGCATTGGATACTTTTAAGGCAGAAATTGATAGGTTCTTGATTTGGAAGGGAGTCATAGTTTACAGGAAGAAGGCAGGAAAATGGAGTTGAGAGGGAAAAATAGATCAGCCATGATTGACTTGATGGGTTGAATGACCAAATTCTACTACATCTTTTGGTCTCACAGTCCATTGTGGTAGAAGTTGTGGGTTTGACATGTGTTTTCAGACTAACATAGGTGAGTAACTACATTTGTAGATGGAATATACTGCAGTCAATAAGCTCTAATAGAGGTAATGATCATTTAGTTGAGGCAACTTTATCTTGGATGGTCATATTGCTGTGGAGATATAGAGACATACAACAAGGAAACAAGCCCTTCAGCTTACCTAGTCCATGTCTACCGTCAGGCACCCATTTATACCAATCTTACACTAATGCCATTTTATTATCCCCACATTCCCATAAACTTCCTGCATATTCCACCAAACACCTACATATTAGTGGCCATTCTCAGCGACCGATAAACCCATCAACCCACACGTCTTTGAGACGTGAGTGAAAAACAGAGATTTTGGAGAAAACCTTCACAGTCACAGAGAGAATGTGGAACCTCCACACAAACAGCACCAGTGGTGAGCTTTGAACCCAGATTTGTGGGGCTGAGAGACATCAGCTCGTCTAACTGTATCACTTTGTCATCCCTGTGATGAGTTTCTTCAGAATTATTGGATTTATCCAATCAAGTGGGGAATATTCCATTATGCTTCTGAGATGCATTTTAGCGTAGGCAATGGCTTTGGGGGAGCAGGAGGTGAGTCACTTCCAACAGAAAACCCAGCTTCCAACCTGCTTTTGTAGTCACAATAATCTGCTTGTCCTCCAGAACGTTGATGTTGGGCTACCTGGTAAAGGCGATACTACTGAATGTCAAGAATAGATAGTAATAGAGTCTTACAGTGTGGAAACAGGCCCTTCAGCTCAACTTGCCCACACCGGTTAACATGTCCCATATACAGTGCATTCAGAAAGTATTCAGACCCCTTCACTTTTTCCACATTTTGTTACGTTACAGCCTTATTTTAAAATTACTTAACTTCATTTTTTTTTATCATCAATCTACACACAATACCCCAGAATGAAGAAGTGAAAACAGGTGTTTAGAAATGTTTGCAAAGTAATTAAAAAGAAATTACTGAAATATCACATTTACATAAGTATTCAGACCCTTTCTATGACACTCAAAATTGAGCTTAGGTTCATCCTGTTTCCATTGATTATCCTTGAGATGTTTCTACAACTTGATTGGAGTCCACCAGTGGTAAATTAAATTGATTGGACATGATTTGGAAAGGCACACACCTGTCTATATAAGGTCCTACAGTTGACAGTGCATGTCAGAGCAAAAACTAAGCCATGAAGATGAAGGAATTGTCGGTAGACCTCCGAGACAGGATTGTGTCGAGACACAGATCGGGGGAAGGGTATAAAACAATTTCTGCAGCATTGCAGGTCCCAAAGAGCACAGTGGCCTCCGTCGTTCTTAAATGGAAGAACTTTGGAACCACCAAGACTCTTCATGGTGCTGGCCACCCGGCCAAACTGAGCAATCGGGGCAGATGGGCTTTGGTCAGGGAGGTGACCAAGAACCTGATGGTCACTCTGACAGAGCTCCAGAGTTCCTCTGTGAAGATGGGAGAAACTTCCAGAAGGACATCTATATCTTCACCACTCCACCAATCAGGCCTTTATGGTAGAGTGGCCAGACGGAAGCCACTGCTCAGTAAAAGGCACATGACAGCCCGCTTGGAGTTTGCCAAAAGGCACCTGAAGGATTCTCAGACCATGAGAAACAAGATTCTCTGGTCTGATGAAACCAAGATTGAACTCTTTGGCCTGAATGCCAAACATCATGTCTGGAGGAAACCAGGCACCGCTCATCACCTGGCCAATACCATACCTACGGTGAAGCACGGTGGTGGCTGAATCATGCTGTGGGGATGTTTTTCTGTGGCAGGAACTGGGAGACTAGTCAAGATTGACGGAAAGATGAACAGAGCAAAGTACAGAGAAATCCTTGATGAAAACCTGCTCCAGAGCGTTCTGGACCTCAGACTGGGGTGGAGGTTCACCTTCCAACAGAACAACGACCCGAAGACAGCGCAGGTGTGGCTTTGTGACAAGTCTGTGAATGTCCTTGAGTGGACCAGCCAGAACCTGGACTTGAGCCCGATCGAACATCTCTGGAGTTACCTGAAAATAGCTGTGCATCGACGCTCCCCATCCAACCTGACAGAGCTTGAGAGGATCTGCAGTGAAGAATGAGAGAAATTAACCAAATACAGGTGTGCCAAGCTTGTAGTGTCATACCTAAGAAGGCGAGGCTGTAATTGCTGCCAAAGGTGCCTCAATAAAGTACTGAGTAAAGGTCTGAATGCTTATGTAAATGTGATATTTCTGTTATTTATTTTTAATTACTTTGCAAAAATTTCTAAACACCTGATTTCGCTTTTTTATTATGGGGTATTGTGTGTAGATTGATGATTAAAAAAATGAATTTAATCCATTTTAAAATAAGCCTCTAACGTAACAAAATGTGGAAAAAGTGAAGGGGTCTGGATACTTTCTGAATGCGCTGTACACTAGTCCCACCTGCCTGCATTTGTCCCATATCCCTCTAAATCTTTCCTAGCAATATGATGATTAGGCTCTTTCTTGTTGACGATGTTCATTGCTTGGTACTTCTGTGACATAGTGTTATTTGCCACTTGTCACCCCTGGTGCCAGCAGACATGGACTGCTTTGTTTACTGAGGAGCTGCAAGACAAATGGACATTGAATAACAGCCATTACTGAACTCCCCTATTGACTTTATAAAGGAAGGAAAGAAGGAGGCATCTGAAAGTAATTACACCCAGTGCAGTCCCGAGGAACTCCTGCAGTAATGTCCTTTGGCTGAGATGATTGACCTTGAATAATCACAATTATCTTCCTTTGAGGTCTGAGGTCCATGACTTCAAACATTGATGCTGATTGTTTAGCTTGCTAATCAATACATTGTCACTGGATATTAAATGCCAACAAATTTTACAGAAAAAAACTCCCTTACCTCCTGACCACAGGAAAGGTCGCTAATCCTTTCCCTATTCCCATGCAAGAGGAGTATCGGGACCTCCTTGGGCTTGGCCCGCTGTGGACCGTCCGGCGCGGCCTGCAACCACAACAACCTGACTGCGGGCGAGGACAGCGGGAGAAGGGAAAGACATTGTGGCCTTCCATCACAGTGAGGAGAGGACTGGAGGAGACTCACTGTGATGGATGTTTCTTTGATGGATGTTTCTTTTTTTGTGTGTTTTTGGGGTTGGGTAATTTGAATGCCTATTTAATGCTTTTATTGTTGGACTGTGTTTTTGGGGGTTTTGGGGTTGTGTAATTTGAATGCATATTTAATGCTTTTATTGTTGGGCTGTGTTTTGGGGGTTTTTGGGGTTGTGTAATTTGAATGCCTATTTAATGCTTTTATTGTTGGACTGTGTTTTGGGGGTTTTTTGGGGTTGTGTAATTTTAATGCTTATTTAATGCTTTTATTGTTGGACTGTGGGTGACTGAATTTCGTCCAATATTGGATGACAAATAAAGCTATCTTGAATCTTGAATCTTGAATCCTCTCATCCTGCCCTCAGTCAGAGCTAGAACTTCACCAATCCACCCAACTTCCTTCCTGAGCTCAGGAAAAGAGGACCACACAAGATGTTTCCAAATTTCATGCAAAAAAAGTCTCCTGTTTCATTATTTCATTGCTCCTCCAGCACACATTTAGGGTACAATAGAATTTCACAGAGTGTTGAAAGTTTTAATCTGTATCTAGTCTTTGCAATTTCTGAGGGGATTATCTATTTGGTACACAATGGTCGCAACAGCGCTGAGCACAAACATTCGGAATGTGTTACATTTTTAAACAACTTCATTCATTGTGTTCCTTGTTTTTTTTCACACATTGCAAACCAGTTTTGAGCACATCTACTGACTAATTGAAAAATAATGTTTGTTTAAATGCACCACATTAGTTGTGTAACCAACGATCTATTTCACTTGAGCCAGTGTTTAATAGCTCCAATGTAAAGGCACAACTTTACATTGGGTAATTTACACTTATACCAAGCCAATTAACCTACAAACCTGTATGTCTTTGGACTGTGGGAGAAAACCGAAGATCTCAGAGAAAACCCATGCGGTCACGGAGAAAATGTACAAACTCCGTACAGACAGCACCCGTAGTCGGGATTGAACCCGGGTCTCTGGCACTATAAGCGCTGTAAGGCAGCAACGATACCGCTGCACCACCTTGCCTATTCAATAGTGATATTTCTTGAGATGCTGCCGGCAATATCCTTTATACATTATACGCGATACAGTTGTGTGATTTTATGCTGTGACAGAGATATGCATCCCTAATCTACTTTGGTATTATTCCAATTGAGCAAATCACCAGTAAAAATATATTTTATTTCAAGTATCTTCCATGAATTCTGAAATGAAGGATACGATTCATGATCCTCTCTCTTTGCTCTTTTTAATCTCAAAAGATTTAAAGCTTCACTGAATTGTTATTCAATTTTTTTAAAATAATGTGATGTTTTTTGTTTAGTTTGCTCCAAGGAAATGTTTTATTGTAACGAGATGTCACTTTTTAAAATAAATTGGCATACAAAACCTACTGGCAATGAGGTCACTTAGATTGAAAGAGCAATCAATTGTAAAAAAGTAACAAGAAATTACTGAAGTTTGATTCTTCACTGTCAATGCTTCTGACATTTAAATTGAGTATATGTAATTTTTTCATGTAAATTTATGATACCATAATTATTCTTCAAAAGAGTTAACAAAAACAAAACCAAAATGATTTCCTTACTTAGCTTGTATTTATTTCCTCCCTATCAGTTGTCGACAAAGCTATGACAGGGAGTGCATCACATCATTGTACAACAAACTGCAATGGAAAGGGTAACAGCTTCATAATTAAAGGGACAACCTTGCTCGAGGTGTAATTAGACTACTAGTTTTAAATGCCATTATCAAATCTCCGATGAATTAAAGCAAATTTACGACAGCCCAACACTTAATATTTCTATGCAATCATGGAAAATATTACAGGATTGTAATGCAATATTTTCACTGTTAGTTTTATGAAGCCAATTGCACTGTGATAGTACAAACAATAAATTTTAAATTGAACTCTTTGACGCAGGTTAAAAGAGAAAATTCTATTGGAGCGAAGTCATATTTCTATAGAGAATTTCATCCTCAAATGCTAGAACTAAATAAATATTATTCCATTGGACTCTATTATACTGACCTCCTTGTATTTTGATCCAAGTATGGTCAATGCTAATATCCATTTAGAGTTTCACTGTGAACATTATCACCTGGTTAGCTTTGTCATCCAGAGAGTTGTGAATCTGTAGAATTCTCTGCCATGGAAGGCAGTTGAGGCCAAATCACTGGATGTATTCAAGAGAGAGTTGGATTTTAGGTCTTAGGACTAATGGAATCAAGGGATATGGGGAGAAAGCAGGAACGGGGTACTGATTCTGGATGATCAGCCATGATCATATTGAATGGCAGTGCTAGTTCGAAGGGCCAAATGGCCTACTCCTGCACCTATTTTCAATGTTTCTATGTTTCTAAGTAACCATCAGCTGTAATTTTGACCGCAATTACACATCAAAAACAATGCTGCATAGTGAAGATGAGAAGCATCATCTATTCCTTTTCTCCAGTGATGCTGCCTGACCCGTTGAGTTACTCCATCTTTCTGTGTCTATCTTTGGTATAAACCTGCATTTGCTGTCCCTTTGTACACATGAGAATGATTTTGATTGGTTCTGATACACCGTAGGTATCATTGTTAAGGCAAAAATTTAATAACCATTCCAAATTGTCCAAAGGAAAGTCATGATGAACCTTTTGGAATACTAAGGGACTTCCACAATGTTGTCAGGCAGGGAATTGCAGGATTTTGACTTAGGTCTTAGGACAAAATCTTTCGAGGTTTTGACTTACGACTGATGTATTAATAACGTATCGAATGCTGTGGGGAAGTGTTTGAAAGTCTCTTTCAAATGAATTGATTTGAACTAAAATTTTTGATGGAAAGGTTAAATTGTATAAGTGAAGTAAGTTTTAACAGCCATTTGCGTCATGAGAAACGGTTACTGCTAAAGCAGACTTTTCTCTCTACATATTCAGCTAAATGTATTGGCTGGGTAATTGTAAAGGTTAATTGGCTGGGTAAATGTAAAAATTGTCCCTAGTGGGTGTAGGATAGTGTTAATGTACGGAGATCGCTGGGCGGCACGGACTTGGTGGGCCGAAAAGGCCTGTTTCCGGCTGTATATATATGATATGATATGATATGATCAGAGGAAAATGAAAATGAAAACCAAAATGTAAACGTACTGTAACACTGTAAAATAGTGGTGTGCCACTACTTGCTTAGCCATGGATAAACTCTGCTGTTCACACAAAAATTGATATGTCAGTGTAAAATATTTCAATGGTTTTTGATGTGGGTTCATGCTTCATTACACTTTATTGACTTTCCAAGACTAAGCAAATACAGTGTTCATGGAGCAAATCGATCTCACCGTGTCCCGAGGTGAAACTGCTGAACTACCATAAGATGTTCAAAGTTAACCAAGCGAGATCTGAAATATTAATTAGCTTTCAAAATGCATCACTATTTTTTCCTCTCATATATCCATGTAGAATGTGTTACATTCAGGGAAGCCTTTCTCTCAGTTGCGTTTGGAACAGTAATAGGGAACAATGAATTTACAACGAATACTTGTTTCACATTATCCGACCACTCTATCGGCCAATGCGTTAAACAGATGTTTTGGACACAACTTGTTCATAGTGTATAGTAAAGTCAAACTTACTCCTTGTGCAAGTTAGGAAAATACAGCTGAGTCAGAGTGGAGTGTCTTTCCACTTTATTTACAGTTAGGGATTGCACAGCACACTCTTTTGTGCAACTATTTACTGAAGCAAGTCATGCAAAAACAAGGACATTTATGCAAGAGTAGACCAGCTTGATCCTCAAACTTGCCCCACATTCAATATGATCAAAGATAATCTGTCACAGACCACAACTCATTGGTTATGCCAGTTCCCCAAAGCCCTTACCTCAACAATCTTGAAAATTATATCTACTATATCTCCCTCTAAAATAGCTGTATTTATCTAGACTCTATGATACCACTTATTTTAGTGTCATTTGCAAACTTACTAATTATGCCTTATACATTCTGGTCCAAATCATTGATATTAATAACAAACAGCATTGTCCCTGAAGCATTAGTTTAGTTTAGTTTATTAAAAGCTTTTGTTGCATACTGAAAATCAGCAGAAAGACAATACATGTAACAAATGATACATTTACAGAATTCATAATGAAGGTGAGTTCCTTGCAGATAAGTGGCCATCTTTGTTTATCTTCATTTTTATTGAGAGATTCTTGTGAAGGCTACATTGAATCCTATTTTTAGATGTTGCGAACAAAACCTTTTGTTCGGTTTGTAAAGGAAAGCTTCAACAGATTGCCTGCCCCTCTGATTTATGTTTGCGCCAAAGGTGAAGGAGGTTTGACCTAGATGAAAGCTTTCTTCGTTTCTTCATACTTGAAGTTGGAAAGGTAGTGACTGTGACACTGAAGAACAGAAGCACAGGCTTTCGAGGAGTGCGAGAGGAAAGTCAGATTCCAAGATAGGAGGTCAGCACATGGGTGTATGAGCATGGTTCAATGACCAGAGGCTCACTGGCATGCTGGTATGTGAATTAATGAACCAAATCCATCCAACCACAAAATAATGAAAATTAGGGCATGCAATGATTCTGGACAAAGCAGAAGTCCTAAAGCGATGGGAGTTTGGTAATCTCTTTTATAATTGCTTGCTGAGCTTACTCCTTAAATGATTGAATGATGTGTAGCCAACGTGTGCACAATCTTACAAAATGCAATGGCTCCTATACATCCATCCAAAAATCCATTTGAACCTGAGCAATTAAAGACAGATATTAACTCTGCAGCATAGATCAGTTGAAAATGCATCCCCAGACCCCAGTCCTATTACATAGCATCAAAGTATATTTTTAGCTGTGGCCATGAATATACCTTTTGCTTTTTATGCTCCACTCTGCTGCCATCTCCAGGGCCCATTCGTGTCAGCACTCGTGCTCATTTCTCTTCTCTCACTGCCACAGACAAACCTTGAATTGCAGACTTTATTTAAAATGACATTCAATTTTGTTTTTAATTAGAGGCCTGGCGCCCATTTCATATTTGATGGACCACTTCTCATCTGAGTAGGATTATTGTCCAGATCCGGAACCTTGTAAATCTGGTAGATAAAATTATGTTTTTTTTTCTATGAAGTGAAGGTGAGGTTATTTGATTTATATATGATTTGCTAAAACAGGTGAGATATCCCACAAGGTGGCCTCTATATGTTGAAAGATGGCCACGCTGACAAATACAATAATTTTTATATGTTTCACATCTGAATCTTATGCTTCTTCACTAGATTCTGAACAATTGTCTGCGTCTCACATCTGAATCTTGCTAAGAAGCATAAGACTCAGCTGTTGGAGAGCACACAGGTGGCAGCGATATGTCAATTTCATTTCTCACACCAGGCATCTTTATGAACTTTCTAAATGGCATAATGAACTATCATCTATTAGTAATGATGCATGCAAAGATTTTCAGGGCAGTTTCTGCTGTATTGAACTGCATAAACCTGTTTCACTCAGAATCCCAGCCATCACAAAAAGGTTAGGAGTTAGCTGTTAACTGTGCGGCAAGCTGGCACAGTGGTAGATTTGTTGCCTTGCAGCGCCAGGGACCCAGGTTCGATCCTGACCATGGGTGCTATCCGTACGGAGTTTGTAGGTTCTCCGCGTGACCCACGTGGGTTTTCTCCAGGCCTTAGACATAGAGTGATACAGTGTGGCCCTCAGGGCCAACTTTCCCACACCAGCCAGCATGTCCCAGATGCACTAGTCCCACCTGCCCACGTTTGATCCATGTCCCTCCAAACCTGTCCTATCCATGTATCTGTCCAACTGTTTCTTAAATGTTGGGATGGTTAGTCCCTGTCTCAACTACCTCCTCTGGCAGCTTATTCCATACACCTACCACTCTTTGTGCGAAAAAATTACCCCTCAGATTCCTAACTGAAACCAGGTGCTCCTGTTTCCTCCCACACTCGAACAATGTACAAGTTTGTAGGCTAATTTGCTTGGTAAAATTGTAAATTGTCCCTAGTGTGTGTAGGAGAGTACTAGTGCACGGGGATCGCTGGTCGGTGTGGACTCGGTGAGTCGAAGGGCCTGTTTCCGCGCTGTGTCTCTAAACTAATCTAAACTTCAAACTGTTGGTTACATTGTGTATTGCTTGTGTAACAGTAGTGTATTTTATCAATAAAGGCTTGTGTTTTTGTGATCATCTAATTATTACATATAAATTACATTTATATCAATCTCCACCATTTTGAGCACCGTGATCGCCAAGCATGATTATGGGAGAGATTATGGAAGGAGGGAAGGATACAATGCTGGGATAGAAGGCATAGAAGAATGCAATCCTAATCTGGGGAAATAGAATACGGTAGAGGGATAACAAAGGTTAGCATAGATGTTAGGTGAGCCGAGGGACTCATTTCTGTGCAAGGAGACAACATCCTTATCATATTTTTCAGGATCGCCCAGAGTTCTATGCAGCCAATGAAGCTACAGGGGGTGGCACCGTGGCGCAGCTATAAACACCTGGGTTCAATCCTGCCCATGAATGCTGTCTGTACAGAGTTTGTACATTCTCCCTGTGACTGAGTGGGTTTTCTTCCAGATGCTCCGGTTTCCTCCCACATTCCAAAGATGTGCAGGTTTGTAGGTTAATTGGCCTCTGTAAATTGTATGGGGGTATAGGGAGAACGCAGGAACGGGGTACTGATTGAGAATGATCAGCCATGATCACATTGAATGGCGGTGCTGGCTCGAAGGGCCGAATGGTCTCCTCCTGCACCTATTGTCTATTGTCTATTGTCTATTGTCCCCCATGTGTGTAGAATAGAACTAGTGTAAGGGTGATCATTGCTCGGCATGGACTTGGTGGGCCGAAGGGCCTGTTTCCATGCTGCATCTCTCAACTAAACTAAACTAAACTATTGTTTAATTGGAGTCAGATGGCACAGAGCAAAGTCCCTGCTGAAACATCACCTATCCGTGTTCTCCAGCATTGAACAAATGCTGCCTGACCCGTTGAGTCGCTCCAGCATGTTGCATCCTTTTGTGTAAACCAGCATCTGCAGTTCTTTGTTTCTACATTCTCTGCAATAGCAATTAGATAAGTGATTAGTCAAGCCAATGATCGTCTTTGAGGAATATACTTTACCAAGCTTTCTAGACAAATGCCCTTGCTCCTCTTTAAATATTTTAATGGGATGTTTTTTAATTACATAAACAAATGGAAATAAGGACACAGAATAATATTTAATGTGAAATATGCAACCTCTGACAAGACACTTGTTGATAATAAATTCAAAAATGTACTCCCACTTGGTGGTAGAGGCTCTGCCGACAAGGACACCATCATATGTAATATAGTGTTCAAGGGACTTAGGTAACCGAATGAGAGCCATCTCTGAGACTCTCAAAGAATGAAGTAATGTAGCACATCGGCACACTAGAACAACTAGAACAACTAGAACTAGACATTTGTCCACAATGCGGTGCAGGTGAATCGGACAGTATCCTAAGTAATGTAAAGACCATTCAGAAGCCTGATAACAGAGGGGAAGAAACTGTTCCTGACTCTAGTAGAGTGCGCTTTCAAGCTTCTGTAGCTTCTGCCGTACAAGAGCAGGAAGAGGAAGGAGTAACCGGTGTGGCACAAGCCTTTGATTGTGTTGGCTGCTTTTCCAAGGCATCATGATGTATACATGGAGACAATGGTGGGAAGTCTGGTTTGTGTGATGGACTGCGATACATCCATAACTCCCTGCATTTGCTTGCTGTCTTGGACAGAGCTGTTCCCAAATCAAGCTGTGCTGCAGCCCAGCATTATGCTTTCTATAGTGCATCAATAGAAGATTGTAAGAGTCATTGGGGACACAACAAATTTCCTCTGTCTCCTCAGGAAGCAGAGGTGTTGGGATACATTCTTGGCTGCTGCATCAATGTGGTTGATCCATGACAAATCGTTGGTAATATTAACGCCAATGAACTTGGATGTCTTTCAGCCATTCCCATTCAGGCACCTTTGATGCTGATTGGGCCATGTATTCCACCATGCTTCCTGAAGTCAACAACATGCTGATATTGAGGGAAAGGTTGACACTGGAGTAACATAACAAGTCAGGCAGCATCTCTCACAAAGGTTATTGTCCTGACGCCATGCTACTGCATTCTCTATCTCCTTCCGATATTCCATCTCGTCATTGTTCATGGTCTGGCCCAGCCCAATGGTATTATCCTGTCAAAGCAGTGAAAGCTGAATTTGGCTGCATAGTTGTGAGTGTATAATGAATGAAGTAAGTACTTATCTATGGAACTGATGTGATAAAATGCTGAAAACTATATTCTGTATTCTGTATCTTTCTCTTTGCTCAATCCTACTGGTGTATTTGGTGTAGAGGCAGGGAAATTATTCACAGTGTGCCGTTGGTTATTCCACAACAGTATAAATAAATCAGATTATCTGGTCATTATCACCTTGCTATTTTTGGAGAACAGCTGCAATCAAATTGACTGCAACTTCCTTATCTTAAAACAATGGCTACCATTGTCAGATGCCTACACAACTCATGGTGAACCACAAATTCACCCAAAGGTTAGCTGGAATCCCTATCCAATGATACTGTGGGGCCCTGTATTGGAGATGAACCTTTCAAATAATATAAACTGAAGTGGAAATACTGAGTGATGACACAAGGAACTGCAGTTAAGGGGTTTACAAAAAAGACATAAATTGCTGGAATACCTCAGTGGGCGGGTAGCTTATCTGGAAAAAATTGGACAGGTGACATATTGGGTCAGGACTCTTTTTAAGACTGATTCTGGTTGAGGAGGGAGATAGGTGGGACAGGACAGAACCTAGCAAATGATAGGGGATGCAGGTGAAGGATGGGGTTGATCGGCAGATGGTGGGTCAAAGGTCAGAGATGAAAACACAAAAAGTGTGAGGTAAGGATCGAAGGTTTGTAGATTGTGAAACCAGGGGCACGAATATAGTTGGAAGGGGGGGAGGGGTGAAATAGGTGCAAGTCCAGCTGGGGCACAGGGAAGGGAGAAAGGGAGAAAATAAGGGTGGGAAGGACAGAGGGGCATACTGAGGATTTGTTTATTTAAAGGATAATCTTCTTATTTGGACCCATCCTGTGTGATAATGTTGGCAAAGTAACTCTCCATTGCATAAATAACAAGATAAATGCGGTATGTCTAGCACTGCTCAGAATGGGCGTTTTCAGGTGATGAAAATTAGTGGAAACGTTTGCTAACAAATTATAGACTGCTGCTAATCTTTAAAAAGGAAAGCTTTCATCTCTCAAAGCACCCTTGCGGTGCTAAATTGAATCGACATCAAACATCCTTACAACGGAAAAATAAGAACCGAGGCCACTATGGTCAAAGCTAGGGTTATATTAATCAAAGTATCACAAGCGCAATTTTTGGATCATAAGAGTCCTCAGAGGGGGTGAAGCAGCTGTGGTTAAGGGTTAAACTGTGTAATATGCAATAAGTAAGAAGTCAGAAGCAGAATAACCTGAGTCGGTTGGTGTGATGAGTTATATTTAAAGTCTTATAGAGTTAGAAAGTAAGTAATGTTTTGCGTTAAAAGGATAGCTTGCAACAGCAAATAGGATTGACCACCATTTGTGAATGAGGCCAGCAGCTGCATTTAAATAAGCCACAGCTTCTGAGGTCCTATTCGGGTGCAATAGTTTGCAACATTCAACATTGTACCTTTGGGAGATTCTTGTAACACTGTGCGTATTTTCATTGTGGTGCTCATATTTACATTATTGTTTTGTGGCATTTGGTTGGGATTTAATAAGCCATTTAAAAGAGTCAAGTTATAGAGCATGGAAACAGGCTCTTCGGTCCAACGCATACAAGCCAACCAAGATGCCCCATCCAAACAAGTCCAACTTGCCTGTGCTCAGCCCACATTCCTCTGGATCTGTCCCATCCTTGTAGCTGTCCAAATGTATTTTAAGTGTTGTTATTGTACCTGCTTCCCTGGCAACTCAATCCATATACCCGACACCCTCTGTGTGGGAAAAGATATGCCCCAGTTCCATTTAAATCTTTTCCCTTTCATCTTAAACCTATGCCCATCCTCTAGTTATTGATTCTTGGAAAAAAAACATTGGGCATTCATCCTATTTATTTCCTTGATGATGTTATACCCCTCAGCCTCCTACCCTCCAATGAATAAAGTCCTAGTGTGTCCAATCTCTGCCTATAGAGAACAATGTACTTGTACTCTTATATCCCTCTATTCTACAACAATTCCTTGGAACTTACCATTCACTGTGAAAGTCCTGCCCTGGTTGGAATTCCCAAAATGTGGCACCTCACTTTAACCTGAATTATACTCCAATGGCCATTCCTCAGCCCACTTTCCCAGCTGATCAACATCAAAGAAAGGTAAGGTAGTTAGTGTGCCTGAAGGACAACTGTCCAATGACTCTGACACCCACCATCATGTAGTACTTTGAGAGACTGGTGATGATGTACATTAACGCCAGCCCCCCAGCAAGGCCTTGATCCACTGCAGATTCCTTACTTTGCAACACGTCCACAGTACGCGCCATCTCCCTGGACCTAAACTAATCTCTGGAACACATTAACAACAAGGACACCCACATTAGACACCTGTTTATTAACGATAGCTATGCCTTCAGCATCGTAATCCCATCCAAACTAGTCTCCAAACTCCTGGACCTAGTGTAAGAAAATAACTGCAGATGCTGGTACAAATCGAAGGTATTTATTTCACAAAATGCTGGAGTAACTCAGCAGCTCAGGCGGCATCTCAGGAGAGAAGGAATGGGTGACATTTCGGGTCGAGACCCTTCTTCAGACTGATGTCAGGGGGGCGGGACAAAGGAAGGATATAGGTGGAGACAGGAAGATAGAGGGAGAACTGGGAAGGGGGAGGGGAAGAGAGGGACAGAGGAACTATCTAAAGTTGGAGAAGTCAATGTTCATACCGCTGGGCTGCATGCTGCCCAAGCGAAATATGAGGTGCTGTTCCTCCAATTTCCGGTGGGCCTCACTATGGCACTGGAGGAGGCCTATGACAGAAAGGTTAGACTGGGAGTGGGAGGGGGAGTTGAAGTGCTCAGCCACCAGGAGATCAGGTTGGTTAAGGTGGACTGAGCGAAGGTGTTGAGCGAAACGATCGCCGAGCCTGCGTTTGGTTTCGCCGATGTAAGGAAGTTGACATCTAGAGCAGCGGATACAATAGATGAGGTTGGAGGAGGTGCAGGTGAACCTCTGTCTCACCTGGAAAGACGGTTTGGGTCCTTGGATGGAGTTGAGGGGGGAGGTAAAGGGACAGGTGTTGCATCTCCTGCGGTTGCAGGGGAAAGTGCCCGGGGATGGGGTGGTTTGGGTAAGAAGGGACGAGTGGACCAGGGAGTTACGGAGGGAATGGTCTCTGCGGAACGCAGAAAGAGGAGGGGATGGGAAGATGTGGCCAGTAGTGGGGTCCCGTTGTAGGTGACGGAAATGTTGGAGGATGTTTTGTTGGATCCGCTGACATTAGGTCCTAGACCTGGTAATCAGCAATGGATCCTCAGACCACGCAGACCACAATCAGTGAGGTTAAGTGACACAATAATTATTAACATTGTGCCCTGTAAGGGTGCATTGTCAGTGCCTTACTACACTCCCTATGCACTCATGACTGTGTGGCCAAATTCAGCTCTAACTCCATGTACAAGTTTGTAGATGACACCACTGTGATCTGTCAGATCATGAACAATTGGCGAGACAAAATACTGAAATGAGATACAGAGCTTAATGACATGGTGTCGAACAATAACCTCCCTCAATGTCAGCAAAACGGAGGAGTTAGTTATTAATTTCAGGAACCTTGGTGGAGTAAATGCCTCAATTGACATCAATGATGCTGAAATGGAAATGAAAGCTTCAATGTCCTTGGCCGTTGCATATAACATTTAACCCTCCAACATTTTCGCCACCTCCAACGGGATCCCACGACTGGCCACACCTTCCCATCTGCACCCATTTCCGCTTTCCGCAAAGTCCATTCCCTCTGCAACTCACAGGTCAACTCGTCCCTTCCCACCCAAACCACCCCCTCCCCTTCCCAGTTCTCCCACCAGTCTTACTGTCTCCGACTACATTCTATCTCTGTTCCGCCCACTCCCCTGACATCAGTCTAAAGAATGGCCACGATTCGAAACGTCACCGATTCCTTCTCTCCAGAGATGCTGCCTGACCCACTGAATTACTCCAGCATCTTGCGTCTGCCAAAGGCTTTTTACAGAACCATGATGCACATAACTACAATAAATCTAAAGTAATTCTGCTGTAATTCCTTATAACCATCTTCGCAGTCCATCTGCAAACTTACTTATTATGCCTTTTACATTCGCATTCCAATTGATTGATATGGATGACAAACTGTTAGGAGCCTAGAACCGATCCCTGAGGTGCATTAAAAGTCACAGGCCTCCAGTCTGAAAAACAACCTTCCACCATCATGCTCTGCTTCCACCTATGAAGCTAATTTGTATTCATTTAGCTAGATCTCCCTGGAGCCCATGCAATCTAACTAGTTATCTCTGCATCCTTTGGATCAAAACTAGCTCTCACTAGATCCCATACAATGTTCAGTAAGCTAACTCTCCCTGGATCCCATGAATCAAAGCCGGCTCCCCCTGGATCAAATGTAATCTACAGTAAACTAGCTCTCCTTGGATCCCATGTGATCTACAGTAAGCTATCTCTCCTTAGATTCCATGGATCAAGCCTAGCTCTCCCTGGATTTCATGCAATCAAAGCTTGCTTTCCTTGATTTCCATGTGATCCATAGGGAGTTGTCCTGGCCCATGAGTGGGACCTGATTTCCCCACCTGAAGGGCCCGAAATGAACTCAAAACTAAAATCAGACTACCTACATTTTACTTCAAAAATACTTGTCCATGAAACATTTTGAGTTGTATGGAAAGGTATAAATTAATGCAGGTCTTATTGGCTAACATCTTCCCATAAATATGTACACATGGAATTAAAAATGATTGCAATTGCAGTGCACTGTACCTTTTCTATTGTAGTCTTTCAGGACACATGTTTCCTAATGTCTCAATACATATTTTTTATTAGATGAAACAGGCACGATTTTATTTAAAGTGCAATAACTCCTGCCCAACATTAGATTAAAAAACTGCTGAGATTCTGCAGGAATTTCAGCTCTAAAATAGCTATGGGGAACTTGGGGTTCAAGTTCACAGTTCCCTAAAAGAAATAAGGGAACCGTAAAATTTGTCAGTCTAGGAATTGTGGTTAAGAGTTAATTCACCACTGAGGGATCTCAAGAAGTCTATTCTCAGGAGACGCAGAGAGCAGAAAGTAGGTTGAGCTTAGTGGATATCTAAAGGCGTCCTGAGGTAACTTTTGAAAGTGCATTAAGTCCGGTCCAATATTGGATTAACAGCTTCTGAGATGGTATAGAAATTTCAGCTCCAAAATAGGTTCCTGGTTCTATAATGCATTATTTAGCTTTTAAAAACAGCTTTTACTTTTTTCTAGCTGCAAGAAAAGATATTTTGCTGACCTGAAAGCAAATTGAAGCTGACAGTTAATCTTGGGATCCAAACACTTCCCATCTATAGTGACTCCAATGTCCCATTTTATTCAGTTATCTCACACTCTAATCCAAATAATGAAGGCCTTGATAGTAATGGAAAACGTATTCCCCATCCACAAACCAAAACTATACGACATTCACCTTCAGTGTCCATGTAATGATTTAAGTCATGCCATTTTAGCTACTTGCTGTTTTTTAAAAAAGTTATAACTAACCACCAATCTACGACCACAAGTGTATATCAAGGATCAGTGCTGGGACCCTCGGTATTTGTGATATATATTTACAACTTGCAAATGAATGTAAGAGCATGATTAGTAAGCAGTAAAATGAAGTCCACAGATATGTCCCCATTGAAACACCCCCTGTCCACTTTCTCCAAAGATACTGTCTGTCTTGTTGCGTTACTCCAGCACTTTCTATCTTTTTACAATTAGTAAGGTTGTGGGATGACATGAAAGTTAGTGATGCTGTGGGAAGTAAGGAAGTATGCCCACAACAAGATTTTGATCAGATGGAGAGTGAATGGTACATTACCAATATACTGGCTTTTGTCCATCCATCGGCCTACTACAAAAATTGTCACTGTACCTCGGTACACGTGGCAATAAACTAAACTCAAATGGTGGAATGCAAAGGAATGTTGATGAACACAAGGAACATGAGGTTCAAGTCCATAGTTCCTTATAATAGGCACCAACACAGCTAGATAGTAATGTGGAAGGCATTTTCAGAGGTTGAGGCATAGAACATAAATTGGGATATTATCGTGAACTTTACAAAACACCATTTAGAATGCATTTAGATTATTGTGGTCATGGTGCAATGGGGCAGCAGTCGAGTTGCTGCCTTACAGTGCTTGCAGTGCCAGAGACCCGGGTTCGACTGCTGTCTGGACGCAGTTTGTATGTTCTCCCCGTGACCTGCATGGGTTTTCTCCGAGATCTACGGTTTCCTCCCACACTCCAAAGATGTACAGGTTAATGTAGGTTAATTGGCTTGGTATGTGTAAGTTGTCCCTAGTGTGCGTAAGATAATGTTAAGGTGTGGGGATCGCTGATCGGCGTTAACTCGGTGCACCAAAGGGCCTGTTTCTGCGCTGTATTTCTAAAACTAAAACTAAAACTTCTGGTCACTACACTATAGGAAGAATTGTGTTGGAGAGGGTGCAAAATAAATTAGATAGGAGAACTTTCACAAACTTCAGGTAAACATCGAAATGCATGGTAACTGGTCACATCACGACCTGGTTCAATAATTTGAATGCTTAAGGACAAGTGAGACTGCAGGAAATAGAAGACATTGCCTGGTCCATCATGCATACTGAATTGCCACAGAAGGCTGTGGAGGCTGTGGAGGTTAATGGGTATTTTTAAGGTGGAGTTTGTCAGGCAGACTCTTGATTAGTACGGATATCAGGGGTTATGGGGAGAAGGCAGGAGAATGGGGTAGAGAGGAAAAGATCGATCAGGCCCGATTGAATGGCGGAGTAAACTTGATGGACCAAATGGCCTAATTCTGCGCCTATCACCTATGAATTCCCAACCCCCAAAGGGATCTGCAGGAAGCACTATTCAAATAAATATTAAGCTCACACCACGCTCTCTTCTTGCTGCTACTATTGGAAAGAGTGTACAGGAGCCTGAGAACTGTTACCTCCAGGTTCAACAACAACTTCTACTCATCAACCATCACATTCTTGAACCATCGTGCACAACTCTAATCGTAACTCTATCTCAACACCAAACTTCCGCGAATCTTGCACTACCATGGCGACTGTACGTACCTTTGTTTTTGCACCATTATTGTCTGGTTTAGTTAGCATAACTGCTTAAATTGATTGTATAATTGTATGCCACAATTAAAATTCTATTGTTCAGGCACAAGCATATGACAAATAAACACTCTTGAACTGTTAAACTTGTAGTAGGGCACAGCATTAAGGCAAGAGGAAGGAGTTTTAAAGGAGTTTTTAAACATAGAATGGTTAATATTTGGAAATTATTTGCAGAGGAGAAGGTGGAATGAGTCAAGAGTGTTTTATTGTCATACTAGACTGAGGTGGACTCTTTGGGTCCAAATCTCTTCTGCGGGCCTCTCCTGGGGCAACCCTCCACCAACTGACGATCCTGCGGGCCCAGCAACCCTCTTCAACTGACGAAGCCTGTTGCCAGGCAGGGAGAGACCCCCGGGGTCGTGGGTGGGCGAGGGGGGACAGGGAAGGGGAGAGGGTGCCACTCACCTCGGCACCGTGCCACCAACGCTGCAGCCAGAGTGAGTCGTGGACCCAAAGCCTCTCCTGCATTGGTCTAGCACCCTTCCCTCCCCCACTCCCCCCCCACTCACCCACTCCATCCCCCCTCCTCCCTCCTTATCCCCCCTCACCCACACACCCATTCCATCTCCCCTCATCCCCCCTCTTCCCCATCCCCCACCCACTCACCCACTCCATCCCCCCCTCAACCCCCCTTAAAACTCCCCAAACCATCTATTGCATTTGTCTAGCACCCTCCCATCCCCACTCCCCTCCTCTCCCCCCCCCCCCACACCCCCCTCTCCTTCCCCTCCCCTCCCCCACTCCCCCTCCCCTCCCACTCCTCCCCACTCCCCTCCTCCACCCCCACACACCCACTCCCCTCACGCCCACTACACATAAGGTAATTTTTAAACTTTAAAATCTCTCTAACTTTAAAAATATAAGACCAACTTGAATGAAACGTGGATGAAAGTGTCCCCAGGACAAATGGTGATTATGGTGGTCTTAAAATTGTCGCACTGAATTGGCTTCCACTGCCGTCTGTGGCAGAGAATTCCACAAATTCACAACTCTCTGGGTGAAAAGGTTTCTTCTCACCTCAGTTTTAAATGGCCTCCCCTTTATTCTTAGACTGTGTCCCCTGGTTCTGGACTCTCCCAACATTGAGAACATTTTTCCTGTATCTAGCTTATCTAGACCATTTATAATTTTATACGTCTCTATAAGATCCCCTCTCATCCTTCCAAACTCCAGTGAATACAAGCCTAGTCTTTCCGATCTTTCCACATATGACAGTCCCGCCATCGCAGGGATTAACGTCGTGAACCTACGCTGCACTGCCTCAATAGCAAGGACGTACTTCCTCGAATTAGGAGACCAAAACTTCACACAATACTCCAGATGTGGCCTCATCAGGGCCCTATACAACTGTAGGACCTCTTTGCTCCTGTACTCAAATCCTCTCGTTATGAAGGCCAACATGCCATTAGCTTTCTTCACTGCCTGCTGTACCAGCATGCTTACTTTCAGTGACTGGTGTACAAGGACACCATGGTCTTGTTGCACTTCCCGTTTTCCTAATCTGACACCATTGAGATAATAATCTGCCTCCTTAATTTTGCCACCAAAGTGGATAACCTCACATTTATCTACAATATACTGCATCTGCCATGCATCTACCCACTCACTCAACCTGTCCAAGTCAATCTGCAACCTCCTAACATCCTCTTCGCAGTTCACAATGTCACCCAGCATTGTGTCATCCACAAACTTGCTAGTGTTACTTCTAATTCCGACAACCAAATCATTAATATACATTGTAAATAGTTGCGGCCCCAGCACCGAGCCTTGCGGCACCCCACTCTCCACTGCCTGCCATTCTGAAAAGGGCCCATTTATTCCTACACTTTGCTTCCTGTCTGCCAATCAATTCTCTATCCATGTCAATACACTACCCCCAATACCATGTGCTCTAATTTTGCTTACCAACCTCCTGTGTGGTACCTTATCAAAGGCTTTCTGAAAGTCTAGATACACTACATCCACTGGCTCTCTTTCATCCATTTTATCTGTCACATCCTCAAAAATCCAAGCATCATCCCCACCACTGATGTTAAGCTAATTGGTCTTTAATTCCCCGTTTACTCTCTCGCTCTTTTCTTGAAAAGTGGGATAACATTAGCTGCCCTCCAATCCACAGGAACTGATCCTGAATCTATTGAACATTGGAAAATGATCACCAATGCATCCACGATTTCTTGAGCCACCTCCTTGAATACCCTGGGATGCAGACCCTCTGACCCTGGGGATTTATCAGCCTTCAGTCCCATCAGTCTTCCCAATATTATTTCTCACCTCATGCAAATTTCTTTCAATTCCTCTGTCTTCCTTGATCCTCTGTCCACTAGTACATCTGGGAGATTGTTTGTGTCTTCCTTAGTGAAGACAGATCCGAAGTACCTGTTCAACTCTTCCGCCATTTCCTTGTTACCCATAATAATCTCACCCTTTTCTGCATTCAAGGGACCCACATTTGTCTTTACTAATTTTTTTCTCTTAACATACCTAAAGAAGCTTTTACTGTCCTTTATATTCTTGGCCAGCTTCACTTCGTACCTCATCTTTTCAGCCCGTATTGCCCTTTTTGCTATCGTCTGTTGTCCTTTGAAAGTTGCCCAATCCTCTGGTTTCCCGCTACTCTTTGCTATGTTATAGATCTTTTGTTTTAGTTTTATTCCATTTCTAACTTCCCTTGTCAGCCACGTTTGCCTCTTACTCCCCTTAGAATCTTTCCTCCTCGTTGGAATGAAATGATCCTGCATCTTCTAGATTATGCCCTGAAATTCCTGTCATTGCTGTTCCACTGTCATTCCTGCTAGGATCCCTTTCCATACGACCTTGGCCAGCTCCTCCCTCATGCCTTCAAAGTCCCCTTTGTTCAATTGCAACACTGACATTCCTGGTTTAACCTTCTCCCTCTCAAATTGCAGATTAAAACTAGTCATATTATGGTCACTACCTCCAAGCGGTTCCTTTACCTTGAGTTCCCTAATTAAATCTGGTTCATTGGACAACACTAAGTCCAGAATTGGCTTCTCTCTAGTGGGCTCCAGTACAAGCTGCTCTAAGAATTCATCTCGGAGGCACTCTACAAACTCCCTTTCTTGGGGTCTAGAACCAACCTGATTTTCCCAGTCTACCTGCATATTGAAATTCCCCATAACTACAGTGGCATTACCTTTGTTACATGCCAATTTTAACTCCTGTTGCAACTTACACCCTATATCCAGGCTACTGTTTGGGGGCCTGTAGATAACTCCCATTAGTGTCTTCTTACCTTTACAATTCCTCAACTCTATCCACAGTGACTCTACATCGTTGGTCCCAATGTCACCCCTCGCAAGGGACTGAATTCCATCTCTCACCAACAGAGCTACCCCACCTCCTCTGCCCACCTACCTGTCCTTTCTATAGGACGTATAACCCTGAATATTCAGTTCCCAGTCCCGATCCTCCTGCAGCCACGTCACTATAATCCCCACAATGTCATACCTACCAATCTCTAACTGAGCCTCAAACTCATTCACTTTACTTATACTTTGCGCATTCATATATAGTACTTTTAATCCTTTGCTCATCTCAGCTTCCACATTGATTCCTATTACACTTGGCCATTCTCTCCTATTGCTTTGTGAGCTTTCTGTCCCATTAATTCTGGGGTGTTTCTTAATTATTCCTATACTCTCTTTCCCTATAATTCCATCCTTGTCTATCCCATTTGAAACACCCCCTGCCCCCCACACTATTTAGTCCAATTAGACAAATTAAATAGGAAAATTATAGAAGGATACAGGCCTAGTGGATAAAAATGGCCACAGGATACATTTCCATGCTGTACAAATCTGTGGCACTATCAAACCCAATATTCTAAAGCATTTCTCTTGATCAGCTATGGATTATTTAAATTATTTGTCTATTTTTATCATTGTTCCCTATTTTTATTAACAGGTTTCATACATTAATCTGTATTTGCTTTAGTGCTTTTCTTTCTTTCAAGGAAGTTGTACGAGTCAGATATTTAATCCTCTAGCTTCACAATTCGCAAATCTTCAATCGCTTTGTCACACATCTGTTTTTGTCCAACCATCTGCCTATCAAAAAGATTCTTTACCTGTGTCGGCCTATTACTTGCCAGACTTTGTCCTGCCCCAACTCTTTTCTAGTTTTCATGTCCCCACCCTACAATCAGTCTGAAGAAGGGTCCCAACCTGAAACATCACTAAGCCTTGTTCTCCAGAGATGGTACCTGCCTGCTCAGCTAATCCAGCACTTTGTGTCTTTTTCACTATGTAACCTGTTTAGCTATATCCAAAATTTTAAAGTACTGCTGGCTTTCGTATCTAAAACACTAAAGTACTGATTAATAGAAGCTATGCTACAGGTTTAACAAGCCCTAATCTGATAAAAAAGAATTATTGTGAATGGTACCTTGGGACAGCTGAATGAAAAGGTCATGGATACTAAATTTGCATCCCATAAAGTTGAAGAAATTAAAGGCTGATATGAATGATATTTTCAATGACGTTAATCTGAAGTGAAAGGTAAATGGAGAACAACAAAATACCAAGATGTGGAGTTCAGGACATGGCATCATTGTCTATTGGTTAAAACCAAGCTTTTCACAAATGAATGTTTCAGGCCCAAGTTTCACTTTGTTGGAACAAGTTCAGAATTCACCATAAACTCCTCTGCATGCATGTTATCCATGTCCTTCCATTCCCTGCATATCCGTATGCCTATCCATATGCCTATCTAAAAGCACCTAGTCTAGGATGTACAAAAGGGACCTACTATTTTTGGATCTGGCCCAATTCTGTGGGCAGATGGTGTTTACTTTTTACCTGGATGAAAAACAAGGATATTAAAAGATGCATAAAATTTCAATAGATGTAGTACTGATGACATTGTAAAAGGGTTTAGCCAAGCATATTAATTATTAACTTAGGGCATAATTAAATTACAGAGCTGCAGAAATAAATAAATGATGGGTCTTTGTCCCAAATGAATGTTTCAGGCCCAAGTTTCACTTTGTTGGAACAAGTTCAAAATTCACCATAAACTCCTCTGCATGCATGTTATCCATGTCCTTCCATTCCCTGCATATCCATATGCCTATCTAAAAGGTTTTCAATAGCCTCCATTGTGTCTGCCTCCACCACTACCCCTGGCAGTGCATTCCATGCACCCACCACTATCTACAGTGCCCTCCATAATGTTTGGGACAAAGACCCATCATTTATTTATTTGCCTCTGTACTCCACAATTTGAGATTTGTAATAGAAAAAAATCACATGTGGTTAAAGTGCACATTGTCAGTTTTAATAAAGGGTATTTTTATATAATTTGGTTTCACCATGTAGAAATTACAGGAGTGTATATACATAGTCCCCCCATTTTAGGGCACCATAATGTTTGGGACACAGCAATATCATGTAAATGAAAGTAGTTATGTTTAGTATTTTGTTGCATTTCCTTTGCATGCAATGACTATGTGAAGTCTGCGATTCATGGACATCACCAGTTGCTGGGTGTCTTCTCTGGTGATGCTCTGCCAGGCCTGTATTGCAGCCGTCTTTAGCTTAAGCTCGTTTTTGGGGGCTGGTCCCCTTCAGTTTTCTCGTCAGCATATAAAACAATAGACAATAGGCAATAGGTGCAGGAGGATGTTATTCGGCCCTTTGAGCCAGCACCGCCATTCAATGTGATCATGGCTGATCATTCTCAATCAGTACCCCATTCATGCCTTCTCCCCATACCCCCTGACTCCGCTATCCTTAAGAGCTCTATCTAGCTCTCTCTTGAATGCATTCAGAGAATTGTCCTCCACTGCCTTCTGAGGCAGAGAATTCCATAGATTCACAACTCTCTCACTGAAAAAGTTTTTCCTCATCTCAGTTCTAAATGGCCCACCCTTTATTCTTAAAATGTGGCCCCTTGTTCTGGACTCCCCCAACATTGGGAACATGTTTCCTGCCTCTAACGTGTCCAACCCCTTAATAATCTTACATGTTTCGTAAGAAAAGGCATGCTCAATTGGGTTCAGATCGGGTGACTGACTTGACCACTCAAGAATTGACCATTTTTAGCTTTGAAAAACTCCTTTGTTGCTTTAGCAATATGTTTGGGATCATTGTCTTGTTTTAGAATAAATCGCTGGCTAATGAGTTTTGAGGCATGCTTTGAGGTGGTATGCTTTGGATCTTGGGCAGTTCCTTCTCTCCTCCATACTTTGCTCTTGCCATCAATCCGATATAAATTACTCTTTATCTCATCTGTCCACAAGACCTTTTTCCAGAACTGTGGTTGCTCTTTTATGTTCTTCTTGGCAAACTGTAACCTGGCCATCCCATTTTTGCGGCTAATTTCCAGTCCCTCGACAATGTTAACACTGCGAGTATGTGGCCTGGAAATAATGTAAGTGCAGCAGAGAACAAACATGTTCAAATACCAAAGTAAGATTTTCTCCATTGAGATTGAGATCTCAATTTGAAATTTTCTTCTAGTTGGCAATCCAAGAGTCATTATGAATGAATTAGAGATAAAAATTCAAATCCCCATTTGACAACTGGGTAATTTAACTCCTTTTAGTTAAATGATTTAGAATTTAAAAATGATATCAGAAGTGGCGAATATGAAATTATCAAATTGTTATTAAAAATCATTGGGTTCATTAATGTACTTTTTTTCCAAGGAAGTCTAACATATTTCACTGGTCTGCTCTATCTGTCACTCCAGATCTCCTGCAATGTCCTTTGAAATCGCTTAGCAAAACACTACAACATAAGTACAAGTGCTGTAAAGAAATAACATGAAATTAAAAATAAAACTGATAATAGTTGACAAATTAGAATAATTTAACAGAGTAATACAATGTGAAATGGAATGATGTAAATGAAGATACAATTACTTCATGACTCCTTTCACTCCCACCTCTAACAAGGAAGGAGGAAGAGACATTGTATTTTCCTCATGAATAAAGGCAATGGGAAATACAGGGATTGCAATATCTCTGATTTAAAATATAAATGATCAAATGGGAGGCTAAGCTTTATATTTTCTTATCTCTAGGATAGAGAAGAACAAAGTGAACACAGGGGAAGTAAATTAAGCACCTAGTCTAGGATGTACAAAAGGGACCTACTATTTTTGAATCTGGCCCAATTCTGTGGGCAGATGGTGTTTACTTTTGACCTGGATGAAAAGCAAGGATATTAAAAGATGCATAAAATTTCAATAGATGTAGTACTGATGACATTGTAAAAGGGTTTAGCCAAGCATATTAATTATTAACTTAGGGCATAATTAAATTACAGAGCTGCTATGATCAAGACTAATTGTTCACTCGCATTTTGAAGAGTCGAATGCAAGTTGACACAAATTGTACAAACTTATAGTGGACTCTTGAATGTTGACTCTTGGATCACTATTACAAAATAATGATTAGGCTTGATAATGAAACTCAATCAAGCAATATCATGAGGTTGAATTGCTTTGATGGTTAATTATCTTGGATTGTGAGGATGCGGCTAGGACCTTTACAAGGTTATTGCCAGGGCTTGAGGGTCTGACTATAGGGAGAGATTGGGCACACTAGCACGTTATTCCTTCGAGCACAGGAGGCTAAGAGGTGATCTTATAGAGGGGCTTAATATCATGAGTGGAATTGATAGGGTGAATGCACAGTCTGTTACCCAGGGTAAGGGAATCAAGAACCAGTGGGCACAGATGAAAGGAGAAAGATTTAATAGGAAGCTGAGGTGCAACTTTTTCATTCAGAATGTAGTTGGTATATGGAATGAACAGCTAGATCATGTAGTCGTGGCAGGTACAATAACAACACTTAAAATACATTTTATAGGTGCATGGATAATTCTGTTTATTTTATTGTCACGTGTATAGTATAGTAAAAAGTTTTTTTATGTGTGCTATCCAGCTGGGAATGGTTTAGTGGGATATGGACCAAATTTAGGCAAATGGGATTAGCGTGGATGGGGCATCATAGATGGCTTGGGCCACTTGGGCCAAAGGGCCACTTTTTGTGCTACATTGCTCTATGATTCTTTGACTCTGTTAACTTCTATATTGAACCACTGGCAAAATTAATGTGCATTATAGATCTTACTCCATTCCAAAAATGTTATGATATTCCAATAATGCAGAATTGAGAAAAAAAAGTTTGTTCTTATCTGCCACTGGTGAGTGAAAATTGAATGAATGAGGTCTTGGTAAAACCTAATTTTGTTATGCTCTGAATTCATTGATTTAAGTGAATGGAGAACAACACAGATATATTTACTTTCATCTTTACATTGCTGCAACTAGATTTCTTTCTTGATGGCATTTCATTCAATCAATAATTTAATCTAAATAAGAGGTATAGTCTAGATAATTTGGGTGTACATTCACTAGCTGCCTTGTGGTTTACTGTTACAAATTAACTGTGGAAAGGATGTTGCCACTGGTGGGAGAGTCCAGGACCACAGGTCAGAACCGAAGGGCGGTCTTTTGGAAAGGAGGTGAGGAGGAACTTCTTTAGTCAGAGAGTAGTTAATCTGTGGAACTCATTGCCACAGAGGGCTGTTAAGGCAGAGATGGGCAAATTCTTGATGAGAACAGGTGTCAAGGGTTAAGGGGAGAGGCAGGAATATGGGATTAAGAGGCAGATATCAGCCATGATTGAATGGCGGAGTGGACTAATTCTACTATAACTTGTGAACTTGTGAACTTATAAACTTCCGTTGGGGGAATGCATGTAAATGGCACGTAAATTGAGTGCAACCATTCACAGCCTTAGCACAATTGCACAGGATCGCAATTGAAAAGTACATGACACTCCAAATCTCCTTTTAATTGTTTACGTAAGCCATAAAGCATGTGCTTAGTAAACTTAAACCTAAAGAAATCACTCAGAGTCAGTCCAATCTATAAAACTAATCCTCAGTCTGTTTATCTCCTGAGATGACAGCCTTCATTAATTCCCACCATCTCCTTGTTTCCAAAAGATGAGTTTGTCATTTCAAAAAAAAAAATGCATTAGGTTAAACTTTCTGGTCTGGATTCTGTTATTGTGATTCATTCCACTCATAAAAGTAGCTTGAATAAGGGACAGGAATGTTGGCTGTTTGCTGTTTTCTTGTAATTGGATAATCGTGACACTTAATGTTCCATGGGGCCTCATTTTCATGTGAGCTATTAACAATGGTGTGCCACAGTGCTCGATGCTGCTGCTTTTATGTTAGAGAATTAAAAAATTAATTGCATCCCCTAGAGTACTGATATACGGATAGTGTGAACGAAGGATAATAAATGATAGGGTAAGCAGTGCAATGACAGGAAACAGAGCAGAGCAGAAAAAAGATAAATTCCGTGCTAGTACTCATTCACAATCTATCAAACTGACATAACTGTAGGATAATTTGATAAGAGAGCCTAATTAGCCATTAATTAATTATTCCAACAGCACCCTCAGCTTTTACTTTCTGAATCAGAATGTATTCTGGTGATTGGTATAGGTTCACCATCTTAATTCACTACATTGAGAGTGCGCTGCTGTGATAAAAAAGTCTGAAGCCACAATTTTAACCTGGTCGAAAGTGGCTGAAGTTAGCCGCATTAAATTGGCCAGAAGGTACATCAGGCTCGTGACCTTGATGTTCTAGATTGTTGCAGTATGTGAAAGGTAGGATGGCAAGAGTGCAGGGGTGGCACAGTGGTGGAGCAGTAGATTTGCTGCCTTAGAGCACCAAAGACCCGGGTTGATCTTAACTACACGTACTGTCTGTACTGAGTTTGTACGTTCTCCCTGAAACTGCATGGGTTTTCTCCGGGTGCTTCGGTTTCCTCCCTGTACAGGCCCTGGTGAGACCGCACCTGGAGTATTGTGTGCAAATTTGGTCTCCTAATTTGAGGAAGTACATTATTGCTATTGAGGGAGTGCAGCATAGGTTCACCAGGTTTATTCCCGGGATGGCGGGACTGACATTTGATGAAAGAATGGGTCAACTGGGCTTGTATTCTTAAAGGATTGGACAGGCTAGATGCAGGAAAAATGTTCCCGATGTTGGGGAAGTCCAGAACCAGGGGTTATAGTTTAAGAATAAGGGGTAGGCCATTTAGGATTGAGATGAGTAAAATCATTTTCACCCAGAGATTTGTGAATCTGTGAAATTCTCTGCCACAGAAGGCAGTGGAGGCCAATTTACTGGATGTTTTCAAGATAGTTAGATTTAACTCTTTGGGCTAAAGGAATCAAGGGATATGGGGAAAAAACAGGAACGCGGTTTTGATTTTAGATGATCAGCCATGATCATATTGAATGGCAGTGCTGGCTCAAAGGGCCGAATGGCCTACTCCTGCACCTATTTTCCTATGTTTCTATGTTTCTCCCACACTCCGAAGACATTCAGGTTTGTCGGTTAATTGGCTTTGGTAAAATTGTAAATTGTTCTTAGCGTGTAGGATAGTGCTAGTGTACGGTGGGCCGTGAGTTACTCCAGCACTTTGTGTCTTCTATTGTAAACCAGCATCTGCAGTTCCTTGTCTCCATATGCCCTCGAGACCCTTCGCGACCCGAAACATCACCCATTCCTTCTATCCAGAGATACTGCCTGTCCCACCGAGTTACTCCAGCATTGTGTATCTATCTTCCTGGAATGTAGCGAGTGGATGCGGAAGTGGGATAACATAGAAATAGCGCAAATAGGTGATCAATGGTCAGCGTGAACTCGGTGAGCCAAAGGACCTGTTTCCGTGCTGTATTTTTCAATCAATTCGATCAATCAATCAATGAGACGGTTGTGCTTGGCTGCTGGAAGCTGGCCAGATTTGTGTTCAGGTTACGGAACAGGAAAGAGAGGGAGCTGTTATCTGGAGGTGGGGGAGGGGGTTAGAGGTGATGAGGTGGGAGAGGTGATCTAAGAAAAAAAACATGTTCATGTTTAATTTTAAACTTAGATTAGAGATCTTTAAGTTGAGTTTTTTGTGTCAGAATCTACGGCTTGGAAATTACTTGAGGAGGGCACTGTAGTGGAATGGGATGGAATGGAATACTTTATTGTCATGGCGCAGTGATAAGGCGCACTGAAATTCTGTGCTTGCATACAATGTATACAAATAGCGGCCACCAATGGGACTGACAAAGTTACAAAGTACGCCGGGTCCTCCATTGTTCTTCTCCCTTCCTCATAGCGGACCCCCCCACATTCTCATGAATCACCGACCGCGGGTCCACCCGCGAAGCTTTGCCGCCGCCACGAGGCTTCACCACCAACGCTGCCGCCGCTTCACCGCCGCCGAGGCCTCACTACAAGTGCACAACTTGCCCGTCGGTCAGCACCATCATCGGCCGCCACACCGACCTCTCCACGTGCTGCTGTGTCCTCTCCCGAGGCCTCTGTGGTGTCGACCCGGGCCCCAACCACAGGCTCCGTCGGCCGCTTCGCCAACCCAGGCTCCGACCTCCGAGGTGAGGCTCTTCCGACCCATGAGGCCCCGGGCTTCTCCTCATCCGGGAGACATCGAGTCCACGGCACCTCGGTAAAGGCCTCTGACCGCGTTCCCAGTCCGCAGCCTTCGTACAAAAGCCTAAGTCTCACATCTGATTTTATATGGGTGACCATTGCCATCTGTGGACCACACACGTGTACGTGAAACTCAGGAGAGAAATAGCCATGAATATGCATTATTTGATACCAAGATACAGACTATGAAGTACACTGTAACTAAACCATATCAGATAATGCACAGGTACTGATATTAGCCAATATAAATTTTGAGCCAAGCTCCCCTCTCTGTGTTTACCATTTTGTCATATCAAAGAAAAAAATATTCATTATAACCACCTTAAAAGTTATTGTTGCAAAATCTGAAAAATGTTGAGGTTTCAGACATTATAGTTTAAGTTATGAATTGTGACCTTGAAATTCTTATCACTTAAGCAGTTCTGCCTTGGATATTCTGGAGGGCAAAAATTAGGTCAAGGCAACCATTTCAATTTATTGCCAGCTTTTGCTCGACCTTTTGAATTCCATAAATTTGTAGGGAAAACATTGCTGCAGCCAACTGGAATGTGACCAACAGGATTAAGCATGCAGCAAGGCTCAATCCAGCCAGCAATTGTAGAGAGTAACACAAACACCGCCGAAAGGTCATGTACCAAAATAACCTTGTGTTGGAAAATTGCAGTCTGCAATCAAGATTCCTACAAAAATAAGAATTGCTTTTGCCTATCGGTGGTCAGCAGTTCTAACCCTTGCAAATTGATACCATTAACTGAAACGGGGCTATTTCAAGTTAGATTGAATTTTGAGCACTATGAAAACACGAGTCCTAACAGTGTGCTCACTGGACTTGTTTGAGGCTAAATTGGACCATCCCCAAAACAGGCAGGCTGATCACGATCGTTAATTATCACCCCACCCTATGATATAAGGCACCTTCAATCCACCTGCTTATTAGTATGTGAGCACCCAGCAATGCATGGAGCATAGCACAGTACAGCACAAGAACAGGCCCTTTGGCCCATGTTGTCTGTGCAGACCATGATGCTAAATTAAACTGCTCATCTGCTTTCAAACTGTGCAGCAAGCAATAAGCACATTTTTGAATGACTACCTACATTAATAGGGATCATAAAATTAAAAAAATGCATGCATTGTTTACACCTAGACTGTTCCTCTCAAATAATTCATAGTTTAAACTTTTTTTTGCATTTGTATAGTCAAGCATCTAACACATTGCTTCAGATTATTCAGAATGCTATTTCAAACCTGATCTGACAGAACATCAAGCTTCTGAAACAGTTTCTCATGGTTACACGGTTTAGGATTTCTGCTTTAAGTGTTAACTTTTCTTGGGATAACTTCTTGCTCTGTTCCTTTGCCATTTAATGAATAAACATATTAAGGAGGAGGTGAATTGTGGCTGAAGGACCGATGAGATTTATTGGGGAGTTAATTTACTGCACATACGAATATCTTTACAAAGATCAGATCTGGTCGGCTTCACTGCAGATGAATGGTTGCATCACTGATGCAGTTTTGGTTTCGTTAATAGACCCAAACATGGACACCACCAGCCCCATTTTCTCAACCGTTTCATAATCCAGACAAAAATATCTTTTGTTGAACAAAATCAAGTGAATTATAGTTAATGTTAGCACTTTTTCTATCATTATTCATTCAAGGTAACTTCCTTCTCTGTCCCAGTTCCATTTAATATATAATCCCAATATATTCACATCACAAACGATAGCTTATTTTGACAGGCAAGTCTCACCTCTACTTGCTTTCGTTGGTTAGAAAAAATCAATGTGCAGTCAAACACTTTATCATTATTTCCATTTCACTTCAGGTAATAGAACAAGAGACCGAGAAAGGTATTTGAACTGAAGCTTTTTCATACTGTTGGCAGTTGATTATTAGAAATGTCATGTGGCTCACTAACTGGGATGTATTATGCATTTTGCATTCGCCCAATGGCTGATTTGGCTTAGTAATGTAAAATACGCAGAGAATCAAATGTAAGAAGCCATTTCTTGTTATGAATATCCATTTTCAGCATGAAACAAGCAGCAAACAGGAATCCTGGAAGGGAACATTCAACCCTGGCATAATAGCATCCTGGTTCACTGAATGTGTCATCTGTATTCATCTGTATTCATCTGTATTCATTTTATCACCAATGCACAAAACACTCCATCGGCAGCTGACATAAAGTTGATTCACAACCTAAGTAAACTGCTTGCAACAAACTCGATGAGCAATTGGGAAGTGAGGCTTTCCAAGGAGATGTGTAACATTTCTTTGTTTAGAGAACATTGGATGTTTTATGGTGTTTAGGATCCTACATGAAACAAAAGTAATCATGAGTTTAGTTTAGTTTAGTTTAGTTTAGTTTAGTTTAGTTTAGTTTAGTTTAGTTTAGTTTAGTTTAGTTTAGTTTAGTTTAGTTTAGTTTAGTTTAGTTTAGTTTAGTTTAGTTTAGTTTAGTTTAGTTTAGTTTAGTTTAGTTTAGTTTAGTTTAGAGATACAGCCTGGAAACAGTCCCTTTGTTCCACTGAGTCCATGTTGACCAGCAATCCCCGCACACTTACACAATCCTTCACACACTAGGGACAATTCACTACTATACCAAGCCAATTAACCTGCAAACCTGTACATCTTTGGAGTGTGGGAGGAAGCCGGAGATCCTGGAGAAAATCCACGCTGGTCACGGGCAGAACGTACAAACTCCGTACAGCCAGCACCCGTAGTCAGGATCGAGCCCGGGTCTCTGGTGCTGTAAGGCAGCAACTCTATCGCTGCGCCGTCGTGCCGCCCAGAAATTAAGACTCCCATTCTAAGGAATTCAATTTCTAGAATGAGGAAAAGCCAAATGTGATAACTTTCCTGAGTTTGCAATGCCCCGTTCATATATTTATCCTCTCTTTTAACCGTGACCAAGACATCCCACAGAAAAGGTCAGAAGAAAATAACCGCACACTTGTATTTATTTATTGCAATTCATATCCTCACCATGTTGTCCCGAGGCATGTGATTGCCCTTGAAATATTGTAGTGTAACTTCTGTTGCAATGTAGGGAATCTATCAGTTAACATTTGTACAAAATGTTCCTATAAACAGCAATGTATTAAAAACAACTGATAATCTGTTTCTGGCAATGCTGATTGAGGGATAAATATTGGCAGGAAGCTGGCGATACCTCCTCTGCTCAGAGAGATCTTTTAAATTTATTTGAAATGCAGATGAGGTTTTGGATTTATCATCCCATTAGAAAAATAGCGTAGCTATTCTGACAGTCAACCCCATAATCCAACTACCAATTTAGAAATGAGAATGTTTCTAACATTATCTCCTTCCTATGACTCAAAGCTTCATAACAAAGTTAACATAATTTTGTTTGATGAAAATACTTGAGATTTAATTTTAAAAATTAAGTGTAGATCCTGCTCGAAAGCTGAACATTTAAAAATCCACCAGAACCTGGATCTTGCAATCATTGGTGAGGTGGTCCTGCTTGTCAAAGACTTCAAGCAAAACTGGCTACGTCAATCTGTCATCTCACTGAAATAAGATACCACTTTACTTGATGCTAATCTCATTTACGTCAGTAGGATATTTGAAATCTGGTAACAATGCTGTCATCAAATAAATGGAACAAGCATTCATATCACAAACACCTATAATAAACAGGTCACATGTGCGATTAAGATAAAAGCTGAAAAGTCATAAATAAACAAAAAATATATATATTCTTTTTTAAAAAGTGGAAGTTTTATAAGATAATATGTATTTGACAACCTGCAAACATGGAATTAATTTTCTATAAGGGAGATTTGTTCAGTAGAAATTACAATTTAGTGCACTGTTTAAAAAAAAACAGTTCTCACTCAGGCAATAATGCTTAGTTTTTCCATTTTTTTTGTGTTAGGCAAATTATGTAGAAAATGTTGAAGTACATTCCTATTCATTGATTTCAAAATGTTCTATCTCCAAGGCCTTCAGCAATGCTCCTGGGCGAGTGTGGTGGATTAGTAAATCACAAACAGCAACTTCTGGATTTCCAAGTTTAACTATGCATGTGCAGATGGCAGAAGCTGCTGTCAGTTCACAGTCACTGTGGCAGTTCATCATCATCAAAACTGCAGAAGTAGGACTATCTTTGTGATTGGCTGGATGAAGTGTCAGGCCTGAATGACACCTTCCTTCTGTCACTTCATCTCATTGCCACTTCTTTGCACCCTGTAAAAAATCTCATCCAATTTCCTTCCCCTAATGTTACTTCCCTTTTTTGGGTCTTCCCATATTTCACAGTATTAGTTGGCAGAGGCCCTGTGATACATTGGTTTTCCTACGATGCTTCAGCTGCCGATGTTGTGTCACCGTGGTGGCAGTAATTAATTTACTGATGTTACAACATTGCAATAATCAGATATTTTCTTGAATAGGACAGATCAATCAACTTTAACATTCATTCAATAATTTGCAAACTAACTGATTTAGATTTATTTTCATTCAATGAATCAGAAAAAAACTGTTAAATTGCAGTATCTAACTGCACCATAACTTGTTTTGAAAGATTGCTAGTTACTGGAGGAAAAGTATATAGTAAAACACAAAGTGCTGGACTACCTCAGTAGGTCAGGCAGCATCTTTGGTTTAGTTTAGTTTAGAAATATAGCATGGAAACTGGCCCTTCGGCCCTCCGAGTCCACGCCAACCAACAATCACCCGTACACCAGCTCAATCCTTCATACTAAAGACAATTTATATAAGCCGATTAACCTACAAACCTGAACGTCATTGTAATGTGGTAGGAAACTGGAGCACCCAGAGCAAACCCACATGGTCACAGGGAGAATGTGCAAACTCCGTACTGACAGCACCTGTAGTCAGGATCGAATTTTGGTTGCTTTGACTTTACTGTTGCTGTGGTGATTTTAACAATACACATGTTCTTGAAATTTAACTGAAGTACATTTTAGGTCGTAACCCTTCTTCAGAGTCTGAAGAAGAGTCTCTTTTCTCAAGAGATGCTGCGTGGCCCGCTGAGTTACTCCAGACGTTTTATGTCCTTCTTCGGTATGAACAAGCATCTGCAGTTCCTTCCTAACTATATATATTTTAGGTATTGTTTTGTTTAGTTTAAACAAGGAATCTCTTGTCAGCTGATATGAAGAGATGGAGACATGGCAGGTACGATCTTTCCTCTCCCCCCTCCCCGGTCTTCTAATAATCATTAACACATTAAGAAAGCATAGATTGTATGTTGTTGGATAATATATGTGCATTTAACAAACCCTTCCAAAAGCAGTCTGATTAAAAGTGTTTTCCCACACTCCTAATTAAGGAACATTTTAGTCCTGATAAACATGAATTTTGCATTGACAGGAACTACAGCTGTTTGTCCTCATTATGTACAAACACACTTTCTAATGAGTAATTTTGTCATTTATTCTGTTTTATTCATTTAAAGATTTCTAACAGTTATAAGCAGATCATAAGAGAAAAAAATTACCCTGTTTGCTGCAATTAATTCTGACTTCATAAATATAGTAAACTATCAAAATCACTCATGCACACGTTTGTCAGAAAATTATACACTAATCAGACAATCATATTTGAATAATGCAATCTGCAGTGCAGTAAAAAATCTTAAAGGTTCCGAATTAGTTATCAAATGTAACCCATTCCTTAAAATGCAAAGGCCAGATATTCCTTTAATTTACATAATCCAGTGGTAAAATCTAATCACCTTATGAGACTTTTCTCTTTGACTGAGAGACCATTCGACATAATTAGTTCTTTGTGAATGACAATTAGAGCCCCATTTGAATCCTTTACAAGTCAGCATTCATTTCAATCAGACGGGTATCAAAAATAAATTTGCATTTTAAATGCCATTTCGATAAATAGTATCCAACTTATTAACAATTCTCTCCGTAAAATGTCAAGTTATTTCCTCAGGATTTCAATGAGGCCAGAAAGGTCAAGCATTTCATTACCTGATGCACAGATAATGCCAAGGTTAAAGTGTGATAATTCCTCAAGTAAAATTTTAAACTTAATCGATTATGCGCTTGCTATCTCAAAGATAATAATCTAAGCCTGGAGTTTGCACAATAAGATGGTGTAACTTTATAAATGATCTGTTCACATCATATATATAAAAGAACATTGTGTACTGGCATCCGTCCATCTGCGAGAGATGATGGTGCAGCTTGGCGTTGTCCTGCTGGGAGAGGGGGAGTTTTCATCCGTGGTTACATCTCACTGTGCCCAGCAAGGATGAAGTGTCCCCCCCATTTGATTTGGCCGCTGAGCCTGGGCAGGTAAATGGGAATACAAACTTAGACAATAGACAATAGACAATAGTTGCAGGAGGAGGCCATTCGGCCCTTCGAGCCAGCACCGCCATTCAATGTGATCATTCCTGCCTTCTCCCCATACCCCCTGACTCCGCTATCCTTAAGAGCTCTATCTAGCTCTCTCTTGAATGCATTCAGAGAATTTGCCTCCACTGCCTTCTGAGGCAGAGAATTCCACAGATTCACAACTCTCTGACTGAAAAAGTTCTTCCTCATCTCAGTTCTAAATGGCCTACCCCTTATTCTTAAACTGTGGCCCCTTGTTCTGGACTCCCCCAACATTGGGAACATGTTTCCTGCCTCTAACGTGTCCAACCCCTTAATAATCTTATACGTTTCGATAAGATCTCCTCTCATCCTTCTAAATTCCAGTGTATACAAGCCTAGTCGCTCCAGTCTTTCAACATATGATAGTCCCGCCATTCCGGGAATTAACCTAGTAAACCTACGCTGCACGCACTCAATAGCAAGAATATCCTTCCTCAAATTTGGAGACCAAAACTGCACACAGTACTCCAGGTGCGGTCTCACTAGGGCCCTGTACAACTGCAGAAGGACCTCTTTGCTCCTATATTCAACTCCTCTTGTTATGAAGGCCAACATTCCATTGGCTTGCCCAGTATCTGTATTCCCCTCTCGACCTGGTAGGCTTATTCCAGAGGAATGGCGTGGTTGCTCCGTCTGGTGCCTATTCGGTTGCTAGAATTGCCGGAAGGCGGACGAACGAGGGATCAGCCGACCATCTTTAGGGATTCCAGCTCCAGTGCCTTTGGCTCTCCTGAGCCTTACCCACAAGGCAGCGGGGTGCTATTTAACCCACAGTTGTGACCTGGTTGATGGACGTCAGGATGTGTCCATACGCTGGTGGGCCTGCACGTCGCATCTCTGGGGGCCAGAGTTCCTCCGAGATCCCCGCACAGTTTAGCCTGAGACTGAAGGTGGCCCCAGTTACCATGTGTTGCCATGAGGAGGCACTGCGAGAGTCTGCAGAGGTTATGTACTGGCAGGGGGAGGCTTACGCACTCGGCTCCTTTTTTACGCAAAAATTGCTAGCCAGCGGCATCTGGATTTATACCAAGGCACTAGACACATGCAATACCCTGTGGCTCGCGCCACCAACACATAAAAAAAAGAACATTATTTACTTAAAAATGATATATGTTTCTGTTTAGTAGGACAGAAAGGACTTCATATGATGAATTACTCATAGAATATTCCATTTAGTGCCCAAACCTTTCAGATAAATGCTGCAGATGTATGACATTCAGCCATAGTCATAGTTATACGGCCATATAGCACTGAAACAGCTCTTTTGATCTAACTTAACCATGCAGACCAAGATGCCAATATGTACTATCAATCCCTTTGCAGTTACTCTCCACCTTAAATACAACTACTATCCTTGCATCCATAGCTTTTTTCAAAATGTTATTGATTTTTGATTTAATGTTAATGTTATGAGGAAGTAACAAAGAGCACTGTTGCTCTATGTTGTCAATATAGACTCTCGTAAGGCATTTGACAAGTTCCTGCTTGCTATGTTGGACCAGAAGGTTAAGACACATGGGAGTTAGCTAATTGGATCCAAAATAAGTTTTTGATAAGAGACAGAGGGTGGAGGAATGCTTCTCTGAGTGGAAGTCTGAGAAGAATAGTGTACCACAGGGATTGGTGCGGAGATCCTGACTGTGATATCATTGTGAAAGCTTGAATATGAATAAGTTTGTGGATGACACCAACATTTGTGGTGTTATGGATAGTGAGAAAGGTTGTCTAAGAGAACAGCAGGATATAAATTAGATGGAAAATTGAACAAAACATTGCTGGATGGATTTTAATCCTGACAAATGCAAGGTGAAGCATTTTTGGAAGTCAACTGGGGAAAGGATGCAGACAGTAAATGGTAGGGCACAAAGGAATGTTGAACAGAGGGACAAAGGGTCCAAGTCCATTGTTCACTAAAAGTGGCAATACAGGTAAATAGGCTGGCAAAGAGGCTTATGGCATGTTTGCATTCACAGGTTGGGATATAGAATAAAAGAATTGAGATGTTATATCCCAACTTTATGAAATACTGGTTAGGCCACAGCTTGCATATTGTATGCAGTTTTGGCTTCCACAGAAAAGGAAGATTGTGATTTCATTGGAGAGAAGACAGAGAAATAGCTAGTATGTTGACGAGATTGGATAATTTCAGTTATGGAGAAAATTTGATAGACTGCATTTGCTTTTCCTGGAGAAAAGGAGGCTAAGAGATGACTTAAAAGAGATACATTAAATTATAAGAGGCATAGATAGGGGAGTTTGTCAGAGTCTTCTCCACTGGAAGAAGTATGAAAACAAGTGGACATTGGCTGAACATGATCCTGGTTGAACATAATTGCAAGTATCTTGAAACATTCACATGATTGCCCCAAAGGTATTCTTGGAACCTTCTGAGCTGCCAGATGAAGTGTTTGAGGCAGGTACAATAACAACATTTAAAATACATTTGGACAGGTACATGGATAGGAAAGGTTTAGAGGGGTACGGGCCAAGCACGGGCACATGGGACTAGCGTAGTTGAGCATCTTGGTCAAAATGGATGAGTTGGGATGAAGTCCCTGTTTTCATGTTGTATTACTCTACGACTCTATGACTGTCTCTCTCATTGGTTTAAGGTGAAAGGAAACGTTTTAAAAAGCGATCTGAGGGTGAAGTATTTTTGCATTGAGTGGTTGATATCTGGAATGCACAGCCAGAAGAGGTGATGGAATCAGATCCAGTCGCTGGATTTAAGAAACCTTAAGCAGACACTTGTCAAGGTGAGGCAAGAGAGATATGGACCTAATTTGTGCCTAGATGGGCAAAATATTTGGCATGGGCATTGTGAACTGAAGGGGCCATTTCTGTGCCGTACAACTCTATGTATGACTCTATGACTGAGGGAACAACCATCTGCACTGTACATGGAAGAGTACAACATGTCTGGGGCCTTTTGTAAGGAAAAAAGTCACTCATTTCTGCATGGCTTACTTCTAATTTTAGGTCCTCCATCCACTTGGAGTCTTTTTTTTTCTCCCAAGTTTTAACTAAATGATAAAATCATAAACTATCCCTGAGCGCTTTGGTGGTATTCTGCGAAATCTAAATGTAAATCCCTATTCCAACATATTCTTTGAAAGGCATGATATCCACAACTGTATATAGTTCTGCAGATGTGGGATGCCTTTGGTTTGGATAGCTGCAGAAAATCATCATTACTTTTATATTCTAATCCTTTTATTTTAAGGTATATCTTTCATCAGCCTTCATTGTTTTTATGCCTCACTATATTGATACAATCCACATATATGTACCGTGAAATTTCTATAGTCCCCATTGTTATGTAATACTTAAATTTATCATTTGGTCCAAGATTCTATAGATAAGTACAAAATAGATTTTAAAAATAAATTTAAGTTCACTTTTCAGGATATAGGAGTCATTGGCAAGGCCAGAATTTGTTGTCCAGTCCAATTGTAATTAGCTTTGAGAGATGGTTGTGAGCCATCTTCACTGAGCCACTGCAGTCTAGCGTAATGGAATGGCTTCCTGGGTGACTGGAGAGGGCAGTTTGGGGCCAAATACATTATTATAGATTTGGAGTCACTTATCGGTCAGGTCAGTTCGGACAGCAATTTTGCTCATCTGAACAGTTTAGTTTAGTTTAGTTTAGAGATACAGCACGGAAACAGGCCCTTCGGCCCACTGAGTCCGCACCGACCAGCGATCCCCGCACATTAACACTATCCTACACACACTAGGAACAATTTACATAAACACCAAGCCTATTACCCTACATACCTGTACGTCTTTGGAGTGTGGGAGGAAACCGAAGATCTCGGAGAAAACCAAGATTGTGATTTTCATGGGGAGAACGTACAAACTCCGTACAGACACCACCCGTAGTCGGGATCAAATCCAAGTCTCCGGCACTGGAAGCACTGTAAGGCAGCAACTCTACCGCTGTGCCACCGTGGCCGCCCAGTATTGGTGAACAAAATGTTTTCCTTACAACAAAACTGATAGTTTTGCAGTTTACATATAATGGCAGATTTGTCGTTAAAAAAAATATATTTTCATTCTCAAATCTTTTAACTGAATTTAAATGCACTTGAATTCTCATGAGTGGAGTTTTAGTGTAGGCCTGTGGGATACCAGTCCAGGAAATTAACCACTACCCTTAAAGAAACCAAACATAAACCATTCAAATTATATGATAATTTAATAATTTGCCAAATTGATCTAGATTATATATAAACAGATTATCTATGCAACACTATTCATAAAGGGAAATTACAAAATAAACTTGGTCATGATCAGGAGAGTACGGGTGAGTATTTTTCTCTGTGATAAAGTTTGGGTCCACATTATTGATCAATTTTGGTCTCAAGGAATGCAACCACATAAAGATTTGTCTATCACAACAAAATATTTAACTAATGGATAATTATTCATATTTATTCCTAAAATTAATGAACCAATACATCTAAAAATAGATTGAAAGTCCCTTGATTCGCACATGAAATGTAATATATCAGTTAGAACTGATGGCCCCCATTAGAAGTTTGAATTTGCCCTGCTCCAAGAGAATGATGAATCACCAGGGAATTTCTTTGTACATGGTGGTTTTGCTTCATTATTCAGAAAGAGCCAAGAATCCAGAGTGTTATATTGTACAAAGACTCAACAGTGTTTAGCTTAAAATGTATTATCTATTTATTTGTAAATAAAGCTTAAAATAAGACACTATTGTCTCTATTAATGGGACCAGTAAGTTCTTTTTGATACTCATCCCAGATTGTGTGCCTTGATCCAAATCAACAGGCCAAATGTCTAAATGTATTAACAGGTTGCATAAGTTGTTTATTTACAAATCTGGAGTAAAGAAGCAAGTGTATCAGGAAGTTAAAAAGCTGAGAATACAAGATGTAGATAGAGCAGGAGCCGGCCATCTGCTCTTACAGTCTTCAACACATTTGTCAGGATCACAGCTGATCTTCTAGCTCAGACTCACTTTCCTGCACTATCACATATTATTTGATTCCATTTAACTGTACAGAAATTAGCTACAACATATTTAATTAGGATGCGAACTAGATCTGAATAATTTAGATAATTTGGAGTAAAGGAGGTGACCACAATGGTGCCTATTTGAATGGTTGGCTGGTGGCCACCATACCATAAGATGATATTTATTCACAAAATGCTGGAGTAACAGCAGGTCAGGCAGCATCTCAGGAGAGAAGGAATGGGCGACGTTTCGGGTCGAGACCCTTCTTCTGAACAAGGGTCTCGACCCGAAACGTCGCCCATTCCTTCTCTCCTGAGGTGCTGCCTGACCTGCTGAGTTACTCCAGCATTTTGTGAATAAATGCCTTCGATTTGTACCAGCATCAGCAGTTATTTTCTTACACTACCATAAGATGACGTAATCTTGGTAAAGCTTGTTCGATTCATGCACTCAGGACATTAATCAATGTATAAGGCAGCTCAGGTCTGAACCGTGTGTTCATTTAATATACATTAGCTGAATTATAGGTCAAAAGACACATATAACAGACCATTAACCCTAAAGTGTTAAAGTTGTTTCTGTGTTTTATTTTGTTTCAGAGGTTCATTGGTGAAGATGATGAAGCTTGAAAAAAGTGAAAAAATTCACAGAAGTATCAAATGAACATCTTATCCTGGATTCATTGCAAAATATCCCTGAATTTAATTTACAAAGCTCAAAGGAAACTTGAGAGTTGTGGATACTTGAAGCACAAATCAAAAATTAAAGCCTCTCTGCCATTTGATTGTGGTCATCCAGAACAGAATGTGGAAGATAAAATAATTGAATGCTTGACTTTTTTTTTACCTCAGATCTAGCTAACAGACACAACCACTTGAATGTGTGATGACAACTTGTTAGTTTACATTTACCTCAGTCGTACAAAAGAAGAACGCACCAGCTGTACAACTACAACAAAATCCTTGGTGCAGTGTGTTGGATGCACACATTGACCAGATCGATTGGGAATCGACAATTCATGCCACTGCAGGCGTGTGGCTCCAAAGCAAACTCTGAAGTAATTTCTTTCCGTGACACTACTAGCAATATCCAGAAAATTGAATTTTCATTATTTGCCGTTTCTGGGCAATCTAGAAAGATTGCAAACTTATCACTTCAACATTGGGAAGTATAAATCAGAAAGTAACTACTTTAGAGATACTAATTTGCAGATGCTTTCCAATAGTTTGTGATAGTTTTCTTGTCACCTGAGATTGTTCCACATGGAATTATACATGGAGCAGGGCTTATGAAGGCTCCATTTACCAAAAATAGCATTAGTAAATGGTGTTATGTCTTGTACAGTGACTCGCCGTGAGCTCACAAATCAAACAATACTGTAACTATTGCAGTCTACCACTCATTGCAGCTCTGAATTTCCTGGCCTCCATCCTTTCTAGCTTTCTGCAGGAAATACTGGCAATATATGTTACTCTGCATTTCATTGAATTAGCTAAGTGCAGCACATACTTCTATCAATCTGTGCATGGACATCCAGCTGCATTAGGGTAGTATTCTGGGGCCCACATTGATAACGAGCCCACCCTATAATCAAAGCATCATTGACCACATTGGCAGGTTAACTTACATGACCACAGTGACTTTGTAAATTGTGCTCTGCCATTAACATTACACGCTGTATGTCCGTAAAGACAAACAATCTGCTGGAGGAACTCAGCAGGTCAGACTGCATATGTAGAAGGAAATGGACACTCGATGTTTCAGGTCAGGAACCTTCATCTGGACTGAAAGAGTAAGAGGGGAGATAGCACTATAAAGTGATGAGGAGGAAGGATGGGGCAAGAACTGGTAAATAATAGGTTGATACATATGAGGAGGGGTTAATTAGCAGATGCAGTCAGGAATGGGAGGGAAGAGTGGAGAGAATGACAGAGGCTGGGAGACGAAGGGTGAAGGCAACAAAGGGCTGCAGATGATGGAATCTGAGAGGAAAAGAAAGTAAAGCAGGGAGCCAAAACGGGAGGTGTGGTGGGCAGATGGGAACAATGAGGGGAAGGGAATCAGTAGGAGGAATGTGACAGACAGATGGAGTGGGAGAGGATAAAGAAACCAGCTGTTTCTTATTATTATCGAGTCCACATCACAAGATTAGAAATTGTTGAGCCAGAGTTGAACACACTTCTCGGCATCTGCATACAATGGCGTCTTGTGCTTCTTGTGCTCTTTTTGTGCGTGGTGGTGGAAAGATTGGTGGAAACAGGGCCGCGACGTGAATGCTCTTTCCTTGACCCCAACCACCTGCTGCAAGAGTGGCATTGAAAATACGAGTGTGTATAAGCGGATCAAAATGAAAGAGAAACAGACGGAGGGGGAGCAGATTACCTGAAAGTGGAGAATTCAATGTTCATGCATCAGGTTGTAGACTACCAAGGTGAATACGAGGTGCTGCACCTCCAGTATGTGTTTGACCACACCCTGGTAATGGGGGAGGCTGAGGACAGTCAGGTTGGTGTAGGAATGTGAAGAGGAATTTAAATGGCTTGTACCCAGAAGCGCTAGCGGCCATGGCATATAGAGCACAGGTGCCAGGTAAAACAGTCACCTTTCTGCATTTGGACTCACTGATCCAGAGGAAAGCCACATCAAGAGCACGGAGTGCAATAGATAAGGTTGGAGGTGCACATGAATCTTTGAAGGGCTGTTTGGGTCCCTGGATAATTTTGAGGAAGGAGGTACAGGGACAGGTGTTACACCTCCTACTGTTGCAGGGGGAAGTGTCTGCCTGGGGAAAGATGCGGGATATTGGGAAGGGATGAGCACACCAGGAGGTCAAAGAGAGAGTGGTCCCTGTGGTAAGCAGAAAAGGGTGGGGAGGGGAAAATGTAATTGTGGTGGATCACATTGGATTTGTGCATCTGCAACCTCTTGTGGCTCCCCTGTGTGCCAGTACATTGCTCCAGCACATTCAGCATGTGGATTGGAATTTGGACCTTTTCTTTTGTAAATGGTGCTAAAATATGGCAACGGGTGCAAGAATTTCACTGTACAGTGCATAGGTGACAATGAAGAACCACATTGAACCATTGAACCATTGCCTGTGCCTGCTTTCCTAGCAAATACAGCAGAGTCTTTACATTATGTTGTTGCTGCAACACTTTCTTCCTTTGATGATTTGGTGCTTCACGCTCTTACCTCCAGAACAGGCGGTTGTAGGTTCAAGCCCGATCATTGAGCACTGTTCAAAAAGTCAAGCCTGGTATTTCACTGCTTTACAAGCAAGGTTCTGCAGTGTCAGAGTTGCTGCCTTTTGAATAGAATTCAAACCGAGATTATATCAATCCTGTTAATTGGATTTTAAATACCAATGTCATCATTTTAAGGAGGCCAGGGAAGTTATCCCAAGTATCCTGGCCAAATGTATACATCAACCAACTTACCTAAGGTACATTTGAAAAAAAATGCAGGTGCTAGAAATTTAAAATAAAATTGGAAAATGCTAAAACACTTAGGAGGTCAGGCATCTGTGCTAAAAAAAGACTAAGGTAAAATATTCTGAAAATTCAACTGCTTCTGTTTCCCATGAAACAGATTATCTGATTGTTTTCACAATCTTTGGATCTTGTGAGCCAATTAGCTGTCAAATGCTTAGTCTTCACAATGAGCTTCCTTGTCAGTCAGGTTCTTTGCAATTATCTGAATATTCTGGCTGATCCTTGCTCTATATAACATGATTCAACAACATTCAATAACCATGTCTAATACATATCTATTGATTCAAAGACTGAGGTTACTAATGGAGGTCAGGTCAGTGGCTGAACAGCCTGCATGAAGAATTGTTTCCTAACTTTACACCTGAATGGCCTAGATAACTACAATTTGTTTAATACTCAGTAAATATCAGGCATTTGCACTCGTCAGCCATAATTTGATGGAGCACTCCATCAAAGGAACATTGGGACAGACAAACAGGTTTCTCAAGCTGTGCACCCTTCTGTAGATAGGCCAAATCGTAAGGCTTTGTGTCAAAGAATTTCATACTTTGGACTGTTCATCTAAAAATGTCTACACTTCAGTAATTATGGAGCACTTTGAGACAACCTGAGTCCACAAAAGAGCTTTCTAAATGCAAGCCTTTACTTCTGTCAGACAGTTCATTCATGCAGACTTTTGTTACACATCAACTGCACTGTCCAGATTAATTTGTCATCCAAACATTACAGTTATGTTTGCTGCGCAGAGTATTGTGCTGTGAAATAGAAACAAGTTTTGGCAAATGTAAAACAAAGTGTTCAGTTGGACTCAATTAATCGAAATGTCAGAGGGTAGTTGATGCAAGTACTGTAGCAACATTTAAAAGGCATTTTTAAAGGTAGTGAATAGGAAAGGTTTAGAAGGATATGGGCTAAAGGCAGGCAGGTGGGACTAGGGCAGATGGGGCATCTCAGTCAGCATGGGCAAGTTGGGCCAAAGGCCCCATTTCCATGCTCTATGACACTCTTACTAGAAATAAAGGGAATGAAAAGAAAACTACAGAGGCAGTCAGAGTATAAACATGCTGATAGCATTCCACAGAAAAATGTGCATTAAGTATTAGTTCATTTTCATTCAGCTGGATTTTCCAGAATTGTTTTGGTTTGCTACATCCTCCATAATTTAGCATTACATTTAGGATTCAAGCTTAGAAAGTAAAGAGGGAGTTATAAGGGGCCTCAGGATAACTAATGAACATAGGATCTTACAAACACTTTAATAATATTTGTTATTTTTTAGTATTTTGTGTAGGATTTCCATGGAAGTTGGTGACTTGATGGAAAAGAGAGTCTCCTAACTTCATATCTTAACATCAATTTACAGCATTTATTCGTGCTTTCAATCAATCAACACTGCACATTTCTGGTAGCTCCATCTAATGTCTCTTGTGAACCATCTTTCCAGGTAGTAGTCATAGTATCACATAGCATGTAAACAGGCCCTGTGGCTTAATATGTGCCTGCCGTCAAAGATGTCCATCCAAACTAGTCCTATTTGCACAAGTTTGGCCTATATCTCTTTAAACCTTTCCTTTTCATATATCCATCCAAATGTACTTTAAGCGTTGTAATTGTAGTCACCTCTTAACGCTTGTTCAGTATATGCACAACCCTCAGTGTTAAGAAGTCAGTTCAGGTCCCTTTTATGTATTTCCCTTCTCGCCTTAAATTAAAGTCCTCTAGGTTTAAGCTCCTTTGCCCTGGGAAAAAAATACTTTAAGTATTCACCCTACCATTAGTGCGGCATGGTGGCGCAGCCATAGAATTTCTGACATACATTGCCAGAGACTTGGGTTCAATCTTGACAATGGATGTTGTCTGTACTGAGTTTTATGTTCTCCCTGTGACTGTGTGGGTTTTTTTTTTCAGGTGCTCCGGTTTCCTCCCACGTTCCAAAGATGTGCAGCTTTGTAGGTTAATTGGCTTTTGTAAATTGTCCCTAGAGTGTAGAATAGAATTACGGTAGGGGTGATCGTTGGTTGGCATGGTCTCGGTGGGGCAAAGAATCCACACTGTATCCCTAAATAAATCTAAACAAAACTATACTTCTAATGATTTTATATATACAATGGTCTCAGGGAAGGTAGCGGATCAACAATGACTACACCAACACATTCATGATTGAGTGAAGGATGGTTAAGAACAGTTCTGAATCTGTGTTGGGACACAGTCCCTCATCATCTGTGAGTAGGCGAGGAGGAACTGACTGGGAACTGACTGTCTTGGCCTTGCCCTGACAGCTCAGTCATGCTCCAAGCCTGTAAAGAGAGTCATAGTTAGTAGGAATCCTCCACTTTCTCCTCTCTACTTCCTGGCCTGTCTGTTGGCGACAGGATTCGGAGTGACAATAGACAATAGACAATAGGTGCAGGAGTAGGCCATTCAGCCCTTCGAGCCAGCACCGCCATTCAATGCGATCATGGCTGATCACTCTCAATCAGTACCCCGTTCCTGCCTTCTCCCCATACCCCCTCACTCCGCTATCCTTAAGAGCTCTATCCAGCTCTCTCTTGAAAGCATCCAACGAACTGGCCTCCACTGCCTTCTGAGGCAGAGAATTCCACACCTTCACCACTCTCTGACTGAAAAAGTTCTTCCTCATCTCCGTTCTAAATGGCCTACCCCTTATTCTTAAACTGTGGCCCCTTGTTCTGGACTCCCCCAACATTGGGAACATGTTTAAGAAAATAACTGCAGATGCTGGTACAAATCGATTTATTCACAAAATGCTGGAGTAACTCAGCAGGTCAGGCAGCATCTCGGGAGAGAAGGAATGGGTGACGTTTCGGGTCGAGACCCTTCTTCAGACTCAGTCTGTCTGAAGAAGGGTCTCGACCCGAAACGTCACCCATTCCTTCTCTCCAGAGATGCTGCCTGACCTGCTGAGTTACTCCAGCATTTTGTGAATAAATTGGGAACATGTTTCCTGCCTCTAATGTGTCCAATCCCCTAATTATCTTATATGTTTCAATAAGATCCCCCCTCATCCTTCTAAATTCCAGTGTATACAAGCCTAATTGCTCCAGCCTTTCAACATAGGACAGTCCCGCCATTCCGGGAATTAACCTAGTGAACCTACGCTGCACGCCCTCAATAGCAAGAATATCCTTCCTCAAATTTGGAGACCAAAACTGCACACTGTACTCCAGGTGCGGTCTCACCAGGGCCCGGTACAACTGTAGAAGGACCTCTTTGCTCCTATACTCAACTCCTCTTGTTACGAAGGCCAACATTCCATTGGCTTTCTTCACTGCCTGCTGTACATGCATGCTTCCTTTCAGTGGCCCTTAAACACCTGTGAGATCATCCCTCGACCTTCTATCCTCCAGGGAAAAAAATCCCTGCCTATCAAGCTACTCAGTATAATATAAGACATTGTAGCCAGTACTGAAATCTGGTTAAAAGAGGGGCAGGACTGGCAGGTGTTCAATGTTCCAGGGTACAGGAGGTTCAGGAAAGAGAGGGGTGAGGGTAAAAGAGGAAGGGGGGGAGGTTGCGTTATTGATTAAGGAGGATGTCACGGCAATGGTCCGACGTGACATTACGGACGGTTCGATTAGTGAGGCTATATGGGTGGAGCTGAGGAAAAAGAAAAGGATGATTACGTTGTTGGGGGTGTACTACGGAGCCCCAAATAGTCAACAGGAATTAGAAGAACAAATATGTCAGGAGATTGCAGATAGCTGCACATCAAATAAGGTTGTTGCCGTAGTGGATTTTAACTTTCCCAATATTGACTGGGGAAATCATAGAGTGAAGGGTTTAGATGGTGTGCAAATTCTCAGAAGTGTTCAGGAGAGTTTTCTCCAGCAATATGTAGAGGCCCCCGCACGTGAGAGGGCAACACTGGATCTAGTCTTAGTAAATTGGGAAAGGCAAGTGATTGAAGCGTTCGTGGAGGAGTCCTTTGGGACCAGTGACCACTGTACGATTAGGTTTAAGATAGTTATGGATAGGGACAGAGAGGGCCCAGGTTTTAAGATGCACCATTGGGTTAAGGCCAACTTTGAGGATTTGAGAGAAGGTCTCGCTCAAGTTGATTGGAGAGGGTTATTTGAGGGGAAAGGAACATCAGCCAAGCGGGATGTTTTTAAAAGTGTACTGACAAAAGCTCAAAACATGCATGTCCCTGTTCGAGTGAAGGGCAAGGCCGGCAAACGTAAGGAAGCTTGGCTGACGAGGGAAATTGGGGCATTGGTCATAAACAAGGAGGATGCATGGGACAGGTATAGGCAGCTGGGATCAAGTGCATCCCTGGAGGAGTTTCAGGAAGTAAGGAGTAAACTAAAAATGGAAATCAGAAAGGCAAAAAGGGGCCAGGCAGATAGCATTAAGGACAATCTCAAGAGATTTTATAAATACATAAGGGGGAAAAGGGTAACTAGAGAGATAGTGGGACCCCTCCACCTCCGTGTGGAGCCACGAGATGGGCAAGGTCCTCAATGAGTATTTCTCCTCTGAATTACTGAGGAGAAAGACAGGAGAACGGAGGAACTTGGGGCAGTCAATGGAAGAGTCTTGAAAGCGGTCAGTGTTACAGTTGAAGAGTGCTGAAGGTACTGTCGTGTATGAAGGTAGACAAATCTCCAGGGCCTGATCAGATATATCCGTGGATATTGTGGGAAACTAGAAATTGTGGGAGCCCTGGTTGAAATTCCCAAGTCGTCTTTCAATATAGGAGAGGTGCCGGAAGACTGGAGGGTGGCAAATGTTGTGCCTCTATTCAAGAAGGGATGCAGGGAAATTTCTGGGAACTATATGCCAGTGAGCTTAACATCAATGGTCAGACAGTTACTAGAGAGTATTCTGAGGGATAGGATATACAGGCATTTCGATGAACAAGGGCTGATTAGGGATAGTCAGCATGGTTTTGTATGTGTCTCATAAATCTGATTGAGTTTTTTAAAGACGTGACCAAAAGGTCGATGAGGACAGAGCTGTAGAAGTTGTATATAAGGACTTCAGCAAAGCATTCGACAAGATTCCTCATGGCAGGCTGCTCTGGAAGGTTAGATCACATGGGATCCAAGGAGAGATAGTTAAATGGATAGAAAATTGGCTTCATGAACGGAAGCAGAGGGTGATTGTGGAAAGTTGCTTCTCGGACTGCAGGCGTGTGACTAGTGGTGTGCCTCAGGGTTCGGTGCTAGGCCCGTTACTGTTGGTCATCTACATCAATGAATTGGATGAGAACATACGAAAATGGGCAGCACGGTTGCACAGAGATAGAGTTGCTGCCTTACAGCATCAGAGACCTGCGTTTGATCCTGACTACGAGTGCTGTCTATACGGAGTTTATACGTTCTCCCCGTGACCTGCGTGGGTTTTCTCCGAGATCTTCGGTTTCCTCTGGTCTGTGTGGGCTCGATGGGCCGAAGGGCACGTTTCCACGCTGCATCTAAATAAAAAAAAACAGAAATACATGGCAAGTTTGCTGATGATACAAAAGTTGATGGTTTCGCAGATAGTGAAGATGGTTGTGAAAAATTGCGGCAGGATCTTGATCGATTTGCCAGGTGGGTTGAGGAATGGTTGATGGCATTTAATACAGAGAAATATGAGGTGTTGCATTTTGGAAAATCTAACATGGGCAGGACCTACACAGTGAGTGGTAGGGCTCTGGGGAGTGTTGTAGAGCAGAGGGATCTAGGAATGTAGGTACGGTTCCTTGAAGTTGGAGTGGCAGGTAGATAGGGTGGTTAAAAAAGCTTTTGGTACATTGGCCTTCATCGGTCAGAGTATTGAGTATAGAAGTAGGGAGGTCATGTTGCATTGGTGAGGCCGCATTTAGAGTATTGTGTTCAGTTCTGGGCACCATAAAACAGGAAAGATGTTGTCAAGCTGGAAAAGGTACAGAGAAGATTTACGAGAATGTTGCCAGGATTAGAGGGAGTGACCTATAGGGAGAGGTTGAGTAGGCTGGGACCCTATACCTCGGAGCGCAGGACAATGAGGGGGGATCTTATAAAGGTGTATAAAATCATGAGGAATACATCGGGTAGATGCACAGTCTCTTGCCCAGAGTAGGTGAATCGAAGACCAGAGGACATAGGTTTAAGGTTAAGTCGAAAAGATTTAATAGGAATCTGGTGGGTAACCTTTTCACACAAAAGTCGGTGGGTGTATGGAACAAGCTGCCAGAGGAGGTAGTTGAGGCAGGGACTATCTCAAAGTTTAAGAAACAGTTAGACAGGTACATGGATAGGACAGGTTTGGAGGGATATGGGCCAAACACGGGCAGATGGAACTAGTGTAGCTGGGACATGTTGTCTGGTGTGGGCAGATTGGGCCGAAGGGCCTGTTTCCATGCTGAATCACTATGACTCTATGACTAAGCCCTCCAGACCTGGTAACATCCTCGTTATTTTTCTTTGCACCCTTTTCAGCATAATGATATCCTTCCAATTGCTGTGTAGCCAGAAAAATGCACAGTTTTCCTGGTATAGTCTCAGCGTTATGTCCCTAATATGTACTCAATGCCCTGACAGGTGAAGGCGAGCATAACTACAAAGTTAAAAAAAACTAAGTATGTGTGTGCAGAAAATAGATGAAATATTTTGCTTGAGTATAGAATAACTGACTGTTGCAATTTGTTGTTATCAAATGAGCAATAAAATCCCAGAATAATATTTACTTAAAATTAGATTCAACTTTTCAGTCGCTGTAAATCAGTTGCTGTGCCAGCGTGTTGTGGCAGAATTGGGATCCACCTGCCTCATTTTGTATCACATGGGTAATCAATTCACTTAATGATAGAAGCATATTAAATTATGAGAGTCATAGTTAGGCTGGATATTCAGAACCTTATTCCCGGGGTGGAAATGTCAGAATGTAGAGGGCATAGCTTTAGTCTGAGAGGCAAAGTTTAAAAGAGATGTGCAGGGCATGTTTTATTTACACAAAGTAGTGGGTGCCTGGAATTTGTTGCCAGGTGTGATGGTGGATCATCACCATTTAATAGGCTTTTAGATTGGTATAAGGATATGCAGGGAATGGAGGGATATAGATCAAGTGTAGGCAGCGGTGATTAGTTTAACGGCATTGTGTTTGGCACAGATATTGTGGTCTGAAAGGGCCTGTTCTTGTGCTGTACTGTTCTCTATTCTATCTTTATACATCGTGTAAAGCAAGATCGTGGATTGCTCATTGATGGAATCATTTCATACTGCTGCTGTTCATACATTGGATATAGAACTGGGTTAATGTTTATCTAATACGATTTGTAGTTAGCTGGTTTAAGAACTGTACCGTAATTATTTTGTTTGCAGTCTGCATTGACCTGTTAGTATTTTAGTTCGAACTTTGAGCACACAGCATTTAAAGCATAGAAGACATTTTTCTGCGCACCAGTAGGTAGTTATTCCCTGCTTGCATTGTTAGATAATAATAATAATAATAATGCATTACATTTATATAATAGCGCTTTTCAAACACTCAAAGACGCTTTACAGGGATTTCTAGAACATAGAGAAGTGAATAAATAGATAAATAAGTAAACGAACAGAAAAAGGAGACAGAAGGTGAGGTGACCTTTAGTGGTTGAAGGCAGTGCTGAACAGGTGAGACTTCAGTGATGTTTTGAATGTGGTGAGTGAGGAGGAGTCTCTGATGGTTTGGGGTAGTGAGTTCCATAGGGTGGGAGCAGCGATCTGAGTTTGGTCCGGATGGGGGGGACGACAGGAGATTGGCAGCAGCAGAGCGGAGGGTGCAGGTGGGAGTGTGCCTGTGGAGGAGGTCAGTCAGGTAGGATGGGGCCAGGTTATGGAGGGCTTTGTAGGTCATGAGGAGGATTTTGTACTCGATTCTCTGGGGGATAGGGAGCCAGTGGAGTTTGTAAAGGACGGGGGTGATATGGTCACGGATCGGGGAGTGGGTGAGTAGACGGGCAGCGGAGTTTTGAATGTATTGAAGTTTACTGATGATTTTTGAGGGTGAGCCATAGAGGAGGCTGTTGAAGTAGATGTTGGTGCCACATTGTGGTATGTGGTTGTACGGTGACTAACTGTACATATGCTAGAGAACACTGTGTCTTATTTAAAATATGAACTGAAAAATGCCAGTTTTCTCTACCATTGTAAATGCTGCTTCATAAATAACATTCCTCCATTAAATGGTTGAATGTGTAGTCCAATGCTCAAAGCCAAAGGAGGCAATTAGACAATGCTGCAGAGTTAAAGTTATACATAAGAGACAGCGGGAGGTAGCAAGATATAGTCTTCATGGGTTTCAAAGCTCAGCCAGTGCACATTTTTACAAATTATGCACATTAGCTAAAAGGTTAAAGAAAATTCAGAATGTCACATTGTTTCACCACCTGCATATCAAATGGAAGTGAACTATACTTCAAAAAGGAAGAACTGCACTTCCATAAAAGTTTCAGAATTTCCAAGTGCTTTGCTGTTAAAGATGCACTTTTGAAATTTAGTCAATATTGTACGTAGGCAATTTGGCAGCCACTTTTACATAACAGTCTCATCCCACCATCAAAGTAATAATAACTCAATAATAATGAGAAATAAAAAATAGTTTGGACACAGAGCCGAACACTCCTACTTTTCTTCAAATGTAATCCTTTTGTATCTTTGACACACAATTGAGAGACCAGATGAGTACACACTTTAATAATTAATCAAAAGTGTAACATTTGGAACATCGAACATAGAACAAAGAACAGTGCAGCACAGGAACAGGCCCTTCAGCCCACAATGTTTATGCTGAACATGATGCCAGGATCTCATCTGCCTGTGTATGACCCATATTCCTCTATTCCTTGTGCCATGTGCCCATCTAAAAGCCTCTCGAATGCCACTAGTTTTGTAGACTTCTATCGGGTCTCCCCTCAACTTCTGATGTTCCAGAGAAAACAATCCAAGTTTGTCCAAGAGCTCCTTTAATGTGATCCTACTGACATCAGTAGGGTGTTAACAGTAGACAGTGGCTGAAATGAAATTCAGCATGGGTGGGGTGAAGGAACATGGCCTTTCTGTGTTGAAGGGATAGTCTCCAAAAGCTCCAAGCTACCAACCAAAGGGAACTGGGTTATTGGGTGGTGCACATTCTGTACAATGTGATAAACGTTCTCACTGCTTCTTGTCTGAGCCTGGCTTTATCCAGTGAAAGATTCGAAGAACCGGTTGCCCATGAACATCAATGGCCTCTCAGACCCCTACATGAAGTTGAAGCTGATTCCTGACCCAAAGAGTAAGAGCAAACAGAAAACTAGGATCATCAAATCCTCCCTCAATCCAACCTGGAACAAGAACTTCACATTGTAAGAGCAAACCACTTATTGAAAATGCTTATAGATACTTATTGAAAATAAAGAAGAGTCGATTGTGTGAACAGGATGTATGTATTGGAATAACTGGCTAGGCAGGGCTAACAGTGTGTATGTGTGGCTTTGTGCATCCCACTCCCAGTTCAATATTTTACCTTACTCCTTGTTCCGTAACATTAATTATTAAAGATAAATTGGATTACCTTAAATATTGGAGACACAAGAGATTGCGGCAAGTAATGGGCAACATATGCAGTCCATCAGAATTTTTGAAATAGGAATTGATTCCTCTATTTCTTCATCAAGCAATGGGCTGACAGCCAATATCTTTTTGCTCAGGTACATAAAGTGAGACTTGAACCCAAAACCATCTCACTCAGCAGTGGGATCACAAGCCACAGAGTTACAGATGCACCATTGGCATCTTTGAGCTACCAGGCAGGCACAAGTGTCTTACTACATAACCACTATACAAAATACACCGTTTTTCACAATTAATGATCTACTTAGAGAGCTAGCCTGATTCTCTGAGGACAAGGTTTCACTCATTTACAGTCATAGTCATAGAACCATAGAATTGTACAACATAGACACAGGCCCTTCAGATCAGACTGTTGTCCATTCAACACTATCAAGTCTACCTGTAAGAAGTTGACAATCCCCACATCGATTTTAGGTCCTTATCTATAGTTACTGCTTAATTAATTTTTTTAGTCTCATATGAACTTCAGGAATTAAGTTTTGTCTTGATTTTTAATGTTCTACCTTATTAACGCCCACCCACATACTAAAACTCTTATTTGTTTGCTTGCTCCTGAACTACAGCCAAAACGGTACACGATAGCGTGACAATTATAGTCACCATAAGGGGGAGGGAGGGGGCGAGGGGAGAGGGAGAATGGGGAGGGGAGGAAGGGAGGGGGAGGAGAGGGGAGTGGGGAGTGGGGGAGGAGAGGGTGCTGCACCAATGCAGGAGTGGTTTGGGCCCAACGGGTCTACTTGGTCTATTTCCTGTATAAAGGGCATGGAATTATCATTTTGTATTTCAAAAATTCTGATCGACTGCACATGTTACCATTTATTAGCTTAACCTGAGTCTATGATGTTGTGAGGCAGCAGCTCTACCATCACAGCTTAAGGATAAGGGGGAAGTCTTTTAGGACCGAGATGAGAAAACATTTCTTCACACAGAGAGTGGTGAGTCTGTGGAATTCTCTGCCACAGAAGGTAGTTGAGGCCAGGTCATTGGCTATATTTAAGAGGGAGTTAAATGTGGCCCTTTTTGCTAAAGGGATCAGGGGGTATGGAGAGAAGGCAGGTACAGGTTACTGAGCTGGATGATCAGCCATGATCATATTGAATGGCGGTGCAGGCTCGAAGGGCCGAATGGCCTACTCCTGCACCTATTTTCTATGTTTCTATGTTTCTATGTGCCGCCCTGGCATGGATTGGAAATAGATAACAGAGAGTGAGAATAAAAGCCCTCTCAAAGGCTGCAATCAGTAGGAGTACCATGGATATCTGGGCTTGTGACCCAGATATTCACAACCTGCTGCAATTATTCGGCTAAAGGGATCCAGTGACATACTGTATTTACATTTTGTTAAAAGTACAGAACTACGTGGAGCATCATTCAGGAAGAAGATGTTAAGTGGCTTCAGGATCTGCACAACCTATCAAAATCCAAAAACTGCAATGCTGAAAGTCCGAAATAAAAACAGAAAACATTGAAAACTCTCAAACAGGTCAGGCAGCATCTTTCCCCAGCCTGCTATTTCTGTTTCCGTTAAGAGCTTGGCAAGAACATGACATGGAGAAAATAATGTAGAAAATTGTGAAGTTATCCTTCTGATGTTCATACCAGAATAACTGAGTTTTTATTTTGATTTGTGACTATTCAGAAAAATTAATGTTCAAAACTACCTCGCACATTCCCAAGATGTACAGAGGGACCTTTGAATCCAAGCCCATAGCTCCCTGAAAGTGACCACACAAGTAGATAGAGTGGTAAAGAAAGCATGGTATGCTTAACTTCATCGGTCTGGGGGTTCTTAAGTATTAGTCAGAAGTCGTATTGCAGCTTTATAAAACTTTGGTTAGTCTACGTTTGGAGTATTATGTGCAGTTCTGGTTGCCTCACTACTGGAAAGATGTAGAGGCATTGGAGAGGGAGCAGAAAAGGTTTATCAGAATGCTTCCTGAATTACAGGGTATTAGTTATAAGGAGAGATTGGCCAAACTTGGATTGATTTTTTTCTGGAACAGTGGAGGTTGAGGGGATTCCTGATGGTATAGAAAACGATGAGAGGATTAGATAGACTACACAGTCGTAACTCTTTTCCAAATGTGGAGATGTCAAAAACTTGAAGCCATAGCTTTAAAGTCAGAGGGAGAGAGTTTAAAGGTGATGTACAGGCATTTTATTTTACACAGAATGCCTGGGCGGTGGTGGAAGCATTTATGATAGGCACATGGATATGCAGGAAATTGAGAGATAAGGATCATGTGCAAACTGGAGAGATTAGGCCAACTTGACAATATGATCTATATAGACCTTGTGGGACAAAGTGTCTGTTCCTGTGCTCTACTGTTCTATGTAATGTGCAGGTTGGTAGATTAATTGGCCCTGTATTATGGAGATGAGTGATAGAATTGGAGGAAGTTAATGGCAAAGGGGGAGAATAATAAATGATTTTAATGTAGGCTTAGTGTAAATAGGTAAATTAGCACAGACTGCCACTGCCTCCCTGCCTCCATGTCCTTGGTGTCCGACTGCTGGGAAAGCCCATTTCAGCAAATTGATCAGAGAATTGACATCCATCTTCAAAATAGCTTGCAATTTAGCCCTCCCCCTCATAGGATTATACCTTCCCATCAGGATTGGGCCCTGACCTAATGACGTGGACCCACATCCCGCCAATACTGTATCAGAATCATGGCCCCTGTCTGGCCCTGGATTGAAGCCACCCCTGATCACCATCCTCCCAAAAGGGAACTAAATCTGTCAATGTTGAAAATCTCACTCAAGTCACCCTGAATCTTAGCTGTGAGGAAGATTTTTTTTTCTATGCATTGATCTTTAGTTGAAATAGACACGTCAAGTCTATCATTTAAGGCATTGATTGAACTCAGTGACTTGGCAAACAGGGAACAATGAGGTAAAGAACTCGAAAGACTCATAACTGTCTATCATTACCTGTCTCAAATTAACTCAAAAGCTTATGTGATCTTTGTACTAACTGTTGCATTTGTGCGTGGTTTGATTTTACTCATCATGTATAGCATAATTCGTCTGGATAACAAGTAAACAAAGATTTTCACTGCATCTCCATTGGCGTGACAATAATAAACCAATACCAATTCCAATCTTAGACCTTGAACTTTCGATCTTCTGCCTCTAAGTAAAGGTTATCATCATCAAAATGTCCAGAATGTTATTGACTGAATGTGTACTTGATCTATGTATTGGTTAAGGCTGATTGCAGCACAATATTCATGGCTTTACTAACAAGTTTTAATGCAGCTGTATAGATACCATCATGAATATTTGTTCCAATTAATTTCTCTAGTTTATATTTTCAAATTATATATCCTGCGAAGAAAATATGAAATGTGGCCAATCCATTTGATGGCTGTGAAGGCGGTCACTGCATGAGAATGTCAAAGTCTGCTGTTGCTTTTTTGACAAGTGACAGGTAATGCATTTAACAAACTCTAATGCTGCTGATGGCAATAACAATGTCAGCAGCAGGTGGCAAGTCCCTTATGTAGAGATGGATTTCATTATCATTTCTGCAAGCAGCGTTACTACGGAGACAGGATGAATAGTGCCTTTTGGAGAGGGGCCATCGCCCTTTCTGACCACACATACTGAAATGTCCAAGCCACCTGGAGAAGCTGCACAACCTTTTGAGTTCCTTTGCATGTGTCACAGATGGTCTGATAATCGTGAAACATAGCTGCAAATTACAACATTCAGACAGTTCAATCATATAAACAGCGAGCAGCTAAAATTCCTTGTAGCTGTCAGGCTGCATGTCAAAGATAAGTACAGATGAGAAAGCTCACCCAGCCTGTCCAGCATCTCTTTTAAAGAACTTATTAACCTCTTACGACACCCAACTCCTTCTTGAAAGTTTTCATAGCTTTGCTTAGTTGCCCCACTACCATAGCCGAAGAATGATGGGCCGAATGGCCTAATTCTGCTCCTATCACTTATGAACATGAATGTTCCAGATATTAATCATTCCACGTGTAATTCCTCACCAATTCACCCCATGTCAACCTTTGACCTCACTTCCCTATTCCCCAGCCTGATATTGATGGGCACACAGGTTATATTACTGAACTAGTAATATGAAGATGAAGACTAATCTTCTCAGTTGCATGAATTTAGTCTGCACCCAAGAAGCTGAAGAATGGAAAGGTGTTAATTAAAAATTTCTGAATATAAAAAGAAGTAGTCATATTAATTTGATCAAGAAACAAGTGACTGGTCACAGAATGCTATCTTCTGATGATTTTTCAAGATGAAGTATGCCTGTCCTTCACAGAAACAAGAAACAAGGAATGTTGGTTAATACACAAAATGACACAAATTGCTGGAGTAACTCAGCAGGTCAGGCAGCATCCCTGGAGAACATGGATTGGTGAAGAAGGGTCTCAACCCAAAACATCACCTATCCATGTTCTCCTGAGATGCTGCCTGACCAGCTGAGTTACTCCAGCACATTGTGTACTTTTGTGTACCACTGTCCTTTGCCTTTCCGGGCAATGTGTGATTCCAGACCTAATGTGATCTACTGCGCTCTGAAAGGTGTACATTTGCTTATCCTCATCTGATGTTCGAGTTCAGTTTTTCAAACTTTTAAAACTCTTCTAACACGGGAGTACTGATTTTAATGTGAGTGCAGTGAGTTTGGGAGAGTCAAAATGAATTGCCCTTGGCAACATGACCCTATACATCAGGAGGTGCAGATCCAGAGCAAGCAAGATTATGAGGGACCCCTGCCACCCCAGTAACGGACTGTTCCAGATGCTACGGTCAGGCAAATGCCTCCGCTGTCACGCTGTGAAAACGGAGAGGATGAGACGGAGTTTCTTCCCACAGGCCATCAGGACTGTCAACTTTTATAACTCCAGAGACTAAATTTTGTCTACACTATAGTAACTTTATTAACTTTATTTATATGTAACTGTAATTCTTTTTTGTGCACAATCTGCAGGCATTGCCACTTTCATTTCACTGCACATCGTGTATGTGTATGTGACAAATAAACTTGACTTGACTTGACTTGAATAGACACTGAGCAGGAGTGATATAGCAGGTTAGACAAAAATGCTGCAGTAACTCAGATGGGCAGGCAGCATCCCCTTCTTCAGATTGAAATTCAGGGGAAAGGGTGTCTCGAGAGATGGAAGGATAAGGTGTGAAAATTACAGATCAAAGTAGACGATGATAGGGAAATGTAGAATGGTTCATTGTTAGCTGAGGGGAAGGTGACAAGGAGGCATACAATCAGCAAAACTAATCAGAAGGACAGTGAAACTAGTTGAAGAACTAGTGTGGGGGAGGGACGGAGAGAAAGGGAAAGTAAGGGTTTCATGTATTTGAAAGCCAGAGATGGGGGATGAATGAAGGGTGACCAATCCTTGAGTTAGAATTTGGGAGCAGGCTTGAGACGTTTTATACTCCTTAGTGGCTTAAATTTTCATTGTGGTGCTTGAATGTCGCCCCTGTTTCTCCCTGTCTCTTAAATAAATAATTTGCTTTCCTTTTCTTGGTTGCATATTGACACAAATCGTAATGGTTTTTCTGAAATTATTGATGACTGTCGGTAGGAATCTGATAACCGTGATGTGAGAAATATACCTTTTCACTTTGCTTTACTATTTCAGAAAAAAATATATAACTAAGTATAACTAAGGCCTTTATCTGGGCCTGGGTTGATAGGTGGCAAATAACATTTGTGCCTCACAAGTTTCAGGCAATGTTGAGACCTACCAAGAAAAATCCCAACTATCACACCTTGACTCCCAATGGCATTATTTTAGTTTAGTTTAGAGATACAGCGCAAAAATCTTTGGAATGTAGGAGTCCTAGTCTATGATGGATTTTCTGTACTCATTTAGGATGGCATTTGATGGCATGGAAGCCTTTTTTCTTTTTTTTGTTGTTGTGTGTCGGTGTTGGGATGGTTTTTGTTTTTTTTTGGTTTTGTATGTGTGGGGGGTGGTGGTGTGGGTGGGGGGGGTGGGGGTGGGGGAAACCTTTCTCTTTTAGGTCTCTTCCTCACGGCGCGGGGTGCGGCTCGGCTGCGGGGCCTTCCATCGCCCGGTGCGGCTCGGCCGCTGGACTTAACAGTGCCCGGTGCGGCTTGGCCGCGGGGCCTTCCATCGCTGGTGCGGCTCGGTCGCTGGACTTAACAGTGCCCGGTGCGGCTCGGCCGTGGGGCGCAACATCGCCCGGTGCGGCTCGGCCGCGGGGCCTAACATCGCCCGGTGCGGCTCGGCCGCGGGACTTTACATCGCCCGGCGCGGCTCGGCTGCGGGACTTTACATCGCCCGGCGCGGCTCGGCCGCGGAACTTTTCATCGCTGGTGCGGCTCGGCCGCTGGACTTAACATCGCCCGGTGCGGCTTGGCCGCGGGGTCTTCCATCGCCCGGTGCGGCTCGGCCGCGGGACTTAGCTGCGCAAGGCTCGGTCGCGGGGCCTTCCATCGCCCGGCTCAGCCGCGAGACGTTTCAGCGCCCGGTGCGACTCGGCCGCGGGGACTTCCATCCCCTTGCGGGGACGAGCTGTCTGTCCGTGGGCGTGGGGAAGAGAGTGGAAGTTTTGTTGCCTCCATCACAGTGAGGGGGTGTTTGGAGTCACTGTAATGGACGTTTGTGTTAGGGTTATGTGTCTTGTGTTTTTTTTTGTGTATGACTGCTATGTAGTTTCGTTCGGTACCTTGGTACCGAATGACAAATAAAGCTCTGTTGAACTGTTGAATCCGAGAATATAGACCAGTCCACTGTCTCAAAGCAGGGGAAATGTTTAAAAAAGGACCTGAAGGGCAACTAGTACACACAGAGGATGCGGTGTAAATGGAACAAATAGACTGAGAAAGTTCATGTTCATAAGTCATAGGAGCAGAATTAGGTCATTTGGCCTATGCCATTATTCAATCTATTCCATTATTCAATCATGGCTGATTTATCATTCCCTCTTGAACCCCATTCTCCTGCCTTCTCCCCATAACCCTATCACCCAAACTAATCAAGAATCTATCGATCTTGGTCTTAAACATATCCACTGACTTTGCAAAGGATTCCACAGATTCACCATCCTCCGACTAAATAAATTCCTCCTTATCTCCGTCCTAAAGGAATGCCCTTTAATTCTGAGGCTATGACCTCAGGTCCTAGACTCTTCCACTAGTGGAAACATCCTCTCCACATCCACTCTATCCAAAGTGGTTGAGGCAGATACAATAACACCATTTAAAAGACATTTGGACAGCTACATAGATATGAAATGTTTGGAGGTCATAGGCCTAATGCAGATAAATGGGCCTCGCTTAGGTGGGCATCTTGGCCGGTATGGGTGAGCTGGGTCGAAGAGCCTGGTTCCATGCTGCATTACTCAATTACACTCTAACCATAGAGGACATTACAGCCTGCTTGATGGGCACCCCATCCACAACCAGTCACTCACTACACCACTGATCATCTTAGAATCATAGTCATAAAGTAATACAGCATGGAAACAGGCCCTTTGGCCCAACTTGCCCACACCGGACAACATGTCCCAGCTACACTTGTCTCACCTGCCTGCATTAGGCCCGTATCCCTCTAAACCTGTCCTATCCATGTAACTGTCTAACTGTTTCTTAAATGTTGGAATAGTCCCAGCCTCAACTACCTCCTCTGGCAGTTTGTTCCCTACCCCCATCACCCTTTGTGTGAAAAAGACACCCCTCAGATTCCTATTAAATCTTTTCCTCTTTGGCTTAAACCTATGTCCTTTTATCCTCGATTTGCTTGCTCTGGGCAAGAGACTCTGTGCATCTACCCGATCTATCCCTCTCATGATTTTACACACATCTATAAGATCACCCCTCATCCTCCTGTGTTCCAAGGAATAGAGTCCCAGTCAACTCAACCTCTCCCTCTCCCTATACATCTTTCCTATAACATGGTGCCCAGAAATGAACACAATACTCCAAATGCGGCCTCACCTACGTCTTATACAACTGCAACATGACCATCTAACTTGTATACTCCAACTTCTTCTTCAATATCTTCTTGTACTCCACCTTCCAACCAACAAATTCTATTCGCTGGAGTGACAAGGGCAGCAAATACATGGGACACCACCACCTGTCAGTTGCCCTACAATCTACACACTATCCTGACTTGGAAATATATCACTGTTCCAACACTGTCATTGAATCGAAATCCTAACAGCCTTGTTTACTTCAGAGATACAGCGCGGAAACAGACCCTTCGACCCACCGGGTTCACGCTGACCAGCGATCCCCGAATATTAACACCATCCTACACCCACTGGGGACAATTTTTACATTTACCAAGCCAATTAACCTACAAACCTGTACGTCTTTGGAGTGTGGGAGGAAACCGAAGATCTAGGAGAAAACCCACTCAGGTCACGGGGAGAACGTACAAACTCCGTATAGACAGCACTCGTAGTCGGGATCGAACCCGGGTCTCCGGCACTACATTTGCTGTAAGGCAGCAACTCTACTGCTGCGCCACCATGACCGCCCATTGGGCATACCCGCACTTTAAGGACTGCAGTGGTTCAAGAAGACAGCTCATCATCACTTTCTCAAGAATAATTAGGAATGAGCAGTACTGCCTCAATCTGAGCATCCTACATCATTTTAATGAATTAAAAAAATATGTATGATTTGATACTGAGGGAACAATATAGACTAGAGCTCAATCCTTAAAAATTGTGTCTGGAATTTGCAGTCTTCCCAGATTTGGGAGAGGTAATCTCCTGTCATGAAAGAGCACTGAAGAGTATCTATTTCAGCATTTCCAATTAATGTTGTGTTACTATTGTGTTCTAATTTTGAATGGGGAAATGAAACTCGCTTCTTGTAAACTTTTCAACGTCAGATTAAACATTGGTCCCGGGATAATTTAACACTACAACATAAAATCAATACCTAGAGAAGTAGCTGTGGGCTGACTTAATCTGACCAAAGGTTTCTCCAATAGCTGCTGACTTAGACAAAAGGAATTGTTTTAACCTAAAGGTTTGTACCCACCCTGAGATTGGGATTGTCAAATAGATTTCTGAATAAACTTAGTTTATTTTATGATATGCTAATGGGTTATGAGAACACCACATTTAAAATTGGCGGCAAAGGGAGTAATTCAGTTTTCCAAAGTGACTTTGTGTATTTAATTATAACCTATTCTTTCAGAAATTGTGCCAAATATTTAAAACATCTATTTTATAATATTAACAATTTGAACAATTTTATCTTTACATGAAGAAAATATTTCAACTCTATTTTTCACTCAAATATTTACCTCAAGGACTGCTGACATTTAGCCATTTAAGTGGAAATAAATCCCAGTGTTCTGTGTACATTTAATCAAACAAAGAATTCCTGCACTTACTGAATAATACAATGTGTCATATTGTCAACCAAAGCCACTGCTGGACTCCCAACACTATTCAGTGGCAAATCTGAACCTTGCTGAGTTTCCCCAGTAAATTAACTCTTGGCTTTTGTGTCAGTAAGACCTGGTGCAGGTTCCACAAACTAACTGATTGATTTCAGTGGGAATTGCAAGCTATAGAGTAAAGAGAATAGAATTGAAAGCAAAGATTGATAAGTTCTTGATTAGAAAGGGCATCAAAAGTTAAGCAGAAAAGGTAGGAGAATGGGGTTGAGAGGGAAAAATAGATTAGCCATGTTAGAATGGCAGAGGAAAGACCTAATTCTGCTCTTATGCCTTCCGGTCTTATGGACATAAATTATACAACCTGATTTATTTGAAAGGAGTTGTCAACTTTGATTGAAAAGGTACGCTTTATTTATTTATTTATTTATTTATTATTAGTTTAATATTTTGAGCTATTTCTAAATTTCTTTGTTGATTAATGGGTTCGGAGGTCAGGGCCTTTAGATTCATCATGGGAGGCTCAACCACCACTCCCATCTCTCATTGTTGCTGGATTTGATTTGTCCTTTTGCATACCTTTCATTCATCTGTTCTTTGCACCTTTTCATATCTTTAGTTTCCCTCTCCCCGACTTTCAGTCTGGGCTCTTAAGGATAGCGGAGTCAGGGGGTATGGGGAGAAGGCAGGAACGGGGTACTGATTGAGAATGATCAGCCATGATCACATTGAATGGTGGTGCTAGATCGAAGGGCCGAATGGCCTACTCCTGCACCTATTGTCTATTGTCTATTGAAGAAGGGTTTTGACCCGAAACATCACCTATTCTTTTTCTCTGGAAATGCTGCCTGTTCTGCTGAGGTACTCCAGCTTTTTGTGTCTATCATCAGTGTAAAGCAGTAACTAGAGTTCCTACTTACCCATTCTCTCTGTCTTATCATAGTTGCAGGGTTAGGAGTGTCGTTGGACCCACAGAGTAACAAGTGGTAGATGTGGTCATGGGAAGAGTGCAGGATTGGGGCTGTGGGAGTAAGTGAAGGAATTGGGCTACATTCAGCACATTCCACTCCCTCATGTCCCTCGATGTTGCATGAGTAATTATAATTTAAAAAATAATCCATGGTCATTATTCAGGATTTCCATCTCCTGTATATATGTAGTTCAATGTGGAATTATCAAAATTGCTGATAATAATTCAGCATTTGCCCACAATCTGCTCTGTTTGCAGAGTTAACCAGTGGAAATCAGTCATAGTGATGAGAATTTAATTTTCTGTTTGGTTTTGTATGATATCAGTGACTCTTATAACTCCATACAGGCATAATTAATGTTGCACAAATTATCTAGTTCTTTAAACATATCTTTATGTGTGTTCGTTCTAATTCCTTCACATGGATATTTCAAAATTGAATAGATTTTAGAGAGAACATACAAACTCCGTGCAGACAGCACCCGTGGTCGGGATCGAACCAGGGTCTGTGGCGCTGTAAACGCTGTAAGGCAGAAACTCTACCGCTGCACCACCGTGCCGCTTTTGTTAGACGCAAGCAATCCACTTGAACCAATGCCTATAACAGCAGAAATTTTTAAATTATTGCTGCAAAGATTGCTATATCTATGTTGGGAGATTACCAGGAGGTCTCAAGAGTGAACATATTTGCTTTATCATAGATTTAAAATCTGAGGCTATAGCGTAAAAGACTGGTGTCTCTAGAACTAACTGCTAATGTGCTAATTAAACCATTATGTCGCTCTTGCCTGTGGCTCGTTCAACCTGCAATCGGGATTGTCAGAGGATTTAGCAACTCATTAACAAGCATTTGTCATAATACCTCTTCGAAACTCACCATAATTTTCTTGGGCAGATCAAAGGGTAAAAAAATGCGTGAGCATATGGGATGAAAGACATTGAAAGATAAAGACAACCAAATTATGTGGAAGCAAGGTGAAAGTAAATGCCGGAGCCGAGTTACTGAAAAGCACTACTCTTGTATTCAGTGCACTCAGGGGCAAAGGATACTTAAGGTTGAGAAATTAGAAACATTACAATAAGTGTATCAGCTCAAGTGGCATGATTAGGTAACATTGCCTTCCTGTTTGGAACAAAATATGTTGCAATGGTGCTTCAGGTTGTGCAAGCCCTAAAAGGTACAAGATAGAATTGTAGCATCGTAGAACACAGGAAGTGGACATTCATTCCAACATATCTGTACTAGTTCTTTGAAAATGGCTATTGTCTTCACACATGAAAAATGCACACATGCTAAGTGTCAATGTAGCTGCTTGATGCAGCACAGAAGACATTGACGTAATACTGTAAGTCAAAAATAAATTCTGCTTCCATTCAAAGGATTTACAAAAACTGCATTCATTTGCAGTATTTTGTCAATTGATTTTTAACTGCTACATGAACAAATAATTGCTTGTCATTTCAGCTTTCTTATTCTTGCTGTTAAATCTTGCCAAATTGTCCTCGTATCTCTATAACTTCCTAATCCTAGAGATGTCTGAATTGGTAGGTTAAGTGGCCACTGGGCATTGCTGCTTACATCGAATCAGAGGAAGAAATGGGTGAAAATGAGAGGAAAAATTAAAAAGAGATTGGTGTAAATTCATGCCTGTTGGTTGAAGATCTGTATCTGTGCTCTATGACTTTATGGCTCTATTCTGCAACTGCTTAACTTGAGATCCATTGAGAACCTTATTTTTTTCACTCATAAAATCATGGGTTCACCTACACAAGTCTCTCCCTGTCCAGCTCCGTGATCTTTTTCTCCGTAACCCAGCATTTTGTCATTGGTCCTAATACTGGATTTCAAGGTGACAAGCTTAGTTTCATTTTCATTCTTGTGAAGCACTTTAGAGTAGTTACAGAGAGCACTTGAGAAAGAGTGTAATCAAAAGTATTTACAGAAGTCAATGAACATTAATCTTTACATGCGCCAATTAAGTCCAGAGTATTTTTGGCTTGTTTTCAATTCCTTGGCAAATACTCCATCTCCAATTTGAGTAGTCATGGATCAGAGATTCCTAAGAGATTGTGGGAATTGCTTCAAAAAGGCTTTGAACCGTTTCTTCTATAAATATTCCATCTGTAAACTACTTCCATGACAGAGCTTGGGGTAGACTTTCTGTTTCAGGAGACTACATGGGGCCATGCATGTGAACAAATTGCTGGTCCATTTGGAATTGCTGGTCCAAACCTATCCTTGAAACGAACCGATTGTTAAGGTACCTGGATAAAGGCAGGATGAGGGAATAAATAACATTGCCAATTCACAAATATTTTTTACTTTAAAGGTGCTATCTATATACTAAAACTCTCGTTTGTTATCTTGTTTGCGACTGAACTTCAGCCAAAACGGTACATGATAGCGTGACAATTTTAGGCCCACCTTGCTCACCATTGTCACTTTAGTGATAATGCAAGTAGTTTTATTGAAATTGGTGTTATATTTTTAAAGTTATTCACATTTTAAAGTTTAAAAGGAGAAGAGGGGGAGGAGAGGAGGGAGGAGGGAGGGGGGAAGGTGGAGTGAGGGAGAAGGGAGTGGGGAGGGGGTTGAGGAGAGAGGGAAGGGGGGAGGGGGAGGACAGGGTGCTGCACCAATGCAGGAGAGGTTTGGGCCCAACGGAAATTGGTGTTGTTTATCTCCATGTTCTCTTTCTGCACACCAATACAAGTAATAAGTTCCGGGAGCTGGTGTTACTGTGTGTGGCAGTGAAACATGTGAATACATTGCCTGTCTAATGTGGAACATAAAGTAAGCCAAAACTATCACAGGTCTGTTCTGAAATTATTAATTACTTGCAAGGTGGTAACTCAACTGCTGCAATGCGGTGTATATTTTTCTTGAAACTCCACATGGATAACTGTTAATTTCTAGTGCCAGATATAACAACCCCAAAAGGAAATTAAAATAATGGCAAGAACGTGGGACCAGTTAACCGAAGATTGAGTTAAAGACATATTTGATAAATGTGGGATCAAGTAGTGCAAAGATAAATTGAGGGAGTTAAATGAAGAGGGTGGGTGAGAATCATTAAGATTGTTTGAGCTGCATTATCAATTTTGATGTTGTAAATATGACACAGGATACACCTGCATGTGTCTGCTCCCTAGCCCTGCGATGCATGCCAAAGATGAGCAGTAAAAATAAAGGATCATATTGCCAGTGCAATTTAATTGCCTGCCAATGCTTGGGTAAGTTTTGGAAAGTGTTCCGTTTTATTTTTTCAAAGTTAATGAGTAGCACAGATGGTGCCAACCAGATGACACTATGCCAGATCCATGGGACCTGGTGAAGCTAATCTCTTCCTCAGGCAGATGGGCTCCCTGGTGGTAGATTGCCTTCTCCATCTATGCTAATTAATTTGATCTCAGAAAATTGGCCAGGGTCAGGTCAGTCAAAGCTTATAACCTGTGAAAAATGATCCATGATTCCAGAGTGGCTGTAAATGGCAGCATGTTTCTAAATGTGATTCTTGATTATACAACACAAATGGTTTTTTTTGAAGAAAACATTAAAGAAGTATCCTTGGCTGGAGCCCCAAAGTGTGGGAAGTGCACAGTGAGCTCTGCATAATTCTCAGTGATTTACCGGATCTGTGAGGTCTACCTTCCAAAGTCACGCCAGCAATTACACATGCAACTGCCAGCATTTACCAGCATTTCTGCCCGGATGGACATCGCCACGGCTCAGAAGTGTTCCTCAGAATTGGAGCACTAATCTTCCAAATCACTGCACTCCATTACTGGAGAGTCCATCCTGCATAGACACAAAATGCTGGAATAACGCAATGGGACAGGCAGCATCTCTGGAGAGAAGGAATGGGGAAGAAAAAAAAGAAAGAAAGATGGAGAGAGTCCATCCTGTAACTCTGAGCTCTGTGTTGAGCTCAGCGTTCCAACGTTCACTTGATCTGAAGCTGCCCACAACCTTGCACTCTGTCACCCCATCAGTCTTGGCAGCACCAACAGTGGCATATCTGCAGGAGACTGCATGAATGGGAATTTGCACTAAATTGCATGGTGCACTTACTTAAAAAAAGCATAATTAGTGCTCAGATCACAATTTCAGACATAAAAGAATATTCCGCCCCTATAAATTCAGAAAGGGGATTGTGGGTGATCATGTGCCAACTTTTATTGATGAGTGGAGAAAGTTAGCTGCTTCAAATTCTTGGGCTTTAATATCTCGAATGACCTGTCCTGTGCTGGACACAGAGATACAATCACACAGAAGGCACACCAGCCCCTTTATTTTCTTCAAGTTTAAAGAGATTCAGCATGTAATTGAATACTCACTGCAGAAAGTATCCTGACTGGTTGTACCATGGCCTGGCATGGCAATTTCAACATACAGACATGCAAGAGGCTTCAGAGAATGGTAGATTCAGCCGAGTCCATCACAGGCACAGCCTTCCCTATCATCAATATGAGGTGCTTCTCAAGTCAAGTCAAGTCAAGTCAAGTCTATTTGTCACATACACATACACGATGTGCAGTGAAATGAAAGTGGCAATGCCTGCGGATTATGCAAAAAAAAGTTACAATTACAGTATATAAATTAAAATTAATATAGAAAAGAAAATTTAGTTCCTGGAGTTATAATAGTTAACAGTCCTGATGGCCTGTGGGAAGAAACTCCATCTCATCCTCTCCGTTTTCACAGCGTGACAGCGGAGGCGTTTGCCTGACCGTAGCATCTGGAACATTCCGTTGCTGGGGTGGCAGGGGTCCCTCATAATCTTGCTTGCTCTTGATCTGCACCTCCTGATGTATAGGTCCTGCAGTCCCGACACCAGAGTGCCAGATCAGCCACCTCCTCCCAGTAGGCCTTCTCATCGTTGTCGGAGATCCAGCCCACCACCACAGTGTCATCAGCAAACTTGATGATGGAGTTTGAGCTGAACCTGGCCACACAGTCATGTGTGTACAGGGAGTATAGTAGGGGGCTAAGGACGCAACCTTGGGGGGATCCTGTGTTCAGGGTGAGGGGGCTAGATGTGTGTTCCCCCATCCTGACCACTTGGGGCCTGGCCGTGAGAAAGTCCAGGACCCAGACCCAGTTTCAGCAGCTTCTCAGCCAGTCTGGTGGGGACTATGGTATTGAAAGCTGAACTAAAGTCAATGAACAGCATCCTCACATAGCCCCCCTTCTGGCTGTCCAGATGAGAGAGAGCGGTGTGCAGAACCTGGGAGACCGCATCATCCGTGGATCTATTCGGACGGTATGCGAACTATAGTGGGTCCATGTTGCAAGGAAGGAGGGCACAGATGTGGTTCTTGATTAGTCTCTTGAAGCATTTCAAGACAACCTAGGTGAGGGCCACAGGTCATTCAAACAAGCTGGAGAGGCATTATTTGGATCTTTTGAAGCATGCAGGGACCATGGGCTTGGCCAAGGAGAGGTTAAATATTGTGGTGAGCACTGGAGCAAGCTGAGTAGCACAAGAGTTTAGTACTCGCCCAGCTATACCATCTGGGCCTCCAGCTTTCCTCGTGTTCACACGCGTCAGAGTCCTCCTCACGTCGTGCTCGGACACCGAGAATGTGTGCACATCCCCGGCGATGGATCCCCCTCCAGCCTCGCTAGCCAGCGCCCTGTCAGTGTTGTTCAGCATCTATCATTCAGGATCCCCTCCATAACAGTTCTTTCCAGCTGTTATCAGGCAACTGAATCATCCTACCACAGCTGGAGAGCAGTCCTGAACAATTATCTATCTCATTGGAGACCCTCGGACAATTATTGATCAAACTTTACTGGCTTTATCTTAACATTATTCATGTTTTTCCCTTTATCATGTATCAAGACAATACATGATTACAATTGAGACATTCACAGTGTACAGATATGTATTGTTTTTCCACTGACTGGTTAGCATGCAACAAAAGCTTTTCACTGTACCTCGATACACGTGATAATAAACTAAATCAAACTAAACTATCCAGCCCATGCCCTCTTCTCACTGCTATCATTGAGAAGGAGGTACAGAAGTCTGAAGTCTCACACCACCATGTTCAGGAACAATTACTGTCATACAATTATCATGTTCTTGAATCAACCTTCACACACCTAACCCTAACTCGACAATGGAACAATGCTACCTACCTATTGCACTACTGTGAACTTTTTTTTTTTTTTTCACAAATGTATTGGTTTATTGCACAGACTTTTTTTTAGAATTTTGTGTGCCATTTATGCATAATTTGTTTTTGTGTATTTGTCTGAGCCTATGTGCATGTGGTGCTGCTATAAGCAAGGGTTTTCATTGTACCCGTACTACACTGTAGCCTTGCATATGTCAATAAACATGAACTTGAACTAATAACATTTGAGTTCCTTGATTGGCACGAACAAGAGGGATAGGAAAAGGGTCGAAATATAACTCCAAAGGCAAACAAAATAAAATTCCAAAGGTTATTCTATCAGTTGCCAAGGGGGAGAGGTGGAGGAGTATATGATTGAAGTTGCTCAATTGTGGTCTGACAAGCCTCTACTTCAAAACCAAACGCTTTGAAACATGTTAATGATGTTGTCAATGCAATAATTTTCACTGGCTTTTTGTTGGGCATGCCTACCCCTTCAAGGCACCATTACCTCTCCTTCTCTTCAACTTCCTCAGCTCTGAATTTTGCATCAAAACTTTTGATTCCAACTTTAAATACTTACTTGTCAGATTTTTGACCAAGTTTTAGGTTTCCACTTCTAACACATCTTTCATTTTGACTGTAGCTGATCTGGTTTTTGAGAAATACCTGGGGGTGTTCAATATCAAAGGGAAAATAATATCTAAGCACTTCTTTTTTCAAGTATCACTCCAGAGTCATGGATGTTGAAATCTGGGTTGAGACTCAGCACAGCACTAAGGATGTACAGAGACATTAAAACAAGGGAGACTCAAAATGCTAGAGTAACTCAGCACAGCACTAAGGATGTATAGAGACATTAAAACAAGGTAGACTCAAAATGCTGGAGTAACTCAGTGGACAGGCAGCATCTCTGGAGAGGAGTAGGACATTTTTAGACATTCCTAGACATTAAAACAAGGTCAGGCTGCCCTACCAAGTGGATATAAAAGTTCCAAGGTATGACATTTAATTTCCAGTACGCTGGACAATATTTATCCAAGAACTGATTATCATAATTGTCATTGGAAGGTGGCGCGATTCAGTGTACCCGCACTTCACAAGGGTGAGTAATGACTAGTCAGAACTAATTCACTGGCTGCAAGGTGCTTTGGGACCATTTTGAGGCTGTGAAAAGTGCCATTGAAATGCATGTCTTTCTTTTTACACTTGATGGATCATGTTATTACATAAATGCAAGATCATTCCTTTTGCTTTTGGACACATTTCTAATTCTTCACCCACACTCCCCCAAACACACTTGAATAAAGTTGTTCATCTAGCCTGTCGAACTGATCTATTACTTGACGGAGCCACTCGAATATTAATAGCAGCCCTGAGACTTGACTTCACGACCTTCTGGCAGAGAGTCACAATCGCAATTCATTCACTGAACCAGAACATTTTAGCATTTGCTGCATTTCAGTTTAGGAAATTTATGCAGTGCACAGATCAGATCTCATAAAAATCTCCTTGGCTACAATGTAATAAACAGCTTCGTTAATCTTGCTCAGTGTTTAATGCATAGTTTACAGCAAGTACTGGGGACAATAAATATTCTCAATGGTGTTGATTACATTTTTCAAACAATGCAATAAACAATGAAATCTGGAAACTTGATTAGAGCTGTGTGACCCTATTATTATTTTTTTATCATTCGGAGGTAGTCATTAACATTATAAATTGAGGGATTTTACTGAAGTAGAAATCATGGTAAAACAGAGTCACAAATGTTACTGAATCCTGCAAGTTATACCTCCTTTCAACCCGGAAATTGGTTCCATTCATGCAATTTCTACATACAACGTATGCTTAGAAGGCGTTTTACACATGTTGGACAGTTGTAGGTCAATTAGTGAACATCAGGACCGCACTGTTTCAGTTTAACTGGAATCTAATGACATCATCTGGTGCATGGCACTCATTTCCACATTGCCTGTTTGGTAGCTGAGCACCAAGTGATCATTGACTCATTCAGTGAAATATTCAAGAGAATAGAGGCTTCCTGAGTATTCAGGTTCGTCTAGCATTCCGTTAGCAACAGTAAACGTGCCATATTCATAAGTTCATCAATTCAGAAGTTATAGGAGCAGAATTAGGCCATTCAGCCCATCAAGACTATTCTGCTATTCAATCACGGCTGATCTATCTTTTCCTCGCAACTCCATTCTCCTGCCTTCTTCCCATAACCCCTAACACCCATACTAATCAAGAATTTGTCGATCTCCACCTTAAGAATATCCATTGACTTGGCTTCCATCGCCTTCCGTTGCTATGAATTCCACAGATTCACCCCCTCTGGTGGAATTTAATGCAGAGAAATGTGAGATGTTGCATCTTGGGAAGTTTAACATGGGCAGGACCTACACTGTGAATGGTAGGGCTCTGGGAAGTGTTGTAGACAATCTCGGAGTACGGGAGCATGGTTCCTTGAAGCTGGAGTCGAAGGTAAAGAGGTTAGTCAAAAAGGCTTTTGGCACATTGGCCTTCATCAATCAGAGTATTGAGTAAAGAAGTTGGGAGGTCATGTTACAGCTGTATAAGACATTGGTGAAGCCTCATGTAGAGTATTGTGTTCAGTTCTGGGCACCATGTTATCGGAAAGACATTGTCAAGCTGGAAAGGGCACAATGAAGATTTACGAGGATTTTGCCAGGACTAGAGGGTCTGGGGTTTCGGGAGTATGCTGGGATGTTATTCCTTGGAGCGTAGGAGGATGAGGGCTGATCTTATAGAGGTGTATAAAATCATGAGAGGAATAGATCAGGTAGATCCACAGAATCTCTTGCCCGGAGTAGGTGAATCAAGGGGAAAAGATTTAATGGGAATCTGAGGGGTAACTTTTTCACACAGAGGTTGGTGGGCATATGGAACAAGCTGCCAGAGGAGGTAGTTGAGGTACTATTCCCAAGTTTAAGAGACAGTTAGACAGGTATATGGAACGGACAGGTTTGGAGGGATATGGGCCAAAAGCGGGCAGGTGGGACTAGTGCAGCTGGGGCATGTTGGCCGGTGTGGGCAAGTTGGCCCAAAGGGCCTGTTTCCACGCTGTATCACTCTATGACTCTATGACTCTGACTACAGAAATTCCTCCTCATCTCCTTTCTAAAGGTACGTCCTTGGCTTATATACCCCAAGCCAGACTCTCAAAAGAAGCACTCTATTTCAAACTCCATCAATGGAAGGATTAACTGGGTGATCAGAGAAAAGATTTAAAGAAATTCACCTCAACCTGTATGAATCACTGGCCCAGAACTAAAATGGACCTTTGCGATGGCCCTAAGAACCTCACATTCATGTACAGCATAAATGGTGGAAACCATGTACTGTCTCACAAACTACCTGCCTGCCTGCCCTTTCCATCATTACTGAACACCAGTTTGCAAATTCCATGTTAGCCTCTTTAAGTTACTTGGAAATGAAAGTAAGTCATTCTGAAATAATAGGTTGTTTAAAATAGAGAAGTTTGCTGTCAGAAACCAGTTAATGTGAGACTAGCAACCAGTTTTGGAAATTCTTTAAATAAAAAAAAGTTCAAATAATGAAAATGGCAGCAGATTGGCAGAGCCGGGCATGATGAAGGGATCGCTAAGTTTCCATTGATGTGCTACTCTTTGCCGGTATCAGCTTCAGTTTTTGTTTATCAGTATATTTCAAACAGGATTATTGAGTGTTGCATGATTACAAAGACCCTTCCACACAAATCACTGCATTTTGTGATCAATGCTTCACAGCATGACACTCATTCTGTTGAATCAACCATTTGGAGATAAGTGGGTGAAGTGGTCACGCTGGGTATTATTGGTAAAATATTCACATCTCATTGTGCTTTTTAAAGTGAAGCCAAAACCCAATGCCAATCGCATTCTGGACTCTGTGAGTCTGTCTGCGAGTCTCAGGACTCTGTTATTCCTGTGGGCCAAGTATACACCATCCTACCTGTGCAAATAAATTTCTCCAAATGTATCTGCAAATCACTAACATCATCAGCTGGCAACAAGAGGACTCTACGAAGCCAGGGAACATCATGGTAGCACAGAATGCCAGAAACAGAAGAAAAACAAACACAGATATTAGACAAACCAAATATTAACCAAGGGGAATAAATAAATTTCAAATATGCTGGAAAGCACTGAACAGTTTGAAACCTATTAAATTTTGGAATCTTATTATGATAGATATTTTGGCTTCTCTGTTTTGAATGGAACATTTCAATCCGTTGTATGACATTAGGCCAAAAAAAGATCAATGCAAACTGTTGCTTTTTGGCTGCACAAGCAAAAACATTCAGTGGAAAAAATAGTTGTACTGACTGGATCATAATACTCTTTATTTTCTTAATTGATCCAGGTTAGAAGTAGCAGAAAGATTTCCACTAAATTAACTTCAGATGTCTTTATTCCAAAACAGTGAGCTATCTTGAAAAACTCTTCTCAATATGTCTGCCTTGTCATGAATCCAATCTAACTGCTTTACATGGTATTTTCTCAATATGTTGCCCAGACCATTGCTTCAGGTGTTGGTGTTGTGAAATCTCATGCAGTACACTGCAGTACCACAGGAGATGATGCAGGGCTTTCTTCCCCTTGCACACATCTTGGTCCAGTTAGTGCATAATCTAATTAGCCTCATAATTTCATGAAAAAATTACAGCTACTGAAACCCAATGTCAATTTGCTCATACTTTGCCACTAACACTGATTTGTCTTTAGCCAAATCATTTTCACTCTCTTGATATAAACCAGGGGTCTCCAAACGATGGCCCGCGGGCCACATCCGGCCCACCATGAGATTTTATCCAGCCCGCAACAAGCTCTTTACACGTCCCGTGCGGCGGGCTATAAGCTAAGTCACGCGTGTTAAGCTTTTTTTTCCAGCTGATCGACTGCTTGTAAGCAAACCTTCGTTTCATCATTTTTCCCAATTTTTCTTCGTAGAGGTAAGAAAATAATGTTTTCAAAACTGTTAATTTGGTGTATATATGGTTAATTAGTAAAAACTACGATGATTTTGTCGTTTTTTTTGCTTTATGTGGCGAGTTCCCCTCAACTCACCCCGACTCTTTAACTTGTCCCGGAGCCGTAGAACCGCGGTGGCGGGGACTGGAGGCCGAAGCTGCCGGCAAAGGTTCACCGGATCGCCACCGACCCAAAGCCGGGACAAGGCGAGAGATCGCAGCGCCCCCTCGCAAACAACAAACTTCCCTCCTCGCCGCCGCCTCCGCCACCGCTCACCCCGGGGCTCCTGAACAACAACTACAACACTTGTGTTTGTTCTTATTTCACTGCGTTAGAGGGAGACGGGGCCGGGGAAGAGAGTGGAGGAGCAGCGCAGATCTAGCTGGTGCTGGGAGAGAGAGGGAGTGAGGGAGAGAGCAGCCCCTGTAAGTGGACCCTCCGACACCCTCTCCCTCCCCGCGCTGTTTCTGCTGCTCCCTCCACCTCGACTCTCTCCCACATCTCTCTCTCCCCATCTCCCCCTCTCCCCCCTGATATAAACAATCACCTGGGACCATTGAATATAGAAAAAGCCATGGACCAGACAACCTTCCAGCTGTGGTGCTCAAGACCCAGGATCCAGAACTAGTTGCACCTCCAGCCATGCTGCTACAGTATAATTATGGTATTGGCACCCGCCAGACAATGAAAAAACATGACACAAAGTGCTGGAGTAACTCAGCAGGTCGGACATCAAATGGCAACTTGGCCAGCAATGTCCTCTCCACAAACAGGACAAATCCAATCGGCCAATTACTGCACAATCCGTCTGCATTTGTTTGCAAAAAGTGAAAGTGTTGTCAACTGTGCTAGTGAACAGGCACATTGGCCAATTGATTCTATGATTTAATGCATGCCTTTCATAAAGATATAATTTATATCCTTGGCATTGATTGTCACTTGTAGGCAATACACCTCAGGAAATCATGGTCACATTCTTCCCATCCAACCACTTTGATGGAAGAAAGTGTAAACTGGGCTGAGGACAAACTAATTAGGTGAATGTCCGAATGGAACATTTTCATACATGGTGGATTGAAGTCAGTTTTGACTAAATACACTGGGTTAAATGGGCAATAGTCTTCCTCTCATCTCTCCTGTTTTCTCACTCTTATTGAAATTACTGGGAGCACAAAGGATGTATAATCTGTGCTGCCACTGACTTCTTATCCCATGTCATGAGAGTTGGGAAAAGAATAAGACTGATTTCATGTTGTCTTCTCTCCAGGAGTGCATCGTCAAGTCGAGTTTAATTTCGTATGCATCAATACGGTGAGGTAGCAGAGCAATGGAAATCTTGCTTCAGCAGCATCAGAGGCATATAGACTTAGATAATACGTGAAGACATAATTTATACCTAAATTTTACATGAATCACGTATAAATTCTACAAGAGTGAAAATCAAAGGCTGTGTAAGAGCAAAGTAAGACATCAGTGCAGAACACAAATAGAAAGTAAGTCCATGACCCAGAGGTGGTCTGCAGTATTCCTTTGCCAAGGTAGGATTAGGATTGTGTGGGTTGGTTGAAAAACTTGATAGTTGTAGGAAAGTAGATAGTTGTAGGAAAGTAGTGCATGGTGGTGTGCAATTTTAGCCTTCAGTATTTTGCTTTGAATGATACCAATGAGGCAAAGGAAAGGACAAGATGATGGGGATCCTTAACGATAGCTATGACCTTCATCAAGCAGTGTCTCATGGAGGTTTCAATGGAGGGGAAGGCTGTGTCTGTGATGGACCAGACTGAGTCCCCATCTTCTATAGCCTCTTGCGTTTGCAGAAGTTTGTTATTGTATTTGATTATGTGCTGAATCTCTTTAAAGATCTATGAAAGTAGAAGTGCTGGCACACCTTCTTTGTGATTACATTTCTGTGCTGGGCCCTGGACAGATCATCTGAGATATTACACCCAGGAATTTGAAGCTGCTAACTCCTTCTACCTACGACCCACCAATGAAAACCCACTAAGAGTAATAAGAACCACCAAGAAGATGAAACCATTTCTAAAATCGCACAGTTTCAGGAGAAAAGTGAAGTAGTTCAACCTCGTTGCTCTGTGAGTAAATAAGAACTATTGTTTATCAGAGCAGTGAGGTTGAACATTTTGCTGCAGTCAAATCTTGCTGGTTTCACCATTGTTGACCTCATTTGGATGAGTTATATGCTGGAAAATAATGTGCTGGAGAGAATGAAAATCCTGATATATGAAGAGACGGATTTCCTGACCCCAAAACTATGCAGAGAATTGCTATGTTTTGGATAAAGCCAATTTTTAAAACCATAGTGATTTGTTTTTTGAGTTTTATGAATGATTACTACCTTGTGAACTCTTTCTACTCCAAATCACGTTAAATGACTATACAAACTGCCCAAGTTTACGTTTAGAAATATTGATATAGATTGCCTAAGATAGCAAGACTGTAGTAAGCTCTCTGTAAAATCAACTCCCCTGTCATGACCAGACGTGTAACTGAAGTGCTTTTCTCAGTCATGCGTATGCACCGTGAGCAAGTGCTTCAGGTATTTAATGAGCGCAGAGCACTTCTAAATATGTATCCTCCCCACACAAGGTTTGCGTGCAGGGAGTAAAAATCAGTAGTTCAGGTATGATGGTCCTGAAAAACCACTGGTTCATTAATTTTACAGCTGATAGTGAAAATATCGCTGCACAAAAATCTAAAGTAACCAAAACAAGCTTTCAAGCTCAATGTTAAAAATATATATATTCCAATTTTGCAATGGATACATTAAGATTCACAGCTTTCTTTTTTCTCCTTCATCTCAAAAATACATTATTTACTGGTGAAACCACATTCCATAATTTCTTCTTTTTTTTTCAGTCTCTGGGATTGTACTCCATTATCATTCCAGATATTGAATCTGCGTTTTTTCTGTGCTTAACATTAAGTTTTTAGTTTAGAGATACAGCATGGAAACAGGCCCTTCAGCCCACTGAGTACGTCACACTAACACCATCCTACACACACTAGGGACAAATTTACCATTTTTACCAAAGCCAATGAACATACAAACCTGTGGGCCGAAATTGGAGGTCATGGAGAGAATGTACAAACTCCATACAGACAGCACCCTGAGTCAGAATTGAACCCGGGTCTCTGGCGCTGTATGCCAGCAACTCTACCGCTGCGCCACCATGCTTCCTATTGTAACATCCCATTCAAAAATTGACTCAAACCTGATGGCCCTCTCCCAGTTGGCTCAGTCATGGCTTCAAACATAGAAACATGGATAATAGGTGCAGGGGTAGGCCATTCGCCCTTTGAGTCTGCACCGCCATTCAATATGATCTTGGCTGATTCCTTCCTCATACTGCATTGTAAGACACATCATTCCTGTAAACAAAACTCACCACAAACATTCAGCTGCATCCTGACGCATTGCACATACTTCTAATGCTGCCAGCCCACACAAGCTTAAGCTCTAGGTATCTTCACCCTCATTTATTCACCTCAATACAGCCACAGTCTTCAAATATCTTCATAACCATGCACCAGACAAGCACAATTAGCGCAATGTCATTATTCCAACATACCATCCCAAAACATATGCCTTCGCAACCTGACTTACAAGACTCAGTCCTTTTTATGCATTTACAACCTACTTTTGGAATATCTTCTCCACCATCTTCACATTAATTCTTGACCAAGAAAAAATATACAATTGAGTAACTAAGCAACCAAGAATACAATAATAATAAGTCACTAATTTATCAGTTCCAGAAGAGTACAAAGATAATCACATAATTGGAGTTTACATGCAGCACCAACCTTAAACAGTTTAAGCACATTAACAATGATAAATAATGGGGATTATTAATTGCTCTTTATAAAAGTATAACTTGTAATAGAGTGATACAGGATGAAAAAAGGCCCTTTGGCCCAACTCGCCCAACATGGTTGTCTACTTGTGTTAGAGCACATGGTATTGGGGGTAGGATACTGACATGGATAGAAAATTGGTTGGCAGACAGAAAGCAAAGAGTGGGGATAAATGGGTCCCTTTCAGAATGGCAGGCAGTGACTAGTAAGGTACTGCAAGGCTCGGTGCTGGGACCGCAGTTATTTACAATATATATTAATGACTTGGATGAAGGGATTAAAAGTAACATTAGCAAATTTGCAGACAACACAAAGCTGTAAACAAAACAGCAGTGTGAACTGTGAGGAAGATGCTATGAGGTTGCAGGGTGACTTGGACAGGTTGTGTGAGTGGGCAGATGCATGGCAGATGCAGTTTAATGTGGATAAATGTGAGGTTATCCACTTTGGTGGTATGAATAGGAAGGCCGATTATTATCTGAATGGTGTCAAGTTAGGAAAAGTGGACGTACAACGAGATCTAGGTGTCCTAGCGCATCAGTCACTGAAAGGCAGCATGCAGGTACAGCAGGCAGTGAAGAAAGCCACTGGAATGTTGGCCTTCATAACAAGAGGAGTTGAGTATAGGAGAAAATAGGTCCTTCTGCAGTTGTACAGGGTCCTAGTGAGACCGCACCTGGAGTACTGTGTGCAGTTTTAGTCTCCAAATTTGAGGAAGGATATTCTTGCTATTGAGGGCATGCAGCGTAGGTTCACTAGGTTAATTCCTGGAATGGCAGGACTGTTGTATGTTGAAAGACTGGAGCGACTAAGCTTGTATACACTGGAATTTAGAAGGATGATAGGGGATCTTATTGAAACATAAGATTATTAAGGGAATGGACACGTAGGAGGCAGGAAACATGTTCCCAATGTTGGGGGAGTCCAAAATCAGGGGCCACAGTTTAAGAATAAGGGGTAGGCCATTTAGAACGGAGATGAGTAAAAATGTTTTCAGTCAGAGAGTTGTAAATCTGTGGAAATCTCTGCCTCAGAAGGCAGTGGAGGCCAATTCTCTGGATACTTTCAAGAGAGAGCTGGATAGAGCTCTTACGGATAGTGGAGTCAGGGGGTATGGGGAGAAGGCAGGAACGGGGTACTGATTGAGAATGATCAGCCATGATCACATTGAATGGCTGTGCTGGCTCGAAGGGCCAAATGGCCTACTCCTGCACCTATTGTCTATTGTCTATTGTGATGCAGCATGAAAACACGCCCTTTGGCCCAACTTGCCCAAGCCAACCAACATGCCTGTCTGCACAAGCCCCACCTGCCTGCATTTGGCTTATATCCCTCTAAACCTATCCTATCCATGTACCTATCTCAACATTTCTTAAACATTGCTATAGTACCTGCCTCCAGCAGCTTGTTCCATACACCTACCACCCTTTGTGTAAAAACATTGGCCCTCAGGTTTCTATCAAATCTCTTCCCCCTCACCTTAAACCTGTCCTCTGGTTCTTGATTCCTCTGCTCTAGGTAAAAGACACAGTGCGTTCACCTATCTATTGCTCTTGTAATCTTGTACACCTCCATAAGTTCACCTTTCATTCTCCTGCACACTGAGGAATAAACTTTTAGCTTGCTCAACCTCTCCCAAAAGTTCAGGTCCTTGAGTCCTGGCAACATGATCTTTTACAACTTCTAGATAACCAGATTGGTGATACTAATGATCTTCTGTCTTGTTTATAAATTGCATCCAAATTAAAGTGCAGGCAAAAATAAATGTGAGCACAAATCTCGTCTTTTCATTCTGCTCTTAAACTACTTGCACTCAATTTCCTTAATGATTATGCCAGTGTTTGTCTCCCTCAAATGATGGGGTTATGATAGGCAGACACATCATAACACTCATCAATAAGAATTTTTATCACATACGAAGAAGAAATGATGAAAGGGTGATCTGAAGGTCAAATAAGGTTGAGAATCTATTGCAGCATAAATGCAACCACAGTCTTGTGGGGATGAAGGATCAGTTTCTATCTTGTAAAATACATGCAATACTGTGTTAAACGTAAGATCATTTTTATTGTAACTTGATGCTATGAAATTCAACACTGTTCAATAAAATGAATATGTCCAGGAAAGACCTATCCAAACCTATATCTTACTGTCATATTGCAAAAGACTTACATGGTGTAAACATAAGTTGTTTTGAAGTGAATATTTGATCGTCCTTCAAGTTTATGATCTGAACACAACCTCATGTAAATTTATACAAACAGAATTCAGCAATTGCTTTCATGTTTTCCGCTGAAATGACCCAAGAAAAAAAAATCAGTCTTATTCAGGCCACAGGTGACCCTGAAATGCTGGATCTGAAAGAGTTTGCTATTCTGAACTGACCTGTGCCCATGAGGATCAAACTTAAATACCAAACAGAGAGCATGTCGTAAGCTTTAAAGATACCACAGCCTCAAGGTCACCTTGCAAGGAGTGAGTGACAAACATTAATGCATGAGTACTTTAACATCCAGACTTCTATTGAGCTAAAATTAATTGGATAAAACTGGCATAATTGGAAAATACAAATGCAAAGCACTAGAATTCACAGCTTGCTGCCAAAAAACAGCAAGGGTAGAAAAGTCATTTCATTTTATTCCAAACTTAGGCTGTAATTTTCTAAAACTGTAAAAAGCACCTTATCCGGCTAATTTATGAACTGTTTCAGGCGTGTTCGCTTTGAAATTAAACTCGTTTGTCCTTGTTTTAATGAGCAACTCACAGAAGAAAGAAACAGCTTTCCATGGGTTAGATTGCACCAGCGATCGTTTCTAGGTCAATTATCATCCATCGGGAAATTGACCTGAGTACTTCTTGTTATGGTTCCCTTCAGTGCTGCTGATGTTTGCCTATCTTCAGTCACAGTCTTCATATGCTCAGCAGCCATTCCCAGGATTGCAGAACTAAATTCTGCATTTAGTTGCAAACTACAACTTCTGTTTATTAGGAGCAGAAAAACAAGAAGCAAACCCCACAGCAGGGAATCATGAATTATTGGTTCCCTAGGGTGACTTTGACGTTTTAATGGTCTCTTTCATATACAGTTTTCAATATTCAATCCATACGCAAAAGCATCTAAGCAAGAATGTATTTCCCTCGATAGTCACAGCATGCCCATGCTATGCACCTCAGTGCAAGAATCTGTGATGTCTGCCTGCCTGATCCGGCTGCATCTTGCAATGGCTAGAGGCTTATCATGCCTTGGGAATCAAACAGGATAATGGAATGAGTGAGGTCGACTGTACGGCTACCCTCTCACTTTCCCTATGTTCGCTGCAGTAGGAGGTTTTGAACACCGGACTGCCTTTCCAGCAGTCAACATGGCAATGGTGTGGCAGCTTTGAACACTGTGTATAGCTCCCAATGTAACCACTTTGTTCAGCTCCCAATAGCAATCGCAAAGTCCCATTTGTACAACTCCTGATGGCAACCACAAAGGTCCCACTTTGTAGTGTGAATTGATACACAAAACTTTACAGCACTATTTCTAATGCAGTTTTGTCAAAAAATAATATTCTGGAGATCGAGCACACATTAAATGCATCAAAATGTGAACTAAATTTCAAGGAAGTTTTATCTCAAGTTGTACTTATAATTTACAGTTTTTCAATTTAGCTTTTTTTTTTACCAACAATTAATATGCTAATTTGTCGACTTGTGTTTTGTTATATAGAATTACATGCTCCATTTACCTAGCCCAAGTGCTATTAAGGTGGCAAATAAAAAGGTTTCAAAGATTTTGATTTATTTCTGGCATTCATTCCAGCATTTTCATTTCTTGTAAACATTGTGGCTCTTTATCTTAGCAATGCATTTTCAATGGCATCTGTTGGGATCAAGAGATTTTTCCCTCTGTTGTTTTCCTAGCTATATCACCATGGAGTGGACTCCATCCCTCCTCGCTCTCCTCATTCATCTAAGCCCCTTTCCCTCACCACATAAGAGCTGCCAATGCCCTTCCTCATATTACCCTTTTCTGGCCTATGCCAAAGCCTGGCTCCAACTCAAACCCCTGACATGCTCTTTACTATCCCCTCCGACTTCCCTGACACTGTCCTCAGCAGACGTCTCATCTTAATAACGCTGTGCCTGCATTTTAATGAGTTTCAAATATGCCATGATGTTGAACTCTTCTTTTGCTGCCTCTGCCTCTGTGCCTGTTTCTCTGGTAAGGAGTCTTCACACTCTCCACCACTAATGACCCTTTCTCCTGCCTCCAACCTCTCCTCTTCCCCTTGGACACCACACTCCGTAAATTTACCTTCTCTTAACCTTTCCATTTCTAACTGCTGATGTGACAACAACTGCCTTGACTTCTCCATTCCCCTTACCCAAAGCAACAGCACCTCCTCCCAGCACACAATTCACTGCTTTCTCTATGCCAAACCCAACCTCATCAACTGGCCCAAATGAAGTGTCCCGACCCAAAAAGTCCTCTGCCCATCTCCCTCCACAGATGCTGCCTAACCACTGTGTTCCTCCAGCAACTAATTTTTTTTATGCTCACCTTTTCTCTGGTACTTTTTTGAATGCTGATGGTTTGAAGAGGACTTTTGGAGTGCCTTGCAACTCGTTGTGGGACAGTTTATCAATTGCAACCAATGATAATTTATCCTGATATTTCCCTGAGGATTTCAAGTAAACATACTGTGCTACACCACCTTACAGAAATAGGATAACCTTGTGGGTCTAAGATATCTTCCCTGAGGTTTTTTTCAGTCTGCGGAAGCAAAAGGTAAATGAAACCGGCATCCAATTACATAAAGGTGGAATTCTCTCGTCGATCCTTTTTTCCTACCAGTCAACCTTTTCTGAACATGTTGCATGTTCTCTGCCTTCCAAAACAACATTTTTAAAAAATGTCCTCTTCCTAATCCAGTTGCACATCCTGTTTAGCATCTGCTTCACGAGCCTAGAGCCTACCCTGGCTTTTGTAGAGCACCTTGTGATACTGTGCCTATGTAAAAAGTTTGTATGTGGTTGATACAGATTTATGTGGTTGAATCAATCAATTAGAAAAGAATTGCTCTATAAAGGAGTTAAAAGGGTCATATCACTCTTGGAGCGTCCTTAATGAGTTGAATGACCTTATCTAAGCCTGGGGGAAAAACAGACACAACTAAAAATCCCTTTAGCAAGGGTTAATTTCAATCATCAGGGGTCATGTCCTTGCAACAATTAAGTAAATTTTAATTGAAAAAAATTGCTTGCTGATAAATCTATCAGAATTGTTGATTCTCCGCCTTATGCACTGTACAACCCCCAGTTGGAAATCAGCATAGTTTATGTAACATTACCAAGAACAGTGTTGTTTTCAGTCAGTGCATATGCATCTCCCACCGAGTGAATGGATTACTCGCCCCTTGATAATTACTGAATAAGTTAAGCAGTCATTGATATTTTCGCCATTGGTCAAAGGGGAGCATTGCCAGTTCTAAGATTTACAGAAATAGAAACTGTTTTATTCATCAGCAAGTCCATTTGACTAAAATGGTTGATGGGTTGGCCAGAAATAAGAAGAGAAGCTTGACATTTCACAGCTAATATGTACAGTAATTCAGACAGAATGGAAGTTGTCTGGTATGGAGGGCAAAAAGATCTTAGGAATAATTGCAGATAATTCATGGGAAGTATGGCTGAGCCAAGTGTTAGAAATTATTGGGCAAGGGTACTTTAATAAAGTTTCACAAACTAAGACCAAAATTACAATCAAAAGTAGGGCTTTTAGTGCAGCTGTTAACAGCAGGGTTTTGTTTCTGCAGGAAAATAGGAGAGGGATGGTAACGAAAGATATGGCTGCCAAGTATTAGTACTTGTCAGTCATTGAGGTTGATGGGGGATGGGACTCTTGGTAAGATGTTCAGTGTGAAATGCTGACGTCACTTAAATGGCACAAATCTGAAGATGGGTATGTTGGCATTTGTAAGCTGTAAAGACCTTTTGAATTTGAGCTTATCATACAGCAGATAGGAGAATAAACTTGTGGATTTCCTGTCCCTAGGAAGGAGTTTCATTTGAGTTATCTTTTAAGTTTAGTTTATCGTCATGTGTAACAAGATACAGTGCAAAGCTTTTGTTGCGCGCTAACAGCAGAAAGACAATATATGATTACAATCGAGCAATTCACAGTGCACAGATACATAAGGGAATAACGTAAGTAACATTTAATGCAAGATAAGTCCAGTAAAGTCCGATCAAAGATAGTCCAAGGGTCTCCAGTGAGGTAGATAGTAGCTCAGGACCTCTTTCTCATTGCTGGTAGGATGGTTCAGTTGCATGATGGACTTCAGAGTAAGAACACTGAAAAGGATATCCTAATGAGAATATTTATCAAATACACCACAAGAACTCTGAACTCTAGCTTCTTGTAAAGGAATCATCATTGGTATGCTCAACTAGCTAAAGATAAGGAGTAAATAATGCCCAAGTTTAGCATGGAAAATAGATTCATACAAAAGAGTTTGGATTCCATTATCAAACACGCTAATAACCTCTAACTGAGGGAATGAATTACTCATGTCTTATTAATTACCAACAAAGTCAAGCAGTCATTTATATTTTAGCCATCGCTTATTGGCCTTAGATTAATGGCTTGCGGTACTTAAATTTAAACATTGATTATACAACTAATTAGTACAGAGTTCATGACAAAATAAATAACAGCGGCTACATAGGTCAGTAATGCAGCACAATGATTGAAGCATAAATTGGTTACAGATTATAGGTTTACAGTTAAGATTGTTTTACGATTGATCTACATTCATGACGTTAATTCAGAATTAGACTCCACTAAGTTAGACTGGCTAATTGTGAGTTAATGACCTTTAAGGAATGGAATCTATCATCCTTGGTTTATCTGGACAATATGTGATTACATAGTAATGTAATTGACTTTTACCTGCCCTCTGGAATGACCTAGCCAGCCATTCAATCCAAAGGCATTTAGAAAAGGACAATAACTATCTCTTAAACAAAGCCCACATCCAGTGAATAACAAAAAAATATATGTTTATTTGCTTGTAGTTAGAATTATTTCCAGAATTGATCTGACTTTATCCTTTAAGCATGTCTAAAATGATGTGCTTGCTTTACTACGGAAAGAATGATTTTTCTTCTTAATAAATTCACCATTGATACTTGTAACTGTATCTGAAATGGATGTTTTAAATCTTTCCTGCTTTCATTTCAGGAAAAAATGTAAATCTATTCAAGATGCATAAGTTTTGTCAATTAGAAAACCTAATGAGGCATATTTCATTAGAATTTTAAATTTGATTAAGCACTGGAGCAATCATTACTTCTTAACAACAACAAAAGGTGATTTGTGATAAATGCTATTTCAGTAAAATTTTCTGTTTTCTGCTATCACTCTTCTCACTGTTTTCAATTCAACAAAAGTACTATTAACAATATTATCAGAAAAACACGAGAATTAAATTAGGTGTAGAATTTGAACAATGAGCACATGGAGAATAGATCTGTCAATTTCAAAATAACCATTGATCCTATGAGCCCCTGACGTTGCCAAGACCTTTAAAAACAGATACGTCAAGTTTGAAGTGTAATCCCTGTTTATTTGTAAGCATAGAAGTTGAATCTGGTTTTAATGGCACAGATACAGATGGAGATACAGTTCTGATAATTGCCACATACTTCTGGACATGTTCACATGAATCTTACTGATTAAACAGTATTGATACAATGATGATAAATACAATAATAAATATAACACTGGGATCAGCCAATCATCCCTGTCCCGCCTGCAATTGGTCCAAAACGCCGCAGTAAGACTCCTGACGGGTACCCGTAAAAGGGACCACATCAACCCGATTCTGGCCTCTCTCCACTGGCTCCCAGTACGGTACAGAATCAAATTCAAGCTCCTCCTATTTGCATACAAAGCCCTAAACGGGCTTGCCCCCCCCCCCCATATCAAAAATCTTCGAACCCACCACTCAAACTCCAGGTCCCTCAGGTCGGCCGTCGTGGGGCTACTGACTGTCCCGCGGTCTAGGCTTAAACTCAGGGGTAGCCTCGCTTTTGCGGTTGCAGTTCCTAGACTGTGGAACAGCATCCCACTCCCCATTGAGTTGGTTTTGTATTTGGCCACACAGTCAAGGATGTACAAGAAATAGAGGAAGGGACTGAGCACACGCCTGGCACAGATAAAATCAAATAAATTTATGATTTTGCATTGCATAGTTTTCACTAACGGAGCCTTATTTGTCAACTAGCAAGTCTACACTTTCAAGTACAATTCATTAGAAATCTATGTTATTGAAATATGGTGTAATATAACATAAAAAGGAACATTGATAAGGTGAATAATCATAGCATTTTTTTTTCTCGGGAGGAGACCTAAAACTAAAGGGCAAGAGATGAGAGGGAACATTTTATAGAGGTCAGAGAGGCAATGTTTTTACTCAGACAGTGGTTGGTATCGGGAACAAGCTGCCAGAAGAAGGGGCAGAAAGAAGTATAATTAAATTGTTTCATATATTTTTGGACAGGTACCTGAATAAAAAAGGTTTAGAGGGTTTTGGGCTAAATGGCACTAGGTTAAATTGATGACTGGTAGGCATGGACATTTTGGACTGAAAGGCTTGTAACTCAGTAAAAGCTCATACACTAAGTAACCAGTTGTGAATCGGCGAATTCATTTAATGATGCCCATTTACAATTTTTTAAATAAGGTCCACTGTTAAAATTATGAAAGTTAAATGCTAAATTAGTATAATTAGCATAATCAATCAAATCAAAACATTAGAACTATTATAGTAAATGCCATTGGTGTTTGCACTGACTTCTCCATTTTGTGAATCAAAGACCATGGAGGGAAGGAGGTGAGGACAGGGGGAGGGTTGGTAGAAGTAGGGTGAAGATTAACAACCATGAATAGATGTAGCTAAATCAGATCAGAGATGAAAAGGATTGGGTTATGTTAACTTGGAGATTAAAAGCTCTATAATCTGAAAAGGATCCAATCTACTTCACTGTGCATTATGAAGACAAGTTAAATGGTGGGAAGCCATTGCACTCTCAAAAAAGCACACCATATGTTGTCAACTTTACAGTTACATTTTCCTTAGCAACAACTGCCTGGGGTTCTTCAAGTTACAGAGCCTGCCAGAGAAGAGATGGTGAGAAATGCCAGATCAAAAGATACACGTATTTCCAGGGTGACGACAGGCCAGGGAGAACAGAAGAATTTGATCAAAGTCCAACAAACTTACTATCGGTAAATTTTCCAAAGTTTGCCTTCTCTGCTTTCACTTGTGACTGGCTCACCTGTGAGCAGACCCTTCACCAAGCCGCACTACGCTCACCCCTCTCCCCAACTCCAATGATCAGGGTGTCTGGCAGTCAGGCAGGGGGTCAAAAATTCACATTGACGTTCTGAAGCACAATTCCAATTCCCAGAGGAAAGGCTTCACAAAAGTAAAAATGGGTCTCCTGCTCATATAAAAGTGTAGAGTTGGGCAATGGGTAGGACTTACTGCCAGCTCCTGGTGCCATTTTAATCATAGATAAAAACTACTCCAGAAGTTTCTGTTTTTGTTTGCTTTTCCTCTAGATCCAGTCAGATAGTCTATGTTTGTCTATCACTATGAACCATAAAGACGGTTTTATGGTGAAACTAAATGTGAAAGTAAATTATGTAAAGCATTATTATGAGTGTACAGTCATCTTTTTGTAACATAAAGTCAGAGGAATCAAAGGTTGGCTGCCCAGGGAGTTTTTAGTAAGTTTAATGTGAGGTCTTTTGTGGCCTCAATATCAATATGTAAATTTTCTAATATTAGCATTTTATTTAATTAGTCAACAACAAAATACTCAGCATCTAAAGACCTCAGTTCTAGTACAAAGATTATTCCAAACTTAACTCCCCACCATTTCTAACACATGAAGACTCCCTGAGTTTGAAATCACACCATTCCTCTGCCAGTTCTAACAGCTCTCTGTATCTGTCACCTTTGGATTCAAGTTTTTGCATTAACAGTTCCAACACATCAGATAACATTAAATGTATAATTTATCTCCGATTGCCCAGAAAAAAAAATCTTTCCTATATTTTAGATTTCATTTGTGGTTCAGTTGGTGCCAAGCTCACTTCTGAAGCCCAATTCCAAAGATACGAGCTTAACAAGCTAGACTGGCAACCTAGGGTATAGTTTTAAAAGAAAGCCACATTGGGAGAGGTTCCATGATTTGGATAAAAAATTGAACAATTCCTATCTATCCTCTCTGGTGAATGTCAGCACATCATATCATTATTACAAAGAACAACATGATGATCAACCATTGTGTCCTGGACAACAATTCTCCCCTATTTAATATGGCTAAGAACAGATTACGCAATTATTACCTAGCTGCCAATGACGCAGATCGCTAATAAAAAATTGGCTGCAATACTTCCTAAATTGCAACAATGAATAGACTTGATATACTCATTATAAAGTGATTTCAATACTTTTTTCTGACATTATTTCAGTTTATATCAGTTATGTCTTCTCAATACAAAACCGTGTGGAGGAACTCAGCAGGTAACACAGTATCTGTGGAGGGATTGAACAGTTGACCTTTCAGGTCAAGACCAATCTTCAGACTGTTGTAGGGGGGAACTACAGATACTGGTTTACACTGAAGATAGACACAAAATGCCGGAGTAACTCAACAGGATAGGCAGCATCTATGAAGAGAAGAAATGGGTGACGTTTCGGGTTGAGAACCTTCTTCAGATTCTGAACAAGGATCTTGACTCAAAATGTCGCCTACTCCTTCTCTCGAGAGATGCCGCCTGTCCTGCTGAGTTGCTCCAGCACTTTGTGTCTATCTTTGTTGTAGGGAGGAAAAAGCTGGGTAAGAGAGTGTGAGGGCTGGAGAAAGTCCTGGCAAATGGAAAGTGAATACAGATGAGGGGAGGAATTGGCAAATGGGTGGGATAAGTGACAATGACTAGAAGTGAAAAGGTAACAAAATGGTGTCGTGAAAAAAAAAAAGTATAAAATGTGAAATCAATGGGAGGGATTCATGGCTTCCCCCCTGTTGTAGTGGATGGAGTCCTCACCTGACTCTCCTTTGTGCCCTGCAGTTCTGCTCTCACTTCTCCGCACCCCTCTCCCCACCTCAGATAGAGTCCCCCTGGACCCCACCTTTCACCCCACCAGTGCCTATATCTAACACATAATTCTCTGACATTTCTGCCACGTTCAACACAATCATATCACCAGTCACATCTTCCCATCCCCACCTGTTTCTGTTTTCCATAAGGACCACTCTCTCCACAATTTTGGTGGCACAAATTAAACAAAGTTCCAAGATGGTTAATTCAGAACAGGTTTCCTTCTGACATGATAAAAGTTTGGTAGGGTTGGAAAACATGTCAATAGACCCTGGTTCTTTATGAATGATTCATTGTCTTTCAAAATAACTTTTAATCAACACTAATAAATTACCCATGAACCAAAACAGAACTTTGGAACAGAGAGAGAAAAAAAGATTAACAGAATTCCATTTATAAATGTAATATGAACAAAGTTGGGTATTCTTCTTGAGACATTGGCAGCTAAGCAACATTGTGGTTTCTTTAATGAGAGTTGGAATCTTGTTTGGCTTTCACTATTTATCTCCCCAGATATGACTATATTTAAGTCCACAACATGTACTTACATTCATCTTAATTTCCTGCAAAGCATTAAACACATTCAGTTCAACATTGGGTATACTATCAGTTGAAGAAAAAAAAAATCACCTGATGGTTTGATTAATTATTACATTTTGGAACTGACCCGAATAGAAATAAGGAGTTTGCAATTTTAATAGTATCTGCACAAAGGTGACTAACCTCTACGTATGGACTGTGTGCTAATGATCGACTACAGAAAATTAATTCTGACCCTATCTTTGCCTCAGCTCAAATACTGCTGTAATCTTAAACTATTCATTGTCATCTCCATTTACTCATGCCTGCTGTTCTTTATTCTACTCTCTGTAAACAAAGGCCATCATCCAAGCATGTAACAAGTTCAATGATTCCTCTTGCACCTGTTGACCTAATTGATTCACATTTAAGCACCACCTTGAATCTAGAATTTACATTCTTCTTTTAAAATTCCTCTGTAGTCTTCGCCCATCCAGCCCTTTCACCTTGTCCAGCTCTGCAGCACTCTAACCACATCCACACCCCTCCATTGCTGTCCTTCAACTGCTAAACTCTGTAATTCCCTCCTCAAACCTCTCTGCCTCTCAACCTCTCCTCCTCCCTTAAGTTGCTTCTTAAAATCTACCCCTTTGGCCTTGCTTTTATTCAGATATGATAATATTTAATGTGGTAGGGTCAGGTTTCCTTGATAATAAATATGGAAACTGCTTTAGGGCTTTTTAAACTTGCTTAGATGATGTTCTTTAAGAAGGAAGAATTGATTTCTTAATTCAGTGTCCTCTGGATTAAAGTACATGCAATCCATGTGTATGAAGATATTGCTGACCACAGAAAGGAATTATAATCACAAGCCAAACCATTGTGATCAGGTGCAGTCATAATTAAAGATGTCTTGTATTAGATACAAGATAGTGGACTATATCCTTTAATGTGTACCACAAAATGCAATACAGTAAACTCTCATTATAACAGACCTTTTAATACCAGATTTCAGTTATAGTGGATGCAGCAACCGATGGCTGCTGATGTCACCCTCCACTTGCATTGCCTTCCCTGCCACTTACAGCCCCAGCTGCACACGCAACCCCTGGCCCATCCTGCCTCCGCTGCTGCTTACAGGCTATGCCTGCTGCTGTCACCACCACAGCCACCGCCACCACTGTCACCACCACATCACCACCACCGCCATCATCTGCACTCTGGCCACCCTCTGGCCATTACCATTGACTCCACTCATCTTCACCTCTCCCTAGGCTGCCAGCAGGCCGGGGCCATAACCTCACCTGGATTCCAGGCCCAGTTCCAGACCAAGAATCTGATAAAGGTTCTCCACCCAAAACTTCACCTCTCCCTGTTTATCAGAGATGCTGCCTGATTTGCTGAATTGCTCTAGCACTTTGTGTCCTTTCGTGCATTAACCAGCAACTGCAGTTGTTTATTTCTGCTACTTATACAATGATAATGCATTACTTCGATATAGTGGACAATCGACAATATTTAACACCACCGCCCCCCCCCCCATTATTGCAAGTGTCTACTGTACTTTGGAGAAAAACAGTAAAAAGGGATGATGTGAGTGATCTTGTGGAATACATCATAGTTCCATAAAACATCCCTGGAAATAATCTATGGTTGTTTCTCTTGACATGCACATTAGTGAATTATATTAAGTTTCATGATTTCCTGAGAAAGTCCTATCAGACAACTGCACTCTCAATGTGTAGGAAGGAACTGAAGATGCCATTCCAGAAGGGTCTTGACCCGAAACATCACCCATTCCTTCTCTCGAGATGCTGCCTGCCCTGCTGAGTTACTCCAACATTTTGTGTCTATCTTAACTGCACTCTCAATCTTTTGGGGCTTTGACAGATTTGCCATTAATAACTGAGTTTCTTTCTCGTTTTTTCCCACATACCAAAGATGGGCAGGTTCGTAGCTTAATTGCCCACTATAAATCTCCCCTGGAATTGTTGGGAATATGGGGAGGAAAAAATATGTTGACATTGGACCAGTGTAAAATTGGGAGTGCAGTCAGTGAGCTAAAGGACCTGTTTTTGTACTGCAGATCTCTATGATTCTGGATAGTCAATTGATAACTCCTTACCCAGGAAAATTCCTCACCCGATGCATTCAATTATTTTGGAGCCCACTTTCCCCTTCCTCTTGCTAAAGGCTAAATTTTGTGATTCCACTGATCTAGCTGAGAGTGCAATTAAGCAAGGAAAATGCACATTATCATTTCCTTACACATTTGAAAATTATTGTGGTCAATTAGATTTCTAGAGTCCTTATGAACATGTCTGCAGATAGGAAATATTGAATTCCAACAATGCAAGAAAGTCGGAAGTAGGAAGTAGTGATTTCTCACAGCAAAATATTAATAAAAATTTAATCAATCAGTTTTACAGACCAATTTGTTAGCTCTTTCATGATGTGATGTATTTGTTAGCTAATAAAATATCAATAGAGTGTTGTATTAGATTTTCAGTCTGACCTTTGTTTCTCTCAGATTCTGGTTCCTGATGCAATATTATATTTCTTTAAGTCACTCGCAAGAATGAGAGCAAAAATGCAAAAATAGCGGTTTGTTAATTATTAATGTGATTTCTTTAAGCCTACCATCGATCAACGAGACATCAGTTGTCTCAGTGCTTGGCCAAGGAATCCTCTCTGTCTCTCTTTTCCAGGATGGAAAATCAAATACAAGAGGGCATACCAGTAAGGTAAGAGGAGCAAAGTTTAAAAGAGCTATGCGGGGCAAGTCTTTTTACACAGAGGGTGGTGAATGCCTTGAATGGGCTGCTGTGGTGGTTAAAGCAGATATGTTAGTGTCATTTAAGAGACTTTTGGATATGCATGTGGACATGCAGGGAATGGAAGGATATGGGGTATGTGCAGGTAAATAAATGATGTCATGTTCGGCACAGACATTTTAGGCCAAAGGGGCTGTTCTTGTCCTGTACTGCTCGATGTACTAAGTTCTGATTTATTATGTTAACAATTTTATGTAAATATATGCTCCTGTTGTAAATCCACAGAATGAGTTTGAGATGGCAAAGAATACCACTTTGAAGGAAAGAATAATTTTGATATAAAGTTAAATCAGAACAAAAATCTAATGCCCCGTGATTATTCTTTCCTTACTTACATTCAGTGCAGTCCTGGAGATTGGTGTCTGGAGTTTCCAGAGCAATCCTGAAGGGCTGCTCAGTATATTTTCAAGACCCTGTTGGAAGCTCACACCTAATGTGTGATGCTACCTCACAAATCCAATGAGCTAATCTAGAAACAGACGCCAAAAATAAAAAGAAGGGTTCCAAACCAAAATGTTACAAATCCATTCCATTCACAGATGCTGCTGGACCTGCTGAGATTCTCCAGCACTTTGTGTTTTACCCAACAAAGGAGGAGTTGTGCAGAAAGCCCTCACTTGTGTTTTATTTTATTTTAGTTTAGGTTAGAGATACATTGCGGAAACAGGCCCTTCGACCCACTGAGTCCGCACCGACCAGCGATCCCCACACATTAACACTATCCTGCACACACACAAGGGCCAATTTACAATTATACCAGCCAATTAATCTACAAACATGTCCTTCTTTGGAGATGTGGGAGGAAACCAAAGATGTCAGAGAAAACCCATACGGTCACAGGAAGAAAATACATACTCCGTGCAGAAAGCACCCATAGTCAGGATCGAACCCGGGCCTCGGGCACTGCAAGCGCTGTAAAGCAGCAACTCTACCGCAGCGCCACTGTGCCGATGACTACTTTTTTTTTGCTTGCTGAATATTTTTGTATCTTAAACCCAATTCTCTATCTAAAAATAGAACAGCTTATTCAAGGTCATTATGCATTTCTTTGAAGTGCGCACATCAAATTACCTTGGACTATTATAGTTTAAATAGTTATAGATGTAACTAGCCGGGTATGGACCCATTGGGCCCAAACCTCCTCTGTGGGCCCGACAACCCCCGTTAGGTCCAAATCTCTCCTGCAGGCCCGACAACCCTCCGTGCAAACAACTCCTGCGGGCCTGGCAACCCCCTTTGTGTCCAAACCTCTCCTGCGGATCTAGCAACCCTCCCCCAACCTATGACCCATGGACATGTTGCCGGCCAGGGAGTCTTCCCCGGGTCCAGGGGCGGGCGACGGGGGGGAGAGGAAAGACAAGAGGGAGCCATTCACCCCGGCCCCGTGCGGCCATCGTGGCAGCCAGCAGCAGGAGAGCTCTCTTCACCCACTCCCCTTCATTGGCTGCCAATCCCGTAACTCGGGCGGGTCCCACCCGCCTCCGAGCGGCAACCCTCCCCCAACTACTCGGCCATCTTGCATAAGTATTAGATCCTCGGGCCCCAGCTCCGCAGGCACAGACCCATTTGTTCTGCGCACACGCAGATCCAGCGGCCAACTTACGTAAGTATTAGATCAACAGGCCCCAACTGTGCAGGCGCGGAGTAGTTGGGTTCCAATTGTGATGGCGAACATTGGATTCCCATTGTGATGTTGAACACGGCTGACGGGCAGGGAGAGTAGAAAAGGGTTTTATTTTAAGTTTAAAAAGTGAAAAACAACCATTTGAACCACAGGACAATGGTGAGTAATGTGGTTCTAAAAGTGTTGTGCTATTGTGTACTGTTTTGGCTGTATTTCGGGAACAGACAAATATGCAATGAAATATATATATATATATATATATATATATATATATATATATATATATATATATATACGTACAAACAAGATGAGCGTTTTAGTAATTACTAGCAAAGCGGGCCCGTTGGGCCCATTCCCACACCCCCCATTCTCTCCTCCCCCAGCCCCACTCTTACTCTCCCCACACCCCCCCTTTCGCCACGACCTCCCCTTTTCCCAGTACCCCTCTTTCCCCCACCACAAAGCCCCCTCCACACGACCCCTGTTGTCCCCCTCCCCAGTCCCCATTCTCAGACCCCCCCATTCTCTCTCCCCCAGACACACTCTTACTCTCCCCCCCTTTCCCCAGCACACCCCTTTGCCCTACTCTCTCTTGCCCCCAGCACCAACCCCCCTCCCCCGCTGTCCCCCTCCCCAGTCCCACTCTGCCTCCTCCCACCCCCACTCTCTCCTCCTCCCACCCTCCCCGTCGCCCCCACCGTTACTCTCCCCCACCCCCCTTTCCCTACCAGCCCCCCCCGTGGTCGCGGCGAAAAGCACTTACGTGCAGGGAGGAGGAGGGAGCTGCGGAGCGCGGCCGTTACTGTGGCGTGGCCGAGCCCGGACTACTGGAGACGAATAGGGCGGCGGCGCGCTGGGTCCGTGCGATAGCGGGGAGAGGGTCTCCCGGGTGTGGGAGAGAGGAGAGAAGCAAGGGGAGAGGAGAGGTGAGCCGGTGATCGCGGGCGGGCGGCTCCGCTAACGGCGTCCATGTCGTTGGTGCGAGTGAGGAGAGGACGCGCGTGCGTGCTGATGTCATACGCACAGACGCACAGCAGCGCCACGCTGAAAACCTTCAATAAATCAGTAAGAGGGGGGGCAGCGCGAGCTCATCTCACAGGGGCATTGTGACGTCACACGCTGAAGGCCTTCAATAAAGCGCTGAGAAAAAAAAGTTTTAACTTTAAAACCTCTGTAACTTAAAAAATATATGACCAAATTAAATAAAAATATCATTTTCCACCAGCGTTCAGTGTGGTGATTAAGGCAGTGCAAAAATTGTGGCGCTACGGTTCACCGTTTTGCCGAAATCAGCCGAAATCACAGATATATATAAATATAGAAACACTACATATATTCATACATTCATATACAAGATCTGAGTTTTAGTAGTATACTAGCAAAGCGGGCCCGTTGGGCCCATTCCCACCCCCCCCATTCTCTCCTCCCCCAGCCCCACTCTTACTCTCCCCACATCCCCCCTTTCCCCACGACCTCCCCTTTTCCCAGTACCCCTCTTTCCCCCACCACCAAGCCATCTCCGCACGACCCCTGTTGTTCCCCTCCCCAGTCCCCATTCTCAGACCCCCCCATTCTCTCTCCCCCAGACACACTCTTACTCTCCCCCAACCCCCCTTTCCCCAGCACACCCCTTTGCCCTACTCTCTCTTGCCCCCAGCACCAACCCCCCACCCCGCTGTCCCCCTCCCCAGTCCCACTCTGCCTCCTCCCACCCCCACTCTAAAACTCCTCCCACCCTCCCCGTTGCTCCCACCGTTACTCTCCCCCACCCCCCTTTACCTACCAGCCCCCCCCCCCCTGTGGTCCCGGCGAAAAGCACTTACGGATCGTGCAGTGAGGAGGAGGGAGCTGCGGGGAGAGGGTCTCCAGGGTGTGGGAGAGAGGAGAGAAGCAAGGGGAGAGAGGAGAGATGAGCCAGTGATCGCGGGCGGGCGGCTCAGCTTGTGGTGCGTGTGAGGAGAGGCCGCGCGTGCGTGCTGACGTCGTAACATAACATAACATAACATAACAACACTTTATTGTCATTCGGTATAAATACCGAACGAAATTTCAGCAGTCACAAGACACAGCAAAAAAGAAAAGAACACAGGACACACGACCCCAACACAAACATCCATCACAATGACTCTAAACACCCCCTCACTGTGATGGAGGCAACAAAACGTCCCCTCTCTTCCCCCCGCTCCCACAGACAGGCAGCTCGACCTCTACCGAGGCAACCGACACGCACAGCCCCCGCAAGAGGATGGAAGGCCCCGCGGCCGAGCCGCCCCGGGCACCGAAACGTCCCGCGGCCACACCGGGCGATGTTAAGTCCAGCGGCCGAGCCGCACCGGGCACCGAAACGTCCCGCGGCCGAGCCGCACCGGGCACCGAAACGTCCCGCGGCCGAGCCGCACCGGGCACTGAAACGTCCCGCGGCCAAGCCGCGCTGGCGATGTTAAGTCCAGCGGCCAAGCCGCGCCGGGCACTGAAACGTCCCGCGGCCGAGCCGCACCGGGCACTGAAACGTCCCGCGGCCGAGCCGCGCTGGCGATGTTAAGTCCAGCGGCCAAGCCGCGCCGGGCACTGAAACGTCCCGTGGCCGCACCGGGCGATGTTAAGTCCTGCGGCCGAGCCGCACCGGGCACTGAAACGTCCCGCGGCCGAGCCGCGCAGGCGATGTTAAGTCCCGCAGCCGAGCCGCGCCGGCGATGGAAGGCCCCGCGGGCGAGCTGCGCCCCGGGGAAGAGACCTAATAAAAGAAAGGTTTCCCCCGCCCCACCCCACCCCCACACCCCACACCCACACCCCACACCCACACCACATATACACAGCGATGTTAAGTCCAGCGGACAGACGCACAGACGCACAGCAGCGCCACGCTGAAAACCTTCAATAAATCAGTAGGGGGGGGCAGCGCAAGCTCATCTCACAGGGGCATTGTGACGTCACACGCTGAAGACCTTGAAAAAAACGGTTAGAAGTAAAATGTTTTAACTTTAAAACCTCTGTAACTTAAAAAATATACGACCAAATTAAATTAAAATATCATTTTCCACCAGCGTTCAGCGTGGTGATTAAGGCGGTTCAAAAATTGTGGCGCTACGGTTCACCGTTTTTCCGAAATCAGCCGAAATCACAGATATATACATCTAAGCAAACATAGAAACATATATATTCATACATTCATACACAAGATCTGAGTTTTAGTAGTATGATAGATATATATAGATAGTTTAAAGCTGTGAATGAGACAATTCTCAATGACGACTTTAAGAACAATAAGTATTCATGCAAACTGCACTCCTCTGGTATACTTTCATTGGAATTTTGTGCACTCAATGATGTGCACAGAGCTCTTGAGGCAGTGGAAATAAGTAGAATTTAACAGCATATGATGAAGATAAAATGTTAAAGTTTATCAAAGCATGCAACATTTGTGGTTGCAACTTTGATGTTGTTTCTGATTCCAGTGCCTATAATGAGTGTGCAGTCTTTGGTTTCTGTCACAGACTCAGCTCCCTATCCTGTTTCCCATCTCAAGAAGTTGTTTGAATCTGTGCAGCTGGTTTGTGAACTTAGTGCAACAGTGCAGGAGCCATAAATGGTGAAATCAGACTAGTAGTGGGATGGTGAAGTAAAATGGCAGCAACTGGCAGCTCAGGGTCAATTCTGCAGACTGAACATGATTGCTTTGCAAAGCCATCATCTAATATGCTTTGGGTTTCTTCATTGTAGCGGAGGCCACATGTGAACATGAGCAAACTGGAAGAAGTGCAAGTGAATGACTTGGAATGAGTGTTTGAACCCTGGATGGGGGGAGGGGGTGGTGGGGGGGAGGAGGGTTAAACCCTGATTACCAAGGTACTTTGCCCATAATTCTCATCTTAAGAATGTCATTTAGTTTAGTTTAGTTTAGAGATACAGCATAGAAACAAGCCCTTCGGCCCCCTGACCAGCGATCCCCACACATTAATACTACCCCACACACATTGGGAACAATTTGACATTTATATGAAGCCAATAACCTACAAACCTGTACATCTTTGGAGTGTGGGAGGAAACCGAAGATCTCGATGAAAACCTACGCAGGTTTCGGGGTGAATATACAAACTCCATAAAGATAAGCACCCGTAGTCAGGATCGAACCTGGGTCTCTGGCGCTGTAAGGCAGCAACTCTACCTCTACGCCACCGTGCCACATAGTACTGAACCTATGGCACGTGATTTATAATTTTATTTGGCACATTGCTACCCATCCACTCCATCACTGAAATTACTTCCACCTCTGTAACATTGCTCAGTACTAGCCCTGGCTTAGCTCAGCAGTCACTGAAATAATTCCCATGCTTGTTTTTACTTCAGACTTGATTATTCCAATAGACATCTGACTGGCTCTCTAACTTTTCTCCTAAGTAAACTAGTGCTCATCCACAAGTATTTTTCATCCACGCGAACACGCTCCAAGTTCCATTCACTCAGTGTGCTTAGCTTGACTGCGTCCTTTACTGTCCATGCCTTGCCTTTAATATCCTAATTCCTATTTTGAACTTCCCACATGAATTAGCTGCTTGTTCGCTTCATTCCCCACCTGTCATGCCACATTGCCACCATTTCACACTATGCATCCACTTTCAAACCTGCAAATATCATAATCTCTCCACCTCATAATTCACCACAAGCAGCTCTCCTTAAAAATCACTACCTGACAACCTCTTACCTCTTGAACCAAATTGTTGGCAATTTAATGATATCTCCCTGTATCACAATTTCTGTTTCATCATGCTAAATGTCCTCCAAATTGTAAGTTGTTGTTAATGTTAAGTTTACAAAAATGGGCTGAGGATATTCATAATATCTCACCTTCACTTCACTAGAATTGCATAACCAACTCTGGTGAGAATCAGAATTAGATTAATTTTGCAATGTGCCACCAGAGTGAAAAAAAAATTGCACACACAACTTGCTGATTTCATCCGTCCACAGTGACAATATCTCCGAACAGCCTTGGTTAAGTATTCTATACACAAAAGTGAGTGTATTGATCTAGCTTTGAATGCAGACAGGGACTTTGTTCAGCAACTGACAGGATTTCTACAGAACCAGAAGAGGAGATGATTAAAAAGAATCCTAGTAGCAACTTAGAAAGTGAGCAAGTCAGCTATGGAGTTGCTGGTGTCAAATTGTTGGTAAACTATGCCCTGAAGTCAATCATAGAATATTTGAAATGAAACCATTAAGACCAATTTATATTCAGTTTGCTTTTATCATCTGCTTAAAATAGACTTTGCACCAGTAACATAGAAAAATACAATCTTGCTCTTTCAGAATAGACTGTGTTCCAATCAGTTCTTCAGCAACCTCAGCATTACTGCCATGCTTCAATTAAAATCGGACTGATAATGTCCTCAATATTAATATCTTTCTTTCCCCAAAAACGATCCTTTGCTGCAGGGGTCCCAATGTAGTGTAATTAACTTGTATAATTAAGTTGATTTAGACTGCCTACATTTTAATCCTTCTCCTTAATGTCCATAAAGAGACACACATTCCCTGAGTGATGTGGGTCTGATGGCAAAGGTAGCATTTTGTGTCTGTGATTGACCTCTCTAACCAACTGTCTTAAGCAAGGGATTAACAAGTTCTTCAAAGCGGCTTTCTGGATTGCTTTTGTTATATTCCCCAACCTCAGTAACTCCAGATTCCTCTCAAATGGAAGCCACTGTGATTACTTATATTTTATCTGGAACAATGTGGCAATATTAGTCAGCGGGGATAGTTTTTGATGGGTGTGAATGGATCACAGCTGAAAGGCATCTTCTATTTCTGTTTCTATTGAAGTAAAAAAAACATTCTGAGAGAAATTTATAATGAATGAATCAATCAACCATTTTACACTTTTGCTCAATATTAAAATTGACCCAAATCATTTTATCCATTGAAGATGTAAAATCCTATTTTACATTGTTGCTAATGCTGATATGAATCAAAAGACAAGCAAATCTTTGTGTTTCTCTATCAGAATTGGGTTTTTTCTTCATATTTCCACGCATGGGGGATGAAAGGCTCATAAAGTATTCCTCACATGGAAAGCACTAAGATTGTTGTTGTGCGGTTTCAGGTGCACAGAGAGATGACCTTGCATTGTAATGTGGGGTCACCTCACTTACATGAAATCGCAATGCTCCCAACCTCCATGGATAACATGTCTAGTTTTCCAACAGAGATATGGGATATAAGTGTTGGGTAACACTCTAAAGCTCATGGCTCTTAAAGGGCCAGTGGTTGCCTTCAAATCGAATCTATTCATGAGAAATTCACTGGAGTAACTCGTCAAGGCTATTTTGATGACATCTCCCAAGGCAAAAATGACATCTCTCAAGGCAAAAAAAATTGCCTCATTTTATGCCTCATCCTTTACTTAAGTCTTTACTTAAGTCTTTACTTAGTCTTTACAAAGACTAAGCCTACAAACAATAAAACTATTCAATATTTGTAACAGTAAACTTCAAAAAACAATGGCATCAACATGAAGCTACTTGACTCATTTGTCAAACAGATACCTATAGGAAAAGCCAAGTGAGGTTGCAGACAGGAAGGTATTTATGTTTCTAGAAAGTGAACTCCTACAATACTGTTGAAACAACAATGGGTATGGTAGCATAGACAGTGCATTTCTGATCAGCTGTTCAAGGTTTTTCTCTAATAATCCGGAGATATTGGTTTATAATAAAATAATTAATAATAAAAGTGTTTATAATAAAATACACTGCATTAGCAAATAAAAATGCTGTAATTTGTAGAAATAATTATTGTAAATAAAAGTTAGCCTTGAGGAAAGAAGTCGGCTCACCTGACTGGCCAGGCCTATGTGGGATTCTGAATCATAGAAACGTAGAAACATAAGACAAATTGGTGCAGGAGTAGGCCAATCAGCCCTTCGAGACAACATCGCCATTCAATATAATCAGAGCTGATCATCTAAAATCAGTACCCCATTACTGCTTTTTCTCCATGATTCTTTTAGACCTAAGAGCTAAATCTCTTGAAAACATCCAGTGAATTGGCCTCCACTGCCTTCTGTGGCAAATTCCACAGATTCACAACTATCTGGGTGAAGAAGATTTTCCTCATCTCAGTCCTAAATGGCCTACCCCTTATTCTTAAACTGTGACCCCTGGTTCTGGACTCCCCCAACATTGGGAACATCTTTCCTGCATCTAGCTTGTCCAATCCTTTAAGAATTTTATATGTTTCTATAAGATCCCCTCTCATCCTTCTAAATTCCAATGAATGCAAGCCCAGTCGACCCATTCTTTCATCAGATGCCATCCTGGGAATTAACCTGCTGAATGTTAATGTTGTTAGCACTTAAACATCCTCAGGAACAGTTTAGGAAAGTAGTCAATTGTCAAGAAAGTGGTGCAGTATCACTTTGTCAAGGATAATTAGAGTTAGGCAATACATGCAGTGCTTGCCAGTGACACTCACATTCACCAAATGGCAAAGCAATTACTGGACAAGCGTGCTTCTAACTTCTGTGGTTGAATTGACAGGCCTATTGCATGCCCATCACTTCCTATCTACTATTACTCTCTGCAATAAGCACACGTCAATCTATAAACCACAGCACTTTTTATTACAAGTCACCTGCAGCAGGTTTCCAGGTGAGACAGTGAATATCACATGAGCAGCTCCTAGATTGTTTCACCAATGTTAGTCCTATTCTCAACACCACAGCATACCTAATCATTACCATTCATTTAAGAATAAGGGGTAGGCCATTTAGAACTGAAATGAGGAAAAACTTTTTCACCCAGAGAGTTGTGAATCTGTGGAATTCTCTGCCACAGAAGGCAGTGGAGGCCAATTCACTGGATGTTTTCAAGAGAGTTAGATTTAGCTCTTAGGGCTAACGGAATCAAGGGATATGGGGAAAAATCAGGAACGGGGTACTGATTTTGGATGATCAGCCATGATCATATTGAATGGTGCTGGCTCAAAGGGCCGAATGGCCTACTCCTGCACCTTTTTTTTCTGTTTCTAAGTTTCTAGAAATTTTGTGCACAAGATTGGCACCATATTTGGTTATACGACTAATAATTATGCATTTCAGGGATTTTCATCCACACAGTGCTTTGAGAGATAAAACATTACAACACAGTGCTTTGAGAGATAAAACATTACGATATAAAGTTGAAATCTACAGGTGCATGGATTAAATGCAAAAGGTTGTGGCATATGCCTTTTGAACTACATTTGCATTGAAACACATTCTGCAAATAAGAAGTAAAATTCCCTGATTTTAAATAACAGCTTACTGAAATTAAATACCCACTTATAATATTGGAGTTCATAACTCCCATGACCATCAGACTTGGTAATGCATTTTTCCCATTGTTTAATGCCAATACGTTATATTTCATTATGCCACAATTCAACACTATTAATCCTCCATTTGAAATGTTAAATCCATTCTCTGGCATGTACACTTCATACAGTCATTGCACACATCCCTTTTAATGTTATTGATGCTGAAAGATCTATCTCATAAATAAACATACATGTTGAAGTAAATTAAATTCTATCACAAATAATTCATCTTATCCAACATTCTCAAGTATTTTTCCCCAGGCTTCTCTTATGTGTCACCATACCTTGCTCCAATTAAAATTATTAATTGAGCCAAGATACACTCTTCGAGTGAGCGCTACATGTCCAACTCATTTTGCGCTAACTTCTCTCCTGCAATAGCTTGGAAATAGTTTCATGGTTGTGTTCCATTGTCCAACTATTCCATCAGAAAATATAGTTTCTCCCTAGCTAATCTATAAATTCCTCCTCGCTATCTAATGCCTTGATCCCCATAAATTTTTGGGGGTTATCCATCCTCAATAAGCTGATGTCTGATCCAGAGTGTTTAACTTGGTCACACTCATTCATTCCAAGATTTTCTCCTGCCAGATATGATTTAATTTCCCCACAACACTCCGCAAAGTCTTGGAAGGCTTGGAATGAATGTGTGATAGTTCTGCTTTATACCCGAAGTGCACTAGCGCTATCTAATGTTAAGTTGCATGTTGAACGTCTGTGACAAATTTACAAATACCTATGTTATCCTTACCCTTGACCTTCAATCAAGTCTCTGTATAACATAAGTAATTTGTGCTCCCACTATCTCAGGTTGATGGAGGCCAGACATAGAGTAATAGTCACTCAACTATGCCCACCAAGATGCTCCATTTAAGCTTGTCTAATTTGGCTGTATTTGGCTCATATTCTTCTAAACCTTTCCTATCTATGTACCTATCCAAGTGCCTTTTTAAACACTGTTATGGTACCTGTCTAAACTACATCCTCTGGTAGCTCAATCCATATACTCACCACCTTCTGTGCAAATAAGTTGCCCCTCAGGTTTCTATTAAATCTTTCCCATCACACTTTAAACCTATGTCCTCTAGTTCTTGATTCCCCAACCCTGGGAAAAAATATTTAATGCTTCCACCCTATCTACTCCCTTCATCATCATCATCATATCATCATATATATACAGCCGGAAACAGGCCTTTTCGGCCCTCCAAGTCCGTGCCGCCCAGCGATCCCCGTACATTAACACTATCCTACACCCACTAGGGACAATTTTTACATTTACCCAGCCAATTAACCTACATACCTGTACGTCTTTGGAGTGTGGGAGGAAACCGAAGATCTCGGAGAAAACCCACGCAGGTCACGGGGAGAACGTACAAACTCCTTACAGTACAGCACCCGTAGTCAGGATCGAACCTGAGTCTCCGGCGCTGCATTCGCTGTAAAGCAGCAACTCTACCGCTGCGCCACCGTGCCGCCCTTCATGATTGTATACACCACTATAAGATCATCCCTCAGCCTCCTACGCATCAAGGAATAACGTCCAAGCCTACACAACCTCCCCCCACCCCACCCCCCCCCCCCCCAGACTCTCAAGACATGCCAACATCCCCATAAATCTTGCAAAAGGAAAGACTTTTAACCACTATTCTCATTGAGGAATTGTCCAATTTTGAGTCTGAAGAAGGGTCACGACCCAAAAAGTCACCTATCCATGCTTTCCAGAGATGCTGGCTGGCCCACTGAGTTACTCTAGCATTTTATGTCCATCTTTCCAAATACATGCATAGCTTATCTTTCAAAGTCTTCTCCGGTAACTTTCTCACCACATATGTTGGGCTTAGTAGTCTATAGTTCCCAGGTTTTTCTTTGCAGTTCTTCTTAAATTGAGCCACCCATTAAGCACCCTTAAGTCTTCTGGCACGTCACCATCTCTAACCATGATTCATATATCTCAGTCAGAACTCCTGCAATTTCTTCTCTAAGTTCCACCAGTGTCCTAAGATATATCTGATAAAAAACCGGGAGATTTAATGATGTCTTAGAACATCCTGCAACTCCTTGACTGTAATGCGGACTATCTTCGAGACATCTCTATTAACTTTCCCAAATTCAATTGCATGTGGATAAGGGTTGTTCTCTTTTTCATTGATGAAAAACTGTAATTTAAAATTCACTGGAGTAACTCAATGGGTCAGTCATCTCTGAAAAACATAGATAGGTTATGTTTCGGGTTGGGACCCTTCTTCAGTATCCTGTTTCAGGGAAGCAGAATTAGTGATGCACTCCATTTCCCCTGATGTCCAAGTTGAAGACAATGTGTGTCATCTGACACCACATAATCTTCTTGGGGAAGCCTGGAGAAAATGTAGCTTTAACAGACTGTAAGGAGTTTCTTCATTTTAGCAGTCCTATTCCACAATGATGTTCAAAATTTCAAAATTCAGGGTTGTGGCTCTGAAATGCAGCCAGAAATTCATGAGTAGCTTCATCAAATAATGCGAAATTGGCAGTATTTCTCACATTCCTAATAGACATGGAGTATACGCTTTTCTTGAAAACCTGAAATTCTGGGACTTACTAAAAATGCAAGGGACTTCCCCAAGCAGCATGCCATGATCTGGATTTTACAGTCAGTTGTGAACAGATGGTGCTTGCCACTGACCTTGAAGAAAGCTTCCCACAAAGACCTGGCTTATCTGTTTCATGGGCATTGCCTTTTTAACACAAGCATTATGGTTCTGCATATCCATTCAACAACGGTGCTGCTGATTAACCACTTACAGTGAAGAGCTCTCATAGATAATAAAGAACAGACTACAAAATAATTATTGGAACATACAAATGAGAAAAGGGGAGAAGCTTAATTATAATGAACAGACTATAAATTTTAAGATACATTGTATGTTAAAATATTTATTTCAAGAAATTATAATGGTGCACATAGAATTATGTATTTGGGGTCAGAAAGGTTTCTAAGCAGTGAGCACTGATTATTTCAACTTACACACACAATGCTGTAATGCTTACTAATTTGTTCCCAAGAGTGCTGCAGATCCTCAATCACCGTGTATGTTCAAGGCTGAGACAGATAAATGAATGAACTCTAAGTGGAGCAGAGGACATGGGAATCAGATGAGAAAATACCCCTGGGCATGGGATCAGCTGTGACAATAAATGGCAGACGAGGCTCAAGGGGCATTTGACCTACTTTGATTCTGTTTCTTTGACCTGATGCCCTGATTACAAGCTCTTGTATTTCATGCAACAATCCCGAACAATTTCATGGTATTTTATGATGAGACTACTTCATAATTGGCAAAACCTTCTGTCAATTTATTAATTTCTTAAGAGTGCATTTTGGAAGAGAGCTCGCTCTATGGAGTAACAGGAAAACAGTATCTGGATTTCCCCATTTAGCAGCACACGTACTGTACATATTCCAGATATTTCTTGTGAAATTCACCTTGTAGAGACAGGAATGGTAATACCAACAGCATCAATATGAAGGGATTATCCCGGTCCAACCTTTTCCTTCACTCCTGAAGACACTTGTTATTTTCAAAATTCAAAAGTACCTCATTGTTATAAGTACCGATAATGGAACAACTACTTGCAGCAGCGTTATAGGCCTGTAGATCTAGTCATACAGTCGTGCAGCATGTAAACAGGCCCTTTAGTACCACTTGCCTATGTCAACCAGTGTCTACTAATCTTTGTAATCTCCTTCATTCTTGGACAATCAAGCTGCCGAATCTGGTCCAGATGTTACCAGTCAATATGCTATCGACTATACACTTGTAGGCATCTAAGAGAGTATTTGTCAACATACCAAATATCCTTAAGTAGAGGCCTTGATGGACTTCCTTTATGATTGCATCAATGTACTGGGCCCTGGGGAGATCGTCAGGGATATCCATGCCAAGAAAATTGAAGTTGTTGACTCTTTCCATCGCTAACCCATCGATGAAGACATGTTTGTGGATCCTTAGCTTTCCAGTTATAAAATTAATAATCAACTCCTTGACTTTGCTAATGTTGAGAGCAAGGTTGTTGTTCTGGCATCCTGCAATCAAGTTTGTGATCACTCTCCTGTACCCTGACATTATTACTCGTTATTCATCCAAATTTACAAAGTTATGTGTGCAACCCACATTTGTATAAACATTTCTGAGACTGCAACAATTGGATATATGCTGCTTAACATGTGATTGTTCTGAAACATACCTGAATCTTTAGACAGATGTATATGATAATTGATAAAACCTTAAGAGGGAAAAAGTGACCTTTATCCAACCATTTTAAGACCCTAGAGAGAGAACTTCCCAGACTGATTATTCTCCACTTGTTTTTAATCCTGGGTTTTACCAGAATTTTTGCCCCTTCTTGGTAGTGGTAATTGGACATGTCCAGTTTTATGTGGATATTTGTTTTCTTCACATGGCATAAACCCACAACAGAAACTTTCTGATTTAATAACTCATCTTTTTGTTCCCCTTCATAAATTTGTGCTAGAGAAAAGAACAAAAAAAAACAAATAGATCTGTTGGAAATAAATAAATGAAGGCCATCTTAAATAATGCCTTCCAAATTTTTTATAGGTCTTCCCTGTTTCTTTGACACCCAGTGAAATATCTACGAAGTGTAGCTACTCTGGCAATTCAGGAAACTGACAATGAATTTGAAGATCACAAGCTCTCACAAACAGTGCATTAACACTGATCATGTGATTTATTTTAGCAATATTGAGTGAGGGATATACATTGCTTCCGACAACAGGGGAAGTTTTTGTTCTTCCTTGAAGTAGCGCCAGGTTAGCTTTTAAGTAAACTTAGGACGTAGCTGTCTGGTTGAACTTAGGACATAGTTTGTGAAGGAAAGAACTGCAGGTGCTGGTTTAAACCAAAGATAGACACAAAATGCTGGAGTAACTCAGCAGGACAGGCAGCATCTCTGGAGAGAAGGAATGGGTGACGTTTTGAGTCGAGACCCTTCTTCAAACTGAAATGTCACCCATTCCTTCTCTCCAGAGATGCTGCCTGTCCCGCTGAGTTACTCCAGCATTTTGTGTCTATCTTAGGACATAGTTGTCAGATTGAACCTTGAAGGTAGATGTTAGACTTGAAAGATGTCACTCTTATCAGTGCAGTGCTCCTTCAGTTGTGGCAGCAATAGTTCACTGTTAATAAATTAAGAAAAACATTAACCGACAACAATACTTGGATTTAAGTTGAAATGCTTCAATGAGTAATAACAAATCTAATCTTACCTAAAAGAAGAGAAAATATTTAATTATTAATTGCAGTTTCTATTGTGCAATACATTATATGAGTTAGTGCCAGCATTGCACAGTGCTGTAATTCTTTAGGCTCTAAATTCATTAAAGTGATCCGTTCATCTTCCAGAATAATTATGAATTATTCCTTGATGATGTAGCAAGTTCAAACCTGTTACAGCACTTTTACGGTCTAAATGTCAAAAACTCCCCGTGAGTGAATTTACTTTATCCACACATGCTGAAAGAAGAAATCTTTCAGCTTCATCATCACATATAAGATAAAAGTAAGTCCACTTTGAAAATATCTACATCTTCCAACCGTTTGCCAATTATATTTTATGTAAATATTGAAGATCAAAAGATTTATGGAAATCAAAATCATTATACATTCTATCTGTGGCAGTATTCACAGCAATACCTTCCCTAACTCTTATTTCAAAATCGCTGCATTTCAACCTAAACTTAATTTGAAAGGCTGGAGCAATTAGGCTTGTATACACTGGAATTTAGAACATATAAGATAATTAGGGGATTGGACACATTAGAGGCAGGAAACATGTTGCCAATGTTGGGGGAGTCCAGAACAAGGGGCCACAGTTTAAGAATAAGGGGTAGGCCATTTAGAATGGAGATGAGGAAGAACTTTTTCAGTCAGAGAGTGGTGAAGGTGTGGAATTCTCTGCCTCAGAAGGCAGTGGAGGCCAGTTCGTTGGATGCTTTCAAGAGAGAGCTGGATAGAGCTCTTAAGGATAGCGGAGTGAGGGGGTATGGGGAGAAGGCAGGAACGGGGTACTGATTGAGAGTGATCAGCCATGATCGCATTGAATGGCGGTGCTGGCTCGAAGGGCTGAATGGCCTACTCCTGCACCTATTGTCTATTGTCTATTGTCTATTGTCTAAAATTACATCCAAACTATAGTGGAATATAAGTTCAAATTTCTGAAATGGAACTTGAATTCATGTTTGGACTCAGTAATGGCTTTGGTGCAAATATACCCAGGTCAACAATATAAACTAGAGGGTATATGCTTCAGGTGAGAGGGAAGATATTTAAGAGGGAACACAATCCACAATATTTAGGGTGAAAATAGACACAAAATGCTGGAGTAACTCAGTGAGTCATGCAGCAACTTGGACAAAAGGAATAGGTGACATTTCAGGTTGGAACCCTTCTCCTGACTGAAAGACAGAGGTGGGTGGGGGGGGGGGGAGGGGGTCGGGGGTCGGGGGTCGGGGGGGGGACAAAAGCTAGAGACGAGAAAAGGCCAGAACAAATCAGGGCTGGCAACAGATGACCTCAGGAAGGGTGGAGTCCATAATGGCCCATTGTTGGCTGGGGAAGATGTGCTAACAAGAGGGATACAAGGATACAAACAATGGAACTGATAGGACGACTAGGGTGGGAGAGGGGGGAGAGAATGTGGGGAGGGAATGCAGGATTTACTTGAAATCAATACTCATGCCATTGTGTTGTAAGCTTCCGAAGCAAAATATGAAGTGCTGTTCTTCCAATTTTTGTGCGGCTTCATTCTGACAGTGGAGGTTTGTTTATGTTTAGAGATATGGCATGAAAGCAGGCCCTTCAGCCCACCAGGACCGCGCTGACCAGCGATCCCCACATATTAACTCGATCCTACAGACTAGGGACAATTTTTAGATTTACCAAGCCAATTAACCTACAAGCCTGTACGTCTTTGGGGGGTGGGAGGAAACCAAAGATCGTGGCGAAAACCCACGTGGTCATGGGGAAATCGTACAAACTCCGTACAGATATCACTCATAGTCAGGATTGACCCCAGGTCTCCGGCGCTGCAAGCGATGTAAGACAGGAACTAGACCGCTTTGCCACCATGCCACCCAGGCCAGAAATTATGTTATGGGAATGGGAAGGGGAGTCAAAATGTTTGGCAACTGAATGATCGCATAGGGAAAGGTGGACTGAGCATACTGTCAGTGTTCAGCAAAATGATGGCCAAGTCTATGCTTGGTTTCGACGATATATAGGAGTCCACAATGGGAGCACTAGATACAGTAGATGAGGTTGGAGGAGGTGTTAGTTAACCTCTGCCTGACCAGAAAGGACTGTTGGGGTCCCTGGATGATGTCGAGAGAGGAGGTATGAGGAGATATAAGGACAGGTGTTGCACATCCTGGGGTTGCAGGGGAAAGTCCCTGGGGAAGGGGGGTTTGGTTGGGAAGGGATGTGAAGCAGGGAGTTTCAGAGGAAATGGTATCTGCGGAAAGTAGAAGGGGGTGGTGATGGGAAGATGTGACTCATGGCGGGATCCCGTTGGAGGTGATGAAGATGTCGGAGGATGATGTGTTGTACATGAAGGCTGATAGGGCGAAAGGTGAGGACTAGGGGGACTCTGTCCCTGTTATGACTGGGGGGAGAGAGAGCAAGAGCTGAATGATGGGATACAGTCGAGACACATATGAGGGCCTAATCTATGGTAGAAGGGGGAACCCCCATTCCCTAAAGAATGAGGACATCTCAGATTTTCTGGAATGGTACACCTCATTTTGGGTGCAAATACAGTATTCAATTGAAATTTAAGTTGAAATGCAGTAATTTTGAAATAAGAGGTAGGGAAGGTATTGCTGTGAATACTGCCACAAATAGAAGTTTCTCATTCAACTTTAGTGGGCGAGGAGCCAAATGCAAGCAAGCCTAATATGCCAATTGGTTGGCATGGACAAGCGGGCCGAAGGGTTTGTTTCCATGTACAGATCTATGACTCCATGACTCTAGTTATTAAAATGTAAATGCAAGACCAAAAAATACAGGCTCTGAGATTTTGTGCATGATCCACCTTATGTAAGGGGTTTCAGCGCCGAGCTTTCGCCCGACCTAAGGTCCCCGTGCCTTGCTCTGATCCCTTGACCAGGCCACGCACACTGGTTCCCTGTGAGTGGTTCGACCCACTCACCCCTTACGGTTCTAGACACTGGACTTAGATGCAGGAGGTCTTATAGTGCAGAAAAATTCAACCAGACCAGATTTGAAAACCAGGGTTTAAATGAAAAAGGCTTTTATTTAGCACTTGGGACTATTGTCCATGAATATTTATATATTGCTATATGACATACCTATTAAACACGTACCGAATCACACGAATACTTATAACTATGAATCATTAAACACACACAGTTCCACAAGACATATACACGAATACCTTTTTACTTATGAATTCTTAAACACACAGTTCTACAAGACATATACACGACTGTAAGATGGGGAACGTACGACGCATTGCAACATTGACCAACACATATTTTAATACACACCCAACGTTTATTCACAACCACCCTCCCCTCTACACTAAACTATGTCCAGGATATGTAGGATTTGGAGTACATGCTCACCATGGGGCTATTACTGGGGTTACTGGCTGTTCGTTTTGCAGTATTTCTTCTCGAGTTGCGTGCCTGTTCCTCTCTCTTGCATCCGTTCTTCTTGCCTGTCGTTTCTTCCTCCTGCATTCGTTTGACTTCCTTTTCTGACTCTCTTCTTGACTTCAGTTGACTTAACTTGCAGTATTTCTTCTTGAGTTTAAAACCCAAAAGTCGTGGCCAGTTATACTATTTCTGACCCGTCCTATCTCCCGCCAGATCTTGGAATCTCTTTGTTCAAAAAGATAAGTATGAGTTTTCTTCTGATCTGCCTTATGTTCGGGGATACCGGGGATGGCCAGACGGTGTTAATTGGTATTTCGTTGTGAGGTGATGGGTGTTAACTGGTTTCCCATCACCTACCAGGTAGTTTTCTATGGGCTATTGTGCCCCCTCACCGAGATGAACTGTTTAGGTCGGCTTGGGGCATTGTGAGTATGCTGATGTCAGCGCCCCAGTGTCTGGACTCCGACCTGGTTTCGTAGGTTTCTGCATGGCCAATACCCATCCTTTGTTCTGGCCGTGGCTTTGCAGAAAACCTAGAGACTGGGATGTAAGGTTTTTACTTTTTGTGGCTGGTCACGAGGTCCTGCGGCCATTTTAGGACCCACGGATTGTGACATCCTTTGTTAATCTGACCGCAGCCTTTCTCCGCTATCAGCCCCAGTCTCTCGTTTAAAATGTCCAAACTGCAGCTCTTTGGTTTGGTGTTGCTTTCCAAATGAGGGAAAACTTCTCAAATCTTACACTTATGAATAATGCATATGAACAAGTTTTGTTCTCTGACGTAATTGAGTGTAGTATCTTAGCAGATTACATATACTGCTCAGATAATTTTGTTTTAGGTTACCTTTTGCTCCTAAAAACCTTAAATATAACCAAACAGAGTGTTGGAAAGGAGGTGCATTTCCAGCCTTATTAATAGCCTGACCCATCATGGACAGATCTTACTATGTGGATTAGAGGGCACCAATACATTCATCAACATTCAGCTGCTGGCATCTCAGAGACCTGGGAAATTCCAACACGATGCCAGGAAATACCCTCTCTGATCCTATGCCAGTTAGATCTGGCACAGAATTGGAATCCCAATTCATTTCAATAGGTAAAACCAGCTTGGAGATAAGGAGGAAAGAAGTTATTTAAAAAAATCTATTTTGTTTTATTTTGACACATTGACTTAGCTTTTGTGCTTTCAAGTATTTTTAGCTTTTGCCAACATTTGTTATTATTTTAGTTATTTACAAAAATTGGAATAGTTTTTAAACACATCTGAATATCAGAGACATTTAACAACTTGATAAAATAAAATCCTTCCACCCTGAATATGGCAATGTTATTTTAGTTATCCCTCTGCACATAGCCCGGGTATGCACAACTGGGCAGGTGGACAGGTGAGTTGATGCAATGGGCGAGATCTAATGAGATTTGGCCTAACAGACTCATTTCTCCCTTCTGACAAGTTCATCAGTTCATAAGATATCGGAGCAGAATTAGGCCATTCGGTTAATCGAGTCTGCTCCGCCACTCAATCATGATTCATGACTGATCAATTTTTTTCTCTTAATCCTATTCTCTTGCCTTGACCAGTAAATTTTGACACCCTTACTAATCAAGAACATATCTGAAGAAGGGTCGCGACCTGAAAGGTCCCCCATTCCTTCTCTCCAGAGATGCTGCTTGTCCCGCAGAGTTAATCCAGCTTTTTGTGTCTATCTTTGGTTTAAACCAGCATCTGCAGTTCCTTATTAGACAAGAACATATTAGTATCCACTTTAAAAATACCCTATGACTTGGCCTCCACCATCATTTGTGGTAATGAATTCCACACATTCACCACCCTCCGGCTAAATAAATTCCTCTCATCTCCATTCTAAAGGTATGCCCTTTTATTCAGAGGCTATGCCATCTGGTACAACACTCTTTGTCCAATTTTAACACAACTCTGTTAAAAAGAAACAGCACTTTAATTGTATGGAACAAGCTGCCGGAGGAGGTAATTGGGGTTGGTACTATTGCAAAGTTTAAGAAACATTTAGACAGGGCAGGTTTAGAAGGATATGGGCCAAATGCAGGTAGGTGGAACTTGTGTAGATGGGATATGTTGGCCAGTGTTGGCAAGTTGGGCCGAAGGGCCTGTTTCCACACTGCAATACTCTATGACTCGAAAACTGTTGATGCATTCACTATTGATAACAGTCCCGCAATTTTAAAGCATCAAGGATGACCTTTGCAGCAATGTCCTTCTATGTATTTCTCACCAGTTGTGCTGCTCAGTCAACTAATTCCATCAATCAGCACTGCATGATACGGTGAAAAGTCATTGAATGATTCATTGGTTATGGAGGCGGACAAAATAAAAGTGTTTATATTCTTGACGCTTTAAGAACCTGGTTAAAACTGACATGCCAAGTTGAAGGTGGTCAAGCTTGCCTCAGTACAGAGGAACTTCGAAAACTATTCTTTGGCATCCTCTGCACAGATGGTCTTGTGTTGCCATTGTTGTGATGGGCAATCCTGGTGAAGCCATGGCAGCAATGAAGGAGGAGCTTTGGAGGAAATTTCCTAACTCAAGATCTTTATTTGCAATAATCCTGTGTTTTGGTCTCATATGAGACAAGTTGAAAAGCAAACAGGATGAATACAGTCATATTAGAAAAGATTTAGGAAAGCTTCAAGTTCCAAGGAATAAATATCGCCAGCCATATCAAAGCTATGGCCTAGAAAGCACATTAATGTCTCTACTTCCTTAAAAGGCTTAGGGATTTCAGCATATCCACAACAACCCTCACCAACCTCCACATATGTGCCATATGAAGCATTTTTATCAATATGCATCACAGCCTGGTTTGGGAACAGCTCCATCCAAGAAATTGCAGAGAGCTGTGGACATAGCCCAGACCACAATGCAAACCAACCTCCCATCCATTGACTCCATCCATATTTCACACTGCCTTGGCAAAGCCACCAGCATAATCAAGGACCAGTCTCACCCCGGTCACTCCCTCTTCTCCCTTCTCCCATCAGGCAAGAGGTACAGAAGTTTGAAAAAGCATACCTCCTGTAGGGGCCATTTGTGTATTAGCTGTCTTAGCATATTATATTATTTTGTATCTTGCTGTATTATTTTTGGACAATTGGGGGTTGTCGTGAGATGAATACATATTTGTGAGGGCATAATGGGCATATATGGACTGGGAGGAGCCAGAATTTGGAGTATAATTGGGAATGCAGAGACATGATGCATCAGACGTGGGGAAGCTGTAGCGGGATACAATTCTTACCAGACATGATGGGAGAAATACTAATCTGTTTGTATCACTACTTCAATAAACGACTAATTAAATGGAAAAATCGTGAAGATCTCTCTGTTGTTGTTTGCGGCAAGAACGATCACTCCACTCCTCTGTGAAAGTGGCAAGCGGAGAGGACTTCAGTGGGAATGACTGATGTTGCCACTACATTGTAAGAATTACCTCAGCCGGAGTGAATAAACTAAGAACTGACCTCGGTGAGTGAAGGTAAAAGTAGACCTGTCTCTAAAGAGTCATTTAAAGTTATAATTGGCTCTATGAGTGAGACTGAAGCTTGTGAAGCGGCTGGATGGAACAAGGATTGTTTATTGCAAAAACCTTGAACCGAATTCCACAGATGGACAGGGTCACCACCTGCGCTGATCTGACTAACGGAGACTGGAAACTTCGAAAGCCTTCGCACAGGAATTGTAGGTTCAGCATTAAGTTTTATTGGAAAAGCTGTATTTCAGAATTTGTTTTGAAAAGCTGCCAATGAAAACTTTGGAATGCTGAGAACAAAGAAGTGACCTTGAGCATCACAAGATATCAGCTTGTTTTTAATTCTTCTGAAGATATTGCCTTACGTCAACACGTCTTAAAGGGATAGTGACGTACAAGTATGTCTGTGGTTAGAATTGATGTTCAGCCACAAGGTGGCGACATCAGAATGCATTCCGTAATGGAAAATGTTTTTTCTTCATTTTGTGGATCCTCAAAATTCTCATACATCTTGGAAAGGGTTGCCTCCTTGAAAAGCCAGCGTAAGATTATGAATATTTTTCTCAAAAGGTTTTCAGGCTGAAGGAGATTATCCTGACAGGAAGATACAAGTGCAAGGAGATATTTCAAAAATTATGGTTAAGTTTTTTTGTAATTGAGGTGTTGGTTAACACATGACAATAAACTAAACTGAACTCATCTGACTGCAGCATTAAGCTTAAGTAAACTCAAACACTTATTCCAAGACAATGGGGACCCCTTTAAATATGCAGATCAGCTTTTTGATATCATTGGGCCCTGACCTGCCATTTTAACGGAAGACCTGCAACGAGAAACTGCAGTGGCACTTCCTCCCATCAGTCCAAACATCGCAGTGGAAAGGAACTAGGGACAAAAGGTTCCAGGCAAGGTACACTTTAAAATTCTAATCATACAGTATTTATGGGATTAGAGCAGACAGCAAAGTTATTTTGATCCCTTATAGCAACTTGCACCCTTTCCAACCCTGACTTCTCTTCCCCACCCTCCTTCCCACCCCCACCCACTCACTCAAGACTTCTACCAATAGATTGAGGTGGGCCAGGCACCATTTAGTTTAGTTTGAGCCTCATGCCTTTGCTTCCAGATGAATATGGTCAGAAATCATCAAGCATAATAATGAGGTTATTCCAAGCCAACTCTTGACTGCAAAACACATGTCTGCAGTCATGCCCAGTAGTGGAAATTATAACCATAATATGCATTAAAAACCAGTGAAGATACACTTTTACATTTATGACATTTTAGTGAACTTTTGAGCCAGTCCCTTAGTCATTCTTGCTGTGAATTCTGCACCACTCTCACCTATTATGCCTGTTATCTCCATATGCAGCCCAACACAGCACATCATTAATAGCAGCCTTCATCTCACAGCTAGGGCACAGCTCCAACTCGATCCTTCTTTCTGCGTGCATCTCTGATATTCCTCATGCATCATTGTTCCATGGCACACTTTATGTTGCCTGTAGGTCATGATCATTCCCTGCAGGAATATTTAAAATATACTTCCATAACATTTTACAGCATTTTTTATGTGTGAGATTTGTGTAATTATATCAATATTTATAAAAACATGCAGCATTGATTTTTGTTCAATATGCTTAGTTGAGATTTAAAGCTTTTACTGGACAGTTTTGCCTGCACTGCATTACCATTTGCACAGAAAGCTATCACTATTATTGTTTGAAATATTGTGCCATCGTAAAAAATTTCATGTCTGTGGGAAAGATGGAAGTTCATAACTGGTACTATAATTTAACTGTTGTCATCCCCTCAGCTGTTTAGCAAATGGAAGCTGTAAACTTTGTAATAGAGCACTGTAGATATAATCAAAGGCAAATTGCCTGGTTCAGATTACTTATGCAAAGGATAACAGGGTACAAGTATACCCTGAAGTTCAGGTTGTAACCTAGGGCTTATAACATCTATGTATAATTCAAAATACTATACTGATACTTCAAAATGAGAATGTATATATTTAAATGTAGAAGAGTCAGGAATGGCAAGATACATTGAATACTTTTCAGGATGATTTCCCTCATCCTAAGCAAAAAACAAACAGCTGGAAAACCTCAATGGATCGTTTCTGGACCTGAAACATTGTCTGTCCTTTTCCTTCTATAGATAGATGCTGCCTGACTCATTGAGTTGCTCCAGCAATTTTTTTTTTATTGGTCAGAATGGCCTTCTCTCATTCTGCTCTCTATGGTCCATGCCCCAACTTACACAATCTGTTTCAACCATCTTGCCTGTGCCTGCTCATCTAGACCGGCACCAGGTTAACTAACACCTTGAATAGAAAATAATTAACCATAATTTTTGAAATATCTCCTCGCACTTGTATCTTCCTGTCAGGATAATCTCCTTCAGCCTGAAAACCTTTTGAGAAAAATATTCTTCTCCAGTTATGGCCTCTTGCTCAGTTGTGAGTTTTGCTGCATTGTGATTGAAAGCTGTGAATTCAGCTCCCTTTGCCCTAGATATCACAGATGGAGCATGGAAATAGGCCCTTCAGCCCACTGAGTTCTCACTGATCATTGATCACCAATTCACACCAGTTCTATGTTATCCCATGTACACATTCACCCTGTTAGCCCATGTACACATTCACCCTGTTAGCATTGGGGGCAATTTTCAGAGGCCATTTAACCTACAAACCCATACGTCTTTGGGATGTGGGAGGAAACCGGAGCACCCAGAGCAAATCCCAATGTTTGTGGGATTCAATCTTGACAGGTAAGCCTTCTTTTGAGAGTGTGTTTATGAAATTATCTCTAGGTGACAATTTAATTAGCTGAATACTGTAGGGGTAGATTAATTCCCATGACCATAGTTAAGGGGTAAAAGTCAAATGGTTTATGAAAGGCAAGTTAGGTTTTCAAAAACATGAGGCATGCTGAGTACTTTCCTTTTCAATATTCTTAATTAGGAGACAATGAACTTGCACTTCCTGGTCTCTCGCTGAACACCTTCGCTCAGTCTGCCTGGACCTACCTGATTTCCTGGTTGCCAAACACTTTAATTCCCCTTCCCATTCCCACACTGACATTTCTGTCCTCGGCCTCCTCCATTGTCAGAGAAAGGCCAAATGCAAATTGGAGGAACAGCATCTCTTGGGCAGCTTACAACCCAGTGGTATGAATTTGATTTCTCTAACTTCAAGTAACACTTGCATTTCCTCTCTCTCCATCCCTCCCCCACCCAAGTCGTACCAGCTTCAAAGTCGTATTGTTGAATCTCATTGTCTGTAATCGTTCTCACCTAGCAAACAGCTAACAATGGCCTGTTTCCTTTATCATCATTACTTTTTTGCATATCTTTCATTCATTTGTTCTATATCACTCTACATCACCGTCAATATCTCTCATTTCCCTTTCCCCTGACTCTTAATCTGAAGAAGGGCCTTAACTTGAATCATCACCTATTCCTTTTCTCCAGAGATGCTGTCTGACCCGCTGAGTTACACCAGCTTTTTGTGTCTACCTTCGGTTTAAACCAACATCTGCAGTTTCTTCCTACACTCTTCCAGTGCTAGTGTGGTTCCTTAGAGTTTTATAAGTTCACAGACAGGCCACAAGATGGAGTGCCAAGCAATCAAGATGCTTTCTTTTTCAAGGCATGGAAATCCTGGCATAGATTCTTTTGTTCCACTGACATTTTTAGATTTACACCACATGGCTTGTAAGGGAAATAATAATTTTCATCCAAGCATAAATCAATTGTGCTGCTTTATTTGTGTGATCATGGACCTTCTGATTTAAAAAGTCATGATTTAATCAACATAAATGTTTTTCCTAAACAGGAGAGGTGCCGGAAGACTGGAGGGTGGCAAATATTGTTCTATGGCGAGTCCGAAAACTTGTTGGTTGTAGAAGAAGTTTATTGCAGCCGCAATATTCGAATACAGAGTTAAACAACAAGGTAAAGGACAACCATCAAAAACTTACTGTCTTCTTCGAAGACTTCGCCGAACTGAACATTTCGGGCGCCAAAAGCGCACATGACCACGCTGGCCAATCAGCGATGTCGCTCTCTGGACCAATCCCCACGGTCGCGTTCACACGTGACCTCGCTGGCCAATCTGAGGGTTCGACGACCCGGACCATTCTCTATGGTCGCTACATGACCCCCCCCAGAACCCGAGGTACGGAACCCAGCAGGGAGCCGGATTTCGCGACCATAACGAGTACGGAGAGGGGCAGCCTGAACCACAGGAGCCGGGGGTTCCGGACTTGGAGGAACTGCCGGAACGGGGGGTCCTGGAGGAACTGCCGGAACGGGGGGTCCTGGAGGAACTGCCGGAACGGGGGGTCCTGGACTGAGCGGAACTAACGGAGGTCGGCCTCTCCTAGGGGTTTGGCCGACCAGGACTGGTTGATCCGGATCCAAGTGTGCAGGTTTGAGCCTGGACACCGAGACGAGCTCACTCTTGCCGCACATGTCTAAGGTGAAGGTAGCCGTTCCCTTACGCAAAACCCGGAACGGCCCTTGATAGACCCTCTGCAACGGGGCACGATGGGAATCTTTTCGCAGAAACACAAACTCACAGTCCTTCAGGGAAGGCGGTTCATGTACCATGGGACACCCATGACGTGAAGTCGGAACTGGAGCCAGGGAACCCACCCGTGCCCGGAGAGATTCTAATACTGATGGGACTGTAGGCAGCTGGTCTGAGGGGTCCAGAAACAAATCGCCGGGTACTCGAAGTGTCGAGCCATATACTAGCTCCGCGGACGACACACCGAGATCTAGCTTAGGAGCAGTCCGGATGCCCAGAAGAACCCAGGGGAGTTGGTCTACCCAGTCCGGGCCTTCAAGCCTTGCACTGAGGGACGCCTTAAGTTGACGGTGGAACCTTTCTACAAGTCCATTTGCCTGGGGGTGATATGCAGTAGTGGGTTGTAACTTGGAACCGTACAGTTCTGCGAGCGCGGCCCAGAGGGACGAAGTGAACTGCGGCCCCCTGTCAGTGGTAATAACTGCCGGGACCCCGAAACGAGCTACCCAATGGAGGGCCAAAGTCCTGGCACAAGACGCTGACGAAATATCAGACAATGGGAAAGCCTCTGGCCACCGGGTGAACCGATCCACCACCGTGATGAGGTGGGTGTAGCCCCGGGAGGAAGGCAAAGGCCCGACTAAATCCACATGGATGTGGAAAAAACGAACTGCTGGGACCTCGAACTCCTGTACGGGGGGCTGGACATGGCGCTGGACTTTAGCGGTCTGACAGGGGACGCAGGAACGCGCCCAACCCGCTACCTGTTTCCGTAGGCCATGCCAGACAAACCGAGCTGCTACCAAAGCAGAGGTGGAGCGGATTGACGGGTGCGCCAGCCCATGAATGGCATCAAAAACCCGGCGCTGAAGGGAGGGCGGTACTACCGGCCTGGGACGGGGAAGGGAAACATCACACCAGACTTTCGTGCCTTCCGACCCGCAGGCTACCTGAGCCAACTTCAATCCCGAAGTGGTGGACTGGTATGCCGAGGCGGTATCCGCTAGAAGCTGTGCCTCCGCAAGCTCCTGGGGATCCACCTCGCAGTCCACCGCCGAAATAGGGGAAAAAGCAGGTCTAGACAGGGCGTCAGCAACGGCATTAAGCTTACCCGCGACATGACGGACATCGGTGGTAAATTCGGAGATAGCAGTCAGGTGCCGCTGCTGGCGGGCCGACCATGGGTCAGACAATTTGAAAAATGCAAATGTTAATGGTTTGTGGTCCGTAAAGGCCACAAATGGGCGGCCCTCAAGGAAATACCTGAAATGACGAACAGCTAAATAGAGGGCCAGAAGCTCTCGGTCAAATGCGCTATACTTCAGCTCAGCCAAATTTAGTTGCCGGCTGAAAAACGCCAAGGGCTGCCAACGGCCACCGACCTGCTGCTCCAAGACCCCGCCCACCGCCACGTCAGAGGCGTCAACCGTCAGGGCCGTGGGGGCGGAGGGGCTCGGGTGGACCAACATGGTGGCGTCTGCTAATGCTGCCTTAGCTGCTGTAAAAGCCGACTCTGCGGCCGGGGACCATATCAACTCTACCGGTTTTCCCGCAAGGCACTGGAAGAGCGGGCGCATGACCCGCGCAGCTGCCGGAACGAACCTATGGTAGAAGTTAACCATGCCTATGAGCTCCTGTAGTCGTTTTACTGTGGTGGGCCTGGGAAATGCCCGGATAGCCTCCACCTTCTCGGGCAAAGGGGAGGCGCCGGCAGGGGTAATTCTGTGCCCTAGAAAATCAAGAGAAGGGAGGCCGAATTGACACTTGGAGGGTTGGATAATGAGCCCGTGGTCTTGGAGCCGCTGGAACACAGTCCGCAAGTGGACCTGGTGTTCCTGCACTGAGGGGCTGGCGACCAGGATGTCGTCTAAATAAATAAACAAAAAGGGTAAGCCCCGACCCACACGGTTCATCAGTCGTTGGAAAGCCTGTGCCGCGTTCTTTAAACCGAAAGGCATACGCAACCATTCAAACAACCCGAACGGAGTAATCGTGGCAGTTTTCTGTATGTCGTCCGGACGCACCGGAATCTGGTGGTATCCTCGCACCAAATCGATTTTGGAGAACACCACCGCACCTTCCAGCCCAGACGAAAAGTCCTGTAGGTGCGGTATGGGGTAGCGATCAGCCGTGGTGACAGCATTGAGACGCCAATAATCGCCACATGGTCTCCACCCCCCAGATGCCTTGGAGACCATATGCAACGGCGAGGCCCACGGGCTGTCGGACTGACGGACAATTCCCATTTCCTCCATCTTCCTAAATTCCGCCCGTGCCACCACCAGTTTGTCTGGCGGTAGTCTCCTGGCCCGAGCGAAAACGGGAGGGCCCTCGGTGCAGATGTGATGGACCACGCCGTGCTTGGCCGAAGGCGTGTCAAAACGTTGGATGAGCAGCTCTGGAAACTCCGCCAGGATCTCAGCATACGAGTCAGGGGCTGCGACGACGGCCTGGACAGTAGGGCTGGGCGGGGAGGCGATTGTCGGAGCGACGGGCTCCTCGCCGGCGGAGGGTCGGAGGTCGTTACCGCGGACATCAGGGACCAGTGAAAAAGCCCAGAGAAAATCTGCGCCCAGGATCGCTTGTCTGACGTCTGCTGTGATGAATGGCCATTCGTACGTGCGGAGGCCTAACACAAGGGACATCTTCCGTATACCGAAAGTGCGAATGGGGCTGTCATTAACCGCGATGAGGGTGGGACCTGTCTTACCCGTTCTGGTTTCGAGGTCGGTCGGCGGCACTATACTGACGATGGCTCCCGTGTCCACCAAAAATTCTGTGTCCGTGAATCGATCGTGGACGTAGAGGCATCGGTTCTGGCCAATCGTAACTGCCCCTATGTACGATCGGCCGAGGCATTTCCCGCGAAGGTACAAGGTGAGCGGCAGTTGCGGGATTCGCTACCCCATCGTAGGTGATAATAGCACCAGCCGCGCTTGTGCGGATCTTTTTGGCGGGCTTTCGGAGAACTGGCGGGAGACGCGGCGCCATCTTGATGTCACTGTGGCGTGGTCACTGATGTCGAGACCTTGTTGATCAAACCGCTTGCCTTGTTTTTAGCCGCTATGAGCACGTCCGCTTTCGCTGCATATGCTTCGGGGTCCTTAAAAGAACAATCCGTGAGCAGCAGTCGGACATCCTCAGGAAGCTTCTCTCGGAATGCCTGTTCGAACATAAGGCAATCCGTATGCTCACCGGCTAGCATCATCATTTCAGCCATGAGAACGGAAGGCCGTCGATCTCCGAGGTCCGGTAGGTGCAGAAGTCTTGCAGCGCAATCATGCCTATTAAACCCGAAGGTTCGCAGTAACACTTTCTTCATGGCCTTGTACTTGCTTTCCGCAGGCGGATTAACGATGAATCGCATCACGCGTGTGGTCGTCTCCGGTGATAGAGCGCTGACGAGGTAGTAATACATCGTCGAGTCGTCCGATATCTTCTTTATATGAAATTGAGCTTCGGTGTGGACAAACCAAGATTGCGGTGAATGTGTCCAAAACAACGGAAGGTGAACGCTTACCGCGCTTAACTCCGGTGTGCCAGGCGTGGCAATCAACAACGAGGCGTCGTGTTCCTGCATAGTCGGTGATCATCCAGATCACGTCGGGGTCACCAATATGGCGAGTCCGAAAACTTGTTGGTTGTAGAAGAAGTTTATTGCAGCCGCAATATTCGAATACAGAGTTAAACAACAAGGTAAAGGACAACTATCAAAAACTTACTGTCTTCTTTGAAGACTTCGCCGAACTGAACATTTCGGGCGCCAAAAGCGCACATGACCACGCTGGCCAATCAGCGATGTCGCTCTCTGGACCAATCCCCACGGTCGCGTTCACACGTGACCTCGCTGGCCAATCTGAGGGTTCGACGACCCAGACCATTCTCTATGGTCGCTACAGTTCTACTTTTCAAGTTGGCCTGCAGGGAAAGTTCTGGGAAATATAGACCAAGAAGGTGGATCACATCACTCCCGTTATGAAGACTTTATACTGGCTTATAAAGCACTGAATGGTTTTGGGCCAAAATACATTTCCGATCTACTGCTACATTATGAACCATCCAGACCTCTTAGGTCATCTGGGTCAGGTCAGTTTTCTGTCCCCAGAATCAGAACTAAACATGGAGAAGCAGCGTTTAGTTTTTATGCATCACATATACGGAACAAACTCCCAGAAAACTGCAGGTCCGCTGCAACTCTCACTTCTTTTAAATCGAGGCTGAAGACTTTTCTATTTGACGCTATTTAAATCCAATAATTATTCATTTATTACACTGCACTGTAACTTTTATTCTTGTATTTTATACCTGTCTTATTTTATTTCAGCTTGCTTTTATTTTCTATTCTCTTTAATGACTGTTTTTAATTGCTCTTAACTGCTCTTTAATGTTTTCAGTAAACCACTTTGAATTGCCCTGTTGCTGAAATGTGCTATATAAATAAACTTGCCTTGCCTTGCCTTGCCTTGCCTTGCCTTGCCTATAAGCCGGTGAACTTAACATTTGTAGTTGGTAAGTTACTGGAGAGTATTCTGAGGGATAGGATATACAGGCATTTGGATGGGCAAGGGCTGATTAGGGACAGTCAGCATGGTTTTGTACGTGGGAGGTTGTATCTCACAAATCTGATAGATTTTTTTGAAGATGTGACCAAAAAGGTTCATGAGGGCAGAGCTGTAGATGTTGTGTACATGGACTTCAGTAAGGTGTTCGACAAGTTTCCACATAGTAGGCTGCTCTGGAAGGTTGGATCGCATGGGATCCAAGGAGAGATAGCTGAATGGATAGCAAATTTGTTCCATGGAAGGATGCAGAGGGTAATGGTGGAAGGCTGCTTCTCAGACTGGATGCCTGTGACAAGTGGTGTGCCTCAGGGTTCAGTGCTGGGCCCGATACTGTTTGTCATCTACATCAATGATTTGGATGAGAACATACAGGGCAAGATTAGCAAGTTTGCTGATGATACAAAAGTTAGTGGCTTTGCAGATAGTGAAGATGGTTGTGAACGATTGCAGCAGGATCTAGATCGATTGGCCAGGTGGGCAGAGGATTGTTTGATGGAATTTAATACAGATAAGTGTGAGGTGTTGCATTTTGGGACGTCGAACAAGGGCAGGACCAACACAGTAAATGGTAGGCCTCTGGGTAGTGTTGTAGAGCAGAGGGATCTAGGAGTACGGGTGCATGGTTCCTTGAAGGTCGAGTCGCAGGTAGATAAGGAAGACAAAAAGGCTTTAGGCACTTTGGCCTTCATCAGTCACAGTATTGAGTATAGACGTTGGGAGGTCATGTTGCAGTTGTATAAGACATTGGTGAGACCACATTTAGAATATTGTGTACAGTTCTGGACTCAGTTATAGGAAAGATATTGTCAAGCTTGAAAGGGTTCAGAAAAGATTTACGGGGATGTTGCCAGGACTAGTGTGTGTGAGCTATAGGGAGAGGTAGAGTAGGCTGAATCTCTATTCCATGGAGCACAGGAGGATGAGGGGAGATCTTATAGAGGTGTACAAAATCATGAAAGGAATAGATCGGGTAGATGCACAGAGTCTCTTGCCCAGAGTAGGGGAATCGAGGACCAGAGGACATCGGTTCAAGGTGAAGGGGAAAAGATTTAATAAGAAGTCGAGGGATAACTTTTTCACTCAAAGGGTGGTGGGTGTATGGAACAAGCTGCCAGAGGAGGTAGTTGAGGCTGAGTTTAAGAAACAGTTAGACAGGTACATGGATAAGACAAGCTTGGAGGGATATGGACCAAGCGCAGGTAAGTGGGACTAGTGTAGCTGGGACATTGTTGGCCTGTGTGGGCGAGTTGGGCTGAAGGGCCTGTTTCTACACTGTATGACTCTAGGACTCTATGACTCTAAATAAAGTTACACACCAGAAAGTAAAATAATTTTTGGTGCTTTTGCCTCCTTCTGGGTTTTTTTGTTCAGGTTACAGCTTTTAAACTATTTGTTGCAGTTTTCTTTACTTCAGACTTGCTTCCTTACGATGCTTAGAAGAAAACACATTCATAGAAATTGTGTGAAGGTTCAGCTACATTTGAGACCAAATTCATATATGGTAAATATGAAAAACACAAAGTGCTTTACTCCAGCATCTCATGTTTTGCTCAAGATTCCAACATCTGCATTTCCTCGTGTTTTCATGTATGGTAATTGATATTTCAAATACACTTGTTAATATTTCAATGCACGTGTTCAGTCATTTACTTGATAATCTGCTTTAAACCAGAAAATCTCGATCAGTGGTTCATTTCGGACTTGGGTTTGGATGGAGAATAGTATATTGGCTACTGGTTTTGACAATAATGGGCATAGAAACTTTGTCAGAATACTTCAGAATGCCTCAGTTAATGATGGCTTCATTTTTCTTTTCACATCAAAATGATCAATGTGAGAAAGCACTTTAAAAAAAATCCTTTCAAACTTGCTTAAGTGCTGGAGTAATTTAGAACACAAAGTGCTGGAGTAACTCATTTGGTCAGGCAGCATCTCTGGAGAACATGGATAGGCAATTTCAATAATTTACGTCAATCCACTTTCCAGAAAATAGAATTAAAAGTTGAAACATGAATGTTCACGCTGATGGGGGTACATAGTGCCTAAATGGCAGAGTGCACCACACATGGAGGCAAATATGCTTGCATTCAAGCAGCCATTGTATAGAGAACCATCAGCATTCCTGCCACAGAAGGCTGTGGAGGCCAAGTCAATGGATATTTTTACGGTAGAGATTGATAGCTCCTCGATTAGTAAGGCTGGCAGGGGTTAGGGGGCGAAGGCAGAAAAATGGGGTTGAGAGGGAAAGATAGAACAGCCATGATTAAATGGGGGGAGTAGAATTGATGGGCTGAATGGCCTACTTCTGCTCCTATGCCTTATAAACATATCCTACACTTGAAGTTCAGTAGCCCTCCTCTCTCTATTCACCTCATCTCTAACCTCCGTCACCATGTCTTAAAATGTGGTGTGTAGGAAGGAACTGGGACCAGTCTGAAGAAGTGTCTCGACCCGAAACGTTACCCATTCCTTTTCTCCAGAGATGCTACCTATGCCGCTGAGTTACTCCAGCTTTTTTGTGTCTATCTTGAAACGTGGTGTCAGCCATGAGCTGGAAGTCAGATGCCAGCACATCTGACCTCATTCACTGGCTTGAGGTCACCAACCCTGAGTAAAAATGTAAGGAGCACAGTTTACATATTTCAATGCTTTTAATTCATTCCCAGAATCTTAAAGCGTTTAAAATTAAACTTGGTAATTTTTAATAATTTAAGACAATTTGAACTGTTTTTGAATGTCTCTATCAATGTAAGAATGGTTCAAAGTTCTTTGATTGTAGTAATTTGTTAAAGCACCATCTGAATCGGGTAAGGAAAAAGCCTTCATTCCCATTATTGCCAACCTGTTAGGCAGACACCCAGGAGGATGAGATCAGGCAGTGAAATTGAACCAGAGCGATCCAACCCACAATAGCACACTGAAGACAATCACAAATAGTGTCATTTCTATGAAGATCTGAAATAGTTTTTCTTCAGGCACATCAGAATTATTCGCCTCTGCTTTTATTGATCTATAAATCTAAATTAAACTCAAAATTTATCGATGGGCAGGCCAAAATGATTTAAAAGTTAGCTATTCTTTCCCATTTAAACTTGTTTAATGGTTCCTTTGATAATATATTGATTTATTTCTTCTTTCCTGTTCAGAGCCATTTTTCTTTTGAAAGACTTGTCATTTGACCGATAAAAGGAAAAGGTGCAGCAGCGCGGCTTATTGCGAGCAACCATGTTGAGGTGAAGTGCCGTGTTGAGGCCAAATGCAGATTCGAGGCTTTGGTTTGAGAGGCTTTGCAAGAAGAGCTGAGGAAAGGAGTGCTGACCTAGCAAGTGAGTCAGTTTCAAGCTCGGAGGTGGAGCAGAAGCGGGGTGTTTAAAAAGTAGCTGTCAGGACAAAATAAAATAGTGATGCGGGGTCTCGTGGTGTGCTGTAGCAGCACGTTAAGAGAGCTGGTGGACCCCAGTGTAGAAAGTATGGATAAAGTTAAAAGGAAGGAGAGCACAGCAGAAATTACCAAAGTAGGGCAGCACAGTGGCACAGCGGTAGAGTTGCTACCTTACAGGGCCAGGGACCTAGGTTTGATCCTGACTATAGGTGCTGTCTGTATGGAGTTTGCATCTTCTCCCCGTGACCGCGTGGGTTTCCTCCGGGTGCTCCAGTTTCCTCCCACATTCAAAAGATATGCAGGTTTGTATGTGAACTAGCCTCTCTAAATAGTCCCTTGTGTGTAGGATAGAACTAGTTTTTGAGCAATCATTGGTCCACGCAGACTAGTTGGGCCGTATGGCCTGTTTCCGCACTGCTTCAATAAACTAAACTAAAACTCTCCAGAAGAAGAAATAAGACTAGTTTAAAAAGGAGACTAATGTCAGGCCAGATGGGGACCATTTTGAGATGAGGGGTGGTAAGTACAGCACTGAAGGTGTTGTATCTAAACATACTCAACAATGTTGATAAGCTTGTAATGCAGTTAGAATTTGACATGCATGACATTGTGGGCATCACAGAATCGTAGCTGAAAGCGGATCATAGCGAGGTGCTAAATATCCACGGATGCACATCCTATCGAAAAGACAGGCGGGTAGGCAGAATGCATGGGGTGACCGTTGGTAAGGAATGATATCCAATCCTTAGCAAGAAATGACATAGAATCAGGACATGTGGAATCTCTGTGAGTAGAGTTAAGAAACTGCAAGGGTTAAAAATATACTGTTGGGGGTTATTTTCAGCCTTCCGAATAGTAGTCAAGATGTAGCGCACAAATTACATCAGGCATGTAAGAAAGACAATGTTACAGTGGTCATGGGGGATTTCAATGTGCAAGTAGACTGGGAAAATCAGGTTTGTACTGGGTCTCAAGAGAAAGAATTTGTAGAATGCCTATGAGATGGCTTCTTAGAGAAGCTTGTGCTCGAATCCACTAGAGAAAAGGCAATTCTGGATTTGGTATTATGCAATAAACCAGACTTGATTAAAGAGCTCTAGGTGAAGGCAGTGATAATAATAAAATAAAATTCAACCTGCATTTTGAGAGAGAAGTTGAAATCAGATGTATCTGCATTACTGTTGTGTAAAGGTAACTGCAGAGGCATGAGAGAAGAGCTGGCTAAAGTTGATTGAAAGGGGAATCTAACAGAAATGATGGTCGAGCAGAATTGGCAGGAGTTTCCGGGAATAATAGTCCTTGAATATCTTATCAGACAGCATTGGGGAATTAAAGCGCCACTGCCTCGATGGAACATAGCTTTTTAATAAATTGATCTCCATAGAAGTGGGGGCGTGGTCGGATATAACAATGCTGTGGTACTCAGATGACTTAAGGTTTGATAAAAGTCTGTCGTCCACAAGAAAGAAATCTATCCGAGAGTATGTATGGTGGGGATGAGAAAAAAAAGAATATGCTTTGGCTGATGGAAAGAAGAACCTCCATGGGTCGGTTAGGTCGAGCTGTTCAGCATGAGAGGCCAAAACCCTGGCAGAGTTGGAAGGGACATAGTCCTTGGTGGATGATCTATCAAGAACTGTATCTTGAACCATATTAAAGTCCCCCCCTATAATTAAAAAACTGTTACCAAGAACGGGTAATGGAGAAAATAACTTAGAGATAAACTGACTATCATCCCAATTTGGTGCGTATACGTAAGCAAGGACTACGGGAGTGTTTTGGATAACACCTGATACAATAACATAACGTCCATTGGGATCAGTAATAGAGCTCAATAGTTCAAAAGTAATATTTTTATTAATTAAAATTGCAGTGCCCCTGGCTTTGTAATTAAACTTAGAATGAAATAAATGTCCAACCCATCCCCTTTTGAGTCTTGAAACATCTGAGGCACATAAGTGTGTCTCTTGTAGAAAACATATATCTACTTTTAAATGTTGCACATGAGACATTATTCGGTTTAGTTTAGTAGCCTTGTTTAAACCTTTGACGTTCCAGGAAACAAAATGAACACTATTCTGAGTCGTAGTTAAGTCAGCCATTTGAAATATAGGAGAGACAATACTTAACCGTGTCCGCCGCCATAAAGTAGCCTAGGTATACACACACACGTGGGGGGAGGGACAAAAAAAAAAGGAGAAAAAAGGAGAAACCCCCCCCCCCAAAAAACCAACCCCCCACAAAACAAAAAGAAAAAAGAAAAACCATATCTCTGCTCCCAGTCTAACCCCCCCACCCCATCCACCCCCTACGTCCCACCTATCCCCACCCCTTGGCACCTTCCCAACTAAGGCACCTTGAACCCAAACCCCTGTCACAACAAACGCTTGTGTAAAGAAACACAGACGTTCTCTGTCATAAAACTAACAGAGTAACTCCACTGAACCATTAACAAAAATAAACTTAACATCTAACCATAACTCTAATAGACAGTAAACATAGTCAGGTACAACAGTTGGTCAGAGGTAAATCACAAACATGTCACTGAGTCTGAGTAAAATAGAGACAACCAACTGAGCTGTTTGCAACAAATTACTGCAGAACTTAAAAAATTATCTAGCCCTGAGAGTCAGTAAAGAAAAAGCTTCTCTTAGAGTTCTGTTTCCCTGAAATTAAACAGTCCAGATACAGTGATCAGTGTTTGAAAAGGATACTACATTCTCTGTCGCCCGGTCGCTCCGTCGCAGGTTGTATAGAAGTCCGGCAGAAGAGGAGCGCAGCCTCGGGACTGTCGAACGTGTGGGTGGACCCCTGGAAAGTTAGCCGTAACTTAGCAGGGTAAATCAGACCGAACTTCACACCCGCCTGGTGGAGTTGTGCTTTCACGACCTTAAACTCCGCTCTGCATCGGGCAAGTGCGGCAGAATATTCCGGAAATATGTGGATGCTTTTCCCATGATAGGACAGCTGACTACATTCACGAAATGCACGGAAAATCCTCTCCTTCGTCTGGTAGTAGTGCAACCGCACCAGCATCGCTCTCGGAGGCTGGCCCGGAGGTGGCTTGGCCACGAAGGTGCGGTGCGCTCTATCAACAACCGGTGTGGTGGTCAAAGCTCCCTCACCCAGGAGTTCCCTCAGAAAAGGACCCATGAATGCTGTAGGGTTGTTGCCCTCCTCGCCCTCGGGTAGGCCTACAATGCGTAAGTTTTGACGACGGGAGCGATTTTCTTGGTTATCCACCGCAGCCTTGAGCTTAATGTTATCTGACGCTAGGGAAGCGCACCGGGTCTCAAGCTCCGCTAGCCTATCCGTAACATCGTTCTGTGAGTCTTCCAGTGCAGAGATTTTGTTAGCATGGTCGGCTACTGTTGTTTGTAGTGAGGTCAATGTGGAGCGAAGTTCTTTAACCACTTCTTCCCGCATAGTTAGAGCTGTTGCACGAAACTCAGCCATTATCTCCGCTTGTAGGGCTTTCACTTCGGTGCGGATATTGTTAATCATTTCGTCCCCTGTACTTAGCTCCGCACCCTCCGCCATCTTATCTGCTGTTTGGCTGGCAGCCAACAGATACTTGTCGATCTGTTTAGTTAATTTACTGCTCTCCCCGCGTGTCTTAATCCTTCTGGGCATCGAGAATGAGTTGATTGTAGTTTACCACGACACTGTGTTCTTTTTTTAGAGTCAACTGGCTATATTTGTAGATAAATATGTGAAGGTTTAGTGGAGAAGCTCGGAGCATGTCCTCACTCGGCCATGTCAAAACCCGACCCCCTGGCCTACCCTTTATTCTTAAACTGTGGCCCCTGGTTCTGGACTCCCCCAACTTTGGAACATGTTTCCTGCATCTAGCGTTTCCAATTACTTAATAATTTTATATGTTTCTATAAGATCCCCCCTCATCCTTCTAAACTCCAGTGAATACAAGCCCAGTTGCTCCATTCTTTCACCATATGACAGTCCCACCATCCTGGGAATTAACCTTGTGAACCTACGCTGCACTCCCTCAATAGCAAGAAAGACCTCCTTCAAATTAGGAGACCAAAACTACACACAACAGGTGTGGTCTCACCAGGGCCCTGTGCAACTGCAGAAGGACCTCTTAGCTCCTTTACTCAACTTTTTAAGAAGGCCAACATAGAAACATAGAAAATAGGTGCAGGTGGAGGCTATTTAGCCCTTCGAGCCAGCACCGCCATTCATTGTGATCATGGCTAATCATCCACAATCAGTATCCTTCCTTTGTCCCGCCCCCCTGACATCAGTCTGAAGAAGGGTCTCGACCCGAAACGTCACCCATTCCTTCTCTCCCGAGATGCTGCCTGACCTGCTGAGTTACTCCAGCATTTTGTGAATAAATCGACCTGTGCCCAACCTCTCCCCATATACCCTGATTCCACTAGCCCCCAGAGCTCTATCTAACACTCTCTTAATTCATCCAGTGATTTGGCCTCCACTGCCCTCTATGGCAGAGAATTCCACAAATTCACAACTCTCTGGGCAAAAAGGTTCCTTCTCACCTCAGTTTTAAATGGCCTCCCCTTTATTCTAAGACTGTGGCCCCTGGTTCTGGACTCGCCCAACATTGAGAACATTTTTCCTGCATCTAGTTTGTCCAGTACTTTTATAATTTTATATGCCTCTATAAGATCCCCTCTCATCCTTCTAAACTCCAGTGAATATAAGCCTAGTCTTTTCAATCTTTCCTCATTTGACAGTCTCGCCATCCCAGGGATCAATCTCGTGAACCTACGCTGCACTGCCTCAATTACAAGGATGTCCTTCTCAAATTGGGAGACCAAAACTGTACACAATACTCCAGATGTGGTCTTACCAGGGCCCTATACAACTGCAGAAGAACCTCTTTACTCCTATACTGAAATCTTCTCATTATGAAGGCCAACATGCCATTAGCTTTCTTCACTGCCTGCTATACCTGCACGCCAACTTTCAGTGACTGGTGTACAAGGACACCCAGGTCTTGCTGCACTTCCCCCTTACCTAACCTGACACCATTGAGATAATAATCTGCCTCGTTGTTTTTGCCGCCAAATTGGATAACCTCACATTTATCTATATTATACTGCATCTGCCACCAATCTGCACACTCACTCAACCTGTCCAGGTCACCCTGCAACCTCCTAACATCCTCTTCGCAGTTCATACTGCCACCCAGCTTTGTGTCATCCGCAAACTTGCTAGTGTTACTTCTAATTCCTTCATCCAAATCATTAATATATATGGTAAACATTTGCTGCCCAAACACCGGGCCTTGCGGCACTCCACTCACCACTGCCTGCCATTCTGAAAAGGACCCGTTTACTCCTACTCTTTGTCTCCTGTCTGCCAACCAATTCTCTATCCATGTCAACACCCTACCCCCAATACCATGTGCTCTAATTTTGCTCACCAATCTCCCGTGTGGGACCTTATCAAAAGCTTTCTGAAAGTCTAGATACACTACATCCACTAGCTTTCTTCACTGCCTGTTGTACCTGTATGCTTACTTTCAGTGACTAATGCATTTTTACACCATTGTGCCAGAGCTACTACACTCCATACTTTCCCAGTTGACTGTGCCTGAACCCCTCTGAACAGACAGGAAGCAGCATGTGAGGCTGGGAAAGCACATCTTGAACCCGCACACCCTCAGCATAAGATCACCGCAAGGCTGCGTACTCTCCCCTCTCCTTTACTCTCTCTACACCAATGACTGCACCTCCACAGACTCCTCTGTCAAGCTCCTCAAGTTTGTGGATGACACAACCCTGATTGGACTGATCCAGGATGGGAAGGAATCTGCCTACAGACGGGAAGTGACACAGCTGGCGTCCTGGTGCCATCGCAACAACCTGAAGCTCAATGCTCTTAAGAGAGTGGAACTAATTGTAGACTTTCGAAGAGCTCCCCCTCCCCTCCCCCCACTCACCATCAGCAACACCACAGTCACATCTGTGGAGTCATTTAAGTTCCTTGGAGCCATCATCTCCAGGGACCTTAAATGGGAGGCCACCATCAACTCAACAGTCAACAAGGCCCAAAGGTGGATGTACTTCCTGCGGCAATACAATCTGCCACAGGCAATGATGGTCCAATTCTATATTGCTATCATTGAGTCCGTCCTCACCTTCTCCATCATGGTCTGGTCTCAGACCCGCTGAGGGTCTGCGGGTCTGAGATGTGCTTTCCCAGCTTCACATGCTGCTTCCTGTCTTGCAGGAAGTTGATGATCCACTGACAGAGGGGTTCAGGCACAGTCAACCTGGAGAGTTTGTAGTGTAGTAGCGCTGGCACAATGGTGTTAAATGCAGAGCTAAAGTCCACAAACAAAATCCTTGCATAGGTCCTCTTGCGGTCTAGGTGCTGGGGGATGAAGTGCAGGCCTAGGTTGACCTCGTCATCCACCGATCTATTGGCCCGGTATGTAAGCTGCAGGGGGTCCAGCAGGGGGATTGTGATGTTTTTCAGCTGGGCCAGCACAAGTCTTTCAAAGGTCTTCATGACTACAGAGGTCAGTGCGACAGGCCTGTAGTCATTAAGACCAGTGATCATTTTTTGTTTGGGTACAGGGACAATAGTGGAGACCTTGAAGCAGGCAGGGACAGTACAGGTTTGCAGGGACTGGTTGACTATTGTGTAGGACCTTATCAAAGGCGTTCTGAAAGTCCAGGTACACTACATCCACTGGCTCTCCCTTGTCTATTTACTTGTTACGCTAAAGAAGTTGTAACGGGGAACAATTTAAAGAGAATTTTACGCATGAGTAATATTTAAAGTTGAAGGCAACTTCCAAGAAACAACAGAGAAAGGTGATCACTGGAATGGATTGCAGTCAATGTTAGAATTGAAAGAAGGATATGTGAGTTGAAGTTGCAGTTATAGTTTAGGATTAAAAATATGTTTGATTGTCAGCGCATATTTTTCACAGTATACTGTATACTCTTTGGTAACTTTTTGTAATATCATGTATTATTTTATGTTTTGTGCTTCAATTCGTATATATTTTTATTTAACGTCTTTGCTTTGTGGTAAGAATTTTAAAAAATATTATGCTTTAACCAGTTTAATCCTACCTGACAAACTCAAGGGATAGGTTCAAAGGCAGCTTCTTGCATTCCAGATCATTGATTTATAATTTTTGGTAATCACTAATCAAATACAAATAATGACATACTGAAAAAGTGCTTGTACTGTTTTCAAACTTCTCTGAGCTTTCTTTAAGAGAAACATTGAAGCAATATATGTATCTGCTGCTCGTGGAAAATGGAAGATTGAATTCAGAATCTAGCTAGTTTGAAGCATAATGGTTAAGTTACTGGATTAAAACTGTATTGAAGATCATTCAACTTGAGTTTGAGAAATACTAATAAAGCTGGAAATTTTAACTTCAATTAATTAAATATATTCCGGAATTATGAAGCTAGTATCGGTAATGCTGACAATAAACTACTGGATTTTTGCAAATAAACATCTGGTTCACTAACATATTTTGAGGAAAATAGGCTTGCTGTCCTTACACATTCCATCACCCCAGTGTAGTTAGCTCAACTACATTCTGAAATGTCCCAAAAAAAACACCCAGTTGGAGAATCCCTAGTAAATGGTATACACAGGGAATGCAAATGCTGCTTTACAACAAAAGACACAGAGTGCTGGAGTAACCCAGAGGTCATGCAGCATCCCTGGAGGACATGAATGGGTGACATTTCGGATGGTACCCTTCTTCAGACTGATTGTAGTAGGGGTGAGAAAGCTGGAAGAGAGATGGGGGCACGACAAAGCCTGGCAAATGATAGTTGAAGACAGGTGAGAGGGTAAATGCTGGCTTTGCAAAGATGCCCACATCACATCAATCAATGTCAAAAAATTGTAGTGGATTAAAAAAGGCATTTTGCAATTGTCAATTAATCAGTTAAAACATAGTTGTGCAAAATATTTTATTTGAATAGTTCTGAGAAAGAGTTTGAATCCAAGACTTGTCTGTGCTTTTACAGAGCAAGCTGCAAAGCATAATCCTTTATCATTATGTCTTGTAAGATCCATGTTGTCCTGCAGTGTCATATGCCTGGAGTATGTAACATCCTCAATTATAACTGCCTTTTATACCCCAGCATTGCATACACAATTACGGTTAGTGAAAGATCGATTGTGTGGCTAATGATATAATAATAACAATATACAGTAATTACAATACTTGAATAATATTAACTTCAACGATAATATGCTTATAATGAATGTTCATGGGTGTTTTAAGACAGAATGGGGACAGAGAGCTCAATTAAACGCAAGAATCAGTGGAGTGAGTTAATCAGCTCAAGGTCCCTTAATCCAGCATAAAACATACTGGAGCTTTCATTACCTCTACGCGACAGCAGTGAAAAAGACTAACACAGTAATTCTCATCTATGCAAGGGATTTCAATATATTGTGTAATTTTCATTCCAATTACAGATATGTTAATGATATTTTTCCCACAAAATTGCACATTCCAATGGGATGTCAAGCACCCTTAGCATCAACAGCAAGAGAGCTGCATTTCTGAACAATGTCATGAAATGTTTGTTGACTTCTTCCCAGCTGTTTTGCTGCCAATCCATCAGACTACAATTTGAATTCACGGATACAGTAAAATGATTGCTAACATGCCCCTCGAATTTCAAGCAATTATTTTGGGCAGTTCCGCTGCTTATCAGGACTGTGATGGAGCAATTAATGGAATGGGAAGGATTACAGAAAGAAGTAAACACCTCTCCCTCTCCCTCACCCTCTCTCTCCCCACCTCTCACGCACTCTCCTACTCACATGCACTCTCACACGCACTCTCACATTTGGGCAGCAAGGTGACGTAGCTTGTGGAGATATTGTGCATCACTCCCTAACCCTTTAAATCCTTTACACCACCTACAAAATAAATGTCAGGAGTGTATTGAAATATTCTCTTTTGCCTGGGTAAGTGTAGGATAAACAGCTCTCAGGAAAGTTGACACCATCAATTTGACAAAAGACTGCTGGCATGACTGGCTATATATCAACCAGTTTCCACCACCACCAGTGCACCATGGCTGCAGACATGTGCTCTACAAAATATACTAGATTTACTCACCACCCAAACTTCAGGTCCTCTCCCACCAGGAAAGACAAGGGCAATAGGCATTTGGGAACACTGCCACACTTCACCAATCATGCACTTTCCTGACTGAGAAAGACATAGAAACATAGAAAATAGGTGCAGGAGTAGGCCATTCGGCCCTTCGATCACTCGTCCTTGTGCAAAACACAACATTCTGGAGGAACTCAGTGGGTCAGACAACATCTGCAAAGGCAACTATCAGGCAAAGTTTCAGGTCAGGACCCTTCATCAGACTGAGTGTATGAGACAAAAGAGAAACTGTTCTTCATGTCAAAACGACACACATTTAATCAAATTGACAAAAGAAGGTTTTAAGGTTTTTTGTTAAGATTAAGATTCTGTTACTCAGTGTGGTGACTTGGATTTGAAAGTACAACTTGAATTGTTGATTATGGAAATTTAACATGAGCATTCAACGGGATATTTAACGAGGGTGACACAGTGGCGCTGCAATAGAGCTGCTACCTCACATGGTCAGAGATCCGGGTTTGACCTTACTACGGGTGCAGTCTGTCTGTGTGGAGTTTGTACGTTCTTCTTGTGACCACATGGATTTTCTCCAGGTGTTCTGTTTTCCTCCCACATTCCAAAGGCGTGCAGGTTGATTGGCTTCTGTAAGTTGCCGTTATTGTGAGTCGGATAGAACAGTGGGATAACAGAGATCTAGTGTACGGTGATCAATGGTCGGCATGGTCTCAATGGTCTCAGATAACAGAGATCTAGTGTACGGTGATCAATGGTCTCAATGGCTTTTTCCATACTGTATCTCAATAGACAATAGACAATAGACAATAGGTGCAGGAGTAGGCCATTCAGCCCTTCGAGCCAGCACCGCCATTCAATGCCATCATGGCTGATCACTCTCAATCAGTACCCCGTTCCTGCCTTCTCCCCATACCCCCTCACTCCGCTATCCTTAAGAGCTCTATCCAGCTCTCTCTTGAAAGCATCCAATGAACTGGCCTCCACTGCCTTCTGAGGCAGAGAATTCCACACCTTCACCACTCTCCAAACGAAATACTTGAAGGAGAGAAAAGGATGGGGAAATGGGATGCCTAGGCTTGCTGTGTGAAAGAGCCAGCCATAAAAAATATTGCCCCACACCCTTCCTTTACACTTTTTCCTTTTGAACTGAAAGTGATGTCCTCTCGCTTTTGACATTTCTACCCCATGATAAAGATTATAACTGTCCTATCCTATCAATGCCTCTCACAATCTATATACTAAAACTCTAGTTTGTTCGCTTGTCCCTGAACTACAGCCAAAACGGTACATGATAGCATGACAGTTTTAGGTCCACCTTACTCATTGTCTTTATTGAAATCGGTGTTATATTTTTTAAGTTATTCACATTTGAAAGTTTTTAAAAACGTGCATGCGTAGTTGGAGCTTCATTGATCAGGTACTTACATAAGATGGCCGCTGCAGTTGGGGACCATTGAGCAGGGTTCGGCCGCCTGTCTCTTGGGGGCGGGAGACCCAGGCCTGGTTCCAGGGGAAGCGGCCGGAGCCTGGGCCTGGGCCTGGACATGACCGGGTAATTGCGAGCCTGAGGTGGGCCAAGGGGAAAGGCAGCAGCAGCAGCAGCAGCGGTGAGGCCGGGCGTTGGTGGAGGTGGAGGTGGAGGCCAAGGCCTGGGCCTGGCACTGATCCTGCCCTCGGCTCCCCCGTCCCCCTTCCTGGCCGATTTAGCACCTTCCCCACACTGCCCAGAGTCCAGCGGCTCAGCAACAGTGGGAGAGGGGAGGGGGAGGAGGGGAGGGAGGGGGGAGGATGGGAGAGGAGGGAAGGAAGGGGGAGGAGGAAGGGGAAGGGGGGACAGGAGTAGAGGGGAGGGGGGAGTGGTGGGAAGAGGGGAGGGGGAGTAGGGGAGGAGAGGGTGCTGCACCTATGCAGGAGAGGCAAACCTAAGAGGGGGAGAGGGAGGGGGGTTGGAGGGGGGATTGGGAGGGGGTGGTGGAGGAAGGGAGAGGGAGGGGGAAGGGGGAGGGAGGAGGGGGAGGGTGGGAGGAGGGGATGGAGAGAGGGGGGACTGGGGGGGAGGGGAGGGAGGGAGAGGGATGGGGGAGGGGGAGGGGGAAGGGGATGGAGGAGGGGGAGGGTGGGAAGAGAGGATGGAGGGAGGGGGGACTGGGGGGGAGTGGGGGGGGGGGGGGTGGGAGAGGTGAGGGTGCTGCACCAATGCAGGAGTGGTTTGGGCCCAACGGGTCCAGTTGATCTAGTTTTACATATTTCTATCAGGTCTCACCTCAACCTTCAATACTCCAGGGAAAACAATCCAAATTTGACCAACTTCTTCTTATAACTTATACCTTATAATCCATGTAGCAATCTGAAACTTCTTCTGCACACCTTTCTAAAGCCTCCACATCCTTCCTACAATGGGACTATCAGAACTTTACACAGTACTCTAAATGCCACCCAACCAAAGTTTAATAAAGCTACAGCAAGTCTTCCTTATGCCAAATGCTTCAACCAATGAAGACAAGCATACCATTTACCTTCTTTATGACTTTATCTATCTTGTTTAACATTCTTTCTACTTGTACTTTCTCATTTTGAACCAGCAGGAAGATGATTCATAATATATATATTCATTGATAAGTTGTTTCTCTCATTACCCAAACAGTGGGAAATTCTTTATCTATGAAAATTATTTTTCCTAAAAAAGCAACTTGATCTTAGAAACTTTTATGATTTATACTTTGGCTGTCAGAAATCAGAACACACACACACTAACAAAAAGTCATTTGAGTTGCAGAAGGCTGAAAAGGGAATTCTTAGTGATAAAACTGAGAATAAATTACTTCAGTGAATATGTGTTCCTTATTTTTACAACTGTTCACAAACAGAAATTGTCACGAAGATGTCATCAAATTCATAGCTTGGTATGGTTTACTTATGATGGAGTTCTCCAGCTCTCCAGCAATGACAATCAATCATTGGAAACTGATGGGCCACAAGTGCAAGAGATTCCACATGCATCGCTTAAATTGCAAAGGGAGTTCATTATTATATTTCTGGAGGGGAAAAAAAATGTGCTGTAGTAACTCAGAGGTTCAGACAGGATTTCTGGAAGACATGGATAGGAGATGGATTTGGGATAATAAGTGACACAATGGTAGAGATACTGGCTTATAGCGCCAGAGACTTGGGCTCGATCCTGACGACGGGTGCTGTCTGTACAGAGTCTGTACATTCTCCCTGTGACCGTGTGGGTTTTCTCCGGGTACTCCGGTTTCCTCCCACACTACAGGTTTGAAGGTTATTTCGCATTGGTAAAATTGTAAATTGTACTGAGTATGTAGAATGGTGCAAGTGTATGGGGTGAATGAAGCTGTCCCAGTGGGCTGAAGGGCCTATTTCCACGCTTTATCTCTTAAGTCTGAAGTCTAAAGGGACGTTTAGGGTTGAGACCCTTCTTCAGACATTCCAGGGTTTTGCCACTGCATACAAATGGCAGTGGAAGCAGTTTTCATAAAATTAGGTGCTAACAAGAGGAAAACTGCATCTGGAACATGCTGTAATAATGTAGGGATAAGAGTAGGACTTTACCCCTGAAGTCTCCATTAGTGCCATTGAAGGAGCTCATGGTCGACTTACATCTCGACAGCGTAACCTTATCATCCTTACTTTATTTTAAAAGATCAACTTTTTGATTATAATTTAACAATTGTCCTTTTGTGAATGAAAGTTCCAAACTTATAAAAGCATTTACATTTTTTATTCAGGCTCAAATGTGTATTTTACGACCTTTTTGCTGACTTCCCACAAAAGAAGGATTTTCTCTTTCTACACTTTCAGTTGCCATAAAACATTGAAATGCACAATACATCTTCCCATAACCTAAATTCCAGAGAATATAATACTTTGTGTGAAATATCTCCTTGTAATACATGTCTTTATGTAATTTAGATATCAGAATTTATGCTCAATCCTCTCCAAGGTCAATATTCATTTTCCTCAGTTGTGCTTTACAAGGTAACCACATGAGGTCTAACAATGGATCAATAAAACCCTTACTCAAGGAACATTTTTGCTCATCATAGATCTATGATTTGGAAGGAAATGTAGGTAGCATGATGATTACATTTGCAAATGACAACAAAATTGTTAGTATACAATACAATATGATACGATATAACTTTATTTATCCCAGGAGGGAAATTGATCTGCCAACAGTCATAAAACACAAGATACATGAAACATGAAATTAAAGTGATGAGTGGAAAGGATTGGGGAAGTGCAAAGATTGGGGAGTGGGGAGTCAGTCTATCCCCACGACAGAAGGGGGAGGAGTTGTACAGTTTGATAGCCACAGGGAACAAGGATCTCCTGTGGCGTTCTGTACTGCATCTTGGTGTAACCAGTCTGTTTCTGAAGGTACTCCTCAGGTTGACCAGTGTGTGAGGAGGGGGTGAGCTGTGTTGTCCAAGATGCTCCGCAGCATCCTCCCATCCAAGACCACCTCCCATGAATCCAACTTCGCCCCAGGACAGAGCCAGCCTTCCTGATGAGCTTGTTAATCCTGTTGGTGTCCACGGCCTTCGCCCTGCTGCCCCAGCACATGACTGTGAAGAAGATGGCACTGGCTACCACCAATTAGTAGAACATCTGCAACATCTTACTGCAGACGTGAAGGAGTGGTGCCTTCTCAAATAGTACAGCCGGCCCTGCCCCTTCTTGTATAGGGCCTCAGCGTTCCTGGACCAGGAAGATTGCAATAGGAACTATATCTAATGGGAATATGAGCAAGGGGATGGATGATGGAATTTAACTCAGACAAGTGCAAAGTGATGTATTTAGAAAAGTTAAACCACTACATAAGGTACACATTAAGTGGCGGGACATTGGGGAGTGTTACTGAATAATGCGACCACGGGGCGCTAGTACATATTTCTCTGAAAGTGACAATACAGGCAGACAGAGTGAAAAAGAAGGCAAATGAAATGCCTTCCTACATCGGAGGATGTGTTATTTATTGATGTTGGAAGTTATGTTACAGATGTACAAATTGTTGGTTCTGCACATTTGGAGTATTGTGTGCAGTTATGGTTGTCTTGTTATGGAAAGAATGTGACAAGCTTGAGAGGGTGCCCAAAAGATTCACAGGAATTTTATCTTCACTACGGACGTGCTATGTGGAGAGATTCGATAGGCTGGGATTGTTTTTGTCAGATCAAAGGGGGCTGAGGAGTGACATAGCAGTTAAAATTGGGCAATATGAGAGGCATAGGTACAATATAAATTCATAGTCTTTTTCCAAAGATAGAGGACTTAGGTGAGAGGGGAAGGGTTTAAAGGGATCTGAGGGGCAGATTTTTCACACAAAGGCTGGAGGGTGTATTGAACAAGCTGTCAGAGGAGTCACAAGAAACTGCAGATGCTGGAATCTTGAGGAAAAACCCCCAAATTACTGGAGGAACTCAACGGGTCAGACAGCAGCTGCAAGGAAATGGGCAGGTAACATTTCGGGTCGGGGCTTTTCTTCGAACTGCATGTTAGAGGAGGTGGTAGATACAGATGCAATTACAAAGTATACAAAATATTTGGGAAGGTATTTAGATTAGATTGGTTTAGACCGATATTGGCCAAATACAGGTAAAACAGCTGAACATAGGTGGACATTTTGGTCAATATGAATGAGTTGGACCAAAGGGCCTGCTTCCATACTAGACAACTACAAATCTATTAATCTATGTCTCAACAGGGAAAAAAACTGCTTGAGAGGGGCAGGGGATTGGAGTGTTGGGGTAAGAATGAAGAGTATGGAAAAAAGAGTTTAAGAAGAGAAAGCTAAAAAAAAACAAAATGATGTATATTAAATCTAATTTGAAAACAATTGAAATTCACAATGATTGTACAAATTAAAGTTTACTAATGTGTTATAATTATAAATGATGGCGTATTTTCAACATGGATTTTCGCAAGCTTGAGTAATGTTCTAAAATTGACTTTTTTTGTTTTTTGAAGAATGGCTTTCCTTTTAAAGTTCACTTCATTTGACTGCAAGGTAGAGCTTGCTGAAATGGAATAACCTTGACATATTGCCTTTGAAACTGATTCGAGGCTGCTGACCATTTAAAATGCTGCTCAAAGTGTGTTCCCTGCACTTTAGCAACTGCAGTGTAATTGACCTTGAAACAATGAATAAAAGAGCTGCCATTACAAGATGACAGAATAATGGGTGTGCGTGTAATAGATTGCGACTGGTTCCTGAAACACGGCAATCATTTTTATCAGGCATGTAATCTTTTAGCTGGAGAGATTAATAAAATTCACAGGAAATAAGCTATCTGACTTTTTCCATTTCATTGAATCCTTAGATTTTGCCTTAATTTGAAAGATCTTTCTTAAAAAATATACCTAATTGTCATAATTCCGGTGTCCGTTGTATCTGCATTCATGAGCAGCCCAGCATAACTTGGTTGCTGAGCACTGAAAGATAGATTATTAGGAAGGCTGATTCAGAAGCAACAGCAAGTGATTCATGATAAAACTTACACTCCTCCAGGGTCATTACGTACTAATGGAGACAAGAAACATTCTGGCACCATCTAATGATACCTGAGATCCTCATTTTGATGTACTTTAATTAAATTGTAGTTCTCCATCCCAAAATGGAAAAAAATTCTGAAGTGCCAATTATCACAATATCCATTCCAGGCTACAACCACTTGCTGAATCAATTGAATTGCTTGCTGAGAATCATCCATCTAGTACTGTTTGACTTTATCCATCAGATTTTGGTAAGAGTACAGTGTGCTGTACATGGCCACATTTATATTTCTGCAGTTTCAGGTCATTTGGTTTTATTGATTCACAGGATCTTTGCATTACTGGCAAGGCCAGGATTTACTGGCCATTGGCAGTTGACCTTGATGATGGTGAACCATGTACATAAACTATCCCACACAGATGGGTTGGCCATTCCACGTTTTAAATTCAGCACGATAAAGTAATAGTGACATGCAGACACAAGGAACTGCAGATGCTGGTTTACAAAAAAAAAGACACAAAGTGCTGGAGTAACTCAGTGGGTCAGGCAACATCTCTGGAGAAAATGCATGGGTGAAGGTTCGGGTCATAACTCTGCTTCAGACTCAGACTAATAGACAACTACTGCTAAATCAGAGACAGTGACTTGGAGGGGAATTTGTAAGGTGGTGATGCACTTCTGTGTTTGATGCCTTGTCCATGCTATTGGTGTAAATGCAATGTTGGTCAACCACAGAATGTTGATCAATGATTTCACTAAAGATCAAAGTTGTGAAATCGCAAGGGTGGCACAGTGGCACAGCGGTAGAGCTACTGCCTTACAGCGCCAGAGACCTGGGTTCGATCCTGACTACAGGTGCTGTCTGTACGGAATTTGTACATTCTCCCTGTGACTTGCGTGGGTTTTTCTCCGAAATCTTCGGTTTCCTCCCACACTCCAAAGATGTACAAGTTTGTAGGTTAATTGGCTTGGTATAAAATGTAAAATTGTCCCGAGTGGGTGTAGGGTTGTGTTAATGTGCGGGGATCACTGGTCAGTGTAGACATGGTGGACTGAAGGCCTATTTTTCACGTTGTATCCCTAAAACTAGTCTAAACTAAACCTCTCATACTGCACGCTTTACATATCAGATGCAGTAATTCATTGTGGGTTCAAATTTACAGAGTTTCCCAATTGTTTCTTCACTGACTATGGGGAGAAGGCAGGAACGGGGTACTGATTGAGAATGATCAGCCATGATCACATTGAATGGCGGTGCTGGCTCGAAGGGCCGAATGGCCTACTCCTGCACCTATTGTCTATTGTCTATTGTCTGACGTCTCCCAGTATTCTATTCATATAATAATTTGAGAATTTGCACTCTATTTGATCTCTAACTCAAGGGTTTGTGTTTTTACGTCAAAATATTGATTGACAGTAATGTGTAAATCGACATTGTTGAGGTGAGGTGAGTCTATTGTGCAGCAAGGTACTCTCAAAGGACAGCATTTTAACTGTTCATAGTTAACGTGAAACAACAGTGCATTAGGCAAGATATGTACAGAAGAGGTAATACTCAATGCTGGGTCTCCTCCATTGTCAGGCCAAATTGGAGGAACAACGCTTTTATATTTCGTTTGGGCAGCTTACACCCCAACGGTATGAACATTGACTTCTCTAACGTCTTGCTTTCCCTTTCTCCCTATCCCTCCCTTTTCCCAGTTCTCCGACCAGTCTGACTATCTCCGACTACATTTTATCTCTGTTTGCTTTGTTGCTACCTTCTCCTAACTAACAATGATCTATTCTACATTTTGCCTCATCTCATCCCCTTTATCATGTTTTCACACCTTAATATTCCTTACCTTTGTATCTCCCTCTCCCCTGACATCAGTCTGAAGAAGGATCTCGACCCAAAAAGTCACCCATTCCTTCTCTCCAGAGATGCTGCCTGTCCAGTTGAGTTACTCCAGCATTTTATGTCTAACTTTGGTTTAAATTAGCATCTGCAGTTCTTTCCTACACAACAAAGAACTCTTGCTTGGCTTGTGTTAAGGCAGTTTGGTATGCTGTTTGAAAACACATTTCAAGTGATCTTTTCAAATAGGTGCAAAAAGATTTTCTGTGCAAAGCTAATGTGTAATTGTGCATAAATGGCTGTCCCTTTAACCTGTTCAGTGCCACCCCCGAGTATACTCGGTTCATGGCCAACAGCAAAAAAAAACTTGGCAGTGAATCGGTTAAGACTGAAATGATTATAGGTGTGACCATCTGCAGTATGATGTCAGAGAGGATTCAGAGAAGTGTGGTTGGCCTGTTTCTAACTGCCCAACATCTTACAGCCAGGCGCGACTTAAGAGGCAAGGTCAGAAGAAACTAACAGAATAAAAATAGTTTCTCTGTGTGCTTTCCTTTTAAAGTAGCACGTTTATGTTAGATTGACCATTCATTAGGTTGTAAATGTTAGTGTTATGAATGGTGTTTGTATTTTTCAGTTTTAACTGATAGTGAACACCTTTAGAGACTTTATTTGATTTAATGTTAATGCCTAATAAAACTCAATTAGAAACATATTTAATAATCGCAAGCATACAGTTTGCTTTAAGAATGCAACATTTTTAATGTTTTTGCTTTGTTTTAAATAACCAAATACATCCGATTTCTGCCAGAGATAATAACTAAAAATGCAAACCCCAAACTGATCAAAAATACATTTCAAAAAAACAAAGCATTCTAGGCTGAGTTATGTTGGTTTTGTTGCAGTGGATTTTCCTGACATGAGATTGCCAGATTGGGAGTTTCCTCGATCCCACGCAATGCATCTATGACCTGGTAAATGCCAATGGCTAGGAGTTAGCTTGGAACCCTGAAACTTTGGAAGGAACAATATAGTTCACATTTGGCATTCCCGAAAAGGAATATTTCCCATGTCTCCCCACAACTGAAAATCAATAAAACTGCAGATGCTGAACATTTTTTGTTTCATCGATTATTGTAATGCGTATCGAGGTACAGTGAAAAGCGTTTTTGTTGTGTGCTACTTAATCAATGAAAAGACAATACGTAATTACAATCAAGCTGTCCACAGTGTACAGATGAAGGATAAAGGGTATATAATTTAGTGCAAGATAAAGTCCAATAAAAACAATTAAAGATAGTTTAAATGTTTCCAAATGCAGTAGATGGGGGGTCAGGACCACACTCTAGCTGGTGAGATGATGGTTCAGTTGCTTTCTAACAGCTGAGGAAAAAACTATCCCTAAATCTGGTGGTATGCTTTTTCAAACTTCTGTACATCTTGCCTGATGGGAGAGGGAAGAAGAGGGAGTGGCAGGGTCCTTGATTGTGTTGCTGGCCTTGCCAAGGCAGCGTGAAGTATAGATGAAGTCAATGGAAGGGAGGTTGGATGGCGTGATTGCCATACCTATGTCCACAACTGTCTGCAATTTCTTGCGATCTTGGATTGAGATGGATCGCAAACCATGCTGTGATGCATCCCGATAAAATGCTTTCTACAGGACATCTGTGGAAGTTGGTGAGGGTTATTGGGGACATGCCAAACTTCCTAAGCCTTCTCAGGAAGTAGAGGCATTGTTGTGGTTTCATGGCCATTGCCTCGATATGGCTAATCCAGGACAAATTCCCGTGATATTTATTCTTAAATACTTGAAGCTTTTGACCATCTCTACTGTAAGATTTGAGAAGTTTTCCCTCATTCTGAAAGCTACACAAAACCAAAGTGCTGCAGTTTGGACATTTTAAACGGGAGACTGGGGCTGATAGCGGAGAAAGGCTGCGGTCGGTTTTTTCCAAGGGACCAGCCACAAAAGCAAAAACCTTACAGCCCAGTCTCTAGGTTTCTGCAAAGCCACGGCCAGAACAATGGATGGGTATTGGCCATGCAGAAGCTTGCGAAACCAGGTCGAAGTCCAGACACTGGGGCACTGACATCAGCATACTCACAATGCCCCAAGCCGACCTACACAGTTAATCTCGTTAAGGGGGCACAATAGCCCATAGAAAACTACCTGGTAGGTGATGGGAAACCAGTTAAACCCATCACCTCGCAACGAAATACCAATTAACACCGTCTGGCCATCCCCGGTATCCCCGGACATAAGCGCAGATCAGAGAGAAAACTCATACATATCTTTTTAAACAAAGAGATTCCAAGATCTGGCGGGAGATAGGACGGGTCAGAATAGTATAACTGGCCATGACTTTTGGGTTTTAAACGCAAGAAGAAAACCTGCAAGGAACACAAGCAGGCAAGAAAACGGATGCAAGGAAGCAAGTCAAACGGATGCAGGAGGAAGAAAAGACAGGCAAGAAGAAGCGAGTGCAAGAAAGAGGAACCGGCACGCAACTCGAGAAGAAGTACTGCAAGACGAAGAGCCAGTAACCCCAGTAATAGCCCCATGGTGAGCAGGTACCCCAATTCTGCATATCCTGGACATAGTTTAGTGTAGAGGGGAGGGTGGTTTGAATAAACGTGGGTGTGTAAAGGAATGTGTGTTGGTCAATTTTGCGATGTCGTACGTTCCCCATCTTACAGTCGTGTATATGTCTTGTAGAACTGTGTGTTTTATGATTCATAGTTATAAGTATGCATGTGATTCGGTATGTGTTTTATAGACATGTCTTATAGAACTGTATAAGTATTCATGGACAATAGTCCCAAGCGCTAAATAAAAGCCTTTTTCATTTAAACCCTGGTTTTCAAATCTGGTCTGGTTGAATTTTTCTGCACTATAAACGCTCCTGCATCAAAGTCCAGTGTCTAGAACCGTAGGGGGTGAGTGGGTCGAACCACTCAGGGGGAACCAGTGTGCGCGGCCTGGTCAAGGGATCAGAGCAAGGCACGGGGACCTTAGGTCGGGCGAAAGCTCGGCGCAGAAACCCCTCTACTTTGGCAATGTCAATGTCTGGAGTGGACATTGGTGACTGACAATCTCCTGACATTAGGGCGACCGGGGTGTGTATACCACTTTGCTTCCTGAAGTCAATCACAATCTCTGCTTGCTGATATTGAGGAAGAGGTTGTTGTTTTGCACCAGGTTACGAGGTTCCCAATCTCCTTCCTAGTCCGCCTCATCATTATTTGATAACCGGCTCTCAACGGAGATGTCATCTGCGAACATAAATTGACTTGGATCTGTATTTGGCTGCACAGTCATGAGTGCTTAAAGAGTGTCGTAGGGGGCTGAAAACACATTATAGGCAACCAACATGTTGGAAACAGTCTGCAGGAAAGGCAGCATAATTGGAAAGAGAAAGAGTTATTGTTTCAGGGCAAAAAAAACATCTTTGACTGAATTGTTAACTCTGTTCCTCTTTCCATAGATGCTGCCCAACTTGCTGTGGGTTGCCAGCATTTTCTTCACTCCAGAACTTGCCTTCGTTCGAAGACACCTGCCATGCAGAACCAATCCCTGAGCTTGATCACTTGAACTCGAGGTCTTTGTTTGATTTATGTTAATGAACACTCTGACAAATTTCAGAGTTGTTGTTGCATTTTTAAAAAGCTGGTTTTAATATCCTCACCTTAAGGGAAATTAAGGGAACTCTATAGTGTTATTCTCATTCATGCTTCTTGGTCATTATGCCATTTCGAAAGGCTTTCGTCCGAATCGTTTAGCATAATATGATTTATATTCTTTCCAAATGATGCCTTTGTTTTCCATTGATTAATTGTATTATTGGCCAGATATTCCCCACAGTCAGTGTTCCAGTGAAAGCAGGTTTTTAGTCAGACTTCTTTTTATCAAAATCACTCTTGTCAAAGCCACTACAGTCATCCCAAGTGATTGTGACAAAGACTATCAATCCCTTTGAGCCTTTATCATCCTGTCTGCAATCTTTGGTGCAGTTGACCACACTATTCACTTCTAATTCCTGATCACATCAGTCTGAAGACTGGTACTAGAGTCGAGGTGCTAGCATGGATAGAAGGTTGGCTGACTGGCAGAAGGCAAAGAATGGGAACAGAGGGGACCTTTTCTGATTGGTAGCCAGTGTGGGAAGTGTTGGAACTGAACAGTTTTTCCATCTTGCATGATCATGGGCAAGTCAATTCAAGTTTATTTGTCACATACACATACACGATGTGCAGTGAAATGAAAGTGGCAATGCCTGCGGATTGTGCAAAAAAAAATAAAAACAATTACAGTTACAGCATATAAATTAAAGTTAATACAGAGAAGACAAAATTTAGTCCCTGGAGTTATAAAAGTTAACAGTCCTGATGGCCTGTGGGAAGAAACTCCGTCTCATCCTCTCCGTTTTCACAGCGTGACAGCGGAGGCGCTTGCCTGACCGTAGCATCTGGAACAGTCCATTGCTGGGGTGGCAGGGGTCCCTCATAATCTTGCTTGCTCTCGATCTACACCTCCGGATGTATAGGTCCTGCAGGGGGGCGAGTGTAGTTCACATGGTGCGTTCTGCCAAATGCACTACTCTCTGCAGGGCCTTCCTGTCCTGGGCAGAGCTGTTCCCAAACCAGACTCAGCACTTCATGCCGAGGAAACTGAACACGGAACAGTAATTCAGGAAAGTTTCTTATCGGCACTAGGCTAAACATGTCTTGTCACACTGACTCACAAAGTCAACAACATGAATACCTGAATGTCTTGTTTTTATAGTGATACGGCCGTGTTGCTAAGGGAGGAGCGGAATACTGGATCACAATATCCAACCGTGTGAACAAATCTACGTGACCCACTCCACAAACGTCCTTGTCAGTAATGGTACAAAAAGGCTGCATGCATTGAGTCTCTTGCTTGACTGTTCTCCTCGTCTTATGTTATTGCTAACTGCTTGTGAATAAAGATATGGTTGATTATCGTTCATGTCTTGTGTAAATTGTTCTGACACCAAGTCAATGGTGATATTCCTCAGGGAATGATTCTACTACTTTTCATGTAATGTTAATAACCTGGATGAGTGAATTGATGGCTTTGTGGCCAAGTTTGCAGATGATATAATATGAAGCTAGGTGGAGGGGCAGGTAGTCTTAAGGAAGCAGTGAGGTTGCAGAAGGACATGGTCAGATTGGGAGAGTGGGTAAAGAAATGGCAAATGGAATGCAGCATAGCAAAGTGTCCGGTCATGCACCTAGGTAGACGAAATAAAGGCAAAGACTACTTTCTAAATGGGGAGAGGATTGAGAAACAAGTGCAAAGGGACTTGGGGGTGTGGGTGCAGGATTTTCAAAAGATCAATTTACAGGTTGAGTCGGCAGTAAGGAAACCAAATGCAATGCTAGCACTCATTTCAAAAGGACTAGAATATAAAAGTATGCATGTAATGCTGAGGACCTGGACCCACTATAACTCATTTGCCACTCATTTGCAGCTGCGGCTTGCCTGCAGTCCGTCTGTCTTTTGTGTTTTTTGTTGTTTTTGTCTGAATTGTAGTTTAATATGATGTAGTGTTGTATGTTATGTTTTGGGGGGGGGGGGGGTGGGAGGGAACGGGAACTGTAACATTCTCTCTCCAGAACGGAGACGTGACCTTTGTTCTGTGTCGTGTCTCCGTTCCCGTTGCGGCCTACCACCGGACATTCACCTGGGAACACCTGGGGCTCTGGTTCGCAGAGCCCGCGGCGCGGACTCACCACCTGCGGCGCTGGCTGCCTGCGGATGTTGCGGGCGCGGCTGCGACTCGTCTCCGCGGGCCGCGTGGACGTCGGAAGCCCGCAGATCCCTGGGTGGGGGCCGACATCGGGAGCTCCGGCAACGGCAGAGGCAGCGTGTTCGCCCGCCCCGAATCGCGGGGCTTGGGTCGGCCCGCCACGGACCTTTCACCGTCCGGCGCGGCCTGAAATAGGCTGTTGACCTTTCACCGCCCAGCGGCGGCTTCAATATCGGGAGCCCCGACCGCCCCGACGTGGCAAATCCAACAGCCTGACCGCGGGACAAGACGGCAGGGAAGAGAAAAAGACATTTTGGCCTTCCATCACAGTGAGGAGGGACTGGAGGAGACTCACTGTGATGGATGTTTCTTTTTGTTTGGTGTTAGTTGTGATTGTATGTGTTATTGCATTTTTATTGATTAATCTTATTGGTCTTATTGTTCAACTGCGGGTAATGTTTCATTTTACTACACATTTATGTGTATGTGACAAATAAACGACTATTGACTATTGAATAGATAAACAGGGGATGCATTCTCACTAATGCCACTCTGCACCTGACCATTGGTACAATAAGCACATGTACTTTTGGTATTGTTCGTTGACCACAACACCATCATCCCCTCAAAACTGGGTCTCCGTACTTCCCTATGCAATTGAACATTCAACTTCCTCATGAGCAGACCACAATCAGCGAATTGCCAACAACACTTCCTCTTTGATAACCATCAAAAAGGAGCACCTCAAGGCTGTGTGCACAATAGCCTGCACGACTCTCTCTGCACCCATGAAAGTGTAGCCATTCAGAGCTCTAATGACATTTTTAAATACACAGCTGACAGCGCCATTGTTGGACAAATAATGGAAAGTAATAAATAAGAATCCAGGAGGGAGATAGATAATCTGACTGAATGCTGCCAAAACAACAATCTTGCTCTCAATGTTAGCAAGACCAAGGAGCTGATTATTGATTTCAGGAAGGAAAAGCTGAGAACCTACCTTTAGGAAGAGGGGTGGGGGGGGGAGGGGGAGGGGGCTAGAGGGAGGGAGGGGGAGGAGAGGGGGGAGAGGGGAGGGGGGAGTGGGGGACGAGAGGGTGCTGAGCCAATGCAGGAGAGGCAACTCGAGGGGGAGGGGGGAGGGGGGAGTGGGGGAGAGGGGGAGGGGGAAGAAGGAGAAGGGGAGGGGGTGGTAGGAGGGGAGGGGTTGGGAGGGGAGGGATAGGGGGAGAGGCGAAGGGGGACTGGGGGGGAGGGAGGGGAGGGGGTAAGTGGGGGAGGAGAGGGTGCTGCACCAATGCACGAGTGGTTTGGGCCCAACTGGTCCACTTGGTCTAGTAGTTCCCGAAAAGTTGTATATTACAGATGGTGAAGAAGGCCTTTGTCACATTGGCCTTCATCAGCGGGGAACTGAGCATATGTTGGGATGTTATGTTAAAGATGTACCAAATATTTGTGAGGCTGAATATTGTGACTGTTTTGGTTACATTTCTGGAGAAAAGATGCCATGAAGCTAGAAAGGATGCAGAGAAGATTGATGTGGGGGTGACCAGGACTCAAGAGCATGATCTATTAGAACAGGCTGGGACTTTATTTCTTGCAGTAAATGAGACTGAGGAGTGATCTTATGGAGGTGTATAAAATCATGATGGAATAGATAGGGGTGAATGTATAGATACTTTTAACCAAGGTAGGGTATTCAAGAACTAGAAGGCATAGGTTTTAGGTGAGAGGACAAAGATTTAATAGGAACATTGGAAGCAAGTTTTTCATAAAGGGTGGTGGGCAGTTGGAACAAACTGCCAGAGGAAGTAGTTCAAAAAGTACATGGATAGAAAACATTTGGAGGGATATGGACCATGTGCCAGTAAATAGGCTTAGATGGGGCATTTTGGTCGGCATGGAAGAGTTGGGCCAAAGGGCTTGTTTCCGTGCTGAAAGCCTATAACACTATGTCTTTAAGTAAGAATTTCATTGCTCCTTTGCAGGTACATAAGCCAATTCTCGACAAGGTGAGAAAAAAATTCTTCAAATAACTATTGGAAAACAAAAGAAAATAAATTACCTACTGCAAATGTGCCCTATGTTCCACAACTCCATCCCTCTACCTGGTAATATTCCAAACATGAATTAGCCTCTAACTGTTGCCATCCTAATGTGATCCAAGAGAGTCAAGAATCAAGAGTGTTTTATTGTCATATGTACCAAATTAGCATTAGGAGCACAAGCTTTTACCTCCGCAAGTCAAATACAATTCCACACTTCGCATCTGGTTCTTTTTAACAATAACATGTCCACACAGATAATCATAAGAACAATTTCCATCATTTTCTTTGTCTTGATTCCACTATTCTGATTTGGCATTTTGATATTTAAAAAAAATAAAGATGCTACATCTGCATGTTTCAAATGCTGCAAAACCTCCATTGTGCTTAGTAAATTCTTCTGTCGCAATTAGTCAATTCCACATAATTCTTATTATCACACCATATAGTTAATCTGTGCATGCAATTTTTATTTGTTTATTTTATTATTACATCAGATACTCAATGAACAAAATAAATCCTTTGTCATCAGTTTTCCTTTTAGTCGGTGGCACGGTGGCATGGCAGTCAAGCTGCTGCCTTACAGCACCAGAGACCTGGGTTCGATCCTGACTAAAGGGTGCTGTCGATACAGAGTTTGTACGTTCTCCCTGTGAACTGTGGGTTTTCTTAGAGAGCTCCAGACTCCTCCCACATTCTAAAGACATACAGGTTTGTAGGTTATTTGGCTTTGGTAAAATTGTAAATTGTACCTAGTGTGTAAGATAGTGCTAGAGTATGGGGTGAATGGAGAGGACTCAATGGGCTGAAGGTCCTATTTCTGCGCTGTATCTCTTAAGTTTAATTGGCTTGGTATAATTGTAAATTGTCCTGAGTGTGCGTAGGATAGTGTAAATGTGTGGGGATCGTTGGTCGGCGTGGACTCGGTGGGCCGAACGGCCTATTTTCGCTCTCTATCTCTAAAATTTATTTAAGGTTTCAAATAACATTTTACTGCATAATTTCAACATTTTTAGCCATGTATATGTCTGAAATCCCATTTAATTATTTAGCATGGTTAAACAAATATTTAATTTTAGTGACTGACCTGTTTCTACTTCATGCAGATTTGCTGCTGACTGCAATAAATTAAGCCACCTTGTAAGGAACCAAGTTATTTACTAGACTAAGTGGGCCCAACCCTTTCCTGCATTGGTGCAGCACCCTCTCCTCCCCCCTCCCTCCCTCCCTCGCTCCTCCCTCCCTCCCTCGCTCCTCCCCCTCCCCTCTCCCCTCCCCTGTCCCCCCCCTCCCCTCTTCCTATCCCCATCTCCCCGTCCCCTCTCTCCCCCAACCCCCCTCCCCTTCTCTTCCCCTCTTTCCCTCCCCCCACTCTATCCCCTCAACAGATTCACAACTCTCTGACTGAAAAAGTTTTCCTCATCTCAGTTCTAAATGGCCTACACCTTATTCTTAAACTGTGGCCCCTTGTTCTGGACTCCCCTAACATTGGGAACATGTTTCCTGCCTCTAACGTGTCCAACCCCTTAATAATCTTATACGTTTCAATAAGATCTCCTCTCATCTTTCTAAATTCCAGTGTATACAAGCCTAGTCGCTCCAGTCTTTCAACATATGACAGTCCCGCCATTCCGGGAATTAACCTAGTAAACCTACGCTGCAACACTGGGTAATGAGTGTAAACAAAGCTTTATGATCATCCATTTTATATTTTGCTTGCCAGTAAAAATCATTCTTAGCCCTGGGTGCTGTCGAACCACAAGTGATTCTTCCAAAGCTGCCTTTGAGACAGCCCAGATGTTGATGAAAAAAAAAGACCAGTACTACCACACATGTATATGTCATGCATTATTGAAAAGTTAAAACTCTGAATAACTTTTTGCAGAGAAACCTAAAATTGTTCAAGCAACGGGAGGAAATCAATTAACCCCTCCAAAGCTGTAGCGCAATTCCTCTTTAACTGACACATCAGGGAATAACCCGCTCACGCACACGCACACGCACACACACACACACAGTTTCACATATACACATTCATTCAATATAATTGAAGCCACATTTACAGTATTGAGGCTGCATTTAGAGCATTGTGTTCAATTCTGGGCATCATGTTATAGGAAAGATGTTGGAATGTTGGAAAGGGTGCAGAGATGATTCACAAGGATGTTGCCTGGAATGGCGGGACTGTCATATGTTGAAAGACTGGAGCGACTAGGTTTGTATACACTGGAATTTAGAAGGATGAGAGGGGATCTTATCGAAACGTATAAGATTATTAAGGGGTTGGACATGTTAGAGGCAGGAAACATTTTAAGAATAAGGGGTAGGCCATTTAGAACAGAGATGAGGAAAAACTTTTTTAGTCAGAGAGTTGTGAATCTGTGGAATTCTCTGCCTCAGAGGGCAGTGGAGGCCAATTCTCTGAATACATTCAAGAGAGAGCTAGATAGAGCTCTTAAGGATAGCGGTCAGGGGGTATGGGGAGAAAGCAGGAACGGGGTACTGATTGAGAATGATCAGCCATGATCACATTGAATGGCGGTGCTGGCTCGAAGGGCTGAATGGCCTACTCCTGCACCTATTGTCTATTGTCTATTGTCTATTGCCAGGACTAGAGGGTCTGAGCTATAGGGAAAGTTTGAGTAAGCCGGGGCTCTATTCCTTGGAGCGCAGGAGGATGAGGGATGATGACATTTTGCGCGGTGTAGGCAAGTTGGGTCAAAGGGTCTGTTTCTACGCTGTGCTACTCTGTGACTGGTTTGGAAGAATATGGGCCAAAAACACAGGAAGGTGGGACTAGTGTAGTTGGGGCATGTTGGCTGGTGTGGGCAAGTTGGGTCAAAGGATCTGTTTCCCTGCTGTAACACTCTATGACTATGACACACTCTAGTCTATGATTAACAATCATTCTCTTGGAGACAGTCTTACTGGAATCTCCCAAACTCAAAGGTCATTTTGTTTTTATACTGTAGGAGCCATTTGTGTTTACTAGCTGTTTTATAAATATTATATTATTTTGTATCTTGCTGTATTATTTTTGGACACTTGGGGGTTGTCATGAGATGAATACGAATGGACATAATGGGCACATATGGGCTTAAAGTGCTGGTTGGAGCCAGAACTAGGTACTATCTGGGAATGCAGAGATGTGAAGCGTCAGATGCGGAGAAGATATGGTGAGATACAATTCTTACCAGATCTATGACGGGAGAAATACAAATCTGTGTGTATTACTACTTCAATAAATGACTAATTCAACTGAAAAGTCATGAAGTTCTCTCTGTTGTTGATTTGATCGATCACTCCAACCTCCGTGATGTGGTGGGAAGCGGAGAGGACTTCAGTTGGAAGGACTGAAGTTGCCACTACATATACTCTTAAGAACAAAGAAAACAGCTTGTGATTCAATACAATTGCAAAAGCCACAAAAGCATTGTTTACTGTAATACTTTCAGTCCAACAAATGATTCAATTTATGAATATGAAACATATTTGCAATAGGAGCATACTGTAACTAAAAACACACCTCTGATGTCCAAATACCTTGACAGAACAAAATAATTCACATGGATTGTGTACAAGCTTAGAGAATCAGTGGGTAAACAGACCCTTTAGCGCTGCTTGCCCACACCGGCCAACATGTTATCACCTCTCATCCTCCTGTGCTTCAGGGAATCCCAGCCTACTCAACCTCTCCCTATAGCTCAGACTCTCTAGTTCTAGCAACATCCTCGTAAATTTTCTCTGCACCTTTCCAGCTTGACAACAATTTTCCTATAACAGTGCCCAGGCTGACCTTAATACTCTAAATGCAACCTCACCAATGTCTTTTACAGCTGCACCATGACCTCCCAACTTCTATACTCAGTATTCTGACTGATGAAGGCCTGGGTGCCAAAAGCCTTTTTGACCCCCCTATCTACCTGCGACTCCACTTTCAAGGAACCATGCACATGCACTCCTAGATCTCTCTGCGCTCCAACACTCCCCAGAGCCCTACCATTCACTGTGTCGGTCCTGCCCATGTTAGATTTTGTATGTTGAAAGACTGGAGCGACTGGGCTTGTATACTCTCGAATTTAGAAGGGTGAGAGGGGATCTTATTGAAACATATAAGATTATTAAGAGATTGGACACGCTAGAGCCAGGAAACATGTTCCCGATGTTGGGGGAGTCCAGAACCAGGGGCCACAGTTTAAGAATAAGAGGTAGGCCATTTGAATGGAGATGAGGAAAAACTTTTTCACTCAGAGAGTTGTGAAGCTGTGAAACTCTCTGCCTCAGAAGGCAGTGGAGGCCAATTCCCTGGATGCTTTTAAGAGAGAGTTAGATAGAGCTCTTAATGATAGTGGAGTCAAGGGATATGGGGAGAAGGCAGGAGCGGGGTACTGATTATGGATGATCAGCCATAATCACGGTGAATGGCATTGCTGGTTCGAAGGGCCGAATGGTCTACTCCTGCACCTATTGTCTATTGTCTATTGACTTCCCAAAATGCAACACCTCACATTTCTCTGTATTAAATTCCATTAACCATTCCTCAGCTCACCTGACAAATTAATCAAGATCCTGCTCCAATTTTTCACAACCGTCTTCACTATCTGCAAAACTAGCCACTTTTGTTTCATCAGCAAACTTGCTAATCTTGCCATGTATGTTCTCATCCAAACATTGATATAGATGACAAATGGTAATGGGCCGAGCACCGAACCCTGAGGCACACCACTAGTCACAGGACACCAGTCCGAGAAGCAACCTTCCATCATCATCCTCTGCATCCTTCCATGAAGCCAATTTTCTATCCAAAGCTTCTGAGTACAGACACCCACAATTGCAGTTGTGAATGGTGCTCTCTTGGTACAACAAACATAGAGTCATAGATTCATAAAGTGATACAGTGTGGAAACGGGCCCTTCAGTCACTTGCGCGCACCGGCCAACATGTCCCTACTACACTATTCCCATCTAGCCTCATTTGGTTTATATCTCTCCAAACCTGTCCTATCCATGTACCTGTCTAACTGTTTCTTAAACGTGGGGATAGTCCCTGCTTCAACTACCTCCTTTGGCAGCCTGTTCCATACACCCTTTGTGTGAAAACGTTACACCTCAGAGTCCTTCACCATAAACCAATGTCCTCTAGTCCTCGATTCACCTACTCTGGGCTAGAGACTCTATGCATCTACCCGATCTATTCCCAATTATTCCCGATCTATTCCCAAATATGCTTGTGACCATGTCTGATGTGTCAAGTGACAGAATAAGTGATTTGGAGCATTCCTTGAGCTTCGTCACAATGATGTTAAACAAGTTATAGACAATAGACAATAGGTGCAGGAGTAGGCCATTCAGCCCTTCGAGCCAGCACCGCCATTCAATGCGATCATGGCTGATCACTCTCAATCAGTACCCCGTTCCTGCCTTCTCCCCATACCCCCTCACTCCGCTATCCTTAAGAGCTCTATCCAGCTCTCTCTTGAAAGCATCCAACGAACTGGCCTCCACTGCCTTCTGAGGCAGAGAATTCCACACCTTCACCACTCTCTGACTGAAAAAGTTCTTCCTCATCTCCGTTCTAAATGGCCTACCCCTTATTCTTATCTGAAGGTGTCTGATGCCTGATTTGATATAGGCCAAATAATATAGCCCAATTGTCCTGCATTTGGTTGATGTATACGAGATCATCTCATGTTTGTAAACGATATCTCTTAAGTGGTCTCCTGCTGTGCACTATAGAGTGTGCTCGGTAGACAGTATTATTTGTTTGCAAAACTGTCCTTTTAATTTCAAAAATGATTGTAGTTTACATTTAAACAGTTTTTATTAAGGGCTGTTTCTCATTTGTATTAATGCCCACTATCCATGCAATTCCTGAATGATGAACTATGTCTATCCATTCCCATCACACCTTCACAAATGTTCTCCATCACTAAAATCATAACCAAACTCTCTGCTCTGGATTACCCATCCCGTAGGATTCCCAGTATTCTTTCCTCAACTTTTCCCTCCGCCACCAGGCTCCAGGAGAAGCCATTGTCAGCAGATTCATGGAGTTATGGACAATTAGAATCAGCAAGTTTGGGGCTAGAATATTGTTGCATGCATGCATGCATGCATGGGGATCCCAAACTTGCTGGCAATTCCTTGCAAAAGTCAAGTCAAAGTGAAGGTTTTAACTTTGCTGTTGCAACAACAATTTTCATGAGAAATATAAATGAGTCTTCTGACATTGCTGAATTTGACCATGTATGCAATGACCCTATTAGCATTATACTGCATTGCTACCATATTCTCAATTGACAGATGTGAAATGTTTGTGACAGCAGTACCTTTATGAAGAAAATAATTTAGCTGTGTTTCAAATGGCAGAATGCAAATCACCTCTTGCAGGAATATATTAATGTCAATGAAACCCAGAGGATAAAATGATTCTGAATGTGACAGAAAATTACAGAATATGTGAGGAGAATGAACTGGGAACAGACTGCTTGCATATTAATGAATCAGTAAATAAAAAAAACAACAGCAGTCAAAAATAATTAAACTATGTGCTAAGAAATTAAATTTCATTCTTTTTTGGTGCACAAAGGGGTGACACTTAGAGCACTAAAGCAAAATCAAAATATCATGAAATTGGCCACAACACAGTACATGGCTTTCATGGTATTGTCCAGTCTACATCTTTATTGGGTTGTCAAATCCATAATTCATTGTATCATCAAATTCATGTACAAAGCACCAATGCCACTAATACAGCCTCTTTGAACAATAAAACATCACGTTTGTGTAGGGCAGGACCTTAAATAGCATCCTTCCCCACAAAGTCTTCATGTGGCTGCATCTATCTTTGATGCATCCCTCAAAGGCAGCACAGTGGTAGAGTTGCTGCCTTACAGCCCAAGAGACCTGGGTTTGATCCTGACTACAGGTTCTGTCTGTATGGAGTTTGTACGCCCACCCTGTGACTGCGTGGGTTTTCTCTGGGTGCTCCGGTTTCCTCCCAGACTCCAAAGACATGCAGGTTTGTTGGTTAGTTAGCTTCTGTAAAATTGTAAATTGTCCCCAATGTGTAGGATAGTCCTAGTGTACGGGGATCGCTGGTTGGCGTGGATTCAGTGTGTCAAGGGGCCTGTTTCTCTGTATCTATAAACTAAACTAAACTAAACTAAACTAAACTAAACTAAACTAAACTAATCCAAACTAAACTAAACTAAACTAAACTAAACTAAACTAAACTAAACTAAACTAAACTAAACTAAACTAAACTAAACTAAACTAAACTAAACTAAACTAAACTAAACCAAACCAAACTAAACTAAACTAAACTAAACTAAACTAAACTAAACTAAACTAAACTAAACTAAACTAAACTAAACTAAACTAAACTAAACTAAACTAAACTAAACTAAACTAAATTAATGTACTTGTGCAGCCTGGGATGTGCCAGGCAGTAGAAGCCGTCACTAATGGACATCTCGTATTGGAAGACCAAGAAGCTTCAGGCAGACCAGATTACGTCTTTCACCAAGTTGATGATCTTCAAGCTGCATTTGAGGTTTCTTTCCGCTTGCAAGTCTGGGAACAAGCCATAGATCAGGGGGTACACGCAACTATTTAGGACAAACCTTATCAAGAACCTGTACATCCTTTACAGGGCCATCTTTGCAAACACACTGTGCACAAAGAGGCGGCTGATTGTCTCATCTTCACTGTAGATATCTGGAGGGCAGTAAAAAAAACCTCTCTGCTACAGATCCACCAGTAGATTGGGAATGAGTATCTGACCATGTAGGAAGGACGAGAGCATTAAAAATTAATATTGAAAGGTGGCACATACAAGGAATTGAAGTTAGAGTAAAACCCTTTAGATTATGAAAGGATGGCACAGTGGCACCAGAATAGAGTTGCTGCCTTACAGTGCCATAGACCTGGGTTCGATCCCGACTATGGGTGCTGTCTGTACAGAGAATTCTCCCTTGGGGTTTCTCTGGGTATTCCGGTTTCCACCCACATTCCAAAGACGTGTGGGTTTGCAGGTTAATTGGCTTCTGTAAATTCCCCCTAGTGTGTAGGATAAACTAGTGCTCAGACTCAGTGGGCCGAAGGGCCTGTTTCCACACTGTATCTCTAAAACTAAAACTAAAACTACTAACCTTAGCACCGTTTCCTTCTAACTGTTTAAATGTTCAACAAATGTTTTAGGTTGTACTCAAAATGTTCTAGGTCACGTTAGCAATGGAGGCAATATGCTGTGTGCATCTTGTTCAATTATTAAGTGCATGACTGAAAGAAGGAAAACATTAGGTATTCTCAGGTGAATTGCACATGAAAGTGCCTGGGTCAATTTTGCAATGGGCATAATTTCAACTGGAAATTATTACCTGTGTGATCTAACCTGGGCCAATTCCCTTTTTAATATAAACAGTAAATGTTGGAAACACTGACATGCTGCATGGCCTGCTGTTCCAGTATTTCCTTTTTCTTATTTAGATTTCCACCATCAAAAGAATTTGTTTATATTCCCGCTTTAAAGCATGTTTGAATGTAAGCACTAATTATCAATTTCCAAGCTGTAGTCGAGGAATGAAGCTTTGATAGCTCACTAAATTAAGGATTGAAGTGTTTCCTGGCAGAAGTGGGTTGAGAAGTTGGTGTAATGATTCCTCTTCTGTCACCAGCCCTGAATGAACATAATAGTACTGTACATCCCTCCTGATATTCCTAGGTATTCAAGTCAACAGGACTGAGGAATAGGAGAGAAATTCTAATGGCCATTACTATTGTGTGTTTACAGTGATGGCAACCACTCTCTTTATAATTTAGAGATACAGCATGGAAACAGGCTGTTTGGCTCACCGAGTCCGCACCGATCAATGATCACCCCATGCACTGTCCAACACACAAGGGACAATTTACAGAAGCCAATTACCCTATGAACCTGTCCGTCTTTGGAATGTGGGAAGAAACCAGAGCACCCGGAGAGAACCCATGCGGTCACAGGGAGAACGGTCAAACTCTGTACTGACAGTACCCGTAGTCAGGATTGAACCTAAGTCTAGCACCTCTACTGCTGCACCACTGTGATGCCCTAACTCAGATGATTTGAAAGTGGGATGAGCAGTGTTTCTTCATACCCCACGTACTTATTAATACTCAAAAATGCACTGCTGACTGCAATGGTCAAGGATTAAGAAGGGGCATCCATTATCCTGATCCACTGCAGGCTTTGGATCTTTTATTTGTACAAATTAACAACACAATTCCTGTTTGGGCTGCTCACATTGCTGTGTCAACCAGCACAACACTCTAAGAGATCATTGGCCTCCTCCAGTTCACAACCAGCTCCATCCTGCCCTGGATTACGTGCCTCATATGAGCTAATTTTTTCCTATTTGTCTCACTGCTTTTACCCTGAGTTGTAGTCTTGCCTGATTGCAATGAAGCTTGTGAGCCACTTTATGGATCTGCTCAGATCTTGCTCATCTGGTGCAGAGCAATAACCTCAATGATCAAATGATACCTAATTTCTATATGTGAAAATATTACTTCACCTGATTACATGAGTTAATCAATACATGTCTCATGATTTTTGCTTCTCTCTTTGGTAATAAACACAACAGATCAATGCTTTCATAGGTTTGGTTAAGAGTCAATCCCACTGTGGATTCAAAATCGCACATAAATCAAATATGGTAAGGACAGTAATTTATTTTCCTGGAGGACATCAGTGAACCAAATAGAATGTTATGAGAACCCAGTAGGTTTATTGTTAATATTACCAGCACCAACCTTTCAAAAATCAAATAGACACCTGAATATAAATTCCCCAGTTGCCCGGACAAGAGTTGAACTCCAATATTTCAATCAATAGTCAAAGTCTTGTGATATTAGCCAATTACGTTACCATATTCAACTTTATTTTGATTTTATCAGAATTTTTCAATATTTATAACACAATTCGGTGATCTGGAAATTTTCTCAAAGGGATTAACTTCTGTAATTTGAAAACATATTGACTCTCGATTTAATGTAAATATTGATCACGTTTGATGTGAGTGCTTTGCTCTTGTGTCAGACAACATTCTACCATCGCTTTGCCACAGCCAGTGCCACATCTGTGCCTCGGCAGAGATCGTCCGCAGTGCATGCCTCTGCCGCAAGTCAGTAGGTGGGCCATTGTCTGTACCTCTCCACAGTTGCATTTCTCAGAGTCCGAGAAGCCCCAATTCTTCAGGTTGAGTCCGCAATGTCCCACTCCAGTGCGGAGGCGGTTTAGGGCTTTCCAGGAAATATAAGGCGGGTGGTGTCCTGGTGCCATCTGTTGTTTGGTTTTGGTACCTGGCACGGTTGGCTCTAGTTCCATGAAGCTGTTCCGACTCTTCAAGCGTTTCTTGGCATGTTAGATGCACCTAACGAGGCAAAATGCAGACAATGGCAGGACAGCAGCAGGAAGGTATGGGCGACACTGAGACGTCTCAGTAATGACTCCACCCACATTAAACCATGTGGAAATGTGACTGTGCTGGCTCAAAGGGCCAAATGGCCTCCTCCTGCACCTATGTTGTATGTTTCTATGTTTCAACAAAGTTAAATTGCATTATGATTATCATTGATTGCAAAATGCCAATCTAAATTTGTTGATATCAACAAAATCTTATTTCAAGTCAGGAGTCAAGTCAAAGCTGTTAAATTGTGATATGCAACAGGAACAGAACAATAAAATTCTTACTTGCTGCAGCTTTACAGGCACACTAATGGAACAACACAACAAATAAACATATTTGAATTTGACTTAAAGCTTTAGCTCTCAGAAATGTTGTACTTTAAAAAATAACTGTTAACTTTATTAGGTCTACCCCCCACTCTCTGGTTCTATTGACATTCAAGATGACTAACACTGATTGTTTACTCTAATGCCTTCATGGACTGAAGTGATATATCAACCTTTAAAGATGCCTCATAAAATCCAATTATCCTTTTGGTGGGAATTAGCTTGTAAAATTGGTGATGCACGAAAGAAACTAACTGGAAGCAAAGCAGTTTTATAACTATTCATTAAACCTCATCATTAATGAACATTCTTAAAACAGTTCATTGCCATTCTGTTATGACTTATATTTAAGCCTCTCATCTCCCTGCAGAAAGGAATTTGATGAAAAAGTTCCGCGGAGGGAACATCTTTTACTCCGAGTCAATAATCAAGAGTGTTTTATTGTCGTATATCCTAAAACGAACAATACAATTCTTACTTGCAGCAGCATTACAGATGTGTAAACATAGTGCTCTGTAAAACCCATAATAAGCCACAACAAAGTTCAATATATATAACAAACAAATTAACAAATAAATAAACAATAATAGTGCAAAGTCAAAAGTAATGGCCCAAGTCTATAGAGTATGGTGCCCATTTGGAGAATGTGGTGTTTAATAGCCTGATAGTTGTAGGGAAGAAGCTGGTCCTGAAACTGGATATTTTCAATGTTCAATTGCTTGGAGTTCAATTATCAAGCTGTTATAACTTCTTCCCAATGGCAGGAGTGAAATGGTGGTGTAGGTCCATGATGATGCTGACTGCCTTTTTGAGGCAGCGTCTCCAATTGATCCCTTCGATGGTGGGGATATCAGTACCTGTGATGGATCGGGCAGCATTCACTACTTTTTGCAATCTTCTTTGTTCCTGGGCATTCGAATTACCGAACCAGGCCGTGATGCAACCAGTCAATATGCTCTCTACAGTCCACCTGTAGAAGTTCAAGAGAGTATTCATTGACATATCAAATCTCCTCAATCTTTGAAGGTGGGCGGCACGGTAGCGCAGCGGTAGAGTTGCTGCTTTACAGCGAATGCAGCGCCGGAGACTCAGGTTCGATCCTGACTATGGGTGCTGCACTGTAAGGAGTTTGTACGTTCTCCCCGTGACCTGCGTGGGTTTTCTCCGAGATCTTCGGTTTCCTCCCACACTCCAAAGACGTACAGGTATGTAGGTTAATTGGCTGGGTAAATGTAAAAATTGTCCCTAGTGGGTGTAGGATAGTGTTAATGTACGGGGATCGCTGGGCGGCACGGACTTGGAGGGCCGAAAAGGCCTGTTTCCGGCTGTATATATATGATATGATATGATATGAGTAAAGGCATTGATGAAAATGCTCTGCATGTCTTAAAGACTTCAATTTTAGATTAAACCAATCAGTGGAAGTGGAGCAGATCTGCAATGTTTTATTCTTCTGTTGAAAATAATAGACTTTTCCATGTTAACAAGAAGTCTGGCAAATGCAATCTCCAGAGCTATAAGGTGGATAATTTTCTTCCAGAGCTGGGAGAAAGATCTCACCGCTTGCGTGATTTCAAATGGCAAGAATTTGAAATATATGAGTTTTACAAATGATCATTACTTACCTGGATGAAATATGTAGACACTCTATTTTTGCCAAGCAAGCCAATTGTCATTTCATTCAATTGTCGTCATTGGAATAGAATTAGGCCATTCGGCCCATTGGGTCTACTTTGCTATTCAATCATGGCTCATCTATCTTTCCCTCTCAACCCCATTCTCCTGTCTTTCCCCATAACCATTGACACCCTTACTAATCAAGAATCTTTCACTCCCCACCTTAAAAAATACCCAATGACTTGCATAGTGCACATATAGATTGGCAGAGTGGGGCAGATAACCCAGCCACTGACTCACAATGCCAGAGATCTGACTGTGCCATCTGCACCACTGTGCCAAACTATGGTGTCTGTGTGGAGTTTGCATGTTCTCACTGTGACTGCACTGAGATTCTCCTCCAGGTGCTTTAATTTCCTCCCACATCCCAAAGAGGTGTGGGTTGATCATTCCATTGGCCATTGTATATTGCCCCGTGTGTGTAGATGAGTGCTGGAATCTGGGGAGAGTTGATAAGAATGTAAGGGGATTAAAGTATGATTAATGCAAGATTTGTGTAAGTGAGTGGGTTGATTTTCAGCATGGAATCAGTAGGCCAAACAGCCTGTCTCTGTTTATGACTAGATTTTGACTATATATATCACGAGTAAATATCACTGGCCATTCATTTCTCTGCCAACATCATGTTTCTTTTTCATCTTAGCTTCATGCTTTTCACTTACAATGCTTTCATTGAAGTCATTAATTAAAACTTGATCCCTGAAGGGCTCCTGTGGCTGTCACTGTCCAATTAAAACTAGCATCATTGATGTTTGCTTTCTGCTTGTTATTATCTGCCAGTTAATGTCTCAATCTCCAGCTTTATGTTAATTCCTTTTGAGATTTTGTTTCTATTTGACGGCTCTTGGGAGGCCGCATATCAAACTCGGCCTCACTATTAGTCAAATCTTCTGGAAGTCAAATTGCATGACTTTATTAGGTATCAGATTCCCAGTGAATCAGAAATGCATAATGTAGCATTAACAAATATACATTACTGCAGATGTATTGTCTAGGTCACAATAGAATGGCTGTTACTTGAAAAGGATCCTGGCCCAGAGATATTGCCTGACCTTCTGAGTTACTCCAGCACTATGTGTATTGTCATTATTAATGCTTTCACCTCTGTTGATGTCAAACTAGGAAACTGTGCCTCCCAGTAGTCGATGATTGACCTTTTGAAGGGTTTAATTATATTAGCTCCCTTTCAATTCTCAATGTCCACGGACGTTCTAAAATTTCCATCATAATGTTGCACTCTGTGATCCAGATCATGATCAGATGATTTCACATAACTGAAGGCAATTTTCTTTTGGTAGATTTTCTCTTCACTTTCCAATAAAAACACAACAAGCAAATGTGAAGGCATTTAAACTGTTTAAAGTGGTTTAACAACGGGAATTAAATGCCATTATCTTTAAATTAACTATTTCATTTAAAATTGGCTTTTTACTGGGCTTCTGTCTTTCAATCTTTGTACAATTGTGTTGATTTAAGACAATAATCCAACCAGAAAATGGTGGACACATTCAGTTGAAGACCTTCTAAGTGTTTCCAGCTTTTTCTGTTTTTATTTTAGATTTCCAGCATCTCTAGTTTATTTTATTTTTATTAGAAAAAATGTTCCCTGTATCTAATTCCCTCTCTCCATCTCTCCCTGTATTTTTCTTTCTCTCCCTTTGCCTTTCACTCCATCTCTCTCATATAATATATGCCTTTGACCAAATGTATTTCTGATTCTCCCTTCTGGGTTTTAGTATATATATATTTTTTCGTAATGTTCTCGTTAAATGCCTGGACAGATTTTCAGAGTGCCTGAACGAATGCAAGATATCATTGTTCCATTGGAAATAAAATTTCACAAGCCCAGAGCCAGAAATTGCTGCAGAAGCAAATCTCATTTGCAATAAATGTAAATTGGACTTCTTGCTCACTCTTCAGATTGCACAAAAGTTGCACCATAAATTGTTTGAACTGGGAATTAATAATTGTGCTGCAATATCAAGGGGATATCTCAGCCTCATGAAAATCACGTCTATAGCTTTAACCAGTTCATAAGGAAACAGATAAAGAAACAATGCAAAGGATGGAGAAGGAAAAGGGTCAAATAGGATATCAGAAACGGAAAGGGAGGGAAGAAAATATTTTAAAGTAGAGGAGATGGTAATATAATCAATTGTGTTTGGATATTGTTTATGCTCTACACTGTTGCAGCAGCTGTGGCTCAGTGGGTGGCAGACTTTTCTTTGTGCTTACAGGTTGTAGTTTCAAATTCTGTTCAAATCCTGCATCAAAGGAAGTCCTGCTTTCAGTCTCGAAGTAAGAAGGGGCTATGGTGCTACATGGCTTCTTTTGGTTTAAACAATGAGACATTTGTCTTCACAGGTGGATGTGAAGGATGCTTTCGTGCTACTTTGGAGAAGAGCAGAGGAAGTGTCCTAATCACGGCAACCAATACCACTAGAAAGGATTATCTGGGTGTTATCACACTCGTGTTTATGAGCATGATGAGTGTAATTGTGCTTCCATGTCTCAACAGAGAATGTACGTCAAAAGTACTCTATTAGCGTTTTGGGATGCCCTAAAATTATGAGAGACAATTCTTTTTTGAGAAATTATGAGTGGCATTGATCTGTAACAAACATTCTTCAGCCGTGAATTATTGAAGCAGCATGATCGTCGTGATAAGGAACATTGATTCCTTCATTGCCGAATGAAAGTGTCAGCCTGGATTACATACTTGGGTCCCTGAATTGGGACCTCCAGCTATGAACATTCAACTCCCAACGAGAAAGTGCAATCACCAAGCAAAGGCTTGCATTTAACAAAAGACAAATCTTGCAACAGTACTTCATAATAAAGCAACATTTTGTCCTTTGTTCTATTTCTAATTGACCATAAACTACTTACTTTCTTCTTTCATATTTTCATACTTTCTTCATAAATTTGCAATCTTCTGGGCCCCAACACCTCATTTCACTATTTGTTTTAGATATAAGTTTTACAAAATGAGGATAGCATTTGGGAATCTGTCAGTTTGCACACTCCCTTTTCAACATGACAGAAGGGAACAAGGAGTGTTGGAAGGAACTGCAGATGCTGGTTTTCACCGAAGATAGACACAAAATGCTGAAGTAACTCAATGGGTCAGGCAGCATCTCTGGAGAATAGGAATAGGTGACGATTTGGGTCGAGGTACGAAGGAAGGTCATGTCGCCTGTTCCTTTGTCGCCTGTTCCTTTTCTCCAGAAATGCTGCCCGACTCACTGAGTTACTCCAGCGTTTTGTGCTGAAGGGAATGAGGCAAAAACTTAATTATTCAACTGCTGCCCACCTGAATCTTTGTTTCTTTTTTCATTCATGAGCTATGTGCATTAGTTGACAAGATTAGTATTTGTTGCTACCTCTCCCAAACTGACCATTGAACTAGTGAGTTAACTAGAATCATAAAACAGAAGAATAATGTACAGTAGGAGCATTTCCCTAAGGAAAACTAGTGATCTATGTCCGGTAGTTCTGCTCTCGCTCCATATACCCCCAGAAAGCTAGAGATCCTTTGGTCCTCACCTTCCATCCCACCAACCTTCACATCAAACACATCATTCTCTAACATTGCCGTCACCTTTAATGCGATTCTACCATGTCACATTTTCCCATCCCCACCCCTTTCTGCAAAGACCATTCCCTCCCCAACTCCTTGGTTAACTCATCCCTTCCCATGCAACCTGCACCCTTCTCCAGGAACTTTCCTCTGCAACCACAAAATATATTAACACCTGTCCTTACACCTCCTCCCTAACCTCCATCCAGGGACCATAGCAGGCCTTCTACATGATTCAAAGGTTTGCACGCATCTATTCAAACCTTGTCTACTAAATTCGGTACTCCCAGTGTGGGCTCCTTTATATCAGCGAGGCCAAACGTAGTCTAGGTGACTATTTTGCCGATCACTTGCATCCACTGGGGCCTGCTGGATTTCTCAGTTGCTTGCCATATTAACTTCAATTTCTATTTTCATATCGGCCTTTCTGTCCTTGGCCTCCTCCATGGCCAGAATGAGGCTACATGCAAACTGGATGAACAGCACCTCATATTCCACTTGGATATTTTATAACCCAATGGTATGAACCTTGAATTCTCCAGTTTCAAGAAACATCCCCCTACCTCTTCTCTCTTCTCTGTGACTCCACCCCCTCCCCAGCATGTACCCATTTCTTCCACTATCTCCCACCTCCCACTCACCCTGCTTCTTTCTCTACCTTTGTATATGCATCTCCTATCCCTCATTTAACCCATTTCCATGTTATCCTCTCTCTTCCCCTTCCCCTTGTCCTCTTCATCCTATATCACTCCCTCTGACTTTACATTTGACTCCTCTTCTCTCCTTCTTTGACCTCCTTTGTCTACCTTTCACTTCCAGCCTTTGTCACTTACTCCACCCACCTGCAAATTAAACCCCCCCTTCACCTGTACCCACCTATCATTTGCCAGGCTTTGCCCCACCACAACTTCTCTTTTCCAGGTCAGAAGGGTCCTGATCTGAATGTCATCTGTCCATTGCCTCCACAGATGCCTGCTGACCCGTTGAGTTCCTCCAGTTTTTGGTGTTTTGCTTTATGAACTGGGTCAATTGTTTACAAAAGTCTGGTAGTTTCCAGATTGGAGCTGCAATCTTTTTCATTCCAAATTGATATAATTGATACAACTAATCGAATTATATTCCCCAGTTGCTGTGGAAGGTTTTGGACACCTATCTCTAGATCATCAGCCAATGGATTTCAGCTGAATAGCTTGACAATGCAACCATACCACACAGCTGTTCAAAAGTTATTGAAAAAATGATCAGATAGTAATTGGTATACAATTCTCATGGATACATCACTGTTCAGGTGCTGATTCCCGGTCAGTGGAGCTAATGTGATCTGCTCCACATTGCACTTGAATGTTGTGACAAGTGAGTCTCTTGTTAGTTTGCCAGCGTAACACATCTTTAGCTGTCAAGTATGTTATTGTTCTCCCTCAAAATGCTTCTTGTCCTTTTTCTGACACAGTAATGGTATTTTAGTTGATATCTAAAAGGGTCTTCATCAGGGACGATTCATTTAAGTGGCTATGAAAGGCAGAATCGCACAACAATAACTTGACCTGTGCATAATCTACTGTATGCTGTTAGAAGCCATATTTGTCAGTGTAAATCTCTTTCACATGACTCATTGGATTATTATATACAAGTAGATAAAATTAGACTCTGTGCAAGGTATCAATTCAAAGGACATGAAGCTGAATATCAGTGTTGTTTTGTAATATTGCTGCATTGCTTTCTTTCACTGTAATTTTGATTTGAGACTTTGGACTTTGGAGATACAACACGGAAACAGGCCTTTAAAGCCCACCGAGTTTGCGCCAACCAGCGAACGCTAGCACCATCCTGCACATAAAGGCCAATTTACAATTTTACGGAAGTCAATTAACCTACAAACCTGTATGTCTTTAGAGTGTGTGAGGAAACCGAAGCACCCAGAGAAAACCCACACGGTCACAGGGAAAATGTACAAACTCTGTAGACAGTACCTGTAGTCAGGATCGAACCATTGGTCTCTAGCGCTGTAAGGCAACAACTCCACCGCTGTGCCACTGTGCCGCCCCTAGGGCTACTTGCCACTCAAAGATTCCTAATTGTATTTTTAATTGTAAAGGGTAGATTTTCAACATTCTTTAATTGAAATCAATGTAAATTAAAATCAAAGAATAACTACTGCAGAGACTGTTATGCCAGTTTACCTGGTGACTAATTCATTATTCATGCAAAAGGGCTTGAATATAATCTATACCAGCTTTAGGTTTAGAGTCATAGAGGTGCTTCTGCTCATCTCTTAACCAAGTTATCTAACTCAGTTAGTCCCATTTGCCTGCATTTTGCCCCAAAACCTTCAAACCTTTCCCATCCATGTTTCTGTCAAAGTGTCTTTTTAATATTGAAATTGTACCTGCCTTTATTACGTCCTCTGGCAGCTCGTTCCATATATGTACCAGCCTCTGTGTAAAAAGGTTGCCCCTCGGGTAGCTTTTAAATCTTCCCCCTCTCACCTTAAACCTATGTCCTCCAATTAAAGACTCCCCAACCTGGAGAAAAGACTGTGGCTATTCACCTTATCCAAGGATCTCATGATTTTGCATGCCCTATAAGATCACCCTCAGCCTCCTATGCTCCAAGGATACAAGTCCTAGTCTATCCAGCCTTTTGTTATAATTCAATACTCAATCTAGTACAACATATACTTCCAGAAATGTTATTTCACCACTTAGTTATGAGATGACTGTCACACTTGTCTGGCATTGTTTTCTGAAATGTTGAAACCTGTTGCTCTGGGAGTACTCCATCTTGTTGACATGCACTGCAATGACCCCCTGATCCATGATACTGGGTCATGCCTCCACCACAAAAGAGCTCCTGCAATTATTGATCAAATGTTGTTGGTGCATTACTGATTATATTCCCCACAGCTAAAACCATTCCCAATACTGTTTTGTAAAGTCATGACCCAAAGATTTAAATTGTGCAAAAGCTAAATCTGCACGAACCTGCATGTTATTAGCTGCAATATGCAAAACTGGCAGTAAGACTTTGTGTGAGGAAGAACTGCAGATACTGGTTTAAACCAAAGGTAACTCAGCGGGTCAGGCAGCATCTCTGGATAGAAGGAATGGGTGACATTTCGGGTCGACTCCCTTCTTCAGACTGATGTCAGGGGAGGGGTCGGGACAAAGATAGAATGTAGTTGGAGACAGTAAGACTAGTGGGAGAACTGGGAAGGGGGAGGGGATGGAGAGAGAAAGCAGGGCTATCTGAAGTTAGAGAAGTCAAGGACCTGTCCCACTTAGGTGATCTTTTTGGCGACTGCCGGCGACTGTCAAAGTCGTAGCAGATCGCCGAAATTTTCTTTTACCCAACAACAATGACCACGACAATGCCGAGTCAGGTCGAGATTACACCGTCTTCGGAAACATCGCAAAATTCCCACGCTGTCAATGCTTCTCCGGCGTCCTAATTTTTGCTGAAATCACTGACAAGTCGGTAAGTACTTGAGAATTTTGAACTATAACATCTTGTATGGGTTACTTAAAAACCAAGCTTCACTGTAACAAGGCATAAACTGGATTTACTTCCAGTTTACTAATAGCAGTATTAAAAAAATTTTTTTTTTTAAGTGGTTAAGTGGATTTTTGTGAAAAGTGTGTGGGCATTCTTTGAAAATGTATGGGAGATGCATATCTGGTTTCTGGGTTGCATATCTGGGTTGGGAGCCCATTTTAAATGTAATGGCTGATGGCCATAAACATCGCGAAAATTCCCACGCTTACCTGACCGTTAAGCTGTCGCCTCCAATCTACATGTCAAATGTCCTGATGATAAATAAATTGGTTAAACACAAGCATTTTATGGTATTTTGAAATGACTTTACTTATTTTAATATTATGTGCTTCTAAATGCATCTAAGACAACCTAGCAAATCTGGGGACAGCAGGCGACAGCGCCCGCAATAAGCAATGATACCTGGCGATAAGCCAGCTGTCGCCGAGAAATTTCACTCCAGATGATTCACGACAGGCGGTCATTTCAATTTAGCTCCAAAAACCCAGCAGTTACAGTAAGTGTGAAACTGCCAGTATTTATTGTTGTACTTGTCAATAAGATCTGGAGTTCCCAGTGAGAGCAGAAGTCACAAACATCCTCACATTCTGTCCAACAATGCAGCAGAGCCACAATGTTTTCCAGTTTCTCCAGACTTATGTTGGAAAATCTGATTGCTAATTAGGTGTTGTACATGTTCAGAGATGCTATTCATTACAATGGATGGATTGATTGATAGCGAGTTTTTGGGGGCAATTCCATTTTTTCTTTATTTAATGAAGTTAACAAATTAATTTAACTGCTTCAACTGTTTGTTATAGTTATATTAATGTTGCTTATTTATATCTTCATTTTTAATAGTATTTTTCTTTTATAATGAACATTTCTATGAACATTATTGAATATGCATGTTCATAAGTTCATAAGTTATAGGAGCAGTATTAGGCCATTCAGCCCATCAAGTCTATGCCATTCAATTATGGCTGATCTTCTCCTCTCAACCCCATTCTTCTGCCTTCCCTCCATAACTCCTGACACCATACTAATGAAGTATCTATCAATCTTCACCTTAAAAATATCCATTGATGGCCTCCACAGCTGTCTGTGGCAATGAATTCCACAGATTCACCACCATCTGAAGAAATTCTTCCCCATCTCCTTTCTAAAGGTATACAGACACAAAAAGCTGGAGTAACTCAGTGGGACAGGCAGCATGTCTGGAGAGAAGGAATGGGTGACATTTCGGTTCGAGACACTTCTTCAGACTGGTTAGGGATAAGGGAAACGAGAGATATAGACAGTGATGTGGAGAGATAAAGAACAATGAATGAAAGATATGCAAAAAAGTAACGATGATAAAGGAAACAGGTCGTTGTAAGCTGTTTGTAGAGTGAACGTGAGAAGCTAATGTGACTAGGGTGGGGGAGGGATAGAGAGAGAGTGGGAATGCCAGGGCTGCTTGAAGTGAGGGAAATCAATATTCATGCCACTGGCCTATAAGCTGCCCAAGCAAAATATGAGATGCTGTTCCTCCAATTTGCGTTCAGCCTCACTCTGACAATGGAGGAGACTGAGGACAGAAAGGTCTGTGTAAGAATGGGAAGGTGAATTAAAGTGTCCAGCAAACGGGAGATCAGGTTGGTTCACGTGGGCTGACCGAAGGTGTTCTGCAAAACTGTTGGTAGTGTGGCTTTTCTGGCTGATAACGTTCCTCTGTTGGATTTAGGATGAGAAGGTTCGGCGCTGCGGACGGCTTTGTAGAACATATTTGAGCTGGCTTCATTGTAGATGTTCCCAGTGGGAGATCCACCCAAAGAGATTGCAGAATTAGTGGGTAGGCAAGATGTGAGCACAGGTCATTTGTCAGTCCAGAGGAAATTCAAGGCCTTCATCTCTAAATTTCCTGTGTGCAAGAAGTGCCTGTTTTATGCCTGATTGCATTAGGGAGCTTCACTCAATCAGAGGTGATGGGTGGCTGGATTTTTCTCTTTTGGATATAGTGTGGGGAGGAATTCATATCCTCGCTGTCTGCCAAAGGTCTGATCAAATTGACCTACAAAGTGGCCCCCTAGTAAGATTCAGACTATCTGCCACTGCATTCTAGGGTATTAGAGCTTTGTTCCAGCTGAATCCAATTCCAAAGCTTTTAGCAAGTAATTTAGTGGAGAGTGGAGATGGCCTTGGGTCTTTTATTTCCATTTAGAAGTTTACTGTCACTTGCCAGAGTTTGAAGTTACCTCCACATAAGAAGAGAAACCAATTAATTTTAGGAGGAAATGACCTGGCAAATGTTTTTTGTTGGGTTGGTATAAAATTTGCCAAAACATGGCAATGCATACTTATATTTTACAACAAGTACCCCTGAAATAGTCCACGTTCTTCCGTTTATAGCTGGTAATTGCCATACTGCTATTCAAATAACTTTCAAGAAATGTCGCTGGTTTAAAAGCAACAATGTTGAAAAGGCTAATTATGACAACAATTCAGTTTACTCCGTTAGAGCAGGAGGATAAATTATGCTCCATAAACATCCACTCACAACGTTTAAGTAAAGGCCGTCTTTTATTTATATCGAAAAGGATGTTTGCTCGTTTCCTCTTTCGAACTACTTTATTGAAATTCTACGTGAGTAATTCAAAGGGAGTTGCCTGACAGGTCTGTTCTATTGATTCCTTTGAAGTGCTCCCAGAACTGGCCCTCTATTGACTGTTCAATACCTGCAAATCATTAGTTGTGAATAAACATGATTAATAGTTCCAAAACATGTCTGACATTGCCGATGTTATCCATTTTTTAAATGGACAAGGTTCAGCAGGATTCTGCATATCAGGGAGCAGACCATATATCATTGCATACATATGAAACACTCATCTTGAAGCACACAATTGACTGAACGGTTTTATTGTTTTGTACTTTTTTTGTGGTGTCGGAAACTATAAAGATACATTAGTGAGCCAAAACAGAGGGTTAACTTCACATGTACGACAAAAAAAAAACCAGTGGCATGTACTTGATGTTTCTAATGAACTAATCCCTTATCATTTATCTGTACACTGAATGGCTCGATTGCAATCATGTATTTTCTTTCCGCTGACTAGTTAGCACGTACCAAATGCTTTTCACTGTACCTCGATGCATGTGACAATAAACTAAGCTAAACTAATTGTAAATGGTAAATGATAAATTGTATTGTATAATATTAAATTGTTTAAACTTTTTTTTTCTCATTTAATATATTGTTTATAGAGTACAATGTTTACATATTCTGTTGTGCTGCTGCAAGTAAGAATTTCATTGTTCTATCTGGGACATATGACAATAAAACACTCTTGACTCTTGACTCTTGAAATTGTATTAAATTTAAATATAAAGTTGTTTAAATAAATTCTAAATGGAAAACTTTGAGTGGCTGCAGACAGTATAAGCAGGATCTTGGAAAGAACAGATTTCAAAAATAGGAAGCAGCTCTTCAATGCAATCTCATTAAGGTAAAGAAATGAAAGATGATCAAAGTTGCTTGACAGCACTTGAAAAGGTAAATGGGCACCTCTTCCACTAACAAATGTGCTTCTTTACTTTAGTTTAGAGGTGCAGCATAGAAACAGGACTTTCGGCCCACCGAGTCCGCACCGGCCAGTGATCACAGCACTATCCTACACACCCCAGGGACAATTTTACATTTATTCCAAGCCAATTAACCTACAAACCTGGACGTCTTTGGAGTGTGGGAGGAAGCCAAATAACTCAGCGAACCCATGTGGTCACGGGGAGAACATCCAAACTCCGTACAGACAGCACCCATGGTCGGGATCGAAGCCGGCTCTTTGGCATTGTAAGCGCTGTAAGGCAGCAACTCTACCTCTGCGCCATTGTGCCGCCCTGCTTGAGTCTATTCAAAATCTTCTGACATCACATAGACTACAAGACCCCCTCGGAGGAATGAGAGAGTCAGAGATAGCGAGCCTGCTCCTGCTACCATCATTATGCAGATCACTCTGTCCAGTGCAGATAACATCTGCAAGGCATATGCTGGTCAGAAAAGAGATGCCAGAAGCAATTAATCATGAGCTCAACTATGCCTGACTGGCTGTGTGCCGATAACAATTTTTTTGTACATTGAGTGAAGGAGCTGTAGGTTGCAGTACCTTATCTCTGTATAGGGAAATATAATGTTTCGTTCAATGAGATAAATAAATGGACCACACCAGGTAAGGTAAATGGGCTCCTCTGCCATTTGCAAGTGAAAGGTCAATCAAATTTGCTGCATGACCTGTGAAGGGCGTTTTGAATGGTTCTTCACACCACAACACTTGCAAGCACTGGAAAATTGTTCATTGCTTTTACAATGTTGAGAGTACACACTAGCCTAGATTCCCCACTGCTTCATTTGTCGAAGAATTCTTCTTCAAAGTTAGCTTTGCCTTTTGGGTGCTACTGGCAAGTGATATTTTAACATGTAGAAACAAGGAACTGCATTTGCTGGTTGATACAAAATGACACATAGTGCTTGAGTAGCTCAGCAGGTCAGGCAGTATCTCTGAAGAACATGGAGAGTCAAGTCAAGTCAAGTCAATTTTATTTGTATAGCACATTTAAAAACAACCCACGTTGACCAAAGTGCTGTACATCTGATTAGGTTCCAATGGAAAAAAAAAGAGAGGTGATATTTTAGGTTGGGACTCTTCTTCAGACCCCCTTTATATCCTTACCCAAAATGTCACCTATCCACGTTCTTCGGAGATGCTGCCTGACCACTGAGTTACTCCAGCACTTTGTGCCCTTTTTGGATATCTTAACGTATTGTTTGTCAGTGGAAATATTAGAAACATAGAAAAATAGGTGCAGGAGTAGGCTATTCGGCCCTTCGAGCCAGCACCGCCGTTCAATATGATCATGGTTGATCACCTAAAATCAGTACCCCATTCTTGCTTTTTCCCCATATCTTTTGATTCCTTTAGCCCTGAGCTAAATCTAACTCTCTCTTGAAAACATCCAGTGAATTGGCCTCCATTGCCTTCTGTGGCAGAGAATTTCAGAGATTCACAACTCTCTGGATGAAGAAGTTTTTCCTCATCTCAGTCCTAAATGGCCTGCCCCTTATTCTTAAACTGTGTTGAGCAAATTGACTTAGAGGAAAAACAGAGACTTCGAGGTTTGCTTCAAGAGACTCTATTGCATGATATCATGGAGAGATGGTGGCAGTTAACTGCTCACCAGTTCTCTGACTTTGCAGCATAATTAGCCGACAGTTATACAATTTCGTAAATAGCTTTTTTGTTGTTGCTAGAGACAATTATGCGAAAACATACTTCATCCTTGGCTATGGTTTTTTTCTGTTACTAATATCTACTACTTGGGTATTCATTATTTCATTAGTTAAAATATACTTTCTGTTTATGTTAATTGTATTCAACAACAGATGGTTAACACAAGTCAAACATAATACAAGAGCATCTTGACATTATTCTATCTCATCTTTCAAGCAGACCGCACCACTGCCCCCTCTCCGAGCCAATCATAACCCCCGATTTACTGCAACATTTCTATACTACTAGCAGTAAGGGGCTGTGCTGTTTTTCATCACAATAGTTACTGACATTACAGGGTTAACTATTGTGATCAAACATTCAATAACTTTCCACTGAGAACTAGGCTTCCTTATCTACGTCCTAATTTGTTGTGCTTTATTCACCATGCTATGCATTCCCAGACAAGGGATAATGAGTCTGAAACTTGTTTTGCCAAATTCCCGTAATCTTCTTCTGCACCTGGTCCACGAGCGATGCCAATTGGCACATCCGTACACCCTTTCGTTGCCTTGTTTAATTCCGATCAAAATTAATTAAATGAAGATTTTAATTTTTTCTTCTACAAACGGTGACCCCTTGTTCTGCACTCCCAGAACATCGGGAAATTTTTTCCTGCATCTAGCCTGTCCAATCCTTTAAGAATTTCATATGTTTCTATATGATCCCCTCTCATCCTTCTATATTCCAGTGAATAGAAGCCCAGTCGACCCATTCTTTCATCATATGTCAGTCCTGCCATCCTGGGAATTAACCTGATCATTGCCTGGAAAGTAAACTAAACCAGCCACATGAGAGTAGGTCTACAGGTTAAGGCAGAGGCTGCAGTTTGTGTTATAAGTGACTTGCCACCTGACATCCCAAGTCCTTTCCACTATCTACAAGTCACAAATCAGCAGAAAACAGGGGAATCACAGCTCCAGCAATTCTCAATGATACCCACGACAAAGCAGCCTGCTTGACTGGCCTGTTATTAACCACACTCAACATTAATTCACTCCACCACTAGCACAGAGTGGTTGTATGGGGTGAATACCCTATTGTATTTGCTGATGATCATCTTACATCTAGGTTTAGGTTTCGATTTAAAGGCCTGTCCCACTTAGGCGATTTTAAGGCGACTGCCGGCGACTAGGCTGTCGCCGACAGTTCACTGGGGTATCGCGGGCATGATCGTGAGGAGTCTTCAAAGAATCGTAGTGAATCTCGGCGCGTCGCTGAGAAATCAACCGGATTTAAATTTCTCGGCGACAGCTGGCTTGCCGCCAGGTATCGTTGCTTATTGCGGGCGCTGTCACATGCTGTCCCCAGGTTTGCTAGGGTGTTGCAGATGTATTTCGAAGCACATAATATTAAATCAAGCAAAGTCATTTGAAGATACCATAAAATACTTGTGTTTAACCAATTTATTTACCATCAAGCCATTTGACAGGTAGATTGGAGGCGACAGTATGACGTTCAGGTAAGCGTGGGAATTTTCGCGATGTTTATGGCCATCAGCGATTACTTTGAAAGTAGGCTTCCAACCCAAATATGCAACCCAGAAACCAGATATGCATCTCCCGTACATTTTCAAAGAATGCCCACATTCCGCACAAAAATCCATTTAACCACGTTTAAAATTAAATTTCTTAATACTGCTATTAGTAAACTGGAAGTCAATCCACTTTATGCCTTGTTACCATAAAGCTTGGTTTTGAAGTAACCCGGGCAAGATGTTATATTTCAAAACTCTCAAGTAATTACAGACTTGTCAGTGATTTCAACGAAAATTAGGACGCCGGAGAAGCATTGATAAGCGTGGGAATTTCACAATGTTTCCGAAGACGGTGTAATCTCGACCTGACTTGGCATTGTCGTGGTCATTGTCGTGGGGTAAAATAAAATTTGGCGATCTGCTACGACTTTGACAGTCGCCGGCAGTCGCCTAAAAAATCGCCTAAGTGGGACAGGGCCTTTATTATTCTCATGTGTACACCGAGGTACAGTGAAAAGCTTTGTTTTGCATGCGATCCAAATAGATCAGATAATATTATACATAAATATAATTAAGTCAAACTCAAGCACAATAGATAGTGCAAAGGGGAAGATAAAGAACACAGAATATATTTCTCAGCATTGTGTAGACAAAGTCCAATGTTCATAGTGGGCTAAAGGTGAATCAGACAGTACCCTTGCCTTTGGAACGATCATTCAGTACCCCGATAACAGAGGGGAATAAGCTGCTCTAGTCTGGTGGTGTGTGCTTACAAACTTCTGTATCTTATTCCTGACAGGAGCGGGGAAAAGAAAGAATGACTGGGGTAGGATAAATCTTTCATTAAGTTGGCTGCTTTTCTGAGGCAGCGTGAAGTGTAAATTGACTCAATTGTGGGAATTCTGTATGTAATGGGCTACATCTACAACTTTCTGCAATGTCTTGCATTCTTGGGCAGAGTTGTTCCCAAACTTAGCTGTGATGCACCCAACAGTATGCTTTCTACAGTGCATCTGTACAGGTTTGCAAGAGTCATTGGAGACATACCAACTTTCCTCAGTCTCCTCAGGAAGTAGAGGCGTTGATGTGCCTTCCTGGCTGTCGCATCAATGTGGTTAGTGCATGACAGGAATATGGGAATATCAACACCAAGGAACTTGAAGGACTCAGCCATTTCCACTTAAGCATCGTTGATGCCGATAAAGGTGTATACTCCACCATGCTTCTTGAAGTGGATAACTAGCTCCTTTGGAGATGAATTTAGATGGAATTATGGGTGGAGATATAGTCAATAAATACGTGTCTAACTTGTGAGTCCTTGTTGTCTAGGTGTTCCATGAGATGAGTTTAAGGTCAGGGATGCATCTGCTGTGGACCTTTTGTGATGGTAAGCAAACTGCAATGGATCAAGGCAGGCTGGAATGCTGGAGTGAATATGCACCATCACCATTCTTTCAAAGCAGTTATTAATGATGGATGTTGGAGCCACTGGATTTATCACGACTGACACAAAAGGCTTCAGCAGCTGAAACCTTTGCATTTTGGGAAGACTAACATGGGCAGGACCTACACTGTGAATGGTAAGGCTGTGGGGAGTGTTGTAGAGCAGTGGTATCTAAGAGTGCAAGAACATAGTTCCTTGCAAATGGCATCACAGGTGGATGGGGTAGTCAAAAAGGCTTTAGGCACATTGGCCTTCATCAGTCAGAGTATTGAGTATAGAAGTTGGGAGGTCATGTTGCTATTATATAAAACATTGGTGAGGCCTCACTTATAGTATTGTGTTCAGTTTTGGGAACCATTTTATAGGAAGGATGTTCTCAAGCTGGAAAGGGTGCAGAGAAAATTTACGAGGATGTTGCCAGGAATAGAGGGCCTAAGCTAAAGGGAGAGGTTGAGTAGGCTGGGTCTCTATTCCTTGGAGTGCAGGAGGATGAGGGGTGATCTTATAGAAGAGTACAAAATCCTGAGAGGAATAGATCGGGTAAACCACAGAGTCTCTTGTCCAGAGTTGGAGAATCGAGAACCAGAATATTTAAGGTGATGAGTGAAAGATTTAATAGGACCTAGGGGTAATTTTTTTATACAGAGGGTCGTGGGTGTATGGAATGAGTTGCTGGAGGAGGTAGTTGAGTTAGGTACGACTGCAACATTTAAGAAACATTTACACAGGTACATAAGTAGGATAGGTTAAAAGGGATGTTGGCCAAACACAGGCAGGTGCGACTAGTGTAGATGGGACGTGTTGGTCAGTGTGGGCAGGTTGGGCGGAAGAGTCTGTTTCCACACTATATGCCTCTAACTCTAATCCTACCTCGGCAATGGAACACTACCACCCACCTCTTACCACCCGCCCATGGATTTTTATTTCTGATTGTATTTTTGAAATGTCTCAAATTTTACACAGTCTTTTTTAGAAATGTTATGTGTGATTTATGTATAGTTTGTTGTGTTTTTGTCTGAGGCTTTGCACCTGCGATTCTGTTGCAAACAAGATTTTTCATTGAACCTGTACTCATTGTGCTCATGCGTATGACAATAGACTCGAATTGATGAGAAAGATCTTCGTTGACAGGGCAAGCCACAATCTGCATAATTTCATGGGCACTGAAAAGGTGATCATGGGCTATCATTTATTCATCTTTTGTACCCATGTAATAAAGGTATGATCTGGGCATAATATAGACAGCAGCAGGAGAAGCCAAATGGTGGGACATTAATGAGACCATTGACATAATCAAAGCAGAGCAAACCATACATTATTTCAGCAATGGAGAGGCTGAGGAGTGTGCAGGTAACACACAGATGAGAGAGCTCCATGATGCTGCATGCCGAATATGATAAACAATAACGTTATATTCCCAGAAACACCTCTAACCAAGCAAAAAAAGATACCCCGGCTTCTTATACAGGAGCCTAATGAAACAGAATGTAACTTGACTTTACCTTCTTGTTCATCAGGAAATATTCATCACGGCCCATTAGAGCAGCTTATGTTTCATTCTTTTTTCACAGAAACTGGGAAGATTAAACAAATGACTTTGATTTAAGTTCACCATGTGTCATATCTGTTAGAATGATTCTAAGTCACTTTATGTATGTAATGGCAAGGCTGAATCTAGCCTTACCAGTACACCCCATATGTCACTGTAATGTAGTGCAGAATTCTTGTAATATTGTCGATGCCATGTAAAAATGTAATCAGTGAAATTATTGAAAGTATTTGGATCTATGTGAGAGGGCTTGACATTTACTTTGAACATGGCATCATAATATGGTTTGATTGTTATTTGAATATTTTGTATATGGTAGCAGTGAATTGTGACTGAGAATTGGTTAAATAATAAATAGAACTGAAGTGTAGGTGTCATTTGTAAGTTGGAGTAATTAAGAATTTAAAAAAATAAATTGAGTCATCTTGTCGACTATATTATTTTGTAGAGGAAAAGCAATGCAACCAACCAATTTCTGTTTTACTTAAGTAAATGGCACCTCATCTGTTTTACTTAAGTAAATGCCAGAGCATTTATTGGCCAGACAGGTTGTGACAAGCAGATGAACACTATCAGTTATTTTGCTCTAGATTTTATGTGGAGATGTTCAACAACTACCTGGCAATAGATTTTTTTAACCTGAGAAACATTGTGGCTTTGTTTCAAATTCTTCAGCCTATTAATTATATGTATTTCATCCTATCAGATTCTTAAATTTCTGGTGCAAAGTAGACTGTCACATAACTGCTGACAAAAGGGAAAAGCAAGGGATCTTGCTTCTCTATAACTTATTTTTTTATTACAATGTGAGATAATAGACAATAGACAATAGACAATAGACAATAGGTGCAGGAGTAGGCCATTCGGCCCTTCAAACCAGCACCGCCATCCACTGTGATCATGGCTGATCATCCACAATTAGTATCCCGTTCCTGCCTTCTCCCCATATCCCTTGACTCCACTATCTTTAATTCTATCTAACTCCCTCTTGAAAGCATCCAGAGAATCAGCCTCCACTGCCTTCTGAGGCAGAGAATTCAACAGATTCACAATTCTTTGGGTGAAAATGTTTTTCCTCATCTCCGTTCTAAATGGCCTACCCCTTATTCTTAAACTGTGGCCCCTAGTTCTGGACTCCCCCAACATCGGGAACATGTTTCCTGCCTCTATCATGTTCAATCCCTTAATAATCTTATATGTTTCAATAAGATCCCCTCTCATCCTTCTAAATTCCAGGTATCAAAAAATGCTGGAGTAACTCGGCAGGTCAGGCAGCATCTTGGAGAGAAGGAATGGGTGACGTTTCGGGTCGAGACCCTTCTTCAGACTGAAGAAGGGTCTCGACCCGAAACATCACCCATTCCTTCTCTCCAAGATGCTGCCTGACCTGCTGAATTACTCCAGCATTTTTTGATACCTTCGATTTGTACCAGCATGTGCAGTTATTTTCCTACACTTCTAAATTCCGGTGTAGACAAGCCCAGTCACTCCATTTTTTCAACATATGAAAGTCCCGCCATCCCGGGAATTAATCTCATGAACCTATTTTGCACTCCCTCAATAAAAAGAATGTCCTTCCTCAAATTTAGAGACCAAAACTGCACACAATACTCCAGGTGTCATCTCACCAGGGTCCTGTATAACTGCAGAAGGACCTCTTTGATTCTATACTCAACTCCTCTGGTTATGAAGGCCAACATGCCATTGGCTTTCTTCACTGCCTGCTGTACTTGCATGCTTACTTTCAGTGACTGATGTACAAGGACACCCAGATTTCGTTGTACTTCTCCTTTTCCTAACTTGACACCATTCAGACAATAATCTGCCTTCCTATTCTTGCCACCAAAGTGGATAACCTCACATTTATCCACATTAAACTGCATCTGCCATGCATCTGCCCACTCACCAAACCTGTCGAAGTTACCCTGCATCCACATAGCATCCTCCTCACAGTTCACACTGCCACCCAGCTTTGTGTCATTTGCAAAATTGCTAATGTTATTTTTAATCCCTTCATCTAAATCATTAATGTATATTATAAAGAGCTGCAGTCCCAGCACTGAGCCTTACGGTACCCCATTAGTCACTGTCTGCCATTCTGAAAGGGACCCGTTAATCCCTACACTTTGTTTCCTGCCTGCCAACCAATTTTCTATCCATGTCAGTACCATACCCCCAATACCAGGTGCTCTAATTTTTCCCACTAATCTCCTATGTGGGACCTTATCAAAGGCTTTCTGAATGTCCAGGTTGGATTAGGTTGTGATTATTTTCCATTTGACAGGACAATAAATGATTTAAATCTTTGATAAATGGCACACTGTTCGCTTTTTCAGTTGTGGTTCAATTGACAGCCCTCTGGCTTCTTAATCAGATGGTTGTGGGTTCAAGTCCCACTCTGGAGACTTGAACACAAAACCTCAACTGATGTTCTGGTAAAGTGATGAGGGAAATACAAGAGAAAGCATTTTTTATTCAGACAAATGGGCACAAATCAAAGCAAGAACTCATCAAATATGTGAGAGCAATCCATACTTGGAGAGCATAAGATTGAAGAGGGGATGTTCTTAGAAATGCCAAGGAAGGCTCTGCCCATTCTCTATAAAGAAAAATAGGGCGCTTTTAGAGATATCGCACGGAAAGAGGCCCTTCGGCCCAAAGGGTCCATGCCGACCAATGATCCCCGCACATTATCACAATCCTGCACACACCAGGGACAATTTACGTTTATACCATGTCAATTAACATACAAACCTGTATGTCTTTGGAGTGAAGGAGGAAACCGAAGATCTCGGAGAAAACCCACACGGTCTCTGGGAGAATGTAAACTCTGTACAGACAATACTTGTAGTCGGGATCAAACCCAGGTCTCTGGCGCTGTAAGCACAGTAAGGCAGCAACTCTGCCGCTGCGCCACTGTGCCACCCTTTAAGAACATTCTTAAAAAATGTGAAAGGTGCAATTGCTATACAGGTAAATTTGTTTATTTTTGATAAAGGCTTCTTCATTGGTCTTTAGACCATCATGTCATGCCAATAAAATGCTCTACTTTGAAGAAAATTATACTTTTATAAGTGACTTAATCATGTTAGGAATGTGTTAAAATTTGCTAATTTGGTGATAATGATGATGATATTATTAACAGTGTTCTGTGACAGGAATGTTCAAACAATTGAGTTTATAACGAAGATTCAGCATGGTTAAGCATATCTACAATACAAATGTTTTGTTTAGATTTAAAAAATAGATAAAAGTGGACAGAAAGGTAGAATTCTTCATCAAGTCAGATTGGTTGTTTCTGGATCGACCAGGCTTGTTCACTTTTTGGCTCAGCCGTTACTTCTTTTGATTCCTTTAATGTCCAAACATCTTTTGCTCTCTGTCCTGAATGAATACAACTGAGTACCCGTTTCCCCTCTATCACCCCCCTCACCCCACCCCAAGCAAGAATGTCATAGAGATTTATAAACTAGATATGTACATTTCATCACATTTTGATCTTAATATCATATTAAGCCTTACTTTGATACACCAAACATAAGCTCCTTCAGTTGCTGTATTCAAATTGCACACAACAAATGCCCATGACAAACAATACCTTTTCAATGAATTTAGTTTTGTTTAGATGGCTGTGCGGAAACAGGCCCTTCGGCCCACCGGGTCCGCGCCGACCAGAAATATCTGCACAGTAACACCAGCCTACACACACCAGGGACAATTTACAATTTTATCAAGCCAATTAGCCTGCAAATCTGTACATCTTTGGAGTGTGGGAGGAAACTCGCGCACCCGGAGAAAACCCATGCAGGTCACTGGCAGAGCATACAAACTCCATACAGATACTGTAGCACCCATAGTCTGGATCAAACCCGGGTCTCTGAAAAGTAATATTTTATGTACAGCAAAAATAACTTCATGATCCTATAAAGGACAATGAGATGAGTCACTAATTTCACTGTTTATCACAGTCTGAGAACTTTCCATGAGTGGTCTACAGTCACTCAAAACCAACCTTTATTTCACTTCTACCTTAAGAATCCACATCTAATTACTGCATATTCACATCTGGCGCCTTATCTATATTGTATAAAAAAATTCTATAGATTATGTTCAAGATTTTTTAATCCTCCCTGCCTATGTTCGCATCCCACTACTTGGATAATGATTTAATGTTTTCTGTAACAACCCATTGAACTCATGAAACATGCTCTTAAATTGTTGTATCAGTGAACTGCCCCATTTAATTCTTGGTTTTATAAAAATCATACCATCCACATTTATCGTTTTTGGTCATTAGAATTCAATGATTTTAGATCACCAACCTGCCCAGTTTGTAACAGATCTGGCCAGATATGGACTTCTAACTTTTGATAATTTTGATGAAAGGTCATTAATTGGGAATATTAACTCTGGTTTCACTCTATAGATGCTCTATTGTCTAGACACACACCAGCATCCTGGGAATCAACCTTAAATAATAATTCAACAGGAAGAAATTGTAGTAGATGAGTCAGGAGAGTGGGTAGTTTGTAAGGTTTGCTTTTTCCATCACTTTTAGACTAAAATGGAGTCTCGAAATACTAAAATGGAGTCTCTATATACTAAAATGGAGCCTCTATAGACTAAAATGGAGTCTCTATATGCTAAAATGGAGTCTCTATATACTGAAATGGAGTCTCTATGTACTAAAATGGAGTTTTTACCACCATCCCAAATGCCTCGTCTTCACTTTGAGCAGTTATTGGTCAGAGAGTCAGAAAGTCCAAGGGGTGTGGCATTTCCTTAAGGCATCTTGGAACACATATTAGACTCTATTCCTCAGTCTGCTTGGTGGCGCAGCGGTAGAGTTGCTGCCTTACAGCGCTTTCAGTGCTAGAGACCCAGTTTTGATCCCGATTACGGCTACTGTTTAAGACGGAGTTTCTACCCGTGACCGCGTGGGTTTCTCCGTGATCGCGTGGGTTTTCTCCAAGATATTCAGTTTCCTCCCACACTCCGAAGACGTACAGGTTTGTAGGTTAATTGGCTTTCTAAAAATGTAAATTGTCCCCAGTGTGTGTAGGATAGTGTTCATATGCGGGATTGCTGGTTGGCGGTGATTCAATGGGCCGGACTGCCTGTTGTTGCATTGTGTCTTTAAACTAAACTAAACTGATGCCTGCCCATGATAGATCCTGGAATAGAATGTCTATTTTGGGAGTCAGGTGACATGACGGGGTCTACCGAACATTGCCAAAAGAAGATAGACACAAAGTGCTGGAGGAACTCAGCGGGACAGGCAGCATCCCTGGAGAGAAGGAATAGGTAACGCTTTGGGTCGAAACCCTTCTTCAGACTGCCAAAAAAGTAACTTTGTCTTCAGAACTTGGAATCCCTAGTTTGGGAGGGATCAGTAATGTTGATTTGTTTGTCCCGCCAGTGAAAGTACATCTTTTCCTGGTAACACATTGCTGGTATGTTTTCATTTATGCTTTGAGATAACTACGGTAGATAATTCAGGTCCTTGGGGTTTATGGGAGTACAGGGATCATTGATGTCCAGTAGACACTGAGTTTTGTGCCAAGCATGAGGATTTAATCTTCAAATACATTTTTCATTGATTAACAGAAGTCTGTGTTGACAAATTGTAGGCACATTGAATCACTATCTGCCTTTGTAGAGAGCTGACCCCCAAGATATGGCAAGCTATGTCTTTTCTTCAAGGATTTTGCTGTCAACTTTTGTTGTGGGAAGACAATGCACTGCAACAGGGGCAGGAGGTGGAGGACCTTTTTTCTTGCAGATATTGGGTGTAAGGCCCACCTCAGTGGTTTGGAATTTGGCATCTGTATTTGTCAATTGGGCAGTGCTGTTGGTGGGATCTCTCAATGGTAGCCTATGGAAACCACAGAGATGAGGGTGACCGTAGTTGGAGGGGGAAATTGCAGTAAGATAGGGACTGGATGAGTGAGCACAGTCACTTGGAGGATCTCATGATCAGTGTCAGAATCAGATGCACAGATTGGGGAGCCTGTGAGCTGCAGTTAGATATTTACAGTAGTCTTCATCTATACAGAGAGATAGATGCCTGCATCACCTACCTTTTTTAAAAGAAAAAAACTGAGGATGTTTTTATTGGATAAAATTATGCTAAATTCATTACTCAGTTTATTGAGAGTTATGTATAATGGTTGTAAGTTATGATATTTGATCTAATCTTTGTCCTTATTTTATTAATATGATCCATGAGCCAAAACATTATGACCACTGACAGGTGAAGTGAGTAACATTGATTACCTTGTTACAGTGGCACCTGTCAAGGGGTGGGATATATTAGGTGGCAAGTGAAGTCAGTTCTTGAAGTTGATGTGTTGGATGCAGGAAAAATGGGCAGGAGTAAAGACCTGAGCGACTTTGACAAGGGCCAAATTGTTATGGCCAGATTATTGGGTCAGAGCATCTCTGAAACGGCAAGGCTTGTGGGTTGCTCCCGGTCAGCAGTGGTGAGTATCTACTGACAGTGGTCCGAGGAGGGACAAACCACAAACCGGCGATAGGGTGTTGGGCGCCCAAGGCTCATCGATGCGCGAGGGCAACGAAGGCTATCCCTTCTGGTCCGAACCTACAGATGGTCTACTGTGGCACAAGTCACAGAAAATTTTAATGGTGGTCACGGGAGGAATGTGTCACAATACACAGTGCATTGCACCCTGCTGTGTATGGGGCTGCATAGCCCATGGCTCAGTGCTCATGATGACATAATGTTTTGGCTCATCAGTGTATATTGATGATATTATCACATGTACAAGATAGGACAGAATGTGAAACTGTCATTAGAGTGAAGCATGACAGCAGGTGCTAGGTCCAATTCCCGATGGTTGGGCCTTCAACAGGATATTGAGGCAGAGATCTTAAACCAGAAACAAAACACTTGAAAAACAAATATGAACGGCTTTAAATTCCTAGCCACATATGAATGCTTTTTTCTTTCTGTAATTACAGAAAACATTCAAACTGAAAGGTTAAAAGAAATGTACTAATTTGGGAAGATTGAACATGAAAACTAAAGCTGTCAATAAATAAATGGATCACCTTTTATAGATGTCTATATATGTTCTAGCATGTCTATTTTGATGTTTGAACTTTGATTACATGGTTCAAACTTTACTGGGGAATAATGGGGAAGAGCATTATACTGCATTTTGCAAGCCATTTCTAAGCATCTGCAGTAATAAGAATATGTTCTGCCAAATGATTATGATATTGTACCAATCTATCGCAGAAGAGAAATAGAATTTATCATTGCTGCTGTGGATGACACAGAGGTTTGGAATTCAGTTCACTGTGCAGCCATCTTGCCCCACAAGAGATATACATAACAATTCAGCAGATGGCAGCTTGTTCTCTCAACATCTGTTTTCCTTCATACGCTGGTGTAGTATCTCCTCTGCTGTTATGAGCTGCAGTGTTAATCATATGGACAATTTGTAATTTCTGGTCAGATCATTTATCAGATTTGAGAGAGATAACAATTCCCCTAGCACGTTTTCTTGCTTTATTGCCCTCCGAACAATTGCATTCATTGGCTCAGAAGAATCGTATCAACTGCTCTGTAAATTGTTACACCCTCCTACTTTGTTTATGATAGCATCTGAAGAGATAAAAACGAACCAAATTCCTTCAATAGTTTTGACTTAAAACACACTATTCCACTTTCCTACCTGCTCTCTATATTTCTATTTGTCACAATGTCTGCAGCAATGACTTTGTCAGAGCTTCCTGTGACCTTGTGGCTGAAATTACAATTGAGTCGATGATGTGACTTATGAGGTAGGAATTATGCATGTACAGTATTGTTAGAAATATGGATCCCCTGATTTTTAGGTTCGTGCATGAAATAAAATGTTTGATTCAGGCAGAGTTGATTTACAATCCAATTAGAATAGAAACGACATCAGATGTCTTCCATTTCTGCCGTCATCAGCTGATTGGATGGCAAAAGGAGAGAATAGGATTTATTTTTGAGAATGATAATGATTTACAACAATTGGTTAGCAAAAGTCCTGTAAATCAATCTGCTGCTTCAGCCATGCAGCACACCACAAACTATATTTATTACTTCAATATCGCTGATAACTTTGGTTGCGAGGATGCAAACATTTCATGATACACACATTAAACTTAAATGCAGAGAAAGAACTGGAGTGATGAGCCACAGTTAACCTACCAGCAAATCTTTGAGTAAATCTTTTCATCTACAAGACTGAGCTTAACTGCTTTCATACCTGCTGATTTTTATTATTTTCAACAGCACTGAATTAGTAATTTTGTCCTTGTGAATAAAGGTGATGTAAATTCTCCACTTATTAATGAATATGTTAGGGCTTTTAAAATATCACACTCTCATCTTTGAACCCTTAATACCAATGATCAGGAGGCATATTCAGCTTTTGTACTTTGTTACTTAAGTTTATGGTTTTGTAACATAATAAGGTAATATTTTCTCATTTCAGTTTAAAATGAACATAGCACGAAGTTATAAAAATAGCGACTCCTACTGAGAGCCATCCAAAAATTTAACACCATGAATCAATCTTTAAAGGAGATAAATGTAATTAATTTAGCTTTTCATTTAATTGTTGCCAACAACTGTGATCAAAGCGAAAATGCATTAAGCTGCTCCTTGAATCATAAACTTTGGGACAGCAAATTGCATTTATTAACCTTGACATGGCTTCGTTTCTGCAGAATAGACTTTAATTAAAGAATTGTTTTAGATGTAAATAAAGAACTAGGAAAGTTTCAAAGTAAAATGATGATCTGGTTTAACAATAACAGAATCAAAGGCAATAAGGTTGTGATTGCTATGTTAAGTTTATCTTGTCTGAGAACAACAAAGCCTAATCAAATGCCCCTGAATAAATTTTCTTGAGGGTTTAATCTAAATATAAAAAAATAAGAGTGCATATTGCCAATTAAATGGTTAGACATTTTATTTCTGCCCTTTAGTTGCAAATTCAATCTTAACCTAAAAGTAGAGTCAGAGACTATTTCTACAAATCAAGAAGGAAATCCAATTAAGGCAAAACCCTGAACCATGCAAACAACTTTTGAAATGTTAACGCTTATATTCCATGCTAAAAGCTTGTTAAAAGACCATTTTGATGGAGTTATATTCCCCATGAGAATTAAGTTGGCTTAAATGTATAGTTATTAAACATCGCAAAAAGTGTCTGGTTTTAGATAAGCAGCTATAATATTGAAGGCAACATGGCTGATGTTTATTCAAACGACTTTCAAGTGAATTTATATTAGAACAACTTTCATCAAATGAGAGAATATTTGTTATTACGTTGGAAAAAGAGGGAGAATTGAGACACGTGTGAGCACAAATTTGCTACAATTCCCTCCACAGATGCTGCCCGACCCATGCAGTTCCTCCAGCACTTTGAGTTTTGCTCCAGATTGCAGCATCTGCAGTTTCTCATGCCTCCAGATGCAGTTGAAAGGCCACATGTATAGAAAAGCATTTTCTACTCATGCTCACAAACTAATTGGCAAAGGATCATTTATGCTGCAGTTATGATTCTTTAGATTGTGGGTTAGTAATTTTCTGAAAATATCCACCGCTCAATAAATATTTTTCTCATTTGAAAGACAAGCTAAAGATAATAAGTCACAGCAAACATTGTAAGGGAGCACAGTTCTCCTTTCACTTATTTCTTAGTGGTGGTGCTAGACAGCAATCCAAAGCAGCAATGCTGACAAACTTATTTTCTTCTCTTCCTAAATAGTGATAGAAGAGCAAAGTAATACATTGCATCTTCTTCCTCAGTTCTGGTAAATAATCACAGAAAGACTGCTTTTCCGCATTGTCTCTGACCAAGCTAGGCGTTTATTCACACCATCAAAGTTTTGTAAAAGTCAAAGGAGTTAGGTGCTACTGAATGGCCCTCGCACACTATCATTCCCATACCATATAATAGTAAGATTAAATGAGAACTTACCAGTTCGAAGTTTGATCTGTATTTTATGAGGAGTTACGATGAGGGACTACGTGAAGACCCCGTCCAGCACGCATGCGCGACATTCTTCAAAGCAGCGGTGTGGATTCACAGAAAAAACACAACGATTGAAATAAATATAGTAAAGAAAAAATAAGAACTTGATTACCAGTTGATCTGTATAAAAAAGGGTGGGAGCGGAGGGCACGTAGTCCCTCATCGTAACTCCTCATAAAATACAGATCAAACTTCGAACTGGTAAGTTCTCATTTAATCTTACTATTTTATTTCGGAGTCACGTGAGTGACTACGTGAAGACTTCAAAGCTCTGTGATTCCGAACCGTGTACCAGCTCATGCTTCACTCACTGTCTGAAGACCTTAGAGGGAGGAAGTATGTTATCGCGATCAAGAAACCTGTTTGTGAACAAAAAAGGTTTATTAATGACAACAAAAAACAGAGAGCTCCCCAGGGCTCAAATTAAATATTATCTGCAGACTCTAAAATTCTGTCTGCAAATGTAGCAGGTTGCGCCAGCGGTTTATTATAGAACCTTTGGAAAGTTCTTTCCGAGGACCATGCTGCTCTGGCCAGAGTATGGTCAATAGGCACGTCCATTTGACTAGCCACCGACGTAGATGCAGCCCTGGTGGAGTGAGATTTGTAAACATTCGTATTGACTCCCGCGGACTTAAGCACCTGCTTGAGCCACCTTGAAATGGTTTGGCTCGTCACCTGACCATGAGGCTTCTTGTGGCTTATCCATAAGGCTTTTTCTCTCCCTCTTAAGTTGTATGTTGTGTCTATGTAATTGGCGAGGTGGTCTTGGCACACAGCCGTGGTTCAGATGAATATGCCCAGAACTCCATGACTGGAGGCGTGGTACCTGGTCTAGTTTGTTTGACCAGTCCCTGAATATGGAATGTGAAACAGTCCAATGACTCTGTCATGCTGTCCAGCCTCAGAAGGTGGAGGGATTGTACCCTTTAAGCTGACACTAGTGCCATGAGCATGACTGATTTCAGTGTAAGTTGTTCCAGCGTGAGTGCCCTGGGCGGTGGCCATCCGCTAAGGTACGTCAGCACAATGCTGACATCCCCTCATGATTTTGATTACTAGTGGATGGGACCCCAAAGCCAGTTGTCCTGCTGCTGGAACCAAATAAGCTGACAACGCACTCCTGGCTGTATTTATGGCGCTGTAGCTGAGTCCTTCCTGATGTAATCCAACGAGGAATTGCACAACACTGGTGGGTGTCGCTGTAGTGTAGGTAGTTCCTGTTTTGGAGCAATACCGTTCCCATTTCCTTATATTGGTCAGGTATTGTCTCCTGGTGGACTCCCGGTGGGATGCGGTCATCATGTTGATGGCGTCCTCAGACAGTCCCAGGCCCAGTAGAGGTCTTTTTAGAATCTGCAAGCCAGGAGATTGACTCTGTCATGGCACGGGTGACTAATGCCTGACACTGGGTGGATTAATAATTCCGGACTGCTGGGGACGGAATCCAATTGAATCTTCCGTAATACCCGACTGATGAGGCAGAAGGGAGGAAAAGCATAAAAGAACATTTTCCCCCAATACAGCGTGAATGCATCAACTGCTGCTGCCTCAGGGTCTGGTTCCCAAGCGACATACGTTGGTACCTGGTGATTCAGCCTGGATGCAAATAGATCGATATCTGGTGTGCCATATTGCTTTGTAATTTCGGCAAATATTTTGGGATTTAAACATCCATTTGATGTTATCGTTAAATTTGCGTGACCTGGTGTCTGCCACTGTATTTTGCTTACCTGGTAGGTAAGTTGCTGATAACCAAGTATGTCTTTCGACACACCATTGCCAGATTATGTTGACCAATTTATCATACGATATTGACTTTATACCACACATGTGGTTGATATAAGCCACCACCGTGGTATTATCTAATTGCAACCGGACATGTGCATGATGCGTATTAGATGCATATGCTTTTAAACCATAAAACGCACCCAACATTTCTAAATAGTTGATACCCCGTGTCTGTAGGCAAGATGATTCAGAATTAGTCCATCTGCCCCCTGTGCTGGATAGCATGTTAGTTGCTCCCCAGCCCAAAGCACTGGCATCCGTTTGAATGGTTAATACTGGGTTGGTGATAATTATGGGACTGGAAACTGAGGCTAATGTTCCTTGTTCACCATTGTAACTCTGTAATGGATTCAGCAGTTAAATACATGGCTCGGTCAAAGTGACCTGAGTTTTGCTTTAGTGCGTGCACTTTTGTTCTTTGTAAATTTTGGTAGTGAAAAGGCCCAAATTGTACAGCTGGAAAAGCTGCTACCATTTTACCAATAACTCTAGCTACCTGCCGTATGGTTGGCTGACGTTTATGCATTAGTTCGTGGCATGATAGTGCCAATTGTGATGCTTTCCACTTTGGCAGAGTTACAACCATGCGAACAGTATCAATCGTAAATCCAAGATAGTCCATGGTAGTGGACGGTGTAAAATTGGATTTATCTGGATGTATGACAAACCCCAAAGTTTCAAACAAACGTTTGGTGGCTGCTACTGCCAAAATAGCTGTCTCCAAGGTTTCCCCTATCTAAGTACGCCATGACTTCCAGATAAATTTTAATTATTTACGGTGCTCCTTGTGTATGGGTACTGAGTAGTAGGCATCTTTTAAATCAATGCCTGCTAGAAAGTACCCTGTAGACACAAATTCCAAAGGTTCATGTTTGTTCTTTCAATGACACCTTTTGCTAGTAGCCTCACAAGTTCAGCTTGACCCTCTTGTTTATGTTTGACTGAGAGGGTGAATACCCTTTGGGGTATGTGCTGAACTGGCGGAATGTTTTTATGAACAAAGTCAATTTTGTAGCCATAAATGCAGGTTAGTATGTATTTGTCATTAGTGATGGTTTCCCATGCATGCAAGAAACAAGTGCAATCTCCCCCCTGTTAGTATAGAGTCCCTACTGCTCATATGCCGAAAGGTACCAGACCCACCTACCTCCATGGTGATTGGTGTTATTCTTCTTCTGCCTCTTCGCTGGACGATGAGGTGTCTGCTGGGCTGTAGAGGGCTGCTGTTGACGTTGATGTTGTTGTTGGGGGGTGGCACATTTTCCATGGGGTCCGCTCTGGGCCCTGGCCTAAAAAAGGCTTACGGGGAATGGTTGCGGACCCCGAGCTTTCACCAGTCCCATATGGTGGTTTATGACTGGTGGACGCCGTGAGGTACTGCCGCCTGGGTTTGTTAGGTCTGCTCGGTCCCAACACCTGCCCTCACGAGACCAAAGGTCTTGGATTCTTCCTCTAGGTCTTTCACCTTTTTTGGGAGATCCTTTCCAAAAGCAGAATTGGAGGTTCTGAACCCGGTGTTTTTTCCCGCAAACTTAGGGTTGAGGGCAGGCTTGATAATTTCCGTAAACCATTTATTTGGTATTGAGTGGTGCACAGCAGAGCTAGTGTATCTTGCTGATTTGTGGAAATGTCCACACCATCAATGGACCGAGCATATGATGTTATCCCTGCAGTCAGTTTAAGGATTTTCTGGAGTTTCAACTCCAGGTTACTGCCCCAAATGTCCCCAAATTTGGCTGTTTACAGCTGGTACATTTAATGATGTACAATTTTCTGGGGCTGTGTATAGCTCAAGAGCCTCATTGACCACCCGTTCTTGTAGGGGTTTTGAGGACAGGTGGTCAATGCTGGCTGCAAGTTTCGGCTCTAAAGGCCGACCCCCTCGTGGAATGTCCACGTAGCGGTTGACCACACCCAGCAGCTGTTCCTGATCCTGTACACTCTGCGTACTCCGGACATCTTCAGCCAACAACCCCTCTTCTTGACCAGCCCAGACCTGGTCGCCAATGCTGCCTTCAAAAGAAGGTGAGGCAATGGCCAGTGCCCCTAAAGGGCACTGCGGGAGTGCCTGGGCGATCTGGGCCCTCCCTTGGCGAGTCTGCTGCTGCTCTCAGCAGATCTCGCTGGAGCATTGCTCCATAAGCCGTTTTTGGCTTAGGCGGCTGCCAGTGCCGCTCTGTAGCGGTGTAGCATCTTCATCCGAATCGTCCAGACACTACCGCCCGGTTCTGGCTGCAGGTACCTCCAGCCCGCTGCTCAGGCTGCACTAGCGGTGCTGGGCTCGGCTCGGTAGTTGTGCCGCCTCTTGCCCCCCCTCCAAAGAACGTTCCTCAACGGAAAACGAACGGGGGCGACTGCAAATTTCTTTCCTCTGGTCTTGGTCATCTTGGGACCTAAAGCAGACCAGAGAGAAAATACTTACGGCCACGGTAGAACTTACCTGTCGGCCCGTTGGCGAGTCTGCTGCTCTCAGCAGATCTCGCTGGAGCATTGCTCCATAAGCCGTTTCGGCTTAGGCGGCTGCCAGTGCCGCTCTGTAGCGGTGTAGCATCTTCATCTGAATCGTCCAGACACTACCGCCCGGTTCTGGCTGCAGGTACCTCCAGCTCGCTGCTGAGGCTGCACTAGCGGTGCTGGGCTCGGCTCGGTAGTTGTGCCGCCTCTTGCCCCCCCTCCAAAGAACGTTCCTCAACGGAAAACGAACGGGGGGCGACTGCAAATTTCTTTCCTCTGGTCTGGTCATCTTGGGACCTAAAGCAGACCAGAGAGAAAATACTTACGGCCATCGGCCCGACTTTTTAGTTTGTAGCGGGAGCACCTTGAACTCCCGTTCGTCGCGGTGCACTGCATGAACGCTAATGTCGCGCATGCGTGCTGGACGGGGTCTTCACGTAGTCACTCACGTGACTCCGAAATAAAATAGCAGATTAGGAATTATGGATTGACCATTTTATGAAACTAACTATGCTCAAGAATTCATGTCTCAGTGCACCTTAACAGTGAACTAACTTCTCAGTGAACACTTAAAGGAACTGGTTAATTTTGCAATTCCATGTGCGTTTTTTTAATTGGTGGCACAGTGATACAGCAGTTAACACTGCTGCTACAGAGCTCTAGGTGACTGAGGATTGCTGCCATCTGCATGAAGTTTGCATATTCCTCTGGCATTTCTGCCATGTGCTCCACTTTCCTCCCACGTTGCAATTTACGGCAGTAACTTAGTTTGCTGCAACAAATTGCTGCAACTAAAAGTGAATGGGAGGAAAACTGAGATAGTAAATATGAATGTAAAGAGAATAGATTACAGGGAAATAAGTGAGGGAATGGGATTGATGGGAACACCCTGAGAGCAGCATTTAGAGATACAGATTTAGATTTAGAGATACAGCGCGGAAACAGGCCCTTCGGCCCACCGAGTCCGCGCCGCCCAGCGATCCCTGAACATTAACACTATCCTACACACACTAGGGACACTTTTTACATTTACCCAGTCAATTAACCTACAAACCTGTACGTCTTTGGAGTGTGGGAGGAAACCGAAGATCTCGGAGAAAGCCCACGCAGGTCACGGGGAGAACGTACAGACTCCGTACAGACGGCGCCCGTAGTCAGGATCGAACCTGAGTCTCCGGCGCTGCATTCGCTGTAAGGCAGCAACTCTACCGCTGCGCCACCGTGCCGCTTATGCTCGATGGGCTGAGTGGTCACCTTTGGTGTAATACGGAAATATGAGTATTGCAACATGGAACTTGTGACAGGCACAAATTCATTTTGCAAAAAAATAAGTAATTGGTTGAATTTCTGGAGTGGTGCAATTTGGCCAAGGGAATTATCTCACTTTCTCCCACTTATCACTACTTTCTACTTATCACTACTTTCTATAAGGCATGTGATGAATTAAACAGAGCTGATCACAAAACTCTTGGCACCTACACTACACCAATGTCAGGATAAAGAATCATTACATGGATGAGATGAAATTAATGTTAATTCTTAAAATTTTGTTAACTAGGATGAACGATGAAATTCAGCATTGGGAGAAATATAGTGACTATTCTGACAGGATATGTGTCGGAATTGGCTATTCAGCAAAAAAAAACAACATTTGGTTATGTCACAATGTTTGCTGTGTGTTATTATCTTTAGCTTGTCTTTCAAATGAGAAAAATATTTCTTGAGCGTGGATATTTTCAGAAAATGACTAACCAACCTGATCTCCCGGTGGCTCAGCGCTTCAACTCCCCCTCCCACTCCCAGTCTGACCTTTCTGTCATGGGCCTCCTCCATTGTCATAGTGAGGCCCACCGCAAATTGGAGGAACAGCACCTCATATTTCGCTTGGGCAGCTTACACCCCAGCAGCATGAACATTGATTTCTCTAACTTTAGATAGCTCCTCTGTCCCTCTCTTTCCCCTCCCCCTTCCCAGTTCTCCCACTGTCTTCCTGTCTCCAACTACATCCTTTCTTTGTCCCGCCCCTTCCCCTGACATCAGTCTGAAGAAAGGTCCTGACCCGAAACGTCACCCATTCCTTTTCTCCTGAGATACTGCCTGACCCGCTGATTTACTCCAGCTTCTTGTGATATCTTTGTTTATGTCACAGTTGATTTGTATTCACCTGCCTTGGCCACGTATTCCTTATTGCCGATCAACAGCAAAAAATCTGTCACTGACAGAAATGTTTTAGTTGCACTTGCACTTTTTTCATTTAGTGAGAAGATATTCCATGCTGCTTCTCCTCTTTAAATTAACACATCTATTCCAAATTAATGTCACAATTCTGATTTTGTCCTACTTCCTCTCCAAAAGTGGGTAACATTTGTCTCTGACTTCTCTGTGAATTCATGGCAAAATCAAAAAGAAACAATCAAATCACTCCTTACCCTTTTATGTTTCAGGAGCTGAAACCTTTGGTTATGTAATTGAATCTTGTAAATTGCCAATTGGCCCCACTAACATACTGTTGAAGTGGTACTGTACCTCATCCAAAACCATTTATCTATTCCCAATTGAGAAGCTCAGAATTCTACATGAGCCATCTAGAGCTTAGTAGGAATAAGGTGGAAAGATCTGATCGAACGATGATCACCATTATTATTTCTGAGATGAACAAACGTGTATAAACATAGTACATGATTGACCAGCAGCAAAGCAGATTGAGAGATCCCTATACAGAATTGCCAGTTTTTTGTAAAACTGTAGAAATTGTAACCAAGTATGTTACTGCTGAAAGTCTACTTATGAAAGATAAAAATAATTACTTAGCATTTGAAAGAGAAAAATAATCATTTTGTTCTGTTTGTTACAAAGGAGGCCACATTGGGAGCACTGATATGTATTTGCAACCTAACACAATTCACATTCTCTAGGTTTTTCTTACAACCAGTACTTTTCTCTGCCCCAAATGGTTTCAATTTTCTCCCTAAAACCTTATTGCCTGGCCAAGGTTATTTCTTATAATAAAATATTCTGTGCTCCAAGCATTTACTATAAACATAAAGTTTTCTTCACTACCTTAATTATAAATTAATAGAGTGTCAGTATTTGAAATCTATTCATAATCATCGGTTCTCATCTTGCCACCCTGCTGAATCTATGCAGTATAATTATTTCAACTATTCATTGGAAAACATATTGGCAAAAGCAAATATCTCAAACTTTGGTATGATTCAGATCGACATCTGGATTAATTCTATCGCAAGAATTTCCTTTCAATCGCTTGATTTTAACTGATGTGATTCATTTTCTGAACATTGAGCATTTTGAGCAACAAATAAATGTTAACAAAATTCAAGCCTTTAATCATGTCGAAAACAGAAATCTCAAATGAATGGGAAGTAGTTCAGTTCTGTAAATTCTCCTTGAATTCACATCATATACGTCATATTCTGAGATACATTAAAAAGAAGAGGGTAACTTGGCAGAGGATGGGATGACTCAAGGATGAAGGAGCATTGAATCAGAAAATGTAGGCAAGGGTACTAAATTAATACTTTGAATCGATATTCATCAAGAGGAATGACATAAAGGTTAATGTGATCAGAGTGGGGTATCCTACTATTCTGGGGCATTCTGAGATTGAAGGAGGTGATGTTGGGTCTCTTGAAGAACATTAAGTGAAGTCCCAAGGGCCTGGGGATCGATTCCCAAATTATTGAGAGAGGCAAGAGAGCAGATTACAGAGGCCATGACAAGGATCTTTGTATCTTCTCTCTCCAAATGGGAGGTCCCGGAGGACAAGAATATAGTCAATGTTGTTTCTTTCTTTATGAAGGGAAATAGGGATAATCCAAGAAATTATAGGCTGGTGAGCCTCACATTATAGGGAAGCTATTGGAGAGGATTCTTAGGAATAGGATTTGGTTGCATTTGGAAGAGGATGTACTAATTTGGAACAGTCAGCATAATAATAATAATACTAATAATAATAATAATAGTATTATTATTAATAATTATAATAATAATAATAATAATAATAATATTATTATTATTATTATTATTATTATATATTCCTTTATTCGTCCCACACCGGGGAAATTTATCCAGGACTGGTCATGTCTTACAAACTTAACGGAATTTTTTGAGGAGATGACAAATATGGTTGGTGAGCTGAGGCAGTGAATGTTATCTCCATGAATTTAAGTAAGGCATTTAACTAGTTAGTAGGCCGATCCAGAAGATTAAGATGCATGGGATCCACAGTGGCTTGGTTGTTTAGATTCAGAAATGACTTGCCCATGGAAGACAAAGGCTAGTAGTGCAAGTGTGCCATTGTGACTGAATGTCTCGAACAGTTGTGCCAGTGAGGTGGACTCAGAGTATACTTAGTAGGATATAAATTAGTTACAGATATGGATGGAAAAACAGCAGATGGATTTAATCCAGGCACATGTGAGGAGTAGCTTTTTGGGAGATCAAATGTAAGGCAGAAAGCATACAGTTAATGGGAAAACCCTTATCAGTATTGATGTACAGAAGGATCGCAGGGTGCATAGCTCCCTGAAAGTAGCATCAAAAGTAGATAGAGGGATTTTTAAAAAGCACAAGGTATGCTTGAACATAAGGATCAGGAAGTCATGATGCAACCTGATAAAACTGTATTTTGAGTAATATTATATCCAGTTCTGTCTGCCCCATTATAGGAATGTTATGAATAGTTTGTAGAGGTTGCAAAAGAGGTATACCAGGTGATAGCTTGATTAGAGGGTATTAGCGGGTAATAGCTACTTGAACTATATAGAGGGTATGAACTATGAATTTTCCAATTTTAGGTAACTACAAACCCGCCCCCTTACCTCTTCCCCTACACGCCTTTTCTTCCCACCCCTCCCCTGTGCCCACCACTTTTCTTCCCACCCCTCCCCTGTCCACCTAGATTTGCATGTATTTCTCCCTTTCCCCTCCATATCCACCTACCTTGATCCTACAGTTTCACAGTTCACAACTCTTCAATTTCTTAGTCTCACATCTACTGTCCTTTCATCTCTGGCCGTTGTCCAACCACTTGCCCATCAAAATTCCCCCTAACCTGTGTCGACCCGAAACGTTACCCATTCCTTCTCTCCAGAGATGCTGCCTGAGTTACTCCAGCTTTTTGTGTTTACCTTCTACCTATTATTTCCCAGGCTTTGTCCTGTCTTTCCTCTCTTCCAGCTTTCTCCCCCCACCAAATAAGGATCCGGATCCAAAACATCACCTATCCATGTTATCCAGAGATGCTGCCTGACCCGTTGAGTTATTCCAGCACTTTGTGTCTTTTCTTAGCTAGAAGGCGATGTTGAACAAACCTGTAGTATAAGAAAATAACTGCAGATGCTGGTACAAATCGAAGGTATTTATTCAAAAAATGCTGGAGTAACTCAGCAGGTCAGGCAGCATCTCGGGAGAGAAGGAATAGACAATAGACAATAGACAATAGACAATAGGTGCAGGAGTAGGCCATTCAGCCCTTCGAGCCAGCACCGCCATTCAATGTGATCATGGCTGATCACTCTCAATCAGTACTCCGTTCCTGCCTTCTCCCCATACCCCCTCACTCCGCTATCCTTAAGAGCTCTATCCAGCTCTCTCTTGAAAGCATCCAACGAACTGGCCTCCACTGCCTTCTGAGGCAGAGAATTCCACACCTTCACCACTCTCTGACTGAAAAAGTTCTTCCTCATCTCCGTTCTAAATGGCCTACCCCTTATTCTTAAACTGTGGCCCCTTGTTCTGGACTCCCCCAACATTGGGAACATATTTCCTGCCTCTAATGTGTCCAATCCCCTAATTATCTTATGTTTCAATAAGATCCCCCCTCATTCTTTTAAATTCCAGTGTATACAAGCCTAATTGCTCCAGCCTTTCAACATACGACAGTCCCGCCATTCCGGGAATTAACCTAGTGAACCTACGCTGCACGCCCTCAATAGCAAGAATATCCTTCCTCAAATTTGGAGACCAAAACTGCACACAGTACTCCAGGTGCGGTCTCACCAGGGGCCGGTACAACTGTAGAAGGACCTCTTTGCTCCTATACTCAACTCCTCTTGTTATGAAGGCCAACATTCCATTGGCTTTCTTCACTGCCTGCTGTACCTGCATGCTTCCTTTCAGTGACTGATGCACTAGGACACCCAGATCTCGTTGAACATCCCCTCTTCCTAACTTGACACCATTCAGATAATAATCTGCCTTTCTATTCTTACTTCCAAAGTGAATAACCTCACACTTATCTACATTAAACTGCATCTGCCATGTATCCGCCCATTCACACAACCTGTCCAAGTCACCCTGCAGCCTTATTGCATCTTCCTCACAATTCACACTACCCCCCAGCTTAGTATCATCTGCAAATTTGCTAATGTTACTTTTAATCCCTTCATCTAAGTCATTAATGTATATCGTAAATAGGTGACGTTTCGGGTCAAGACCCTTCTTCAGACTGATGTCAGGGGGGCGGGACAAAGGAAGGATATAGGTGGAGACAGGAAGATAGAGGGAGATCTGGGAAGGGGGAGGGGGAGAGAGGGACAGAGGGCTATCTAAAGTTGGAGAAGTCGATGTTCATACCACTGGGCAGCAAGCTGCCCAGGCGAAATATGAGGTGCTGTTCCTCCAATTTCCAGTGGGCCTCACTATGGCACTGGAGGAGGCCCATGACAGAAAGGTCAGACTGGGAATGGGAGGGGGAGTTGAAGTGCTCAGCCACCGGGAGATCAGTTTGATTAATGCGGACCGAGCGCAGGTGTTCAGCGAAGCGATCGCCGAGCCTGCGTTTGGTTTCGCCGATGTAAATAAGTTGACATCTGGAGCAACGGATGCAATAGATGAGGTTGGAGGAGGTGCAGGTGAACCTCTGTCTCACCTGGAAAGACTGTTTGGGTCCTTGGATGGAGTTGAGGGGGGAGGTAAAGGGACAGGTGTTGCATCTCATGTAGTTGCAGGGGAAAGTGCCCGGGGTTGGGGTGGTTTGGACGAGTGGACCAGGGAGTTACGGAGTGAACGGTCTTTGCGGAACGCAGAAAGGGGAGGGGATGGGAAGATATGGCCAGTGGTGGGGTCCCGTTGTAGGTGACGGAAATGTTGGCGGATGATTTGTTGGATATGCTGGCTGGTGGGGTGGAAGGTGAGAACAAACCTGGATTGTTTTATCTGGAAAATAGGAGGCTGAGGGGAAACCTGACAGGAGCTTTCAGCTTCTAGGTAACTCATTTGCACACAAGTTATTTGTATTTTGGCTAGGTGAGGAAGTATATTGTCATCAATCAAAATAAGTGGGTATATCACGATGTAATTTTGTTCTATAACTACTGAAACTATTTCAAGAGTATCAAGAGAGTCAAGAGTGTTTAATTGCCATATGTTCCAGGACTGGAACGATGAAATTCTTTCTTGATGCAATTTTACAGGTACATTGAAAGCAACAACAGAGCAAATAAATGTACAACAAAATAGCAGTTATACTGGGTAAACCAGACCACGATAGCGCAAGTTAACTTACCTAGTCCAATTTTAATAGTACAAAGCACAGAGTAATTTGGTTATGATGTAGGGTTGTGCTCAGGGTTGTGCAAAGTGGTTCAAAAACATGCTGGTTGATGGAAAGAAGTAGTACTTGTATCTTGAAGTCATGGTTCTCAGGCTCCTGTTTCTTCTCTCCGATGGTGTCAATGAGGTAAGAGCATGGCCAAGGTGATGTGTGTGTTTGATGATATTAACTGTTTTTCTGGAGGCAGTGCTTCGTGTAGATCACTTTGATGGTAGGAAGGTAAATACTCATGATAGACTGGGCAATATCCACTACTTTCTGTAGCAGTCTTCGTTTCAGGGCACTCAGATTATTGAACTAGGCTGTGATGCAACCATTCAGTATGCTTGCCACCTGTGTGGAAGTTTGATGAAGTATTCAGTGACATGCCAAATCTCCTCAAACCCCTGAGAAAATAGAGTTGCTGGTGTGCTTTAATTGTGCAGAGCTTTAGGAAGATCATCAGAGTTGTGCATGCCTAGGAACTAACAGCTGATGACTCTCTCCACTGCTATCCTGCCAATGAAGGCAGGTGCATGGTCCCTCAGCTTCCTTTTCCTGAATCAACTCCTTGGTCTTTGTAATGTTATGAGCAAGACTATTGTTCTGGCATCACTTAACATGATTATCGATTTCCCTCTTGCATTTCCACTCATAATTACCCTTTATTCATCCAAATAACTGTGGTGTCATTGGTAAATTGAAAGAGGGGCTTTTGTCTGGCTCTGTTATAAGTATAGAGAGAGTCAAGCAGGGGACTGAAAATGCAACTTTAAGGTGGACTGTTTGTCTGAGAGGAGTATGTGATGTTTCCAATTCACACTGAGGTCTGCTGATGATGAAGTCGAGGATCCAGTTGCAAGAGACCTCATACTCTGAGTTTGTTGATGATTTTGGAAGGGATGATGTTGATGAACATCGAGTTGCAGTCAATAAATAACAGCTTAAGATATGTGTTTCTGGTGTACAAATGGTCCAACATGAAGTGGATAGCCAGCGAGATCGTATTCATTGTCAACCTGTTGTGTGGGTAGATGAACTGAACTGTTAGTTGTATTAAAGCAGGAGTTAATTTGCGTTATAACCAACCTCTCAATGCATTTCATCACACTATGTTTAGAGGAAAGAGAGTTAAGGTAGGAAATAATGATTGCAGTTTAAATATGGGCAGCTTGTAATATTTGAGTCACCGTTCCAAAATTTCAAGGCATTATGTAAACTGTTCAGCAAATGAATAAAGTACTTTTGGAACACAGCAGGTAATGCAGAATCTGTGGAGGGAATGGATAGGCAACTTTTCAGGTTGGGACCCGTATACAGATAAACACAACAGCCTATTATCTTTTTACTTTGCAGCTTTGTGCGAGGACCTATGATCTTTCTTTGTCATTGAACCTAATATCCTTTCTGTTTTTTAACCCTAACTGCAACAGAATAAAAACAAACACCACTCAGTACTGCTTTGAATAGCTGTCCTACATTATAATTACATTGCTGGTTAATTATCTGTTGACAGGGATCCCAAGAATGACTTAATTGATGGCAAATTCAGAGATTTATGAGTTGAAGTCTCATCCTAGAAATGTGAGTATATATAGTCTATGTACTGAATACTCCAAATGTACTAACAGAGTGTTGCACTGTGAGACAGTGATAAGCTTCAAAACATGTGCACATCCAACCCAGCCACACATGGAGTCTTGAGCCATGTGCACACTTTCTGAGGAAGTGTTGAGTCTAAGGGTACGCACAAAGAATCTGGATCCTCAATGCAAAGGAATCTTAGCACAACTAAACATCCACCATCCTGTATCCCCTCGGATCAAAGGAACTGAGCGAGGTGGGCCACCGAGAATGAAGGGGTATCTAGGCAGGAGGGGGAGTGCCAAGAACAAAGGGAGACCCGGCAGGAGAAAGGGGTGGGGGAGACCTGCTGCCATGTGTGGGGGGCAGGCAGTAGATAGGACTGTGTAGGAAGGAACTGCAGATGCTGGTTTAAATAAAAGATAGACACAAAATGCTGGAGTAACTCAGCAGGACAGGCAGCATCTCTGGATAGAAGGAATGGGTGACGTTTCGCGTCGAGACCCTTCTTCGGACTAGTTAAGGAAAAGGGAAATGAGAGATATGGACGATGATGTAGAGAGATAAAGAACAATGTATGAAAGATATGCAAAAAAGTAACGATGATAAAGGAAAAAGGCCATTGTTAGCTGTTTGTTGGGCGAAAACGAGGGTGGGGCTGGGGGGAATAGAGTGAGAGGGAATGCTGGGGTTATTTGAACTTAGAGAAATCAATATTCATATCACTGGACTGTAAGCTGCCCAAGCGAAATATGAGATGCTGTTTACTTGAAGTTAGTCTGTTTGGTCAACTTTTGTAACTTTGCCAGTGCCAAAATGTGGCAACACTTGTGTACTGCCTAGCTGAGATCTGCTATATGATTTTCCCAGGTTGTATGCAAAACAAAGCATTTCATTGTACCTAGGTACATGTGATGAAAGCTATTATTCATTTTTTCATTGAGGGGAAGACAAACTTTTTAGTTGAGGTTTACTCAATCTCTCATCTCCAAGGCACTTGTTTTCTTCTGGTATCTGCCACAATGAGTAATACAATTTTCATGCTGGTTACATCAAAATGAACACTGTGCATGCTTTGACATAACTGCACATGCACAAAGATTTGCTTGTATGTGCATATCATACAAATGGAGGACCCAGATCTCATTGTAACTGCACAAAGTACTCCACTATAATTTCTGAAGAAGGGTCTCAACCTGAGATGTCACGCATTCCTTCTCTCCTGAGATGCAGCCTGACCCGCTGAGTTACTACAGCATTTTGTGTCTACCTTCGATTTGAACCAGCATCTGCAGTTATTTTCCTCCACTATAATTTCCTATTCTTAGAGTGATTCTTTTCTTGTGACATTGAAAGATCAGTAGGACAAGGTTCGGGAACCTTGGATGTCAAGAGATATTGAAAGTTTAATCGAATAGAAGATTGAAGTACATGGATGGACTAAGAAGCTGAAAGCAGGCAAGGCCATTGAGGCCATGTCATAGGAAGCAAGGAAGAATTTAAACAAGGTATTAGGAGGGTTAAAAGGAGCCATGAAATGTCCTCTGCATGTAGAATTAAAGACAATCACACATTTATGCGCAGAGTAAAAACAAGAGGATTACTAGGGAAGGTGTTGGCCCACTCAAGGACAAAGGTGAGCTCTATGCCTCGTGCCAGAGGAGATACGGAAGGTCCTAAATGAGTACTTTGCATTGGTATTTGCCTAGTAAAAAGATATGGATGATGGTGAGATCAGAGATATGTTGATATTCTGGTACATGTCACCATTAAGGATGAAGAGGTGTTGAGTCTTTTATAAAACATTAAGATGGAATGTATCCCAGGATACTGAGGGAGGCAAGGAAGAGATTGCTGGGTAGCTGTATCATTGTATCACCTTTAGCTACAGGCATGATAGACTGGAGAATAGCCTATGGTGCTCCTTTGTTTAAGAAGAGCAGCAGGACTAAACCAGGAAATTATAGGCCAGCGAGACCTACATGTTTGAAGGTGTAAATACAGAGAGACCTTTGGTTGCAAGTCCATAGTTCTCAGAAAGTGGCAACACAACAGAAAGTCGCAACACAAATGGATAGGGTGGTAAAGAAGGCAAATGGCCTGCTTGCCTTCTTCAGTCATGGTGTTGAGCATAAAACATGGAAGCATTTTGCAGCTGTACAAAATATTGATTAGGCCACATTTGATATAGCTCAGTTCAGTTTAGTTTATTGTCACATGTACCGAGGTACAGTGAAAAGTTTTTATTATTATTATATCCCGTTCTGATCACTACAGTACAGGAAGAATGGGAACGCTTTGGAGAAGCTGCAGAGGAGTTTTACCAGGATGTTGCATGGATTAGAAAGTATTAGCTATAAGAAGAGGTTGCACAAACATGGATTGTTGTCACTGGTGTGACAGAGACTGAGGAGTGGCTTGAAAGATGTATACAAAATTATGAGCGGCATAGATTGGGTAGAAAGTCAGAATCTTTTTCCCTGGGTGGGAATATCTAATAATGCAGGACATAGTTTTAAGATGACAAGAGGAAGGTTTAAAGGAGATTTGTGAGCCAAGCTTTATAGACAGAGGCGACCAGGAGTAGAAGCAGATGTGATAGCAACATTTAAGAAGCATTTAGATAGACCCAAGAACAAGTAAGGCATGGAGGGGTACCAACCATGTGTAGGCAGACCTGATTGATGAAATTTCTGTTGAAAGGTCAGCAACATGAAGTGAAACCATTGTCTCTCCAACTACACTTTCTCATAGAGTCATAGAGTGATACAGTGTGGAAACAGGCCCTTCGGCTCAACTTGCCCACACCGACCAACATGTCCCAGCTACACTAGGCGCTTGGTCCATATCTCTCCAAACTTGTCCTATCCATGTACCTGTCTAACTGTTTCTTATACATTGGGATAGTCCCAGCCTCAACTACCTCCTCTGGCAACTTGTTCCATACATCCACCACCCTTTGTGTGAGAAAGTTACCCCTCAGATTCCTATTAAATTATTTCCCCTTCACTTTGAACCTATGTCCTCTGGTCCTCGATTCCCCTACTCTGGGCAAGAGATTCTATGCATCTACCCGATCTATTCCTCTCATGATTTTATATACCTCTACAAGATCACCCCTCATCCTCCTATGCTCCAAGGAAAAGAGACCCAGTCTACTCAACCTCTCCCTGTAGCTCAGACCCTCTAGTCCTGGCAATTTCCTCGTAAATCTTCTCTGAACCCTTTCAAGCTTGACAATATCTTTCCTGCAACATGGTGTCCAGAACTGAACAAAATACTCTAAATGCAGACTCACCAACGTCTTCTACAACTGCAACATGACCTCCCAACTTCTATACTCAATACTCTGACTGATGAAGGCCAATGTGCCAAAAGCCTTTTTGACCAACTTATTTATCGGCGACTTGACCTTCAAGGAACCATGCACCTGCACTCCTAGAACCCTCTGCTCTACAACACTCCCCAGAGGCCTACCATTCAATGTGTAGATCCTGCCCTCTTGAGACATCCCAAAATGCAACACCTCACACATCTCTGTATTAAATTCCATCAACCATTCCTCAGCCCACCTGGCCAATCGATCCAGATCCTGCTGCAATCTTTCACAACCATCTTCACTATCTGCAAAACCACCCATTTTTTGTATCATCAGAAAAGTTGCTAATCTTGCCCTGTATGTTCTCATCCAAATCATTAATGTAGATGACAAACAGTAATGGGCCCAGCACCGAACCCTGAGGTACACCACCAGTCACAGGCCTCCAGTCCAAGCGTGCCCATCACTATAGGTTTCTGATTCCTTAAACGTTATTGGCATTTTAATTTACATGAAGTTTCATGAATATTTTGGGAAGGGGAGCCCAATTTGAAAATTATCTGATTTATTGCACACTGCTTGTTTTTTATTGTTCCTGTGTTTATTATTTTGCCCTATGACTTTTATATCCGTAATAATGACCAATATGTGTAGGAAGGAACTGCAAATGCTGGTTTACACCTAAGATAAACACAGGGTCTTCAGACCCTTCTTCAGGGTCTCAATCCGAAACGTCACCTATTCCTTTTCTCCAGAGATGCTGCCTGACCCGCAGAGTTACGCCAGCATTTTGTGTCTATTATGATCAATATGTATGTTGCTTCATTGTTTCTTTTTTATTGTGTCAGACAGGTTTTCCAAGACAGCAATGTGGTAGTGAGAATCAAGTGGACTCACAATAAATACAGAATAAATATAGTGCTGAAAAACCATATCAAACTAGAATTTAAATAGCAAACTGAATCACATTGTAGATTCAGAGAATAAGAGATAGTTATACCAGAAATGGAGGACATTCATTCTATCATGCCCACGCCAACCAAAACGGAGTTATCGAGACGATTCCTGTTTCCCAGCTCTGTAGTTTATAGCTCTCCAGATGCTCAACCAGTTATTTTTTTTAAAGGAGGGTTTTCTCCTCTCCCAGTCTTTCAGGCGGGGAGTTCTAATCACCCACCACTCTTTGGGTGACTTAATTTTTCCTCATCTTCCTCACGTCCTTCTATTATAACATAAACTTAATGAGCTTTGGTTATTGAAGTAAATCCTACCTCCTCATTCTATCTATAGATCTTATCATTTAAACACATCTGAATCCTCATAGTTTTATTCATATTATTAGATAAGTGAATGGATAATTATGTAAATTAATCTTACGATCTTTCTTTCATATCTTACAGCTATCCATGTTCTGCGAAGCTGAAAATATAGTCAATAAAAATTGAGAGCGATGTGTAACAGTTGACTTGTTATAACTTGAATTAATCTGCTGCCAAAAGTAAAATTATTTCCATTTTGTTACATTTGCAATTCTGCTATTTTCTCTTCTACAACTACCATCTTTCTAATTCAAGGCTTTCATGTATTCCTGATGCTTTCATCCAACTTTGTGAAATATAATAATTTATTAATTTCCAAGGACTGTCATTTAACCATCATAGTTCTGTCCCTGAAAACGCATAAATGACAAGTTCAAAACATCAATGTTCTTACTCAATAAAGAATGCAACAGATTTGACATCTCTACAAATGGATTAGTAATGCAGTCTATTTTTTCTATTTTCGTAGCTAATACATCTTTACATTTATTTTTCTGCGCTTTGAAAGAGGCTTTGTCAGTGTAAATATTTTATTGTCATGGAATATGAAAAGATACCATTAAGCTCAAAGAAAAGAATCATATTTAACCTTGCAGGAAAATACTCAACCAATCTGCTCTTCTTTGATTGATCTCAATTTTACCCACCACCCCTTTATAAGATCCCTGAGTTATTTCAAATCAGTAAGATGATACGTTTTCAGTTGCACAGCTATTCTGGTCCTATGGGGAAACTTTCCAATTGGAAAATTATAAAGCTTTTCCACTGCTGTTCTGCTTTCTTAAAAATATATTCATGTTCTAAATTTATGATTGTGGAAATTATTGAAATTTCAAATTATTTTGGAACCTATTCATACTCATTCCCTTCTGGAGCTACCTGCTCTAAATTTCTCTTTAGTTTCCATGTAATGTTTAATGTCTCTTTTTGGTAACTGTGCGATGTAAAACAACCAATTGAAATGTATTTAGAGCACTCAACATGAGGTATTGTTATTAGCCTGAGTACAACTGCAGATGCAGAAAGTAGTGATTCAATTATGTAAATAATGTCACATTTGCAATACTTCAGAGACATTGTACAAAATTCCATTGTAATTTTAAGACTGTTTTACACATCTTAAGTGTTACAAATTGTGGTAGAAATATTTAAGACATATTTTGAAGGCTGCAGATTTGTTGCGCTAGTATGCGCTGGTGATCCAGGCTCCATTCAGAAAGTGCACAGAAATAATAAACTGATTGACTTTATATCTACAACTGGCAGCTAGGATTACTGTGAAACACGCAAATGTGCACTTCTTTGACATTCCTCAATTGTTCAGTAGGGGAAAATAGATCACTTATTTGCATTGAAAAATTCACCCATTTCTATTCATGGTGTAATTCCACATTATTTTTATATTAATCCAATGGAAGTTCTGAGAAGGAGTCTCTGATCTGAAATGTATTTCACATCTCATTGAGTTTTGCCAGTTGTTCCAATTGAAACAGCCAGTATTCATCTATTTAGACAGGTATACAACCCAAGCTTCTGCACATGCACTTTCATACATGTTGGAAATCATAATTTAGTTTAGTTTACTTTAGTTTGGAGATACAGCGCTGAAACAGGCCCTTCAGCCCATCGAGTCCACGCCGGCCAGCGATCACCCCATACATTAGCACTGTCCTACACATTTTAAATATTTATCAAAGCCAATTAGCCTACAAACCTGTATGTTTTTGGAGTATGGGAGGAAACCAGATCTTGTGGAGAAAACCCTCGCAGGTCACGGGGAGAACGTACAAACTCTGTACAGACAGCACCCATAGTCAGGATCGAACCTTGGTCTCTGGTGCTGTAAGGCAGCAACTCCATCACTGCGCCATCGTGCCACCTCTAGGTTATTAGATAAGTCAGGTCCATCCACTAATGGGCTCCTTACAGAATTAAGGAATAGGGCTTAGTTTTGATGGGATTTTCAAACCATTGGGCTGGGGGGGAATCACCTCTCAGATTCTGCACAAGGTCAGACCTGTTCAAGATTCAAGACACCATTGATCGTAACATGCAGCGTCGCATATTCATACTGCCTGACTCATTGAGTTACTCCAAGAACTTTGTGATCCATGCGAGTTTTCAACATCTGCAGTTCCTTGTGACTCCTTTGATTGAGGTAATTGAGGAGCATAAGAGAAAAGTTTAAAAAGAGGAAAATAATACTGTGCTTTGCTTTATGGATTTGAATTAATTATGTGGATTAATTTTTGTAACAACTTTAATTTATTAAGTATTTAACTTTTGATAATTTATATATGCCTCTAAAACATCTTAAAAGTCCTCAGTGGCAAAACATTGCTACCAGCTTTGCCAGCTGGGAATGGGTGAATGATCTGGGTGTTGGGTCACCACCATCCAGACCTTATTGTTGAACATGTGTTAGTGGAGGAGCATGGGGACTGCTTTCTGTAACATCCTCAGGATAAGTTCATGCATGCAAAATGCCAGAGGCCATGGGCGTTGACTCTGGATAATTGGCTTGGTCTGGCACGATGCGATTCATTACGCTGGTACAATTCCTGTCTCTGTACAGAGACAGCCTTGCTGGATGAATTAATCTATCAGAACGAACTGAATTGGATATAGATCCTTGAGTTGCAACTTGCAAAATGGATTAGCAGTGGTGCTGAAATCATGGTAGAATCCAAAAGTAACAGCCATAAATATTATTTAAAGGTAAAATCCCATGGATGAGAGCAAACTTAAATAGAAAACCTGCTGAGTCTGTGTTTTTCCAGAATTTTATTTTTATTTTTTATTTTCCATTGATAGCATAAGCGAGACTGATGAAATCAGAATGGAATTCAACAGCAGTTTATTTACTCAGAAAATTGAGAGAATGCATTTGCAGAACTTGGTACTCAATGGCATAGTCAAGATAAAGAGCACAGACTTTTCAGGGAATGCACTGTAAATTCTATTTGATAGAAAACATAATGCATTAGGTAGTTACTGAAAGTGGAAAAATTGGACTGTCTGGAGAAAACCAATTTTTCTTTAGAAAAAATAATTTAACATATACTGGGGCTAAATTTATGAAAATGTAGCTTATCCTGATTTGGGGAGCACAGATTAAATTCATATTTAGGTGAACTCAGGCCAGTTGCAAGCTGCAAAATATATTAATATATGGTGGCCTGATCATCAATGAAAATTACATGTCAGCCTTGACTATAGAGTCATAGAGTTTACAGCATGGAAACACTTGTCCATGCAGACCAAATTGCCCCATCTACACTGGTCCCACCTGCTTGTGTTTGGCCTATATCATTCTAAACCATTCCTATTTATGTACCTGTCCAAATGTCTTTTAAATGTTGTGATTGTACCACCCCCAACTACCTCTTCTGACATCTCATTACATATACCCGCCACACTTTGTGTGAAAATGTTGCCCCTCAGGTTCCTGTTAAATCTTTCCCTACTCACCTTCAACCCATGTCCTCTGGTTCTTAATTTTCCCTACTCAGGGTAAAAGACTGTGCATTTTCCCTTCGTATTCCCCTCATTATCTTATACAGTTCCATAAGATCACCCTTCATCCTCCTGCGCACCAAGGAATAAAGTCTTAGCCTGCTCAACCTCTCCCTATCGTTCAGGCCCTAGGGTCCTGGCAACATCCTCGTAAATCTTCTCTGCATCCTTTCCAGCTTGTTAAATTTATTCATGTTGTGACTAACATACTCTTTCAAAATCAATGCAAAAATGTTGAATTTGTGACACGTTAAAAATATGAGCTATTCATTCCATATCTCATGATGCTATTACAACACAGAAAGCAATTTACACACTCAACACTATCATGAAGAGCAATGCAAGAGTGACTGGAGAACATGCATTGTGTTGTCCATGTTATTAGAGATCTTTTTCATCCACCTGACAGAGTACATTTGACATTAATTTAAAATCTCAGCTTGAAGATGGCATTCCCTCCATGATGCATTGATGTGGGAGGCTTGATTTTTGGGTTCAAGTTTGGACTGTGCTTTGAACTTACAATTTTCAAAGTCAGAGGCATGTGAGTTATCAATTAAGCCACAGTTGACAAAACCACTGCAGTAAATAAAAGGATTTTTTTTTTGCCAGAACAGATTTACTAAATTAATAGGACCTTAAGTTTAGACGATAATTACAGGTGCAAGAGAAGTACTTGATATATATTGATATATACTCAGCCTAATTTAATAAATCACCTCACAGCACCCCTTCCAAACAACACAGCACACATATTTATATTGTTCCTTGCAGTAGCACCATATTCTGTGAGAGAACTGAACAAACCTCCAACCTGTCTAACCTCGAAGGTAGAAAGGACAAATCTCACTACAGTCACGATATTCATTATATTAGTAGATTTCATGTAATCAAGAAAAAGAAAATACTAATTTAATGGTAATTAAGATTAATAGTTCAGAAACAAAACAAAAAATTCAAGGGGGTGGTGCAGTAATCATTACTAAATCAGAATCTATTAAATACCATTTAACTACCTAATTACTCCAGTAGCTCCAGTGAAATCCTGATAGAGAGAGCGAGCTGCCATCACACTAATTTATGCAGATCATAACCTTTGTCCACATTCAGCACTATATTGTAAACTCTTCAGAGAGTGGTTATGCTACTTGCTGGGAACTGGCTGCATAGATTGATGATGCATAATTTCCAGACTTCTTTTAATTTTCATTAATCCAACATGCATATTTAGAACAGTGTAGCAAACCTTCATGCTGTGATATTAATACATTTACCATAATTGCAGAGTGGATGTGGAGAGGATGTTTCCACTATTAGGAGAGTACAGGACTAGAGGTCGCAGCCTCAGAATTAAAGGTCGTTCTTTGAAGAAGGAGATAAGGAAAAACTTCCTTCGTCAGAGGGTGGTGAATCTGTGGAATTGTTTGCCACAGAAGACTGTGCAGGCCAAGTCAGTGGATATTTTTAAGGCAGAGATAGGTAGATTCTTGATTAGTACAGATGTCAGATGTTATGGGGAGAAAGCAGGAGAATGGGGTTAGGAGGGAGAGATAGATCAGCCCTGATTGAATGGTGGAGCAGACTTGATGAGCCAAATGGCCTAATTCTATTCCTGTCAGGTATACTGCCCTCCCTGGAGCACCTGTTCAGCCTACGCTGCCTCAGTAGAGCAGGCAAAATAATAAAAGATCCATCCCACCCCGGCCACCGTCTGTTTGTTCATCTGCCCTCTGGTCAACGTTTCAGGTCGATCAAATCCCGAACAAACAGACTTAAGAACAGTTTTTACCCCAGGGCCATACGAGAACTGAACACTACCTTTGCACTAGGCAACACCGTTAAAAAATCTTGTACTTAATATAATTGTATTTAATTGTATTTATGTATTTATTTGTTTTTGCATTTATTGCATATATGTTTGTACGCACCGTCAGGTTTGGCTATTTTTTAATTTCGTTGTACTCGTTGCAATGACAATAAATGAATATTATTATTATTATTATTATGACTTATGGCCTTATGTGAAATCAGCTTCACTTCTTATATTAGGCTCCTTTGAAATCAATGCCATTGAACTTCAGATGTGAATTAGCTTAATGCTTGCTTCGTAGATGCAATAAAGGTCAAGTGTCAGTCCTGCCGATTGAGCAGGGAAACTATTTCCCTTCATGTCCATTTCAGAACATAATCCAATCGATTAAGTACTTTTGAACTACAATTATTGACGTAACGTAGGAAATGATATCATGGAGTTTGAAACACATTCTGGGATTACGTGGGTGTTTCTAATTCTATTTTGGAAAACTGAGATACAATAAATTCTGATAAGTGAGACAAGTAGCTGCTAGAAAGCATTAAACTTGGTCCAGAGGGACTGTGGATGTAAAATGTAACCCCAATCATTCTGCCTTGTGAGGCAGTAACCCACTCTGACAAACTGAGTATCGGAAACAACATCAGTGGTGAGTCTGAGTGAAATGATGTAAGCTGTCTTCAAAAGCCCTGCATTCTTCACATCGTTATTTTTTGAAGAAGGGTCCCAACCCAAAATGTCACCTATTCATGTCCTCGAGTGATGCTGCCTGACCCGCTGAGTTAGTCTAGCACTTCTTGTTTGAAAAGACTATACATGGATACAATCAAATCATCCATAGTGCACAGATAAAGGATAAAGGATGCAGCATTTAGTGCAAGATATAACACTGAAGTCCAATAAAGTCTGATTAGAGATCTCCCGTATTCACTCTTCCTTGTGTCTCCATGTTATTGTCTAACAAAAACAACCCATGAAAGGCTCCCTTTGATTTTCTGCTTAGTCAATAGCAATCTTGCTCAATAGTGCTCCTCTGAAGTAGAAGCCATAGGTCCAATCCGTTCCCTCCGAAGCCATGATGATCCCGTTCCAATAAATGAGAGGGTGATATAATTTTGACAGAGACGTTGTTCATATATTAAACCATGGACCCAGTAGCTGAATCATCCTTAAGGTCCAAGAAAATGTTCATCCCTTGGCCAATATCACAAAATAACTTGCTAGAGGAACTCAGCGGGTCAGGCCGCACCTGTGTAGGGAAATGGATACTCAACATTTTGGGTCAACACCTTTCTTCTGAACTGTTTTATTTTGCTCCAGATTCCAACATCTGCAGTCATTTGTGTCATCACATATTACCTGTCCATTACCACAATGAGAAAAAAATAACAGCTACATTTCCTATACAGCAACACTAACTATGTGTGAAACTACTTAATTGGTTATAAAGTGCTCTGAAGCATTATAATAGGGGTCTGATGACTGCCAGAGAATTAACTTTTTTTTTCCACTGGTAGAAGAGTATTGGCTCTTTCTCCAAGACAGGCTAGTTCAATAATAGAATTATAGATCATATATACTGATAATGCAATGATGTGATTATTGAATACCTATAATTGCAATAATTAGAACTGCAAATTGATATTGACAAGTAGAGTCAGATGTACATTACTCAGAATTACAGTTATATTTGTGGACATCAGCTATGGAAGCCATGCATTTAAGATTGTCCATAAAACTTTTCAAAAGAGAGAGTCAAGAGTCAAGAGTCCAGAGTGTTTTATTATCATATGTTCCAGATAGAACAATAACATTCTGACTTGCAGCAGCACAGCAGAATATGTAAACATAGTACAATATAATAAACGAGAGAGAGAAAAAAACGTTCAGTGTGTGTATATACAGTATACACATACTCACAAATACACATATATATAGATCGTATATATTTTTTATACACGCACATGCGCACATACATACACACAAAAAAAACAATAACAGTGCAATAACAAACAATAATAGTCTATGTAGTTCAGAGCTTATTTGAGGTTGTAGTGTTTAATAGCCGAACCTGGACATTACCGTTTTCAGGCTCCTGTACCTTCTTGCCAATGGCAGGGGTGAAATGAGTGTGTGGCCAATGTGGTGTGGGTCTCTGATTATGCTGGCTGCCTTTTTGAGTGTTCACAACTTTTTGTAATCTTGGACAAGATAGACAGATAGATAACAGTACAACTGTTCCTACTGAATCAAAATCAGAGGATGCCCCATCTCCAGATTTTATCCCTGTGCCCGTGGATTCATTACAAGTTGTGAAATAGGCGATAGAACATAGAACAGTACAGCACAGGAACAGGCCCTTCAGCCCAAACTGGCTGACAAGGTTTTGACAGATGGCTAATCCATATGGCCTGGTTTACCAAACCGTTAAACCTATCTCTGTCATTCAGAAACTTTCAAAGACAATTGAAAATTCGAGATAATTAAAGAATAAAGATAAAAGCTAAAATGCAGAAACACTTGAGTACTTAAATATCTTTAATTAAGCTCAATTAGTTCAAAGAATTGCAACAGAATTAATGCTCATCTTTAGTGACCATTCCTCGTCATTCAAATGAAACGGGAAGAGAGGGGGTGTGGGGCGGCAGTGGGTTCTTGTGCCAAATCTAACCACGTGTAGATTTCTTAGCTGAATCTCCAGTGTAACTGCAGGAGAAATATCATTGTCACACTGTGCTACTGAATCCGTAAGGAACCACCAGCATTTATCCACAAAATGGGCCAATACAATTCACTGAGCAAGGCAGAAAAGAACCTCAGGATATTAAGGTCAGTCTAAAAGGGTCATGACCTGAATCGTCATCGATCCACGTTATCCAGCTTTGCTGCCTGACCCATTGATTACTCCAGCGCCTTGAGTATCTGTTTGAATAAGGCAGTATCTGCATCAGTTCCTTGCATCACCTTGGGATATTATTACTATAAATAGCAGAGTAAGCTGTGGAAGTCATAACGTCCTGGGAAACTTGCAATGCAAAACTTAGGTGCGTCATGACATTGCCACAAGCCTGCCTGAAATTCTGAGCCTCCATGAAGCTCTGAACTCGACACGGAAGCTGCTTCCTATTTCCACTTTAAATATATTTAGATATCCACTTCACAAGAGAAGATGAGTGTATAAAATGAACAATACATAAACACATATGTTGGTTGCCTCATTAGCAAGCTGTAATAAGAAGGACAAGGCAAATAAACAATTTGAATAAATTGGAAGAACAGCATCTCATAATCTGCTTGGGCAGCTTACAACCCAATGGTATGAATATTGCTTTCTCTAACTTCAAGCAACCACTGCATTCCCTCTCTCTCCATCCACCCCAACCCCCCCCCCCCCCCCCACCCCCCCAAATCGCATCAGCTGCTCATTCTCACGCAGCAAACAGCGAACAATGGCCTGTTTCCTTTTTCATTGTTGCATTTTTGCTTATCTTTCATTCATTTGTTCTATATCTCCCTACATCACTGTTGATATCCCTCGTTTCCCTTTCCTTTGACTAGTCTGAAGAAGGATCTCGACCCAAAATGCCACCCATTTCTCTCCAGAAATGCTGGTTGCCTGTCCCACTGAGTTACAATAGACAATAGGTGCAGGAGTAGGCCATTCGGCCTTTCGAGCCAGCACCACCATTCAATGTGATCATGGCTGATCATTCTCAATCAGTACCCCGTTCCTGCCTTCTTCCCATACCCCCTGACTCCGCTATCCTTAAGAGCTCTATCTACCTCTCTCTTGAAAGCATTTTGTGTCCAGCTTACTCCAGCATTTTGTTTCTATCTTCGGTTTAAAACACCATTCTACACAAATAAACAACTGTTGTGTTTTAATATATACCCCTTTGATGTTCCAAGAGTAGTACAGAGGCAACCATTCATCAGATGTCCACTAAACAAAGTCATGGACTCTCAACATTTCCAACCTCACTGACTACATTACTGCCACTGGTCTATGTGTATTGACAAATACAAATACTTTTGGATTCATTTTTTTTTTTTCTCTCCAGGTTTTTTCTTCACTGTTATGTTTTTTTGCACAGTGGGTCCTGATGTTTCATCACAGCCCTCAATGACATTAAAAGCATACGCAAATGATTTGAAGCATATATGGACCAGCACCATTTTAAGACACTAGACTGAAGATCACTCCTCAGAACCACTATATTAATAACGACAAGGATGTTAAGGACCTGTCCCACTTATGCGATTTTGTAGGCGACTACATGTCGCCACATGGTCGCTGGGGTGTCACCTGTATGGTCGTGAGTCGTCTCCTCAATCACCCAAAGAGTCGTAGCGCCTTTCTGGTCGTCACTAGATTTTCAGAAAGTTGAAAATGTTTCGGCGACAGTGGGTTTAACGCCAATGAGCGTAACTTGACGTCTCCTGACATAGGTGCTATCTTAGGTTGTCGCCAGGTGACATAGGTCATCACCGGTGCTGACTTTGGTGAATTCCATTGGCGACTACCTACGTCAACCTTCGTCAACCGGCGATAGGTACCGGCGTCATGTTGCGACTGGCATTGGGAAAACCCAAGTCCACAGAGGTCCACAGAAGTCAAGCTCCAACAGCCAGTCACGATGCTGATGAATGAAGTCCGTGTACACCTATATCGGCGTCAATCTACGACAATGTATGACCATACTGACGACAAGGTATGACCATACCGGTGACAAGCTATGACCATACCGGCGACAACCTAGCTCAACCTACGACAGCTGGCTACCATCGATGACAGTTGACGCGACTAGCTATGCCAGGCTACATCAGCAGCGCCTCCAAGGGAAATGTCCATGGTCATGCGACTATAGTGTGTGGACATTGTGCTTTTTGTGTTGTGGACATTGGGTAGTGCAACATGGCTCCACGGACAAGGAAGGGGCAGCCCAAGCGCAGGGTCCAACCCCCATACCCACCCACCAGGCAGATGGAGACTGATGGGACCCAAGAGGAGGAGGCCCAGGAGGAGGAGGCCCAGGTGGAGACCAGGGAGGTGGCCTTTGTCTCCACCACCACCCCAACCTGGACTGGTGATGCCAAGGTGGCTCCTTACTAATTCAGCGGGGAACAAGAAGGAGAGCTGGTTGAGTGGTATCAATCATACCCACAGTTGTATGACAAGAACCACCAATAGTACAGGAACAAGTCCGGGAAGAACAAACTACTTGACACCAAGGCCAAGGAGTTCCCTGACTGCACCTCTAAGTACCAACTTCATGTTGTGTGGCAGCTGCTGTCTCCTTATCCAGAATAAATATAATGAAAACAAAAATTTGTTTGGCATCTTGTTTGCCATGACATGAAATTGTGGACAGATTATAGTGCCATAAGCCACCAGCAAGTTTGCCTGTACATTTTGCCAACCTGTTGCATTTTGTATTTTTGGGGGTTATTTTTTTCTGTGTATTTTTTTCCATATGTGTTAACATGTACAGTCTGTAAACAACTTGCAAGTTTCCAGCAGTAGCTCTTCCATTCTCTTGCAGGCAGGCAATCCACACTGGTCTTTATTTATCATTTTTTTACAGATGACCAACTCTGTATGTGGTTTAAAAGCCAGAGAACAAGATATGACAAGCTGTCTCAGATTGTGACAAGTCAGGGTCTGGTGGCAACACATTGACCCAGAGGCAGCAGTGGTTCATCGCCAATTGGGGCTTTATCAACTCACATATAGTACGAGTTGATACGAGACGGAGCACCAAGAAGGTAATTATTACAAAATAGTTATTGTGAAATTGATAATTTGATTGTCATTTTGCTTGCCATCTCCTGATGGTGTTGAAAGTTTGGAAAACACATTTATTTTCTTCCAGTTTGAGAAGAAGAAGCCACTGCCCAGTGCATCGAGTGAACAGGAGTTTGATCCACTTGAGGGAATCTCTGGATCCACCCCCTCCACCAGTCAGCAGCACAGCATGAGGAGGAGGACCACTGCCAGCTCCACTGCAGGCCACCACAACAGCAACTCAGGTAGAGGAGGGAGAGGCAAGTCCGCAGGAGCTGATCAAGGCGGCAAGTACTTTTGGGGAAATTTCTGGCAGATTTCTCCATCCATCCATCCGTCCGTCCGTCCGTCCGTCCGTCCGTCCATCCATCCATCCATCCATCCATCCATCCATCCATCCATCCATCCATCCATCCATCCATCCATCCATCCATCCATCCATCCATCCATCCATCCATCCATCCAACCAACCAACCAACCAACCAACCAACTTCTTTTTTTTCCAAATTTACTTACCTGTATCATACTCATTTATGTTGCAGCTCATGCAACAGGCAACAAAGGCCAGGGAGGCCAGGGAGGCTATGACACATCCCCAGACACCACATGAGAGGGCTGTTGACACCTTCCTGGGATTCTTGAGGAACGGGCTGCTCAAGATTCCAGGGAACATGTGGTTCAACTACATGATCGCTGCCATGACGATGGCCCTTAACTTCTCCCAGGCAGTAAATTTTTGTGGAATTTTGGGGACATTTGACTTTAATATTTGAGCTTAAAATTTATATTTTTGTATGAAATATTCACAATGAATTCATGTGTGTTGCAGACTCTGCAGCAGATGGGACATATGGGACAGCAACAGATGGGACAGCCCAGATGGGACTGATGGCACCACCACAACAGATGACACTAACGGGACCACCACATCAGCAGGCTCACCAAGTATCTAATTTTATAATACTTTTTGTGAATTGGACTTGAAATTCTTTGTCACACACAGCTTGTTAAAAGTTTTGATTTATTTGCCTTCCACTTAATATTGATATGTATCTGAGTTGCAGCCACAGTCACTGATGGGATCACCACAGATGCCATCACCAGTGATGTCATGCTCACAGATACAGCAGTGGCAGGTAACATCAACACCATCACAGCAGGCATACACTGCCTTGCAGCCTGCAAGATCTAGTAGCCTCTCTGCGCACTCAGCTGCATTCACAGACTTCCCCAGCCTTGACACACCTACACCTGCACCAGTGACACTAGGGGGTACCCCCAGAACCGAGACTTGAGTTTGAGATTTTTATCTGATCACCCATCAGTGTAATGTGTCCATTAATGATGTTGTCTTGTTTGTTTTTGCACTTGTATTATGTTTGAAGTTTGCATTTTAAAGTTTGAATTTTGAAGTTTATTGAAACCCAACGACCTTGGGTTTTGGGACTACATAAATAATTGAAAAACAATACATATATACAAATTTTATGTGATTACAATATTTTTGTATGCACTGTTGTATGTTCTTATCAACCTATTTTTGTTGTTAAAACTTTTGTTTGTTTCAATATTAATAAATGAAATGGTTGACATTTTGACGGCAAATTGATGTATGAAGTTATTGTATTTCAGAGTAGTGTCTCCTGGCATCACTTTCAAATAGTCATGATGCAGAATGATTGGAAACCCTACCATACACCCCCTTTTATAGGGAAGCTGGGTGATTCCATTGTTTTGGAGGCCAAAATGACGTGAATTGTCTTCAGTTGTGACCGAGACAAAGTCTTGGTGTAGCTTGTCGTAGCTTGTCGTGGGTGGACGTAGGTTGACTTCGGTTGTCGTAGCTTGTCGCCTGTGTGGTCGTAGGTTGTCGTAGGTGTTGTAATAGGTGCGATCGTATGTGGACGTCCTACTCGCAATGATTGGGTCGCCGGTTGTCGGTAGCTTTCCGTAGCTTGACGTTGACTAGGAGGTAGGTTGTTGTAGCTTGTCGTAGACATTATCATAGGGGGGTCCAGTCGCCAGTTTTTCGGTGACCTGCTATGACTATGACAGTTGCCGGCAGTCGCCTAAAAAATTGCCTAAGTGGGACAGGCCCTTTATACACAGCAGTACCTGCTCACTGGAATTTCTGGGTTGTGGCTTGGCAATATGTTTGCAAACAGATGTAATGTTTCAAAATTCACCCACAGATGGTGCCATCAAACATACTGTACAAAATCTTTAATGCAGTAAATTTTGTCTCTGAAATACATTCCTTTTACATTAGTGAAATGCATTTCCATTGCAGAGCACAATGTGTTGACATTATTAATTATTGTATTTAACAGCACCAGCAGGGAATGAGTTTCTAGTTAAATGATCAAACTTGGAGCTGGAAATGAGAATTCAGCCCATTTCTTTGAGTACTCCTATTATCAACTGAGTTTCTAAATGCTCATTGACAATGATGCACAGGTAGATAATAATATGGACTTTATTACAAAGCTGGTGGAAAATATGATGCAACAAAGATATGCAGAGGTAAGTGCTGACCAATGGCAAATCACTTTTGTGTCACAAAACTCTCATGCAATGACTATCTCTCACAAGAGAGTCTCACCATCTTGCCTTATTCCACAATGACATTACCATGCATCCCCCACTGTTAACACTGAGGGGGTCAGCATTGACCAAAAACTCATTGGGACCAACCATCCATCCATTGGGACCAACCACATAAATATTGTACCTACAAGAGCAGAATAGAGGCTGGACATCTGCCATTGGATTTCTGCCTTCTGACATACCTAAGCCATCATATCATCCACAAGGCACACGCCAAGAGTGTGATAGCATCCTCTCCACTTGCCGGATGAGTGCAAGAAGTCTGAAATGATTGTGGATAGAGTAATCATTGTTGACAGCCCATCCTTTCCACAGTCAGTCCAGTCATTGCAGCATGTATCCGCTACAAAACACACTGCATTTGCTCACTCAGGCTCCTCTTACAACATCTCCTAAGCACAGAACCATCTGCAACAAAGTTGAGGGCAGCAGATGCATGAAATATCTGCAACTGCTAATTTCCCTCCAGCTTGCACATTATCCTGATATGGAAATGTATTGCTGTCCTTCACCATTCTATAACCTGGAATGCCCGACATAACGGAGTTGCGGGTATACTTCACCAGAAGGACCATCACAGTTCAAGAAAGTGCCATGCCATCACATTCTAATGGACAATCAGGCCTGGGCAATCAATCAGCCCTTGTCTCGAAAAAATAATATACCATATAAAAAAAGAAAGCATAATTTCACCAGTGTTAAAGGTTATGAATAGAATCAATAAAAACCTTTTTGATGACACAGAGCACTGGAGTAGCTCAGCAGATCAGGCAGCTTCGCAAGGGAACATCAATAGACGACATTTCGGGTCGAGAACCTTGTTCATTCAGAAGAAGAGTCCTGACCTGAAACATTGCCTATCCATGTTCCCCTAAAATGCTGCCTGATCCACTAAACAACTCCAGAACACCATATCTTCTTTGGTATACCAGCTTCCTTGTTTCGACACAGTTTTTTGCAGAGTTGGTAATCGCAAAGTTTTGCTTCATAATAAAATATTAAATGGAAGAAATGTATCCTTGCTCACATTCATTAAATGTGAGTGATAGCACCATTCCATTCCTTAAAAAGAATGCAGTTTTGGTAGCAAAATGCTAAACATATTCACTATTATATCACATGATTAGCATCTCAAAAAAAAAAGCTATTTTCCAATATTTTGATTGTTAAGATTGTATAACGGAAACTTGAACTAGAACCTTGAAACCTTACTATGGGTATGGTGCAGGGCAAACTCTGGAAAACACACGGTGGCCCTACTTCAAAAATTATATTAGATGTACATGGGATGTATAGCATGGACATGGAGCATTCAGTGCAATCAAAGTATACCGACATACAGTATGCCCCATCCGAGCTCCCTTCTATCCTTCCTCACCCAATTCCATCGACGTATGGCTCTGTTCTCTTACTCTTATACACTTTGCCTGGTTTAACTTAAATGTATCTTTGTTGCCTTCCCAAATTCTTACCACTCCATGCGCAGGAACATTTCTGTTAAATTATGTCAATAGTGATAAATGTTTCTACCAACTGTCTATCACTTTGCTCTGGATTCAAACTCACATGTAAAGGCAAACCAAGTATTGATATCAATAGTGTAATTAGTGTGGACCCTCCCCGATCCTCCATCTTGCTGCCATGAAGAGATTTGCATTCATATCTCCAAATCTTTAGTCCAAGTCTGAGGATACAAGCCATTAACCACAAGCCATAATCACCAGGTCATAACACCACACATGCTGTTGTCCAAGTCCACTCTGACCTTGTAGAAACAAGGAACTGCAAATTCTGGCAAGGGTTAGGTGACATGATGGATAAATACCAGTACTGACAGTCAGGATTCTGTACCATTGGTCCAGGAGCATGAGTTGAAGCGTACCAAAGCAGTCAGGAATTTAACTTTGTAACTAAATATATCTGAGACAAAAATAAAATCTCAGTAATAAAACTCCCAAACTGTTGCAAAAACCCATCTAGTTCTCTTATGGCATTTTGATGGGCTGAATTATAATAATCACCAACTTGGTTAACTCTAAATGGCCCCTCATTTCAGGGTCAAGTAGGGACTGATGGTATATTCTAACCCTGTCAGCTATGCTCACATTTCACAAACGGGCAACTGGATAAAATCTTTCTTTTGTCTTTACTTTAGACTTTAGAGATACAACTCTTTGGCCCACCCAGTCTGCACCAACCAGCTATCACTCCGTACACTAACACTATCCTACACACTAGGTGTAGAGATGGTTCCCGGACACCATTGTATCTTTAACTACTTTAATGTACACATATCACTGCCCTAGCTGCACATGGTCTGTCACGATCACTGGAGCCCCTGCTAGGGGTGGGGAAGCTACAATTATACCAACCGGTGAGGGAGTGGTTAACATGGACATCGTCACTATCAATTAAAGGAGTACACACATATATCTACATCCTTCCTCTACAAAACAAACAGTGAGTGACAGGGCGACCACGTCTCATGCGCTAGGGTAAATGCAGACAGTAAGGCACAGGAATACGGAATCACACGTAATCGCCGTAACGGACAGGCGGCCTGACCAGGCGACCAGACCGGGTCCGAACCTCGCCATCACCTCCTTCCCCGACGGGAACAAGCGGGGACGGTGCCGGGGCACGGGGTGGGCTACGGACGGGAGAACCCCTGGGCGATGAAGGCAGCGGGGGGGGCGGCGAGGAGGAGGAGGAGGGCGAGGAAGCCGGAGGTGATGGCGGGGTTGAGGGCAATCTTGTAGCTGCAGGGCAACTTCCCCAGCTTCGAGTCAAAACGGTCCGGGTACTCGGCCAGCGGGTTTAGGGGTGCCTCCACCATGTGGACATCGCTGTGGAATCTCACCAATCCGAGGTCCTGGCAGGCCTCCACGCCGAGCAGGGGGACACATTTACCGTCTAGCAGAAAGAAAGAAAGGGGCCGAGAGGTCTTCAGCACCTTGCAGTGGAGAGTGGCCTTCCCCACAGGAACAAGTACACCGCCCCCATATGCACGCAAAACAGCACTGTCTGTAGAAACGAGCTCATTATCTCTTATCTTCTTGAATAGGCTTGTTGACATAACATTGGCAGCAGCCCCCGTGTCCACCTTAGCAGAGAAGGCCATGCCATTCACCGTGACTCGGACGGTTGGGTCTGTTATCAGAGCAGGTGCACCTCGCAGGGAAAACACACTCATTTCGCTCTGGGAAGAGCCAGAGTCAGACAGGGGGAGTTCATCATGCTGGAGATGAGAACCAGACGCGGTATCATCACGTGTCAAGTAGCGAGAGGGTTTCTGCCGTGGCTGTGCAGGGTTCCCACGGGAACGGCAGGCCGCCGAAAAGTGGTTGGGCTTATTGCAGAGATTGCAGGTTTTCCCCATCGCCGGGCAGACATTAAAACGATGCGAAGTAAAGTTGCAGTTCGGACAGCGTTGGCGCGGCCTAGAGCTCGGCGTCGGGCTTGCCCTCTGTCGCCGAGGAGCAGAGGTGAAGCTAGCTGCGTGGACCACAGGGTCCGGTGGCTGTACAGCAGAGGAGACAGCCTCAGCTAAACGAGAGGCATACAACGCCTCATGGAATGTCAGATCAGGCTTACGTAGCAGCTCTGAGCGCAGCTTACCATCCCGTAGACCAAAGACCAAGATGTCGCAGGTTAGAGTCTCAGGGGTGAGGACGTGCAGGTCGCATCGGCGAGCCATTCGGCGCAGCGCGGCCACGAAATTGTCAACAGATTCCCCAGGGTTTTGGCGTCGGGAGAACAGTTTAAAACGCTCTAAGATGTGGTTCGTGGGGAGGTCACACATAGCCGTAAATTTAGCAAGCAGACATACCGGGTCCTGGACACTCTCGCCTTGTCCATAGATGAATGACTCCGACCGCTCAAACGCTTCGGGACCAGCCAGGTTCAGTAAAAGGGAGGCTTTGACCGCAGGGGCCACGGCAGGGTGAGCGATTGTGGCATAATGCTCAAAGTCACGTCGGAACACACTCCAGCGATGAGTGATGTCTGCATCAAAGACCAAGATGTCAGGTTTGCGACAGGCAGAGGCCATCACGGCACAGGGAGGGGGAACTGGAACTAAGAAAACAAAACCCGACAAACTGAAGACGCAGGAAGAACCACTTCTGACACCATGTAGAGATGGTTCCCGGACACCATTGTATCTTTAACTACTTTAATGTACACATATCACTGCCCTAGCTGCACATGGTCTGTCACGATCACTGGAGCCCCTGCTAGGGGTGGGGAAGCTACAATTATACCAACCGGTGAGGGAGTGGTTAACATGGACATCGTCACTATCAATTAAAGGAGTACACACATATATCTACACTAGGGGCAATTTTATCCCAAAGCCAATTAACCTACAAACAGGGGCGGGAGGGTGGCACAGAGGTAGAATTGCTGCCTTACAGCACTTACAGTTTCAGAGACGCGGGTTTGATCCCGACAATGGCACGGTAGCGTAGCGGTAGAGTTGCTGCTTTACAGCGAATGCAGCGCCGGAGACTCAGGTTCGATCCTGACTACGGGTGCTGCACTGTAAGGAGTTTGTACGTTCTCCCCGTGACCTGCGTGGGTTTTCTCCGAGATCTTCGGTTTCCTCCCACACTCCAAAGACGTACAGGTATGTAGGTTAATTGACTGGGTAAATGTAAAAATTGTCCCTAGTGTGTGTAGGATAATGTTAATGTACGGGGATCGCTGGGCGGCACGGACTTGGTGGGCCGAAAAGGCCTGTTTCTGGCTGTATATATATATGATATGATATGATATGATAATGGGTGCTGTTTATATGGAGTTTGTACCCTCTCCGTGACCATGTGGGTTTTCTCCGAGAACTTTGGTTTCCTCCCACACTCCAAGACCTGCAGGGTTGTAGCTTCATTGGCATGCTATAAATGTAAATTGTCCTTAGTATGTGTTGGATAAGTTAATGTGATGGGATTGCTGGTTGGTGTGGACTCGGTTGTCCGAAGGTCCTATTTCCACGTTGTATCTCTAAATTAAACTACAAGCCTGAACATCTTTGGAATATTGGAAGAAACCAAAGAACACCTATAGAAGGGAAAATGTGCAAACTTTGTACAGACAGCACCCATAGTCTGAATCAAACCCAGGTCTCTGCCACTGTAAAGCAGCAACTGTGCCACCCTTTTATTTTTTGTTTGGGACAAAGCAAAAAAAAACCCACTTACTGCTGAAATAAAAAGGAAAATGGTCGAAGTACTCTGGAGGTAATATCTGTGAAGTGAGAAACAAAGTTAACAATGCAGGTTGGTGACCTTACACTAAAAAACGGAAAAGTAGTAATTGATTTTTTGTCAAGGGACGAGGGAGGAAAACGAATGCAGTACAGAGAAAAGCACACAAAAGAAAGTCTGTTAGTGGATGTATGGCAGCAGAGATTGTATGACAAGATGAAGGAGTAATCAAGGGGCTTGGTAAATGAGCAGCTGAAGAAGGAAAAAGTGAGTTCATAGGAAATATAAATAAAAACAGTGAATCATACTAGCATCTTCAGTTCAGAAAAATGTGGGCAATATTCATGACCAGGTGTTGTTGAACGTGATGCTGAGTTTGAAAGTTTTTTTTCTATGCTATGAGCTTCCAATTAGCCTCATGGTAGGGGTCTAAGCATAGAGAGACAGAATAACGTTAGTAATATAAATAGTAACTCAGAACCATACTGCGTACTGAATATGTCACTCGATAAAGTGGTCTTCTCAATGCAGAGGCAACAGCCTTATGAAAAACAAATGCTGTATGCTAAATTGTATTCTTCTGTAGGTTTGAAGGCAATTTGATCAATCTGTCCTGTTTGTTTTCCATTTCATTTAGTGATAACTGTGATTTCTTTATCTTTGGAATTGCCTCTGCCAAACAACTCTTGCTGTTACCCTTTAATTAAAATTGCAACATGAATCCTGAAATGATCTGAAGCATTCCCCAGTGTTGTATTGTTAATTGAAGGAGTGCTCAGTTGGATTCAACTCAAACTGAAATATGTCGCTGAGTGACAGTTTGATGAAATTGAAAGAATTGGCATGACTGTTCTTGTCATGCACATTGGAGTCCTGCCCCAGGACTATGTAGACTGTGGGCTCTTCCTATCCAGATAATGTGTATTTCAATCTCATTCAGTGTCTTGAGAGAAGCTATTCCATACATGAAAGGAGGGAAAGGATAAGTGCTTGTCACGTGTTGTTTCTTGCCTGAGCTTGATTAATATTGGCATTGACCAGAGAATTTGTCAGTGAGCAAGACAAAAACACAATTAAGTAAAGTTGGAAGAAGTGTATGGATCATAATTTCAGGTCTATTTAGAAATCCCTTGCCTTTGAATTTTCATATTCTTGTCTGGTTTTGGATAATATTACTATACAATATTATTTAAAAATAGTTTAGTGGCTTATCCCGAATTGGAACGGGGTGGGAGGGTGAATTAGTATTTAATCACTAATGTGTGAGTATTGACAACAGTTGCACAGGCTTCTGCATGTTCAGTTGCACTGATACCCATTCACTTTGGCACTATTAATTTCAAGCAAACTAGCTGTGCTGCTGTTGGGTGCAATGGGCATCTGATGCACATGTACTTTTCCTGGTGTTCAAAGATGGATTTCTTCCAGTGGTTCTTTCCCACAACCAAACTGATTTACTGGTTGAGAGATTAACATTAAAATGATTATTTCACATCCAGAGTGAGTATGTTATGTCTAAAGTTACTGACTTCCATTAAATTTTAGACAAATTCCAAAGGGGCTTTATCAAAACAAACCAATTCCAGTTTGGAGCCAGTCATTGATTCAGATGAGAATTTGTTCTTGAATTTGTTAGGCTTTTGAGACTAATTTGTTTCTCAAGATTCCATTTAAAAAAAATCCTATTTATTGCACCTAAGATAAATTAATTTGAAGTAGATCCATGGGCCATTACTTTACAACTTAAGATAAAACATGTTGTTTTCCATAGAAATGTTGATACTTGTGAGTGACTTGATGGGGTTAAAATGATCTTCACAAAAAATTAAGCATTTGTGAATGTACTAATTGCATCTTTTTAAAAACAGATCAGATATCTTTGTTAAGAATGACACTGCATCTTTTTACTTATTATTTTGGTGTCATTTGGTTCAATTCTTACAAAATTAACAATACCCATATCTAAAAACCTTTGAAATATGTCCTCGAGATGCAAACAATTCTCTTAGAAGCTTGAGAATGTTCAAGATAGGAAGAAACTCGCCATGGCAATTAATTTGATCTGAGAACATTGTGGAAAAAAACCCATTTTAATCCAGCATAATAATTTTTCCTAAGACTTTCATAATTGTTTCCAGTAGTATTTCCAAATATCAAGCAAGCGGCACTGACAAATCAGCACAATCAAGAAAGGCATTCCTATCACAGAAGATGATTCAGCACTGGTGTTTTCTTATAATGGATAGCAACTACTCTATATCTACAATCTTCTCCAGCCCTTCATGTGCTCTGTGCTCCCAACTTTAGCATATTACACATACCTGAATTAAATTGCTCTATAAATGGCAACCAAAGTTTGATTGCATTAATACAATTTTAAATCTTTTTGTCTCTCACCTATTCCAATGATAATCAAATCTTACCTTCTTTATTAAGTTTTTGACTAGCTGTCCCAATGTCTGCTTCACGGTCATTGCACAGTTTGTTTGATGATGCTCCTGTGAGGTAAGGGATATTACTGTATTCAACACATCTTGTAAATAGGAGCTGTTGTCATTGTTCTTGAATATTATCAGCAGCTATCATATCATATCATATCATATATATACAGCCGGAAACAGGCCTTTTCGGCCCTCCAAGCCCGTGCCGCCCAGCGATCCCCGTACATTAACAGTATCCTACACCCACTAGGGACAATTTTTACATTTACCCAGCCAATTAACCTACATACCTGTACGTCTTTGGAGTGTGGGAGGAAACCGAAGATCTCGGAGAAAACCCACGCAGGTCACGGGGAGAACGTACAAACTCCTTACAGTGCAGCACCCGTAGTCAGGATCGAACCTGAGTCTCCGGCGCTGCATTCGCTGTAAAGCAGCAACTCTACCGCTGCGCTACCGTGCCGAGAGGTAATTGCTAGAGAGGTAATGTCAGCCGACATAATCTTGCATGATTCTTGGCGGCTGCCTTTATTGCAATATGGCACCTTGTTGTGATTGCTCCGAACCTTGTTTCTCAGTTTTGTTTTGGAAACTGGTACTTTCTAATAGCAAGGTTGAGCACCCCATCATCATTTTCAAACAAAGCAGCGACCCTTTAAGAAAAAAGAAATAACATAATTCTGATCTTTCAGCTTTCTTTGGAGAACTTCGGCTGTACACTTTAATTATTTAAAAAAAAGGTAATTATTTCTTTATTGAAACAATGAGTGGTGACAACATTAATGAAGAGTCTGGTGTGGAGCAGTTAATATGTTGTCAGTGAGTAGAATTAACATACAACATTTAAATAGCCTGATTGCTGAAATACCTCAGGATAATTACTTTACTTTCTTTGTTAATTCAGTTTTCTAGTAGTGCTAGCCTCAGTCAGTCGCCAAGTGATTTCATTAGTGCTTCATTAACAACACACAGGAGTAAAATATTAAATTTCAATATTAGATCAAGTTGGTCAAATTAGTTTTGCATTTGTTTTGCATTATATAACTCCTCTCTGTTCTGGATCATCAGTATCTTATTTGAAACAGAATAATCATACCTTCCATTTTCAGATGCAAATTTCTCCCTTTAATTGTTTGCAACATTAACATTAATGTTTCTCATAAGTTTGCCATAGTAACTTGATTACATTAAAATGATTTATTTATGTTGACTTGTAAGAAAATGCATTAAAAGGCATAAAATCAATTGTTAAACTACACCACCGGACCCCCTGTATGAGGAAATGATTTATTTGATTTGACTTTTATTAATATATTAAGTAGGAAGTACCAACTGGACATTGGACGATCATCCACAAAAGATGTGGGGGAATCTCCATGATAACAATAAATAACCTAAGAGCTGCACAAATCTGTGATGAACTAATTCCAGTTTACATTTAACTCGAAGAGACAAAAACGTTTCAGGAAAGTAAACAAATTCTAACCCATAAAAAAGGGACAATCATTGTTTTCCCTGGATTGTGTGATAAAATGTCCCCAAATATCCCAATTCATGATGACTGGAGGTGAATGTAAAGGAAATGCAAGTTTAAATTTAATTTATTTAACCATTATAACTTAAAAGCCAATGGACATTCATCTTTTGGAACTTGGTTCAAAGTAATAACTTGGACAAGATATAAAAGTTTTACATTCAATGAAATAACAATTACTTTTAGGAGATAAAGCTTGAGAAACATAATTAAAGAGCAAAGAAACAGAGTCAGTGGCAAACCACTGAACATCATTAATTTTGGGAGGAATTTACAGGATTACTGGATCTACGAGAGATTTAACTCCTTGAAGTACTTTGATATCATGTTAAATTAAGGCATACATTCTCCCCTTCCCCAGTGTGGTATATTTCCTATTGACACATTTTCAACAAGTGAGAGCAGGCAATTGAAGAGGAGAGATGTTAACAGCTTACCATATGAGGAGTACTTGTCATACAATGCTTGGCCTCAGGAAACCTAATGGTATTAAGCTTACACAAAACTCTTTTGCCCTTTTCTAAGTCTCACTCACATGTCTTCCCTCACATCCCTTATTTTTATTACCCCACTATTGGTTGTAGTACCTTGGGGTCAAAGCAATTCCTGAACTAAAGTCCACATCTCTCTATCTTTCTTTTTCCAACTTTATAATAATAATAATAATAATGCATTACATTTATATAGCGCTTTTCAAACACTCAAAGACGCTTTACAGGGATTACTAGAACATGGAGAAGAAAATAAATAGATAAATAAGTAAACGAACAGAAAAAGGAGACAGAAGGTGAGGTGACGGTCAGTGGTTGAAGGCAGTGCTGAACAGGTGAGACTGATTATGATATGATACTGATTATGATACTGCTTTAAACCTGATCTTTTGGCAAAGCATTTTTCCTTTTGCCTGATGTGATTATGTGTCAGATTATTTGGTAATGATCATGCTGAACCTTTTGGACTGCTTATTACATCAGAGGTTCTCTGTAAGTGTTGGTCCTTATATTTGCATCCAACAATGGTAAACAGAGTCCATTTTAAACTGAAGGTTATAACTCAAGGGACTTGGAATTGCCCTGTGCTTCACCTCGGAGATGGTAGTGATGAATGAATGGTAGTTAGTTAGGTTTAGTTCAGAGATACAGTGTGGAAACAGGCCCTTCAGCCCACTGAATCCATTAATCACCCATTCATGCTAGTTCTATGCTATCCCGCTTTCGCATCCATTCCCTGCACATTAGGGGCAATTTTTTTAACAGAGGCTAATTAACAGAGGTTATTAAGTTTCATCTCAATAGCCATTTCAATAATTAAAACCTAATCTTCCAAGAAGGGTTGACACAGTCAAGAAGAGACATGCTTACATCATTAATCAGATGTTAGGTGCAAACAATAGTTATGGATAAATCAATTTGTGGGCCACCAACCATGTAAAATTATCTAGTTTCTAGTTTGATTAAATTTCTTATCAGCCTGAATTAATAATAATTAAGTGAGCTGAAATAAAGCACACTATTGTCAAAGAAACATTGACAATAATATGAATAACCACCAAATATAGTGAGGACTGGTAATGGGAATTAGATGGAAAATCAGGGAAACAGATGTCTAACTTTCAGATGCATGCTCCTGGGTGAGAAGGCTGAGGAATTAAGGTGATAAAACCCATTTCCATCAATAAAATTACACCCAACATATACATTTCCAAACCATATTAGTGAGTGTTATCAAGCCAATATTGTCAGTGAGCTCAGAATGCTGGAGCTTATACAAGGAACCGCTCACGTTTGAAGTCTTTCAACACAAGTGCTTAACAAAGAACAGTAGACAAGAAGATGAAGGCACCCAACCATATGTTGGATCATTCGAAAGGCCAGAAATGATGTTGTTCTATTGAGGAATTCTACACATGATTCAGACACTGTGAATTAAATGAAAAAGTAAGGAAGGAGGACTGTGATTATATATTCTCCATTGTCTGACATGAACACTTTGCACTTTCACGGACGTTTATCTCTCAAGTAGTCCTCTCAAGCTGCCCTGGCCTCTCAGGAGAAAGTACAGGTATAATTTTGTTTGCTTATGAAGGGTATAGAAGCTGCATGAATGAAGCTCAAAAGAAGTATCCTGCACGAGTTCAAAGTAACATTGTTGCAGATTTGTTAGAGCTGCCCTTTTCACAAGCAAAAGCTTATGTATTGGTTACATATGCTGACCTATATGTGAGGGATTTAACCTAAAATGCTGTGCCTGCAGCAAACAACATTTAATGTTACCTCAAAAAAATCAGTGTAAATGATTGTATGTTGTTCCCATTGCAAAACAATGCGATTTGTAATGAAATGGTTTTCAAATAACCTTCAACTGTTTCTGATTTGATGAATTGTGTGACATAAGGACTATGTCATATTTGTGTCGTTTAGACTAGCCCTTATCAAATCAACGGAAAGAAAAGGTTTTGTTTCTTATTCTTTATGAAGGAGTTTTGGCAAACCTATTGAAACAAAAAGCTGACAGAGCAGAATGTACACACTAATCGGATAAAATGGCTCAAGCTTTCTCTCACAGAAGTGTTTTTTTATGCTGATTGTATTGTCTTTCAGAGACTGTGTTGCCATACAAATTGCAAGATCTGCCAAGGTTTGATAAACAGTCACTACATGGTGAATTTTAATAGATCATATGCAGTCTTTTCCAAAGACCACTGCTTTTCTCACCAGAGATTGGATTTTCGATGCACTTTGGGTCTTTAAATAATTTAAAAACTTCTTTTATAAATGTATTTAAAAGAGTGGGGTGGAATTTTGGCAGATAACACTTGTTTTTTTAATTTTAGTTTAGTTTGGAGAGATAGCCTTGGAAACAGGCCCTTTGGCTCAGCGAATCCACGCCAACTATTAATCACCCATTCATTAGTTTTCTTGTTATTCCACTTTTGTATGCTACACACTGGGGGCAATATAGTGAAATTAATTTTCGTTTATAGTCTTTAGAGATACAGTGCGGAAACAGCCCTTTGGCCCACTGAGTCTGCGCTGACCAGCAAACACCCCATACACTAGCACTATCCTACACACTAGGAACAATTTATAATTTTATCCAAGCCAATTAACCTAAAACTTTGTTCGTCTTTGGAGTGTGGGAGGAAACCGGAGCACCTGGAGAAAACCCACACAGTCACAGGGAGAATGTACAAACTCCGTACAGTCAGCATCATTTGTCAGGATCGAACCCGGGTCTCTAGCACTGTATGGCATCAACTCTACCTCTGTGCCACCGTGCTGCCTATAACTTTGTTATGTAGATAAAAATGAAAGCCATCAGTGCACAGCAAGATCACCTGAATGAAGCCATGAACACTTTTGATTTTGGTTTCGGCTAATTGATGCCGGACAAGTCATCTGGATACTGAATATTAAAGCTAAATTCTATTGTGCAGGTATTCTTGTGCCTGCCATAGGAAGAGATAATAGTTCATTGGAGCAGGGCATTTTTGTATTGCAAGTCGCAGATGATTTTTAATTTACTGCCAACAATGTCAACATAGCTATGTATACAGAAGATTCTTCGGGCTATGAGTATACCATGTATACTCATGGTATACATAACATGCCAGGGTGGGAAGGTTAAACATTCTGGAGAAAATGCAAACGCTGTCAGTGAGTCAAGATTGTCTAAAGATAGATCACAGAGTGATGATTCTGAAGGTATAACATTGTATGCATTGTTAGACTTAAAATGCTGGAGTGACTCAATGGGTCAGGCACCATCTCTTGAGAACGTGGGTAGGCAACATTTCAGGTTGGCCTGACCTGAAACATCACCTATCTATTTTCTCCAGATAAGCTGCTTGACCAGCTGAATTACTCCAGCATTTGTGTCTATATTTTGTAAAAACCAGCATCTGCAGTTCCTTTTTATTACAGGTAGGCATTGTTCACATGAAGGTGGTAGCCGGAAGGCATGTCTGTTATGTGTAGAAAGGAAATTCAGAAGCTGATTTAAACTGAAGACTGACACAAAATGCTGGAGTAACTCAGCATATCTGGAGAGAAGGAATGGGTGACGTTTTCAGGTCAGGTCAAGACCCTTTTTCAGACTAGTCAGGGGAAAGGGAAAAGAGGGATATCAACAGTGATGTAGGGAGATATAGAACAAATGAATGAAAGATATGCAAAAAAGTAATGATGACAAAGGAAACAGCCATTGTTAGCTGTTTGCTACATGAGAATGAGCAGCTGGTGCGACTTTGGTGGGGGAGGGATGGAGAGAGACGGAATGCAGGGGTTACTTGAAGTTAGAGAAAGCAATATTCATACCACTGCCCAAGCAAAATATGAGGAAATATGAAAAATTCGGAAGAAGGGTCTTGTCCCGAAACGTCACCCATTCCTTCTCTCCAGAGATGCTGCCTGTCCCGCTGAGGTACTCCAGCTTTTTGTGTCTATCTACAGTTTAAACCAGCATCTGCAGTTCCTTCATACACAAAATATGAGACACTGTTCCTCCAATTTATGTTTAGCCTCACTCTGACAATGGAGGAGGCCTAGGACAGAAAGGTCAGTGTGGAATTGGAAGGGGAATTCAAGTATTTGGGAGCCGGGAGATCAGGTAGGTCCAGGCAGGCTGAGCGAAGGTGTTCAGCGAAATGATTGTCCAGTCTACGTTTGGTCTCGCCGATGTCCACATTTTGAACAACGGATACAATAGATGAGGTTGGAGCAGGTGCAAGTAAACCTTTGCCTAACCTGAAAAGACTGTCAGGGTCCCTGGACAGAGTCAATGGAGGAGGTACAGAGACAGGTGTTGCATCTCCTATGGTTGCAGGGGAAGGTACCTGGGGAGGGGGTGGTTTGAGTGGGAAGGGATGAGTGAACCAGGGAGTTGCAGAAGGAACGATCCATGTGGAAGACAGAAAGTGGTGGAGCTGGGATGTTGTGACTCATGGTGGGATCCTGTTGGAGGTGGAAAAAATGTTTGAGGATTATGTGATGGGCGAAAATGTCAGAGGATTATGTGTTGGGCGAAAATGTTGGAGGAAACATGTAGGTGCAGCAGGCAGTGAAGAAAGCTAATGGCATGTGGGCCTTCATAACGAGAGGATTTGAGTATCGATGTAAAGAGGTCCTTCTGCAGTTGTACATGGCCCTGGGGAGACCACATCTGGAGTATCGTGTGCAGTTTTGGTCTCCTAATTTGAGGAAGGACATCTTTGCTATTGAGGCAGTGCAACGTAGGTTCACGAGGCTAATCCCCGGGATGGCAGGACTCTCATATGAGGAAAGATTGGAAAGACTGGGCTTGTATTCACTGAAATTTAGAAGGATGAGAGGGGATCTTATAAAAACATATAAAATTATAAAAGGACTGGCTAGATGCAGGGAAAATTTTCCCAATGTTGGGGGAGTCCAGCATCAGGGGCCACAGTCTAAGAATAAAAGGGAGGCCATTTAAAACTGAGATGAGAAAAAAAAATTCACCCAGAGAGTTGTGAATTTGTGGAATTCTCTGCCACAGAAGGCAGTGGAGGCAAATTCACCGGATGCATTTAAAAGAGAGTTAGATGGAACTCTTGGGGCTACCTGGATGAAGGGGCATAGGGAAAAGGCAGGCACGGGTTACTGATTGTGGATGATCACAATGAATGGCAGTGCTGGCTCGAAGGGCTGAATGGCCTCCTCTTGCACCTATTTTCTATGTTTCTATTATGTGTTGGGTGAAAATGTCGGAGGATTATGTGTGGGCGAAAATGTCGGAGGCAAGTCTATTACCCAGGCCCAGGCAAGTTTATTACCCTGGGCTACAACTGGGACCTGAAAATAGTGCCAAATCGCGTGACTCTGTATACATTCAGTACTACTGCTGTACAGTACTCTGTATACTAGTTCAGTACTGACTCTGTACAGTACTTCAGAACTACTGCTATAACTACTGCTATACACTTGTACAGTATTTGAGATGCTTATCCAACATGTATCTAAGTGCTTATGTATAGTGATACTTGTGCTGAACTGTATAAACAATGAATTGCACTGTACCTCATGTGACAAATAAAGTGCGATTTGCATAAAGTACTATGCCGTATTTGCAGACCACAGCCAACTAATACTCCCGCTAAATATTGAGATGCCCAGCACATTCCTCCCAATAGTGCTTTTGTCAGCTGGTTTGAACCACTCAAATTAGTTCATATGTTCATAAGTTGTAGGAGTAGAATTACCCCATTCGGCCCATCGAGTTCACTCCGCCATTCAATCATGACTGATCTCTGTCTCCTAATCCAAATTTCCTGCCGCATTCCCATAACCCTGGACACCCGTTCTGATCAAGAATCTGTCTATCTTTGCCTTAAAAATATCCACTGATGACTTCCACAGCCCCCTGTGGTAACGAGTTTCACAGATCAACTACCCTCTGACTAAAGAAGTTCCTCCTTACCTCCTATCTAATAGAGCGCCCTTTAATTCTGAGGCAATGGCCTCTGGTCTTCGACTCTCCCACCAATGAAACATCCTTTCCACATTTACTCTACCTAAGCCTTTCATTATTCTGTAAGTTTCAATGAGTTTCCCCCTCAACCTTCTAAACTCCAGCAAGTAGAGAAATTAGTTAAAAGTACTATTGTTTAAAGCACACACCTTTAAAGAACAAATTATTAATGCTAGTTTTGCAACACCCATCCTCTCCATGTACTTATTTTTGAAAATGGTCCACCGTTCAGGTTGCACTTTTCTGCTTAAATGGAATTAGAATCTATCTCCCAACAAGTTGAACATCTGCATGTCATCCAGAAGCTAAGGGAGAGACTGAATAATCTGTCCACACATGAAGGAAACAATGATATATATGGTAGTTATTGGGTAAAGGTACCAAGTTGCCATGGGTTCATCGGTTGGCATTGGTTGCGGGGCACCACCCACAGCACTGTAGGGTGCTCCCTTGCTGAGATGCTGAGGGGCTCACAGAGAATGGAAGGCACAGCCTAAACCAAAAGGATAGGCAGAGAAAATCGTAATTGGCATTAGCTCATGTGGGACCATTTCCAATAGAAAACACTGTGAGAGTATGATGTAATATTTTACATCATTATTGTTGAAGTGGGCTGGTTTGCTATTTTTTATTGGCAATAATTACTTCTATGTTGTGTTTATATATCTAAAGGTTTCACATACCTGGTTTATGTTTTGAAATATTATTGTAGCAATTGCTGAACTTGAGTGCTGTGTACATCAATGAGCGTTGACCTTGTTACTTGCCTTTATCATTAGCTGTGTAGAAGAGTTTACAGATAAAATACCCATTTGGCTTTATATTTCTTTGAGTGCTCCAGCGACATTAGAAGCCCTTTACAAATTCAAATTGCATGAATGTCCAAAATTACTGGATCGAATCATACAGTGGGAAACCATTCTTCTACTGCCCCTGTGCTGGCTCTTTTTTTTATCTAATTAAAGCTAATCCCTCAATCCACTCCCATAGCTCTGCACATTTCTCCTTTTCAAGCAGTCATCCAATTCAAATCTAATGATTATTGCTGAATCTCCTCACTAATTCTACCTATGTGATTGTGGCAACTAGCTGTATCAAATAAACTTTTACTTTCCTTTGCAATTGTTTTTAACAAATGTGTCTACCGGTTCCCTTCTCGGTAGTAATATGGTAATATAGTTGAACACCTATCTGCCCTTTGAATTGACCCAAGGATCCACCCTCTTCAACTAAGCGTGGCAATAAAAGCAGGTCCTGTCAGTCTGAAGAAGGGTCCCGTCCTGAAACATCACCTATCCATATACTCCAGAGATGCTGCTTGACCCGCTGAGTTACTCCAGCACTTTGAGTAACTGTAAATGTTGTTATTGCACTTCGCTCTCAAATGTGACATGGGATATTGTTGTATTTCATTACTGCAACATCATTAATGATGAAAATAAGCAGGACCAGTTCATGTGGCAGGAGCCCCTATAATGAGAAAGATGCTGAGCCCAGACAAAGCCAGTAAGAAAACATATCCTGGTTATAGGAGACTATAGATTGGCACCTGTAGAATATGGAATTAGGCAGACTGTAGCAAGAAGACCTACATGTGAAGAGAAGTAAGTAAAAAGCAATTTTTTAGTGCATGTATGTAACCTGAAATGTTGAAGGACTCCACCCACTTCAAGTGAAGGTAAAAGCCTTTAGCAATGCTCCTGCCCAAACTAATGTAATTGTATTGAAGTTTCATGTGGGACCATTGAATGATCATAATAAATTCTTGCCATATTTAACAATGCCTTGTATATAAAGAATGTGAAGTGAATCTCAAGAGAAGGGATCTGTGCTCTCAGAATTGATACTGTCTGCTGGTGTGCTTGTCCATCACTCAATAGAGTTAAAATAGTCACCCCAGTTTTATTGGTGGTGCACAGGGCTATCAAATGGAAAGATGGTCCCAAAACACCAATTATGTTTGTGTCCAAAATGCTGACAGCAGCAAAGGGAAACTAAGTCTTGACTAGATAAAGAAGCTTTACTCTTCATGTTGTGGTGCAAGTAGGTTCCTCGAGTACATTATGAAGGTCATTTCACAATTGACATTGACGTTTTATTTCCTTGTTCTGTGAAGCCAGTGGATCATATGGTGTCCCTGTGAGTCTGGAGGTGGACTTTGGCCTTGAGAGCATATGAATAAACTGTTGTTTCTAAAGTGTGGATACGCAGATGCTCTAAGACATCTTGCAATGCCAGCAAAGAGCATTGGTAAAGGAATTCAGTACTGAGTTTGTCTGGGTGTATTGTGCAGCAAAGGATACCTGTATTGACTCACATGGAGGTCAGACCAAAGAGAGATCCCCAGCATATTTAAAATATTTAAAAAATAATTGGTATAGAGCAGAAATTGGATGGGAGGAGGTTTATTTAGTAATATATGCAATTTATGAGGTGATATATGTAATTAAGTTGTCAGTAATTATAGTTCAGTGGATCTTTCCCAAGCCAGTATTGGTCATGGGTTTTTGGGCTCAGCTTGTATCTTGATGTTTGGTAGGCACCATTTTGGTCGATGTTTATGAAGACTGTGTTTACAGACATGTGCACACAGGAGTCTTGAAGAAATTAAATTAACTTTCTAAAAGACAAAACTCAGACTTCATTTTGGTAAGTTAAGTTGTAACAATAATTAAGACACTAAAAAGAAAGAAAGATTTTTCAATGGAATTTATGTAGGATTAATTTCAGACGAGTCTCTTACATCTCATAACAGTAAATTTACTTCTAAATGCTGGAATAACTGGAGAGTTAGAAGGAATGGGTGACGTTTCGGGTCGAGACCCTTCTTCAGAACCGAAACATCACCTTCTCTCTAGAGATGCTGCCTGTCCCACTGAGTTACTCCAGCATTTTCAGTTTAACCCAGCATCTGCAGTTCCTTCCTAAACAGTTCATTTACCTCCCTGTGTCTCATTGCCCATTGTGAATGAAGAGCTGACTAAAGCAACACATGATATCATCAAGAGGGAGTCAAATCTCTCCTCCCCCACTGAAGTTGTGGAAGTTCTCAGGCAATGGAAGATCCAATAGCATGGCAGTGAGCAATCCGTATAATCTCATTATAAGGATATTGTACTGTCAACAGCTTTGAATATTGATGTAACTTTTTATATTTGCTCAGTGTTGGGCAAAGACACATCACACAGCTCAACAAACCTCAGGAGCATTCGATTATAGATAAAGGTCATGCTGTTAAGCCTGTTGTCATTTTAATTATCTAGCATGAGATGCATATTTTAATATTTTGCATTTTAATCCGAAAATAATTACTTGCCACCATTTCATTATTTCCATTAGTTGATTCTTTAAGCTGTCACTTGTGACGGCATTTTAATATGCTGATGACTATTTTATTAAATCAGTGACAACAAAACAAAAATCTGACTAATTAAAAAAGAAAGCTGGGGGGAATATAAATCTTGTATGCATCGCCCCAGGGCTTTAACATTTTAATAAGCATTGTTATATAAACAACAAAGACTGTTATTTTTATAAATCCACTATCATATTATCTCTCAAATGTGCTCCACTCATTAAATCTCACCTAAAGTTAACAGCAGCAATTGTTGGAAATGCTCAATACCTATTGATTGCAAATTAGAGGTATGATTTTGTCAATGATCTTTATCAGAACTGGGAAAATGAGAAGTTGAGCAAGTTTCAAGATGCTGTGAAAAGGAAGGGGAGGGAAAAGGCAAAGAACTGGCCTGTGATAGGATGGAATCCAGGAAGGGCAGCATAATCAAGTAGTTTGAAAGTGCAAGGCAAAAGTTAATGGCAATCTTCTATAACAAGGCCGATTCAATAGGGTCATTCGAGGGGGTTTTGGATAGGCACATGGATATACAGGGAATGGATGGATATGGATCATATACAGTTTATCTTGGCATCATATTCGATACAGACATTGTGGGCCGAAGGTCCTCGTTTCTGTACTGCACTGTTCTATGTTCTATAAAACAAAAAGATGTTGGGAAAACAAACAGCAAGCCAGGTAGTATCTGTAGTGAGGGAAACAAGGTTAACAATTCAGGTCTATGAGCTTAAAGATGGGTTTATTTTGCTGTATATCTTTCAATTTTCCACCATCTGCAGTTCATTTGTTTTCATTAAGTGGTAACTCTCTGGATATGCTGTGCAAAAGTATTAATGGCAGAAATCAGTAATAATAATTTTGATTTATGTGATATGTTTTAGAACAGTAAAACATTTATGCCACTTCACAGAGATCGCTGGCCCATAGAAAGAATTCTGATGAATGGACTTGACTCTAAATTTCAACCATTCCTTTGCTCTGTTGATTATGTTTGAGCAATGCAATTCCCCCAGCAGTTTGTTTTAAGTCCATGCTAACTCTTTTTAGACCATTCAGATTAGTCCCATGTCATGATTGTATCTCCGTTCTGCAAACTATCTTCACCCATGTGATTCTAAATGTCCTTTTGAAAACCTCAATTAACTTTGCTTTTATTGTCTCTCAAACCTGTGAATTCAAGATCAGCAATATTCTGAGCATTCATGAGCATTTATTTCCCATTTCTTACCTGTCCTTTTAACATTGTATTTGCTGGACTTTGAAACATTGACTTATAGTTTAGTCTTCATTTACCTGATCCAACTTGTACACTTGAAATTATCTTGTACATCTCTCATACATTTCCTTCAACATTTTCTTGTCTGTCTTTTTAAAAGTGTATTATCTGGTTTTTGAACCATTCACTAATAGCTTAGTCTTTGTTTACCTAATCTAACCGGTACACCTGAAATTATCTTATATATATCTAATATATTTCCTTCAACATTTGTTTCAATGCAGATATCTTCACCTTCTCCAGTCTAAATAAGGTATTAACAAAGCAAGTGAGCCAGAAATAGAAATTAAATCTACAATAACAGCCTCTTGTGATGAAAACAAGAAACATGTTTTTCTACAGCATCCATGGTCCTGTGTGTTCCATTTCCCATCATTATGTTCCCCTTGTAGCTTATTTTGAGAGACAAAATATATGCTGCACATCTGCTTACAATTACCATTGATAGAGCTGAATAGAAGTTATGTGTCTGTTGAGTGAGCATACCATTTGCAGCCGACATTTCAGCAGACGGAATGGGGAGGTTTTCCATTGTTAATTTTCCTGCTTGAGAGCTGCCAAAGCTTGATATGTAAGAAATGATTTAGGTATGGGCAGAGAAGCAGCAGATGAAGTTTAACCCAGGCAAGCATGAGGTGTGCACTTTGGGATGTCAAATACAGGGGAAAGTATGTAGTTCCTGGCAGAATCATTAACAGCATCCACGTACAAATGTATCTTGGGGTCCAAATCCCGAGTCCTTTGAAAGAAGCAATGCAAGAAGACAAAGTAGTATAGAAAACTTATGACATGCTTGCCTTTGTTGATTGGGGCATTGAGTACAAGACCATGATCACATTGAATGGCGGTGCTGGCTCGAAGGTCCAAATGGCCTCCTCCTGCACCTATTGTCTATTGACTCAGGAAGTCATGTTGTAACCTTATAATATTTTGGTTAGGCAGCATTTGTGCATTGTGTGCATTTCTTTGTGCCCTATTACAGGAATGATAAGGAGGTTTAGGACAGGGTGCAGATGGTTTACCAGGATATTCTCTGGGTTAAAGGGCAATAGCTATAAGGAGAGGTTGGACAAACTTGGAATGTTTTCTCCTGTGGGTTTGGAATTTTCACCTTAGGGACTCCGACTCCGGATTTTTCTTGAGGTTTACTCCTGGAGCCGTTTCCATGACTGGATATGGCCACAAGGCAGTGGAGGTTTTAGATCAGAGTTTTTCCTCTCCTAGATGGGCTGCCTTCCCAGGCTGATGAACTTCATCTGCCCGAGACTCGTGGGCGCGGGAGCGTCTACCTTCCCGTCTATAGCACCTGCCCACTGCAGCCTTCATCCGCCTTCCCAGCCATTGTGACGCTCCATGAAAGTCAGCCATCATCCTCCGCCTGTTTCACCGTTGAGGTCTTGGTTGGATTGCTCGTTGTCAGCGACCTTCCCCTCGACCTTACCGCCATGGGTGACCCTTCCAGGAGTGTAGCTCCAGAAGGCATCGCTCTCAGGATCTCAGGATCACACAAGCTTCTCCATCACATTTCTTCACACAGAGAGTGGTGAGTCTCATTTCTTCACACAGAGAGTGGTGAGTCTGTGGAATTCTCTGCCACAGAAGGTAGTTGAGGCCAGTTCATTGGCTATATTTAAGAGGGAGTTAGATGTGGCCCTTGTGGCTAAAGGGATCAGGGGGTATGGAGAGAAGGCAGGTACGGGTTACTGAGCTGGATGATCAGCCATGATCATATTGAATGGCGGTGCAGGCTCGAAGAGTCGATTGGCCTACTCCTGCACCTATTTTCTATGTTTCTATGTTTCTATCACGACAAGGTGACAATCCACGGAGTGCAGCTCCACTCTACAGAATTAAACCCTATTATAATCTGTTGAAATAAGGAACTGCAGATACTGGTTTATAACCTGCACAAGCTCAATTCAGTTCAGGTCATTGGTGAGAATCATCTTTACTTTAGACACGAGTATAGCCGGAGACTTGATGTTAAGTATCCCGACAAGCTTTGGGTGTATGCTACTAGCAAGAGAGAAATGCTGGAACCTGGAGAACAAAGAAGCACTGTGAAAATGGTCACATGATGGACATCTGGTGAGAGCAGAGCTGAAGGTAACTACATAAGATAGACACAAAATGCTTGAGTAACTCAGCGGGACAGGCAGCATCTCTGGAGAGAAGGAATGGGTGACATTTTGGGTCGAGACCCTTCTTCAGACCAGAGGGTAACTTCATTGCTATGTAGTAGTGTGGCCTTGAGAAGATAAAGTGTTTGGGAATGGCCATTTTGCGGAGGAACTGCATGATGAGAATAAAAATATGAACCGGCAACATAATTAAGAACTCTCTAGTCTGATAAGGAACAAAGATGAGTTTTGTTTATTCAGCACTTGGATGAGTGACAACGAAATGATTGACCAGAATTGTGAGAGCCTTGGGTTAGATCAAAGGCTTCTTTTAGGAGTTTGAAGGCAAAATTAGTATAAAGGAACGGCAGTCTGAGACTTCTGGAGCGCCAACGAGGGAACAACCATAGTAAGAAGAAGGGACTTGAGTTCGAAACTCAGAGAAGACTACCCCTACCAACAGAGTGAATCTGACCGATTCATTCATACGGGTAATATCTGAGTCCAAATCAAGAGTTTTGTGATTTAGTTCAAGAAGTGATAAGTGAAGGAAAAAACTGCAGATGCTGGTTCAAACGAAGGTAGATACAAAATGCTGGAGTAACTCAGTGGGTCAGGCAGCATATCAGGATAGAAGGAATGGGTGACGTTTCGGGTCGAGACGCTTCTTCAGACTGATGTCAGGGGAAGGGGTGGGACAAAGATAGGATGTAGTAGGAGACAGGAAGACAGTGGGAGATTTGGGAAGGGGGAGGGGAAAGAGAGGCGCAAAGGAACTATCTGAAGTTAGAGAAGTCAATGTTCATACCGCTGTGGTGTAAACTGCCCAAGCGAAATATGAGATACTGTTCCTCCAATTTGAGCTGGGCCTCACTATGACAATGGAGGAGGCCCAGGACAGAAAGATCAGACTGGGAATGGGAGAGCAAGTTGAAGTGCTGAGCCACCGGAAGATCAGGTTGGTTAAGGAGGATTGAGTGAAGGTGTTGAGTGAAACCATCGCCGAGCCTGTGTTTGGTCTCGCCGATGTAGAGAAGTAGACATCTGGAACAGCGGATACAATAGATGAGGTTGGAGGAGGTGCAGGTGAACCTCTGCCTCACCTGGAAAGACTGTTTGGATCGGATGGAGTCGAGGGGGGAGGTAAAGGGACAGGTGTTGCATCTCCTGCAGTTGCTAGGGAAGGTACCAGGGGAGGGGGTGGTTTGGGTGGGAAGGGACAAGTGGACCAGGGAGTTACGGATGGAATGGTCTCTGCAGAAAGGAGAAAGGGGTGGAGAAGGGAAGATGTGGCCAGTAGTGGGATCCCGTTGGAGGTGACGGAAATGTTAGAGGATAATTTGTGTATATGCTGGCTGATGGGGTGGAAGGTGGGGACAAGGGGGACTATATCCTTATTACGAATGGGCAGAGGGGGAGCAAGAGTGGAGCTTTGGGATATAGAGGAGGCCTTAGTGAGAGCCTCATCTATAATGGAAAAGGGGAACCCCCGTTTCCTAAAGAATGAGGACATCTCTGATGCCCTAGTATGAAACACCTCACCCTGGGCGCAGATGCGGTGTAGACGGAGGAATTGGGAGTAGGGGATAGAGTTTTTACAGGGAACAGGGTGGGAAGAAGTGTAGTCAAGGTGAAGTAATAGTGATACGAATAGTGAAGTAAATGAGAAGTTATTAGAAGTCAATGGTTTGCATGCATGCTTAAGTAACTCCAGTGTTAATAAAGATTAACTTGTACTAAACATTGAGAGTCTTTTGTTCGACATATAGGTTGTTATCCTGCAGAGGTAAAAGGGTCAACACAAGGAACTGCAGATGTTGGAATCTTGAGTAAAAAATACAAAGTGCTGGTGTTCAGGCAGCATCTCTGGAGAACATAGGTGGCATTTCGGGTCGGGACCTTCAGACAAATTATGGTAGGGGAAGAAATCTAGAAGAAAGGAGGTGGCGGAACAATGCTAGTGATAGGTGGATACAGGTGAGGGGTTGAGTGGATACAGATAAGGGGGAAGGTAAGTGTCAAAGGCTAGAGGTGAAAAGGAGACTAAAGAATGTCAGATAAGGTGAGAAGAGGCATAAAATTAATAGACGGCACAGTGGCACAGCTGGTGGAACTGCTGTTTCACAATGCCAGAGACCCAGGTTCAATTCTGACCTCGGATGGCATCTGTGCGGAGTTTGAAAACTCTTCCTGTGGTTGTATGGGTGTCCTCTGGGTATTCCGATTCCCAAAGATATGTGAGTTTGCAAGATAATTAGTCTCTATAAATTCCTAATGTGTGAGTATTGGATGCAATAGAGCAAGAACATAGAACTAGTGTATACAGGTGATCAATGGTCAGCATGGCCTCGGTGGGTCGAAGGGCCAGATTCTATGCTGTATCTCTCTAAACTAAATTAAACGTGAAGCCAGAGGGAAGGATATAAAGTGAAGGGGGCGGAGGGGTGAGCGGGGGAAGAGGGCAAAGTTAATAGTTGAATGGTCCACACATACCTTAGAGGATAGGATCATGTATTTTTCCCCGGTCCCTGGTCACCAAGGAATTGAGCAGAGCCCAATCTTAGCAGTAGGTAATCTAGCTCTACTGAGGGATGCTTGGTTGTAAAACTAGGATGTTTTATGTTGGTGAGGCGGAGGGGTGAGACTCATGCATTGGATATCAGCTAAACATTAGCATTTATCACTGTACCAAATCCAACATATCAGTCCAAACTAGGATAGCAAATACAGGGGTTTAGCTATAACTTGTCATGAACCTTCTTGGAAGATAATAAAAATAAGCAGCCAACAGTGGAGTGATTGGTAGACTTAACAAATGCTGCCGTACAGCCTTAAGTAGCAGAGTTTCTGCTGGAAGCTCTGTCACCTTCTAACATCTCTATAATTTTAACTGCCTTTTCCTCCAGATTAAAAATACAGGTGGATTTACAAATTACCTTAAATAACTTAGGCTGCAGTAATTTCAAACTTGCTTCTGGTGATCTAACCAACCACAGCAGATAAACCCATGGGGGTCAGAATAATGAGAACATTTCAATGACTTCTTTGGTCTTGCTTGAAGGATTGTACTGCACTGTGATCAAGGGGAACAAATTCCTTTTGCTTATACCTCATCAAACTGGAAAAAGGCATCAAAAAATGTATCAATTAATGACTGTTTAATTATGTGAATTTTAATGTTACGTTTTGGGAACAAAGGTAATATAACAGTCTATCTTCAGCTGAGCAAGCAACAATTCACTAAATTAACCGACCATCAGGTAGACCCTATGTGCATATTCTCCAAATATTGATTATAAAAACATATATATATTTTTTTACTTTTACTGCTTACCTTTCATTCTTGAAATGTCACTATTATTTGGATCAGTATTAAATGAATTAATCCAGCCACTGTTTACACATCTCTGGAGAGCATTACAAAAATGCATTGATAATCTCTTTTTTCACTTATTTGTTCACAGTTAACGTCAATAGATCTGGAATAGATTGGGTAAATGCACAGAGTATTTTGCCCAGAGTAGAGTAATCGAGAACCAAAGGAATCGGTTTAAGGTGAGGGAGGAAAGATTTAATAGGAAACTGAGCAGTAACATTTTACACAAAGGATGGTGGGTATATGGAATGAGCAGCCAGAATAGGTAGTTGAGACAGGTAATATTATAACATTTAACAGACATTTGGACTGGTACATGGATAGGATAGTTTTAGAGGGTTATGGGCCAAGCTCAGACAGGTGGGACTGGTGTGCTTGAGGCATGTTGGCTGACGTGGGCAAGTTGGGCCATATGGCCTGTTTCCATGCTGCAGCACTCTATCTGATATAGAATCTTGAAGGTTCGCTCCCATCATCACTAACTAAAGAGACTGCTGTCGTACCATCAATAAAATGCTTGCCCAACCCATCATTAATGTTGATTCCAATTTTTCCATCAGTAAGGACAATAATAACAGTTGCACATAAATTCACAAATCGCCCATCTGTCATGCACTATTCCAAACTGACCAATATATTACCATTTCTTCATAATCCCTGGTCAAAATCCCGAAACTCCTAACTAATAGCAATATGGGAGTACCTTCACTATACAGAATGCACTAGATAATGATATATATAACACATATTGAAATTAATATTATCGTTAAGGCTAGCATTCAAGCCTATGCGCACACACATACATACATATACATATATATGTATATATATATATATACATATGTGTGTGTGTATTTGTGTGTGTGTTTGTACATACACATAAACTCAACTGCTATGTATGTGTGTATGTATATATGTGTACTGAGGTACCATATAATATATACATACACATAAATATGTACATACATATATACATACACATATACACACATACATATACATATGTATACACAAATGCGAAATATAGAAATGAGAGACTATTAAGACCTAATGGAAATGTTTTAGACAATAGACAATAGACAGTAGGTGCAGGAGGAGGCCATTCGGCCCTTCGAGCCAGCACCGCCATTCAATGTGATCATGGGTGATCATTCTCAATCAGTACCCCGTTCCTGACTTCTCCCCATACCCCCTGACTCTGTTATCCTTAAGAGCTCTATCTAGCTCTCTCTTGAATGCATTCAGAGAATTGGCCTCCACTGCCTTCTGAGGCAGAGAATTCCACAGATTCACAACTCTCTGACTGAAAAAGTTTTTCCTCATCTCAGTTCTAAATGGCCTACCCCTTATTCTTAAACTGTGGCCCTTGGTTCTGGACTCCCCCAACATTGGGAACATGTTTCCTGCCTCTAACGTGTCCAACCCTTTAATAATCTTACATGTTTCGATAAGATCCCCTCTCATCCTTCTAAATTTCAGTATATACAAGCCTAGTCACTCCAGTCTTTCAACATATGACAGTCCCGCCATTCCGGGAATTAACCTAGTAAACCTAGGCTGCACGCCCTCAATAGCAAGAATATCCTTCCTCAAATTTGGAGACCGAAACTGCACACAGTACTCCAGGTGCGGTCTCACTAGGGCCCTGTACAATTGCAGAAGGACCTCTTTGCTCCTATACTCAACTCCTCTTGTTATGAAGGCCAACATTCCATTGGCTTTCTTCACTGCCTGATGTACCTGCATGCTTCCTTTCAGTGACTGATGCACTAGGACACCCAGATCTCGTTGTACGTCCCCTTTTCCTAACTTGACACCATTCAGATAATAATCTGCCTCCCTATTCTTACCACCAAAGTGGATAACCTCACACGTATCCCCATTAAACTGCATCTGCCATGCATCCACCCACTCACACAACCTGTCCAAGTCACCCTGCAACCTCATAGCATCTTCCTCACAGTTCACACTACCACCCAGCTTTGTATCATCTGCAAATTTGCTAATGGTACTTTTAATCCCTTCATCCAAGTCATTAATGTATATTGTAAATAGCTGCGGTCCCAGCACCGAGCCTTGTGGTACCCCACTAGTCACTGCCTGCCATTCTGAAAGGGACCCATTTATCCCCACTCTTTGCTTTCTGTCTGTCAACCAATTTTCTATCCATGTCAGTACCCTACCCCCAATACCATGTCCTCTAAATTTACCCACTAATCTCCTATGTTGGACCTTGTCGAAGGCTTTCTGAAAGTCGAGGTACACCACATCCACCGGTTCTCCCCTGTCAATTTTCCTAGTTACATCCTCAAAGAATTCCAGAAGATTAGTCAAGCATGATTTCCCCTTCGTAAATCCATGCTGACTTGGAACGATCCTGTTACTACTATCCAAATGCTCCGCAATCTGGTCTTTTATAATTTACTCCAGCATCTTCCCCACCACTGATGTCAGACTAACTGGTCTATAATTTCCCGTTTTCTCTCTCCCTCCTTTCTTAAAAAGTGGAATAACATTAGCTACCGTCCAATCCACAGGAACTGATCCTGAATCTGTAGAACATTGTAAAATGATTACCAATGCGTCCACAATTTCTAGAGCCACCTCCTTATGTACCCTGGGATGCAGACCATCAGGCCTTGGGGATTTATCAGCCTTCAGTCCCATCAATCTACCCAACACCATTTCCTGCCTAAAGTGTGTTTCACTTACATCTCGGAGCCTCTACAATATAACTAAAATTGTTTGATCCATCCAAAATACTCCCACCTGAATATACTCCAATTCAGAGAGGAAAATATGTTACCAAATTACGGTTGGCTGATAATGAGAATTTATGAGACATCAAAGCAATTCAAGATGAGTATATTTATCTTGGAGGACATGTAGCAATTGTGTGCTCTAAGAATGCATGAACAAATTGTATGAAGAAATGAAGCTCACATTGAGTTACTGTTCTACCTTTTATGTATTCGCAGATATTGCTGTCCAGCTTTAAGCATCTTTCCATGCACATCTAGCACGTTGTCAAAAACTGAATGCAGCTTCAAGAATATAAATGTAATGGTGTGCTGATTTGTTGAATGTAAATAAATACTGTCAAATATTTCCTAAGTAGGTATTTATTAAACACAACTAATTTACATTATAGAGCCTCACATTCAACCATGCAGTCAGTCAAGGGGGGAAATCTAGTAATGAAGCAAAAGAAAAAATGGTTAAATAATTTCAATGATGCTTGTGGGAGAGATGCGATGTTGCTATTTCTGTCGTATTCACTGACACCTGTGCTTGAAAATTACTCAAAGCTTTCTTCAATATTTTAAATCTAAGGTTATACGATAAATCTGTGCCCATATAATGGAAAAGTACTCCCGATCAAGGAATTTTGGGAAATTCAGGTAACAATATTCAATTTCAACAATCTGTCTGTCGAGTTTGCACACTTTCCATGTGACCAGGATGGTTTGACCATATGATCTCTGGTTTCCTCCCACATTACAATGAAGTATGAGTCTATAGATTAATTGGTCTCTGTAAACTTGTCCCTAAAGTATGTAGAATGAATGAGAAAGTGGGGTAACATAGAATTTGTGTGAATGGGTGATTGATGGTTGGCATGGACTCGGTGCACTGAAAGGCTTGTTTCCATGTTGTATCTCCAAATATAAACATAAACATTTGCCCTGTCATGGAGTTTTTGGCCTTGAAAACTGCAGAGAGCTTCACAATATAAAACTTAAAACAAAAGATAACAAGAAACAAAAGAATCGATAAGAAAATACAGAGGAAATTACAACCGATGCTTGAAAACCAGTAACAACAAGCAAAAATTAGATTGAAAATGCTCACAGTAAATTATCAAAGGTAATTGACTTGAATCTTAATACTGTTCCTCTTCTCTTTCACTATATGCTGCATGACCTGCTGAAGATATTCGGAAAATGAACCCACCACTCGAGCAAAGGGCAAAGATATGGAAGACGGTGGACCAAATGGAGGTAAATAGGATTGGTGTAGAAAAGTATAGAAATAAGGAACTGCAGATACTGGTTTACGAGAAAAGACACAAAGTGCTCAAATAACTCAGCAGGTCAGTCAGCATCTCTGAAGAATATGGATAGGTGACGTGTTGGGCAGGACCCTTTTTCAGACACTTCTGAAGAAACATCACCTATCACTGTTCTCCAGAGATGCTGCCTGATCCGCTGAGATACTCCAGCATTTTGTTATTTTTGTTTGGGTAAATAGGTATAACAGGTGGCATGGACATGGGGGGGCTGAAATATTTCTATAATGTACAACTCAATGAATTTATGAATTGAATGGAATGTTACCTATCAGGAAGTGAAAATTGAGTAAGAAACAGTTTTTTTTTCAATTCCAAGATTGATAGTTTGACAAATTTAAAGCTATTCTCAAGCGATAAAGAAATTCAATAATGCAATAATCAGGAAGTTTAATTATTCAAAGAAAACAGAATTATAAGCAAATAACTATTTATTTTATGCTTTTAATTTCCTCCACAGTATTTGCATATGATTTCCAGCAAATAAAGTAAATGGAGTGTTTTATTCCTTAAAATGTAATATCAAAATGAATTTCTACCATTTGTCTCCCTCCATGATGAAAGGAATGTCATTATGACACTCAGCTCGTGCAGAAAAAGATTGTTAAGAAATCTTACTTTTCAATGTTAAATTCTTCGCAAGTTCATGTAATGTGCCCTGATTTCATGAAACGCTATAAATCCCATGAATATATCTGAAGGCTGCAATTCAGATTTCCAGAGACACATGGCATAACCTACCTAGGGGTTTGTCACTTATGAGTTATGTTGATAGGCTCATATATTTATCATATCCCATTGCCAACCAAGACTTATGACCTACATATTTTACCATTTTTATGCTTGGAAGTCATGCAATCCTCAAAGGCAATGCTCTTTAAAACAAAAATCTCGTTCCTTGTAATATGGCTTTTTTTTGCCTTCTACCGGTATTGAAATGTCAATATATATGCTCGGTTTGTTGCTTAGAATATGCATTTAAGATCACAAATGTGAGCCTTTTGCAGATCTATTTCCAACAAGGGGTTACAAATTCATTAGTGTTTAACCAAACATTTAACTCAGAAAAAGGCCAAAAAGCCAAGTCAGCCTAATGTGAGCAGACTGAGATATTTTAATTAGTACCGAGGAGTTTGAGGAGAAAATTAATTAAAGTTGTTTAATGTTATGAGTAGTCAAGATAAGAAAAGCATAAAGGACCGGAAGGACAGCGGTAGAGTTGCTGCCTTACAGCGCTTACAGCGTCGGAGACCTGGGTTCGATCCTGACTACGGGTGCTGTCTGTATGGAGTTTGTACGATCTCCTTGTGACCGCGTGGGTTTTCTCCGAGATTTTCGTTTTTTTCCCACACTCCAAAGACGTACAGGTATGTAGGTAAATTGGCTTGGTAAATGTAAAATTGCCCCAGTGTGTATAGGATAGTGTTAATATGAGGGGATCGCTGGTCGGCGCGGCCTCAGTGGGCTGAAGAGCCTGATTCCTCGCTGTTTCTCTAAAACTAAAACCTATTTTACTCAACAGATACTTCAGTCAATCATGAACATTAATTCAGCCATGTGCTACAAAGATTCTGAAGAATATCTTTTACATCTAATTCTCTGGCATTCACTGACTGAAAGAAGGGTGAGTGGGGCAGGATGGAGCTCAAAACTTCTTCATCTATCTATATATATATATATATATATATATATATATATATACATACTATTAAAACTCAGATCTTGTGTATATATATATGTATGTATGTATATCTTTCTGAGAGACATGTGGACCTGCAGCCAAAATGGTAAACCATAGCGTCACAATTTTAGCGCCACCTTAATCACCACTCTCCTGGCGACTGTTTATAACAAGTTTTATTTAAATTGGTCATATATTTTTTAAGTTAGAGAGATTTTAAAGTTTAAAAATCTCATTTCTAAACACATTTTTTGAAGTGCTGTGCGTATGATGTCACCATAGGGCACGCACGGCCTCTCTCTTCACTCGCACAAACAAGATGGACGCCATTAGTGGAGTCATCCACCTGCAATCAGGGGCTCCCCTCTCCTCCCTCCCCTCACTCTCCCCACTCTCCCACACCCGGGGGACACTCCGAGCAGGAGGGGGATGGTCGGACTAATGGTCCACTCATCTTTCCCTTCTGTCCCTTCAACCCATGGCATCCTCGAGTCCCCGCTCCTGCCCGGGCCCAGTGCCCCGCACCATTACCACACACAAGCCGGAGCAGAGCAGCTTCTTCTCCTCCTTCAGCGGTCGCTTCCACCGATGGCGGCGTCGACGAGGGCCGCTGCCACCGACGGCCCCGTCGCAACTTCAGAAAGATGGTGGCCACTCTCCTCCTCCTCCTCACGCTCCTCCACCTTGTGCGCGCCTCCAGCCGCCGCCCGCCTCGAGTAGTCCCACCCCGCAGCCGCCCAGCCGTGCTATCCGTCTCCCACCTCTGCCGAGATGCAGCTGCCGTGCTACCCATCTCAAGTAGTCCCAGCTTCACCAGGCCACAGCAACGGCCACATTTCAGAGCTCCCTCCTCCTCCCTCCACGCACGGATAGTGGTAAGTGGCTTTCGCCACCAACGGGTCCGCGGAGGGGAATGGGTGTGGGGGCCGAGTGGGTGAAGAGGAGGGTGGGGGTAGGAGGGGAGAGAAGAGAGTGGGGAAGGGGGTGGGGGGAGGAGAAAGTGAGAGTGAGGGGAAGGGGGGAGGGTGGGAAAAGGGGAGATGGGGGAGAGTGAGAGTGAGAGTGAGGGGGAGGGATGAGGGAGGAGAGAGTGGGGTGGGGGGGAGAGAGGGTGGGGGGTAGAGGGGGTGGGGGGTAGAGGGTGGGGGAGAGTTGGGGTGGGGGGAGGAGGGGTGGGGGGGCAAAGGGGGACAGTGGGGTGGGGGGCAGGTGGGAGGGTGTTGTGGAGGGAGTGGAGGTGGAGGAGGGCAGAGTGGGGGAGGGGGTGGGGGTGAGGAGAGAGTGGGGGTGGGGGAGGGGGGGCAGTGGGCAGCAGGGGAGAGTAGAAGTGGGGAAGAGGGCAGAATGGGGGAGGGGGTGGGGGGAGGAGAGAGTGGGGGTGGGGGGATGAGAGAGTGGGTTGGGGGGACATTGGGGGCAGGGGAGAGTCGAGGTGGGGAAAAGGGCAGATTGGGGGGTGGGGGTGGGGGAGGATAGAGTGGGGGTGGGGGGGAAAGTTCTGCCTTGTTTTTACCAAGCCTAACATGTTATTGAGTCACACAAGGGGCTATGAAGGCGAGTGATGAATAGCTTGGTCAAAGTGGTGAACTTTAAAGAAACTCTGAAAGAAGAGAAAGCAGAACAAAGCAGAAATATTTATACAATGCAATCTAATGGTGAGTGTTAAAAAATCTGAAATGTGCAGGGTACAAGAAATGGACAGATGTTGCAAGATGTACACCATATAAGTCTTGTTCTCATTATGCACATATGCATTGACAGTACAAAGTTTGATCATTTTTTCAGCTCTCTTGATTCATCCACAACCTCAAATTGTGTATCTTATTTTTCCAGCCTAGGAGTGTTGTCATTTCTTACCAGTTGAACATTAGGAATTCTAAGTCAGGATCTCCACACACAAGTAAGCATCCAGTGATTCTATGAAGTAGACATACTGAAGTCAGTGAGTTCTGCATGGGTAAAAGAGGTAGCACCAACGCAGTCATCAATGTAGCGGAGGTAGAGCTCAGGGATGGGCCAGTGTACACCTGGAACAGGGATCGTTCGACATACCCGTCAAAGAGGCAGGCATAACTGGGGTCCATGCGAGTGGCCATAGCTATGCCTCGGAGAGGAGTTAAAGGAGAAGTTGTTGAGGGTAAGATCCAGCTCTGCTAGGCGGAGGAGAGTATTAAACAATAAACAATAGGTGCAGGGGTAGGCCATTCGGAGGGCAGTACATTCAGGAGGGGAGAGGTTAGAGTAAGTTAGGGGAATGGAAAATTTGAGCCGGTTGATGTCCTGCTGGCAGTTGGAAATTAAAAGGTTCAGTGAGGGTAGATGGCCAAGAGGAGGGGTTCCACTGGAGATGGGAGAAGGAGTCATCACTGGGCGGTGAGGACTAATTCCCATGGAAAAAGGGTCGGAGGGGAGGCGACGGAAGAAGAGCTCCATATCGTGGCAGACCCGAAACTGAGGACACACCATTCGGTATCTGAAAGGGGGAGGTCAGGGGTCAGGGGGGGTGGTTAACACCCGGCAAGTGTGGGGGTTGGGGTCGGGTGAAGGCAGGGGAGCAGATGGAGGCCGAGGCGATGTCTGGTGGGGGGATGGTTGGTTTACAGAGAGGAGGGGGACATTGTTTGGGTGGGGAGTAGCTAGGGCCACCTGGCTAGAGGGGGAAGGGGAAGATCCAGTGGAACCCCTACTGAGGTTCCCTGTAGGAGGGGGGGGGCAGTAGGACGCAGCAGAGTCAGACCACGGGCTGTGGAACTCTGCCTCTTGGGGACTGTGGGCTCGGCGCTGAGTCTGGGACTCAGGAAAGGCGACAACTCCCCCTCCCATTCCCAATCTAATCTTTCTGTCATGGGCCTCTTCCATTGTCATAGTAAGGCCCAGCGCAAATTGGAGGAACAGCATCTCATATTTCGCTTGGGCAGTTTACACCCCAGCGGTATGAACATTGATTTCTCTAACTTCAGATAGTTCCTCTGTCCCTCTCTTTCCCCTCCCCTTCCCAGTTCTCCCACTAGCCTTCCTGTCTCCTACTACATCCTATCTTTGTCCCGCCCCCTCCCCTGACATCAGTCTGAAGAAGGGTCTCGTCCCGAAACGTCACCCATTCCTTCTCCCAAAATGCTGCCTGACCCGCTGAGTTACTCAGAATTTTATGTCCACCAGTGATTCTGTGATGCCTCTCCCGCTGAGTTACTCCATGTTCTCAAGGTTCTGTTTGACTCTGAGTTGAGGTTCCCACTCCACATCATTTCCCATCTTAGTTAACCATCATCTCCCGTAACATCTCCAACAATCGATCTACTTCTGAAAATCTCATCTATGTCTTTGTATCTTGGCTTAATTTAGTATTTAGTTTAGATTATTGTCACTTGTACTAAGGTACAGTGAAAAACTTTTTGTTGCTTGCTTTTGAGTCAGCAAAAAGATCATAAATTACTACAATTGAGTCATCCACAGTGTGCAGGAACAGGATAAAGGAAATAACATTTAGTGCATGATAAAGTCTAGTAAAGCCCGATTAATGATGGTCCGAGTGTCTCCAAAGAGGTAGATGGTAGGTCAGGACCACTCTCTAGTTGGTGATAGGATGGTTTAGTTGCCAGATAACAACTGAGAAGAAACTGTCCCTGAATCTGGAGAAATGCATTTTCACACTTTTCAACCTCTTGCTTGATGGGAGAGGAAAGAAGAGGAAATGACCAGGGTGAGACTCATCCTTGATTATGCTAAAGGCCTTGCCGAGGCAATGTAGATGGAGTCAATGGAAGGTCAAGTCAAGTTTATTTGTCACATACATATACAAGATGTGCAGTGAAATGAAAGTGGCAACGCCTGCGGATTGTGCTAAACTACAAAACAGAATAGAAAAAAAAATTTTTAACACAAAAAAAAATTAATACAGTAAATTTAATTAGTCTCGGGTGATATGAGAGTTAACAGTCCTGATGGCCTGTGGGAAGACACTCTGTCTCATCCTCTCTGTTTTCACAGCGTGACAGTGGAGGCGTTTGCCTGACTGTAGCAGCTGGAACAGTCCGTTGCTGGGGTGGTAGGGGTCCCCCATAATGTTGCTGGCTCTGGATCTGCACCTCCTGATGTATAGGTCCTGCAGGGGGGCGAGTGTAGTTCCCATAGTGCGTTGAGCCGAACGCACTGCTCTCCGCAGAGCCTTCCTGTCCTGGGCAGAGCTATTCCCAAACCAGATTGTGATGTTCCCGGACAAGATACTTTCTACGGCCCAGAGTAGAAGCACTGAAGGATCCTCAGAGAGACTCTAAATTTCCATAACTGTCTGAAGTGGTAAAGGCGCTGCCTTGCCTTACTCACCAGTACGTTAATGTGTGTTGTCCATGTCAGATCCTCTGTGATATGGTATTTAAAGCTGCTCACCCTATCCACAGTAATCCCATTTAACTCCAGTGGCGAGTATGTCCTCGGATGTTGAGCCCTTCTGAAGTCTACAATCAGCTCCTTAGTTTTTGTGACATTCAAGAGGAGGCTGTTGTCCTGACACCAGAGTGCCAAATCAGACACCTCCTCCCGGTAGGCCTTCTCATCGTTATCGGAGATCAGGCCCACCACCACAGTGTCATCAGCAAACTTGATGAGGTGGATCCCTCTCAAACACAGATCTTCTGAATCAGACCTTCAATGAACACCTTTAGGGCCTGTCCCACTTAGGCGATTTTAAGGCGACTGCCGGCGACTAGGCTGTCGCCGACAGTTCGCCAGGGTGTCGCGGGCATGATCGTGAGGAGTCTATCAAAAATCGTAGTGGATCTCAGCGCGTTACTGAGAAATCATCCGGTTTGAAAATTCTCAGCGACAGCTGGCTTGTCGGCAGGTATCGTAGCTTATTGCGGGCGCTGTCGCATGCTGTCCCCAGGTTTGATAGGTTCTCTTAGAAGCATTTAGAAGTACATAATATAAAAATAAGTAAAGTCATTTAAAAATACCATAAAATGCTTGTGCTTAACCAATTTATTTACCATCAGGACATTTGACAGGTAGATTGGAGACAACAGTTTGACGGTCAGGTAAGCTTGGGAATTTTTGCGATGTTTATGGCCATCAACCATTACATTTAAAGTGGGCTCCAAACCCAGATTATGCAACTCAGAAACCAGATATGCATCTCCCTTACATTTTCAAAGAATGCCCACATACTTTTCACAAAAATCCACTTAACCACTTTTTAAATTATTTTTAAAAATATTGCTATTAGTAAACTGGAAGTAAATCCAGTTTATTCCTTGTTACAGTCAAGCTTGGTTTTCAAGTAACCCGGGCAAGATGTTTTATTTCAAAACTCTCAAGTACTTACCGACTTGTCAGTGATTTCAGTGAAAATTAGGATGCCAGAGAAGCATTGACAGCGTGGGAATTTTGCAATGTTTCCGAAGACGCTGTAATCTCGACCTGACTCGGCAATGTTGTGGTCATTGTCGTCGGGTAAAAGAAAATCTCGGCGATCTGCTATGACTTTGACAGTCACCGGCAGTCGCCAAAAAAAATCGCCTAAGTGGGACAGGCCCTTTTGTTCAGCCCGCCTGGACCTACCTGATGTCCCGATTGCTAAACACTTTAATTCACCCTCCCATTCCCACACTGACCTATCTGTCATAGGTCTCCTCCATTGTCAGAGGGAGGCTAAACGCAAATTGGAGGAACAGCATCTCATATTCCACTTAGGCAGTTTACAACCCAGTGGAATGAATATTGATTTCTTCAACTTCAAGTAACCCTGACATTCCTTCCCTCTCCATCCTTCCCCCACCCAAGTCGCACCAGTTTCCCGTTTTCACCTAACAATGGCCTGTATCCTTTATCATTGTTATTTTTTTTGCATATCTTTCATTCATTGTTCTTTATCTCTCTACATCATCATCCATATCTCTCGTTTCCCTTTCCCCTGACTAGTCTGAAGAAGGGTCTCAACCCGAAACATCACCCATTCCTCCTCTCCAGAGATGCTGCCTGTCCCGTTGAGTGACTCCAGCTTTTGGTGTCAATCTTCAGTTTAGATTAGCATCTGCAGTTCTTTCGTACACCAATGAATCCTGTTCTTTGCAATTATCTTGTCATCTCCTGTGAAATTGCTTTTCAGAGCCACTACCTGTCTACCTCCCTCTCTCTTCTCAATGTGCTTTACAAACTCCACGTATTTGGCTAGCCTTCAGCTGCTTCACATTATGTCTCCTTCTCTGGAGTAACAACTGATGGCAAGTGAATGTTGTGACAGTCCAATCTAGAAGTAAGTCAGGTCTCTAAACTCATGACCCGGTCTTGTGGAATGGGCATCCTGATCTATAATTTTATTGATCTAGATTTAGTTGTTGTCTTCTAAGTAATTCTAATGATAGCGAAGTTTGTAAACATTGATTACTGTTACTTACCCATACAGAAGGAAAGTGGCAAAAGAGTCTATGTGGAGTTAACGGGTATATAAATTGCAAGAAAATTGGGATTGGAGGCAATGGAATTACTACCCTGAAAGCTAGTTTGAACCTGAGGTGCCAAATATACTCCTCTATTCCATCATAAGCATTGTAAAAATCAGTTTATTAAACGGCTTCTTAAAGCTTGTTTTGCTGACCCGTGAAAGGACAATAGACAATAGACAATAGGTGCAGGAGGAGGCCATTCGGCCCTTCGAGCCAGGACCACCATTCAATGTAATCATGGCTGATCATTCTCAATCAGCACCCCGTTCCTGCCTTCTACCCATACCCACTGACTCCGCTATCCTTAAGAGCTCTATTTAGCTCTCTCTTGAATGCATTCAGAGAATTGGCCTCCACTGCCTTCTGACCCCGCCCCACCACTTTAACTTCTTCTGATTATTATAAAATGTCGCAGGTTAATCTGTCACCACTGCCACTTTTGCCTTCTTCCATACAATACCTTTTCATATTCACCCATTGCTATTACTTTCCCGGTGACACTTCATCATGATGACTGTAGGGGGCATTTTTAATCCACAGAAATCTGAAAGTGTAATGTAGACTGGAAATGTGCATTCCTCAATTGTGTACTTCATTTAGTGTAATTGTTCAGACAATCTTTAAAAACAATCATATACAGCATAAAGTAGCTCAAAGAGAGAGAAAAAAAAAGGCTTACATTTCTATTGCACAGTTCACAACTTCATATTTTGTTTCGAAAATGCTAATAAACCATTGTCAGTATTGAAATATAGGAATGCACTTTCTTGTAAACCTATAAGAAGTTGTGCAGAACACAGAAGGTTTAACTTTTTTACTTCCCCAGATTAAGAGCATACACAGTTCTTTTTCTCCTTACCTGTGGCTATGCAGAAGGTTTGAGTTGCAAGTGAAGGCATAAATGAATGTCCTCAACTCACTTTTAGTGGTTCTGCACTATCCATCCACACATCTTTGCCTGAAGTAATTGAATCGTTCAATAACCTTCACTAGCTACAGGTAAGAAGAAAAAGAACCGTGTTTATTGCTCCTGGCAGAAACGATTCAATGACTTCAGGCGAAGATGTGTGGTTGGATAGTGCAGAATCACTAAAGGTTAGTTGAGGACATTCATTTTTGCCAGGAGCTATAAACACAGTTGGGACTTTATCTCAATTCCACTTGTGTAGCTCATGGTTGAATCCCCCCTGTTTCACTCTCAAATGGGTCAAGGTGGACGAGGCTTTCGAAGAAATATCTAACAACGTCACATTAAGATCTTGTAATATTGACGTTTCCCCTCCCCTTCATTTTAAGTGGCGTGAAGTTCAACGCTTGAAAATTGGCGATTGGTTAAGATCTCATCACGATTTAAGCAAAGAATAAGTCAAGGTTTATATTTTCAGACCATACAAAATGAGAAACGGTTGAAAATCCAAGGTCAGACTCTTCCCCTTTATTAATCACCTTTAATGCAGCTGCAGATGGTGAATAATTTATTATGCCTGAGTCGCCTAAGTAATGGCAGTATAATGAATGACCATTAAAAATGGGATTTGCAAGGTTGACGCCTGAGGGATTAAGCTATCCACTGGAGCACGATGCAATGAAACACCTATTTTATGTTTCCATGACTGGAGGTCCATTTAAAACTTGCTGGCAATATTAAATAGTTTACCTTAGTAATGTCAATAACAACATATAATTAGGCATGTATGCAATATTTAATAAGTTGTTTCCACAGAACGTGGATAGTTAAGCAGATAGTAGGCAGGTGATTTTTTTTAATGTTAACTATTATTTGAATTCAATACAACTGAATGTGCAGGAGTGGATACAACTGAAAGATGATATTCTTTCCCGTTTTTAGCATTGACAACTGAAGGTGAAATTCTCCTCCTCAAATTGTGTCAGAATGATTGCTGTGGATGGTCAGGGAGAACAGGGCTATTTAATTGTCCCGCTGTCATCAGGATCAACATGCCACTGATACTCTGTCACTCCAGCGCTCTCTCACTGTTACTCTCCCTGTCATCTCGCTGCCACTCCTCGTGTCCCAGCACCATTGGCTCATGGTCACTTTCACTTTCATTGTTGCCGTCATTCTCACCATCTTCCTGTCTCACAGCTGTCCCTTTCACAATCCTCTCCCTGTTCCTCTCACTTTTTTTAGGCCCCTGCCCTTTGGCTTGGGCCTGCCACTCACAGACTCTTGTGCAGGAAGGAACTGCAGATGCTGGTTAAAACCATAAGGAGGACACAAAAAGCTGGAGTAACTCAGCGGGACAGGCAGCATCTCTGGAGAGAAGGAATGGGTGACGTTTTGGGCCGAAGCCCTCCACTTCTTCCTCGACCGCAGAACCTGCCAATTTCCCTCTACCAACACTGCCTAGCAGAGCTGGTCCTTACTCTCAACAACTTCTTTGACTCCTCCCATTTCCAAAAGCAGTCTGAAGAAAAGTTTTGACCCGAAACGTCACCCATTCCTTCTATCCAGAGATGCTGCCTGTCCTGCTGAGTTACTCCAGCATTTTGTGTCCCACTCTCAGATTCATACCTGTCTCAAATTCAAGGTCACACACAATGATAATGTAAACTGTCTTTGTTCCACTGAACCAATATCAGCCTCTTCTATCTCACTTTCAGTGTAGCATCATCTGAATTTCTATTATCTCATTTTTGCTGTGACATTATCACATGTCATACCATTTCCTGTCTCAGAGACTCCTGTCACATCTTCACTCTCATTGCCTCTTTCTATTTCAATGCACCTGACACTGTCATGCTTATCCTCACTCTGCCAATGTCAATTCCCTCTAGTCCAATTGTCAATTATCCTGAATCTGTGCTTTCTGCTCACTAGCCTTCAGTAAGTGGAAATTCTTTTTGGATCTGACCTACAAAAAGTTTACATAATTTTCAGTAGTTTTAAATCTATCCTTAGCTTTCCATATGGAAAGTTGAATAAGACAAAGCTGAATTGTCTGTCAGTCTACCATCTGACATACCCACGGTGACTGAACTCACTCCTGAGATAATTCACTTCACTCCATGCTGTATTAAGAAATTACTGAAAGATTTAATGCAGTAAAGACTATAGAACCCCCCAACAACACCTAACCTGATGTGTAGGAAGGAACTGCAAATACTGGTTTACACCAACAAAATGCTGAAAGAACTCAACGATTCAGGAATGGGTGATGGGTTTTGAGTCAAGACCCTTCTTCAGACTGAGAATCAGGGGGAGGGAGACTGAGAGATATGAAAGGTTAAGTTGTGAAAACACAAATGAAAGGGGACGATGATCAAGGAAATGTAGAATGTTACATTGTTAGTTGGAGGACGGTGACAATAGACAATAGACAATAGACAATAGACAATAGGTGCAGGAGGAGGCCATTCGGCCCTTCGAGCCAGCACCGCCATTCAATGTGATCATGGCTGATCATTCTCAATCAGTACCCCGTTCCTGCCTTCTCCCCATACCCCCTGACTCCGCTATCCTTAAGAGCTCTATCTAGCTCTCTCTTGAATGCATTCAGAGAATTGGCCTCCACTGCCTTCTGAGGCAGAGAATTCCACAGATTCACAACTCTCTGACTGAAAAAGTTTTTCCTCACCTCAGTTCTAAATGGCCTACCCCTTATTCTTAAACTGTGGCCCCTGGTTCTGGACTCCCCCAACATTGGGAACATGTTTCCTGCCTCTAACGTGTCCAACCCCTTAATAATCTTATACGTTTCGATAAGATCTCCTCTCATCATTCTAAATTCCAGTGTATACAAGCCTAGTCACTCCAGTCTTTCAACATATGATAGTCCCGCCATTCCGGGACAAGGCATACTATCAGTAATATTTAATCAGGAGGACAATTAAACTGGTAAGATGGGGGAGGGATGGAGAGAGAGGGAAAGCAAGAGTTGCTTGAAGTTAGAGAAATCAATATTAATACCTCTGGGTTGTAAGCTGCCCAAGCGAAATACGAGTTGTTGTTCCTCCAATTTGTGTTGGGCCTCACTCTGACAATGGACCAGGCCCAGGATAGAAAGTTCAGTGTGGGAATGGGAGGGGGAGTTAAAGTGTTTAATAACTGAGAGATCGGGTAACCCTAGGTGGACTGAGCGGCGATGTTGTGCTGGTGAATTAATAATGAGAATAGAACTAGCTACCCTCGATATTCAATGGCAAAACCATCGCCAATTCCACCACCGTCAACATCCCAGTGGATCATCACGGACAATAATCATTTGGACCAGCTATATAAAACATGCTCATGAGGGCAGGTCACGTCACAAACTGGGTATCCTGCAGTGAGTGACTCTTTTCTTCTCCATATTCTGCAAACTACAAGTCAGGATTATTTTACATTGCCTTGACAACTGTTGTAGGAGAGAGAGATATTGGAGTGCAGGTGCACGGTTCTTAGAAACCTCGTGGTTCAGGTGTACAGGATGTTGAAGAAGGCATTTGACATATTTGCCTACTTTGGGAAGGACATTGATTACCAACGTTGTGACATCATTTTACATTGGTACCTTATTGATGAGACCCTTCTTGGAGTGGTGTGTACAGTTATGATCGTCTAACTATAGGAAGGATGTCATTAAGTTGGAAATGGAGCAGAAGAGATTCATCATGATGTTACTGCAGGCTGGAGAGACCGGACAGGCTACAACTTTTTTTCTTTGAAGCTTAGAAGTCTGAGAGATGAACCTATTAAGTATACAAAATTTTGAGCTTGGATAAAGTGAATGTCCACAAAGTTTTTCTTAGGGTGGACAAATCTTCATCTTGAGGGCATAAGGGCATCTTAAGGTGAGTGGAGAAAGATTTCACTCCGATGGTCCATACCTGCAATATACTGCTAGAGGAAGCTATGGAAGCAATGCACTTATGATTTTCAAAAGATATTTGCAATGGAAAGAGTTGGAGGGCTAGGGCCAAATGGGACTAGCCCAGAATGCCAATTTGGTCAGCATAGATGTTGAGCTGGTGGGCCTGTTTGCATTCTATATAGCTTTGCGATATTATCACTAAGTACTGCTTGAGTAGCCTGGCACCATCCTAGGAAAAGCAGCTCACTTGATTGTCACCCAATTTATTCAACATTCACCAACACTACGTTGCTGGTGTTTATATCATCTACAAAATAAACTGCCTTCACTCACCCAGGTTAATTTGATAGTACCTCCCAAACTACATAATCCATGAGAAGGATTAGATGAGCAAATGCATAGGAAAGTCTCTCTGTAGGTTCCCCTCCAAATCAGAGCGTCTTGACTTGGAAATATGTTGACGGTTGTTCATCATCACAGGAGGTGAACTTGACTACACATCAATATTACTATGGCCATTTCTTCACCAGCAGGATGGCACAATGGTAGAGTTGCTGCCTTATGGCACCAGAGACCCAGGTTCGATCCTGACTACGGGTGCTGTCTGTACGTATGTTCTCCCTGCGACCACATTACTTTTCTCTGGGTGCTCCGGTTTCCTGCCACACTCCAAACGTACCAATGTAAAATGAGGTCACAACGTTTGTAATCAATATCCTTCCCAAAGTAGGCAAATATGTCAAATGCCTTCTTCAACATCCTGCCCACCTGACCCACTAGGTTTCTAAGAACCATGCACCTGCATTCCAATAATTCTACCACTATTTGTACAGGTTTGAAGGTTAATTGGCCTTGGTAAAATTGTAAATTGTCCCTAGTTTATAGCATAGTGCTAGTGTACAGGGTTAGTGCTGGTCGGTGTGGACTCGGTGGGCTAAAGGGCCTAATTCCCACTGTTTGTCTTGTCCAAATTAAAGTCTAAAGCTTTTCATCAAGAAAACTCAGATGGCTGAATCTAATGCAATAAATATAGGCCTTGGCAGCGGCTTGTCAACAGCTCATGAAAGAATATGAATACAGACTGGCCCAAATTCCTCAAAATTAAAAGCAAAATAGCAAACAGCTATTTTGTAACATATTGTTACCTATCAAATCTAAAATAATTTTCCATATCATATATGAAGACTAGAAGCCATTATGAAAGAAAAGAGATAAGTTGTGTACTTACAGGCACACATGGCAAAGAAAGTTTATTTCTTCCACTGTATGCTACTTCAATCAGAACCCATAGGTGGCACCATTATTACTCAAATCCATCAGAGCTCACTTGTATTGCAAGGCTTTCAATAGAAGAGATTTAGTTTCACTGTCATACTATTATTTCAAATCGAGTTCAGTGCTGCTGTTACTCGTATGCCAAAAGGTTGTGATTTTAAACGCTGCCATGGCAAGTTGCTAACCCCGCCTCACCAAGTCTGGTGATTTGTAGTAAGCCCTCAAATGTTGTTGGATTGTTTCTGTAGTGTTCTTGTTTGGACAAAATGCCTTTCAATGCCCTTCCAGCTGTTCTTGTAAGATGCATCATTACCTCAATAAAGAGAGGTTGGGCAATTAAAGTATCTTTAAATGCACTATCCCCAATCTCAAGCCACATCATGCAAGTGGGTAACATTATTCTCTGCACAAGAACATAAGCACAAAAGAACCAGGAGCAGGCCATTCGGACCTTCAATAAAATGTTCTATCTGTTTACCACTTTCTTTTCCCTGACTCCATTTCCCTTGGTTCCCTGCATATCCCAAGATTTATTGATCACTGAATGAATCTATTTATTTACAGGCTTCATCACTCTCTTGCACAGTGAATTTGAAAGCTTCACTGTGTTACGGCTGAGGAAAGTTATCCTCATCTCTGTGCTGAATGATAAACTCCAGATTTTGCAGCTACATCCCCTGATTCTAGACTCCCAGCCAGAACCAATATTAGCTCTTCATCTTCCCTGTCAAAGCTCTTAAGAATTTAAGTGACAAATGCAGTTAAAACATTAAGTTTCTCATAAGGTAATTGGATTATAGTTTTATTTAACGGTGGAATAAATTACAGGCAATTGTATTGACATGATCTTTTCCTAGTATCACTTTTTATCCCATTGATTTCTCAAATATTAATAGACAATAGACAATAGACAATAGGTGCAGGAGTAGGCCATTCAGCCCTTCGAGCCAGCACCGCCATTCAATGCGATCATGGCTGATCACTCTCAATCAGTACCCCGTTCCTGCCTTCTCCCCATACCCCCTCACTCCGCTATCCTTAAGAGCTCTATCCAGCTCTCTCTTGAAAGCATCCAACGAACTGGCCTCCACTGCCTTCTGAGGCAGAGAATTCCACACCTTCACCACTCTCTGACTGAAAAAGTTCTTCCTCATCTCCGTTCTAAATGGCCTACCCCTTATTCTTAAACTGTGGCCCCTTGTTCTGGACTCCCCCAACATTGGGAACATGTTTCCTGCCTCTAATGTGTCCAATCCCCTAATTATCTTATATGTTTCAATAAGATCCCCCCTCATCCTTCTAAATTCCAGTGTATACAAGCCCAATCACTCCAGCCTTTCAACATACGACAGTCCCGCCATTCCGGGAATTAACCTAGTGAACCTACGCTGCACGCCCTCCATAGCAAGAATATCCTTCCTCAAATTTGGAGACCAAAACTGCACACAGTACTCCAGGTGCGGTCTCACCAGGGCCCGGTACAACTGTAGAAGGACCTCTTTGCTCCTATACTCAACTCCTCTTGTTACGAAGACCAACATTCCATTGGCTTTCTTCACTGCCTGCTGTACCTGCATGCTTCCTTTCATTGACTGATGCACTAGGACACCCAGATCTCGTTGAACTCCCCCTCCTCCTAACTTGACACCATTCAGATAATAATGGTTTGCCGAATAAGCATAATGCACTCGAAACCCATTTCTTGGCTTAAGTTCAGTACAACATGATTTATGCCAAACGTGTTCCTTAATTTGTCTGTACAAATTGTGCTCCTTTGTGGCCTTGCAAAATATCGATGGTCTGCTTAGACACCAATTAGAAAAAGAATATATCATTATTTACCTGAAAGCATGCAGTGTTATCTTTATCAGAAACTGACAACGATATATATGGTTGGGGAATACTTGAAGTTTATTGTCAGGGCATGTGCTCCGCATGCCGTAATTAAGGAAATATGAAGTATAAAGGAGTAGGAAGAAGCAAAGTATTGGGTGGGAGTAGACCGGGTCAGACCACACCCTCACATGAATAAATAAAATGACACTGGTCTACAGGATTGTCATGCTGCAGGCTCCAAAAGGTGCAATGTTATATATTTACAGAGAAGGGGAGAGGGAGAGGGAGGGGGAGGGGGAGAGGGAGAGGGGAGAGGGAGAGGGGAGAGGGAGAGGGGAGAGGGAGAGGGGAGAGGGAGAGGGGAGAGGGAGAGGGGAGAGGGAGAGGGAGAGGGGAGAGGGAGAGGGAGAGGGGAGAGGGAGAGGGGAGAGGGGAGAGGGAGAGGGAGAGGGGAGAGGGAGAGGGGAGAGGGGAGAGGGGAGAGGGGAGAGGGGAGAGGGGAGAGGGAGAGGGGAGAGGGAGAGGGAGAGGGATTCGAAGTAAGTAAAGATAGGGATTCTGATTGTGATAATGTAAAATCAATCCTTGTCATTCACATCAGGTGAATAATTGATGTGCACAACAGGCTTTCTATAGTAAGCACGAAGGAGATGGAAATGTAAATAAGATGGGCAGGGTGAAAACATGAGAATGGAATGGAATCTTTATCAAGGAAAGCACATACACACCAAAATCTTAGTTGAGACTGGAGTGGTGAAAAAAAGTCTGTATTATGCCCACACATCACATTTGCCCTGATCGGCCTGTGTGTGAATCCATTACAATAATCCATTCACGCCCCATGGATCAGATTGAGCTGGGGACTTGCTGCCTGGGCTATTAGATGAAGAGCTATATTTGAACAAAAAGCAGGCCTCAGAGAGATCCAACATCCTGCCTGCAGGACTCCTATGTGGCCTTCTGATAGCATGCACCTGCTTCTAAACATCTCTGATAATCAGAGACATTTTCAAACAGTTGAAATTGATTTAAGGCATTCATATTGTAAAACAAAAGTAAAATAAAACGATGTATTTGTTTACTTAAGAGCATGGTTACTTGATATCAATTAATTTGGGCGGCACAGCAGGTACTGCTGCAGTTTCACAACTTTTTGGTTTGAGTGAAAAGGTAGTGCAACAAGTAAATTTAATTAATTAATTTAATTAATTTTAATTTAAGGTGGTGCTGCTGCATCGCTGCAGCGGTCTGAATTTGACCCTGACATTGAACATGTAGAACTGAACTGCACAGCAACAGGCCCTTTAGCCTCCAACATCTGTGCTGAACATGATGCCAAGATAAACAATCTCGGCTGCCAGAACATGATCCATTCCCTGCTTATCCATGTTATTTAAAAGCCCCTTAAACCCAACTGTCATGTTTGCCTCCATTACCACCACACCCCTGGCAGCGAGTTCCAGGCACCCACCTCGCTCAGTTTAATAAACCTGCCCCCACACATCTCCTCGTAACTTTGCCCCTCTCACCTTTGACGTTGTCTGTGTAGCTTACACGTTCCCTGTGATGAGGAGGCTCACCCCCGGGTCTTCAGCTTTCCTTCCACATCATGAAGATGTGCCGTTTGCTGGGTTGACTAAATTCTGTAAATTAGCCCTGGTGTTGAAGCGATGTAGAAGAATCAGGATGAAGCAGATTGCCCTGTGAGATTGAATAGGTTACAGAGAGAAAAGTGAGGGGATAGGATTGATGGGATGGCCCCAAGAGCCAGCATTAATTTGATGGGCTGGTTGGCATCCTATGTCATGAGAAATATACAAACTTAAAACATTCATATTAATTAAAATAATGCTAATGTTTTAATCTAATACAATACAACGGGACTGTACTACATAAAACACACATGCTGCATAAAGCTGAAAGACCCTGCACTACTCGTTGAGGGTCTCTCAGATCACCAAAGTGGTGGTGGAGACAGATATAAGGCACTCAAGGCTATTAAATGGACAGGTGGATATGTTGGGAATGGATCATGTGCAGGCAGATGAGATTAGTTTAGCTTGGCATCATTTTCAGATCAGACACCGAGTGTCAAAGTGCTTACTTTTCTGTGGTCTATTTTCCATGTATCTCCACAGTATTGTAATGAATGGCAGTGTCGAGAGGCTGAGCAGGATGTCTAGCTCCCAGTATCTTCCTGCTGTGCCAGATGGAGAAGTCAGGCACTTGCTTACCCATTGAGAGAAACCTTAGCAACGGTTCTTCTGTGAACTGCCACCAGGGGGCAGGATCTTTCAGCCAAACGGATGGGTTAAAAATCAATGAGGCCAAGGTACTGGAATGACCTTGGTCTCATTGATTAAAATGACCAAGGTACCTCATGCATGTGGGGTGAATCCTAGGTTCTTGATGGGAGTGGAATGGTGCTCGACGAAATGTTTATAATAAGCTGCACGCAAGGATTTAGTAAAGGGAAGATTTGTAAAAATGTCAACCTAGTTCGAAAAGAGATGCAAGAACACAGTCAACAATCACTAACCAAATGGTATCACTGCAGTACTGAGGAAGATTTTAGAATAAATTATTTGGGGAAATTTTTATTTAATCTCCTTATGACATAGACAATAGACAATAGGTGCAGGAGTAGGCCATTCGGCCCTTCGAGCCAGCACCGCCATTCAATGTGATCATGGCTGATCATTCTCAATCAGTACCCCGTTCCTGCTTTCTCCCCATACCCGCTGACTCCGCTATCCTTAAGAGCTCTATCTAGCTCTCTCTTGAATGTATTCAGAGAATTGGCCTCCGCTGCCCTCTGAGGCAGAGAATTCCACAGATTCACAACTCTCTGACTAAAAAAGTTTTTCCTCATCTCTGTTCTAAATGGCCTACCCCTTATTCTTAAACTGTGGCCCCTGGTTCAATGAGAAATTGATTGGCAGAACTGTTCTGCGATCTGAATTTTATTTCCCTGCAACATAACCTCTCACACATGTCTGCCCATTAACGCCTCTCAACCACACCAGGAACAAATTACTGTGCCTAATTAACCTACAGGATGCGAGAGGAAACTGGAACACACGAGGGGAAACCCACGTGGTCATGGGAGAAATGTACAAGCCACAAAGACAGCACCAGAAATCAGCAATGAAGCTGGAATGGTGACACTGTGTAGTAGCAGCACTACCTGCTGCATCACTCTCTTTTAATAGGCACTCGGGCACATTGAGTCAATGAAAGAAAGCCAGCATTGATTGTTAAATGCAAATCATATTTGACTCACTTTTATTGAAGACATACTGTAGGTGAGGAAAATGTAATGGAGTCAGTCATACAGCATGGAATCAGGCACTTCTGCCCAGTGAGTCCATGCCTAACAAAACATACTCATTTACACCAAACCTACACATCTCATTTTATACTCCTGACAATCATAACATAACATAACATAACATAACAACACTTTATTGTCACTCGGCTTTTTACACCGAACGAAATTTCAGCAGTCACACAAAACACAGCAAAAAAGAAAAGAACACAGGACACCCGACCCCAACACAAACATCCATCACAGTGACTCCAAACACCCACTCACTGTGATGGAGGCAACAAAACTTCCCCTCTCTTTCCCCCGCACCCACGGACAGGCAGCTCGACCCCTACCGAGGCAAACGACACGCACAGCCCCCGCAAGGGGATGGAAGGCCCCGCGGCCGAGCCGCCCTGGGCACCGAAACATCCCGCGGCCGCACCGGGCGATGTTAAGTCCAGCGGCCGAGCCGCACCGGGCACCGAAACGTCCCGCGGCCGAGCCGCACCGGGCACTGAAACGTACAAGATGGGAGACAACCTGCCTAAAGAAAGTGATCACCACCCATACCTGGGAGTGGAACTCACACCTGGCCTAGCCTGGAACAGACACATCTGGCCGAGCCTGGAACAGACACATGAACCAGATTGCCACAAAAGCAAACAGAACTTTGGGCCTTCTCCAGAGAAATTTATCCGGTTGTGACAAACCAACAAAGGAGGTAGCGTACAAAACACTTGTCCGCCCACTGTTGGAATATTGCCAGAAAATATGGGACCCTCACCAGAAAAATAACATTGACACCCTTGACAAGGTTCAGAGGCGTGCAGCACGGTTTGTTTGTGACGATTACTCAAGACAGTCAAGCGTCTCCGATATGTTAAATCGCCTTGGCTGGAAGACGCTGGAGTCAAGGTGCACCAAAGCCCGCTTATCCCCAGTAATATATCTCACTTTATTCAATCCAATACCCAGAAATTTACAAGACAGTCCTCAGGTCACTTCATTTATACTAGAATTAGAGCAAACAAAAATAGCTACCCACAGTCACTATATCCATGGACTATCCCAGAGTGGAACATCCTTCCTGACACCACCAGATGTGCACCAACCTTGCCACTCTTCAAGTAACAGCTCGACAACTTGGACATGGATCATCTCACCAAACCTGCCCACATAAAAATCTAAATAACCCTTTTGCAACCAGTACCCACACGAGCGAACCCTGCACGAGATAGCCCAGCTGTTGGCGGTTGTGCAGTAGAAAACAGAAACAGAAACAGAAAAGTAGAAGAGTTGATTGATAAATACATCTCTTGATGCTCCTGAACACATCATCAGTGATGTAACCTGGGGTGATTGGGTGTTTCGGGTCTTTCAACATCAGACACCCTCGCCCGGGTGACCCAGCCGTGGTTGATCAGACCACGACTTGTGTTCAGGTGGCATTCGCTCCTCCCCATGGACCTCCTCTCCTGATCCAGAGCCATCTCGAGGCTTTCTCCGCTGCCTCTGTGGTGTTCTTGATGGCTCTTCTCCTCTCCATTCCGGTGATGCCCAGTGCACTCAAGGCTTTGTAGAGTGATTGCCATGCAAAACCTCTACAGCTAACCTCGATGGGCATACACCTTGCCTTCCAGCCCTGCTTACGGCAGTCTATGACCAGCTCTTCGTACTTGGTCTTCTTCCTCTCGTGGGCCTCCTCCAGATGGTACTCCCACGGAACTTGATATGCTGTGGTACAGCCCGCCAGAGCTCAGTCCATGTGACTTTTCAGTCCATGTGACTTTTTGGTCCATGGCCTGCTCCCACCTTGTCCAGGCCCCCTGCTGCCTCAAGCCAACCGCCCTGCGAGACCTCTCCTCCTCCACTGCTGCCCTCACTTCCTCCTGGGCCAGCTTGCGCCTCTCCTTCCACTTGGCCTTGTCAAACTGGAGAGTTGGGAAGGTTCCCAGACCAGCTCTTTCCTGAGTCACTGCTCACACCAGGACTCTGTAGCGTATCCGAGACTCCACTTGCAGCACAGCTTCGCAGGCTCTCCACTTCCTCCCGGTGCCTGAGCCACCTTGGGGTCGCTGGAGTCCCTGTACAGCATCACCTCTCTGGCCGAGTCACCTTAAACTCCTCCTCCAGGGACTTCAGGGGCAGCTGGAGCTTGGCCTTATTACCGTAAAGGGCGATGCTGCTAAGGCTCCTGGGCAGTCCCAGCCACCTCCTGAGGAAGCTGCTGACTTTCCTCTCCAAGCTCTCTACGATGGAGATTGGGACCGTAGACAAGCAGTGGCCAGATACCCTTGGCAGGATACCATGCTGGCAGATCCACGCCTTGAACTTGCCGGGAAGACCTGACCGGTCCACCGCTCTCAACCAGCTCTCCAGCTCCTGACAGGTTGCCTGTCCTGATGCTGTATCCTTCAGGCTGCTGTTAAACACCTTGCCAAGACTCTTCACTGGCCTTTCGGAGACAGTTGGCATTAGTGTCCCTTCGATGCTGAAGCGGAACCTGTCCATGACTTTGCCCTTCTTCAGCACCACTGACCTTGATTTTTCTGGCTTAAACCTCACCCTTGCCCATCCAATCAGTTTCTCCAACCCTTGCAGGATCCACCTGCCTCCTGGCACTGACTCAGTGGTGACAGTCAGGTCGTCCATGAAGGCCCTGATTGGTGGTTGGTGCATTCCTGACTTGGTCTGAGGGCCCCGGCACTCTGGTTCAGCAGACTTGACGATCATGTTCATCGCCAGGGCAAAAAGGATCACAGAGATGGTACAGCCTGTGATGATCCCCACCTCCAGTCTGTGCCACTCTGATGTTACTGACCCTGCTGAGACTCTCATGCTGAACTGGTTGTAATAATCCAGGATGAGATCTGCCACTTGGCTCAGCACATGATGCTTGGCCATGAGTGGATCAGCTTGTGCGGGGTGGAGCCATCGGCTTTGACCAGGTCAAGCCAGAGCACTGTCAGGTCTCCCTTGTTCTCCCTGGCTTCTCTGATGAGCTGAGTCACCACTCCCGTGTGCTCTAGACACCCCGGCACTCCAGGTATGCCTCCCTTTTGCACTGAGGTGTCGATGTAGCCAGTGTTGGAGAGGAAGTTGGTCAGCCACATCGCTACTATGCTGAAAAAAATCTTGCCTTCATCGCTTAGCAAGGAGATGATCCTGAACTGGTCAATTCTCTTGGAATCTTCTTCCTTTGGGATCCAGACTCCTTCAGCTAATCACCACTGCTGCGCCACTTTCCCTCTCCTCCAGATGACTTTCAGGATCTTCCACAGCCGTTTCAGTAACAAGGGGCAGTTTTTGTAGACCTTGTAGGGGACTTCGCTCGGGCCAGGGGCTGAGCCAAATCCTGCTCTCTTCACAACATCATGGATCTCTTTCAGGAGTGGCTCTCTACTGTCAAACTCCTTGATGGGTGGAGGTGGGTTTCAGGATGTTGCACTGGCCCAGCTCCTGCTGCCTGATGGGATTGCAGTAGGTGGTCTGGATGTGCCGGTCGATCTCCTCCTTAGAGCAAGCCAAACGCCCTCTGCGCTAGCAATTGTTTGGTGAAGCCGAAGGGGTTGGCTATGAAAGATGCTCGCTTCCTGGCTCTTTCCTTCCGGCGTCTTCCGTGCCACTCAGCTCTACAGAGGGTCAGCAGCTTCCTCCTCTGGATGGTTTGCAGCTCCGCCAGGGGGGTCGTTGTTCCTCACTGGCCTCTTTCACTGTTTCTTGAGGGACTTCAGCTCCTGCAGGAGGGTGAAGGGTGTTCTGGCAGGCTTCTTCACCACTGCTCCAAACCTTTCCTCAGCTAGGCTGTCGACGATTGTCATCACCATCTGCAGCCTTCGATCCATGATTCCGTTCACACTTGATTCTCGCACCTTGTCGGTGTCCTCGTCGAACTGATGCCAGACTGCCATCTTGCAGGCCTGTGGCCATTTGACTCAAACCTTCTCCGGAGGTCTGTTCTGAGGGACTAGTTGCGCCATTTGGAGGCTTCAGGCTCTATGGGGTGCTTCCGGGCCTGTCCCCTCCTGTGTCTCACCAGGTAAGAGACCTATGCGTTGTGACGCTCCCTCTCCCTCCAAACACTTCATCTGGGTCTGGTGAATCTTCAGGCCTCGGCTGTTCTTGCAGACCTTTCCACATCTGCATTTCATACTCATAGTCGGTGGTCCATTGCCATTAGTTGGCAGCCTTTGCTCCGTCAAATTGGGGTGCTCATTCTCCCCCCCTCTTGGGCACCTGCCCCGCCCCGGTTGCCATCTTTCTGAGCTGTCCACTATCTCTCCAGTCGTCACCACCCTGTTCTTCGTTGTCAATCAGTCTATTCCTGGTCGCCGCTGGCTTCGCCAGCACAGTGATTGATAAAATACATCTCTTGATGCTCCTCAATACATCATCAGTGATGTAACCTTGTATCTTAGGTTACATCACTTGTAACCTTGTATCTTAGGTTACATCACTTGTAACCTTGTATCTTAGGTTACATCAGGTGTAACCTTGTATCTTAGGTTACACCTGAAAGGCGTCTTAAGAAGGGTCAGAGGCTGAGGGGAAACCTGATAGAAGTATATAAAGATACTAGACTGAGGTGGATCTCTTCTGCTGGCCTCTCCTGCAACCCTCCCCCAATTGACAATCCTGCAGGCCCAGCAAAAATTAAACGGCTTTTTTTTAAAAATGAAATAAATATAAATAAAAGTGTCTATTTAAAAAAAATATAATAAACCTTTCTTGAAAATAAAGCGTTTATTAAAATTAAACAGCATTTTTTTTAAGATGAAAGAAATGTAAATGAAAATGACGATCTTTAAATAAAAAGGAAAATATCTTTCCTTAAAACAAAACATTGTTTAAATTAAATGGCGTTTTTTAAAAATGAAGTAAGTCTAAATGAAAGTGATGATTTAAAAATATATATTTCTTTAAACTAAAGCGTTTCTTCTTTAAATTAAAAGTCGTTTTTTAAAAATGAAATAAATGTAAATGAAAACGGTGTTTAAATTGAAATAAATTGTTTTTTAAAATAAAGCGCTTTTTCTTTAAATTAAATTAAATGCTTTTTTTATATTGAATGTAATAAAGCTTAACTGAAACGGCTCAATAGCAGCAGCAGCACGACGGCTCAGCAGCAGTGGCAGCTCGAAGGAGACGGCCATTGCTTTGAGCGGGAAGAAGCCCCAATGGACAACCAGGGCGCATGGAGCGGGAAGGGTCGGTGACCAATCGGTTACCGAGCATTTTTTCTTTAAATTAAACTTTTTTTTTTTAATTTGTTAAAATGAACCTTTTTTTCAATGAAACAAACCTAAATGAAAGTGCCATTTGTTTTTACATGAAATAAATCTTTCTTTAAAATAAAGCGTTCCTTCTTTAAATTTAACAGCATTTTTTTTAAGATGAAAGAAATGTAAATGAAAATGGCGATCTTTTAAAAAAAAGGAAAAAATCTTTCTTGAAAATAAAGTGTCTTTTCTTTAAATTAAATGGCGTTTTTTTTAAGATGATGAAATAAATCTTTCTTCACAACTCATCACCACATCTCTGCCATATCCTCAATTTCCCCCTTGCAAGCAAAAACTATCAATAGATATATGGCTTGAACATAAAGATTGAAAGTCATTAAAGATTCATAACTATTAAGTGCATAGATTTTTTTCTTCCCATTTCTATATGCATAACCTTATCTCTGGAATGCTTCTATTTCTAGACTCTGCAGAAAGAACATATCCCTTTAAGCTGCCTAAACCTTCTAAGAATTCTATACATTAAATGAGATTAAATCTTATAATTTGATTATATTGTTTACACATTCTGTTGTGCTGCTACAAGTAAGAATGTCATTGTTCTATCCGGGACACATGACAATAAAACACTTCAATCACTCTCACTTCACAAAAATCAAGCCATTGTTCCAACCACTGAAAAGGAAAATTATTCTTTTTGTTGAACAGAACTGTCTACAATGGATGAGTGAGTAGTCAACTATTCTAGATTTAGTAGCAATGAGACTCAGTTGGGTTTTTTTTAAGGCAGAGCTGTTTAAAGTGCCATATGTCCAGGAACCTTTTGGAAAGCAGCTTCCCAGTGATTAACCAAGATTTTTAAAAGCTTAAACCCAGGGCACACAAAGGCACAATTTCCTGCACAGGGCAAGTGGATTGGAGAAATCACAGAAAAAGGCAAAAAGTGCCAGAGTAACTCAGCAGGTCAGGCAACATCTCTGGAGAACAGGTCACAGTTCTGGAAAGATTGGGCAGCAATGTTTGGGATTTCAAGTGGTGCCAACCCTTGTTCCACATTCCACACATTGAATTAATGTTACTCAGGTCTCTTCTAATCTGGCAGTGCTTTAGACTACTGTAGAGTGAAAAAGGAACTCTATTCTGCCAATTAAACAAAAAAAAGCGGAAAGAGCAGCAGACCCTGCATGTGTTATTGACAGGAGAAAAAAGAAACTGCAGATGCAGATTTACAAAAAAATGCAAATTTCTGGAGGAACACAGCATGTCAGGTAGCATCTCAAGAGTGAATGTTTTACTGTCACATGTCTCAAAGCAGAACAATAACATTCTTCCTTGCAGCAGAACAAGTATCTAAACATTGTAAACACCATAAACAACATAAAAAGTTTAATATATATTATGGCATCAGGGATGACACAGGGTTCAGCATGACCACACATGTACTCCCAGTAGGGTGAATTTACATGATATATTTTATTATTCACAGTGGTAAGAATATCCAGAACCACATGGGGGCACTGTCCCTTGTCATCAGGGCACATGTGCAGTCAACCTAGCAATCTCTGATTGTCCCAGCAGCTCAGTCCTGGTCTCAAATGAGGAGGCATGGTAATCTCAAGCTTCTCCCTGCACTTCACCCTTGCCTCAAGAGGAGGCGTTGGCAGTCTCAGGTTTATCCAGGCAGCTCAGCTTTGGGTCTTGAAGAAGCAACACTGGCAGTCTAGATTATCCCGGTGCCTCAGTCTTTGCCTCAGCATGAGCACAGTCCCTCATTGTCTGTGGCACTGGCATCTCAGACTTCCCACAGCCATTCAGTCTTAGCCACAGTAGAGACACTGCTTGTCGAGGGCTTCTCCCCTTCAGTTCAGTATTTACCACAGTGTGGTACTGGTGTTCTCAGGTTTGCCCATTGGCTCAGTCTCTTTCAAACCTGCAACAGGGAAACATGGCTGGCCCCATTTCCCCTGATCTCCCCTGGTCTCCCCTGGTCTCCCCTGGTCTCCCCTGGTCTCCCCTGGTCTCCCCTGGTCTCCCCTGGTCTCCCCTGGTCTCTCCTGATCTCTCCTGATCTCCCCTGATCTCCCCTGATCTCCCCTCTAGCTGGGGATGCCTGGGTTTTATAAGTAGACTGATGAAGTTCCGGTGGCCAATCTAATGTCAGCTAATTAGACCCAGCTGTTACCAATGATGTTGGAGATTGGCTTCTCCTGGTCTGTCATATACTGCAGCAACTTCTGAATATCCCTTTGATGGTGGGGAGGTAAGTAGCAGTGATGGACTGAGCAGTGTTTGGTGCTTTTTGCAATCTTCTTTGATCCTGGGTATTTGAGTTGCCAAACCAGGCTGTGAAGCAACTAGTCAATATTCTCTCTACTGTACACCTGTAAAAGTTCAAGAGAGTTTTGTTGACATATTGAATGTACTTAACCTTCTAAGGAAGTAGAGCTGTTGATGGGCTTTCTTTATGATTGTATCAATGTGCTGGGTCCAGGACAGATCTTCAGAAATCTGTATGCCCAGGAATTTGATGTTTTTGACTCTCTTCACCACTGTCTTGTTGAGGAAGATAGGTTTGTGGATTCTTGACTTTCCTCTTCCAAAGTCAGCAATCAGTCCCTTGGCTTTACTGATATTGAGAGCAAGGTTGTTGTTCTGACACTATTTGGTCAGTTGATCAATCTTCCTCCTATACTCTGACTCATTGTCATCTGTAATTCATCCAACAAAGGTGGTGTTGTCCATGAATTTGAAGATGGAGTTGGAACTATGTCCGGCTGCACAGTCATGAGTATAGAGGGAGTAGAGCAGGAGGCCGAGCACATAGCCTTGAGGTTCTCCTGTGCTGATAGTTATTGAGGAGGAAGTGTTGCTGCCAATGCATGTAGATTGTTGTCTGTTAATGAGAAGTTGACGACCCAGTTGCAGAGGGATATGCAGAAACCCAGTTTTGTGAGCTTGGTAACCAATTTGGAGGGGATGATTGTGTTGAACACTGAGCTGTACTCTATGAAAAACAGCCTGAAGTATGTGTTTTTATTGCCCAAATGGTTCAGTCTAAAGTGGAGAACCGAAGATAGGCACAAAAAGCTGGAGTAAGTGGAACAGGCAGTATCTCTAGAGAGAAGGAATGGGTGATGTTTTGGGTCGAGACCCTTTTTCAGACTGGAGAATCAGTAAGATTGCATCATCCATTTACCTGTTGTGGTAGTAAGCAAATTGTAGTGGCTCCAGGTTCTTGTTGAGGTAGGAGTTAATATGTGCCATAACCAACTTCTCAAAGAACTTCATCACCACGGACAATAGTGCCACCAGTCGGTAGTCACTGAGGCACGTCACCTTGCTCTTCTTGGGCACTGGTATTATTGATGCAGGTGGGAACCTCAGACCTCAGTAAAGAGATGTCACCAATCCATGGGAGGACATGGATAGGTGATGTTTTGGGTTGGGACTGGAGAAGGGACCTGTCCCAAAACGTCACCTATGCAGGGATGCTGCCTGACCCACTGTTACTCCAGCACTTATTGTTTTTTTTTCTTTTAACAGAAGGGCCTACAAATAATTTCATATTGACATCCAGTGGGTAGAGGTGGGAAATGACTGGGTCTATCTATCTCTAATTTAACTGACCCAAGCCTCCAATTTTCACCATGTTATTCAGTTTCCTTTTAGTTACTATTTATTTTTTGATTTTACACTTTTTTTGGTGAATTATGGGTGCTTTAATATTCGGCTGAAAGTTTCCGTGCTCATCTGTTAATTCAGCTTAAAGCTTCAGGATTTTTCTTTGTAAGAGTTAAAGAAACCACATTTTCATTTTGTCCTGGAGGCTGCCGTCAATCTTCCTGAAGATTATAATCAAGCTGCTCCAGCTCAGCGGATGGATGACTGAAGGAACACGTACATGTAGGCACTTCAGGAAGGTTAGCTTCTATGGAGTGTAGTGTGCGTATCCACAACAGTGACTGGCATTTAGATTGCACCTTTAATAATGCAGAAAGTTCAACTTCATTTTACGAAAGCATTATTAAACAAAATCAGACTTTGATCTGTTCAAGTAAAAGTTACAGCAAGTGACAAAATGCATGGTCAAAGAGATTTTGGTTTTAGGAGTGGCTTAAAACAAAAGAGAAGCCGAGAGGATTATGGAGGGATTTGAACTTCGTGGTTAGGAAGTCAAGGCTACACACAGTGCAACTGAAGGCAGGAACGGGGTACTGATTGAGAGTGAGCAGCCATGATCGCATTGAATGGCGGTGCTGGCCCGAAGGGCTGAATGGCCTACTCCTGCACCTATTGTCTATTGTCTATTGTCCATTGAAATGATCAAAGGGCAGAATTGCAATAGATATCTTGGAGGTTCAAGATTTCAAGATCAAGATTTCAAGATCAATTTATTGTCACATGTACCAATTAAGGTACAGTGAAATTTGAGTTACCATACAGCCATACTAAGGGAAAAGCAACAAGACACACAGCCACATCAAATAAAATTTAACATAAACATCCTCGGATGCCACATTCCTCGCTGTGATGGAAGGTAATAAAGTTCAATTATCTTCCTCTTTGTTCACCGGTATTTGGGGTTATTGAACTATCCGCGGTCGCCGCAGCCGACAGTCCGAAGCCCTCGCGTCGGGATGATTGAAACTCTCGCATCGGGATGATCGAAACTCCCACATCGGGATGGTTGAAAACTCGCCGCGGCATGGAGCTCCCAAGTTGGCCTCTTCTTACCAGAGATCGCAGGCTTCACGATGTTAAAGTCCACAGGCCTCGCGGTTGGAGCTCTCCACAGTCGATCCTCGGCAAAGGATCGCAAGCTCCGCGATGTTAAAGTCCGCGCCACGCCCGCGGCATGAAGAGCCAGGCCAGTCTCCAGGAATGGCCACCAACTCCTCGGTTAGGCCGCAGTGGGGACGGGTATACGATACGGAAAAGAAATTGCATATCTGTCGAGGTGAGAGATTGAAAAAAAAGTTTTAAACTAACCAAGGAACACTAAAACATACTTTTAACACATACTTAAAATAACAAAATCAGAAGAAAGGACAGACAGACTGTTGGCGAGGCAGCCAGTTTAGCACCAAGATGAGTCAGAGTCATACAGCACATTTAGCCCTTTTCGCTCTAAACCTGTCCTATCCATGTACCTATCTAAATGCTTTTTAAACGTTGCAATAGTCCCTGCCTCAACTACCTCCTCTGGCAGCTTGTTCCATACATCCACCACCCTTTGAAGTTACCCCTCAGGTTCTTATTATATCTTCTACCTCGCCTTAAACCTATGTCATCTGGTTCTCAATTCCCCTGGAAGGGCCAAAGGCAGGCTCCTGTGTCCATTTCCTATTTTCATATGTTCTTATCATTTTAAGAGACAAAAAATAGCTCAAAGTAAAGAAACACAATTACTATGCTGCAGATCACAAGAACTTTCCTCTTGGATTTGTAGTGTCCATTTTCTGGTTGTATTCTGGACCACACATATGTTTTGCACATTTGCTGAAGACACTTTGAATGCAGTGATTTTCACAGCATCATTACTTTCAACATTTCTTTGCAGCTAATGAAATAATTTGGCTGTTGAAACTCAATTATCAAGCACTCAAGACTGAGTGCAATTGAACTTGAGACACAATGCTACTCAAGACAAAAGATCAGGAAATAATGCGGCTGTGTTTTTTTTGGATTTAGATTTAGATTTTAGATTTAGAGATACAGCGCAGAAACAGGCCCTTCGGCCCACCGGGTCCGCACCCCCCATTGATCCCCGCACATTAACACTATCCTACACCCACTAGGAACAATTTTTACATTTGCCCAGCCAATTAACCTACATACCTGTACGTCTTTGGAGTGTGGGAGGAAACCGAAGATCTCGGAGAAAACCTACGCAGGTCACGGGAGAACGTACAAACTCCGTACAGACAGCGCCTGTAGTCAGGATCGAACCTGAGTCTCCGGCGCTGCATTCGCTGTAAGGCAGCAACTCTACCGCTGTGCCACCGTGCCGCCTGGACTAGCAAATCCAGAGCTCTGCGCGTTGTTGTGCTTAAAACCCAACGCAATATTGGGGGAATTTATATAAATTTGTGTCTAACACACCAGTCTCTGTAATGGCAACTATGAAACCACTGTATCATAATAAAACAATCAGCACTACTGACGTTTATTAAAGGAGGGTAACCTGCTGCCCATGCCTGGTCTGACCTGTATAAAACTGCAGTCCCTCGGCAATGAGATTGGCTCTATTCAGTGCCCTTTCAAATGCCTGCAATTCAAAGGCAGTTTTGGATAGATAGTAAATATTGGCTTGTCACCAATGGCTATGGGCTATGAATGAGCCAGAAGCTAACAAAATGGTTTAATAGTCACAAAGAATCAGATGCCAACCTATGCTACTATTTTTCACAATGAGTGCAAAGAAATCCCAAACTGAAAAATGCAAATCAGAATGAATAGAAATGGCTTTTTATGCTGTAGATTGCTTTACCATTTCTATGACTTAATCATAATTTATTCAATAGACAATGTGAATATATTTCATTTTGACTCGTTTATTATTTAATACAAATGAATGTTTGAATCACAGCTCATTTACCTGATACCAGGATAGTTTTGGACAATCTCCAACCTACCCTTTCTGTCCAAAGTTTTGGAACGTGCTGTAGCTTCCCAACTCAAATACCACCTCTCTACCAATAACCTGTATGAAACTTTCCAATCCGGATTCCGCTCCAAACACTGTACTGAAACTGCGCTCCTCAAAATCACAAACGACCTTTTCCTCTCCTCCGACGCTGGCAACCTCAACATCCTCATCCTACTTGACCTCAGCGCCGCCTTTGACACCATAAATCACTCCATTCTCCTCACCCGACTTGAAACCTCCTTTAACATCACCGGCACAGCCCTATCCTGGTTCAAATCTTACCTTTCTGACAGGCACCAGTTCATCTCCATTAACAACTGTAAATCCCCCACCGCTCCCCTCCCCCAAGGTGTCCCCCAAGGCTCAGTCCTTGGCCCCCTCCTCTTCATCCTCTACCTGTTCCCCCTTGGTCAATTAATCCGCCGTCATGGTCTCAACTTCCACTGCTTCGCCGATGATATCCAGCTCCTCATCTCCACCAAGTCAATCTCCACCACCACACACTCTACACTGACAAACTGCATCACTGAAATAAAATCTTGGCTTCAATCAAATTTCCTCAAACTCAACTGCAACAAATCTGAAATCATCATCATTGGTCCAAAAACGCTCACCAAATCCACCCAAAACTTCATCCTCAACATTGATGGTCTCCCAGTATCCACCTCCCCTCACATCTGGAATCTTGGAATCATCTTTGATCAAACCCTCTCCTTCGACAAACACATCAAACACATCACAAAGACAGCCTTCTTCCACCTCAAAAACATTGCCCGTCTCCGTCCATCCCTCTCCTCCACAGCTGCAGAAACCCTCATCCACGCCTTCATCACCTCCCGTCTGGACTACTGCAACAGCCTCCTCTATGGCGCACCTTCAAAAATCATCAGTAAACTTCAATACATTCAAAACTCAGCTGCCCGTCTACTCACCCACACCCCGATCCGTGACCATATCACCCCCGTCCTTTACAAACTCCACTGGCTCCCCATCCCCCAGAGAATCCAGTACAAAATCCTCCTCATGACCTACAAAGCCCTCCATAACCTGGCCCCATCCTACCTGACTGACCTCCTCCACAGGCACACTCCCACCTGCACCCTCCGCTCTGCTGCTGCCAATCTCCTATCCCCCCCCCTCCGGACCAAACTCAGATCCTGGGGGGACAGGGCTTTCTCCATCGCTGCTCCCACCCTATGGAACTCACTACCCCAAATCGTCAGAGACTCCTCCTCACTCACCACATTCAAAACATCACTGAAGTCTCACCTGTTCAGTACTGCCTTCAACCACTGAAGGTCACCTCACCTTCTGTCTCCTTTCTCTGTTTGTTTACTTATTTATCTATTTATTCACTTCCCTATGTTCTTTAAATCCCTGTAAAGCGTCTTTGAGTGTATGAAAAGCGCTATATAAATGTAATGCATTATTATTATTATTATATTTACAATTAACATTCTTTCCTTTGGAATAATTGTGATTATTTGTATAATTTACACCAGTGTCTAAAGCGGTATCTATATACTAAAACTCTCGTTTGTTTGTTTGTTTGTGCTCAAACTACAGCCAGAACGGTACACAATAGCATGACAATTTTAGGCCCACCTTACTCACCGCCGTCGCTTTAATGGTAATGCAAGTAGTTTTATTGAAATCTGTGTTATATTTTTTAAGTTATTCACATTTTAAAGATTTTAAAAACCCGCGCATGCGCAGTTGGGGGCCAATCCTCACGATAGATGGCCAACAGACAAACGCCTACACTTACGTAAGATGGCCGCTGAGTGACTGCGCTTGTGCAGTTGGGGGGGAGGGTCGCCATTTTGCGTTCAACTCCCATTTCCTGCCAGACGCCCGATTGGTTCCGCGGCCCCACGTGGGGGGAGCGTCACTGCCGCCGCCGCCCCTGCTCTAAACCCCGGGCATCTCCATCATGGCCGCCACCCTGCCCTCCCGCTGAGCCATCGCACCGCCACTCCCGCTCCCGCTCTAAACCCCGGGAGTCTCCATCACTGCCATCTCCGCTCCGCCCTCCAGCTCCCGCTCAGCATCACCGCTGCCGCCGCTCCTGCTGCCGCTCTCAACCACGGGCGTCTTCTTCATCATTCAGCCCCGGAGCCCCCGCTGAGCGACCGCTGCCGCCGAGCTGTTAAAGGTCAGACTAACTAGACCAAGCAGACCCGCTGGGCACAAACCCCTCCCACATTCGTGCAGCACCCTCCCCCCTCCCTCCCCCTCCCCCACTCCCCCACTCCCCCCCTCCCTCCCATGCCCCCACTCCTCTCTCTCCCACTCATCTCCCCCCCCTCCCCTCTCCTCTACCCCCACTCCTCTCCCCCACTCCTCACCCCCCACTCCTCACCCCCCACTCCTCTCCCCCCCACTCCTCTCCCCCCCACTCCTCTCCCCCCCACTCCTCTCCCCCCCACTCCTCTCCCCCCTCTCCCCCCCTCTTCCCCCCCTCTCCCTCCACCGTCCCCTCCCTAGGAGATAGATTTAAACTTTAAAATGTGAATAACTTTTAAAAATATGACACCTATTCCAATGAAACATCTTCCAATAAGACCACGGGACGACGGTAAGATGGGCCTAAAATTGTTGTGCTATCGTGTACCGTTTTGGCTGCAGTTCCGGAAAAAACAAACAAGCGTTTTTGTATAAAGATTTTATTTGCTGCTGAGCTGTTAAAGATAACCCCCCCTTAAAAACTTCCCCAAACCTCCCCTACATTAACTGAAATTGAGTTAAGGTTGTTTTAAAGAAACCCACTCACCCACTCCATCCCCCCTCCCCCAACTTTATCCCCCCCTCCCCCCTCCCCACTCACACACTCCATCCCCCCTCCACCCCCTTTAACCCCTCTCCCCTCACCTGATCAATACCTATCTCTTTTTAACATCATGCCAAGAGGGAGGAAGACCTCCGAAGTCATGCAGACCTCTGAACCCTTCCGAATTTGCTATTGAAGATCACTGGAGCAAATATGTCTTCAATGAAATTAGGTATGTGCAGTTTTAAATGAAACTCTTTCTTCATAACTTAGTCATACATTTTATGACCATTGTTCTTTTATTCAATACCAAGAAAATTGGGATGTGTACGGATAAACCAAACTAGAAAAAACAAAACAAAACAATTTTTTCTTTGTGTTGTAAAAAATATTTCTGTTCAATAAACCTTCTATAAATATCCGAATATACTCATGATAGGCCTGATATTGTACACGTAGTCCAAGAACTACAGACTGTTGGAAATAATAGTCGTTTTTCACACATGAATGTAGCGCAACGCAAATGCGCATTTGGCGTGCATCCTTTTTTTTTGCTGAAAAGTTGTATTACGTGCCATATTATGAATTTGATGTAAAATTCTGAATTTTGGACATCAAAATTATGAATTTGTAAAACCAAATGTTGGGAGGTCTGTTCATGAACCATCCTGCGACCACACCTCTCCATGTTGGAAGAATGGAAGATGCAGAAAGAGATTCCCAAAGCCGTTTATCGAAAGCACAAGGTGTGGAGATGAGTCACATCCTCTGTACAGGAGATGATCTCCGCATATGGGAGGATTTCAGGGACATCAAGAAGGAAGCTGCTATCGACCTATTACTTCTGAATGGGTATCACAAAATGCTGGAGTAACTCAGCAGGTCAGGCAGCATCGAGGAGAGAGGGAATGCTTTCAAGAGAGAGCTGGATAGAGCTCTTAAAAATAGCGGAGTCAGGGGGTATTGGGAGAAGGCAGGAACGGGGTACTGATTGAGAATGATCAGCCATGATCACATTGAATGGTGGTGCTGGCTCGAAGGGCCGAATGGCCTACTCCACCTATTGTCTATTGTCTATTGAATGGGTGACGTTTCTGGTCGAGACCCTTCTTCAGACTGATGTCAGGGGGGCTGAACCCCTGACATCAGTCTGAAGAAGGGTCTCGACCCGAAACATCACCCATTCCCTCTCTCTTAGATGCTGCCTGACCTGCTGAGTTACTCCAGCATTTTGTGATACCTTCGATTTGTACCAGCATGTGCAGTTATTTTCCTACTTCTGAATGGGTGGTGCCCTGTAATGCTCAACTCTTGAAGTTGTTCAAATATCACATTAACGTTGAAATATGCTCCTCTGTAAAGTCGGTCAAATACGTGTTCAAGTACACCTTGAAAGGGAGTGATCAAACAGTTTTTGGAGTTAATAGGGATGACAAAATTGCACAGTACTTTACTGGCAGATACATTGGTCCAGCAGAAGCAGTGGGATCAATCCTTGGATTTCCAAATCATGAGAGACGCCCCGCTGTCATTTGACTCCAGGTACATCTACCACAAGAACAATGAGTCATCATCAGAATCGATGCTGGTCGGCTGGTGAGAAATGAGGATATCACAAGAACAACTTTAACTAAATTCATGGAATTGCATTCTCGAGATCAATTTGCAAGAACACTGTACTATGCTGATGTATCCCGATTTTATACATGGAACAATAGGAAATGGCAAAGAAGGAAGGTTGGGAAGATAGTGGAAGATCTTCCAGGCTTTTTTGAAGCCAACGTTCTGGGACGAGTGTATACCCTTTTCTCCAAGATGTGGTGACCTCTACTACTTGAGACTGCTTCTCCATCAAGTAAAATGACCAGTATCCTTCGATTCATCGAGGACGCATGACGGACATATTCTTCCTTCCTTCAAAGACGTCTGCATAGAAAAAGGTTTGTTGCAAACTGACGACCATTGGCAACAGACGATGGAAGATGCTGAGCGGACAAGACTCCCCGATGCAATGAGAGATTTGTTTGTTTTGCTGACGATTGCTGAGATCAACACTCCTCGACAATTATGGGATCGCTTCAAGAATTCAATGTCTGAAGATTACCTTTGAAGAGAATGGAGAACAATCGATGATACAAATGTTATGATTGATGCGAGGCATCATGATCAGGCTCTGTTGTATATTCAAGACAAGCTTGCGAATTACAAGACACTGGGATACTTTCATTTGCCACTACCAAGAAATGGAAGGATGAACCTTGATGGTGACAATCCAGATTTGCTGCGTGACTTGCAGTACAATAGACCTGAACAACAATGATTTGTTGAAGAGAAGGAGCCTCTACTGAATGCTGAGCAAAGAGCAATGTATGACCATGTGTGCAGCTGCTTGGAAAGTAATGTTCCTTCAATGATTTTCATTGATTCACCAGCAGGAATGGGCAAGACATTTCTCACCAATTTTATCCTCTCCAAAGTTTGAGGTCAAGTTGATGTTGCTTTTGCTGTAGCATCCTCTGGTATAGCAGCTACATTGATGCCTGGTGGAAGAACTGCACATTCTCGATTCAACATACCAATCGAAGTGACCGATAATACAATGTGCAACATTGAGAAGAACTCCAACATGGTTCATTTGATCAGGAGTGTGAGACTGATTGTTTGGGATGAGTGCCCGGATTAGGAGGGAGAGCTTTGAAGTGGTGGACAGAACTCTTCAAGATCTATGCAAAAAGAACGATGGGCCTTTTGGCGGCATTCTTACCATTTGTTGTGGTGATTTTCAACAACTCCTTCCTGTTGTGAAAAGGGGAAATGATGCTGATGTTGAAAATTCCTGCATCAAGAAATCCTATTAACGTTCAAATTGTTATATGTTGTTATTCATATTTTAAACTTTAATAAATCCCTTTTCCACTTGCTGTGCCCATCAGCCGCCCATGTGCAGTAATACCTCCATGTTCCACGTCACAATGGAAACCCGACGGGCGGGAATGGCGGTACCGCTGGAGAGCCCGTAAGAATGGAGATGGGGGGATAAGGGGAGATGGAGTGGGTGACTGGAGGGTGGAAGGGGAAGGGGGAAGTGGGTGGGGGAGAAGGGGGGTTGAGGGGATGGAGTGAGGGAGGGGAGGGTGCTCGACCAATGCAGAAAAAAAACATTTTAAAGAAAAATCACGATTTTCATTGTGATTTTTTTAAAAAGCCATTTATTTTAAAGAAAAAAGCACAATTTTCCCACGTCACAATGGCAACCCAATGAGTTGTGGGCCCAACGGGTCCACATGGTCTAGTTTTTGCCTGAAATTTATGTCATATATCAATAAGTGAAACAACATGCCATGATACATTACTATTTTACCTAGAATGGGCACTTCTGCCACAAGCCAGACTTCTGAGTCTAATGATAACTTCATTTTTATCACATTTTTCTGACCTTTCCAATGTGAATATGCACAGTCTATCACAAATGCAGGACTACCTTTATGTTTTTTTCCCCCACTCCCTAACAGGACATTCTGTTGAGTTTAGGTGACCTGACTTGGCAGTTTAAAACTTATTACAGGATTCTCAAAAAGTTTCTGAAGTCAACAGATTGTGTTATATCTAGCAATCTGCATTTACTCCAGCATTTAGCTGCACAACCATACCAACCGTAGAAAGGAGCCAGTGTCTGAGGAAGAGCAGACCCAGAACATGAGGAGATCCTGAAGTCCAGCAGGAGGATAAGAACAGGAGGAAGAAGAGCTCTGTTTAAGAAAACACAATCAATTTGACTTGCCCTCTTCCATCTATTCACATTCAACACCATACCAACCAAATTTTATATTCAAAATCTCAAAATCTGGATCATTAGACAATAGGTGCAGAAGTAGGCTATTCGGCCCTTCAAGCCAGCACTGCCATTCACTGTGATCCTGGCTAATCATCCACAATCAGTACCCCATTGCTGCCTTCTCCCCATATCCCTTGACTCCGCTATCTTTAAGAGCTCTATCTAAATCTTGAAAGCATCCAGAGAATTGGCCTCCACTGCCTTCTGAGGCAGAGAATTCCACAGATTCACACATCCTTAACCTTCTGACTCAAAGTCTGCAATCAGGAAGGATAAGTGACAAAGCATCCTCCATGATAATTCTCAACACCAAGACCCCACAAGGATGCGTTCTCAACCCCTTACACTCACAACCCCTTAGACATGTACAACTCTGCAGCCAAATTCTGTTTTATCTCCATTTACCAGTTTGCTGACTACACCGCTATAATAGGACAGATCTCAAACATGACAGAGATAGATAGCTTTGCGGTATGGTTTCAAAACAACAACCTCTCCCTCAATGTCAGCAAACTAAAGAAGCTGGTCTTTGATTTCAGCAAACCCTACTTCATATCAATAATCTGAAGTGGAGATGATCAAGAGCTTCAAGTTCCTCTCTGTAAATATTGCCATCGTTTTGTCCTGGACAAATCACATTGATGCTGTGGCCAAAAAAGCACAACACCTCTTCTTCAGAAGGCTAAGGAAATTAATTATGAGTCCAATGACTCTTACCGATTATTATAGATGCACTATAGAAAGCATCCAATGTGGATGCATCACAACTTGGTATGGCAGCTGCTCTGCCCATGGACTGCGAGAAATTGCAGAGAGTTTGAGCCCAGTCCAACACACAAACCAACCTCTCCCTACTGACTCCGTCTACATTTCATAGTGCCTTGGGAAAGCAGCCAACACAAGTAAGATCCACTTACAGCCTGGTCATTCTTTCTTCTCCCCAATTCCTTCAGGCAGAAGATACAAAAGCTTGAAAGCACATACCACAAGATCCTTCTTGGAAAGAGTAGCTTCATCCCCACTGATAGCAGGCTTTTAAATAGATTCTCTCATTTGGTGAGGATGAATTCCCATTCTTCAAAATCTACCTCATTGCGCCCCTCACACTTTAATATGTTGACACTTTGTCTGAAGCTGTAACAATACACACTCTGCAGCACGCTCTTTATTTTCTCTTTTGCATTATCTCTGGTACTCCAGTATGGTATGATCTGCCATAATAACAAGCAAAACAAGTTTTCATTATATCTTGATACATGCCACAATAATAAGCAAATACCCATAATGCCAATTCTTTGTAAAATAATGCAATGAAGGAAAGCAGAGAGAGGATGGAAAAGCAGAGTTTGCGTAGAAAATCAGCGACGATCATATTATACAGCAGTGGGCGTGAGGAGCCATTTGGCCTACACCTGCTTCGATTGAGAGATGGAGAAGAACAAATTACCATAGCAACTGGTCGAGCTTGGCTCTAGATCAGCTGAAAAGTTATTTGAGGCACAAGAGACTGCAGAGTTCCTCCAGCAGCTCATTTTTTTGCCGAAGATTTATTTCACTTGGCAACAGTTGAATTCATAAAATACATTTCACAACATGAGGATGTCCCTATGAGCTTTAAAGCAAATGCCATATTTTTGATGAATGGCCACTGTAAGAAATATGGCAGCTAATTTGTGCACAGCAGGTTCTCACATAGAGCAGAGTGCTAATGACCAAATAACATGCTGTAGTCATGTTGATCTGGAGACAACCTTTTGGTCAGTGCTGGGCAGAACTGTCCTACTCTTCTTCAAAATAGCTAGCAAAATATTACACCATCATCAGAGTGCAAAACTAAACCCAACAGATCTGAAGTGACCAATTTAAACTGCTAAGAGGATAGTCTAAGTCAGTGTTTCTTAAACTTTTCACAACATTTCATCAACCATCGAATACATTTTCTTATGTTTTTTGATAATTTTCACCTTATTCTCCCTTGTGAGGAAAAAAATATATAAATATCTGAATTAATTAAGCCATTCACCCTTCATTCACCCCTCTAGTTTCATTCAGCCCAAAATAATTTCATTTACCCTTGGGTGAACCATTCACCAGGTACCGCAAGGCTCGGTGCTGGGACTGCAGCTATTTACAATATACATGAATTACTTGGATGGAGGGATTAAAAGTAAAATTAACAAATTTGCAGATGATACAAAGCAGGGTGGTAGTGTGAGCTGTGAGGAAGATGCTACGAGGTTGCAGGGTGACTTGGACAGGTTGTGTGAGTGTGCGGATGCATGGCAGATGCAGTTTAATGTGGATAAGTGTGAGGTTATCCACTTTGGTGGTAAGAATAGGGAGGCAGATTATTATCTGAATGATGTCAAGTTAGGAAAAGGGGACGTACAATGAGATCTGGGTGTCCTAGTGCATCAGTCACTGAAAGGAAGCATGCAGGTACAGCAGGCAGTGAAGAAAGCCAATGGAATGTTGGCCTTCATAACAAGAGGAGTTGAGTATAGGAGCAAAGAGGTCCTTCTGCAGTTGTACAGGGCCCTAGTGAGACCGCACCTGGAGTACTGTGTGCAGTTTTGGTCTCTAAATTTGAGGAAGGATATTCTTGCTATTGAGGGCATGCAGCGTAGGTTTACTAGGTTAATTCCCGGAATGGCGGGACTGTCATATGTTGAAAGACTGGAGCGACTAGGCTTGTATATACTGGAATTTAGAAGGATGAGAGGGGATCTTATCGAAACATGTAAGATTATTAAGGGGTTGGACACGTAAGAGGCAGGAAACATGTTCCCAATTTTGGGGGAGTCCAGAACCAGGGCCACAGTTTAAGAATAAGGGGTAGGCCATTTAGAGCAGAGATGAGGAAAAACTTTTTCAGTCGGAGAGTTGTAAATCTGTGGAATTCTCTGCCTCAGAAGGCAGTGAAGGCCAATTCTCTGAATGCATTCAAGAGAGAGCTAGAGAGAGCTCTTAAGGATAGCGGAGTCAGGGGGTGTGGGGAGAAGGCAGGAACGGGGTACTGATTGAGAATGATCAGCCATGATCACATTGAATGGTGGTGCTGGCTCGTACGGCCAAATGGCCTACTCCTATTGTCTATTATCCATTGTTAAGAAGCACTGGTCTAAGTTACACTATTGTTTTTTTCTCCCCAAAATGATTGTAGTTTACCAAGCTGCTGGAGGATTGTTTTCTTAATGTTTAAACAAATCTAAACTGTAACTGATCATGAAATATTAAGTTTCTAATGTATAATACATGATTACTTTCTCTAAAAAGCCATGGATTTCTGATTCTAGTATTTTTCTCTAATAAGCCATGGATTTCTGATTCTAGTATTTTTCAAGACAAATAAATCCCATTAAGCCAGATATAAAATTTAGTTGTGTGTAATTAAAAAGACACTTCTCCAAATTGAAGATTAACAAAACATTGCACTTCTTGTTCCTGCTAGATCAAACTCTGGACTATGCAAGCATTTTTGAAAGACTTGCTGAGCAATCACTGTTGATGATCTTTTTACTTAAAACATGATTTGAAAATCTGCTTGCAATGAATTAAGCGCCCGAGGGGACGCCTGGAACAAAAAATAAATTAGGTGTTATTTCCATGATCAAAATTGTACTTCTGTTATTTATTTTTCCTTGACATTTGAAAAAGTGTAAGCGCATGTACGAGCAAACCTATTTTCTCAGACTATACGCAGCATTTCAGGGCCACATGGTAGAAAAGGAAGCCATTCAACCCATCAGGTTGTGCTGATTCTCAGAAACAATTATCCAATTAGTCCCAATACTGATTAAGCCTTATGAAAATTGAAGTGAATCGATTTCCACCTTGATTTTGTATATTTGTAATTAGTTCTCTAAAGAATAAACGCATTATCTTCGACCCTTATTTCCACAGATTTTGTTTAAATCCATGCCCGCTGATTATTATTCCTCTTGCCTTTCAAAACCCACTGAGAATTGTGAACACTTCTGCTAAATCTTCACCTAACTTTCTCAGTTCTGAAGAGAAGAATCCTGATTCTTCCTTTGTCTATATAAATGAAATCCTTTGCTGTGCTACCATCTGATAAAACTTTTTTGCATCCTACTCATTGTCTAAACATCTGTCCTAAAGTGTGTTATCCAGTACTGAATGCAATATTCCCCCAAATGAGAAACAATTAGTCTTTTACAAAGATATAGCATGACCCTCTTTATATTGTGTCATATACATCTACCTGTAAACCAAAGGATCTAAATGCTTTTTCAGTAATATTTGTAATTTGTACTCATAATTTTGTGGCTCAGGGCAGCACTCTGGCACACCTAATAGAGCTGCTGTCTCACAGCACCAGAGACCTAGGTTCAATCCTGACCTTGGGTTCTGTCAGTGTGTAGTTTGCACATTCTCACGTGGGTTTCCTCCGACTGACAATAGACAATAGACAATAGGCTATTCGGCCCTTTGAGCCAGTACCGCCATTCAATGTGATCATGGCTGATCATTCACAATCAGTACCCCGTTCCTGCCTTCTCCCCATACCCCCTGACTCCGCTATCTTTAAGAGCTCTATCTAGCTCTCTCTTGAAAGCATCCAGAGAATTGACCTCCACTGCCTTCTGAGGCAGAGAATTCCACTGATTTACAACTCCAGTTTCCTCCCACATCCCAAAGACGTGTGGGTTTGTAGGTTAATTGGCCTCTGTAAATTGCTGCTTGTGTTCAGGGAGAGGCTGAGAAAGTGAAATAACATGGGGCTAGTGTGAGCATGTGGTTGGCGTGGATACAGTGGGCCAAAGGGCCTTTTTCCATGCTGCATCTCTAAACTAAACTAAACTTTAATGTATTCAATCCACGTCAATTATCTTCAATCTTTGTATCCTGGATTTGACAGTTAAAATGTTACTTTTATTGATCTCCTTGATGTGGAAATGAATCACAAGGTACGCCACTGTGCTGAGATTTAAACTTTCCCTTGCCTTTCATACGAGGGACATTTGAGTTTAACATGTGCAAGCTTTCCCTGATAAAATTAGTATCAATAGTAATAAACATAAAGGCAATCTACAATACGCATTTCAACATACTGCTTTTTCATGCCTGAGATAACACTATCAGGGTCAAAGTTCTTTCTTCATTATTAACATCAAATATTAATAGCTGTATATTATTTTCAATTAACAAAATTTAGTTTGGCTCTTTTGACTCCTGGACCACCAAATGTTACAGTCAGACAACAATGCATAGCCTTAAATATGTTGTGCATTCAGTCATACTGAATGAAGATAAATTGCTTCCCATTTTAACAATATACAAGTGCCAGCTTTATGATGACACTTTTACTGAGCATAATGAATAGGATTTGATTGTCTTGTTAGAATTTCTAATAATTCTCATTGTATCTGAGTCATGCATGCATCATCCTGCCCATTTCAAGTATGCATATCAAAACTAATTCAAAAACTGATGTGACTCCAATTCTAAAGGTTCTGCTGATGGAAGTCAAATTCAAAGTTTTCCATTTTCAGTTCAAATGTTACTATTATATAAGTACATGCACTGAATAATAACTCTGTCAGGGTACAAAGAACTTGCATTGTTAAACTGAATTATTGGCCTGCATTTTGCAAGATAGTGGTAAAGTTCACTATCAGGACATTGTGAAACTAACAGCATCCTTGCAAAGTATCTGAACATAGAAATCCTGATAATGCTGGTGGTGAACTTGTGTTCTTACTTAACTGGGATAGGTTTGAAGCTTTTCTTAACAGAATCAAGGCAATTCACTCCACAAGACAAGAACTGCAATTCAACTAGCTTTACTGTAAAGCAGAATGACTTTTTAAAATATTTAATTACATGAGATCTAGGAGTTATAATAATGGTGTATCGATTTATAATTATTTAACCATTAGTCCTAAAAGATATACTTTAAGAATGTGGATTGCAATTCCCTCAGATAGATATTTCAAAATATATGCGGAGGAATTGATAAAGAGTACGTTTTGCTTAAAGATATAGCATGGAAACAGCCCCTATGGCCCACCGAGTCCATGCCATCCGTCAATTGCTTATTTACTAGTTCTATGTTATTCCACTTTCCTATTCCTTTCCGACACACCAGGGGCAATTTACAGAGGACAATTAGCCTACAAACCTGCGCATCTTTGAAGGAAACTGGAGCACCCGTAGGAAATCCATGGAGAACATACAAACTGCACAAAGACAACACCCAAGATCAGAATTGAACCTGGGTCTCTGGCGCTGTGAGGCGGCAGCAGCAGCTCAACCAGCTGCGGCGCTGTGTTGCCCTAAGCCATAGAAAGTTATATCATCCTAAACTGGGATTATACCACTGTTCCTTCAGTGTAATTGAGATAAAGTTCTCAATAGAACTCACTGCTCAAGTGGGGGCAGAAGGTCTTTGAATGATAAAGGGATTGATGTTCACCACCATCTCCTCAAGTTTAATTAGGGAAAGGCTATTAATGCGAGCCACTTCAATGATACCCATATCTGATATGTGATTAACTACAATTCCTGATGTGTTCTGTCCTGTCAACTTTAAAGTCCTGTAACTTCTTAAACTGATGAAAGACCAAGAATGAAAAGAAGTACAGACAGGTAATACGGAAACAATGTTTATATGAAATTCCTCTCCTTACTCCAAAAAATTAATATTAATGTAAGTGATCCCATAAGCATTAGGTTCTGAATGATACAATCTCTGTTCTTTAGACTTTTACTTTAGAGATGCAACACGGAAACAGGCCCTTCACCCACTGAGTCTGCACCACCTAGTGATCATTCCATACATTAGCACTATCCTACTACATTCTAGGGACAATTTACAATTTTTACCAATCTCAATTAACATACAAACCTGTACGTCTGTGGGTGTGGGAAGAGACCGGAGCACCCTGAGTAAACCCACGTGGTCACAGAGAGAACATACAAACTTTGTACAGACAGCACCTGCAGTTATGATTGAACCCTGGTCTCTGGTCTGTAAGGCAACAACTTTAACACTACATCACTATGTCGTTTCTGGTCCAAAGCTGGACAAATTCTGTCCTGCGGATGGAGCAGATAATTGGGAATTAGCACATCAGCTAGAAATGCGTTTGAGGATTTACTATTAAATCCCCAGTGTCTGGGCAATTTGTATACTGTTTAAAATCATAGTCCTCTTAGTCTTTTTTGGTCCGTTAAACTTTCATAATCTATCACTTCAAGTAGGTAGACAATGTCCTTGGTACTTTAAGTTAGGAATCAACCTTACAGCTATCCCCTGGATTTTTGCCAAGATTATTATTATCACTGACCATGTGGAAGTACCATAAACGGTCAGTTCTCTGGAGAAGGTCTTATGAGGGTCTAACATTGTGACAACGTGATCACTTTGATTTATGGTTCTACTTCCAGAACTCTGGTAGCTTTAGGTACCGTTTTTCTCCACGCTATTGGCTCTTTCACCCTTACACTCTGAAAATGTCGCAATATACCAAAGACGTCAGTACACAGTATCCTGAAGCAAAGATGTTTCTTCACAAGTATCCAGGTATTTAATCTGAACTCGTATGTTTAAATCTCATCATATCAGTTGGAGAATTTAAATATTGGTAATTAAATAAATCTGAAATTAAAATGTTGCTTCAATAAATGGAACCATATTATATCTGTTTTGCTAATGAGCCTGAGGAAAGGAGACCAGGCCTCCTGACATAGTTTGGCTTGGAGCTCACCCGAGGACCATGGTGATTTATTTTTGTCTGATTTTCCACCAAACAAGTCTCTCCATTCAGGAGCAATTAGAGATGAGGAATAAATGATCGTCTACCCTGTGGTGCCCTCAACCTGTGAATTAATAAGTAAACGTAAACTCAGCTGATCTTTCACTGTCTTCATGAGGCACCACTACACTGTTGGAGATGTAGCATTAAATTAATGCCCTGCCTGACCTCTCAGGTGGATGTACTATTCAAGAAGAGCAGGATAATTCCCCAGCTTCTGAGGTCCTTCAACCTTCACTACAAGAACAGCGTGAATTTAATAAACAATACCATTGCTGCTTCAAAATATCATATTTCTCTGCTATACAAGACTGAGCATCTTGTAAAACACTTTATGAGCTGTCAGGTGCTTTGACACATCTTGCAGCCATGAAAATTGTCACATTAAATGCAAAGACCTGAAAATTCTATTATATAACACAATGCTACATTTTTTATTTGACACATTTAAAACCAGTCATTGCTGGACACACCATAGTGACTTCAATCAGCACAAAAGGACAGTTAGCTTCTCTTCTACAATTCATAGCATGTTCGCTTGTTTGAGAAGAAGAATGGAGCTCAGATTCAGGAAAAGAATTCCATCAAAAGATGAATGTCGGCGTCAGCAAGTTAAAGGGCCAGTTCCTCCCTCAGATGCCATTGGTCATGCATTATTTGGTAGCTGTGCTCCTCACAAAAACTTGGCTTGAGTCTGCTGTGTAACTCAGTTTTGGTGCACATTTTAAAGCGAAGAAATCTGCCCAAGCCAAAGTCTTCCCCTTACTGCAGCTTTTCAAAAGAGCTGCAGCTGGTAATTAATAGTGGGTACATCCTAGCTACTGTGAGGAGTCTGCTGGTTGAAAGTCAGGGTAATCTCAGGAGCAATGATCTTCCTGTACAACATGTCCCAAAGGAAAAATGTACTCCCATTAGAAAGAAGGGCAGTTGGCTAGGAAAAGATAATGGTTTTCAATGATTACTTCACTTGGGTCAGTTTTCAAATATCAAACAATCTGCCAAGTTAAGTAAAAACTGTAAGTGGACTAGTTCACAGAATTAGTCAAAACCACATGGGTGGCATTTTAACAATTATCAGTTTGAGCCTGACTACAAAGGGCTGAAAATGTTTTGCACTCTTTTTAATATACAAACAAATCTGTTTGGTCTAAATCAATTGACATATTTTTTTAAAAGCCTACAGGCACTTGATGCAAATCCATTAACTAACCAAGCACAGACAAATTTTGAATTCTAGTTATCAATTAGCATAAGCAAAATTATGCTGATGATTAAACCAAAACTCTTTATCTTTGGTTTCTGAATTTCGAGCCTTTTTTTGCGAAAATTCATTCATTCTCTCTTTAACCTTGCTTCTAACTCTTTGTATTTTTGTTTTCCTTTTTTCATTTTCTGATTGCATTTGGTTGGAGTCTAATCATAATTCATGCTCTTTCTTTATGCTTTCATTCTTGGTACGTCCAACCTATTTAATAGCTTTTCATTGCTTTTAATTAGGTCTTCTACCTTCTGTGCTCTCTCTTGATGCCAGCAGGATGCTCCACAGCCCTCATTCATCAAGTAAATTATATTAGAATTTATTTTAACCTCTTCTCTGTTACATTCTCCTATTTATTTTTGTTTCTGAAATGCAACTATGAAGGAATGAGAACTTGTAAAATTTGAATATTCATAATTTTACCTGTGAAAAATATCATAGGAAATGAGTAAGTGGGCATGACCGGGAGAGTCTAATTTTGTTTCCTAAAATGACTGTTTAACTCTGAAAAATGTCATTGTAGACAACAGAACATGTTTGTATGACGCTGGCTACTACCTCATGTCTAGGCTCATTTTTACTTCATAGTTAAGATGTTATGGAGTCATAGAGTCAGTCAAACAGCATGAAAACAGGCTCTTTGGCCCAACTCGTCCATACCCCATCTAACCTAGTCCCATTTGTTCAAATTTGACCCATATCCCTGTAACCTTTCCTCTTCATGTACCTATCTAAAATATATTTCAAATATTGTAATTGTACCTGCTTTAACTTCTTTATTTGGCAGCTCATTCCATACAGTATGCCTATCAAACTCAGTTGAAACATTTGCTGCTCAGGTTTCTATAAAACCTTACCAAGCTCACCTTAAACGTATGTCCTTTAGTACTTGATTAACCTCCTCTAGCTAAAAAAAACACTATGCATTCACCATATGTATTTCGTTCATGATTTTATATACCTCTAAAAGATCACCCTCAACCTCTTGTGCTCCAAGAAAATTCCTAACCTGTCCAACCTCTCCCTGTAGTTCAGGTCCTGGAGAATCATCTTCATAAATCTTCTTTGCACTTTTTCAGATTAATAGTATGACCAAAGCACGACATAATACTCCAAGTGTGGCCTCGCCAACATCATGTACAACTGTAACATAACTTCCCAACTGCTACACTCAATGAGGCCAATGTTCTGAAATCTGCCTTTGCCACCTTATTTATCTGTGACACCACTTTCAAGGAACTATGTATTTGTACTCCTCAATTCCTTTGTTCTTTAACACTCCCTGGGCCTTACATTCACTATAAAATCCTGCCTTGGTTTGACTTCCCGAAATGCCACACCTCACACAAATATAAAAATATAAATATAAATTATACTCCATATTGTTTTATTGTCGTGATGGATGGAAGATGCTGCCTTACCAACATGCTATATAAGGGCAGCACAGTGGCACTGCTGGTAGAAATGCTGCCTCACAGCACCAGGGATTCGGGTTTGATTCTGACTTCTGACGTTGTCAGTGTGAAATCTGCAAGTTCTCCCCTGCAAGACACTCCACTGTCCTGGTTGTGTAGGGAGTGGATGTGAAATAGAACTAGCATGAATGGGTGATTGATGGTTGGCATGGATTCGGTGGGCCTAAGGTCATGTGATAGGAGTTGAATTAGGCCCATAAAGTCTCTTCTGCCATTCAATCATGGTTGGTCTTTCTCTCCCTCCTAACCCCATACTCCTGCCTTCTACTTATAACCTCTGACATCTGTACTAATCAAGAATCTATCTATCTCTGCCTTAAAAATATCCACTGACTTGGCCTCTGCAGCCTTCTGTGGCAAAGAAATCCATAGATTCACTGACTAAAGACATTTCTCCTCATCTCCTTCCTAAAAGAATGCCCTTTAATTCTGAGGCTATGACCTCTAGTCCTAGGCTCTCCCACTAGTGGAAACATCCACTAGTGAAAACATCCACTCTCTCCAAGCCTTTCCCTATTCTGTATGTTTCAATGAGGTCCCCCCTCATTCTTCTAAACTCCAGCGAGTAAGGCCCAGTGCTGACAAATGCTCATCATAGGTTAATCCACTCATTCCTGGGATCATTCTTTTAAACCTCCTCTGGACCCTCTCCAAAGCCAGCACGTTCTTCCTCAGATATGGTGCCCAACATTCCAAATGCAGCCTCACCAGCACCTTGTAGAGCCTCAGCATTACATCCCTGTTTTTGTACACGTCCTCTTAAAATAAATACTAGTTGAGTTTGCTTTCTTTACTACCAATAGTCCAAAGGTCCCGTACTCATGCTTTATCTGCCCGTCTATCTGCCTGTTGAAACAATACTTTCTATTTTAAACACCAACTCTCTTGAGGTAAAGGCCAATATAACATTTGCCTTCCTAACCACTGCCAAGCACGTGCCTGCTAACTTATCGCAGACTTGTACACAAAGACCTCTCTGCATTCATTTGTTTACCATCTCTTTCCATTTAGATAATAGATGATTCCTCTTACCAAAATGCACCTTCCATTCACTTGTCAACCTATCAATATCTGTTAGTAGAGCCCATTGCAGCATGCCCTCCCACCAATGTAATATCCTGGGCAAACTTGGACACTTTGCATTCTGCTCATTCATTCAGGTTATTGAATGTAAATAGTAAATAACTGAGGGTCAAGAACTGTTCCTTGTTATATCCTTCTAGCTTGGAAAACACACCTTAATTCCAATTAGTAATCGAGTCCTAGAGTCATACAGTGTAGAAACAGACCCTTCACCCCAACTTGCGCATGCCAACCTACATGCTCCATCTCTGCTAGTCCCTGCACTTGGCCCATAACCTTCTAAACCTATCCCATCCATGTACCTGTCCAAATGTCTCTTAAACATTATGATATTACCTGCCCCAACTAGTTCCTCCGGCAGCTCGTTCCATATACCCACGATCTTTTTTTGTAAAAATAGTTACCCCTCGGGTTCCTATTAAATCTTTCCTCGCTCACCTTAAACCTATGTCTTCTGGTTCTCGATTCTCCTACTCTGAGCAAAAAGTTCTGTGCATATACCCAATCTATTCCTCTCATGATCCTGTAGGCCACTATACAATTACCCCTCATCCTCCTGCGCTCCAAAGAATAAAGTCCTAGCCTGCTCAACCTCTCCCTATAATTCAGGCCCTAGAGTCCTGGCAACATCCTCTAAATCTTCTGTGCACCCTTTCTAGCTTGACAATATCTTTCCTCTAGAAAACGAAATAGTGTATAAGACAGCTACATATTTCATCTTTCACTTGTTGCATCCTCAAATAACTCCAGCATATTAGTCCAAAGTAATTTACCTTTCATAAAACCATATTGACTTTGTTTGATAACCTTAAGCTTTCCAAAAGGACTAGCTATTTATTCTCTGATTATAGACTTCCGAGTTCTGCTCACAGCAGACAGTAAGAAATACCTCGCTTTTTGTCTCCCTTGTAAAATGGTGTCACATTTACGATTTTCAAATTTATTGCTATCTACCCAGAAGTGAATGAGTTTTGAAAAAACTTCAATGAATGGTTCTACTATCTCTGCCACCATTTCCTTTAATATACTTGAGGACAGGTCATTGGTTTCTGGCAATTTGTCTGCCTTGGTACTTTAAATGAGTTGCCAATGAGGAAAAAACGTAATCATAGACAAAAGTTAACATGTTTTTCTACCTCACTAGTAATGGAGAGGAGAATTGTATCATACCATAAAGCCCGCAAACAAGACTCTGAAATTGGATGTAGACTAGGGAGATATTGTACCCATGCCTGGGACTAATACAGTGCAACACATAGAAATGGTGACAGTCCAACATGTTATGATCAGAAAACAGATTCAACACAAACAATCGCTTTCACCGTACAACTCACAGATGAATATCCAAATTTCTTTACGAAAACAGGGAACCCTTGAAGAACAAGATATACTTTCAATTCTGTGAAAACTCCTAATTTTAGAAATAAATCATTAAATTATTTCCCCTTCTCCTGGTTATGAAAATAAAACCAAGAACAGTGAACTGTTTCATTTTTACAGTGTAATATATCCAACCCATTTTTATGGTAATAAATGTATGCATTTTGATGTGGTACAATTTTCTCTCCTTGTAAAAATGAAGTAAACAACATAGTCATTTCATCTGACTAGTAAACTCTTTCTTCCTTGGTCGCAATTCTTTAGGCAGCTACTTGCCTGGAAATCCAGTGGTTTGAGAATATTGATTTACTCCATCACTTATTGTCTCGATTGAATCAAACACTTGCTGTTTCCCAGTGCATAAATTGTGTTATATAAATGGAGAGCGATAATGCTCAGTGTTCAGTTTCAAGCAAGTTTAATAGTTTCACTAGACCAAGTGAACCCGTTGTGCCCAAACCTCTCCTGCATTGGTGCAGCACCCTCTCCTCCCCCTCTCCCCCACTCCCCCACTCCATCCCCCTCAACCCCCCTTATCCACCCTCCCCCTCCCTCCTTCGGAGATAGATTTAAACTTTAAAATGTGAATAACTTTACAAATATAACACCGATTTCAATGAAACCTCTTCCATGAGCACCAAAGGGACGACGGTGAGTAAGTGGGCCTAAAATTGTCACGCTATTGTGTACCATTTTGGCTGTAGTTCAGGAACAAACAAACAAACAAGAGTTTTAGTATATAGATTAACCAACATTTCTGTTACTATGTCCAGATTCTGGAGAATAGCTTATAACCTAAAATTACAAAGTGCTTATTAAACTAAAGAGCTTACAAAGAATTTCCTTCCTTCCACATTGGTAGATAGATTCCCTCCCCAGAGAAGCTTCTCTATATTAAATAAATATAGAATAACTATCAGTCAACCCATAGATATCCAATATTCACTAAGTCATGAATATTAAGAGTAATATTCTGTTAAATTTCCACCCCCTCTCCAAGGCCAAGACTATCATGGTATCTGGAATACACATCATCAATGAATAGTGTTGAGGCAGAATGATAGAACAAAGACCCAAAGGAAGTATAACTGTGTCAGCAGAAAGTATAAGACCAAAGTCTATTGCAGGAAGGATATTTTATTTTATATGAATTCAAGAGAGAGTTAGGTATAGCTCTTATGGCTAAAGGAATCAAGGGATATGGGGAGAAAGCAGGAACGGGGTACTGATTTTGGATGATCATATTGAATGGTTATGGAAATAAATTGTTGGGACGAAGGGCCGAATGGCCTACTCCTGCACCTATTTTCTATGTTTCTATTTAAAAAGTTTACTCTGTAATAGGCTCATAATGCATTCCCCACAAATTATTTTAAAAGAATTGTGAAGTTTTTAATCAAAGATTTACCCACTAGTAAAAGCAATACTAGATGAACCAAGAAACGTTTTCTCATTGATTCTGGTGCAATGTTTAAATAGATTTAAGCTTTATCTGCAGAAACAAATCTGTAGCAATATTTGTTTTCTGTCGACTTCTATTAGCCCCTAAATTTTAAGTACACAAGCAATCCTCGTTTTGTCTGTGCTTGAGAGGCAGCAAAACAAATCAAAGGAAGTTGGATGAATGCTTGCTCCTTCTCTGAGTCATTTAGAAAAGATCAATAGGGCAGAGGTTAATCTGAACAAGCAATGGAGGTGTGAACTGTTATGTGGCAGGTAACTTTTAATGTGGACTAATTATCTAAATTAGTTCTGGCAATTGTGAAAGGTGTGATTACCTGTTGGAGGCAATAGGTGAATACAAGGGCAGTTATTGATTGGGAACTAAATGTTCACAGATTGCACTAGGTACACGGTGAACAAACTGTGCTCTATTATGCATTATGAGGACTATAGGTTGCAAAATATTGATTAAGTCCCAGAACGTTTATTAGACAAATCAACCAGGAAAGGCTTGACTCCTTCAGTGGGATCCTGCAAGTCCTTGCAAGAAGGTGCCAAAATGTGGCAGCTCATTGCTTGTTGGTCCCAGAGGGGGATCTACTATCATCTGTTACAATCGCTCTGCTCTTTTAAATGCTGAATGGAAATCTCTCAACAGACTGAAAGCTGGTACTGGTCGTTGTAAAGTGACTCTCAAGTAGGGTTACATAGACACTGAAGAAGTCATTTGCATATGTGGCACTGAATCAAACTATGGAGCACCTATTGAGATGTCCTCTATTGGAGCATGAATGCAAAGCTGAGGACCTCGCAGAGAACAATGATATTGCGAAGAGTTGTGTTCAGTTTTGGCTGAAACACAATATCTAGCATGTGTGGACACGATAAGAAGACAAATGCCTTTTCCACCTGTAAATTTAGCACCATTTCTGGTTGTTCTGCCAATAATCTCCAATCCACCCCTACTCCATTGTATAATCCCCAGCATTGTAGCTCATCAGCTCCATTGGACATTGGACTCTGGAGCTGATGAGCTACAATACTCAGCACTTTGTATCTTCCCCTTTGCTCTTTATTGTGCTGGAGTTTAGCTTGATTGTATTTATGCATAGCATTTAATTTAACTGAATAGCATGCAAAACCCTGTACCTTGGTACAGGTGACAATAATAAACCTAAACACTGTGTATCCCCTTCAGGAAAATCGTAGTTGGGAGCAGCATGGGTGTTGAGTAGCAAATTACTGTTCGGGGAATGGGGTGGTAGGAACCAATAAGTTTGGACACCAAACTCACAATCCATGTTCTTCATCCCATGGATGGTCAGTGGAGTCTGCAGCCTTCTTCCCAAGATAGCAAATTAACATCCTACCACCAGAGTGGTATCTCAGCTGATAAGTATAAACGCAATAGCATCAAATTGAACACAGTGCTTCTGCTCTTGGAGCAGAAATGTCTACTTTGGTTTTGTGCTTTCTCTTTAAAAATGTTTTGGAGGATGATAGCTGATAAATAATTCTGTGTGTAGGAAAGAACTGCAGATGCTGGTTTAAATTGAAGATAGACACAAAATGCTGGAGTAACTCAATGGGACAGGCAGCATCTCTGGAGAGAAGGAATGGGTGACGTTTCGGGTCGAGACCCTTTTTCAGACTCCGTGTGTTTGCCCTATTCTGAGTGTTTGCTCTATTATCTAGTATCCCCTCAACAACTGATGGGTGGAATTGCCTGAAGAAACTGTTATCCAAATTGCCAAGGAGAGAGCAGACATTAAGGATGAATCTCACAGAGAAATGAGCTGCAATTTATTTTTCAGTTGGTGATGGTTAGTTGCTAAGAGCAACCAGCAGCTGTGAAGGTTTAATGGGCATGCAGTTTCTGTACCTTTAGATTGATTGCCTTCGGGCATCAGAGAAATTTCCAGGAGCTTTTCCCAAATTGATTGTAACTTCTTTGTCCTGTAAATATTTGACTCTCCAGAAAAATTTATGATGTTGAAAGGATTTGAATGCCTGGGTAGAGAAAGCTCAAAGGAATGGCCTTTACTCCACATTTTCTCTTTTGTACATTCTCGGCTATTGATCTGGTTACTGATGTGGAGCTAAACAAATAAAATGTCTTTGAACTTTACGTTTGTGCTTATTGTTCAATGTCATAACTAAGCAGTGGATTTAGGGTACTTCGACCACTGGAGTGAATCAAATCAATTTCTGGAAGTCACCAGCATTTTATAATTTTGCAGGAGAGTGACAATTTTGGTACATGGATTAGCAACCTGAAATTTCAAGCTCATTAGTGACCATTAATAATATTGCTTTACATCATGTCCATTTTAAACAGACCACAGACATTAATGAGTCAGACTTAAATTCTGTAGTATGCTTGTCTTGGATGCAGTAGATGTTCCAAATTGATTCCAAATTCTCCCCTGATGTTCCCACTCACAGTTGATATGCTGTTTATAAAGAATGCAATAGCAGTGTTTGAGCATTGACTTGATGCAAATGCTGCTATTTTGGAGAACAACCTCCTGCTAATGTCCTTGCTTAACTTTATCCCCCTGAAAATGTATCTTGCATCTGAACCCCCACTGTGGCTGCCCTGGTTTGTGGGTCACCCATGTTTCCTTCTTCTACCTGTTATTGGAGATTATCTTGTTCTGCAAAAGAGGGGAAAGTGTGACTGTGAAGCTGTTTTAAGGAATGACCCAAAATAGGCACAAAAAGTTGGAGTAACTCAGTGGGACAGGCAGCATCTCTGGAGAAAAGAAATAGGTGATGTTTCGGGTCGACACCCTTCTTTAGACTGAAAGTTGCACGAAAGCATTCAGTCTGAAGAAGGGTCTCGACCCGAATCGTCACCCATTCCTCTCTCCAGAGATGTTGCCTGTCCTGCAGAGTTACTCCAGCTTTTTGTGTTTATCTTTGGTTTAAACCAGCATCTGCAGTTCCTTCCTACACATTAAGGAATGACCCTTCTGTGATTATACAGCTGACAATTGAGTGCAAGATGTGGGTGTGACTCTTACCACAAATGTGTGAAGTTGCAGTGGAAAATATAAATATAAATATAATGGCTCACCCTTATTTATTGAGAGAGGGTTTGGTTGAATGATGGAGGTGTGATTTAAGCAAATCTGAGGCCAATGGATCATATGGTAAGGTATGCTAACTCAAGATGAAACTAATGATCTTGTCACTCATCAATTAACTTCATGGGCTGCTAGATCCTGAACCTTTGAGCCAGGGCTGTCAGCATTGACCTCTAAGGCTCTTTACTCCTATTACCTTAAAGGATTATTCTGGAGCACATTTTGCTGTACCACTGCTACTTACCATCTTCTCTGTGTTATTATTATATTATTTCAGCACATTATCTTTTAAAGGATACTGTGTGTCTTTCTTCTTTAAGACTGAGTTATGTCTGAGTATGTTCAGCGTAGTAATAAAGAAAGCATAATTTGTTCTGCATCGTGCAGCGGTAATTAATCTCTTATCTAGGGCTGCCAGTAAAATTGCTGCCTTAGTGTCAGAGACCAGGTCCAATCATGACTACAGGTGCTGTCTGTACGGAGTTTTTACATTCTCCCCGTGACCGCCTATGTTTTCCCCAAGTGCTCCAGTTTTCTCCCACACTCCAAGAACTTGCAGGTTTGTACATTAATTGGCTTTGGGAAAGATTGTAAATTGTCCCTAGTGTGTAGGATTGTGCTAGTGTGTGGGGATCGCCGGTCAGCACAGACTCGGTGGGCCGATGGGGCCTGTTTCCATGTTGTACCTCTAAGCTAAACTAAACTAAGGCATCAAAGTCTTAATTTCATTGTGGTCTCGTAAAATAAAACCCATCTTCTCCCATTTTGAGGGATTTGTCAGATCCTTGTTTTGGATTCTCCTCCGACCACAACAGCCATCACGTGCTCCTGCAGCAAACCCCATCCTCCTTAAGGGTTGGTCTCTAACTTTAACTGCTGCATCTTCTCCCTCTATTGGTGTGGGTTTTTCTCCAAGAGTACATGCTTGTGCAATCTGCATTCTAGAAAATGAAAGAAAGTTTTTGGGAAGTAACAGTAGTAATGATAATATTTGGACATTTATTTAAGATTAGAATGGCACCAAAAAGAGTTGAGCGAGCCAAGTCTCATATCTGTATTTAACTTGAGGAAATGAGTTAAGCATGCCAACTATCATTAATTAGTCTTACGGTCACACTGGGAACATTAGAGGGAGTCAGGATTTGGAATTGCAATTAATTCATGCTCACAGGGGCTTATAAAATGATCAACAAACTAATGTATGCTGCAGGCACTACACAATCACCAGACGAATTTACTGAGAAAATCATGGGAAGGGTAAATGTGGGAAATATTATAAAAGGCAAAATTGTCAAGTTGGTGTTTAGTGGGTCGGGGAGGTGTGTTCTTGCAAGTATACCCCTGCCCATGTGTCAGGATGGGATTGACTTGGAATAGATTACAGTGTCAGAGGTAGTTTCTTCTCAACATGATAAAGGCAAACTTCCTACCTTCCCTCGGTTACTATGATCAAGCAAATGGGACAGCGTGAAATGATTCAACTTAGTCCTGGAAGGTTGGAAATTATTACCATTCAACATAATTATACGAGTCCTCGTGCTTCAGCTCCAAGTTTGTTGTAAAAAGCCAAGTTTTGTTTTACACTGACATCAAAATGGTGAAGGTGTTCAGTTACATGACATGTCACACAATTGCACCAGAAATATTGTTTTTAAACAGAGAAGGAACAAAACCGGACAAACTTCATAGCTTTGACCGTACCTGAATAGAGGCATTGCAATGTTGTTCCCAGCCCAGTCAACCTTGCAAGGTCCTTCTCATGGACATCTGGGGTTTGGTGAACAAATTGTTAGAGGTTTCCTGCAGAGTAGACAAAGAACAGCAGTGAATCTGTGAACTCTGTGAATATTACTAGATCCCTAGTCTTGCTGCCATTAAGGCTAGGTTGTTGTTCTGACACCAATGTTTCAATGGTCCTTTATTGCCATGACTCAAGGTTCTTAATCTTTTTCCAGTACTACATCTTGTAATTGTTGTTGATTCAGCCGCCAACATTGGCAAACATAAAGATCGAGATAATGCTGGACTTGGCCACACAGTCGTAGGTGTAGTGAACCAACATAAGAAATGTCATCCTCGCCACCTTCCTACAGCAGAATGCGTCCCTTAATGACACTTCTATCTTGTTTGTCCTTGCAGAGACATTTTTATATTAAGAGCATCCTCCACTGTTGCATACCTTTACAAACTGTTGTACGAGCCAGTGATAATGGAGGGATCTCCACTAAGCTCATTAATCTCTTACTTCAACAATCTAGTGTCCCCATCTGCATCAAGAAAACCTCCATCATTCCCTTCCCCAAGAAAAATAAAATGATCTGTGTCAATGGCGACTATCCAGTAACTCAACATCAACCATAGCAAGGAACTGCAGGTGCTAACTTATATTTCCTGTACATGAATTGTATGGGTCCAATTGTCTGGAAGAATGGTACATTATAAATCATTCAAAACACTTTATTATGGTTGACCTTTCTCTCCTGGGCCTCCTACTTTGCCAGAGTGAGGCCACATGAAGACTGAAGGAACAACACCTGTTATTCCACTTTGGTTGTTTATGTTGAATGATGAATTCTATAATTTTAAGTAACTTCCACACATCCCTTCCCCTCCCCTTTCTCCCCTCCACAACCTCCCCCCCCACAATCTCCCCCCCTCCCTCCTGCATTACTCCACCCCCCCCCCCCCCCCCCTCCCTCCTATGACTCCCTTTCCAACTGGAGGGAACAGATCCTCAACACAACTCTTTCAGTTCAGCTTCAGTCAAGTCATTGGTTCCCCTTCCCAGCCATGGACCCGAATGCCAGGGTGTGGAATAAACCCCATGCCCATGCATCCTCGGGTCAGAGATCAGGACCAGAGCCCACACTTCCTCCCTGGGACAGCTATGGCTGGACCCATTTCCTTTTCTGGATTGTACCTACTGGGAGAAGATACAGACACTTGCAAACTTAGACATCAAGACTCAACGGCTTCATCCCCACAGCTATTGACTCCAGAACAAATCACATCTTTCACAACCCCTTGGGTGCTACCATGTATTCACACTCTTAACTTTGCCTCATTGTGTTGTTCAGTTCATGCACATTTGTTTGTTTTTTTGTACTGCTTCAGATTGCATTACAAGCTTTGCACCATTCTCCTGTCTTGCATTCATCATTGCTGGAGGGGGATCCACCACCGGGGATGTGCACACATTCTCGGTGTCTGAGCACGACGTGAGGAGGGCTCTGACCCGTGTGAACACGAAGAAAGCTGGAGGCCCAGATGGTATAGCTGGGCGAGTACTAAAGTCTTGTGCTACTCAGCTTGCTCCAGTGCTCACCATAATATTTAACCTCTCCTTGGCAAAGTCCGTGGTCCCTGCATGCTTCAAAAGATCCATTATTGTACCGGCGCCAAAGAATGCCTCTCCAGCTTGTTTGACCTGTGGCCCTCACCTCGGTTGTCATGAAATGCTTCGAGAGACTAATCAGGAAGCACATTTGTGCCCTCCTTCCTCGCAACATGGACCCACTATAGTTCGCATACCGTCCGAACAGATCCACGGATGATGCGGTCTCCCAGGTTCTGCACACTGCTCTCTCTCATCTGGACAGCCAGAAGGGGGGCTATGTGAGGATGCTGTTCATTGACTTTAGTTCAGCTTTTAATACCATAGTCCCCACCAGACTGGCTGAGACGCTGCTGGAACTGGGGCTTAACACTCCTCTGTGTGCCTCGGTCCTGGGCTTTCTCACCGCCAGGCCCCAAGTGGTCAGGATGGGGGAACACACATCTAGCCCCCTCACCCTGAACATAGGATCCCCCAGGGTTGCGTCCTTAGCCCCCTACTGTACTCCCTGTACACACATGACTGTGTGGCCAGGTTCAGCTCAAACTCCATCATCAAGTTTGCTGATGACGCTGTGGTGGTGGGCCGGATCTCCGACAACGATGAGAAGACCTACCGGGAGGAGGTGGCTGATCTGGCACTCTGGTGTCGGGACAATAGCCTCCTCTTGAATGTCAAAAAAACTAAGGAGCTGATTGTGGACTTTAGAAGGGCTCAACATCCAAGGAGGTACACACCACTGGAAATAAATGGGTCTACTGTGGATAGGGTGAGCAGTTTTAAATTATTGGGAGTCCACATCAAAGAGGATCTGACATGGACAACACACATTGCCGCACTGGTGGGTAAGGCAAAGCAGCGCCTTTACCACCTTAGACAGCTGAGGAAATTCAGAGTGTCTCTGAATATCCTTCAATGCTTCTACTCTGGGGCTGTAGAGAGCATCCTGTCCGGCAACATCGCAGTCTTGTTTGGGAACAGCTCTGTCCAGGACAGGAAGGCCCTGCAGAGAGTAGTGCGTTCGGCAGAACGCACAATGGGAACTACACTCGCCCCCCTGCAGGACCTATACATCAGGAGGTGTAGATCGAGAGCAAGCAAGATTATGAGGGACCCCTGCCACCCCAGCAACGGACTATTCTAGCTGCTACTGTCAGGCAAACGCCTCCGCTGTCATGCTGTGAAAACGGAGAGGATGAGACGGAGTTTCTTCCCACAGGCCATCAGGACTGTTAACTATTATAACTCCAGGGACTAAATTTTGTCTTTTCTGTATTAACTTAAATTTATATGCTGTAACTGTAATTCTTTTTTTGCACAATCCGCAGGCATTGCCACTTTCATTTCACTGCACATCGTGTATGTGTATGTGACAAATAAACTTGACTTGACTTGACTCATTGCCTTATAGCATTTGTCACCACCATATACATTGTGTACTCTGAACTTCATGCAAACAATGAATTACTTTGCACCATGAAGTGTATGATAATAAACAAATCTGAATTTAAAAATATCTATGGATTGCTAGTTCAGCTCATTCAGATACTTGTTCGTAAAGGTATTGGTACAAAACCTAATCAAATTAGATCTAATCAAACAGACAGGAAAGAAATTAATCTTTGGTTACCAGCACTAATACACGTGAGAATAATAACCATTGACAATACATTTTTTTAATTGACTTCCCACAAGCTTGATTTACCGTGTCCATACTAAATCTGGGTGGCCACGGGAGGGCAATGTAGGGACAAAAAGTTTCCGGTCACATCGTGGACTCACCACATTACTGGATAACTGCACAGTAATTTACAGACAGTAATTGCTTTCCCAGTGACTATTGTCTTTGGTGACCATAAGGGAAATTTCAAAGTATAAGATGGAAAAAAAATCAACTTTGCAAATGTTACCTTGACCATAACTGTTCTTTTGAATCTATATGCTGCAAAGTCAGTAAGAAAACCATGCCCAGGAGAGGGCAGCAATGGTACAAAGGAAAGTCTGTGGTCAGGCCTGATTTTGTTGTCATTTACCAATGTGAACTATATTCAGGAATTTGGGAAATAGGTGTAACTGAATTCAGACTGGATCCAAATAAGGGTCACTGAAAATCAATGTTAGCTTATTATTTGTTCTATCATTCAATACATGTGTACTCGGAGCTGAGAAAGCAACCAGATACATTTGCTTTTAATTACAGTTGAAATTCTGTATTTGATTTCCTGAGGTTTACAGAGAAGAAAATAGTTCACACCTAATCAAACAATATTCTAAGAAAATGAATTATTATCGGCTCAGGGTCTTCCCTCAGAATTTTTTTGTTAATGGAATTTTATGAAATGAAACTAACACCAGAATTTTTTGGAAGTTGTTAAACTGATTGAATAAAATTTAAAAATGAGAATCGGTCTGTTTTAGTTGATTAAGAGTGATGTGACTTAAATAATTTAATTTACACCTAAACTCAAAAATCCTCCCTGGAAAATGAAGACCTAGTAGGTAATTTTGGTTGAAGATTTTAAGGCACTAAAGAACCTCTGATGTAAGCATGATGGGTCCTTAAGCTGTAATATTGCTTGAGGATGTGTTTAGGACAGGATACCCCATGTGGCGTTGGAACATATGCAAGGCATGGCTGTCTGTATTATTAAATTGTTCTGATTTACAATTAAATTACCTGTTAGTGCTCATTAAAGAGAATGCGTGGCATTTCGGCAGTGCTTATAATTTGTTATCTTTCTTCTAGTGGAAAAACCAGTGGAAAACAGAGAAGTAAATTTATTTGTCACAAATGAGCTTTTCTGCAGTGCAAGCATTGAGGCTGGAAGATGGAAATGGGAGGGTATAATTATAATTTGCTAAGTTTATGTGTTCTTTTTCCATTATAAACTGTCACAGAAATACATAATGGTTAAAAATGTTGGAGGAGATGTGTGCAATGTAAGAGTTATGAATTTATTAGCAGTGTAATAGCTAGGATAATAGCTAATTCCTTGATTTTTTTAAAATTAAATGGGTAACTGCTGAAAATACCAACTTATAAAATGCTCAGTCGTTGTAATTTTCATTATGTGATTTAGTGTTCTTATTATCAGTTTTTTTTCAAATAGAGTTAATGGTCTTGAAATTGCTGATTCCACAGCAATTTCACGGGGGTCCTAATATAACAACTGTCCTCGCTTGCATTCAGAGTAGTTCAAGCTATTAAAGCCTAAGCAAATACTCTCAAATGGAACAATGGATACCACCGCTGTGGAGGCTGGTCTAGAAATATGTACATATATAATGTATGAATTTAGAGACTGATGGAGTAGGACAGCAGATCAGCAGCTAAAAGCAGACACTTCATTATCATTTCCAGAAGTATTCGCGGGGGAGAACCGAGTGACCATAAACTCCATCTTATTTCTACTGTTTTCTATACCCTGCACGAGCTCTAACTCAGGGTAGTCAAGTCCTTGGATTCCTGCTTGACCTTGAGCTGAACTGTTCATTCAATCACTCGCTGTTCAAACATGTTCAACTTTGCAACGCTGTCTGTCTCAGAACACACCTCAAAGCCACACCAGTTAATTCACAACCCACTCCTAATTGTAAAGATCTCCATTCGTTACCATTTCTAATGGTATTTAATAAAACAATTCTGACTGTAATGCTATCCTGTTTAAATCATATCAGTTATTTTTGCTCTTTTAATGCATCAAGTAGTAGATTTGAAATTCCTCAAATCCCTGCAAACTTCAGCCCATTGTTCCTCAAATACATATAGGTTTTTAGGTTAATTAGCCTCTGTTAAAAAAATGCCCCTAATGTGCAGGGAATGGATGCAAAAGTGGGATAGCATAGAACTAGCATGAATGGGTGATTAATGGATTCAGTGGGCTGAAGGGCCTGTTTCCACACTGTATTTCTGAACTAAACCTAACTAACTACCATTCATTCATCACTACCACCTCCGATGTGAAGCACAGGGCAATTCCAAGTTGTGATCAGCTTGCAACTCACATATTAAACTTCTGGTCTGAAAGATTTACCTCTGGTGGCATCACAACCATTCATTTTACCTCACCCAAAGCTGCTGAATGGATTGTTAACTGTGGAACTATTTCCCTGGTCATAATAATTCAAGTTTATTCTGGCACTCTTACCTCAGTTTCAGGAATCTCATTGCAACTCTAGGCCCGTGACATTTATATTTCCTCTTCCAAACCTCGCAACGACCTTCTGATTCATTTTTCAACTATTTCTTCTTTGAATCAGCATTTCTTTACTGTGATTATGTTTTACCATGTTTTTCCATACAAGAATAAATTCATCATTCCATTGTGAACATATAATGTTTAACCCGTGCGTTTGACCACACTGGGCGTTTAGAAGGACAAGGGAGGGGACATTATTAAAACCTACCAATTAGTAAAAAGGCTTGGATAGAGTGGATGTAGAGAGGATTTTTCCACTAGTGGGAGAGTCTAATACTAGAGATTTTAGTCTCAGAATTAAAGGATGTTCCTTTAGGAAGGAGATAAGGAGGAATTTCTTTAGTCACAGAGTGGTGAGTCTGTGGAATTCTTTGCCACAGAAGGCTGTGGAGGCCAAGTCAATAGATATTTTTAAGGTAGAGCTAGATGGATTCTTGATTAGTACTGGCGTAAGGGGTGAAGGGGAGAAGGTAGGAGAATGGGGTTAGGAGGGAGAGGTAGATGAGCCATGATTGAATGGCAGAGTAGACTTGATGTGGCGAATGGCCTAATTCTCCTCCTATCAATTATGACCTTATGAACACCATTCACAACTGCTCAGCCAATGAAGCAGTCCATATCTACACATAACAACTTTGAACCCCAGGCTGACATGGGCTTCCCTGTTGTACTTGAGTTTGTTTTGATTTGATATTTATGAATAGTCTTGTCATTATTTAATTGGATAGCATGCAAAACAAAGGTTTCCATTGTACCTCAGCACATGGGGCAATAATAAACCTAAACCTAAAGGTCACAATAACATTTGTGCTACCAAAGTGCATGTAAATTACTATTTCCAATATCGAACAATAGTTTATCCCTTATCCTTGACATTCAATAGGATTTCGGTTCCACGTTCCTTACCATCAAGATTCCGTGGATTGCTATTGACCAGAAACACAAAAGTAACAAGTGATCGGGACAGAGGCAGGGCCTTACAATGTCTACGTCATCACTTGACACACCCCAGCCTATCCACAAGCAGAAGGATACTCTCCACTTGGCTAGATTAACAGCTGTTGGAAAGCTTGACATGAACTAGAACAAAGCAGCCCACTTGAGTGGTACCACATCTTCTCAAAGCATTCACATTCTCCTCACCACCTGCCCACAGTGGCTAATGTGTGCATCGTTTACACAAAGTGCACTGCAGTTCTCCAGGCTACTCTACCACATTTCTAAACCCTAAAGAGAAGGCCAAAGGCAGCAGCCACATGGAAACAATGCCAGCTCCAAGTCATAAGCCATCTTGACTTAGAAATATATTGCCGGTCATCATCATTGCAGGAACTCCTTCCCCAAAAGGACTATGGGATTACCTTCCCCAGAATCAATATATTCTAATGGGAAATGGACAATAACTATCGATCTTGCCAGAAACTTCAAATTTTTATGTTATAAATGCACTATGGCCATAGTGCACAGATGGAGGGTGGAGGGGGGGGATATAAAGGAGCTAATAGAAAGGCCACGTGGAGTTGGAGTTTGAAGTAACGGGCAATTTATTAAAACTGATGCACACCAAGTGATCAGCAAAAAATGGTCTTCCATTTTGCTGCAACAAGGACAGTGGATTGAGGGCCAGTCAGATAGTTTGCTTAGTCCTGGATAAGTTGTTATTTAGTTAAGTTTTTAGTATAGAGATACTGCACAGAAACATGACCTTCTGCCCACCGAGTCATGGGGACCAACGATCAGCCGTACACTACACATTAGGGCCAATTTTACAGAGGCCAATTCATCCAGAAACCTGCACATCTTTTGTATGTGTGAGGAAACCGGAACACCCAGAGAAACATAGAAACATAGAAACATAGAAAATAAGTGCAAGAGTAGGCCATTCGGCCCTTCGAGCCTGCACCGCCATTCAATATGATCATGGCTGATCATCCAGCTCAGTAACCTGTACCTGCCTTCTCTCCATACCCCCTGATCCCTTTAGCCACAAGGGTCACATCTAACTCCCTCTTAAATATAGCCAATGAATTGGCCTCAACTACCTTCTGTGGCAGAGAATTCCACAGACTCACCACTCTCTGTGTGAAGAAATGTTTTCTCATCTCAGTCCTAAAAGACTTCCCCCTTATCGTTAAGCTGTGACCCCTGGCTCTGGACTTCCCCAACATCGAGAACAATCTTCCCGCATCTAGCCTTCCAACCCCTGAAGAATATTATATGTTTCTATAAGATCCCCCCTCAGTCTTCTAAATTCCAGCGAGTATAAGCCTAGTTTATCCAGTCTTTCTTCAGATGAAAGTCCTGCCATCCCAGGGATCAATCTGGTGAACCTTCTCTGTACTCCCTCTAAGGCTAGAATGTCTTTCCTCAGATTAGGAGACCAAAACTGTACACAATACTCCAGATGTGGTCTCACCAAGGCCCTGTACAACTGCAGCAGAACCTCCCTGCTCCTATACTCAAATCCTCTTGCTATGAATGCTAACATACCATTCGCTTTCTTCACTGCCTGCTGCACCTGCACGCTTGCTTTCAATGACTGGTGCACCATGACACCCAGGTCACATTGCATCTCCCCTTTTCCTAATTGGCCACCATTCAGGTAATACTCTGTTTTCCTGTTCTTGCCGCCAAAGTGGATAACCTCACATTTATCCACATTATATTGCATCTGCCATGCATTTGCCGACTCTCCTAATCTATCCAAGTCACTCTGCAGCCTCCTAGCATCCTCCTTGCAGCTAACACTGCCACCCAGCTTCATGTCATCCGCAAACTTAGAGATATTGCATTCAATTCCCTTGTCCAAATCATTAATATATATTGTAAATAACTGGGGTCCCAGCACTGAGCCTTGCGGTACCCCACTAGTCACTGCCTGCCATTCCGAAAAGGACCCGTTTATTCCTACTCTTTGCTTCCTGTCCGCCAACCAATTCTCTATCCACCTCAACACTGAACCCCCAATACCGTGTGCTTTAAGTTTGTACCCCAATCTCCTATGTGGGACCTTGTCGAAGGCCTTCTAAAAGTCCAGATATAACACATCGACTGGTTCTCCCTTATCCACTCTACTAGTTGCATCCTCGAAAAATTCTATAAGATTCGTCAGGCATGATTTGCCTTTCATAAATCCATGCCCACGTGGTCATAGGGAGAATGTGAAAACTCCATGCATTCAGCACCCTGGTCTCTGTAAGGCAATGACTCTACTGCTGCGCCACTGTGCCACCCTTCTTGAGCATTGAATCATGGTCATAGTATCATTCTGCCATACAACACAGAATCAGGCTTCATTTGCTCATGTTTGTCCCATATCCTTCTAAACCATTCCTATCCCTGTTTAAATATTTTTTAATTGTTGTTATTGTATCTGTTTCAACCAGTTCCTTTGGCAGCTCACTCCACTCTGCCTGAAAATGTTGCCCCTCATGTTTCTATTAAATCTTTCCACTCTCAACTTAAACCTATGTTCTCTAGTTCTTGATTCTCAAATCCTGGGAAAAAAAGGACTGTATGCATTCACCCATTCTGTGCCTCTCGTGATTTTATACACCTCCATAAAATCACCTCCATAACATTGAGCTACATTCTAAATTATGTTACTGATGTTGGTACACAGCACACATAATCCTCGAACATTAATGATGATGCTTATCACCATTTTATGAGCATAACTAACAATAAAAAAGTAAATGCAAAATCACCAGAATCAGTGTTGATTGCAGAAAACTGAATGCAATTATCTCTTGTCGAGAATTGACAGCATGTAGTTGAGTAAAATAAATTTAGTTATTCATCTTAGTGTTGTTGTCTAATAATCATGAGCTGATGTTGAACATTTGCTTGCATCGAAGAGATGTTATGTCCTCTTCTGATAATAGGGTCATGTCATTTATTGTATCTACTACCATTTAGTAATTTGAGGAGCTTGTTTTAAGTAGATTTTAATAGAAAACTGTCTCATATCATTTATGCCAGCACATAACACATCACAAGGCTATATAATATTCTCCAGTCACACCATCAAACTGGATTAAATTTCAAATCATCAAAATGTCAATTTATGCAGTGGGACGTAACATTTCCACAATGTTACACTTTTTTATTAACATATTATAATGTTTCTACCTTGAAGGTGAGAACCATTTCATTCAGCAATTGGACAAATGCCGGATGAGAGTGTGTAATGTCGGTAGTTGTCTCTTGCATACATTCTCTGCATTCATCCCGTACTGCTTCAAGTGCAGTAAATCCCGTCAAAGCTCGCAAAGCAGTACAAGCGAGAACTCTTTTTAAACTTTGAGGCAAAATGTGAAAATGCTAAAAACACTCAGAGGGTCTGCAGCATCGGTGGAAAAGTAATCAATTCATGCATCAGATCCTCGACCCTTCATCAGAAAAAGACAATAATTGAACGTTCAAAGTTTCAACGTCAGTTTATTGTCACATGTACCAGTTAAGGTACAATGAAATTTGAGTTGCCATACAGCCTATACTAAGTGGAAAACAACAAGGCACACAACCACATAAATGTTAACATAAACATCCATCACAGTTGGTTCCACATTCCTCACTGTGATGGAAGGCAATAAAGTTCAATCCTCTTCCTCTTGTTCTCCCGCAGTTAAACCATCTGCAGTTGGAGTATTCGAAGCCCCCTGGGGGTGATCGAAACTCCCGCATCGGGGTGGTTGAAACTCTCTCTGCGGCATGGAGCTTCCAAGTCAGTCTCTTCTTATCAGAGACCGCAGGCTTCACGATGTTAAAGTCCACAGGCCCCGCAGTTGGAGCTTCGGCCCCCGGCAAAGGGATCGCAAGCTCCGCGATGTTAAAGTCCTGCAGACTCCCGCGGCTTGGAGCGGCCGTTGGTCTCCAGGAAAGGCGGCCAACTCCACGATGTTAGACCACAGTGCAGACGGAGATACGAAACGGAAAAAAATGGCATCTCCGTCGAGGTAAGAGATTGAACAAAAAGTTTCCCCCAACCCCACCCCCACCCCATCCCCCACATAAAACAAACCAAGGAACACTAAAACATACTTTTCAAACACATACTTAAAATAACAAAAACAGAAGAAAGGACAGACAGACTGTTGGCGAGGCAACCATTGTTGGTGGCGCCACCCGGTGCGCCCTTTCCCAGTTCTCACAAAGAGTCTCAAAATTGAAGCATTCATTATTTTTCTTTTCATAAATACTACCTGACCTTCTGAGCATTTCCAAACTTTTCAGTTTTTAATTCAGATTTCAAGTTTAACGTTTTTCATCTATATTAAATATTTGGTTGTTTGTCATCCATATTGATGATATGGCTGAGAATGAAGCTGGCATGATTAGTATGTTTGCAAATTGCACCAAAATGGACAGTGATGATTATTTAAGATGACACAAGGCTCCCGACCAACTGGGAAAATGCATCCAAGAATGATCAACGGGCAAATGAAATTCAACACAGACAAATGTGAAGTTTTGAATTTTGGGAAAGATAAACCAGGGCAGGACATATACAATAAATGGCAGGACCCTGAGAGTCAGTTGAATAGAGAGCTTGGGCAAAGTGCACAGTTTCCTGCAAGTGGTGACACAGATAGACAGGGGGGTTAAGAAGTCATTTAGCATGCTTCCTGTCATTAGTCAGGGTGTGCAATAAAACATTTGGAACAACAGGTTATAGTTGCACAATCTGTTGGGAATTCCACACGGAGCATTATATGCATTTCCGGTTATTTAGCTGCATGATGGATGTTTTTATGTTCGAAAGGTTGTAGAAAAGATTCACAAGGACTTGTTTTAGTTTTGAAGGATGAGGGAGGATCTCATTAAAACCTACTGAATAGTGAATGGCTTAAATAGAGTGGATGTGGAGAGGATGTTTCCAGTTATGGGAAAGTGTAGGACCAGAGGGCACAGCCTCAGAATGAAAGAACATGTCATCTGCAGTTCCTTGTTTCATATCATATCGTATCATATATATACAGCCGGAAACAGGCCTTTTCGGCCCACCAAGTCCGTGCCGCCCAGTGATCCCCGTACATTAACACTATCCTACACCCACTAGGGACAATTTTTACATTTACCCAGCCAATTAACCTACATACCTGTACGTCTTTGGAGTGTGGGAGGAAACCGAAGATCTCGGAGAAAACCCACGCAGGTCACGGGGAGAACGTACAAACTCCTTACAGTGCAGCACCCGTGGTCAGGATCGAACCTGAGTCTCTGGCGCTGCATTCGCTGTAAAGCAGCAACTCTACCGCTGCGCTACCGTTTCGACTGCTTAAACATTTATCTGTAAGCTTCTTGGTTCCTCGTGGCACGCTCGAGAATGAAGCTTGGTCAACCTTTAGTCAATATTGGTTTATCATGAGTTAAATGAGTTAAATGTTGCAGGTTTGGATCCAGTAAATATATACATTAAGATAATTCTCCAGTTAATTTGACAGTTTGAAATGTGTTAATTAAGGGATTTAAGAACATGCACCCATGCAAATCGTTTTGACTAATTACAGTGCCAACAGAATTTAGACCAACTTTCATCTATCCTTAGCAATTTGAGGGTTGATAAAAGTGTTCACATAGGTACATTTATTGGCTGATGCAACACTTGAGCAATAGACTGCAACATGAAAGGCAAAAGACAAATCCAAGCGAAACAGCAGTTAATTTGATTCAAATCAAAATCCATCGTTCACACATTTTTCCCAGCAGCAAGAGAAGGGCCATCGCCTAATCATAATTTACAATTAGAGCAGTCTCACCAGTGATGGCGATAATGACAGCAGCTATCAACTCATACACTGCAGCCTGCTCTATGCTTTATCAGTTTCTATTGTCATTGATCAGCCTTACTGTCAGATGCGGAGAAGCAGGTGGTGGATGCATTGATGCACACATTTTCCTTGGAAGGTTTAAAAACAAGTTCTACGTTTTTGTCTTCTCAGGGATTTTCTCAAGGCGAGTTTTTTTACACAGAAGGTGGTGAGTGCCTGGAACGCACTGCCGAGAGAGATGTTTGAAGCAGATGCATTAGTGGCATTTGAAAGACTTTTGGATAGGCATATGGATATGTAGAGAATGGAGGGATATGGATTATGTGCAGGTAGATAAGTAGTGGTCTTTGCACAATGTTCAGCACAGACATGTGGGGCAAAGGGCCTGCTCTTGTGCTGTACTGTTCTATGTTCTATGTCTCTGGTTGCCTTGCATACGTTGCCCTGAATTTGGATGCGGAATATCAAGGAATAGATTACATGAAAAGGAATATCATGGAATAGATTACATTTACAAAGAACTAGCATAGGCTAGATGGGCTTCATTATTCCCTAGAGTGTGCTGGAATAAAACAATTAGGGCAGCATGGTGGTGCAGCAGTGGGGTTGCTGCAGTACAGCGCCAGAGACCCGGGTTCAATCCTGACTATGGGTGCTGTCTGTATGGAGTTTGTACATTCTCCTCGTGACTGCTTGTGTTTTCTCCAAGTGCTCTGGTTTCCTCCCACATTCCAAAGACATGCAGGTTTGTAGGTTAATTGGCTTTGATAAAAATTCTAAATTGTCCCTTGTGTGTAGGATACTGCTAGTGTACGGGGTGATTACCAGTTGGCGCGGACTCAGTGGACCGAAGGGCCTGTTTCTGCCCTGTATCACGAAACTAAACTAACCTAAACTAATTATTCCACAATTCTAATCCGTGAATAACTGTGATTTGCTTTGTTTCTTTTTCTCACATGCCAAAACCAGCATTTATTTTCCACCTCTTAAAAGGCTCTGAGAAATTAGTAGTGAACTGCTTTCTTGAGTTACTTCAGTCAACTGCACTGAAGGTATTACCAGATGAGGAGTTCAACATTTTGATCAGGGATTGATAAAGAAACGGTGAGTGATTTTAAGGTCAGGATGGAATAGTGTTCCTTGGAAGAGAACCTTCGGATGGTGTTATTCCCATGCCCTGGTGCCTTTGTCCTTCTTGAAGGGAGGGATCTCAGAGGTGATGTTGGAACAGATTAAGCAAGCAACTGCACTGTTTGTAGATAGTATACACTGAAGCTAGGACGCAGCAGTGGTGGAAGATTTCAATGTTTAGGACGACATTTGGATGACCAATTAAGCACGCTGCTCTGTCTTAAATTGTCTTAGAAACTTTCATGGCTTCTGGAGAGCTGTTAAAGCTGCAATGGTGTGGGCAAGTTGAGACTACATCAGACACCCGATGTATTGGTGTTGAAGAAAATGATCATCTAAAGTGGTCAGAATTTTGACCCAGGGAGAAAACATTGAAATATTTGAAATATTGAAATATTTCTAAGTCAGAATCTTGCTATTTGTGGCATTCCCATTTATCTGTTACACTTGCCTTCAATGTGGACATGTCCCAAAATGCAGTCACGTTTTTTTTTCTGGCTATGTGCTGACTTTACTAACAAAAGCTATAGGAGAGGCCAATTACATTTGGAAGCTACCAAAGACTGAGGATAGAAGATGTGTTCTGAACACCCTTCCCATAAGCAGCAATAATCTACTAATTTTAACATTAAAATAATATTGTTATTGATTCTAAATTTATCTTAAAACATTGTACTCTTTGTATTATTTTGATGTACCTATTAAAGTCATAGTGTAATACTGTGTGGAAACAGGCCCTTTGGCCCAACTTGTCCACACCAGCCAACGTCCCAGCTACACTAGACCCACCTGCCAGCATTTGATCCATATCCCTCCAAACCTGTCCTCTCCATGTACCTGTCTAACTGCTTCTTAAATGCCTCTACTACCTCATCTGGCAGCTTGTTCCATACGTCCACCACCCTTTGTGTGAAAAAGATACCTCTCAGATTCCTATTAAATCTTTTCCCCATCACCTTAAACCTGTGTCCTCTGGTCCTCAATTCATCTACTCTGGGCAAGAGACTGTGCATCTATCTACCTGATCTATTCCACTCACGATCTTATACACCTCTATAAGATCACCCCTCATCCTCCTGCCCTCCAAGGAATAGAGTCCCAGCCTACTCAACCTCTGCCTATAGCTCAGACCCTCTCGTCCTGTCAACATCCTCGTAAATCTTTCCAGTTTGGCAACATGCGTTTGACAACGGTGCCCAGAACTGAACACAATACTCTAAATGTGGCCTCACCAATGTCTCATACAACTGCATCATGACCTCTCAACTTCTATACTCAATACTCTGGCTGATGAAGGCCAATGTACCAAAAGCCTTTTTGGTCCCCCAATCTACCTGTGACCACCTTTAGGGAACTATGCATCTGCATTTGTGAATCGCTCTGCTCTACAACACTACCCAGAACCTTACCATTCACTGTGAAGGTCCTTCCCATGTTAGACTTCCCAAAATATTTATATAAAATTCTCTACCTGTTTATTTTAAGCATGGATGTGAAATGAGTTAACGTTGGTATTATTGTGGGAAAGAATAGACAATAGACAATAGAAGCAGGAGTAGGCCATTTGGGCCTTCGAGCCAGAACTGCCATTCAATGTGATCATGGCTGATCATTCACAATCAGTACCCCGTTCCTGCCTTCTCCCCATGCCCCCTGACTCCACTATCTTTAAGAGCTCTATCTAGCTCCCTTGAAAGCATCCAAAGAATTGGCCTCCACTGCCTTATGAGGCAGAGAATTCCACAGATTTACAACTCGCTGACTGAAAAAGTTTTTCCTCATCTCTGTTCTAAATGGCCTACCCTTTATTCTTAAACTGCGGCCCCTGGTTCTGGACTCCCCCAACATTGGGAACATGTTTTCTGCTTCTAACGTGTCCAATCCTTTAATAATCTTATGTGTTTCAATAAGATCCCCTCTCATCCTTCTAAATTCCAGCGTATACAAGCCTAGTCGCTCCAGTCTTTCAACATACGACAGTCCCGCCATTCCTGGAATTAACCTAGTGAACCTACGCTGCACGCCCTCAATAGCAAGAATATCCTTCCTCAAATTTGGAGACCAAAACTGCACACAGTACTCCAGGTTTGGTCTCACTTGGGCCCTGCACAACTGCAGAAGGACCTCTTTGCTCCTATACTCAATTCCTCTTGTTATAAAGGCCAACATGCTTTCTTCACTGCCTGCTGCACCTGCCTGTTAATTTTAAGTGACTGATGAACAAGGACACCCAGATCTCTTTGTACTTCCCCATTTCCTAACTTGACACCATTCAGATAACAATCTGCCTTCCTGTTCTTACCACCAAAGTGGATAACCTCACATTTATGCACATTAAAACTGCATCTGCCATGCATCTACCCACTCACACAACCTGTCCAAGTCACCCTGCATCCTCATAGCATCCTCATAGCATCATAGCATAGGAGGAGGGGAGGACGGAGGAGGGGGAAGGGAGGGAGGAAGGGAAGGGGAGGAGTAGGGAAAGGGTGAGGGGGAGGGGGAGAGGGGAGGGGAGGGGGAGGGGGAGGGGAGGAGAGGAGAGGGTGCTGCACCAATACAGAAGAGGTTTGGGCCCAACGGGTCCACTTGGTCTAGTGTAAGTTAAATGCTGAAGTTGTTGACATGTCTTTCTGCTACTGATAGAAGCGCTGGTGGAATCAGTGTTGCGTGGGACTGTTTAGTGTAGCAGTACTTCAGTTATCAGAGAGTTCATTGGCAAATCTAACATTACATGGGAAGTAAGTGGCAGCCAATTGAACAAGGACAGAATACCTTTCTAATGGATGGACTTAATGTATAACCCAGGTGAATGCAGCAGGTTGACAAGTTTCCAATCAGCCTCAGTTGTTGCCTAAACCAAATAAACCCATCAATGTTTCACTGTTCCCGTTTTTTGCATCTTGAAACTCATTGCTGCAATCTTTCATTGGAAATAGTCAACATTTGTTTTATGTTCATGGGTATGTGGAAATAGAAAATGCTGCAAATGCCCAATAGATCAGGCGGCATTTGTAGAAAGAGAAATAGAATTAAGATTTCAGATAAATATGGTTTCATTAACTGAAATGTTATCTATTACTTCCATGTGCTGAAAAGCTTCCCTACCCTCTGAGTACTTCTGGCGTTCTCCATTTTTATTTCATGTTTTCACCCTCTTTACTATCAATAGTCAATAGTCGTTTATTTGTCACATACACATAAATGTGTAGTGAAATGAAACATTACCCGCAGTTGAACAATAAGACCAATAAGATCAATCAATAAAAATGCAATAACACATACAATCACAAACTAACACCAAACAAAAAAGAAACATCCATCACAGTGAGTCTCCTCCAGTCCCTCTTCACTGTGATGGAAGGCCACAATGTCTTTTCTCTTCCCCTGCCGTCTTCTCCTGCGGTCAGGCTGTTGTCGTTGCCACGTCGGGGCGGTCGGGGCTCCCGACATTGAAGCCCCCGCTGGGCGGTGAAAATCCCGCCGCCTATTCCAGGCCGCGCCGGACGGTGAAAGGTCCGCGGCGGGCCGACCCAAGCCCCGTGATTCGGGGCCGGCGAACACGCTGCCTCTGCCGCTGCCGGTGCTCCCGATGTCGGCCCCGATCCAGGGGCCTGCGGGCTTCCGACATTTTGCTTTTGTACCAAGAAGGTACAAAAGGGCTGTTAAAGGGCTGGATGGTTTGGAGTTTGTAAAATGTGTGCAGGATAGTTTTTTGCAGCAATACGTAGAGGTGCCTACCAGAGAAGGGGCAGTGTTGGACCTCCTGTTAGGAAATGAGATGGGTCAGGTGACGGAGGTATGTGTTGAGGAGCACTTTGGGTCCAGTGATCACAATGCCATTAGTTTTAATATCATTATGGAGAAGGTCAAATCTGGACCAAGGGTTGAGATTTTGGATTGGAGAAAGGCTAATTTTGAGGAGATGAGAAAGGATTTAAAAGGAGTGAAATGGAAATTTTTGTTTTATGAAAAGGATATAATAGAGAAATGGAGGATATTTAAAGGTGAAATTTTGAGAGTACAGAGTCTTTATATCCCTGTTCGGTGGATAGGAAAGAATAATAATTTGAAAGAGCCGTGGTTTTCCAGGGAAATTGGACACTTGGTTCGGAAAAAGAGGGAGATATACAATAAATATAAGCGGCAGGGAGTAAATGAGGTTCTTGAGGAATATAAAGAATGTAAAAGGAATCTTAAGAAGGAAATTAGAAAAGCGAAAAAGAGATATGAGGCTGCTTTGGCAAGTAATGTAAAAGTAAACCCCAAGGGGTTCTACAGATATGTCAATAGCAAAAGGATAGTGAGGGATAAAATTGGTCCATTAGAGAGTCAGAGTGGTCAGCTATGTGCTGAGCCGGAAGAAATGGGGGAGATATTAAACAATTTCTTTTCTTCGGTATTTACCGAGGAGAAGGATATTGAATTATGTGAGGTAAACGAAACAAGTAGAGTAGTGATGGAAATTAGGAGGATTAAAGAAGAGGAGGTACGGACACTTTTGAAAAATATAAAAGTGGATAAGTCTCCAGGTCCTGATAGGATATTCCCTAGGACATTGAGGGAAGTTAGTGCAGAAATAGCAGGGGCTATGACGGAAATATTTCAAACGTCATTAGAAACGGGGATGGTGCCGGAAGATTGGCACATTGCGCATGTTGTGCCCTTGTTTAAAAAAGGTTCTAAAAGTAAACCTAGCAATTATAGACCTATTAGTTTGACGTCTGTGGTGGGAAAATTAATGGAAAAGATACTTAGGGACAATATATATAATTATTTGGATAATCAAGGCCTGATTAGAAACAGTCAACATGGATTTGTGCCTGGAAGGTCATGTTTGACTAATCTTCTTGAATTTTTTGAAGAGGTTACCAGGGAAATTGATAAGGGCAAGGCTGTGGATGTTGTCTATATGGACTTCAGTAAGGCATTTGACAAGGTTCCACATGGAAGGTTGATTAAGAAGGTTAAATCGTTGGGTATTAATAGTGAGGTTGCAAGATGGATTCAACAATGGCTGAATGGGAGATACCAGAGGGTAACGGTTGACAATTGTATGTCAGGTTGGAGGCCAGTGTCTAGTGGAGTACCCCAGGGATCTGTGTTGGGTCCACTGTTGTTTGTAATTTACATTAATGATCTGGATGATGGTGTGGCAAATTGGATTAGTAAATATGCAGATGATACTAAGATAGGTGGAGTAATTGATAGTGAGGTAGATTTTCAAAGTCTACAGAGAGACTTGGGCCTTTTGGAAGGGTGGGCTGAAAGATGGCAGATGGAGTTTAATGCTGATAAGTGTGAGGTGCTGCATTTTGGTAGGACAAATCAAAATAGGACGTACAGGGTAAATGGTAGGGAATTGAGGAATGCAGTGGAACAGAGGGATCTGGGAATAACTGTGCATTGTTCCCTGAAGGTGGAATCTCATGTGGATAGGGTGGTGAAGAAGGCGTTTGGTATGCTTGCCTTTATAAATCAGAGCATCGAATATAGAAGTTGGGATGTAATGTTAAAATTGTACAGGGCATTGGTGAGGCCGAATCTGGAGTATGGTGTGCAGTTCTGGTCGCCAAATTATAGGAAGGATGTTGACAAAATGGAGAGGGTACAGAGGAGATTTACTAGAATGTTGCCTGGGTTTCAGCACTTAGGCTACAGAGAGAGGTTGAACAGGTTGGGTCTTTATTCTTTGGAGCGTAGAAGGTTGAGGGGGGACTTGATAGAGGTTTTTTAAATTTTGAGAGGGACGGACAGAGTTGACGTGGGTAGGCTTTTCCCTTTGAGAGTGGGGAAGATTCCAACAAGGGGACATAGCTTCAGAATTGAGGGACAAAGGTTTAGGGGTAACATGAGGGGGAACTTCTTTACTCAGAGGGTGGTGGCTGTATGGAATGGGCTTCCGGTGGAAGTGGTGGAGGCTGGCTCGATTTTAGGTATATGGATAGGAGGGGATTAGAGGGTTATGGTCTGAGTGCAGGTAGATGAGACTAGGTCAGGGAGAATGGTCGGCGTGGACTGGTAGGGCCGGACAGGCCTGTTTCCATGCTGTAGTTGTTATATGTTATATGTTAACTGCAAGCAAGCTGAAATATTTAAGTACCTGTGAGATTTCCATCTTTTACTTTTTAGTTTTAGAGATACAGTGCGGAAACAAGCACACTGAGTCCACACCGACCAGCAATCTCCACACATTAACACCATCCTGCACACACTAGGGACAATTTACACTTGTACCAAGCCAAATAACCGACAAACCTGTACATCTGTGGAGGGTTACACATGATTACAACTTAACTCATCACAACATCCACCAATATGCATACCTGCCATCACCCTCGCTGTCAAAGCCTGGACCATTTGCATTCCCTCAATGTCTTTGCACTTCCACACCTCGAGGAGGTGGTCAATCAGAGCCTGAAGACAGTACAAGGAGATAACCTGATATATCTCTAAACAAAGCCTTAGCTTACCAAGAGCATACATTGAGAATTTTAAGACATGCTTCCCCTGAATTTCCATGCAGTTCACTGAATTACTCCAAACATTACCATTGTGAGCTCTCACTGCAGAGTATAAGATTATTGTAATTTTTGTTTATTATGTGGATCACACAGCAAGCAGAAATTCCAATTTACCACATAATAAAATGGCCATGCCATTTGCAACAGAAGTAGTTTTATAGATTTATCAACAAACACCAGAGAGATCTCATGCACCTGCCAATACAGACAATTATAGTTACTACAGATGATGGAGACCCTCATTCTGGAAATACAAAAACAATTTACATTATTCCAGCTCCACCGAATCTAGTCAAATCTCATGTGGAATTTTCATTACTTTCAACAAAAACATTCCACCACAATTCAAATATTCCTTGAAACTTTCTCCTTCTCCATAACATGATGGGAAGGGTTGGCTGTAACATTATTGACAGACACAAAACAAGATTTTGGCTGCATTTTAAAGCAAGAGATAACTCGTTTAGGTGCAATTTGTTTCTTAGGTAATCTGTTGGGATGATAGATTTTCTGTTGTTTCTCAAGTGAGCTGAGGTCATATATAAATGTTTGTCGGCAGATGTGGCTGGCAGGGTGAGTGGATGGGTGGTTAGTTTGTGATGTAGTCTATTCCTTTCATCACTTACAGAGAGCTTCAATGGTCTCCTGATACATAGACCTGAGGTAGTTAATATCATCTTGAATGGTCTTCTACTTTGAGCAGTAATGGACCAAAGATTTCCAGGAGTCATTAGGGATGTTGCATTTCTTCAGGAAAGCTTCGAGCACATCTTTGAATCATCTGTCTGGTAACCTCTTCCAAGGACTCAGAATTCAGAATAGATTGTGTGTTTTGTAAGTCTGGTATTGCGAAAAATGTGGCCGGTGTAACATGGCCAAATGATTGTAACTAAGCTTCAGTAGTGGGAATTTTAGGCTGGATACGACACTGATATTGGTTTGCTGATATATATGTAATTTTGCAGAGACAGCTTGCTGATATTTTTTCTAGTACCGATATAAATCTGAAACAAGAGAGAAAATTTCAAGGCACTAAAAGAGATGTATCTCCAGGGAAAGTCCTCTGCTATGGAACCCTGGATTAGTGAGAGGTGTCCTGGTATTCCATGAAGAAATTGTGTATGTTCAGAGTGAAGAAATCTCTCTGCACAGAAGTAGTATATGTCAGCTAAGTCAATAACTGAGAATGATTCATTATTTTCCATAAGGGATTTCGAGCAAAGTAATGTGGTTCAGGTTCAGATACAGATTCACCATGAGCTCATGGAAAGTTAGTGAACTTAACGGCCTTCTGTTACAAGGGTCTTATGTTTGCAATGAAAATGTGCTATTAAATGAAAGTGTAACTATTGTCAGTAATAATTATCACTGTATGCCTTATGTCTTAGAGCCAATAAATGTCTTTAAACTTTATTATCTTGATGAATATTTTATAAGAAAAATTACGCATTTCTGCACAGTGCTTTTAAAAGTGATGGAAGATCAGGGAAAATCCTGAGCTTATTCCAATTTGTCTTTCACTAAAATGAACAAAAGCATGCAGAAGTGTGACCTTCAGTCCTTTAGGGTTGGTTTGTTCAGTCATGTTTTTTTCATTCTTAGAGAGGAGATAATCTCCTGCTAACTGAACACAACAGCAGCCATAAATAGTTATTCGAGATTCAGTATTTCCACTGAGCAGTTTCCCCTGTGGGCCTCCACAATATCAAAGAGAAATGTCTTCTGAGAAAAAATTAGATTCTCATGATAAATGCAGAAATTAGAATCAAAATTGCAATGTGGAAGATTGTGACAAAAGACAAGTTCATTCAATAGACAATAGACAATAGGTGCAGGAGGAGGCCATTCGGCCCTTCGAACCAGCACCGCCATTCAATGTGATCCTGGCTGATCATTCTTAATCAGTACCCCGTTCCTGCCTTCTCCCCATACCCCCTGACTCCACTATCCTTAAGAGCTCTATCTAGCTCTCTCTTGAATGCATTCAGAGAATTGGCCTCCACTGCCTTCTGAGGCTGCTCGGTGAGCTGCTCAGGAAAATAATATCACAAAAAATCCTGATCTCTTTGAAAACACTCAATCAGAACATTGGCATGATGAAAGTACTTTGGTTTTATGTTGTCTTTTGTAAGTCATTCTGTTTAAAATTCATTAATTGTGACCAGAGGTTATCTTGCAGGCCAAAGCTTATACCATGCATTAAATATTTGTCCTAGAATCCATGGTAACATTATTTTTCAGCGGAGTATAAAACTCAGATGGCTAGCACAGCATAGGGTTTGCAAGTCAGGAGGATTAGAAAACTATTGGTATTAATTTCTTCTTGACAGGTTGGGCAAGAGTGTTGAGTGAGAGTTATGTTTATTCTCCTCCAAATAAACAGTGGGGCATTGAAAACATCCTATTTGACTGCCGCCCACCTGAAACTAACACCTAATGGCATTTCAACAACTTGCAAGGGGCAAGTTGCTGCTTATGATGTGTAAGTGAGGTGGTGGCTTCCATGATGGAAAGTAAGGAAGTGGTGGCTTCCATGATAGAAATAGCCAACATTTTCTTTGCAAAGTCAATGAAACAGTGAGCATCCACCAGGATTAATTGAATCATTAACATATTGTATAATATTAGCGAGATCTAGTCTTTGTGTTTAGATCTCAGTTTGAATGTACTTATTGTGCTACTGCCATTATTGGGTGAGCCTCTCAATTTCAAAATAAAACCGATTACAAGTAAATAACTAAGGGCAGGCAGGAGTCATCAGTTCACTGTGGAGGTATGGACCTGTTACATGTTTTCATTTTTTTTTTCTTCATATTTCAGATACAGCGCGGAAACAGGCCTTTTCGGCCCACCAAGTCCGCGCCGCCCAGCGATCCCCGCACATTAACACTATCCTACACACACTGGGGACAATTTTTACATTTACCCAGTCAATTAACCTACAAACCTGTACGTCTTTGGAGTGTGGGAGGAAACCGAAGATCTCGGAGAAAACCCACGCAGGTCACGGGGAGAACGTACAAACTCCTTACAGTACAGCACCCGTAGTCAAGATCGAACCTGAGTCTCCGGCGCTGCATTCGCTGTAAAGCAGCAACTCTACCGCTGCGCTACCGTGCCGCCCGTTACGTCAATTTTCTATTCAGTACAGGAATCTAAAGTTCACCCTCTAGTTTTCAAAAATATATTCACATTATTTAATTTCCAGGAGCAGAATAGAAACAATGTGTGAGTGACAAAACCTTCCTATTTATTGCATCAATTTATTGTTAACATTGAAAAAGAGGACAGAAAAAAGTTGCTTCGATGTTCATCCCCAGTTGATAGCCCTTGTCACATCAGAACGTTGTACTCTGGCCTCAAAATGTATTCTATTAAAGTCTATGTTAGATGCTGAGTGCATGTTGATGAAACTATACAGAACACTTAACACTTCTAGCTGGGAAAGAATTTCTAAACATCTCTATTTCTTTCTTCAGTAATATCAGTCCTATTCATTCTTTTCATAGGATTTCCTGTGCTTATTCCAACAACAGTTAGATGGAGATGCTGTCGTCTAATGGGATCAATCACACCCCAGGTAAGTGGAACTTGAGAAGCAAAAAATGGCTCTGTTGAATCTATGAATAATTATTTTGATTACAAGGTTGTAGGATTGTTAGTACAACATTTTGAGACCATCTGGAGCAAATAAACTTTATATTCCTGATCTGTAAATATTTGTGAATTTGCTGTATTATGCTATGAAATAACTGAATGTTACTGTTGGATTCAGACAGAAAATTGCTCAAATTGATGCCTTTGATTTCAATCAGTGATGTGTGAACCAATCATGTTCATGTTTCCTCATCAGGACCTTCAAGGATAATCATTTAGTTATTTCACTTATACTTACCTTGGAGTCAGTGCAGCGTTGATTTATTAAATTGATCCCTACGCAGAGAAATTGAAAAAGATTGGGCTATGTTGACTCGAAGAATGAGCAGTGTTGTCATTAAGATGTAACCATTGTGGGGGAAAACTGTCAGGTTAAATGTTGAGAGGCTGTTATTTCAGGACAGAAACCTAGACATGGGGACCTTAGTCTCATAGAAATGGGATTAAGATGAGGACAAATGTCCTGGAGGTTTGAATCAAGTCAAGTCGAGTTCATAGCCATATGGACAAGTGGGATGAGATGCAGATACCGACTCCAGGTGCTGTCTGTACGGAGTTTGCACGTTCTCCCCGTGACTATATGGGTTTTCTCTGAGATCTTTGGTTTCCACCCACACTCCAAAGACGTACAGGTTTGTAGGTTAATTGGCTTGGTATATGTAAATTGTCCCTTGCGTGTGTAGGATAGCGTTAATGTGCAGGGATCGCTAGTCGGTGCGGACTCAGTGTGCTGAAGGGCCTGTTTCTAAATCTCTAAATTAAACTTAAAGATACAATGACAATCTTACATGCTCTGCGAATACTCAGTTTTAGAATATACTGATGGTTGAGATTCATTTAACACTGCGTAAATAAAGTAATAGGGAGACAGGGCAGGTCAGACAATTTTAAGGTGTAAATCAGTTATCACCTAATTGAATGACAGGAAAGGCTCAGTCAGTCACTTTCCAAAGTTCAAATTTTACACATTCTGAAAATTAATTTGGAAGGTACTTCCTTTCATTTTAAAGTGTGGTCCCATTGATTCCACTATTGGCTGAATGTTGTCCAGACTGATATGATTTGGTTTACTGTTGATTTTACATTATATCCTGTTTTCAATAGTTTATAAGCAAGAACTTTATTAGAAGGAAGTCTTCTTAAAGATTTCCATTTTAAAAGATGTGTCAGTTTGCAAAGAATACATTTTGCCGGATTAATGCATTCTCACCTGGAACTTCCTTCTTAAGATCATAATGCCAATCATTCCTTTCATTTTATTTTTCTATTAATAAATACATGCTGATTCAAAAATCATTTCCAACTCAGAGTAGACATTTCCATTGTATCGTGGGAACATCACTGCTTCATGATGACTTGTGGTGCTTCTACCAGCAAGGTTCAGGCAAATTCTGAAAGCCTTTCTCTCATATCATCAGCTTACATCATTTGGCTTTCAGTCACCGCTACCTCAGCAAGGATGACATTCTGTCTGTGGTTTACAATACAAAGAATACTCTGCAAGATCAGTAAATTTCTCCCTGATTTTTTTTTCTCCCTTAATCTTCAATGCCTTTACTTTTTCCCATCCCCAGCTGTTCTTCGGTGCATAAAATCAAGTTCCAGTGAAAAGTATGAATCACATACACTGTATGCTAATCCAAATCTAGTAGAAAGATAGTGAAGTAAAGGGCCTGTCCCTGTTAGGCGATTTTAAGGCGACTGCCGGCAACTAGTCTGTCGCCACACATTCGCCGGGGTGTCGCGGGCATGATCGTGAGTAGTCTTCAATGAGTCGTAGCAGATCTCGGCTCATTGCGGAAAAAGTTACCTGTTCTAAATTTTTCAGCGACAGCTGGCTTGTCGCCAATGATCGTAGCTTGTCGTGGGCGCTGTCGCAGGTTGTCGCCAGGTGTGGTAGGTTATCGCCTACTGTCAAAACTGACAGAACTGTCAAAACCCATCCACAGATGTTCAGCTGCAACAGCCAGCTGTGTAATGGGGACGGAGACTGCGATGCTGTCAAAGGGGGGTGGGCACCTGACCTGCAGATAAACTCAAGAAATGTACCCGAGGAAAACAGCCTTTGGTGTTAGGGAAGACCAGAAGATTATTTGAAGATTGACACAAAATGCTGGAGTAACTCAGCAGGACAGGCAACATCTCTGGAGAGCAGGAATGGGTGATGTTTCGGGTTGTAAGAAGGGTCTAAAGAAGGGTCTCGACCCGAAACATCACCCATTCCTTCTCTCCAGAGATGCTGTCTGTCCCGCTGATTTACTCCAGCATTTCTTGTCTATCTTCGGTGTAAACCAGCATGTGTAGTTCCTTCTTACACAGAAGCGTAGAAAACCTATCATGCTGGAAAAGCGATATTGAATTTATCACTGCTTGACCAGCGCGTAACGCCCCTGCTATAAATTAACTCCCAATTATAATTTATTGAATTTAAGATTTCCAGTTAAACCGTGACCACCTGTGGGTTCCACCTCAGGCTGGCACCAACGAACAGGAGCAAAACACAAAGTGTAGGGGAATTCAGAGGTCAGGCAGCATCTATGGAGGATATGAAAATGAAAACCTTTCTGGTCGGATCCCTTCATCAGTCTGGAGAAGGGTACCGATCTGAAACGTTGTCTGTCCACTCTCTCTCTCTCCCCACAGATGCTCTCTGACCCATTGGTTTTCTCCACCACTTTGTGTTTACAAGATCCCAGCATCTGCGGTCTCCTGTATCCATTAAGGAGTAGGGCCCGGCCTGCCGTTTCCTTAAATACGAATGAAATTCACTCCGTACCACCAGTAAACCCAACCCCGTCTCCCCAGATTGTTCTTGCCGGAGTAATATTGCTTGTTGGTGCGTTGTTCCTTCGTTCCCAATTGACACTCCGCCTTTAGAAATGTAATTTCGAAAAGGCTTCACAGCGAAAAGATATCCTCGACAAAATGTGAGGCTTCTGGCGTGACAGGTCAACCTCTCCACATTTTATGGCGCTGATTGATTCTAGCAGAACTAAACTGAGAGAATAATGGTCCAGAATTGTATTTTCAAACACCATGTATGTTTTGGAAAAGTGTGTCCCAATATTAGGCCAGACAATGAGGAATATTTTAAAGTGCCTTTGAGGGCAAACAAAAACATATTACATGCAATTAAAATACTTTACAGCTGTGGTGATCTCAAATTAATAAAATTGCAATTAAAATTAGCAACCTAATGCTACTCACTTCCCATTTAAAACAGGTAATTAAAAGCTCACAAAAGCACAGCATAAAAGGCATAGTGCCTAATATGCCGTCGGTTGTCGTAGCTTGTCATGGTCCCTGTCGTAGTGGACGTCCTGGGTCGCGAAGACTGGGTCGCCGGTTGTCGGCAGCTTGCCGTCGCCTAGGTGATAGGTTGTCATAGCTTGTCGCGGGCATTGTCGCGGTCATTATCATAGACATTGTCATAGGGTAAAAAAATTCTACGTTTTTTGGCGATCTGCTACGACTTTGACAGTGGCCGGCAGTGCATAATTGGGACAAGCCCTTAATATTGCCCATTGTAAGTAATCAACAGGCTGAGTCAGGGATTCCTCCTTTAGGCATTTAACTCTTGTCTCTGCAACATATGATTAACTTTTCAAATGGAAGTGAAGAATTGAGTGTCCTGCTGGGTCATTTCAGACCACGGCAGGTGGCACAGCGGTAGAGTTGCTGCCTTACAGCGCCACAGATCTGGGTTTGATCCTGACTGCAATTGCTGTCTGTACGGGGTTTGTACGTTCTCCCCGTGAACTACGTGGGTTTTCTCCGGGACCTCAGGTTTCCTCCCACACACCAAAGATGTACAGGTTTTTAGGCTAATTGGCTTGGTATAATTGTAAATTGTCCCTAGTGTGTGAAGGATAGTGTTAGTGTGCGGGGATCGCTGGTCATCACGGACTCCTGGGCTGAAGGGCCTTTTTCCGCACTGTATCTCTAAACTAAATTAAACCAGTTAAAATTCGACAACATCATTGAGTTTGGAGTTATGAATACATGGAATTATGTAAAGATGGTAGTTAGATTTACCTAAAGGGTAAAGAGAACCATAGGGTTTTCTCATAATCAACTACTTTCAAATCTATTTTTAAATACCTGGTGTTTAAATTCCCCAAATGCTATGATAAGTATTTCTCTTATTCACATTATATACTTGTGCAAAAGGCAATACTTTATTCTTGAAACAGCCAGCAGGCACATTTGTGTGTGTTTTTTTCTCCCTGCAAGCCCTTCCTGAACCATTAATTGCTCAATACTGCTGCAAAATGAGTTTGCAAATACTCACGTGCTAAGGTCCTTAAAGATGTGGCAGCATTAAAGAAAAGTTCCAAATGGTTCCAGACCTCATCATATTCCGGGTCCAATGATGGATCAAATAACTGAATTCCAGAAGTGTAGTAATCCCCTTGACATCAGGCAACATTTCATGCAGTGTGACATTCTGGGACTTTGATAAAATCATGCTTCAACTATGCGCTTTCCGAGATTAACTTTGTCATGCACAGCAGCCATTTCATCAGGATGTATCAAGAATTCATAAACCCTGATCATTGATGAGTGAGTCTTTCAAATCTGTAAAACTGCTGTTGTCAGCTAACAATCTTTCAAACTGGAGGAGGAAATCAGAGGTTAAAGCAGGAACCTCTAGACCCATTGAGTTCCTCCAGCAGTTTGTTCTTTACTCTAGATAACAGCAACTCTCAATCCTTTATGTTGCCAGCAAACAATCTTTGTCCTGTCAAAATAGTATAAGTAATTCTCCCTGTTACTGTTCACAAGAACTGAGCTAATGATGTTCAACTGTTTCATCTCTAGGCAAGCTCCAACATGCTTGTTATACATCTAATATATTCTGTAGGAATACATTACTTTAGACTGCAGCCCCCGGTCGCAGCCGTTCGCGGCTCCCCGGGTTCGCGGGACCGTCCCGCTTGGTCGAGGAGCGGGAGCCTGAGGAAGGGAGAGGGAAGCGAGCGTCCGGTCTGGTTAGCGGGCGGCGGCGGAGTCGGCCATGGAGTGGGCGCTGCCATCTTACCACGGGCCTCCGGCGGCGGCCGCCTTCGCCCCGCCACGCTACCACGGCCGCCACCCCTCGTACAATGTGGGCGGGCGGGCAGGGCCAGGGCAACCCAGCCTCCCGGGGAAGCACGGCCGGGTTGGAGGCGACTGGAGGACGGGTCTCCCGGGCCGGGACAGAAGCCTCGCCGGCGCCCCGGGGAGACTCGAACCAATGGCCTGTGCCCGTACCCGGGGTCTGAGGAGGAGCAGCAGCAGCCGGCGGACGGCGCTCCCCACCCGTGGAGCTATGGACCACCGCCCGGAGAGAACCACCTCGGTCTCGACTGTCCCCCCCAAGCCGTGGGATCAGCCGCAGGACTACCCCCGCCCCCACGATGTCTCCACTGTGTTGTGTGCATGCCACAAGTACAGTCGGCACGTCATTGGTTCCAGCGGCTTAGGGCTTGTCTACCTAGCATGTGAAGCCTAGTTTTTGCGGATTGTGCGGAGGAAATCACCAGAAGGTTCAACGGGCAGAAAGACGATCCCAGCAAAGCGTTGTGGAGCGCAAACAGGGCAGAGTGAGATACGTAGGATACTTCTGAACATCCACTACATCCTGACCTGTCCCCAGCCATCTCGACTATGTCTTGCTGCTGGAACCCGATAGGCCAGGACGAGAGAGTGAGGCCGACGATCTGCGCAACTCCCCCTCACTTAAATCCAAGTCAAGCGCAAGTCATGACTTCAACCACAGCCAGCGTACCGCGGCTGGCGGGGATCCCAATCAGCGGTCTAAATAATAAGATTGAAAGTGAAGTCATGGTCATCTTCGAACCTGAAGGACGAACAACAGCAACATATTCTGTAGGATCATTAGAGAGCTTTATTCACACCACTTGTATCCAATGAACTACTATTATATCATTTAATTTTCATCTGCTCTGATTTATCTGCCATGCTGAGCACAATATACAATATAAACTCTTTCTTCCATTGTCTCCACACTTTAACAGGTCATTTGCTGGAAATTTATCGGCTTGTGGGCCTTTATCATGTACTGTATCAAATGAAAGAAATGCCTGTTCATGCATGCCCATGTGCTGAGTTGGGAAGGATCACACACAATGTTTGACATTCTGATTCAGGTACATATCCTCTGCTTATAACAATACAGAAGAAGGCCATTAAACTGTTGAGGGCCATGCATATCCCAAGGATATTTCTCTTTATTACCCTGTATCCCTGAATTTTATTCCCTTAAAAGGCCCATCAACAGCCATTTTAATTCTATTTACCATTAATCTGTGATAAGTAGGGATTTGCAGTAGCATTATTCTATGAGCAATACTTTGTGGTGAAAGAAAATCAGAGCACCCAGAGGAGACCTATGCTATCACAGAGAGAATGTGCAAACTATAAAAAGACCGTACCCAATGTCTGTAATTCATGTTTTATCAATCATCATTTCAAACATCGAGTCTTAATACCTCCTTCATTAATCCTTTAAATTCCAGAAATTGTTGGCCTTTCCAATACTAAAATTTGTATTCCAAATTTATCGCATTAATTAATCTTAAATACCGCTCTCACAGGCCCTCCTCGAGGCTTTGATGGTGAGACATGACCTCCTATATCCAAATCTTTAGTACAGGGATCTGGATTACTAATTCAATATAAAGGTCATATGCTTGTATAATCTTCCATCAAATAATATGTTCCACATCAAAGCATCTCCTTATTCACATACACAATCTTATTTTGGCATCAATTATATTCTTCCTTGATTGTGAGCTGTACCATTTTCTTCAAAAGATGTTCTTGAGATATGTTTGGTTACTACGCTAAGACTTGCTGATTATTATCAATGGAGTTTAAGAAACCTGAGGGTAAGTTGATGTTTGACTACAACCAGGCATGGGCTCATTAAATACTAATTAAATTCATGAAAATATAATGCAGCAGATCCTAGCCTTGCTTGATCTATTCCCCAAGTGCTTGTACTATCATTTGACAATCTCTATCTAGCTGTGTGGCCATTCTCATTTGAGACGATCTCAACAAATCTTTCTGCCCTAAAGGATACAGTACAATAAGCTGATCTAGTTAAGACTGGTTTTCCATGAACTCGTTATTTTATCTGTTGCAAAGGTAACTGAAGAAAAAAAATAAGAATCTCTGCAATTTCCCTTTCCAATTAAATTTATCAAGGGAAAAGATGCATTCTAGTGCAAGAGAAAGGAAATGCCAACAGTGAGAAAAATAATCAAGATACAAATCTGGTTTACGAAAAAAAGGAAAGGGAGGTATTCAATGTCTAATAATTGAAGGCAAACTTTCCATAACTAGTATTTCTAGCAATGCTGTTAAAGTGTTTCCTTTAAAGAGTTTTTATAATTTTCTCCTGTTATGGTTTGAAGCATCCTAGTTTTTAAATGACAAAGCTTTTTGACTGAGACCAAGATCTTATAAAATGCAAAGTAAAATAGTGTGCCACTCTCGATACAGTGCAGGCTATTGAATCTGACATGGCCGCATAGTCTAAGTGTCCACGTCGCGGGGCTGGAAACTGGAAGTGTCCTGAGCTAATTCTGCTACCACCATCATCTATTGTACAAGTGATGGCTCCCAATGATTGTCGCTGGAAGCTTGCACCTTTTCAGGATGGATGATGACAGTGATGTAACATTTGAAACATGGGTGATGGACACGAAAGAAGAAGATGAATCTGACATGCAATGATGCCCATTTTACTTTGCATATGTCTGCTTCCATCGTATCCTCTTTCTAAGGAAAGTAAAGGCAATTATTTACAGTCTTTGATGCCACTATGAAACTTTGGTCATTTACAGCATTGTTTCTTGGAGGATATTATAACAATTATTTGTTATGTGACACGAACATATGGGTACCACAATTCCATAATTGCAGTTATGACTGGCAGCAGTGGGGTTATTAAGTTATATCCCTGGAATATCAATGTAAAAGTTGAACTGAAAAATAATGCATCACTTGGGCTCCAAGCAAATATGTAAATGTCTCTTTCTTAATTTGGTTCCAGAGCAATACCACACTTGGAAGGTTCAGAATTCACTTCATAAAATAAGATTGGATTTTAATTTAATAAAGTGTTACAGAATTTTGTTAAATGCATTCTGCATTAGTACAAGTTAACAAAAAGAAAATTAGAAAATCAAAACCCCACAATTTAAATTGCAGACAAATATTTTTTTAAATAGTCATCGCATGCTATTAGAACAAGCCACTATCAATATAAGAAATGCAGAAGAATTGAAGTATTCTGTGAGAAATATTCTTTATTTACACCTTCTCTCCTGAGATGCTGCCTGACCTGCTGAGTTATTCCAGCATTTTGTGAAATAAATACCTTTGATTTGTACCAGCATCTGCAGTTATTTTCTTACACTTTATTTACTGTGTTTAGTTCAGACCAATATCAAATTGATGATTTTATAAAGCAGAATCTGAACTGTGGACATAACAGTCTACGTCACATTTATCAATATTAAACAAACGGCTCAGATATCCATTGCCTCATGCACAATGATGCAATGTTAAAAATATCCAATTCCACTTCCTCTCAAGGTCTCCATCTTCCTTGAGTTCTTTGCCACTTTTTACAGACTGTTTATCTGAAATCCAGTCCTGGCTAAGGATGCAATTTCCCAAATGAAATAATACAAAGACCAATCAATCACTTTACCTTTGGGCCCCAGAACAAACAGGTACAAAGTTACAAGTTTCCTCACCATTTGCCCTACTATCCTTCCTCTACCAAATTTATCAATAGCTTTTAAACTCTCTCACTATTGCTGTCTTGGCCTGCTTTTGGTACCCCCAGGCTTGGCTATTTCAGTGCACTTTGGCTGGTTTTCCATCATGCAAATTTGAGCTCATTCAAAATTTTGCAGTTACTCCCTTAACTTGCATCAATTTTTCTTTACCATGGAAATCTTTTTTAATGTATTGAAGAGAGGAAGACAGAGCCATGTACAGTTTTATCTTGATGCAGTCATCTTTATTTTTCTCCTCCTGGTTCTTTCCTGCTGGTGTACCACTCATGGTTAGCAACCCAAGGCAAGCAATCACAATCAATTTCACAAAACAATACATAAGTTCATTCGTTAATAAGCTAAAATAATGCCCAGATAGTAAGATCTTGATATTTTTGAGTCCATATTGCTCTAGGGATTCATTTTCTCCAAGAACTTAGCATTCCCCAAATCTGCTCACTTTCAATCATGCTCTAATATATGATTCTTTGCTGTCAACACATCAACATAACAAATCAACATGTATATATATATTTGTTGATATATATATAGCATTACCCAAACTTGGCAAAGGTGATCTATGTTACTGTTAATGCACCCCCCTTCACTTGTCTCAGTTCAGAGCACTGCATCATCTGAGTCAAAAAGTTGCTCCCTGGTAAGTTTTCCCTTTGTTGGGAAGAATATAAATACAAAATATTGTTTACATGGAGAGGAGCTACAGAATATTACAGTGCAGTGGAACTTGAGTGTCGTTGTTCAAGAAACGTAAAAAGTTGGTATACACGTATACTACAAAAGTTCCAAAGGTCAATTTTTTTAGTTTCGTTTAGTTTAGAGATACAATGCAGAAACAGGCCCTTCGGCCCACCGAGTCTGCACCAACCAGCGATCCCTGCACATTAACATTACCCTACACACACCAGGGATAATTTACAGGTAGACACAAAATGCTGGAGTAACTCAGCGGGACAGGCAGCATCTCTGGAGAGAAGGAGTGGGTGACGTTTCGGGTTGAGGCCCTTCTTCAGACTAATTCTTCAGTCTGAAGAAAGGTCTCGACCCGAACTGTCACCCTTTCCTTCTCTCCAGAGATGCTACCTGTCCTGTTGAGGTACTCTAGCGTTTTGAGTCTACCTTCGATTTAACATCTGCAGTTCTGCATCATCTGCAGTTCTTTCCTAGACTGGGATAATTCACACATGCACCAAGCCAATTATCCTACATACCTGTACATCTTTGGAGTATGGGAGGAAATCGAAGATCTAGGAAAAATCCCAAGCAGTCACGGGGAGAACATACAAACTCTGCACAGACAGCACCCATAGTCAGGATTGAACCCGGGTTTCCGGCGCTGCAAGCGCTATAAGGCAGTAACTCTCGGCCTGCGCCATCGTGCCGCCATTGATGTTTAGAGCAAAGGGGATGGAATACAAAATCTAAGGAGCCTTGTTACAAGTTAGAAGTGTAATGTATATAGTTTTATTTTCCATATTTAAGGGATGATCTGATTGCTTTGGATGCAGCTTAGGGAAGGTTTAGTGGATTGATTCCTGAAAAAGGGAGCAAATTGGGCCTTTATTCTACAAAGTAATTTATTTCTCGTAACATATATGATTCTGGGGGTACTTAGGAATATTTTCTTAAATAAGGAAACTTAAAATTAAGGGGCATAATTTCAGTTAGTTATGAAGCTGGAATTTTTCCTGTGCTCTGGGCAATGTTGTTATCCTAATTCAAAATTAAATTATTTTTCCTCATGAAATAAATCTCTGTAGATTAACTCAATATGTCAATGAATATCCCACAGAGGTGAATTGTCTCCCTGAGAAACATATGATCTGTGGGTCAAAAGATGACTTGAAGGTTGACCTGTGTTTGGCAATTCTGCTGTGATTGGTATCTGTTATGTTGTGACATGTCTAAGAATTGGGTGTTAATCCAAGTGTTAAACACAATGTCGGCCATTCCAACTTTTCCATTTCCTGTTGCTATTGTATGGATTCCAAGTGCCAGTCTGAAGAAGGGTCTCGACCTGAAACGTCACCCATTCCTTCTCTCTAGAGATGCTGCCTGTCCCCCTGAGTTACTCCAGCATTTTGTGTCTATCTTCGGTTTAAACCAGCATTTGCAGTTCCTTCTAACACGCTAAGACGTTGACAACAGATTCTTGGTCCATCCAGGTCACTCCTAGGTTTGCTCCGGCATGAGATGATGTCAATGATATCATTGTTACATTGGTTTTTGTTTGCCTTGAGGGTGATCTACCAATGTTTTCTCTGATCTCTGTTTGTTAAGTATTGAGTTGTGAGTATGTTTGGCTTGACTTGGCCGATATCCAGTTCTAGTAGATAATATATGATCGTTGCTGAGTTATCCAAATATACTGTAAGAACAATCAGGTCATTGGAAATAGCGCATAGAGTCATACAGTATGGACACAGGCCCTTCAGCCCAACTCGTCTACATTAACCAGGTTTTATAGCTAAACTAGTTCCATTTACCTATGTTTAACCATATCTGTATAAAGCTGCTCTATCAATGTACCTACCTAACTGTCTTCAAAAGTATTGCCATTATAGTTGCATCTACAGCTTCATCTGGCAGCTTGTTCCATTTGTGTGCCAACATCTGCATGAAGACATGACATGAAGAGACCCTCGGGTCTCTTTTAAATATTTCTCCTCTCACTTTAAACCTATTCCCTCCAGTTCTGGAGTTCTCTACCCTGTGAAAAAGACCACAATCATTCACTTTTATATACCTCTTGTGATTTTGTATACTTCTTTATTGTCACCCTCAGGTTCCTACACACCAAGAATAAAGGTCCCAGATGATCCAACATCTCTTTATGACTCAAGCCCCTGAGTTCTGGAGAATCTTTTCCGCAGCATATCCTTCTTAATGCAGGACCACCTGAAATGCACACAAGCCTCCTAATGTGGTCTCACCAACATCTTGAACAGTTGTAGCATGACATCATAACTCCTGAACTCAGTATCCTTATCATTGGAGAAAAGCATGATAAATGTCTGCTTCACCACATTACTTTCAGGGAACTGTATACCTGTACCCGTGAGTCTCTCTGTTTGACACTCTCCAAGGCCCAACCATTTTCTATGTTTGACTTACAAAAATGCATAACCTTAAACTCATACCTAATTTCTCAAAGTTAAATTCCATCTGCTAATCCTTGGACAACTTCTCCTGATGATCCAGATCCTTTTTTAAACTTAAAATAACATCCACACTGTCCTGTACCACCAACTCCACAAACCAGGAAACTACAGGCCAATGAATCAAAGATCAGTGATGGACAAGGCATTTTAGAAGAGTTTCTGAAGTGGTCACCGAGAAGACTGATGAGGGCAGAGTGATGGATGTTGCAAATTTACTAACCACCTTAACTTCATTGTCATTTAAGTCATTAATATAGATAATGAACAACTGTGGCCCCCGCACAGATCCCTGCAACACACCACTGGGCACAGGTCCCTGATCACATAAACAAATCTCCATTATAACCCTCTGATATTTTCCACCAAGCTCATTTTGAACCCAGTGGCTAACTTACCTTGGATCCCATATGATTTAACCTTCTGGACTAGCCTATTAGATGGGATTTTGTCAAAGTTGTGTTAAAGACCCATATAGATAATATCCATCACTCTGCCCTCGTCAATCTATTAGATGACCACTTCAGAAACTCTTCTAAAATGCCACTTATCTTTGATTCATTGGCCTGTAGTTTCCTGGTTTGTACCTGCAGCCCTTCTTAAATACAGAAATGCAACATTAGTCACTACCCAGTATTCCAGTACATACCCATGGCTAAATATGATGCAAATACATCTTCCAGTGCTGAGAAATGTCCTCCCAAACTACCCACAATGCCCAAGGATGCACTCGATCAGGTCATGGGGAACTAACCATCTTGATATATTCTTTAAAACTGCAAGCACCTTCTCTTAAACATAGAAACATAAATACATAGAAAATAGGTGCAGGAAGAGGCCATTTGGCCCTTCGAGCCAGCACCGCCATTCATTGTGATCATGGCTGATCATCCACAATTAGCAATCCGTGCCTGCCTTCTCCCCATACCCCTTGATTCCACCAGCCCCTAGAGCTTTATCGAACTCTCTCTTAAATTCATCCAGTGAATTGTCCTCCATTGCCTTCTGTGGCAGAGAATTCCACACATTCATAACTCTCTGGGTGAAAAAGTTTCTTCTCACATCAGTTTTAAATGGCCTCCCCTTTATTCTTAGAATGTGGCCCCTGGTTCTGGACTCCCCTAACATTGGGAACATTTTTCCTGCATTTGGCTTGTCCAGTCCTTTTATAATGTTATACGTCCCTATAAGATCCCCTCTCATCCTTCTAAACTCCAGTGAATACAAGCCCAGTCTTTCCAATCTTTCCTCATACAACTGTCCCGCTATTCCGGGGATTAACCTCGTGAACCTACGCTGCACAGCCTCAATGGTAAGGACGTCCTTCCTCAAATTAGGAGAAAAAAACTGCACACAATACTCCAGATGCGGTCTCACCAGGGCCCTATACAACTGCAGAAGGACCTCTTTACTCCTATACTCAAATCCTCTCGTTATGAAGACCAACATGCCATTAGCTTTCTTCACTGCCTGCTGTACCTGCACGCTTACCTTCAGTGACTGGTGTACAAGGACACCCAGGTCTCGTTGCACTTCCCCTTTACCTAATCTGACACTATTGAGATAATAATCTGCCTCCTTGTTTTTGCCACCAAAGTGGATAACCTCACATTTATCTGTTGTTCGTCCTTCGGGTTCGAAGATGACCATGACTTCACTTTTAGTTGGGGGATTGGTGACTGTGGGTCCTGAAGTGACCGGAAGGCACGCCCACACATAGGACACAAGTGGATGGGTGCTGCAATGGAAGTGGAGGTAGCCCGGGCCTTGCGCGCGGTGCGTTTCCTCTGGGCCTCTGCAGTGCATCTGTTCTCTGCTGCATGGGCTCCTGTGGTGAGCTTGCTACGCTAGGTTGGACGATCCAGAGCAAGAGACTCCCAAGTGCTGACGTTGATGTCCAAGTCTTTGAGGGACACTTTGAGGCAGTCCTTAAACTGTTTCTTCTGTCCTCCTACTGAGCGCTTGCCCTGACACAGTTCTCCATACAGAAGTTGTTTTGGCAGTCGACTCTCGGGCATTCTGATGACATGGCCTGCCCATCTGGCTTGGGCTTTCCGTAGGAGGGTGTGAACTCTGGAGATTCCGGCCCGTTCCAAGACCTCTGTGTCGGGAATTTTGTCCTGCCACCTGATGCCACATTTATCTACATTATACTGCATCTGCCATGCATCTGCCCACTCATTCAACCTATCCAAGTCACCTTGCAACCTCCTAGCATCCTCTACATAGTAGACACTGCCACCCAGCTTTGTGTCATCTGCAAACTTGCTAGTTCTAATTCCATCATCTAAATCATTAATATATATTATAAATCGTTGCGGCCCCAGCACCGAGCCTTGCGGCACTCCACTCTCCACTGCCTGCCATTCTGAAATGGACCCATTTATTCCTACTCTTTGCTTCCTGTCAGACAACCAATTCTCTATCCATGTCAATACCCTATCCCCAATACCATGTGCTCTAATTTTGCTCACCAATCCCCCATGTGGGACCTTATCAAAGGCTTTCTGAAAGTCTAGATACACTACATCCACTTGATCTCCTTCATCCATTTTACTTGTCACATCCTCAAAAAATTCCAGAAGATTAGTCAAGCAGGATTTCCCCTTCATAAATCCATACTGACTTGGACCAATCCTTTTACTTCTATCCAAATGTGCCATCATTACCTCTTTAATAATTGACTCCTGCATCTTCCCCACCACCGATGACAGGCTAACTGGTCTATAATTCCCCATTTTCTCTCTCTCGCTCCTTTCTTGAAAATTGGGATAACATTATCTACCCCTCAAACCACAGGAACTGATCCTGAATCTATAGAACATTGGGAAATGATCACCAATGCGTCCACGATTTCTAGAGCCACCTCCTTGAGTACCATATATCATATCATATCATATCATATATATACAGCCGGAAACAGGCCTTTTCGGCCCACCAAGTCCGTGCCGCCCAGTGATCCCCGCACATTAACACTATCCTACACCCACTAGGGACAATTTTTACATTTACCCAGCCAATTAACCTACATACCTGGGAAGCAGACCATCAGGTCCTTGGGATTTATCAGCCATACCCAATCAGTCTACCCAATACTATTTCTCGCCTAATGCAAATTTCTTTCAGTTCCTCTGTCTCCCTCGATCCTCTGTCCTCTAGCCAATCTGGGAGTTTGTTTGTGTCCTCCTTAGTGAAGACAGATCCGAAGTACCTGTTCAAATCTTCTGCCATTTCCTTGTTACCCATATTAATTTCACCCGTTTCTGCCTTCATGGGACCTACATTTGTCCTTACAAATCTTTTTCTCTCAACATACCTAAAGAAGCTTTTACTATCCTTCTTTATATTCTTGGCCAGCTTACCCTCGTACTTCATCTTTTCAGCCCAGATTGCCCTTTTTGTTACCTTCTGTTGTTCTTTGAAAGTTCCCCAATCCTCTGACTTCCCACTACTCTTTGCTGTGTTATACATCTTTTCTTTTAGTTTTATTCCATCCCTAACTTCCCTTGTCACCCACGGTTACCTCTTACTCCGCTTAGAAATTTTCTTCCTCTTTGGAATGAAATTATCCTGCGACTTCTGTATTATGCCCAGATATTCCTGCCATTACTGTTCCACCGTCATTCCTGCTAGGATCCTTTTCCAGTCGACCTTGGCCAGCTCCTCTCTTATATCTTCATAGTCCCCTTATATCTTCATAGTTCCCTTTGTTCAACTGCAACACGAACACTTCTGATTTAACCTTCTCCCTCTCAAATTGCAGATTAAAACATTATATTATGGTCACTACCTCCAAGCGGTTCCTTTCCCTTGAGTTCCCTTATTAAATCTGTTTCATTGGACAACACTAAATCCAGAATTGCCTTCTCTGGTAGGCTCCAGTGCCATCTGTTCTAAGAATCCATTTCGGAGGCACTCTACAAACTCCTTTCCTGGGGTCCAGAACCAACCTGATTTTCCCAGTCTACCTACATATTGAAATCCCCCATAACCACAGTGGCATTACATTTGTTACATGCCAGTTTTAACTCCTGCTGCAACTTACACCCTATATCAGGGCTACTGTTTGGGGGCTTGTAGATAGCTCCCATTAGTGTCTTCTTACCTTTACAATTCCTCAATTCGATCCACAGTGACTCTACATCGTCAGTCCCTATGTCACCCCTCACAAGGGATTGAATTTCATCCCTCGCCAACAGAGCTACCCCACCTCCTCTGCCCGCCTGCCTGTCCTTTCTATAGGACGTATAACCCTGAATATTCAGTTCCCAGTCCCGATCCTCCTGCAGCCACGTCTGTGTAATCCCCACAATGTCATATCTACCAATCTCTAACTGAGCCTCAAGCTCATCCACTTTATTTCTTACACTTCGCGCATTCATATATAATACTTTTAATCCATTACTCATCTCACATTTCACATCGATTCCTATTACACTTGACCATACTCTTCTATCCCTTCGTGAGCTTTCTGTGCTGTTAATTCTGGGGTCTTTCTTAACTTTTCCTATAGTCTCTTTCCCTTTAACTCCATTCTTGTCTATCCCATTTGTCGTCCCCCCCCCCCCCCCCCCCCCCCACACTATTTAGTTAAAACCAACCTGTGTGTTGTAATGTGGATATGGTCCAGCACCTCAGTAAATACAGATAATAAATATTCATTTGACACTGGGCCCATCACATCTGGTCAACATATAGATGACCATGTTGATCCTTAAAAAAATATGTTTTCTCCTTTTTAAAACTTTTCCCCTTAATATATTGTGGAATCTCAGGATTTCCCTTCATCTGCCAGACCTATCTCATATTCTCTTTTTGCCCTCCTGATTTCCCTCTTAAGATTATTCTTACATTTCTTATACTCTTGTATGGGGATCGCTGGGCGGCACGGACTTGGAGGGCCGAAAAGGCCTGTTTCCGGCTGTATATATATGATATGATATTACATATTCCAATGACATGCACTTGACTTATGCCTCCTTTTTTATTAATTAGAGCCTTATTATCCATTGTCAACCAGGATTCCATGAACCTGCCAACCTTGCTCTCCACTGACAAAAACAATCATTCCTTGAATGCTCCCAATCGCACCTTCCTTTCTCCCCTACTTGCCCAAATCTCTCCTCTCTGCAGAACGTTTTCACGTTAAAACTGATATCAGGCTCCATTACAATTGCTTTGGGTCCAATTCCTCTGCCAGACTAGTTTAAATACTTTCAAGTAGCACTTGAAAATCTCCTCACCAGAATATTGGTTGCTTCTTCAGTATCTCATATGTGCAAATAATGCTACATGTTTGCCACAGAGGAATATGGTTGAATTTTTAAAATCTCAGTTTGTTAATCTAATCATAATTTTAAGATGAATAAAATGCAATCCACTAATTAGATGTCACTCTGAACCACAATATTCTTCAATGCATGACCCATAGAAACTTTGGAAATTGTTTTCTCAAGGTAAGAAACCTTCTCCCCTAGGTAGTTTCATTTTTAAAACAGATGTGAATTTTGGGTATATCAATCATCTATTCATACTTGCATTTATGCTTTCAAAAAAGTAAGTGTATGTACGATTTACAATTTAGACTTCTAATAGATTGAATTATGAACTAAGTGTTCCATATTGAAGAACTATAAATTGTTTGCCTTGACGATTTATTTGCAGAGATGACTTTCACACAAGTTACATATCAGCAGCGGTGAAATGTTTTATGCAATATACTAACATTTTATTTCAGAAGACTATCCCAATATCAACCATACTCTGCTTCACTACTATAAAAGGTTATAATAACACGACAAGTTAAGACGATGGGTGATGGGGTAGGGAGGAAGAGGGGGGGGATGTGGTCAGGGGTTTCGGGGTCAAAAAGGAGTAATGTGTTCAAGAAAATTTGTCTTTCCAATTGGAATATACTGAAGCATAGAACTACAGTGGCACAGCTGGTAGAGCTGCTGCCTCAATGATGACCTCAGTTGCTGTCTATGTGGAGTCTGCCAGTTCTCTGTGTCCTTGCAAATTTCCTCCAGGTTTCCTCCCACATCCCAAAGATATTCAGGTTTGTAGGTTAATTGGCCTCTGCACAAATGCCCTTACTGAGAGGAGAGTGAATGAGAAATTGGGATAACATCGGACTCGTGCAAAGGGGTGATTGATGGTTGACATGGACTCGGTGGGCCTATTGGTTTGTTTCCATGTGGTATCACAAAACTAAACTGAATTAAACTACTACACACACCTTCCACAAACATCACTTTCACACCCCTCCACGTGGGGCATATTACTGACTTTGGATTTTGTGATCAATTGTAATAAAAATCACTACAACTATCAATCCATCCAGCCAGGCAGGCCAATATGAATTCGCTAGAGCTAACAATGTCAAACAATTTGTTAAGTGGCTAACAAGCTACTTAATGAGCAGAAATCCACACAAACATAGATAATCTCTAGTGGCACATTTGCCTCACAGTGACCCAGGTTCAATCTTCATATGTGCAGTTTGCACCCTCTCCCCATTACTGTTTGGGTTGGTAGCTTACTTGTAACTTAGGTTAGTTTAGAGATAGACCGCAAAATCTGGCCCTTTGGCCCACCGAGTCCGCGCCAACCAGCAATCCCCACTCATTAACACTATTCTGCACACATTACGAACAATTTACAATTATACCAAACCAATTAGATGATGGATGAAAACGTGGGGAGAATATATTACATAACAAATAAATCGAGAAAATGGATTGATATGTGAGCTCGAATAGATTCTAAACTGAAAAGGCCCTTTCCAATGTTGTAACGAAAACAATAAAAATACCATGAATACAACTGTTGTTCTTGTGCAACATGGCACAAGAGACTTTGATGTACTAAACCTTGAAGGTATCTGGTTTGTATTAGTGACAATGTGGTGGACACAAAAAACTGGAGTAACTCAGTGGGATAGACAGCATCTCTGGAGAGAAGGAATGGGTGACATTTCGGGTCGAGACTGAAGAGACAAGTCTGAAGAAGGGTCTCGACCCAAATCGTCACCCATTCCTTCTCTCCAGAGATGGTGCCTGTCCCACTGAGTTACTCCAGCGCATTGTGTCTATCTTTGGTTTAAACCAGCATCTGCAGTTCCTTCCTACACAGTGACAATGTGGTGTTTGGGAGATCTCTCTTTCTAATGGCTCCATATAACTAAAATAGTTCTGGATATTGGAGATTATAATGAAATAATTTGATTCAAGGGCTTAAAATGGCAGGAGTAGAACATTTGACAATTATTGGAAATAATTACCAATTAATGTGGAAAATGAATATGCCATTTAGAGGGAGTGCTAGCAATGATAATGGAAGTGATGTATTTCTAAGTAAGAATGGTATGTGAGTTAGAGGAGAATCTGCAAATGCTAATGTTTCCATACAACTTGACCTTCTAGTGTATCCACATTGAAAATTAATTTCAGCATATTTTCAAAATTTGGACAAGACATGGCTTACTGTGCCAAAATTCCTCAAACACCTTAGACCAGTGAGCAATATATAATGTGTGCTCTACAGCATTGAAGCTATAGTCAGCTCCTTTCCATCTGCAGTGTATTTTGTTCATTCTCAGTTCCTCTCTAGTCAAGTCAAGTCAAGTCAATTTTATTTGTATAGCACATTTAAAAACAACCCACGTTGACCAAAGTGCTGTACATCTGATTAGGTACTAAGGAAAAAATGAAACATACAGTAGCACACAAACATAACAGCACATACAAAACAGTTCACAGCGCCTCCTCAATGAGCCTCAAACGCTAGGGAGTAGAAATAGGTTTTGAGCCTGGACTTAAAGGAGTCGATGGAGGGGGCAGTTCTGATGGGGAGAGGGATGCTGTTCCACAGTCTAGGAGCTGCAACCGCAAAAGCGCGGTCACCCCTGAGCTTAAGCCTAGACCGCGGGATAGTGAGTAGCCCCAAGTCGGCCGACCTGAGGGACCTGGAGTTAGAGAGGTGGGTTAGAAGATTTTTGATGTAGGGGGGGGAATGTCCATTTAGGGCTTTATATGTGAATAGGAGGAGCTTGAAGTTGATTCTGTACCGTACAGGGAGCCAGTGGAGAGAGGCCAGAATCGGCGTGATGTGGTCCCTTTTACGGGTACCCGTCAGGAGTCTCGCTGCGGCGTTTTGGACCAGTTGCAGGTGGGACAGGGAAGATTGGCTGATCCCAGTGTATAGGGAGTTGCAGTAGTCTAGGCGGGAGGAAATGAAAGCTTGAATGTCGTCAGTGTCGTCGAATTGGAGGAAAGGTTTGATTTTAGCTATGGTACGAAGTTGGAAGAAGCTGGCTTTTACCACAGCGTTGACTTGCTTGTCAAATTTTAATGCAGAGTCAAATATCACGCCGAGGTTTGACTAGGCAGGATAGGCTTCCAAGACTGCCTGTTATCGATTTGATGGAGTCGGGGGGCCCGAATAGGATGACCTCAGACTTGCTCTCGTTTAATTGGAGGAAGTTCTGTGCCATCCAACATTTTATGTCCTCAAGGCAGTGTAAGAGGCTGTTTAAATTTGACTGGTTGTTGGGTTTCAGGGGGAGGTAAAGCTGAGTGTCATCGGCATAGCAGTGGAAAGAAATGCCGTGCCTTTGAATGATTTGGCCAAGGGGGAGCATGTATAGAGAGAAGAGAATGGGGCCTAGGATGGAGCCTTGTGGAACTCCGCAGGAGACGCTAGCTGGAGAAGAGGAATAACTGCCTATGTTGATGGCGAAACTCCTACCTTTGAGGTAGGAAACGAACCAGCTCAGGGCAGTGCCATCAATGCCAACCGCGTACCGGAGACGATCAATAAGGATGGTGTGGTCCACTGTATCGAACGATGCGCTGAGGTCGAGAAGGAGCAGGATTGCACAGTCGCCGGTGTCGATGGCGAGAAGCAGGTCGTTGTGTACCTTCAACAAGGCAGACTCTGTGCTGTGGTGGGCTCTGAAACCTGACTGGAAACTTTCCAGGATGGTGTTTTGGTGTAGGTAGGGCACTAATTGGTTTAGAATTGCCTTTTCAAGGACTTTTGACAGGAATGGCAGTTTGGAAATGGGTCTGTATGTCCTCTTTGGTCTGTAAATTATTACTTGCCACATTTTCACTGCCCCAGCCAACTGCCTCAAAGTTGATGCCCATGAAAAAGGAAGTCACGTTAAGAGTACATTGACATGGTAGTAACTGGGATCAGTTGTTTGAGCTGTATAGGAGAGTCACTGAACTACCCTTGGGACACTGTAATGGTGGACCATGGAAGGCAAAATCAGACACATTTCCAAGGATGTAGTCTCCAGGGAAGATAGTCCTCGGTCCTTTTCACCTCCTAAATCCTGAAAGTTGGTAACTCAGACAGGCATAGGGAGTTAGAAAAAGTTATATATAGGCCCAATTCTTTAAAAAAAACAAAAAATATCAGTATGGAAACTCACAGGCTTCTTTACAGATGACAGTGCTGACACTATCTGCTTGGAATGGCAACACTGAGTAACACTTTAATGCTCCAACTGAATGTGCAAACAAAGTTTGTTGCATCCAGCTATGCTGTTCATTTAAAAAAAGGTCATTCTGACCTCTGTGCTGATAGATGCATCTCGTATTCAAGGATCTTGTTTCCTTTTAGTTCAAAGTATTTTGTATAGAGGCTAAAAGACAGAAACAATGTGTGCTTCCACAGTGCTTTCTGAAGTCCAGACATCCCATCCATTTTCCTGGCAATGCAGGTTTTGCAGAGCAGTCACTGTTATATTGGAAAAGGCAATCTCTGCTCAGCAAACTCCCACAAGTAACACTAATTGAATGCCTCGGTTTAATTTCAAAAATGCATATATTATGAATAACGTAATTGTCATGTGTCTTTCTCTGCATCCATAGCATGGTAGCGCAGCGGTAGAGTTGCTGCTTTACAGCGAATGCAGCGCCGGAGACTCAGGTTCGATCCTGACTACGGGTGCTGCACTGTAAGGAGTTTGTACGTTCTCCCCGTGACCTGCGTGGGTTTTCTCCGAGATCTTCGGTTTCCTCCCACACTCCAAAGACGTACAGGTATGTAGGTTAATTGGCTGGGTAAATGTAAAAATTGTCCCTAGTGGGTGTAGGATACTGTTAATGTACGGGGATCGCTGGGCGGCACGGACTTGGAGGGCCGAAAAGGCCTGTTTCCGGCTGTATATATATGATATGATGATAATCAGTTCAATTAATTCTCTTACAATGGGTTAACACCATCGATGTTTCCTTTTTAAACAATATACCAGCGCAACATCTGAGAGGCTGTAACACAGGGGCCTCTCACGAGACTGGAATTGTTTCCCCGCAGAACTTTTGCAGTGGCTGCACTGAGCTTCAGTGCATCTCCTAGCATGTACTCCTCCACCCTCTGCTAACATTATCTTTGAAGATTCGGGCAGACAAAATACGACTTTCTCAATGTAAGACCAGAAGACTCATTTCATTTATGCCATCAGGAAGAAGATATGGGAGTCTGAAAAATGTAACGTCCAGGTTTAGGAGCAGTTTCTTCTCAACACAACCATCAGGCACTATGATCTCCAAATAGGCTCTGAACTATATAATCTTGTGGACATTATTTTTGACTTTGCACTACTATTGTCTATTTATTTGTCTTTTTTAAAATATACTGAACTTTTTTTTTTAGATTTTTTTTTTAGATTTAGAGATACAGCGCGGAAACAGGCCCTTCGGAGACCGCGCCGCCCAGCGATCCCCGCACATTAACACTATCCTACACACACTAGGGAAAATTAACCTACAAACCTGTACGTCTTTGGAATGTGGGAGGAAACCGAAGATCTCGGAGAAAACCCACGCAGGTCACGGGGAGAACGTACAAACTCCGTACAGACGGCGCTCGTAGTCAGGATCGAACCTGAGTCTCCGGCGCTGCATTCGCTGTAAGGCAGCAACTCTACCGCTGCGCCACCGTGCTGCCCTGTTGCTGTTTTTTGTTGTTGTTTATTATAGATTTTACAGAGTAATACATTTATATATCTATTGTGCTGCCTCAAATAATAATTTTATTGTTCTGTTTTGGGACACGTGACAATAAACTTTTGAATCTTGATTCTAAGACCCTAAGACATAGAAACAGAATTAGGCCATTTGGCCCATCAAGTCTACTCCACCATTCGATCATGGAAGATCTATTTTTCCTTCTCATTCTCCTACCTTTGATCCCCTTACTAATCAAGAATCAAGAATTTATTCTGAGGCTCTGCCCTGTGATGCTAGACTCTCCCGTTACTGGAAACATCCTCTCCACATCCATTCTATCCAGGCCTTTCATTATCCAGTAGGTTTCAATGATGCCCCCCCCCCCCGCCCCTCATCCTTTTAAACTCCAGAGAATACAGGCCCAGTGCCTCCAAACCCTCCTCAAATGTTAACTCAGTCACCCCGAACATCATTCTTGCAAACCTCATCTGGACCCACTCTAATGCCAGCACATCCATTCTCAGATGTGGGACCCAAAACTGCTCACAACATTTCAAATGTGGTCTCACCAGCACCTTATAAATCCTCAACATTACATGCTTGCTTTTTCTATTCCCTCAAAATGAATGTTAGCATTGCATTTGTCTTCCTTACCACCGACTCGAGCTTCAAATTAACCTATTGGGAACCTGTACCAGCATTGCCGTCCCTTTGCACATCCGATTTCTGAATCCTCTCCTCATTTCGCCTTTATTCCTTCTACCATACACTTTGCTACACTGTATTCCATTTGCGGCTTTTTGGCCCACTTTCCCAACCTGCCCGTATACAGACTCCCTGCATCCTCAACACTACCTGCCCCCCTCCCCCCCACCTACTTTTGTATCATCTGCAAACCTGGCCATAAAGCTATCATTCCATCATCCAGATCATTAACATATAACGTGAAAAGTAGCGGACACAACACTGACCCCTGCACAACACCAATAGCTTGCCAGAAAAGACCCCTTTATTCCCATTGTTTGCTTTCTGCCTATCAACCAATCTTCTATCCCTGCTTCTAATACATGGACTCCTAACAAGAGGAGTTGAGTATTGGAGCAAAGAGGTCCTTCTGCAGTTGTACAGGGTCCTAGTGAGATGAGGTCCTTCTGCAGTTGTACAGGGTCCTAGTGACCTGGAGTACTGTGTTCAGTTTTGGTCCCCAAATTTGAGGAAGGACATTCTTACTATTGAGGGAGTGCAGCGTAGTTTCACAAGGTTAATTTCCGGAATGGCGGGACTGTCGTATGTTGAAAGACTGGAGTGTCTGGGCATGTATACTCTGGAATTTAGAAGGATGAGAGGGGATCTTATTGAAACATATAAGATTATTAAGGGATTGGACCCGCTAGAGGCAGGAAACATGTTCCCGATGTTGCGGGAGTCCCGAACCAGGGGCCACCGTTTAAGAATAAGGGGTAGCCCATTTTAGAACGGAGATGAGGAAAAGCTTTTTCACTCAGAGAGTTGTGAAGCTGTGGAACTCTCTGCCTCAGAAGGCAGTGGAGGCCAATTCCCTGGATGCTTTCAAGAGAGTTAGATGGAGCTCTTCAAGATAGCGGAGTCAAGGGATATGGGGAGAAGGCAGGAACGGGGTACCGATTGTGGATGATCAGCCATGATCATGGTGAATGGCGGTGCTGGCTCGAACGACCGAATGGCCTACTCCTGCACCCATTGTCTATTGTCTATTGTCTATTCTGTTTAGCAGTCTCACAAGTGGCACCTTGACAAAGGCTCTCTGGAAATCGAAGTATAGAACATTCACCAATTCCCCTTTGTCTATCCTGCTTGTTACCTCCTCAAAAACCTCCAACAGATTTGTCAGGCAAGGTCTCCCCTTAACAAAACCATGTTGACTTTGACCTATTTTATCATGTGTTTCCAAGTACAAAGAAAAACTGTGTTGAATCTGTGCTATTCTGTATAGCACAGAATGAATAGCATTCTGATATAGGTATTCTTATTGTCAAGATGATTCATGGATGAATATAGTGCAGGAGAGATGGCATTCTTCTCCAGACCTATCTTTCCTGTATGTGAATCACAGGGGGGTTTTGATTGGCTGGGAGACTGGTGTAAATGTGGGCCATTACCAATCTTTCACAATACTTTATTACGGTGGATGTCAGTACTGCCGACCGGTAATCACTAAGATAGGTCATATTATTTTTTTCTTAGGAACTCGAATGATGTAGGTTTCTTAGTACATAAAAGGATAGCATTTTTAAACAGGTCTTCAAGGTCAGAGGTGCATAATTGAGGTAAGACTGTCACATCAGTGCACCAGGAAGCATTGGCCGAAGAGTGGATATGGCAACCTTACCCTTTGCCTGAGAATTCCTACACTCAGTACAATAAATGGAGAAACTTTCAGGTTGTATAGCAGGGTCAGGTATGTTGGTAAGCCATGTCTCAGTGAATCAGAGAACAAATAAATCCTTGATCTCGCTTTGAAACAGCTGCCTGCATTTAAAGGTTGTTCTCAAATGATCGAACGTTAGTTATGAGCATGAGATGTTAATTTAAGATTCTATCCATCCGTTCAGATCGAAGTAAAATAACAAATAAGAGAACAGCGGTGGACTGACTGATATCTAACCCTCAATGCTCCAATCTTTAACACCAATGTGATTGACTCTTCACTATTACATTGTCCTTTGTAGCAGTTTGCTGTTATATTGTTTGCTGAAAAATTGCTATATTTCCTATAGTTCAAATGTAATTCACCATCTGAACTTCTTTAGGGCATAAAATGCACTATATAAATGTAGGTTGCACTTTTTTCGGATCCAGAGATCCAAAATAATCTAATGTAATAAAAAGGAACTGTAGATGGTGGTTTCTGCCTCTGTGTGCCACAAATACACCAGTTTCTTAAACTCTCCCAATATGTTATATTCGTTTGTTTGATTTCACTCATACAAGGTCTTCTTGACTGCTGGCAGTAGAGTAGAATTTGCTTAGAAAAAAGAATTAGGGAGGAAAAAACAATGGTTATTCAGGAAACACTTGATCCCAGAAGGTTTGATTAACACTGGCATGGGAGCAAAGTGGCACAGAGGTAGATTTGCTGCCTTACAGCATGAGAGATACTGGTTCAATTCTGCCTACAGGGGCTGATTGCACAAAGTTTGTAGTTTCCTCTTGTGTAGTTTCCAAAGATGTGCAGCTTTGTGGGCTAATTATCTTCTATGAAATCCCCCTATTGTGTAGGAAGCAAAAATGGTCTAACATAGAACTAGTGTGCAGTGATCCTTGGTCGATGGGCTGAAGGGACTGTTTCCACACTGTATTTCAAACACTAAGCACTAAACACTCTAAACAAAACACTATTTTATTGAACAATGGTTTCATCTTACTTTGTCCCTCCCAGATCTTAGTCTGCTTATCTCCAAGTAGGAACATTTCATAGCATATTTTTGGAAATGATTCAAGGTACTTCACAGGCTTCATTTATGGCAAGGGCTTCACCTTACCATGTTTTAGATTTCATCATTAGAATTTTACTTAAATACCTCACAATTTGATTACATCCTATCTCTAGGATCCCATGGTGGCTTATCTTCAGTTTATGAGGTAACAATTCTTACTATATTTGTCATCCAGAATCTGAAGAAGGGCCCTAACCCAAAATGGCACATTGATTCCATGCACAGATGCTGCCTGAACCATTGAGTTATTCCACCACTTTGTGTTTTGCTCAAGATTCCATCATCTACTGTTCCTTTTGTCTCAAGTAATTCAAAGAGCCGGATTAATGATTCAAAGACCAGTGTTCAAATTTTACCATATCATGTGAATATTTTAAATTCAGTTAATAAAATATATTGGGACTATATGTCTGTATGAATAATCGTGGCTGTCGATCTTACCTGAATAAAAAGCAGCAAATATTGGAAAACTTCAGCAGGTCAAGCTGCATCTATGGGAAGAGAAACAGAGCTAGTTTTCTAGATTGATGTGAAAGCCCAAATGGGGCTTTAATTGGCTGGGAGACTGGTGTAGAGAAGGGGAATTTCCCATCCTTACCCTATCTGGTCGAGATGCAACTTCACTCCCTCAACAGTGGTGGCACGGTGGCGCAGCGATAGAGTTGCTGCCTTACAGTGAATGCAGCACCGGAGACTCAGGTTCGATCCTGACTACGGGCGCCGTCTGTACGGAGTTTGTACATTCTCCCCGTGACCTGTGTGTGTTTTCTCCGAGATCTTCAGTTTCCTCCCATACTCCAAAGACGTACAGGTATGTAGGTTAATTGACTGGGTAAAATGTAAAAATTGTCCCTAGTGTGTGTAGGATAGTGTTAATGTGCGGGGATCGCTGGGCGGCGCGGACTCGGTGGGCCGAAGAGCCTGTTTCCGTGCTGTATCTCTAAATCTAAACAGTGTGGGTAACTCTTAAACTCCCTGTAAACCAGCTAAGAGTCAAGAGCCAAGAATGTTTTATTGTCATATGTCCCAGAAAGAACAATGAAAGGTCTGTTGAAAATGAAATTAGTGAACAACAATAGATATCAATGTTCTAAAAGATTCTAATCAACAATAACTAAATTTAATATATTTTCTATGTTAGATGGCGGTTTTATCTAAACATCTAATTTCAAGTTGGAAAAGCTTTTGGTGACTTTCTGAGGAAAATAAAATTGATTTTATAATGATGGATTTATGGTTGGGATAGGGTTAAGATGAATATGGGACAATTGCAGGCAAATGGGACTAACTTAGATGAGGCATCTTGGTCGGCAGGAACAAGTTGAGCCGAAGGACCTGTTTCCAAGCAATATGACTCTATAACTCTGATGGGTACAATCATAAACTGTAGAGCTTTTATTAGGCTCTCATGTGTTTTCTTTATGTGTTCCCAGACCTCTGTGTCTGCCAAATGCCAAATAAAGCCTTCTTGTGAAGATTTTTAAATTAATTGCCTCTAATCTTCGTGGATGGAATGAGCAAAATGTACTCTAATGTATTTCAACTTAATTATATATGCCCTTGAAATAACTCTTCCATTACTTCATCAGCATTGTTAGCATTGGATACATTTAAAAATTGTACTTATTCCAGCCACTCTAATTTACTCAGTCCTCTGCCAACAACCACAACTTGCATTTTAAAGATCCATTAAGTAGAATGCTCATCTTGCCTTGATACTTTACCATTATGCTTTCTCCTTTAGTTCCCTGAATATTCAACAGCCATTTAAAAAACAATTTTTTTTTTGGGGGGGGGGGGGGGGAATTTGAGTGCTGTTGCTAAATCCTCTTCAATAAATCTCTGTTTTTATGCTTGTTAAAGCAGTAAAGCTTGCATCTCTGCAGTTTGTATGTTGAAATCAAGCTCACCTTGCAGTTGAAGGATTTTGATCCAATGATGAAGGCAGAATGATGATGTATTTCCAATTCACAAAAGCATATCGGAAATTGGAAGTGATGGTTTTCTCTGTATTTTCGCTGCATTCGCTGTAAAGCAGCAACTCTACCGCTGCGCTACCGTGCCGCCCGTGGCTTAACCTTTCCTCATAAAACAGATCTGAAATCTGCAAATACAATCTATTGACTTATCTGTATGTCTCTTGCAGATATACAATGCATTCAGAAAGTATTCAGACCCCTTCACTTTTTCCACATTTTGTGACATTACAGCCTTATTTTAAAATGGATTAAATTCATTTTTTTAAATCATCAATCTACACACAATACCCCATAATAAAATAAGTGAAATCAGGTGTTTAGATTTTTTTGCAAACTAATGTTTAAAAAACCCCTGAAATATCACATTTACATATGTATTCAGACCCTTTACTCAGTACTTTGTTGAGGTACCTTTGGCAGCGATTACAGCCTCACGTCTTCTTGGATATGAAGCTACAAGCTTGGCACTCCTGTATTTGGGTAATGTCTCCCATTCTTCTCTGCAGATCCTCTCTGTCAGGTTGGAGGTGAGCAGCTATTTTCAGGTCCCTCCAGAGATGTTTGATCGGGTTCAAATCTGGGCTCTGGCTGGGCCACTCAAGGACATTCACAAACTTGTTACAAAGCCACTCATGCATTGTCTTGGCTGCATGCTTAGGGTCATTGTCCTGTTGGAAGGTGAACCTCCACCCCAGTCCAGAACACTCTGGAGCAGGTTTCCATCAAGGACCTCTCTATACTTTGCTTCGTTCATCGTTCCCTCGATCCTGACTAGTCTCCCAGTTCCTGCCACTGAAAAACATCCCCACAGCATGACGCTGCCACCACCATGCTTCACCATAGGTATGGTATTGGCCAGGTGATGAGGGGTGCCTGGTTTCCTCCAGCTTGGCATTCAGGCCAAAGAGTTGAATCTTGGTTTCATCGGGCCAGAGAATCATATTTCTCATGGTTTGAGAATCCTTTAGGTGCATTTTGGCAAACTCCAGGCGGGCTGTCATGTGCCTTTTACTGAGGAGTGGCTTCCGTCTGGCCACTCTCCATAAAGGTCTGATTGGTGGAGTGCTGCAGATATAGTTGTCCTTCTGGAAGGTTCTCCCATCTTCACAGAGGAACTTTGGAGCTCTGTCAGAGTGACCATCGGTTTCTTGGTCACCTCCCTGACCAAGGCCCTTCTCCCCCAATTGCTCAGTTTGGCCAGGCGGCCAGCTCTATGAAGAGTCCTGGTGGTTCCAAAGTTCTTCAATAAAAGAATGATGGAGGCCACTGTGCTCTTTGGGACCTGCAATGCTGCAGAAATTGTTTTATACCCTTCCCCAGATCTATGTCTCGGCACAATCCTGTCTCGGAGGTCTACGGACGATTCCTTCGTCTTCATGGCTTGGTTTTTGCTCTGACATGCACTGTCAACTGTAGGACCTTATATAGACAGGTGTGTGCCTTTCCAAATCATGTCCAATGAATTTAATTTACCACTGGTAGACTCCAATCAAGTTGTATAAACATCTCAAGGATAATCAATGGAAACAGGATGAACCTGAGCTAAATTTTGAGTGTCATAGCAAAGGGTCTTTGAATACGTATGTAAATGCGATATTTCAGTTATTGCTTTTTAATTACTTTGCAACAATTTCTAAACACCTGTTTTCACTTCTTCTTTCTGGGGTATTGTGTGTAGATTGATGATGAAAAAAATGAATTTAATCAATTTAAAAATAAAGCTGTAATGTAACAAAATCTGGAAAAAGTGAAGGGGTCTGAATGCTTTCTGAATGCACTGTAAATGACTGCTTCCCCAAAGAGCAGCACTGGAACCAAAAATGTTAACAGCTAATTAGCTATTAAAGCATATTCCTGCTTCAATAAAAATATGACTTGTCCTTACATTCCCTATAAGCTGTGACACATTTGGTGATGAAATTTATGTAAATGTATCATAAATTATGTCAACAATCAAAAACGTGGTTTCTGTACTTCAAAGTTAAAATATGTGAGGAGGAAAACGATTCATTCCATGGTGAAATGGCAGGGAAGTGGGGGAAATTGGATAACTCTTTAACAGGCATGATGGACCAAATATTTTTCTTTCATGTTGTAACTTTCTATGGTTCTATGAAAGCAACATGGTAATAGATTGTTTTACAACACTCCTTAAATTAAACCAGAACCTTAAATTAAGGACAAGCATGATTTCATAAAGTTTACTATTTCAAGAGAATTTTAAATAACCTCATTAAATAACATACAAATTAATTTGTTCACATGCTAAGAAGAAAAAAACAGGAACAGCAGGAGGGGAAATAGCCACTTAGTCTTGCTCCATCATTCATTAGAATTATAGGTGATTTTCCACTCAACTCTCTCACTATATTTCATTACCCCAGTGCTGTAGGTTTCCTTAAATCTCAGTCTCAAAGATGCTTGGTGGCAGGGCACCCACAGATGTTAAGGGGAGAGAATTGCAAAGATCCACCCTTCAAGTAAAAACAAATATACCCAAGAGCAAATTTTGAGACCTCAATTTTCTACAATCAGGATATGATTTACAAAAATAAAATTCTGGAAAATGTGTGAAGACTGCTTCATGGAACATTGTTGCCATGTTTAAGGCAACGTGGCATTGTTTTAAAATTTGCTTGTGATCTAGTCAGATTGCTTCATACATATTCTCCCATCTGCCGCACCAGATTTATTTTACAATGTGCTTTGAAGGAAACAGTGCAAACAGCATGGATGGGACACAGGAACAATTATTTTACAAGCTGTAATAATGTACCTGCTGCAGACGTAGCACCTCACATTGATATCACCTCTTTGAATGAAGAAGGTAATTATTCCATCGTGGCCAATGGTCTGAATAGCCCACAAGCTCACAGTGAGGTGTGAAACCATAACAAGTAGCACACACTAGTCTCTTCAGATCTTTACTCTTAAACCAAGTCCAAAATAGTATTCAACAAGGTGATAATTAACAAGCTAAAGAATAGGAAATGGCAGCTTCCTTTGAGCTGGAGATTGATCAAAGGAACATGTGTGTTTGTCCATGGAAGAATGAGACCTTTAATGGATTTGTGCCAATTTCTAGCAAAGGATGATTGAGCCAGTTGCATTCATGCTTGCATTCTTTTAACTTGGAAATTGGATTTACATTATGTAACAAGGATAGTAAATGTTTTCCTTTGGGCAGAACTAGATTGATGGAGACATTCTAGGATTGTGTTATTTCCAGGAGTTTTGATTCAGGGTATTTCCATATTTAATACCAAATGGTTGATGGCCTTGGAATGGGTCCAAGGGTTCAAATTATCCACCATATTCCCAAAGCATTCACTTTTTGTTTAATATCGTTTGCTCTGGAAATCACAATTCGGTACTTCAATAGGTGTGGTGAAATGTCATTGAACGCAATTAATATTTCCTTTGGTGTTGCCTTCATTTAATTGTTGTCACCCAGGTAGAGTCATACATAGAGTCTTACAGGATAGAAACAGGCTCTTCGGCTCAATTTGTCCATGCTAGCCAACATGTCCTATCTAAACTAGTCTCACCTGCCTGAATTTGGCTAATATTCCTCTTAACCTGTCCTATCCATGTACCTGTTAAATATTTCTTAAACATTGCGATAGTACCTGACTCAATTACCTCCTTTGGCAGCTTGTTCCATTCACTGACCACCCTTTGCATGAAACAGTTATCCCTCAGATTCCTATTAAATCTTTCCCCCTTCAACTTGTCAGTACCTGAAGCAAAGTGTGTAAAATAGAAACATTGAAACAGTTGGCCATTTAACTCTGTGAGCCTGTTTTGCTCAGTTATTATCTGAATTGTGATCTAATTCAACACGTCCACCATTTTGTTTTCAAGAGAGAGTTAGACAATAGACAATAGACAATAGGTGCAGGAGTAGGCCATTCAGCCCTTCGAGCCAGCACTGCCATTCAATGCGATCATGGCTGATCACTCTCAATCAGTACCCCATTCCTGCCTTCTCCCCATACCCCCTCACTCCGCTATCCTTAAGAGCTCTATCCAGCTCTCTCTTGAAAGCATCCAACGAACTGGCCTCCACTGCCTTCTGAGGCAGAGAATTCCACACCTTCACCACTCTCTGACTGAAAAAGTTCTTCCTCATCTCCATTCTAAATGGCCTACCCCTTATTCTTAAACTGTGGCCCCTTGTTCTGGACTCCCCCAACATTGGGAACATGTTTCCTGCCTCTAATGTGTCCAATCCCCTAATTATCTTATATGTTTCAATAAGATCCCCCCTCATCCTTCTAAATTCCAGTGTATACAAACCTAATTGCTCCAGCCTTTCAACATACGACAGTCCCGCCATTCCGGGAATTAACCTAGTGAACCTACGGTGCACGCCCTCAATAGCAAGAATATCCTTCCTCAAATTTGGAGACCAAAACTGCGCACATTACTCCAGGTGCGGTCTCACCAGGGCCCGGTACAACTGTAGAAGGACCTCTTTGCTCCTATACTCAACTCCTCTTGTTATGAAGGCCAACATTCCATTGGCTTTCTTCACTGCCTGCTGTACCTGCATGCTTCCTTTCAGTGACTGATGTACTAGGACACCCAGATCTCGTTGAACATCCCCTCTTCCTAACTTGACACCATTCAGATAATAATCTGCCTTTCTATTCTTACTTCCAAAGTGAATAACCTCACACTTATCTACATTTTATTTCGGAGTCACGTGAGTGACTACGTGAAGACCCCGTCCAGCACGCATGCGCGACATTAGCGTTCATGCAGTGCACCCGCGACGAACGGGAGTTCAAGGTGCTCCCGCTACAATTTAAAAAGTCGGGCCGACAGGTAAGTTCTACCGTGGCCGTGAGTATTTTCTCTGTGGTCTGCTTTAGGTCCCAAGATGAGCAAGACCAGAGGAAAGAAATTTGCAGCTCGCCCCCGTTCGTCTTCCGTTGAGGAACGTTCTTTGGAGGGGGGGCAAGAGGCGGCAGCAACTACCGAGCCGAGCCCAGCACCGCTAGTGCAGCCTGAGCAGCGAGCTGGAGGTACCTGCAGCCAGAACCGGGCGGTAGTATCCGACGATTCGGATGAAGATGCCACACCGCTCCAGAGCGGCACTGGCAGCCGCCTAAGCCGAATGGAACGGCTTATGGAGCAAATGCTCCAGCGAGATCTGCTGAGAGAGCAGCAGCAGACTCGCCAAGGGAGCCCAGGTACTCCCGCAGTGCCCTTTACGGCACTGGCCATTGCCTCACCTTCTTTTGAAGGCAGCATTGGCGACCAGGTCTGGGCTGGTCAAGAAGAGGGGTTGTTGGCTGAAGATGTCCGGAGTACGCAGAGTGTACAGGATCAGGAAGAGCTGCTGGGTGTGGTCAACCGCTACGTGGTCATTCCACGAGGGGGTCGGCCTTTAGAGCCGAAACTTGCAGCCAGCATTGACCACCTGTCCTCAAAACCCCTACAAGAACGGGTGGTCAATGAGGCTCTTGAGCTATATACAGCCCCAGAAAATTGTACATCATTAAATGTACCAGCTGTAAACAGCCAAATTTGGGGACATTTGGGGCAGAACATCAGGAACCTGGAGTTGAAGCTCCAGAAAATCCTTAATCTCCTGACTGCAGGGATAACATCATATGCTCGGTCCATTGATGGTGTGGACATCTCCACAAATCAGCAAGATACATTAGCTCTGCTGTGCACCACTCAATACCAGATAAATATTTTACGGAAGGAAATCATCAAGCCTGCCCTCAACCCTAAGTTTGCGGGACTCTGCAAAACACCGGGTTCAGAACCTCCAATTCTGCTTTTTGGAAAGGATCTTCCAAAAAAGGTGAAAGACCTAGAGGAAGAATCCAAGACCTTTGGTCTCGTGAGGGCAGGTTTGGGACCGAGCAGACCTAACAAACCCAGGCGGCAGTACCTCACGGCGTCCACCAGTCATAGACCACCATATGGGACTGGTGAAAGCTCGGGGTCCGCAACCATTCCCCGTAAGCCTTTTTTAGGCCAGGGCCCAGAGCGGACCCCATGGAAAATGCGCCACCCCCAACAACATCAACGTCAACAGCAGCCCTCTACAGCCCAGCAGACACCTCATCGTCCAGCGAAGAGGCAGAAGAAAAATTAACACCAGTAACCATGGAGGTAGGTGGGTCTGGTACCTCTCGGCATATGAGCAGTAGGGACTCTATACTATCAGGGGGGAGATTGCACTTGTTTTTGGATGCATGGGAAACCATTACTAATGACAAATACATACTAAGCTGCATTCATGGCTATAAAATTGACTTTGTTCATGAAAACATTCCGCCAGTTCAGCACATACCCCAAAGGGTATTCACCCTCTCAGTCAAAGAGAAACAAGAGGGTCAAGCTGAACTTGTTAGGCTACTAGCAAAAGGTGTCATTGAAAGAACAAAACATGAACCTTTGGAATTTGTGTCTAATATCTTCACTAAAACTAAAAAAGATGGTGGATGTCGCATCATCATTGACTTAACTACGTTAAACGAGTCAGTTAAGTATACACATTTTAAGATGGAAACTTTTCAAACCGCCAGACTTTTGATTTCTACAGGGTACTTTCTGGCAGGCATTGATTTAAAAGATGCCTACTACTCAGTACCCATACACAAGGAGCACCGTAAATACTTAAAATTTATCTGGATGAAACAGCTATGGCAATTTAAAGCCTTACCAAATGGACTAACCTCCGCTCCAAGGTTGTTCACTAAAATCTTAAAACCCGCCTTGGCGGTATTGAGAAAACAAAAGCATATAGTCATGGCGTACTTAGACGACATTTTAATAGTAGGGAAAACCTTGGAGACAGCTATTTTAGCAGTAGCAGCCACCAAACGTTTGTTTGAAACTTTGGGGTTTGTCATACATCCAGATAAATCCAATTTTACACCGTCCACTACCATGGACTATCTTGGATTTACGATTGATACTGTTCGCATGGTTGTAACTCTGCCAAAGGGAAAAGCATCACAATTGGCACTATCATGCCACGAACTAATGCATAAACGTCAGCCAACCATACGGCAGGTAGCTAGAGTTATTGGTAAAATGGTAGCAGCTTTTCCAGCTGTACAATTTGGGCCTTTGCACTACCAAAATTTACAAAGAGCAAAAGTGCACGCACTAAAGCAAAACTCAGGTCACTTTGACCGAGCTATGTATTTAACTGCTGAATCCATTACAGAGTTACAATGGTGGACAAGGAACATTAGGCTCAGTTCCAGTCCCATAATAATCACCAACCCAGTATTAACCATTCAAACGGATGCCAGTGCTTTGGGCTGGGGAGCAACTAACATGCAATCCAGCACAGGGGGCAGATGGACTAATTCTGAATCATCTTGCCTACAGACACGGGGTATCAACTATTTAGAAATGTTGGGTGCGTTTTATGGTTTAAAAGCATATTCATCTAATACGCATCATGCACATGTCCGGTTGCAATTAGATAATACCACGGTGGTGGCTTATATCAACCACATGGGTGGTATAAAGTCAATATCGTGTGACAAATTGGTCAACCTAATCTGGGAATGGTGTGTCGAAAGACATACTTGGTTATCAGCAACTTACCTACCAGGTAAGCAAAATACAGTGGCAGACACCAGGTCACGCAAATTTAACGATAACATCGAATGGATGTTAAATCCCAAAGTATTTGCCGAAATTACAAAGCAATATGGCACACCAGATATCAATCTATTTGCATCCAGGCTGAATCACCAGTTACCAACGTATGTCGCTTGGGAACCAGACCCTGAGGCAGCAGCAGTTGATGCATTCACGCTGTATTGGGGGAAAATGTTCTTTTATGCTTTTCCTCCCTTCTGCCTCATCAGTCGGGTGTTACGCAAGATTCAATTGGATTCCGCTTCAGGAATCTTGATAACACCCGACTGGCCTACACAGCCATGGTACCCAGTGGCCCTCGACATGGCTGTCGAAACACCGTTGGAATTCCCCAGCAGTCCGGAATTATTAATCCACCCAGTGTCAGGCATTAGTCACCCGTGCCATGACAGAGTCAATCTCCTGGCTTGCAGATTCTAAAAAGACCTCTACTGGGCCTGGGACTGTCTGAGGACGCCATCAACATGATGACCGCATCCCACCGGGAGTCCACCAGGAGACAATACCTGACCAACATAAGGAAATGGGAACGGTATTGCTCCAAAACAGGAACTACCTACACTACAGCGACACCCACCAGTGTTGTGGAATTCCTGGTTGGATTACATCGAGAAGGACTCAGCTACAGCGCCATAAATACAGCCAGGAGTGCGTTGTCAGCTTATTTGGTTCCAGCAGCAGGACAACTGGCTTTGGGGTCCCATCCACTAGTAATCAAAATCATGAGGGGCATTTTTAACACTAACCCCCCCAGACCAAGGTACACTCAGATCTGGGATGTCAGCATTGTGCTGACGTACCTTAGGGGATGGCCACCGCCCAGGGCACTCACGCTGGAACAACTTACACTGAAATCAGTCATGCTCATGGCACTAGTGTCAGCTCAAAGGGTACAGTCCCTCCACCTTCTGAGGCTGGACAGCATGACAGAGTCATTGGACTGCTTCACATTCCATATTCAGGGACTGGTCAAACAAACTAGACCAGGTACCACGCCTCCAGTCATGGAGTTCTGGGCATATTCATCTGACCCACGGCTGTGTGCCAAGACCCATCTCGCCAATTACATAGACACAACATATAACTTAAGAGGGAGAGAAAAAGCCTTATGGATAAGCCACAAGAAGCCTCACGGTCAGGTGACGAGCCAAACCATTTCAAGGTGGCTCAAGCAGGTGCTTAAGTCCGCGGGAGTCAATACTAATATTTACAAATCTCACTCCACCAGGGCTGCATCTACGTCGGCGGCTAGTCGAATGGACGTGCCTATGGACCATATTCTGGCCAGAGCAGGATGGTCCTCGGAAAGAACTTTCCAAAGGTTTTATAATAAACCGCTGGCGCAACCTGCTACATTTGCAGACAGAATTTTAGAGTCTGCAGATAATATTTAATTTGAGCCCTGGGGAGCTCTCTGTTTTTTGTTGTCATTAATAAACCTTTTTTGCTCACAAACAGGTTTCTTGATTGCGATAACATACTTCCTCCCTCTAAGGTCTTCAGACAGTGAGTGAAGCATGAGCTGGTACACGGTTCGGAATCACAGAGCTTTGAAGTCTTCACGTAGTCACTCACGTGACTCCGAAATAAAATAGTAAGATTAAATGAGAACTTACCAGTTCGAAGTTTGATCTGTATTTTATGAGGAGTTACGATGAGGGATTACGTGCCCTCCGCTCCCACCCTCTCTTATACAGATCAACTGGTAATTAAGTTCTTATTCTTTCTTTACTATATTTATTTCAATCGTTGTGTTTTTTCTGTGAATCCACACCGCTGCTTTGAAGAATGTCGCGCATGCGTGCTGGACGGGGTCTTCACGTAATCCCTCATCGTAACTCCTCATAAAATACAGATCAAACTTCGAACTGGTAAGTTCTCATTTAATCTTACTATTAAACTGCATCTGCCATGTATCCGCCCACTCACACAACCTGTCCAAGAGATTTAGCTCTTAGGGCTAAAGGAATCAAGGAATATGGAGGAAAAGCAGGAACGGGATACTGATTTTAGATGATCAGCCATGATCATATTGAATGGCGATGCTGGCTCGAAGGGCTGAATGGCCTACTCCTGCACCTATTTTTTGATGTTGCTATGTTTTTATGCAAGGGATTTCCAAGGGGTTTTTAGCAGCTTCCATGCATAGAAGTATTTTCCAAATTTACTTCTGACAAACCTGGCTCTGAATTTTAATTCTAGATCCCCAAAATAGCTGTGGCCTGAGAAACTGAAGGGTGTGATGACATGCTTTGCCAGAGGCTTTAAATTCAAGTCTCTGGACATCAGATTTGGATATTTTATCAACTCAGTCAAAATAGACAGAAATTGCACAGCTTCAGATAAAGCTTCAATTAAATATTCGACCAACTGTACAGAAATATCATGGCTTACGTGAATTCTGAGTATTCACAGCATTGAACTGTTGCACACATTGTGACCAATAGACAATAGACAATAGGTGCAGGAGGAGGCCATTCGGCCCTTTGAGCCAGCACCGCCATTCAATGTGATCATGGCTGATGATTCTCAATCAGTACCCTGTTCCTGCCTTCTCCCCATACACCCTGTGCCTCCTCATCCAATTGGGCTGGTTTTGAATTTGTGGAGTCAGTTTCTCTAGAGCAAGGTGGAGCTTCAAGAGGAGAGGGGGACCCACGTCGCTGGAAATATCTTGCGGGGGGCTGCCAAGAATGAAAGGGGGATCTAGCAATGGGCTGCCGAGAAGGAAGGGGGGACCTGACGGGAGGGCCACAGAGAGCGAAGCGGGACCCGGTGGGGGACAATACAATACAATACAATACAATATATCTTTATTGTCATTCTACAGGGGTACGAGATTGGGAATGCGCCTTCCATACGATGCAATAAATTAATTAGCTAATCAGTATAAATTTAGACAACCCAGTGAAACAAAATTAGAAACAGTTTTAAAACACCCAGATCTCGTTGAACATCCCCTCTTCCTAACTTGACACCATTCAGATAATAATCTGCCTTCTTATTCTTACCGCCAAAATGGATAACATCACACCTATCCACATTAAACTGCATCTGCCATGCATCCGCCCACAAAAGCATGTATGCAAACAAAGCATTTCACTATACATGGGACAATAAGGTATCATTAATTAATTGAATAGTATCCTCTTGCTCACTTGCTATCCACAAAAATTAGAAGGGGATTAGAATGTTTTTTTTCTATTGCTGAGTAGCTTATTAATTAACCAGTGGGTGAAAATTCCTCAGCCTCAATTGCACATCTGTCCCAGAATTCACTGGAGGTTAATGGAATATATATTGTAGGACCTGAGGCAATGGCTGTTGGAATATTGTATAAAGCATTGTAAGCTATGAGACTGAATTACTTGAAATTCCCGGTTAATTCCCGGAATGGCAGGACTGTCGTATGTTGAAAGGCTGGAGCAATTAGGCTTGTATACACTGGAATTTAGAAGGATGAGGGGGGATCTTATTGAAACATATAAGATAATTAGGGGATTGGACACATTAGAGGCAGGAAACATGTTCCCAATGTTGGGGGTGTCCAGAACAAGGGGCCACAGTTTAAGAATAAGGGGTAGACCATTTAGAACGGAGATGAGGAAGAACTTTTTCAGTCAGAGAGTGGTGAAGGAGTGGAATTCTCTGCCTCAGAAGGCAGTGGAGGCCAGTTCGTTGGATGCTTTCAAGAGAGAGCTGGATAGAGCTCTTAAGGATAGCGGAGTGAGGGGGTATGGGGAGAAGGCAGGAACAGGGTACTGATTGAGAGTGATCAGCCATGATCGCATTGAATGGCGGTGCTGGCTCGAAGGGCTGAATGGCCTACTCCTGCACCTATTGTCTATTGTCTATTGTCTATTGTCTATTGAAAGATTCAAAGCATGAAAGCAGGCCCTTTGGCCCACTGAGTCCACACTGGCCATATATCACTTATCCACACTAGTTCGATATTAACACACTTTCTCTTCCACTCCCTACACATTAGGGGAAATTTACAGAGACCAATTAACCTACAAACCAACACGTCTTTTGGAACACCCGAGGGAAACTGAAGCAGCCACAGGGTGAACATGCAAACTCCACACTGACAGTATCAGAGGTCAGGATCAAACATGGGCATTTGGCGCTGTGAAGCAGGAACTTTACCATATGCAACACTGTGTCACCATTAAATGATGTTGATGGTGATACACATATATTACAGTCCATGTCAGAGGATATATGAGTAAAATGTAAAGACTTGCTGTACTTCCTTTGTGGGTGGAGATGCAGGCAAACACAGATGCTGGAATTTGGAGCACAAAATAATGCTGGAGGAACTCAGTGGATTGAGAATTGTGGGTATAGACTTTAATTAACATACATAAATATTTACCCTTATCTTTCTGAGCGAAGTCACCAATCTAAAACATCAAGTATTTTTTGCCCTGCACAGATGTTGCCTGGCCTATTGACTATTTCCAACATGTTTGAGTTTATTTGTAATGTATGAGAAAATGTATGAGGAATGATGATAGTTTGGGGAGTTACAAGCAGTCCGCAAGAAGTTATACTGGATTGGCATGAACTCCAGGAACCTCCTAAACACTATCAGGGAGGTCTTAGCAGGAAAGCCTGAACCAGCCGCTGGTCATTGCTCCTGAGGGAACAGGTCCACCCATGCCCTTGAGATGAATAAAACTGGCAGAAACAATGGCTTACTAGCCAAGTTGTGCTCGGGTCTATGGGAGCGGGTGGGCTTGCTGAAGAAGTATGCCGCTGGCTGGCAGCATCTCAGGATCCACTGAGAAGGGCAGTGTGTATCAATGGCCAGAGCCAACCACAGGAAGAGCAATGCCATGCCCTCCAGCAACAGGACCGACCAGTCTACCTTCACATCGTACATATTCTTGCAATCCAAATAATTGGCATTTTTGAATGTAAAGAAAGTCAAGCACTTTTTTGTATTTCTTGTATATATTGTTACGAATAAAGCTATATTTTGTATACTGTTGGGGAGATGTCAGATGTGAGGCAGAGTTGTGGATTGAAATGCAACCCAGACATTTAATGACCAGAACATTGACTGCCAATCACATTAATTCTGCAGGGGTGCTACAATGTTGGCACTGTGAGGTGGGATATTTAGATTTATTATTGTCATGTGTACTGAGGTATAGGGAAAAGCTATTGTTTGCATGTTATCCAAAGCACAAACAGTTTTGTACTGTTTTGAGATCAGTAATTAAATCAGTTTTGAGATTAAAAGTACAGCTTTGTAAACAAACAGTACAGTCTGCAGAACACAGGCCACTGGTCCACAGCACAATGTCACTCAAGAGATATAGTTCGCAAACTGATATGAACATGAAGCATTCTCGTAAGCCATGGCCAAACCTGCAGACTCTGGGGTCGTGCTACTTGGCTTACATCAAACCAGGCATCAGACATTTTCAACTCAGTTATTTTGCACCACCGTGACAGAGATCAGTTTTCAGCCCAAACTGATTATTTTGTTACTTCACACATTGGGCATGGTCATAGGCATATTTATTCCATCAATCAGTAGTCAGAGCAATTGTGTGACCAGAGTGTTAGCCCTCACAACATTAATCTTGAATGTATGGGGTTTTTGGCTACAAAAGCATTTAGACCATAAATGTGAACTACTTTGTCTCAACAAAGGTGTTTGATGGTCTTGACAGTCACAGTGTATTCCTATTATAAATATGAAATTCGACAAATCCATTTGTTTGCACTCAAAATATATTGAAGTAAACAATACAATTGTTGCATTCAATCATCGCATGTTGTCTTTGTTCTTTTGTCTATAAAAACTTGATATATTTTGAGTTCAGGAGATTCTACTGAACAATTCACCCTGGAGAGTGTCTTCCACCAGGTCCTCTCCTGAACATCTGTTTGAGCTGAAAAAAGAACTTTTATGCCAATGGCTCTGGTCTTTGTGTGGCTCAGACATAGTCCCAACAAACGTATTACCTGTAACTACACTTTAGAAGTATTTGGCTCTATGGCATTTCAGGATGACATGAAAACCATTGTATAAATGCAAGTGTTTCTTTCCTTTTGAACCTTCAATAAAATTTGAAGCTGTAGAACAGAGGAGCCTGTAGATTTGGGATAGATTTCTAGGTCTTAACATTTTATTTAATATCCGTGTGTTGATGTGATGCTCTATATTAGAAAGTATGCACAAGGTAGAAGGGCGAAAACAAGATCACTGTGCTACTTAAAACGGTGTAAGTCGTTTCATGCCTGAAGCGCCTCTTCTAATCTGAAGCTTGACCTACTTAGCCACTAATTGAGTGTTCAGTCTTTTTACCTCTTCACCTTCCAAATGCTGCTTCTTCTCAATGGAAGTCAAATGCCACATTGCGTAGTATGCATCAGAGCACAGACATTTTACCAACTCTTTTTGGAGGTTGATGAAAGGCTATTGAGTTCTTCAGGCAGTGAAAATATTTGTGTTAATTTTAATACAGTGGGCTTTTGTAGAGGCAAGGAGAGGTGAGTATCAAAAGGCACCGGCTGATCTAAATTTCAAGCTTGGAGCAGATAGCTATAATCACAGTGCCTCTTCTGTCACCTATTTGTTTGCAGAAACTAATGGAGAGAGACATAGTGGTTTCTCACAGCTGGGAATGGATGATGTCCATTGTGCAGCAAGAAGCCATGATACTACTTCTAAGTCCAGAGGATTCACCCGTCACCCCTTGTATCTTTGAAGGAATACTTTGTCCTGTTTCACTTGCAGAGCCATTTATCTTCAGTCCTACTCAAATCCTCCCTGCTGCCACTCAATGACATTTTCCAATTGAAGATTATATTGAGATTCAGCTGATGGCACCACATCCGACAGAGGAACCCAGCAGGTGAACATTTCTAAAAGGTTTGAAGAAACAAAAGATCCAAAGTCAAGTTGAGTTTATTGTCATATGCACAAGTATGGTCAGGTACAGATGCAAGGAAAATATTGCTTGCAGCAGCATCACATGTACATTGACTCGGGTAAATGCACAAATACATAAATTATCAATAATTACACAAACAATTCTGCAAAACAATGAAATGGAAAAAAAATTGCACAAAACATCAAGATATTAGTACAAAACACAACCAAAAAACACGTCCAGAGCAGTAAAAAAGAGTTGTTTATAGTGTTCTATTGTAGAGGTAGAATTAGGATTGTGCAGCAGATCGACACAAAATCCTGGAGTAACTCAGCAGGTCAGGCAGCATATCTGTAGAAAAGGAATAGGTGACTAATCCTCTTCTCCAGAGATGCAGCCTGACCTGCTGAGTTACTCTAGTATCTGCAGTTCCTTCTTACACATTAGGGTTGTGCAGGTTGGTTCAAGAACCTAATAGTTTTAGGAAAGTTGCTGGTGAATGAATGAATGAATGAATGAATGAATGAATGAATGAATGAATGAATGAATGAATACTTTATTGTCACAAGTGACTAGCCACACTAAAATCCTTTGTTTTGAATACCCAAGGTATGCCACATACAGGTCGCCGACAAAGTTACATAGTATTCCACGCCAGGTCCTCCTTTATTCACCCCCTCCCCTTCCCTCCCCACCCTCCCCCTCCCTCCTCACAGCAGTGCCCCCATGCCACATCCTCCTTTGTTCTTCATCCCCCTCCCCTCATGGCAGTCCATCCGGCTCCCACGTGACCCGTCCTCAACTGCCGGCGCCCCCAACGACCGACGACCGCGATGACCACCGCACCGACCTCATCAATGACCATCACCGGGTCCACTGGAGAGGTAATTGTGCTGTGGCGCTTCAGGCTTCCGTGCGTCCTGCCCAATGGTAGCAGTGACAACGGGGCATGGGCCGGATGTTGGGTTTCCTTGATGACATATGCCACCTACTTGAGGCAGATTATAAAGTGATTTGCATGACATTAAGACATCCCAATGGCTTTTCAGCCATGAAAACCACTTGAAATGTAGTTCCAGCCTTAGCTTGCTTTTTGTACCCAGGATGTTCACACAAGCATTCAAGTGAAACTCATAGAAACAAGACCTTCAGCCCAGAATGCCCATGCCAACTATCAATTCCCTATCTATACTAATTCCATTAAGGACAAGCTAAACTGTTTGGTGAGAGGGACACAATGAACTGCAGTTGCTAGAATCTTGCATAGGACACAAAGTGCTGGAGAGAATTAACGGATCAGGCAGCATTTCTGGAGGACATGGACAGGTGATATCATATCATATCATATCATATATATACAGCCGGAAACAGGCTTTTTCGGCCCACCAAATCCGTGCCGCCCAGCGATCCCCGTACATTAACACTATCCTACACCCACTAGGGACAATTTTTACATTTACCCAGCCAATTAACCTACATACCTGTACGTCTTTGGAGTGTGGGAGGAAACCGAAGATCTCGGAGAAAACCCACGCAGGTCACGGGGAGAACGTACAAACTCCTTACAGTGCAGCACCCGTAGTCAGGATCGAACCTGAGTCTCCGGCGCTGCATTTGCTGTAAAGCAGCAACTCTACCGCTGCGCTACCGTGCCGCCCTTTGGGTCAGGACTCTTCCTCAGATTGGTGATCTGTGTGAAATGAAATATTGGATTAAGAAATCAAGAATAGCTTCCTTGTTCTTTTTCAGAATGGTATCATGGGATTTTGTTATGCCCATCCAAGAAGTAAATGGTTCCTCGACTGAAACTCTGGACAAAAGTATTGTTTGGCACAGTTATGGCATGGAAAGAATAGAGATGGGGGTGTGGCAAATGATGCAGAGTGACTTGAGAGGCTGTGTAAGAGATAAGCAAGAATGAATCAGAAATGTAATAGAGTATAGTATAGTTTAGTTTAGTGACTACCAGCATGGAAACAGGTCCTTCAGCCCACCAAGTCCACACCGACCATCGATCACTGGTTCACACTTGTTCTATGTTATCCCACTTTTGCATCTACTTCCGACACATTAGGGGAAATTTTACAGTTGCTAATTAACCTACAGACCCACACATCATTGGGATGTGGGAAGAAACAGGAGCAGTCAGAAGAAACCCACTCGGTCATGGAGAGAACGTGCAAACTGCACACAGACAGCACCCAGGGTCAGGACCGAACCTGGGTCTCTGGCACTTTGAGACAATATGTCTACCAGCCGCACCATTTTACCACCCAGTATTTAGAAAAATGAGCAGACGAGTTGTTTTTTTCTCTTGGGGAAGGAAGGCCGAGTGGTGATCTAACAGTGGCATTTATGTTTCTGTCATAGCTTGTATGCAGATGGCAATCCTGGTCACTTGAAAGGGTTCATCGAACATCATTAAAAAGATAAGTTTAGGTACGTTTTTTGTTTGTTTTTACTTTATTTCACTGCGTGTGTCCAGAAAAAAAAAAGACTAAGAACCAGATTCCTGTGGTGTGTGGATTCATTGAGTACTGACACAGTCACCCTGTGAAGCATATAAAAAATACACATAATAAAAAACTTCTATCTTAAATGCCTTCACTGTGTGCAATGCTAATAACCCCCCCTCCCCCCATCTGCGAGGTTCACCCAACAGCCTGCAAGCAAATAAACCAATGTACTCTCTAACCATGGATAATTGAGAAGTTGCTTGAAATTCTCCAGCAACGTGCCAGGCATTGTTTATCAGGTTATGAGAAGAAAATAAAAAGTGATGAGTTGAACAAAGCCAATTTTCTTTTAAATCACTTTCAGCTCATATATTCCTGATGGTGATCCTCCATTTCCCATCAGGATAGTGGTGCTGTGGTATAAATAATGCATAGAAACATAGAAAATAGGTGCAGGAGTAGGCCATTCGGCCCTTCGAGCCTGCACCGCCATTCAATATGATCATGGCTGATCATCCAGCTCAGTAACCTGTACCTGCCTTCACTCCATACCCCCTGATCCCTTTAGCCACAAGAGCCACAATGCAATTTCTAATGAGCGGTAAGGCAGGCAAGAGGGGCTGACGTTCTTACATTCACATGAATGTGAATATAGCTGTGAGAGAACAGGCGTACTTCCACAGGTTGAGATGTTATTGGTAGTGATTATGCCTTATTGTAAGGAATTAACTCATGCAATCAGAATGATTGCGTTGCCAAAAAAGTCATCTGACTCAGAGAGGTTTGCCGCATTCCAAAGCCTTTAATGCCAATTGCCTCCTGGTGTGAATTTAACGTGGTATGAAATTGTACGTGCTAGTAGCCTGGAATCTTCTATTCACCCAGTTATCAAGATGATTTTCAATTTGTGTTAGTCACGTTGCATGTTGTATCACATAATGACAAGATCCAAAAGAAATAACAGTGGTGTTATATTTAAAACAACTTGATGCAGGTCCTGGAATAAAGGGAAAGGAAAATCAAAACAGCAAGGTCTGCAGTGTCACAGTGTTTCAGCAACCATATTTGTTTCATTTAATCATCAAAATACATTTGTCTGTATCATCTCTATGCTTACTGACTTATACTGACTAGCCTCTATTTTAGTTTTATCCTTCTGTTCCATTGTTTTGTCTCAGTTCCAAACTTCTCTGTGGCCTCACCCAGCCTTGTTTTGATTTCTTGTGTATTTTATAATCCATCTTCAACAGTGCCTCAGCATCCTTCTTTCCCTCAGTGGTGAATGGTGACCTGACAGAAATCTTTAATATTGTCAAAATGTTTGATTGGGTGAAGTTAAGGATACAGTGTCTAATTGACCATGATGCTAAAGAGGATTGAGAATACAAGGCAGTCATTAATAAGGACACGTACAAGAGAAATCTATTTAGACTTTAACCCTTAGAGAAACAGTGTGGAAACAGGCCCTTCGGCCCACCGAGTCTGCACCGACTAGCGATCAGCCCATACACTAACACTATCTTACACACTAGGGACAATTTTACAATTTACAGAAGCCAATTGATCTACAAACCTGTAAGTCATTGGAGTGTGGGAGGAAACCGGAGCACCTGGAGAAAACCCACGAGGTTACAAGGAGCACCATAGTGGATCGAATCTGGGTCTATGGCGCTGTAAGCAGAAACTCTAGCGCTGCATCTCTGTGACGCCCTATTTAAATTGGAATGTGGAGCTTGCTTTCATAACAAGTAGTGGAGACGAAAAATAAAAATATATTTTAGAAGAAGAAGGATAAAGTCAAAACGAAAAGGGAATGGAGGGATATGCTGACATCTTGAGTAATATGGAAAGAATCTCCTGCAAAGCTTGTGTAAGAATTTAGGGCTACAAATCAATATTGCCAAGGTAGCCATCACTTAATGTACTATAATGGCTAATATCTACTCTGCTAAGTAAAGGTTATTAGCTCATCAATACTTCTAAGCTGCATAATAACCTGCTAATTGTTTAAATGATACATATCACACCAATTTCTCCTCTCCCCCTATTCCACCTACATTCCTTCCTGTTGCTTCACAATTCACAACTCTTCAATCTTTCTGTCTCATGCCTTCTCTTTTCATTTCTGGCATTTGTCCAACCATCCCATCCGCCTATCAAAAAGCCCCCTCACCTTTATCCACCTATTACTTGTCAGCCTTTGTCCTGCCCCTCCTTTCTTCCAGCTTTCTTCTCTTCCCGACACCCTATAATCAGTCTGACGGAGAGTCTTGACTGGAAACGTCAACTGTCTTGGTTCTCCAGATACGCTGCCTGACCCGTTGAGTTTCTCCAGAATTCTGTCTTTTATTTGTATTGCATATAGTTTAGATTCCTCATTTAAGGAAGATTGGAAACATTTTGGGTTTGTAAAATAGTTAATTTTAGGCTTGTGCCCTCTGAAGTTCAGAAGTCTGAGAAGGAATTTAGTTTAAAAATTCCAGCACTTGGAGTTTCTTGTATCTCTGTTTTCCAGCTCCATTTGAAAATCACCACAAGGGAAATCTGAAGACACTCTCCTCCTCACTCTGATGGGAGTTTAGTCTTTAGACTTTAGACGGGCAGCACAACATTAGAGTTACTGCCTCACAGCACCAGAGACCCGGGTTTGATCCTGACTATGGATACTGTCCCTACGGAGCTTGTATGTTCTATCTGCGACTGTATGGGTTTTCTTCAAGTGCTCAGGATTTCTTCCACCTTCTAAAGATGTACAGATTTGCAGGTTAATTGGCTTCTGTTTATTGTAAATTGTCCCCACTTGCTGGGAGTCAGGTATTTATAAAAGACGTCAGTTGATAGTCTGTCCCCAGTGATTAAAAACAGAAAGATCAAGAAAAGGGAGAGAGGTGCTGGAATTTTGGGCAAAAAACAAAGTGCTGGAGTAACATTACAATGGAGCACAAATCATTGGCCAGCAATTCCTTGTGGATCTGCATCTCGCCAATTGTACATTAAAATCTATCTCTTTAATTGGTATCTGCTAATGCCAATCGTGTAAGGTTTGGTTTGATATAGAATGATGTGATGAGTTTTCATTCCATTAAATATATTGTACAATTAAGGTGTTATTGAGAAGAGTAAGATTGATCCCCACTATCACAAGGGATTTTAAGGCACGATAATAAACCAGATATCAGCAGATTTCAAAAATATCATCTCAGGAAATAGATTAAATGTAGAAAGTGCTCCTAAAAATACAGCTACTTTCAGAAATCCACGACAATAATTCAAGACAACCCAAATTCAAGGTTCTCAAGGGCATACATAATGAAGATTTTCTCAACATGTGGATATCATACACGATAGTTGAATTTGGACACACCACACATTTATGACATAACTCAATACTTGAAAGAGATGGCAAATATAATTCTGAAAATGCAAGCTCTTCTTTATCCCAAATTCTATTTCTATCTTGTGATTTGTTTTAGATTAATATTGCTGAGCTTTGCCTGAAGAGTTTATTTTATTAACCATTTTGAGTTCAATTACCCACTTAGTGTGCCAGTTGATTCAAATAATCATAATTTTATAATTATCATATTAATTGCTAAAGCCTTCAGTAATATTTTCCAGTGATAGTCTGTCACAGATATGAGGTTAACCATTATCCAAGTATCGATTCCCCACCAGTGTGGACAAGAAAGAACTATACCTTTTTGAAATCTATGACCATAAAATAGATGTGCGGATGAGAACAAGTGTTTCTTCATAAGACATTCTCTTAGAAAGTTTAGTTTAGTTTAGTTTAAAGATATAGCATGGAAACAGGTCCTTCGGCCCACCGAGTCCGCGCCGACAAGCGACACCCGCACACTAACACTATCCGACACACACTAGGGACAATTTATATTTATACCAAGCTAATCAGCCTACAAACCTGTATGTCTTTGGAGTGTGGGAGGAAACCAAAGATCTTGGAGAAAATCCACGCTGTCAAGAGGAGAACGTACAAATTCCGTCCAGACAACACCCGTAGTCGGGATCGAACCTGGTCTCTGGCGGTGTAGGCTTTGTAAGGCAGCAACTCTACCACTGTGCCACCGTGCCGAAAGACAGAAAAGTAGCAGACATTTCATTGTTGGAAGATTCAGATCATTCATTTGCTATCTACATTCATGGAGTATCGCATGTACTTTAGAAATTTTATCATATTCTTGTCACATAACAGGGCTGCATGAAGAATTTTAATTTTGCCAGCTTTCAGAGGGACCTATATGTTTTATTGATATAATAGCTTGAACTTGAACAAGAGCACCCATAATTGGTTGTGGGGGAGAACAGCCTCATGAATCGATAAACACAAAATGCAGTGGGACAGGCAACATCTCTGAAGAGAAGGAATAGGTAACATTCAGGTTGAGACCCTTCTTCAGACTCCGCTGAAGTTCTGAAGAAGGGTCTTGACCTGAAACGTCACCCATTCCTTCTCTCCAGAGATGCTCCCTGTCCTGCTGAAGCACTCCAGTATTGGCGTAAACCAGCATCTGCAGTTTCTTCCTACACAAATCTCATGAATTAATTGCCCACCCTGCCTTGAGTAAAAGACGGCTGGATAAATATTATAGCTGCATTTAATCGTTGATTTGCTTTAGTGAGCTGTTCTGTGGCTTTGAAATGAGGTAGCCCATTCCAAGGTTCTCTCAATGGTGCAGCAGGCTGTGACAATGAGTAGCTGAGCTGCTGAATGTAGAGGCTCACAACTTCTGCACACTGTTTATTCTGAGTTGAATGTTGCAGTAATGGAGGGGCTTCCATTCACCACAGTAGATTGTGTAAAAGAAAATTAAACAAAGGTTTCATTTCATGATCAGGTTCCAGTGATTCAGACTTGAATGTGTACTTGAAGACCTGGTGTTTGCAGGCCTCAGGGCTGAGTGCTGGAAGGCGGTATTAGGTTTAGCAGCTATTTCACGGCTAGTACAGAAAGTGATTAGCTGAGTCAAATCCTTCTGTGCTGTAAATTGTCTACGATTCTGTAACTGCTGTGAGTATTAGATCAGTCTTGAAAGGGAAAACAATTAGAATCTACAGTGCCTAATCTGATGGCAGCACATCAAAAAGTGCTTTGCAGTCAGTGAGTACTTTTCCAAAATGTGTCAATATTTTACTTTGGGAAACACGGCAACTAAATCAATGCAGGCCAACTTTTCACCGATACCAGTGTGATACCAGAGAGATTTGTTTAATGATCTTGATCAAGCAACAAATATTAGCCATGACATAGGGGTTAACTCTGTAATTCTTCTTGAAAACACAATCAGAGAGGGCAGGTGACAATGTCTCCTCCACAATAATTCTCAGCATTGGCGCTCCGCAAAGATGAGTTCTCAGTCGCCAACTATACTCATTATATGTTCACCACTGTATGGCCAAATTCAGTTCTACCTCCATCTACAAGTTTGTAAATGACACCACTGTGGTAGGCCAGATCATAAATAATGACGAGACGGAGAAGTTAATAACGGTGTCAGTTATCTTGGGTATCCCTGATTCAACTCTACTCTATTATGGACATTGGACTTTATCAATGGAACAGATGGACTACAATGTTGAGAACTATATTCTGCACTCAGTATCTTCCCCCTTGGTCTATTTATTGTACTTGAGTTTGGCTTGATTGTATTTATGCATAATATTATCTGATCGGTTTGGGTAGTATGCTAAATAAAATTTTCACTATCTTGGTACATGTGACACGGACAAACCTAAACTTCAACCTGAAAGAGTGACATACTGTATCATTTTCTTCTTACACACCCACTGGAGAGATCAGATTAGACCCTCGTTTAACATTTTATTTGAAAGAATCTATCTTTCTCTCAGTGCTGCCCTGAAGCATCATGCCAGATTTTTCTGCTGGGTTCTCTCACTGGGATTTGAACTCATGTTCTTATTTGATGTGTCTGCTAGCTTGTGATGTTTTTTGCTCACACATCGGACTTGAATAGAATATTGGATAGTAATGCTGAAATCATACCTGACCCGAGGGGACAACGTTTGCAAGAGAAGATAAGGATGAATTGAAAAACATTTTATTGTTTATTATATGGGTAGATTTTGAATCTTGTCATCAATAGCTGACACATAATAATCTAAAATTAGAATTGTTCAAAATTCAAACAATTTTCAGTATATAATTTAGCCAACTCATAGCAATAGAAAAATGTCTTACTTTCTACAAACTATCTTTTTGTCATTTACCAATCACATGGTAACATTACCGATGTTTGGTAATGTGAATACAAATGGCCTGGATAGAATGGACATGGAGTGGACGTTTCTACTAGTGAGAGAGTCTAGGATTAGAGGGCACAGCCTCAGAATAAAAGGATATATAATAGTAAGATTAAATGAGAACTTACCAGTTCGAAGTTTGATCTGTATTTTATGAGGAGTTACGATGAGGGATTACGTGAAGACCCCGTCCAGCACGCATGCGCGACATTCTTCAAAGCAGCGGTGTGGATTCACAGAAAAAACACAACGATTGAAATAAATATAGTAAAGAAAGAATAAGAACTTAATTACCAGTTGATCTGTATAATAGAGGGTGGGAGCGGAGGGCACGTAATCCCTCATCGTAACTCCTCATAAAATACAGATCAAACTTCGAACTGGTAAGTTCTCATTTAATCTTACTATTTTATTTCGGAGTCACGTGAGTGACTACGTGAAGACTTCAAAGCTCTGTGATTCCGAACCGTGTACCAGCTCATGCTTCACTCACTGTCTGAAGACCTTAGAGGGAGGAAGTATGTTATCGCAATCAAGAAACCTGTTTGTGAGCAAAAAAGGTTTATTAATGACAACAAAAAACAGAGAGCTCCCCAGGGCTCAAATTAAATATTATCTGCAGACTCTAAAATTCTGTCTGCAAATGTAGCAGGTTGCGCCAGCGGTTTATTATAAAACCTTTGGAAAGTTCTTTCCGAGGACCATCCTGCTCTGGCCAGAATATGGTCCATAGGCACGTCCATTCGACTAGCCGCCGACGTAGATGCAGCCCTGGTGGAGTGAGATTTGTAAATATTAGTATTGACTCCCGCGGACTTAAGCACCTGCTTGAGCCACCTTGAAATGGTTTGGCTCGTCACCTGACCATGAGGCTTCTTGTGGCTTATCCATAAGGCTTTTTCTCTCCCTCTTAAGTTATATGTTGTGTCTATGTAATTGGCGAGATGGGTCTTGGCACACAGCCGTGGGTCAGATGAATATGCCCAGAACTCCATGACTGGAGGCGTGGTACCTGGTCTAGTTTGTTTGACCAGTCCCTGAATATGGAATGTGAAGCAGTCCAATGACTCTGTCATGCTGTCCAGCCTCAGAAGGTGGAGGGACTGTACCCTTTGAGCTGACACTAGTGCCATGAGCATGACTGATTTCAGTGTAAGTTGTTCCAGCGTGAGTGCCCTGGGCGGTGGCCATCCCCTAAGGTACGTCAGCACAATGCTGACATCCCAGATCTGAGTGTACCTTGGTCTGGGGGGGTTAGTGTTAAAAATGCCCCTCATGATTTTGATTACTAGTGGATGGGACCCCAAAGCCAGTTGTCCTGCTGCTGGAACCAAATAAGCTGACAACGCACTCCTGGCTGTATTTATGGCGCTGTAGCTGAGTCCTTCTCGATGTAATCCAACCAGGAATTCCACAACATTGGTGGGTGTCGCTGTAGTGTAGGTAGTTCCTGTTTTGGAGCAATACCGTTCCCATTTCCTTATGTTGGTCAGGTATTGTCTCCTGGTGGACTCCCGGTGGGATGCGGTCATCATGTTGATGGCGTCCTCAGACAGTCCCAGGCCCAGTAGAGGTCTTTTTAGAATCTGCAAGCCAGGAGATTGACTCTGTCATGGCACGGGTGACTAATGCCTGACACTGGGTGGATTAATAATTCCGGACTGCTGGGGAATTCCAACGGTGTTTCGACAGCCATGTCGAGGCCCACTGGGTACCATGGCTGTGTAGGCCAGTCGGGTGTTATCAAGATTCCTGAAGCGGAATCCAATTGAATCTTGCGTAACACCCGACTGATGAGGCAGAAGGGAGGAAAGCATAAAAGAACATTTTCCCCCAATACAGCGTGAATGCATCAACTGCTGCTGCCTCAGGGTCTGGTTCCCAAGCGACATACGTTGGTACCTGGTGATTCAGCCTGGATGCAAATAGATCGATATCTGGTGTGCCATATTGCTTTGTAATTTCGGCAAATACTTTGGGATTTAACATCCATTCGATGTTATCGTTAAATTTGCGTGACCTGGTGTCTGCCACTGTATTTTGCTTACCTGGTAGGTAAGTTGCTGATAACCAAGTATGTCTTTCGACACACCATTGCCAGATTAGGTTGACCAATTTGTCACACGATATTGACTTTATACCCCCCATGTGGTTGATATAAGCCACCACCGTGGTATTATCTAATTGCAACCGGACATGTGCATGATGCGTATTAGATGAATATGCTTTTAAACCATAAAACGCACCCAACATTTCTAAATAGTTGATACCCCGTGTCTGTAGGCAAGATGATTCAGAATTAGTCCATCTGCCCCCTGTGCTGGATTGCATGTTAGTTGCTCCCCAGCCCAAAGCACTGGCATCCGTTTGAATGGTTAATACTGGGTTGGTGATTATTATGGGACTGGAACTGAGCCTAATGTTCCTTGTCCACCATTGTAACTCTATAATGGATTCAGCAGTTAAATACATAGCTCGGTCAAAGTGACCTGAGTTTTGCTTTAGTGCGTGCACTTTTGCTCTTTGTAAATTTTGGTAGTGCAAAGGCCCAAATTGTACAGCTGGAAAAGCTGCTACCATTTTACCAATAACTCTAGCTACCTGCCGTATGGTTGGCTGACGTTTATGCATTAGTTCGTGGCATGATAGTGCCAATTGTGATGCTTTTCCCTTTGGCAGAGTTACAACCATGCGAACAGTATCAATCGTAAATCCAAGATAGTCCATGGTAGTGGACGGTGTAAAATTGGATTTACGGTGCTCCTTGTGTATGGGTAGTGAGTAGTAGGCATCTTTTAAATCAATGCCTGCTAGAAAGTACCCTGTAGAAATCAAAAGTCTGGCGGTTTCAAAAGTTTCCATCTTAAAATGTGTATACTTAACTGACTCGTTTAACGTAGTTAAGTCAATGATGATGCGACATCCACCATCTTTTTTAGTTTTAGTGAAAATATTAGACACAAATTCCAAAGGTTCATGTTTTGTTCTTTCAATGACACCTTTTGCTAGTAGCCTCACAAGTTCAGCTTGACCCTCTTGTTTCTCTTTGACTGAGAGGGTGAATACCCTTTGGGGTATGTGCTGAACTGGCGGAATGTTTTCATGAACAAAGTCAATTTTATAGCCATGAATGCAGCTTAGTATGTATTTGTCATTAGTAATGGTTTCCCATGCATCCAAAAACAAGTGCAATCTCCCCCCTGATAGTATAGAGTCCCTACTGCTCATATGCCGAGAGGTACCAGACCCACCTACCTCCATGGTTACTGGTGTTAATTTTTCTTCTGCCTCTTCGCTGGACGATGAGGTGTCTGCTGGGCTGTAGAGGGCTGCTGTTGACGTTGATGTTGTTGGGGGTGGCGCATTTTCCATGGGGTCCGCTCTGGGCCCTGGCCTAAAAAAAGCTTACGGGGAATAGTTGCGGACCCCGAGCTTTCACCAGTCCCATATGGTGGTCTATGACTGGTGGACGCCGTGAGGTACTGCCGCCTGGGTTTGTTAGGTCTGCTCGGTCCCAAACCTGCCCTCACGAGACCAAAGGTCTTGGATTCTTCCTCTAGGTGTTTCACCTTTTTTGGAAGATCCTTTCCAAAAAGCAGAATTGGAGGTTCTGAACCCGGTGTTTTGCAGAGTCCCGCAAACTTAGGGTTGAGGGCAGGCTTGATGATATCCTTCCGTAAAATATTTATCTGGTATTGAGTGGTGCACAGCAGAGCTAATGTATCTTGCTGATTTGTGGAGATGTCCACACCATCAATGGACCGAGCATATGATGTTATCCCTGCAGTCAGGAGATTAAGGATTTTCTGGAGCTTTAACTCCAGGTTCCTGATGTTCTGCCCCAAATGTCCCCATATTTGGCTGTTTACAGCTGGTACATTTAATGATGTACAATTTTCTGGGGCTGTATATAGCTCAAGAGCCTCATTGACCACCCGTTCTTGTAGGGGTTTTGAGGACAGGTGGTCAATGCTGGCTGCAAGTTTCGGCTCTAAAGGCCGACCCCCTCTTGGAATGACCACGTAGCGGTTGACCACACCCAGCAGCTCTTCCTGATCCTGTACACTCTGCGTACTCCGGACATCTTCAGCCAACAACCCCTCTTCTTGACCAGCCCAGACCTGGTCGCCAATGCTGCCTTCAAAAGAAGGTGAGGCAATGGCCAGTGCCGTAAAGGGCACTGCGGGAGTACCTGGGCTCCCTTGGCGAGTCTGCTGCTGCTCTCTCAGCAGATCTCGCTGGAGCATTTGCTCCATAAGCCGTTCCATTCGGCTTAGGCGGCTGCCAGTGCCGCTCTCGAGCGGTGTGGCATCTTCATCCGAATCGTCGGATACTACCGCCCGGTTCTGGCTGCAGGTACCTCCAGCTCGCTGCTCAGGCTGCACCAGCGGTGCTGGGCTCGGCTCGGTAGTTGCTGCCGCCTCTTGCCCCCCCTCCAAAGAACGTTCCTCAACGGAAGACGAACGGGGGCGAGCTGCAAATTTCTTTCCTCTGGTCTTGCTCATCTTGGGACCTAAAGCAGACCACAGAGAAAATACTCACGGCCACGGTAGAACTTACCTGTCGGCCCGACTTTTTAAATTGTAGCGGGAGCACCTTGAACTCCCGTTCGTCGCGGGTGCACTGCTTGAACGCTAATGTCGCGCATGCGTGCTGGACGGGGTCTTCACGTAGTCACTCACGTGACTCCGAAATAAAATCCTCAGAAAGGAGATGAGAATGAATTTAGAGTTATGGGGAGAAGGCAGGAGAATGGGGTTGAGAGGGAAAAATAGATCAGCCAAGATTTAATAGCGGAGTAGATTTGATGGGCCAAATGGCCTATTTCTTCTCCTATGAGTTATGAAGTGAACATTTACCATTGATGTAATGGCAATAGAGAACCAAGGATTGTTTATTTACTTTCAAATTTTGATCATTTTTCACCTACTTATAAAAGTAGAATCTAACAGAGTTTGGCGGAAGTTAAAGTATAAGTATTCTGGGTCTCATTTCCGATCATAGACTAATAAAATTCTCTGTGCTCAGGCTGACGATTAATTTTGCCTGCTCGCATATTATCCCAAGCAGGACAAGCAGTGTGCAGCATCTCTCTGATGCTGATTTGTTAGTTTAATGCATCCAGTCTCAATCCTAGACACGGTGAGAGGTTTGATGTGTGACATATACCTCAAGAAAACCATTCAGGCAAAGCGGAGGGGAAAATACTTGAATCAGAACAACTAGGAGCTGAAATTGTTCAACCACACATCCGATGATCTGAGTCCTTGATGTTCATACTCACTTGGCATGAATGTGTTTTCCTCAATTCCCAGTTTGGCCAATTACTTGCTGTACAGAGGCAAAGTGTTCCACATGCAGAAAAGAAAACTCCGGGAGGCAATTGTGCCCAGTTATGAAATGATGACTCTTTGTGCTTCCTCTGGAGAGCAAGACCTTGCATTTACAGTATATAGTGCTTCTTTGTGATCTCGAGGGTATCCTAAAGTACTTTGAAACCAATTATTACCGTTGAATCGAGGCTTCAGTTCTGCTTTTAGAGAGACTGCAGCCCCATTTGGACATAGAGGAATTAATCAGCAATGTGATAATGATCAGTTAAACTGATCTTAACAACTGTCAATTGAGGAACAAATATCTGTCAGAAACTGAGGATAGCTTGTCCACTCTTCAAACACAGTCATGCAATCTTTAACATAGGTCTGAGAGGGAAGAAATATAACTACAGATAGAAATTTGATCAGACCATGCAGTTTCTTTATAGCACAACACAATCCAAAATTGCTCAGTAAATGCAAAATGGCATCTGCCATATTTTTGTCTTGTTTAATACTGCACAAGAAATTTGATTGCTTGCATTTTGATCTTACACTGATCTGGTGAAGTACATTAATTATGTCACTTCGTATGAAACAATCCTTTTGGAAGAAGGGAAACATATGTTGTTCTGGTAATTACCATTATTCGATGATCAGCTGTCACCCTCACAACCCCATGTCTCTATCCACTGCTGACCCAAAACAACCCTTCACATCCCCCTAACTTTCAACATGTTCTAAACTGCTACCAAACATGACTCCTAACTTTGCGCACCCAATTACCCAATCTCCCATTGGCTCTGATTCCTGATTGCATCCACCAGCCCAATTCCACGTTATGACCTGACAACAGTATTCAACCAGAGCCACCTCCCTGAGGTGACCAATAAACACCTTATACCTCTCCATAGGCAGAATCCCAAAAGCTCTGATGGCTCAATCCAACATTCTGTGCTCCAGGCCCTAGCAGGGAAGACGGTGGAACAGCAATGGCAGGTATTCCTGGGAACGATGCAGAAGTTGCAGGATCAATTCATCCCAAAGAGGAGGGAAGATTCTAAGGGCCGTGGCTGACAAGGGAAGTCAAGGACAGCATAAAAATAAAAGAGAAGTATAACATAGCAAAGAAGAGTGGGAAGCCAGAGGATTGGGACTCTTTTAAAGAACAACGGAAGAAAACTAAAAAGGCAATACGGGGAGAAAAGATGAGGTACGAAGGTAAGCTAGCCAATAATATAAAGGAAGATAGTAAAAGTTTATTTAGGTATGTGAAGAGGAAAAAAATAGTTAAGGCATATGTGGGTCCCTTGAAGGCAGAAGCAGGGGAATTTATTATGGGGAACAAGGAAATGGCAGATGAGTTGAACCGGCACTTTGGATCTGTCTTCACAGGAAGATACAAAAAAAGCTCCCAGATGTTCTAGTGGCCAGAGATCCTAGGGTGACGGAGGAACTGAAAGAAATTCACATTAGGCAGGAAATGGTGTTGGGTAGACTGATGGGACTGAAGGCTGATAAATCCCTGGGGCCTGATGGTCTGCATCCCAGGGTACTTAAAGAGGTGGCTCTAGAAATCGTGGATACATTGGTGATCATTTTCCAATGTTCTATAGATTCAGGATCAGTTCCTGTGGATTGGAGGGTAGCTAATGTTATCCCACTTTTTAAGAAAGGAGGGAGAGAGAAAACAGGAAATTATAGATCAGTTAGTCTGACATCGGTGGTGGGGAAGATGCTGGAGTCAATTATAAAAGACGAAATTGCGGAGCATTTGGATAGCAGTAACAGGATCGTTTCGAGTCAGCATGGATTTATGAAGGGGAAATCATGCTTGACTAATCTTCTGGAGTTTTTTGAGGATGTAACTAGGAAAATAGACAGGGGAGAGCCGGTGGATGTGGTGTACCTTGACTTTCAGAAAGCCTTCGATAAGGTCCCACATTGGAGATAAGTGGGCAAAATTAGAGCACATGGTATTGGGGTAGGGTACTGATAGAAAATCAGTGGATAGAAAATTGGTTGGCAGACAGAAAGCAAAGAGTGGGGATAAATGGGTCCCTTTCAGAATGGCAGGCAGTGACTAGTGGGGTACCGCAAAGCTCGGTGCTGGGACCACAGCTATCTACAATATAAATTAATGACTTGGATGAAGGGATTAAAAGTAACATTAGCAAATTTGCAGATGACACAAAGCTGGGTGGCAGTGTGAACTGTGAGGAAGATGCTATGAGGTTGCAGGGTGACTTGGACAGGTTGTGAGAGTGGGCGGATGCATGGCAGATGCAGTTTAATGTGGATAAATGTGAGGTTATCCACTTTGGTGGTAAGAATAGGAAGGCAGATTATTATCTAATGGTGTCAAGTTAGGAATGTTGGCCTTACAATGAGATCTGTGTGTCCTAGTGCACCAGTCACTGAAAGGAAGCATGCAGGTACAGCAGGCAGTGAAGAAAGCCAATGGAATGTTGGCCTTCATAACAAGAGGAGTTGAGTATAGGAGCAAAGAGTTCCTTCTGCACTTGGTACAGACAGAAATCTTAATGCAGAGAGAGGACCTGGAACAGCTACAATTGCAACTTTGGTGTCAGTGTTAAACCAGGGAATTGCAGTGGCTTTGGAACAGCTCGTGTTCTGCTCTTCCCACGTGAGTAAGTCTGTGACATGCTGACCGACAGATTTAGGTACACTTGTCACTCTGTTCCTGGGTGCTGTAACAGAGTTCTGCTAGGGATTCCACTTGTCTGATCTCATGCCAACCAGATATTCAATGTCAATTAAATATTGAAAATAAATTAAGTTACGTTGATTGAGAATGATCAGCCATGATCACATTGAATGGCGGTGCTGGCTCGAAGGGCCGAATGGCCTTCTCCTGCATCTATTTTTTATTGTCTATTGTCTATTGTCTATTTAACATAAAAGGGGTGTTTCCACTGATGTGCTTGGGGATTCTCAGCCACGTCGGTTAGATATGAAAACATAAGGTGAATTTAGATCTTTTTCAAACTTTTTCTTTAATTGTAATGTATTAAATTATTTCATTGTCAACTTTCCCCTAATAACACAACCCTGCTCCAAATATAGAAAGCAACATGGCAAATGTATTTTTTCCGCTGTGCCCACAAGTTATGAAAAGCCAACGCTGGCTCTGATAATTTAGCAGAATATTTTAACAAACGCAGTTATGATTAAGTAAATTAAGATATTCAATGTCAATTAAATATTGAAAATAAATTAAGTTACGTTGAATATTTAGTTGATTCTATTTTTTGTATTCGTAATGAAAGTCTCCATTGCGTTTACTATGAACAACTTATATTAACGAAAATCACAAAAAAAGAAGTGTTAAAGAAAACAGAAAATATCTGAAATGGTTAATCATCATAATTCATATACATTGGATTGGATAGGTTGTTAATTTAATTCCTCCGCTTCTTGTAATCCTCGCTCTTCATGTTTTGTGAGTTCAGACCACATGGTTATAAAAATTCAATCTTAGCAAGGCATAAAGAAAAACCTGATGTACAATTGAAACTGTGAAGAGTGAAACTATTATAATATTTATAGGATTCAAAGAGAATGGAAAACTTTAAGGTCACTGTGAAAAGCCTTGACTGACAGATAAAAGGCCATCTTTCACCTCGTTCCACAGTGGAGGATCATATTCAAATTGTGCCTGAGTACAGAGACCAACTCCATCGGAAGCATATGCACTAAATAGATTTCAGTGATTACATCTGCAAAAGTGGCACAGTTAAAATTATATGAAACTTTCTGTTTAATTAATCTACAATGCATATTTTACTCACTGGATTAATCAAATGCAAACCATATAGCTTTTTCTAAATGTTCTGGATAACATTTTACATGCCCACTACAATATTTTCATTACAGGCTTTTTTTTAAACTAACCTATTTATCTGATCAAAGTGATGTTGAAGTGCCCATGATGGAAAACAATGACATCTGTTTATATTGTTACTGAAAACAATGTCATGATTAACTCTAATATTAATTTATGACAACACTCTTGGCACTAATTCACTCCAGAATGCATGCTAGTTCCAAATGTGTGGTGCCCTATGAGATGGTGATGCATTTTGGTTTTAACTTTAAATCAAGCCTGTTTTTCCAGATGGTGCTGGAATATTCCAGTATTAGGATCTTGCTGTGTGTAAATAAACTGTCAAATGTCCCCATATTGACAATGAATGACAAGGAAACATACATGAGGTATAAAATAAACATTAGTCACAATTCATTAATTCAACTTATTAGGTGTTCATATTTTTTTAAATGGATACAAAACAATCACTGGAATGCTTTTAATTTTATAAAATTCATTTTATATTTGATTTTACATTTCCAAATTGTAAGTTTTTGTGATGATCAATGTGAATGCTTGGACGAATATTGAAAGGCTCACTGGCAATGTCGTAGCTGTACTCTACCCCTGGAATCTACAGTGTCCAAGAACAGAGCAGGAGTTTACTGATAACCCCCAGTATTTATACTGAGATATCTGCTCTCATATCCTGGGCCATCTCAGGCCTCGCCATTGATCTGCAAGGCCTTTATTCAAAAGGACATTTTACACCTGCCAGAAGGAAGGAAGGAATAAGATGGGAATCATTGAAAATTTGAGGTGAAAAATACAAGGAACTTGCTGTTAGGTTATCAATGCCTGCTGAAGGCTAACAATTCCCCAATCTAAGTTTTAGCTGATCTGCAATCGCAAAGTTATTTATGTCCATTATGATCAAGAATTACTTGCAAAAGTTGTTAGAATTTGATTCTGAATGCTGTTTTAAAGCTGCTTTGAAGAAATCATATTGTGCCAAATTTAATTGGTAATATCAAGGAGTTATTGTTCTTTTGATCTTCAACCTTTTCAAAGATTCAATCAGCCATACAGTTAATATGATTTACGTAATGAGTGAGTACCAACCCATGAATTTTCTTTCCGATTTCTCTCTCCCTTTAAGTAGCAGTAAGTGCAAATTTGGAAGCAAAAATGCAGAAATGATTGGTACTATAATTGAACATTTAACAACGCACAGCTGCTGTAGCAAAGGCCGGGAGCATGCAAGAGAGAGTGTAGCAAACAATTTATGGATCAGCAGAAAATGTTAACTGTCAGTTCATCGTTGAGTGGAAAATAATGACTCTTGACAACAATGGGATTTTAGTGATATTATTAACAGCTTGCATTTCCCAGTAAACGCTCAGTACAAAACCAGTAAATTTCATTTATGATGTTTAAAACATACTAATTAAGGTGGTTATGGGACTTTGAAGCTCATTAAAATGATCTGGTCTTCTATTTTTCTGGGTTCCAAAACTCGTTTGTCATCATGGTTAGATGTGAAGAATTTTTGTATACCCCAGGACACTTGGATTGCTTTTCTAGAACACAGGAGGATAAGAGGAGACATGGTCGAAGTCTATAACATTATAGAGTCAATAGTCAGAAACCTTTCCCCAGGATGGAAATGTCAAAGACTAGAGGGCATAAAGTGAGAGAGGGAGATGTGTGGGGCAGGTTTTTCACATGGAGAGTGATGGGTGTCTGGAAATGGCCACCTCACAGATCCATTAAGTCTCTTGTGTCATTAAGCCCTACCTGGGTTTGTGGTGGAGGCAGAAATGGTTAAGAGGCTTTTAGATAGACACATGGATATGGAGAATGGAGAGATATGAATCATGTGCAGGCAGATGAGATTAGTTTATCTTGGCATTCTGTTCAGCACAATGCAGTACTTTTCAACGTTCTATAAAATTTCCCCAGAATATTTCCATTACATTGCTTCCTATTTTTCCTAAATCAATTGCTGCATTGTGATGTGTAAGAAGGAACTGCAGATGCTGGTTTAAACTGAAGATTGACACAAAATGCTGGAGTAACTCAGAGGGGCAGGCAGCATCTCTGGAGAGAAGGAATGGGTGACGTTTTGTGTTGAGACCCTTCTTCAGACTGGTTAGGGATAAGGAAAACACGAGATATAGACAGTGATGTGGAGAGATAAAGAACAATGAATAAAAGATATGCAAATAAGTGACAATGATAATGGAAACAGGCTGTTTGTAGGGTGAAAATGAGAAGCTAGTGTGACTTGGGTGGGGGAGGGATAGAGAGAGAGGTAATGCCAGGGCTACCTAAAGTGAGAGAAATCAATAGTCATACCACTAGTGTACAGGGCGCACTATTCTCTGTGCGAAATATTAGATTATGACTTTTGTCAAACTGTTATGTGATGACGTGGATTGACTATCCAGTTGAGTTAATTCTGTCCTTACCATACTATGTCTTTGTAAGAAAATAACTGCAGATAACTGAGGGATGATGGGGAATGTAACATGCTGGAAACTAGCCCACATTGGGACTAGAGTATATTTTGCTCCACATGCAATGCTCTGAGGATGAAATTCTTTGTTGTATTTTGCATGAATAATGCATTTATAATGACGTCTGCCAGCTGTACTCCGCTTTTTACATTCAGCTCTGTTGATTTCACCTAATCCTGAGTATTAGCTTGCACAGTACCAATTTCTGCCCCGGTTTTATAGCACCGCATTCAAACCAGGGCACAGACAACGTTGTTAAGGTCACTTTGCATCTAAAGCATCACACCAAAACATTCTCTGGGTTGCTATAGAGGACACCATCGACAACTTTCAGTTCCCATTTCACTGAAGTATTAGCAGCAGCAATATGGTACATTTTCCATATTAAAACATCCTCATGGGTGCATTACCAAATAAAATTTAATGCCAAGCTGCAGGAGATAAATCATCAGAGTGATCACAGGATCTGCTCATGCCGAAAAGAACATCAAATTATTTTACAAAATGCTGGAGTAACTCAGGCAACAACTCTGGAGTGAAGGAATGGGTGATGTTGTGGGTCGAGACCCTTCTTCAGACCTGAAACGTCACCCATTCATTCTCTCCAGAAATGCTGCCTGTCCCGTTGAGTTACTCCAGCATTTTGTGTCTACCTTAAATTTAAACCAGCATCTGCAGATCTTTCCTACACATCAAATTATTTTATATACTTGGACAGAGCAAATCGGAATCAGAGATCACACTCCAGATTATGATACGTACATTGGTTTTAATATAGCTCATAATTTCTCTTGTCTTTACTGGGAATTACTGTTATTTTAAAATGTAGTGGCTGGATTTATTTTGTTAATGTCTATTAAGCAATCTTATCATATCATATATCTACAGCCGGAAACAGGCCTTTTCGGCCCTCCAAGTCCGTGCCGCCCAGTGATCCCCGTACATTAACACTATCCTACACCCACTAGGGACAATTTTTACATTTACCCAGCCAATTAACCTACATACCTGTACGTCTTTGGAGTGTGGGAGGAAACCGAAGATCTCGGAGAAAACCCACGCAGGTCACGGGGAGAACGTACAAACTCCTTACAGTGCAGCACCCGTAGTCAGGATCGAACCTGTGTCTCCGGCGCTGCATTCGCTGTAAAGCAGCAACTCTACCGCTGCGCTACCGTGCCGCTTTTGCAGCATTCTTGGCTGTATTTACTCCAAATGAAGCCTCACCGATGATTTGTACAACAGTAACATAACAGCCCAACTTCTAACCTCAATACGCTGACTGAAGAAGGCTTTCGGTAGTTTGGCCTGATGAAGGTTTTGGTCTTTGGTTTGGGAGATGTTATTGAAATAGCAGTGGTAATTAACTGCAATTAATTTTGTAGATGGTGAGATACCTTGCCATGGACCATAGGTAATCAAGAACATGATGGTCATTGGAACGTAACTTTCCCTGAACATAATGGTGTGGGACTTGAGGCATCTATACCTGCAGACAGCTGGTAGCAGTAAAAAGAGGGGATGGCTCAGATGGTAGAATCCTTGAAGATAGATGCCTTCTAGAGGCCACTCTTCATGTAGATGTTTTCATTTGAGGGGTGTGCCGTGTCTGTCATGGATCAGTCTGAGTCCACCACTCCCTGCAGCCTCATGCATTCTTGTGTGTTGAAATGGCTTTGGCTGGCACCAATGCAACCAGTCAAGATACTTTCTACAATACAACTGTAAAAGTATGATGGAAAATGTTGAGGCATACCAAATCTCTTTAAATTTCTAAAAAACCAGAGGCATTGTGTGCCTTCTTTGTGACTGCATCTATGTGCTGGGCCTAGGACAGGTAATCTGGGATGTTAGCAGCTAGAAATATGAAGTTGCTAACTCTCTCCACCACTGACTTACCAAGTAAAACTGGCATGCGTTCTCTCGACTTCCCCTTTCTGAAAACAATGATCAGCTCGTTGGTCTTAACCAAAGATAGACGCAGAAAGCTGGAGTCATTCAACGGTTCAGACAGCATCTCTGGGGAAAACGAATAGGTGACATTTCAGGTCGAGACCCTTCTTCAGACTGAGAGTTAGAGGCCTGACTCTCAGTGTGAAGAAGGGTTTCGACCCGAAACATCACCTATTCCTTTCTTCCAGAGATGCTGGCTGACCAGCATAGTTACTCCGGCCTTTTGTGTCTATCTTCGGTTTAAACCAGCATCTGCAATTCCTTCCTACACATTCCTTGGTCTTGTTGATGTTGAGTGTGAGGTTGTTGTTTCGGCACCACTCAATCAGGTGATCTATCTCTAACCAGTACACTGACTCATTATCATTGGTGTTTCGGCCAACAACAGAGGGCCCGGTTGCAAATTATAGTTGGCATTGGAGCTGTGCTTAGCCACATAGTCATGGATGTAAAGAGAGTAGAGCAGGAGGCTAATCATGGAGTCTTGAGCTGTACCTTTGTTGATGACAATAGACAATAGACAACAGGTGCAGGAGTAGGCCATTCGGCCCTTCGAGCCAGCACCGCCATTCAATGTGATCATGGCTGATCATCCACAATCAGTACCCCGTTCCTGCCCTCTCCCCATACCCCCTGACTCTGGAGGAGATGTTGTTACCGACCTACATTGATTGAGGTCTGCTGGTGAAGAAGTCAAGGATTGAGTTACACTGATCCAAATCTTGGAACATGTTGATGAATTCAAAGGCGATGATAGTGTTGCACGCCAAACCTAGCAGAGCAGAGTGGAGAGCTGGTGAAATAGCATCTGCAGTAGTCCTGTGGCTGTAGGCAAATTCAACCAGATTCAGATCATTTCTGAGGTAGGAGTTGATTCGTGCCACAATCAAACTCTTGAAGCACTTCATTACGCTGGACTTAAGTCATTGAGGTAGGACACCATGCGCTTCTTGGGCACCAAAATAATAGATACCCTTTTAAAGTAGGTGGGAACCTCAGACCGCAGGATCGAAAGGTTGAAGATGTCCTTGAATACTTTAGCCAATTGGTCTGCATATTGTCTAAATCACAGCAGTGACTGCACTTCAAAAAGTAATTTATTTGCTGTAAATTGTTTTGGGATGTCCTGAAAGTTGTGAACTAAATGCTAGTTTCACTTTGTTTTCAATTTGATGGAAACAAGCGCAATTGGATTGATCCCACCTTCTTTCCAGCAATGCATATTTTAACACTTCTGTAGTTTCACCATGGTATACGTCCATTGCACCAAACCTTCATCGTGTTTTTTTTTAAAAATCAATAAAAATGTGCTTTGCTTTTACTGATTGCAGTAAAAGCAAATTGAAGTATTCTGAATTTAGCAATGGAGTGGTATATCAAAAGATGCAATGTGAAACACCTTTCAATCCCCTTACAAGGTTTCACAAAACATTTTACAGACACCAAAGTGGCTTTTGAAATATTGCAGCCAATTTCTACACAGTTGCATGTGTTAAACACGTGGCCACCTGACAGGTCAAGGTAACAAGAGACAATAGATAATAGACAATAGGTGCAGGAGTAGGACATTCGGCCCTTCGAGCCAGCATCACCATTTAATGTGATCATGGCTGATCATTCACAATCAGTACCCCGTTCCTGCCTTCTCCCCATAACATCTGTAATGGGCACCCTGGGAGCTAGTGGAAGGAACCAGGTAGATTCACAGTGAGCACATGGATCAGAAAAGCCCAACAGTGGAGCAGATTCCATGCAGGGGTAAGAGATATCTTGATCGTTGCTTGTTGAGATTGGTCATTGGGAGAGTGTTGGAGAGGAGGGACCTGGTGGCTGGATTACGTGCCCTGAAGGAACACTGTTACAAAAGGAAAGCTTTCCGAAAGTTCACCCACTTGAAATAGGTTCCTGGCAGTAGACTGAACTGGCCAAGCCCAGCACATGGATAAAATTAGAACATGTTTGAAACAAACAGCAGGTCAGATCGCATCTGTGGAAAAAGACGGAGAGTTGATATTTAAAGTCACACAGCCTTTGTCAGAACTGAGGAGGAGAAAAAATAATTTGGTTGTCCAGAGCAGAGAGATAAAAGGGAATACCAATAACAGGGTGAGTAGTTGGTTGCCATGGTGATGATCTGTTGATGAAGCCATTGGGTCGATACATTATCGAGGGAGTCAGAGAGAGAGAGAGAAAACACAAAAAAAAAAAATTAATTGTCATGAAATGCTGTTCAGACATCTAAGGAATAACCAACAGATTGTAAAATGTTACTGGCGAGAGAAAAAAAAAAAGTCACATTGACAGATGGATGATCTGTGATGCTGCTGCTAGCAAATTTGTCATTGTATCTGTACCTCCCTGTATTTGTGTACATAGAAGATAGAACAGTACAGCACATGAACAGACCCTTGATCCACAATGTCTGTGCCGACCATGATGCCAAAACTCCCTCCATTCCCTGCATATGCACATGCCTGTCTAATAATCTCTTAAATGCCAATAAGCAATAAGTCAATATGACAATCAATCAATGCAACTTGATCTATACCAGAACAGGTCAGTGCAGATGCAGAGAAAGTAAGCTACCTGAAATTGTTGGATCTGATATTGAAAGGCTGCAGTGATTCCAGATGGATGATGAGATGTTGTTCCTCAAGCTCATGATGGCCTTTATTGATAACAGAAGAGGCTGCAGACTGATAGGCCAGAGTAGAGTGTACTGGGGAACCAAAGTGCGGCACAGTGGTGCAGAGGTAGAGTTGCTGCTTTACAACGCCAGAAACCCGGGTTCGATCCTGACCATGGGTGCTGCCTGTACGGAGTTTAAACGTTCTTCCCGCAACCTGCGTGGTTTTTCTCCGAGTGCTCCAGTTTCCTCCCACACTGCAAAGACATATAGGTTTGTGGGTTAATTGGCTTTGGTAAACATGTAAATTGTCCCTAGTGTCTGTAGGGTGGTGTTAGTGTACGAGGATCATAGGTCGGCGTGGACTTATTGGCCTCGGGCCTGTTTCCGCGCTGTATCTCTAAACTAAACTAAACTAAACTAAACCAAAGTGCCCATGGGAAGTTTGGGGTCAACATGGAATACTTGACACATGCTCTACAAATCACTCACCCAAACCTGTTTTTGTGTTCTTCACTGCAGGAAAGACTACATTGTGAACATTGAATGAAGTACAGTGGATTGGAAAATAGATCCAGAAAGAGACAGATAACGTCAAAGACAGACCATGTGATGGTGAGTACAGGGTAGAAAAGGTTACTGAGTTCAGTATGTGCAGGAAACAGCACCAATAGAGTTGTCAAAATATTGGATAAAGAGGTATGGGGAGAAGGCAGGAACGGGGTACTGATTGAGAATGATCACATTAAATGGTGGTGCTGGCTCAAATGGCCTCCTCCTGCACCTATTGTCTATTGTCTAAGAGCAGATGGAGAACTAAGATTCTCATAAGAGTTAGCCTAGCTCTCTGTTCAGTTGTCTCAAGTGAGCATTGAGTCTGTAAGCCCTCTGACTCAGAATGTGTGCTATCTACTGAGCATCAGCTGGTAGCATACGGACTGTGATATACAAATCAGCAGCCTGCCCGATTTACACTCTGTACACAGCCTGCTCATCTTTAGAAAATCTGGCACCCATTAAAACAAGGTGAGAATTCGAAGTAGAAGGCTATGAGACGCTTTGAAGCCGTTTTCCCACATCTACTGTGCAGGAAGGAACTGCAGATGCTAGTTTATACCAAAGATAGACACAAAATGTTGGAGTAACTCAGCGAGTCAGGCAGTATCTCTGGAGAAAAGGAATAGGTGATATTTTGGGTCGAGACCTTTCTCTGTCAGACTCAGTCTGAAGAAGGGTCTTGACCCAAAACATCACCTATTCCTTTCCTCCAGAGTTGCTGCCTAACCCGCTGAGGTACTCCAGCATTTTGTGTCCCGCATCTACTCTTCCTTCTGATCCAAATAATATATAATTATCCTAACTTAAAATTCTAATCAATCTTAGACTTGAAGAACTTCAATAACTGAGTAACTGCCATCTCCCAAGATTCCGGAGATGAAGATCCCTTTACATTTAACAAAGTTTGTTTCCTGATGCTGTTAATCCTGAGTTTGTCTCCTGTGCATGCAGTTCCTTAAGTTTTTCCTGGATACATAGAGGAGTCTACCTGCTGGCTGTGTAGAAGCTGTGGATCAATGCATTTAGAACCTGCCCTCATGTAACCAGTTTCGCTGACAGGAAATAACTGAGAGATACCAATGACTTTACTGCTGATGCCACTGCTGTTCAGGCACAATTGGGATCCAAAATGATGCGGACTGGGAATAAACAAGGAACAAGCAGACCAAATGTGTAGAAAGTAACTGCAGATGCTGGTACACACCGGAGAGGGACACAATAATGCTGGAGTAACTCAGAATCAGTGGAGAGGGTGACCAGAAATATGGAAGGATAACATGTAGAAATGACAGATTAAAGCAGACGATGATAAGGAAATGTAGAATCATTCATTGTTAGCTGTGGGGAAAGTGACTGCGAGCCATACAATCAGTCAAACAAATCAGAAGGACAGTGAAACTAGTTGGAGAATTAAGCTAGGGGAGGGACGGAGAGGGAGGGTAAGCAAGGGTTAGATAAAGCAGTTTGAGAAATCAATATTCATTCCGCCGGGTTGAAGCCATAAATGTGCTTCAGCCATGCTCTGACTTGCACATTCTCCTTGTGACCACATGGGTTTTCTCCAGGTGCTCTGGTTTCCTTCCACACTCCAAAGACATACAGGTTTGGAGGCTAATTGGCTTCTGAAAATGGTGAGAAAAAAAATGTCCCTATTGTGCAGGATAGTGCTGGTGTGTGGACCTGTTTCCACTCTGTATCTCTAAAGTGAAGTCTAAAAAAACTGCAGTTGCTAGAAACCTGAAATAAAAACAGAAAATGCTGGAAACATTCAACAGGTTCAACATTCAACGATTGTGGAAAAAGAGACAAAATTAACATTTCATCCCAAAGGCTTTTTTCGGAAATAGGGAAAGTGAGAGAATAAGTTGTTTTCAGTAGCAGGGAAGGTGTGGGAAGGATAGGTAGAACAAATAAGTATTTCTGATTGGGTGCAAAAAGGTGTGGAAATTAGACGCAGATAATGCTTCTTCATCTGTTTTTATAGCAGGACGGTGAGACTCACCCAGAAGGCCGTATTATACAGAAGGGAAGGAAGACTAAGCCAATAAGCATAGAAGGGCAGAAACAACATTTGCACAGGCATATGGATATGCAGGGAATTGTAGAATATGGGTTATCTGAGGGTAGATGAGTGATGGTCCTGGCATTATGTTTGGCACAGACAATGTAGGCCGAAGGACCTGTTCTTGTGTGTTGTGCTGTTCTGTGTTCTCTTTGACTGAGCTATTGGACATCTGGCTTACATCTTCTAACGTGTTACAGAATCACAGTGTTGGACAGTACAGAAATGGGACCTTTGGCCCACAACATCCATGACAATCCTTTTGCTGATCTACACTAATCCTATTTGCATGTATTAGGACTATATCCTTCTACTTTAGTATCTAAGTGCCAAAGATGGCCGGGTTTGTGGATTAATTGCACCTGGTGTGTGGGGTGTGGATGGGAGGGTGGGATGACACAGAACTAGTGTGAACGGGTGATCAATGGTCAGTGTGGACCTGGTGGGCGAGGGGGTCTGTTTCCATGCTATATCTCTAAAACTAAAAACAACAAATCTGATACAGATAAAGAGAAAGAGCGCATTACCTGGATTTGGAGTATTTGATGTTAAGCCTGAAGCACTATCATGTGCCAAGATCGAAAATGAGGCATGGTTCCTCAACCTTGCATTCGGCCCTATTTAACTGCGAGGAGATCACAGGCAGATATATCAAAGTGACAGGACATGAAAGCTCAGAATCACTTCTACAGATAGAATACAGGTATTTTGCAATCACTGAATCTGCATTTTGTTTATCCAGTGCAGAACATTCCGTGCTGTGAACATTGAATGTCATAAACTAAACTGAAAGAAGTGCAGCTGAAGCTTTGCAACGCCTGAGAAAGGCTTCAGGGGACCATATTGTAGTGCTGAGGCCTAATCTTTGCTTGCGAAACCAGACGGAAAAATAAAAACAAAAACTCTTGCATTTCTGGGCTTCTCTTTGTATCGATTTGTTTCCCTAATTAGGTCTCCACTGCCAACCGCCCATTGAGTGCGGTTTTAAGTAGTATAAGAAGATAACTGCAGATGCTGGTACAAATCGATTTATTCACAAAATGCTGGAGTAACTCAGCAGGTCAGGCAGCATCTCGGGAGAGAAGGAATGGGTGACGTTTCGGGTCGACACCCTTCTTCAAACTGATGTCAGGGGGGTGGGACATAGGAAGGATATAGGTGGAGACAGGAAGATAGAGGGAGATCTGGGAAGGAGGAGGGGAAGGGAGGAACAGAGGAACTATCTAAAGTTGGAGAAGTTCGATGTTCATACCACTGGGCTGCAAACTGCCCAGGCGAAATATGAGGTGCTGTTCCTCCAATTTCCGGTGGGCCTCACTATGGCACTGGAGGAGGTCCATGACAGAAAGGTCAGACTGGGAATGGGAGGGGGAGTTGAAGTGCTCGGCCACCGGGAGATCAGTTTGGTCAATGCGGACCGAGCGCAGGTGTTGTGCGAAGCAATCGCCGAGCCTGCGCTTGGTTTAGCCGATGTAAATAAGTTGACATCTAGAGCAGCGGATGCAATAGATGAGGTTGGAGGAGGTGCAGGTGAACCTTTGTCTCACCTGGAAAGACTGTTTGGGTCCTTGGATGGAGTTGAGGGGGGAGGTAAAGGGACAGGTGTTGCAACTCGTGCGGTTGCAGGGGAAAGTGCACGGGGTTGGGGTGGTTTGGGTAGGAAGGGAAGAGTGGACCAGGGAGTTACAGAGGGAACGGTCTCTGCGGAACGCAGAGAGGGGAGGGGAGGGGAGTGCGGCTTTAAGACTGCTTTGCTACAAACATCTGCATGTAAATGCTGAAAGCAGCAATATATCTCTATAAAAGTATGATGCATTTGGCGAAAATACATTAAGCAGCCAGGGTGAAGATAGTTAGGAAATCCAGTTGTCAGTCGGGAAATGTGCTCAACATTCACCATCACTGTAAGTAAATCAGTTGATATTGTGCACAAAATGTTTGTATAGCTATCCTTTGTAAATACTTTCTTTCTGGAGAAAGTGTGCTATTTTATCAAGTTTTTCAACACTTGAAATGGTTTATTCTCTAAATGAAATGACTTTATTTACTGTACTGTAGCTTATTTGTTTTGAGTCCTACATCCCCCCAAGTGAGATCATGCAATGCTGTTCATAAATAGTCTCAATCTATCTGGAACAATGGCACTGTCCATGAAAGGCTTGTAGTATAGTGATGTTGAGCATTGGGTTCACTGCTGAAGTGGACTGAAGGCATAATGATGCTTTATGCTTTTTGGGTTTCTTAACAAGCCCATTGCTATCAAAGTACATGCATTACTGTGCAGACTCTAGCCTCTCTTCTCAACGTCTATAGAACAAGTAAATGCATGGGCATGAAATAATCAGTGCCCAAAATATGGAGGGCTGTAACATTGTGGTCAATGTCCTCTTGGAGAAGCTACTTTTGAAAATTGAATTATTTCTTTTGGTTTAGGTTTATTATTGCCACGTGTACTGAAGTACAGTGAAGAGTTTTGTTTTGCATGCTATCCAAATAGATCAGATATCAGAAAGATACAATCAGTTCAAAGTCAAGTACAATAGAAAGAGCAAAGGAGAAGTTACAGAGTGCAAAATATAGTTCTTAGCATTGTAGCATTGTAGTGCATCAGTTCCTTTGTCCAATGTCCCCAATGGAGTAGTGGTGAATTGAACAGTACCCTTAGCTTATGGAAGAGCCATTTGGAAGTCTGATAACAGAGGGGAAGGAGTGTACACTTCAAGCTTCTGTATCTTGCGGCAGACGGGTACAGGGAGAAGAAGAAATTACCTGGGTGAGACAAGTCTTTGATTATGTTGGCTGCTTTTCCAAGGCAGTGCAAAGTCTAGATAGAATCAGTGGTCGGGAATCTGGTCTGTGTGATGGACTGAGCTGCATCTACAAGTCTCTGGAATTTCTTGCGGTGATCACTGATCCTATGTTTCATCCGATATTTGATCACCAATGTTCCTTATGGTATTCCTCACCATCTTTTATTTGACAATGATTACATTCTCTTATGTAGTCTCCCCAATAGATGAAGTGGCGATGTGTTTCCATTATCACTGCATCAGACAATTAAATGGGGGTGGGACAGGATTTCATTCTGGTTGGAGATTCTCTTAAATTTGCTGCAGACATTCTTTCTGTCTTTGTTACTATCGCTATCAGTGGTGACTTAGTTGGTATCTTTTTATTACCGAATTAGAAGATTATGATTTGCAATCATATTGCAAGGACTTGAGCATAAATCTGTAGGTTGATTCATTGAACTAGCACCAAGGGATTGACACAATCTTTTCATTTACACACTACCAAGGAGACCATTTTCTCTTTGGTGGAAGTAAAAGGTTCCTTACCACTCTCTTTTAGAGAAACTAGAGCAATTTAACTGGTCTGCCAGTTAATATTAATCTCTTAAATAATATATCTAAAATAAGTTGTCCTTGTCTTTATTACCTTGTTGGCCAGACTGCATTTATGGAGAGAGAAATCGATTATGTTGGCTTAATCAACATAAGCCAACTGGCATCAACTTGAAACCTTAACTCTTGTTTTGTTTTGCAAATGTCCTATTACATTTGTGAAATATCTCAAATATCCTCACATTTTTTTATTTTTATTATCATGTTACATAGAAACATAGAAAATAGGTGCAGGAGGAGGCCATTTGGCCCTTCGAGCCAGCACCGCCATTCATTGTGATCATGGCTGATCGTCCACAATCAGTAACCTGTGCCCATCTTCTCCCCATATCCCTTGATTCCACCAGCCCCCCGGAGCTCTATCTAACTCTCTCTTAAATCCATCCAGTGATTTGGCTTCCATAGCCCTCTGTGGCAGAGAATTCCACAAATTCACAACTCTCTGGGTGAAAAAGTTTTTCTCACCTCAGTTTTAAATGGCCTCCCCTTTGTTCGAAGACTGTGGCCCCTGTTCTCAGACTGTAGTCCCTGTTGCTGTTTATGGGATCATGCTTTATGCCTCTGTATTATTTGAATTATAACAGTGGATATACTTCCAAAGCAAAACTCATAAGTGCCTGTAAAATCCTTCAGGTTATTCAAAAGGTGTGATATGAACCCAAATTGTTTTTTTAATGTCAGCAGTAAGACTTTTTTCTTAAAATGAAGGTTTCTGAAACTCCTGTTGAAAGGTATTGACATTTTCACTGCAAACCTGTCTCATCCAGTCCAGTCCTTGGCAAGATGTTGATTTTTTACAGATTCCCTCATAAAGCTATGGCCCTCCCTGATTGTAATAGCATATTGTCACATAAGAAATGGAGATAAATAAATCACGGACACATTTCCATAATGATTTGCCCCAAGACCAAAACAAAAATCTGTGAGATTTGAAAAAAAATCTGAGCAAATATTACAACAGCATGTTTGAAATCTTTGTGTATTATCCCCCAAAAATTCAGAATATGGCTGTTTTGGAGCTTTTATTATTAATCCTTATAAACAGATTGCTTGCACATTTCGCCCCCATTCCCTTCCCTCCCCGAGCTCTGTGCCAGTTGTAAGTGATATGCAAACTGAATTGAGTGCAGCTTATAAATCGTTTCACTCCAGCACCCTTTGTAAGGCCAAGGGATATGGCTGGCTTCTCATAAACAATGTTCATAGGTAGCTTGGTGGAAACAAAATCAATGATTAAATCAGTTTTACTTGCAGCCAGCATATATTATCACCCCCAAAAATGTACAGAGATGAATGGTTTGTCTGAGGAGAGTTGACAAATCTTTTTTTTCAGTCTTAAGTCTCAACTACTTCATGCGTGAAAACGTAATTTGCTTTATTTTAAAAAGAATATGCAACCTAAAAAACCATCTGTTTGAATGACAGGGCTGTATCTTGTTTACAGCAGTGTCACAAATGTTTTTAAGATATTTTGTAGGATTATCATCAATGTTGATTAATTTTCAGTTCCACGAGAGCTCCACTGAAGGTGTTCATATGTAATTAGAAGAAGAGACATTTCTGAAAAACGTGAGTTGATTTTCAGCTTTGTATCAATGGAAATAGATGTCGACGATTTCACTGATGCACTCCATCCGGATCTGCAGACCTAATTTTACACAGGAGCAGAGCCATTAAAAGTCTCTCAGTGATATAAGTTGCTAGTTTGAGAAAAGACAAATCTTCTCACTGTCATTCTGCCAGATAAAATGGATCTCCCGTTAGGAAGAATGACTTAAAGATTGATGACCATGAAAGATACGTAGGCAAAGAAATGGGTCCCATTTGTACCCTTCTTTGTGTGCAAATCACACAAAAGATATTTTGCACACTCTTTAAGACGACAGTAATCATTTTTGGTGGAAGAGGTGTCTTGGAAAGTTAGACCAGGCACTTCCAGACATTAATTGCCTGGCTAATGGTTTTAAAGTGTTTGCACCCATGGCAACACCATCAATATCTGCTATTCGCATCCCTGCATTACTGACAGAAATTGGTATAAAATAATATGCAACCTATCACCCTTTTTATAAATACAAATAAATACAAGTAGCAAATCATGCAAGCTGTTGGGAGATTTAATTAAAAGGTCTTGAGTGGGACATAAATGTGTTCATGTCTGCCTATGTGGGCTGTTTTCTGTGGTGCACATGCTTGCTTTTTTTATCCCTGGGCTTTGTAGTGCTTGTCACAGGCTTTCCAAACAATGCACCACACAAATATGCTGTGATCTTTGTCTTAGTACTGAGTCCATTCTACCTTTTCATGGTTTGTATTCCACTTATTTAGTTTAGTTTTGTTCAGAGAAACAGCATTGAAACGGGTCCTTCGGCCCACTGAGTCCATGCTGACCAATGATCCCCGCACACTAACACTATCCTACACACACTGGGGACTATTTACAATTTAACCAAGACAATTAACCCACAAACGTCTTTGGAGTGTGGGAGGAAACTGGGTCTCTGGCGCTGTAAGACAGTAACTCTACCGCGATGCCATGGTACCGATTTGGAAATCCATCTGTGAGGATGATCGCTGGATAGGATGCCGTGAGCAACATGATGAGGACAGATATATTCCCTCTTGTTCATGTTGGTCTTTTATGTTGTGTTGTCATTGACCATTTCACATTTGTGAACATTTTCCCATGGTTCCTGGCAGCACCAGTCTCTGTGTCAGGAACTGTGTAGGTATTAAGGAAGCGATTGAGATGAAAAATGCCCTTAGTTTTTAAAAAAACTTCCCCATTTCTGAATCTAAAGAAAGTTTCAAAGGTTTCAAAGGTTTCAAAGATCTTTTATTGTCACATGTACCAATTAAGTTACAGTGATATGCAAATTGCCATACAGCCATACCAAAAAAAAAGCACCAAGCAAAAAAAGACACACACCTACATAAAAGTTAACATAAACATCCAACACAGTGGATTCTCCACGTTCCTCACTGTGTTGGAAGGCAAAAAGGTCCCGATTCTTCCTCTTTATTCATTCGCGGTCGGGGCAGTCGAAACATCTGTCGGGTGGTCAAAGCTCCCACAGCTGGCGGTCGAAGCACCCCCATCGGGGTGATCGAAGCTCCCAAAGTGAGAAGAATCAAAAGAGTTGAAATCTGACCCAGATTTCACGTCACCTATCCATATTCTCCAATGATGTTGCCTGACCCACTGAGTTACTCCAGCACTTTGTGTCCTTTCCCCATGTCCACATCTTGTTAGGAGAGTGTGCCAGCATTGTTGCGCATCACCTGTTTAACGCACCAAAATAGAATTAAATCCAATTTTGCAGCTTTATTGTTTCTTAAAAAACATTAAAGTATAAAAAGTTGAAGGAGAAAAGGGCCATTCATCCCCTGCGGCAAACTCATGCTTTTGTTAATGCCACAAGTCCTCTTTCACTCCAATCCCTTGATTGCATTTATGCCAAAGCGCCAACTTGAATGTAGTCAATGGCTGAGCTTCTGCATCCAGAACAACATTAATAACATCATCCCAGGTTAAAAATTTCTAAAGATTTTCAATTCTCGGCTTGAACAAATTTACACTTAACTTAGCCTAAGCTGTCCAGATGAGTACAGCTCTAACAACACATGAGAAGCTGAACAGTGCTCAGAACAAAACCCCACTTTTTTCCCTTCCAAAAATGTAGTCGTTTCCGACCTACATCCGAGCCACCTCAAATGCCCTTCAACTGTTCAATTTATATAGCTTTCAATTTCTAGGCCCTCCCTGGTTTATCTTTACCATGAACGTTCAGTTCCTTTATACCTCCATCCCCCAGCAAGAAGGTCTCAAGGTCCTCCGGTTCTTCCTTGAACAGAGACCCAATCAATTTCCCTCTATTAACACTCTCCCTCACCAGACAAAACTTGTCCTCAACCTCAACAACTTCTCTTTTGATTCCTCTCACTTTCTTTGTTAAAGGTGAAGCTATGGGCACTTACATGAGACCCAGCTATGCTTGGTTTTTTTTTGTTGGTTACGTTGAATAGTCCTTGTTCCAAAGGTGTGCTGGCACCATCCCCCTACTCTTTCTCTGCTACAGTGATGACTACATGAAGGCTGCCTACTGCACATGTGCAGAACTAGCTAATTTCATTAACTTTGCCACTAACTTCTACCTTGTCCTCAAATTCACTTGGACTATCTCTGACGCATCTCTATTTTCTTGATCTCTCTGTCTCCATCACAGGGGATGGACTATTGACTGATTTCCACTACATACCCACCACCTCCCACAGTTATCTGGATCACATCACCTCCCACCTTGCCTCTTGCTAGCCCCTACTTTCAATTTCTCTGTCTCCGTCACATCTGCTCCAAAGATGAGGCTTTCCAGTCTAGGATATCTAGGATATCTTCTTTCTTTAGTGAAGGTAGTTTCCCCCCTGCTGTCACAGATGGATCTCTCACCTTTGTCTCCTCTGCATCCCACTCTCACTCCCAGACAGAACAAGGATAGAGTTCATCTGGTCCTTTCCCCCTCCACCTCCCCACAATCAGTCTGAAGAATGATCCTGCCCCAAAACTTCACCAATCTGCGCTGTCCAGAGATGCTGCCTGACCCACGGAGTTACTTCAGTACTTTGAGTCTTTTTTTGTAAACCAGCATCCACAGTTCCTTATTTCTACAGGCTATTTTTGAGACATCCAAACCTTGACTCCAAGCATTTGCTTCCTCTATCATTTGTCTATTAGAGTCACCGGTCTATGCCTCTATGAAATGCACTGCAGTTACTCATCTAGGCTATCCAACAGCTCCTAGCAAACATATTAAAAAGAATAAAAGCCTCTGGTTCATGGTAGCGCCACCACCCCCCAGATTCCCCTCCAAGACAGGTGCCATCCTGACATGGAAATAAATGCTTCATTATTGCTGGGTTTATATCTGGGAACTCACTCACCAATACTGCCTTGAGAGATCTTTACCTGAAGGATTACTGCAGTTTAACAAGACGGCTCACTGCCATTTTACCAAGGGCAATTATTGATGGACAGTAAATGTTGGCCTTGGTGACCTCTTTATTCTGAGGCACAATGCTCTCTATTCCTAGTTTCTCCAGGTCAGGCAAGTCAGTCCTCATAAAAGCATCGATAAGTAGAGGTTAGATCCTTTTGTGATAATGGAGTTCTAATTGATGAACTTGCTAAGCACAACCTGAAAGGTTACTTTAACAAAAGGATTTGATGGGCTAGGCACAGACAGAAAGCTTCCAGATGAAATGAGGGCCAGAGTTAGGAGCTATAAATATAAGATGTTCACTAGTAAATCAATAGAAATGGGGGAATCAATCAGACCAAATTTATTAGCACAAGGAGTTGTTGAGGCAAATACTATGGGTTCTTGATGCACACAGACAGAGAACTGAACAGAAGGATACATTAATTAGTGTAGAGGAAGAAGTGAAGGTTCAGGCATTGCATGTACTATGACAAGTTCCTCAGGAGCCAAATGCCCTGCTTCTCTGCTGTGAATGTTTTGCAATCATATAAGTGAACCCCATGTGCTTACCCATGTATTCCAAATTTATATGTAATATCCAAAATGTAATCCACCATATAGTTTGGTAGTACGGTGGCGCAGTGGTTATCTTGCTGCTTTACAGCGCTTTCAGCACCGGAAACCCGGGTTCGATTCCGACTACATGGAGTCTGTACGGTGTTTGTACATTCTCCGCGTGACCACGTGGGTTTTCTCCAAGATATTTGGTTTCTTCCCACACTCCAAAGATGTACAGATATGTAGGTTAATTGGCTTGGTGTATGTGTAAATTGTCCCGAGTGCGTGTTAGATAGTGTTAGTGTGCGGGGATCGCTGGTCGGTGCAGACTCGGTGGGCTGAAGGGCCTGGTTCCGTGCTGTACCTTTAAAGTAAACTAAACTATGTTTTAATTTCAGTACAGAAGGATATACAGTATTTTCTAAACTTAGTAACACACCAAAGGTTGACAAAGAGATGTATCTCATCAGATCAGAGAAATGATTGGACAAATACTTATTTTGTTCCTCAAAATAACTTCATTTATTAGAAGGTATCACAAAATGCTGGAGTAACTCAGCGGGTCAGGCAGCATCTCTGGAGAGAAGGAATGGGTGACGTTTCGGGTCGAGACCCTTCTTCAGACTTAATTTATTAGAGAGTTTTCCATTGACAATAAAATCTTAAAGGAAAACCTCATTCTGAGCTAAACTGCTTGAATTTAGTTCACAAAAATTAGAGCACTCTTGGGATGAGAATATAATAAATTGCTGAAATAAAGGTTGACAGGACCTGACAGACTGTATGTTATACCATGGTAAACACATTTGTCCCATTGACACCAGCTTCTTCCCTATACAATGTGAGTCACTTGAGCTCAAACTCATGGGCTTTGAATGTGGACGTGATATATGGTAGGCATATATCCAATGCCAGGAGATGGTAGTATGCCAATTGCAGTCTAGGGCCCGCGCATTGGGCCCAGCTTCCTATATATTCACTACTAAAGCCTGGTTAATGTCTGGGAGCAGGTAAAAGGTGATCTACATTGTATGACGAGGCAGCACATAAATAAAGGATTGCTGCAATTTAACAAGAGATTTATGGATTATGGAAATAAAGAATCTGTACAGTCTCCTATAAAACACTACATGATGTTTTGGGTCAGGTCCCTTCTTCAGACAGATATAATAGAAGGGATCAAGCTTGAACAGAGCTGGAGATGGGATACAGCCTGGTAAGCGATAGGTGGATAGGTGAGATGGAGCGGCAGAGGGTGTTTATTGGCAGGTGAGTGGAGTAGGTGACAAGATTAGAGGTGAAATAGTGTCAGATAAGGAGAAGAGAAATTAAATCTAAAGCTGGAGGGGAGGAAATGGGTGCAAGGGACTGACGGGGAGAAGGGATGAGGATAAAACCTAGATGGGGTAAATTAAAATTAAAAGCAAGTGAAATGATTGAATGTAATTTGTAAAGATATTGTTCATATTGAATAGAGTGAAAAAATTCAGACTGATGCTCAGTCTGAAGAAGGGCCTCGACCCGAAACGTCACCCCATTCCTTCAATCCCGAGATGCTGCCTGTCCCAGAGTTCCTCCAGCATTTTGTGTCTATCCAGAGTGAAATAGTGATACCTTTATGCAATTGAAGTTACTTTGCCACCTTATTCTTTAGACACTTCTTCAGGAGGGTCCTGACTAAAGGCTCACCTATCCATGTTCTCCAGGGATGCTGTCTGAGCTGCTGTTATTCCAGCACTTTACCTGTTTTATTTTAAACCAACATCTGCAGTTGCTTGTTTCTCCTCTTTATCAGGATGTTGCCTGAATTGGAATATATTAGCTTTAAGCAGAGGCTAGATAAACTTGGATTATTTTCTCTGGAAAGTCAGAAGGTGAAGGACCATCTAACAAAAGTATATAAAATGATGAGAGGTATAGATGGGACAGTCAGAAACCTCTCCTAGAGTGGAGCAAACAAGTAGTAAAGGGCATAGCTTTAAGGTGAGAATGGCAATGTTTAAGGGAGATGTGCAAGACAATTTCTTCTGTATAGAGAGGGGCGAGTGCCTTGTAAGCATTGCCAGGTGATGTGGTGGAAGTAGACACAAGAACAGCATTTAAGAGATTCAGATAGACATATCAACAGGCAAGGAATAATAGGATGCAGACGGCCGTGGAGGCCAAGTCAGTGGATATTTTTTAAGACAGAGAGAGAGATACATAGATTCTTGATTAGTGCGGGTGTCGAAACGTAACGTATAAGATTATTAAGAGGTTGGACACGTTAGAGGCAGGAAACATGTTCCCAATGTTGGGGGAGTCCAGAACAAGGGGCCACAGTTTAAGAATAAGGGGTAGGCCATTTAGAACTGAGATGAAGAAAAACTTTTTCAGTCAGAGAGTTGTGAATCTGTGGAATTCTCTGCCTCAGAAGGCAGTGGAGGCCAGTTCTCTGAATGCATTCAAGAGAGAGCTGGATAGAGCTCTTAAGGATAGCGGAGTCAGGGGGTATGGGGAGAAGGCAGGAACGGGGTACTGATTGAGAATGATCAGCCATGACACATTGAATGGCGGTGCTGGCTCGATGGGCCGAATGGCCTCCTCCTGCATCTATTGTCTATTGTCTATTGACAACATGCAGAGGGATTTGATTAGGTCAGATGGGCATCGTGGTCGGTGTCGTCATGGTGGGCCAAGCAGCCTGTTCCTGAGCTGTACTGTTCTTTGTTGAATGATAAGCGTGAAGTGATGAATTTTGGACAATCCAATAAATATAGGGGATGACGAGCTGAATGGTAGGGCCCTGGGAAGTATCAAGGATCAGAGGGACCTTTGTGTAAGTCTAAAGATCTTGAAATTGGCAGCACAGATAGATAGGATTGTGCAGAGGAGTTTTGTGATGCTAAGCTTCATTTCGCAGTACTGTTACTTTGAATGAATCACAGAGAGACTGCAGCTGTAGATGTAAAAGATCCTTATTCACCACAAACAGACAATCAGGAGACCTGATGGAAGTCTCTCCAGGGAGAATCTCTCAGTGGAACCTCCATGAATTAAAAATATATCCAGATTTTTAAAATACATTTATATCAAAGATAACAGGTGCTGAATGGATACAATTTCATCTTACCATTGGATCGTTCAATATATTGTGTGCAGACAAATGGCTCCAATGTATTACATATTTACATCAAGAGCGCATCATAACTGACAAGATGCCTCTGAATATTCAAATACCTATGCTGGCACAAAGTAATTCACATGAATAGTCTAAAAAATTCTAAGCACTGGAATTCCAGACTCTCAAAGTCAGTGTTGTGGGAGCTGAGTGCCTGGAGACTAAAATAGAAACATAGAAACATAGAAACATAGAACATAGGTGCAGGTGTAGGCTATTCGGCCCTTCGAGCCTGCACCGCCATTCAATATGATCGTGGCTGATCATCCAGAATCAGTACCCTGTTCCTGTTTTCTCCCCATATCACTTGATTCCATTAGCCCTAAGAGCTATATTTAACTCTCTCTTGAAAACATCCAGTGAATCGGCCTCCACTACCTTCTGTGACAGAATTCCACAGATTCACAACTCTCTGGGTAAAAAACTTTTCTTCATCTCAGTTCTAAATGGCCTACCCCTTATTCTTACACTGTGACCCCTGGTTCTGGACTCCCCCAACATTGGGAACATTTTTACTGCAAATACCCCTCCAGTTATTGATTGTTTAGCTGTCCGCTGCCTGGTTTGATGTAGGACAGATTAATGTAGCCCCATTGTCAAAACATAATAGCTGGAGTAACAACAGGCCAGGCAGCATGTGGAGGGGATGGATAGGTGGCATTTTGGTTTGGGTTCGGGTTGGGTTTGTGTTTCTTTTTCAGGCTGATTGTAGTCGTGAGGGTGGAGGGAAAGATGGAAAAATTAGGTGGGGCTTGACGAAGCCTGGCAAGTGATAGGTGTAGAAACAAAGAAACGCAGACAGACATAAAAAGCTGGAGTAACTCAGTGGGTCAGGCGGCATCTCTTGAGCAAAGGAATATGTGACGTTTCCGATCGAAACCCTTCTTCAGATGACCTGAAATGTCACCGATTCTTATAGAAACATATAAAATTCTTAAGGGGTTGGAGATGCTAGATGCGGGAAGATTGTTCCCGATGTTGGGGAAGTCCAGAACTAGGGGTCACAGCTTAAGAATAAGGGGGAAGTCTTTTAGGACCAAGATGAGAAAACATTTCTTCACACAGAGAGTGGTGAGTCTGTGGAATTCTCTGCTACAGAAGGTAGTTGAGGCCAGTTCATTGGCTATATTTAAGAGGGAGTTAGATGTGGCCCTTGTGGCTAAAGGGATCAGGGGGTATGGAGAGAAGGCAGGTACAGGTTACTGAGCTGGATGATCAGCCATGATCATATTGAATGGCGGTGCAGGCTCGAAGGGCCGAATGGCCTACTCCTGCACCTATTTTCTATGTTTCTGTCTTTCTATGATTCCTTTTCTCCAGTGATGCTGCCTGATCCGCTGAGTTACTCCAGCTTTTTGTGTCTGTCTTTGGTTTCAACCAGCATCTGCAATTCCTCCATACACAAAGAACTGCAGATGCTGGTTTGTACTAAAGATAGACACCAAGTTGTGGAGTAACTCAGCATCTCTGGAGAAAAAAGATGGGTGACCTTTTGGGTCGGGATCCTTCTTCAGACTGAAAGTAGGGGATGGAGGGGTGGTGGGTGGGGGGGGGGGGGCAATCAGGGATGGCAGAAATGGCCACAGTGAGGGCGGTAGGTGAGATTGCTTTGAGTATGGTGCAGAGGAGATTCACCACAACGTTGCTGGGGATGGAGTATCTCAGTTGCTCGGAAGACAAGAATCGTTTTTCTTGCAGCAGATGAGACTGAGCATGGATCTGATATAGGTGTATATAATAATGAGGGGCATAGTAAGTAAACGTCATTAAACATTTTCCTACAGCAAATGTGACCATAATCAGAGAGCATAGATTGAAGGTAAAGAGGAAGTATAAGGAAGATTTTTTTCATGCCAAGGAGGTTAAGATTTGAAATGTGCTAGTTGCGAGGGCTTAGGATTCAGAAATGCTCACAACGTTTAAACATGCACTTGGTGCCAAGGCATAGAAGGTTATGGAACAAGTGCAAGGAAATGGGATGAATTTGCAATGCTGGTTTATACCGAAGAAAGACAGAAAATGCTGGAGTAACTCAACAGCTCAGGCAGCATCTCAGGAGAAAATGGTTGGGTGATGTTTCAAGTCGGGACCCTTCTATGCACTGATTGTGGGTGGGGAGGGGAGAGGGGAGAACTGGAAGCAAAATAAGATCAGGATAACTCAGGGCTGGCAACAGATGACTTCAGGCAGGGAGGTTCACTGATGGGCTGATCATTGGCTCGGGACAGTGTGATCCCAAGAGGGATACATTGGTGTGAATTGTGGAACTGGTTAACCCACCTTTAGTGGAAAAAGGGAGGCAAATGGGGGGAAGAGGGAAGGGGTTAGTTTGGGTGGGAGGGGATGAGTGGACCAAGGAGTTGTGGAGGGAGCAGTCACTGTGAAAGATGGAAACGGGTGGAAATGGGAAGATGTGATTAGTGGTGGGATCACATTGGAGGTGACGGAAATGTCAAAGGATGAAGTGTTGGATGTGGAAGCTTGTGAGGTGAAAGTGAATGTGGAAGCTTGTGAGGTGAAAGGGGAGGATCAGAGGAACTTGTTGCATCAGGAGACAGGGGGAGAGAGACTAGAACTATGGGACACAAAGGAAACACAGACAGGGGGAAACCACATTCACCAAAGAATGACATCTTGGATGTCCTTGTATGGAAATCCTCATCTTAGGAGCAGACATGGTGGAGACAGAGGAATTGAGAGTAGGGGGATAGGGGATAGCATCTTTCCAAGAGGCAGAGTGCAGTCCAGATAACTGTGTGGGTCAGTAGGTTTGTAGTCGACGTCAGTTAATAATTTTGTCTCCTGTGATGGACAGAGAGATCAAGAAAAGGGAGCAGGGTGTCATAGATAGTCCAGATGAGTGTGAGGGCAGTGTGAAAGTTAGCTGTGAAGCTAATAAAGTCCATGTATTTTGCACGATTGCAGGAGATAGCCGAAATGTAGTTGTTGATGTAGCATAGAAAGAGTTGAGGGATAGGGCCAATGTACGTCTGGACAAAGACTGTTCCAGGTAAGTGCTGGTAATTGATATTTGTATAGATGGGTACTTAATGAACAGCATCGGCATGGTGGGCTGGTGTGTGTTCTATGATTCTATGACTCCATGGCATCAGCCATATGAATCCCAATCCTTCAGCTATAGCATGCATAATATTTACACATGATTTCAAGATTTAAAACAAAATCCCAAATTTTACGTCACCAGCAATGCAACAATCTCCCCATGCAACAAAACATCCTCAGCCTGGTTTTTGGCACCCTAGTCTCCAGAGTGGGACCTGGAGCAATAACACTGAGGCAAGACCTGCAACTGACTGCAGCACAGATCTCTGATGCTGTTCACAGATTTCTATTTTATTTTTTACTCATCACTAAACTTTGTAAGGTTGAGACCTTTGGGTAAGTTATCATCAGTGCAATTGATTTTGGTTTTTTTTAAACTCAAACTTCTTTTCCATTTTTCCCCTGCTTTATTCATTTCGAAATCACCTCAGGCAAAGCCAACTTTGGCCGTGTGAAAGATGTGACAGGCAGTAAATGGTTCTGCCTCGCTCTCTTTTAATTCTTTCGTTTATAGAATATGTGGGAGAGTGCAGCTGTGGGGTTGAGGGGGTGTTGCAGCAATGCCAGGATTTATTACCCATTCCAAGTTGCTTTTGAACTGGAGACGCAATTATGACTCAACCACATTAATGGCTTTGCCCTTGCAAATGTGTCAGATAGGGGTAGGATGGAGAAGTGTCCCAACTGTCCATTCACTACACAGATGCTGCTTGACCCATTTGAATTCCTCCAGCACTTTGTAGTTTGCTCAAGATGTCAGCATTTGCAGTGTCTTGGGCCCTGAAGGTTTGGATTTACAACAATCCAATTGTTTTATAGTTACATATACTGAAATAAGCTCTTTTATTTTAATTCCAAACTTATTTACTTACTTGAATTTAAATTCACCCGCTGCCTTGGTGGGAATCAACTTATTTTCTGGATCAGTGATCAAGAACTCTGGTTGCCAGTCCTGTAACTATGTTATTGTATCACAGCCATGTAATCCCTCCACCCATCCAAGGTTGCAACTGAGCTTTTGGCTACAACATAACTTTAGGCAAACTTTACTGAAAAGGAAAGATTAGATGGATTGCATATATTTTCTTTGAAGAAGTGATAGCTGCGATGAGATTTATTCAAGGACATAAAATTTGAAAGGGTGGCCAGGCTGACAGGAAACTCCAGGACTTTTGATGGATAATATGGGTAATAAATTCATGCCCTGATTATATTTCATCAACATGTTTGCCTGTTTCGTACAAGCAATCAAAAATGAATTTCTATTCAATGCCTCAACTGGGAGATTAATAGTCAATGGTTGCACATTTAAGCCAATTAGAAAAAGAATTAGATGAGAGCTGAGGAGGAAGTTATCTGAATTTAACATTTCTAAGTTTGTAAATGATGCAAAGCTTCTGGGGAGAGGATATAAAGAGGCTTCAATGTGATTTATAACCATGCATGACAATAGACAATAGACAATAGACATTAGGTGCAGGAGTAGGCCATTCGGCCCTTCGAGCCAGCACCACCATTCAATGTGATCATGGCTGATCATTCTCAATCAGTACCCCGTTCCTGCCTTCTCCCCATACCCCCTGACTCCGCTATCCTTAAGAGCTCTATCTAGCTCTCTCTTAAAAATGACATTCTTTCACTGTCAGAAAGTGAAAGGAACAAGGGTTACTTTAAATGCCCATTTGCAGGAGAGTTGCAAGTCACAACATGATCTTACTCCACCCATCTGCCAGTTAAACCTCCTCACCTGTATTCACCCATAACTTGCCATGTTTGTCTTTCCCCACCTCTCTTTTTCCAGCTTTCTCTTCCCCACTCCCATCAGTCTGAAGAAAGATCCTGATCGAAAACTTTGCCTGTCCATTCCCTCCGCAGATGCTGCCTGACCCGCTGAGTTGCTCCAACATTTATGGTATGATTGTCTTTCCCCTCACATCAGACCACCGGATTGTACTGCTCGAGTTAACACCGTTCGTCAGTGGTAATATCAGAGTCTTTGCAATAGCATGGTTGTGGCGAAACAAAAGTTTCATTAGAATGAAAAATGGAACTCAAACCTTTTTGTGCTCCATGTGTTTACTCTGTGGTGTTTAGTCCTTGATACTCATCATCACTCATCTATTGCTGCTCTGGGTGCTACACAGAGTTATTTGTTGAGAAGTCCTCTATGCTCAATCATCATTTCTACTGGTATATCAACATCATTCAAGTAATTTCACAAATATGAGAGTCACAATGCTCTGGGGAAACAAGTGTAAGCTGCATAGTCAGCTGGAGAAATATACCCATTGGCTAAACGTACTCTGTCACCGATTATCTGCAGACACAAGGTTTTTTTTTCCCTCTCTAGAAAACCCAACACCTCCCAGACAAAAGGATTAACTATCTAATATTACCAAGCATGCACAGGACATTTCCAACTAAAACAAACACAATACTTTTACTTTGTTACTGAAAGGATGAAAGGATGGAGGGACTTAGCATTTTTTTTAAAAAGCAGGTATTGCTGGAGTGACAGCACTATGATCTATGATCTTTGATCACACAGATCAAGCAGCATCTCTGGAGAACATGAATAGGCAATGTTTCGGGTCAGGACTCTTCTGCCTGAGCAAGAGGTCAGCACCTATCAGAGGGGGAGCAATGCGAGATGGTCTTTCAAAGTTAGTTTTCCTCTTGAACTATTTTATTGCTGTCACTGAAGGACAGCGGTTTGCAAGATGTCATAAAGTATTCCGATTAACGCCCTCATTGAAAAATGACCTAGACTTCTGATTATAAAAGAACAGAATTTGTTAAACAGAATCCCACAGCAGATATTAAATAAAAATGCCGAATGAAAAAATTGCACACCAAATTTATCAGAATTTGAGAGAAAATATTAATGTTTTAGGCAAACCCATTCTTCAGGCTTTCAGGCGCATCCAATGCACTAACTTATCTTTCTGTTTCAGATGTTAAGCTTTCTGTTGTGCATTTCCAGAATTTCTGCTCTTATTTCAGCTTTGTGCTTTTGTTCGTGCTGTGTCAAAGTTGGAAGAGCTGCCCACACACACAAATGGAGCATTTGTCCAGCTTTGCTTTATTTCTAGAATTCCTCCTATGCCTTTCATCCACTATCCTTTCCTTACCATCCCTGGATTGATCCTATCATTCCCAAGAATTGAAGAACTTGCTTATTCAAGATTGTAGTGGTATAAAACGAAGACAGACACAAAGAAAGCTGTAGTAACTCAGCGAGTCAGACAGCATCTCTGGAAAAATGGATTAGGTGATGTTTTGGGTCGAGACCCTTCTTCAGACCTGAGGAAGGATCTTAACCCAAACGTCACCTATTCCTTTTCCCCAGAGATGCTGTTTGACCCGCTGAGTTACTCCAGCTTTTTTTGTCTATCTTCAGTTTAAATCAGCATCTGCAGTTCTTTCCTATGCATTGGAGAGGTATAATATGCAGTCTAGCTGTATTTTGCCTTGAAAGCTTTCTGCATGTACCCTGGACTCCGTGAAGTCTAATGAAGTGGCCCTTCTTTGCTTATTACAATTTAGAGAAGATGTGCCATTTACTTAAAAAATGATCATTGCCCTTCACATATGTGGAAATGATTATATTTCAGAATCTTCATTGCTGCCGGACATTGAACTTGATATGCTGAGAGTTTGCATAATCCCTGCTATTAAAAGGAAGTCAATGTTATTGAGAATTTTCTGTTGCAAGAAGTTTGTCTCTGTATACAGTACAGTGAAGAGTGAAATTTGAGCTAACCTGTCCAAATCCTTTGAACTAACTATTCATTGGCTGCTTAAATTGAGTTTTATTGCATAGCTTGATAAAATTTGTCAGATTGGTGAAATGTAGTTTCAGGTTTATTATTTCATATGTATTATCGACATACATGGAACAGCTTTTGTTTGCGTGTATTACAATCAAATCAGATAATACGTGTAGGAAAGAAAGAAGAAGGGTCTCGACCCGAAACATCACCCATTCCTTCCCTCCAGAGATGTTGCCTGACCCGCTGAGTTACTCCAGCATTTTGTGACTAAATCAGATAATACAATACATGAATACAATCAAGCCAAATATAAGCACAAAAGGAAGAGCAAAGAGAAAGATATCAGATTGCATAATATCTATATTGTTATTGAATCTCTAATCTAATTATTACCACCCGGCTTCTTAGCCACTGTTAATACCAAGGATAATGGCAGCCTCTGATGTTGTCTAATGGTGCCAATGCGTCTGAAGAAGGGTCTCGACCTGAAACGTCGATAAAGGTTTATTATCTCAATAGGCTGTGCCTATTGCAAATAGGTATACCCTCTTGGGAACTGTCGGGGCAGAAGACGTTTCCAGTCCGAGTGGCGGACCTGTTGGCAAGGATACTCGACAGGGGAGACCGAAGTCAGGAAGAGCCGTAGTGGTCGGTGACTCCATCGTCCGAGGGACGGACAGAAGATTCTGTGGCAGCAGGAGGGACTTGAGGATGGTCTGTTGCCTCCCTGGTGCCAGGGTTCAACACATCACGGACCGGCTTCAGAAAATCCTAGTGAGGGAAGGCGATCAACCTGAAGTCGTTGTGCATGTGGGCACGAATGACGTCGGGCGGAAGAGGAAGGAGGTGCTACAGCGGGAGTTTAGAGAGTTGGGAAAAACACTGAGAAGTAGGACGTCGAAGGTGGTTATCTCTGGACTGCTACCGGTACCTCGTGCTGGGGAGGCCAGGAACAGAGAGATAGAGGGTATGAATTTATGGCTGAGGGGCTGGTGCAGAGAGCAGGGATTTAGATTTCTGGACCACTGGGATCTCTTCTGGGCTAGGGGTGACTTGTACAAAAGGGACGGGTTACATCTTAACAGCAGGGGGACAAACATTCTGGCAGGCAGGTTTGCTAGTGTGACACCTGTGGCTTTAAACTAAGTAGTGGGGGGGAGGGGTTAACAAATTGTGAATATGAAGATGAGGTAAAAGGGAATACAGGAGATATTGCAAATGACTCTCGGAAGAATGGGAACAGAAGTTCTAGAGGGGAAAAGAAATTAAGGGCAGGGCCAATTGTGACCGATGTGAGAGGGGAGGTAAATACAGAAGTTAAAGTGTTGTACTTAAATGCGCGTAGTATAAAAAATAAAGTGGATGAGCTTGAGGCTCAGTTAGTCATGGGCAAGTATGATGTTGTAGGGATCACTGAGACATGGCTACAAGAGGACCAGGGCTGGGAACTGAATATTCAGGGGTACACAACATATAGAAAAGACAGACAGGTGGGCAGAGGGGGTGGGGTTGCTCTGATGGTAAGGAATGATATACATTCCCTTGCAAGGGGTGACATAGAATCAGGAGATGTTGAATCAGTATGGATAGAAATGAGAAATTGTAAGGGTAAAAAGACCCTAATGGGAGTTATCTATAGGCCCCCAAACAGTAGCCTCGACATAGGGTGCAAGTTGAATCAGGAGATAAAATTGGCGTGTCAAAAATGTAATGCTACGGTGGTTATGGGAGATTTCAACATGCAGGTAGACTGGGAAAATCAGGTTGGAAATGGACCCCAGGAAAGAGAGTTTGTAGAGTGCCTTCGAGATGGATTCTTAGAACAGCTTGTACTGGAGCCTACCAGGGAGAAGGCAATTCTGGATTTAGTGTTGTGTAATGATCTTGTCTGATAAGGGGACTAGAGGTAAAAGAGCCATTAGGAGGCAGTGATCACAACATGATAATTTTTACTCTGCAAATGGAAAGGCAGAAGGGAAAATCGGAAGTGTCGGTATTACAGTATAGCAAAGGGTATTACAGAGGCATGAGGCAGGAGCTGGCCAAAATTGACTGGAAGGAGGCCCTAGCAGGGAAGACGGTAGAACAGCAATGGCAGGTATTCCTGGGAATAATGTAGAGGTTGCAGGATCAATTTATTCCAAAGAGGTGGAAAGACTCTAAGGGGAGTAAGAGACACCTGTGGCTGACAAGGGAAGTCAGGGACAGCATAAAATTAAGGAGAGGAAGTATAACATAGCAAAGAAGAGTGGGAAGACAGAGGATTGGGACTCTTTTAAAGAGCAACAAAAGTTAACTAAAAAGGCAATACGGGGAGAAAAGATGAGGTACGAGGGTAAACTACCCAATAATATAAAGGAGGATAGCAAAAGTTTTTTTAGGTACGTGAAGAGGAAAAAAATAGTCAAGGCAAATGTGGGTCCCTTGAAGACAGAAGCAGGGGAATTTATTATGGGGAACAAAGAAATGGCAGACGAGTTAAACCGTTACTTTGGATCTGTCTTCACTGAGGAAGATACACACAATCTCCCAAATGTTCTAGGGGCCGGAGAACCTAGGGTGATGGAGGAACTGAAGGAAATCCACATTAGGCAGGAAATGGTTTTGGGTAGACTGATGGGACTGAAGGCTGATAAATCCCTAGGGCCTGATGGTCTGCATCCCAGGGTACTTAAGGAGGTGGCTCTAGAAATAGTGGAAGCATTGGAGATCATTTTTCAATGTTCTATAGATTCAGGATCAGTTCCTGTGGATTGGAGGATAGCAAATGTTATCCCACTTTTTAAGAAAGGAGGGAGGGAGAGAGAAAACGGGTAACTATAGACCAGTTAGTCTGACATCAGTGGTGGGGAAGATGCTGGAGTCAATTATAAAAGACGAAATTGCTGAGCATTTGGATAGCAGTAACGGGATCATTCCGAGTCAGCATGGATTTACGAAGGGGAAATCATGCTTGACAAATCTACTGGAATTTTTTGAGGATGTAACTAGGAAAATTGACAGGGGAGAGTCAGTGGATGTGGTGTACCTCGACTTTCAGAAAGCCTTCGATAAGGTCCCACATAGGAGATTAGTGGGCAAAATTAGGGCACATGGTATTGGGGGTAGGGTACTGACATGGATAGAAAATTGGTTGACAGACAGAAAGCAAAGAGTGGGGATAAATGGGTCCCTTTCGGAATGGCAGGCAGTGACCAGTGGGGTACCGCAAGGTTCGGTGCTGGGACCCCAGCTATTTACGATATACATTAATGACTTAGACGAAGGGATTAAAAGTACCATTAGCAAATTTGCAGATGATACTAAGCTGGGGGGTAGTGTGAATTGTGAGGAAGATGCAATAAGGCTGCAGGGTGACTTGGACAGGTTGTGTGAGTGGGCGGATACATGGCAGATGCAGTTTAATGTAGATAAGTGTGAGGTTATTCACTTTGGAAGTAAGAATAGAAAGGCAGATTATTATCTGAATGATGTCAAGTTAGGAGGAGGGGGAGTTCAACGATATCTGGGTGTCCTAGTGCATCAGTCAATGAAAGGAAGCATGCAGGTACAGCAGGCAGTGAAGAAAGCCAATGGAATGTTGGCCTTCGTAACAAGAGGAGTTGAGTATAGGAGCAAAGAGGTCCTTCTACAGTTGTACCGGGCCCTGGTGAGACCGCACCTGGAGTACTGTGTGCAGTTTTGGTCTCCAAATTTGAGGAAGGATATTCTTGCTATGGAGGGCGTGCAGCGTAGGTTCACTAGGTTAATTCCCGGAATGGCGGGACTGTCGTATGTTGAAAGGCTGGAGCGATTGGGCTTGTATACACTGGAATTTAGAAGGATGAGGGGGGATCTTATTGAAACATATAAGATAATTAGGGGATTGGACACATTAGAGGCAGGAAACATGTTCCCAATGTTGGGGGAGTCCAGAACAAGGGGCCACAGTTTAAGAATAAGGGGAAGGCCATTTAGAACGGAGATGAGGAAGAACTTTTTCAGTCAGAGAGTGGTGAAGGTGTGGAATTCTCTGCCTCAGAAGGCAGTGGAGGCCAGTTCGTTGGATGCTTTCAAGAGAGAGCTGGATAGAGCTCTTAAGGATAGCGGAGTGAGGGGGTATGGGGAGAAGGCAGGAACGGGGTACTGATTGAGAGTGATCAGCCATGATCGCATTGAATGGTGGTGCTGGCTCGAAGGGCTGAATGGCCTACTCCTGCACCTATTGTCTATTGTCTATTGATACGTAACTGTGGGAAAAATGACTGGCATTTGTGTCTCAATTCCTTGCTCAGATGAACCTCACAACATGTAAAATGTAATAGATGGATTAATGGGGAAGCTAAATGTACACATGACAGAGGACAGAAAGAAGCACCATGCGCTATTAAGGTGTGATAAAGAGAGGTGGGATTTTGCTAGTATAAAGCAAACAAATCAGGATGAATGACTTGAGCCTAGGCTCGACACTCCATGTGGGAAACCATTTAACTTGTTTATAATCCCAATTTGAAAAGTATCTGCTACTTGTTAGCTGTTGAATCCAGAATCTCAACACCAAAATTTGCTCTGATAACTACATGAAAAAAGGAACTAAGTATTATACTGGCCTCATTTGCAGCATCGTCTAATTAATGCCTTTCTCCCTTCTCTTTGGAAGTCCAGATATTGTTTGTTTGGAATAAAATGAATTTGGTTGTTTCAGGGTATAAAGATTCATAATTTGGCACTTATGAATCTTTGGCTTTATTTTGACTCAGGTGGTTGGCACCTGGTTTAGTTTAGTTTAAATTAGATATACAGTGGGGAAACAGGCCCTTCGGCCCACCGAGTCTGCGTCGACCAGCGATCCCTGCACACTAACGCTATCCTATGCACTAGGGATAATTTTCACTTATACTAAGCCAATTAACCTACAAACCTGTACGTCTTTGAAGTGTGGGAGGAAACTGAAGCACCCAGAGAAAACCCACGCAGGTCACAGGGAGGACATACAAACTCCATACAAACAACACCCATAGTCAGGATCGAACCTGTGTCTCTAGTGCTGTAAGGCCGTGGTCTACTACCGCACCACCATGCCGCCCTGCAGTTGTACTTCCTTTGCTTTCCAGAAACTCACAAAATACATTGAATCCATTATATACATTATAATGTTTACTATTACATCTGTATCTACTATATCAGTAGTTTCTATTCTGCTCTACAGAGATGGTGAAGGGATCTGCTTTGGGTATTCAGCTAGAAATCCAGGATTATAGCGGGATATATCCTGCTCGTTTCTGCACCATGTTGCCAATTGACAACGTTTGTCATGTAAACATCCATAGGGAATGTAAATTCATAAAATCATCTTTATGCTTAATGCACAAGTAAATGATATTGCAAAGATGACATCGCTGAAGTACAACGATAGTGTTGAAAATAAGTTTTGTGATCAAAGTCTGTATAAGCAACAGACATTCATGCATAAGTGAGTGCCTGCTTTACAAAGCTTTTAATGAATTTGTGTGCTTCCTGTGAATAAAATGAGTGCTTGCGATTCTCTTCAGAACTGATTTTAATTTTGGTTAGTTGCCGAGTCCATATGGTAGCCTGCTTTCAAGACTGTTCTACTCAAAGTAGTAAGATAGATTTAAAACATTGGGCCTAAATTCCAGCTGTTCATTAAATATATGAAGAAAAACGATATGAAAGATCATGTAAGATATCTGTTGACATTATACGTGTAATGTTGAATGACATTTCAATCACAGTGTTACTGCAGGGCATTCATAACAGCTTTTACTTCATCGTTGAGTGTGAAAATAGAAAAAGTGCAAAGATGGTGCATTTTTCTGCCTGTTGATCAACAATCTTAAAGGCAATCCTAGAGTCAATACACTCAACTGCTTGAATTATCACTAAATTAAAGTAGATTTTCTGCACAATATACTTTGGGTGAAAGAGCTTTCATATCATCACTAAACAAGGTCACATTGCACCTCACAATTTTTGGTAAGATTTGCATTTGTATTGCACCATGCCACAGTAACATCCTAAAATATGTATTAGACAATTAGTTTTGAATGGAGTTATTGGCATAAAAATTGATCCTTGGTGGCATGCATTAAATAAGGAATATAGCACTATGCTTGTGTTGGAGTCTCTTAGAATTCATCTGTTTCCTAGAAATAAATATATCACAAGCCAATAAATTGTTGATAATTTAATGATTAAATCAATTGAAAAGGAATTATTAACTACAACTTCTCTTCAAACTGTGTTGTAAATCCTTAATTATGCAGAACAGATAGATACAAAATGCTGCACAATCTAGAAATCTATAATTACATTTTAAATGCTGCAAATATTTAGCAGATCAGGCAGGATTTATGGAAAGGGAAACAGTGAACATATTCATATCAATGACTTCTCATCGGAGCTCCAGGATCAGGCAGATTTAGTCAAGTTTGGTTTAATAACTTAGAAAGGTTAATCCAGCATTTTGCACTCCTGTGGTACTGCAGTGAATTGTCAGTGCAGAATGAAAAATATATTTGAGTTCTAGCATTGACACTGACTCCAAGTGACCACACAAAACAGCCAGAACAGGTGAAATAATGGCAACGCAAACTAGGAAATACTAAATATTGGCAAATAAATGCTTAACATTAATCTTGGGGAAGATTAGGACAAAATTAGGAGGTTGCAGGGTGACTTGGACAGGTTGTGTAAGTGGGCGGATGCATGGCAGATGCAGTTTAATGTGGATAAGTGTGAGGTTATCCACGTTGGTGGTAAGAACAGGAAGGCAGAGTATTATCGGCGGGACTGTCATATGTTGAAAGACTGGAGCGACTAGGCTTGTATACACTGGAATTTAGGATGAGAGGAGATCTTATCAAAACGTATGATTGCATCCTACATTATGTCAGATTTCCAGTATCTGCCTTTGAACTGCTTGAGGGTCTACATAAAATCTGCCCATGCACTGAAAAATGATCAGGTAAGTGGTTACAATAGATCTGAAACATTTATCTTTTAATGCCTGCTCTATTTGAATTCCTTTCTTTTTACTGCAGGCACCAGGTATCTACTATTAAATACTATACATAGTTTGGGTTCCAAATTTTTCATTTCAATAGTCAATAGTCAATTTATTTGTCACATACACATAAATGTGCAGTGAAATGAAAAATTACCCGCAGTTCAACAATAAGACCAATAAGAATAGTCAATAAAAATGCAATAACACATACAATCATAACCAACAGCAAACAAAAGAAACATCCACCACAGTGAGTCTCCTCCAGTCCCTCCTCACTGTGATGGAAGGCCAGAATGTATTTTTCTCTTCCCTGCCATCTTCTCCCGCGGTCAGGCTGTTGGAGTTGCCACGTCGGAGCGGTCGTGGCTCCCGACATTGAAGCCCCCGCCGGGTGGGGAAAATCCCGCGGCCTATTTCAGGCCGCGCCGGATGGTGAAAGGTCCGCGGCGGGCCGACCCAAGCCTCGCGATTCGGGGCGGGCGAAGACGCTGTCGCTGCCGCTGCCGGAGCTCCCGATGTCGGCCCCCACCCAGGGGCCTACGAGCTTCCGACATCCAGGCACCCCGCGCTGGAGCCTTCGGAGATGAGTCGCAGCCTCCGAAGGCAGCCAGCGCCGCAAGTGGTGAGTCTGGGCTCTGCGAAGGCCCTAGCCGGAGGCCTCCAGCTCCAGGTGCATGGCCGGTGGTAGGCCGCAGCGGGAACGGAGACACGACACAGAAACAAAGGTCGGGTCTCCGTTCGGAAGAGACACTTTTACAGTTCCCACCCCCCCCCCCCACATAACAGACAACCACAAACACTACATCATATTTAAACTACAATTAAGACAAAAACAACAAAAAACAACAAAAAACGCAAAAGACAAATGGACTGCAGGCAAGTTGGGGCCCAGTTCATAGTAGCTTTAGTTTCACTACTGCCCTGATCAGACAATTCTTGGACAGTGAACCTAAAAGGGAAGAGATAGGCCAGGTAATTTTACTTTGAATTGCCATTTGAAATTGATGGAACACCCAAGGGATTGCAGATGCTGGGATCTTCAGCAAAAAAAATAAGTGCTGGAGGTACTCAATGGGTCAGGCAGCATCTGTGGAGGGAATGAATGGTCTGAAGAAAAGTCCCGATTTTAAATGTTGTCTGTCCATTTCCCCCAGTGACCTGACCTGCTGAATTCCTCCAGAACTTTGTTTTTGCTGGAGATGATGGGAAGCAGCATTGCCAAGGAACACAAGGTTCCCATTCCCTACCCCCTTGTCCCACCTAATTGATATAAAGCTCTTCTAAAACTCCTTACTGACGAGATGACTGCATACTAGAGTCGTGTTTGACCCTGCTGGTATTTTCCTTCTAATGTAATACCAGGTCCCACCGGCTCCGATTTTGGTTAGAACAGTTTACTTCTTGCTTCTGATTAGAGTCATAGAGTCATAGAGTCCTACAGCACAGAAAGAGGCCCTTCGGCCCATCATGTCCGCGCCGCCCGTTACCAAACACAGTCTAATTTTAATCCCATTTTCCCGCAATTGGACCGTAGCCCTGAATGTTGTAGCATTTCAAGTGCCCATCCAAATGCCTCTTAAATGTTGTGAGTGTTCCCGCCTCCACCACCACCCCAGGCAGTGAGTTCCAGACTCCAACCACCCTCTGGGTGAAAAAGTTCTTTCTCACATCCCCCCGAAACCTCCCTCCCCTTACCCTGTATCTATGTCCCCTCGTTGTTGAACCTTCCACCAGTGGAAGAAGTTCCCCGCCATCTACCTTATCTATGCCCCTCATGATCTTGTACACCTCGATCATGTCCCCTCTCAGCCTTCTCTGCTCCAGGGAAAACAACCCCAGTCTGCTCAGTCTCTCCTCATAGTCGAGGCCCTTCATCCCTGGCAGCATCCTGGTGAATCTCCTCTGCACCCTCTCCAAAGCTATCACATCCTTTCTATAATGTGGTGACCAGAACTGTACACAATACTCCAGCTGTGGCCTCACCAGTGTTCTGTACAATTCCATCATTACCCACCTACTTTTATATTCGATGCCCCGGCTAATGAAGGCCAGTAACCCATATGCCTTTTTGACCACCCTGTCCACCTGTCCTGCTGCCTTCAAGGACTTGTGTACCTGTACTCCAAGGTCACTCTGTACCCCTGTCTTCCCTAGGGTCCTTCCATTCATGGTGTACTCCCTCTCCAAGTTATTTCTGCCAAAGTGCATCACCTCGCACTTTTCAGGATTAAATTCCATCTGCCACTGCTCCGCCCATCTGACCATCTCATCTATATCTTCCTGCAGCTTGCAGATCCCTTCCTCGCTATTCACCACCCCCCTACCTTTGTGTCATCTGCAAACTTGCTGATCATGCCCTGTACGTTGATATCCAGATCATTTATGTAGATTACAAACAGTAAGGGACCCAACACCGATCCCTGCGGCACCCCACTGGACACCGGCCTCCAGTCACAGAAGCACCCTTCTACCATCACCCTCTGCCTTCTGTCACTAAGCCAGTTTTTTATCCATTTTGCCAAGGTGCCCTGGATCCCATGGGCTCTTACCTTCTTGACTAGTCTCCTGTGTGGGACCTTGTCAAAAGCCTTACTGAAATCCATGTATACCACATCCACTGCACTACCCCCATCTACCTCCTTGGTCACCCCTTCAAAAAATTCAATCAAGTTAGTCAGACACGACCTTCCCTTAACAAAGCCATGTTGACTATCCTTAATTAACCCTCGATCCTCCAAGTGAAGACTGATTCTGTCCCTCAGAATCTTTTCTAGCAGCTTCCCCACCACCGATGTCAGACTCACCGGCCTGTAGTTCCCAGGTTTATCCCTACTGCCCTTTTTAAATAATGGCACCACATTAGTTATCCTCCAGTCCTCCGGTACATCCCTTGTTGCAAGAGATTCTGCTGGAAGATTCTAGGTCCTGATCAAAGGTGAGCAATAAAACAAATCACATTAGTTCATGTACTACTGAACCTGCAAAGGAAGGAGAAAGAAGAGATTGCAGATGCTGGAATCTGGAGCAACAAATAAACTGCTGGAAGAACAAAAAGGTTGAAGGAGCCTCTGTGAAAACAATGAGATAATTGCAATGGTATACTGGCAACAATACCTTTCATTTATCGATCTGGAGTGATGCAAATGCAATACGTCCCTTTTAAACATATCATTTTCTCAAGCCTTATGAAATACATACCTTCTTGAAATATATTCTGGCTTCTTAGTTCCCTCTGGGGGTATGGGGAGAAGGCAGGAACGGGGTACTGATTGAGAATTATCACATTGAATGGTGATGCTGGCTCCAAAGGCCGAATGGCCTACTCCTGCACCTATTGTCTATTGTCTATTGTATGAAGACTGATGCCAATGCTTTAAACTGCCAAGGGCTAGTCTAAATGTCCCAATATCACAATACTAAATGTTCAATTAATTGTTGAAGGCAATCTCCCCACTTCTTATTAATAACGTGTAAATTAAGCAAATGTAAATTAATAAAAAAGTATAGACCAATTTCTTACCTCGTGTTCTCTGCCAAGTATCCACTGATTGTATTTTACCTTGGTCAATAATGTGGTGTTACAAAGGCAAAAAAAAATCTGCTTCATCTTACAGCATTTCTTTTTATTAATTGACCTTCATCTTGACCTTTTAAAAAAAAACCTGCATAGGAAATCTTTCAATTCCTTCTCAACATCCTCAGCCATTCCCCTTGGAATTTCTGCATTAAGATGCCTCTTAAATTCCAGTCTTGAACCAGCTTTTTGTCATCTCCCATAATATCTTGATGAATTGATTTGAAATCTTGCTTCATGACATTCCTGTAAATATCAGGACTATATAAATAGAAATTGCTGTGATTTTTATTGAACACATGTATAAATAATCTCCAAACATGGCTACTCATCATTGGTCAGATACATAGCTGAATGTAAGTGACAGCAAAAGTGTGGTAGTTTGTAAATATATTTGACTGAATACACACCTCATTCAGAAACACATTATCTCACCTCTTGATAGATTTCCCTACAAAGTGTTAACAAATTTGATATAAAGATCAATTAATAAAAAGAAATGTAGTTATACACTGCAGATTTTTTTGTTTAGTTTAGTTTAGTTTAGAGATACAGTGTGGAAACAGGATCTTCAGCCCACCGGGTCCGCACCGACCAGCGATACCCGCATATTAACACTATCCTACACACATGAGGGACAATTTTTTAAACATTTTATACCAAGCCAATTAACCTATAAAACTGTACGTCTTTGGAGTGTGGAAGGAAACCGAAGATCTCGGAGAAAATCTACACAGGTCATGGGGAGAATGTACAAACTCCGTACGTACAAGCATCCGTAGTCAGGATCGAACCCGGGTCTCTGGCACTGTTAGGCAGTAGCTCTACCGTCCCAAATCCACATTATGAAATAAAGGAAAAATAAAATCAGCGAATGCTGTACAGAGAGCAAGAGATACAAAGTTAACCTACACAATTTTTATTAATTAATATTTGCACAATTTATAAGATTATTATCATTATCTTTTATTATCTTATTAATAAAAATAGTGGGAGTTTGTCTTTAGCACATGTAGACAATAGACAATAGACAATAGACAATAGGTGCAGGAGTAGGCCATTCGGCCCTTCAAGCCAGCATGATTCAATGTGATCATGGCTGATCATTCACAATCAGTACCCGGCTCCTGCCTTCTGTAAATTGCACATTTAAATGTTTTAAACATTGTGGCATGCTTTTTGATAAATGATAACTATCACTGTGATAATTTATTTATTCTTTTTCAGAATCTGGATATGGCTGGCAAGATGAACATTTATTGTTTATCACCAATTGACCCTGACAAGGTGATAGTAAACTGTCTTCCATACCTACTACAGTTCTTCTGGTGATGATACCCCCCAGTTCCACTGGAGAGGGAGTTCCAGAATCTAAATCTAATAATAACAAAGAGTTGACAACACACTTCCATGTCAGGAATGTCCGCATCTTGGAGAAAAAATATACGGGCAGTTATTTCCCCATATGCCATAAACCTTTGTCCTTTATAGTTGCAAAGGTTGCAGTTTTGGAAAGTGCTGTTTGAATAATCAATCCAAGAACTGCTGTGCATTTTATGGATGGTACACTCTGGAGTCACTGTGCACTGGTCATGGAGGGAATTAATACTTTGGATGGTGGATGGTCTACCAGTCAAGACCATTGATTTGTCCTGGATGGTGTCAAGCTTATCGAGGTTGTTGGAGTTGTTGTCATTCAGGCAAGAGGAGAATATTCCATCACACTCTTAATGTGCAATTTTTAAATGATGAAGATGTTCTGGGGCATCGGCATGTGCAGGAAACCCTGTCTTTGATTGATTTGAAGTCACAATATTTAGGTGACTGCTCCGGTTGAGTTTCTGGTCAACACTGACCCTCCAGAAAATTGACAGGGGAATGGCAACAATGGTAATGCACTTGAATATCCAAGATAAATGCAAGTCCATAACTTATTGGAGAAAGCCTGGCACATTATATGGCACAGATGCTACTTGCCCCTTCATAGCCCTTGCCTGAATGTTGTCTTGATGCATGCAGGTATAGATACTTCATTGGATGAGGACTTGCAATTGAAATTGCACATTTTAGGATTGTCACAAAACATCCACACTTTTGATAAAACTACAATCATAAAGTATCCCAGGACTGATAAGATTTATCTGAGGCCACTGTGGGAAGCAAGAGAAGTTAAATTGCAGGACCCTGGCTGAGGTTTATGAGTCATAATTACATACAGGAGAGGTGCTGGTGGCTGGCAAATGTGGTGCCTCTATTGAAGAAGGGCTGCGAGGGAAAGCCAGGGAACTACAGGCCAGGGAGTCTAATATTTGTAGTTGGAAAGTTTACAGAGCATATTCTGAGGGATAAGATATACATGCAATGGACGAGGGGTGATTATAGATGGTCAACATGGTTGGGAGACCATGTCTCATGAATCATATTTTGAAGATGTGACCAAAAAGGTTGATGAGCTGTAGATGTATATATGAATTTAAGCAAGGCACAGAAACATGGAAACATAGAAACATAGTAGGTGCAAGAGGAGGCCATTTGGCCCTTCGAGCCAGCACTGCCATTCATTGTGATCATGGCTGATCATCCACAATCAGTAACCTGTGCCTGCTTTCCCCTCATATCCCTCGATTCCACTAGCCCCTATAGCTCTATCTAACTCTCTTTTAAATTCACTCAGTGAATTGGCCTCCACTGTCTTCTGTGGCAGATAATTCCACAAATTAACAACTCTCTGGGTGAAAAAGTTTTTTCTCACCTCAGTTTTAAATGGCCTCCCCTTTATTTTTAGTCTGTGGGCCTTGGTTCTGGACTCCCCAAACATTGGGAACATTTTTCCTGCATCTAGCTTGTTCAATCCTTTTATAATTGTATACGTCTCTATAAGATCCCCTCGCATCCTTCTAAATTCCAGTGAATACAAGCCGAGTCTTTCCAATCTCTTTCATATGTCTTTCATATCACTGTCCCGCAATCCCAGGGATTAACCTTGCGGCACGGTAGCGCAGCGGTAGAGTTGCTGCTTTACAGCGAATGCAGCGCCGGAGACACAGGTTCGATCCTGACTACGGGTGCTGCACTGTAAGGAGTTTGTACGTTCTCCCCGTGACCTGCGTGGGTTTTCTCCGAGATCTTCGGTTTCCTCCCACACTCCAAAGACGTACAGGTATGTAGGTTAATTGGCTGGGTAAATGTAAAAATTGTCCCTAGTGGGTGTAGGATAGTGTTAATGTACGGGGATCACTGGGCGGCACGGACTTGGAGGGCCGAAAAGGCCTGTTTCCGGCTGTAGATATATGATGATGATGATGATGAACCTACGCTGCACTGCTTCAATAGCAAGGATATCCTTCCTCAAATTAGGAGACCAATACTGCACCCAATACTCCAGAAGTGGTCTCTCCAGGGCCCTATAGAACTGCAGGACCTCTTTGCTCCTATACTCAAATCCTCTCGTTATGAAGGCCAACATGCCATTAGGTTTCTTCACTGCTTGCAGTACCTGCACGCTTACTTTCAGAGACTGGTGTACAAGGTCACCCAGTTCTCATTGCACTTTCCATTTACCTAATCTGACACCATTGAGATAATAATCTGCCTCCTTGTTTTTGCCGCCAAAGTGGATAACCTCACTTTTATCTACATTATACTGCATCTGCATGCATCTGGGCATTCACACAACCTGTCCAAGTCACCCTGCAACCTCCTAACATCCTCTTCACAGTTCACACTGCCACCTAGCTTTGTGTCATCTGCAAACTTGCTAGTGTTACTTCTAATTCCATCATCCAAATCATTAATATATGTTGTAAATAGTTGCAGCCCCAGCACTGAGCCTTGCAGCACTCCACTCGTCACTGCCTGTCATTCTGAAAAGGACCTGTTTATTCCTACTCTTTGCTTCCTTCTCTATCCATGTCAATACCCTACCCCAACACCATGTGCTTTAATTTTGCTCATTCTCCCGTGTGGGACCTTATCAAAGGCTTTCTGCAAGTCTCAATACACTACATCCACTGGCTCTCCTTTATCCATTTTACTTGTCACATCCTCAAAAAATTCCAGAGGTTTAATCAAGCAGGATTTCCCCTTCATAAATCCATGCACCCATGGACCAATCCTTTTATTGCTATTTATATGCATCATTATTACCTCTTTAATAATTGACTCCAGCATCTTCCCCATCACTGATGTCAGGCCTCATCTGACAAGGCTATGCATGGTGGCTGCTGTGGAAGGTTAGAACACATGGGATCCATGGAGAAATAGCCGACTGGATAGAAAATTGATTTCATGGAAGGAAGCATAGGGTGACGGTAGAAGGTTCTTTTTCAGACTAGAGGCCTGTGACTAGTGGTTTTCCTCAGGGTTTGGTGCCTGGCCCATTGCTGTTTGTCTTCTGTATCAATGACTTGGATGTGAATTTACAAGGCATGATTAGCAATTTTGCAGATGATACTGCAAAGTGGTTGGTATTATAGATGGTGAAGATGGTTGTCAAAAATTGCAGCAGGATCTTGATCAGTTGGGCGGATGGGCCAAGGAATGGTTGATGAAATTTAATACACAGCAGTGCGAGGTGTTGCATTCTGGGAAGTCTCACCAGGGTAGGACCAGCACAGTGAATGACAGGGTTCTGGGGTGTGTGGTAGAACAGAGGGATCCAGGAGCACAGGTGCATGGTTCCTTGAAAGTAACATCACAGGTAGAAGGGATGTTCAAGAAGGCTTTCTGCACATTGGCTTTCATCAGTCAGCATATTGAGTATAGAAGTTGTGAGATCATGTTACAGTTGTACAGGTGTGAGGACACATTTGGAGTATTGTGTTCAGTTTTGGTCACCCTCTTAAAGGAACGATGTTGTTGACTTGGAAAGGTTGCAGAGAAGATTTACAAGGATGTTGCAAGGACTCAAGGACCTGACTTACAGGGAGATGTTGAACCAGCTATGTCCTTATTCCTTGGGACACTGGAGGATGAAAGGTGTTCTTATAGACTGTTTGAGATCACGAGAGGGAATGATAGGGTGCATTGGTTAACTGCACAGTCTTTTATCCAGAGTAAGGGAATCAAGAACCAGGGGAAACAGGTTTAAGGTGATGGGGGAAAGATTTAATAGGAACCTGAGGGACAACATTTTTTACACAAAGGGTGGCAGGTATATGGAACGAGCAGCTGAAGGAGGTAGGTGAGGCAGGTGCTATCACAACATTCATAAAACATTTGGACAGGTACATGGATAGGGTAGGTTTGGGCCAAATGCAAGCAGGTGGGACCAGTTTAGATGGGACATGTTGGTTGGCGTGGGCAAGTTGAGCCGAAGGGCCTGTTTATGCACTGTATTACTTTATTGTTCTATGGCCCTATGACTATAATTCCCTACTTGAATGTTCACATGAATTTGAAAATGTTTGGTCTCAGTGTTTAGAAATCAAAGGCTCTTCCTCCCACTATGTAGAACCTTCTATAATCTTTGGATATTCAAGTTTCTTTACACCAAAGGATAGAGTGATCACTGAAGAAATGCCCGGTAAACACAATTTTTTCAGTTTAGTTTAGTTACAACACGGAAACAGGCCCTTCAGCCCAACGAGTCCGCGCCAACAAGCGATCCCCGCACAATAACACTATCCTACACACACTAGGGACATTTTACACATACACCAAGCCAATTAACCCACATACCTGTACGTCTTTGGAGTGTGGGAGGAAACCGAAGATCGGAGAAAACCCATGCAGTCATGGGGAGAATGTACAAACTCCGTACAGACATCATCCGTAGTCCGGATCGAACCTGAGTCTCCGGTGTTAGAAAGCACTGTAAGGCGCAACTGTGCCACCCCCTGTATTATAAAGGAACAAAATCTTTCGAACCAGAGATTCATTAGGTCATTTTGTTCATTGGCACCATTGCACTGTGCTGCTTTATCCGTTTAAAGCTTTTTCTCCTGTAATCTTTGTCGCTGATTGGAAGTAAACCTCTCAGTTTGCAGCCATAGGCTTCTTACTGAATGAATGGTCAACAGAGACCTAGGCCCATGATGTATGCAGCTAAGGGAATGTTAAAAAAAAAAACAGGGCAAAACCAAGTTGGAAATGAAAGGTTTAAAGTACAAATCAGAGGGATTGAGGCAGAATGTGAATCAGATGAGAAAAGAGATCAGGAAGACAGGGCAGGAGCAGGGAGACAGTGATTAAATGGGTTGAGGTAACTAAAACGCTGCCAAAATGGAATCAAGGGAAGCAGAATTGAATTGAAAGGCGGAGAGAGATAGCAGAGAGCTCTGGTTAGATTAAATACATCCAGCAAAGGCAGCAGGATTGAATCAGTGTAGGAGAACAAAGGATCTGAATTTATTCATTCACTGCTTTTATCCAGGAGGAGTAACCTTCACCCAGAAATAAATATTTGCTCCCACGATCTGCTGTGTGTCAAACTGTTTCATTTTTCCCATCACAATATAAAAATGTCATTGATCATCTCTCAATTTAACAAACGAAAAAAATACTTAAAACCAATCATCTTTCACAAATCAAAATATTTGAAGTAGAAAATTACTTCTAGCCACTACAGGAGGTATTATTTGTTTCTCAGGCTGTGGGCAAATATATTGATTGGTTTGCGGAATATTTGTCTCTGAAACAGTTTTTTTTTGCTGATGGATTAAAAAGTGGTGAAGCTATATTATTCTAAATGTAGCTATTAAAGGTAACAGACTTTCCTGGAACTACTTAGAAACATCATCATAAATAGACAATAGGTGCAAAGTAGGCCATTCGGCCCTTCGAGACAGCACTACCATTCAATGTGATCATGGCTGATCATTCTCAATCAGTACCCCACTTCCTGCTTTCTCCCCATACCCCCTGACTCCGCTATCCTTAAGAGCTCTATCTAGCTCTCTCTTGAATGTATTCAGAGAATTGGCCTCCACTACCCTCTGAGGCAGAGAATTCCACAGATTCACAACTCTCTGACTAAAAAAGTTTTTCCTCATCTCTGTTCTAAATGGCCTCCCCATTATTCTTAAACTGTGGCCCCTGGTTCTGGACTCCCCCAACATTGGGAACATGTCCCCAATATCGGGAACATTTTTCCTGCATCTAGCCTGTTCAATCCTTTAAGAATTGTTTATATTTCTAAGATCCCCTCTCATCCTTCTAAATTCCAGTGAACACAAACCCGATCAATCCATTCTTTCATCATATGTCAGTCCCGCCATCCTGGGAATTAACCTGGTGAACCTACGCTGCACTCCCTCAATAGCAATAATGCCCTTCCTCGAAGTAGGAGACCAAAACTGCACACATATCTCCAGATACGGTCTCACCAGGGCCCTGTACAACTGCAGTAGGACCTCCTTGCTCCTAAACTCAAATCCTCTCGCAATGAAGACCAACATGCCATTAGCTTTCTTCACTGCCAGCTGTACCTGCACGTGTACTTTCAGTGACTGGTGAACAAGGACACCCAGGTCTCGATACACCTCTTCTTTTCCTAATCTGACACCATTCAGATAATAATCTGCTTTCCTGTTCTTGCCGCCAAAGTGGATAACCTCACATTTATCCACATTATACTGCATCGGCCATGCATCTGCCCACTCACTCAACCTAACCAAGTCACCCTGCAGGCTCATAGCATCCTCCTCACATCTCACACTGCCACCCAGCTTTGTGTCATCTGCAAACTTGGAGATGTCACATTTAATTCCCTCGTGCAAATCAATAATATATATTGTAAATAACTGGGGTCCTAGCATTGAGCGTTGCAACACCTCACTATTCACTGCCTGCCATTCTGAAAAGGACCCATTAATTCCTACTCTTTGCTTCCTGTCTGTCAACCAGTTCGCTGTCCATGTCAAAACCCTACCCCCGATACCATGTGCTCTAATTTTGCCTTGTGTCGGACCTTGTCAAAGGCTTTTTGAAAGTCCAGATACACCACATCCTCTGTCGCTCCCTTATCCATTCTACTTGTTACATCCTCAAAAATTCCAGAAGATTAGTCAAGCATGCCCTTCACAAATCCATGCTAACTTTGACCAATCCTCTCACTGCTTTCCAAGTGCGTTGCTATTACTTGTCAGTGTGAAGTACTTAATCAATGATCTTCTGAACATTTCCATTATGTTTTGTACTTTAATGTTGATCTGTTTAGTTGTATCGATGCTATATTTACTATGGTGTGAATAAAATACTACAATAATTTGCATATTGTAGAAATTATTGCCTCAACTCTGCTGCACTGAAGTTTTGTTCTTAAAGTTAAATGGTACCAGCGAGGTTCTGAAAAACACCAATATATCTCTCTTGTGAATAACATCTGCAGCTTTGAGTGTAGACAAATTGGGGCAGCATGGTGGTGCAGCGGTAGTGTTGCTGCCTTACAGTGCCAAAATTCCGGGTTCGATCCTGACTACAGGTGCTCTCTGCACAGAGTTTGTTGCTGTCTGCACGTTCTCTCCATGACCTGCGTGAGTTTTCTCTGGGCACTCAGGTTTCTTCCCACACTGCAATGACGTACAGGTTTGTCGATCAATTGGCTTTGGTAAATTGTAAATTGTCCGTAGTGTGTGTAGGGTAGCGTTAGTGTACGGGGATCGCTGGCCAGCACGCACTCGGTGGGCCGAAGGGCCTGTATCCACACTGTATCGAAAATAAACTAAAACAACAAAATTTGGCTCTCAACATTGTGTTCCATAAATAAGGGGGCTCATTGCAGGCGAGGTGGTTCTTGTTTTGAGTGAGTAACAGATTGTTATTCATCAGAAAATCCTGGAGTAGCACCGGCTCAATGACCCAAACTGTGTCCTACAGGTATGGACGTTTTATGAAATGATATCAAGTGAAAAAAAAGATTTAAGCATGACCTGTTCCTGAATCCTTACCATTTTGTTTAAAGCACTGAGATCCTCAAACTATGCTCTATCTATATACTAAAACACTCGTTTGTTTGTTTGGCAGAAGGACAAACAAGATGGCTGTTGCCGCCGAGCTGCGTTTTCGGTGTCACAAAGGGAGAATATCCTCGCGACGGAGTGTTGTGAGTGGGTGAGTGGGGGGGAGGGGGAGGTTTGCACGGAGGGTTGCCGGGCCCGCAGGAGAGATTTGGACCCAATGGGTCCACGCCCGTCTAATTGTATTTAAACTTAAACTCTAAAAGCAAATTGTCAGTCCATTTTGGTATTCTGTGTGCCCACATTAGTGACATTTGTAGAACATGCTTACTGAATCTGATTTTGTACTATTTTCATTAAATCATTTTAGTTAATTATTGCATACTTCATAGAAAGATCTCAGCATTTCAATGGAATTCATTGGGTCAAATGTCCCTTCAGGTTTTATTTGCTGGGACATCATAATGAGCTGTTATATTTCATTTGGAGAAACGTGAATAGGCTATTTGCAGATTGAATAGCTGTTATATAATACATCTTTTATTACTGATAAAAGCTTGAATGTCAGCACAGAGACCTTCCTTGTTGCAACTGACAGTGGGATCGCATTTTGCAATGTACCTTCAAGCTATGAGTTCCTGAACTGTTTGTTTTGCAAAATGACTCCATCAACCAATTAAACCTCTTTGATGATTACACATACAGCAGTTTCAAAGATAACTTAATAGCATTAGGCTTCTTATCTACTAAAGAATTTTTAATATGTAATAATTAAAGCAGCTCATTTATTCATGAGTGATTAGAAATCTAACCTTTCCCGCAATTTTTTTCTGAGAGATTAAGTAGACTTGGCCTTTATTCCCTGGGGTTTAGCAGAATGAGAGGTGGCCTTGCCAGAGCATAAGCCATTCTTAGCAAAAATAGAAAACTAGAGACAGCAAGCCACTGTCCTTGTTTACAAAATCTTGTATAAGGGTTACAGAGTACGAATAAGGGATCAGATATTTTGAAATTAGAAAATAATACATTTCTCATTGCAACGTTTAAGAAACATTTAGATAGGTACATGGATCGAGTAGGTTTGGAGGGCTACGGGCCAAAAGCAGTTAGGTGGGACTAATTTAGATGGGGCATGTTGATCAGTGTGAGCAAATTTGGCCAAAGGGCCTGTTTCCACGATGTATGACTATGACTCCGTGACAGGATTGTGAATTTTTGGAATTCTTTCCCGAGAATAATGGATCCTCAAGTATTGGTTATTGATGTAGACTGAGAAACTACCGGCTACTCCTTGAAGATGGAGGCAGTAGGGGAAGGTGGAGCTGAGGCTGGAAACCTGTCATGATCATGTTGAGTGGCAGAGCAGGCAAATAACCTGACCCTGCTCTTGTTCATTTTTTAACATGCTTGGATCAATTGTTAAACAACAAGTGGATAACAACTTTACTCCTGTGTCAATGAACACTGCCAGCGTTGAAGCAATTGGAAACAGGTTCACCTAAACAGGGGCAGCTAGAACACGACTCAAGTTTGGGACCAAAGAGATGTCAGATTAACGAGAACACTGAACATTTATAAAGCTGCAGTCACTGTCCCATCAGAAACAATTAGTCCAAAAAGCTTTTAAGAATCAGACTCATGAAATAGACAACTTGAGGAAACAAATGTGAGGATTACATTTTCTTCAGTTATTAATCAGCCGTGTTCAAGTAACATCAAATCCATCAATCCAGCCCATAAGCAAGCCTGCCAAAGTCTATTCTTTTAAACTCAATCAACCTTTATGCTTGTTACTTGTACCTCTTCCATTAAAAATGATGTACATGTTTAAAAGGTGATAAGCAGGCTGTTATGCACTTGGACACCCCTCATGGGCGGTATGTCTGTCACCCAATTTTGGCAAGTACTCAATGTGCACAAACAATAATTCCTGGACATTTTCTCCCCCGCTGTTGTCAGGCTACTGAATGGCCACCCCATAAAATAAGGTTTAGTCCCGATTTCCCAACCTACCTCATTGCTGTCCTTGCACTGCTCTTTTTTTTAACCAGCACTTTCTCTGTAACTGTGTGGCAGTAACATTGCAACACCCTATTGTGCAGTCTGGCATTTTTCTATTTACCTGTTCTACTTGCGTATGGCTTGATTGTACACAAGCATAGTATGATTTGGCTGGAAAACATGCTTCAACGTTTTTCACTGTATCTTGTCACACTTAGGGCAGCACAGTAGAGCAGCAGTGGAGTTGTTGCCTTTCAGCGTCAGGAACCCGGGTAAGATCCTGACTACGGGTGCTGTCGATACGGAGTTTGTACATTCTCCCAGTAACCGCCTGGGTTTTCTCCGAGTGTTCCGGTTTCCCCCCACACTCCAAAGATGTATAGGTCTGTAGGTTAATTGGCTTCTGTAAATAGTCAATTGTCCCTCGTGTGTAGGATAGTGCTAGTGTACGGGGTGATCGTAGGCTGGCGTGTAGCCGATGGGCCCAAAGGTCTGTTTCCACCCTGTATCACTAAAGTCTAAAGTAAAGAGTTGACAATAATATATAAATACCAATACAAAACCATAGTGCCTGATGCACCCATGCAGGATAGGTTCAACTTTTTAGAAAATGGACGTTGTTGAAGTTTACATGGGTCAGTCAGACAGGATAATTTCAGCTTCTCTTTCTTGGAAATCATCTGCTCTGTTTAAACTGGCCATCTTCAGTTTTCCCCTTTCACCTTAAAACCATGTGACTGCCGAAATTCAGTCAATAGAAAAGTGTCCCAAGGTGCAATTAGATCTTGCTGTTCAATATGAACCATGAGAAGAGTATGTAAACCTTGCTTACCTTGAGAAAAGCCCCATGGATAGTATAGGTTTAGAGGGTTATGGGCCAAATGCAGGCAGGTGGGACTAGTGTAGATGGGACATGTTGGCTGGTGTGGGCAAGTTGGGTCAAAGAGTCTGTTTCCACGCTGAAAGACTCTAAGACTATGAAAAGGATGCCCAGACACAAAAATATTCCAAGGTGAATGGAGGCGAGTTTTCAGAGCGATGGTGATTGCATGAACGAGATGGTCAGATCATAAGGGAAGATTGTTAGACATCAAAGAAGATATTTGATGGTGAGCTTGTGAAAAGTCGTTTCACCAGAAATGGATGGTATAAGAAATGCAGATTGCTGGAGGTAGCAAGATAGTCTTAAAGTTTTATTCACAAAATGCTGGAGTAACTCAGCAGGTCAGGCAGCATCTCGGGAGAGAAGGAATGGGTGACGTTTCGGGTCGAGACCCTTCTTCAGACTGACTTAGTCTTAAAGTTTTATGTTCACAAAGGGGAAGACGTTGCTTAAAATCATAATTAAAAACTTAATGAAAGTAGCCCATCTGATTATGAAACTCTTTGACCGTCTTTGACCTGAAAGATTAATCTCTGCCTTTTTCTAAAGATGCTGCCTAAACCTGCTGAGTGCTTGCAGCATTTTCTGTTTCTGTCTCAGCAGTTGAGCTGTGGTTTATGGACCACATTTTGCATTTGGACATTCAGTAGTGAAGTCTACAACGAGCCTCTCACTCTCATTCAGCCTGTTAAGCAGGTCAACTAAATGGTTTAAGATTGCAGAGTTCTAAGATGCAGAGAGATCTGGATGTCCCAGTACATGTCTTGTGAACATTTGGTAAGCAGGTGTAGCAGGTAATTAAGAAAGCTAACAGGTCACCTTTTATTGATTTGGGAATTCTGTACAAAAGAAGGGCATGGGGCTGATAATCATTACTATTAACGCATTTGGGGTACTGGGTAGCTATAAATTCATGTTCATAAGATATAGGAGCAGAATAATCCACGCATTCATTTCCTCCCACCTAGACTACTGTAACTCCCTATACACTGGGATCAGCCAATCATCCCTGTCCCGCCTGCAATTGGTCCAAAACGCCGCAGCGAGACTCCTAACGGGTACCCGTAAAAGGGACCACATCACCCCGATTCTGGACTCTCTCCACTGGCTCCCAGTACAGTACAGGATCGATTTCAAACTCCTCCTATTCACATACAAAGCCCTAAACGGGCCTTCCCCCACTATATCAAAAATCTTCTAACCCACCACTCAATCTCCAGGTCCCTCAGGTCGGCCGACGTGGGGCTACTGACTGTCCCGCGGTCTAGGCTTAAGCTCAGGGGTGACCGCGCTTTTGCGGTTGCAGCTCCTAGACTGTGGAACAGCATCCCTCTCCCCATCAGAACTTCCCCCTCCATCAACTCCTTTAAGTTCAGGCTCAAAACCTATTTCTATTCCCTAGCGTTTGAGGCCCTCTGAGGGGGCGCTGTAAACTGTAAACTGTTTATGTATGTGTTGTTAGGTTTGTGTGCTATTGTATGTTCTTTTTTAGTACCTGCACTGATGTACAGCACTTTGGTCAATGTGGGTTGTGTTTAAATGTGCTATACAAATAAAATTAACTTGACTTGACTTGACTTGACTTGAGAATTAGGCCATTCGGCCCATCAAGTCCAGTCCGCCATTCAATCATGGCTGATCTAGTTTTCCCTCAGATAGACACAAAATGCTTCAGTAACTCAGCGGGACAGACGACATCTCTGGATAGAAGGAATGAGTGACGTTTCGGCTCGAGACCCATCTTCAGACTGAGAGTCAGGGGACAGGGAGACACAGAGATAAGAAAGGGTAATGGTGTGAAAACGAGACATCAGTCGAAATGCAGTTCAAGGAAAATGTAGAATAGGTCATTGTTAGCTGGTGAGGTGGCAACATAGCAAGTAGAGATAAAATGTAATTGGGGACAGTCAGACTGGTCAGAGAACTGGGAAGGCAGAGGGATGGAGAGAGAGGGAAAGCAAGGGTTACTTGAAGTTAGAGAAGTCAATATTCATACTCATGGGTGTAATCTGCCCAAGTGAAATATGAGGTGCTGTTCCTCCAATTTATGCTGGGCAACACTCTGACAATGAAGGAGGCCCAGGACAAAAAAAGTCAGTGTGGGAATGGGAGGGGGAGTTAAAGTGTTTAGCAACCAGCAGATCAGGTAGGTTTCGGTGGACTGAACGGAGGTGTTCAGCGAAACGATTGCCGAGCCTGCGTTTGATCTCGTCGATATATAGGAGTCCACACCTGGAACAGTAGATGAGGTCGGAGGAGGTGCAAGTGAACTTTCCCTCAACCCTATTGTTCTCCCCATGACCTCTGACACCCTTACTAATCAAGAATCTGTCAATCTTGGCTATAAAAACATCCAATGACTTGGCCTCCATAGCCGTCTGTGGCAATGAATTCCACAGATCCACCATTCCAGCACTTTGTGTATGTCTCTTTAACAAAATAATGATATGAATCCATTGGAAGCAGTGCAGAGAAGGTTTAATAGACCAATACCTGGAAAATGCATGTTTATTTAGGAGAAAGGTTAAGGCAGGCTATGCTTGTAACTGCTGAGTTTAAAAAATGCATAGGGGAATTGATTGCAATTTACAAGATCCTGAGGGTCACTGCAGGGAAGATGTTTTCTCTTGCAGGAAAAAAAGATAGTTTATGAATAAGGATTTTATGATGAAATGCTATTCTCTCAGAAGTTTGTGAGTCTTGCTAACTATTTTTCTTTGGGCTATGGAAGCAGAAGCTTTTTTGACAAATAGATTCTTGATTCGCAAGGAAATGAAAGTTTAACAGAGGTAGGCAAGGATGCATTATTGCGTTTTGTTCTAGAACTAAAGTGCAAATTGTAGGCATTCTCACCACAGGGATTCCTAGCATATATAAAGATAATTTTAACACACAAAAACCTATCAGGCAGAGCAGTGCAAAACAGCAAAATGCAATTATATTTAGCTGTAAAATTCTCCTAGTGGTTCATAGGAAAAAGAGTAAACAAAATTTGACATGGAGCTGGACAAGGAGATAAGGGAGCCAGTGACCATTGTTTAAAGTTTAGTTTAGTTTAGAGATACTGTGCAGAAACAGGCCCTTCGGCCCACCGAGTCCGCGCCAACCAGTGATCCCGCACACTATCACTATCCTGCACACACTCGGGACAATTTACAATTATACCAAGCCAATTAACCCACAAACCTGCTCGTCTTTGGAGTGTGGGAGAACACCAGATCATCCGGAGATAACCCACACAGGTCACAGGGAGAACATACAAACTCCGTACAGACAGCACCCATAGTCAGGATCGAACCTGGGTCTCTGACGTAACTCTACGGTTGCACCACTATGCCACCAATTCTCCAAGTGGTTCAAAGGAAAAATAACAAAATTTTACATCAAGCTGCACAAGGAGATAAGGGAGCTGATGAGCATTGTTTAAAGTTAACGAAGGAAAAGTGGTAAAAAGGCTGAGTGGCTGAGGAGCAGGGTGCCAGAATTAGGACCATGACATTGAAAGGCTGGGTCACAATGTGATCAGCAAGAATTGGGAATGTGCAAGAATTCAAATTAGAAGAGAGCAGACATGCAGAACTCACAGCCCTGCGGCCAGCAGCCAGACCAGACAAGATTCCATTGTTGTGGAGTCAGTCCACAAAAGTGAGGACCTGGTTGTCAGAATATCCGCCCGTTTCCTTTTGTTTATGAGATTGTCCAGTTAATGCAAAACCTCCATTACAATTCTCAGATCATTTGGCAAATTAATTTGATGTTGTAAACAAAGGAAAATCACAAAATGATAACCAATTTCAAGAATGTGTAAACATGGTAGCAAACACAGAACAAGCTACAGAAGGCTCTGGGAATCTCTCTTCTGATAGCTATTCTTCACAAAACGCACAATGCTCACATATTTTATTCTTCAATGGTTTAATGGTTCACTGGTTCTTTATTGTCACGTGTACAGCCATACAGTGTAATTATTTTTTTATGCATACAGTTCAGTAAAGTATTGCCATACCTAAACACAATCCCCGACAGTACAAAGACCATAGAAATTGTCCACTGAGTTCGCATGCAAGAGGTGCCAGGTTTTGACCCCATTTTAAAAGTACATTCCAGTCCGCGTGCTCACACTTCTGGAGCGCTGCCCGATCCTGGCGAGCCCCAGGCTGCTGCAGGGCCTCCATTCATCGCCCCTGTCCGGATCGTCCAGCTAACTGTCATCCCTCTCCTTGTCTGGCAGCCTTCAGACTTCGTGCCCTGGGAATGCCTCCCTCAGCCGAACTTAAGAGAATGGAAGGTAATAGCCTGGTTTTTACCTGCCCTTTCTCTTGTGTCTGCCGGCTCCTGCTGCCCTCCTCTTTGGTTCTCTGATCCTTGGGGAGCAAGCAGGAGCCGGGCTCGGTGGCTTCACACTGCAGGCCATGGTGTGCCTCCTCCTGCCTTCCAGACGGCTTGAAACAAGATTCAGGGACAGTTTCTACCCAGCTGATATCAGGCAACTGAACCATCCTACCAACATCTAGAGAGCAATCCAAAGGTACAATCTACCTCATTGGAAACCCTTGGACTATCTTTGATCGGACTTTACTGGAGTTTATCTTGCACTAAATGTTATTTACATTGTTCACTTTATCATGTATCTGTACTGTGGATGGCTCGATTGTAATCATGTATTGTATTTCCGCTGACTGATTAGCACCCAACAAAAGCTCTTCACTGTCCTCAGTACACGTGACGATAAACTAAACTCAGACTCAAGACTGATGCATTGGTGGCAAGACCTAATTATTAGCTCTTCTGCCCACCAACTAACGTTATCTCTGTTTTATCTCTAATACATCATTCAGAGAATTACTTGAATGGATAAATGGGACAATAGTCCTATTGTTATTGGAAAGATCAGTGGTAGGGCAAACGTTTGGGAAAATATTGGAACACAGTTAAGGATAACCAAAATATTAATAATGGGGAAAGAAATAGAATATGAGCATAAGGTAGGCATAAACATTAAACAGAACGTTGAAGCTTCTGTTGGTGTATAAGTGGGAAGAGGATAAATGCTGGTCCATCAGAGGATGGGATTAACGTACTACTAATGGAAAATAAGGAAAAGGCAGGATAATTAAACCAATACTTTTGTACCTGTCATCATGGTTCAAGACACCAAATGAACTCCAATTATTGAGGGGGCAGATGGAAAAGAGGAACTTGAAATTATCACCATCACTGGCGAAAAACTGCTAAGCAAACAAATGGGATTGAAGACAAACTGATGGTCCACAGTCCGTCAAAATGTATTATATTCAGGAATGATCCCAGCGAATGAGAAAATTCCAAATATAATCAATCCTATTCAAGAAACAAGAGACAAAGAAAGTTGTGAAATAGGCCTGTTAACGTAACATCTGTCAGGGGAAATTACTGGAATCTATTGCTAAGAAAGTGGTAACACAGACATTTAGAAAGTCAAACAGAGTCAAAATTGTTTTATGAAAGAGAAAACAAGAAAGGTGCTCTTGACATTAGTGTCAATATGGATAGTGGATTGGCTAACTAATAGAAAACAGAGCTTCGATGCTGTTCTTCGACTACTTGCAATCCATGTTAATGACAAGAATGAAGGAACCAAATGTGTTGTGGCCAGGTTTGTGGTTGATACAAGGTTAGTTGTGAGCAGGATGCAATGTAACAAAGATAGGTTAAGTGGGTGGGCAAATGATACTTGGCAGATGGAGTATAAAGTTCGGTAATGTGAGGTTATCCACTTTGAGAAGGAGAACAGAAACACAAAATACTGCTTAATTGGAAAAACTTATAGACTCCTGTGGTCCAAAAGGATCTGTGTCCTCATACATGAAACACATGTATGCAGGAAAATACTATCTTTGAGAAGGCAATGATATAATAACAGGACACCTTGTTACCTCTGTGCAAAGACCTTGAGTCTTTTTGTGATTGTAGTCGAGCCAATTCTGAGAATGTTCACTTGGTTGATTCCTGCAAATGAAGAGATGTTTTTTATATGTTTTTGATAATGCCATTTCGAGTTTAGATGAATGAAAGTTTATCATATTTTTTAAAAATCTGCATTTCTGAGGAAGCCTGACAGGATGAATGTTGAGGATAAGCACCTTCACTATGGCTCGGTTCATGGTTATTTCACCTCCGAGTCAGATATGTGTGAGGTTTTTAGCCCCATTCCTGGTTCTTGAGCACAAAATGCAGACTCAGATCAGCACAGTCCCATACATTATATCAAACCCCAGTGTGGATCTTAAGTTTAGATACAGAACTTGCCATGGCACCATTCAAAACAATGAGGGGAACTCTCCAAATATTCTGAAGAAGAGCAGAAGCGTTATTTATAATTTTCTTGCCAATAGTTAGCTTCAATCAACTTCAGAACATATTATTAGGATCTTGCCATGGGCTGTTTGTATTTGGCAAGTTAGTGTCGCATTTCCCTCCTTAACACCATTATCCACATTACCTCCAATATTTCAAATATTATATTTTGTTGCAACTCATTTTGAGATGCTCAGGGATTGGGGAAGGCATGATAGAGAAGGAAGCATGAACTGCTTTCTTTCAATGGAGGGAAATAGACAGATGATGATTTGGGTCCATTCCCCAACCCAGATGCTGCCTGACCTGCTGAGTTCCTCCAGAACTTTGACTTTTGCTCAATGATCCAACATCTGTTGTCTCTTGTGTCTCTGCTTTCTTGCTATCACACATCGAGGGAACATTAGTCCTTATTTTGCCAAAAAATGCATTTGTTATGCAGAGGGCTTGCCAGCAAGATACCACAGCAGTTTCTGAGTGAAATGGGCACAGGGCAATACTAGGCAAAGTTCAAAATACACTAACACAAGTTTAGTTTAGTTTAGTTTAGTTTAGAGATGCAGCATCGAAACAGGCCCTTAGGCACACCATGTCAATCCGATCACCAATTCACACTACTTTTCTGTTATCCCACTTTCTCATCCAGTCCTTACACAGGACTGTAATCTACAAACCCACAAGTCTTTGGGGTGTGGGACAAAACCGGAACATCCGGAAGAAACCCATGTGTTCATTACGATAATATATGCAGGGCAGCTCAATTAATAATGAAGAGGTCGTCTAAGAGCCTTTAAAAGGCCAATTTAGATCAGAATTTTTTCATTATTTGCTTTTAACTCACATCGTATGGTTTTGAATTCCTTATATATTTTTTAAATATTTGTAATTTTTTTAAATAATCTTTTCACACTGTTTCAAATGCCGTTGATCATGAGAACGATTGGATGTAGTGCATAGAACTTCTGACAGTAAGCCTTCAGAGCGATCCACGGGCAAGGTCTAGCTAACGCTCACAGCCCACTGCATCTTTTGGAAAGGATGATGTGATGATTCTAACATACATCGGCTTCTGTTCAGTTTCAAACATTTTGTGCAACCGCAGGGTTCGTACAGATGGTGACTGTGTGATCTGGCCCAAATTGTTTCGTTTGATGCAAGAGAATAAACTGCACTTTTTGATGTAGAACAGGCAGTGCTTCTGGTGTTTGGCCCACATGAAATCTTTTAACAATTATCTGTTGATTGATTCACTTGCTGTTTGCTGGATCCTCCTGCATGTAAAGCACCTGCTACACGGTAGCACGTGCTACACGGTAGGGCGGCACGGTAGGGTGGCACGGTAGCGCATCGGTAGAGTTGCTGCTTTACAGCGAATGCAGCGCTGGAGACTCAGGTTCGATCCTGACTACGGGTGCTGCACTGTAAGGAGTTTGTACGTTCTCCCCATGACCTGCGTGGGTTTTCTCCGAGATCTTCGGTTTCCTCCCACACTCCAAAGACGTACAGGTATGTAGGTTAATTGGCTGGGTAAATGTGAAAAATTGTCCCTAGTGGGTGTAGGATAGTGTTAATGTACGGGGATCGCTGGGCGGCACGGACTTGGAGGGCCGAAAAGGCCTGTTCCGGCTGTATATATATGATATGATATGATTTACCCACAATCAACAGCGAGTGAGCTTCAAAAACAATTTATTGTTTGCAAACTAAATTAGTTGAAATGTGTGAGGAATATCAAAGAACATTTAAAATAATGTACGGTAAGCCATTTCCTTCGACTTTAGAATGTCGATACATGCTTCAAACATTTTCCTGCAAGAATGATGAACGACTGGCTAAAGGATTGTTTTTATTATACTAACAAGTATAATGAAACCAATCTTCAGCTCTGGACACAAGACGTTGCAGATGTTGGAGTCTGGAACAAAATACAATCCACAGGAGGAACTTTACAGATCAAGCAGCATCTGTGGAAGAATAGCTGACATTTGCAGCTATCTGTGGAAGCATTCCTTTCCCTCCACAAATACTGCTTGACCCTCTGAGTTCCTCCAGCAGTTTTTTGTTTTGTTTTGTGTTCTACAACTGTAGTTTTTTAATTTGAAGATTGGTTCAATGCACTCCCAGTACTTCCAGTCAGTCATTTTAATAAAGTAATCATTTGAATTTCGCTGTAATCAACTGAAAATTATCATTGAATGAACTCATGGAAATAGACCCACAAAAGACTGTAATGAGTGCAGGAAAATAACTGCAGATGCTGGTACAAATCAAAGGTATCACAAAATGCTGGAGTAACTCAGCAGGTCAGGCAGCATTTTGGAGAGAAGGAATGGGTGATGTTTTGGCCGAGACCCGAAACATCACCCATTCCTTCTCTCCAAGATGCTGCCTGACCTGCTGAGTTACTCCAGCATTTTGTGATACCAAAGACTGTAATGATGTTTCCACTTGTGTCCTGGACAAAAAAATTGGAGAAACAAGAACGACTGGAGGTTTGGTTTTCTCTGCAACTGGAAGTGAGATTCACCAGCAGAAATTGCAAAATAAAATTCTGAAAATCTCGGCTAGGTCGATGCTGGAAAGATAACTCCCTAGCTGATAAGTGTGAGGGAAGGAACTGCAGATGTTGGTTTAAACTGAAGTTAGACACAAAAAGCTGGTGTAACTCAGCGGGACAAGCAGCATCTCTGGAGAGAAGGAATGGGTGATGTTTCAGGTCAGATCTGAAGAAGGGTCTCAACCTGACACGTCACCCATTTCTTCTCTCCAGAGATGCTGCCTGTCCCGCTGAGTTACTCCAGCTTTTTGTGTATCCAAGCTGACCAATCCAGGATTAGGGGGTTCGACCTCAGTGTTGGAGTAATACAGAGATTCTTCACTCATTGTGTATAAACCTTTGGAAATCTCTACCTGGATGGATATGAAGACTTATCACTGTGTCTATCTAAATTAGAGCTGGGTAGATTTATGGACATTAAGAAAATCAAGAAAGATTAGGACTGCTGGAAAATGGCACAGTGACAGCGAATGAGTTATGAATGATAGAACAGGCTCAAGGGAACAATAGTTTACTTCTGGTCCTATGTTTTCTATTCTTATGTTGGCAACAACAAATAAAGTTTTGGGAAGAAAAGTGGATTCAAATATATAATTTAAAAAATGTTATAAATTCAGTTGTCACACAGATGCTCGCTTGAAACAAATGCTTCACGTTGCTGAAGAACTCTGAAGCTAGAACAAAACTTATTTCAGAGATAAATTATCAATGTTACTTCATTGTTTCAAAGTCGTCCTTGAAAATGGAAACTGATTCCAAATTGGAAAAAATCCCAGAACTAAACATCAAGGGTAGAAGATATTCCATTATAAATCATTCTCTCAATGTGGCTACTAGATAAAGTTGATTGTTTTTATGTCAAAAGCAGAGATGGGGCAGTCGGGATGGAGGTGGCAGAGACAAAATCATGAACCAAGGTGCACTCAAAGTGCAACACTGAGCATTACATATTACCGAATTTAGGCCCAAACTAGCTTAGAAATCTTAACATTGACTGCACATTACTTTCACTTTTAGGTGGTAATCATGATGGTAATCATCAAGTATTAAAATTTATGCTTTAAATTATTACTTTCTGTCTATGTTTTAGGATGATGTTGTAGTGTTGAAGCTGCAATCTATCTAATTTTCTCATTGCGATCTGCTTAAGCACAACATTGATAAAGCTATTGCACTTCACATGAGGTTGATTTTCATCAGGTTTTGGGAAAAGTAAGGTAATTTGTGTTTAGGGCAGATCAATTATTTGATCATTCTTTTCAAAATTCCAATAGATCCCAAATATTGAAATTGTCAAGATGTTTCTTCCTTTTGATACACTATCTAATGATAAAACCGCAATGCTTCAGGCTGATCAGCATGTAATGTATGATATTGTCTGCTCACTTGTGCATTGGTGAATCTTCTTCCTCCTAGGCAGGGCCATATTTCTTCCACCCTGGTTTCATGGGATTTGAGGTGGTCAAGGTGGGCAGGACAAGTCTGACAAGATGGATGGTTGGCTATTTTATGAATCCACCCCTTTAGTTCCTTCTCACAGGAGTAAGCAGAAGTGTGTCATTTCTTCAAGGAAGATTTCAGCACATCTTTACTTTTCCTCCGTGTGTTTTCTATTCTCCTTCCATGAAAGAGCTCAGAGTCTGGTGTCAAGCCTGCAAATGGTATAGAAGACTGATAGTAAGTGGAAACATAAACATTTGGATTAATAAAACGGATCATGAAGAAAATGATGAAATGTTTTGCAGGTTTGCAGAATTTGTGGAATTCTCTGCCTCAGAAGGCAGTGGAGGCCGACTCACTGGATGCATTCAAAAGAGAGTTAGATAGAGCTCTTAGGGGTAGCAGAATCAAGGGATATGAGGAGAAGGCAGGAACGGGGTACTGATTGTGGATGATCTGCCATGATCACATTGAATGGCGGTGCTGACTCAGAGGGCCGAATGGCCTACTCCTGCATCTATTTTTGATGTATCTATGTATCTATGTATCTAGGTCAGGTGGCACCTGTGAAAAGAGAAACAGTTAATATGGAGACAAGGAACTGCAGATGCTGGTTTACAAAAGAAGACACAAAGTGCTGGAGTAACTCAGCGGGTCAGGCAGCATCTCTAGAGAACAGGGGTAGGTGACATTTTGTGTTGAGACCCTTCTCCATACAGTTCAAGTCTAGAATGTTTTGCTGGAACTGGGAAAGAGAGGAAAACATATTAGTTTTCAATAGTAGAAAAGGTAGAGGAAGGGAGAGGTAGAACAAGGGGAATATCTCTGGTACAATGAAATCAAATGGGTCTTAAGGGGAGGAGGGTAAGTGGACTAGTTACAATAGGAATTAGAAGCACATTATGCTTCTCTGTCTGTGTAACTTGTTAGCGGTAGCAAGACCAAGGGAATGAAGTGGAAGGGGAGTGTCTAGTTGACCAGGCTACACAAACTGAAAGGGAAAACTGAACCAAAATAATGACAGGCAGAAATGGCCAGTTATGACTCGGTCAGAAAAGGTGAATGACCTAAAGTTGAAGAATTCAACACTGAGTCCAGGGCCACAGCGTACCCAGATGGGAAATGAAATTCTGTTCTTCAAACATTCATTTGACCTTGCTGTAATAGGGCAGGAGGCCACAGACAGATAAATCAGAGTGGGAATGGGATGGTGAATTACAGTGCTCCGCTAAATGATAACCCTATCCATGTAGAGGAGAGCATTTTATGAACACCAAACAGAATACACTATGTTGGAAGTAATTACATTTGATAGGATTACATGGAAATCACAGCTATGCCTAAGGATTACTTGTGTCTCTAGATGGAGCAAAGGGAAGAGGCATTGTGTCTTAAGTAGTTACACGAAAAGTACCGCAAGAAGGACCATGGTGTGCGCGGGTGAACGAGTACATCAGCGAGTTGTGAATGGAGTAATATTTTGGAAATGGTGCAAGGGGAAGGAAGAGAAATATATGTTTGGTGGTGGAATCTAGTTGGAGCTGTAACAATACTGCAAATGTCGGTCTTTGATATAAAGGTTCACTAATCCTTCCCGTGAACTTGGATGATTTTGCCGAATTGGTGGAATCTCTCAAGTGCCATGACATCGTTTAGATCTCAGAACCATTTAAGTGGGCGGGGCATTGGTACCTATTCAATCATAAGCTTAGTTCCAGCTCTGAGGCTTTAATTTTTGAATACCCATTTCTTCAATTGCCTGAAGGCAGTACTTGCACTTTGAAGATGCTGGATAAAATGTTACCTTTGACAAGAGGTAAGCTCCCAAGTTATGGAAAGAGGTCAACGATTTTCACAGTCTTGCCATGAACCTCTTTTGTCAGACAGAAATGTTTGACAGCAGGGACAGATTGGAAAGGAACTTTGGCCTTTACATATTGAGTGCAAAGTCCACCTTCTCACATGCTTCAGTGAAAGAATAAACAATAAATTGGTGCTCAGGCACCTCTGGAGGAACAAAGGTCTGAGCAGGACCCACTTTAGCAAATGTCCTGTCTCTTTCTCTGCCTTACAGCCTGACTCCTGTGGAACATCACATTCATCATTTCATTCCATCAGTGAGGAAATGGACATGTCTCGGGTGAAGATGATCAGCCCATTCAGAAGGCATAGGAACAATGAGCAAATGTGATTATATATGTTACACCTTGAGTTAGAAGATTGTGGATTCAAGTCTAACATCAGTGATGTGGCGTGAACGCCTAGACATTGCAAAATGCTGCTCTGTTGTATGAAGTGGTGATCTGAGAATCCACCTATCCACTCAGGTAGACCTAAAGAGCCCAAGGCAAAATCAGGGGAGTTATTATCGATGTCCTAACCAAAATGTATCTCTCAATCCACATTAGGAAAATGTATTAATTGATTGTTTGAATATTGTTGTTTGTTTAAGCGTGCTGAATACTAATTGGGTGCTGTATTTCATACATTACAACAGTGACTAAAAACTCAAAAATATACGATTGGCTGTTACGTGCATTTGGGCATCTTGTAAGGATTGTAAAAGGCACAATATAAATGGATTTATTTTCCTTCATTAATTTACACGGGAAGTTATTTGCTATTAGATGGACATTTACTATGATGCATTTACTAAAGAACTGAGGTATGTTGCAGACTTTGGGCTGCGTTCTCTGAAGCCAAATAGATTTAAAAATATGTAGGATTTTCAGCTTCTTAAAAATCATTGAGAACGATTGATGTTTAAACCAGGAAGAAACATTGGACCAAAATGGTCTGAAGAAAATTATGATTCAATTTTAAAAATAAATTGAACAACAAAATTGGAGAGAACTGGTCTGAAGGTACTTTCAACAAAGTCACAAATCCTGCAGAATCTAAAGCAGGCTTGTTTCCCAACTACTAATAAGCTACTGTATATACTCTAACACCAGGTGATTATAGACTCTGTCCACTTCTAAACTTTGTACTCGTGAACTATCATGGATTTTGGCAGCTCTTGCTACTGGACACGTGCCAAAAATACTAACTATGTATGAACTGAACAATATATTTTGAGAATGCAGTAAATCTAATGACTTTTCACTGATTTGAACAGTGAACAATATGGCAGAGCATGGATAGTGGGAGTATAAACACATTGAAAGAGGCATAATATAAAATTGTCCTGCACCTTTAACCATGCCAAAACCTTTCCACTTGTGAGAGTCAGAAGTCATGATTATCAGATAATCATTAAAAAAATAATTCAGGAGAAACTTTTATGCTGGGAGGTGTTAGATGTAGAATTTGTAGCTTGAGGTAGCAGATGAGAAAGATAGCATGGACATATCTAATTTGAAGTTAGATAAACACTTGGGAGCTAAAAAAGGAGAATTATATACGGATAGGTTAATGGGAACACAAAACTATTTACTGTACAGTATATAGCAACATTTGTATGTTCGGCCAAGTGGGCATTTTCTGAGTTGTTTGCTTAATTCATTTGGCTGAAACCAGATCAACAGGTTGTTTTATACTGCATTTAAATGCCATTTAGTTCAGTTTGCATAAATAGAAGATTGGTTTAGGAAGAAGATCCATCTTACAGAAAAATCAGGATTCTGAGGATTGAAGATATGGGTCGATTTGTCACCCTGTCCATTGTTACTGTGTGCTTGCCTGGCAGTTTTTTAACGGGCAGGTATAGTTAAGATTCCTTTCTTTTTCACATTTTTCAGGTTTGATTATATAGTGAAGTCTGACAAAACTGCCTTTGATGAAATCCGGAGCAAAAGCAAAACTAACTGTTGGAGGATCCCAGTGGGTCATGTAGCATCTGTGGAGGGTAAATGGACTGTCAACAATTTGGGTTGAGACCCTTCCTTTGGATGAGAGTGAATCTCGCAGGAATAAGCGAAGATTCCCAGTGCCAGGATCACTGATTGTTTGCCCTCCTCACATCTCTTGCCACATACCCTCTATTCTATTTAATTCTATTTAATTGCCCAGCTGGTATTGGTGTTGCTATTAGTTTATTATTGTCACGTCTACCATGATACTGTGAAAAACTGTTCGCTATCTATCCAGGTAAATCACGTTGTTCATGAGTAAATAGGTACAATCGACCTAAAACATCACTTACTCCTTTTCTGCTGCCTCGACTGAGGGTGTCTTGTGATAAAAGGCCAAAACACCCAGTGACGTTGAGGTACACAACTGAAGATGTGTCGGAATGGTAGCAACATTACCTAGTGGTCACCCCCAAGAACAACACCAGTCAATTGTAGTGCAAACCTTAGGGATTGTAACATCTAGTCCTACTAATCAATCCAGAGATGCTGCTTGACCCGTTGAGTTACTCCAGCTTTTTGTGTCTATCTTCGGTTTAAACCAGCACCTGCAGTTCCTTTCTACACAATCAAGTCATACACAAGTACAACAGGTAGTGCAAAGAGAAAAATATCAGAGTGCAGAATATATTGTTATAGCATTACAGCATTACAAAGATCTGGCATTGCATATGACAATAAAGTATTTCATTCCATTCCACTCCATGGATTTCACAAATAATTCCAGCTATCTGCTTAAACTCTTTTGGAACATCCATACTGGGATAACGCTTCCTAACCTCACTTTTCCATCATGATGAGGGTAAAGTCCAGCATCACTTACCTAGTTAAGGCCAAACAAATTAATGTAGGCTCTTTCAGATGAAGTAACGTCATTCATTTCCACTAACTTGCCATTTGAATTTTGCTCAGGGATTTATTTTTAATCCTGCAATCAATATATTAATATATTCACAATCATTTATCACCAGATATCAGAAGAGAACAAGCATAGCTCTTAATGTGTTTGCCCACATTAACTGAAGCCACAACTGCTGGAAATTGTTTCAGTGTGTGATGTGATTATCAGAATAAATTAGTACTACCAATTAAACACGGCTTAAGGCTTTTGTATTAAAGGTACCTTATGGGCGACTTGCAAATTTCCTTCCAATAATTCTGCAAAAATTATCTATTGATTATTATCTCAGAGAAAGCCTAAATAACTGAAACATTATTGATTGCAAAGGAAGGGAAATAGCAGTTTGCATCTAAGCATAAATTAGTGTGACCCTGCAGCTATTTGGTTAAAGCCTGCACAAGTGTTTGTTAGTAAAGAGATTAGATATGAGCTTTAATGACAACATATTAGTGAAGCATTCCAAACTGAGTTTAAAGTCTAAAAGTGTATTTGAATGCCTCAGAAAATTCCGATTTAAAGGATTCAAAGATTTAAAAAAATCATTAAATGAAAGGCTGCTTTGCCAAGCTGGAACCATTCACATTGAGCCAGGGGCAAGGTCTATCTAATTCACAAATTTGAATGATTGTGGGAGCTTTAGCAAACAACAAGCTTAAAATCAAAACTAATATTTTTTCAATTGTGCATCTGACAAACTATTCACAGATGGACTTTTTTATTGCACTTCATTCAGTGAACAACAAATATGCACTGGAACATAATCCACTGTCTGTCGATATCTAGATTTGGATTCCAAAACCCAGAAATAGAAACATAGAAAATAGGTGCAGGAGTAGGCCATTCGGCCCTTCAATATGATCGTGGCTTATCATCCTAAATAAGTACCCCGTTCCTGCTAAATGGAGTAATCATCAATCTGCGAGCAGATCCACAGTGCTTACCTGGACAGAAGACAACAATGTTGTACTAATGTAGCAGTTAAATTAGTATTAAATTACTCCAATGGAGGAAGAAGGCCCTGGAGATGCCTTATCAGACGCCGAGCAAGTTGCATGTAGTGCTCAAATAAAACAGTTAAGCTGCTCGTGGATGATAGGCACTTTTGAGTTTGATACCTGCTCTTGGGTAGCTTGGGGTCTTTATTAGGCTCAAAGTAAAATTGGTATTTACTCTCAACCAATGTGCGTTGTGTGCACTCTAAAGAGAATTGGCGTGGGTTTGTATTTTTGGAGAAAAATGTTGTTGCTTTGTCAACTGGGAAATGGGGATGGAGTGTTCAGGAAGGAACTGCAAATGCTGGTTTACACCGAAAACAGACACAAAATGAAAGAGTAACTAAGCGGGTCAGGCAGTATCTCTGGAGAAAAGAAGTAGGAATAGGAAGAGTAAGAAACATCACCTCAGCAGGTCAGGCAGCATCTCGGGAGAGAAGGAATGGGTGACGTTTCGGTTCGAGACCCTTCTTCAGACTGAAGAAGGGTCTTGACCCGAAACGTCACCCATTCCTTCTCTCCCGAGATGCTGCCTGACCTGCTGAGTTACTCCAGCATTTTGTGAATAAATCGATTTGTACCAGCATCTGCAGTTATTTTCTTATAAGAAACATCACCTATTCCTTTTCTCCAGAGATGCTGCCTGACCCACTGAGTTACTCCAATGTTTTGTGTCCATCTTCGATGCGAATGGTGAATCTAAATGGGATGAAATCTCTGTACTTCCAGATTTCATTAATAATTCCGGATAATATGCTTTAAAACTTCCGGAACAAAGAATGATCAATTTCTAACCAGGTTGGAAGCTTTTAACAAATTAATGTTGCCATTTTCCAATTACACTGATTATTCATCCTGTGCTAACAATAAAAGGTAAATGTTTACTTGGGCCACTGCATTATTTCATTTAAGCTTTTGAATGTTAATTGTCACATAATTACTGGTACATTTAATTAGTTCAATTATTACTTTTTACTCTGAAATTTCAGTTCTCAATGTCACCTGCAGTCTCCCAGTGAGTGAAAAACACTTACAGGAAGTTCATCTCTGGAGGCACAGAAGTGTGGAATCAGCTTTATTGCGTTGTTTGCAGTTCAGTGCATTTCCAGCACGAATTATATTCATATATTTTATTATATTATGAAGCTGTGACAAATGCTGAATACATAATGCAGGTAGTCATCAAGCATGAAAGGATGTAGGCTGAGAATCAGGGTGGCATATTTGGATACGGAGATACACAAGTTCAGAATAAATTCATTTAAAGGTGTCTCTGACAAAGTCAGCATTCAATGTTCAAATTAAATTGGCCTTGAACTCAGACCATTTCAGACCATCTAATGACAAATAGAGATGAGAATATAGAAAATAGAACATAAAACAACACAGCACAAGAACAGGCTCTTTGGCCCACAATGTCTGTGCCAAACATGATGTTGAGACCAAATCTTATCTGGCTACACATAATCCATATCCCTCAAACCTGTGCACATTCATATGCCTGTCCAAAAGGCTCTTAAATGCCACCCAAATCACCACCCCTGGCAGCACGTTCCAGGTACTTATTAAACTCTGTTTTTTTTTTAAATGCCCTGCACATCTTCTTTGAACTTTGTTCCTCTCATCTTAAACCTATGGCCACTAGTAATTGAACAGTGGATAGGCATGCAGATTTACTTTCTGAAGGATATTACAAGGCCAGATAGATTTTTAAAACAATTTAGTGGTTTCATGATTACCATCACTGACATTAACATTATTTTTTAAATTGCGGTGTTTACTCCGTTAGCTGAATGCAAATTTGCCATCTGCCATAAGGGGATTTCGATTTGTGTCAATCGTCAGTCCAGGTTTCTGCTTTGCTAATCCAAAAAACCTTCATCTCAATTAGTCACTTCATGACACTGGTGAAGTAAAATGTAAGCTTGTTCTCCACATAGGCTCAGACAGTCAGGATGTAAGCATATTTCTTCCACCCTATCCTCCGGTAAGGTAGATATGGATCAGTATTCAGTCTTGCACTGTGTAGGCCAATGCAGAACAGGATAATTGATGGTGTGTCCCATCCAACATCGTGCTTTAATCTTGAGGGAAGAAACAAAAAGGACAGGGTGACAGAGCTCTCCTCAGGAAACCAATAAGAAATGTATCGACTAATTACAGGCAAATTCTCCAGCTCAGCCCATCTTAACTCCACCTTATGAATAGAAAACAGTACAATCACTGGAAAGCTGTTCTGTACAATCGTAATTGTTTCTGTTGCTTCTAAATCGTAATGTGGTTACGAGTGAGAAACAGGATGGAACATTGGAGTTGGATTCAGATTGCAAATACTCAGCATGGAAGAAATATAGATGGAAGGGAATGGTGGGGGGGGGGGGGAGGAGAAATTGTGCTTGCTGGTGGCCCTTAGGGAAGAGAGGGGAGAGAAAAGTAATGGGGGAGGGTGTTGGTAGGTAAGTTACCTAGAACTGAAGCATTTTAGCCAAGCAGAAAATTAGGTGCTGTTCCTGCAGTTGCATGTGGCATCCTACACACTAGGGACAATTTACTGCTGGCTCCCCACTCTGCACTGGAACATTTGGACAATAAAAACTCAAAGATCAGGATGTGGTTCATAGAGTACAGCTTCATGTTTAACACTATCATTGCCTCCAAACGTTACCAAGGTCATAAAACTCGATCCCTGCGCATCTCTCTGCAACAGGATCCTCCACTTCCTCATCAAAAGAACACAATCAGTATGAATTGGCAGCAACACTTCCTGATTGTTAACCATCAGCACAGGAGCAGCTCCAGTGTGCTTAGCCCCCCGTTCAACTCATCCTATACCCATGAGTGTATCGCCAGAAACACAGTTCCAACTTCATCTTTATATTCACCAGGAACACCACCGTCGTTGGAAAAATTACGGATGACAAGTCAGAGTACAGGAGGCAGATTGCTCAACTGACCAAACGATGCCAGAACAACATATTTGCTCTCAACATCAGTAAAAACAAGGAACAGATTGTTGACTTCAGAAGAGGAAGGCTGAGGATCCAGAAAACCTATCCTCACCGAGGACGGTGTTGGAGAGAGTCAAAAACTAAAAATTGTTGGGTGTACATATTTCTGAAGATCTGTCCTGGATCCAGCACATTGATACTATCATAAAGAAAGCCCCTTAATGCTTCTACTTCCTTAGAGGATTGAGGACATTTGGTATGTCAACAAATGCTCTCTTGAACTTCTCCAGGTGTACAGTCGAGAGCATATTGACTGGTCGCATCACGGCCTGGTTTGGCAACTCAAGCTCTGAGCAACATTGAAGAAAGTGATGAACACTGCCCAGTCCAGCACGAGTACCAACCTCCCCACCATCAATGGGATCTACAGTGTCGCTACCTCAAAAAGGCACCCCACATCATCGGAGACCCATACCACCCTGGCCACACTCTCGTCTCTTTTCTGTTTTAATTTCAGATTTTTAGCATTAAACTTCTTTGCTTTCCAAAAATAGAGTTCCCTGTTCTAGCAACATTATTATTTTTGTCCTTCCACAGTTATAAACATAAACTATGAAAATCCAGCATAGTCCTTTTGGGCCAAATGGCCTGCTCCCATGCAGTGACATGAATGTTGCCTTCCAGTTTATTCAACGTTTTCAGCATTCTTACACACATCAAATAGAACATTTTAAAGAAGAACACAATGCTAATTTTTATTTGGTTTGAACAAACAATCCCCATGCACAAAACAATTTAGGCATGCTACACTGCATATTTAGCATGTGATTTTTTAAATGAGATCCACGAGTTATATAACCGAATGACTGATGAATTCAATTTACACTACCCTTCGTTACTAAATACCTCCTGCACACTTCACTAGCAGAGCATTACCCAAGGGGTTACCATCGCACAATATTTGTCACAGGGAGACTTAAGAAAGAATAAAGCATAAATAATAGAGGGGGAGAAATAATTTTAATTACCAACACAGGGAATTGATAAGCAGCAACAGGAAAGGATTGATGACAGCTTTGCGTAAACCAAAGTGAATGGGTTAATTTGTTTCTTTGAAAATCTTGTTTATTGTAACAAGTCATGTATTTTCCCTATTTAGTTTAATTACTGTTTCTATTGCTTCAAAGCTGATTTATTTTTTTCATTTAGCATACCATTTCTCTGTTAACTAAACGTGTACTGGGAAACTGTGATTGGCATCAAGGTTATTTAATAATTTTCATCAGAATGCACCCTTTCCAGTTTCCAGAAGTCACTAGAAATTTTCCACTGACTTTACTTCGCTTTCCCTGAAATCATGGCCATCAATCAGTTTCTTGACACTTCTACACCTTTGTTGACACAAACTGAAACCCTTTCACTTTCCTTGTACAAGACTTAAGCTAGACTTATTTAGTCTTTTTTTTAAAATTTCGCTCTTTTTCATCTGTTCTTTTTTCCTTTTTCACCTGTATTTCTCTTTTTGTCTCATTTTCCCACCTCTCCTTTTATTTAATTTATCTATCATTGTTTTCAATCATTTATTTAATTCCACCATCTCTCTACACTCTTTCTGTTATCACAACTCAGCCCTTTCCCTTTATCCTCCTCTCTTTTGCTCTATCTCTTTCCCTCCTTACTCTTCTCACTCTTACTGCAATGTAGCTCCAGTCTTTTCCCTCTCCAGCGACTTGTCATCTCTCTCCTCCTTTCAATCTCCCATCTATCTTTTTCCCAGTCTCTCTTTTGTTCTCTTTCTCATTCCTCCTCTTTTATCCTCTCCCTCTCCTCTCTTCTCTTCCCTCACACCCTTTCTCATTCTCACTCTTCCTTTTCGTTCTTTCTCTCGCTCTTTTCTGCACTTTGGATCTTCTCTTTCTTTTTCATCTCTTTTCCTGTCACACTCCTTATTTCCCTGCTATCTGCTTTACCTTTTCACAAATATGCTTTTCTCTAGGAGTTAGCTAGATGACTTGCAGCTGTTTAGTGACTCATGCCTGTATATTCTCTATTCTACTTGTTATTGCTGTGAAATGTTCCTATTTAGATGCAACCATCTGTATCAAGGGTGTAGTGCAGAAATATTAATCTACAACATTACAATTGATCCCCCAGATAGCATACCATACAATTATTTTCCTCCCATTTAGTTGCATTATTTTGTGCAATATTTGTACATATCAGTTTTTAGCTGACTCTCAGTAGATGCTTCTGAGATAAAAATGGTCCAGAATTGCATCTATAAAGAGGTTTTAAGAGGACGTGGAAGACCTTATTGAGTGGCTCAAGAACATGACAGATGGAATATCATGTGGAAAATTGTACTTACAATCACTTTGATGAACATTACAGAAAACCCCCCAACATATTTGTTAAATGGTGAAAGTTGATGTTGACAAGGACCTGCATGTGCTCGTATAGAAGTCACTGACGGACAACATAAAGGTGATTTAAGCAATGAGGAAGTCTTTAATACATCAGAGCTTGATCACAGGAATCAGGAAGTCTTATTGCAATGGTATAGGACTTTGGTGAGATCACTAGTGGAGTACCATGTGCAATTTGTATCTCCTTTCCTGAGAAAGTTTAGTGAATCTTTGTGAATGCAACAAAGATTCACTAAACTAGTTCCAGGAATGTTGAGAAATTGAATGGGGTTGGAGTGTATGCTTTAGAGTTGAAAAGAATGAGAGATCTCATTGAACCATTAAGAAGGATTGATAGGCGAGATGCTGGGATGATTTTTCCGCTGAATGAGGAATCTAAAACTAAGGGCTACAGTTTGTGAATGAGGGGTAGTCATTTAGGACTGAGAACGAAATAAATTACTTCATTCAGAGGAAGTTAATATTGGTTGGTATTGATTTATTATTGTCACATGTACCAAGACACAGTGAAAGATGTATATTTGTATGCTATCCAATCAAGTAAGATAATATTTTATATGAATATAATCAAGCCATACACAGGTACAACAGGAAGTAAAATGAGAAATAGTTACATATAACACGTGCAGTTCTGGATGCTCAGTCCATGTATTCATTGAAAGTACATGCCAATAGATTTCTAAGGAAAAGCAGTGGAAAATAGCAGTGAGGTTAAAGATCAGCAATGATCTTGCATGATGGAGCAGATTCAAAATGGCTGATGGCCTACTCCTGCTCCATTATTTTATGTTCTTGTCTTGATTTGTGTATTGTGTGTCTGTCTTGCCTAAGGGTATTCAGAATATAATTTCATTGAAAACTCAGATGACTCCAGAAGCTATGGTGTAAAATTAGCATCAATGCAGCACCAAAAATCTGAATAAGAGTGATGCTATTTCCAGAAAGGTTATGGTGGTATCACAGTTAAATTATGGAACTAGCAATACAAGAACATTCAATTCCCATCATAGCCTTGAAAAACTCATATGTTGTTAATTGAAATAATTTTGGAATGAAAAAGCTGACATCAGTTATACAAAATGGCACTTGGTTCACGAACCTCTCTCTGAGAAGGCGATCTGGAAGCCTCAGCTGGTCTTCCTTATATGTGACACCAAACAAAGTGGTTGACTCAGAGAACTATTAGCCTGACAAGAGTAAAAGGCTACAGTCCATCATTAAGGAAGTAGTAACAGGAGATAATATGATGTGGCAGATTCAGCATAGATTCATGAAAGGAATAAAAAACAGAAAACACTGAAAACATTTGCAACTTCAGGCAGCATCTGTGTGAGAGTTAGGCAACCTTCAGCACTGAGGAAGGGTGACTGACCTTAAAATGTTAACTGCTTTCTCTTTCAACTGTTGCTGATTGAGTGACATTTCTTCATTTGCCTACAAACCAATGAATGTAGAGAATGTTGATTTTCAAAATGCATTATGCATTTCAAAATGCATTATACAGAAAGGTAGACACAAAATGCTGGAGTAACTCAGCGGGACAGGCAGCATCTCTGGAGAGAAGGAATGGGTGACGACGCTTCTTCAGATTCTTTTAGGTTGAGACCAAAATGGATAGATTATTCTCTCTTTAAATTCAAATCACTACCATATTTGGCATTACCATCAAATTACTATATTCTATATTCTATGCATTAATGCCACGCACACTTCATCTTTAAATATGCACCATGGAGCATATGGTCACATGCAACAATTGGGCAGTCTACGACTCCCAAAACTGACAGCAAAACTAAATTGCAATTACAGTTATAGTTAGAAATATAAGAACATATCATTTTTGCTTTTTTCCAAAACTATTTTAGATAGTAGGTTGTGTGAGCAATGAGGCAGATGGCAAAGTTAGTGTGGGGGAATGCATAGTTAAATGACCACAACTGTCCCTGCTTACCATCCAAACGAGAAACACGACATAAATCATTTATTATGCCCTAGATTCTTGCTGCCAAAGTGCTACTTTCTTGCTGGGATCATTGAATTGTTGTAACTATCTCTGCATGGGCTACATTGAGGTAAGTAATATTTTCCTCTATCCACTAGATTTCTACTATGCAGACCTGGAAGTGAGAGAATGAACTATATTGTCTCTCTCTCTCAATAAGCGAGTTTGGTGTTACAATCCCGCAGGCCCAGGTCATGGGTCATTCGGGATAAACATTCTCGTCAGCTGAGCTACTGTGTGTATACAGACCTGCATTTCATACGTATTTCCCAGTTTTGCTTCTTCGAGGTAAGAAACTACTGCTTTCAAAACTATTAACTAGGTGTATTTATGGTTCATTTGTACAAAACTACAATGGATTTGGATGGTTTATTTGGCTTTTCCTTGGTCGCTTGCTGGCCCGCTTCAGTGAATGAGCGAGATGTGATGATTAATAACAACCATTTTTAATTGTATTTGTTTTGGAGGGGGAGGGGAGAGAATGAAATGAAATGTATGATTTCTATAACTATCAATAAATAATATGAAAAATATTTGTGGGATTTTCACTTCTTACTATACTAGTCCACGGCCACGGCTGTGTGCACGTTTGTTGACTTCTGAATGAGTCTGCATGTATGTGTAAGTAAAGTTGTGTAGTACAAAACCTATTCACGAGTCTTCTGATTAATCATGTCTCTTCTGATTCCCATTACATTGGATAATTTTAATCAGTATTTGACATTCTAATTTTCAATTATAATCTTGTGATTGGATAAATTAGTTCAATATACTTGCACCATTTTCTTTTACATTGTAATGGACATGCTTTACAGATTGTGATTTGATAAGTCCAAGCAGCCGAAACAGATAATAAATAAATGCCCAGCACTGAGATGGCTTCTCGACTCCACAGAGATATTTATAGAATGACCACAGCATCTACTGTTGCAGGCTTTGACATGGTCCGACTACAAGAAACACAACACTGTGAAACTATTGGTTGGAATTGCCCCAAATGGCATGATCACATTCTTATCAAAAGCTTGGGGTGGGCGATCTTCTGATACACACATTGTTAGGAAGAGTGGATTTTTGAACTTAGTTGATCCTGGGGATTGCATAATGGCAGATAGATGATTTCCCAGTCAAGAAGACGATGTTTCGCCAAGCCTATTTAGAGATCCCCCCTCCCAGCGATGGTTATCAGCAAATGACCAGAGAAAAAGTACACAAAACAAGAAGGTTGCCACATTCATATTGAATGGGTCATAGGTCATCTAATGTGGTTTAACATCATGAGAAACACTTCACCCATCACTTTAGTTCCACATATTGATGATATTTTCACCATCTGCGCAGCATTATGTAATTTACTGCCTTCATTGGTGTGTAAATGAAATGTTGTTGCACTTGCAGATCATTTTGATCAGAAGTTCAACTTTATGTTCAACCAGATTTGATATGAACTGAAATCCAGAACTTAATCAGTAAATGTACAGTTCATACAACACTTAATTTATTTCATTTCATTTAATCATTTATCAACCATTGTTTCAGTGTACATTAGCCATTAAGTTCACTAGCAACGCTCTTTGTTTATCCCAAATGACCTTTGACAAATCCCATGATTCCTTGCGTTTATCGAGATACCGAACTCGCTTATACTCTGCAACTGTATGGCATTGACCAAACACCAAAAGGACAAATATCTTCAGTAATTGGGCTAAATGATTTGGATGCCACAGAAAAACCACTGAGTGTTTAATAATATGTAATAAACAGATGGAAAATGACACTTAACTGAAACAAGGGTGACCTTAGTCTCGGAAATGTTTCCGCAGTAATTGCTTTAACCTTAAAGAATTACTATGTTAATTGCATTAGCATCTGGAAACAACCCAACCCTTAATACCACATTGCCCTTTTTCTTTTAATTATTTCACTCCTGTTGATTTGCGTTGTGATCTAATGACATGAACAGCCTGAGCTGATTGGTTGATTTTCTTTACACTTGTCACCTTTTAATCCCCTGTGCATGATGCAGAATCTTGAAATGTTTCCCTTTGTTCCTGTTTGTTCATCAATGTTCGGTAATTACAGCAATTCTATTAACATTGTGCACTTCCACGTTTCAAAGCACAAAATTCTGAAGGTGATGGAACATAACAATGAGTCAGGGAACGTTGCAGATTTCAACAGGAATTGTGATCAGAACCAAGGTTTAGGGCATATCCTTTTTGATTAAAAAGGTAAAAATTTAATACCAGTGCATCTCTATACGGGCATATTACAGGATTTATTCAAACCAAGTTAGTAGAGCAGACAGCACACTTAAATGATAATGTGAGTTCTGCCTGCAGCTAAATAGATTAAGAACACATTTTGTAGGTTTTGGGAAACTTCTGAAATGAAGACATCTAGTTTTGGTATGAAAATGAGTCTCCAGCTCTTTCTGTCTGACCATTTTGCTGCAGGTGGAGGGTGCAATGAGTAACCTCTAATTGGAATCTCAGTGCCTTGAGCTATTTAGACTCCTGGTTCTTATTTAACGTTGCTGCTACAAAAGAGCCCATGCCATTGGTTTCTGCTTTTTGCAGAAGGTGAAGGAGCCCTCCATTTGCCTCCAATATATAACTGCAGGCCCCACAGGCTAGATGTGGAACTTGTTTGGTCACTTCAGGGTGAACAACATTAGAGCTATGCCTGATCAGAGCTCATCTGATGTATGCTGGTGAATACCCAAAGACAAATGTTGTGGTGTTGTTGGGACTCTGTTTTAAAATGCCTCTACTGCTGGAATCAGAACTTGTTTGACGATTTAGCAAATTTAGGCCCTGTGGTATTTCCAGGCCGAAGCTCTTAACCAGTGTGATAAACAAACCTGAAGAAGGGTCGTGACCCAAACCATCTCCTAGTCCTGTCCTCCAGAGATGCTGCTTGACCTGCTGAGTTACTCCAGCACATTGTGTTTTGCTCAAGATTTCACCTCATCTGCAGCCCCTTATAAACTTATTTATTTATAAACTTATTTGTTTACCATTTCCTCGGAAATGTTTCTCTTCAGCCACAGCACTGAAAGTGTAACCGACTTGCTTGCCTGTGCATTTCCAGCATCTTTCGTTATTTATTCATGGGATGTGGCCATTAATAGTCATTATCCTGTCCATTGCCCGGCCCTTCATGTCACACAGCTCTTAATTGGCCTGAGGGGAATTGTAGTGAGTCACCTTCCTGAACCGCTGCAGTTCTTGTGGTGAATGCACTCTCGGAATGCTGTCAGGTTGGAAATTCCAGAATTCAGACCTAGTGCAGATGAAAGATCAGCAATACTGCTCCAAGTCAGAAATGTATGTGACTTGGATCAGAACTTACAAGTAGGGATATTCTCTGAGTGGTAGAGGGTAGAGGTCATAGGGTTGGCAGATGCTGTCTGCAAAGGCTTGGGAAGTTGGTGTCGTGCTTCTTATAAATGGTGCATATTTTGGGAATAGTGTGTCAATTGTGAATGGTTTATGTGGTATCTGGGAAATAGTCAGGCAAACTTCATCTTCCTGGATAAATTTCAACTGCTTAGTGTGCGAGATCTTAACCTCTCCAGATCAGTGGCAGCTAATCCATCACATTTCTAACCTGTGTCCTCTACATAATGAAATTTTAAATCAATCACCACAAAATAACAAACTTCAGATTTTATTTTTGTTTATTTACGTGGTTGTCCCAGTAAAGTTCTTGTCACGATGACCCATAGGATACAATCATTGGAGATTCTCCAATTAAAATACCTTGGATTAGAATGTTATGGCCATGGGACAGAAGACACTCCAAGAAAGTAAAAATCCATTATCCTTTTCAGGCATTTTATTCGTTTTATTTTTGTAGCTGGGAGATGGCATAGGAGGGTGGTTTCACATCCATCGGTAATGATGGAAAGGCTTTCAGTTTAAAATTTAAATCTAAAAGAGGGACTCCAAAGTAAGGTCGTCAACTATCAATCTCTGGCTGGATTCCATGCTAATGGCTTTTGAATCGGATTGAGCGTAGTATCTCCTGCTCAGATACTCCTGAACAGAACCCGGCACTCAGCAAGACCTGGTGGCAGGAACTCTATTTGTCTTCATAACTCCCTATCTTCTAGCCTTGGTTTCAGTGGCCTGAGGATGTAATGTTAACAGAACAATTGCTTTCTGCACAAAAGACAAAAGACAAAAACACTTGCTCTATATTCTGCCTCTAGTTTAGTTTAGTTCAGAAATACAGTGCAGAAACAGGCCCTTTCGCCCACTGAGTCCCCACCAACCAACGATACCCACACACTAACACTATCCTACACACACTGGGGTCAATTTTTACAATTATACCAAGCTAATTAGCCTACAAACCTGTATGTCTTTGGATTGTGGGAGGAAACCGGAGATCCTGGAGAAAAGCCATGCAGGTCACGGGGAGAACATACAAACACCTTACAGACAAGCACCCATGGTCAGGATCGAACCCGAGTGTCTGGTGCTGTAAGGTAGCAATTCTACCGCTGTGCCACCATGCAGCCCTACATCTCATTAAAAAATGTTTTTACATTGTTATCAGCAATGGGCGTGTGATATATCCTTCTTGGGGTAGATGGTACACAGCATGGACAAAGGGTTAAAGGAGAATGATGGAATGGATATCAAGGACACCTAAAAAAATAGCATTAACAAAAATGATTTCTTGTAGCATTTCTTGAACTTGGAGACTGTGATTAATTGCAAACTGTGGTCTATCTGATGAAAAATTAATTTGTCAGTAATTAAGAATGAAATCAAACATGGCCTTTTCTGAGTGCAATGGAGGCAAGATGTTGCAAAAAGGCAGTCTGGGAACCAATAGTTAAACATGACTGAGGTGCTGCAAGCAGAACTCACTTCATTTAATTAACCCAGATATTATGAATGCATAATTTAAAAAATGCATTCTGTGATTTACTCTGAATTGATAAAGGAGACACCAAGCTCAAAGAATTAAGGTCAAGCTAATATTATTTCACACAAAGGAATTTGTGGCAGGTATTCTGCACTTTAAAGTATTCTGCATATATTATATAATTCATTAATTTAATGACAAAAGCCAAATGGTGTCCTTTTGTTGAGATTTGATTGTCAATTTAAAGTAACAATGAAACATTTGCTTAATACTGTCAAACCAGAGAGGTTTGTACTCATTATTATATTACGAGGTATTGCAGACACAAGCCAAATTGCTCAATTTCAAGCATTTCTATTTGTCAGTGGTTCAAATAGCATCTTGTGTTGATGGATTTTGACTTTGACTTCCAATTTCACTACCTAGGTATTTAAGAAATAATTATAGCACACCATTAACATGATCCATGCATTTCATGTTTTTATCATTTTGAGAATTCTTCCAAAATATATGGTAAGCAGAAAAATTTCAGGAGGCCCTGACATGAAACTAGGTCAAGTAATGTTGCTAAAAGCAGTAGAGGCAGCATGGCATTTGCTAAAGAGCCGTTGCTAACTTTAACCTTCATTTTAAAGCATGACCCAAGGAATGACATGCGGAACAATGCCGTCAAATTGTTTTCTTTCACAGTGCCACTCTCTGTGCTAAACTATCACTGGAGGAAAGAAGAATGAGCGGAAGATTTAGACATGTTAAATCAAGACTGAAGTTTCATGAAATTGTGGAGGATTTGAACCTGAATATTCAGCTCTTCAAAATTACATTAGCAGTGAAAAAGTGTTTAATTGATTTATGTTGGCAGATATATTAGTTTTAGGGAGTATACAAGACATATTAATTGTTTGTAAGTACAGTTTCTGCAATATGTCATGCTATCAGTCAGAGTTTGTAATAGCAGATGATATTGTATTGATTAAAATAAGTTTCTATTCATTGTCTTTTGGCTTGATGTGGGATCAGAGGAGGGCGAAAGAAAATTCATGATTATATATTAGCTTTTATTTTTGAGTTTGGTGTTGAAATAAATCACCAACCAGTCCTAATTTACAAAGCAATGTTAATGCAATAAGATGTTCCGAGTTGCTTCACAGGAGCCTTATCAGACAAAATCTGGCATGAGTAATATTAAGAGAGCTGACCTGTAGCCAGATCGAAGAATTCAGAGTTTTAAAATGTTTGAATGTCAGTGATGCGGAGAGACAGGAGGGCTGAAGGAATGGTTCCAGAGCTTGAGGTTGTGACAGATAAAGGCAATGCTAATAAAAAGGAGACATTTTTAAAAATGCAAGCGATTAGATTTGGAAGAAAGTTAAATGATTTGGATGAGAACGTACACGGCATGATTAATAAGTTTGCAAATGATAAAGTGGGTGATATTGTCGATAGCAAAGATGGTTATGATAAATTGCAGCAGGATCTTGATCGGTTGGCCAGGTGGACTGAGGAATGGTTGATGGAATGTGAGGTGAAATACAGAGAAATGTGAGTTGTTGTATTTAGGGAAGTCAAAAATGGGCACGACCTACACAGTGAATGGTAGGGCTCTGGGGAGTGTTATTGAGCAGAGGTATCTAGGGGTGTAGGTACATAATTCCTTGAAAGGGGCATCACAAGAAAATAGGGAGGTCAAGAAGGCTTTTGGCACATTGGCCTTCATCATCTGAGTATTGAATATATAGGTTGTGAAGTCATGTTACAGTGGTACAAGACATTGGTGAGGCCATATTCAGAGTATTGTGTTCAGTATTGGTCACCTTGTTTTGGTCATGTTGTTAAGATGGAAATGGTGGACAATACGTTTGCCAGGATTTGAGGGCCTGAGCTATAGGGAGAGATTGTGCAGGCTAGGACTTTATTCCTTGGAGTGCAGGAGGATGGGTGCCCTTATAGAGGTGTACAAGATCATGAGAGGAATAAATAGGCAGGCTGCAGTCTTTTACCCAGAGTAGGAAATCGAGAACAAGAGGATATATGTTTAATGTGAGGGGGAAAAGAGTTAAGAGAAATCCGAGGGACAACCTTTTTACCCAAAGGGTAATTTGCACACTAATGCATAGAATGAGCTGCCGGAAGAGGTAGTTGAGGCAGGTACTATCACAACCTCCTGAAGCATCTTCTGACGTTGGCCTCTGTGACTGAGATTGTAAAACCATTGGAGGCTATGGGGGTCCAGGAATCTTCGGATAAGGGATTAAATTGAGAAACCAGGATGTCCATGCGGGTTGATAGAAATGATCACATGGAGCGACTTCAGTAAAGAACAGGAGATTTCTCTCTGATGCCTAACTCAATGTTTATCGAGAAACCAACATGAAGAAAATGGATGCTGTCGGTAGGAGTTTGCTGTGCATACATTGATTGACATATCTCATTCACGGTACACTGATTGCATTGCACACAGTTTTTATCTGGTTGTAATACATTAAAAGGATTAATATGAATGCATTCTTCTTTAAAAAGCATTTTAATTATCTTTACATTATTCGGACATGTTTATATTTGTTACTGTATAAGGTATACAATGCATAACCAAGACAGTTAAAATAACATTAGTACAGACACAAGTCATTAACCTGAAATGTTCAGCCTCACCAGTTTGTGAGTTAATTCTTGTTGATGTGCTATAACTTATTTAAGTCAGTAGAATGATAATGTCATGGGCATGCACTGTTTGAATAAAAATACACAAAATAAATTTAGAGCAGAAATAACCAAAAGGATGGTAACCTTAATGTTTACTATAATGCACCTATTCTAATCTTATCAATTACATTCGGTGCTCCCGATGCAGCCTCCATTACATTGGTGAGACCAAGCGTAGACTAGGCAACACGTTTCACCAAACATGTGTTCTGTCCCCCAAGTCCTGTCGGATCTCCTGGTTACTAACCATTTAACCCCTTTTCCCATTCCTTTCGGTCCTGGGCCCCCCTCCATTGCCATAGTGAGGCCACGTGTTAACTGGAAGAAACAACATCTCATATTCCACTTGGCTAGCTCACAACCCAACTAAATGAAAATTGAATTCTCCAATTTTAGAAAGCAGCTGACCTGCCCCCTCTCTCTCTTTCATGTACCCCAACCTCTGCCCGGTGATCACCCATTTTCCCCAATATCCTGTTTCCCCTCTTCCTCCACCTCCCTGTTGCATATTCGTTCCCTCCACAAATGCTGCCCAAAACTGAATTAGTCCAGCAATTTGTGTTTTGCACAACATGATTTGTCATATTTTAACTCAAATTGCAATTTTGTTAATTTGCTGCAATGCACCAAGGATTTCAAGCAATATTCAGCTGCAGATTAGTTTATCATGACTTTCTTATCCAAATGGCTCATAAAACCCAGGCAACAAAGAAATTAGTTATTTTTCTCTGTGGTGTAACTTTGATGATAGACATTCGGTGTGAAACAGATAACAATGAATTGAAAGTCATCAACAAAAATGGAAACAAAACAGTCCGGAGGTGTCAAATAGATTGCCACTGCTCTATCATTCGTTTTAAACTGTCATTCAAAGTTAAAGTTTCAACCTGTAATTTAGTGATCCCCACCTTCCATGGTTGAATTAAAACAATGTTTCTCCTGTGAAATGCCAACCCAATTTAAAAGAAAGGGTTCCTAATTTTATAACACATATGTGGCACAGGATAAATCCATCAACAGTGGGTATAATCTCTCTGCTGCAGCTAATTTTATTTAAATTTTGCTGAAGTTGGATACATTTGCTCATCCATTTTACTTATAAATATGTATTAACGTCAAGGGCTGCAATGTCCATTAATCATTTTTTTTATAATCTTTCATCTGTAAAAGGGAAAGGTCTCTCCTTTCAGATGCTGATAGATTGCTTGCATGATTGCATTTGAATATTTCTCCACTGTTATTTTTAAGCATTCTCTTTACAAAATAACATTTAAAATATGCTGGTGTTGTATTGCAAGTCTAAGATTATTCTTAATCTTGAAACCACTATTTAACCAAATAACATGCTTTGTTTGGTGTCAAATCACAACGGGCAGGAACTTGCTAGCCTTTCCCCAGGTGGGTTCCACCAATGTTGCACATCTGTGCACAAATATGAATGTTTGAAAGTTGCTGATTTTTATCCTGCCGATTTTCTGACTAGTTCTCTAAAACAATCATGATTTAAAGTTCATGGTAGCAAAGACTTACTGCGTGGGTTGGCAGTAATTGTAGACAGCAGGCTCCAGACCATCACTTTCGTTCTGCTCACTCTCCACTTTAATGCTGTACTTGGCAGGTTTAGTAGACATCAATAAGCTATATCTGAACACACTTCACTATACTTCCATTGCTCAGAATCAATGTGTTGTTGAGAGACCTTTATTGAGCAACACTTTAATAGGAATATAGGAACAGGAGTAAGTCATTCAGCCCTTTGAACCTGTTCTGCAATTCAAGAAGATCATGGCTGACCTGTATCCACTTGCATTGACTAAGTGTTTTTTTTCTTGCCCTTGCTGAGCAAAAATCTATTCATTGCTGATTTATAATTGTTGCAGCTGACCTTCCACTGAGTTCCTGGCCTCCATGCCAAGTTCACACTGTTCCCTTCTGCATCGTCTTGGGCGTAGTCTTAGAACATAAAACAAAACAGTACAGCACAGGAACAGGCCCTTCAGCCCATTATATTTGTGCCGAACATGATACCAAGTTAAACTGATCTCATCTGCCTGTACATGATCCATATCCCTCTATTCCCTGCACTTCCATATGCCTTTCCAATAGCCTCCTAAAAGCCACTTTTGTATTAACCTCCACCACCACCCCTGGCAGCACATTCCCACAACTCTCTGTATAGAAAAGAAACACACATCACACATCTCCATTAAACTCTTCCCCTTTCACTTTATAGAAATGCCCTCTAGTGTTGGACATTTCCATCCTGAGAAAAGAGTTCTGGCTGCCTACCCTATCTATTCATCTCTTAATTTTACATGTTTCTATTGTCTCCCCTCAACCTCCAATGTTCCAGAGAAAACAATCCATCTAATCACTTCCTGTAGCTGAAGCCCTCTAATCCAGGTAGTATTCTGGTAAACCTCCTCTGCACCCTCTCTAAAGCCTCCACATCTTTCCTGTAATGGGGCAACTAGAACTGCACACAATACTCTGATTGCAGCCTAACCAAAATCCGTTGGAGCTACAGCATGACATCTTTGTAGCTCTTCCATTGAGTTGCTGGCCTCCTGTGCCGAGACCACACTGCTTCCTTCTGTGTGGTCTTTGGGCTGTGTCTATTCACAGTCTTCCACAGGCTGGGCTCTCAGCTCATTGATGTGACCAAGGGGAGTGTGGTTAAGCACAGGGACAATGCCCAGTTAAATGATTAGCTGCGATTGGCTTTGACAGAATGACTTAGACAGCCGATGAGACAACTTCTCCAAGCTCAACAGCTGGCAAATCTGTTAGCAAATTAAATGTTTTTTTTGATGCATTTGCTCTGGCAACTACTTAAAGCTAAGCAAGCAATTGAAATACAAAAATGTTCAATATTTTAAAAAAATTAGTATGCTCTCAAACAATTTGAAAAGATTTGAACCAATTAGTATGCTCTCAACCAAATGAAAAGATTTGGAGAGAAGACATGGGTGATGTTTCGGGTCAAAACCCTTCTTCAGTCTGAAAAAGGGTCACGACCCAAAACATGACCCATTCCTTCTCTCCAGAGACACTGCCTGTCCCGTTGAGTTACTCCAGTATTTTGTGTCAATCTTTGATATAAACCAGCATCTGGTGCTCCTTCCTGCACAAATGAAAAGATCTTCCTGCTGCTTTCCTGGCAGCTGTTTCCTCCATTGATATCAAGCAGCTGCACATGCACAAGTTTAAACCTGGTGCAGGCTCAGAGTGCTTGAGAGCTGGGTTATCAAATGTCAAGAGTCAAGAGGGTCAAGTCAAGAGTGTTTAATTGTCATATGAACTGACAATGGAACAATGACATTCGTCCCTGTTGCAGCTAAGTATATGATAATCAATAATACAATAAATTATAACTGTAATATGAGGTAGCCAAATAGTGCAAAACCTAAGTGCATAGTGCAACCAAAGACAGTCCACAGGTGATCAGAGATGCTGATGTTAGACTTGTGCAGTGTTCAAGACCCTGATTGTTGCTGGGAAGAAGCGGTTCTTGAAACTGGTGGTCACGATAGATGATTTGTAGTGGGTCTAGGTCTTTACTAAGTCAGGAGTTGATTGCAAACAAAGGATGCCACTATTGTGTTCAGTCCATATCAGTGCTGGAAACGGAGTCTTCCATGGCGAAGTAGAATTAAGATCTGCTGCTACAACTGAGCTGACAGTGGATGTTTTTTTAATGTGGCTTCAATACTATGCATGCAGAAGAACATGAAATGCCCTGCCCTTGGATTTGTCGTATCAGATGATGTCTGGTTTGGTAACAAGGCCGTCCGGTTATCTGTTTGTACAGCGGCAAAAATAAGGCAAGATGCGTTTTAAAGTTCATTGCATCTACAATGAACCCTCTTCCACCCAGGGAATTACATACATTTGCATGCACTTGATAAATCCTGCATACTTCTCTAAAATATTCTAGTTCTTAAGACTTATGCATTAAATATCAAATGAATGCAGAGTAATTAATCCCAGATGGACCAATTTTAGTGTCTTCCAATGCACACTGTGATAGGGAAAACATATCATGGTTGGGTATCCTGAAAGTTTACAAGAATCTTTTGAATAATTTGTGCTGGGATTCTGAAAATAAAAGCAGCTACCTGTGAAACTTAGTTGTGCAAAGTTATACTCAGCTAGCAATTCAACATTCAATCAAAGCAATGGTGATGTTGACTAAAGCACTCTAAATGCAATGACGTTTCCTCCAACAGCTGTAAACCTGCCAGATGGCATTGCGCTATATTCTGCAAAATAATTGTTTGGTAAATATATGAAGCACCACATGGCGTTACCCCTCTGGGGAGGCAGAAGAAAGATATCAAATGACTTTCTAAGATCGATCTGCCATTTCAATCTTTCCTTTTCCAGCACAATGCTGATGTTAGTCATGGTAAAGGCATAGTCATACCCTGGCATGCAGTTGACCATGACCAGAAAGAAAGTAATTAAGAGAAAGAGAAAGTGAATCTTTAAACAAACAAAAGATTAATTTGAACACTCCACTCTGGCAGAACCTGGGATTTGGAATACATGAGCTACGAGATTCATGCCTGAGTGGCTGTACACAGCCAGATGAGATGATGAATTCAGCTCATTCAACTGTCCACATTTAAAATTTATGTGAAGCCTCATCTTACATCTTGAATAGTAATGCATTGCATTAAAAGTAAAAGTCACTCAGGAGAGTAATTACAAATTATCCTCTGTTTATACCCTTAGGGAAAATTAAAATAAATTGTGCTGCATTATAAGTGATAAATGATTGCAAAATGCCCGAGGTTCTGCAAACATATGTTTGACGTTTAATTTATTTGTTATTCCCATATTAGCATTCACAATACCAAAACGAATTATGTGGCATTTTTACAATTAAATAGAAAATAGACCCTTTTTTTTTCGTCATTTGAAATAGTGGTGAATGGACAAAGTTTTCTTTTCAAAATATATCTGTTTACTCAAAATAGTAAACAGGCATTTGGTGCTTGAGGTTGGAATGTTTGAATAGAAATTTAAAAAAAACTGTTCTAGTGCAAGAATAGACCATTGGACACAATGAGTCAACATCAGTATTTAACCTTCATTTATGTAAATGTTCAAATCACAGTTTCCTGCGTAGGAAGGAACTGTAGATGCTGGTTTACACTGAAGATAGACACAAAATGCTGGAGTAACTCAGCGGGACAGGCAGCATCTCTGAAGAGAAGGAATGGGTGACATTTCGGATTGAGACACTTCTTCCTTTTAAAATAAGTATGTGAGAATGAATTCAGTGGAACAGGAGCAGGCAGAAATAAAGAGTCTGCCAGGGCAATTCTCTTTATGGATTTTGGGGAGAAGCAATGTGGGGCTGGGGAATGATAAGGTTGGAGGCTGTGGAGGGCAGGCAGCCAAAAGTGATAAAGTCAGAAATGGTCTGTGAGATAATGGCCTGATGCTCATCTGTGTGGGGTCATGGTCCAAGGATAAGTGGGAGGAGGTGTTCGAAAGCTGGTGCCTGGCCTCAGCGCGGTAGAGGACAGCTCGCCAGATTACCTACTCTCATTGCTGTTACAAAAAAAACCTCCCCACAAATTATATTTGAACTAATCTAAACAAAAGCAAATTTGAGTATTAATATCTTTGAATATTAATATCTTAATATATTTTTTTGTCTTAACATTGTTCTTATTAAGAAATCAGATGCATTATGAGAAAAGCAAATGGGTAACTGTGTTTTAATTTGATGCAATCTTTTATTTGCATACCATACTTTGTATGGAAAATTAATAATTTGTTTACTTTTTAATCTCTCATTTATTGGTTGTGAGCAGCCAGCATTTATTGCTCCTTTTTAATTGCCCTTGAGAGAGTGACAATGAGCCACCTTCTTGCACCACTATCACATTTGTGATTAAAGTACTCCCACAGTGCTGATGGGAAGGGAGTACCAGTATTGAAACCCAGTGATGATGAAAGGACGACCATATTTTTCCAAATCAAGATGATGATGCGGCATGGAGAAGGGTTTGCAGGTGACTTTGTTTGCCTTTATTCCTTCACTTGTCCTGCTTTGAAGCAGAAATGACAGTTGCAGAAGGTAAACTAGTGAAAGAGTCCAGGACCAGAGGTCATAGCGTCAGAATAAAGGACATACCTTTCGAAAGGAGATGACAATGAATTTCTTGAGTCCCACGTTTGGTGAATCTGTGGACTTCATTGCCACAGACAGCTGTGGAGACCAAGTCAATGGATATTTTTAAGGTGGAATTTGACTGATTCTGGGGTTGAAAGGGAAAGATAGATCAGTCATGATTGAATGGTGGAGTAGACTTGATGGGCCAAATGGTCTAATTCTGCTCCGAGAACTTATGAAGTTATGTAAGGTGGTACTGCAGCATGCTAGTTGATGAAGGAGGGAATCAATGCTGAAAGTGGTAGACAGGATGCAAATCAAGGGCAATGTTTTAATAGAGGTCACTTGAATTAGCAAATATATCTGTGCTCGGTTTATGCTTAACACCCAATAGGCCTTTAAACTCCATTTCTCTACTTGGAACAGATGAGTGACCTTTATCAAAATAACAGCGACAAATACGTTTAAATCTATCAGAGTATTTCACTTAGGGGCTGCAGGGTGGAGCAGTGGTAGAGTTGCTGCCTCACAGCGCCAAGTTCGATCCTGACCATGGGTGCTATCTATATGGAGTTTGTGCATTCTCCCCGTGACCTGCATGGGCTTTCCCTGGGCGCTCCGGTTTCATCCCACACTCCAAAGACATACAGGTTTGTGGGTTAATTGGCTTCTGTAAATTGTCCCTAGTGTGCGTAAGATAGTGTTAGTGTACGTATTGATCGCAGTTGGTGTGTACTCAGTGGACTGAAGGGCCTGTTTCTGTGCTGTATCTCTAAACTAAACTTACATTTTTATCCTTGTTGATGACTTCAGCAGTTCAACAACAATCGTAGTGCCCTTATTCAATGTGGACTTCAACAAGACCATTGATTAGGTTCCACATGGTGGGCTGATCTGGAAGGGTAAATCATATAAGATCAAGGGTAAGTCATCAAAATGGATACCAAAATGGCTTGATGGAAGGAGTCAGGGATTGATAGTGGAGGGAAGTTATTCAGGTTGGAAGTCTGTGATCAGGGATAAAGCATAAGAATTGGTGCTGGTGCACAGTTGTTTGTCATCTGTATAAAAATGTTAATAACATGATTATGAATGACACATAAAAAATGTAGTGTATTGGACAGTGTTGAAAGTTATCTGAGATTGCAACAGGATCTTGACAAGCTGGGGAAATAGGCCAAAGAATAGCATATGGAATTTATTTTGGACAAGTGTGAGTTGTTGTATTTTGGTAAGTAAAACCAGGGGATGACTTACACAGTGAATGATAAAGCTCTGGAGAGTGTTGCAGACAGAGAGACCCAGAGGTACAGGTACATAGTTCTCTGAAAGTGGTGTCACAGGTAAACAGGACGATGAAGAATGCATTTAGTATGCTTGCCTTCAGGGCATTAACTACAGGAGTTGAAATATCATATTGCAACTGTCTCTGGAGTAGACTTCAATATGCACAGAGTATTGAGCACAGTTCTGGTCACCCAGCTATATGAAGGATGTCATTGCACTGGAAGGAGTGCAGAAAAGGTTCACAGTTTGATGTTTGGGGCTTGAAGGGCTTGAGTTTTAAAGAGAAACTTGATAGCTGTGACTTTTTACCCCTGGAGCATAGGAATTTGTGAGGTGACCTTGCAGACGTACATAAAATCATGAAGGGCATAGTTAAAGAGGATGGTCCCTGTCATTTTTCCCAGGATAGGGGGTCTAAAACTAGAGGACATAGTTTTCAGTGGAGTGGAAAATTTATAAAAGGATTTCATAGGGCAACCTTCTCACACATAGGGTGGTACATAAATGGAACGAACTGCCAGAGAATGCTGTGGAGGTGGGTACAATTACAATGTTTAAAATTCATTTAGGCAGGTACAGTGATAGGAAAGATTTAAAGGGATATGGGCCAGATGTTCACAGATGGAGCTATTTCAGATGGACATTTTGGTCTGTAAGAGCCTTTCTCCATGCTATGCTACTCTACTGACTGTTGTTTATAAACTTATGTATAAATTGAGAAAAGGTAATTTTACAGATGATGGACCAATTTTCCTACCAAAGTCAGGTCATTTTGTTGCTTTTATTAAAGGCAGAAAAAGACAAAGCAGATCACATGAACTGGATGCATAGTGGGTAAAATAAATATTGCACTGGTGTGGGATAAGAGCAGGGGAAAAATCTGTTTTTGTAATTCTTTCAAACAAAATAAAAAGCAGAAGTAGTTGGGCCAAATAAATGCTGTAAACAAATAATGATCAACTGTCTGAGGAAGGGTCTCGATCCGAAACGTCACCCATTCCTTCTCTCCAGAGATGCTGCCTGACCCGCTGAGTTACACCAGCTTTTTGTGTCGACCTTTGATCAACAAAATGTTCAATTTAGCAGCCCAAACGTGTTTTTTTTAAATCAATCCCATTGACAACAATAAGCAGCCAAGAATAAATGAAGCAGTGATGATGTTCAGACAAAAGTTTGTTCCAAAAGCAGGAAAATGGGAGGGATGGCTATTGTAACTAGTGTAACATTTTTCAATCTTCCTATCTTATGGTAGGGGAGGGGTGGGGGGGGGGGGGGGGGGGGGAGGGGGGGTTAGAGAGAAGGTACTCAGCTAAACTTTGCATAGTTGTGTATTTGATATTGTTGTTGGTTTTTATTGTCATGTGTACTGAGGAAGAGAGAAAAGCTTTTGTTTGCTTGCTATCCAACCAAATCAGACCACAAATACATGAACACAATCAAGCCATACACAAGTACAACAGTTAGAGCCAAGAGACCAAAAAGTGGTTTCAGTGATGGATATAGGGTCACTATGGATTGTACAGGAACGAGAGTTGATCAAGAAAACTAGTGTATCTTCTCTGGCATGGTGGTTTTCGAGTGCAGCTGAAATTATTATGAAATTGTAGTCCTGACTCAAGCCCCATAAAGGGACATGAGATGAGCTTTTCCTTGCAGCATACCCGGCCACTGCATATACTTTCTGAAGACTAATCAATGGCATATGGGGATAATTTCTTGGCAGTGCCATTACCAAGTATCATCTTCATAATAGAGACAGAAGAAAGAAAGAAATTTAGATGTAATGACGTTTATTACAAATTTATCCTTTCAAATTTAGCCACTATGCATGACAACAGCAACAGCTTATGCAATGCTCCTGAGGTGGTTTTAACAGTACATCTTCACAAGAATATTATCAATCAATGTTTGACACCGGACTATCAGAGAATATAATGAAGTGCCCAAGTAGGTGAGTACTATGAAGTGCTTTAGGGGAAAAAATAAACGGTGAAGTGAAGAGCTTTAGAAAAAAAGAATTACAGAGGTTATGTATAGGCTGCTAAATGGAGGAGAGTAAAATTAGGGATATTACAGAAGCCTGGAGGAAGGAGCCCATGAAATAAGTTGAAAGATGAGTGTTTTAAAACTGAGACATAGCCACTCCAGAAACCGATGTATATCAATGAACATTGGGACAATGGATGACTGGGATTTGGAAGGATGGATTGAGCAAATAATGAGGCTTTATAATCAATCCAATGATCTCAGTTCTCCTGTGCTACTGACAACTAGCTTCACTGCATTAGGCAGAATAATCACCGAGTAGTAAATTATATTTAGAAGGATGAGAGGAGATCTTATCGAAACATATAAGATTATTAAGGGGTTAGACACGTTAGAGGCAGGAAACATGTTCCCAATGTTGGGGGAGTCCAGAACAAGGGGCCACAGTTTAAGAATAAGGGGTAGGCCATTTAGAACTGAGATGAGGAAAAACTTTTTCAGTCAGAGAGTTGTGAATCTGTGGAATTCTCTGCCTCAGAAGGCAGTGGAGGCCAATTCTCTGAATGCATTCAAGAGAGAGCTGGATAGAGCTCTTAAGGATAGCGGAGTCAGGGGGTATGGGGAGAAGGCAGGAATGGGGTACTGATTAAGAATGATCATCCATGATCACATTGAATGGCGGTGCTGGCTCGAAGGGCCGAATGGCCTCCTCCTGCACCTATTGTCTATTGTCTATATTCTTTACATTAGTTCCAGAATGCAAGACTTTTGCAAAAAAAAATCTGAATATGTATCTGTCATGGGAAACTGAAGTGAGCGAAGTGACATGTATATCTCCGCTGGTGTTATGCTTGCAGCTTAGTTTTGTAGTTATGGGCTCAAGTCTGACTCAAGATACTCAAATACAAAGAACTTTCTTTTTGCGGTAAGAGCGACACTGACGATCTGAAACTCTGCTGTCGCCAATTTAGACTAAAGTAGAAATCCCAAGCTTTCTGAGAGATTCTCACCAAAGTCATTTTGAATGCATCTCAGCACGAGAGTCCTCACGTTCAATGACAGAACACCAAACTCCCACAGATTTTCGGCAGTTATGCAGACGGTTTGCTGCAAAATCTCCATCAAGTTGGAGTTGAACTTAAGTCTCTTTCCAAGCATTTCTAAACTTCAATTGCTTGGTTATTGTGCTCTCTGACAAGATAAATTAGTCCTTCCTGTTCACTGAATTTGGGCCTTCATAGGGAGACATGCTTCAGTGAAATACACACTCAGCTTCCCTTGTTCTTAACACTTCTAGCCTGACTAATCACTCCTCACAGCTCGCCGTAAAATATTCAGATTTCCTCTGCACCTTTCCTCATGCCTTTGCATCTTTTCTGTGGTGTGGAGACCAGAACAATACACCGTATTCTAGCTGCAGTCCAACTGTTGATTTATACAGCAGACATAGACTGTCGTGCAGGAAGGAACTGCAGATGCTGGTTTACACCGAAGATAGACGTTTACGAAAGATTTTAAGTCTCCGCATTTTCATACTTAATTATCTCTACCTCTTATTCCCCCAGATGCCATCTCAAAACCAAGCTGAATAAACAAGCTCTTATTAATCCATTTTAACATTCAAATTCCTGGCATGTGATCCATTTCCATGCCTCAGCATTCCTGCCACCAGTGAGCCGCCTGCAAAATCTAAATTTACCTTTCGTACATTTGGTATTATCAATATCTCGCAAATTACAAGCACAAATCTCAGTGGTGGTCCCCACACAAAGGCAAGATTTTGCATAACATAATGCCATCAAGTAAAAGGGCCAGAATATCCTGCCTTCAATAACGCTGAAATAAACTTTGACAACCTCCTAACTTAACACTCCGAGGTCCATTTGCACCCATACCAGTTCCTGTGGGTTAGTTAGTTGTTAAATCTGTCATAACTACAGCCATAATATGTTGGATGGAACTGCAGATGCTGGTTTACACTGAAGATAGACACAAAATGCTGGAGAAACTCAGTTGTACAGGCAGCATCTCTGGGAAGAAGGAGTGGGTGATGTTTCAGGTTGAGACCTTTCTTCACACTGAGAGTCAGGGGAGAGGGAGACACAGAGATAAGAAAGGTTAAGGTGTGAAAACAAGACATCAAACGAGATGTGGCTCAATGAAAATGGTAATTGTTAGCTCAGACAAGGTGACAACAAAGCAACAGAGATAAAATATAAAAGACAATAGACAATAGGTGCAGGAGTAGGCCATTCGGCCCTTCGAGCCAGCACCGCCATTCAATGTGATCATGGCTGATCATCCACAATTAGTACCCTGTTCCTGCCCTCTCCCTGACCCCACTATCATTAAGAGCTCTATCTATCTCTTGAAATCATCCAGAGAATTGGTCTCCACTTCTGAGGCAGAGAATTCCACAGATTTACAACTCTCTGAGTGAAAAAGGTTTTTCCTCAGCTCCATTCTAAATGGCCTGCCCCTTATTCTTAAACTGTGGCCCCTGGTTCTGGACTCCCCCAACATTGGGAACATGTTTCCTGACTCTAGCGTGTCCAATCCCTTAATAATCTTATATGTTTCAATAAGATCCCCTCTCATCCTTCTAAATTCCAGTGTATGCAAGCCCAGTCGCTCCAGTCTTTCAACATACGACAGTCCCGCCATTCTGGGAATTAACCTAGTGAACCTATGCTGCACTCCCTCAATAGCAAGAATGTCCTTCCTCAAATTTGGAGACCAGAACTGCATGCAGTACTCCTGGTGTGGTCTCACTAGGCACATGTACAACTGCAGAAGGACCTCTTTGCTTCTAACCTCACATTTATCCACATTAAATTGCATCTGCTATGCATCTGCCCACTCACACAACCTGTCCAAGTCATCCTGCATCCTCATAGCATCCTCCTCACAATTCACACTGCCACCCAGCTTTGTGTCATCTACAAATTTGTTAATGTTACTTTTGATTCCTTCATCTAAGTCATTAATGTATATTGTAAATAGCTGCGTTCAGGGGGACAGTCAGCCTGGTCAGATAACTGAAAAGAGTGAGGGATGGAGAGAGAGGGAAAGCAGGAGTTTAAGGTCAATATTCATGTCGCTGGGGTGTAAGCTACCCAAGCGAAATATGAGGTGTTATTCCTCCAATTTGCACTGGGTCTCACTCGGACAATGGAGGAGGCCTAGGACAGAAAGGTCAGTGTGGAAATGGGAAGGGGAATTAAGATGTTTACCTACCAGAATATGAGGTAGGTTTAGACAGACTGAGCGGAGGTTTCCAGCGAAACGATCGTCGAGGCTGCGCTTGGTCTCGCCGATATATAGGAGTTCACACCTGGAACAGCGGATATAGTAGATGAGGATAGAGGAGGTGGAAGTGAACCACTGCCACACCTGAAAAGACAGTCAGGGTCCTTGGATGGAATCGAGGGAGGAGGTATAGGGACAGGTGTTGTAAATCCTGTAGTTGCAGGGAAAAGTACTTGGGGAGGGGATGTTTGGGTGGGAAGGGACAAGTTAACCAGGGCATTGCGGAGGGAATGGTCTCTGCGGAAAGTGGAAAGGGGTGGAGATGGGAAGATGTAGGTAGTAGTGGGAACCCGTTGGAGGTGGCGAAAATGTTGGAGGATTCTGTGTTGTATGCAACAGCTGATGGGGTGAAAGGTGAAGATTAGGGGGACTCTGTCCCTGTTGTCCTTTTCCAATGCAATACTAAGCTGGGGGTCATATGATGGGAGCAAAATTGGACCATTTGGCCCATCAAGCCTATTCTGCCATTCAATCATGACTGATCAAGCTCTCCCTCCTAACCCCATTCTCCTGCCTTCTCCCCATAACCCCTGACATCCGTATTAATCAAGAATCTATCTATCTCTGCCTTAAAAATATCCATTGACCTGGCCTCCACAGCCTTCTGTGCCAAAGAATTCCACAGATTCACCAACCTCTGACCATAGAAATTCCTCCTCATCTCCTTCCAAAAGTAACGTCCTTTAATTCTGTGACTATGACATAGTCCTAGATTCTCACACTCGCGGATAATCCTCTCCACATCCAATCCAGCCAAGCCTTTCACTATTCAGTAAGTTTCAATGAGGCCCCCCTTCATTCTAAACTCCAGCGAGTCGAGGCCCAGTGGCATCAAACGTTCATCATATGTTAACCCACTCATTCCTGGGATCATTCTTGTAAATCGCCTCTGGAGACCCTCTCGAGAGCCAGCACATCCTTCCTCAGATATGGTGCCCAAAATTGCTCACAATACTCTAAATACGGCCTGACCTGCGCCTTATAGAGCTTCAGTATTATGTCCCTGCTTTTGTATTCTAGCCCTATTAAAATAAATGCTAGCATTGATTTTGCTTTCTTTACTACTGATTTGACTTGCAGATTAACTCTTTGAGAAACCTGCGCCAGCACACCCAAGTCCCTTTGCAGTTTCGATTTCTGGATTCTCTCCCCATTTAGAAAATAGTTTACGCCTTTAGTCCTGCTACTAAAATGCATGACTCCACACTTTGTGAATGTAGGCTGGTTGTGTGGACAGTGCTGGTCCTGGGAACATGGGCAAGACATGCTGTTGGGGCTGGATGTCAATAACAATAATTGGGTGTGGAGCTGGAGAATTCGGAAACAAATAAGGAGTTATGTAGAAGGTTAGCCCTGGTTTCATTAAACAGTGAAAATAGCGTGAGGAGATTGATCACTCATTCCTGGCCCTGTACTCTGATATGTTAAAGCTTCACAATGACATTCATATTTGTATAAATGGTGAAATATTCAGAGCATTATGCTATTCTTTAAATATATATATTTTTAATGTTTGCCTCAACATTTGTTTAATTTTACTATTGTTTCCAGACTAATAATCAGAAAAGAAATGGCTTATTAATTTTATAGTTCTGTGCAAGACCATTTCCTACCAAACACATTAATATCATTTATATCAATTCACCTGTGTCATCAGCTTAGCATGTTGTGCATGCAGGTTTTCTGTTAGATGACAGTTGCATCAAATTAAAGGAATTGCACCTATTGGTTTTAATTTAACCTTTTGTACACACCTTGCCAACATGCAAGATATCTCACACTCCACTGAACATCCTCCCTTACACCTTATTCTCATTTCATGTCTTTTCAGATAGCAGCGTGATAAAGAGGTTGCAGTTTAAAGTAATAGTCTGACTTTAAGTAAAAGGGTTGTTTTCTGCATCAATTAGACCTTGACATGTTATTGCCATAGGGATAGGAACACGCTGCCCTGCTTTTGATGGTAATAATTTGCCACCTCTGCAGAAGTTATTAAGTTGTTATTTTGCAAATTATCTAACTTATAGCATTGGCCTCTAGAAACAAAGTTCAAATATCTCCCAGAGATAAGTGATAATAGCTACTTCTCACTGTCAGATTCTCCACCAAATTAAATCTATTCTGGTCATTTCAATATATTTTCATGTTCCATAAATCTCAGCTATCAGTAATGTAACAACCTCTGGGAGTTCAAGTCCTATTTAGTATGACCTACTTAATATCACAAGATCTGTGGCTATCTGAAGCCTGCCAACATTTCAGAGCAATAATGATGCCTAATCTGATCAAATATGAAGATGACACATCCAACAGCTATGTTGCAACGTGAAGCCAATTTCTTTTAACTGATGGGATTTTGAGAGAACATAATATTTCTGTCAAATTTCATAGGAACAGATATACAGCAACACAATAATGCCAAAGATCTGTATGATTGCTTAATGCACATCCACATTCAGTCTTTCTGTTGTTTACTCATCCTAACAGTTTAATTTGGACTTTCTGAAGTTGTTCTGCAGACCAATAGAACACTGATGAAGTGACTTGGTACCTGAACACATCTGATAGAGATAAAGTGGCAAATCCTTCCTAGCTAACTGCCATCCTGTCAGTCCAATTGCAATCATCAGCAAAATGGTGGACCGTGTTGTTGACAATGTTATCAAGCACCACTTATTCTACAATAGTGCATTCATCTTGAACGTCTTGCCTCCAGAACTCTAACAGTAACTGTAAAACTTATGGTTGAACCGAAAAATAAAAATAAATTAAGCATTATCTTTGGAGCCAAGACATTTCACAAATATATTTTTGGTTGAAAATTCAGCATCTCCAGATGATATCTAGGTGAAAGTCAGTAGGAGAAGCCTTTGTAGTATTGTGAATACACCGCTGGGCCATGAACATTTTGGCCTGAGATTGTGAAATTGAATACAGACAATCTCAAGATTATGCAAATGCCAGTGTGAGCTCATCCGCTGCATCGGATTGCATTACATTTTGTATATCGTATTGCATGTTGGAGACTTACATGTGTCATCAAGCAATATTGCTACAGACCAGATGCTGTCCTTACAGAAGTGTTGAGTTAACCTTGACAGGCTAACTCACCTTCCCATGAGACACTGCCTCATTTCATTGTTAAAAAAGGATTAACTATCAACAGGCGAAAGCTGTATTTTTGAAGAGCCTCAGAGGATCTGATGCATGCAAAGTTCAGGAAGCACCGGCTGACTGCCCAGCATGAGTATCAACTTGAAATGTCATGCATGTTCTTGGATTGTCATTATCTCTGGTGGACAGAACTGGATCAAGACATGCAAGACTTTCTGAGTCCGTGTCTGCTCCCTGTGACTCTCCAATATGAACATATCTTTACACATGTGGATCCATGGTCCTGAGCCACTAGATTATGGAGCTGCATTCACGCAGACAATGCTGAAGGGAACAAACAGCTTAATCTGGACATGATTGATACCCACACAACTGACCACAACTGACAGAGCCGATGAATATTTTTGAACTTCTCTTTGTATCTTATGGAGAGTTTGGGTAAGATAAATTTGAGCTGAAGCCTGCCATACTGGATCCATCCTACAAATTGTCAGAATAATTTGCACGTGACTTGTTTTTTAACTCTATGGGCCACCGGCACAAGGCGTGCCTACCCTAGCTCCCAAGGGTACATTCACTGGAGTAAAGTTCGATTCCCACAGAAGTAAGTGTTGTTCATGTTGAAAGACAAAATGGAAGAGCAGCTCAGTTCTTCCCACAATTCCCACAAAATAAGAGTAGAGCTTAGCGGCTGTGTTAAACCTTCAAGAAGGTCACTAGTCTTTGCTATAATCTTTTTCCCTGCTGTCTTGGGCAGCTGATGGTGGCCTTGCTTTCTTCTTTTCCATAACTACCTTGTTGAAACTGTAGCTGGAGACACTGGTCTGGTTTTTTTGTGTGCTGTCTGAAGCCCACCTGACCAGTGTCACAATGTCCCATTTCATCCATTAATATCTCATTGATCTTCTTCCTGGCCAATATTTTGAGTATTTTATACACCCAGTCAAATTGATTCAATCCAATCCATGCTCATGGTCACCATTGCATTCTCTGGGCCATAGCTACTTTAGGCAACTGGGCAATTCTGTCTCCAGCGACAGTCAAATATTTCACCTATCTCACCAGAAGGTGCCTCTTCAATATATGTTGATCAGCATTTGGGTCACACTCAATTAAACGGATGTTGAGGTGTTGCTGATATATTTCTTGACCAGTTACAGAACAACATGGCACAATTTCACTTCTAACCTCTGTTTTCTAAATCAGTAAAGAGGTCTTAAATGTACCATTCGTACCACCCTCTCTGGATGTACCATAAATACCATTGAGCACTCCTACTTCCACCACCTAATTATTAGTGTCTACACCATAAGTGATGTCTAGTAGGGTTCTTACTGATGCATGTTTCCTTGTATCTGAGGGAAATTAAAACAATCATCTTTACTGGCGGTAGTTTCCCCAAGGAATGCACCCACATGCTTGATTCTGTTGAAGAATTGTGTCATTTTGAAACAGCATTCTGAAGCTGTTTGGCTTCATTAACATCCCTGGAAGACCACTCCAGTTTGGCATCTAAATGACCTGCAGTCCACTGCTGTTTCACTAATGTGATCTTCTAGTTTTCTTCTGGACTCAGTGTAAGCATCCACATGACAGCCTTGGAGAAGACCACACCAGGATTAGCATTTCTGTGTCATTGTTCCCTGCTTGCACCTCAGAATCATGAGCTGCTTCACATTCTTAACAATATTTCCATACTGCTGGCTATTAATTAATGTAGAATGTTATGTCCACAATGTTCAATAGTTTTTCCTTGATTCTGTCATTTATCAATCCACACATCAAACAATTCCTCAACTCTGAATTGAAATAGGTCTACAAATTATACATTTTTACCAGTGTGCAGGAAGGAACTGCAAATGCTGGTTTACACTGATGATAGACACAAAATGCTGGAGTAACTCAACGGGACAGGCAGCATCTCTGGATAGAAGGAATGGGTGACATTTTGGGTCGAGACCCTTCTACAGACTGGGAGTCGGGGAAGCGGGAGACACAGAGATATAGAAGGGTAAGTTGTGAAAAAGAGACATCAAAGCGGACGAAGTTCAAGGAAAATGTAGAATGGATCATTGTTAGCTAGGGGAAAGTGACAACAAATCTTACAAAGATAAAACGTAATTAGGAAAACAGTCAGACTGGTCAGAGAACTAGGATGGGGGAGGGATGGAGAGGGAAAGCAAGGGTTACTTAAAGTTAGAGAAGTTGATACTCATACCGCTGGGTTGTAAGCTGCCCAAGCGAGATATGAGGAGCTGTTCCTCCAATTTGCTTTGGGCCTCACTCTGACAATGGAGGAGGATCAGGACAGAAAGGTCAGTATGGGAATGGGAGTGGGAGTTAAAGTGTTTAGCAACCAGGAGATCATGTAGGTTTAGGTGCACTGAGCGGAGGTCTGCTCTGTCCGTCTAAACCTACATGATCTCCCGGTTGCTGTGATGCAGCAGCTCTACCAGCTGTGCCATTGTGCCAGCCACTGATCTACCAAGACAACCTCACCTCTATTGTGTATAAAATCATGAGAGGAATAGATTGGGTAGATGCACAGAGTCTGTTGCCCAGCACAGGTGAATCGAGGACCAGAGGACATAGTTTTAAGGTGAAGGGGAAAAAAGTTAATAGGAATCTGAGGGATAAAGCTTTCACACAAAGGGTGGTGGGTGTATGGAACAAGCTGCCAGAGGAGGTAGTTGAGGCAGGGACTACCCCAACATTTAAGAAACAGTTTGACAGGTAAATGGATAGGACAGGTTTGGAGGGATATAGACCAAACGCGGGCTGATGGGACTAGTGTAGCTGGGACATGTTGGCCGGTGTGGGCAAGTTGGGCCGAAGGACTTCTATGACTCTATAACTATTAGCCTCACACTTGATTTCTGCCCTTTTGCTCCCTCAAATTGCAACATTGCACATGTTTCCAATATCATGACTGTCGGCTTTTGGTGTCAAAACTTACTAAGGTACAGTTTCCAACATCTTTCATTAAAAAAAAACAACCAACGATCTAAAAACATACTACAGTGTTTCATACAAAAATGTATCCAGTATCCCACTGGACACTTCATAGAGTCACAGAATTCTCAAACATGGAAAATGTCCCTTTGGTCCAGTGTCTCTTGTGCCTCTTTTTGCCCATTGAGTTCACATAGCACCCATTCATAGGTTACTAAATATGAGGCAGTTCAATGTCTGCGATGTGTTATACTTCAGGATCTAGATATAGAGACAGTTTATGTTGATGTGTTTGCTGAATTGTGAGCTGTGAATTTAACAACAGAAATTCAGATGCTCTCAGCAATTAAAGTGTCCCATAATGCTCATTAACCGAAAAAAAAGATTAACTTTAGCAATTATTTACGGAAGTAACATAAATGGGCCAATGCTTCAAGATCTGGAACATTAATAATAGGCTAACAAGTCACAGATATATGTTTGTCAAAAAAAAAGTTGCATTGCTAATGAATTTTAGAAAAATACTAATGTCACAAGAGCCATTAAATGGCAAGACTAAAATATAATCAACTATTGCATAGGCTGTAAGTCTCAAGTTAAAGCAGTGAAAATTTCTCGTATTGCATTTACGGCATGCTTTTTGCAGCAGGCACATGGTTTGGATCCACTGGTTCCCAAATCAGGTCACCATTGGAGGTTATCCTCGCTCATGTCTTGGGTTTGTCTCAGTTCAAATGATAGGAGTTTAATGTTACGATCAGTCCAGGATCCCCATGATGTAGAGTTCAGGTCACCTCCCCGATGACAGTACAGAGGCATTAGTCAAAACATTCCCAGACGCTGTCGGACAGTGACTTGGCATCATCCAGCATCCAACTGTGTGAAATGTGCAAACTTCACACAGACGAAGACCTCTTCTAGGACTCTTCTGTCCTCTTGTGAATATCTGAGAAGCTTTGTAAGAGATTTTAAATATATCTTTTGTGAAATAATCATGTTTTATTATTTAACATAAAGAAAACTTTTAAAAAATCAACATTATTGATTAAAGTACTGTGAGATGGCTGAAAACATTGAAATAAGTAACTCATTGGCTTTTACTTCTTAATCTGCAGGTTTGGTGGGCTTAGCGTCACAGAGATGGATTCCCCAGGCACAAGTGAGCTGCACTGCTGCACTCCATCAATGGAGCCCAGAGAAAGATAGCAACTTAGACAATAATAGACAATAGACAATTGTCTATTGTCAGTGTCTGCCACTCAGCTTGTCCCAGACCCACAGCAGAGCCAGCGGAAGCTCAGGATGTATTAAGCTACAAGCAGCTGAACAATATCAATTTGGCCCAATGGGTCATGTAACAGCCGGGACGATAGGCGGCAAACTAGACAGAAGCTGTTCATTTCACTTTTTTTTCCAATTTTTATGTTTCCATAAATCTGAAATTAAACAGCCTGATTGCGAACTGGCAATATAAATTTACAATTCATGAAAAAATAATGCGTTCACAAATTGCATTTAATTCTAAGGTAATGGATGGAGAAATCTGAATTATGTGCAGATTACTATTTGAGCATTCTTGAATTACTCCTCTAGTGGGGATAAGGGTCCTAACTGGCATAGTGCATCTTGAAGATTTCCCTGGGAGAGAAGGGTTTGTCAGGATTGGAAACAAAACAAGATATTTTGTTTGCTTTCAACCAACTGCAATATCAATGCAGTCACAAGGAACGAATACAGCTCGTCAGGCAGCATCTTTGAAGGACATAAATAAACAACGATTTGGGTTGGGATGCTTCTCAGACTTACGTTTTGCATTGGGACACTTCTTCAGACTGAACAAGTGTCCTGACCCAAAGCATTGTCTAACCATCTCCTGCAGAGATGTTGCCTGATCTGTTGAGTTACTCCAGCACTTTGTGTTTTTTAACCCAAATTGCTGAGTGTTTCCAGCAGTTCTTGTTCTGACAAAAGGTCTTTGACCTAAAACATTAACTCCGCTTCTGTTTCCACAGATGCCGAGTGGCCGATTAATTATTTTCAGAATGTTCTACTTTATTTGCTTACTGTTTATTTACATACATGAAGATGTCTGTCAAAATGCATTATTAATAGTAAGCTAAACTTGTTAGAGCCTTGATGTACATTTCTATGGGAGTGATGTGGTGCAGTTCAGTTCAGTCTAGTTTATTTTATTGTCACATGTACTGAGGTATAGTGAAAAGCTTCTGTTGCTCGCTAACCAGTCAGAAAGACAATATATGATTACAATCGAGCCATTCACAGTGTATAAGGGAATAACGTTTAGTGCAAGGTAAAGCCAGTAAAGTCCAATCAAAGATAGTCCAAGGGTCACCAATGAGGTAGATAGTACTTCAGGACTGCTCTCTAGTTGTGGTAGGATGATTCAGTTGCCTGATAACAATTGGGAACCAACTGTCTCTGAATTTTGAGGTGTGCATTTTCACACTTCTATACCTTTTGCCCGATGGGAGAGGGTGCAAAGGATATTCACCAGGATTCCTCTGCAGCTTCCTCTGTTCATTCCATACACCCATCACCCTGTCTGAAATTTACCTCCCATGTCTCTTGTAAATCTTTCTTGCTCCCATCATGTAGTTCACGAGATTGATCCCTGGGATGGTGGGACTGACATATGAGGAAAGATTGAAAAGACTAGGCTTGTATTCACTGGAGTTTAGAAGGATGAGAGGGGATCTTATAGAAACATATAAAATTATAAAAGGACTGGACAAGCTAGATGCAGGAAAAATGTTCCCATTGTTGGGCGAGTCCAGAACCAGGGGCCACAGTCTTAGAATAAAGGGAGGCCATTTAAAACTGAGGTGAGAAAAAACTTTTTCACCCAGAGAGTTGTGAATTTGTGGAATTTGCTGCCACAGAGGGCAGTGGAAGCCAAATCACTGGATGGATTTAAGAGAGAGTTAGATAGAGCTCTAGGGGCAAGTGGAATCAAGGGATATAGGGAGAAGGCAGGCACGGGTTATTGATTGGGGACGATCAGCCATGATCACAATGAATGGCGGTGCTGGCTCGAAGGGCCGAATGGCCTCCTTCTGCACCTATTTGCTATGTTTCTATGTAGCTCTGTGAGGTCACCTCTTATTCTCTCATTCTTCAATGAAAACAGTCCCTAGCCTTTCCTCTCAATCCAATACCAGCAGTCCTAGTAACATCTTTGTGAATCTTCTCTGCACTCTTCCAGATGGTTTGATAGATTTTGTGTTGCGTTTGTGAAGATTATCGTTAGGAAATGAACTCTCATGAAGATGAGCACAAGTTTACCTAAACCTAAGAAGGCAGTGGAGGCCAATTCTCTGAATGCATTCAAGAGAGAGCTAGATAGAGCTCTTAAGGATAGCGGAGTCAGGGGCTATGGGGAGAAGGCAGGAACGGGGTACTGATTGAGAATGATCAGCCATGATCACATTGAATGGCGGTGCTGGCTCGAAGGGCCGAATGGCCTACTCCTGCACCTATTGTCTATTGTCTATTGTCTAAATTTTGCTCCTCTCACCATAAAGCTAAATCTATTGTTTCTTGATTCCATTACCCTGGGTAAAAGACTCTGCTCATTCACCCTATCAATTCCCTTCATGATTTCTATAAGATCGCCCCTCAGCCTCCTGTGCTCCAAGGAATAAAGTCCTAGCCTGCACAACTTTTCCTTATACTTCAGGCCCTGAGTGCTGGCAACATCCTCATAAATCTTTTCTGCACTCTTTCCAGCTTAATGATATCCTCCCTGTGACAGAGTGAACAAATCTGAACACAGTAATTCAATATATCTTCTTCATATCAAAATTTAATTAAGTCATCTCATCCCTAAATTATTCAAACACTTTAAAACTTGTATAAGATTATTGATGTTAATTTGCCAGTTCCTTGGTAAATTAAAAAATATATATATTTCGATTTTCAAAGATAAAGGCAGCAGGTGGATGGGAGCTACACCAAGTCTTCCCGTTCTCCAAGTCTTATCACAACTTTTAAATGTACATTTGTTCTCTACATATTCATTACCTCTACTGAATAGCTCAATGGAAGCATCTTCAGTACATGGACTGCAGCAGTTCATAAAGGCAGTTCAGTACCATCCTCTCAGAGGCAATCAAGAGCATGTAATAAATGGTGGAGAGAGAAAGAAAATTAGCACTGCATTTTTACCAAATCAAGTCTTGGACATGAGACATCAACTCTCTTTCTCTCTCCACAGATGCTCTTTTAACTGCTAAGTATTCCTAGCATTTTATGATTTTATTTCAGATTTCCAGCATTTCCAGGGTTTTTTTTCTGAAAGATTTGCAATGAATATTAATCCTACTTTTGATGCCTACTTGTTGTAAAAGGATAACAAGAAAAAATCACTTTGGGGCATATTCAGCTTTTTGGATGGGAATTTTATCCAAAGCCATGTTATTAAATCTAAAGGTAAAAATTCCAGAAAATAGTATTGTGGTAATCTCAGACAGCTATTAACGTACAATATATAGCTGTCTGAGATTACCACAATACTATTTTCTGGAATTGTTTGTAATTGAGATTACCCTCTTATCTCGGAGACTACTCACCCCTCATTCATCATTCAAAGTAACACAAAAAAGTCGCATCATCCTGAATAGTCCTGAATAATTCTGGGCCCAAGCAGCTTCATGAATTATTATTTCTAGCTAGAGCACATGGCTGCAAACCATTTGTAAGTGCAGAATGAAAATCTTTACTCATGTTGAATAAACCGATTATCAATTTTATCCACATATTTATATTAGAATAGGCTCTGTTACATGTGTTGAAATGACCTGATTCACGCATTTTATTTTCATCAAGAACAATATTGAATGTTCTCTCTGGTTAAAAAAAAAATCAACAGAAAACTTTTGTTTTGGAATTTTATGAAGACTGGAAACAATTTTAAAAAAAGAAACCTGTTTGATTATCAGCTTAAAGTAGAAATAATGCATGGTGTCAATTATCATGAGGATGGTTCTGAAGAATGAGGAAGTATTTTCAGTGGCAACAGAAGCTTAAGAGGTTCTGCAGCTCTGCACTCTCTGTCTTGCAACTTCATAAACACAAGACAATTGCATATTTCATCTAAAATATTCCATAATATTTTGGCAGTCAGCCTTTGCTAGTGGGTCTATTGATCTATGATGGCAGAATAGCTTTGGGAAAACCTATATCACCTGCATCTTCACTTAATCACATATCTGTTTATGGATGCATTACACAGTGCCAACATAATCATTTTCCCACATAGTTCACTGCCATGTATTTCATTCCGAATAATTAATTTCAGCAGCAAATGCGATGCCTTGCCTTTCAAAAAAGGTTGTTTATCAAATTGTTTCTTTATTCATTCAAAGTAAATGGACATTTCAAGCAGCAGGGAAAATGTCAAAATTTTGGAGTTTCTTTCGGTTTTTAGATGAAGGGTCTCGACCTGAAACGTCACCCATTCTTTCCCTCCTGAGATGCTGCCTGACACGCTGAGTTATTCCAGCATTTTGTGTCTACCTTCGGTTATTAAAGAAAAATCCGCTCTAATTTGGTTTACGGGAAAAAAAAACATGTCCTTGGTCATTTGTGGTAAATGCAACATTTAGTGGGGAATGTTTATTGTACTGTGCTTTTGAATAATCAGGATTTGGGAAGCAAGGTGCGGCACACAGCCATGACAATATAAATGGTTAGTGAAAACAATTGAGGTCAAATTTATTATGTTTCATATTTCATATTTTCATATTTTTTCAGATACAGCGCGGAAACAGGCCTTTTCGGCCCACCAAGTCCGCACCGCCCAGCGATCCCCGCACTTTCTGCCCCATTACATTATAACTTTCCTGATCAATGGAGTGGCAATTCATCTTCAGTCACATCCACTCAGCACATTTTCATTGTAACATACAGAAAATTAATGGAATAATATTTTGGAAACAAAGTACAAATGGAGCCAGAAGGGGAAACAGAGGGAGAGGTGTAAAATGGCAATGCAGTCACTGTCACTTTATATGCTTTCACAATGTCAAGACAAATGTCAATTTGATCAAAAGTCATATGCTTGTTTCTGAGTTCCAGTTTTAAATATTATGGACAAACAAACAACGTCACATGTGCGAAAGGAAAATAGTATATATGTTGTATTTGAAAAAATGGGACAAATAATGTATATAAAAATACGTGCAATTCAGGGATGATACTATTGAAGGTTTTGGATTTTTGCAATGGATTAATAGGTGGTGGATAGGGTTTGCAAGGGTGGTGGATCAGTCTTGGATATAATGCAGATACAGTGATATGAAAATCTGAGAGGCATATGGGTCAAATGTGGGCAAATGGGACTAGCTTAGATGAGTTGTACTAAAGGGCATGTTTGTGCTGTATGACTCTATGTCCCCATCAAGCCCAAACCATTTTCATTAGGAAAGTTAAGAGAAAATTCTTCATGCAGCGGATTGTGGAAATCTCTCCCACAAGATACAATAGATGCCAGCTCAATCAACCATTCTAAATGTGAAACCAAATGCATTTTTGTTGAACAAGGATATAATATAAAGGTATGTGGAGCTAAGACAAGTTAGGAAAGCAGAACAGGCACACTCAAAAGGAATGGTAAGTTGGCTCAAGAGCCTTGAGCCTACTCTTGTCCCTCTGTGTCTTTAACTGGCAACCAACAATCAGAAAGCTTATGGAAGCATTGGAAATCATGCCATCTATCAACAGTGATTTTCAAAGCTGCAATACAGGGTGTTAAAGTATAAGAGCACAGGCTGAAGGGCTTGACAGCCCTGGATGGAGGCATGAGACTGCTGTCAAGTAGTGCAACGTGCTAACATCCATGCTCTGCTGTCTGATTTGTTGAAGAGGTTCTGAGTGAGATACTCTTTGGATCAGATGTCCTCAAAACTAAATCACAGCAATTTCCTGTTGTTGGAAGTAGTAGCTATGCCTGTGGTACTGCCCATGTGGATGTGCACGACCTCTGCAGAATCATGCTAGCAGTTGATCTTGCATTATGAGGCACAGCTGATCAGTTACTCTTCAGCTGACCCACATCTTGAGAACTCCACTTGCTTTTTATTTGTGGACAGGTTGGATATCCAGCGCAGAGAGTGTAATTGGATATGGTAACCAAATTAGCCAGGTTGGTGCTCCTGATGTTTTCAATTATGCAATGCAAACAGACTATAATATATTATGGCAGAATGCCCTCTGAACAACTTTAAGGTAACCCGACATTTACCTACACATATGCCTCCAACTAGAACACTTCCAGACAATATATCAAGGCATTTCTGCTGCAGGATCCTACACCAACAGTAACAGAGTGAAGGAAGGTAAAAAGGTAAGAAGATAACTTAAATCAATATACTGCCTTCCACACCCTCTATATGTTTCAAAAGACTTTACAACTAATTAAGTACTTATCAGTCACTGTCGTAGTGTTTAAAACATCGCAGCAAACTTTACTCATAGTAAGCTCCCATATACAAATACCAGTCATTCCATTCTAGAGATAATATTTGGGATAACATCCCCAATCCTTAAGATATAATTTTATGTCTATCTGAAAGCACAAAAGGAAGATAAATGAAGAAATTAACTATTTGCTTACTGTAATTGTGTATGGAAATGGCATACAAACTTGAAACGTGGAGTTGGGACTCCATTCCAGTCCTTTAACATTTAAAATTGAAAATTGACTCAATGAAGTGCTGTTATTAAAGAGTTCAATATTGTTTCTGTCTTCATTGATTTCTTCTTCCATCATCTCCATGTATTAATCTTTAAAGATTCACTTTAAAGATATATTTAGGTTCTAATTTTAATTTCAATATCATTCAAATATTCCCTGAGGTCTTTGACTCCATTGTTTCTGTCCTTGTTGCTAATTTCACTACACCAATTATATCATTAATTTACCATCTTTTAATTAAGTCATGCTTTCTTGATTGCTCTCAGAATTCCCTTGTTGTCATTCACTATGCACTGAATTCATTACCATGTTGACATATTAATCATGGAGCCTTTTCCTTGATTGTTTGTCACTTGAATGAAGTATTTCTTGTAACAAACATGTTTTATTTTGCTCAAAATCATATATCCTGGTCTTTGAAAAAGGCTTGAAGCCTATTATGTGTTGACAAAAGTAGAGGCCACCACAAATAAAGAAATAATGCAGGAAAATACAAGCTCATGACATCAACCTGTCGATATTGTCTTGCATTTAATACATTCACATTGGCCAGGAATTTGGGAATAAAAATTGAAAATGCATGAAATACCCAGAAGACAAGGCAACACCTTAGCAAAGGGAACTAGAGTTCAGGTCAATGAATTTTTATCATATTTATTGTGAAACATTTTGATGTTCCAAGTGAACCATAATGTTAACTCAAATACATAAACATGCAAAGAGCTTGTTCTTTCACAGGATCCCAAACTCCTTGGAAATTAGCATTGAAGGATACCAGATGTCCATATTCCCAATGCAATTACAGAAGTCATTGCACATAAAATGTTAGAAGCTTAACAACCATTCTAATTGTTACATTCCACTCTAAGAAGGATTATATCGATGACCATGAATAATCGCCTCAAGCAAGGGTAGAAAATACTGTAAGGTCAAGGTACGTTTGCAGACATAGAACTCAACAATGTTAGAAATAACATATAACAGTCTAAAAAAGGGTCCCAAACCGAAATGTCACCCATTTGTTATCTCCAGAGATTAACTGCAATAAGGTACTTGAATACCTTTCTGTGAGTAAGATACCTGACCCGCTGAGATACTCCAGCACATTGTGTTTAACTTTGGTATAAACCACATCTGCAGTTCTTTGTTTCTAAAGGTTAGAAATAAAGCAGATTTTTTAAAATTATGGTATGTATAATACATGAAATGTTGAAAGAAGAAGTAAGGGGAATTTATGTTTGTTGATATCTAGCTGAAGATGCACAAATTAATAGAGAAAGATTTTCTACTTAAACACTCAGGGTCAACAGACACCAAATAATTCAAGTCATGTGAAGTAATGATTTATATAGACTTTTTGTCTCCACTTCCATATACATCCAAAAAGTTTAAATTTGGGCCAAATTATAGTAATTTTATACTGTGGACCTATACCTATGGGAATTGTGTTGGATTGATCCAAAGCATTTCATTTAAGCCCTTCTCAGGCAATAGAAACAGGATACTTTACTTCATTAGTTAAAGCTTAACTCCAAGTCCCATAGGCAAAACTACATTATCACAATCCAAGGGCATTGGATTTGTCACGCACCATTTCTCATTATTACTAATGAGCACTAAAGCTTTGCCTTTGCTAAATCATGCTTTCTCCTGATTCGTCCCCATTCCTCCTCCATTCTCTTGTTCTCTTTCATTAACTCTTACACAATATGATAGGTCCTCAGAATTAAATGGCCACGCTGCTGCATGAAAATTACTTTCCCGTTCAGTTGGAAATTGAGAATGACTTCACAATGCTTTCCAACAAAAGCAGGCACAATTCATCCCGATCTCTCGGTTGCCAAACACTTTAACTCCCCCTCCAATTCCCACACTAACCTTTCTGTCTTGGGCCTCCTCCACTGTCAGAGTGAGGACAAATGCAAATTGCAGGAACAGCACCTCGTATTTCGATTGGACAGCTTACAACCCAGCGGCATGAGTATTGATTTCTCTCATTTCAAGCAACCCTTGCATTCCCCCCCTGTCCGTTCCCCCACACGAGTCATCCTACTAGTTTCACAGACAACCTGTTTAGTTTCATTGTTTGAACCCACTCACTTTCACCTTCACCATAGCCAACAATGGACCATTGTGGGCTCTGCCTTTCCTTGGTCATCTTTGCTGGCTTTGATTTGATCTTTTCATACCTTTCATTCATTTGTTCTTTGTACCTTTTCATACCTCTAGTTTCCCTTTCCCCTGACTCTCGGTCTGAAGGAGGGTCGCGACTCTTAAACGTCACCGATTCCTTTTCTCCAAGGATGCTGCCTGAGTTGCTGCCTGAGTTACTCCAGCATTTCTATGTCTACCTTTGGTGTAAACCAGCATCTGCAGTTCCTTCCTACACAACAATTCATATGCAGGTCCAGTTTTATTATTTAAACAACAATGGCTATTTTGTCCAGCAATTGTAGCCTCTCCTTGCTCTAACTACAGAATGAAGCTGCAGCATTGTTGTTTTCATTGCTATGATGTAGAAAGACAAGGGACATGGATCAAGAATTAGGTCCTTCAGCTTCTCAAGCTTGGTCTGTCATTCATGTACCCCATTACAATTAACTAGTCAATTAATCCGGCTTGCTTGATACACCAACATATTATTTATCTCCATCTTGAAAACGCTACTTGAAAAATGCCCATGGCATTAGGGAGAGTAATTAGAGTCAGAAAGCCTGAGAGCTATACAGCATGGAAACAGGGTCTTTGTCCCACCTTGTCCATGCCAACCATGTTGCCACTCTGGGCTTGCCACATTTGCCCGTATTTTGTCCATAGTTATCCAAACCTTTCCCATCCATATATCAGTCAAAATGTATTTTGATCGCCATAATGTATCCACTTCTATAACTTCCTCTGGCAACTCATTCCAGACAGGTACTGCACTCTGAGTGAAAACGTTGCCCCTGAGGTTTGCCGTAAACCTCTCCCATATCATCTTGAGACTATGCCCCCTTGTGTTAAAACTCTCTACTCTGGGAAAAAGACAGCAACTATTCACTTTATCTTATGCTCCTCATAATTTTGTGCACCTCAGTAAGGATACCCCTCAACCTCCTGCGTTCTAAAGGAAAAAGTCCCAGCTTACCAGTCTCTCCGTATAACGCAAGCCTGCAGGTCCAGGGAGAATCCTACTGAATCCTTTCTGTGCCATTTGCGATGTAATGACATCCTTCCTTTGTTTGGGCAACCAAAGCTGCACACAGACTTGTGCATCAACCTCATGATGTCCCAACATTTGTTCTCAATGCCCTTCCCAATTAAGGCAAGCATGGTAAATGCTTCTTCACCACCCTGTCCACCTAACTTGTCATTTTCAGGACACCATGCACCTATATTCTCAGTTCTCTCTGTTCCACAAATTTAGGGGCTTACCATATTTTGTGTAAGCCCTGCCTGCTTTGACATACCACACCTCATGCTTGTTAGAGTTAAATTCCATTTGTCATTCCTTGGCCCAACCTCTCAACCAATCTAGATCCTGTTGGAAAGTTAAGTATCCTTCCTCACTGTCCACAAGAACACCATTTGTGGTGTCAATTTCAAATTTGGTGACAACATTAACCAAATTGACATCCAAATTATTAATGTAGATAACAAACAGCAGTCGGCCCAGCACTGATGCCAGAGGCACTTCACTGGTCACAGGCCTCTAATTAAAAAAAAGAATCCTCCACAACGAGCCTTTGACTCCTCCTTCAATTCTATTTTGAATTCAATTGGCTAGCTTACCTTGGATTCCATGTGGACTCACCTTCCAGACTAAGCTACCATGTGGGATCTTGTCAAAGACCTTGCTAAGGTCCATGTGCACTTCCCCGTTCTCATCAACCCTTTCAGTGACTTAAAAAGCCCACTATCAGATTTGCAAGACATGGTTTCCAACATACAAAGCCATACTGACTATACCTAATCAGTCTGTGCCTATTCCAATGACGATAGATCCTGTCCCTAAGAATCCTCTCCAATGACTTTCCCACCCTGCTTTTCCCACCATGCCTTTCAGTCTATAGTTCCTTGGCTTGTTCTTGCTACCCTTTGGTAATTTGTATATGATCTAAGACATTACAACTCATGTGCCTCAATTCCTTAAGCTTCCATAATCGTCTCCTCATGAGAAACAGATGAGGAAGCTTCATTTAACATCTCTACCATCGCTTGTAGTTCTACTCACATGTTGATCTTCAAGAGGACCTGTTCTTTCCGACACACCCATTTATTCTTAATATAGCTGTAGATTTATTTTAGGATTTTTTTGTTATATTTTTGTCTTGTTTTTGCCTTGTACTCATATATTCTTTTTTTTAATTAATTTTATTTAAATTTTAACAAAACAAATACATGTATGAATTCATAGTACGCGATGGTACCTACATTATAAATTCGATTATACATTTTAAATTCGATTATGCCTGTATTGTTCTGTATTATCTCCCCACCCACAACCCCCCTCCCCCCCACCCCCCAGTTAGAAAAAAGAGGAAAAAGGAGAAGAAGAAAGATAAAGAAATAAAAATAAAAAAGGAAAGAAAGAAAGAAAGAAGAAAGAAGGAAACCTGGAGACAAGAAGGAAACACTTCCGGCTAATTTCTTATTAAATTCTTTTTAGGGGTATCAAAACAATCCTAAAATTAAATATTTCCAATTCTTAATCCTAGTTTTAAAGTGAATGGGTTCCAAAGTTTCAAAAAGAAATCATATTTATTTCTCAGATTATAAGTAGCTTTTTCTAATGGGATACAACTACGCATTTCTGCATACCATCTTGCAATTCTTATTTCATTGTGATCTTTCCAAGTGACCGCCACACATTTTTTTGCTATTGCTATTGCTATTTTGAGAAATCTTTCCTGATATTTATCTAAAATTAATATTGGTAATATTCCTTTAGTATCTCCCAATAAAAACAACCTTGAGGTTATTCACTTTGGAAGTAAGAATAGAAAGGCAGATTATTATCTGAATGGTGTCAAGTTAGGAGGAGGGGGAGTTCAACGAGATCTGGGTGTCCTAGTGCATCAGTCAATGAAAGGAAGCATGCAGGTTCAGCAGGCAGTGAAGAAAGCCAATGGAATGTTGGCCTTCGTAACAAGAGGAGTTGAGTATAGGAGCAAAGAGGTCCTTCTACAGTTGTACCGGGCCCTGGTGAGACCGCACCTGGAGTACTGTGTGCAGTTTTGGTCTCCAAATTTGAGGAAGGATATTCTTGCTATGGAGGGCGTGCAGCGTAGGTTCACTAGGTTAATTCCCGGAATGGCGGGACTGTCGTATGTTGAAAGGCTGGAGCGATTGGGCTTGTATACACTGGAATTTAGAAGGATGAGGGGGGATCTTATTGAAACATATAAGATAATTAGGGGATTGGACACATTAGAGGCAGATAACATGTTCCCAATGTTGGGGGAGTCCAGAACAAGGGGCCACAGTTTGAGAATAAGGGGTAGGCCATTTAGAACGGAGATGAGGAAGAACTTTTTCAGTCAGAGGGTGGTGAAGGTGTGGAATTCTCTGCCTCAGAAGGCAGTGGAGGCCAGTTCGTTGGATGCTTTCAAGAGAGAGCTGGATAGAGCTCTTAAGGATAGCGGAGTGAGGGGGTATGGGGAGAAGGCAGGAACGGGGTACTGATTGAGAGTGATCAGCCATGATCGCATTGAATGGCGGTGCTGGCTCGAAGGGCTGAATGGCCTACTCCTGCACCTATTGTCTATTGTCTATTGTCTATTGAATCCAATGGTATGGTCTTATTCATCAATTGTTCCAAAAAGTGTTTTAGGTCTTTCCAAAAAGGAGTTACCTTAGGACATGCCCATGTGGAGTGTAAAAAAGTGCCCACATCCTGGTTGCATCTAAAACAAATTTCAGGCAAATTTGGATTTAAATTGTTTAATTTTTTCAGAGTTAAATATAGTTGATGTAAAAATTTGTATTGTACTAAACTATATCTCACATTAATAGTATTTTTCATACTTTCTAAACACAATCTTTCCCAACTTGGTTCATCAATGCTAATATTCAGATCTGTTTCCCATCTTTGTCTTGATTTTTGAATTCCTGTCTTTGGACTAGATTTTTGTAACAATTTATACATTGAAGATATAATTTTTTTAGTTCCCTTGTCCTGAATCAGGGATTCAATTCCTTTAATTTGAAATAAAAACATTGAATTACCTAACTTTTCCCTTAAAAAAGATTGTAATTGATAATAGAAAAAAATACTATTCCCTGGAATTTGATATTTGTTTCTCAATTGAGAAAATGTCAAAAAATTATTTCCTTCGTAGCAATCTCCCATATGTTTAATACCCTTCTGTTCCCAGACTTGTAATATTTGATTATTCCAAGCAAACGGCAGTAATCTATTTTTTACTAATGGAGTTTTAGCTGTTAGAAAAAATCTTTTATCATTAGCTTTAACTGTTTTCAACAATATATTAATTAAATGTTTTAGCAAAGGTGACTCTTGATCCTTAACTAATAGCTTCGCTTCCCATTTATAGATAAATTCTTCTGGGCATAGTTCTTTTATTTTATCCATTTCAATTTTAACCCATGCTGTTTTTCCACCCTCTTGATAAAAGGATGAAATAAAGCTAATTTGTGCTGCCAGATAGTAATTTTTTAAATTTGGTAATTGCAGTCCACCTAATTCAAATTTCCATGTTAATTTTTCCATAGACACTCTTGGCATTTTACCTTTCCAAAGAAAATTTCTCACAATTTTATTCAATTCTTGAAAAAAATTATTTGGTAAAGGTATAGGCAGTGTTTGGAATAAATACTGTAACCTCGGAAAAATATTCATCTTAATACAGTTCACTCTCCCTAGCAATGTAATTGGAAGATTCATCCATTTCTTCAAGTCCTCCTCAATTTTTTTAATTAGTGGTTTATAATTTAGTTTATACAGATTATTTAACTTATTATCTACTTTAACCCCTAGGTACTTCATGCCTTCTTTTTGCCATTTAAACTGACTTTCTCTTTTACATTGATCATAATTACCTTCAGAAAGAGGCATTATTTCAGTTTTATCTTTATTAATTTTATATCCTGATACTTTCCCATATTCTTCCAGTCTGAAATATAATTTTCTTAAGGATTCCAATGGTCTAGTAAGACAAATTAAAACATCATCTGCAAATAAAGTAATTTTGTGATATTCCTGATTAACTTTAAATCCTTCAATGTCTAAATCTGATCTTATTAGCTCTGCCAGAGGTTCAATGGCCAATACAAATAAAGCCGGTGACAAGGGACATCCCTGTCTACTAGATCTTTCCAAATTAAATGATTGAGAAGATTGGCCATTTGTCACCACTTTGGCTTTTGGTTGTTTATAAAGAGCTTTTACCCAGTTAATGAAACCATTTCCCAATCCGTACTTCTCTAATACTTTAAATAAAAAATCCCATTCTAACCTGTCAAATGCCTTTTCAGCATCTAAAGCAACTGCTACGCTCAATTCCTTTCTTTTCTGTGCTAAATGTAAAATACTTATAAATCTTGCTACATTATCAGATATTTTCCTTTTTTTGACAAATCCAGTTTGGTCCTCTTTACCCAGCTTCGGTAAATATTCTGCCAATCTCCTTGCCAAAAGTTTAGCAACTATTTTATAATCTGCATTCAACAATGATATTGGTCTATAAGAAGATGCATTTAAAGGGTCTTTCCCTTTTTTTTGAATTACGGTTATAATTGCCAGTGAGAAGGATTCTGGTAATGTAGAAGTTTTTTCCGCTTGATGTATCACTTCCATAAATACTGGTAACAACAAATCTTTAAATTTTTTATAGAACTCAGGCGGGAAACCATCTTCCCCTGGAGATTTAATACTTGGTAAAGAATATAATACTTCCTCCACTTCTCTCAAAGTAAAAGAGGCATTTAGTCCCATCTGCTCCTCATTAGAGATTGTTGGTAATTGTATCTTGGATAAAAAATTATTTATCTTAATTTCATCCTTTTCAGATTCAGAATGGTACAGATTAGTGTAGAATTGCTTAAATACCTCATTGATTTCTCTAGGTTTATAAGTAATAATGTTTTGATCTGTTCTAATTGAATTTATTGTTCTTGATATTTGTTCTTCTTTCAGTTGCCATGCCAATACCTTGTGCGCTCTTTCTCCTAATTCATAATATCTTTGGTTAGTTCGTAATATTAGTTTTTCTGTTCTGTAAGTATGTAAAGTATTGTATTGAAATTTTTTATTTGCAAGTTGTGTTTTTTTCGTATCTGAAGAAGTTTTCTGTAAGTCTTTTTCTAATATGGTGATTTATTTTTCTAATCTTTCAGATTCCTTCCTATAGTCTTTCTTTATCTTAGATGAGTAGCTTATAATTTGGCCTCTCAAATAAGCCTTCATTGCATCCCATACAATAAATTTATCATCAACTGAATTTAAATTTGTTTCCAAAAATAATTCAATTTGTCCTCGAATAAAATCACAAAAGTCTTGCCTTTTCAATAGTAAAGAGTTGAGTCTCCATCTATAGACTGATTGTTCTTTATCTGGCATCGTAATTTTCATTAATAATAGTGAGTGATCCGATAACAATCTAGCCTTGTAATCTATTTGTATTATTCTACCCCTTAATTGAGCTGAAATCAAAAATAGATCTATTCTAGAATATGTATCATGTCTATTGGAATAAAAGGAGTAGTCTCTTTCCCTGGGATGGCTTTTCCTCCAAACATCTATTAAATTAAAAATTTCCATTAAATTCAAGGTTGTCTTCGCTGCTCTTGTCCTTGTCGTTGTCTTTGATGATCTATCCATTACTGGATCTAAACAAAAATTGAAATCTCCCCCTATCAATATATTTTCATGTGCTTCCGCCAGATTTAAAAAGGTACCCTGCACAAACATCTCATCATCTATATTTGGTGCATATATATTCATTAAGGTCCACAATTCTGAGAAAATTTGACAATGTACCATTACAAATCTACCTACTGGGTCACTTACAATATTTTGTATCTTAATTGGTAGCGTTTTCTTAAATAGGATAGCAACCCCTCTTGCTTTTGAGTTAAAAGAAGATGCGACCATACTTCCTACCCAATCTCTCTTTAACTTTTGATGCTCTTTTTCCGTTAGATGTGTTTCTTGCAAGAAAGCTATATCTACTTCCAATTTTTTCATCTGTGTTAAAATTCTCTTCCTTTTTATCGGTCCATTTAACCCATTCACATTATAGCTTAAAAAATTTAATGTGTTATCCATTCATTCCTTTTTCTTTTTTTTTTCCTTTTTCCTTACCTTGATACCTCTTCCGGTATTTACATTGTGCCGTATTTCAGTGTGCTCCCCTCCATAGTCCAGGTATAAAAACAGAAAAGAAATAAGAAAGATAGAGAAATAGACCCTCCCTCTAATGTTGTTAATAAATAGATTAGCAACATTACCCCCCCTCTATTATACGAGGTGTGGTCCGCACCACACTTGTGCCCATGATTATGGTGGAGCATCCACATTCTCCAACCCCTCCCGATATATCAAGTACTTCTAAAAATTAGCAATCCTTAATACAGTTAATCCCCTCTATAGTATACAGATATTATTAATAATCAATCATTCATGAATCTTCTTAAGCATTTCTCGATGGCAATTCTTCCGCATACTCTTCTGCTTTGACAAAGTCTTTAAAAAAATTATTTTCTCCAGTGTTGATCATAATCTTCAAAGTAGCCGGATGCAATAAAGTAAACTTATAGCCTTTCTTCCATAGAATATTTTTGGCCTTATTAAATTCTTTTTTTCTGCTCAACAAGGCATTACTGATGTCTGGGTAAAAGATTATTTTAGTGCCTTCATGTTCTATTGGTTTTCCCTCTCTTATATTATTCCCGACTGTTTTGAAAACCAATTCTCGATCTTGGTATCTTAAAAATTTAATCAACACAGATCTTGGCTTTTGATTAGCCGAGGGTTTCGGTCTTAGAGCCCTATGTGCTCTTTTATTTCCATCCGACCTTGTTTATCTATTCCCAGAGTGGTCACTATCCAATCTTGAAAAAAGTTAATTGGGTCTTCCCCCTCCACTCCCTCTGGCAAACCAACAATTTTAACATTATTTCTCCTGCTATAGTTTTCCAAGGCATCCAACTTCTCCGCCGTCTTTTTGCTTTCAATTGCTGCGGCAGTAATACTGTCTTCATTTTTTTCCACTCTAGATTTTAACATTTCATTTTCCATTTGTATATTATCCACTTTATTTGTCACTGTTTGAAATTTCTCCTCCATTTTTTTCAAAGTCTTACGAAATTTCTTGTTATCTCTCCTCATTAATTTGTTATCTCCTTCAATTTTCTTAAGCCTGTTAATAATTTCTTGAAGCATCGTTTTCATATTAGTCTCTGTATCTTCTTGCTTTTCTTCTTCTTCTTGCTTTTCTTCTTCTTCTTCCTCATTTCCACTTCCACTGCTAGTGGAGTCTCCCGTTACCTCATCGTCACTCGAGTCCGAAACTCCAGACACAACATCAGCAGCCTCTCGGCAAACAGTGGGCCTTTTTGGTAACTGACGGCGACTCCCTCGTATTTTGACCCGAGTCAAAGAGCGCTTGCTGGGAGTAGTAGACTCCAGCTTCATACCGGAGCCCTCCCCAGACTCACCGGCTGCCGAGGGGTCACCAAATCTAGTCCCCTGCTCCATCAGAGCTGTGGGCCTACCTTCGATTTTTTTTCTTGATTCCTTTGCTTGCTTCTGTGGCAGTTGTACTCCTCCTTTTACTTTCTTGGAAGGCATCCGTACGTTCTGTATACTTTCTGATTTAATTTAAAGTACTTGATTCCTTTAGTTCGTCTTTTTTTAGCTGTTTAGGGCTTTGTTTTCGGGAGTGCTGAAAAGTTATGTCTACTCAGCCAAGCATTGGACACGCCCCCCCTGTACTCATATATTCACAATGGATTCACTAAATTCCAATTCCCTATGTCTGAAAATTGACTTTTTGTTTCCTGACCAGACCATCAGCATCTCTTGTGTTGGAAGGAACTGCAGATGTTAGTTGACACCAAAGATGGAAGCAAAATGCTGGAGTAACTCAGCGGGTCAGGCAGCATTGATGGAGTCAAGGAATAGGTGACATTTCTGGAAGAGATCTCTCTTCAGACTGTTCATCATCTCTTGATTGACAAATCGGGCCGTGCATATGGACAAAACGTCAGTCTGGAATGCACAAGAGCTGAGTTTTTGAGACACCTTTGTTGTGTAAGTGACATTCATTTGCGATGAGCTCTTCTGATAGAACCTTAAAGAGCAGCTTTACCGTGAAGATTATTCCTGGCATTACTAAATGGTAGGCTGGAAAGCGTACTCCTACCCTAATTCCCATTATCCCTGTGTCCTTAGGTGGATCACACCATAAATATAATAGAATATTTCAACATATTGGTTTGGTTTGCATTTGTATTGCTGTTGCTTTATATTTAGTTTTCCTTCCATTGGACAGGGATATGGAGCAAATCCATTTCACATGAAAAAGAGAAATGGTACATATCCCTATTAGAGAAGTAGACAACCCGATAATCTCGTAGGAAGTGGCAAGCGTGTGCATATCCTTTATCGAACTCATGTGATTAGGTAACTATATACAGTATGTGTGGATTACTGACTGCCTCTTGAGACTGGATGCACTATCAGGTAGTCTAGCTAAATTACCCACATCTTTATGTGCCAATTATACCATGTTATCAGATTCATAAGATATCAATGTTGGAGTTTACAAGTTCATTTCTCAGTGTATTTACATTTTCATCTTAACTAAAGCTACACACACATTCATAGTAGGTGACCTAAGTATTGGGATGCATTAACAAAGCTTTTGAATTGTGCTAGCTACATGGTACATATACACAGCAATTAGCATATATTAGTTACTAAAACTGCAGAGGGTAGACCTTGGCTTTATGCAACAATTTAAAAGCAGTGATAAAGAGTCAGTAGTCTGTTTTACATTTTCTCTAAGCTGTATTTCAAAGTCAATTTCATGTCCCGGGAGTAAATATTTAAGGGTGCAAACAGCATTAAATCATAAAACCAAAATCCACGATAACTGTGCGATGATATAGACGTTTCTATGCCAATCTCATCCTTCAAAGCCATTTACAAGAAAATGATCACCGTTGTAGATTATTTATTATACTTTAGGAAACCGTCATCCATCACTGTCGACCAGGCTGAAGCCACTTGATAACCCACTCCCTTCAGTATATTTACATTCAGGAAGTGCACTGCACAAAGATGTTTTCAACAGGAGAGTTTCATAACAGCAATTTGGAGATGGCATAGTTTTATTTTTAAAAGTTCAGGAAGAAAGTTAAACATAAAAAGCTCTGTCAGAAGACTGTTTTGAAGTTTAAATAAAATAAGGAGAGGATATCAAAGGCAAAACAAAGTCTGATGGAGATCGGCAGCAACTGTGGGAATTAGAGAACAAATGCAAGACATAACTATATTTTTAACCATTTAAAAAAATAATTTTGGGAAATGTATTTTAATCCAATGAAACTGCAGGAGATTCATAATTATGATACTGCTCATTGAAAGGCTAAACTCCAAGAAGGGTTAATATCAACTAAGGTTGTATACACAGCCTTTACACAGCTTAAGGTAATTAATTATAAGATTTGACAGGAAAGATCGAGATAAACTGTTTCCATAGCTCGGAGGAGTTCAAAGCAGAACAAAACAAAACTTGAGTAAGGTAATTTATAAATAGTTTGCAAAACTAGACATGGAAGACTAGAAATATTTACCACAAAGTTATTATAATTGTAATGAGTTGAGGGTTCTGGGCATGTCAAAGCTGAGATTGGTAGGTTGTGGAACTATGGAGAATGATAGAGTTAAGCTACAGGCCAGCCATGATCTCAAGAAATCGCAGCAATTGATGGAACAGGTTCAATGAGCTGAATGGCTTCCTTCAGTTCTAATGTTGAACGTTACAGTTTAATATTTTAAAGGGTTAAACACGGGGAAATGGAAATAGCTTAAATGGGGGCATTTTAACCAGCATGGACATGTTGGGCCGAGGGGCCTGTTTCCATTCTGTATGGCCTGATGACTCTATGACCCAAGCAAATCCATGATAGTTCAGAATTTGATATTGCCTCTTGATATTTAGGATTACCTCCAGGCCTAGGGTATCACTAACTCCAATGGGGCAGATTATCCAAGCAATTCTTAGGGAATCAGAATTAAATGCTCACAACATTTTTTCTGGTGTTCTCTCAAGTCTTCCAGCACACGTTGTGTATTTGCTTATTATTCAGAGGAAGATTGTACCTGATTGAATCTCATTCATTACTGGAAGCCCTAAAGCTTCATTATTTAGTTTCACTGAAAACTCAAGGGAGCAAAGTTTTCGCTAAAGCCATTGCCTCTTTTGAAAGGGGTAATAATCGTAATTCTAGTAAATAAACAAGAAGTGCATTCACATGAGATTTGCAACTTTACGTTTGGCAGGCTTTTAGTTTGAAAAACATTGTAATGCTGCACTCTATTAAGAAGGCATGTTCTGTTTGTGATTACATGTGATTTCAAAACAAACATCAAGAACCATTCTCTCTAGTGTGCATTGGCATCTTTAGATATAATAAAGGGTATATTTTCAGTACATATGGTAAGATCTGAGACAGCTACAATTTGAATGACCTGCTTTGATATCTATGGAAAACACATCATTATTAAGCTGCCAAAGTGGGGTTTGCTGTTATTCAATCAACATATTTTCTGTTTGGTTTAAATTGAGATAGATAGAATTTACAATGCAGAACCAGACCATTTGATCTATCTGATGAATGCTGCCAGTTATAGTCCATATGTGTCTATTGTCATTCCTTTTCATTTAATTTTGGTAGACAGTCTTTCTTTCTCGCTGATGTGGTTGATAATATACAATAGTAATTGTGTTTGACTTAACTCCGTTACTAATCGTGGTAACAAACATCCTCTTATTTCCTGAATTTCCTGTTGGATTTGTAATTTTCCTGTGTTTATGAAATTCCTGTTTTGTACCCTTATAGCATCAAAGAGTCATAAAGTCATATAATGTGGAAACAGGCTTGTTGGCCCAACTTGCCCACACTGAATAATATGCCCCATCTACACTGGTCCCACCTGCCTGTGTTTGTTCCATATCCTTCCATATACCGGTCCTATCCATATACCTGTCTAAACCTATCCTATCCATATACCTGTCCAAATGGGTTTTTTTAAATGTTGTCAAGTCAAGTCAATTTTATTTGTATAGCACATTTAAACACAACCCATGTTGACCAAAGTGCTGTACATCAGTGCAGGTACTAAAAATGAACATACAACACAACACAGACATAAACAGTTTACAGCGCCCCCTCAGAGGGACTCAAATGCTAGGGAATAGTAGGTTTTGAGCCTGGACTTAAAGGAGCCAATGGAGGGGGCAGTTCTGCAGGGGAATGGGATGCTGTTCCACAGTCTAGGAGCTGCAACCGCAAAAGCGCGGTCACCCCTGAGCTTAAGCCTAGACTGCGGGACAGTCAGTAGCCCCAAGTCGGCCGACCTGAGGGACTGGAGTTTGAGTGGTGGGTAAGAAGATTTTTGATATGGGGGAGGGGGGGGGGGCAATCCCATTTAGGGCTTTGTATGCAAATAGGAGGAGCTTGAAATTGATTCTGTTCCGTACTGGGAGCCAGTGGAGAGAGGCCAGAATCGGGGTGATGTGGTCCCTTTAATGGGTACCTGTCAGGAGTCTTGCTGCGGCATTTTGGACCAATTGCAGGTGGGACAGGGATGATTGGCTGATCCCAGTGTATAGGGAAGTTGCAGTAGTCCAGGCGGGAGGAAATAAATGAGTGGATGATTTTTTCTAGATCGTCATTTTTTTGTAGCCTCATTGTGTATATGGCGACAAGAAAATATTAGGTTTAGGTTGATGTTTGTTGTTGTCATGCTTATGAAGGTATTGTGAAAAGCTTCATTTTGCCTTCTATCCAAACAGATCAGATAATACTAACTGTACATAAATACAATCATGAACCAAAGAATATATGTTTAAGTTGAGATTTAATTGAAACCTGATGGGCAACTTTTTCACTTGGCTTTCTGGAACAAGCTGCCAGAGGAGGTTTTCGAGGCAGGCACTATAATCTAAATACTAAAACTCTTGTTTTTTGTTTGTTTGTTCCTGAACTACAACCAAAATGGTACACAACAGTGTGACAATTTTAGGCCCATCTTACTCACCGTCATCCCTTTGGTGCTAATGGAAGAAGTTTAATTGAAATCAGTGTTATATTTTTAGTTATTCACATTTTAAAGGTTAAATCTATCTCCTAAGGAGGGAGGGAGGGAGGGGAAGGGGGGAGGAGAAGGTGCTGCACCAATGCAGGAGAGGTTTGGTCCCAATGGGTCAACTTGGTCTAGTAGCATTTAAAAGACACTTGGATAGGGACATGGATAGGAAAGGTTTAAAGGGATGTGGACAAAACATGGGCAAGTGAGTCTAGCTAAGATGGGTCATCTTGAATTGGACCAAAGGGCCTGTTTCCATGCTGTACGACTCTATGGCCCTATCTATCAGACAATGCTAGTATAAGGTACAGTCTTTTGATGTATCTGCCACACCAACATCGCATATCATATTTGTTGATTCATGTGTCATTTTCACAAGTGCATGTCATTCCCAGGGTTGCTGAAATTTACTTAAGGTGTAAACAATTGTACTTGGCTTTTCACTCATTATTTAAGATATGTTGCTTTGAAGTATCAGCTTCCGAACATTATCACATTTAAACAGATGGTCAGACTGGGCTTGAAGGCAAATTTTGTTGCTGAAACGTTCTGATTAGATTTTCAGTCACATTTATATGTCATCCTGAGTCGAGAAACATCTGGAAGTACTACAGTGAGCGGAGGAAAATGTGTTATTTATCAAACCCAAAAATGACTCGGTCGCTCTTACTTTTTAACTGAGTTGTCATTGCAAAACAAATCAGAAAAGTCATAAATTTTAAGATAGGTAAAAAAAAAACATACAGAAAATTTGCCCTCTGTTGTATGAACTGAATATGTGATGTAGTAATATAATCACACTTAACCCTAGTAAAAAAATTCTGTTCCACTACTTTAGAAGATACATTGCATATTTTGCATGAAATTGTAAATAAATCTCTACTGCCCTGGAGGTTTTTTTTTTTCCGATTGAGATTCCAGATGTGCACAACCATCAACTTTGTAGCAGTAATTATCAAAGAGGATAAAAGCAGTTAAACTGATTCAATAATCAAAAATCACACTGTTGTTTGATACTGAAAATGAATAAACAATGAACTCCTTAATTACTGAATATCTCATCTATCATCCAACCAGATTAATAGGTGTGGTCCAGAAAAACATCAGCTGATGAGCTTTAGTGCCAACATTTATGGCTTTTTCTCTCCAATTAATAATCTAGCTATTAATAAGTGTGTTTTAATAGTATATTAAGTTCTGACATTGAAGAATGTAGTTCCAGCCTGGAACTTGTATGATTAATTTCAGGTTTTTGATGAATAACTTTGGTACTTTATATGCCTTATCTTAATGTATCAACCATTATCAGCATTGTCTGACTGAAATTTGACACTGAAACACTTAAGGGGATATTAGGACTAAAAGCTTGACCAAAAAATGAAGGTTTAAGGTGAGCCTTGTGAGACGAAAGGGAAAAAGCAAGGCAAAGCATTCTTGGGAAGAAATTACAGAATTTGGGGCCATGCCAGTCAAGGGCTCAGCTGCCTATCATGGAATAAGATAATCAAAAAGACAATTAAATAGGCATAAATACCTTATTCGATCACACGGCTGGATGGTTTAGAGGGATAAAAGTGCCAGGGGCTTGAAGAAGTTTGTAAACAAGACTATTAACATTTGAGATAATCATTAACTTGGAGTCAATAACGAGGATGAATCAAAGCTATTGATTCAGATTACACAGAACACAGTGGCACAGCTGATAGAGCTGCTGCCTTGCAGTACCAAAGACACGGGTTAAATCGTGACCTCGGAAGCTGTATGTGTGGAGTTTGCATGCTCCCTCTGTGTGGGTTTCCTCAGGATGCTCTGGTTTCCTCCCACATCCCAAAGAGGTGTGAGTTTGTAGGTTTATCGGCCTCCGTAAATTGCCCCTAATGTGTAGGGAGTGGATGGGAAAGTGGAATAACATAGAACTAGTGTGATCAGGTGATCGATGTCCACATGGACTTGGTGGACCAAGGAGTCTATATTCACACTGTATCTTGCAATTGCAAAGCAAAAACAGTCATGTCGGCTCACTGAGTCCTTGCCGTTTACACTAATCCTACACTAATCCTCTTTCATTCACAAACACATTCCCATCAACTCTCCCCAAGTTCCAGCACTCATTTATATACCATCAGGGACGTTTACAATGGCCAAATAACAAACCAGCAACATGTCTTCGAAATATGGGAGAAAACCAGATCATCCAGGGGAAAGCCACATAGTTATAAAGAACATGCAATCTCCACAGAGATAGCGCCAGAGGACAGGATTGGACGGATCACTGACACTGTTAAACAGCAGCTCTAATAGATGTGCCACTGTGTAATCTTGATTTGATTCTAGTGTCCTTGATTGGTACTAAGTGGATAGGTACAACAGGATTATGTTTGGGATTTTACATGGTCTCTCCTGGGCTCAGTGTGATTCATACTCTCACAAAGTAATGGGGAGCACTGGAACTAATGTTTTTTTTCCATGAAGTGCCTGACATTGCTGAACTGATGATATTTGGCTGAAGAGGTGTACAAGGCTACCTAATGATCTTTTTAAATAACTACAGAGGGTATTTTGAAAATCTAGTTGAAGGGCAAAATGATTGATATTAGATTATCCATCTATCTGTTATCCTTCTGCAAGTAAGAATTTCATTGTTTTGTTTCAGTACATATGATAAGTAAACACTCTCAACTCTGAGGCTTCTTGCTGTGTCACACAAAACAAAATGGTATTGATTGTATCGGGGGCAATTGTTTAATATTGACTGGTTTTGGACCAAAGTGAATATATGAATGGGACTGTTATGTTTATTCTGACAAATCATACAGTCAGAGAATCATAGAATCATACAGCACAGGAATAGGCCATTCAGCCCACCATGTCCAAGCTGAGCATTTGGCACCCATTCATATTAATCTCATCGTCCAGCACATGGCCTACAGCCTTCAGTGCTTGTCTAGACACCTCTTAAATGCTGTCAATGACTCTGCTTCCACCACTCTCTCTGGCTGGGTAGATACACCCTCATAATTTTACATATCTTAATCATACCCCCTCTAAACCTCCACCATTCCAGGGAAAAGGAACCTGTCCTCTCTAGTCTCTTGTCATAACTGAAATGCTCCAACTTAATCTATCCAATTTCTTTTTATAACTACTGCCTTCCTTTCCAGGCATCCTGATGAATCACCTCTGGACCCTCTGCAGCGTCCATGCATCTTTCCTACAGTGTGGTGACCAGAACTGCATGCAGTACCGCTCCTGAGTACTTGCCAAATGTTTACATTAGTTTTGTTTAAATAAGTGTATTATTGCCTTGTGCACCGAGAGACAGTGAAAAGCTTGTTCTACATGCTAACTAGTCAAATCATTTATACATGAATACAATCATACACAAGTGAAAGAGTGAAATGATTGGAAGCAGTGTGTAAATGGTAAGATGACCACTTGAGTGCCGAAGTGCTGAACACTTGAGCTCGGTCTACCAAGGTCTACTGGATTTCCCTGTTGCTAACCATTTTCATTTCCATTCCCATTCCCACACTGACCTTTCTGTCCTTGGCCTCTTCCATTGTCAGACTGAGGCCACATGTACACTAGAGGAACAGCATCTCATATTCCGCTCGAATAGCTTACAGCCCAACGGCAGGTACATTGACCAATCTCCAATTTTAGGCAACTTCTACAAACACCATCCTTCCCGCCCTCCTGTTCCTACCCCCCCCCCAACATTCCCCCATCCCCTTACTCAACCCCCCCCCCCCCCCGCGCCACTTCTTTCCCCTGAGCCCTGGCTGACCTTGCACCAGTTTCTCTCCCCCTCCACTAAAAGTCCTTGAACTAGCTTTGCAACTATTTGCAACTATGTATCCCTTTACATTTGCTTCTATATCCAACCTTTGTCTAACAATCTGCTTATTAGGGACCCCCCCCACCAGAGATCATATGTTGCCGGCTGTGATTTGTGCAACCTCCTTTTCTCGCTTCCATTTTTTTCTCCAATCAGTCTGAAGAAGAGTCTCGACCTGAAACATCACCTATCGATTTTCTCCAGAGATACTGCCTGACCTGCTGAGTTACTCCAGTATTTTGGGTCCATCTTTGCTATAAACCAGTCATCTGCAGTTCCTTGTTATTACAATTGTAAGTAGATCCTTTTCCGGAACACCACACAAAGAGTCACCTTGTTCTGGTGCCATCCTACAACATTCAAGACTGAAGTCTCTCAAAAATCCTATCTTGAACTAAGGAGATGATCTATATACTAAACCTCTTGTTTGTTCACTTTTTCCTGAACTACAGCTAAAACGGTACACGATAGCACAACACGTTTAGGCCCACCTTACTCATGGCCGTCCTGTCGTCCTATGGAAGAGGTTTCATTGAAATCGGTGTTATATTTTTAAAGTTATTGAGCAGGGCTCGGCAGCCTGCCTCTTGGGGGTGGGAGAGCCAGGCCTGGAGGGGAGGGAGGGGGCGGAGTGGAGGGAGGGAGGGGGAGGAGGGGGGGAGGAGAGTGGGGGAGTGGGAGGAGAGGGGAGGGTGAAGTGGGAGGGCAGAGGGTGCTGCACCAATGCAGGAGAACTTAACCCTAGGGGGAGGGGGGAGGAGGGAGGGAGGGGGGAGGAGGGAGGGAGGGGGAGGATGGAGGGGAGGAGGGTTGGGAGAGAGGTAGGGGAGAGAGGGGAGGGAGAGTGGGGTGGGAGAAGTGAGGGGGGAGAGGGGGGGAGAGTGGAGGGGGGAGTGGGAGAGGGGAGGGGGGAGTGGGAGAGGGGAGGGGGGAGTGGGGGAGGAGGGAGTGGGCGAAGAGAGGGTGCTGCACCAATGCAGGAGAGGCAACCCTAGGGGGGATGGGGAGGGGGGAGAGGGGGAGGGGGAGGGCGAGGGGGGCAAGGGAGGGGGAGGGGGGAGCGAGGGGGAGGGGGGCAAAAGAGGAAGGAGGGGAGGGGGGTGAGTGGCTGAGTGAGAGGGGGGGATTGAGGGGAGGGAGGGAGGGTGGGAGAGGCTGAGGGGAGCGTGCTGCACCAATGCAGGAGTGGTTTGTGCCCAACGGGTCCACATGGTCTAGCATTTTACAAAGTTGGAGCACAACCTCTCTGCTCTTGCATTCTAATGACTAATGAATGCCATTATCCCATACGCCTTCTTAATCACATTCGCTATCTGTACTGTCATTTTCAAAGATATTTGGACGCATACCAATGTTCCTCTGTTTATAAATACTTCCTAGACCCTTGCCATTCATGATGTATTTCCTAGCCTTGTTAGTACTCCCAAAATGCGTTATCCCACATTCATCAGGATTAAACCCCATTTGCCATTTCTCAGCTCATTTCACCAATACATCATTATCACCCTGTGGCCTAAGACTACTCTGCATATTGTCAACCACTCCACCAATTTGTTGACATGTTGTCTGTAAACTTTGTAAAAATTGCACCAGATTTATTTATGCTCCCACCTATGCAGACAGAATAATGACAGAACAATAGATCGAGAGAATATGAGCAATATCCCTTGTGCAGAGCGATATCCCTTGTGCAGTGAGAATTATAACAGGTTTTCATAATTCTACTGCCATCCTGTGATTATATACTCCTATGAGTCTTAGACTGAAGCAGGAATATTGCGAAACACTAAAAAATACATAATTGAGGGTGTTTTTGAAGTTAAACTGAAATGAATACAAAAATGACAGTCTTTATGTTCATTTAACATATTATACTACATGTAAATCTGATATTAAAGTGGCACTTACTTCAGTATTTTCTCATTGTGATGCTTCATTAGGCTTTGATTTAAGCTGCATTGCATACTTTGTCTTCGAGAAATATCTTCTTGTCATTAATTTTCTACATCAGTGCTTTAAAACACTGAACTCATCACGTGAGTTATGTAAGAAAGTTGTGTTGCGATATAACATAGAGCCGAGATCTGATTTGCGTTGGGCATTCTGCCCATTTTAGCATCAATATTAACTGAAAGAATCAATAACCCCTTGACATTGTGGAACCATTTCCATTGGAAATAGCCCGTAATATTGTCAGGTTGGCAGTTATTGAATCTGTCCTACTTACAATACATTGATATTCCAGATGTTCCTTTCTTTTCAGCCATGCGAGGGTTCCTGATTTTTTTTGTTTCCTTCTATCATGGAGTCAGCTTTTACATTTCAGTGCAAACGTATTACCGCTGCTCGATAAAATTTGTTCAACTTGGCTACTTTGCAATTCAAGCAGACTCATTCAAGCCAACATCTCCACTGAGCACAATGATTTTCCCCTGCCATCCTCTCTCATCCTCACCCCGAAACTGTTTGTGCAACAGCTGCATCTATAATGCTGATAAATTTGTTTTCATAATGCTCTGTTTTTGCATTAAATTTGCTCAGTATTATTTTTCCCTCTGTTGCTTTTTTCCCCACCTGTGACCAATCTTAAAATTAGTTTAAAAACATCATCTGTTTTTGCTATTGGGTTCAGATATGCTGTTATGTAAATTGTGGCATAGTTTGTTTGCTGTGATGAACAGCAAATGTCAAATGAATGAGAACTATGTGCCTTACAAGCAAGAGAATGACCTGAGGCAGTGACCAAAAATACACAAGAAAAACTTAAATAATCTGCAATCTCCATAGATGGGATTGGTCCTCTGAGAAAGGCAACATTTTACAATGCTATGTGGTTAAAACTTCAAGAATGTTTGAATTTCTGTGATCCAAATTACATAAAAGCTATCACTGCAGGGAAGTAAATAGCAGACCTGTAGAATCAGGAGTCTCAGAGAGGAGCTGTGTCTTTGAGACTTCACTCACCCTGAAAGTGAACAAACTCAGATAGATTGTGCTGCACATGAAGGAGTTTATAATACACTCTGCTATCAGCTATATTTAAAGGATTAGCATCAAAAGGTACTACAGAAACAGCCCCTTTGGCCTACTTAGTCTGCACCAACCATCCACTCACACTGCATTCTACATTAATCTAATTTAAAAAAAAATTCTTCTTGTAAGGCTAACTGGTCTATAATTCCCCGTTTTCTCTCTCTCGCTCCTTTCTTGAAAAGTGGGATAACATTAGCAAACCTCCAATCCACAGGAACTGATCCTGAATCTATAGAACATTGGAAAATGATCACTAATGAGTCCACAATTTCTAGAGCCACTTCCTTGAGCAGCCTGGCATGCAGACCATCAAGCCCTGGGGATTTATCAACCTTCAGTCCCATCAGTCTACCCAATACCATTTCTCGCCTAATGCACATTTCTTTCAGTTCCTCTATCTCCCTAGATCCTCTGTCCTCTAGTACATTTGGGAGATTGTTTGAGTCTTCCTTAGTGAAGACATAACCAACATACCTGTTCAACTCTTCTGCCATTTCCTTGTTCCCCATAATAATTTCACCTGTTGCTGCCTTCAAGGGACCCACATTTGTCCTTACTAATCTTTTTCTCTAAACATACCTAAAGAAGCTTTTACCATCCTTCTTTTTATTCTTGGACAGCTTATCCTCGTACTTCATCTTTTCACCCCATATTGCCCTTTCTGTTACCCTCTGTTGTCCTATGAAAGTTCCCCAATCCTCTGGCTTCCCGCTACTCTTTGCTATGTTATACATCTTTTCTTTTAGTTTTATTCCATCCCTAACTTCCCTTATCATGGTTGTCTATCATTCCCCTTAGAATCTTTCTTCCTCTTTGGAATGAAATGATCCTGCATCTTCTGGATTAAGCCCAGAAATTCCTGCCATTGCTATTCCACCGTCATTCCTGTTAGGATCCTTTTCCAGTCGACCTTGGCCAGCTCCTCTCTCATGCCTTCACAGTCCCCTTTGTTCAACTGCAACACTGACACTTCTGATTTAACCTTCTCCCTCTCAAATTGAAGATTAAAACATCATATTATGGTCACTACCTCCTAATGGTTCCTTTACCTTGAGTTTCCTTATTAAATCCTCACACCACAGAGACAAATCGCAAGCTCAAGATGCAGCTCGGTTCTCTGGTACTATGAGGCTGCAGCTCTGCTAGCTGTGAGCCACATGTTGTTTGTGACTAACACTTTCTATCTCACTTTATTCATTTCAAATAATTGATGAAATTGCTGCTATGGTTTGGTCTGACAAATGAATATTTGTCCCTGAATTGACATGAATAAGAAACAAATTTACTGATAATTGTTTTGAGAGTTTTGTTTTGTGGGTTGATAGGCAGTTATGAGCAAATTTATGAAATTATTTTATTGGATATAAAACCATGAGATTGCAAAATAGTTTACATAAATGCAAGACTTTCAGGTTTTTTTCAAAGAAAAAAAGGACATTTGCTGCTGCATTACTGAATTGAGAAACAGACACTGGGGAGGAGTTCTGGTTTTGGTCACCGGTGTTGTGATTGTCTGTGTATTTGACTCCAAGGAAATGGAGTTTATTACAAACAATGGCTTATGCATACATTTATTGCTGGTCACCAGAGAGAGGATTTAATCCTCCATAATATGTGTTCATATTGTGCTATTTGAAAAAAAGTCAGATGGTGTTGCTGCTTCCCAACTATAACAGTTTCAAAGACAGTTTTGAATGTTTAATTTACCCCAATTACTAAGAGTCTCAGCATGTAACTAGTTTGTGTCCTGCCTCATAGATAAACCTCTACCTTTTAAAATAAAAATTCCATGTCTCTGTGTAATACAAAGGCATTTCGATATTATTCATAGAGAAATAGTCATAGAGTCATGAAGTGTGAAAACAGGCCCTTTGGCCCAACCTTCCCCACATGTCCCATCTCCACTAGCATCACCAGCCCGGGGCCGGGGTGAGTGGCTCTCTCTCCCCTTTTCTCTCTCCCCTCACCCGCCCCCGGCTCCAGGGGAGTTTTAAGGGAGGTTGAGGGGGAACAGAGTGGGTGATTGTCATCAGTTAGGGGAGGGTTACCGTGCCCATAGGAGAGGTTTGGACCCAACGGGTCCACGCCCGGCTAGTGTTTCTTAAATGTTGTGATAGTACCTGCCTCAACTATCTCCTCTGGCAGCTCCTTCAATATACCCACTGAAAGGTTGGTTCCTATTAAATCTTTACCCTTTCACTTTAAACCTTTGTCCTCTGGTTCTTGATTCCCCTACTCTCGGCAATATACTCTGTGCGTTTAGCAAATCTGTTCCTCTCATGATTTTGTACATCTCTATAAGGTCACCCCTTATCCTCTTGCGCTCCAAGGAATAGAGTCCTAGCCTGCTCAAACTCTTCCTATTGCTCAGGCCCCTGAGTCCTGGCAATATCCTCGTGAATCTTCTCTGCATCCTTTCCAGCTTGATAACATCTTTCCCATAACATGGTGCCCAAAACTGAACACAATATTCCAAATGTGACCTCACCAACAACATCTTATATAATTTTAACATAACCTCCCAAATTCTATACTCCATATTGTTGAACATTCCTTGCTTTTGCCTATTCGCTAAATTGGTCTGTGTCTCTCTAATGCTCAGCCATTCCCGTACATGTCCTGGACTTATGTGGACCCTTGCTTATGTTAGTGCTGCACTGTTGGACTCCAATAGAGGACCCCAATCTTGCTGTGATTTCCCAGGCTGATGAATCATTTGCATCTCAACCCTCAGCCACCCAGATCTGGAGGGGGTTCATTTGAACAGGGAACTGCTTGAGAATGGCAAAGGTTGCTGGCTTTTTGCAGTATTAATTTGCCTTTATTTTAATGCTTTTACTGATTTGCAATGTATAAATATGTTTTAAATTTTTATTTTGTTATTGTTTCACACTTTTTATTTTATCTTTATTTGGCACATTTGTAATTGTTTCTCAATATTTCTGAACATGTGAAACATTTTTTTTGAAATGGGGAGAAATTGTCTCGCAGCTTTGGCAAGAGGTTCAGTCTTGCCTCCTGTCAAAGGCTTTCAAGGCTCTCTGGAACAAAACCTCAGGTTATGCAGCACCGAGTCCAGTTGCCAGAGAAGCCTGACTGGGCGGCACAGTGGCGCAAGGGGAGAGTTGCAGCCTTACTGCGCCAGAGACCTAGGTTCGATCCTGACTACAGGTGTTGTCAGTAAGGAGTTTGTACATTCTCCCGGTGAACTTGTGGGGTTTCCCACAGCTGCTCCCGTTTTCTCCCACACTCCAAAGATGTAGGTTAATTGGCATCAGTATAATTGTAAATTATCCCTAGTGTGTAGGATAGTGTGAGTGTATGGGGTGATCGCTGGCCGCAGTGGACTTGGCGGGTCGAAGGGCCTGTTTCCACGCTGGATCTCTAATGTTTAAAGTTTAATGCTTCATTGCCTGACCTAATGTTTAAAGTTTAATGCTTCATTGCCCGACATTTGGCTAACTCTCCAAGGAGGTGGAGAGTTAGCCAAACTGGACTGCCACTTCTACCTCACAAGAGTGGGTGGATAAGAATAATTCCAATCGAACAAGAACTGGATGCTCAGGTGTAATGGGTTAGATTCAACATGGGCTGGACTAGTGAATATAAATAATTGTAAAAAATAACTCCTAGTTTATACATTATAATGCTTTACAGCCACTTGACAATATCATGTTCAACACCATGTAGTAAAAATATATTCCTGATAAACTAACTGTAAGGCTAATATGTGAACAAAGATAGACTGTATTTAAAGACCAGAAAATGCTTGATATCTGAAACATTTCACTGTGGATTGAGGAAAGGCCAGAGATGACTATTTCTCAATCTTGATAAAAGATAAAAGTCTTGATAAAAGAGTTCACTGCATTACCTACTTTGAGTGGAAAGCACTTGCTTGTAGAGATGGACCATGATGGAAAGGTTGGTGCTGCAGCGAAAGAAATAACAAGATCAGTTGGAAACTGTTTAAAGGAAAGAGACACTACAGCACTTGGAAGCAAATGGGTGAGAGAGATTTTGCATAATTTTTCTTGTTATGTCTTGAAATATACATTTTCTTCCAGCCGAACTGTAATATATTGTATTATGGCAGAGTAAACTATTTATATTGACTATATGTCATTGATAAATACATGAATGAAATTCAAAAATGTTGATGATGACAGTCACATTTTAGGTAAAGGCAGGAAATCTGCATTATTGTCATGAAGAACAAAGCTTTCAGTAATTGTGTACTTCTGCTGAAGTAATCCCATTGAATATTAAGCTCTTCAAATCAGACCTAATCTCATTAAATGAAAGAACATGCTGAAGGATTTGAATGACCACCTCCTCTTTTACTGTTACTGTTTTCATCATGTTCCATGAACAACATGATAGACAACAGCATACAATAGTCTTTCATTCTCATCTTCGGCTGAGTCAGCACTCTCTTCTTTCGACTCTTAAGTCACTTGGTTGTAGATTCAGTTCCCACTCTAGCTAACTGAGCACATATATTTTGTTTGATACGACTGAGTGGTAATGTATTTTTAGTGGTGGGATCTTAAATCAAGACCTTGCCTGCTCTCTGAAGTGTTCTAAAATGATCTCCTGTTGCTAGGTTGAATATGATCAGAGAAGTTAGCTGCAGTGTCCTGTCAAATATTAAATATTTAAACCCAACCAACATTAAAAAAAAGATTTTGGGCAGATCACTTTTATATTTACTGTTTGTGGGAATTTGCTGTTTGAAAATTGACTGCTATATTTACTGCAGAACAAAGCTAACCACATTTCAAAAATAAACACCAACCCTATAGTATATACACATGTCTTCCTTTGACCTAAGGCCTGAATAAAGGATTTGACAAACGAAAGCCAATCTTGCTTGGACTCCCAGCTACTTCAATATTGAAATGTTGTTTTTTTGTCTCTGGTACTTATCAAACCAAATAACTGCTGAGTCATGTAATGCATTTATCATTGGAAAGAAGGTAGGAGGGTATAGATTTATTTTATAGTTAGGTGGTTTCATGTTATCCTTATTAATGTTCAGTGAATAAAAACTTGAACCGTTGCAAGTCCAGAGTGTAAATAACTGGATGCGGCGAGGCTGACTCAACTTTTTCTAACTAATGGGAAAATGCAGGAAAACAACAGTCAGCATCCTTTATTGTGTTTTTCATCCTGTCCGTGTTGATATTTTCTTTTGCAAGCTGGAAAATATGTTGAGATAACTGCAATTAAGATGATTCTCAGTCTTCTTAAATCCTAGTAGTTGAGAAGATACACTGTTTGACCCATCATTCTTCAAGATTCCAGACATTCTTAAATCTCCACTGCAATGCTATTACCTTGCATTTGAGGTGCAAAGAGTTTTCTAAATGGCTGGAAAAGCATATTTTCTACATTATATGTTGTTCTCCAGCATTACCTAACCCATTGTGCCAGGCCACAGAAGGATTCTATTTCTGAGAAACATTCATGGTGTTGGGAAGCATTCATGATGTTTTCATCCTCAAAGAGACTGAACTGCCACATAATGTCAGTGGAAAGGCAAATGGACCTAGAGTCATAGAGTGATACAGTGTGGAAACAGGCCCTTTGGACCAACTCGCCCACACTGGCCAACAATGTCCCAGCTACACTAATCCCATTTGCCTGCACTTGGTCCATGTCCCTCCAAACCTGTCCTATCCATGTACCTGTCCAACTGTTTCTTAAACGATGGGGTAGTCCCAGCCTCAACAACCTGCTCTGGCAGCTTGTTCCATACACCCACCACCCTTTGTGTGAAAAAGTTACCCCTCGGATTCCTATTAAATCTTTTCCCCTTCACCTTGAACCTATGTCCAATGGGCCTCGATTCCCCTACTCTGGGCAAAAGACTGTGCATCTACCCAATCTATTCCTCTCATGATTTTGTACACTTCTATAAGATCACCCCTCATCCTCCTGCACTCCATGGGATAGAGACCCAGCCTACTCAACCTCTCCCTATAGCTCACACCCTCTAGTACTTGCAACATCCTCGTAAATCTTTTCTGAACCCTTTCAAGCTTGACCATATATTTCCCATAACATGGTTCCCAGAACTGTAAACAGTATTCTAAATGCGGTCTCACCAACGTCTTATACAACTGCAACATGACCTCCCAACTTCTATACTCAATACTCTGACTGATGAAGGCCAAAGTGCCAAATCCCTTTTTGACCAGTTTATCTACGTGCAAATCGACCTTCAAGGAACCATACACCTTTTGAGTATATGAAAAGCGCTATATAAATAAAATGCATTATTATTATTATTATTATTTACTCCTAGATCCCACTGCTCTACTACATTACTCAGAGGCCTACAATTAACTGTGTATCGAAACCCCAAAATGCAACACCTCACACTTCTCTGTATTAAATTCAATCAACTATTCTTCCACCCACCTGGCCAATCGATCCAGATCCTGCTGCAATCGTTCACAATCATCTTCACTATCTGCAAAACCACTAACTTTTGTATCATCAGCAAATTTGCTAACCTTGCCCTGTATGTTCTCATCCAAATCATTGATGTAGATGATAAACAGTAACGGGCCCAGCACCGAACCCTGAGGCACACCACTAGTCACATGCATCCAATCTGAGAAGCAACCTTCCACCATTACCCTCTGCTTCCTTCCATGGAGACAATTTGCTATCCATTCAGCTATCTCTCCTTGGATCCCATGGGATCTAACCTTCCAGAGCAGCCTATCATGCGGAACCTTGTCGAACACCTTACTGAAGTCCATGTACACAACATCTACAGCTCTGCCCCATCAACATTTTTGGTCACATCTTCAAAAAAATCAATCAGATTTGTGAGACACGACCTCCCACGTACAAAACCATGCTGACTATCCCAAATTTGTCTACCTTCAAACACGACAGTATCTTCAGTACTTCTTCGACAGTAACCCTGACTGATCCCAAGACACTTCCAGTAACTGCTCCAATTTCCTCCACGCACTGTCTTTCTCCTCGGTAAATACAGAGGAGAAATACTCATTGAGGACCTTGCCCATCTCCTGTGGCTCCACATAGAGGTGACCGCTTTGATTCCTGAGAGGTCCCACTCTCTCTCTAGTTAACTTTTTCCCCCTTATGTATTTATAAAATCTTTTGGGATTGTCCTTAATGCTACCCGCCAGAGCTTTCCCCTGGCCCTTCTGATTTCCTTTTTATGTTTACTCCTTAGTTCCCGACACTCCTCCAGGGATGCACTTGATCCCACCTGCTTATACCTGTCCCCTTCTTATTTTTGACTAACGTCTCAATTTCCCTCATCAGCCAAGCTTCCTTACATTTGCCTGCTTTGCCCTTCACTCTAACGGGGACTTACACATCCTGAGCTTTCTTCATACACTTTTAAAAACATTCCACTTGGCCGATGTTCCTTTCCCCTCTAATAACCTACTCCAGTCAACTTGAGCGAGACCTTCTCTCATACCCTCAAAGTTGGCCTTACCCCAGTTGAGGATTTTAACATGTGGACCCTCTCCGTCCCTATCTATAACTTTCTTAAACCTAATCGAACTGTCGTCACTGGTCCCAAAAGGCTCCCCCACGCACATTCCATTAACTTGCCCTTCCCAATTTCCCAATACTAGATCCAGCGTTGCCCTCTTACATGTGGGGGCCTCCACATATTTCTTAAGAAAACTCTCCTGAACACTTTTGAGGAATTGCACCCCATCTAAACCCTTCACGCTACGATTTTCCTAGTCTTTATTGAGAAAGTTAAAATCCCCTACTACAACAACCTTATTTGACATGCAACTGTCTGCAATGTCCCGGCACATTTGTTCTTCTAATCCCCGTTGACTATTCAGGAGTCTGTAGTACACCCCCAACAAGGTGATCATCTCTTTCGTGTTGTGTAGGAAAATAACTGCAGATGCTGGTACAAATCAAAGGCTCAGCTCCACCCATATAGCCTCACTACATGAACCGTCTATAATGTCACCTCTGAACACAGCCGTGATATCCTCCTTAACCAACAATGCAAACCCCCCCTCCTCTTTTTCCCTCTCCCCTGTCTCTCCTGAAGCTCCTGTACCCTGAAACATTGAGCTGCCAGTCCTGCCCCTCACTTAACCAGGTTTCAGTCATGGCTACAACGTCCCAGTCGCTCGTACCGATCCATGTACTAAGCTCATCTGCCTCACCTGTCAGGCCCCTTGCATTAAAATACGTGCAGTTTATACCAACCCTCCTTCCTCGCTCTCCGCCTTTCTCCTGCCTATTCTGTCCACTAACCTTTCCCACACCACCCTCCATATCAACTTCTAGCCTCTCATATGCCTCTATCCTGCACGAGATTCCCACCCCCCTGCTAATCTAGTTTAAACCCTCCCGTGTGGACAAGGGCTCCCTCTTCTCAAACCAAATATAACAACTGATCACCACAACAACAAGAGCAATGCAAATATCATATTCTCATGACATTGAAGACCATTCAACCCATTGCATCTATCTTGCCTTCCTGAGCAATTCTTCAAACCCAATCCCTGACTTATTTCTTTGAAATCTATTCTCTCACACATGCCCATCGAGTTCATCCTGACTCTCACAGCAGTGATCCACAAATGAGGCACTTTACAGTAGCCAGATAACCTATAGACATAAAGACAATTTTTTTTGGAGTAACTCAGTGAGTCTGACAGCATCTCCAAGAACATGGAGAGGTGGTGTTTTCGGTCATGACCTTTTTTCAGACTACAAAAACAGACACAAGTGCATTACTCTTCAGAGTAGGCATATCTTGAGGATTCAATCATGGCTGATCTATCTCTCCCTCCTAACCCCACTCTCCTGCCTTCTCCCCAGAACCTCTGACGCCTGTACTAATCAAGAATTTATCTATCTCTGCTTTAAAACTATCCATTGACTTGGCCTCCATAGCCTTCTGTGGCATAGAATTCTACGGAGAGAGAATTCTCATCTTCTTCCTAAAATAACATCCTTTAATTCTGAGGCTATGACCTCTAGTCCTAGACTCTCCCACTAGTGGAAACATCCAGTCCACATCCACTCTATCCAATCCTTTCACTATTCTATATGTTTCAATGAGGTCCCCCCCTCATTCTTCAGAACTCCAGCGAGTACAGGCCCCATGCTGACAAACGTTCATCATAGGTTAATCATAGGTTCATCAAAGTTCCTGAGATCATTCTTGTAAACCTCTCCAGAACCAGATATTGCTCATAATACTCCAAGAGTAGCAGGCAGACCTTGAGCCTGAGAGACATGAGGAAGTGGCTGAATAACAACAGGAACAGGAGGAAGTGGTAGGCCAACAGGACATCACCAGCCACATCTTCAATCAGTGTGGAACAGGGAGACATTGTCTCAGGGGGAATGTCATTGATAGAGAGGCATTGTTCATTGGGAACTTTGGGACTTTTTTTTCCTTTTTTCAAGTTCCCCAAGGATAAAGCGAGAGAGCTAATATGACACATAATAATTACTGTACTTTGTAGTACCAGCTCCTTGGGAAAAAAACAACAAATATTTGAGGGCATAGCTTTAAGGTGAGAGGGGCATAATTTAAAGGGGATATGTGGGACAAGTTTATTTTTTACACAGAAGGTGCTGAGTGCCTGGAAGTTGCTGCTGTTGGTGGTGGTTAAAGTAAATATGTTAGTGGCATTTAAAAGACTTTTGGATAGGCATATAGATATGGAAGGAGTGGTGGGCTATGGGTTATGTGCAGTTAGATAAGTGACGGTCTTGGCATTATGTTCGGCATAGACATTGTGGGCCCAAAGGCCTCTTCTACATCATGTAATTGTGGAGGAAAATGGACAGGGTTTTGACCCAAAGAAGGGTCCCAACTCAAAATGTCATCTGGCGGTTTCCCTCCACAGATGCAGCCTACTTTCAATAATGTTGACTGTTGTTAAAATAATGTTGGCCAAAAACTTTGAAGAATTCTATGTTCTGCTTACAACCATTCCATGGGATTCTTAATGTTCACTTGATCCACTGATTCTTGAAAAGATGGCCCCCTTAATAATGCAAAACATTGTCAATGCTCCTCTGATACACTGTCTCTGATTCTCCATTGCAGAGGTGGAAATGGCTGTGAAACCTTTGCAGTGTATAGATAGATGAACAATTAGCTGAGTGGAGTGTCATGGTACTGTTTGTGCTATCAAGCAGTATTTTAAACACCATTAGTGCAAAAGTCTCATCTCTCCCTTCACCCATTGTAAAAATAAACCAGCATCATGAAATAGACTCAATGACTGTTAAAGGCAGTATATCACTTTAATATTAAAATTCATGGTAAAAAGTTATGCCCAAAAACTAGTAAAAAAATGAATTTCACACAGAAAACTATTTTTGATAACCAAACTAGATTAAAAAAGTTGTGCTGTTAGCATTACTCCAGGGCAAATGGGACTTCAGCAAGATCAATACTACATGGAGTATCTGTTATAAATTATAAATAAGCATGAATGTCAAATCAACAAACATACACCTTTCATATTGACTTTTACTTCTCACAGATGAAAAGCATTCCAAATAAAAATTTACATCAACTTTTAGTTGCTATACTCGATCTATGTCATTAGAGAATGAATATATAACACCCTCAAGTGTAAACTTCAAGCAGTTCTGTCGATTGTGTTTAATGCAACTGAAAACTATTACTTTGCTACAGTATGTATAAAAATATATGAATTTCATGACTGGAATATGGGAATTATGCAACGTTTAGTTCACAGAAATTTGTCTTTGATTGTTTATTGGTAAATGGGTGCAGAGGAATCAAATGTTCATTCTGCTGACTGGTAACAAAAGTCATGTTTCACCCCTTCCATCCACTGACCCAAACAATCCTCATACATAGTTTAAGTAGTGCCATTTACCACACAGCTTATATTTGATATAAAATATCAGATATCTGTCCTTATAGTTGACATAGGTTTGTATTAGAACTGCTATATATGAAATATATTTCAATATTACAGTATATTTAGTCATATATTGCACATGTGACCATTAAAACAGTACACTCATTGACGTAGGAAAGCTCAAATGAAGGTTTTCAAATTGGGCATGTAATAACATATAATTATATAATTTCACTTATTCCTTTTGTGTCTGACATTAATAACTGTCTGGGACTGTTATTTATTGGGCAATAATAGCACGACAAAGCAAGACAAAATAAATTGAAGATTCATATTTGCATTCATCAGTCAGAAGCACTGCTTGAATAAGTTCCTTGGAGCAGCATGCTCACACTGCAGAGAGGAGGAAACAATGACTTGCTAGACTGCAGCACTAGCCAAGCTATTAAAGTAAAAGAGTACATGTCATGTTTTAGGCTCATGCTAATCAATAAAACAGATAGGTATCAGGCAATCAATCATATTTGCCAGGCCGGGACATAAAATAGTAATCAATTGTTAATGCAGACATGCCAACAGCAGAAATGTAACTCTAGATCTAAGAAAATGATTCCTTTAGGTTGAAATCAGTCAAGTTGTTGAGTCAAACTCATTACAGACATGTTAGTAACAGGGAAACACATTAACAATCTTACGTGCCAAAACCCGTAAGAAATGCACTATGAACAGATAATGATATGTTGGTTCCTCCATATTCTGGATCTTGTTAGATGGATTCATCTTTTAAAAAATAATCTTGCAGTTATTGAATGTTTTTTTCTGATCACATCTCCTAAAATGCTGCACAGTTAATTAAATACTTTTGTAACAGATTGATTACTGTGACGTAGAAAATGCAGTAGCAAATTTGCATACTGTAAACTTCCATAAACAGCATCAAGATACATATCAGATAATTAGTTTTAAGGTTAAACATTAATGAAGATACTAAATACAAATTCTGCCCTTCAAACAATGGTGTGAAGTTAAAATAGCACCCTGGAAGTATAACACTCCTTTAATATTATATTGATCTGTGAATCCCAACGTGCTTAACTGCCTGGAGTGGGAGTTGAACACATATTTTTTTAACACACTCCAGGAAGAAACTAATATCCTCCCACAGAAATGATCCTGCTATATTCACTTTAAAGGCACAGAAGTAAAGGTTATGAAGGGACTGAAGAATAATTGAACTCGATAATTGAAGGATAATTGGAACTCCAACCAAGCAAAGACTCCATAATGTTTGTTGTTACCCTTCTGTCTGTTGTGATTTACAAATAGTTTATCTCCTTTTGTCCTTTGAGCTCTCTGTTTATCTCCTTTTGTTCTTCTTGCTCATCTCTGATTTTAACTGGTCCACCACATATTTTCATGTCTTTAAGTCCCTCACTTTAAAGCTCTCGAACTCCTTCCATATGCTTCTCCCTCTGCACATCTCTCCCTCTTTTCCTTTGTTAATCCTATCTCAATGACCAAGTAGTTTTGGTCTAATTGGTAAGCTGGTTTAATGATTTTTTTGATGATTTTTCCCCCCATAAAGCTTCTGTGAAAAACCCTGGGATCTTTCATAATATTAAAAGTGCTATATAAATGCAAATAATTATTTTTGACCTAAAGTAACAAACTCTATTGTGTACTAGCTTAATTTTACATTTTTGCTTCATCGGGAGAAGCACAACGTTTAGAACAGATCTGTTTCGCAGTGCAGCATGTAGTGTAGGATTGGAATTAGCTGTAGGTTAAACTAGGTGAAAGTGATATCTTCCCTTAACAGAAGGGAATAGCTTAATGGCTTCTTTGCCATTTTTTTTTATACTGCTGTGAAATGTGTTGGTTGCTCAGGACCTTAGCCTAAACACTGTTTTATATTTTGACTGTATCTCTCGCCCATTTATTGAAAATGCTGCCTTCTTCTGCAGAGAAATATTCCATTTCAATTTTTTTTAAAAGGAGTCACTATCAATCATGACACTATCAAGTGCTTTCACTGCTTTCCTGCCAATATTGGTAATCATTGGAACAGATCTGACATCTTATGTTGCCTAATGATGCATAGTACAATCTCAGACATCCCATTGCCTTCTAGATTCCCTGTCATATCAAGTTGTGTGAGGAGAGAGTTAGATTAGAAACATAGAAACATAGAAAATAGGTGCAGGAGTAGGCCATTTGGCCCTTCCAGCCTGCACCGCCATTCAATATGATCATGGCTAATCATCCAACTCAGTATCCCGTACCTGCCTTCTCTCCATACCCCCTGATCCCTTTAGCCACAAGGGCCACATCTAACTCCCTCTTAAATATAGCCAATGAACTGGCCTCAACTACCTTCTGTGGCAGAGAATTCCACAGATTCACCACTCTCTGTGTGAAAAAAAACTTTCTCATCTCGGTCCTAAAAGACTTCCCCCTTATCCTTAAACTGTGACCCCTTGTTCTGGACTTCCTCAACATCGGGAACAATCTTCCTGCATCTAGCCTGTCCAACCCCTTAAGAATTTTGTAAGTTTCTATAAGATCCCCCCTCAATCTTCTAAATTCCAGCGAGTACAAGTCGAGTCTATCCAGTCTTTCTTCATATGAAAGTCCTGCTATCCCAGGAATCAATCTGGTGAACCTTCTCTCTATGGCAAGAATGTCTTTCCTCAGATTAGGAGACCAAAACTGTACGCAATACTCCAGGTGTGATCTCACCAATGCCCTGTACAACTGCAGCAGAACCTCCCTGCTCCTATACTCAAATCCCCTCGCTATGAATGCCAACATACCATTCGCTTTCTTCACTGCCTGCTGCACCTGCATGCCTACTTTCAATGACTGGTGTACCACGACACCCAGGTCTCGTTGCATCTCCCCTTCTCCTAATCGGCCACCATTCAGATAATGGTCTGCTTTCCTGTTCTTGCCACCAAAGTGGATAACCTCACATTTATCCACATTATACTGCATCTGCCATGCATTTGCCCACTCACCTAACCTATCCAAGTCAGGTTGCAGCCTCCTAGCAACCTCCTCACAGCTAACACTGCCCCCCAGCTTCGTGTCATCCGCAAACTTGGAGATATTGCATTCAATTCCCTCGTCCAAATCATTAATATATATTGTAAATAGCTGGGGTCCCAGCACTGAGCCTTGCGGTACCCCACTAGTCACTGCTTGCCATTCTGAAAAGGACCCGTTTATTCCTACTCTTTGCTTCCTGTCTGCCAGCCAGTTCTCTATCCACATCAATACTGAACCCACAATACCGTGTGCTTTACAGTGATAGGTTCAAGGGCTTGCACAATAGGTTCCCAGTCCTTTATATTTCACATTTATTATGTTGCTGCAAGATGTTGGTTACAGAAAATAGTGCAAAGCAATATCAGTTACTGACTCAATATTTGTTTTGATTATTACCAGTTCATTAATGCAGCACATATTGCATTTGTCTCATTTACATTCTCCCCTTAGCTCCATAGAATGTATCACCTTTGCACACACAATCCAAGTCTGTTTCCTAACTCTGTTAGTCAAGGAGAAACTGGTGATTGCATTACCTCAACAACTCATTACATTGTATATGCACTGGCAATATATTGTAGGGATTTATTAAGCTGAGAATATAAAAGAGGCAGGTACAATATTGCTGCATTCATGAACTGGTAATAAGCAGGAAAAATCCAACACTAAAATAAATTTATCTTCACGTTCACTGTAATTCACATCATAGCTGCATATCCTTTACAGTACTGTATGTGTTTTGTACTCTGCTCTGAAATTTGTTACCATTAAAATCAATGGAGCTGAATTTTGGATGTGGATCACTACACACAGGCATACCTTAATCTGCATTCAATGCATTGGGCTAAGAGTGATATACTTAAACTCCTAAAATCAAGAAGCTACAAAGCAGCTGGGCGCTAATATAGTGAAGAAACAAACTAGATGTCTAATATAGTGAAAAAACAAATTGTTTTGGAATTTACATTTGCTTCAATGGAACTGAATTTCAGAAATAGAGTTCAGAGCAAAACCACAATATAGTATTTGATTAACAAAATGGACTCTGGCTGAATTTCCGGACATTACTGCCAAATAAAACCAAAGGTCACAATCTTAAAATAGGAAGGCTCATTTGCTGAGTACATTCCAGTCAAGAGATCAATACCGTTTTAGATAATAATGGAATCAAGGGAAACAGGGCTACAGGAGGTAGCACTGAGGAAAAAGATCAATCATGATGTACAGGCATGGTGGGGTGACTGCCTATGTTGCCTTTTAGTTCATATGTTCCCATATTCTTATGTTGTGAGGCCAACTTGTTACTGGCACTACACGTGGAAGAACACACAGAAATAACCAGTATAACCAACGGTACAGAATATTTAAAGGGTTAACTTTCATAGAACAGTTTGAACATTCGGAACAGGTGTGTTCAGTAACACTATTAAATGGCCCAATATAAAGATGGAATAAAATAAGTAAGTTTTACAAGGAAAAATGTTTGCTCTGGTTTTTAATGCAAATACAATACAGCCAAGGCCAACTTTTACTTTGTTTTCCATTTGCTTTTTCTGTTAGTGAACTAGACGTGGGATTGTCTGCTTGTTTATGGACATCACCAAGAATTATGCAAGATTTACTCACTCTAGGGGGAGCCTCATATTTGCACACAGGTCTGAATGTTTGGAGGATTGTGTCCCTGTTTGGTAGGTGACATTTGACCTGGAAAGCAGCAGGTCAAATACAAATCATACATATACTCAACAATTATAAGAATTAAAGCCAGCGGTTGTAAACAACGAGATCTATCTCTAGTGTATCAGGCTTACAGGTCAAAGAATAATATGAATAAACTATAGCCAAATCAATGTTTTCTGTATTAAATGGGAAATCGGAAGCAAACAAAGCTGGCCACTTTGATTTGTGCAAGACTTGGGTCCGTACTCAGATTGAAAATAAGTCTGGTTTTGGTCTTCCCACAAGACAAGAAAGATTGTGGCCCTTGAAGATGGCAGAGAAAAGGCTGCTGTGATTAATCCCTAGTTTAAACACACACTCATTACATGCTGTAAATGTTGAATGAGCAGCGTCTTCAGTGAAATAGCAGACATGATTAAATTGAGTAATGAAGGGGAAGATTGTGCTTATGAGCATCTATTAGTGGTTTAAGAGGAACAGCGCTCATGCCTACATATTCTGTAAGGAATACTCTAGGTAGGAAGATAAGCAGATCCAATGTTTCCAGAGAAGAATTAACCTGTGAAGCAAATTACCATGAGTAGAGTGGGGAGTGATTTGTTAAATTCCTTTTGAGGAGAACTGGATCTATTTCTGCCTATAATGGATATCATCCCAAGTCTGAAATGTGCAGTCATGAATCAGGTCAAAGTTATCCCCCAGCGTAGATCATATAATGGTATTGGAAAAACAAATTGATTTTATTTTTCCTATTTGGCCTTCGTTTCCATGGCACTTTTGATCTTTACCAGCAGATTACATTGTTCAGTGAGATAAAGGATATCCATCTTGTTATATATTTGGGATTACGACTCTGGCAGAGAATAGATAGTAAATTGGCAATGATTTGGTTAATAGCTCCTGAGTTAGAAAATCATGCATTGATGTCCCACTCAAGAAACATCAACATAATTGACACACACATGGAACACTGTACAAGTGGTGCACTTTTGGAGGTGTTGTCTTTGGGATTAGATATTAAATCATGTGCTTTCTCAAGTCGATGCAAATGATCCCATGGCACTACTTTAAAGAATAGTTCCTGGGGCACACTGAAGAGTTCACTGTTGTTTCTTCAATAAATATCACTACAAGAGGTTATCTTCTCAGTAACACATTAATTAATTTTAAACATCAATCTGCACTACAACTGTGATTACACAAGCAGTATGTCAGTGATAGTAAAACGCATATGGCTTATTGAGTTTTTGAAGTGTATAATGTAATTGCATATAATTTCCTGTTTCTCTTTTGTCTCATTTTCATAATCTTATATTATTCAGTCAATTAAATATTATCAACAGGAAAAAGCAAATGGTTTAGATTTAGGTGTAGGTTTATTATTGTCATGTGTACCGAGACTCAGTGAAAAGGACTGTTTTGCATGTAATTCAAATGAATCAGATATACTATCATATATAAATACAATTAAGTCAACCTCAAGTACAACAGTTAGAGCAAATGGAAAGATACAGAGTGCAGAACATAGTTCTCAGCATTATAGCACATCAGCCCCATAGACAAAGTCCAATGTCCACAATGGGGTAGTAGTGAATTGGACTTGACCATAGCCTGTGGAAGGACAATTCAGAAGTCTAATAACAGAAGGGAAGAATGCTGCTGAGTCTGGTGGTATGTGCTTTCAAGCTTCTGTACATTTTGACAAGCAGGAGCAGGAAGAAGAAATGATCGAAGGGGAACGTCTTTGATTATGTGGGTTAATTTTCTGAGGCAGTGAACGTGTATTTGGAGTCAATGGTGAGGTCTAGTCTATGTGATAGACTGGGCTACATGTACAATTTATCTGCTATTGTGTTCTAGGGCAGTTCCAAAATCAAGCTGCCATGCAACATGCCATTATGTTCTGTGGTACATCTGCAGACATTTAGAGAGTCACTGGAGCCATGCTGAATTTACTCAATCTTCTCAGAAAGCAGAGGCATTGGTGTACTTTCCTGGTGGTCAGATCATTGTGGTTGGTCCACAATAGATCTTTGGTAATATTATCGCCAAGGAACTTGAAGCTCTTAAATATTTCCAGTTCGTCACCATTGATACGGATTGGGGCATGTACTCCATCATGCTTCCTGAGTTGATAAATAACCCCATTCTTCTTGCTGACAATGTGTGGCAGATCTCAGAGTAAACCTTGTTGTTTTTCATACCCACAATGACCTCCCCCTTTGATGAAAAGACATTGTCCTCAAGGCTGTGTATACTGGAAACATTGTCATGTTATACACGGATGATAGGGGAGATTGCATTTAGAAATGTGACATCTCAGAGTCATAAAACCATTGTGTTGCACAGGATAGAAATGCCTGATCCCATTGCCTGCATTAGATCTGCATCTTGCTATATTTTAATTATTCAAGTGTTTGTCTAAATGTCTATTAAATGGAGTGATTGCATCCATTTCTCTACTACCTTGTCCAGCAGTGAATTCCAGACATTAACCACTCACTGTGTAAAAACCCAGCCTGCAAATTCCCTTTAAAACACCTTTCTCTCATCTTAAACCCATGCTCTCTTGCCTTTCATTTATTCTACCAGGGAGAACTTCTGTCAGAATCATTTTAAATAGTCTCTGCCAATTACATCTGGAGCCACAAAATGGTTTTAAACCAAGAAGGTCTGCAGTAGATGTAGTCTTCTCTTTACATTGGGTCCAAAAGGAATGCAAAGAATAGCAAACACCACCTTATCTTGCTTCAGAGGATTTCACCAAATCAATTGTCTCTCTGAAAAGGTATTGTAGAATGCTGGATTTCCTAAAACTTCTGTTCTATTTGTTCCTTGCATGCTAAGTTCTATGTGTTCAGTTCTGGGCACCATGTGAAAGAAAAGATGTTGTCAAGCTGGAAAGGGTACAGAGAAGATTTATGAGGATATTGCCAGAGCTAGAGGGTCTGAGCTATGGCGAAAGGTTTAATAGGCTGGGACTCTATTCCTTAGAGTGCAGGAGGAAGAGGGGTGATCTTAATGAGATGTATAAAATCATGAAAGGAATAGAATGGTTAGCTGCACAGAGTCTCTTGCCCAGTGCAGGTGAATCGAGGACCAGAGAACATAGGTTTAAGGTGAAGGGGAAAAGATTTATTAGGAATCTGAGGGATAACATTTTCACACAAATGGTGGAGGGTGTATGGAACAAGTTGCCAGAGGAGGTAGTTGAGGCAGGGACTATCCCAACATTTAGATAGGAACATGGATAGGACAGGTTTGGAGGGATATGGAGCAAACGCGGGCAGGTGGGACTAGTGTAGCTGGGACATGTTGGCCGGTATTCTCAAGTTGGGGCGAAGGGCTTGTTTCCACACTGTATCACTCCATGACTCTATCTCTGACTCTAAGTTCCATGACGTGAGGTGGCAGGCAGTATATTGGACTGTTTGGTGAACTTATGCAAGTTTGTCGACACCGAAACGTGACCACAATTGTGTACTGCCTAGGTGAGGACTGCTACATAATTTTACTGGGTTGTATGCAACACAAAACGTTTCACTGTACCTAGGTACATGTGACAATAAAGTATCATTTAATCACTGAATCATTGACAGATGACCATTTGACAGTTTTTCTTCTGAGAGTTTTAACTTGAAGAATGGGATGAAACAGGGCTATGTTCTGATCTCTACATTGGTTGATCTATTTTCTTCTAGACTCCTGACTTTCATATTTTCTAAAGACATGGATGAAATGCATCTACGCACATAATCAAAACGGAAAGCATTTCAATCCGATTAGGCCTCAAAAACTAAGATGATCAGAGACTGATAATTATGCATCAGTTGGCTCAGTGAAAGATTAACTTCAATGGGTGATACTCTTTTTGTTTTCCTACCAGAACCATGTTTTGTTTTACTATCTCTGTCAACAGAGGTAGTTGTGGGACAAGGTGCTCGACTTTACCTACAATCAAATTCCACGTCACTCCACTGGAAACAGGGCAACAGATTTTATTTTCATGGGTTCATTGTGACAGATAACATTTCTCAATGAAAAACAGGAGTTGCTTTGGAAAGGCAGCTACTCACTCTAATTTATTAACAAAAATGGCATGGAAAAATTGGAGCCCCAGGTACAGGACCATTCCATCTGCATTCTTAGTATATTGCTCTATGACAGTGAAAAATGACTTAACAGACTCCTACTCTTGAAGTATAAATTTGTGAAATAAATCTCACAGAAGAAAGACATTTACAAAACTATAAACTCGTCAGAACAAAGATACCAAGCATTAACCAAAGTGAACCGCTTGTTCAAACATATGCACAGGATAAAAGATGTCCACATCCCCTAGGATGTACTGTGGATAGAAACATAGAAAGTAGGTGCAGGAGTAGGCCATTCGGCTCTTCGATATGATCATGGCTGATCATCCAGAATTCAATATGATCATGGCTGATCATCCAGAATCAGTACACTGTTCCTGCTTTTTCCCCATATCCCTTAATTCCGTTAGCCCTAAGAGCTATACAGTGTATCTAACTCTCTCTTGAATACATCTTGATACTTATGGAAGCAGAGGGACCTGGAACCAAAAACCAAAGCTTAGATTTAATAAATATGAAAGCCTCCCATGTTGATTATGAAGAAGTAGGAAAATGCAGCCCGATAGGAGAAGTAAATGTTGATATTACCAATGGGTAAATAGGCAACAGCACAAAGATCAGTGGTTTCAGCATGACTGAAGCCAACACCTTCAACAAAGCCAAAGAACAATAGATCACCCTACATCACTTCCTATTGTGACAGAGCCAGCAGTCTCCGTCTTTCCACGATTAACTCACTTAGTCATGAATGGAAATGCAGCACATGATGTGGTCTCTCCAAAATTATTCAGTGGACATCCATTATCCCAGAGAGATGGACAGATGCCAGCCATATTATTTGGTTCCTCATAGCCACAACAAATTGTATGGATTTGACCTCTTCTTGAGGTTCCAAAATTCTCTAACATATTGTTTTCTATTCTGCTTGTCTTCTACATTACTTTAGATTTTCAATTAATCATCACCACTGAGAAAGCAATTGATTTTTTTTCTCTCTCTGAGTAGCAGATTCAGAGATCATCTTGCAGAGTATTATTTAACAGTTTGTGCAGGGGTTGGCTCCCTTACAGCTATGACAACCAGAATGAAAACAAAACAATGAAGCAAGAGCCTGTTTTGAAAATGCATTCATCAATAAAGGTATTAAAATATTGTACATCTGCACGGAGACACAGATATTAACATTAATATCAGCCACATGACCCACTCTCATGTGCAGTCACACTTTCAGAATTAAAGGGCGCTCGTTTAAAAAGGAGGTGAGGAGGAACCTATTTAGTCAGAAGGTAGTTAATCTGTGGAACTCATTGCCACAGAGGGCTGTGAAGGCCGAGTCAGTGGATATTTTAAAGGCAGAGATAGACAGATTCTTGATTATAGCGGGTGTCAAGGGTTATCGGGAGAAGGCAGAAAAATGGGATTAGGAGGCAGAGATCAGCCATGATTGAAAGACGGAGTGGACTCGACGTGCCGAATGGCCTAATTCTACTCCTATAACTTGTAAACTTGTGAACTTTCAGGGTTAATTCAATGTGTTATCTCAAACAGACTGGGGAGTAGGTCAGAGCTGCAGACGTGAGGAAATGAGGAGCTAACAAGAAAATATTTGCATTGCCAGCAAGCAATTGATTATGGATGAATATCTGAAGCCTGCTTTGGAAAGCAATTTAGATGGTCCAAAGTCAAATGCTAATATAAACTTTACATTTTTTCAATTGGTTCAGCTTGAAGAAGCTGGAATGTTAATCAACTATCTGTAGCCAAAGTCTCCAAACTCAACTTTAATCACTGGAGTGGCGATGAGACAAGCCTTCACAAACTCTCAGGCATGTGTCATATAAATTTTGTAAAGCCCTGAGCTCGGGTAGATTTTGTTTCTGGTACCAAACAAATAAAGGTGGGAATGATATTTAACAAAAATGGTTTCATAATTAAACCAGGCATTTCAATAAGCACTTCCTCCACCAGCTGCACATTTCTCATATCAAAGAGAATCAAGGGAGGGACCTTTCCTCAATCAGTAATGTGAATGGCACCCCATTAATTGATGCATTGTAAAATCTCATTTGAGAGGTGATTATACTTCTACAACAAGAGGTTGCAACAGTATACAGACAGAAAACTAAGGTCACGTTGTGTTGGGGTGTAATGTTATAACCAGTTCTGTATTTGCCTGGCTATTACATAGAATATTATGTTGAAACACCACACCAAGAGTTCTGGACATGTGGTGTGTGATTCCTTTGGGAGGAAGATGTTAATGACAATGCTGAGGCTTTATAAGGCATTGGTCAGACCACATTTGGAGTATTGTGAGCAATTTTGGGCCCCATCTCTGAGGATGCATATGCTGGTGCTGGAGATGGTCCAGAGGAAATTTACAAGAATAATCCCAGGAATGATTGAGTTAACATTTGATACTAGCTGGAGTTTAGAAGGATGAGGGGTGACCTCATTGAAACTTATGGAATAGTCAAAGGCCTGGATAGAATGAACGTGGAGAGGAAGTTTCCACCGGTGGGAGAGTATAGGACCAGAGGTCATAGCCTCAGAATAAAAAAATGTACCTTAAGAAAGGAGATGAGGAGGAATTTCTTTAGTCAGAGGATGGTGAATCTATGAAATTCTTTGCCCAGAAGGTTGTGGAGGCCTTTATTGGATATTTTAAAGACAGAGATTGACAGATTCTTCAAACAAGGTTGTCAGGAGTTATGGGGAGAAGTCAGGAGAATTTACTAGAATGTTGCCTGGGTTTCAGCACTTAAGCTACAGAGAGAGGTTGAACAGGTTGGGTCTTTATTCTTTGGAGCGTAGAAGGTTGAGGGGGGACTTGATAGAGGTTTTTAACATTTTAAGAGGGACGGACAGAGTTGACGTGGGTAGGCATTTCCCTTTGAGAGTGGGGAAGATTCCAACAAGGGGACATAACTTCAGAATTAAGGGACAAAAGTTTAGGGGTAACATGAGGGGTAACTTCTTTACTCAGACGGTGGTGACTGTGTGGAATGAGCTTCCGGTGGAAGTGGTGGAAGCAGGCTCGATTTTATTATTTAAGAGTAAATTGGATAGGTATATGGATGGGAGGGGATTGGAGGGTTATGGTCTGAGAGCAGGTAGATGAGACTAGGTCAGAGAAAGTGGTCGGCGTGGACTGGTAGGGCCGAACGGGCCTGTTTCCGTGCTGTAATTGTTATATGGTTATATGGTTATATGGGGTTGAGAGGGAAAGATAAATCAGTCATGATTGACTGTTGGAATGGACTTAATGGGCCAAATGACCTAATTCTGCTCTTATCACATTAACTTATTACAGGAGGCTCTGGTTAGAAAGTGTGGAAAGTGACAAGGGCTGCTGTTAGGTCTTGAGAGTCCCCCCAGATAATGGAATTCTTTAAAACTTCATCCTCAACATTGATGGTCTCCCAGTATCCACCTCACCTCACATCCGGAATCTTGGAATCATCCTTGATCAAACCCTCTCTTTCGACAAACACATCAAACACATCACAAAGACAGCCTTCTTCCACCTCAAAAACATTGCCCGTCTCCGTCCATCCCTCTCCTCCACAGCTGCAGAAACCCTCATCCACGCCTTCATCACCTCCCGTCTGGACTACTGCAACAGCCTCTATGGCGCACCCTCAAAAATCATCAATAAACTTCAATACATTCAAAACTCCGCTGCCCGTCTACTCACACACACCTCGATCCGTGACCATATCACCCCCGTCCTTTATAAACTCCACTGGCTCCCCATCCCCCAGAGAATCCAGTACAAAATCCTCCTCATAACCTACAAAGCCCTCCATAACCTGGCCCCATCCTACCTGACCGACCTCCTCCACAGGCACACTCCCACCTGCACCCTCCGCTCTGCCGCTGCCAATCTCCTATCCCCCCACATCCGGACTAAACTCAGATCCTGGGGGGACAGGGCTTTCTCCATCGCTGCTCCCACCCTATGGAACTCACTACCCCAAACCGTTAGAGACTCCCCCACACTCACCACATTCAAAACATCGCTGAAGTCTCACCTGTTCAGTACTGCCTTCAACCACTGAAGGTCACCTCACCTTCTGTCTCCTTTCTCTGTTCATTTATTTATTTACTTATTTATCTATTTATTCATTTCCCTATGTTCTCAAAATCTCTGTAAAGCATCTTTGAGTATATGAAAAGCGCTATATAAATAAAATGTATTATTATTATTATTATTAAAAGGAGCAGCCTGCGGTAACATAAGGCATTTATAATAGGTCTAATAGTTTTCTGGATGTGTTTGGGTGAGCTCTCATTCACAAAACAAAGGGATCGCATGCTCAGTGACGTTAAAGATCGCAGGTGCCCACGGTGGAGCTGTCAAAATCGGTCTCCAGCAAAGGCCACCAACTCCTCAATGTTCGGCTGCAGTGCGGATGGAGAAACGATAAGGAAAAAATCGCATTTCTGTCGAGGTAAGAGATTTAAAAAAGTTTCCCCCAACCCCACCCCCCCACATAAAACAAAACTGAAGAACCCAAAAAACATACATTTAACACATACTATTAAAATACAAAAGTAAAAAGGACAGACAGATTGTTGGCGAGGCAGCCATTGTTGGTGCCACCCGGTGGTTCTCTTACCTCTTACTTTGTAACTTCTTACAGGACTTAAAAGATTGGAACCTAGGCAATATTTCCCAGGATGAAATTTCCCAGAATATTTCCTTCAGCGATGTGCTCTCTCAATCAATGGATCCTTAAGCAATGGAGCAGTCAACAATCCATTCAAAAGAGAGATCAATTAATTAGGAAGAGTGATGTAGTCTGAGATGACTTTAGAGTTTAGTTTAGAGTTTAGAATTTTAAAATAGCGTGGAAACAGGCCGTTTGGGCAGATGCAGACCATTGATCACCTGTACGTTTATTCTATGTTATCCCACTTTCACATCCCACACTCGGGGCAATTTACCGAAGTCAATTAATCAACAGATCTGCACATCTTTGGAGGGTGGGAGGATATTGGAGCAACTAGGAAAAACCCACAGGTCTCAGGTTGAACATATAAACTGTGCACAGACAGCACCCCTTGGCCGGATAGATCCCGGGTCTCTGACACTGTGATGCAGCAGCTCTACAGCTGCGCAAATGTGCAGCAGAATAATTTGAAGGTTTAAATGATTTGAAGGAACATCTAGTGAGGCTTTATTGCTGAGAAATAGAAAGGGGATCATCACCTTGTAGGGATTTTGCTAGCCCAAATAGTCAAGGGGAATTAGAACAACAAGTATGCCAGGAGATTGCAGGTAGCTGTAAAACTAATATGGTTGTTATAGTTGGGGGGTTTAGAATGGGTCTACCATAGTACCAAGTGCTTAGATGGGGTGGAATTTGTAAACTGTGTTCAGGAAAGTTTCCTCAGGTGATGTGTAAAGGTCCGGACAAAGTAAAGAGTCAAGCTTGACCTACTTTTAGGGAAATGGGCAGATCAAGTGACTGAAGTATTAGCGGGCAAGCCTTTTGGGACCAGTAAACAAAGCTCTATTAGTTTTAAAGTAGTTATGGATAAGGACTGGGTTGGTCCACAGGTTTAATATCTAAATTGGGCAAGGCCAACTTTGATGGTATTAGCGAGGAACATGCAAAAGTTGATTGGAGTAGGTAGTTTGCGGACAAATGGATGTCCGTAAAGTGGTATGATTTAAAAGTATGAAAGTGACAGTTCAAGGCAGGCATGCTCCTGTTAAAGTGAAGGGTAAGGCAAATAGTAGTAAGGAACCCTGGATGAAGAGAAGATCGTGACTGGAATAGGGGCCTGTGACAGGTAGTGTGCCTCACGGTACAATGCAGAGACCATTGCTGTTTATAGTCTACATCAACAGTATGGATGAGAATGTACAAGGTATGATTAGTAAATTTGCAAATGGCACTAAAGAAGATGAAATTGTTAACAGTGAAGATGGTTATCTGGAATTGCAGCAGAATCTTGATCAGCTGGGCAAATGGGCTGAGGAATGAATCAAGGAGTTTAATGCCGATATGTTTGAAGTTTCGAATTTTGGGAAGTTGAACCAGGGTAAAACTTCCAAGTGAAAGATAAGGCCCCGTGGAGTGTTGTAGAGCAGAAAGGTGGGGTAGGGAGATCCAGTAGGCCTTGGTGGACCAAGCACAATTGTTCGTTGAAATAGTCATCAAATCTACGCTTGATCTTGCCGATGTACAGGAGGCCACATTGGGAACATCGGTTGCAGTAAATGAGGTTAGAGGAGGTGCACGTGAACCTCTGTCTCACTTAGAAGGACTGCTGGGGTCCCAAGATGAAGGTGAGGGATGATGTATGGGGACAGGTGTTACATCTCCTGCAGTTGCAGGGGAAAGTGCCTGGACAGGGGGTGGGGATGGGAAGATGTGACTGGTGGTGGGAACAAGTTAGAGGTGACAGAAATGTCAGAGAATGAAATGATAGAGGCTGGTGGGGTGAAATTTGAGGACCTGGGGAAATCTGTCCCTTTTCCATCTATGGGGGAGGGGGAATGAGAGTAAAACTACTGGACACAGAGGAGAAGTGGGTGAGGGAACAATCTATGACAGCAGGGGGGAAATCACGTTCACTAAAGAGACAGAACATCTTGGATGTCTTCAAATGGAAAGACTTATTTTGAGAGAAGGTCTGGTGGAGAAAGAGGAATTGAGAGTAGGGGATAACATCCAGTGTTCCCAGTATGGCCTTCCCAATGTGCACTCAGTTCACCTAGGCCTACTGAATCTCACGTTTGCGAACCATTTTAACTCCTCTTCCCACTCCCACACTGACCTTTCTGTCCTAGGCTTCCCCCATTACCAGTGTGAGGCCACACATAAACTGAAGGAACAGCACATATTCCACTTGGGTAGCTTACAACCCAATGGTATGAAGATTGAATTCTCCAATCTTAGGTAACTATCAAACTGCCTCTCCTTTCTGTTCCTTTTCTCTCTCACCTGTGCCCCTCCTGGACTCGCATTTATTTCCCTCCCCTCCCCTCCCCTTCCAGCTACAATCCTTCCTCTAGCTTCAAAATTTGTAACCCTTCAATCCTTTGTTTCATAGCTTCTGCTTTAAAAAAAAATCTCTGGCCTTTGTCTAACCATCTGCCGATCAAATCACCCCTCACCTGTATCCACCTATCACTTGCCAGGCTGTGTCTTGCTCTTCCTCTCTTCCAGCTCTTCCAGCTCCCCCCCCCCCCCCCACCCCCACCAATGTTCTCCAGAAATGTTGCCTGACCTACTGATTTACTCCAGCACTTTGTGTCACTATCAGCGATCTGAATCTTGTTGTAACTTCAGAAAACCTTCTTCACCCTTCACTTCAACACCCATGTTGCTGTCTTCTGCAAATTTGCTAACCACACCAAGTTTGTTGAACAATCCCTGTTCCAGGTGTACACTGGCCCTATCTCCGAACTCGATCTCCATTACATTGATGAATGCATCGGCACTACCTCCTGTACCCATGCAGAACCCATGGACTTCATCAACTTCACCACCAATTTTCATCCTGCACTCAAATTTACTTGGGCCATCGACACCTCCCTCCCCTTTCTTGATCGCACATTCTACAGTGCATTCAGAAAGTATTCGACCCCTTCGCTTTTTACACATTTTGTTACATTACAGCCTTATTTTACAATGAAATAAATTCATTTTTTAATCATCAATCTACACACAATACCACATAGTGCAAAAGTGAAAACAGGTGTTTAGAAATTTTTGCAAAGTAATTGAAAAGAAATAACGGAAATATCACATTTACATAAGTAATCAGATCCTTTACTCATGCCTTTGTTGAGGCTTCTTTGGCAGTGATTACAGCCTCAAGTCTTCTTGGGTATGACGCTACAAGCTTGGCACACCTGTATTTGGGTAATTGCTCCCATTCTTCTGTGCAGATCTTCTCAAGCTCTGTCAGGTTTGATGGGGAGCGTCGAAGCACAGCTATTTTCAGGTCCCTCCAGAGATGTCCGTTTGGGTTCAAGTCCGGCCTCTAGCTGGGCCACTCAAGGACATTCACAGACTTGTCACAAAGCCACTCCTGTGTTGTTTTGGTCATTGTCCTGTTGGAAGGTGAACCTCTGCCCCAGTCTGAGGTCCAGAACGATCTGGAGCAGGTTTACATCAAGGATCTCTGTATACTTTGCTGCGTTCATGTTTCCTTCGATACTGCAACCACCATGCTTCACCATAGGTATGGTATTGGCCAGGTGAGGCATGGCATTCAGGCCAAAGAGTTCAAACTTGGTTTCATCAGACCTGAGAATCTTGTTTCTCCTTTAGGTGCCTTTTGGCAAACATCAAGTGGATCCAACGTTCTTCCATTTAAGAATGAATGAGGCCACTGTGCTCTTCGGGACCTGCAATGCTGCATAAATTGTTTTATACCCTTCCCAGATCTGTCATCTTCTTGCCTTGGTTTTTGCTCTGACATGCACTGTCAACTGTGGGACCTTATATAGACACGTGTGCGCCTTTCCAAATCATGTCCAATCAATTTAATTTACCACTGGTGGACTCCAATCAAGTTGCAGAAACATCTCAAGGATAATCAATGGAAACAGGATGAATGCGCCGCTCAATTTTGAGTGTCATAGCAAAGGGTCTGAATACTTATGTAAATATGATATTTCAGTTATTTCTTTTTAATTACTTTGCAAAATTTTCTAATCATCTGTTTTTGCTTCATTCTGGGGTATTGTGTGTAGACTGATGATAAAAAAAAAGAATTTAATCCATTTTAAAATAAGGCTGTAACGTAACAAAATGTGGAAAAAGTGAAGGGGACTGAATACTTTCTGAATGCACTGTACATCACAGGGAATAGACTATTGACTGACATCTATTACGAACCCACTGACTCCCACAGCTATCTCGACTACACTTCTTCCCACCCTGCTTCCTGCAAAGACTCTATCCCCTACTCCCAATTCGTCCGTCTATGCCGCATCTGCACCCAAGGTGAGGTGTTCCATACCAGAACATCCAAGATGTCCTCATTCTTTAGGGAACTGGGGTCCCCCTCTCCCATCATAGATGAGGCCCTCGCTCGTGTCTCCTTGGTATCCCACAGCTCTGCCCTTGCTCCCCCTCCCCCTAGTCGCAACAGAGACCGATTCCCCCTTATCCTTACCTTCCACCCAATCTGCCATCACACGCAACACACAATCCTCCAAAGTTTCCGCCACTTCCAAAGGGAGCCCACAACTAGCCACATTTTGCCATCTCCCATCTCCACCCCTTTCCGCCTTCCACAGAGACCATTTCCTCTGCAACTCCCTGGCTGCCTCGCCACCAGTCTGTCTCATCCCTTTCTCTCTTTGTTGTTTTTTAGTCTATAGTCAAATTATGTCTTAGTGTATCTTTAGTTTTGTATTATGTGGGGGGTTGAGGGGAGGGTGGGAGAAACTGTTTTTATCTCTTTCCTCGACGGAGATACAACCTTTTCTTTATCGTATCTCCATCTGCACTGCAGCCTAACATTGTGGAGCTGGCGGCCTCTTTCTGGGGATCGAACTTGGGAGCTGCAACCTCAGGAGCCTGCGGATTTAACATCTCAGAGCTGGCGGTCTCTTTGCCAGGGATCGACCTCGGAAGCTCAAACCGCGGGAGTCTGCGGACTTTAACATCGTGGAGCTCGTGATCCCTTTTTTGGTTTTCAAGAGCTCCCAGATGCAGGAGCTTCGACCGCCCCGACGTGGGAGCTTCGATTGCCGGCTGCAGGAACTTCAATTGCTCTGACTGTGGATGGGTCGACTACCCCGACCACAGGAGATAAAGGAGGAAAGAAGATAAGACTTTATTGCCTTCCATAACATTGAGAAATGTGGAGGAGCCGCTGTGATGGATATTTATGTTAAATCTTTATGTGATTGCGTGTTTTGTTGCTTTTTTGGTATGACTGTATGGTCATTATGGGACTTGCTTGATCCCAGCTGCCTTTACCTGAGATATGCTTCCTTTATTTTCTGACCAGACAATATCCATTGTCAACCAGGGTTCCCTAATCCTTCCATCTTTGGCCCTCACTTTGGCTTTGACAGGAACATGTCGGCTCCAAGCTCTCTACCTCACTTTTAAAAGTTTTCCATTTATTAAATCACCCTACAGTGCATTCAGAAAGTATTCAGACCCCTTCACTTTTTCCACATTTTGTTACGTTACAGCATTATTTTAAAATTGATTCAATTCTTTTTTTTCTCATCAATCTACACACAATACCCCAAAATGAAAAAGCGAAAACAGGTGTATAGAAATTTTTGCAAAGTAATTAAAACAAACAACTAAAAAATCACATTTACATAAGTATTCAGACCCTTTGCTGTGACACTCAAAATTGAGCTTAGGTTCATCCTGTTTCCATTGATTATCATTGAGATGTTTCTACAACTTGATTGGAGTCCACCAGTGGTAAATTAAATTGATTGGACATGATTTGGAAAGGCACACACCTGTCTATATAAGGTCCCACAGTTGACAGTGCATGTCAGATCAAAAACCAAGCCATGAACGAAGGAATTGTCCGTAGACCTCCGAGACAGGATTGTGTCGAGACACAGATCTGGGGAAGGGTATAAAACAATTTCTGCTGCATTGCAGATCCTGAAGAGCACAGTGGCCTCCGTCATTCTTAAATAGAAGAACTTTGGAACCACCAGGACTCTTCTTAGAGCTGGCTGCCCGGCCAAACTGAGCAATCTGGGGAGAAGGACCTTGGTCAGTGAGGTGACCAGAATCCCGATGGTCACTCTGACAGAGCTCCAGAGTTCCTCTTTGAAGTTGGGAGAACCTTCCAGAAGGACAACTATATCTGCAGTACTCCACCAATCAGGCCTTTACGGTAGAGTGGCCAGACGGAAGCCACTCCTCAGTAAAAGACACATGACAGCCCACTTGGAGTTTGTCCAAAGGCGTCTAAAGGACTCTCAGACCGAGAAACAAGATTCTCTGGTCTGATGAAACCAAGATTGAACTCTTTGGTCTGAATGCCAAGCGTCACGTCTGGAGGAAACCAGGTACCGCTCATCACCTGGCCAATACCATACCTACGGTGAAACATGGTGGTGGCAGCATCATGCTGTGGGGATGTTTTTCAGTGGCAGGAACTGGGAGACTAGTCAGGATTGAGGGAAAGTTGAACTCAGCAAAGTACAGAGAGATCCTTGATGAAAACCTGCTCCAGAGCATTCTGGACATCAGACTGGGGCAGAGGTTCACCTTTCAACAGGACAACGACCTTAAGCACACAGCCAAGACAAGGCAGGAGTGGCTTTATGACAAGTCTGTGAATGTCCTTGAGTGGCCCAGCCAGAGCCCAGACTTGAAAACGATCAAACATCTCTGGAGGGACCAGAAAATCACTGTGCATCGACTCTCCCTGTCCAACCTGACAGAGCTTGAGAGGATCTGCAGAGAAGAATGGAAGAAATTACCCAAATACAGGTGTGCCAAGCTTGTAGCATCATACCCAAGAAGACCTGAGGCTGTAATCACTGCCAAAGGTGCCTCAACAATGTACTGAGTAAATGGTCTGAATACTTATGTAAATGTGATATTCCAGTTATTTCTTTTTAATTACTTTGCAAAAATTTCTAAACACCTGTTTTCACATTTTTATTATAGGGTATTGTGTGTAGATTGATAATTGATTATTTTAAAATAAGCCTGTAACGTAACAATATGTAGAAAAAGTGAAGGGGTCTGAATACTTTCTGAATGCAATGTATGTCTTGTCTGCAAGCAGGACAATTCATTGGGAAACAGGTGTGGAATTTTCAGGCCATTACTCACACAACAAACTACTGGAATCTGAAAAATCATTGCGAAGTCAGAGGAATTAGTGATGAAAAAGTGAAATATTGTAAGCACTGGAAATATTACACAAAATTATCAAGTGCTAGAAATACTCAATGGGTCAGGCAGCATCTATGGGGTGAAAAACAGATGATATGTTAGTTCAGCTATCGTTGACAGAAGGTCATTTTTTTGAAACATTAACAATTATTCTCTTCATTAAAACGGTACTGCAGCCCCGACATTTGCAGCAAATAATTGTGCTGCTGCAGAGCGAGCATATTTTGGTCAGCTTGTGCCTGTCATTGAACCTAACATTAGCAAATTTGCAGATGATATTAAGCTGGGGGGTAGTGTGAATTGTGAGGAAGATGCAATAAGGCTGCAGGATGACTTGGACAGGTTGTGTGAGTGGGCGGATACATGGCAGATGCAGTTTAATGTAGATAAGTGTGAGGTTATTCACTTTGGAAGTAAGAATAGAAAGGCAGATTATTATCTGAATGGTGTCAAGTTAGGAGGAGGGGGAGTTCAACGAGATCTGGGTGTCCTAGTGCATCAGTCAATGAAAGGAAGCAGGCAGGTACAGCAGGCAGTGAAGAAAGCCAATGGAATGTTGGCCTTCATAACAAGAGGAGTTGAGTATAGGAGCAAAGAGGTCCTTCTACAGTTGTACCGGGCCCTGGTGAGACCGCACCTGGAGTACTGTGTGCAGTTTTGGTCTCCAAATTTGAAGAAGGATATTCATGCAGCGTAGGTTCACTAGGTTAATTCCCGGAATGGCGGGACTGTCGTATGTTGAAAGGCTGGAGCGATTGGGCTTGTATACACTGGAATTTAGAAGGATGAGGGGGGATCTTATTGAAACATATAAGATAATTAGGGGATTGGACACATTAGAGGCAGGAAACATGTTCCCAATGTTGGGGGAGTCCAGAACAAGGGGCCACAGTTTAGAATAAGGGGTAGGCCATTTAGAACGGAGATGAGGAAGAACTTTTTCAGTCAGAGAGTGGTGAAGGTGTGGAATTCTCTGCCTCAGAAGGCAGAGGAGGCCAGTTCGTTGGATGCTTTCAAGAGAGAGCTGGATAGAGCTCTTAAGGATAGCGGAGTGAGGGGGTATGGGGAGAAGGCAGGAACGGGGTACTGATTGAGAGTGATCAGCCATGATCGCATTGAATGGCGGTGCTGGCTCGAAGGGCTGAATGGCCTACTCCTGCACCTATTGTCTATTGTCTATTGTCTATTGTCTTGCATCGGCACCTGCCATGCTGCCTTTGTGGTAGAATAGCCACCTGTAGATGTAATTCAATCATTCTGGCAACATTTCCTTTGGGTCTGAAGAGACCACAGAGGCATGAGTTGCAGTGTATACTAGAAGGTGTGGGTGAAAATATCTGACATTACCTGGTGTGCAACCATCTTCAACTATCGCACTTATCTACTGATTATCCCTCACCTATTACATGAATCAGTAAAAATATAATCTCTCACGCTATATTGTTCTCTCTACCAAAATATTGCAAACTTCACTGGAAGGTTCCTTGAATGGTAAAGGCATGGAGATATAGGGATTGATTTCAAGCCAACCCACTGGATAGTCAAACCCCTTGGGTTTGGGTGGAAACATTTTTCATATCATGGCTGTCTTTATTCATAATATATAACAAATATTCATGTCAGATGGATTATGGTGGCATTACACACAGTTAAAATCAAACTAGTTTCAGGTTTTGATTCCACTGTTGAGTTCCAAGATGAGTAATATAAGAAAATAACTGCAGATGCTGGTACAAATCGAAGGTATTTATTCACAAAATGCTGGAGTAATTCAGTAGGTCAGGCAGCATCTCAGGAGAGAAGGAATGGGTGATGTTTCGGGTTGAGACCCTTCTTCAGACTGATGTCAGGGGGGTGGGACAAAGGAAGGAGAGAGGTGGAGACAGGAAGATAGTGGGAGTTCTGGGAAGGGGGAGGGGAAGGGAGGGACAGAGGAACTATCTAAAGTTGGAGAAGTCGATGTTCATACCACTGGGCTGCAAGCTGCCCAGGCGAAATATGAGGTGCTGTTCCTCCAATTTCCAGTGGGCCTCACTATGGCACTGGAGGAGGCCCATGACAGGAAGGTCAGACTGGGAATGGGAGGGGGAGTTGAAGTGCTCGGCCACCGGGAGATCAGTTTGGCCAACGCGGACCAAGCGCAGGTGTTGAGCGAAGCGATCGCCGAGCCTGCGTTTGGTTTCGCCGATGTAAATAAGTTGACATCTGGAGCAGCGGATGCAATAGATGAGGTTGGAGGAGGTGCAGGTGAACCTCTGTCTCACCTGGAAAGACTGTTTGGGTCCTTGGATGGAGTTGAGGGGGGAAGGTAAAGGGACAGGTGTTGCATCTCGTGCGGTTGCAGGGGAAAGTCCCCAGGAATGGGATGGTTTGGGTAGGAAGGGACGAGTGGATCTTCCACTTCTCCATTGTAGACCTGATGTTAATTGATATTTCTACTATGGTTTTCTCATTGTCTTGTTGATTTTAACAGCACTTCTTTCAGCAGAGAGAGAAAAAAAACGTAATAATTTGTGAAGCACCGTTTGGAAAAAAATCAATAATTTGTGAGGCATCTGTGTTGCTCCTTCTTATTTCACTGTGACAGAAATGACAAAAAATGGAAGATAACAACCATGGTTAACTACTTGTGACTAGTTGTTAATTTAATATATACTTTATATTTAAAATTTAAAAAAATCTATTCATTGCTTCTTTCATCTATCATAAAATGCCTCCAGGTCACAGATACAAAATGCTTGGGTAAAATGTTGTAGTGCATGGGTCTGGTTGGATTAAAAGAAAGGTAATATCATAAATACACAGCTGAAATTAGGAACATTTTACAAGAGCAAAATTTGGGTCAGTTTTACACCCATCTCCTATGTCAAAGAAACATTTAGTGCAATCTTCTCAAGGGTATAGCACCGAGAGAGCTGCAGTCGGGTAGAGGTGCTGTATTTTGGATGAAACATTAATCTGAGTCTGTTCCCTCAGAAGTATCTAAAAGATTCTCTAGCTCTGTGTCACCTCTGAGTTCAGAGGTTTATCCCCAGTGTACTGGCCATTATTTGTCTCTCATTCAATGTCAAAGATGTATTATCTGAACACTGAAATATGACGGTGCTTGCTTTGTAAAAAATAGACACAAAATCTGGATTAACGCAGCTGATCAGGCATTTAGAACGGAGATGAGGAAGAACTTTTTCAGTCAGAGAGCGGTGAAGGTGTGGAATTCTCTGCCTCAGAAGGCAGTGGAGGCCAGTTCGTTGGATGCTTTCAAGAGAGAGCTGGATAGAGCTCTTAAGGATAGCGGAGTGAGGGGGTATGGGGAGAAGGCAGGAACGGGGTACTGATTGAGAGTGATCAGCCATGATCGCATTGAATGGCGGTGCTGGCTCGAAGGGCTGAATGGCCTACTCCTGCACCTATTGTCTATTGTCTATTGATCTCTGGAGAAAAGGAATAGGTGATGTTTCAGGTCGAGAGCTTTCTTCAGACTGAGAGTTAGAGGAGAGGGAAACTAGAGGTATGAACAGGGAGAAAGAACAAATGAATGAAAGGTATGACAAGAGCAAATTAGAACAGGTACCAATGATCAAGGAATGATGGAGCCCACAATGGTCCATGGTTGGCTGTGGAAGAGGTGATATCAAAGGGATAAAAAAACAGTGAAAATTGGCTTTCTGCCCTATAATAATGGCTGCATTTTTAAAACTGTAGCTGTGAAGTACTTTGGGATATCCTGAAAATGCCATGCAAATGCAAGCTTCCTTTATTCTCCAAGACACTGTGAAAATGCATCAGCTAGCCCTTTTATCCTTTTGTTTTCTGTCCCTTTTAAATACTTGGATCTTCCTTTCAGGCTTTTTTGCAGTAGCTATTTCTGATGCACCCAAAATAACATGAGATGTTAAGTTCAATGCCCATGGAGATGCTCGAACAGGCAGCTATTTAGGAGCTTTTGTTGTTGGCCAGCCATTCCTGGTCCTCTATATTAACATCAATAAAATAAAGATTGAATTGCAAAAGCAAAGGAGAATATTGATAGCAATCATCTCACATTCATCTGCAAAATCACAGCTGTTTCCTTTGCCACCAATTTTGTTTCTTTATTGCAATTTCATACAAACAGAGAATACAGTGATATAAAGTGTATTGAAATTCATTAGTGTCTCCTGTGTACAATATCATTGTGATGGAATTGACACACAGTCTTTTATATTTCAGAATAAAAATAAAATCTCCGGATACTTTTGTTTATGGTGGCAGTATCCTTTAGTGTTTCTATTTCTCCAAAATATTAGAGACAGCATCATTACATCTGGGAACATAAGTGAGATAGTTTGCTCTGGTTGCCTAGTGAAATTATACTTCAGTTCAGCATTGCATTGACATGTTTACTGATCCTACTTTAGATGTAATGCAACACAAAGACGTCAATTGAAGATTTAGATTTGTTTCACTTTGACTCGAAGTTTGTGACTACTTTGCACTGTATCGCTTGTTTATTTGCAGCAATGTCAGTCCGATTCTGGTTAATGAAAATGGGTTGAGACCACCTGGTGAAGAGCTTTAGAAATTGCTTGAGATTTATTCAGTATTGAGAAATTCTTACTGGCCTTTGAAAATATTACTGGTTTTGAAACCTTGGCAATTAAACAAAAACAATCAAGATCGGATTATTTGTGCATTGTTCCTTCTTGCTGAAGAAACCATTTAAAAGTGATTGATGTGCTTCTAAAACATTTTGAAATGTTCTCATGATCTGAATTCTGCTTAGCTGCGCCACAGCTTTAATCAACATTGGATTGTTCTGTGTGGTCCTTTATCATGGAAACTCAAGCAAATGCTGGAATCTTGAGCAAAAAAACAAGTGGTTCGAGGAACAATGAATCGGGCAGAATCTGTGGCAGGAAATGGACAGACACTTCAGATCGAGACCTGAGGCTTTGTTTTATGGTCTGTTCACTGCTGGAATGAACATTCTCAGATGTAGATTCTTTTCCAGAGTCATAAGAGAAGGCAGCAGAATTTTCAGGTTTGATTTTCTCATTCAATGTTCTTTTAATCAAAAGTTTCACAGTATTGCTTTAGAACCTGATAAATTATATTACTGCAGCTAACATAAAGTCTCAATATAAGAGAACAGCTGTAAAAATACTAAGAATGCAAATACAGAACAAATCATATTAAATACTAACACAATAATTGGTAGTGTGGAATTCTTCCAAATATATTTAGAAGCTAATGTAATAAAAATAACTTGACATTAAAATTGTTATAAAATATAATCTGATTGCAAACAATTAGATGACATAAATCTTGTGCATTAATCTCCAGTCTCTGGGTGGAGAGCAACTAAACCTGCAGGAGTCATGAAATACTGCAGCATAGGGAAGGGGAGAGAGGGAGGGAGAGGGAGGGAGAAGGAGAGGGAGATGGAGAGGGAGATGGAGGAGAGGGGGAGAGGGAGAGTCAAAGAGTCATAGAGTGACTCACTTACGCACACTGGCCAACATGTCCCAGCTACATTAGTCCCATCTTCTTGCATGTGTCTATGTCCCTCCAAACCTGCCCTTTTCACAGGGAGAGGGAGAGGGAGGGAGAGGGAGAGGGAGAGGGAAGCCTGGACTGAAGTGAATGTGTTTCTGCAATAGATCATGGCTTTTTTCATGACAAAATGAGCTCATGATGCAACGCTTGAAAGCTTAGGCAAATGGTGGTGAGAGCTCTGCTTGATTTCAGAGAGATAGAAATTGAATAGTAGACAAACAAAGGTATCCTGTGTTTGCATAACAGCTCCACAAAGCACAAAGTCAATGATACGACCTGGTAATTAAAGATCAAAGCCTTCCCAATGTGTTTTCTTAATCCATTACTTCAAATTGTGTGTTGTGGTGCAATGTGGCCTATCTAATATTGTACATGTTTATCATAATTCACATGTTCCATTGACAAACATGATGGTTTTATTGACTGCACTTGCAATTTCACAATTAATTTGAGCCCCATTCCTCATTTGAAGTACATTTTGCCCTTAAGGATAGGTACCTATAGCAAATTTTCTTTACTCAAGTCACCTCATCCTTCTCCATACATTTGCAAATGGACTACCTTTGTTTGTCTACTATTCAATTTCTATCTCTCTGAAATCAAGCACAGCTCTCACCACCATTTGCCTAAGCTTTCAAGCGTTGCACCATGAGCTCATTTTGTGATTGTGTTTCATGTATCAAAGTCCAACATTTCCAGCTGTGCTGAGAATGCTGTTATCCATAGGATAAATCAGTTATTTCCAATAAGATGGAAGCTGGTCTACCTAAACTCTTCTTTTCCTATGTGTCAACCAACTATTTATCTATCCTGCTTTACTTTAAGCTTTGCCTGAATTTCAGTTACAAGTCCCTTGTGAGATGTTTTATTGAATTCCTGCTGAAAATCTATATAAACAACACTTACTATATTCCTTTCATCTGTGTAATCAGTCATTTCTTCATGAAATTCTATTGCATTTGTCAAATATGATTTGTCTTCCAAAAAAATCCATGCATGTTATCCTTAATTAATCTATATGTTTCTAACTGCCTACAACATTTTTCATGAATTGTTGACATTTTTACACAATCTAATATTAAACTATTTGGTTGAGAGCTACCCTGCCTTGTTTTGTTTTTCATTCTTCTTCAGCACGGACGTAACGATTAGTCAGAGAACAAAAATTGCATCTTGAAGTTGCACTGAAAGTTTGTGGACTAAACATTGCCAATCTTTTTTTCTGACACCTCTTAAAAGCTTCAGGTGTATCTCTTCAGAACCTGGTAACTTATCTGACCCAAGTAAGCATGACATTTCATCAAAAGACTCAGCGTAAAAAATAATTGTTAGTTCCAAGCACCAAACATCGGTCCTCTCATCATTTTCATCTCCAGACATCTCCAGACATTCAATCCATTGAAAATAATGGAAGGAGAAAAATACAAATAGCCAACACTCACCCAGATCATTAGGCTCGGAACCCAAGATCAATTTTCCCTTATTTTCTATTCTACAAGCATCCTCTAGAAATTTGATTACCCATTCCATCAACCAAAAAATTCAAACAAGCATGTAATATTACTTTTACATTGTTAACTAATTAATTGGCTTCTCTTTTGGTCTTGAAAGAATTCTTCCCTATCTTTACTTTTTGTGTGTTAGAAACATAGAAACATAGAAAATAGGTGCAGGAGTAGGCCTTTCGGCCCTTCGAGCCTGCACCGCCATTCAATATGATCATGGCTGATCATCCAGCTCAGTAACCTGTACCTGCCTTCTCTCCATACCCCCTGTTCCCTTTAGCCACAAGGGCCACATCTAACTCCCTCTTAAATATAGCCAATGAACTGGCCTCAACTACCTTCTGTGGCAGAGAATTCCACACTCACCACTCTCTGTGTGAAGAAATGTTTTCTCATCTCGAAATATCCCTGTGAAAACTGAATTTAGCGAAGAAGTGGAAAAAAGAGAATTGACTGACTTGAAAGCAAGGAGACCCAATGAAAGCAAAGAGCATCAACGAAAGCAAACTCTTTGGTTTGAGGTCATGAAACCAAGGTGTGATTTATAACCCCTTCACAGGATTTGAACATTACTGGCTAAGTCAGCATTTATAGTTGGGATTACGGAGACATGGCTCCAGGGTGACCAAGGCTGGGAGCTCAACATCCAGGGATATTCTATATTCAGGCGGGATAGACAGAAAGGAAAAGGAGGTGGGGTAGCGTTACTGGTTAGAGAGGAGATTAAAGCAGTGGAAAGGAAGGACATTAGCTTGGAGGAAGTGGAATCGATATGGGTAGAGCTACAAAACACTAAGGGGCAGAAAACGCTAGTGGGAGTTGTGTACAGGCCACCTAACAGCAGTAGGGAGGTTGGGGATGGCATCAAGCAGGAAATTAGAAATGCATGCACTAAAGGCGCAGCAGTTATAATGGGTGACTTCAATCTACATATATATAGGGTGAACCAAACTGGCAGGGGTGCTGAGGAAGAGGATTTCTTGGAATGTTTGAGAGATGGTTTTCTAAACCAACATGTCGAGGAACCAACGAGAGAACGGGCCATTCTAGACTGGGTATTGAGTAATGAGGAAGGGTTAGTTAGCAGTCTTGTTGTGCGAGGCCCTTTGGGCAAGAGTGATCATAATATGGTAGAGTTCTTCATTAGGATGGAGAGTGACAAAGTCGATACAGAAACAAGTGTTCTGAACTTAAAGAAAGGTAACTTTGAGGGTATGAGGCGTAAATTGTCCAAGATAGACTGGCGGTTGATGCTGAAAGGGTTGACGGTGGACATGCAATGGAAGGCATTTAAAGGTCGCATGGATGAACTACAACAAGTATTCATCCCAGTTTGGCAAAAGAACAAACCAGGAAAGGTAGTGCATCCGTGGCTAACAAGGGAAATCAAGGATAGTATTAAAACAAAAGATGAAGCATACAGATTAGCCAGAAAAAGTAGCATACCAGAGGACTGGGAGAAATTCAGAGTCCAGCAGAGGAGGACAAAGGGCTTAATTAGGAAAGGGAAAATAGATTATGAGGGGAAACTGGCAAGGAACATAAAAAAACAGACTGCAAAAGCTTTTATAGATATGTCAAGAGAAAAAGATTAGTTAAGGCAAATGTAGGTCCCTTGCAGTCGGAAACAGGTGAATTGATCATAGGGAACAAGGAGATGGCAGACCAATTGAACAAATACTTTGGTTCTGTCTTCACTAAGGAAGACATAAACCGTCTGTCGGAAATAGCGGGGGACCGGGGGTCTAATGAGATGGAGGAACTGAGGGAAATCCAGGTTAGTCGGGAAGTGGTGTTAGGTAAATTAAATGGATTAAAGGCAGATAAATCCCCAGGGCCAGATAGGCTGCATCCCAGAGTGCTTAAGGAAGTAGCCTCAGAAATAGTGGATGCATTAGTGATAATTTTTCAAAACTCTTTAGATTCTGGAGTAGTTCTTGAGGACTGGAGGGTAGCTAATGTAACCCCACTTTTTAAAAAGGGAGGGAGAGAGAAAACGGGGAATTATAGACCAGTTAGCCTAACATCGGTAGTGGGGAAAATGCTAGAGTCAGTTATTAAAGATGTGATAGCATTACATTTGGAAAGTGGTGAAATCATCAGACAAAGTCAGCATGGATTTACCAAAGGCAAATCATGTCTGACGAATCTTATAGAATTTTTCGAGGATGTAACTAGTAGAGTGGATAAGGGAGAACCAGTCGATGTGTTATATCTGGACTTTCAGAAGGCCTTCGACAAGGTCCCACATAGGAGATTGGTGTACAAACTTAAAGCACACGGTATTGAGGGTTCAGTGTTGAGGTGGATAGAAAATTGGTTGGCGGACAGGAAGCAAAGAGTAGGAATAAACGGGTCCTTTTCGGAATGGCAGGCAGTGACTAGTGGGGTACCGCAAGGCTCAGTGCTGGGACCCCAGTTATTTACAGTGTATATTAATGATTTGGACGAGGGAATTGAATGCAACATCTCTAAGTTTGCGGATGACACGAAGCTGGGTGGCAGTGTTAGCTGCGAGGAGGATGCTAGGAGGCTGCAGAGTGACTTGGATAGATTAGGCGAGTGGGCAAATGCATGGCAGATGCAATATAATGTGGATAAATGTGAGGTTATCCACTTTGGCGGCAAGAACAGGAAAGCAGAGTATTACCTGAATGGTGACCGATTGGGAGAAGGGGAGATGCAACGTGACCTGGGTGTCATGGTGCACAAGTCATTGAAAGCAAGCATGCAGGTGCAGCAGGCAGTGAAGAAAGTGAATGGTATGTTGGCATTCATAGCAAGAGGATTTGAGTTTAGGAGCAGGGAGGTTCTGCTGCAGTTGTACAGGGCCTTGGTGAGACCGCACCTGGAGTATTGTGTGCAGTTTTGGTCTCCTAACCTGAGGAAAGACGTTCTTGCCTTAGAGGGAGTACAGAGAAGGTTCACCAGATTGATCCCTGGGATGGCGGGACTTACATATGAGGAAAGACTAGATAGACTGGGCTTGTACTCGCTGGAATTTGGAAGACTGAGGGGGGATCTTATAGAAACATATAATATTCTTAAGGGGTTGGAGAGGCTAGATGCGGGAAGATTGTTCCCGATGTTGGGGGAGTCCAGAACCAGGGGTCACAGCTTAAGGATAAGGGGGAAGTCTTTTAGGACCGAGATGAGAAAACATTTCTTCACACAGAGAGTGGTGAGTCTGTGGAATTCTCTGCCACAGAAGGTAGTTGAGGCCAGTTAATTGGCTATATTTAAGAGGGAGTTAGATGTGGCCCTTTTTGCTAAAGGGATCAGGGGGTATGGAGAGAAGGCAGGTACAGGCTACTGAGCTGAATGATCAGCCATGATCATATTGAATGGCGGTGCAGGCTCGAAGGGCCGAATGGCCTACTCCTGCACCTATTTTCTATGTTTCTATGTTTCTATGTTTCTAATAAGTATAAGGCCTTTACTCCCATATCAAGGCACTACATGGAGTTAAGTCAACATTGAACATTTTCCAATCGACAAGGCCCAAAATCTTGCAAGGTGTAGAAGTTAGCTGTGGTAACCAAGATGACCTCCCCATCACCAATACTGCTGAGGAAGGCAATATTTACATTTTAGAAATGGTTGTAAAGTGGCTACATCAAAATAATGTGAAACTTACGGAAAGTAAATCTGCCTTTGTACAAAGAGAAATAGTCCATGTTGAATTAAAGATGGACATCAGTGGTTTACAACTCATGACACAATTAAATTGTTTTAAAGGCAGAGACCAAAAGATAGGGCAGAGATCAGATATTTCTTGAGATTCATTACAATGCGACTCAAGGTTTTTATTGGGCTTTAATGGTATTTACACACCACCACTTGTAAAATAAAGAAACAAAAATAGCAATAGAATGAAGATAAGCAGTGATCACACAAACAGTTAAAGTAGCTAGACCATCTGAATTCACAATGAAATATTGGGTATACAGAAGCTCACAGAAGTCAGGGGTTATGTGGCAAAGGCGGGAGAATGAGGTTGCGAGGGAAAGATAGATCAGCCATTATTGAATGGCGAAGTCGACTTGATGGGCTGAATGGCCTAATTCTGCCCCTAGAAATTATGAAGCTCTTGTGCGATCCTTCAACTGCCTGGTGGGTACTGTTTTCAGTCGTGTCGTGGTCGACAGCCAAGAGAAGTGTTGGCATCTTCCATTTTAAATTAAATGATGTGACTTATGCACAGATAGAATACAATACTAACCATCACTTTTGGTGTGAAGTTTCACCAGTTTCTATCGGGAAGATCATTCATTCCAGTCATGGATTACAAACCCTCATTTGCCATTCTAAGTTCAAGACTACAGCCTCCTGAAGGTGGAGATTGCGCATGATGAATTTCCAATCACACCTTCAGAAATTCCTGTCACAGCACAGAAGCCTTTACTCCTTTACACTTTGAGCATGCCATCATTGCCATTACGAAGGTTTGTGTGGTAGCTATCATCTGGGCCAGGTAGTTACAACGGTCTAAAAGATTTAGTTCCAACATGCTCAGATTGCTGGGGAAGCGGAACCAAATATCTAACCCAACTCCACAGACATGGAGGCGGTTGTCACAACCATTTCAGTGAGTAGGTGTTGATTTTGTCAGAAAAGCAATGGCAGCTTTTTTAAATCTTTATCGACACTCATTCTGAAAGGATTGAATTTCACATGCAGGATCATGCACAATAGCAGAATGTACAATTGAGGAGAAGGGATTGATTTTTGTACTCATGATATACTTGGAAGAGTTGTTATCAAATAGTTGGTCACATCTGTTTGAATGCTTCATGAGGTGAAACGGTATTAAGCATTGATTACTCTCCCTGTGTGTAATAGAGCAGCCAAAGGATCTCTACTCTTTCTGAGCATTGAAACAGTTTTTCCAAGAGTGCTTGAATCAAACAATGAATCAATGTTCATCAAACTGGTTGTTCAAGTATTTTAAATGCCACACTCCACCTCAGGATGCATTCCCCTCAGAGTTTATTAATGCGCTGCCAGTTTCAAATGCGTTTGAGTTTCCTTCTAGCTTGGTGGAAAAAGTGAGGATAATTGGCAGTTGGAATCAGACTGAAATCCTGATTTGCATTGTAACAACTCATTGGGAAGAAGCAAAGGAGCGCAATTCAATTCAAGCGATATGTTGAGATCAATAAACACACTAAACAGCAAATTGTTATATTAGGGACAAATTTTCAGTGCTATAAAGTAATGTGACCAAAATGGAATGAAGATAGACCAGAACATGTTGAAGAAATGCATGGCATCATATCTGTTCTGAAGTAGAAGAACCAACTAGTGAAGAGGAGAAAGTATGTTAGTATGTAAATGTGTAATTGAGCTACTTATGGTAGTGATCTCAAGACAAACCTTTTTCTGCGATATTGTGGTTAATTCTTTTGATTATTACATATTACAGTATCTGTGTGCATTTTATTTACAGGTCTGTTAAATTGCTGCAAGTAAGAATTTCATTGTTTCATTTTCAGTACATGAGATAATTGAACACTCCTGACTCTTGACTCTCTTGATGTTATTAATGTGACGCGAGAAGACCCATTAATTCCTTGATTCTCTTGGAGATTATTACACAAAGCACTTAAACATATTTTAAGGCTGGATCTCAGTGGGCTTTCCTGAACCCATATGAATGAATTGCCTCGTCGCTAATCTCTTGAATTAATTTCATAAATCCCTCTGGTTTTCTACCTCTTAATCCCCCTTTAGGATACTTTTTTTTAAATCCCAGTGATAAATGTTCTCTCCACCTTCCTTCACACCAGGTTAAATGACTAATAGTGTCTTTCTGCGAAGGCAAACAGAATTATACATATTCTGAAAAGCTTTTTGCTTTCTCAGAATAAGGCTGTTGAGGTACTTTATCGTCTTTCAAGCAATAAGTTAATTCAGCTTAAAGCAGTGACACAAATAGCTTCTGTGGTATGAATAACCCATTTAATCTCAATGCGTGCCTGTTACCCTTTGCACAATAATAGTAGTGAACACGATATAATTTGCAATTATATTGCAAACAATAATAGTAAACCAATGCTTGAGCACATTATGAAAGACCAAAATTATATCCTGCCAGTGGATTATCCAGTCAGCCTTGGAGATAGAGAAACTTTCATCACTAAATTCAACCAAAATCATGCCAGAGAAAGAAATTAGAGAGACGTGATGTCCCATGTAGATTGTATCTTCGAAGAAATAAACCAATCTTCATCATTCAAGGCACCTGCCGGACTGGAGTCTGAAATAAAACCAGAAATTATTGCAAATAAACAAGTCGGCAGCATCTGTGAAGAAGGAAACAGAATTAACATGTCAGATTGATGACCTTACATTATTATAGTCTCCCCATAGCCTTAGGTTGTTCCAGAGCACTTTTAAAATGAAATTGTTATTATATGGGAAACAAAAATGCAATATCCTACAAATGATAATTTAATAATGATCAGATAATCTTTTTTTGTGTAATATTGAATGATGAATAAATGCTGGCCAGGACATCCTCCTCCCAGCCACCCACTTGTAGATTGGTGTAATGGTGTCACTCATGTTATGCATCATGCTTTTGTAGTTACGCCCCTTTAGCTTTTGAGTGACCACTACTTGCGAGATTGGGGTTAGTGTAAGTGGAACGTGCAGGCGTGAGGACGTGCTTGCTATGTAGTTAATAAAGTCTTTGGATCGTTATCCGGGTGTAAGGCTTCTGTTATCATACGGTCATCACAACATGGTGTCAGACGTGTACGGACTTACTTCAAATTCTAAAGTAATTCAAAATAATGCCATGGCTTCTTTAATATCCAGCTGGGAGAGAAGGCAGCAGCTGGTTTGCATCACAGAGAAAATTAGTAAGGTTCCTATGCAAGGATGACACATTAATTTGTGAATTGTTCCATAGTTATTTTGTCAAACGTGGGAAAATGGGGCGAGTTTAGATGGTATCTTGGTCAGCATGGACGAGTTGGGCCGAAGGGCCTGTTTTGCTGTATGACTAAAGGGCCTGTCCCACTTTAGGCGATTTTAAGGCGATTGCCGGTGACTAGTCTGTCGCCGACAGTTCGCCGGGTGTCGCGGGCATGATCGTGAGGAGTCTTCCAAGAATCGTAGTGGATCTCAGCGCGTCACTGAGAAATCAAACAAGAGGCTGCAGAGAGTGGTGAGGTCAATATCTGAGGCCCTTGCTCAAGAAGGTGGAATCTATCATCAAGGACTACACCCTCTGGGCCATGCCTTTTTCTCACTGCTACCATTGGGCAGGAGATACAGAAGCATGAAGTCCCACATCAGCACTTTCCTACAACTATCAGGTTCTTGACCTAACATGCACAACCCTAATCCTAACTTGGAAAGAGAATACTATGGACTACTTGCAAAATGTATATGTAATTTTTGCATAATTTATATTTTTGTGTATTACCTGAATTGATGTGTCTATGATGCTGCTGCAAGCAAGGGTTTCATTGTACCTGTACTTCACCATTCTTGTGCATCTGACAATAAACTCAATGTAGCTTGACTTGCTGCATGTGCCATCAGGAAGAGTATTGTGCACAATTCTAGTTGCCACACTGTAGGATAAATGCGGTACCAATTAGAGTGTGTAGAAGAGATTCTTCCATCAGAAAGAGAATGAAAATGGCATGGAGGAAGAGATGGCAGAAACAAGAAAGGAACTTTATTGACTGCTCAGCACATAACGTATGAATCCTACCGTGAGTTTATAAGTGGTGAGACATCGGAATGCACCATTTCATAGAATCATAAAATTGTATAATGCCAGAATAAGTCCTTTGGTCTACTTCGTCCATGCTAAAGGGCCTGTCCTACAGGCGATTTTAAGGTGACGACTAGGCTGTCGCTGAACGTTCGCCGGGGTGTCGCGGGCATGATTGTGAGGAGTCTTCAATGAATCGTAGCAGATCTCGGCCCGTCGCGGAAAGGTTTTACAGATAGAAATTTCTCCGCGACAACTGGCTTGTCGCCAGGTATCGTAGCTTATTGCGGGCGCTGTCGCATGCTGTCCCCAGGTTTGCTAGGTTATCGCAGATGCATTTAGAAGAACGTAATATTAAATTAAGAATAGGCATTTGAAGATACCAGAAGATAGTTTTGTTTAACCAATTTATTTACCGTCAGGACATTTGACAGGTAGATTGGAGGCGGCGGTTTGACGGTCAGGTAAGCGTGGGAATTTCGTGATATTTCCGAAGACGGTGTAATCTCTTAGCCAGGTGCTAGTTTCACCAAAAAAGTAACTTGTATCGACCTGACTCAGCATTGTCGTGGTCATTGTCGTAGGGCAAAAGAAAATTTTGGCGATCTGCTACTACTTTGACAGTCGCCGGCAGTCGCCTTAAAAATCGCGTAACTGGGACAGGCCCTTAGCTGTGGTGCCTATCTAGCCTAAGTCCAGTTGCCTGCATTTGGCCCATTTCCCTCTATTATTTTCTTATCCAAACACCTGTACTTGTTATTTTTAATTTTGTAATATCTTTTAACTCTGCCACCTCTCTTGCAGTTGATTCCAAATATTCATCTCTATCTGTGTGAAAAACGTACCACCTTTCCCTTGTCCTGTATTAAAAACGGCCAAGAACATTTGATGTCACATAAGGATTATTGTCATATGCACAAGTATGATGTATCAATGCAGGTACAATAAAAAATTCTGGTTTGCAGCAGCATCACAGGCACATAGACTCAATCTAGACGCAAAAACATAATTATACATAAGTTAAATTAACATTCTATAACACATTGAAAAGAGTACGACTGTGAAAAATAAAAAGACATTTGTGCAAAAACACAATGAGAAAACAAGTGCACGCTGGTGCAAGATGTTGTCCGTAATGTTCAATCCCGCAGCACCGCTCTTGCTCCCCCTGCCCCCATTCATATCAAGGATAGAGTCCCCCTTGTACTCACCTTCCACCCCATCAGCTGTTGCATACAGTATATAATCCTCCAACATTTTTGCCACCTTCAATGGGATCCCACTACTGGCCACATCTTCCCATCTCCACCCCTTTCTGCTTTCCACAGAGACCGCTCCCTCCATAACTCCCTGGTCAACTCGTCCTTCCCACCCAAACCACCCCCTCCCCAGGTACTTTCCCCTGCAACTGCAGGAGATGCAACACCTGTCCCTTTACGTCCAAGGACCCCAACAGTCTTTTCAGGTGAGGCAGAGGTTCACTTGCACCTCCTCCAATGTCATCTACTATATCCGCTGTTCCAGGTGTCAACTCCTGTATATCACCGAGACCAAGCTCAGGTTTGGTGACCCGTTACGCTGAATACCTCCACTCAGTCTGCCTGAACCTACCTGATCTCCCGGTTGCTCAGCACTTTAACTCCCCCTCCCATTCCCAATCTGACCTTTCTGTCCTGGGCCTCCTCCATTGTCAGAGTGAGGCCCAGCGCAAATTGGAGGAACAGCACCTCATATTTTGCTTGGGTAGCGTACATCCCAGCGGTATGAACATTGACTTATCTAACTTCAAGTAGCCGTTGCTTTCCCTCTCTCTCCATTCCCTCCCCCTTCCCAAGTTTCCCACCAGTCTTACTGTCTCCGACTACATTTTATCTCTGTACCACCCACTCCCCTGACATGAGTCTGAAGAAGGGTCTTGACCCGAAAGGTCACCCATTCCTTCTTCGGAGATGCTGCTTGTCCCAGCATTTTGTGTCTACCTTCGTGTTCAGTCCTAAGGTAGGATTAAGGTTAATCATGTTTGTTCATGAATCTTATGATTATAGGAAAGTAGATGTCCCTGCCCTGAACAGTGGTGAGGGACTTCAGGTTCTTGTAGCTTCGACTGGAAGATAATGGGAGGGTTGTGCTCAATGGTTACAAGTAGGTGTACTTCAACAAGGAGCAAATCCAACTCATCTCTGATCACTTTGGGTGATCTGTTGATCAGGATAGTAACAGACTCTCTCGTCAGTTGTCAGTCAATATATCGGGTTTAAGGACTATATGAAGTGGAGAGCAAGCGTGAAATAATAGGATATCCCAATGGGCAGACACAACCTTTGAAGTCCAAGCCAGTATTAAGTTATTTCATGGCTGTCCCAATATGACAAATCTTTCAATTTCATCAAGAAAAATAAGTGTCCTTCTGTTAATGTGCAGTTAGTTCTTTATATCAAGAACGTGATTTTACATGTGAATTATGCTACCAAGAAGCTGTTGTAACTCACTGGTGCTTTGACAGTCATCATTGTTGAGCGAGAATGCTGTATCAGGTTGGATTATTAAAGATCAAGTGGTGTAGCCTGGTGCTGATGCTTGTATGCTATTCAGCAGAGATTGTGAATGGTGAGGCTCCAGGGTCCACTCACATTGCACCGTCTAAACATTCAGCAAGTTGACATGTGGGACGGATGTCTTTAATAGTCAGGTGTAGTTATATCTGAGGAAAAATGGCAAACTGTTCCTGTATTAACAAGGCCAATGGCTGTACAGGGAAGGCAGTTTGTGGCCCATACATCCAGAAGTTGACCAAAAATGTAATATTGCTGTGCACTGGGAGAGAATGAAGGGTTCTATAAATCTTAAAGTTGTCAGAAGAAAGAGAATGAGAGAAAAAGAAAACAAAAGAGGAGAGTGAGAGAGATGTGCATGTAATTGCTGAGTTCAAACTTGTCTTCTTCTCTAACAATCAATGGATTTTGTCCATCTCCAAATTCAGTCATAAATATAGGCTCTGCAGATCTGAATCAATATCGAGCATTTTTGAAAAAATAATTGACAGAGGTTGTTGTTAAAAATTAATAGAATGAATTGTTCAACCAAGAAAACAAACAAAAAATTCCTCCAGCACTTTGTGTTTGGCCTATCAAATGTTCCCCTTCTCACCTTAAATCTATGCCTTCTAGTTCTCGAATCACCTGCCCAAGGAAAAAGGCAATGTAGATTTGCCCTATCAATTCCCCTCGTGACTTTATGCACCTCTACAAGATCATCCCTCAGACTCTTGCACTCCAAGGAATAAAGTCCTAGCCTGCCCAATCTCACGCTACAACTAAGACCCTCGAGTCCTGGCAACATCCTTAGTTTAGTTTAGAGATATAGTGTAGAAACAGGCCCTTCGGTCCACTGACTCCGTACCGACCAACGGTCACCTATTATCCCAGATTCACATCCTACAAATTAGGGGCAATTTACAGAAGCCAGTAAACCTACCAACTTGCACGTCTTTGGAATGTGGGAGGAATCTGGAGCATGCGGAGAAAACCCATATGCTCACAGGGAGAACGTACAAACTCCGTACAGACACCGTCACCCGTAGTCAGGATCGAACCCGGGTCTCTACTGCTGCGCCATTGAGCCGCCACTGTTTACTCAAGCAAGGAGGAGAAGACTGTTTGAAACATAATGCTTAGCAGGAATACACCTAATAAGTAAGCCTTCTCAGGAAGGCACTGAGTCGGGGAAAGGTGTCCTATTCAACCATTAGCAGCAAGAGTGTCCTGGTCAGTAATAATCATGCTACCTCAGTTTGTCAGTGGGTTGACCCCAATATGGACATTATTATAGGGGGCTCACCTCACAGCATGCAGGGGTGGAGAAAAAGTGATGGCCTGATGGTGTGAACTGGAATATTAAAGTTACTGTAATCTCTCAACCTCCAGGAAAAATATTTCACCACGGAACAAGAAGTTCTGGATTGTTGTTATTTAATAAATATCTACTCTGGGACTTCTGAACAGCTGGCAATAATTCAATTACTGGCCCATTGTAAACGTATGTTGACAGAGGAAGACATCTGTTCTACAACGGACATCACCAGCTTACATTTAGTCAAAGTTCTCATAAATTACTATCGCCTATTATATTAAGTATTTCTCACTCTTGTTATTAAGAGAATAAATTATTCTCTCCTGGCAAAGAGGAAAGGTAGAGTCGCAGGCATGCAAAGTTCAGCCAGAAACGAGATCAGGGAAGAGTATAGTCAATTGATCATGAACTAATAATCTGCAAATGGGTTAACTAAAAAAATTCCCAGAATACTGCATGATTTACTATTCCACTGAGCAATTACTGGTAGATGCATCCAGGAAAGGCTATTCATAAAACTATTAACTGGAAAATGATGTTTGCTCTGACAAACTTTAAAATTATTAATGACTTTAACTCACCCTGATTCTTATTGTTGTGTCTCACATGTCTTACAAGATTATCTCTAAACCTTTTCCTCCGAGCAGGTCTTCTCTGAGAGACAGATGGCTCGGAGGTGGATGCCTGGGACAATCCCACTGGTCCTGCCAGCCAGTGACATTTGTCTCCCTTCAATTGATTTCACCAAAGGACCCAACTCCAGCAGCACCTCCCTCACACTTGCAAGGCTGGCAAGCCCTGGCATGAAACTCCCTCATGGGTTGGCATCAGAAAGGATGAAAAGCAAGGTTCGTCAGTATATTGCTACCCTGAGAAATAGAGACATCTGTTACAATTCTGTGTATCCAACAGTGGCTCGGCATGGTTTTATTTGAAATCATGGCAGGGGTGTAAATAACATTGAATATTTCCACCCACAAAATCTTGTATTCACATCGTACCTTTAACATGTTAAAATATCCCAAGGCATTTCACAGGAATGGTATCAAACATAATTTACTATTGACCTATATGAGTCATATGGAATCAAAAGCTTACCCAGAGAAGCAGATTTTAAGGGAGAGGTAGATATGTTTGGGGGAGAATTTCCAAAGCTTAAGGTCTCTGCTGCAAACATGCCTGCATTGATGGAGTGATTGAAATGTGCCAGATTTAGTAGAATTGAGAGTACCCAAAAGGCTGGAGGAAATAATTTGAAAAGAGAAGTATTAGATTGTGGAAAAATTGGATGCAATGAGAATATAAGAATCAAAGCACAATTTAACCAGGAGCCCATGTTGAAGCATGTGATTAAACTTGGCAATTTGTCACAACATGGATGCGAGTGTTTTGAATTTTACAGAAGGAAATTGAGGAAGCTCATCTCCATATTAATTACCATACCAAAATTTCAAAAAGTTTGACACAGCCTTTCACATTTGCTTGGAGGGGGAGATTGAGTTCAGCGTGGGTAGTAAAAGCAAAAACTGCTCTTCTTAATATTCATTTGGTGAAAAGTCAGGCAAGCTTCTGATAATATTTGGGAGAATGGAGAGGCCAAGAAGTAAGGAAGAACTGTTTCCATCAGCTGGGCCGCGCGGACCCGGTGGGCCGAAGGGCCTGTTTCTGCGCTGTATCTCTAAATTAAATCAAATCAGTCTGAAGAAGGGTCTCGACCCGAAACGTCCCCGTGACTTTCAGTCTGATGGTCTCGACCTGAAAGGCCACCAGAGATACTATCTGTCCCGCTGAGTTACTCCAGCATTTTGTGTCTATCTTCGGTTTAAACCAGCATCTGCAGTTCCTTTCTACAGAAGACAATCCATGTTGAATGATTCCTTGGTTTCAGTAAGATTGGAGCCAGGTGGTTGTGGACTCTTTGGCTGAACAACATTGGAGAAGATCAGGAAAAGGTGCTGTCAATTATATCAAAGAGACGGCTGACAGCTCAAAAAGAATGAGTAAGAGAAGAAAGATTACCTTTGTCATTGTCACACAGGATGACATTTTTATCTCTGATATGCCATTCCCTTGCTGTGTTAGGCCAAAACATGACTGAAAGGGATTTAAACACTGAACATACTAAGAGCAATAAGCTGCTTAGCCTTTAGATTCTGATGCACTAATCAGACTTTCAGAAAATGGACTGCTCTTCGTATTTACCTCATGGAAAGCTTTGAACATGACCTTTGAGGATCCAACATATGAACTTGGTTAAGGATCAGCTCACATTCACACTGGATGGTGACAAGGTTTTGAACAATATTATGTAATTGTGTAGGTAGGTCAGAGCAAGCCCTATCTAAAAAACAGGTTGCAAATCATCATTGTTTTTGAATGCTTCTAAACATTCAGAACAGAAAGAACATTTTAGGCATTTAGGTATCTTTACGGCAAGTGGTTTTATGGCTGTACACCGTTATCTTCTGTTCAGTACATCTTTAACTTTTGTGTCTGTACACTGCCATTGTTGTTATAAAAGCTGCAAACCTAATCATTGTTATGGCTGCACTGGCCTTCATTAAAAAGACAAGCACAGCAAAGATGAATCTGAAGAAGGGCCCCGACCTGAAACATTGCCACTCCATGTCGTTCAGAGATGCTGCCTGACCCTTTGAGTTCCTCCAGCACTTTGTGTCTATGCAAGATTCCAGCATCTCCAGTCCCTTGCGTCTCATAGCTGAAATGTTTTGCTTATCTTTCCTTATTTTGGCATGTGGTTATATTTAATGAAGATTGAAGCACCATACTTAATAATTTTTGTATTATTTTAATCCATTTTAACTGAAATTGAATATGTGAGGCCCATAATTCAGTGATAAGCATGGTGACAGCTGAGATCTGCCAAAGGCTACCACGGCAGTGGCAGTCTGTACCACCTAAGGCCTAGGTGCCATTTGCAGCCCGCTCTGCCTCACCATGGAGTGAAAACCTCCAGCAAGGCTGCAAAAGTTACTTGTGTTGCGGGGACCATTTAAGCACCTGATATTAAATGGCTAGGTGTGTAGAAAAGAACTGCAGATGCTGGTTGATCGGGATCGCACTACTGGCCACATCTTCCCATCTCCACCCCGTTCTGCTTTCCGCAGAGACCTTTCACTCCGCAACTCCTTGGTCAACTTGTCCCTTCCCACCCAAGTCACCCCCTCCCCAGGTACTTTCCCTTGTAACCGCAAGAGATGCAACACCTGTCCCTTTACCTCCCCCCTCGACTCCGTCCACAGAACCTGACAGTCTTTTCAGGTGAGGCAGAGGTTCACTTGCACCTTCTCCAACCTCATCTACTGTATCCGCTGTTCCAGGTGTCAACTCCTGTATTTCGGCGAGACCAAGCGCAGGCTTGGCAATCATTACACTGAATATCTCCACTCAGCCTGCCTGAACCTACTGATCTCCCGGTTGCTCAGCACTTTAACTCCCCCTCCCAGATTCAATCTGACCTTTTTGTCCTGGGCCTCCTGCATTTTCATAGTGAGGCCCAGTGCAAATTGGAGGAACAGCACCTCATATTTTGCTTGGGTAGCTTACACCCCAGTGGTATGAACATTGACTTATCTAACTTCAAGTTGCCGTTGCTTTCCCTCTCTCTCCATCCCCTCCCCCTTCCCAGTTCTCCCACCAGTCTTACTGTCTCCGACTACATTTTATCTCTGTACCGCCCACTCCCCTGACATCAGTCTGAAGAAGGGTCTCGACCCGAAACATCACCCATTCCTTCTCTCCAGAGATGCTGCCTGTCCCACTGAGTTACTCCAGCATTTTGTGTCTACTTTTGATATTAAATGGCGATCAGGTTGAATGTGATATAGCCCAGGTAAAGTCAATTAGAAGATTTCAGCTGCAGATAGAACAAGAATCACTTAAAATACTGCAAAATGATTAAAACATTAAAGCAAATACCTTCAATATATAAAAAGCAAGATGCCTTATTTTTGTTGCCATTAATTGAGCCGATATCCTGCAGTCAAGTGTGTGGGTGTACAATCCCTGCACTATATTTAGCTGCCAGCCCCAGCATATCATTGCTCCTTTGCTGGGCTCCCAAGAGCCCAGCATCAGAATGCAGTTTGCAGATCGCTGCTGCAGTATGGCTGGCAAATGTGCCACTTGTGCATTTGCATGCAAGTGCTGAAGGTGCTGACCTTTAGCAGCTTGCCACAGAACTGCTGATTATTTCTCAGCATCTTCCAGCCCATCATGATTGATCTGTGATTTAACTCCCTGGTCTCACCTTCACCCTAATTTGCTGCATACTTTTCATTAGCAAAGATCTCTTAATCAAATTTTAAAAGTAGCAACTAATTATGCATCAATTTCTATTTGCAGAACTTTCCAAATGCTCATCGCCCTCTGCATATTGAATTGTTTCTTGACTTTAGTCCTGGTTCCAACTTTTATTCTGATATCCTAAACTCTCAAATGGCAAGAATTGTTTGTTTCTACCATTTTAGTTCTGTCCTTTAAATTCCTTGAACATTTTAATCAAAGCATTCACTAACCTTATTAATCGCAGTGAACACAACCCATTTACTTGATGCAAGCTTGCTTTGCAATTTAATTCTAGGAATACAAGTATTATTTTGGTAAGATTACACTGCATTCCCAATGAGACCAATGTGTCCTCCCTCAGGTCTCCAGAACTTGCTCAATGTGTAAGGTTTGTTTCACTGTAACAAAATTTCTACCACTGTGTAGTCGTAATGTTGGTAAAGGTACAAATGTATGCATTGAGTGCCATATTCAGAACAGTTAAGCATTGAGGAGGGGTAATAGTAGTGGCAGATCTTGCAGGCAATTTGATAGAAATTGTGAGATCAACTTCTGTTACCAAAATGAATGAAAGAGCTTATGCAATGCAGCAAGATCTAAGCAATGGTCAGGCTTAGGCTGATAAGTGGCATGTAATATTTGTGTCATGTAAATGTCAAGCAATGACCAACTCTATCAAGAGAAAGTCGAACCACCTATCATAGAAATATAGAAACATAGAAAATAGATGCAGGAGTAGGCTATTCGGCCCTTCAATATGATCATGGCTGATCATCCAAAATCAGTACCCCATTCCTGCTTTCCCCCCATATCACTTGATTCCCTAAGAGCTAAATCTAACTCTCTCTTGAAAACATACAGTGAATTGGCCACTGCCTTCTGTGGCAAGAGAATTCCACAGATTCACAACTCTCTGGTGAAAAAAAAAATCCACATCTCAGTCCTAAATGGCCTACCCTATATTCTTAAACTGTGACCTCTTGTTCTGGACTCTCCCAACATGGGGAACAATGGCATTACTGTTATCAGATTCCTCTGCAATAATTATTCTGGGATTAGTATTACCAGAAATTCAACTGACCTGCCACGATAAATGCTGCCATTTTCAGTGGCAACTTCACCCACAAAATAAAATGAAATGAAAATTGAAAATATTAGAAAGTAATATCAACTCTTCTGACATAATTGACTTCTAAACAATTCTATTTACCTTTACGAATGGTTTTAAGTCTCTGCATTTTCATACTTAATTATCTCTACCTCTTATTCCCCCAGATGCCATCTCAAAACCAAGCTGAATAAACAAGCTCTTATTAATCCATTTTAACATTCAAATTCCTGGCATGTGATCCATTTCCATGCCTCAGCATTTCCTGCCACCAGTGAGCCGCCTGCAAAATCTAAATTTACCTTTCGTACATTTGGTATTATCAATATCCTGCAAATTGCAAGCACAAATCTCAGTGGTGGTCCCCACAAAAAGGCAAGATTTTGCATAAAATAATGCCATCAAGTAAAAGGGCCAGAATATCCTGCCTTCAATAATGCTGAAATAAACTTTGACAACCTGCTGACTTAACAACCTCTTGGTCCATTTGCATCCATACCAGTTTCTCTGGGTTAGTTAGTTGTTAAATTTGTCATAATTACAGCCATAATATGTAGGAAGGATCTGCAGATGCTGGTTTACACCAAAGATAAACACAAAATGCTGGAGTACCTCAGTGGGACAGGCAGCATCTCTGGAGAGTAGGAATGGGTGATGTTTCGGGTTGAGACCCTTCCTCAGACTGAGAGTCAGGGGAGAGGGAAACTAGAGATATGGAATGGTAAGGTGTAAAAATAGATCAAAACACACAATAATCAAGAAAATGCCTGCTTCAGAACCTTTAGAGAAACTTACCTATGGAATTGTCATTGGTTCCAAGCAGAATTGCAGGCACTTCTTGCTAATATCTTGCTCATTATCCATATTTGCTTTTCTCTTCATGTTTGAATGTTTCATATAAAATCAATGTTATTTTATTTGACATTTTTGGATAGTTTCTGTTCTACCAGAAATCCAAATAGACATAGATTGAAGAGTTAGGGCAATCAAAATCAACATATTTCCAACACTCACATTTATTGTTAAAATTATTGTTCAAGGAGTTCTTATGTGCTGTGTTCTGTACATAATAATGAAAATCTCCTTCAGCAATGACACAGGCGCCACTGGATATAAGATATCCATCGTGTTATTATATTACGTTATTATATTATTGTATCATTCTTGAACACAGCAAGATAGTGATTTTTCTTTTTCTGTAACTTACTACAATCAATGGTAATGGACCCCGTTTTTAGATGCATTTAATGATGTTCCAGTGAAGAGTCATAATTTTGCTTGTATTCACTCTGGAAAAAGCAGTTAAATATTGTTTTAAATCGTTATATTTCAAATATATCTCTAAAGTAGTTGAACCATAATTATTTTCGAAGATTAACTTATTCAAGAAGTAAATTTACCCATTTTTAATTATTTTATCAATATTAATGTGAGACAAAATGAATACAGTTTTCCACAGAGTGGTCACTGACCAGATTTAATATATATAGTTTCATATAAATTCATTAAAAAAAATACTGATTTAAAGTAAGATGTTTAAAGCATGAAGCTTCTCTGAAGATCTCAAGATCCTTTTTGCTCATACACCTGCATAAAAAGTCAGACTCTTTACCAAGCCTCACTATCCATAGATTTACAATTGGAAACATTTTGTAAAATCCACTTTCTCCTCCATTCAAGCAAGATAGGAAGGTGCACTTCTACTCCACAATGTTTTAATCAGGAGAATGATAATTTATGCATATCTGTGAAGTGCTTTAATATTTCCCATCATTTTCGAATGTTTCATATAAAATCAATGATCTGTTATTTTACAATGTGGTGGCACAGCGGTAGAGTTGCTGCTTACAGTGCCAGACATCTGGGTTCAATCCTGACTATGGGTGCTGTCTGTATGGAGTTTGTACGTTCTCCCTTTGACCACGTGGGTTTTTTCCGGGTGCTCCAGTTTCCTCACACACTCCAAAGACGTACAGGTTTGTAGGTTAATTGGCTTCTGTAAATTATAAATTGTCCCTAGGATTGTGCTAGTGTAGGGGTATCACAGGTTGGCGCGGACTCGGTGGGCCGAAGAGCCTGGTTCCACACAGTATCTCTAAACTAAATTAAACTAAAGTTAATGTACAGGCTTTGTGGCATCACCTGTACCCTTGGAAGCTGGCTGTAAGTCTCAGTACATAGTAAAGGATTCAGTAAAACTAGAAAAGACAATTTCTTTCACCCATTTCCCCAACTCTCTCCACAAATATGTGAGTCTGACTGCCAGCAAAAACAATTAAAGGTACATTGATTAACCACTTTAAATAGAGTTAGATCAGTATTTGGTTACGATAGAATTAGTAAGTGTAAGGATACGTTACAATAGAGATGACAAAATATCATGTGGAACATAATGGTTCTTGTTTTATTGTACAAAACAAATATCACCTCTGAACTGTGAATTGTCAAAGTTAAATCATGTAAGCTGGGATGTTATACTCGATATTCTGACACTGCCAGAGATCATCTAAAGGATTAGGGGGTTTAGTTTCTTTCAGCTACTACTTGAGGTTATTCACTTTCTTCAGGTAGAAGAATTCAAAGTTTTCCACTGACCAGATTCAATATCCAGTTTCATATAGTCATTTAAAAAAAATATATTGATCGAAAGTAAGATGTTTAAAGCACAAAGCTTCTCAAAAGAACTCAAGGTTCTATTCGCACGTGCAATAAACTAAACTTTGTGTGGCCTCACAAAGGAATGTTTTGAAGTGTAGGAAAATAACTGCAGATGTTGGTTCAAATTGAAGGTAGACACAAAATGCTGGAGTACCTCAGCGGGTCAGGCACCTTCTCAGGAGAGAAGGAATGGGTGACTTTTCGAGTCGAGACCCTTCTTCAGACTGTTTTGAGGCTGCTGTATTTTTCTTGCACAATGCCTTGTTATCCCTTTAACCTGCAGGTTAATTGAAAATGCAGGGAAATAAGGAACTCAAAATATCTGAAGTAATATTATTGTTCCAACATTATATGCCATTCACATCATTGCTTTTGAATCTCCTCATGGCTTCAATTCTTTCCCTAATTTACTTCAACCCCATACATTTCTATGAACTGTACCTTCCAGGTCAGCTTTGTGATCATACTGAAATTTAATTACATTCTATCGGTGGCCATATCTTCAGTGAGCAAGTCACCATGTTATGGAATGCCATCTCCTTGACTGTGTTCTGTTGTCTATTCTAATGTTCCCTTATTGTGGAGTCTAAATTCAAATGTTGTTATTCAACATTTCTCTGAGGTACCTTGCGAGTATATTTTTCAGCACTAAAGGTGCTCATTCGCATCGCGTTTTCTATTCTCAAACTTCAAACTTATGCCATTGTTGGCAGTATATGAAAGTAAACTGGACCATCCATTATTCTTTATTGCATTAACTTTTAATACATTTGGCTCGGGGTGAGTTTGGGGGAGTTTAGCAGAAGATTGGAATGACTGAGGATGGAGGTTGATGAAGTTTGACAAAGTACTATACTTTCAGGGACAGGTTGGTCAGGGTGGGTTAAGAAGACATTAATACTCCGAAGGTGAGCATTCCCTGTCTTTGACAGAGGAATCTTGATTTTAAATCTGTGCATTGGCAATTTATTTATGTTTGGTGTGATGCCTCATTTTGTTAGAGAGTAGTGGGATGTGTCTAATGAGTGAACAGTACTTCTGAAGAAAGCAGCACCCCCAAATGTGTAAATATGAAAGGAAGTGAAATAATGGGTAAAGTGTATTGATTTTATTTCGGAGTCACGTGAGTGACTACGTGAAGACCCCGTCCAGCACGCATGCGCGACATTAGCGTTCAAGCAGTGCAGCGCGACGAACAGGAGTTCAAGGTGCTCCCGCTACAATTTGAAAAGTCGGGCCGACAGGTAAGTTTTACCGTGGCCGTGAGTATTTTCTCTGTTGTCTGTTTTATGTTCCAGACCAGAGGGAAGAAACTTGCAGCTCGCCCCCGTTCGTTTTCCGTTGAGGAACGTTCTTTGGAGGGGGGGCAAGAGGCGGCAAACTACCGAGCCGAGCCCAGCACCGCTAGCGCAGCCTGAGCAGCGAGCTGGAGGTACCTGCAGCCAGAACCGGGCGGTAGTATCCGACGATTCGGATGAAGATGCCACACCGCTACAGAGCGGCACTGGCAGCCGCCTAAGCCAAAAACGGCTTATGGAGCAAATGCTCCAGCGAGATCTGCTGAGAGAGCAGCAGCAGACTCGCCAAGGGAGCCCAGGTACTCCCGCAGTGCCCTTTACGGCACTGGCCATTGCCTCACCTTCTTTTGAAGGCAGCATTGGCGACCAGGTCTGGGCTGGTCAACAAGATGGGTTCTTGGCTGAAGATGTCCGGAGTACGCAGAGTGTACAGGATCAGGAAGAGCTGCTGGGTGTGGTCAACCGCTACGTGGTCATTCCACGAGGGGGTCGGCCTTTAGAGCCGAAACTGGCAGCCAGCATTGACCACCTGTCCTCAAAACCCCTACAAGAACGGGTGGTCAATGAGGCTCTTAAACTATATTCAGCCCCAGAAAATTGTACATCATTGAATGTACCAGCTGTAAACAGCCAAATTTGGGGACATTTGGGGCAGAACATCAGGAACCTGGAGTTGAAGCTCCAGAAAATCCTTAAACCCCTGACTGCAGGGATGACATTATATGCTCGGTCCATTGATGGTGTGGACATCTCCACAAATCAGCAAGATACATTAGCTCTGCTGTGCACCAAGGAAATCATCAAGCCTGCCCTCAACCCTAAGTTTGCGGGACTTTGCAAAACACCGGGTTCAGAACCTCCAATTCTGCTTTTGAAAGGACCTTCCAAAAAAGGTGAAAAACCTAGAGGAAGAATCCAAGACCTTTGGTCTCGTGAGGGCAGGTTTTGGGACCGAGCAGACCTAACAAACCCAGGCGGCAGTACCTCACGGCGTCCACCAGTCGTAGACCACCATATGGGACTGGTGAAAGCTCGGGGTCCGCAACCATTCCCCGTAAGCCTTTTTAGGCCAGGGCCCAGAGCGGACCCCATGGAAAATGCGCCACCCCCCAACAACTTCAACAGCAGCCCTCTACAGCCCAGCAGACACCTCATCGCCCAGCGAAGAGGCAGAAGTAGCACCAGTAACCATGGAGGTAGGTGGGTCTGGTTCCTCTCAGCATATGAGCAGTAGGGGCTCTATACTATCAGGGGGGAGATTGCACTTGTTTTTGGATGCATGGGAAACCATCACTAATGACAAGTACATACTAAGCTGCATTCATGGCTATAAAATTGACTTTGTTCATGAAAACATTCCGCCAGTTCAGCATATACCCCAAAGGGTATTCACCCTCTCAGTCAAAGAGAAACAAGAGGGTCAAGCTGAACTTGTGAGGCTACTAGCAAAAGGTGTCATTGAAAGAACAAAACATGAACCTTTGGAATTTGTGTCTAACATTTTCACTAAAACTAAAAAAGATGGTGGATGTCGCATCATCATTGACTTAACTACGTTAAACGAGTCAGTTAAGTATACACATTTTAAGATGGAAACTTTGAAACCGCCAGACTTTTGATTTCTAGAGGGTACTTTCTAGCAGGCATTGATTTAAAAAATGCCTACTACTCAGTACCCATACACAAGGAGCATCGTAAATACCTATGGCAATTTAAAACCAAATGGACTAACCTCCGCTCCAAGGTTGTTCACTAAAATCTTAAAACCCGCCTTCGCATTATTGAGGAAACAAAAGCATATAGTCATGGCGTACTTAGACGACACTTTAATAGTAGGGAAAACCTTGGAGACAGCTATTTTGGCAGTAGCAGCCACCAAACGTTTGTTTGAAACTTTGGGGTTTGTCATACATCCAGATAAATCCAATTTTACACCGTCCACTACCATGGACTATCTTGGATTTACGATTGATACTGTTCGCAGAAGGGGAAAGCATCACAATTGACACTAACATGCCACGAACTACTGCATAAACGTCAGCCAACCATACGGCAGGTAGCTAGAGTTATTGGTAAAATGGTAGCAGCTTCTCCAGCTGTACAATTTGGGCCTTTGCACTACCAAAATTTACAAAGAGCAAAAGTGCACGCACTAAAGCAAAACTCAGGTCACTTGACCGAGCTATGTATTTAACTGCTGAATCCATTCCAGAGTTACAATGGTGGACAAGGAACATTAGGCTCAGTTTCCAGTCCCATAATAATCACCAACCCAGTATTAACCATTCAAACGGATGCAAGTGCTTTGGGCTGGGGAGCAACTAACATGCAATCCAGCACAGGGGGCAGATGGACTAATTCTGAATCATCTTGCCTACAGACACGGGGTATCAACTATTTAGAAATGTTGGGTGCGTTTTATGGTTTAAAAGCATATTCATCTAATACGGATCATGCACATGTCCGGTTGCAATTAGATAATACCACGGTGGTGGCTTATATCAACCACATGGGTGGTGTAAAGTCGATATCGTGTGACAAATTGGTCAACCTAATCTGGCAATGGTGTGTCGAAAGACATACTTGGTTACCAGCAACTTACCTACCAGGTAAGCAAAATACAGTGGCAGACACCAGGTCACGCAAATTTAACGATAACATCGAATGGATGTTAAATCCCAAAGTATTTGCCAAAATTACAAAGCAATATGGCACACCAGATATCGATCTATTTGCATCCAGGCTGAATCACCAGGTACCAACGTATGTCGCTTGGGAACCAGACCCTGAGGCAGCAGCAGTTGATGCATTCACGCTGTATTGGGGGAAAATGTTCTTTTATGCCTTTCCTCCCTTCTGCCTCATCAGTCGGGTATTACGCAAGATTCAATTGAATTCCGCTTCAGGAATCTTGATAACACCCGACTGGCCTACACAGCCATGGTTCCCAGTGGCCCTCGACATGGCTGTCGAAACACCGTTGGAATTCCCCAGCAGTCCGGAATTATTAATCCACCCAGTGTCAGGCATTAGTCACCCGTGCCATGACAGAGTCAATCTCCGGGCTTGCAGATTCTAAAAAGACCTCTACTGGGCCTGGGACTGTCTGAGGACGCCATCAACATGATGACCGCATCCCACCGGGAGTCCACCAGGAGACAATACCTGACCAACATAAGGAAATGGGAACGGTATTGCTCCAAAACAGGAACTACCTACAACAGCGCCATAAATACAGCCAGGAGTGCGTTGTCAGCTTATTTGGTTCCAGCAGCAGGACAACTGGCTTTGGGGTCCCATCCACTAGTAATCAAAATCATGAGGGGCATTTTTAACACTAACTCCCCCAGACCAAGGTACACTCAGATCTGGGATGTCAGCATTGTGCTGACGTACCTTAGGGGATGGCCACCGCCCAGGGCACTCACGCTGGAACAACTTACACTGAAATCAGTCATGCTCATGGCACTAGTGTCAGCTTAAAGGGTACAGTCCCTCCACCTTCTGAGGCTGGACAGCATGACAGAGTCATTGGACTGTTTCACATTCCATATTCAGGGACTGGTCAAACAAACTAGACCAGGTACCACGCCTCCAGTCATGGAGTTCTGGGCATATTCATCTGAACCACGGCTGTGTGCCAAGACCCATCTCGCCAATTACATAGACACAACATACAACTTAAGAGGGAGAGAAAAAGCCTTATGGATAAGCCACAAGAAGCCTCATGGTCAGGTGACGAGCCAAACCATTTCAAGGTGGCTCAAGCAGGTGCTTAAGTCCACGGGAGTCAATACGAATGTTTACAAATCTCACTCCACCAGGGCTGCATCTACGTCGGCGGCTAGTCGAATAGACGTGCCTATGGACCATATTCTGGCCGAGCAGGATGGTCCTCGGAAAGAACTTTCCAAAGGTTTTATAATAAACCGCTGGCGCAACCTGCTACATTTGCAGACAGAATTTTAGAGTCTGCAGATAATATTTAATTTAAGCCCTGGGGAGCTCTCTGATTTTTGTTGTCATTAATAAACCTTTTTGTTCACAAACAGGTTCTTGATCGCGATAACATACTTCCTCCCTCTAAGGTCTTCAGACAGTGAGTGAAGCATGAGCTGGTACACGGTTCGGAATCACAGAGCTTTGAAGTCTTCACGTAGTCACTCACGTGACTCCGAAATAAAATAGTAAGATTAAACGAGAACTTACCAGTTCGAAGTTTGATCTGTATTTTATGAGGAGTTACGATGAGGGATTACGTGCCCTCCGCTCCCACCCTCTATTATACAGATCAACTGGTAATTAAGTTCTTATTTTTTCTTTACTATATTTATTTCAATCGTTGTGTTTTTTTTTTCTGTGAATCCACACCGCTGCTTTGAAGAATGTCGCGCATGCGTGCTGGACGGGGTCTTCACGTAATCCCTCATCGTAACTCCTCATAAAATACAGATCAAACTTCGAACTGGTAAGTTCTCGTTTAATCTTACTATTTTGTGGTGATGGTGGAGGTGCGGGGTGGTGTAGCTTACTAAGAAAATGCATGTGTGATATCAGATAATGCCTTGACTGCTTGTGTTGCCAGTGATAACCAGTGAAGCCATGTCTTCAGGACAGGATGCCTGAGCTGATGACCCCACTTCCACATGGATCACATCAGCTGTCTCTGTGGCCTCCAACCCTCCGTGAGGTACAAGAGCTTTTCAACCAGAACACCCAGAGGCATTGCAGAGAACCTGCTGTGTCCACCCTCCAGTTGCTTGTAATGCAATTTATTTTCAGTCAACACAATCTATACCTCATAGAAAGGGCTGAGAGCAAAAGAAGGAATACTTATGAAGTGCCTTTCATGACAAGTTCACAAGAGTTCATGTTATAGGAGTAGAATTAGGCCATTCGGCCCATCGAGTCTCTCTGCCATTCAATCATGGCTGATCTCTGCCTTCTAATTCCATTTTCCTGCCTTCTACCCATGTCCCTTGACACCCGTTTTAATCAAGAATTTGTCTATCTCTGCCTCAAAAATATCCACGGGTGCCCTCTGTGGAAATGAGTTTCACAGATTAACTATCCTCTGACTAATGACCTCAGGATACCCTCAAATACTTTAGAGATAATGCACTTCTATTAGGAAAAAAGTATCATCACTATTGTAGTCGTGAATAAAAGTGGGAGCCTGAAGAAAGGTCCCAAGCCGAAACATGGCCTGTCCATTCCCTCCACTGATGCTGCCTGAACAGCTGCGTTATCGTGTTTTGATCACTGTTGTTGTGTTCAATTAGAGTTACAGTTTAGTTTATTGTCACGTGTGCCGAGGTTTAGTGATAAGCCTTTGTTGCATGTTATCTAGTCAGCAGAAAGACTGATGATTACAATCGAGCCATTTACAGTGTATAGATCCATGATAAGGGAATAACGCTTAGTGCAAAGTAAAGCCAGCAAAGTGCGATCAAGGATAGTCTGAGGGTCACCAACGAGGTAGATAGTAGTTCAGCACTGCTCTCTGGTTGTGGTAGGATGATTCAGTAATCTGAACACAGCTGGGAAGAAGTGTGTCAACCAATTTCTGCAAGGCAGGATCTCACAAAAGGCAAAGTTATAATGACTTCACGTCTTTCTCGGAATATTGGCAGAGAGAAAAATATTAGCAAAGGCACCGAGGATGACTGTTCTGGTCTTATTTAAAGAAGTGCCCTGTGATCGTTCAATCAATTTGATGGAGCAGAGGATCTTTGCTTTAATTTTTCATTTGTTAGAATAGCACCACTGCAGTGGGAAATCATACTGGGTATCAGGCATTTCCAAGAAAAAAATATAATCCATTATTGTGCTGAGTTGGCCTTGTTCATTTGCAGTGCTTGAAGACATGTTTCAAGACATGATAATAATCAATTGACTCATGCAGTGTGCTAAATCCAAATTTCCAGAGAATCATTTTGTATTAATCCAGCATTCATGGAACTTTCAAGTTCAAACATTAACCACAATCACCCACCAAATAATAAACATTGAGTTTGGGATGAGTTCTAAAGAAGTTGGCTGCACATTTTAAGCTGGTGGATCCTTCGACTGGCTACACGGGACTTGGTGTCAGCCAAGCAGTATGAGTGCTCAAAGGCAATAATGGGACTGAGAGAGAGAGAATAGTGAGAGTCCCTGAAGTAAATGTTGTGACATTTATTGATAGTTCATTATAAGAAGTAAAATTATACTGAATCAAGAATGATTTAGTCGTGGAAAATACAATGTTTAGTAAATTGAGTTCATCCAAATTGTTCACTTTGAAAATGATTGGGCATGAATCAAGATGGAAGAGGGTGGCAGGAGAAATTAATCCCCTTAACCCCAAGATAAGGAAATCTTATATAGCAGCATAGGAAACAAGGACACCTCTGGGTACTAGGTACTCATTTCTAGGATGTGGTTCTGCTAGGTACTCATTTCTAGGATATGGTTCTGATAAAGGCCACGTCTTTCTTACTCTAATTATCCTTTCAGGTTATTGATAAGCATTCATCTATGGACACATTTGATGATTGTGCTATTATAATGACACCAGAAGGTTTAATTGACAGCATTCTCCCTTCCTGAGAAAGAGGTTTGAGAGTTCAAATCCTACTTTGGAAACTTAAGCATAGAAATGTAGATTGACATATGCTGCATTATCAGTAGTGCCATCACTCAAATGAAACAATAAACCGTGAACATTACTGGTGCATTTTTAATTTCTGTTTTGACGATGTCTTCAATATCTTGTGTAAGAAAATAACTGCAGATGCTGGTAGATATCGAAGGTATTTATTCACAAAATGCTGGAGTAACTCAGCAGGTCAGGCAGCATCTCAGGAGAGAAGGAATGGGTGACTTTTCGGGTCGAGACCCTTCTTCAAACTGATGACAGACTTCAATATCTTAGTGTAAGAAAATAACTGCAGATGCTGGTACAAATCAACGGTATTTATTCACAAAATGCTGGAGTAACTCAGCAGGTCAGGCAGCATCTCAGGAGAGAAGGAATGGGCGACGTTTCGGGTTGAGACACTTCTTCAGACTGATGTCAGGGGGTGGGACAAAGGAAGGATATAGGTGGAGACAGGAAGACATCTGGGAAGGGGGGGGAGAAGAGAGGGACGGAGGAACTATCCAAAGTAGGAGAAGGCTTAGTCAATATATATCTTAGTCAATACTCATCCTCAATGAACCTCATTAGTGCAGATGATTACTTTTCTCTTTGTAAGAGCTGGTTATTTACCTGCTGTTATTTTTTACATGTTATAAGCAAGGCTGCATAGCTGGAAGAGATTCCTAAATTTTGTAGAAACAAGGAACTGCTGGTTTGTAGTAAAAGACACAAAGTGCTGCAGTAACTGAACGGGTCAAGCAGCATCGCTGGAGGACATGGAGAGGTGACATTTCAGGTCGAGACGTTTGACCATTGTTGCTTAACTGCTTCCTTTTTCTTTGTTGCTAAATGTTGGATGTTATTCCCATCTGCTAATTCATTCCTTCTCTGTTTACACTCCTTGCAATGAATTAATTGAGAATTGACTTCACATTTACAACAATGAGTCCATTAAACATATGCACATTCTCTATCTCTCTCTTTACCTCTCTCTCACACACAAAACATACACAAATGGTGGCACACTGGCACAGCTGGTAGAGCTGCTGCCTCACAGCACCAGGGACCCCGGTTCAATCCTGACCTCGGGTGCTCTCCGTGTGGAATTTGCTTGTTCTCACTTTGACCACGTGGGTTTCCTCTGGGTCCTCTGGTTTCATCCCTTATTCCAATGACGTGTGGGTTTGTTGTTTAATTGGCCTCTGTAAATTGCCCCTAATGTGGAGGAAGTGGATGAGAAAGTGGGATAACATGGAACTCAGTGTGAACAGGTGATCGATGGTCAGCCTGGATTCTGTGGACTGAAGTGCCGGTTTCTGAGCTTAAACTCTAAACTAAACTAAACTAATTTCCACACTGAGGGGTCAGTTTACACATTGAGTGAAAATAAATTATGAATATACATTGTGCTGATAACATCGGCAATATTTTTTTTCTGTATTACAACATAGATTTCACATCTATAATATTTTACAATTTGAGGTTAGGATCATTCACTGCTTCTGGGAGGTATTGCAAAACTAAATGTTCTTTCTGCAAGAAAATACATAATTTTGATCCAGCAACAATGAAGAAGTGGGGCTATATATTCTGATTTAGAAAGGTGCGAATTAAAGATGTGCTTGCATTTGATATCCAAAACATTGTTTTTGACCATGGTGATGTTCCTTAAGTAGAGATACACTAAAGAAAGCAGAGATAAAGAGTACTTCCCAATCAACTCAAACTGATCCCTTTTTCAATTAGTTCTTATAGTCATGGAAATCTATATACTAAAACTCTTGTTTGTTTGTTTGTTCCTAAACAGCCAAAACGATACACGATTGCATGACAATTTTAGGCCCACCTTACTCACTGTCGACCGATTGGTGCTAATGGAAGAAGCTTCATTGAAATTGGTGTTATATTTTTCAAGTTATTCACATTTTAAAGTTTAAATCTATCTCCTAGGGAGGGAGGGGGGAGGGAGGGAGGGAGTGGAGGGAGGGGGGTGGAGGGAGGGGGTAAGGGGGGGAGGGGGAGGAAGGTGGATAAGGGGGGTTGAGGGGGATGGAGTTGGGGGGGAGGGGGAGGGGAAGGGGGAGGGGAAGGGGAAGGGGAAGAGGGGGAGGGGGGAAGGGAAGTGGAGGAGGGGGGGGTGTGGAGGGAGGGGGTAGGGGGGAGGAGAGGGTGCTGCACCAATGCAGGAGAGGTTTGGGCCCAATGGGTCCACTTGTTCCAGTAAGGACTAAAAGTGTGTAAACAGCTTGAAATGCTGGTGAATCTAAATCAAACAAAAGGTTTGTTTTATTTGGATTAGAGTCAATCATATCTTTGTAACAAAGAAGTGGCCCCTTGGACGAGTGTATATCATTGCAGACCTCCAGGTTCCATGGTAGAGTGAATGATGGAGAACAAAAACAATTGCTATGTTACCATTACTTACACTTGTCATAAATTCATAGAAAAAAGATAAAACTAAAGGAGGCACGGTGGTGCAGCGGTAGACTTGCTGCGCCTTACAACGCCAGAGACCCGGGTTCGATCCTGACAACAGGTGCTGTCTGTACGGAGTTGGTACATTCTCCCCGTGACCTGCGTGGGTTTTCTCTGAGATCTTTGGTTGCCTCCCACACTCCAAAGAAGTACAGTTTTCTAGGTTAATTGGTTTGGTATTAATGTAAATTGTCCCTAGTGTATGTAAGGTAGTGTTCATGTGCAAGGATTAACACCCCAGTGTGTGTGCGTAGGACAGTGTTAAGGCATGGGGATCGCTGGTCGGTGTGGACTCAGTGAGCCGACGGGCCTGTTTCTGCGCTGTATCTATAAAAAAAAATATTCCCTATGCAGAGTCTGCAATGTTGACGATTGATGGTTGCAACTTTTACTTTCTCCCCACATTTTAATGGATTAACCACATTCAGTCACTATTATTCCTTTCTGCCATGACAAATGTATTGCACCAAAATTAACGATGTGACGTTTCTCTGTACAGATGTTGACCTGCATTTACACTGCCCACTTTATTTATCATCTGATGTGTTCTGCACTTCATCATCAATCTGAAAAGATACAACAGCATGCATTGATGTAGCATTTCCAACATTGTAAAGTGTGTTTCCCCAGCAATGTTATTAACACAGCACTGACCCACATAAGGAACTATTAGACCTGATGTTGTAACACTTGGTTAAAGATGTAATCTTCAGAAGAAATCTTAAAAAAAGAAAGAGAGGCAGAGGAGTAGTTATAGAAGACAACTAGAGTCGCAGCTGCATGTAATGGAATTATTGAAATTGGATCAAGATTAGAAGAACTATAAAGTAAAGTGAGGCCACGGATAGATTTGAAAATAAGAACACGAATGTTGAAGTAGTGTAGAAACAGATGCTGATTTACAGAAAAGGACACAAAGTGCTGGAGTAACAGCATCCATGGAGAACATGGCCTCCACTGCCTTCTGAGGCAGAGTATTCCACAGATTTACAACTCTCTGACTGAAAAAGGTTTTCCTCATCTCTGTTCTAAATGGCCTACCCCTTATTCTTAAACTTTGGCCCCTGGTTCTGGACTCCCCCAACATTGGGAACATGTTTTCTGCCTCTAACATGTCCAATCCCTTAATAATCTTATATGTTTCAATAAAATCCCCTCTCGTCCTTCTAAATTCCAGTGTATACAAGCCTAGTCGCTCGTCTTTCAACATACGACAGTCCCGCCATTCTGCCCTCAATAGCAAGAATATCCTTCCTCAAATTTGGAGACCAAAACTGCACACACAACTCCAGGTGCGGTCTCACTAGGGCCCTGTACAACTGCAGAAGGATCTCTTTGCTCCTATACTCAACTCCTCTTGTTATGAAGGCCAACATTCCATTGGCTTTCTTCACTGCCTGCTGTACCAGCATGCTTCCTTTCAGTGACTGATGCACTATGACACCCAGATCTCGTTGTACATCCCCTTTTCCTAACTTGACACCCTTCAGATAATAATCTGCCTTCCTATTCTTGCCACCAAAGTGGATAACCTCACACCTATCCACATTAAACTGCATCTGCCATGCATCCGCCCACTCACACAGCCTGTCCAAGTCACCTTGCAACCTTATAGCATCTTCCTCACAGTTCACACTGCCACCCAGCTTTGTGTCATTTGCAAATTTGCTAATGTTACTTTTAATCCCTTCATCCAAGTCATTAATGTATGCTATCCAAATGCTCTGCAATTTTGTCTTTTATAATTGACTCCAGCATCTTCCCCACCACTGATGTCAGACTAACTGGTCTATAATGACCTGTTTTCTCTCTCCCTCCTTTCTTAAAAAGTGGGATAATATTAGCTACCCTCCAATCCACAGGAACTGATCCTGAATCTATAGAACATTGGAAATTTATCACCAATGCGTCCATCATTTCTAGAGCCACCTCCTTAAGTACCCTGGGATGCAGTCCATCAGGCCCTGGGGATTTATCAGCCTTCAGTCCCATCAGTCTACCCAACACCATATCCTGCCTAATGTGAATTTCCTTCTGTTCCTCCGTCACCCTAGGATCTCTGGCCACTAGAACATCTGGGAGATTGTTTGTATGTTCCTTAGTGAAGACAGATCCAAAGTACCGGTTCAACTCATCTGCCATTTCCTTGTTCCCCGTAATAAATTTCCCTGCTTCTGTCTTCAAGGGACCCATATTTGCCTTAACTATTTTTTTCCTCTTCACATACCTAAAGAAGCTTTTACTATCCTCCTTTATATTATTGGCCAGCTTACCTTCGTACCTCATCTTTTCTCCCCGTATTGCCTTTTTAATTATCTTCTGTTGCTCTTTAAAAGAGTCCCAATCCTCTGGCTTCCCGCTCTTCTTTGCTATGTTATACTTATTCTCTTTTATTTTTATGCTGTCCTTGACTTCCCTTGTTTTGGGTCGAGACCCTTCTTCAGTCTGAAGAAGGGTCTCGACCCAAAATGTCACCCATTCCTTCTCTCCAGAGATGCTGCCTGTCCCGCTGAGTTACTTCAGCATTTTGTGTCTATCTTCGGTTTAAACCAGCATCTGTAGTTCCTTCCTACACATGGATAGGTGATGTTTTGGTTCGAGACTCTTCTTAATGTGATTTTCTGAAATAGTGCCCTCATTCTAGGAGTCAGTGAGGTACAGTGGGGGTAATGGGTAAATAAAAAAGTCCCAAGGTTTCTCTTGGAATGAGAATGACATGACATGACATAAGAAACACAGTCAATGTATTTTATATGAGCCATTCACACAGTTTAAACAAAATTCTTGTACTTATGGATAACATTATATAAATCTTATATGACTTCAATAGTATCTCTTTAGAACAGAAATCTCACAGGGCAATAACATTATCCACAGAATGTTTGCGAGAAAGCTTTCATGGTAAAAAATGGATGTTATAAAATAGATTTTAGTCAGTATAATCCAGTTATAAGATTAATGCAGCTGTGCTTCCTTCCTTGTAGTTTCCCCAAAGCTCTTTTCTTTCCACTCTATCCATTTATTCTCTCTCTCTCTGTACAGTGAAAGGCAAGATCATAGATAGTAATAGTCAAAAAGATGAAGACTCTGAATGAATGAAAGCCCACAGCCTCCAGCTTAGTCAGTCACACAGTACTGTTACATTTCCTTTATTAAAAATACATTGCATATGACCTGTGCCAGATTTGATCTACAATTGCTTGGAGCTGTCAGTACATTATGGATTGTAAGCTGAGTTCCATTATTTAGCACTTAAATTCCCCTCCCTGGCCTCCATGGGAAAACAAAACTAACAAAAAAAACATGTTATTTAATTCTTTTAAAGCCCATTATCCATCTGTGTTATTAAACTACTTCCTTCTGAGTCTGGTGATAGTCTCTGACAGGGTCAGTGACTGGTTGAAAACAAAAAGAGGCTAAAATCACCTTTTGTTTTGTTCCTACTGAAACTTAATTGGGAATAGAGGAATGATATACTGCCTGTTAATGTTGAATTTGCAACAAGAGATATGGTAAACGTGTGGTGATACAGGTTGAATTAATATTTTCATTCTCGTTTTCAAACTGTTAAACTTGGAATTGCTCTTTCCTAACAAGCCTGCGAGATGACCATTAGTAAATCTCAGTTTTAACCCTTCCATCATCACTTGCTCTGCCTTTAGCTCTAACAACTTTAGCAGTGGAATTAACTTCCCATGCCTCTCCATCTCCCTCACTCTTTCTCTTTTTCCCATCAGAGGAACCTAAATTTTGTTTAAAAATCCCCCCCCCCTTCATGTGTGTGTTTGTAGGTTAATTGGCCTCTGTAAATTGGCCCCCAATGTGTAGAGAGTAGATAAAAAAGTGTGACAACATAAAACTAGTGTGCAAAAGGACACAAAGTGCTGGAGTAAGTTAGCAAGTCAGGCATTATTTTTGTGTTTACATAGAACCAGTGTGAATGGGTATCAATGGTTGGTTTGGACACGGTGGGCCAAAGGACCTGTTTCCATGTTGTATCTCTAAACTAAACTAAATTACAGGTTCAGTCCAAACTATTAAAACTGTTTAATTGCTATTCAGAAATTTTAATTACAGCTTGCATTATATTAAATATTGAGAGCTTATTTTTTTTTGGATGTTGCTTGTGAGAGTTTCTGTCAAACTGCAAGCCTTGGGACCTTGGTGATATTTGACTCACAGATTTTCCACACAATTGGATGTCACTCGAACAAACTTCTATTTCATTTTTTAGAAACATTTTCTGCAATAGTGTTTTTTATCAGTGAAACCAGTAAGTTTTTTTTAAATTGCTGGGAAATAGACAAGCAATCTGAAACATAAAAGCATTCTGGATTCCTGTTCCGGCAGCAAACCTACCCATGTTCTTAACACTCTTTGACCCCCATCTCTGATTCCAGCTGCACATCCAGCTCACTGTCCAGACCCTTTCTCCAAACACACACCCCGCTCACCCCTGGACTCCTGACTCTCACTACATACCTTGTTATATTCCAAACCCCTAACTTCAGCAGTGCACACCACTCTCACTCCAGATCCCCAGTTCACAATGCAGTCTAATGAGTTTGCCAGATGCCATAGCATCAGAAACTTAGATACCGGATCATTGAAGTTTTACAATTTTGAAAATTGCTTGTCCTTAGCTACAATTTTATGGATATATCATTCTGGTGTTGCTTTTAGATGGCTAAATGGCATTTCATAGCCAAACTAATTATAACAGCATTGTAATCACCACATTTACAATCTCAACAGCAGATAATAGATGAGCCTCAAATGATTAGAAGCATGATTGTCCATGGATTCCACAGCTGAATTCCACTCTCCCATCAGGCAAGAGGTACAGAAGTGTGAAAATCCATACCTCCAAATTCAGGGACTGTTTCTTTCCAGCTGTTATAAGGCAATTGAACCATCCTATCACCAACTAGAGAGCAGTCCTGAGCTACCATCTACCTTATTGGAGACTCTCAGACTATATTTAATCTGACTTTTCTAGACTTTTTCTTGTAATAAACATTATCCCTTTTATCCTGTATCTGTGCACTATGGGCGGTTTGATTGTTACCATGTATAGTCTTTCCGCTGACTGGATAGCTTGCAACAAAAAAGCTCTCTGTACCTTGGTACACATGACAATAAAATAACCTGGACTAAACTGAACTAGGTCCCAGAAGTGCAACATCCATCAAACTTGACAAATCCCAAAACAATATTTCATGATATTAAAGGAATATGCATCAACTGATTTTGCAAACTAATAAATATGGGACAGAGTAAGCTTGAAGTGAGAAGATTCCAGCTAGAATTGTTTGGTTGATAATTCAAGAGATATTGAGTTTGGCTAATGTAAGTGCATCTAGAACTGCATCTGGGTGAACATCTTTTCCATCATGTCTTGTATATCCATGTCTAAGTGACCACCTTGTGACCACCATTCATTGACCACCTTGCTCTGCAGAATGATATTTGTATAGAATCAATACTTTGCATGTATGATCTCTGTGGCATTTCATTCATAGCTCGTATTTATTAGACCAATTGGGTGACTGTACACAACTTACACATTTTTATTATTTTTTTAGATTTAGAGATACAGTGCGGAAACAGGCCCTTCGGCCCACCGAGTCCACACCGCCCAGCGATCCCCGCACATTAACACTATCCTACACACACTAGGGACAATTTTTACATTTTACCCAGTCAATTAACCTACATACCAGTACGTCTTTGGAGTGTGGGAGGAAACCGAAGATCTCGGAGAAAACCCACGCAGGTCACGGGGAGAAAGTACAAACTCCGTACAGACAGCACCCATAGTCAGGATCGAACCTGAGTCTCCGGCGCTGCATTCGCTGTAAGGCAGCAACTCTACCGCTGCGCCACCGTGCCGCCCTAGGCTGAGACATCATACCAGAATCTGTCATTCAACCACACCAATCGCACCATTCAACACTGATAATATTCAGATGAATGGTCCAACACAATAGAGTGTTTCATGAGAGTGGAAGCATTCAAAGCAAGTTAAGTCAAGTCAAATTATTTTATTGTCATATGCATAAATACAGCTACGTACATGTACAATACAAATCATACTTGCAGCAGCATTAATGGTACAGAAGTTCAGACAACACGCGAAGCATAAATTATACAAGACATTGCAAAATCAACACATCAGTGCAAAAACACAAGTAGGAAACTAATCCCTGTAGTGCAAGAGGTGATCTGCGCTGTTCCATTACTGAGATAAGATTAGGGTTGTGCAGGTCAGTTTAAGAATCTGATGGTTACGGAAGAGCAGTTGTTCCTGAACCCAGTGGTGTGGGACTTCAAGCTTGTTACCTCATGCCTGATGACAGCAGTGAGATGAGGGCATGAGCCAGATGGTGGAGATGATAGACCTCACCTTTTTAAAACAGCATTTCACGTAGATGTTTTCGATAGTGGGGAGGGCAGTGCCCATTTGGCCTGGGCTGAGTCCATCAATCTCTGCAGTCCCTTGCATTCCCGTGCATTGGAATTGCCATACCAGACCACTATGCAACTGGTCAGAATACTTTCTACAGTGCGTTCTTTATTAAAAAATGTACAGTGCAAAGTTTGCACGTGGATTTGCAGCCCAAGACATTTCATGATCAAGATTTCATAGGTCTTGAAATAATTATTCTTGTGAACGACAAAGGTTTCTCTAGGAATAAAATTGTTTTTTTTAAAAAAGCACAATAAGTTTATATGACAACTGAAAACCTTAAAAAAATGTAGCTGCCTGAAATCTAAAACAGAACCAGAAAATGCTAGAAACACTCAAAGGATCAAACAGCATGTGTGGAAGAATATTTATTTATTCACAAAATGCTGGAGTAACTCAGCAGGTCAGGCAGCATCTCGGGAGAGAAGGAATGGGTGACGTTTCGGGTCGAGACCCTTCTTCAGACTGTCTGAAGAAGGGTCTCGACCCGAAACGTCACCCATTCCTTCTCGCCCGAGATGCTGCCTGACCTGCTCAGTTACTCCAGCATTTTGTGAATAAATCGATTTGTACCAGCATCTGCAGTTATTTTCTTATATATGTGTGGAAGAATAAACAGCTTTAAAAACACTAAAGTCAGAACAAGAATATTTTCCATGTCCCTTTCAAACAATTGTAAAGTACCAAATATATTATTTTTGAAGTATAAACAATGTTGCCAAGTAGAACTGAGGCAAGACCCCACACACTGCAGCAGGATATAGATTAGGCAATTTGTTTGAATAGTGCTTAAAGAATAATAAAAGCCCAGAGGACTGGGGATCATTCCTGTGCTCCTCTTTGAGAGAGTGCCATGGGTTATTTTGTGTATGCCTGAGAGAACAAGCAGAGGCAGAGGGGGATGCTTCAATATCTTATTTAAGAATAGTCATCTTCAACAGATAATCGGCAAAGATATCATCAGTGAAGAACCTTAAGAGTAAAAAAAGCATTTAATTGGTGCCAGGGAGTCAGCTTTGTACTTTAAAAAACCTTGGGATAATGCTGGCTTCACTCTGAAGCGAACTGTTCAAAGGAAATTTGATCCCTTTGCAAGATTCTCTGAATAGATTTTATAGAAACATATAAAATTCTTAAGGGGTTGGAGAGGCTAGATGCGGGAAGATTGTTCCCGATGTTGGGGAAGTCCAGAACCAGGGGTCACAGCTTAAGGATAAGGGGGAAGTCTTTAAGGACCGAGATGAGAAAACATTTCTTCACACAGAGAGTGGTGAGTCTGTGGAATTCTCTGCCACAGAAGGTAGTTGAGGCCAGTTCATTGGCTATATTTAAGAGGGAGTTAGATGTGGCCCTTGTGGCTAAAGGGATCAGGGGGTATGGAGAGAAGGCAGGTACAGGTTACTGAGCTGGATGATCAGCTGCGCCTAACGGCTGCGGCTCTCTGGCAGTCTGTTTGTCTTTTTTTCTTTTTTTTTGTTTGTGTCGGTGTTGGGATGGTTTTTGTTTCTGTTTTTGGCTGTGCATGTGTGGGGGGGGGTGGGTGGGTGTGCTGGGGGGGGGGTGGGTGGGTGTGTTGGGGGGGGGGTGGGGCGGGGGAAACCTTTCTTTTATTAGGTCTCTTCCCCGGGGCGCAGCTCGCCCGCGGGGCCTTCCATCGCCCGGCGCGGCTCGGCCGCTGGACTTAACATCGCCGGCGCGGCTCGGCCGCGGGACGTTTCAGTGCCCGGTGCGGCTCGGCTGCGGGACTTAACATCGCCGGCGCGGCTCGGCTGCGGGACGTTTCAGTGCCCGGTGCGGCTTGGCCGCAGGACGTTTCAGTGCTCGGTGCGGCTCGGCTGCGGGACTTAACATCGCCGGCGCGGCTCGGCTGCGGGTCGTTTCAGTGCCCGGTGCGGCTCGGCTGCGGGACGTTTCAGTGCCCAGTGCGGCTCGGCTGCGGGACGTTTCAGTGCCCGGTGCGGCTCGGCCGCGGGACGTTTTGGTGCCCGGTGCGGCTCGGCTGCGGGACATAACATCGCCGGCGCGGCTCGGCTGCGGGACGTTTCAGTGCCCGGTGCGGCTCGGCCGCGGGACGTTTCAGTGCCCGGTGCGGCTCGGCCGCGGGACGTTTCGGTGCCCGGTGCGGCTCGGCCGCTGGACTTAACATCACCCGGTGCGGCCGCGGGACGTTTCAGTGCCCGGGGCGGCTCGGCCGGGGGGCCTTCCATCCCCTTGCGGGGGCTGTACGTGTCGGTTGCCTCGGTAGGGGTCGAGCTGTCTGTCCGTGGGTGCTGTCTGTCCATGGGTGCGGGGGGAGGAGAGGGGAAGTTTTGTTGCCTCCATCACAGTGAGGGGGTGTTTGGAGTCACTGTGATGGATGTTTGTGTTGGGGTCGTGTGTCCTGTGTTCTTTTCTTTTTTTGCTGTGACTGCTGAAATTTTGTTCGGTGTTGTGCCGAGTGACAATAAAGTTTTGTTATGTTATGTTATGTTATGTTATATTGAATGGCGGTGCAGGCTCGAAGGGCTGAATGGCCTACTCCTGAACCTATTTTCTATGTTTCTATGTTTCTATGTTTCTATGTGGTGTGCAAAGCTATCTTTTACCTATGTTACAGATACTGATGCAATGCACAGAGAACAAGAGCACAGGAGCAAGGAAAAATTGTAGAAATAATAACTTCTATTACACACCTTTTTACTGATTTTTTTTTGGTGTTGAATCAAAAGTTGGCCTATCATTAGCTTAGCCACGTAATTTTCTTAACACAATCCTGCCTAATCAAATAAAAATCAGAAGATTGTGTTATGAAAAATGCTATATTTAATTAGTATGGACATCACAGGTAGCAGTAATTGTTTCTTTTAATCCAGAAGTAATTACAGTAAGTAATTACTTGTACAAGATAACATTGCAGAATTACCTTGGTACTGCTTAATGCTCCCACTCACCACTTATCCTCCATACCCACTCCTTATATCTCCACCCCGCCTCCATATCTGCTAAACATGTTGTTAGATTGAATAGGATTCTACAATATGAACTTCATCCAGTAACCCTGCTCCAAATTTCTCAATGTCCAATTATAAATTCCATTGAAATGCACTGGCAACAGATGAAGCCACATCCACCAGACCTATCTCTGGCATTCACAAGCCTTCAAAAACTAAAACATATTAAATATGGAGACACAAGGGACTGCAGATGCTGGAATCTGGAGCTAAAAACAAACTGCTGGAAAAACTCAGAGGCAATGGGATGGTCAACGATTCGGGTCGAGACCCTTCATTCAACATGTTATATTTTAAAATGATATAAAAGCTGATAATAAAATATTTAAAAATTTAAATGAGATACATAAAACAACGTTTCTCCATTACAGCTTTAACACACTGATTTAACACAAGAAACATATAGGATTATTAAGGGATTAGACATGCTAGAGGCAGGAAACATGTTCCCGATGTTGGGGGAGTCCCGAACCAGGGGCCACAGTTTAAGAATAAGGGATAGGCCATTTATAACGGAGGTGAGGAAAAACTTTTTCACTCAGAGAGTTGTGAAGCTGTGGAACTCTGCCTCAGAAGGCAGTGGAGGCCAATTCCCTGGATGCTTTCAAGAGAGAGTTAGATAGAGCTCTTAATGATAGTGGAGTCAAGGGATATGGGGAGAAGGCAGGAACGGGGGTATTGATTGTGGATGGTCAGCCATGATCACTGGCTCGAAGGGCCAAATGGCCTACTCCTGCACCTATTGTCTACTGTCTTTTGTCTATCGTCTATTTAGTTTAGTTTAGAGATAGTTCAGACATGCAGCATGGAAACAGGCCCTTTGGCCCAACGAGTCCACGCCAACTACTCTCTACACACTGGGAGCAATTTTATAGGGGCCAATTAACCTACAACCCTGCACGTCTTTGGAATCTGGAAGGAAACCATAGCACCCAGTAAGCCTATGCAGTCATATGGAGAACCCACAAACTCCTTTTCAGCACCCAAGGTCAAGATGAACCTGGGTGTTGAGCGCTGCAAGGCAGCAGCTCTACAACTGTGCCATTGTGAATGGAGTCACTGATGATCAACCTGGTGCAAATTCAAGAGGCAGATTTGCATCAAAAGTTCTGTGCAACTATTGAAGACCTATTAGTGCCCAGCATACCTGACAGTAGTATCCGGCTATTTTGAAGTTTGGGATTTCCATGCAGAACTGTTTGCTTTTTTAATGAACATTACGGGATGTAGATATGAAAGTAGCTTGATATGCCATGACCCCAAATATTTAACCTGCATTTTTAATCACAATTTCCAATTTTTTCCAATGCAAAAATACGTCAGTACTTTTATTTCAATGAGTAGTCACCACACTATATTACTATAGACTTTCTAGGAATTCCTACTAACTGTCCTTGCATTCTTCCTAATCTTTTGCTTCTGTTGTATTGCGGTTCATGAGCAATACTACTACGATTTATTTTACTTTACAGGATCTCCCATCTGGTTAGGGAATTTCCAGCGAAAGACAATGTTTTGGTAAATCACCCTCAATATAGGAAAATTTAATCATGGACAGTAGGGTCAGAGATATTGGTGTAGGTATTGGTTTATCAGTTGTACCGATATACATTGAAAACTGTTGTTTTGTGCAATATTCAAACAAATCATATCATACACGAGAACATCAGGTAGTTCAAAATAGAAAATAAACAGACTACAAAATATAATGCTACAGCTACTGAGAAAGTCCAGATTTAAAAAAAGTGTAAAGGCTGCAACAAGGTAGATTAGAAGATTGGGATGCATCCCTAGCATATGAGAAGTCCATTCAGAAGTACGACATTAGCAAGGAAAATTGCTATTCTTGAATCTGGTTGTACATACATTCAGGCTTCTGTACATTCTGCTCATTGGGGGAGGGGAGAAAAGAGAATAAACAGGTTGTGAGTGGTCCTTGATTATGTTGACGTCTTACCTGCAAGTGGGAAGATATTTTTTCTACCTATTCCTATAAAATCTTAAAAGCGTTTGGGGTGCAGATAGTACCAAACACCTTTTCTTAACTTACTTGGCAAAATTGATGGAAGTTTCAATGAGTGTGTGTTAACATTACATGCATGGCCAGTGCAGTTGGATCTAGAAGCACTTGCCCCTCTTTAAGTTGTAATATAGAGTGTGCTTGGTCCTTGATATTAAATCAGGATGTGTTCTCCACCCCGCTTCCTGAATGTGATAAAGCTATGATGTGGCTAAATGTTAGGCACACATGTTTTGCCTATTAATGAGTGCAGTGGTTCTGTATCCACACAATTATCTAGTGCAGACCAAAAAGTTAAAAAATAATCAGGTTGAAAAGTATTTGTGACCTGTGAGAATTTGAACAAATTCTAGGTTTGCTTAAATTAAATGTGCAGCAATTGTATTTTTTCCCCAATCAATTTGAAAGAACAAAAGCATTCATCACAGAATGCTGGATGTTGTGAATCCTGCCTAGATTTATATCTGGCATCTCATTTAACTGACTTGAAATGGTAACAATAGCTAGCCTTATATTTTTTAAACAATTGTTGAATGCAATTTCTTATAATAACGCTGAAATAATTAAGACGCGCTCACAAGAGACTGAAATAACCAACATTTGCTGTGATTTGCAATAAATAGAAAGAATTGATCTACATAGAAATAATGAACAAAACAGAATTTGGCCTTTGTTATCAGCATAAAAGCCTTGATGAAGTAATGCATGCACATCAAACTCCGTTTTGAAATTCAGTTTCATTGAAGTTAATTCAACAGAATTCAAAACTTATGCGTTATTACATTGTACTATACACACACAGTAAAGGACACATTCCAACTGCATTTTGTCTCAACAAATGATTTACAATAATTTTCAGTATAATTTGTTATGCAAAGGTCAAATCCATACACTTTCCCTTTGTTTTTGTTTTCTCAGTTGACACCGTCCCTACAATAATAGAGCATAAAACAGTACAGCACAGGAAAAGGCCCTTCGGCCCACAATACCTGTACCAAACATAATGCCAACATAAACTAATTTCATTTGTCTCTACATGATCCATATTCCCCCATTCCCCGGATATGCCACCATTCCCTCTTAAATGCCACCATTTTATCTGCCTCCACCACTACCCCTGGCAGTCCATTTCAGACACCCACTACCCAAATGGGAGTAAATCCTATCACAAATAATTCTCTCCAATAGCTTCCCTGTCACTCACGTGAGGCTCACCGGCCTATAATTCCCTGGAATTCCCTATTTCCCTTCTTAATCTGCCTGTGGCTAGATAAGATGCAAAGATTATTGTCAAGGCTTCTGTAATGTCCTCTCTTGCCTCTCTTGATAATTTATGACAGTTTCCACCAGGCCCTAAGGATTTATCCACTTAATGCTCTTCAAAAGCTCTACCACCACCTCTTTCTTGATTTCAAGCTGTCCTTGCAATTAGTATTCTCCACATTGACTTCACTGCCTCCAGCACAAATTTCCTCTGTTATCCTTGAGTGGACCTATCTTCTCCTGGGCACAGAGATAGACAATTCTTCCACTCCTAAACCTCTTGAGATAACAGGCCTTCAACTCTCCAATACTCAGCCATATTACATATTATCTTATGTCAGAGTAGGAGTCCATCCAACCTATTGCTTCAGTCTATTAAGACATTCATTCCAGAGTAATATCATAAATCCAGTGCCCCACTTATTCCCTTGTAACCTCATAAGGTCATAAGGTAGACAATAGACAATAGACAATAGGTGCAGGAGGATGCCATTCGGCCCTTCGAGCCAGCAACGCCATTCAATGTGATCATGGCTGATCATTCTAAATCAGTACCTCATTCCTGCCTTCTCCCCATACCCCCTGACTCCGCTATCCTTAAGAGCTCTATCCAGCTCTCTCTTGAATGCATTCAGAGAATGGGCCTGCACTGCCTTCTGAGGCAGAGAATTCCACAGATTCACAACTCTCTGACTGAAAAAAGTTTTCCTCATCTCAGTTCTAAATGGCCTACCCCTTATTCTTAAACTGTGGCCCCTTGTTCTGGACTCCCCCAACATTGGGAACATGTTTCCTGCCTCTAACGTATCCAACCCCTTAATAATCTTATACGTTTCGATAAGATCTCCTCTCATCCTTCTAAATTCCAGGGTATACAAGCCTAGTCGCTCCAGTCTTTCAACATATGATAGTCCCGCCATTCCGGAAATTAACCAAGTAAACCTAAGCTGCACGCCCTCAATAGCATGAATATCCTTCCTCAAATTTGGAGACCAAAACTGCACACAGTAATCCAGGTGCGGTCTCACTAGGGCCCTGTACAACTGCAGAAGGACCTCTTTGCTCCTATACTCAACTCCTCTTGTTATGAAGGCCAACATTCCATTGGCTTTCTTCACTGCCTGCTGTACCTGCATGCTTCCTTTCAGTGACTGATGCACTAGGACACCCAGATCTCTTTGTACGTCCCCGTTCCTACCTTGACACCATTCAGATAATACTCTGCCTTCCTATTCTTACCACCAAAGTGGATAACCTCACACTTATCCACATTAAACTGCATCTGCCATGCATCCGCCCACTCACACAACCTGTCCAAGTCACCCTGCAACCTCATAGCATCTTCCTCACAGTTCACACTACCACCCAGCTTTGTATCATCTGCAAATTTGCTAATGGTACTTTTAATCCCTTCATCCAAGTCATTTATGTATATTGTAAATAGCTGCAGTCCTTAGCTATATTGGAAATAGCTGCGAGCCTTGCCGTACCCCACTAGTTACTGCCTGCCATTCTGAAAGGGACCCATTTATCCCCACTCTTTGCTTTCTGTCTGCCAATCAATTTTCTGTCCATGTCAGTACCCTACGTCCAATACCATGTGCTCTAATTTTGCCCACTAAGGTCATAAGTGATAGGAGCAGAATTAGGCTGTTTGACCCATCAAGTCCACTCTACCATTCAATCATGGCTGATCTATCTCTAAACCCATTCTCCTGCCTTTTTCTCATATCCCCTGACACCCGTACTAATCAAGAATCTATTTATCTCTGCCTTAAAAATATCCATTGACTTGGCCTCCACAGGCTTCTGCGTTAACCTGTTCTTCCACACATGTCCAAAACACAACCACAGCACCCAAATGAAACCTACTTGTTCTCAGGACAAACATGCAATCTCCACACAGGTAGCACGATGTCAGTATCAAACTTGAGTCACTGGATCTGTACAAACAACTGTACTCTCTTCTGCATCGTAAATGATGCACTCTCATCCATATGTCTCCAACACAAAGCATGTCACAGTTTTTGGCCATTGATATAGACTTATATTCATCTTACAGTAACAAACAGCCAGCCGAGTCATTGATGCCAATACCAAGTCCCACTACTATAAATTTAATCCTGTCAGAAAATCCATGTAATTATCTAGGTTCCTCTTACGGGAAATGGGAACCTAACAGTGATGTTAATGGCCTGGTATTTAGAGACCTGGATTTTTGATGTAAGTCCAAATGCCACCAGGGAAGCTGATATATTAAAATTCAAGCACGAAAATAAATCTGGAATTAAGAAGTGCCAGTTTAGGTAATGCATTCTAGAGAAACATTGGCTTGTCATGAAAAACAATGTGATTCGTAAGTGTCCTTTAAGGAAATAAATCTTTACTGCAGGGCATAGCATGAATGTGAAAAGGGCAAATTTTAAGGTGAAAAGGGCAAATAAATCTATCTATCTATCTATCTATCTATCTATCTATCTATCTATCTATCTATCTATCTATCTATCTATCTATCTATCTATCTATCTATCTATCTATCTATCTATCTGTCTATCTGTCTATCTGTCTATCTGTCTATCTGTCTATCTGTCTATCTGTCTATCTGTCTATCTGTCTATCTGTCTATCTGTCTGTCTGTCTATCTATCTATCTATCTGTCTATCTGTCTATCTGTCTATCTGTCTATCTGTCTATCTGTCTATCTGTCTATCTGTCTATCTGTCTATCTGTCTATCTGTCTATCTGTCTATCTGTCTATCTGTCTATCTGTCTATCTGTCTATCTGTCTATCTGTCTATCTGTCTATCTGTCTATCTGTCTGTCTGTCTATCTATCTATCTATCTGTCTATCTGTCTATCTGTCTATCTGTCTGTCTGTCTATCTATCTATCTATCTGTCTATCTGTCTATCTGTCTATCTGTCTATCTGTCTATCTATCTGTCTGTCTGTCTGTCTGTCTGTCTGTCTGTCTGTCTGTCTGTCTGTCTGTCTGTCTGTCTGTCTGTCTGTCTGTCTGTCTGTCTGTCTGTCTGTCTGTCTGTCTATCTATCTATCTATCTATCTTTCTATCTATACGTCATCCGTCCATTCCCTTCACTGATGCTTCCTGACATGCTGAGTTCCTTCAGCACTTTGTGTTTTGCTTAAGATTCCAGCATCTGCAGTTCTTTGTGTTTCTATCTATCTCTTTATATCTATATCTGTCTTTCTTTAAATTATGTCCTTTGATTTTTATCTGCAAGTAGGAAAATCTTCTTTCCATCTATTCTTTAGCATTGTAAAAGCCATTTGCCTCATTTTCCTCAACAGAAAAGAGTGCCAGACACTCTCTCTTGGTTTTCATTGCAAAATTGAATAAAGTATCAAAGGTTTCAAAGATCTTTTATTGTCACATGTGCCAATTAAGGTGTAGTGATATGCGAATTACCATACAGCCATACGAAATAAAAAGCAACAAGAAACGCAACTACATAATAGTTAACATAAACATCCACCACAGCGGATTCCCCACATTCCTCACTTTGATGGAAGGCAAAAAAGTCTAATCCACTTCCTCTTTATTCTCCCGCGGTTGAGGCAGTCGAACCATCAGGGCGGGCGATAGAAGCTCCCGTGTCGGGGCAGTCAAATCTCCCACGTCGGGACGGTCGAAGCTCCTGCGGCTTGGAATTCCCAAAGTTGGTCTCTAAACAGAGACCGCGAGCTCTGTGATGTTAAAAACCGCAAGCACCCATGGTTATAGCTCCGAGGTCGATCCCTGGCAAAGGGATCACGGGCTCCGTGATATTAAGTCTGCAGGCGACCATGGTGGAGTTCTCAAAATCGGTCTCCAGCAAAGGCCACCAACTCCTCCATGTTAGGCTGCAGTGCGGACAGAGATACGATACGAAAATAAAATCGCATCTCCGTCGAGATAAGAGATTAGAAACAGTTTCCCCCAACCCGCCCCCCACCTCCCCACCCCCCACATAAAACAAGAATACAACAACAAAAAATTAACACAAACTATTAAAACTATTAAAACACAAAGGAGGAAGGGACAGACAGACTGTTGGTGAGGCAGCCATTGCTGGCGCCACCCGGCGGATAGTATGAGTATGTATCAAGAATGCTTGCATGCCCAATGCACTTGTCCCTCTTTAGGTAGTAATGGAGAGTGGGAGGTAGTGGAGGGTGGAGTTTGGTGTGCCCATTTTAACACCAGGCATATAACGAACAAAAAAACATCAGAATCAGGAAGAGGAGCCAGTTTTGCTATTTAATAAGACCAAGTCTGAGTTGGTAGTAATCTGAATTCCACATCCCTGTCCACCCATGGTAACCTTTCACCTTCCATGCTTATGATGTATCTATCTTTGCCTTGAAATTATTCGCAGCGTTTGCTGCCATTACCCTTTGAGGAAAGATTAAAAGACTCACAACCCTTTGAGAGGAAAAATGTAATCTCATTTCTGTTTGAAATGGGTGATCCTGTATTTTTAAAGCAATCCTTAATTCCCAATCCTCCCACAAGAGAAACATTTTGCTCATCTGTCAAGACCCCTTCGGATTTTAGATGTTTCAATCAAATTGGCCTCTGTACATTGCCCCCAGTGCTTAGCGAGTGGACAAAATAATAGATTAATGTAGAACGAGTGTGAATGGGTGATCAATGGTCAAGGTGGACTTGATGGGCCAAAGGACACTATTTCCATGTTGTGTCTTCCAATCAATCTTTCACTCTCTCTTTTAAACCAGATAATACATAGGAGTACCCTTTATTTTCCACAGAAACATTGGATGCTGCAGCTGATCAAATTACTTCTGATTGCATGAGATCCAGGGAGAGAAAGACAATTGAATACAGAATTGGCTTCATGTTAGTAAGCAACAGGTGGTGGTGGGAGGTTGCTTTTTGGAATGGAGTCCTGTGACTTGTGGTGTGTCCTGGGACAGGTCTTGAGCCCATTGTTGTTTGTAATCAATGTCAATGTTTTGGATGGAATGCTACAAGGCAGTTTGCAAGTTTGCAAATGACACTAAAATAGGTGGTATCATAAAGAGTGAAAATGGTTATCAAGATCAATAGACAATAGACAATAGGTGCAGGAGGAGGCCATTCGGCCCTTCGAGCCAGCACCGCCATTCAATGTGATCATGGCTGATCATTCTCAATCAGTACTCCGTTCCTGCCTTCTCCCCATACCCCCTGACTCCGCTATCCTTAAGAGCTCTATCTAGCTCTCTCTTGAATGCATTCAGAGAATTGGCCTCCACTGCCTTCTGAGGCAGAGAATTCCACAGATTCACAACTCTCTGACTGACAACTGGACAAGTGGCCGAAAAATGGCTAATGGAGTTTAATTCTCACTGTGTGAGGTGTTGCATTTTGCAATGTCGAACCAGGCCTGGATCTTCACAGTGAACATTAGGTTTCTGAGGAGTGTTATAGACCATAAGAATCTAGGAAGACAAGTACAGAGTTCCCTGAAAGTGGTGTCGCAGATAAATAGGGGGATGAAGAAGACTTTTGGAATGTTTGCCTTCGTCTGTCAGGGAACTGAGTACAGGAGTTGGGACACTTACGTTACCGTTTCACAAGACTGGGTGAGGCCGCACTTGGAGTATCGTGTTCAGTTTTGGTCACTCTGCAATAGGAAAGATACTACTACGCTAGAGAGGGTGCAGATAATTTTTTGTGAGGATGCTGCCTGATTTATTGGGAGAGATGAGTCAGATTAGGACTTTAATATTTTAATCCTTCTTCTCTCCTATTTGAACACCACATACCCATGAATCTCAATAAAAATAAACAGTTCATGGAAGTAATTAATTGCAGAAATTAGAATTTTTTAAAAGTTCGTTTTTAAGGCTAAAGGATATGCTCAGCAGTATTAAATACGCCTTTAAAACTCACAAATTCCTCATGAAATAAGATATTTCAGATTCAGGATATTTAAAACTGAATAGGTCTAGCAAACACTTAATTTTTGGTCTATTCTGTGATTTATTTTGATCCTGGAGGAGAAGCAGGAAACAGCACAGCCGGTGTGGGAGCAGTGACACGCTGACAGGATACTTGATATTTTGGAGCTTGCACAATGTAATGAGATGAATATTTATAATTGTAATGTCATTTTAGCAACAAAGTCTTATGAATTAGATGCTCCAAACCTCATGCACTATTTTAAGACAATGTGCAGAAATTTAATGAGGCAACAATGACTAATCTTTTCTATATTTCATTTTTTTTTAAATTTGAAACAATGGATCAGGAAAAATCGATTGGCACTCGGAGTAGTTTCAGTAAATACAGAAAGCAGCAAGGATTTTTTCAAGGCAAATTATGTTTGACTAATCTGATTGAATCAAAAATGATTAATGGGAGGAATGCAGCAGATGTTGATTGTATGGATTTTCAGAAGACTTTTGATAAAATCTCTATCAAAGGCTGCTTAATGTAATTAAGGGCTCCGGAGCAGTAGAGGCATAGGATGCAAAAGTAGAGAGGCTATGTTGGATCTATATGAAATCTTGTCTGGCTCATAACTGGAGTTTTGGTCACAAAAGTTCAATAAGAATGTGAAGATCTTAACAAAGGTGCAGAGATATTTATTCAAAATACCCCAAGGATGAGAAAATTGAGCGAGAGATATTTGGGTTGCACGTCTCAGAGCAAAGAAGGCTGAGAGGAGATTTGATGTTGCATGCAGAATTACATAGCTAATTTAGGTATTGGAAGTAAAGGACAGTTGTTCACATTAGCAGAGATTTCAAGGAATGGGGGCATAGATTTAATTTTCTCTACAAAGATTACAAAGGAGATGACAATGAGGATGGTTTTAAGAGCAAAGAATGTAGCTGTGATCTAGAACTCTGCCATAAATTGTTGTTTTGTGAAACAATTGGTACTTGTCAAGAGTCAAGAGAATCAAGAGATTCAAGAGTGTTCAATTGTCAAATGTACTGATGACGAAACGATGAAATTCTTACTTACAGCAGCATAATCGGCCTGTAAACAGAGTACACCGAGAAAATATATTTTCTGCATCTCTACTAATATACCTGATGCATCCTCTTTGATAATCTTCAACACTGGTGCTCCACAAGGGTACGTTCTCAGGCCTCTTCTTTACTCCTTGTACACCAATGACTGTGCAGCCGAGTACAAATCCAATTAAATTTACAAATTTGCAGATGACACCACCATTGTGGGCCGGATATCAAATAATGATGAAACGAAGTACAGGAGTTTGAGAAGCTTGGCACACCTGTATTTGGGTAATTTCTCCCATTCTTCTCTGCAGATCCTCTCAAGCTCTGTCAGGTTGGATGGGGAGCGTCGATGCACAGCTATTTTCAGGTCCATCCAGAGATGTTCGATCGGGTTCAAGTCCGGGCTCTGGCTGGGCCACTCAAGGACATTCGCAGACTTGTCATAAAGCCACTCCTGTGTTGTCTTGGCTGTGTGCTTAGGGTCATTGTCCTGTTGGAAGGTGAACCTCTGCCCCAGTCTGAGGTCCAGAACGCTCTGGAGCAGGTTTTCATCAAGAATCTCTCAGTACTTTGCTCCACTCATCTTTCCCTCAAATCTAACTTATCTCCCAGTTCCTGCCACTGAAAAACATCCCCACAGCATGATGCAGCTACCACCGTGCTTCACCGTAGGTATGGTATTGGCCAGGTGATGAACGGTGCCTGGCTTCCTCCAGATGTCACACTTGGCATTCAGGCCAAAGAGTTCAATCTTGGTTTCATCAGACCAGAGAATCTTGTTTGTCATGGTCTGAAAGTCCATTAGGTGTCTTTTGGCAAACTCCAAACGGGCTATCATGTGCCTTTTACTGAGGAGTGGCTTCCGTCTGGCCACGCTACCAGAAAGGCCTGATTGGTGAAGTGCTGCAGATATAGTTGTCCTTCTGGAAGGTTCTCCCACTTCACAGAGGAACTCTGGAGCTCTGTCAGAGTGACTATGGGGTTCTTGGTCACCTACCTGACCAAGGCCCTTCTCCCTGGATTGCTCAGTTTGGCTGGGCGGCCAGCTCTATGAAGAGTCCTGGTGGTTCCAAAGTTCTTCCATTTAAGAATGACGGAGGCCATTGTGTTCTTCGGGACCTGCAATGCTGCAGAAATTGATTTATACCCTTCCCCAGATCTGTCTGGACCAATCCTGTCTCGGAGGTCTACGGACAATTCCTTCATCTTTATGGTTTGGTTTTTGCTCTGATATGCACTGTCAACTGTGGGACCTTATAGAGAGAGGTGTGTGCCTTTCCAAATCATGTCCAATCAATTTAATTTACCACTGGTGGACTCCGGTCAAGTTGTGGAAACATCTCAAGGATAATCAATAGAAACAGGATGAACCTCAGCTCAATTTTGAGTGTCATAGCAAGGGGTCTGAATACTTATGGAAATGTGATATATCAGTTATTTATTTTTAATTACTTTGCAAAATTTTCTAAACACCTGTTTTTGCTTCTTCATTCTGGGGTATCGTGTGAAGATTGATGATAAATAAAAATAATTTAATCCATTTTAAAATAAGGCTGTAACGTAACAAAATGTGTAAAAGATGAAGGGGTCTGAATACTTTCTGAATGCACTGTATGACAAGAAAATAGTCTTCTTGACTCTGATTATTGTTGGAAAAAAAGCTATTCTTGAGCCTACTGGTAACGGTTTCCAGACTCCTATAGCTTCTTCCCAATGATATGAGTGTAATGAGAGCATGGCCCAGTTGACATGGCTCTTTGATGATATGGGCAACCTTTTTGAGTGGGAATGGTGGGGAGATCAGTATCTGTGATTGACTGGGTAATGTCTACTACTCCCTGTAATCTTTGTTCCTGGTTATTCGAACTAGGTCACAATGTAACCAGTCAATATACTCTCTATTGCACACCAGTAGAGGTTCGCAAGAATATTTTTTGACATAACATAACATAACATAACATAACAACACTTTATTGTCATTCGGCACAACACCGAACGAAATTTCAGCAGTCACAAAACACAGCAAAAAGAAAAAAAACACAGGACACCCGACCCCAACACAAACATCCATCACAGTGACTCCAAACACCCCCTCACTGTGATGGAGGCAACAAAACTTCCCCTCTCTTCCCCCCGCACCCACGGACAGGCAGCTCGACCCCTACCGAGGCAACCGACACGCACAGCCCCGGGCACCGAAACGTCCCGCGGCCGCACCGGGCGATGTTAAGTCCAGCGGCCGAGCCGCACCGGGCACCAAAACGTCCCGCGGCCGAGCCGCACCGGGCACCAAAACGTCCCGCGGTCGAGCCGCACCGGGCGATGTTAAGTCCCGCAGCCGAGCCGCGCCGGGCACTGAAACGTCCCGCAGCCGAGCCGCACCGGGCACTGAAACGTCCCGCGGCCGAGCCGCACCGGGCGATGTTAAGTCCAGCAGCCGAGCCGCACCGGGCACTGAAACATCCCGCGGCCGAGCTGCGCTGGCGATGTTAAGTCCAGCGGCCGAGACGCGCCGGGCACTGAAATGTCCCGCGGCCGAGCCGCGCTGGCGATGTTAAGTCCAGCGGCCGAGCCGCACCGGGCACTGAAACATCCCGCGGCCGAGCTGCGCTGGCGATGTTAAGTCCAGCGGCCGAGCCGCGCCGGGCACTGAAACGTCCCGCGGCCGCACCGGGCGATGTTAAGTCCAGCAGCCGAGCTGCACCGGGCACTGAAACGTCCCGCGGCCGAGCCACGCTGGCGATGTTAAGTCCCACAGCCGAGCCGCGCCGGCAATGGAAGGCCCCGCGGGCAAGCTGCGCCCCGGGGAAGAGACCTAATAAAAGAAAGGTTTCCCCCGCCCCACCCCACCCCCACACCCCACCCCCCCCACCACACATACACAGCCAAAAACAGAAACAAAAACCATCCCAACACCGACACAAACAAAAAAGAAAAAAAGTCAAACAGACTGCCAGAGAGCCGCAGCCGTTAGGCGCAGCCAACTCCTCCTCAATCTTTTAAGGAAGTAGAGGCTTTCTTTACTTACTAGAAGCAGGCATGTGTTTGATTTTTCAAATGACTTCTTTCTGTGCCATAATAATTCCATAATCCTATTTAGAAATAAGGTGCAGTTATGTCCAAACCTATTTCCTGGACACTAAATCTACCATAATGTATAATGAGGGTCCAGTTTCATTCCATGTATTTTAAACTAAGTCTAAACCTTTTACCCATTGGAGCATAGAGGTAATTTGTAATGCAGATGAAGGGTCATTATCTTTCCTGAAGTATTTTACACCAAGATTAGACACAAAGACGTCAGCATCTGTCAACATCTTTAAAGTCTATGAGAAGAGGTGATTTCTCAGTCTTGCAAATTTTCATTCTACAAGTGAAACTGAAAAGAGTCAGAGTAAGATTGATGTTTAAAATGATGAAATGAGATCTGAACATTGGGATTGAATGATATCTCGCACAATTTTTCCAGAGATTGAAAACCTGAGAGCAAAATAAAATGAAGTTTCCTTTGGCACCTTGAAATTTGGAGAGCATGAAATTCAAAATTTGATGATGCTGTATATTCTAAAGAACTTCATCTTCACCTGGGGATTCTTTGGTGAAAAACATAGATCATCAAAAAATAATACTCTGAAATCCCTGTAGATACCTATGCAATGTGAACACTAATTTATGTCTACAAAAAAGGAACAATAAAAATGCTCTGCAGCACCACGAGTGGTTTGCCACTATCTTCAGTTATCGTATGAGCATGGAATCAGTGGAATCTATCCTTTTATTCCAGGAGATTGAGATAACCCTCTATCCAATACCTATGATCAAAAAGACTAATTATTCTCATTAAAAAACTAAAATTTCCCTCTAAATATTTACGTTCTGTTATAAGTGGCCTGTGCAAATGCAGCAAAGCAAAAATAAACACTGAAATTTATATACAGATATGTTAATAAATAGAAATTAGTTATATAGTGGCCTATTTAGTGTCCTTTTAGATGAAAGTGACTATATGAGCCTCTGGTTATTCATATTTAAATAGTTAGAGATAGATGAACTAGGTCACTAAATATTAGAGCGAGCCTTTGTTCTGGTTCCAAGAAAGCAAAGATTGTGTCTGGTCAGCTTCACGAGATGACCCAGAGCCATCTGCCATCTGTCCGTTAGATAGTCAAACCCCATCCCCACATATATCCAAATCAAAGAGAGTACTTTTAGGGTCACAATCAAACAATCCCTCAATAGTCAACAAGGCAATTATTCAAAGTGAGAGAAGTAGAGTTAATGTTTTGCATCTGAGACCCATTGATAGAAATGGGAAAGAGAAAAAGAAGCTTGGTTGCTCTTAACACCGATGCAGCCTCACCCGCTGTGTATTTCCAACGTTTTCTGTTTATATTTTTGATTTTCAACATCTGAATTTTCCTTTTGCTTTTCAATTATTGAAAGGGCCTGATCCACACGTCAGCCGAGGCTGAGCTGGCTATGTGAATATCCCATTCTTTTTGTATTATATGCACAATTACCTCACACGACCTTGAAGGAAAAAGTGTTCAGATTTATCAAACTTGCTATCTGGTCATCCTGTGTGGCTGATTAGAATACTAATCTGCTGCAATCCTGCAGCATTCACCCCATGAATTGATAACGGTATGTGATAACTTTGATAATAAAAACTGACACTCAGTGGAAACGCATTAGCCATTGTGTATTTTCAAGAGGAACAGTCTGAACATCAATGAATCAACATTGTCCCTGTGGTAACAACTATGTCATGCTGTAAATATTTTTGTCAGCAAGCTAATAATTGCTGAGTTCTTCATTACTACAATCGCGATTTGTCCCCGATATTGGAATAATGGATTCAAAAGTTGACCATGTTGGCCGGAAATGTCTTTGTACCATTTTAGCAAAGTGTATTGCAGCATCCCCTATTAAACCCATGGAGAGAAATATGTTATCCAAATCTATTATTAAACATATGCAGAGTATTGGCCCACATGATAAATTCAAGATTATTATTTTATGTTTTATAATTTATCATAAAACAACATAACAGAATGGAGCACAAAAATTCCATTGGGTATTGATATGGCTGAAAGCGGTGAAAATTAATTTTTGATCATGTTGTAAACTAAATTGCCAAAGTATCCGAGTAAATGTTAATAAGAAATAATTAAGAAAAAATTATATGCACTTGTTTTTACATTTGATTTATTTCTCCATCATCCACGTTAAAACAACCCTAAAGAATGTTTGGAGTAACTTCAGAAAATGGAATAATAAAAAAATTGATATATGTAGGAAGGAACTGCAGATGCTGGTTTACACCAAAGACAGACACAAAATGTTGGAGTAATTCTGCAAGACAGGCAGCATCACTGGTGAGAAGGAACTTTTTCACCCAGAGAGTTGTGAATTTGTGGAATTTGCCACAGAGGGCAGTGGAAGCCAAATCACTGGATGGATTTAGGAGAGAGTTAGATAGAGCTCTAGGGGCTAGTGGAATCAAGGGATATGGGGAGAAGGCAGGCACGGGTTATTGATTGTGGACGATCAGCCATGATCACAATGAATGGCAGTGCTGGCTCGAAGGGCCGATTGGCCTCCTCCAGCACCTATTTTCTATGTTTCTATGTTTCTATGTTTCTGGTCAAGATCCTTCTTCAGAATCTGAAATGGTTGCCTGCTTGTCTGGTTCATATCCAGTTTCCTACATTGCACCAAATCTAGGTGTTGCTTCCAACAGCTGCTTGTAAACAAAGTCAGAGGAGTCATTGGATAAATCTAACTTTTTGTTTAACTTCAGGCTATAAAAATGAACCTTGCATTAGATTCACGGATTAATTAAATTTGTTTTACCTCATAACACAAATTATTCCAGCTTAGGTGGACTTCTTGGTCAGCCTGGATGAGTTGGGTCATAAGGACTGTATTTGTGCTATATGACTTTTAAGAATAGTTTACAGCCTTTGTTCCTTAATGAAGTGTTAAGCAGGATTAAATAGAGATAAATTGTTTCCACTGAAGTGAGGGTTTAGAAGTTGGGGCATGGGGAAGGGGTCAGTAATGATCACAATTTTAAGATGGCAGCTAAAATAATCAGAGTGGAAAAAATGGCTACAATCCGAATTGGTAAGCCAAAAGAGACAGGTGGAGACCCTGCATCAGGACTGAAGTCAATGTTTTGGGTTAAGACCTGATGCATCTTTTGCCTTCACAGATGCTGCTTGACCCATTGAGTTTTTCCATCATTCTGTTTTATGACCAGACATTTTTTGCCTGACAGCATGTTGGAAACTGGTTCAACAGTGACCTTCAAAAAGTAATTAAGTGAAAAATCCAAAGGAAAATGTAGCAGTGCCAAGGATTTGAGTCACCTTTCAAAGAACTAGCACCAGCATATTTGCCTGTATGGCCAACTTCTGTACTGCAAGTTCTGTGATAACTCATTTCTCAATATGGAAACCTAACATTTGTCTTTGAAACTGCAGCTATTTCCTTAGCTTCGGGGCATGATCGACAATCTGGATGTGCCTGGGGTGGCTTAAATCTCTTGAGTTAAACAACAGGACTTCCCTGACCCTGTAAACTTCAATAGAATAAGAAGCAGAGATAGGTTCTGTGCTTGCTTTACAGCCCAAATGTTACCATAGTACATAAATGAGCACCTGACTACAATACGACTGTTTCTGTCCCACAGCACATAGCTTCTTACAGTTTTTTGGAGGCATCTTGCTTGGTATTTACACACTGAATATTTGCACAGCTGTATTGTTGAATAATTAATTCTGTATTCCTTTGGAACTATCTCTATTTGTAAGCTTTGAGAGAAGATGGGTTCACATTAAACAGAAAGAGAGGCGAGATTTTACCTCCAATACTTTAATAATGTAATAATAATGTATTTTATTTATATAGCGCTTTTCATATACTCAAAGACGCTTTACAGAGATTTAGAGAACATAGGGAAATTAATAATTAGATAAATAAGTAAATAAATAAACGAACAGAGAAAGGAGACAGAAGGTGAGGTGACCTTCAGTGGTTGAAGGCAGTACTGAACAGGTGAGACTTCAGCGATGTTTTGAATGTGGTGAGTGTGGAGGAGTCTCTAACGTTTTGGGGTAGTGAGTTCCATAGGGTGGGAGCAGCGATGGAGAAAGCCCTGTCACCCCAGGATCTGAGTTTGGTCCGGATGTGGGGGGGATAGGAGATTGGCAGCAGCAGAGCGGAGGGTGCAGGTGGGAGTGTGCCTGTGGAGGAGGTCAGTCAGGTAGGATGGGGCCAGGTTATGGAGGGCTTTGTAGGTTATGAGGAGGATTTTGTACTGGATTCTCTGGGGGATGGGGAGCCAGTGGAGTTTATAAAGGACGGGGGTGATATGGTCACGGATCGGGGTGTGGGTGAGTAGACGGGCAGCGGAGTTTTGAATGTATTGAAGTTTACTGGGCATATACTTAACCGGGCATATACTTTGGCACGCATTCAAAAGTCCCTTACCTTCCAAACTAATTAGTTTAGTTTAGAGATACAGTGTGGAAACAGGCCCATCGGCCCACCGAGTCGACGCCGACCAGTCCTCCCTGTACATCAATACTATCCTACACAGCAGGAACAATTTAAAGAACCCAATTTACCTACAAACCTGCACGTATTTGGAATGTGGGAGGAAATCGGAGCACCCAGAGAAAACCGACACAGTCGCAGGGAGAACGGATAAAATCTTTGCAGACAGCGCCCATAGTCAGGATCAAACCCAGTCTTGGATGCTGTAAGGTAGCAACTCTACCGCTGCATCACTGTGCAGCCTATAGTCTGCCAAGTCGGTCTTTAATTTCCAAAGGAAACAAATTCCACACATTTTTACAAACATATTAGAAGCACAATTCAGCACTGAGATCAGTAACCAATCTTCAGCAGGCTCCAGACAATTTCCAAGCAATGCAGGAAAAGGATTGATAAGATGCTTTTGTTCCTATTTTTCTGTGGCTGGAAGGAAGAAAAAAAATCTGCTTCTCTGCATCAGAAGCTGTGAATGCTCAGTTGCTGAATATATTCAAAGTTAAAATCAGTAGGTTTTGGAACATTAAAGATATTTGGTGCCCTGTGGATCAGTTGGAGAGTGGCACTTGGTTAGTTATGATTATTTGAATGGTGAATAAGGGACTAAATTACCTCTTCCTGCTTCTGCTTATTGCTAATATTCTCTTCGCCCACAGATTAATACTTAACTGGGTCATCAAGGGTCAAAGGCTAACAATCCCATTCCCTGTTAGACTGAGCTGAAAGGCTGGCAGACACGAGACTGCAGATGCTGAGTGATTAAGTCCAACAAAAGTACTACACTCAAATGGCAGAGTAGGAACTATTCTTCTCTGTCATAACCTGAAGCTATGCCATTCATAAATTGTAACCGTTGTCATCCATCATTGTACAAGGGATATGTAGATAACAGAACAAAACCATGCACTATTCCTTGCCAGCCCTTGTACAGGCTTTGCGTAAGGAGCTGAGAAGTATCCATGTATAGCTTTGGGATATTGAAGGCTATATCTGAGAGTCACAGATCCTACACTTGTCATTAATTATGTCAGGCCATATACTGAAGCAGTCCCATTGAAGGCGAGAACAACCTTGTTGCAGTCTAGCAATCTAAAAGTTATGACTGAGGATATTGACAGAAGCCAACAAATGCTACGACGTGTTGCAAATAATGGTATTTTTTTCAAGGAAATGTCAGTCATGAGCTCACTAAGGGGGTGTAGTGGAAATAGTTGTCCAGGAGGTCATTACTAAAGTGTATACGGAAGCTGTAAAGACCATGATCGGATCCAATGTGATGCCATAATTTAGAAAGAGAAAGGAATTGTTCAAAATAACGAAAGATCACTTGCAAGTTGAAGAAACTTTTTAGTTGCTACTTAGATACATAGATACATAGACAATAGGTGCAGGGGTAGGCCTTTCTGCCCTTCGAGCCAGCATTCAATGTGATCATGGCTGATCATCCACAATCAGTACCCCGTTCCTGCCTTCTCCCCATACCCCTTGATTCCGCTAGCCTTAGAGCTCTATCTAACTCTCTTTTGAATGCATCCAGTGAATCGGCCTCCACTGCCTTCTGAGCCTGAGAATTCCACCAATTCACAACTCTCTGTGTGAAAAAGTTTTTCCTCATCTCAGTTCTACATGGCCTACCCCTTATTCTTAAACTGTGGCCCTTGGTTCTGGACTCCCCCAACATCGGGAACATGTTTCCTGCATTTAGTGTGTCCAATCCCTAAATAATTTTATATGTTTCGAGAAAAGATCCCTCTCATCCTTCTAAATTCCAGTGAATACAAGCCCAGTCGCTCCATTCTTTCATCGTATTGCAGTGCTGCCATCCCGGGAATTAACCTCGTGAACCTAAGCTGCATTTCATCAATAGCAAGAATATCCTTCCTCAAATTAGGAGATCAAAACTGCACACTATAGTCCAGATGTGGTCTCACCACGGCCCTGTACAACTGCAGAAGGCCTTCTTTGCTCCTATACTCAACTCCTCTCATTATGAAGGCCAACATGCCATTAGCTTTCTTCACTGCCTGTTGTACCTGTATACTTACTTGAGACATTGTGGCAGGCTGGGATCTGACATCAGAGCTTGTACCTTTAAAACGGTTAGTAATTCTTCTTGTGATACTATGACTGGTTTAAGATGAGGAATCTCTCATGTGTTTTGAAAAATAATCAAATTATTGCTGTGTGTTTAATTACTGACCTTGGTTGGCTTACAGATGATAAGTAACTTCTTCACTATCTGATTAATCGTGAGATCAAATTAACATGCTCCATAATATTCATCCATACATCTCTAGGTGTAGTTTTAACTGTTTGCTAATACTCTCCATAAATAGATCTATTTTCCATTGGGCACCATTCTGTGTTAGAACTTCCATCTTGGATAATAAATGATTTCTGCATGTCTAATCAGTTTAACATGGGTACGTACTTAAGTTGCCGTAAACACAACGACTAAGAACTGAAAGCTGGAAAGTGGAATTAGTCTCAGAAGTTCTTTTTTAGCTGACAAAGACCTGTTGGAGTCAATGGTTTCCATCTGCCCCATAAATGCTATGATTCTATGATATGATTAACAATATTTAATGGCAATTCTGGCTTCAGGATTGGGATGGACTGGCTCATTTATGCACTAATGCATAATATATCAATGATTTGACCCCTGCATATAATATTAAAAATTCTGTTGTTCACAGATCTATGAACTAGTAAATTGCTGATATTTCATTTACAATGGGTAAGAAATAACATGGATTACCAGCAAGTAAAGCCATATAGCATCATCTATTAATGCAGTTTCAATGGAACATTTTTTGGACAACAAATTTGTTTAGACTTCACTCTACTTAAGGGCCTGTCCCACTTAGGCGATTTTAAGGCGACTGCCAGCGACTAGGCTGTCGCCGACAGTTCACCGGGATGTCGCGGGCATGATCGTGAGGAGTCTTTCAAGAATCATAGTGGATCTCAGCGCGTCACTGAGAAATCATCCGGAGTGAAATTTCTCAACGACAGCTGGCTTGTCGCCAGGTATCGTTGCTTATTGCGGGCGCTGTCACCTGCTGTCCCCAGGTTTGCTAGTTTCTCTTAGATGCATTTAGAAGCACATAATATTAAAATAAGTAAAGTCATTTCAAGATACCATAAAATACTTGTGTTTAACCAATTTATTTACCGTCAGGACATTTGACAGGTAGATTGGAGGCGACAGTTTGACGGTCAGGTAAGCGTGGGAATTTTTGTGATGTTTATGGCCATCAGCGATCACATTTAAAGTCGGCTCCCAACCCAGATATGCAACCCAGAAACCAGATATGCATCTCCCGTACATTTTTAAAGAATGCCCACACACTTTTCACAAAAATCCATTTAACTACTTTTAAAATTAAATTTCTTAATACTGCTATTAGTAAACTGGAAGCCAATCCAGTTTATGCCTTGTTACCATGAAGCTTGGTTTTTAAGTAACCCATACAAGATGTTATAGTTCAAAACTCTCAAGTACTTTTTAGGCAGTCATCTAAAAAATCGCCTAAGTGGGACAGGCCCTTTAGTGGCAAAAATATAATTTCATCTCTGAATTGCCTCAGGCATTGAGGATTATTTCCAATAGCACTGAACAATATATTGCAGCCTTTGTTGAGGTTACTGAGAGCTTTTGTCTAATCCTAGATATATCAAGGTCTTAATTCCAAGCACTCGCCTGCAAATTTCTATGGGTAATGATGTATGAGCACAATAGAAGCATTTCAAAGCCTTCATTGCTTTTATTTAAAGCAAGTTATTATCAATGTTATGGTCACATTGTAATTTTATTGTGTTAAAAAAACTAAGTTTCAGTAATAATTCATATTTATTTTTGAACATGCACAAACATGTATGAACAAAATGTACATGTGCATTTACACCCATAAATAAACACGCAGACAAAAGCACAAAAACTTATTTTAAAAAATAATTGTGAATTATGAAAAATGCAAATATAGAACAAGGCAGTTGCTGGAATCTGAAAAGAAAGTGAATGTTGGAACTAATCAGCATCTGTGGAGACAGAAAAAAAGATATGGAGATAGAGATGAACGACCTTATATCAGGACTGACTAGTTCTGAGACAAAAGAAAAGACTGGTAATCTGAAATTATTCAATTCAATATTGAGTCTTGAGGGCTACAAAATGTCCAGAATGAAGCTATTCATTGAGCTTACTCAATGTTGGTAACGTTTGGGTGACTAAAGACCGAGAGGTCGTAGTGAGGCTTAGACATGAAATTACAGTGTCAGGTGACCAAAAGCTCAGCGAGTGACCATTGTGAGCGATATGATGGTATTATGTAAAGTGGTCATCCAATTGATTTCCCCAATGTAGGGGAAACCACATCATGAGTACTGAATGCAAACGTGAAGTGCAGAGTCCTGGCATACTTTACCAAAATGCTAGTTTGAAATCCTCCACGAAACCTAGGGATTTTAACTTTAAATATTTAAATAAAACTTGATTTTGTTTTGGAAATCATAACTCCTCAATGGTGAAAACAGTTTCTAAATAAGAGAGAGATTTACAAACTAGAGGATATAGATGTTGAAGCAGTTTGTGGGTGGGTTTGCCAATAATCAGGAGGGAGCCTGTTTTATTCAAGATATTGTTCCAGAAAGATGCTCTCCATTTAAGTAGAGGTCAATTGGTTGGGAATGGGGCAAGTGCAGACTTTTTTTTAATCACTCCAAGGAAATTCTGAGGCATTGTACAATAAATTGTTGATAATATAAATTTATTAACCGTATAAAACTGCCTTTGTAAATATGCTGGAAAGGAATTCTCAATTCACATTGGAAATTGTACTCCAAATCTGAGGAATATTGTCACGATAATTCCATTTACAAATTTAAAATATTATAGTAACATGTCAAGAAATCTGTGTTCTAAATTACTAACTCATAATGTGTTTAAAATAAACAATAACCGTTAATTGATGTTCATTGTCACAAATCTAAAATTGCCTGATTTTATCTGAAGAAGTTGGAGCAGCGGTAGAGTTGCTGCTTTACAGCTCTTACAGTGCCAGAGACACAGGTTCGATCCCGACTCTGGGTGCTGTCTGTATGGAGTTTGTATGTTCTCCCCATGTCCACATAGGTTTTCTCTGAAATCTTTGGTTTCCTCCCACACTCCAAAGACGTACAGACGTGTAGGTTAATTGGCTTGGTATAAATGTAAATTATCACTAGTGTGTGCAGGGTAGTGTTAATGTGCGGGGATTGCTGGTCGGTGCGGACTCGGTGGGCCGAATGGCATGTTTCCGCACTGTATCTCTAAACTAAAAGAAATAAAGTAATCTGTTCATCTGAAAAATTAATCAGAAATTCCAGGTGCAATAGGATTTTTTTTACCTGGAAAGGGGATGAGGGCTGTGAGGTTATTCTGTCTGAGAATCATCTGTGATGCAGCATTTAAAAAACCCCTGATGATCCCAGCTGCCTTGTAACTGTCTTTGACTTTGAATATAATTGAAAGTGTTGTTCTCTACATTCACATGAAGGATTTGGAAATGCATATCAAAGTATACTGCCCCTAAATTGCAACACTTTAGTGTTGCTGAATACTTAGCAAAATCTGTCACACCGAACGTCATAAATGGCTGGCTGCCAATTGATTGAGCTTGATTGCCTGATAGTGTGACCATTGCAGTACAATCAATCAATCAATCGGGAGAGACCAGACCTATGCAAAGGCTTAATATATTTTTAATATACTTTTTGCTGCCTCTTTGGAATCTGAATGAGCTGAGGATCTAGGGTAAAATGTATGTGTGCTAATTTAAAAAACCCCACAAATGTACGACATTTGCATTGGTAATATTACTAAACTTAGCCTTCCACGATATAACCAAATAGTTATGTAAATTGAGAATTTGAAAATAAATTAATAAGTTGACATTTTAAAGATATATTGGGAAATTCCATGTTGAAGGGATTTATCGGAGTCGCTGCCTCAAAAAGGCAGCCAGCATCATCAGAGACCCACACCACCCTGGCCACACACTCATTTCACCACTGCCATCAGGAAGAAGGTACAGGAGCCTGAAAACTGTAACATCCAGGTTCAGGAACAGTTTCTTCCCTAAACCATCAGGCTCTTAAACACCACAACCTCAAATAAGCTCTGAACCACAAGAAACTATTATTATTATTATTATTATTATTATTATTATTATTATTATTATTATTATTATTATTATTATTATTATTATTATTATTATTATTATTATTATTATTATTATTATTATTATTATTATTATTATTATTATTATTATTATTATTATTATTATTATTATTATTATTATTATTATTATTATTATTATTATTATTATTATTATTATTATTATTTACAGTGTACTATGTTTACATATCCTGTTGTACTGCAGCAAGTAAGAATTTCATTGTTCTATCTGGGACATAGGACAATAAAACACTCTTGACTCTTGATTCTTGAAAGAAGTTGAATGAATACTTTCAAAGTGGAAGATTTGATCCTATCCCAATAGGATGGCATGCTTGTGCAGCAGTAGAGTTCTGCCTTACAGCGTCGGAGACCCAGATTCATTCCTGATTATGGGTGCTATCTGTATGGATTTGTACATGCTCCCTGAGACCGCTTGGGTTTTCCCCGGGTGCTCCGATTTCCTCCCACATTCCAAAGATGTGCTTAGGTTAATTGGCTTTGGTAAAAATTGTAAATGTTAGCGTGTAGGATGGAGCTAGTTTTTTGGGTTCACTGGTCGGCGCGGACTCGGTGGGCCAAAGGGCCTGTTTCCGTGCTGTATCTCTAAGCTAAACTAAAACTAAAATTATACAGGCCTATATCTCCAAGTCGGAGGATATCATTGATACATGGTGGTACCTCAGTTTGTTGCTGTCCAACAATGGTACAATGAATAATCCCTCCTAGTCACTTTATAAATTGTCTAACCTCAGGAATTCCACTGTAGGCAGGGTTTGCAACCTTCCTGTCTAGGGAGTGATCAATGCTGATTACTGTTTTGATGCAGAACAACATGAACTTAGTTTTTCTGCCACCAGGAGTTTATTTCAACAGAGGCACTGACCCATATGACATAAACATAGCACAAAAAGTAAGGAAATTTGTGTTTGGTAGATTATTTCTTTGTTGTAACAATGCTTCTTGGCTATAAATCTTATACCGTTGGAAAGCCTGTTTATTTCCCTTTTAAATGGTGCCACATTTGTAAGGAACATGCATTTGTGGGATGAGCAGCAGAGCTGAGTATATGGGTTGCGCCCATGAAAAATTTGCCAAATCTTCTCTGCCAATGCCAAACAGCTTATTCTGCTGTTGCTATTGACTCTTGTTTTGAGCTTCTGGTACCCCCAGGTGCTGACAAGAATGGGATGCCATCCCACAACAGTGTGTGACCAGGCTGGTGACCAGCATGAGGAGGAGGTGCCAGGCTGTTATGGCTGTGTATGGTTCTTCCACGCGCTACTGTGGCTCCTGTTTATTAAATGAATAAATTGTTAAATTGCCAATATGTCTTGTTTCTTCAGACTTCAATCATCCAATCCACCAAACAACACCGAACAAGAGTCAATGGCAGAATAAGCTGTTTGGCATTGGCAGAGAAGATTTGGCAAATTTTTCATGGGCGCAACCCATATACTCAGCTCTGCTGCTCATCCCACAAATGCATGTTCCTTACAAATGTGGCACCATTTAAAAGGGAAATAAACAGGCTTTCCAACGGTATAAGATTTATTGCCAAGAAGCATTGTTACAACAAAGAAATAATCTACCAAACACAAATGTCCTTACTTTTTGTGCTATGTTTAGATGCATCCAGGCATCTAAAGGAGTGGGACTGTCTTGACCAATGGGGAACTTATGAAAAAAAGAGCAATGGGACCAGTCTGAAAAGAGACCATCCACTTTGCTCCTCATACATTCTCACCTCAGAAGAAATCGGGACTTTCAAAGAGATTGTTGAAATCTTTCACCTACCACATCCGGAAAGCAATAATACAGTTACTGAGTTTCTACAGCATGGAATTGAGTTATATGGCCATTCATCCCATCACATTCATGCTGGCCAGTAGGCACCCAGCTGCACTAATCTCACCTTCCAAACCTAGGCTTGAGTCTTCTATCCCTCTGCAATTAGAGTGCTCCTTCACATACTTCGTAAAAGCTTTTAGCAGCTCCACCACCATCACAGGCAGTGAATTACAAATAGTCACCACATTCTGGGTGAAAAGGATATCCCTCAAATTCACTGTAAATATCTTACTGCTTTTTCTGACATGACCTGACTTGACATGTCATGACTTATATCCAATTAAAATTACATGTGGGAGAGCAGTTTAATGGCATATTCAATCAGTGCTACTTTCAACAGTGTAGCACTGCCTTCTGTACTGCATTGGACAGACTCTTGATTTTTAAAAGCATTACACTGAACATGCTGCTATCTTGCAGATATTATGTTGAAATATCAGGTCTATATGTATCTCCACAGATATATCAACTTGCTGGGTATTTTCTGTTTTATTTTTGCCCACATTTTTAAATTTAAAAAATAAGATTTGAACCCAAGACTTGCAAACTGTAAGGAAAGGTTACCACGCCAAGGTGAAATACTAAACGGTATTTTGGGTGCTGTTTGAAAGCAGTGGTGTATAGCATAGGGCTTTATATGGCTATCCAGCTGCTATTCTTCCTTTTTCTTTTTTTCTTTTGTTTTTTTTCTTGCAATGTGGTTGTGTATCATGAGAAAACTAGCCTCATGGGGAATACCTCCTTTGCTGGAAAGTCCTTTGTGGCAGGCTTGTGGCATTGTTTGCCTGTGGGAGAAGTGTTCAGCAGGTTTCACATTACTTAACCAGGTTTCACTACATTGCCATAACCCTGGTTCCTTTATAAACTCACAACCTTCCAGTCTAGTGTGGAAGAGGAGGGGGGGAGGAGCTGGGGGGAGGAAGGGGGGTTGAGGGGGGGAGAGGAGGGGAGAGGAGGGGGGGGGGAGAGGGGGGAGGGGGGGAGGGGAGGGGGAAGGGGGGAGGGGGGAGGGGGAGGGGGAAGGGGGGAGGGGGAAGGGGGGAGGGGGATGGGGGGAGGGGGGAGGGAGATCCCATGCTGATTACTGTTTCGATGCAGAACAAGACTATAGATTTTCTGCCACAAGGAGTTTATTTTAACAGAGGCACTAACCCATATGAGGTAGGTGCATTCATCACTCTTTTAAACAAGTGGACAGAAGATGTCATACAAATGCATTCTGTTCTACTGCTATTACCCTTTATGGATATCCCACTGTCATGTTACTCTTTTGACCCTTTCCTGTGACTTATCTGTTGATGGAAGTAGCAAAGATAAAATGCACAATTATTGGGAAGGAAAAGAACAGATAGGCACAGATGTGCTTTTCTGGAGCAGGTGCAAGGGGCTGAATGTAATGTGCACTTAAGCGGCTTCTATTGAGCTGCGGTTTTTAGCTATTGATTATTGATGATTCTTGCATCATGCTGTGGGTGCTGACTGCTCTTGGAGAAATGGCACATATTATCAGTCTGATTGCTGCACGGTAACCTGCCCATGGTGAATAAAACTCAAATAGCATCCAATGTTACAGAATACAGTGGAATCTTATGCACCCACATATTGGCTAATGGTCTGAATCATTTTGTTAAGAATATTAAGTTTTGGGCAAGTCAGTATAAATGCAATTTTAATTATTAGACAAACTCATTACCACTCCATCCTCGCCCCCTGTTTTCTTGCTGAATGTTGACAATTTGACAGGTGCAGCAACAGTGAAATTCAATGAATGCCACTTAATGGATTCACAGCAGGGAACATCCTACATGTCTTAAATATCAAGCAACAGCAGTCTTGAAGAAAATTCGCTGCAAAACATTTCACTGGGCATGTACCCGCTCAAAATAAATCGCTTTGATGTCTTAAAAAGCTTTCTAAAGTGGAATGTTAGCAGGATATTTGAGACCTGACATTTGATGGTTTAACTAAGTAGAGATATATGAAGCTATTATTCTCACACCCCATCCTAAAGCTATTGTGGAAAATTTTCATTAGGCAGGATGTTCAAATGGTAAACTATCTCTGAGGTGGTCACATTGAAACATTCCATTTTAATCGGTGATTAGCCCAAGGTCTATTCAGTGCAAGCGGCACGCATTAGAGAATCAGTTGAGGTCTGCACCAGAAACAACAACTTGGAAGCTCATACCCACAATAATTACCTCTTGGAATTTTCTGTGGGTTCTCATTAAGTATGTGTTTTGGTACATTAGACTTTACCTAACAGCTTATCCTAACAGCAACTAACTGTTTGGAAGCAAACACAGCACTAATGAGTAAACACAGGATTAATCTTACAATGTGGAACGGAAGGAGATTAGTATTATGGGGGGAAAAAAAGTACTGGAGAAGTTGGTGAGAGTGAAAGCTAATAATTCTCAAGGTCCCAATGAACTCCATTCTAGATTTTTTGAAAGAGGTTGCTGCAGATAATAAACAGACAACATTCCAGTTATCATCTTTGAAAATTCTTCAGATTCTGTCATTGTTCCTGCAGATTGGAGGGTAGCAAATGTATAAATTAAGAATAGAGGGAGAGAGAATCTAAGGAATCTCTTGGCCATCAATGGTAGGGAAAACACTCAATTTTTGTAATAATAATGAACAATGAAACATGTAACAACAGGACACATGTCAAAGGTAAAACAGGACTAACAAAAGGAAAATAATTTCCAATACACCACAACCACCACAATGTGGGGGAAGGAAATGCGGCCGAAAAGGCCTGTTTCCGGCTGTATATATATGATATGATATGATATGAAGATCGACACAAAACGCTGGAGTAACTTAGCAGGTCAGGCAGCATCTCTGGAGAAAAGGAAAAGGTGACATTTCCGGGTCGAGACCCTTCTTCAGAATGAGAGTCAGGGGAAAGGGAAAAGAGAGATATAGATGGTGATATGGAGAGATATAGAACAAATGGATGTAAAATATGCAAAACGTAATGATGATTAAGGGAAGGTGGAGCCCACAGTAGTCCATTGCTGGCTGTGGGCAAGGTAATAACGAGTTATACAGATGGCGAAACTTAACAGGACGACAGTGAAACTAATATGAGGACCAGAGTGGAGGAGGGTCGGAGAGAGATGAGATGCAATGGTTACTTGAAGTTAGAGAAATGTGATGTATATCATCACAATGTTCATCAAGATTGTTGAAGGGTCTCGACCCAAAATGTTACCTATTCCTTTTCTCCAGAGATGCTGCCTGACCCACTGAGTCCATCTTCGGTGTAAACCAGCATCTGCAGTTCCTTCCTACACAAGGTTGTTGAAAAGCTGCCTTCTGTGGACATCCACAACAGGGACCCCCACTAGTTTGTCAACATTGCAGAACTCTACAAAGGAAAGAAGGGGATTGTGATTGGAGTTGGCAGAGCTTACACACCAGTATGTTGCAACAACTACATTGACAGCTACAAAGGGGTGAAGGGGAAGGGGATCGATATCATCACATATTTCAGTCAGTGATATGTTGATCATGAGGACTGGGGAAAGGACCAGAAGGTTAAAGGGCAGGAACAGATGTTGGCAGACCCTCCTGCATGCTTCACCCATGGATCTAGAACTGGACAAGCAGCAAGTAACCTCCAGTCACTACAGTATATCTTTTTGAAAAATCATTTTGAGGGATGTTGTGTGTGTGTGTGTTTGGGAGGGGGGGGGGGTGGGATTTGTGACTTCTGTGTGGACTTTGCACATTATCCACATGTCTCTTTCATCTGGGAGCTTCAGTTTCTTCCCACATTTTAAAAATGAATTGGCGATTGCAAATTATTTCCCATGTGTGCATGAGTGGTAAGATGAGGGATGGAATTAGAGTCATAGAGCTGTACATTACAAAATAAGGCTCATTGTCCTATTCCTCCATGCTGATCAAATTCCCTAACCGAGCTAGTCTCACTTGCCAGAACATGGCTCGTATCCTTCTAAACCCATCCTGTCCATGCACCTGTACAAATCCTCCTTGACCTCACCTTCCACCCCACCAGCCAGCGTATACAACAAATTATCCTCCAACATTTCCGTCTCCTCCAACGGGATCCCACTACTGGCCACATCTTCCCATCTCCTCCCCTTTCTGCGTTCAGCAGAGACCATTCCCTCCGCAACTCCCTAGTCCACTAGTCCCTTCCTACCCAAACCACCCCCTCCCCAGGCACTTTCCCCCGCAACCGCAGGAGATGCAACACCTGTCCTTTTACCTCCCCACTCGACTCCATTCAAGGACCCAAACAGTCTTTCCAGTTGAGACAGAGATTCACTTGCACCTCCTCCAACCTCATCTATTGTATCCGCTGTTTCAGATGTTAACCTCTCTACATCGGCGAGACCAAACGCAGGCTCGGCGATCGTTTCGCTCAACACCTTCGCTCAGTCCGCCTTAACCAACCTGATCTCCCGGTGGCTGAGCACTTCACCTCCCCCTCCCACTCCCAGTCTAACCTTTCTGTCATGGGCATCCTCCAGTGTCATAGTGAGGCCCACCACAAATTGGAGGAACAGCACCTCATATTTCGCTTGGGCAGCTTACAGCCCAACGGTATGAACATTGACTTCTCTAACTTTAGATAGTTCCTCTGTCCCTCTCTTCCCCTCCCCCTTCCCAGTTCTCCCACTGTCTTCCTGTCTCCTTTCTTTGTCCCGCCCCCCCTGACATCAGTCTGAAGAAGGATCTCGACCGAAACGTCACCCATTCCTTCTCTCCAAGAGGCTGCCTGACAGCTGAGTTACTCCAGCATTTTTTGATACCTATAGAAATGTATTTTAAATGTAAAAATTGTATTGGCCTCTATCACTGTCTGGCATCTTGTTCTGTAGACACAACACCGTCCGTATGAAAATGCTGCCCCTCAAGTCACTTTTAGATCTTTCCTCTCTCACCTTAAACCTATACCCTCTAGTTTTAGACCCGCCTCCTTTGGGGAAAACACTAATTACTCAGCACATCTATTCTCCTCAATATTTAATGTATTACATACTCCTCAATTTACGATGCTTTGACACGATATTTCGACTTTACAATGGTGCAAAAGCTGGGCAACGGCAGTGAGCCACAGCTCGCTTTCGGTCAAGTGATCAGGTGTACTTAAATGCGTTTTGACTTAAGATATTATCGGTTTACGATTGTTTTTTCAGAACTTAATCCCATCGTAAGCTGAGGATCAACTGTATATCTCTATAAGGTCATCCTTCACCCTCGTATGCTCCAATGCAAAAAGAAAACTTGCTTATCCAGCTTCTCCTTTATAACTCAAAACCTCCAGACAAAGTAAAATCCCCATGAACCTTTCAGTGCCCTTTTCAGCTTAATGACATCCTTCTTTTATCTGGGTGACCAGAAATGCAACAATGCTACAAATGTGGTCTCACCAAAGACATGTTGAGTTGCAACATGGTGTTCCAACTACTTCATGTCCTAACAATAGACAATAGACAATAGACAATAGGTGCAGGAGTAGGCCATTCAGCCTTTCGAGCCAGCACCGCCATTCAATGCGATCATGGCTGATCAGTCTCAATCAGTACCCCGTTCCTGCCATCTCCCCATACCCCCTCACTCCGCTATCCTTAAGAGCTCTATCCAGCTCTCTCTTGAAAGCATCCAACGAACTGGCCTCCACTGCCTTCTGAGGCAGAGAATTCCACACCTTCACCACTCTCTGACTGAAAAAGTTCTTCCTCATCTCCGTTCTAAATGGCCTACCTCTTATTCTTAAACTGTGGCCCCTTGTTCTGGACTCCCCCAACATTGGGAACATGTTTCCTGCCTCTAATGTGTCCAATCCCCTAATTATCTTATATGTTTCAATAAGATCCCCCCTCATCCTTCTAAATTCCAGTGTATACAAGCCCAATCGCTGCAGCCTTTCAACATACGACAGTCCCGCCATTCCGGGAATTAACCTAGTGAACCTATGCTGCACGCCCTCCATAGCAAGAATATCCTTCCTCAAATTTGGAGACCAAAACTGCACACAGTACTCCAGGTGCGGTCTCACCAGGGCCCGGTACAACTGTAGAAGGACCTCTTTGCTCCTATACTCAACTCCTCTTGTTATGAAGGCCAACATTCCATTGGCTTTCTTCACTGCCTGCTTTACCTGCATGCTTCTTTTCATTGACTGATGCACTAGGACACCCAGATCTCGTTGAACTCCTCCTAACTTGACACCATTCAGATAATAATCTACCTTTCTATTCTTACTTCCAAAGTGAATAACCTCACACTTATCTACATTAAACTGCATCTGCCATGTATCCGCCCACTCACACAACCTGTCCAAGTCACCCTGCAGCCTTATTGCATCTTCCTCACAATTCACACTACCCCCCAGCTTAGTATCATCTGCAAATTTGCTAATGGTACTTTTAATCCACTTCGTCTAAGTCATTAATGTATATCGTAAATAGCTGGGGTCCCAGCACCGAACCTTGCGGTACCCCACTGGTCACTGCCTGCCATTCCGAAAGGGACCCATTTATCCCCACTCTTTGCTTTCTGTCTGTCAACCAATTTTCTATCCATGTCAGTACCCTACCCCCAATACCATATGCCCTAATTTTGCCCACTAATCTCCTATGTGGGACCTTGTCGAAGGCTTTCTGAAAGTCGAGGTACACCACATCCACTGACTCTCCCCTGTCAATTTTCCTAGTTACATCCTCAAAAAATTCCAGTAGATTTGTCAAGCATGATTTCCCCATCGTAAATCCATGCTGACTCGGAATGATCCTGTTACTGCTATCCAAATGCTCAGCAATTTCGTCTTTTATAATTGACTCCAGCAGCTTCCCCACCACTGATGTCAGACTAACTGGTCTATAATTACCCGTTTTCTCTCTCCCTCCTTTCTTAAAAAGTGGGATAACATTTGCTAACCTCCAATCCACAGGAACTGATCCTGAATCTATAGAACATTGAAAAATGATCTCCAATGCTTCCACTATTTCTAGAGCCACCTCCTTAAGTACCCTGGGATGCAGACCATCAGGCCCTGGGGATTTATCAGCCTTCAGTCCCATCAGTCTACCCAAAACCATTTCCTGCCTAATGTGGATTTCCTTCATTTCCTCCATCACCCTAGGTTCTCCGGCCCCTAGAACATTTGGGAGATTGTGTGTATCTTCCTCAGTGAAGACAGATCCAAAGTAACGGTTTAACTCGTCTGCCATTTCTTTGTTCCCCATAATAAATTCCCCTGCTTCTGTCTTCAAGGGACCCACATTTGCCTTGACTATTTTTTTCCTCTTCACGTACCTAAAAAAACTTTTGCTATCCTCCTTTATATTATTTGCTAGTTTACCCTCGTACCTCATCTTTTCTCCCCGTATTGCCTTTTTAGTTAACTTTTGTTGCTCTTTAAAAGAGTCCCAATCCTCTGCCTTCCCACTCTTCTTTGCTATGTTATACTTCCTCTCCTTAATTTTTATGCTGTCCCTGACTTCCCTTGTCAGCCACAGGTGTCTCTTACTCCCCTTAGAGTCTTTCCACCTCTTTGGAATAAATTGATCCTGCAACCTCTGCATTATTCCCAGGAATACCTGCCATTGCTGTTCTATCGTCTTCCCTGCTAGGGCCTCCTTCCAGTCAATTTTGGCCAGCTCCTGCCTCATGCCTCTGTAATCCCCTTTGCTATACTGTAATACTGACACTTCCGATTTTCCCTTCTGCCTTTCCATTTGCAGAGTAAAACTTATCATGTTGTGATCACTGCCTCCTAATGGCTCTTTTACCTCTAGTCCCCTTATCAGATCAGGATCATTACACAACACTAAATCCAGAATTGCCTTCTCCCTGGTAGGCTCCAGTACAAGCTGTTCTAAGAATCCATCTCAAAGGCACTCTACAAACTCTCTTTCCTGGGGTCCATTTCCAACCTGATTTTCCCAGTCTACCTGCATGTTGAAATCTCCCATAACCACCGTAGCATTACATTTTTGACACGCCAATTTTATCTCCTGATTCAACTTGCACCCTATGTCGAGGCTACTGTTTGGGGGCCTATAGATAACTCCCATTAGGGTCTTTTTACCCTTACAATTTCTCATTTCTATCCATACTGATTCAACATCTCCTGATTCTATGTCACCCCTTGCAAGGGAATGAATATCATTCCTTACCATCAGAGCAACCCCACCCCCTCTGCCCACCTGTCTGTCTTTTCGATACGTTGTGTACCCCTGAATATTCAGTTCCCAGCCCTGGTCCTCTTGTAGCCATGTCTCAGTGGTCCCTACAACATCATACTTGCCCATGACTAACTGAGCCTCAAGCTCATCCACTTTATTTTTTATACTATGCGCATTTAAGTACAACACTTTAACTTCTGTATTTACCTCCCCTCTCACATCGGTCACAATTGGCCCTGCCCTTAATTTCTTTTCCCCTCTAGAACTTCTGTTCCCATTCTTCCGAGAGTCTTTTGCAATATCTCCTGTATTCCCTTTTTTTTTACCTCATCTTCATATTCACAATTTGTTAACCCCTCCCCCCCCACTACTTAGTTTAAAGCCACAGGTGTCACACTAGCAAACCTGCCTGCCAGAATGTTTGTCCCCCTGCTGTTAAGATGTAACCCGTCCCTTTTGCACAAGTCACCCCTAGCCCAGAAGAGATCCCAGTGGTCCAGAAATCTAAATCCCTGCTCTCTGCACCAGCCCCTCAGCCATAAATTCATACCCTCTATCTCTCTGTTCCTGGCCTCACCAGCACGAGGTACCGATGGCAGTCCAGAGATAACCACCTTCGACGTCCTACTTCTCAGTGTTTTTCCCAACTCTCTAAACTCCCGCTGTAGCACCTCCTTCCTCTTCCGCCCAACGTCATTCGTGCCCATGTGCACAACGACTTCAGGTTGATCGCCTTCCCTCACTAGGATTTTCTGAAGCCGGTCCGTGATGTGTTGAACCCTGGCACCAGGGAGGCAACAGACCATCCTCAAGTCCCTCCTGCTGCCACAGAATCTTCTGTCCGTCCTTCGGACGATGGAGTCACCGACCACTACGGCTCTTCCTGACTTCGGTCTCCCCTGTCGAGTATCCTTGCCAACAGGTCCGCCACTCGGACTGGAAACATCTTCTGCCCCAACAGTTCCCAAGAGGGTATACCTATTTGCAATAGGCACAGCCACTGGGGTCTCCTGTAGTCCTCGTCCACTCCCCCCTGAAACAGTCTCCCACCTTCGCTCGACCTGGACCCATGGCATGACAGCCTCACAATAGGTCCTGTCGAGGAAACTCTCGCTTTCCCGGATGGCCCTGAGGTCATCCAACTGCCTCTCCAACTCCAGCACACGTCCCTTCAGGAGCTGCACCTGGACACTTACAGTGGAAAAGGCAGTTTAACACTTACTTTTCTTCTCAGCCAACGGGCGTCCTTGCACTGCTCCCGGACTTTTCAAACTGACTACTAGCATCCTCTTGGCGCTCTTTTTAAACTGCCTTTTCCACTGTAACTAACACTTACTTTTCTTCTCAGCCAACAGGCGTCCTTGCTCTGCTCCCGGACTTTTCAAACTGACTACTAGCGTCCTCTTGGCGCTCTTTTTAAACTGCCTTTTCCACTGTAATTAACACTTACTTTTCTTCTCAGCCAACGGGCGTCCTTGCTCTGCTTGCTAACCAAATACCTTCTTCACTTTCATGTCTACCTGTATTGCCCCTTTCAAAGAACTATACACCTACACCCCCAGGCATCCTAGTTCCATAACACTTCCTATTACGTTACCATTTACTGTGTTTTTCCTGCCTTGGGTTGGCATACCAAAATGCAACTCCTCGCATTTATCTGGATTAAATTCCATCTGTTTTCATTTGCTCAGTTAACCAAGATCTGATTGTAATCTTAGATAACCTTCTTCACTGTTCATTATATCACCAATTTTAGTGTAATCCGTAAAGTTAATAAGCATGCCATTTACATTCTCATCCAAATCGTTAATATAAATAATAAACAACAGTGGACCCATTCTTGTGCTACAACACTTTTTGCATTCCTCCATCCTGAAAAACAACCACTTTCCGTTTCCTACCTCCAAACTAATTTTGCATCAAATTGGCTAGGTTGTCTTAGATCTTATCAGTTGATGGGAATGTTAGGAGAATAAAATGGTTCAGTGTAGGAAATTGTAATTGATAGTCAGTAAAATGTCCCTCAAATCATGTATACTTGTATTACAATAATTATCCTTTTATTGTCTGGGGTCAGGAAAGAGGGTTCCACTGTGGGTAGGAAGGAATTTGGGGATAGTATTAAATCTAAAGAGGAAACATCTAAAAATTCCAGAGAAGACGGTACATCCAGGGATTGGAAGCATTTTAGAATTCATCAAAGAAGACAAAAGATTTATTTAAAGGCAGAAGAATATAAGCATGCTTGCAGAGAACATAAACATTGACCAAACAAGCTTGTACAAATGTGTAAAAATAGAAAATAAAAGTTTAGGCAGGAAGAGCGGAAATTATATTGGAAAGCAAAAAAAACGGAATAATTCAACACATACATTGGCTCCGTGTGAGCAAAAAAGAGGACCAATAAACTTCCATATATGTTAGTGATTTTTTGGGTTGAGAAAGGAGGAACTGAAGAAAATCAATGCTAGTAAAGAAATAGTTCTTGGAAAATTAATTGTCCGAAAGACGGACAAATCCCCAAGGCCCAATAATCTATATCCCAGAGAATGAAAGGAAATGGCTCTGGAAACAGTAGATGTACATGCCAATCCTCCAAATTTCTTCAAAGGCAATGGCAAATCCTGTATATTGAAGGGTGGCAAATGTAACCCCACCATTTATAAAAAGAAGAGGAAATAAACAGGAAACTACAGACCAGTAAACCTAATGTCAATAGCAGGGAAATTAATAGAATAATAATATTATAAACAATGCAATAAAAGAAGACTTGAAAAGCATTAATGGGGATTAACAAATTCAGCACAGGTTTATGAAAGGGAAACCATGATTATCAAATCTGCTAGAATTTGAGGAAGTGACTGGTAGAATAATATGGGAGAACTGAGGTATGGGACATATTTGGACTTTCAGAAGTATTTTGCTAAGATCCCACATAAGAGGTGGGTGGCACCATGGTTCAGCAGTAGAGTTGCTGCCTTACAATGCTTGCGGCACCAGAAACCCGGGTTTGATTCCGACTAAGGGTGTTGTCTGTGCAGAGTTTGTACTTTCTCCCCGTGACCACATGGGTTTTCTCCGAGATTTACGGTTTCCTCCAACACTCAAAAGAAGTACAGGTACAGTGCATTCAGAAAGTATTCAGACCCCTTCACTTTTTCCACATTTTATTACGTTACAGCCTTATTTTTAAATGGATTATATTCTTTTTTTTTAATCATCAATCTGCACACAATACCCCAGAATGAAGAAGCGAAAACAGGTGTTTAGAAATTTTTGCAAAGTAATTAAAAACAAATAACTGAAACATCACATTTACATAAGTATTCAGACCTTTTGCTATGACACTCAAAATTGAGTTTAGGTTCATCCTGTTTCCATCGATTATCCTTGAGATGTTTCTACAACTTGATTGGAGTCTGCCAGTAATAAATTAAATTGATTGGACATGATTTGGAAAGGCACACACCTGTCTATATAAGGTCCCACAGTTGACAGTGCATGTCACAGCAAAAACCAAGCCATGAAGATGAAAGAATTGTCCCTAGACCTCCGCGACAGGATTGTGTCGAGACACAGATCTGGGGAAGGGTATAAATCAATTTCTGCAGCATTGCAGGTCCCGAAGAGCACAGTGTCCTCTGTCATTCTTAAATGGAAGAACTTTGGAACCACCAGGACCCTTCATAGAGCTGGCCACCCGGCCAAACTGAGCAATCGGGGGAGAAGGGACTTGGTCAGGGATTTGGCCAAGAACCCGATGGTCACTCTGACAGAGCTCCAGAGTTCCTCTGTGAAGATGGGAGAACCTTCCAGAAGGACAACTATATCTGCAGCACTCCACCAATCAGGCCTTTATGGCAGAGTGACAAGAAGGAAGCCACTCCTCAGTAAAAGGCACATGACAGCCCACTTGTAGTTTGCCAAAAGGCACCTAAAGGACTCTCAGACCATGAAAAACAAGATTCTCTGGTCTGATGAAATTAAAATTGAACTCTTTGGCCTGAATGCCAAACGTCACATCTGGAGGAAACCGGGCACCGCTCATCACCTGGCCAATACCATACCTACGGTGAAGCATGGTGATGGCAGAATCATGTTGTGGGGATGTTTTTCATTGGCAGGAACTGGGAGATTAGTCAGGATCAAAGGGAATGATGAACGGAGCCAACTACAGAGATCTTTGATGAAAACCTGCTCCAGAGCTTTCTGGACCTCAGACTGGGGCGGAGGTTCACCTTCCAACAGGACAATGACCCTAAGCACACAGCCAAGACAACGCAGGAGTGGCTTCATGACAAGTCTGTGAATATGCTTGAGTGGCCCAGCTAGAGCCCGGACTTGAACCCAATCAAACATCTCTGGAGGGACCTGAAAATAGCTGTGCATCGACGCACCCCATCCAACCTGATAGAGCTTGAGAGGATCTGCAGAGAAGAATGGGAGAAATTACCCAAGTACAGGGTGTGCCAAGCTTGTTGCATCATACCCAAGAAGACTTGAGGCTGTAATCGCTGCCAAAGCTGTCTCAACAATGTACTGAGTAAAGGGTCTGAATACTTATGTAAATGTGATATTTCAGTTATTTTTTTTAAATTACTTTGCAAAAAATTCTAAACACCTGTTTTCGCTATTTTATTATGGGGTATTGTATGTAGATTGATGATTAAAAAAATAATAATTTATTCCATTTTAAAATAAGGCTGTAACGTAACAAAATGTGGAAAAAGTGAAGGGGTTTGAATACTTTTATTGCACTGTATCTAGGTAAATTGGCTTGGTAAATGTAAAAATTGCCCCTAGTGTGTGTAGCACACTGTTAATATGCAGGGATCGCTGTCGGCGCGGACCCGGTGGGCCGAAGGGCCTGTTTCCGCGCTGTACCTCTAAACTAAACTAAACTGAACTAAAGAGTTGAGAGGGCGTAATAAATGGGAGTCATATGCTAGCACAGTTTGAAAATTGGTTGACAGACTGGTAGCAGAGAATTGGGGCGGCACAGTGGCGCAGCAGTAGACTTGCTGCCTTACAACGCCAAAGACTTGGATTTGATCCTGACTATGGGTGTTGTCTGTATGGAGTTTGTACGTTCTCCCTGTGCCCGTGTGGATTTTCAGCGGGTGCCCATATTCAAAGACATACAGGTTTGTAGGTTTATTGGTTTTGGTAAAAAAAAAAATTGCCCTTATTATGTAGGTTAGTACTAATGTATGGGGTGATTGCTGGTTGGCAGGGAATCGGTGGGCCAAAGGGCCTGTTTCTGCACTGTATCTCTAAATTCTAAAGTCAAAATAGAAATGAACAGGTCATTTTTCAGGTGGCAGTCAGTGACTACCTATTGTGGTGCTTCAGGGACCAGTGCCTGACCTGCTAAGTGTTTCCAGCAAGTTCTGTTTTTATTTTGTTACTTCAATATCACTGATTTGGTTGAAGGAATATCTCCAAATCTGCAGACAACACAAATCAGTAGTAAAGTATTGAGTGGGGGAGGATGTGAGCCACAATTTGGATGAGTGGGCAAATGTTTTGTTTAGTTTTAGTTTAGTTTAGTTTAATCTAGTCTAGTTTAGTTTTCGTTTAGTATAGTACAGTATATTTAGTGTAGTATAGTTTAGTATAGTATTGCTAGATTTAGTTTAGTTTAATTTATTGTCTTGTGTACAGAGGTACAGCATTTGTTGACATGCTGTTTATGACATAAGCAGTTTAAACTGGATACCTGTGAGGTATCCGCCTGTTTTAAAATAGAAAGACATAGAAAATGGTAATAGCTTGGGAAAGAGAAGATGCAGTTAGATTTGGTGTCCTGAACAAAAGTTACTGAAAGCGACCGTTCACCTGGGAGAGCTTCCATTCACCTGGGAAGCCATCTAGCATCTGAGGTTCCTTGTATCTCTATTTCACTGCTCCACTGTGAAATCTCCTCAAAGTATGTCTACTTTGAAAAAGTTATCTTCCTCTCTCCAACAGGAGTCCTGTGAGACACTTTGCACTGCTCCCCCTCTCCGATCCCCCAATCACTTGCCAGGCTTTATTTCACCCTCGCCTCTTTACCAATTTTCTCCTCCCTAATACAATCAGTCTGAAGAAGAGCCTTGATCCAAAATGTCCCTGTCCATTCCCTCCAGAGATGCTTCCTGACCCATTGTTACTCCAGTACTTTGTGTTTCACTCAAGATTCCAGCATCTGCAGTTCTTTGGGTCTCCAAGGCAAATAATATGTTTGCCTTCATTGCAACTGCATTTAAATCTGGTTGTAAAAATGTCTTGCTCTAGATGTATGGAGCTTAGTTGAGACTTTGATTGAAGTTTTCTGTCCTGATCTAAAAAGGAATATTCTTGCTATGGATGGAATTAAGTGAATTGATTTCTAGGATGTCAAGACTAACATGTGATAAACTAGATCATTTGGAATATATTTCATGGAATATAGAAGAATAAGAGGGGATCTTATAGCAATTAATAAAATTCTAGCAGAACTAGAAAGGGATACAGGGAGGATATTTCCAATGACAGGAGAGTCTGGAGCCAAAGGTGTCATTCTCAGGATACAGAATATGCACTTTGATCCAATATTAGAAAGGATTTTTTCACACAGAAATTGGTAAACATGTGGAGCTTTCTACCACAAAAGATTTTAGATGCTATCATTAATATATATATTCGAGATGGAGGAGGAAATATACCTTATTGCTAAAATGACCAGAGTATGGGGAAAAAGGCACAAAAAGGGTGCTGACTTTAATAAGTAGCCATGACGATTTTGAATACCTGAACCCTAGGCCTGAGAGACAAGTTTGCTCCATTTTGAATTCTGTGTTTTTCATGACCTAAAAAGAGGGAAAGGGAACTTCCTTCTTAGAAGCTAATTTGCCTCTTGTGTTGTTTAAAGGATGTTATTATTTTCTCGTCCTCATGTAGTTTTCCCATGAATAGGGGCGGATTGGTTAGGGGCAGATGTAGTTATAGAGTCATAGAGTGATACAGTGTGGAAACAGGCCCTTTGGCCCAACTTGTCCACACTGCCACCAATGTCCCAGCTACACTAGTCCCACTTGCCTGTGCATGGTCCATATCACTCCAAACCTGTCCTATCCATGTCTGTCTAACTGTTTCTTAAACATAGTTCCAGCCTCAACTACCTTCTCTGGCAGCTTGTTCCATATACCTACAACCCTTTGTGTGAAAAAGTTACCCCTCAGCTTCCTATTTAATCTTTTCCCCTTCACCTTGAACCTATGTCCTCGGGTCCTCGATTCCCCTACTCTGGGCAAAAGACTCGGTGCATCTACCCGATCTATTCCTCTGCTTGGCTCCTGTTCCTTAGGCAAAACTATCACCATTACTTGCCGCGGGAATTCAGTTCAGCTACCCTGATAGCTATTTACATCCCACCCCATGCTGTTGCTAAGCCTACACTGGATAAACTATACTATTGCTACCAATAGCCTTGAAACAAAGTGGTTTGAGACCTTGTTCATAATAGGTGAGACTTCAACCAGTCCAACCTCAAGACCATGCAACTAAAATACTAACAGCATGTCTCCTGCCCCATCAGAGGCCCAAACTCCTTCGACCACTGCTACGCAACCATCAAAGATGCCTACCGTTTTATCTCCCAACTGTATTTTGGAAAATCTGACCATGTGTCTGTGCTTATACTCCCTGCTTACGAGTAGAGAGTGAATGGGGAGGATCAATTACAGAAAGTCATACAGTGCTCATCTGAGGAGACAGATGAGAGCCTGCATGACTGCTTTGAGTCAGTAGACTGGTCCAAAATTCTAGGGCTCTGTGCCAACCCAAAAGAGAATACCACTGGTGCCATAAACATCAGCAGTAAGTGTGTGAAGGATCGTCGAAGATGACATTACCAGTGTTTCCCCAACTGGAAACCATTGATGAACCATGAGCTCCACTCCCATGTGCAGCGTTCAAGTCAAACAATCCCAAGTGGCACAAGAAATCTATATATAACCTTGACAGAGCCATCAAGGAAGTCAAGGGGGAATTCTAGACCAAGATGGCATCCCGAAAAAACAAATGGACATCCGTCCATTGTGGAAAGACTTGCATGATATAACAGGCTACAAATAGAAGTTGGGCTGGCAGCACTGTGTAGTATTCCCCCACCCCCCAACAACCTCAATGCTCGTTTTGTACAGAAGGTCCGTGGTACGATGTTATTTGCCCCAACAATCTTCGATGTGCTTCTACTCACAGTCATTATCGCAAATGTCAGATCAACCTTCCTGAGAATGAACCCACCCAAACCAAATGACCTAGATGGAGTCCCTGGCTGCGAGCTCTGGAACTGTGTGGATCTGCTGGCAGGAGTATTCTGCCAGCATTGTGAGCAATTTTGGGCACCATATCTGAGGAAGGATGTGCTGGCTCTGGAGCATGTCCAGAGGAGGTTTACAAGAATGATCCCAGGAATGAGTAGGGATGGGCTCAACATATGATGAGCATTTGATGGCACTGGCCTGGAGTTTAGAAGAATGAGGGGGAACTCATTGAAACGTACAGATTAGTGAAAGGCTTGGAGTTGATTTGGAGAGGATGTTTCCACTAGTGGGAGTGTCTAGGACTAGAGGTCTTGGCTCAGAACTAAAGGACGTTCATTTACGAAGAAGACGAGGTGAAATGGCTTTAGTCAGAGGGTGGTGAATCTGTGGAATTCTTTGCCACAGAAGGCTGTGGAGGTAGTCAGTGGATATATGTTAGGCAGAGACAGATAGATTCTTGATTAGTACAGGTGTCAGAGGTTATGAGGAGAAGGCAGGAGAATGGGGTTAAGAGGGAGACATAGATCAGCCATGATTGAATGGCAGAGTTAGGCAAATGGCCTAATTCTACTCCTATCACATGATCTTATAATCAATTCACAGACATCTTTAATCTCTTCCTACACTCTGAGGTTCCCACATGCTTTAAGAATACTGCTATATCTGTCCATTACACAAACCTACCTCCCCACCAACGACTATCGACATTTTACACTGCCTCGGGAAAGCAACCCACAGAACAAAGGACAATTTACCCCCCAGTTATTCCTTCTTTTCTCCTTTCTGGTTGGACAGAAGATACAGAAGCTTGAATGCATATACCAGCAGATTCAGGAACAGCTACTGCCCTGCTGTCATCAGACTATGAATGGACTCTCAGTAGCAAATAGTGAAATCCTGATCTCCACACCTGCATCTTTGCAACACTTGCATTTTTGAAAATCAGCACTTTCTCTGTAAATGTCACGTATAATGCTATATGTTTGAAGAAGGGTCTTGACCCGAAACGTCACCCATTTCTTCTCTCCAGAGATGCTGCCTGATCCACTGAGTTATTCCAGCATTTTGTGTCTACCTTCCATTTAAACCAGCATCTGCAGTTCTATCCGACACATGCTGTAACACTATATTCTGTATATTGGTATTTTTATCTTTGTAGTAGCTGTTTTACATGTGTATAGCTTGTTTGTATTTATGTACAGTCTGATTTGACTGGATACCATGTAAACAAAGGTTTTTCACTGTATCTTAATTTACATGGCAAAAATAAACTAATGGCAATGCACCAATGTCATTAACTTCCAGTGGTTATGGACTGTGCATTCTGACCATTTGGTTAAAGAAATGTCTTCTGAATCTCTGTTGGAATTATTATCAGCATTTTTGTTTTGTTTATGGCCTCTGGTTCAGCACTTCCATAATCAAGTACACCTGGAAATAGGTACCACCCTATCAAACACTTTCATTATCTTGAAGAGATTTTCAGTTCTGATGTCTTGGGTGCATGTTCCATCCAAGAATCCACTGATGAGCTTTTTGCCTGGAGATGGCATTGGAGGGGGTGGGTGGTGTTTTCAAAGCTCTCTGACATGAAGTAAAATGAAAGTCAGTCATAAATCAGCATCTTATGTCTGTAGGCAGATATCTATTATTTCTTGAGATTTCACTGAAGATGTCATTGTGTAGGCATCTGCAGTTTAATGATGAATCTGGAATCAAAGAGTAGCAATCTCTTGGGTAGACAATTATCCCACACATATAGAATATGTGAATTCCTAACAACTGCATGAAATTCCCCTATTACTATATTTCTGCGACTTGTTTCCTTTCATTGATATACAGCGCCCTCCATAATGTTTGGGACAAAGACCCATCATTTAATTATTTGCCTCTGTACTCCACAATTTGAGATTTGTAATAGAAAAAATCACATGTGGTTAAAGTGCACATTGTCAGATTTTGATGAAGGCCATTTTTATAAATTTCGGTTTCACCATGAAGAAATTACAGCAGTGTTTATACATAGTCCCCCCATTTCAGGGCACCATAATGTTTGGGACACAGCAATGTCATGTAAATGAAAGTAATCATGTTTAGTATTTTGTTGCATATCCTTTGCATGCAATGACTACTTGAAGTCTGCGATTCATGGACATCAGCAGATGCCAGGTGTCTTCTCTGGTGATGCACTGTCAGGCCTGTATTACAGCCATCTTTAGCTTATGCTTGTTTTGGGGGCTAGTCCCCTTCAATTTTCTCGTCAGCATATAAAAGGCATGCTTCTTCTTCTTGCGTTTGAGGCAGCAGAAGTTATGAAGCTGCTTCAGCTTCTGCTGCCTCTGTTTGTTGTCGTTTGCCTGACTGAGGTCAGTTGACAGGGCTCACCATGGGGAGGTCGACAACGTGAGCCTCAAAGGCATGCTCAAGTGGGTTCAGATCGGGTGATTGGCCATTCAAGAATTGACCATTTTGTAGCTTTGAAAAACTCCTTTGTTGCTTTAGCAGTATGTTTAGTATCATTGTCTTGCTGTAGAATGAACCGCCGGCCTATGAGTTTGGAGGCATATGTTTGAACTTGAGCAGATAGGATGTGTCTATACACTTCAGAATTCATTATACTACTACCATCAGCAGTTGTATCATCAATGAAGATAAGTGACCCAGTACCTTCAGCAGCCATACATACCCAGGCAATAACACCCCCACCACCGTGTTTCACAGATGAGGTGGTATACTTTGGATCTTGGGCATTTCCTTCTCTCCTCCATACTTTGCTCTTGCCATAACTCTGATATAAGTTAATCTTCGTCTCATCTGCCCATAAGACCTTTTTTTCAGAACTGTGGTTGTTCTTTTAAGTACTTCTTGGCAAACTGTAACCTGGCCATCCTATTTTTGCATCTTGCAGTGTAGCCTCTGTATTTCTGTTCATGAAGTCTTCTGCGGACAGTGATCATTGACAAATCCACACCTGACTCCTGAAGAGTGTTTCTGATCTGTCGGACAGGTGTTTGGGGATTTTTCTTTATTATAGAGAGATTTCTTCTGTCATCAGCTGTGGAAGTCTTCCTTGGCTTGCCAGTCCCTTTGCAATTTGTAAGCTCACCAGTGCTCTCTTTCTTGTTAATGATGTTCCAAACAGTTGATTTTGGTAAGCCTAAGGTTTGGCTGATGTCTCTAACAGTTTTATTCTTGTTTTTCAGTCTTATAATGGCTTCTTTGACTTTCATTGACACAACTTAGGTCCTCATGTTGATAAACAGCATTAAAAGTTTCCAAAGGTAATGGAAAGACTGGATGAAAGACTTGGTGCTGAGAGCTTTCTTTCCTCGCATTAAGGAGGCAATTAAACACACCTGAGCAATTCCAAACGCCTATGAAGCCATGTGTCCCAAACATTCTTGTGTCTTGAAATGGGGGGACTCTGTATAAACACAGCTGTAATTTCTACATGGTGAAATCAAAATGTCTAAAAATGGCCTTTAATAAAATCTGACAATGTGCACTTTAACAAGATTTGTTTCTATTACAAATCTCAAATTGTGGAGTACAGAGGCAAATAAATAAATTATGAGTCTTTATCCCAAACATTATGGAAGGCACTGTAAAATCTTATTCAGTAAAGATCTTCATGGAGGGTGAAATACTTGGCTCTCCAACCCACTTCATACTTTAATACTATTACATTCATCAGGACTGTAAATCATTAAGCAACTAACAACAGATCACGTTCCTCGGGGGCAGTGATGGGATTTATAGCAAACATAATTTAACTATCATTATGAACATTATCAACATTTAAAATTATTTTCTTGTGATGCTCCTTTGTGACTGTTGGCTCAATAATTTGAACATTATTGTTATAATCTAAGAGTGCTGTTTTATCAGTAATTTGGTGTGTTTGAAACACACAAATTGTCTTATTTTAATACTGAGAGTTGATTTATGGTATATCTAGCTTACTATATTGATACCTCATAAATTGGTGGTGACTTTTGGTGCAGGTTTATTTATTGAAATAATTAATATATCATCACCCAAGTTAAAAATGACAGTACTGGAGATGAGACCTTATTTTTAATCTACATTTAGTAGAAGATCAGAATATCCCACAGCAAGATTTTACTTGTATTTTTTCAGCACTGCTCTTTAAATAACATTTTATATCTTAGTCATCAGGAACTCAATTTTCAATATCCCATGCCTTCATTTTTTTCCTTACCTCCCACGCCTACTCCTGGAATTAGAATCACAGATTTGTGTTATCCACGCTCTTCATTCTCCTTTTTTTAAATAAACAGTGTCATGAAACAAGCATCATGAGAAATTTGCATTGGAACTGTCAGCAGGAATAAGTTTCACTTCCTCCATCCAGTTTTACCTCTTTCTCAAAGATGAGCAACATCAATTGCAATTGTTAAGCTCAGCTAGGTTTCATAGATTCATTACTAAGCAATCATTTTGAAAGACCGATCAGTTTATTCCTGTCTCTTTCTAAATATTTGGTTTGAGGAACTTATGATGAGTTAGATAGAGCTCTTAATGATAGCAGAGTCAGGGGGTATGGGGAGAGGGCAGGAACGAGGTACTGACTGTGAATGATCAGCCATGATCACATTGAATGGCGGTGCTGGCTCGAAGGGCCGAATGGCCTCCTCCTGCACCTATTGTCTATTGTCTATTATCAGAGACTCTGAACTGCAGGATTTACTGCGAACAATAATGTAGCCAGATCTTGATAAATGCACCAGAGATGATTAAATTCCCTCACAATGAAGAGTAACGGGAGCCCATCAGCTCTGCTGTTTATGTCATTACTCAAGTTAGCACATTATTTGAACAATAATATTCTGAAGATATCAACTCAAATAACCATTTCCCCCCCCTATCCATTGCCAGATGGTGAGCTTCATCGGCAAGGTCTGGTTAACTCCCTGGCCATGATTTCTCTTGGGAAGATGTCATTCTTGAAGATAATCCCTCCGCACTAGTTATGCAGAAAGCTCCATGATTTAAACCCAGGGATGATGAAGAAATGCAACTTATTTCCAAACCAGATGAAGAGTGTCGAAAGGTTAATATGGAGATATGGGTATTTCATGTGTTTGCATCAAGCAAAGAGAGAGTTTCAGGGTTGACAAACAAATGTACATGAGCTTCTGTGACGCTTATTATGGATGATAGGTGACAATCATTTGAGAGGGTGAATGATTAAGGTGGTTAAGAGGATGCCAACTTACTGGGCTTTGTTTTTCTACATGGCTTCTGGCCTCTTGAATGTTGGAGACTAACCAAGGCAAATAAGGGTATTCAAAGTCAGTCATAGTCAAGTCAGTCAAAGTCAAAGTCAACTTTATTGTCAATTTCCAGTTAGTTTACACAGACAGAAAATCGAAATACCGTTTCCCACAATCCCGAGGAATAAAGTGCATTAAATTAAGTTAAAATTAAAAGGCACAGCAAACAACAATCAATATAAAATATAGTCACTTCAATGAAAAAAAGATGAAGATGAATATATTACAATTAAAAAATAATGAACAGTAGTGCAAAGCCTGTCCATAGCAGCGTTAAAAAAAAAAGTGTCTGGTGCTGGATGTGCGTGTGTGTGGGGTGTTAAAGTCCAGGTCCAATGGGGGCAGGGGAGAGAGGAGGGAGGGAGGGGAGAGAGTTCAGCATCCTGACAGCCTGGTGGAAAAAACTGTTCTTTAGTCGGGTGGTGCTCGACCTCAGGCTGCGAAACCTTCTCCCTGAAGGCAGGAGGGTGAAGAGGCTGTTGGAGGGGTGGGAGGGGTCACCCACAATGCTCAATGCTTTGCGGGTGAGGCGGGTGGTGTAAAGGACCAGGAGTGTTGGGAGTGAGGCGCCAGTGATCCTCTCAGCAGTGTTCACTATGCGCTGCAGGGTCTTACGGCTGGAGGCTGTGCAGCTTCCGAACCACACAGTGATGCAGCTGCTGAGGATGCTCTCAATGGCGCCTCGGTAAAAAGTGTACATGATGGGTGTGGGGGCTCCCGCTCTCTTCAGTTTGCGGAGGAAGTAGAGGCGCTGCTGGGCTTTCTTGGCGATGGACATGGTGTTGTTGCTCCAGGAGAGATCCTCGGTGATGTTCACCCCCAGGAATTTGGTGCTGCTCACCTGCTCCACAGCAGCACCATTGATGGTCAGTGGGTGGGGGTGTTGGGTGTGCGTTCTCCTGAAGTCGACAACAATCTCCTTTGTTTTCTCCACATTCAGGAAGAGATTGTTGTCTGTGCACCACGCGGCCAGCTGGTTCACCTCCTTCCTGTAGTGGGTCTCGTCGTTGTTGCTGATGAGACCCACCACGGTTGTGTCGTCCGCAAACTTGACGAAGTGGTTGGAGCTGTGGGTGGGTGTGCAGTCGTGGGTCAGCAAGGTGAAGAGCAGGGGGCTTAGCACACATCCTTGTGGGGCCCCCGTACTCAGCGTGATGGTGTCCGATGTGTTGCTGCCGACCCGTACAGACTGGGGTCTGGCAGTGAGGAAGTCCAGCAGCCAGTTGCAGAGAAGGGGGCTGAAGCCCAGATTTGTTAGTTTACAAACCAGCTGCTGGGGGATGATGGTGTTGAATGCTGAGCTAAAGTCTATGAACAGCATCCTAACATATGAGTTTTTAGTGTCCAAGTGGGTGAGGGCTGGGTGTAGAGCAGAGGAGATGGCATCCTCAGTGGACCGCTTAGCTCGATATGCAAACTGAAACGGGTCCAGGGAGGGGGGGAGGTTGGATCTGATCTGCTTCATGACCAGCCTCTCGAAGCACTTCATGATGGTTGAAGTCAGCGCTACAGGGCGGTAGTCGTTGAAGCAGGATGGAGAAGACTTCTTGGGCGCAGGTATGATGGTGGTTTCTTTGAAGCACGAGGGAACAACAGCCTGGCTCAGAGAGATGTTGAAGATGTCTGTGAGGACATCTGTGAGCTCAGCTGCGCAGTCTTTTAGCACACGACCAGGAATGTTGTCAGGTCCAGAAGCTTTTCGGGTGTTAATCCTTAACAGTGTGCTCCTCACACTGCCTGGAGACAGACAAATAGCCTGGTCGTTGGGGGGGGGAGTTGTTTTCTGCGCAGGTGTGTTGCTCTGTGCTTCAAAGCGTGCAAAGAAGCCGTTGAGGTCGTTCAGGAGAGAGGTGTCACTGTCACAGGTCTGTGGTAAGGGTTTGTAGTCTGTGATAGTCCTAATACCCTTCCACAGGCTCCGTGTGTCTCTGCTGTCACTGAAGTGGGCTGTGATACGCCGGGTGTAGTGTTGTTTGGCTTTCCTGATGCCACTGGAAAGGTTGGCCCTGGCTGCTCTGAGACCGGCTGGATTGCCCTCTCTGAAGGCAACGTTGCGGACCCTCAGCAGCCCATGGACCTCCCCTGTCAGCCATGGCTTCTGGTTAGCCCGGATGGTGATGGCTCTGGTGTGGGTCACATCTTCAATGCATTTGGTGATGTAGCCTGTAACTGTCTCTGTGTATTCCTGAATGTTGGTTGTGTTGTTGTATGTTGCTGCCTGCTTGAACATGTCCCAGTCTGTAGTCTCAAAGCAGTTTTGGAGTGCAGCTGTGCTGTCCTCTGACCACACACGTACCTCTTTTGAAACCGGTTTGGTGACTTTCACCCGGGGTCTGTATGCCGGTTTCAGCAGAACGGTGAGGTGATCAGAGAGGCCGATGTGGGGGAGGGGGGAAGCCTTGTATGCTCCTTTGATGGTCATGTAAACAAGGTCCAAGGTGTTGTTTTCTCGTGTTGGGAAATCAACATGCTGGTATACTTTAGGCATGACGGTTTTTAGGTTAGCATGGTTGAAGTCCCCAGCTACGATGAGAAAGCCATCTGGGTGTGCTGTCTGCTGCTCAGAGATGGCCCGGTACAATTCACAGAGTGCCTCCTCTCTGTCCTTGTTGTTGGAGCTGGGAGGGATGTAAACAGCGACTAACAGGATAGCTGTTAGCTCCCTCGGGAGGTAGAAAGGCCGGCACTTCACAAACATAAACTCCGCCAGCGGTGAACAGTGTTTGTAGACCAACACAGCGTCCCGACACCAAGCATCACTGATGTAAACAATCACACCGCCGCCGCGAGTCTTCCCCCCGCTAACCGTAGCTCTGTCCGATCGGTAGCATGTTAGCCGGTCGAGCTGAACAGCGGAGTCCGGGATGTTGTCATTAAGCCATGTTTCCGTGAAAACGTAAACACAGCATTCCCTCACCTCACGCTGGGTCGACCGGAGAAGTCTTATAGTGTCCATTTTATTGTCCAGTGAGCGTACATTAGCCATTAGCATGCTCGGAATAGCCGGTCTGTGTGGGCTAGCCGCTAGCCTAGCCCGGATGCCTCCGCGCTTACACCTCTTCTGCTTCCTCTCACCCCGCCTGCGGCGTCTCCTCTCACACCGCCTGCAGCGTCTCCTCTCACACCGCCTGCGGCGTCTCCTTTCCAGCCGGGGGGAAGCACTCGAGGCCGAGGTCAGGCAGAGTATTCTGAGGCCGCTAAGTTCCTCTGCAAGCGTAGCGTCCAGTGTTGTTGATGTTGTTATTTTCTTGTCCAGCAAGAACTCACGACTATACTGTCTACTTAACAAACTTAACAAACTTGACGAACTTGAGGAAACATTAAAAACACTCGAAAAATCGGGAGAGCGTGGGGCCGCTGCATCTGCACGCGCCGCCATATTCCATCACACAACTAATGTATCCTGTAGATGATGATAATGCTTTGGAAAATCAACACCAGAGTCCCTCGGTGAAGAATACCAATTCCCTGTCCCGCTCTGATAACCAAGATATTAATGTGGCCTATCCAGTTGTCTCTCAGCAATGGACGTTGTTTTAATGTTTTTTTTAGTTCTTTAAGCACTAGTAATGATGATTTTCAGCTTTAAGCTGATGAGGTGCAGTATATCTAAATGGTTTGGCTCATTTGTGACTATCAGGATGAATATATTTCCTGCTTGAAATAATTTCATTTATCTAGTATAAGAATAAAATAATTTCGCTGCCCAGTGGGTTCAATACAAAGAGTAGGCAGCAAGAATAATTGTCCACTTTTGCAAATTGTCAATAGAGTTGGCAATGCTTTGAGGATGGTTTCCTGAGTAGGTTGAAATCAGTTGTAAAAATGTTGGTGGAGATATTTTGAATATAGTTCTATAAAGATATTTATTTCTTTATTTCAATGTTTACCTTTTTTTGCTATTTATGAAGCAGCAGCAGTGATTGATTGATTGATTGATTAATAGATACCGCATGGAAACAGGCCTTTTGGCCCACCGAGTCCACACCAATCATTGATCACATGTTCACTATAGTTCTATGTTATGCTATTTTCACAATCACTCCCTGCACACCAGAGGCAATTTACATAGTTTACCTATGCATCTGAACATTTTGGGGATGTGGGAGGAAACTGGAGCTTGTGGAGAAAACCCACACCGTTACAATGAAAATGTGTAAACTCCATACAGCCAACTCCTTATAGGTCAAAATTGAACCTGGGTCTCTGGCGCTGTGAGGCAGTAGGTATACCAGTTGCACCATGGTGGCATCCCTAATTATGTTGAATAGAAGATGAGAATGCAAAGGAAAATAGAAATACTATTCTAGAAGCTATACCTGCAGCATTTGCAATTTTATTTTCATACTTGGTTTAAACTGGTTTGATTATTTATTTGAATTGACTGGATTGAGGGAATTGACTGATCAGAAATAGGGAATGTGTACATTTAAGTATTCAGCATCCATTGTTTGAATCAAGGACTACAGTGTTAAACGTTGCAATCATTGTAAGGACGCATTTACCTTACACCATTAGTAATTGGAAATAGGGGAAAAAATGGAAATCTGAAATAAAAAAGAGTAAATGCTGGAAAACTGCAGAAGGGGAGACTAGGAGGGAGCTGGGGACATTGGGTGCTAGGAGTGGGCCAGCAGAAGGGTGAACTGAGGTAATGCCTCCAGCCCCTTCAAGTTTGGCGAAAGGTGGCACCCTCGGGACACAAAGATGGCCGAGTGAGGAGCAGAGGGAAATCGGTTTGCGGGGAGTTTAGTTTAGTGTATTGTCACGTATACCGAGGTACAGCGAAGAGCTTTTGTTTAGATTTTTTTTTTTAGATTTAGAGATACAGCGCGGAAACAGGCCCTTCGGCCCACCAAGTCCGCGCCGCCCAGCGCTCCCCGCACATTAACACTATCCTACACACACTAGGGTCAAATTTTTTTTTTTTAACATTTACCCAGTCAATTAACCTACATACCTGTACGTCTTTGGAGTGTGAGAGGAAACCGAAGATCTCGGAGAAAACCCACGCAGGTCACGGGGAGAACGTACAAACTCCGTACAGACGGCGCCCGTAGTCTGGATCGAACCTGAGTCTCCGGCGCTGCATTCGCTGTAAGGCAGCAACTCTACCGCTGCGCCACCGTGCCACTAACCAGTCAGCAGAAAGACAATACATGATTATAATCGATCCATTTACAGTGTATGGTCACATGATAAGGGAATAATGTTTAATGCAAGGTAAAGCCAGCAAAGTCCAATCAAGGATAGTCCGAGGGTCAACAAAGAGGTAGATAGTAGTTCAGCACTGCTCTCTGGTTGTGGTAAGATGATTCAGTTGCCTAATAACGGCTGGGAAGAAACTATCCCCGAATCTGGTGGTGTGTGTGGGAACTGCTCCAGTACATCGAACGCGAGGGCCGACTGCTATTTGGACTTTGAATGATAGCGCCAAAAATGGCAGCACCAGCATGTGTAATATATGTCCAAAGAATTTCACTGTGTAGTTGCATATGTGACAAATAAAGCGCCATTGAACCATTAAAGGTTACAATTTGAAGTTGGACACCTTCACAGCAAAGGGATTTGCACTGGTGTGGCATCTCTGAGTTGATGCAATAACATGTGGATGTCTCTTTATTTTGTGGAGAACGATCCATGACACAGCTGCAGCATCTCCTCATTCCTGGAGAACAGCAAATGTGATCATGGATAGCATTCCCAAGTCCATTGAGAGCAGCAATTTACTCATGAATGAATTAATGAATGAATGAATGAATATAACTTTATTGTCATTCAAAAACTAAACACCAGACAAGTGCATATTTGAATGAAATTCCACTGCATCTGGCTCACAATGTAACACCGAATAATAAAAATAGATTAAAAAAAATTAAAAAAGTAACTCGCACATAAAAATAATGGCGGCGGATTATTGGGAATTCAAGAGTCTGATGGCTCGGGGGAAGAAGCTATTGCAGAACCTGGCTGTTCTGCTCCGTTTGCTGCAGTACCTTTTACCAGAGGGCAGCAGGGTGAACAGTCCATGATGGAGATGGGTGGGGTCTTTAATAATGTTGTTGGCCTTGGTCAAGCAGCGTTTGTATGCAATGTCCTGGATGGAAGGAAGTGAAGTCCCGATGATTTTCTCAGTCGTCCTCACCATTCTCGGCACGGACTTCCAGTCTGAGGCTTTGCAGTCCCCAAACCAGACAGAGATGCAACTGGTCAGAATGCTCTCTATGGTGCCTCTGTAGAAAGGATGGGATGGGGGAGTGTGCTCTTCTCATCCGGCGCAGAAAGTGCCAATGCTGCTGGGCTCTCTTGACTAGAGATGCAGTGTTTATGGACCAGGTCAGACTCAGAATGGCATCTCATTGTTCAATAGGATAAACAGTGTTTTCATATATGACATCTTTCCCTGTTCAATACAGATGTCAAGCTCCTCCCTGTTGGCATGTTACCATTTCATTAGAGCCGCAAGGTGCTGCTCTGTGGCAGATACTTTAACTATAACTGGAATATTGTGCTATTGATAGTGTGATGATATTGAATGTACCCTCCTAAACTTAAGTCAAGCCATTAAGCCCTAAGAACTATTGATGAAGAAATATTAAAGATTGACTAGAATGGACCTATGTTATGAATATTATGCATTGTTGTCACATGTTTATCAAATGATTAATATAAGAAGAAATGCAGATCAAAAATCTTCTCAGACTTCTCAGATAATTTCAAATTTTGAGAGATATGTGCAGCTGAGATTTAATACTCAAATATGACCACACTGAAACCCTTCAAGTAGGAGGTACACAATGAGTCATAGAATCATAGAGTGATAAAGTATGGAAACTGGCCCTTCAGCCCACCTTGCCCATACCAACCAACTTGTCCCATCTACACTATGTCATCTGATTCTCGATTCATATTAAACTCGGCAAAATAATCTGCACAGTTACCCAATCTGTTCCTCATGATCTTATACACCTTTATAGGATCACCCATCATCCTCCTGCGCTCCAAGAAATAAAGTCCCAGCTTGCTCAACCTCTACCTTTTTCTCAGGCCCTCGAGTCCTGGCAACATCCTTGTAAATGTTCTCTCCACCTTTTCCAGCTTGACAACATCTTACCTACAACATGGTGCCCAGTACTGACCTACTGACTCCCACAACTATCTAGACTACACTTTTTCCCACACTGTTTCCCTCAAAGACTATATCCCCTATTCCCAGTTCCTCTGTCTACGCCGCATCTGCACCCAAAATGTGGTGTTCCATACCGGAACATACGAGATGTCCGAATTCTTTAGCGAATGGGGGTTCCCCTCTTCCATCATAGATGAGGCCCTCACACATGTCTCCTCGGTACTCCGCACCTCCGCTCTTGCTCCCCCCCCCCTTAGTCGCAACAGAGACAGAGCCCCCTAGTCCTTATCTTTCCCCCATTAGCCGTTGCATACCACATGTAATCTGCCAACATTTTTGCCACTTCCAATGGGATCCCACCACTAGTCACATCTTCCTATCTCCACCTTTTTACACCTTCCGCAGAGATCGTTCCCTTCACAACTCCCTGGTTAAGTCATCCCCTCCCACCCAAACCACCCCCTCCCCAGGTACCTTCCCTTGCAACCGAAGGAAATGCAACGCCTGTCTCTATACCTCCTCCCTCGACTCTGTTCAGAGACCTCAACTATCCTTTCAGGCTAGCAGAGGTTCACCTGCATCTCCTCCAACCTCATCTGCTGTATCAGTTGTTCTAGGTGCGGAGTCGTACACATGGGCGAGGTCGAACTTGGACTCAGTGATCGTTTCACTGAACACCTTCGCTCAGTCCGCCTGGGCCTACCTGATCTCCCAGTGTTTGGCTTTAATTCCCCTTCCCATTCCCACACTAACCTTTCTGTCTTTGCCTCCTCCATTGTCTGAGTGAGGCCAAATGCAAATTGGGGGAACAGCACCTCATATTTTGCTTGAGCAGCTTACAACCCAGTGGTATGATTTCCCTCACTTCAAGTAACCCTTGAAACCTTGTCTCTCTGTCCCTCCCCCACCCAAGTCGTTTTACTAACTTCAAAGTCATGTTGTTGAGTCTCATTATCTGCAACTCATTTTCACCGAGTCCACAGCTAACAATGGCCTGTCACCTTTATCATTGTCATTTTTTTGCATATCTTTCATTCACTTGTCCTATATCTCTCTATATCACCACCTCTTGTTTCCCTTTCCCCTGACTCTCAGTCTGAAGAAGGATCTTGACCTGAAACTTCACCTATTCCTTTTCTCCAGAAATGTTGTCTGACCCGCTGATTTACTCCAGCTTTTTTAGTCTATCTTCGGTATAAATCAGCATCTGCAGTTCCTTCCTACTATGAATGCGGCCTCTATAACTACAACATCTATATTCACATACAACGTCTATATTCACATACAAAATCTTGGTTTCAAAGTTAGTTCTCAAAAGGATGGAGCAGAAGGGAAAAATCTTGGCCAAGTGCGCATGAAAAATTACCCGGTTTGTGGAGGAGTGTCTGTGCCTAAGGCAAATATTCCCCGTGGAATTTGTCTTGGTTGTTGATTATCTCATCCCTGCTGAGGGTTTGATTCATTGGGACATTGACATTGCCATCCACTGAGTTTTGACTTTGATAATGATTGCTTCGGTACAATGCTTTTGGAACTGCTCCAATGTTCCCTGGATGAAAATGTCGAGGAGATCCTCCATTATCATTTACTGCCCTTGTGTTGGAGTCAGTGGTAATCCTGCTGCCACCAAGTGGGCGCATAGGACTTTTTCAGCAGCCTGAAACCTTCCTTGTATTAGGTGTTAGTGTGGAACTTGCTGATAAAGGGATAACAATATTGAATGAGCTAAGTCTCAATTTGCTTGTGCCTGTTGTGGTCCTATTCTGCAGGTTGTTAATAAGCCTCAGCTTCTAACTAACTATATTCCCCAATATGATGTTAAGTCCTCCGTGGACATCACCACCATTTGCTTGTGTGTACATCCAGGTATATATCTGACATGGATTTGCATACTAATTTGGAGGTGGTATCAAGGCTGCAGGACACACTATCAGTAGGAATTGCTGGATTTGTTGGGGAGTATTGCTTTCCCAGAGGCTTGTGACCTTCTGGCATTTTAAAATTGCTTTGGCATCAGCTGAAGGCAGAGTATATACCAACCATAATCTTTGGACAGTTAATGATCCAAATACTTGAAGGGGAACTGATGCTGGGGAGGATGCACTGACTCCCTGTACAGGAACATGTCTTTGCATTCTTCTTCTTCCTGCTCTGCTGAGTCTTGCTAATGTCCATTACATAATTCCAAGCCTCTACTCTCCAGACCTCATTAGTGGCTTTTTGTTTTGCTGATTTAACTATTTAGTTTGGTTCTGGAATAAATACGTGATATCCCCATGCACTGAGATCTAAAAATGATCACCTTGTTCTACTGCATTGGTGTGTGGTCCCCACACTAGAGCTTGATTTAAATCTGAAATAGGTCAATTTGTTGTCTCTATGTTGCCTTATTGGGATCTGGTACAAATTATGATGATCTGAGTCCAGCAGGTATTTAGTCAGGATTTGGTTTATCAAACCTACAACCCACCCTTTGTTTTAGAGAATAAAATATTCATCATGCTCATTCCCAATCTCGTTGTACCCCTGGGTACAATGACAATAAAGATATATTGTATTGTATTGTATTGTATTATGGAGAGTGTTAGATATATTTTCCTATATTTTAGCGATACTGTCAATCAATATACCAAGGTTTGCTTGTGCAACGTATGGAAACAGGATGACAGCCATTTCTCGTGCTAGATAGTGTGCTGTGGCACTTGTCAAGCACGTTTTGAGTTGGATGACCTCTAATTAATAATTTTTATTATATTCTTATATTGAGCCTCATGTTAGATGCCAATAGTGAGCACATGTTTTCGAGATTCCTAAGCTTGAATTAAGACATTAAGTCCTATCTGTTAAAAGTGTCTGTTAATACCCTCACTTTAGAAAGATTATACTGTACTGTATATATTTGAAGGGTTAATTTACTTCACTATCGTGATCTAATTTCTCTGAATGGAACTATCTGTCAACAATCACTATTTTGAGCAGTGGGCCCCTCCTCCTAACAAATCAGTTTAAATGAAGTCATATTTTTAAATGAAGCACATTTCACTCTGATCAATAATTTCAACTGAGGTTATAATTTACAACCGATTTCCAAAGCACAAGAGCAATACTTTCAAGACTAGAAAAACATCATACCAACGAGTTCCAGATAAATATGTTGTCATCACGGGCAGAGGCTGAGGGATGGATTCTGTGCCTTTTCTCTGTTACTCCTCAGCACGCTAACTGCTTCCCAACATTGACACCAATTTTCTGCTAGTTAACATCATTGATATGTGATGATTACATTGACTGGGCCAAGTGATTAAATCAATGTGAGTCTTATTTTTCATTTCCAAACAGTAAAGTCATGATCAATGGTTACGGTGGAATTTATCGTTCTTCTTTTATCAGTTCTTGGGTCAACAATGTTTTTTTTCTTGATAATGTCAAGGTATTGGGCAAAGTATAGTGATCAGAAGATTACCTTAATCCACAATATCCATCGTAATGGACGCACTTTGTGTGGCTTTTATCTATGCCTCCACAACTGCTGCTTCTAGGAGCCATAAATGCCTCCTGGAATTGTTTGTCACCGGCTCCAGTAAAGGAGTCCTCTTAATCACCTGGTTGAACTCATGGCCTCTTGGTGCTGCACAACCTCTTGTGAGAGCTTGGATATGGACTCCCCTATGCTCCTTGCCTTCTCCTAATAGCTCAGAACCATGGTGTAGTGTATCTGCATCAGCTTTGCATTGACAATAATCCTTAAAATAGTCAATACCTAAGTCCTTGGATACACAGATTCGCGTTCACCCCCAGTGACCCCCAACCCCTTCTGTAAAATTCCCTCTGTCTGGTACCAGATGCAGTTTGCTAGTGCCAGGCATAACTCTATAACACAAATCACTCTAACCTAATCCACTCATCCTTTGTAGTGCTTGTCTCTGAGATGGTGATATTACATGTCAGATGCTACATGTCATGTTATGGTATGCACAGTGATCAGCATTATCTTCATGATCCTTCTCCTCCTTCAACGCCACCCCCACTTCCTCCTTCAGTGGCCCTTGTGTCCTCCTCTTCTGGGGGGAAGGTTTAGTTTGGTTTGGTTTAGTTTCGTTTATCATTATTGTCACATGTACTGAGGTACAGTGGAAAGTTTTTTGGGGAATAATGAGGTTGTACTGGAGCAGAGCCCATCGGTAAACAGAAGATAGTTGCATGTGTAAGCTGTAACCAAAACACCTTTCAGGTAATGATGACAATCAATAAATGGGAAGAACAGTTATTTTATAAACTATTAGTTATTTTGTAGGCGATGCCCAGAGTAACTCCAAGCTTTGAAACAAACTGTTCCTGGAGCCTATCTGAGTTGCTAAGTTTTTTTTATGCCAAGCAGCATTGCACTACCATTTTCTGTGCCACATGTTTTTATCTAATCATTCTAAGATGATGTTACCCTTTATTCAAAAATTAATAATTTTATTCAAAATATAATAAATTATTTAAAAATGAGTATTCGCCACCAGAAAGTCAACAGGCATATGGAGTAAAGCAAAACAGATACTCAGCTGTTTAATCTGAGAATTTGTTTTCTTCGTCCATCTGCCATGCAACAGCCTCAAATGTATCTGGACAGTTCTTCTGATTTTAAACAAAGTTTCACAAATTGGTTTCTTCTCCAATCAACCCTTGGTTAACCTTATGATGGTTTCCCCCTCTTAATTTGCAATATATGCCCTGTCAGTTAAAAGGCAACTGTGGAGAAAGCTTTCTGTTCAAATGAATTTGTGTTCGCGTGTCCTTATCAACCACAATTACTTATCTCTGTCAAATTCCTGACTGGAGTTTACCTCTTCTAATCCTAGATTTAGCTGGTTTAAATATTCACCATTAGCCATTCCAATAATATTTCTATGTGAGATATTTGTATGTTCATGTCATATGTGCATGTGATACAACAGCATAATTCTGCAAGGGACATAAACCAACATGATGGTTGTTGTTTGTCTGCAATAAGATGTACTCACATAGCACCTTCAAATGGAATTGGTGGGAGGCAGTACAATATGAACATAGAACATAGACAGTACAGCACAGGAATGGCCCCTTCATCCCACAGTGTTTGTGCCGAACACGGTGTCAGGTTAAACTGATCTCATCTGCTTCACATGATCCATATCCTTCTATTCCTTGTACTTCCATGTGCTTATCTAAAAGACTCTTAAACAACACTATCGTATCTGCCTCTACCAACACTGCGTTCCAACCCCCCACCACTCTCTGTGCAAAAACCTTGCTCCCACATCTCCATTAAACTTTCCCCCTCTCACCTTATAGCTATGCCCTTTAGTGTTGGACATTCCCACCCTGGGAAACACATTCTGACTGTCTGTCCTATCTATGCTTCTCATAATTTTATATTCGTCTATCGAATTTCCCCTCAAGCTAAAACGTTCCAGAGAAAACTATTTTTATTCAAGCTCTCCTTGTAGCTGAAATCCTTTATTCTAGGCAACATTCTGGTAAACCTCCTCTGCATCCTCTCCAACCCTACACATCCTTCCTGTAATGGGCGACTGGAACAGCATGCTATACTCCAAATGAGGCCTAACCAAAGTCTTATAGAGCAGTACCATGACTTTCTGACTCTTATGCACAACGCACCCAGCAATGAAGGCAAGCATACCATATGTTTTCTTTATCACCCTATCTACTTGTGCTGCCACCTTCAGTGAGCTATGAACTTGGACTCCAAGTTCCCTTTGCACATTAATGCTGTTAAGGGTCTTGCTATTAATTGATATTCTCCCCTTACATTCAACCTCCTAAAGTGCAATACCTTACATTTGCTTGGATTTAACTTCATCTGCCATTTCTTGGTCCATTTCTGCAGCCCATTGAGATAAACATTTTGAGAAATAATCAGTAAGTAAATGCGAATATAAATATAGCAGTAGATTATCCTGCTGCAGGCAGATATATAACCACCAGCAAAGTTTCAGCTATCTACCTTTGACAAACAGTATATTTGTTTCAAGCCATTCTGGAATCAATTACTGATGGTGTTGTGGCAAATACAATGTACCTTGCAGTGTCATGACCATTGACTAAAATTAACAACAACTGCAGTCAACATTACGGGGCAAGGAATGAATAGGAAGGTTCAATGATAAATTGAGCATAAGCAATTGCTATTTACACAAATGCTTTACTTACGCTCCCAGATAAAGATTCTGACTAAGGTTGAAGGAATAATCTCTACCTTATAACTATTGGATTAAATCTTTCCAGTCACAGCTTCAAAAATTGCTGAGACAACATGGATAGACTTATTTCAGAAAATGCACAAAGTTTGAATCAATTCAGATAAATGATCTATCTTATCTAAATTACACTACAAACACATTGCGTTGTAGCTAAGAAGGCTGTTGGCCTAGTTTCCGATATTAATATAGATAAAATTGGTAGCTATACAAGACCAGGTCACAAGCACCATCTCAACATATTATAATATATAAAGGAAGGAAATTAAGATGGAGGATATCCTTACTACATAGCTTATCTTTTCATTGAAAAACTCCCCTGTTGCCTATAAAAGCAAGCCTTTCCTCATGTGAGTCTGCGGATTGCAGCCTGACTCTAATAATTATTTTGCTTCTTTCTGCAGAATCCCAGAGACTTGACAGAATGTCAGATATGACCAAGATTGCTAACACCCTGCAAAGTAAAAAGACTTCTTATCCTCTCATTATCTGTAGGCATGCACAAACTTACAATGATTCAACTCCTTAGACACTCGTGTACATGGGATTTTAACATATTAACTTGGTCAGCCATAAGCTTCAATTCATGTTAAAATAACAATTTTATACTCTCTTATTCTCTGGTTACTGAAAATATTTCTGCTGTATAAGGAATCAAATGAGCTAGCTATTTTCAACTGCTTTTTCATTTGCATTATGACTTGGCTATTTACCGTGCTAATAAGATGTTGGACACAGGCAATCATGAGCGTAATTCTTAAAATTTATTTTTGTTACTTGCTTTTCTGCCCCTTTTGCACAGAAGTGGACTGTGACATTGCTTGTTCTTTGGGAACTATCGAGTTGCAACTGAGATTAATTATTGGATGGTCCCAAAAATAACATCAATGTTTTCATTGTTTTCTTCTCTGAATAACATTTAATTGTTTTATTTGCGATTAATCAAAAGGATAGTTCTAACTCAGGTCTATGCAGTATGATTTGTTGTTTTGGAATATTTTATGGGAAAATGTTATTGTCACTGTTTGTGACCTCCCCTAAGCTTTAGCGATAATTTTTGCAGAAAGTGAAATGCCACATTGACATTGATGATAAATGAGATGCCTGGCCCTCTCCTATTTGTCCCAAAATCTTTCTTTGAGTTATTTCCTCTCCCTTAAGGTCATCTCTGGGAGGTGCACAATTTCTTGTCCAAAAAAATGAAGCAAATGATTAATTTCACTGTTCAGCAGGAGAAGGAGAGGAAAAAAATACTCTGTTGTGATCAATGTGGGCACATTGTAGTCAGGTTGAGTTCATTTCCATATGCTCAAGTGGGTAAGGTGCAGGCACAATGAAAATCTTACTTGCAGCAGCTTCACAGGCACATTGACTCAGATAACACACAAAAATATACACCACACATGGATTCTACAAAGACAGTGAAAAGGAAAAGATAGCAAAAACAAGAGATTAGCGCAAAAACACAATTAGAAAACAAGTCCACGGATAAGAGATTGTCATAGTGTTGTGATGCGAGTTAGGATTAGTATTACGTGGGTTGGTTCAAGAACTTGGAGATTATAGGAAAGTATCCTGAACCAATGGGTGTCGACCTCAGGCTTCTGTGCTTTCAACATGATGGTGATAGTGAGAAGAAGGCATGGTGTAGATGGTGGAGATTCTTGATGATAGATGCTGCCTTCTTGAGGAATCCCTCGTGTGGATGCTCTTGATGGTGTGGAGGGTTGTGCCTGTGATTAATTGGGCACAATTTATGATGAGCCCATCACTGTGATGTGTCCACCACTCTCTGCAGCATCTTGAATTCCTGTGCATTGGAAATGCCATACCATGCCATGATGTAACTAGTCAGGATGCTTTTGACAGTGCATCTGTAGAAACTTTAACAAGAATACTCGAACTTCAATGATATACTGAATTTCTTTAAAATTCTCAGAAAGTAAAGATGCATTAGGCGGCACATTGGTGCAGTAGCAGAGTTGCTGCCTTACAGCGCCAGAGACCTGGGTTTGATCCAGACTGTGGGTGTTATCTGGATGGAGTTTTTATGTTTCTCTGTGGCCACTTGGGTTTTCCCTGCATGCTCAGGTTTGCTTCCACACTTCAAAGACGTACAGGTTTGTAGGATAATTGGCGACATACAGGTTTGTAGGATAATTGGCTTAGGTAAAACTGTAAATTTTCCCTCATGTGTAGGATAGTGTTAGTCAGTGCATACTCAGTGGGCCAAAGGACCTGTTTCCTCACTGTATCACGAAACTAAACTAAACTAAACTAAACTAAACTAAACTAAACTAAACTAAACTAAACTAAACTAAACTAAACTAAACTAAACTAAACTAAACTAAACTAAACTAAACTAAACTAAACTAAACTAAACTAAACTAAACTAAACTAAACTAAACTAAACTAAACTAAACTAAACTAAACTATAAAATGCTGGAGCACCTTCTTTCTGATTAATTTCTGAGTTTGACCAAATTAATGCCCAAGAAGTTGAAGCAGCTAACTCTCACAACCGCCGACTTCTGATGAAAACTCTCATGTGCTAACCGACATTCCCTTTCTGAAGCCAACAATGACTTAGTTGATAGTTGTTGAGAGGTGGTTCTGGCAGCAGATGTTCTACCTCTCTCCCATTTGCTGACTCATTACCAGTCATGATACAGCCAACATGATTCAGTAATGGTGTAATTGGAAAAGTTGAAAAGTTGTAGATGGCATAGGAGCTGTGCTTAGCCACAGAGTCATTGGTGTAAGTAGAGAAGAACAAGCACACAGCCTTGAGGTGTAACTGTGTTGATGGTCAGTGAGGAGAAGAAGTTGTTACTAATCTGTACCGATTAAGTTCAGTTGATGAGGAAGTCAAGAATCTTGTTGCAAAGGGTGGTACAGAAGCCCAGGTGTTATAGATTAGTGGTGCATTTGGAGGACATCATTGTGTCGAATGCAAAGCTGTGGATGATGAACAGCGTGTTTCTTTTGACCAGATGAACCAGAGCAAAGTGGTGAGCCAGTGAGATAGCCTCTGCTGTTGATCTTTTATGGTGATAGGCAAATGAATAGACAATAGATAATAGACAATAGACAATAGGTGCAGGAGTAGGCCATTCGGCCCTTCGAGCCAGTACCACCATTCAATGTGATCATGGCTGATCATTCTCAATTAGTACCCCGTTCTTGCCTTCTCTCCATACCCCCTGACTTCGCTATCCTTAGGAGCTCTATCTACCTCTCTCTTGAAAGCATTCAGAGAATGGGCCTCCACTGCCTTCTGAGGCAGAGAATTCCACAGATATACAATTCTCTGACTGAAAAAGTTTTTCCTCATCTCCGTTCTAAATGGCCTACACCTTATTCTTAAACTGTGGCCCCTGGATCTGGACTCCCCCAACATTGGGAACATGTTTCCTGCCTCTAACGTGTCCAACCCCTTAATAATCTTATATGTTTCAATAAGATCCCCTCTCATCCTTCTAAATCCCCTCTCATCCTTCTAAATTCTAAACGAGCCTAGTCGCTCCAGTCTTTCAACATATGACAGCCCCGCCATTCCGGGAATTAACCTAGTGAACCTAAGCTGCACACCCTCAATAGCAAGAATATCCTTCCTCAAAATTAATGCAGATTCAGGTTATTTCCGAGGTAAGTGTTGATTCATGCCATAACCATCTCTACAGTGGATGTTAGTGGCATTGTACAGTGGTCATAGAGGCAGGACACACTAGCTGCCCTGAAGCGGGTGGCAACCTCAAACCATGGAAGCGAGTTTCAAGATATTCTTGAACATGTCTTTAGAACCCAGCCTGTAATGCCATCTAGGCTGAGTTTTCTCTGCAATTTCAAATAAAAAATGTAACTGCATTTTGTAGCAATCATAACCGTTCTTACTTTCTGAGATATACATCAGAGTTCTGCAAATATCTTGCAACCTGATTATGTCCATTCCACTGGAAGCTCCAATGAGTAATATCATCTGAGGGCTACAAGCATCCTTACTTTTGATATTTCCAAACAATGCTGTTTCAGAGCTGTAACGTGCACCACAGAAGGGATTGTTCCAGTATGCTTGTGAAATCCTCTTCCCCGTAAAATCTGTCATGAGATTTCTTGAAATATGCTTCAGTCTCTTGCACAAAGTATTGCAGGAAGTCAACGATTCAAGCAGCATCTGGGAAGGGAACGGACAGGCGACGTTTCAGATCGGGACCTTTCTTTAGACGTGCTTTGCCCAAGATTCTAGCAGCTGCAGTTTCTCATGTCTCCATGTTTCAGTCTCTTGAAGTCCTTTTGCAGTTGCAAAAAGATCAAGGTTAAATAATTGCCCAAGTACACAGTGATGAAGGGCTGGATTTAAAATCTGAGGACTGTCAAGACAACAGGCAAGATATCACAGATGTGAGGGCCATGATGGAAATATCAGCAAACTAATAAAATTAGATGACAGTAGATGGATGTTTGCTAGTTGATGTGGACTCCATGGTTCAAAGGGTTTGTTTCCATACAGTATAACTTAATGACCCACATGGCTAAACAAAAATCCTAAGATATGCAAGTACCGATGCTGAAAGGAGCAACTCTAGATTCTATAGTGTCTGCTGTCGCTCAACAGTAAGGATATTGCCTCTTGAGTTTAAGAACAAAGGTTCAAATCCCACCCGAGAACATGAACACACAAATCATTGTGGCACTGAGCGTGTTCTGAGGCCATATTTGTACTGTCATTCAGCTGAGATGTTAAGCTGAAGGTTTGTTACTCTCTGAGAAGAGTATGAAAAATTCCTTGGCATTATTTTTAAAAAAGGGGAAGGGAATGGATCCACGTGTCCTGGCCAGTATTTATCTATCAATCACCAGCTGCTGTTTGTGGGAGCTGCTGTGCAGAAAATAGTCTCCATATTTCTTAAATCATAATAGCGACCACTCCAGATACTTCACTGGTTGTAAAATGCTGTGTGATATTTAATGGTCATGAATGATGTTTCATAAATCCAGGACTTTCTGAACATGAGACATTCTGCTTGTATATCTGTGGTTGAGTAGCTTATGTAATGGTGAGTGTTAGCCACCATTCAATGTTGCATGTGTGCACAAACACGATTTGAAACATAGTGCTGACTTCTTTATCTGTTCTGATCACCAAGCCGTTTGTGACAAGTTCACAGCTACTAGTTGTCCACTGTAAACAACGCACAAGTCCACAACAACTATTTGATGGCAAATCAGCAACAAACGCAGTGATTGTTTGATGGCGTCAAAGGAGATGCAGTAGACTCAATAATCTGTTGCCCAAACCAAGTTGCTCTGTAATATTTTGATTCATCAGGTAGCCATGACTCCAAATCTGAAAGGAGTGTGGAGGAAGGATTTACAGATGCTGGTTTACACCGAAGATAGACACAAAATGCTGGAGGGAGAGGGACAGGGAGAGACAGCATCTGTGGCTAGAAGGAATGGGTGGGTTTCGGGTCAAGACCCTTCTTCAAACTGAAAGAGTTGACATTGTCACTGTAGCTGAAATTCTTTACCTGAGGCAGCAGCTAACAATGCAAGTCGTGGCTTCAGTACATCAGGTGATCTGGGCTGAATAAACAATAAAACATTTACAAGAGCTCAGGTTTGGTTGGGAGCCAGATTCCAGTTGATTGAACTCCAGATGTGCTACTGCACTCACTTGAGGTCACTAAATCTTATTTTCTATCAATCTACACTTAAGGTTTCTTTCACAAATTGCGTCTGTTTCTACACAAAGTGAATGTGCGACACATATCAATAGCTTGATTTGGTGACTCTTAAACAAGGTGAGATATTTCTCTATGTATTAGACTCGAGTCTGAACAAAAAGATAATAATAAGCATGTAGCCGAGTCTTTGGTAATGCTGCTCACACATACACTATTTGTTTTCATTGAGGGATTTTTGCAACAATATTCCCCCAGCACCTCAATCTTCCTTCAGTGGTCTCTGTGCCTGTTAACATAGCAGCAGAGTGGCCGATTAGTCTTTGGTGATTCGTATGCACCCACTGCTGCTGTGTTTCTTGCTATTATAAAAGCAATCTTTAGCAGACAATAACAATAAATTCAAGGGCATTGTATGATGAGAAATATAATTGTATTTGGTCTGTCCAGGTGTTTCACTTTTAGTTTATTTTGGTTTAGAGACACAGCGCGGAAACAGGCCCTTCGGCCCAGTGTCCACACCGAACAGCGATCCCCGCACACTGACACTATCCTACACACATTGGGGACAATTTACATTTATACCGAGCCAATTGACCTACAAACCTGTAGGACTTTGGAGTGTGGGAGGAAACCAAAGATCGCGGTGAAAACCCACGCAGGTCACGGGGAGAACGTACAAACTCCCTACAGACAAGCACCCGTAGTCAGGATCGAACCCGGATCTCTGGCGCAGTAAGGCAGAGTAAGGTATCTCTACTGCTACGCCACCAAGTGCCGCCTACTTGAGGAAATCCACAAATCTAAACTACTGCTTATCTCACTAAGTACAAAATAATTGATATAGTTGCTACTTCCACGCATAGAGTTCCTAATTTAATCCAAATTATGGCTACCCACATGCTCACATTTGAACAAAGATAATCAAAGCATTTAGGAAAATCAGTTGTAACAGGCTGTGCAGGATTGTAACTGAGGTTCATTATATTATATTATATTATATTATTTATCACTTAACGTTATTATTGTTACATGGACATGCTAAACAGCCAATTTATGGATAAAATAGTACCAATAATAATGAGAAGAATGAATATGGAAATTATTTTTTTAAGACGGTCTTGTTTGAGGAAGAAATTGACCAAAGGTATATTTGGGAAACAGGAACAGGATTTACACATTGAACCCCTTGGATCTGCTACTCTATTTAAAAGAGCATAGCTAATGTTATCCCACTTTTCAAGAAAGGAGCGAGAGAGAAAACGGGGAATTACAGACCAGTTAGCCTGACATCGGTGGTGGGGAAGGTGTTGGTGTAAATTATTAAAGAGGTAATAACGGTGCATTTGGATAGCAGTAAAAGGATAAGTCCAAGTCAGCATGGATTTATGAAAGGGAAATCATGCTTGACTAATCGTCTGGAATTTTTTGAGGATGTGACAAGTAAAATGGATGAAGGGGAGCCAGTGGATGTAGTGGATCTAGACTTTCAGAAAGCCTTTGATAAGGTCCCACATGGGAGATTGGTGAGCAAAATTGGAGCACATGGTATTGGGTAGTGTTGACATGGATAGAAAATTGGTTGGCAGTCAGGAAGCAAAGAGTAAACAGGTCCTTTTCAGAATGGCAGGCAGTGGCAAGTCGAGTGCTGCAAGGCTTGGTGTTTGGGCCGCAACTGTTTACCATATATATTAATGATTTGGAAGAGGGAATTAGAAGCAACACTAGCAAGTTTGCGGATGACACAAAGCTGGGTGACAGTGTAAACTGCGAAGAGGATGTTAGGAGGTTGCAGGGTGACCTGGACAGGTTGAGTGAGTGGGCAGATGCTTGGCAGATGCAGTATAATATAGATAAATGTGAGGTTATCCACTTTGGTGGCAAAAACAAGGAGGCAGATTATTATCTCAATGGTGTTAGGTTAGGTAAGCAAGAAGTGCAGCGAGACCTGGGTGGTCTTGTACACCAGGCACTGAAAGTTGGCGTGCAGGTGCAGCAGGCAGTGAAGAAAGCTAATGGCATGTTGGCCTTCATAACAAGAGGATTTCAGTAAAGGAATAAAGAGGTTCTGCAGTTGTATAGGGCCCTGGTAAGACTACATCTGGAGTATTGTGTACAATTTTGGTCTAATTTGAGGAAGGACATCCTTGTAATTGTGGCAGTGCAGCATAGGTTCACGAGATTGATCCCTGGGATGGAGGGACTGTCTTATGAGGAAAGATTGAAAAGTGTAGGCTTGTATTCACTGGAGTTAAGAAGGATGAGAGGGGATCTTATAGAAACATATAAAATTATAAAAGGACTGGACAAGCTAGATGCAGGGAAAATGTTCCCAATGTTGGGTGAGTCCAGAACCATGGGCCACAGTCTTAGAATAAAGGGGAGGCCATTTAAAACTGAGGTGAGAAGGAACTTTTTCACCCAGAGAGTTGTGAATTTGTGGAATTCTCTGCCACAGAGGGCAGTGGAGGCCAAATCACTGTATGGATTTAAGAGAGAGGTGGATAGAGCTCTAGGGGCCAGTGGAATCAAGGGATGTGGGGAGAAGGCAGGCACGGGTTATTGATTGTGGATGATCAGCCATGATCACAATGAATGGCGGTGCTGGCTCGAAGGGCCAAATGACCTCCTCCTGCACCTATTTTCTATATTTCTATGACGATCTGAAATCCTAATGGTTAATTTAACAAGCCTGCTCCTTTTTTCCATTTTCCCCAGCGGAGAAAATTGTTTCTTTATATCTATCCTTTTAAATCCACTTATCAATTTAAAAGGTTTGCTTTCCATTAGCGGTCTGTAAACAGGATACAGTTCATGACCAGTGCTGTTGCTGGGACAACAAGCTCAAAAAATTACTCCTGGTCAAGTTTTCAAAATAGCTGCACAAATGTTCCGGATGCAAGCATATATTTTCCAAAAAAAATGTAATCACAGAATATTGATGTAAAGATCGATGTAAAGGCAGAACATTAACAATGAGGCAATTACTTAGAAAGATAAAGCATTTGCAGCAATGTGAAAATGTGAATTGGTTTTGTTTTCTATGGGGACAGTAGCATGAGTAGATCATCAGAGGGGCTTGGATTAATGACCTGGAGGCGTGAGTTCAATTCCCATCACAGGTAGCAGGGGGGACTAAGTAATAAGGAATCATTAAAGGTATGGAATCATTAAGGATAACCATTAAACTACTGAACTGTCAAAAACACCAGGCTCTCTAATGTCTATTCATACCTGTACATTATTCCAGACACAGACAAATTGGTTGACTCTTATCTGACTTCAGATATGGTTCAGTAATGACTTATTTTTTATCAAACTGATACATCAAGAACATAATTACCACAACAAGTGCAGCAGATTGAGAAGATAGCTCAATACCATTTTCTCAAGAGCAAAGAGGGACTAACATCAAATATTTGCTTACCAGGGCACCCACATTCAGTGAATAAACAACAAACAAAAAGTAAATTATTTAATTCATTCCAATGGATATTTATCTGCAATTCCTTCATCACTTTGCTTCCTTTCAAGGCATTTTTCACTGTTTTAAAAAATATCAGACGGAGAGGAATAAAGAACACTGAACGATGGATCTGTGCATATACAGCACAAGCAATTGAACTGAAGAACAGGGAATTATTTAAGCAAAAATGCAGAAAAGCAGCCAAATAAGGGTATAGAGCACATGTTAGCAAAATACAAGCTTTGTTACTTTGCTGTTAGATATATGGCAGAATAAACCAAAGTTTTTTTAATATACATTTTTTCACCCCAATGTTCATCTCTTCAATTGCTTGGCATTTAAACTCAGCACTTGGTGCTAACTCACACAAGTTTAGTTTAGTTTTTTTAGTTCAGAGATACAGCGCAGAAACAGGCCCTTCGACCCACCGAGTCCGCAGCGACCCCACACATAAATACTATCCTACACACACTAGGGATGATTTACATTTATACCAAGCCAATTAACCTTCAAACCTGTACGGTTTTGGAGTGTGGGAGGAAACCGAAGATATCAGAGAAAACCCACAAGCGAGGCACTTCCTTTGTTTAATGGCATGAGCAGAGTTTATTTTTGACCACTTATGTCTTCACTGTGGGCCTGACATGCAGCAGGCAGCTGATCAAAAAATCACAGAGGTGGTGCTTTAGAATTCCTGTCAGTAGGTCCAAAATTCGCAAACAATGTAACTACAGATTTTTGGTGATATATCTGTTTATGTGAATGCTTATATGTGGATTCCTGTTCTACTCTGCACACTTGTTCCGAAGCCTAGATGGCACTGTTGGAAACACTGAGGCAAAAACTTTATTCATGTTCACGAACATTAAATAAACAAAATAGTGGAGATCATGCATTGTGCACGGCTTTCAAAATTCAGTTCCAGTAGCTGCAATATTCCCAATGGATGGATTCCCGACTGAATTTTCGTAGAATGTTCCAGATTAGAACATACCCATATTTTGTCACTATTAAATAGTTTATCACCAGAAATGTAATAGGAATAAATGTCTTTGGTTGGTGATTAAGTACAATAATTATTTTTTATGTAATGCCAACATGGTTAGATATTCTACTGATATAAAAATTTAGGCTCATGCATGATAAATGGACTTTGGAGCAATAAAGTTCTACTGGTGGCAATAGAACTTCCCATTAGTTAGTTCTTGTGGCGGGAAATGGGGCTAGTCTGTTCAAGTTTTAGAAATTGATTCACCAGTCATACTAAACTCTAAAATCAATCTACTGACTGTATATCTCTGTGTAACATAACATAGAGACATAGAAAATAGGTTCAGGATGAGGCCATTCGGCCCTTCGAATCAGCACCGCCATTCATTGTGATCTTGGCTAACCATCCACAATCAGTAACCTGTGCCTGCCTTCTCCCCATACCCCTTGATTCTGCTAGCCCCTAGAGCTCTATCTAACTCTCTTTTAAATTCATCCAGTAAATTGGCCTCTACTGCCTTCTGTGGCAGAGAATTCCACAAATTCACAACTCTCTGAGCGAAAAAGTTTTTTCTCATCTCAGTTTTAAATGGCTTCCCCTTTATTCTTAGACTGTGGCCCCTGGTTCTAGACTCCCCCAAACATTGGGAGCATTTTTCCTGCATCGAGCATGTCCAGTCCTTTTATAATTTTATATGTTTCTATAAGATCTCCTCTCATCCTTCTAAATTTCAGTGAATACTAGCCCAGTCTTTCCAATTTTTCCTCACATGACAGTCCCGCCATCCCGGGGATTAACCTTGTGTACCTATGCTGCACTGCCTCAATAGCAAGGATGTCCTTTCTCAAATTAGGAGACAAAACCTGCACACAATACACCAGATGTGATCTAACCAGGGCCCTACACAACGTCAGAAGGACCTCTTTACTCCTGTACTCAAATCCTCTCATTATGAAGGCCCACATGCCATTAGCTTTCTTCACTGCCTGCTGTACCTGCATGTTTACTTTCAGGTAATGGAGATATGCATTTATTACAGTATTATTGATAAACCAAATAACTACTCGATATCAGACTAACCGAGAGTTTTGATTAAAAACCATTGAAATCACTTCAGTGTTGAAGGGAAGGTATTTTAACCACAATCTACTGTGAGTGAGATAGAGTAGCAAAATAATTAAAGAGAAAGAGAGTAGGGAAAGAAATATGAACAATGTGGAAGCAGGGAAAGTGTAACCATTAGCTAATATGAACCAGATTCACAATGGAAAGCCATAAAATCTATAGTTTAACAAATGTGGTTTAATTTCCATCCTTGTTGGCTGGGTAATCATTCAGAGAGGTGAATTGTCCATTTTCTATAGATCTGGCCAAGGGCACTTGATCCTTTTGCGAGGGTGCCAGCCATTGTATTTGTGTCAGTTGTTCATTCAGGCAACCTGGTAGCAATCCCACTGCCTTGCTCTCTATGCAGTCCAGTACCTTCCCCTGCTTCAATTAATCATTTGCTTTCTCCTTAAAAAAATGAAAAATTTGTGCCACAATGCTTCTCTCCTGACCATATGTTTTGCCAAGACATCGATGTCCTTTGAATAAAGAAGTTTCCAAAACATCACATAATGCCCTATTTCTGTAGAAAGATGATGACGTCAAACCTCTACTTGCCTCTATGATCTTACTGTGAAAATACCATATTTTCTCAGACTGGGTGTCTCTTGAAATGCAGGCAAATTGGGAGTATAATCTCAGTGAGATGACTGCTGCAGCAATAGAAGAGTCGACCACAGGTTTAGTTTACTTTAGTTTTGGTTAAGAGATACTGTGCAGAAACAGGCTCTTCAGCTCACCAACCAGGCTCACTGTGCCAACCAGCGATCCCCACACACTAACACTATCCTACACACACTAGGGACAATGTACAATTCGACCAAGCCAATCAGCCTATAAATCTGTATGTCTTTGGAGTGTGGGAGGAAACCCACGTAGGTCACGGGGAGAAAGTACAAACTCCATATAGACAGAATCCGAAGACAGGATTGAACTCTTGGATTCTGTAAGGCAGCAACTCAACCACTACACCACCCTGAAGGGAAAGGGAAAAAACCCCAAAGGTGCGGTCTCAAATCACCTTGCAAATCATTCTTAAGATTTATCACTACTGTAATGTAGAAAATGTGGCTCAGAAAGCTCCCTTGCACAGCAATTCATGTTGGTTGAGTGAACTATACCGACCCATGACTACATCAGAGCAACCACTCTGACCTGGGAACTCTTTTGTACTGCAATGGAATGCTGGCCTAGTTTTTATGTTGAAACCTCAGTAGAGGAACCAAGAAAAGAGGATTTCTTGTTCAGGATGCTGTCAAATTTGGGAGTACTATGTCACCTAGTTAGGAGGTAACATTCAAGGGACCATTAGTTCCATGGCCCCTATAAGCTCTAGGACTAGAAGGAGGCCAGCGACACACTGAGAGCCACCACTTTAATTTTGTTACATATGTACACAGGTTCTGGGTTTCACTTGAAAGTACAAAAATATAGTGGCCATTGTTAATTTCACTTTGAACAGTGATTTGCTTAGCCAGACAGTTCTAAGCTACCGAAAGGCCAGACTGAAGAAGTGTTTTGACCAGAAACGTCAACTATTCCTTTTCTCCAGAGAAGCTGCCTGACCTCCTGAGTTACTTCAGCTTTTTGTGTTTATCTTTTGTTTAACCCAGCATCTGTAGTTCCTTTCTGAACAGAAAGGCCAGGTCAGCCAAGGAGAGAACTGGAGAAAGGAGCAAAGGAAGCTGATGCTGGGAATTATTACTGAGTCCTGCTGGCCAATCCTGTCCTTCCCTTTCTATTTCCTTTGCTCAAAAATATCTGGAAGAATAAAATTAAATTCAACCTCAAATGTGACAAAACCTGTGCCTCAAATAAATTAATTGTTAACTAAAGGTTTTGTAGTTTATAACTCTTCTTTTCATCCCAGTACTCAATTTTTAACCATGTTACTATATCTATCACATTCCCAGTATGAGCATAAAAGAGCCTTTTTTAAATGTGTTTGCACCATCCATTGTATCACTTTTGTAAATCTAATTTGTTATCACTTCAAAACATCACCATTAAATTTGACAGACAATGTTAGTCTTTAATGAATCAATGTTGGCTAGTCTTGGTTAACCTGTATGATTCCAAGTACTCAATAATTTTCCAGTCAGATGCAGTTCCCATGTGTTTGTCTGCAACTGATGTTTTCTGATCTACTTGTGGAATTCTCTGCCACAGAAGGCAGTGGAGGCCAATTCACTGGATGAATTTTAAAGGATTTTAATTTAGGGCGGCACGGTAGCGCAGCGGTAGAGTTGCTGCTTTACAGCGAATGCAGCGCCGGAGACTCAGGTTCGATCCTGACTACGGGTGCTGCACTGTAAGGAGTTTGTACGTTCTCCCCGTGACCTGCGTGGGTTTTCTCCGAGATCTTCGGTTTCCTCCCACACTCCAAAGACGTACAGGTATATGTAGGTTAATTGGCTGGGTAAATGTGAAAATTGTCCCTAGTGGGTGTAGGATAGTGTTAATGTGCGGGGATCACTGGGCGGCACGGACTTGGAGGGCCGAAAAGGCCTGTTTCCGGCTGTATATATATGATGATATGATATGATAAAGAGAGTTAGATAGAGCTCTAGGGGCTAGTGGAATCAAGGGACGTGGGGAGAAGGCAGGCACAGGTTATTGATTGTAGATGATCAGCCATGATCACAATGAATGGCGGTGCTGGCTCAAAGGGCCAAATGGCTTCCTCCTGCACCTATTTTCTATGTTTCTATGTTTACCCCACATCATGTATCTTCAGGTTCTTGAACAGACATTTACATTCCTGGGGGGGGATTATAACGTTATGATCAAAGTATCAGTCACCCTTTCCTTGGACCTCCTTTAAGAACTTATGGTTGATTTTACCTTTGCCCAGAGTGTTCACCTTCACTGTTGATATCCTATTTTTTACAGATTCCCTTTATCAGTGAGAACTTTGAGTTAACGAGTCAGAAAGTCATTTTGCATCCATGTGCAATTCAATTGAATCATGGGCTGATTCTGATATCTTTGTCCACCATTTGTTCTTAACATAAAAGCTTTTCACTGTACTTTGGTACACATGGACACAAATTAAACTAAACTAAACTAAACTATTTTTTTCTGACACCATACATCTCTCTGAAAAAGGACCTGGTATTTTTTCATTCTCTGGATATTTATCATCAAGGAATTCACAAAATGGATATCAAGCAATTCATAAAATAATTATCATCCCAAAGAGACAAAGAAATATTTGGGGCAGCACAGTGGCGCAGCGGTAGAGTTGTGGCTTTACAGCACCAGAGACCCGGGTTTGATCATGACGACAGGTACTGTCTGTATGGAGTTTGTACGTTCTCCCTGTGACTGCATAGGTTTTCTCCGTGTGCTTCGATTACTACCCACACTCCAAAGACGTGCAGGTTTGTAGGTTAATTGGCTTCTGAAAATTGTAAATTGTTCCTAGTGTGTAGGATTATGCTAGTGTACAGAGTGAACACTGGTCGGTACAGACTCAGTGGGCTGAAAGGCCTGTTTCCACACTGTTTGGCTAAAGTCCAAAGATCATAACCTTGCATTAACATGTCACAGCAAGCGACCTCAAAGTTGGTATTCACGAACCAAGCTTCTGCATCCAGGATTGTCTAGCAAGGGTCCAAAATCTCTATCATCCATGAGGACAGGCAGGTTTATTTTAGTTCAGTTTAGAGATACAGCACGGAAACAGACCCTTTGGCCCACCGGGTCCGTGCTGACCAGTGATCCCTGCATATTAACAGTATCCTACACCCACTAGGGACAATTTATACATTTACCAAGCCAATTAACCTACAAACCTGTACGTCTTTGGAGTGTGGGAGGAAACCAAAGATCTCAGAGAAAACCCACGCAGGTCATGGGAAAAACATACAAACTCAATACATACAGCATCCATAGTCAGGATCAAACCCGGGTCTCTGTAAGGCAGCAACTCAACCGCTGCGCCACCGTGCCGCCCAAATGGATGACAACTCCAAGAGACGAGGTCTTGTTGATTCGGGAAAGTAAAAAGGATCTGAGAAAGATGAGTGATGCCCTGAAGAATGATTTGGAGGCAGCAGGAATCTCAATAAGCTCAAGCACCATGTGCCAACGCCTCATTGAAGCCAATTGTATAGCCAGAAGACATGTGAAAAAGCAACTTCCAACTGCTGCGATGAAGAAGAAATGATATAAATGGGCCTCAAAATATAAAGGTTGAACCTGTGAGCACTGGAGAAAGGTTTTATTCAGTGATGAAAGCCATTTCCTGGTTCAGGGCAACATAGCCGGAATGTTTGGAGAATAATTGGAGAAACGATGAGAAAATCCTACATCGACCAGTCGCTCAAACAGCCTGAAAAGAAGATGTTCTGGGGAAGTTTCAGCAACTACAGTGTTGTTCCATTGCAGCCATTTGAGGAAATGATGAGATTGCTGCTATATATCGATGTATTGCAGAGAAGAGTGGTACCGAAGATGACAAAGACTTTCCAAATGGAACTGGGATATTCCAGCAAGACCTTGCACTGTGCAACACACCCAATTTTCCAGCAGAAGGGGATGCCTGTCTAAGATTAGCCTGGTAACTCGTCTGACCTGAATCTGATTGAGAATTTCTGGTCAATGGTCAAGAAGAGACTGAAAGGAAAGGACTGTACCATGAAACTCATTGAAGTTCAATGTGCCTATAATTCAACTGTGGTATCAAGATGATAAAATCTTCGGAAACAGTCAGAATCAGCTCGGTTCCATGCCAACTACATGATAAAGAACAGTAGTGTAGTTTTCCAGATTGCTGCCTGGATTAGAGGGTATTAGCTATAAAAGGTTGGACAGACATAGATTTTTTAATAAAATTATGAGAAGCATAGATATAAAATTATGAGAAGCATAGATAGGGTAGACAGCCTGAACCTTTCTCCCAGAATGGGTAATGTCAAATACTAGAAGGTACACTACAAGGTCAAAGGGAGAAATTTTAAAAGAGATGTGGGGCCAAGGTTAGTACAGATCGTGGCAGTAAAAGACTATTAAATGCAAATTTGCAACAAATGGAGGGATATGGAGCGTGTCCAGGCAAAAATGAATAATTTCAATAGGCATCATGTTTTGCACAAATATTGTGGGTCGAAAGGCCTTTTCCTCTGCTGTACTGTTCTATGTTTTATGTTTCATGTTTGAGACCCACCCTGAATTGAAAGGTCTCTTATCTTAACATGCACGTGATTTTTAAAAATTATTTCCTTTTATATCATTAGATTTTTTTGCCATATGTCCTCTCAATCCGTTTAATTTCCTTTTCATTCTCTCCTACACTTGATTTATCCCTCTTCACTTCCATTAGGAATATTAATCCCATTTTTAGCACATGGTTCCTTTTAAATTGCAAACTGATTACATTACTTGAATTCATTTTACAAAATGCTTCTTTCAGATGTTTTTTCTCATTAGTTATGGAATTTTCCTGGTATTCTTCAGATTTCCTAATGTATCTCAAGCAGGCACCCAGCCTCTGAAAGGAAGAGTGCATACCAGGATAACATTGATGTGTTTCAGTGGGTTCTGCAGTTGGATGGCCAGAAACAAAATGAGAGATGAAAAGAACTAATGCGTAAATCCGTAAGAAGCAGAAGATGCTTGAAATGTAACCTGATTAATAATCTAGAAACTTGGAATAAAGATTCAGGGCATGTTTGAATCCTCCTTACCAATTTAAATTCACCTAATCAAGAAAATCAGAATAGAATGTGTAACTGTGTGGAGGGCCATTCATGCCATGTTGTGTTACATGTGCAGCACTGGAGGAAGCGGGAGTCGTCGAACATAGAAAATAGGTGCAGGAGTAAGTCATTCGACCCTTTGAGCCAGCACTGCCATTCAATATAATCATGGCTGATCATCTAGAATCAGTACCCCGTTCCTGCTTTCTCCGCATATCCCTTGATTCCGTTAGCCCTAAGAGCTATCTCTAACTCTTTCTTGAATACATCCAGTAAATTGGCCTCCACTGCCTTCTGTGGCAGAGAATTCCACAGATTCACAACTCTTTGGGTGAAAAGGTTTATCCTCATCTCAATCCTAAATGGCCTACCCCTTATTCTTAAACTGTGACACCTGGTTCTGGACTTCCCCTATATCGGGAACATTTTTCCTGCAGCCTGTCTGAGCAGAACTTTTGAAATATTTAGGTGCATCCTGATTGAGCTCCTAGTGCCTCATGTTTACAAGTCGACGCACTCTGCCATCAACCTCAACAGAAGCTGAGAAGTCATTGACTATGATACATCCGCACGGTTTGAAAACCTCACAACTTTCACTAATGCCTTTCAGTGAAGGACATCTGCCATCAGTCTGGCATACACAAGACCATTAGCAACCTGACTGATACTTAAATGCTTTCTAACATGGCTTGGCGATCCACTTTCTTTATACTTATCAGATATATCTGAGGACACTGTGGGAAGCTAGAGGAAAAAGTTGTGACTAAGATGTATAAATCACCGTTAAACACGGGTGAGATGCCAGAAGACAAGAGGATGGCTAAAGCTGTGCCTCTGTTTTTACAGCATTATGGGCCCCCGGGCACAGCAGTGTACTGGGGCCCCTACCGTTACTCTCCCCCACCCCCCTTTCCCTACCAGCCCCCCCTGTCGTGCCGGCGAAAAGCACTTACCGAAAAGCACTTAGCGATGGACTTAGGGTGCTACATTGTTGCGAAAAGCACTTACAGATCGCTGTGAGAAGCACTTAGTGACAGAAAATGTTGCGAAAAAGCACTTATTGAACCTACATTTTTAAAGTAGTATTTATTTATTGCAAGTCACTTAACATACACAGATCAGCATGGGGCCCCTGTGCTCGTGGGCCCCCGGGCAAGTGCCCATCAGGCCCATGCATTAAGACGGCCCTGGGGGGAGGGCAGGAGGAGATAGGGAGGGGAGGGAAATGTTTGTAGAAGTTACCTAAAATTAGAAAAGTCAACGTTTAAACTGTTTGGTTGCAAGTTACCCAGACAAAATATGAGGTACTGTACCTCCAATTTGCTGGGAGGGAACTGCAGATGCTGGTTTAAACCGAAGATAGACACAAAATACTGGAGCAACTCAGCGGGACAGGCAGCATCTCTGGAGAGAAGCAACGGGCGATATCCTGGGTCGAGACCTTTCCCCAGACATATCAGTCTGAAGAAAGGTCTCGACCCGGAACGTCATCCACTCCTTTTCTCCAGAGATGCCGCCTGTTCCACAGAGCCACTCTTGCATTTTGTGTCTACCTCCAATTTGCTTGTGGCTTCACTGTGGCAATGGAGGAGGCCTGAGACAGAATGTCACTCAGTTAGAAAGGAAACAAAATAAATGTTGGCAGGAGTGACTCTGCGATACCTTCGATTTAAACCAGCATCTGCAGGGTTTTTTTCCTACGCTAAATGTGGACTCACCAACATCTTATACAACTGCAACACTACCTCCAAACTTCTATACCACATGCTATCTATATACCAAAACTCTTGTTTGTTTGTTTGTTTGTTGCTGAACTACAGCCAAAACGGTACACGATAGTGTAACAATTGTAGACCCACCTTACTCACCGTAGTCCCTTTGGTGCTAATGGAAGGAGTTTCATTGAAATTGGTGTTATATTTTTAAAGTCATTCACATTTTAAAGTTTATGTCTATCTCCTAAGGAGGGAGGAGGGAGGGAGGGAGGGAGGGAGGGGGGGAGGATCAGGGGGGGGGGTTGAGGGGGATGGAGTGGGGGGGGAGGGGAAGAGGAGGAGGGGAAGGGGGAGGGGGAGTGGGGGGTGGAGGGAGGGGAAGAGGCGGGGAGGATGGAGGGGGAGGAGGGAGGGAGGGGGCGAGGAGGAGGGGGGAGGGGGAGGGAGGGGAGGGGGAGGAGGGTGGGGGTAGGTGGGAGAGGGAAGGGAAGGGGTATGGGAGGAGGGAGGGGAGGGGAGGGAAAGGGGAGGAGGGAGGGGGAAGGTGAGGGAGAGAGGGAGGGGAGGGGGGAGTGGGAGCATGGGGGTGAGGGAGGGGAAGGGAGGGGGAGGAAGGAGGAAGGGGAAAGGGGGGTTGGGAAGGGGGTTGGGAAGGGGGGAAGGGTGTTTGCGGGAGGGGGAGGGGAGGGGGGAGTGGAGAAGGAGAGGGTGCTGCACCCATGCAGGAGAGGTTTGATCCCAACGGATCCACTTGGTCTAGTATATACTATATATGTGGGAGATTGTGTCTTTCGAATCTGATTGAGATTTTTGAAGAAGTAGCCTCCAAACATGTTGACAAGGGCAAAGCCGTAAACATTGTCTGTACAAACATCTTTCATGAATCTCTAGAGTCAGGAGTGGGTCCAGAGAATGAGAGCCCATGGTATTAGAGGGAAGATACTAGCATAGAAACATAGAAACATATAAAAATAGGTTCGGCCTTTTGAACCAGCACCACCATTCAATATGAATCATCTCAAATCATCTCAAATCGGTACCCCGTTCCTGTGTTTTCCCCCCATATCCCTTGATTCATTTAGCCCTAAGAGCTAAATCTAACACTCTCTTGATAGAAGGTTGGCTGAATGGCAGAAGGCAAAGAGTGGGAATAAAGGGGGTTGGTGCTGGAGCTGTTACTCTTCACATCGTATACTAATGATTTGTAGGAGGGAATTGAAGGTTTTGTGGCGAAGTTTGTGGATGATAAGTTGAGGGGCAGGTAGTGTTGCGAAAGCAGGGACTTTGTAGAAATTGGACAGATTGGGAGAGTGGGCCATAAAGTGGCAGAGGGAATACAGTGCTGCAAAGTGTGGAGTCATGCCTTTTAGAAGTAGGAATAATGGCGTAGACTATTTTCTAAATGGGGAAATGTTCAGAAATCGGAGATGCAAAGGGACTTGGGAGTGCTGGTGCGGGATTCCCATGAGGTTAATGTGCAAGTTAAATCAGTAATAAGAAAAGCAAATGCAATGTTGGCATTTATTTTGAGAGGACTAAATCAAAGGTTGAGGCATTGCTCAGATCACATTTGGAGAATTGTGAGCAGTTTTAGGCCCCATATCTGAGTAAGGATGTGCTGGCGCTGGAGAGGGTCCAGAGGAGGTTTACGAAAATTATCCTGGGGATAATTGGGTAAGCATATGATGTACATTTGACAGTACTGGGCCTGTACTCGCTGGAATTTAGAAGGATGTCGGGGAACCTCATTGAAACGTACCTAATAGTGAACGGCCTAGATAGTGTGGATGTGGAGAGGATGTTTCCACTAGTGGGAGAGTCTAGAACCAAAGAGCACAACTTCAGAATAAAGTACCTTTAGAAAGGAGATGAGAAGGAATTGTTATAGTCAGAGGATGGTGAATCTGTGGAATTCACTGCCACAGACAGCTGAGGAGGCCAAGTCATCGGGTATTTTTAAGGTGGAGATTGACAGATTCTTGATTAGCAAAGGTGTCGGGGTGGGAGCTGCTTTAAATCCTCGTCGTCCACCCTGGGTACTTCTACGGAAATGGCAAAATTTGCAGCAAAGCATCAACTACGGTACTCTGAAGCACCAATTGTAACTCTTGATTTTTGTAGTTGACATACGAAAGAAGAAGCAAGGGTGTCAATGGTTATGGGGAGAAGGCAGGAGAATGGGGTTGAGAGGGAAAGATAGATCAGGCATGATTGAATGGCAGAGTAAATTTTGTGGGCCAAATGACCTAATTCTGCTCCTGTGACTTAGGCCAGTTCATTGGCTATATTTAAGAGGGAGTTAGATGTGGCCCTTGTGGCTAAAGGGATCAGGGGGTATGGAGAGAAGGCAGGTACGGGATACTGAGTTGGATGATCAGCCATGATCATATTGAATGGCGGTGCAGGCTTGAAGGGCCGGATGGCCTACTCCTGCACCTACTTTCTATGTTTCTATGTTTCTATGAACTTATCTTGGTTGTCAAGGACAAGTTGGATTGAAGGCCCTCGTTCTGTTTGCTGCGGTTCTATGTAGCGGAAAAAGAGTTAGGGGATAAGACCAGTGAATGCCTGAAACAAGAACTGTTCAACATAATGTAAAAAAGGCAAGCAGAGCTAGGGCCAATGCGAGTGCCCACGGCTACACCATTAACTTGGAGACAGTGAGAGGAGTCAAAAGAGAAGTGCCAACCAAATGCAAAAGAGTTTTTCAGTCAACACGACAGCACTCAAAGATTATGTTGAACAGTGATTTTGTGATTTTATTCCTATTTATCTGAAAGATTTTAATGTATAGCAAGATAGGGGGGAAAAATTAGATGCATAATATGTGTGCATGTTTAATCGCTATCTTACATATACATTCATTGCATTCGGTTGTGATAAGTGAAGGTTTTGGAAAATATTAGGATTTTACTGTGCTTGTAATTTAGATTGCACATCAGTAGGGATATAAAAAATCTTGTTTTATAGAAGGCACACATTGAGGCAGTGTCTGACTTTTAATCTAAAATTGATCTATTAATAGGGATTTTTTTTTCATTCTAGAGTTACATGCATAAAATGCTTTAAATGGAAATTTTTAAGTTGCTAAAAAAATCAATATAATCTTCGGGCATGTAAGTTATTCATTAAGAATAAATATCCTGCACCATATGAATGTATGTATCACTAAGGAGCAAAAGTGTTACATCTTAACACGAGAAAATAATATTCTTTGCATCGTGTCGATTTTGCATCAGATGTTTTTGTTAATGCAACATTAAGTTGAAGATCACATTTGTTTTATTCTTTCTGCTTTCTGGGGAGAATGTACAGGGAGCAATGTGAATCACATTTCGCTGCACAGGTTTTGTCGGTATTCAGGGTGTGAAATAGCAATGTGTACATGTGTGTAAAGTGAGTTTCAGACTGGGCAAACCACTTTCACAGACTGTATATTATCGGTATCCCTGGAGAACGCATCTGGGGAATCCTTGACACCAATTGGCTGCTTGAGTAGACTCCATAAGATGTTGTCAAGCAGCTCCAAAGTGCAGTATTGATCTGAAGGTAATTGTGGGATATTCACAGTGAGGGATGCTATCATTTCTGAGAACAGGCTTTTCTCTTGCAGCAAGCTAGTGGTTTGTATCTGTCTGAATCCGATCTGCTTCTGTGAATGGAGAGGGATGTTTGCTGTACTGTCCAGATATTATTAGGAAGGTGTGACCCAAAATAGCAGGTATGTTTCGTTCAGTCAATACATGGCTTTAAAACTACATGCTAATTGTTGTGCTGATCGTTCGGAGCTGTTAAACTCAGAAAGGAAGCAGTTCAAGGTTATCCTGCAGCTATTTGTATGGTGTTGGTTTTGAATAAGACTCCCACACTGAATTTAATCTCTCATTTTGTTGGCAATGTAATATTTTTTGAGCTGTGTTCAATGCAGGGCACACTATTCTGTTTCCAACCAGCCTTTGATTTCTTAATGATCTGTATATTTGAGCAGAGCAAATATTCTACATGCTCTCTTTCTCATATTTTTCCTGCATTTCCTTGTCACTTATTGGAAGCTTGTCCTATTCAGAGACTGTTAGTATTATCTTACACAGGATGACATTTTCAGCCTGTATAGCTTTTGAATGGCATCTCAAATATGAAGTGGTGTTATCGTTATCAAGTCCTGGTAATGGAATCAAGAATTATATAGCTCTGTCCCAATCTGACTATCTGGCTGATCATTAGACATATGTGAAGGAGAAAATGTAATTTACCAATCTGAAGGCATGTGAGATTTTGTGTATCTGTCACTGTAAAATCATCAAAGGTGCATAATAGACTCTCTCCAGTTAAAACAGAATTACCTTGTTTTATGTGATAACTATGTTATTTTAAAGACAAGTTCTGATTGTGATAAGGTTGCCCTAAATTACTCCTTTGCTCTATGATCAATAAGGTTTTTTATATATATATAAAATAAGTGTAAGTTTAATACCAGTCCCCAATAATTTGTATACCTCAAAATGTGTATAGAGCATTCACAGATGAATAAGGTGAATGCAGAGTGAAGAACTGTAAAGTTATAATTCCTTGTAAGGAAACATTTCATTTGACATTGCCATCACCTCTTTGTTAACTAGATTAGTATTAAGTTGCTCAAGGAACAATGTTTTAGTGCAGAGCTACAATGTATCACCGGACAGCATAACAGCTATCCGGTTGCTTAAATAGTGAAATCCTGTCTTAGTTGTTTTGTCAGACACTGAGATTTGGCATCAGGAAGCATGTTATTCTAGACTATTATTACAGACCCTTTAGTAGTTCACAAGGGAACAGAATTAGCAAGAACTGGTTTTCGATTCATGAAATATAGCTATTGTGTTGGTGGGAGGTGAAAATCTGCAAATAGGAACAGTGCTATTAAACTTGGACAGAATTTGAAATTAAAAATGTATCTAAAAGGAGATAAGTTATAATCTGAAAGTATAGTGATTGTATTGATGAAAGGGTTAAACCAATTATTTGTTAAACCCTATTATAGTCGTTTGATGAATAATTTGAAAACAATTTTCCTGGAGCATTCTGTTTAATTAATTCAAAAACCATTTCAATTAATTACACTTGATAATACAAAGTGAAATTTGCAGAGGAAGAGGAACATGAGGACCTTGGTATCACAAAATGCTGGAGTAACTCAGCAGGTCAGGCAGCATCTAGGAGAGAGGGAATGGGAAAGGTTACCCATTCCCTCTCTCCTAGATGCTGCCTGACCTGCTGAGTTACTCCAGCATTTTATGATACCTTCGATTTGTATCAGCATCTGCAGTTATTTTCCTACACAACATGAGGACCTTAATCATCAGTTGGGATCAAGTTAAAAGGTGCATTGTTGTAATGATGAGATACATTTTGTTGGCGATTTTGTCTCATGATGCATTGCTCTGATACTCACATTGATGCTTGTGCTGCTTCAGGTCATACCCAGGGAGATATTCAGCTCCTGTGTTGTCCAGTTTATCATGCTGCATCCACAGAAATGAGCTGGTGAAAATCAGCAGGCGCAGTTAACAGAGAATCTTTGATAGACAATAGACAATAGACAATAGGTGCAGGAGTAGGCCATTCAGCCCTTCGAGCCAGCACCGCCATTCAATGCGATCATGGCTGATCACTCTCAATCAGTACCCCGTTCCTGCCTTCTCCCCATACCCCCTCACTCCGCTATCCTTAAGAGCTCTATCCAGCTCTCTCTTGAAAGCATCCAACGAACTGGCCTCCACTGCCTTCTGAGGCAGAGAATTCCACACCTTCACCACTCTCTGACTGAAAAAGTTCTTCCTCATCTCCGTTCTAAATGGCCTACCCCTTATTCTTAAACTGTGGCCCCTTGTTCTGGACTCCCCCAACATTGGGAACATGTTTCCTGCCTCTAATGTGTCCAATCCCCTAATTATCTTATATGTTTCAATAAGATCCCCCCTCATCCTTCTAAATTCCAGTGTATACAAGCCTAATTGCTCCAGCCTTTGATGGTGATGTTTAACACAAATTATGTCCCTTCAGGACATGAAGGTGCAGAGTGCAAGGAAATCATCACTGAAATAGCTCTATCTGCTCACATTTTTGTTGGCATTTTAAGTGGAATGAGCAATTCCCTTTGCTCTCGATCATCTGCTTCCCACCTTGATCATTCCAGGACTCCAGAGAAGAGATGATCCTTAGTAAACAGCTCCCCCTCGACATAGGCTTTCAGCAAATCAGCCTAGATTTGAGGGAGTAATCTCACTTCTAAATCAGAAAGTTCAGTGTTCAAGGTCCATTCCAAAGACGCGTGCAAAATCTACGTGCAGTGATGCCGCAGCGTAGTACCAAGAGAGGTCTGCACTGTCTGAAATCTTGTCTTGTGGGTAAATGGATTAAACCAAGGAATGTCTGTTATCTTAGGTAGACTTATATACATTTCAAACACTACTTTGCAAAGGACTGGAATGTCAGTCTGAAGAAGAGTCCTGACCCAAAACGTCACTATTCCTTTTTCTCCAGAGACCCACTGAGTTACTCCAACACTTTGTGTCTAACTTTAGGATGTCACAGCTAATGTCCAGGCCAAAACGTATCCCTGAGGCAAACAGAGTACTGGTCACTGTTATGATGCTGATTTTGGGAGACTGCCGTGGATGTCATGTTTCCTGTTAGCTGCCATCTGTCACACAATTTTTTGACAATGACTGTGGATGTGCTTGATGCTCCCAAAACACACAGTAAAGCACTTCATAAAGTGCTTCAGGTTTTTAATTCCCACAAAATGGCAAGTTGAAAATGATCACTGCCTCTTCTTCCACTCTCTGTTACTCTGCCGTCCATCCTCATTGCAACAATCACGCTATTCTTCTCTTTCCTTGCAGAAGTAATCTCTTCAAAAATAGCAATGAAAATGATGGTTCCCAAAATCTCACAATAGCTTCTGCGCAGTGACAGTGTAACTAATTTAGTTTAGTTTAGAGATACATTGCCGAAAAAGGCCCTTCGGCCCACCGACTCCGCACCAACCAGCGATCCACGCACACTAACACTATCTTACACACTCTAGGTATAACTTTACATTTATACCAAGCCAATTAACCTACAAACTTGTACGTCTTTGGCGTGTGGGAGATCTGAAGATCTCAGAAAACCCACACAGATCACAGGGAGAACGTACAAACTCCGTACAGACAAACACCTGTAGTCAGGATCAAACCAGGTCTCTGGCACTGTAAGCCCATTAATGTTCCATTAAGTCAGTGAAGGCGCTTGATTCTCAAATGTCCCAATGGGCCTTGATCCATATTCATGTTAAATGGAGGACAGCGAGGAGGAGTGGAAGGATGGTGGGGAGGAGAGACCACATGCAGTGTGGCAGGTTTTTTACCAATCATCACCCTGCCAGCAAAGGTGGACATAAATATATCTGGCCCTTTCCACATATCTGTTGATTGTTAAGTTAGGATTCACGAGCTTGGCTACAATTAACTTGTGATATATTCACCAATCTGTCATAGCTCAGCAGAGGCACAGGGCTGTTAACACTTATTGTTAACAAGACTGCTGTAGTATTGTACTTTATATGTTGGACTCATTCCAGCTTGTCATAAGAAATGTGAATACCAATACCAACTTCGGAAGGGGTTTACCAGAATGTGCAATAATGCATCAAATAGGAGACTGGTGCCTCTTTGCTAAATAATTTCATTGCTTGTCTTGAGGAAACTAGCATAGTTAACATTAGATTAGAATAGAATTATTCTTCAGACTAAATAACATGTAGCTCAAAATACTTATTGGTAACCTTTGTATAGATGAGCCACAAGAATCTTTGTTGCCAAACTTACCTGTCATCATCTGAGTATTAATGGCAGTTAATAGTAAGACCTTAAACCGCATCTATGTACAGAGAGATCTTGGAAATTGCGATCCATACCTGCCTGAAAGTTGCAACAAAAAAGATAGAGTAGTAATGAAGGATTTCATCAGTCAGGATATTGAGTGTAGAAGTTAGGAAGTCATGTTGCAGCTTTATAAAACTTTGCTCCAGCATTTTGTGAATAAATCAATTTATAAAACTTTGGTCTGGCTGCATTTGAAGCGCTGTGTGCAGTTCTAGTTACCCCATAACAGGAAAGAAGTGGGGGCTTTGGAGAAACTTCGGAAGGGGTTTACCAGAATGTTGGCTGAATTAGAGGAAATTGGTTTTTATCTGGAATGTCGGCGGTTGAGGTTGAGGTTGACCTGATAGAAGTTTATAAATATTTGAGGGACAGAACCTGTTTCCGAGGGTGGAAATGCCAAAGTCGAGAGGGCAAAGCTTAAGATGGGAGGGGAAAAATTAAAGGATATGAGCAGGCATGTATTTTTCACAGAGAGTGGTGGAGGCCCAGAACACAAGGTCAGAGATGGTAGTGGAAGCAGTTACGATAGTGGCCTCTAAGAAGCTTTTCGTTAGGCACATCGATATGTTGGGAATGGAGGGATATGGATCATAGGCAGGCAGAGGAAATTAGTTTAACTTGGCATGATGTTTAGCATAGACATTATAGGCCAATGAACCTGTTCGTGCTTAGCACTGTTCAGTTTATTGCAATGCCACCTGCCCTCTAGCCATCATCTGTCACAGTGATTATTTCACTGGTTTTGAACAGACTCAATGCTCCAAAAACATGTCTCTTGGAAAAACCGCCACTCCTTGGCTTTGACCTGTATGTTTCTGGCAATACCTTGGCATGAAAGTCATTCATCTATATTTTGTGTAATCCATCCATGGCTTTGCACCTCCCATGTCAGTAGCCTCCTCCAGATCCACAGCCACCCAAGATCAATGTCAGCCATGTTGTATTCATAACTTCTTGCACACTCCTTATATCAACTGCATCATCACTACTAACTGCCAGGGCTTTATGTTCTGGAATTTGTTTCCTGGTCTTCTTCTTCTTTCGTGTCCATCATCTATGCATCAAGTGTTCGGTAAGGCTCTTGCCACCGCTAGATCTTACAGGCAGCATTATTCACCAAGAAGTGGGCATCGTAGTAGGTGTGACATGGATTGTACAGATGTTTCACATTCACATTCAGTGTCTGTCGCATCTGTATAGCCCCATTTGCTCATATTGGTCTTGCATCGGCCCATCCCTGTACGAAGCCTATTGAGGGACTTCCAGGTCTTCCAGTCACACCTGTGACCAGATGGTAGCTGTTCCTTGGTTGGGATTGGCAGCTTTTCATGGTGGTGGTTTTCACTGCATTTCTTTTCCCACAGGGCTAGTCTGGTTGCTTGAGGAGACTGTGACAGTGTGAAGGAAGTTTCCTGGTCTGCTTCTTGATCTCGCTATAGGAAACTCTTGCTAACTAAACTTTTAGTTATTGGTATAAATACCACTGATTGGGAATGGTTCCATGATGCAGCAAAGGAATATTTTAAGAAATCCTTCCTATTCTAGTTTTGGCATGGACATTGTTGGCTGAAGGGCCAGTTCTTGTGCTGTACTGTTCTATGTTCTATGTTTTATTTATCTATGTATATTGTAGTAAATTTAGATCTTCTTTGCTCATTATCACTCCCTCACTACCTGATCATTTTCCAACTGGGCAGCTGATTGTTCTAGATTTTTTATTTTTTCATTTACACTCTGTGGGAAACAGTTCCCTCATTCTTGTCAGATGCTTAATTACCTTATATATTAACCCTCAATTAATGTAAGATTAGCGGGTTTTTATTGTTATTGTCCAATGGCCTTGTCTCTCGTGGGATCTCCACGTTATTCCCAATGCTCTCCTCACCTACCTCATTTTAGTTATCACTGGTTTTCTTTCATTCTTTGACTTTAAGGTCTTGGTTTGCAGTAGTTCAGTGTTGTTAAAATACTTGCCTGTTTAAATGTGTTCCTGATGCCTATTGACATTGCTTTGAAGGTGATTTATAAATGGAAGCTGTTGTGGTTTCATCATGCGAGGATGAATGCAAAATGGTGTACTTGAAACCCTGTCCATTCTCCTCCATCTCACCCCTCATGGTCTGCTTGCTATCTGCTTCCCCCATCATTGAAATCCCCGGATGACTGTGCCCGTGCATATATTTTGGAATGAAAACTACAACTTTTGGTGATTTTAGATTGGAGCTACAGGATGGAAACAGGCCCTTCGGCCCACTGACCATCTTTGATCCACTGTCTTTGTGAGAACTCTCCTAATCTTGAATACAATGTGGTGCAGGGACAAAGGGAGGTTGGAGCACAGACACCAAAGGAGAGCTGCACTTATCTATGGCCACAAAACAAAGATCAAAACCCTATTGTTTGTTTCATTTGGGGCTGAACGGAAGGAGAATTGTGTTAAACTGGTATAGACCTTTTATTAGATCAAAGGCGGAGTACTGTCTGCAGTTCTGGTCTCCATATAATTAAAAAGACTGTGCTTTGGAAAAAGTTCAAAGATGATTCACAGGGAAGAGACCAAAAGTGACAGGATATAATTAACAGAAAAGACTAAACAATCTAAAAAGGTTAAGGGGTGACCAGATGGAGGTTATTGTAATTTTCATGCTTTCTTAGACTTCAAGAATAGATTCCCATTTGTCCTGGATCACCAAACTTGTGATATGCATATTTGCATGAGATAGTCACCAATAAATCCCAAGAGGATTCAGAAGAAACTTCTTTGCTCAGGAAATTGTAAGAATGTGAAACTTGTTGCTAAAAGGAATAGTTGAATAATACTTAAGGAACTGCAACTTATTATGTGGGAGGTGAAATATTGTGATGAAGTGAAATGAAAAGGAGGGAGAAGAGGCTTTGGTGGCAGATGAGTATCAGCATGGATCTATTGGACCAAATGGTGTGCTCTGTATCATTGACCTAATGCCTAGAAATATATCACAAGTTGCTGGTTTATGCTGAAGATAGGTATAAATTGCTGGAGTAATTCAGTGGGACTGAGTCTGAAGAAGGGTTTCGACCCAAAACGTCACCCATTCCTTCTCTCCAGAAATGCTGCCTATTTACAGAAATGCTGAGTTACTCCAGCATTTTGTGTCTTTCACCAGCATTTGTCCCGATTTCGTATTAGCAAGGGTCAACTTGCTTATCTGGCACGATCATCTTAAAAAAAAAGCTACTAAGCTACTTATACATCATTGGCAGCCTTGTGAAGCAAGGACACATGTCCACATTGATATCACCTTTAAAAATAGGTTCTTACAATAGCCAGTCAGCCCCAGTTTACATTTACAAGGCACCCCACACATTTAGTTATATAACTAAACATTTAGTTGTGAAGGTTAAGCACTGACCAGATGTTGTATTGCTATAATAGTATGATTATTCTGCTCAAAAACCAATTGTGTTTCACACCATGCTTCACCTCAAACAATTACTTATTTTTGAAGTGATAGAGCTCTTTTACCTTTCTGTCTACATTGAGCAATAATTGAATCTGAAGATCAGGCTACTCATTGGGCTATTCATCGTGGAGCTGTTCATTTTCAGAAACCATAGTTAAAGTCATAGTTTCAAAGTTACCAGCAAGTTATTTTGGATGTAGCATCTGGTCAGTGCTTAACCTTCACAACTAAATGTTTAATGATATAACTAAATGTGTGGGGTGCCTTGTAAATGTAAACTGGGGCTGACTGGCTATTGTAAGAACCTATTTTTTAAAGTTGATATCAATGTGGTCATGTGTCCTTGCCTCACAAGGCTGCCAATGATGTATAAGGCCATTTAGGACTGAGATGAGGAAAACCTTTCTCAGCCAGAGAGTTGTGAATCTGTGGAATTCTCTGCCACAGATGGAAGTTGAGGCCAATTCACTGGATGTATTCATGAGAGAGTTAGATATAGCTCTTAAGGCTAACAGAATCAAGGGATATGGGGAGAAAGCAGGAAAGGGGTACTGATTCTGGATGATCTGCCATGATCATATTGAATGGCGGTGCTAGCTCAAAGGGCCAAATGGCCTACTCCTGAACCTATTTTCCATGTTTCTACGTTTCTATACCAGAAAGAAACTGGAGCTGTTATTCCTTTCCATAGAAATGTTTCAAAATCTGTCACACTGTCATCTCTATTTTCCGACTTCAGCTCCCTGCGAATGCATTTACCCATAGATCATGCAATCACTCCCTTATAGCAAAATATGACCATGGTTTCTTCATCCTGAAAATTTGATTTTATAAGAAATCATAAATTAAATGCCAAGAGACGTTTTTTTGCAATGTATAAAAAAAGAGGTGGAAACTTGTAACTTTGAGCCACAAAATATAAGCAAGTTGTTGTTGTTATATCCAAGCACCAGTCTGTGCTGAGATCCAATGGAGGGTGAAATTCTGATTTTGAACATTGCAATATCATTTATATGGTGATAGGAATGAAAACAGAAACTCATTTCAATTACTTACAGATCTCCTTCACTGAGCTCTTCAGCTATTTTATCACAAGGTGTATAAAGTGAGAACAAAAATCAATGTTCCTTCACCCTTTCCTTCCATAAAGTCTAAATTCCTCCCTGCACTGATTTTGGTTCAAGTTTTATGTCTATTGTTGTTAAAAAAAAAAGACATTATATCTCAAAAAATAGGTCTTTCACCTTGACAAGATGGTACGTTTGTGGATTTGATGGGAACATGTTAACTAATGTGAAAAGAACATGGGGTATGGGTGATTCCAGCCTTCATTCACCCAGCCATTTGAATAATCTACATCAGCAATTGCATTTAAATGCAAAGATAAAATAATCTGTCCTGTGGCATCTATTGATTCTGTTTTGTTCCTCAGAGAAACAACATAATTTTTGCACCATTTTGAGTAGTTCTGATTCCTCCGATATATACAAGCATCCTTGTCAATCTGCATTTAAGATTTACCCCAATACATTTCCCATCATTTGTAGAAGTATTGTTTACATTCTGTAGAAGCTCTTCATTACTGTTTAATTTTTTGTTCTGTCTCATGATAAAATCCAGACTCCAATAGCTTTTTTTCCCCAGCCATTTATATTCTGTTGGTCTGTATTCTTAAACCCCTCTGCTCTTCTATGGCCTACAGCATCTAGCCTGCTATGATTCAGTAAAATTATTGCTGTTACTATTTAAAAAAAAACATATATTTATCACCTCATGCATACTAGTATTCAATTCCATTTGGCACTTTTTAAATAATTCCCACATCTTATCAATATCCTATTACTGCTCCCTTTGCTCTTTGAAGGAATTAAATATACCTTCTGTTTTTGGTATCAGTAAATTCCAATGCCAGTCCCTCCAGACTAATAACCAAATCATTGATATATCCATGAGATTAGAACTGACTTTACATCTGAATCCTGTGGAATTCATTTCCTCCAGTTAGAAGCAGTAAATAAATAGTGCTGGAGCTGAAAGCCACCCAAAGCTGTCAGCATGGTAATCTTATAGAAATCCTTGGATTATAGAATGACCTTGTAATAAATGTCTTCCTTCCTACCACTCTAATCAACAGCTGAAAGTTCATAGCTTCAGCTCTATCAGAAAAGCATTTTTTTTAATGCAGAAAATGCTGCATATTTTCAGAAGGCAGAGAAACAAGTGTTAACTCATCTACTTTCATTGACATTCAATGTTATTTTTTCCTCTTTCCTCGGATCCTGCTTGAACTGCCAGTATCATCAGTTATTTCACATTTTCACAATATTTTGCTTTGAACTTTAAATTCCATTTGCTTTCTGTCATCTAATTCAGTGGTGCGGAAATTTGTCCTTGGTCATATGTATTAAACATGCATGGAACGTGCCTTGAATTCCACTTCCAAAATTTGGTCCTACTGAAGTTGATCAGGCCAGGTTTCAGCAGTGGCATAGAAAGCACTTATGCTAAGTACATATTACGCACATACAAGGACAAATTTCTCCCTCAAACTCTCTTTAAATTTTCCATAAACTAACTTGTCAATGGCTTTCTTAAGGTATACATGCGCCATTTACATTGCTTTCCTTTAATCCTTTAATCTCAAGTCCATTGTCAAGTCAAGAGGGTTTTGTTGTCAAATGTTCTGAATCAGAACAATGGAATTTTTACTTGCATCAGCACTACAGATATGTAAACATATTACTCTGTAAAACACCATCATAAACAAAAAAAAAGTTCAGTATGTAAAGTAAACAGACAAGTAAATACACAATAGTAGTAAAAAGTCAAAGGTAATGTCCCCAAATCCATATTGTTCAGAGAGAGACACAAAATGATGGAGTAACTCAGCCGGTCAGATAACATCTCTGGAGAAAATGGATGGGTGACCTTTTGCGGTGGGACCCTTCTTCAGACTGAAGGGTCCTGACCTGAAATATCACCCGTCATTTTTCTCCAGAGATGCTGCCTGACCTGTGAGTTACTCCAGCACTTTGTGTCTATCTTATCAATACCAGCATCTGCTGTTCCTTTCTACACAGTATATAGTTCAGAGACTATTTGGAGGTTGTTGCGTTTAATAGCCTGATGTTTGTAGGCAAGAAGCTGCTTCTGAACTTGGATGTTATAATATTCAGGCTACGATACCTCTTCCTAATGGCAGGAGTGAAATGAGAGCATGGCTCGGGGGGTGTGGGTCTCTGATGATGCTGGCTGCCTTTTTGAGGCAGCAACTCTTGTAGATCTGTTCGATGGTGGGGTGGTCAGTTGGGAGGAATAATTTAAGGCTAGTCAAGCATGCTTATCTTTTTTTGAATCCCTGTTGACTATAGTAAACTATTTCTCCTTTACCTAGAGAGTCATTCATTTCAAAAATTATTCTAGGGGGAGAAATTTGTCTTTTGCTGTCAGCACTAGACACATTGGCTTTGTGTGTATCCCTCTCCACATATTCAGTTCCACCAATTCTACTTCTGAAATTCAATTGCAATGATTTTAATCAAAACAATCTTCAGAGGCAGAGTAAAATGTGCATACGCTGCTACATGATACATTTAGTGTATATTTTAACCTTAATTATTGTAACTATCTTGGGAAGTGGAAAATTTGGTACTGATTATAATCTCCTTATCTGAAAAGACATGTACTTTACATTAGGCAAAACTTGCATCCATTCCCATTTATAGGTGCAGTGGGAAGCTGTTGGTGGGTTGTATTGTTTGGGAAGTCCTGTGCTCTTTCTAATGCTTTTTTGCTTGATCACTTGTTCCTATCAAAGAAAATTTTGTGTGTTTTTCCAAATGCTCTTTGTCCATTTGAAACAGAAATGGGACATGGGACTTTCAGGGAAATGGCAGGATATTGACTTGAACTTTTACCAGGTTAATTTCTGGATGACAACTGTTCTTTGAGGAGAGATTGAGTTAAGTCATAGAGTCATTAATTTGTTTAGCAGGCAAAGATACCCTTCAACCCCATCAAGTCCATGGCAACTTTTGCCCATCTACACTAATCCCATTTACCCTCACTAGGTCCATATCTTTCTATATCTTGTCCTTTTACATATTTTCTTAAATATCACTTAAACATAATCATGGTATCCAACTCTACCACTTACACTGGCAGTTTTCAGATATCAACCGGTGACTTGGTAAAATAAAATATCCCCTTCAATTTCTCTTTACAACTCCTTCTTCTCACCTAGGAGTAGGATCATATACTTAAAATGTAATTGAATAAGAGGTGTCCACTGAACATAATCAATTCATATGGGACATGGTAGGATAAATTATAGGGAATATTTCTCCTGATTGTTGAATCCAGAATGGACGGTTATGATATTTAATTGAGGAATTTTGGGCTAGAATGAGAAGGAAGCTCTTCACTTACACGCATGTGACTCTTTTGAATTCTCCATCACGGAATGCTGTGGACACACAGTCATTGAGTACACTGGACAAAGAACATATATATTAGCACTTAGGGAATCAGGGTTTATGGGGATTTGCCAGGAAGATGCAACTGGGATAAAAGATCTGTCATCATTTTCTCCGATGACAAAACATTCCCAAAGGGACAAAGAAAAATGATCTCATTTCTTACATACTTATGCTGTTAATCTTCAATTCAAGCAAGCATAAACTTTCCTGCAGACTCTGTTATTCACTCCCAGGATTCTTTCTGAGAAATTGTAATAACACCATGTAATCTGATTTATTATTTACAGATTATTAATTTAATACCATTGTTCTTGAATTCCGAGTGCACATTCCAAGTTGTGGTCTGTCAGACCATGGGTAAGATTTATAGCTGTACATACAAGAACATAAAAATAAAATGGTTTGGGCTCCCTCAGCAATACAGCTGGCAACTGAACAGCCTGGTGTGGAATTAATTGCAATGCCCAATGTTAATCTGGATCCAATATGTCAAGTTGATCTCCTCTGGGAGTCAGATCAAGGTTCTGACGTGGCCTGCAGCATTTTATTTCTTTCTTGGCCTAGTAAAGAGGGGAAATCTCCAGCAGGAATCCTGAATTTTGTTTCAGTCGTGTTTGAGAACATTGCACATGCCTGATTAATGAATAATTGGATGACTGGGCTCAGCTGTGATGCCCACTACAATCAACCACTTTGCCACCACCCACTTTGACACTCACACATTCAAGGGTCAAGAGTCAGGAGTCAGGTAAGGAGATTATGTCCTGAAATGGAACAATTAAATTCTTACGCAGCAGCACAACAGATATATAAACATAGTACTCGCTAAACATCATAATAAACACCAAAAAATAAGTTCAGTATATATGTATTTATAAACTAACCTAAACTTATATATTAGTTTAGTTTTAGTTTAATTTATTGTCATGTGTACCGAAGTCCAGTGAAAAGCTTTTATTGCCTACTAACCAGTTAGCGGAAAGACAATCCATTATTACAATTGAGCCAATTAATAGACAATAGACAATAGGTGCAGGAGTAGGCCATTCAGCCCTTCGAGCCAGCACCACCATTCAATGTGATCATGGCTGATCATTCTCAATCAGTACCCCATTCCTGCCTTCTCCCCATACCTGACTCCACTATCTTTAAGAGCTCTATCCAGCTCTCTCTTGAAAGCATCCAGAAAATTGGCCTCCACTGCCTTCTGAGGCAGAGAATTCCACAGATTTACAACTCTCTGACTGAAAACGTTTTTCCTCAATTGCAGTGTACAGATACATGATAAGGAAATAACATTTAGTGCAAGATAAAGCCAGTAAAGTCCAATGAAAGATGGTCCGATGGTCTCCAATGAGGTAGATAGTGGTTCAGGACTACTCCCTAGTTGTGGTAGGATGGTTCAGTTGCCTGATAACAGCTGTACTTTCACACTCCTATACCTCCTATACCTTTTGACCGATGGGAGAGGGGAGAAGAAGGAATGGCCAGGATATGACTCATCCTTGATTATGTTGGTAGCCTTGCCGAGGCAGCATGAGGTATAAATGGAGTCAATGGAAGGTGCATCAGTAGAAGTTGGTGAGAGTTGTTGTGGACATGCTGAACTTCCTAAGCCTTCTAAGAAAGTAGACGTGTTGGATATCTATACAGATATATGTAGTGTTTAATAGCTTGATGGTTGTTGGGAAGAAGCTGCTTCTGAGCTTGGATGTTACCGTTTTCAAGCTCCTCTGCCTTCTTCCTGATGGCAGTAGTGAAATGGGAGTGTGGACAGGGTGGTGTGGGTCTCTGATGATGATGACTGCCTTTTTGATGCAGCAACTCCCATAGATCCCTTCCCTTTGATGGTGGGGAGGTCAGTAACCATGATGGACTAGGCAGTATTCATCGCTTTTTGCAATCTTCTTTGTTCCTGGGCGTTCGAGTTGCCGAACCAGACCATGTTGCAACCAAGCAATATGCTCTCTACTATACTCATGTAGATTAAGAGAGTATTCATTGACATACCAAAAGTCCTCAATCTTCTAAAGAAGTAGAGGCATTGATGATTTATGATCTTTATGATTGAATGAATATTCTGGGTCCAGGACAGATCTTCAGAGATCTGCAAACCCAGGTATTTGAAGGTTTTGACTTTTTCCACCACCGTCTGGTTGATATAGACAGATTAGTGGATCTTTGATCTTCCTCTTCCAAAGTCAACAATCAGTTCCTTGGTTGATACTGAGAGTAAAGTTGTTGTTCTGGCACCATTCACACAGAAAACTGATGACAATTTTTGTATCTTTTATTTGTAATGAATGATCTCTTGCTCTCTTGCTATCCACTTTGCTGCTGTAACACTGTAAATTTCCCCGGTGTGGGACGAATAAAGGAATATATTATTATTATTATATTCGGTCGGTCGATCGATCTCTCTCCTGTACTCTGACTCATCATCATCTGTAATTCGTCCAACAATGGTGGTATTGTCAGGGATTTTGAAAATGAAGTTGGAACTGTATCCATTGACACAGTGAAGAGTATAGAGTGAATAGAGCATAGGGCTGAAAACACAGCCTTGAGGTGCTCCTGTGTTGGTGGTTATTAAGGAGGATATGTTGCTGCCAATTCATGCAGATTGGTGTCTGTTGATGAGGAAGTCGACGATCCATTTGGAGAGGAATGCACAGAGACCCAGTTCCATGAGCTTGGTAGCCAGTTTGGAGGGGATGATGATATTGAACGCTGAGCTGTAGTGTATGAACAACAACCTGACATTCATGGTTTTATTGTCAGGTGTCCAGTGCAGAGTGGAGAACCAGCGAGACTGAATCCTCTGTTGCCATGTTGTGGCAGTAGGCAAATTGTAGTGGTCCAGGTTTTTGTTGAGGTGAGTGTTAATATGTGCCATTACCATTCTCTCAAAGCACTTCATCACCACAGACATTAGTGCCATTCTTTTGGGTAAGAAAGGTGGAGGTTGCCCGATTTAAGTAATCATTTAAACAGGAACAACTGCAACAGTATTGCATTTACGTAGTGTCTTTGGTTGTCCATCAATTTACATTGGCACAGCGGTAGAGTTGCTGCCTCACAGCGCCAGAAATGAGGATTCAATCCTGTCTTTGGACGCTTTCTGTGTGGAGTTTGCATGTTCTCCCTGTTCTCCGTGTTGGTTATGGAAACTGGACATAATTCAGCATCCCAGCTAAATAAATGGCACATTAAGCTAGACACCACCCTGTTTCCCCTTGTGTTCATTTAAGATAATGGGACAAACATAAAGCCAGTGCATAATCATTGTATGAACATTCCCTGCCAATTTTTCCTGAGTTTGTAGACATGGACATCCAAAGTTCCCAGAGTGAATAACTGGAAAGGTTACCTCACTATCTCCAAGATAGAAAGGAAACAATGAATGTACCCAATAAATATAGGAATCCTCAATGATGCTCTAAGATGCAAATGTTTCTGCCTATTATTTAAAGTCCACTTTAACCTCAGGTAACCTGTGAAGTAAGAATGCCTGATTGTAATTAAAATAGGCTCTTCAACTATTGTAGTATGAAAAAAAAGGACATATTTAAGAAAGTCAGATTTATTTCATGAAAATAAAGTATTAGAAGTGACTAACTAAAACAGATTTAATTTATGGGTACACTCAAGCATTTACAAGATAATTGATAAGAGTAATTAAAATTCAACTCCGTGTCACAAATCAATAACACACATATGGACACAAAGACACACACAAAGGTTTCAAATACTTCAATGATTAAGTGAAAATCTTTCATTCGTGAGTTTCTTCACATTTGAAAAATACTGGTGCAATAATTAAATTTTAATATAATTACGAATTCAGATTTTTAAGTGAAATTAGGTTGTTTGATTTTACAACTAACCATAGACTAGGCAATCTTTTCATCAAACATGTGTTCAGTCTGCCAATGCATTCAGGATCTCCTGGTTGCTAACCATTTTAACCCTCTTTCCCATTCCCATACTAACCTTTCTGTCCTTGGCCTGCATTGGCAGAATGAGGCCACATGGAACATTGAAGAACAACACCTTATATTCCGCTTACAACCCAATGGAATTTTCCACTTTCAAGTAATATCCCCACTACTCCACCTCTCTTACCTCTGCCATGCCCTCCTTATCCATGTTTCTCCCACCATCTATGACCACTCTAGTCACCTTGCTGTTTTTCCCTATCATATGCTAATCTCCCATCCCCGTCTAATATTTTCCTTTTATCTCCTCCTTCATCCCTCCCGCTGTACCCTTCCACCCATATCCCTCCATCTCGCTTTAGTTTTCACTCTCTCCTTATCTGACAACCTTTGTCTTCCTTTCACCTCTCGACTTTATCACTTACTCCACCCATCTGCCAATCACCCCCCCCCTCACATGTATTCATGTCTTATGTGCCAGGCTTTGGCCCAACCCGGTCTTTCTTTTCCAGCTTTCTCCCCCTACTGCATCAGTCCAAGGAAGACTCCTGTTCAAAACTTCATCTGTCAATTCCCTCCACAGATGTTGTCTGGCTGAGTTCCTCCAGTCTTTTGTTTTTTTGCTCAAGATTCCAGCATCTGAAATGTCTGGTGTCTTCTCTTTATTTGAGAGTTACTGCCTTCAATAAAAGAAGTTCAGTTTTTAGCCCTGCTTCAACTTATCTCCTTATGTAACAGGAACGCAAAGAAATTCTGCTCTCACTGCAATATGTTTGGAATGTGACTTACTGAGGGAGTAGCAAGTTAATGAGAGAACAGACCTTTAATTAGAGCAGTGCTGATGATAGGCACTGGAAAGTTAGAAGTCAAATCAACTATTCTCCATGTCTGAATGAAATGAGTGAAAAAGTTCCTGAAGGCAAAGGATATTGTTGAGATTGTGTGAGAGGGTATAGAACTGAGAAATGGATGGCAATACCATTGCTGGTTTTAGGGATTTGAAACACTAATGGGTCTCACTGTGCTGCACATTATAGAAGAGGTTTCACATGAACACATAGTGAAAACCTTGAAGGGATAGGGGGTCATAGAGTCTTCCAGCATGAAAACAGCTCCTTCAGCCCAACCCGTCCATGTCGACCAAGATGCCCCATCTAACTTAGTGCAATATGCCAGATTTGGACCAGAAACTTCTAATCCTTTCTGATCCATGCACCTGTCAAAGTATCTTTTAAATGCTGTTATAGTATGTGCCCCATCTACCTCCTCTGGCAGCTTGTTCCATATACCCACCACCCTCTGAGTGAAAATGTCTGCCTTCAGGTTCCTATTAAATCTTAAATCAGGTTCCTATTAAATCTTTAAGGCCCCACTCACCTTAAACCTATGCCCTCTCGTTCTTGATTCCCCTACTTTGGGTTAAAAAAAACTCTGCATTCACCCTATCTATACCCCTCATAACTATAACATCAGTCCTTAGCCTCCTACACTCCATGGAATAAAATCCTCACCTGCCCAAACACGTCCTCTAGCATAGGCCCTCAAATCCTGGCAACATCCTCATAAGTCTTCTCTGCACACTTCCCAATTAATGACATCCGTCATATAGCAGGGTGACTAAAACTGAGCACTGTACTCCAAAGGTGGCCTCACAAATGTCTTGTACAGGTTTAACATAATGTCCGAACTTCAATCTTAATCTAATAGTGTCAGAGATTTTTTGGAGCTGTGAGCTTCAAATATGCACAAGGGAACAGTAACTTAGTGAGTGTTGATCAGACTAAAGACAGAAAAAATGTGCCGTCTTTAGAATGGGTATGATGGGTACACTTTCTGTGCAAATCTGGGGATGAGAGCATTCAGGCAAAATGATTCATTTAGTTAGAACTAATGCTTGATGTCATGTGTGGAATGGACACCAGAATGGAAATGATACATAAAAACAAAAGGTAATTTTGATCAGGGCACAATTCTGAGACTATAGCATGAAACAACCATATAGAAATGGTGGTAGCTATGTGGCTTTCTTTTTTTTGGCTATGTCACGTGGACATTGTAATTGGGTTCAGTAGTAAAACGTGAGGTCTCGTGAGAGGAAAGGGTAAAAAGACTGTAAATCACACAAGTGTGTAGGTCTGGATGTAACAGGAGCTGCCCAGCCTCAGAATTTTTCAGGTAAACCTTGTGCTACAATGGTTATAGGGAAGTGCCAATTGCAAAGAGGCACAAGTCAGTGAAGAGTGCAGCAGGTGGTGAAAAAAGCAGTGCCAATGTGCTCAAGGGAGCAAGTTAAGAATTTGCAAATTAGAAAACTTAGAATCCCCCTTGGGTATCGTGGATATTATAAAGTCAAATAATAAGGTGGAAATGGAAAAAGGTAACGTTGTCTATTGCACATGTGAGGAAGATAATAAGTGCTCCTTATTCAGTGAGAAATAACAATAAATGTACATATCAATGCAGTAACAAGTGGATCTTTCATGGGCCTGGATGTGTATCTGAAAGACCTCACTCATTGTCTGTTGAGGCAGATGAAAAATTATTTGGCAATGTGCAGGGTCATCAACCCAATGTGAGAACAGGTATACCTGTTGGCCTTATTGTTAGACAAGTCAAGTTTATTTGTCACATACACATACACGATGTGTAGTGAAATGAATGTGGCAATGCCTGCGGATTGTGCACAAAAAAGAATTACAGTTACAGCTTATAAATAAAGTTAATAAGTTACTATAATGTAGACAAAGATTTAGTCTCTGGAGTTATAAAAGTTGACAGTCCTGATGGCCTGTGGGAAGAAACTCCGTCTCATCCTCTCCGTTTTCACAGCGTGACAGCGGAGGCGTTTGCCTGACCGTAGCATCTGGAACAGTCCGTTGCTGGGGTGGCAGGGGTCCCTCATAATCTTGCTTGCTCTGGATCTGCACCTCCTGATGTATAGGTCCTGCAGGGGGACGAGTGTAGTTCCCATGGTGCGTTCTGCCGAATGCACTACTCTCTGCAGGGCCATCCTGTCCAGGGCAGAGCTGTTCCCAAACCAGACTGTAATGTTGCCGGACAGGATGCTCTCTACAGCCCCAGAGTAGAAGCAATGAAGGATCCTCAGAGACACTCTGAATTTCCTCAGCTGTCTAAGGTGGTAAAGGCGCTGCTTTGCCTTACCCACCAGTGCGGCAATGTGCATTGCCCATGTCAGATCCTCTGTGATGCGGACTACTCTATCCACAGTAGACCCATTTATCTCCAGTGGCGTGTACGTCCTTGGATGTTTAGCCCTTCTAAAGTCCACAATCAGCTCCTTCATTTTAGTGACATTCAAGAGGAGGCTATTGTCCTGACACCAGAGTGCCAGATCAGCCACCTCCTCCCGGTAGGCCTTCTCATCATTGTCAGAGATCCAGCCCACCACCACAGTGTCATCAGCAAACTTGATGATGGAGTTTGAGCTGAACCTGGCCCCACTGTCATGTGTGTACAGGGAGTACAGTAGGGGGCTAAGGACGCAGCCCTGGGGGGATCCTATGTTCAGGGTGAGGGAGCTAGATGTGTGTTCCCCCATCCTGACCACTTGGGGGCTGGCGGTGAGAAAGTCCAGGACCCAGGCACACAGATGGGTGCTAAGCCCCAGTTCCAGCAGCTTCTCAGCCAGTCTGCTGGGGACTATTGTGTTGAATGCTGATCTAAAGTCAATGAACAGCATCCTCACATAGCCCCCCTGGCTGTCCAGAAGAGAGAGAGCGGTGTGCAGAACCTGGGAGACCGCATCATCCGTGGACCTGTTCGGACGGTATGCGAACTGCAGTGGGTCCATGTTGCGAGGAAGGAGGGCACAGATATGCTTCTTGATTAGCCTCTCAAAGCATTTCATGACAACCGAGGTGAGGGCCACCGGTCGGTAGTCATTTAAACACGCTGGAGAGGCATTCTTTGGCACCGGTACAATGATGGATTTTTTGAAGCATGCAGGGACCACGGACTTGGCCAAGGGGAGGTTGAATATTATGGTGAGCACTGGAGCAAGCTGAGTAGCACAAGACTTTAGTACTCGCCCAGATATACCATCTGGGCCTCCAGCTTTCCTCGTGTTGAATGTTCATGGTCTATGAGTGTGTACCAGATATAATGGGAGTGGACTGAATCAATTCTGTCAGATTGCAGGACTGTGCTTCTCCTGGGAAACTCAAATGAGATAGTTGTGGAAAATGGTGGTATACAATAGACAATAGACAATAGACAATAGACAATAGACAATAGGTGCAGGAGGAGGCCATCCGGCCCTTCGAACCAGCATCGCCATTCAATGTGATCATGGCTGATCAGTCTCAATCAGTACCCCGTTCCTGCCTTTTCCCCATACCCCCTGACTCTACTATCCTTAAGAGCTCTATCTAGCTCTCTCTTGAATGCATTCAGAGAATTGGCCTCCACTGCCTTCTGAGGCAGAGAATTCCACTGATTCACAACTCTCTGACTGAAAAAGTTTTTCCTCATCTCAGTTCTACATGGCTTACCCCTTATTCTTAAACTGTGGCACCTTGCAACTGTTCAACTACCTGCAGCATTGGGAGAAAGTAGAAGCCATAATCCAAGTGCTTTAAACACAAACTCTTCAATACATGAAGATTGGTGTGGTGACGAAGTTGCAACCAGCGAAGGGATCTACAGGAATTGCTGCCTCCAAAAGGCAGCCAGCTTCATCAGAGACCCACACCACCCTGGCCATGCTCTCATTTCACTCCTGCCATTGGGAAGAAGGTCCAAGTTCAGGAGCAGCTTCTTCCCAGGACTATTAAATACAATGACCTCCAACTAAGCTCTGAACTACATAGACTTGGGGAGCATTGTTTTTGTCCTTGCACTATTATTGTTTGCTTGTTTTTTTAAGTACTGAACATTTTTGTTGTTTATTATGGTGTTTACGGAGTATTTTGTTTACATATTTGTTGTACTGCTGCAAGTATGAATTGTATTGTTCTATTTTAGGACATATGACAATAAAACACTCTTGATTCTTGACATGGAAGTGCACAAACACCAACAGAGGAAAATTTATGACAGCCAATCTAACACATTCCTTCCAGGCGGCACGCAGGTTGTCAGGATAATTGGACACTTCAAGTTGCCCCTCGTGTGTAGGCATGTGGTAGAGCTTTGGGGGATGTGATGGGGACGTGAAGAGAATAAAGGAGAAATTACTGTAGGGTTAATCGAGATTGGTGTCCGATGGTTTGTTTGGATGTGGCGTATGATTCTATACTTGGTATGAACAGACAGCACATGCTGAGCAAATTGAACAAAGTTCTTAAGGATGTAATGTAAATATAGCAACTCCAGAACTGAGTATGCAATGTGAATAATCTATATTAACTTTGAAGGAGAGAGCATCCTGAAAGCATTTTCCACAGCCACAAATGTTCAACGATGATTGTGTGGGCAGCAAACATTGAGTTAGGCATTTGTTTATTTTGCTGCAAGTCCACAAATGACGCAAGTGTTGTCTCATGGTAGCAGAGGAATATCAGAGCAGAAAGTGTCAATAACAGTAGTGATAATCAAGGCACTCTTGCTGTCAAGAAACAGGCTGCATTGCAAGGTAACAAGCTGGCCAAGAACTTAACCAAGGGTGGTCGCAGGGGAGAATATCTCACAAGTTCAGGCCAATGACAAAGCATTCATTATGGGGAGCCGAATCACAAGTCATTTCAACAGTGACTTGCAAGTTTCAGACTTGCCACTTTCTGGAACATTGGAGGTTGAAGGCAGACCTGATAGAAGTATATAAAATTATGAGAGACCTCGAAAGGGTAGAAAGGCAGAACCTTTTTCCAAGGGTGGACATGTCAAAGGCTCGAGGGCATAGCTTTAAGGTGAGAGGCAGAAATTTCAAATGAGATGTTTAGTTTAGTTAGAGATACAGAGCGGAAACAGACTCTTCGGCCTACCAGCGATACCCACATATTAACACAGGCCTACACACACTAGGGACAATTTACACTTATACCAAATATACAAACCCAAGTCAATTAACCTACAAACCTGTACATCTTTGGAATGTGGGAGGAAACCGAAGATCTCAGAGAAAGCTCACGTGGTGAAAGGGAGAACGTACAAACTCTGTACAGACAGCAACCATAGTCGGGATCGAACTGGGGTCTCTGACTCTGCAAGCATTGTATGGCAGCAACTCTACCACTGTGCCACCGTGCCGCCCTATGGTAATATTCCAAATGTGCTCATATTTTCTCAATGTGGCAGAAAGCTATCGCCTGATCAGGGATTTGAAATCTGGACCCTCAGATTTAAAGTCCAATGCTCCACCAACTGAGCTATCCAGGACAAGGTTTTTACAAAGACAGTAATGAGTGCCTGGATGTGCTGTCGGGTGTGGTGGTGGAGGTAGACATGATAGTGGTATTAAAGAGGTTTTCAAATAGACACTTGGATATGCCGGGAATGGAGGATTATCGATCAAGTGTAGGCAGATGATATCAGTTTAACGGCATCAAGTTCAGCATGGACAGTGTGGGCCAAAGGGCCTAATCCTGTGCTGCGATGTTCTATGTTCTATGCACTCGACAATGGGGCTATTCACAAACCTCAAAAACAGGTGTTCGAAAGGAAAGGTGGAATCTGTATTAATAGCATGACAGAATGAGTTTACAGAGATCTTAGAGGAATGGTTTTGTTATAACATGAATCAACATGTTACAACATACAACATGCACACTCCCACCTGCACCCTCCGCTCTGCTGCTGCCAATCTCCTGTCCCCCCCCCCCCCCCATCCGGACCAAACTCAGATCCTGGGGGGACAGGGCTTTCTCCATCGCTGCTCCCACCCTATGGAACTCACTACCCCAAACCATCAGAGACTCCTCCTCACTCACCACATTCAAAACATCACTGAAGTCTCACCTCTTCAGCACTGCCTTCAACCATTGAAGGTCACCTCACCTTCTGTCTCCTTTCTCTGTTCGTTTACTTATTTATCTATTTATTCACTTCTCTATGTTCTAGAAATCCCTGTAAAGCGTCTTTGAGTGTTTGAAAAGCGCTATATAAATGTAATGCATTATTATTATTATTATTAAAAGGCTCAGTCAGCATTAAATTCATCAGCAAGGTATTTCCAGGAAAACACAACATAGGTGGAGAAGGTGAGAGTGCACAGGTCTTGGGGAAGAGATTAACCTCTACAAAATTCTTCAGATTTGTAAATTGCTGAAAGGATCAAACATAGATTGAGTTGGATTCTTTGACAGAAGACTGTGCTACAATACAGAGTCAGTTCCTATTTTCAAAGATAATCTGAAGGGTTCTGCTACAAGTGTTAATGTCATTCCAATACCTGGTGGCAGCACTGTGATAGTAAAGACTGAACACAGTCAGATCAGAGGTGAAAATCTTAGAGATAACTGAGAAAGGGAAGGTCAGAGGAGATGATTGTATAACTTGAAGCTAATGACCAGAAAGGGGAAAAGTTTAGAGATCACAATGATCCTGTGCAGAAGTCAGGATATAAAGTAACGTGAAACTAGAAGTACTGATATAGAGAATCTTATGAAACAAAGAAAGTGGATCTTGTTGTGACTGAATTTATCCTGCAAAATACCAAAAACAATGTAACATGACGACTGTTGTCATGGCTAAGAGTTACTCGACTCTATTAAACATTTTATGGAATATTTAGTGTATATGCATAGCAGTGAGAAGACAGTAATCCAGAATATGTAACACAATCCATTCAAAATCATGAAAATAATTATGCTGAGGCATCAGTTGCAGAACACAATCTGAGACCTCATGTGTATGAGACCTTCATTGAAAAGTGATCTGCTGGAATTGTTGGTGTCCCGGACAGTTTACAGTGCTAGAATGTAGCGGGGAATCAATTCTAAGGAGGATATTAGAGCAGGGACTTTGCGGTGTGTATGTGTGCACAGTTCATTCAAAGTGGCAAAGTGGCAGGACAGGTTGAGAAAGTCCAGTTACATTCCTTAAGATTAGGTCCAGTACTGGCTTTTGTTCTAGTAGGACTACCTAAGTATCAGCTTAAAAGGATTTAAGGTTGCACATTTAAAATTCTACTCCATTTAATTTGTTTGCACTAAGACAATCCCAGTTAATTCCCAGTAAGAAAGTTTAAATCCCTTACTATTACGACTCTATTGTCTCTACTCCTTTGTATGATTTTCCAGCATAATCGCTCCGCTATCCCTCTGACTGTTAGGTTTGCAGTATTTTGCAAAATGATCACCCCCCCACTACACCGCCACTTTCTCATTTCTATAAGATCTACCCACATGCTCTCATTTGAAGAGCCTTAATGTCTAAGTAGGATTTGAAAGAAACCTTAATGAACATCCCTTTTCGATCTTGTCTCTGAGCTACACTTTGCTTATCAAAGTAGGTTGATTTGATTAATCAGATTACAGCCATTACAGCTCGATTTAGTGACCATCTGCTCTAACTTCAATACCACATCGGAATATCTTTACCAGTTCATTATATTCTGCCATTGGTACTTGGCTGAACTTATTTATGGAGTCATGGAGTCATACTCCCCAGAAACAGTTCCTTTTCAAGTCTGCGCTGATCATTAAGTTCCCACTCTAATCTCACTCTACAGGTTTTTCATTCCCATTAACTCCTCCAAGATTATACCAACTCCCTACACTTTAAAGGCAATTTAGTGTGGCTGTTAAACTACCAATCTATGTGCCTTTGTGCTGCGGGACTAAACCAGCGCATCCAGGGCAAATGACCATGTTGCATGGAGAACATGCACATCCATATACTCAGGATTGAACACATATCACTGGAAATGCAAGGCAGTGGCGCCACTAGCTGTGGCATTGTGCTCTCCTGAGATCTGCATCTATGCCCATGATTAACTACATTGCTGCCATATCAATCTGCAGAACAGTGCAGAAGCATCATGCTTATGTTTTGAAGCAATCTGCTCTCTGGCATTGCCACTGGCAGCTTAAGTGTCAAATAAAACCAATTCTCCACACCTTCTTACCTGCATCCACCTACCACTAGCCAGCTCTTGCTCCATCATTGCTCTATGTTTTGTTCAAGCATCCAGCACCTGCAGGTTCCCACATCTCCATTGTACTTCCTGGCTCTAATATTGTGTGAACTTAATCTACATGACTTCTTGCTTTGTGAACTTCCTTTTTGTGAAAATATCACATTATTAGATTTGTTTTTGGCTGACAGTCTTAGCCTTAGCCTTGCACTTTGAGGACACACTTTCCTTTCTGACAGTTAAAACATGTTGCACTTCTGAATTGATAGTTTCTGCTGCACATGCAAGGTTCACCTGTCTTACCCTTCACTGCATTGGATGAATTTCTTATTATTCCTCGGTACTTTCTCCACTGAACCCATCACTTTGCATGCAAAATGAAAGAGTCTGCATGTTCAATAATTTAAATTGAATTTGTTCATAGATCAGATCACAATTTTTTTTAAATCTTGCAGTGCACAGTCAGAAAATATGCTAAAATTCCACTGCTGAGACAGGTCGCTCAACAAGACAACATGTCTGCTAATAATCTCACCTGATTTATTATTCTTAGCTTCAAATTAATAATTTTCTCCAATTTCTGAAGGAATCAAATTGAAGTAATTGGGTAAAATTTGCACATCATCTCAGACCAAAACATCTCTCACAATTCACGGGGTTAAAAAGATATTGCTAATGTGCTATATTTTCCTGAACATTTCAGGTTTCGGACCCATATTGTACTCCTCTAGCACATTGTTTGGTGTAGGTATTCTCACTATTAACATCCCATTAACATCCACTGTTATTTTCTCTGGAAAAGCATTTCTTTCCATTCTGTGTGTGAGTTGAAATGTTCACCCTCCTCATCCTATGCGGAAGGCTGCCAACATAATCAGCTACAATCTGAACAGGCGTTCAGTCACCTTTTTAATTCTGATACTGTTCCTGCTAAGATTGATGATGTCACACCAGAACACACAAAGTTTTTTTTACCATTTCATGCCAATATAGGTTAATGCTGAACCCTCTGAATCATTCAATTAAAGGCAAAGTTTATTTCAGGACAATACCGTCCCCTGTCTGAAGAAGAGTCCTCACCTTAAAAATCGTCTCCACAAATGCTGCCTGACCAGCTGAGTTCCACTAGCACTTGGATGTTTTGATCAACATTGCAGCATCTGCAGAGTCTCCACATCCTCCCTTGCTGTTCTTTTTGGGAGCTGTCATGGGAGCAGGTAACTGAATCATCCTACCACAATGAGTGGTCAGTGCTGAATTACTATCTACTGTCTGAAGAAAGGTCTTGACTTGAAACGTCACCCATTCCTTCTCTCCAGAGATACTGCCTGTCCCGCTGTTACTTCAGCTTTTTCTGTCTATCTTCGATTTAAACCAGCATCTGCAGTTCTTTCCTACACATTACTATCTGGGATGCCTTACCGAGGTGTCATGGGCCTAACTCAACAAAACACCAATGAAGGGAGGTGCCCACTTGATAACCCCAATGATAGACTTGCATCTACAGGATTAGTTTTTTTTAAAGAGCTAATTAATATTCACAAAGCTAATTGCCCATGATTTATTTCCTTATGTTTGTATCTTGATTTACTTTCTCATTGCCAATCTGCCATGCAAATTGGCTTCTATTGAACACAGTGCCAAGAATATCATAAATCACAAAGAGAGCTACTAAACATGTGATTCTTGTTTGTTATCACATATGATCTCCAACTAAAATACATATGTGTACATGTGTCATACGTGCATCAGACATTTCTATTCACTACTTTATAAAAAAGAACTTTGACAGAATTAAAAGAGTAAAACCTCCACAAGTGTTAAAGGTTTAAAACTATTTCCAGAGAGCTATGCAAACCAATACCTGCACCGGGAGGGAGTAAGCTTCAAACCAAATTAGCAATGTTTCATAAAATGCTGGAGTAACTCAGCAGGTCAGGCAACATCTCGGGAGAGAAGGAAAGGGTGACGTTTCGGGTCGAGACCCTTCGTCAGACTGAAGAAGGGTCTCGACAAGGGAGAGTCAGTGGATGTGGTGTACCTCGACTTTCAGAAAGCCTTCGACAAGGTCCCACATAGGAGATTAGTGGGCAAAATTAGGGCACATGGTATTGGGGGTAGGGTACTGACATGGATAGAAAATTGGTTAACAGACAGAAAGCAAAGAGTGGGGATAAATGGGTCCCTTTCGGAATGGCAGGCAGTGACCAGTGGGGTACCGCAAGGTTCGGTGCTGGGACCCCAGCTATTTACGATATACATTAATGACTTAGACGAAGGGATTAAAAGTACCATTAGCAAATTTGCAGATGATACTAAGTTGGGGGGTAGTGTGAATTGTGAGGAAGATGCAATAAGGCTGCAGGGTGACCTGGACAGGTTGTGTGAGTGGGCGGATACATGGCAGATGCAGTTTAATGTAGATAAGTGTGAGGTTATTCACTTTGGAAGTAAGAATAGAAAGGCAGATTATTATCTGAATGGTGTCAAGTTAGGAGGAGGGGGGGTTCAACGAGATCCGGGTGTCCTAGTGCATCAGTCAATGAAAGGAAGCATGCAGGTTCAGCAGGCAGTGAAGAAAGCCAATGGAATGTTGGCCTTCGTAACAAGAGGAGTTGAGTATAGGAGCAAAGAGGTCCTTCTACAGTTGTACCGGGCCCTGGTGAGACCGCACCTGGAGTACTGTGTGCAGTTTTGGTCTCCAAATTTGAGGAAGGATATTCTTGCTATGGAGGGCGTGCAGCGTAGGTTCACTAGATTAATTCCCGGAATGGCGGGACTGTCGTATGTTGAAAGGCTGGAGCGATTGGGCTTGTATACACTGGAATTTAGAAGGATGAGGGGGGATCTTATTGAAACATATAAGATAATTAGGGGATTGGACACATTAGAGGCAGATAACATGTTCCCAATGTTGGGGGAGTCCAGAACAAGGGGCCACAGTTTGAGAATAAGGGGTAGGCCATTTAGAACGGAGATGAGGAATAACTTTTTCAGTCAGAGGGTGGTGAAGGTGTGGAATTCTCTGCCTCAGAAGGCAGTGGAGGCCAGTTCGTTGGATGCTTTCAAGAGAGAGCTGGATAGAGCTCTTAAGGATAGCGGAGTGAGGGGGTATGGGGAGAAGGCAGGAACGGGGTACTGATTGATAGTGATCAGCCATGATCGCATTGAATGGCGGTGCTGGCTCGAAGGGCTGAATGGCCTACTCCTGCACCTATTGTCTATTGTCTATTGTCTATTGACCCGAAACGTCACCCATTCCTTCTCTCCCGAGATGCTGCCTAACCTGCTGAGTTACTCCAGCATTTTGTGAATAAATCGATTTGTACCAGCATCTGCAGTTATTTTCTTATAGCAATGTTTCATAATCTAAATTTAAGCAGCTGCAATTAATTCTTGCAACAATCAGCTCTATTATGTCTTGTGTCCATTTTTGGAAGTCTTGATTTTTTAGATGCATTTGCTTCTTTAAGAAATCTGCACTCCGAATATCTATCAGGACAAGTTGTCAAAATCTTTCATTCTGATTATTTGGGAAGCCAGGGAAATTATAGTTACTTGCCTATAATTTTAACCTTTCTCTCAAATTGATCCATGCTTCATTGTGAAAGTAGATCTTGTGGCAGCACTCTGACTTCCACAACATGATGAATGATTTTCCTGGCAATACAGAAATTATCCATTCCTAACAGTGAGATTTATTTCTGATATAGGAACTATTTATTCAAGGCATCACATCACTCTGTTGGCCCTGCTGATGCTTTCAGTTGCTGGTCTGGTGCTTATGCATCAATGGTGTCAGACCTAATTGATTTCTGTAAGTGAGCTAACAGTTATATATCCAAAGTTTCTGGTTCCCTTGCCTAAAGCATGTAATGCCTTATTGGAATTTGCAAGCAAGCTCCAGCTGCTCAATTTCAGTCCTGCGAAGATTTGAGGTAAAATTAACTCTCAACCATGTTCAAATTCTCATTGAAATATAATTCAAGTATCGAGTTCAGGCTATTACCACATCAGGGAAGCTGGCACAATGAAAGCAATCTCCTGCATCATCCAGTCTAAAGCATGGAACTTCACTATTGCTAGTGCTGACAGTATCCCTGACAATGGTGGAGATCAGAAGCTGGGTGAACACTCCAAAATTTAACAAAGTTCTTCTTAAGATTCAGACAGAAAAAAGCAGGGCGAGGGGTAGGGTTACAGGGGCAATGAGGCCTACTTTTGCTCCAAATAAAAGGGATATAACTTTAGAAAAGAGACGAGGAGGAATTTCTTTAGTCCGAGGTTGTGAAACTGTGGAATTCATTGCCACAGATCGCTGCAGAGGAAAAATCAATGGATATTTTTAAGGCGGAGATTGACAGATTCTTGATTAGTTCCGGTATCAGGGATTATGGGGTGAAGGCAGAGGAATGGGGATGAGAAGGAAAGATAGATCAGCCATGATTGAATGGCAGAATAGACTTAATGGGCTGAATGGCCTAATTCTGCTCCCCTACCTCAAGAAATGAACAAAGCATATTAACTCTAATATTCATGTTCGTAAATTCATAAGCGATAGGAGCAGATTTAGGCCATTCAGCCCAACAAGTTTACTCCGCCATTCAATCACCGAGTCTACTCCAGATTCATTCCCAGCTACTGAACAATACAGTTAAAAAAATACTGCTGATTTTGAAACTAGATTTTCGGAAAGAGCAAAGTTTTATAGTGTTCATCTCTGCTGAAGGCCTTACATCATAATATTATATATTTTCATTATTAAATTAATCCCACTGATCAGATTCTGAAAATGCTGTTAATTGAGAATAATATTTTATAATGTTCCTGAGTACTGTGCAAGGTTGTGTGACAAGATCATCACACACAAGATTATGCTACATGTAAATCTATATTTAGAGGCCAGCTTTTTTTGTGTCGATTAATACTTTCATCAGCAACAAGCTTGAAATTGTTAGTTATTTCATGTTTGAATTTGATAAAAGGCTGACAAATGGTCCAAGTATCAGCAGTTAAATATATTATACCTTAGTGTGCATTTAGGTCATTCTTATTTAAAACATACCGTTGGCATAAATCAAAATGCGTAACCTGTGAGAATCTCTGAATTTCTGTTTTATAACATCTTTGGAAATGCATGTTAACTTTTCACCTGCTTGCAATTGTCCAACTATTATATATGAAACCATGCAAGTCTGCACAGACTTGATGGGCTGATTGGCCTTTTTCTGTGTGGTAAATCCAAATTATTTTCATCACTTCTAGCAACATAATAATAATATAATAATATTCATTTATTGTCATTGCAACGAGTACAACGAAATTAAAAAATAGCCAATCCTGACGGTGCGTACAAACATATATGCAATAAATGCAAAAACAAATAAATACATAAATACAATTAAATACAATTATATTAAGTACAAGATTTTTTAACGGTGTTGCCTAGTGCAAAGGTAGTGTTCAGTTCTCGTATGGCCCTGGGGTAAAAACTGTTCTTAAGTCTGTTTGTTCGGGATTTGATCGACCTGAAACGTCGACCAGAGGGCAGATGAACAAACGACGGTGGCCGGGGTGGGATGGATCTTTTATTATTTTGCCTGCTCTACTGAGGCAGCGTAGGCTGAACAGGTGCTCCAGGGAGGGCAGTGAGCAGCCGATGATCTTCTGGGCCGTCGTGATGACCCTCTGAAGGGCCTTCCTGTCCTTTTCTGAGCAGCTGGCATACCATGTGGTTATACAGTATGCCAGCACACTCTCGATGGAGCAGCGATAGAAGGACAACATGAGCTTCTCCTGCAGGTTGGTTTTCCTGAGGATCCTCAGGAAGTGGAGTCTCTGCTGTGCCTTCTTTACTGTGGTGATGGTGTTGGTAGACCAGGTAAGATCCTCTGCGATGTGCGTACCCAGGAACCTGAAAGCTGGTACCCTTTCCACACAGACCCCATTGATGTAGAGTGGGTCGTAATCTACACTGGTTTTTCTAAAGTCAATTATAAGTTCCTTTGTTTTGGAGGAGTTCAGGACCAGATTGTTCACTGAACACCATGCTGCCAGCCTTTGGATTTCATCCCTATAGGCTGTCTCATCTCCTTCTGAGATGAGTCCAACCACAGTCGTGTCATCCGCGAACTTGATGATGGTGTTGGTGGGATGGGTGGGGGCGCAGTCGTGAGTGTAGAGGGAGTAAAGGATGGGGCTCAACACACAGCCCTGTGGTGAGCCGGTGCTCAGTGTAATGGTGGAGGAGAGGTGAGGGCCTATTTTGACGGTCTGGGGGCGGTTGGTCAGGAAGTCCTTGATCCATTGGCAGATGGTTTGGGAAAATCCAAGGTCGGAAAGTTTGGTGACCAGTCTGCTCGGGATGACCGTGTTAAAGGCAGAGCTGAAGTCGAGGAAGTGCATCCTCACATAGCTCCCCTGGTGTTCAAGGTGGGTCAGTGCAGTGTGAAGAGCAGTGTCAATGGCATCCCCTGTAGACCTATTTGCTCTGTAGGCAAACTGGCAAACATGAATTTGATCTTAAAAGTACCAGTTTATATACAAGGGTCATAGAGTCATACAGCGTGGAAACAGACAATAGACCCTTCGGCCCAACGTGCCCACACCGACCCATATGTCCCATCTACACTAGTCCCACCTGCCTGCATTTGACCCATATCTCTCTAAACATATCCTATCTGTGTACCTGTCTAAATGCCTCTGAAAAATTGCAATAGTACCTGCCTCAACTGCCTCCTCCGGTAGTTCGTTCCATACACCCACCACCCCTTGTGTGAAAAAGTTACCCCTCAGCTTCCTATTATTTTTTCCCCCCTCATCTTAAACCTCTGTCCTCTGGTTCTTGATTCCCCTAAATAATATTTTAGTTTAGTTTATTATTGTTATGTGTCCCAAGGTACAGTGAAAAGCTCTGTTTGCGTGCAACCTGCAAAGAAAATACAATACATGAATAATATACACGAGCCAAGCTGTCCACAGTGCACAGATCAAGGATACACAAAATTATTAATGATCTGCGCTAAAAGGAGAATAGTGGCTGGGGGGGAGATTAGTTTAACTTGACATCATGTTCGACATGAACATTATGGGCAGAAGGGACTGTTCCTGTGCTGTACTGCTCCATGTTCTTATACATTAAACCTTATGCAAAGAATGGAAATCCGGAGTGAATGGTTCAAATAGTTTGAGTTTATTGCCTAGAATCGAATGTTGTTTCAATTAGTTGTATGCCTATCTTAAATTGAATGAAATAGGAAGGGCATGTGTATTTTGAAAGCCCCAAAGGATAGTTGGTACAAGGGAAACAATTAGCCTTGTGTGGATATATTAGATTGAAAAGAAAGCTAATACAATAGACAAATGGGTGCTCATTTGCAGCAAATGTCTGCAACCCTTTGAAGTTTGCAACATGATCTCTGCCCTTGAATTAAATTTGCAGGGATTAACAATTGCTGGAAGTTACTCTGAGAATTCTACAGTTTGATCTGTACTGTTATCGTTGACAATATATACTGCACTAAGACTTTTGCCCAGAAATTGACAAGATTGCCTGAAATGTAATGCTGTTCATGGCAGCTGCTGTTTACCAGAAAACAAAATGCTCTCAGACTTAAATAATCTACCCTTGCACATGACAGTGATCAAGCGCATGAAAAATGGAGAACAAAATATCCGTTTGCAGCAGACAACAAGATCAAACCAGCACACAACCCAATAGTAAAACTGGTAAGAAAGAAAATTATTGCCCTGCCATGCCCCTGAAATGTGTAGCATCTCTGTTAAGGAACGTCACCCATTCCTTCTCTCCCGAGATGCTGCCTGACCCGCTGAGTTACTCTAGCATTTTGTGGCTACCTGACTACCATAGCTATCTTGACTACACTTCCCTCCCTGTTTCCTGTAAAAACTCGATTCCCTACTCCCAATTCCTCCGTCTACGCCGCATCTGCCCCCAGGGTGAGGTGTTTCATACTAGATGTCCTCATTCTTTAGGAAACGGGGGTTCCCCTCTTCCATTATAGATGCAGCTCTCACTAGGGTCTCCTCTATAACCCGCAGCTCCGCTCCTGCTCCCCCTCTCCCCACTCATAACAAGGATAGAGTCCCCCTTGTCCTCACCTTCCACTCTAGCAGCCATCGTATACAACAAATTATCCTCCAACATTTCCGCCACCTCCAATGGGATCCCACTACTGGCCACAGCTTCCCATCCCCACCCCTTTCTGCTTTCCGCAGAGACTGTTCCCTCCGGAACTCCCTGGTCGACTCATCCTTTCCCACCCAAACCACCCCCTCCCCAGTTACTTTCCCCTGTAACCGCAGGAGATGCAACACATGTCCCTTTACCTCCCACCTCGACTCCATCCAAGGATTCAAACAGTCTTTCCAGGTGAGGCAGTGGTTCACTTGCACCTCGTCCAACCTCATCTATTGTATCCGCTGTTCCAGATGTCAACTTCTCTACATCGGCGAGACCAAGCGCAGGCTCGGCGATCGTTTCGCTCAACACCTTCGCTCAGTCCACCTTAACCAACCTGATCTCACGATGACTCAGCACTTCAACTCCCCCTCCCATTCCTAATCTGACCTTTCTGGCCTGGACCTCCTCCGTTGTCATAGTGAGGCCCAGCGCAAATTGGAGGAACAGCATCTCATATTTTGCTTGGGCAGTTTACACCCCAGCGGTACGTACATTGACTTCCCTAACTTCAGATAGTTCCTCTGTTCCTCTCTTTCTCCTCCCCTTCCCAGTTCTCCCACTAGTCTTCCTGTCTCCTACTACATCCTATCTTTGTGCCACCCCCTCCCCTGACATCAGTCTGAAGAATGTTCTCGACCCGAAACTTCACCCATTCCTTCTCTCCCGAGATGGTGCCTGACCCGCTGAGTTACTCCAGCATTTCGTGTCCAGATTCTTTGTTAACTTTTCTGGCAATTTGGATTGTTTTCATTTCTCAAAGCACTTGTGTGAAACATTACAATTTTTAGAAGTTCTGAACTGAATAACATAGAAAGACACAAAATGGTGGAGTAACTCAGCTGGACTGGCAGCATCTCTGCAGAGAAGGAATGGGTGATGTTTCAGGTCGAGAAGAAGGGTCTTGACCCAAAACATCACCCATTCCTTCTCTCCAGAGATGCTGCTTGTCCCACTAAGTTACTCCAGCACTTTGTGTCTATCTTCTGTTTAAACCAGCATCTGCAGTTCCTTCCTACACATTGAATGACATAGTTGGATTGGATTGAAACAAAATTGTCTACACATCTGACCACCACTGAGGCTCTGGGGTTAAAAAAGGTGCTGTCATTACCACAATTGTAATCTCTTTGACCCAGTTCAAAAGTCTTGTGAACTGTTCAATATTCTGTACTTGTCAATAATTAGACTTTTTTTCTCTGGGAGAAGATTCAGCATTCACTAGAAAGGGGACAGGAATTCCAGAAAATTAATGTGCTTGTTGCAGATTGAGGTAAGTAAACTGCCTGAACACAACATTGTTACTTGTAAGCATAACTACGTGGTTAAAATGCTGGGTTGAATTAAAGGCCAGAAGTTCAGAAGCCACCTAGACACCATGGGATTTTATATGGCTTAAGTGAAAGTGAATTAAAGAACAAGGAACTGCAGTTGCTGGTTTACAAAAATTGACACAAAGTGCTGGAGCAACTCTGTGGGTCAGTCAGAATCTCCGGAGAGTGTGGATAGGTAACCTTAATGGTCAGGGCCCTTCTTCAGACTGATTGTGGTGGAGGGGTGAGGGAAGAGAAAACTGGAAGAGACCAGGAGCAGTGCAGGTTCAGGTGGAGCACAAGGAACGGGGGTGGGGAGGGAGAGCTGGTGTCACAGCTAGAAAGGGTGGCAAAGAATGCTTTTGGAATGCTGGCCTTCATTAGTCTGGGAATTGTGTATAGAAGCTGAGACGTTATGTTAGTTATCCATGACGTTGGTGAGTCTGTGCTTGGAGTATTGTGTTGTACAACACTACCCTGAGCCCTATAATTTACTGTGGAGGTCCTCCCCATGTTAGATTTCCCAAAATGCATCACTTCACATTTCTTTGTATGAAATTCTATCAACCATTCTTCAGCCCACCAGCCCAACCAGCTGTTTCTCTGCTCAGTGACTCCATGTCAGTATGTCAGCATCTCAATTTCAGCAAGACAAAGGAGATAGCGATTGACTAGAAGCAAAGCAGTAGATATAACACCCCGGTTTGCATTGATGGCACCGAAATCAATATAACCACCAACTTCTCCTGGACCACCCATATTGAAGCAACGACCAGGAAAGCACACCGACGCATCTCCTTCCTGAGAAGGCTAAGGAAGTTTGGCATATCCCCTACAACTCTCACCAACCTCTACTGATGCACCATATAAAGCATTTTATCAGGATGCCTCACAGCTTGGTTTGGAAACCGCACCATCCAAGACCCTAAGAAATTGCAGCGAATTGTGGATGCAGCCCAGACCATCATACAAACCAACCTACCTTCTATTGACTCCATTTATACCTCATGCTGCCTCAGCAAGGCCAGCAGCATAATCAAGAATGAGTTGCACCCTGGCCACTCCCTCTTCTCCCCTCTCCCATCAGGCAAAAGGCATAGGAGTGTGAAATCACACACCTCCAGATTCAAGGACAGTTTCTTCCCAGCTGTTGTCAGGCAACTGAATCATCCTACCACAACCAGAGAGCAGTGCTGAACTACCATCTACCCCATTGGTGACCATCGCACTATCCTTGATCAGACTTTGCTGTCTTAACCTTACTCTTAACATTGTTCCCTTATCATGTATCTATACACTGTAAGAGCTCGATTGTAATCATGTATTGTCTTTCTGCAGACTGGATAGCACACGACAAAAGCTTTTCACTGTACGATAAACTAAACTGAACTGAACAATGATTATCTGTGCAGGCAAAGGGATGATCAGAAATATTGACTATTTCTGCAGATCCTAATGCAAGGTGATGATCAGAAATGTCAACGATGCCTTTGCTTCCACAGATGCTACTTGTTCCTTTGAGTGTGTTTTTCTGACTCTTAACAGGGCAATTAGAGTTATGTTGTAGCGGCCCCTGGTGGTGGGCCACATGAGGTACATAACCTTTGGCTCGTCAGAGGTCACGGGCGCGCGCGGCAGATAAGAGAGTGAGTGGAGAGAGAGTGTTTTGTGGCAGTGAATTAAAGTGGTGTTGGATAAACTTGGTCTGCTGCCTCGTTCTTGGACGGACAACTCCGTGTCCGCTACAACGTATTAAATACAGGTCTCTTCATTGATGCACACTGTGCCACCACTGTCCAATTCCCTCCACTGATATAACGGGACTTGCTGATTCCTCCAACAGTATAATTTTTGCTGGTAATTTAACATCCTCTGTCTGCAAGCTAGGCAAGAAAAGGATGGCTTCCAAATACAGGGCACGTAACAAAATACCCTGAGGTGCTTCGCAAAAGTGTTACCATACAAAATTTGTCACCAAGTCACAGAAGAAGCTATTTGAGGAAGTAATCGCTTACTCAATTAAAGAGTCTTAAAGATTGAATGAGGTGGAGAGGACTATGGAGGGAGTTCTGGAGCTTATGGTCTTAGAAGAAATGGCAGCCGATTGTAAAAAAACTAAATTTAAGATTGTGACAAAATCTAATATGAACGAGCACATAGAGAGTTATATGTGTAGGAAGGAACTGCAGATGCTTATTTGATCCGAAGATAGACACAAAATGCTGGAGTAACTTGACACACCCATTCCTTCTTTCCAGAAATGCTGCCTGTCCCGCTGAGTTACTCCTGCATTTTGTATCTATCTTCAGAGGCTTATATGGCTGGGGGGGATAATTAGAATCTGAGATGAGTCTTGGTTTTGAAATGTGGTTTATTCTTTGTTTAACCAGAACATTTGAGGTGAATTTTTATTTTATGCATTGTTGTTGGCCACAATGTATATAAATCTTTATTTAAAATAAAATAGTACTTGTACGTACAATAGAACATTTTAATATTAGAATTTCATTTGAGTGAATAAGATCTTGTTTTCATGGCAGCTTAATAATAAACATTTCTTCTCCAATTCAAAAGATGTTAGAAAAAAAGACATTGCCGTTTGGTTAATTTGATATGCTGATCATGGTTGAATCTGCCATTTTAGTGGTTGATTTCTGAAAAAAACCAATTTCAAGTTGAGCTATTTGATTAATTTGCCAATTTCTTCAATTCACCTAAAAGTCACTGCAACACAGCAGATATAACAAAGGTTAGGGATATGTAAATACAACAGGATTAAGGAGCTGAAAATTTATGTAAAGCCAAAATTACCAGTTGTTTCACTGTGACAGCTTGGCATCATACCTTCCCATACTATAGACAATAGACAATAGGTGCAGGAGTAGGCCATTCAGCCCTTCGAGCCAGCACCGCCATTCAATGCGATCATGGCTGATCATTCTCAATCAGTACCCCGTTCCTGCCTTCTCCCCATACCCCCTCACTCCGCTATCCTTAAGAGCTCTATCCAGCTCTCTCTTGAAAGCATCCAACGAACTGGCCTCCACTGCCTTCTGAGGCAGAGAATTTCACACCTTCACCACTCTCTGACTGAAAAAGTTCTTCCTCATCTCCGTTCTAAATGGCCTACCCCTTATTCTTAAACTGTGGCCCCTTGTTCTGGACTCCCCCAACATTGGGAACATGTTTCCTGCCTCTAATGTGTCCAATTCCCTAATTATCTTATATGTTTCAATAAGATCCCCCCTCATCCTTCTAAATTCCAGTGTATACAAGCCCAATCGCTCCAGCCTTTCAACATACGACAGTCCCGCCATTCCGGGAATTAACCTACTCTTATTGTTCATTTAATCTTTTAGTGCACTAATACTGTGAAATATCCTTCTACAATAAAGGAACACTACCAAGACAGGGCTCCCTTGATTGCATCTTTTTATTGCCTTTCTATTTCATGGTGCCATTTACCTACGATAACTGATGTTCAATTGGTCTTTTAATTTCAAAAGGTCAGATGATGATTGAGCCCATTCTCAGACAAAATTGAACAGATCTCAGACACTTATCCAGCTTTTGTTTTAACTTCTGTGAAACATTTGGAAATATTTTCAGCTTTTAGGAATGTGATCTATCTGACCAGGCTGAATCATAGTGAAGCATACATTAGTACCGAAGCACAGGGGAAATGAGGCCTTTTTCAGTGGTTCACCAAATGGCAATGCTGACAACAGGGCTAAGTAGAAACTGGCATCTCTGATGAATGCACACCCAGATATCCTTTCCTGCTAAATAAGTGCCTGCAGCTTTGATATTCTATTGCAATTCCCACTGTAATTCCCTCAACATCAGCAAAACCAGTACGAGTGTTGACAGGCTTTCATGTGCAAATTCTATCACACTGAGTGTTGTGATCCTTTGTGTGAGTTTGAACAAAAGTCATCTGGAAGCCAGTTTATAGAGAGCTGGAGTTATTGAGTTATACAGCATGTAAGGAAGCTCTTCGGCCCAACTCGACCATGCCTTCCAAGCTGTGGCAGTCAGAATGGGAAATGATGTGGGAGGTTTTGTCCTCATGGGAATGGGAAACAAGAAAGATGAAAGAGAAAGCAAAAGTGAGCCAATGGCATGAATTAATAGAATGAATAACTAATCTGAATTCACTGCACCGCCCTTTATTCTCTTGCATGGATTCCACAGCTCAAGCACAGCTCCACTAGAGGGAATATTGATCTTTCAAATGATGCAAGGTACAGAGGAAGAAATACAAATTGCTAGGTCATGCCACAACTAAAAACTCAAAACGATCAAATGGCAAGGCTGGACTGCAGTGATCATGATTGTCATAGTACTGCAGGAGAATAGTGAGGCTACAAAGGGATTTGTAAATATAGATGGAAAGTCAAGTCACTGTACAATCAGGAACTGCTGCATGTAACTGAGAACCTGGAATGATGGGTGAATGGGACAGTGTGCAGTGAGACACAGAGACTTATCTACTGGAAGATCTTAAATGCACCAAAGACAGAATGACAGATTGCTTTGCAAAAGACAATGTCAAAATCAGTTAGATTGTAGTCTGTTATCTTGATCCTTTTGGAACAGGTGGTGACCTTTTTCCAATTCTGTCCAATTATTCAAATTATGTTCCACAATGGCCACACAGAATCTCCCTCGTGATAGTAGCCATTAAGCTCCATTGTCAAAGATGTTCTCACTATTCGAGGTGATGTGCATCCACCAACACATCTCTGAAGTTGAGCTTCCATTTTGTGTATAATCAGCATTTGGGTGCAAATTGTACTCAGAATTGTGCTAATTTTCTGAATTGGGACTTTCTGACTCTGTTTCCAAACAACACATTTGCATATGCAGAATGTTAATTCTGCCATGAACCAGCTCAATTAGGCAGCATTTTTGGACATAATTCCTAATTTGTCTTTTCTCACGTTACAAATTATTCTTCATATATTTAAGATTTCAACCTGGTTCCATTTGAGTAATTCTAATTTTTTTTTACACACACCAAATAACTATTATTAATGTCCACGTCAAGATCATCATCTGTGTGAGTAACCTGAATTTAAATAAGTGAAAACAACTTTAGACTATTTAACAGAGTTAGTTAATGCAATGATTCATACATGTCGTTTACTTAGTCATTTGTTACTTATATATTTAACATTTCAAAGGTGCCTATTATCCCCTGCATCAATAAATCGTCTCTTATTTTAAAAGCTTTTCTTCAAGGCCATATGCAAGGAATTTACAAAATAAATCACTGATAATTAATTTGATTTGGGGATAAAATCTGGTTTCGCAAGAGGAACCTGGTATAGAATTTAACTCTGAAGTGAATTGGTGAATTTGGGGAAATTAAACCAGGTCAGGAATTACACAGTGAGTGGGAGAGCCTGGGAACTTGTTGCAGAATTGAGAGACTGAGGGACACAAATATGCCATTCCCTGAAAGTGGTGTCACAGATAGACAAAGTGGTGAATGAAGAGAGTGCTTCCTTTCATCAGTCAGGGACCGAGTAAAGAAGTTGGGATGTCACATTGCAACTATACAAGAGACCGTGCATGGAGAATTGTGTGAATTTTTGGTCACGTGGCTTTAGGAATGATGTCATTAAGCTGGAAATGGTGCAGAAAACCCCCCCACAAGGTTTATAGCCAGAACAGGTACAGATCTAATATGGTTATATGGCATTAGTGTTAAAATGGGATCAGTGTAGCAGGCAGCATGGACGTGGTGGGCTAATGAGGGGTGTTCCTGTGCTATATGATCCTACGACATTCTTTGACTTTACAATAGCAGGTAAACGTCAACAGTTCTAAGAAGCTTGTGTGACTTTGTTGCCTCAGAAATAGTCTACTTTGGTTATAAGATAGTTGTTGAAGTATTCCACTCAGTTCAGGAAAAGGTTAAAATAACGAGATTGACAAAATTGAAGGACTGTTTGAAGACCAAAGTAGAAGTTTACAAATATTTTTCCCCCAAATCTTAGAACCTGTGAATGAAAGGATGAATCAAATGACATGTTAAACAGTAATGGAGAGAATAAAAACACATAACTGCATTTTGGTAGTTTAGTTTAGTTTAGTTAGAGATACAACGTGGAAACAGGCCCTTCAGCCCACCAAGACCACATCGACCAGCAATCCCAGCACATTAACACTCTCCTACACACACTAGGGAAATGTTTTACACTTATACCAAGCCAATTAACCTACAAACCTGTACGTCTTTCGAGTTTGGGAGGAAACCGAAGATCTCGGGGAAAACCCACGCGGTCGCGGGGAGAACGTACAAACTCCGTACATACAACACCCGTAGTCGGGATCGAACCCGGGTCTCTGGCACTGGAAGTACTGTAAGGCAGCAACTCTACCGCTGCACCATCATGCCACCCTCAGGAGTTGCAAATAAATTCAATGTGTTCATGCAGCTCAATACCTCCAAACCTCAATTGACAAAAAGGACAGTTCAGATAGCGAATAAACTGGGTTAGAACTGTGATTAGAGATAAATCTAAGGCTAAAGTGCACACATTTCATTCAACTACACAGAATATGCCATGAAAAAATGTGTGGACCAGCACGAGTGGAATTACTGGTAGGCAGATATGCCAAGAAATACTTGCATCTGGCAGTCATAAATTAATGATACTGCTTGTCTCAAGCAAGTAAAGCAAAATAAATAACATCATGCTGGAGCTTAAGGTTGCCATTTTGAACCAGATAGTCTGTGCCCATAAATAATTTGCTTACCTTCTACTCAAACTGATATTGTGAAAGAGGTCACAATTCAAAACTGGTGGTGTTGCTTCTTTCTTAGTGAGCAAAAGTCATACTTCTGAAAAGGGAAACTGTTAATTATTTAATGTTTCTGTTAATTCAGACTATTTTGAAACAAATTAAGGTATAGAAGTTATAATAACGTGGGTGCTCATGTGGGGAAAATGTTGTCTGGTTCTTATCAATCCCCTTAGCAGGGAAATACGGCAGTGAGTAGGCACAGTGTGCAGCGGGTAGAGCTGCTTCCTCACAGCACCAGAGATGCTGGTTGATCCTGACCTCGGGTGCTGTCTGTGTGGAGTTTGCACATTCTCCCCGTGACCACATGAGTTTCCTCCAGGTGCTCTAGTTTTCTCCCACATCCCAAAGACATGCATATTTGTGGGTTAATTGGTCTCTGTAAAATGTCCCTGATGTGTCGAGAGTGGATGAGAAAGTGGAATAACATGGAACTAGTGTGAATGGGTGATCGATGGTTGGCGTGGATTCAGTGGACCAAAGGGCTCTTTTCCATGCTCTGTCTCTAAACTAAAAACATAAAAACTAAACAGCACACGCCAACAGTGCAGCGTTCAGTCTGGTCGCATTTGGAGTGCTGTGTTCACTTGTGGATCCCTGCTATAGTAAATATGTCATTAAAGGGTGGCACAGTGGCGCAGCAGTAGAGTTGCTGCCTTACAGTGCATGAGACCCAGGTTCAATCGTGACTCTGGGTGCTGGCTGTACCGAGTTTGAACGTTCTCCCTGTGATTGCATGTGTTTTTTCTGGGAGCGCTGGTTTCCCTCCACATTCCAAAGACGTGTAGGTTTGTAGGTTAATTGGCTTCTGTAAATTGTCCCTATGGTGTAGGATAGAACTAGCATATGGGTGATCGTTAGTCAGCGTGGTCTCAGTCAGCTGAAGGCCCTGTTTCCACGCTGTATCTCTAAAACTAAAAACAAAATCTACACAGCATTTTTTTTAAATGGTTTCTTACACAAAGTTGCACATACTGTAGTTTAAACTGTTGAATTGTGAGTGCAGCTTTTATCTTTGTTTGACTACATTGAATGCTGCCATTGTGATGATAACTAATTCCTTATGGGATTCATGTACTCACAGAGATTAAATCTGACTAATACTGTGACTTCTGGTAAAATCAGGTTTTAGATGGGCAGGGAGACAAGGGTTTTCTTCCTCCCTGTCACCCCCATAATCTAGCCGTGGAAATTGTAATTACAGACTATGTGATCAAGTAATATCACTGATATTTATTTCTCTTCCAGACTGTCATTATTCCCATGAGTCCCCTACTTCACTTGATAATTCATCACTCGCCTTGGTTTGTTATGTCGAAAGTTTCATGTATATTTTTGGTCAGACAGACATCAAGGGACTCAGACATTTCGATTGGTATCTTGTTTTACCACACAAACCATTCATTCTAGTTATAACTTCAAAGATTTGTCAAATGTTACAGATTGTTTTGTAACTAGATGGGCTGGTGAAGCAGTGGTCTACAAATGAGAAAAGCAATGATGCAAGCTTCTCACACTGATTAAATCAGAAGAATCAATTGGGGGTGCGCAATGACTGTGCACTTTGATTAATCCCCATATTTTGTGCAACGTGCAGCTGTCTGAATCTTCAGGTCTCGACTTTCAGTTAATACAATTCCACATACCTTAAAAAAGACAGCTTCAAATTTTCATTCCTCCTCCAGATTTCTATATATGCAAAAAATCTTTAAATTGAATTTCCAACCTGGTAATCTATCAGTCTGGGATGAACCAGAGTTGAAATCCCACCATGGGAACAGGGGAACTTTAAATTCAGCTAATTAAATAAATATGACATTAGTAAAAAAGCTAGAATCAATAAAAGGTGACAGGAAATTACTGTGTTGTTGTAAAATACTAACTAACTCACTGATGTTCCCTTTGGAAAAAACATCTTACTATTCAAGTCGATCATAACACCAGCTCCCGCAATGTGGATGACCGGCAAACAACACAATTCACATATTAAATGTTGGCCTTGTTATTGATAGCAATAAGAAAATAAAGAACTTAGTTCCAATTATTATTATTTCTTTGAACAGAAGATTAAAAATCAGGAAAGGTACTCTCGTCTGCGAAGTGATTTTTTATTTTTTTTAAAATAATATATCAAATGTTGACATCTGACATCTTGAAATATCAATAAAATCTCTTTCCACTTAAATGTTCAATAACCAGGTGGTTTGCAGTCATCCAGAGTACAATAGATTGGAGAAAGCTCAAGGAATTAGATGGTGAACTACCATTAATCTTGCAATCCCCAATCCTAATTAGTGCTGTTGAGCTAATGTTATTATAACTATTCATCTGGATTTTGGATGAATAAGTGCAACCAAGATTGTAATCAATCCAAAGTGGTAAACGCAGTTGGTTCAATTACCTGGAGCTGTTAAATAGCTGGTGAGTGCTGAACAGTTGTTTCCAAATTGTGAATTGAGTACTGTATGTTGGAGACCCAAAGCAGACAAAAATAAAAGATATATATCTGCTATGATATTAACATGTGCAACTCAATAGGCTAAAGTTGTACAATGGATAATTCAATTGAGGAAAATAGATGAAAAAAGATATGAAAGGACAAACTTGAAAATGCCTGAATCCCAACGAGTTGCTAAATGTCTGATGCATAAATCCTTGATATCTGACGATAATTCATCTTTAACTCTTCACTCAGTATGTTGTAAAAGCATCACTGTGAAGTTGAGCACAATGTTTTGCTCAGATGATTGCTTTATCCAGATCCCATAGAAACATAGAAACATAGAAAATAGGTGCAGGAATAGGCCATTCATCCCTTCGAACCAGCACCGCCATTCAATATGATTATGGCTGATCATCCAAAATCAGTACCCTGTTCCTGCTTTCTCCCCATATCCCTTGATTCCGTTAGCCCGAAGAGCTATATCTAACTCTCTTTTGAATACATCCAGTGAATTGACATCCACTGCCTTCTGTGGCAGAGAATTCCACAGATTCACAACTCTCTGGGTGAAAAACATTAATATCATCACAGATATACACCGATCAGTCAAAACATTATGACCACCTACCTATTATGCTGTTGGTCCTCCTTGTGCAGCCCCATACGCAGCAGGGTGCAATGCACTGTGTATTGTAACACATTCCTCCCGTGACCACCATTAAAATTTTCTGTGACTTGTGCCACAGTAGACCTTCTGTCGGTTCGGACCAGATGTGATAGCCTTCGTTGCCCTCGCGCATCGATGAGCCTTGGCCGCCCAATACCCTGTCGCCGGTTTGTGGTTTGTCCCTCCTTAGACCACTGTCAGTAGGTACTCACCACTGCTGACTGGGAGCACCCCACAAGCCTTGCTGTTTCAGAAATTTTCTGACCCAGTCGTCTGGCCATAACAATTTGGCCCTTGTCAAAGTCGCTCAGGTCTTTACTCTTGCCCATTTCTCCTGCATCCAACACATCAACATCAAGAACTTACTGTTCCCTTGTTGCCTAATATATCCCACCCCCTTCACAGGTGCCATTGTAACAAGATAATCAATGTTATTCACTTCGCCTGTCAGTGGTCATAATGTTTTGGCTGATCAGTGTATATCTCGGAGTACAAAACTCCAGTCAGATACTCTGATACAGTCTGAAAAATAAAGGACCTCTGACAATGCAGCATCTCTCAATACTCCACTATTGAGAGATGCTGCAATGTCAGAGGTCCTTTATTTTTAATGGGAAATTAAGCCTTTATGATATTAGGAAACAGCTGATAAGTCTGAATATAACAAAGACGATGCAACTAGACAACATCACAGCTGCAGAACTGAAACCTGCCTCCATGACTTATTATTATTCCAGTGCAAGTAAACATTGATATCTTCCTGGTAATGTAGAACATTGCCGAAATATATAGACAAAAAGCAGGACAAATCCAATCCAATTATCCAATCAGTCTACCCTCAATCATCAGCAATGTGATAAAAAAACAGCCATTGACACTGCGATCAAGTAGAACTCACTAATAATTCACTCATTTTGGGCTTTACCAGGGAAACCCATTCCTTGACATCCTCACAGCCTGGATCCAAATATTGTCCAAAGAGTTGAATTTCAGAGGTGAGTTGAGAGCGACTGCCCTTAACATCCAGTCAACATTTGACAAACAGTGGTGTAATTTAAGCAAATGAACGTCAGAGGTAAAACACTTCAATGCCTGGAGTCGTCGTGGCTATCCCGCGAGGCCAAGGATGATGGTCTACGTTCCGATGTCAGAACGAAGACCCCTGTGCGTGTGTTTGTTTAACGTGTACTTGATGTTGCACTCCAAGAAGCACACTTTGCTTCATAAATCAATCAACTAATTCCAATGGAAAGGGAACCAAGATGATTGGAGCTGATAGATTTGTTGCAGCCTTCATCCACCTTCATAGCTGTTGAGTTCTAGATAACTTTGTCCGTCTGGTCTGCCGTTGTGGTCTTGTACGTTAGATCGTTCTTAGTCTGGATCCTCATCCTCGACCTTACCGCCATGGGTGGCCCTACCAGAAGCTAGTGCTTCCCACGGCATCACTCTCAGAATCATGGGGGCATGCAAGCCTCTTCAACACAACAAGGTGAACGATCCGAAGAGAAGTCAAACCTTATACAAGACATACAGAGTAGGGGAATCGGGAACCAGAGGGCATAGGTTTAAGGTGAGGGGGTAAGATTTAATAGGAACCTGAGGACTAACTTTTTCATACAAAGAGTGGTGGGTGTATGGAACGAACTTCCGGAGGAGGTAGTTCAGGTACTTACTATTGTAACATTAATGAAAACATTTAGACAGGTACATGGATAGGACAGGATTAGAGGGATATTTGGGCCAAACGCAGGCAGGTGGGACTAGTGCAGATGGGACATGTTGGCCGGTGTGGGCAACTTGGGCCGAAGGGCCTGTTTCCATGCTGTAAGCCTGTACGACTCCAAGTGAAGGGTTGTTGGAAGTCAATCATCCCAAGCCCAGGATATTACTGCAGGTGTTCCTCTGGTCAATGTTCTTTGCCCAACCATCTTCAGTTTCTGCAGTAATGAAACTTTTCAACAACAAGGTCAGAAGTGGTGATGTTCAGTAATGACTAATCATTGAATTCCATTCGCAACTCCTCAGCAAATGAAGGAACCGATATTGGAATGCAACAAGTCCGTGTAACATTCAGGATGGGTTGACAATTAGCAAACTACATTTGCACCAGGTTAGTTTCAGGCAATGGTCATCTTTAACCAGCAATCCTCGACATTAAATGGCATTCAAATTGCTGAATCCTTCACTGTTAATATTCTAGGCATTACCATTAACTAGAAACTCAACTGACTGAACCAGCTACACAATATTGTGGCTATAAGAAAAGATGAGATGTTGAGTATCCTGTGGCAAGTGACCTATCTCTGGACACTAAAGCATTTCTACCATTGACAAGGCACAAGTCAGGAGTAGGATAGAATAATATGCAGTTGGCTGGATGAGTGTAGCACCAACAACTCCCAAGAAGCTCAAAACCATCCAGAGCTTAGAGGGACATTGGCCAAATACAGGGAAATGGGACAAAACCAGTCTGCCAACTTGGTCACCATGGATAAGCTGGGCTGAAGAGCATGTATCTGTGTTGTTTAGCTCTAGGACCAGGATAAAGCAGTTTACTCAACTGGTGCCCATCAATCACTCTTACCATTCATTCTTTCCACTCTCACCATTGCTGATTTGTGAATTACAAATGCATTGCAGTTTCTACTCTAGACTACTCCAACATCACCTCCCAAATTTGTGATCTCTCACCAAGTAGGCAGTCGGTACCTGTCAACTCCATGCCCTGAAGGTTGCCCTCCAACTTGCACATCCTAACAATAAATATATCACTGCTCGTTCATTGTCATCGGGTTTAAATGCTGGTACTCTTGCCTGACAGCGCTGTAGGAGGGCCTTGACTAAAAGGACTGCTGCAGTTCAAGAAGGCAATTCCTTCTCAAGAACAGATGGGAATGGACACAAAATGCTGGCTTACCTGGCAATGCCCTGATCCTAAAAATGAATATTTTAAAAGTCTGTGTTGTCAAGTTGTTACGGAAAAAAATCACAAGGCACTATTTTTGAAGAAGAGCAAGGAAGTTATCGCCAGTGTACTCAATCAACATCACAAAAACAGATTATCATTTTGCCATTGCAGAGGTTTGATGTGTATAAATTGGTTGCTGTTTTTCCTACTTAAGTGAGTAAACATTTTATTGCCCATAAATCATTTTGGGACATCTTGGTCGGGGTGTAAATGCTGCTATATATATATATATAATGCAAATCTTCTTTTATGTTTATACTCCACTGCAGAGAATGGCATGGTGTCTCAAAGAAATTGACAGCAAAGGGCTCTGATGAAGTCTGAGAGAGTGAGAGGTGTGTTGTTACAGCATATGTGTTTGTTCTTGGCCATGCTGTGGTGATGTGCTGAGTGAGACGTGTTTGAGGGGGGAAATAATGAAGGGAAATTACTTCAGAATGTTGTCTCTAGCATCTCCTGCAGCTCAGTTAGGGTGGAGATATAAACATCCAAGCTCATCTCCTGCAGCTCAGTTAGGGTGGAGATATAAACATCCAAGCTCATCTCCTCTCAATCGCAGAAGGCAGACCACTCAAGTGAAATGTGGAGAATAGAATTAACAACACGTGCACAACAAGGATGATACGGGGGCGGCAGGTGTTGCAGTGGTAGAGTTGCTGCCTTACAGGTCCAGAGACCCGGGTTCGATCCTGACTACGCGTGCAGTCTGTACGAAGTTTGTACGTTCTCCCCGTGACCTGTGTGGGTTTTCTCTGAGATCTTTGGCTTCCTCCCACACTCCAAAGACATGCAGGTTTGAAGGTTAATTGGCTTGGTATAAATGTAAATTGTCCTCGAGTGTGTAGAATAGTGTTAATGTGTGGGGATCACTGGTCAGTACGGAATCGAAGGGCCTGTTTCCGCGCTGCATCTCTAAAAAATTTTAAAGATGTAGAAACAGAGATGGGAAAATTCAGAGGATCTGCTATCAGCTTTAAAGAATTATGACTAGTTGTCATATTTTATGCTTCTTGATATTATCACCCTATGACTGTCTTCATTGACCCATTGACCAGAGAACCTTTACAACTTATACCCAAGTCACTCTGGCCTCACACTGATGTTACAAATGTTCCCTGTGTCTGATCCATTCCTCCCCCCCACCTTCTCAGTAACTTAAAACGAATTTGATTTTATCTCTTTGCCAGTTTAGTTTAGTTTACTTTAGAGATACAGCGTGGAAACAGGCTCTTCAGCCCACCGAGTCCACGTCAACTAGCCATCACCCACACACTATTTCTATCTGACTCACTGGGGACAATTTACAGAAGACAAATCATCTACAAACCTGTGCATCTTTGGAATGTGGGAAGAAATTGAAACACCCAGAGAAAGCCCATGTGGTCCCAGGGAGAATGTATAAACTCCATACAGAGCATCTGTAGTCAGGATTGAACCCGGGTCTCCGGTGCTGTAAGGCAGCAATTCTACGGCTATGTTTATGATCATTTAGCATTAGTGGCAGCATATTGTGCACAAAGTGGCTGTCCTATTTCTTACATTATACAATGACCATACTTCAATAAATGTGGATAATTTGCTTTAAAATACCTCTGGGAAATACTGCACTTCAATGGTAGTGTAGGTATTCCCAATTCTTTCCTTTCTTCTTTCTGAATCCCATTCCTTTTTTTTCTGGATCTAATCAACTACAGTAATCTAGTGAACAGGGACATGTGTTAAAAATATTTGGGCCAGCTTATGAAATATTGTTATTCATCAGTTATTGGAACGGACAACAACAGGCAACAAGCAACACTTTCATGCCAGACGCATGCAGGGCTGGGAGCTCCACCAACCTGTGGTGCTGCAGGAAAATGGGTATAGATGGGGAAGTACACCAGACAGATCAAAGGTAGTTTTTATTGGGAATGTCAATGAGGGTGTAACTTTACGCCAGCTCGTTAATATATTTTCCTCATTCCCAGCTCAATTGGAACGTATGACATTGATGCACTCAAATTAGTTTGATTGTTAGGGAATGTTCAAGACATGGACTTTCTTCAGATTTTACTTGGGCGTTGTTGTTCTTCTGTCTGCCAATCCTGCAGATTTCTCCAGCAAAGTCTAGGAGCAACACCCCCCTCCACAATAAAAAATGGTGACAGTTTGATAGCCTTAGACAATATGGAGTGGGCAGAAAGTCTGTCCATGGAGATCACCGCAATAAGCAAATATCTAGAGGCACAAAGGAACTGCAGATGCTGGAATTTTGAGTAAAACAGAGAGTTCTAGAGGAACTTATTGGGTCAGGCAGCATTGTGGAGGGAATAGATTAAAAAAATACATTTTCTTCAGAAATGCTGTTTAACCTGCTGACTTACTCCATCATCTGTGTTTTAAGCAACCATTTAGATTGTTAGCATGAATATCAAGAGACATATTGAAAGAGGGAAGGGGAGTACTTTTCACAGGAACTGTAGACACTGGAACCTTGAGCAAAATACAGAGTGCTGGAGTAACTCAGTGGGTTAAGCAGCATCTCCAGAGGGAATGGCTAAAATCCATATGAATATCTTGAAACGTACTGAAGGACCTAAGGTTCTGCCTGACCTTATGTGCAAAACAATGCCTTTAGAGAGTTGAACATCTGTCATGACCTCCTCCCTTGGTATACTGAGATTCCCATGTAATCCAGCCTGATTCTTCACCTCTGCCCTGAGATGCTGCTCCCAGTGCACCCGTCAACTCCAAGAATTGTAGAGACCTGTCAACTGTAATAAACAACATAAGCAGGTCTGGTATGGTTAATATTAATACACTGAAAACCTTTTCCAAAATTTGCTAGGGGAATATAACATCTCATAGTCTATGCTTTTCATTCAGCTTGGCTGTGAAACTACACAATTTATTAAGAAATTGCACTGCAAGTACCTCAGCCTCCCATCTAGTACCATTTTTCCCTCACTAACATTTAACAGGCCAGCGGTTAAAATTCAAGCATGCAGTTAAACTTGGTCGTAGTGATTGACATAGTGACATTTCTAAACCAGCTCTCCTACTGACTTTCATGGTCACTTTAAAACATGCTCCACTCTAATCTGGAACTGTTCAGTTCGAAATCTGCAGGAATTACCTCATCCATGAAGCTCTTACTTCTCTACAAACCCCCTCCCACAATCACCTTCTCCTTCCCCCCAACCCCTCCTTCCTCACAATCATCACCTCCCCCCACTCCCCACTTTCCTGAGGAATTAAATTCAATTCCCCTTCCATTATATCAGGATGACTCCAGCTATTTTGAGAATTGCTCAAGGTGATTCCTGATGAAACATACCCAGAATGGGAGGGGAAAGGGAGAATTTCTCATTGGTAAACCAAATGACTAATATACACACCGAGAGAAGCCAACTACCTGCATTCAGGAGGACCGGGGAGAAAATAAATGTTGATAAAGAAATTAATCTTGTGAAATTAAATATAACATTAAAAAAGTCAACTGCTTTCCCCTGTTCATAGACTTCAACATTGGACCTGTGTACAACAAATTAGATTCAGCTGGTAGTGTAATCAGAAGAAGTTATATGATTGAGGATGTTTGATGCATTATTATTATTATTATTTTAATTCCAGCACTAACAATATGCTAGCTGTGTATTTGTTTTGCCCTGGAGCATGGGGAAGACTAACAAAACTGGGAATAATTATGAATCATCATATGCCCCAAGTGGAAGGCGTTGAATCTTTTTCTTATCAATGACATCCAATAAGGAATAGTGCAGAAACAAAGAACTACAGATGCGGAATGAAAGATAGACATAAAGCTGAATGAGAAATAGACATAAAGTGCTGGAATAACTCTGTGGGTCAGGCACCCCACCTCACCCACACTCCCTCCCTGTACTTTCAAACTGAAGAAGGGTCCTGACCCAAAACGTCATCTATCCTCTTTCTCCAGACATACTGCCTGACCTGCAGTGTTACTCCAGCACTTTGTGTCTATCTAAGGAATAATGTAAGATCTTTTCAGGGTAAATTGCTCCTAATTGGTACAATTATGCTGAGTGCCCTATTATGCCACAATAGCCCGAGTTACGTGGCCAAAATCAATGAAACTGTTGGTATCCAGGCACAATTCAGCATTATCATGCCCCTAGCTGCAACAAAACTATGACACTGTGGCCATTAAAGAACCATGGTTACAATAGTCAATAGTCAATAGTCAATAGTCGTTTATTTGTCACAAGAGGTACATGCTCAAAGTTCCAGGGTTTCAATGTTTCAGATGTGATAGAGGGAGGGAAAAGAGGTGGAGGTTGCTTCTCTGTGGAATTCTCTGCCACAGAAGGCAGTGGAGGCCAATTCACTGGATGTTTTCAAGAGAGAGTTAGATTTAGCTCTTAGGACTAATGGAATCAAGGGATATGGGGAAAAAGCTGGAACGGGGTACTGATTTTGGACGATCAGCCATGATGATATTGAATGGCGGTGCTGGCTCGAATGGCTGAATGGCCTACTCCTGCACCTATTTTCTATGTTTCTATAATCCTTCTACTAGCTGCATAATTCACACCTCTTCTCTCCTTATCTCACACATTTTGTCTTTTCATCTCTGCCCTTTGTCCAACCATCTGCTTATCAAACCACCTGTATTCTCCTATCAGTCACAAGGCCTTGTCCTGTCCGTCTTCTTATTCAGTTTTCTTGCCCTCCCCCACCACAATCAGTCTGGAAATGAATCCCGACCCAAAACGTCATCTATCCACGTTCTCCATGGATGCTGCCTGACCCAATGAGTTACTCACACACTTTGTAACATTTTATGTCAACCAGCATCTGAAGTTCCTGTGTCTCTATGAGAAGTTTGGGGCCTGGAATGCCACGCAATAAAAAAAAAATAATAATGATGTCATTTGCATTTTGGAATAATAAAAATCACAGCCTATTCCTCCTACCCTGATCAACCTCAGCAAATTCTTAATTTTATAAAGGCATTGCATCACACAAATATACAGTTAATGCAAAGGCATTTGTCTCATCATGCCCAAACTGGACAAGAGAGAAATATTTAATCCAATCTCACTTCTTGTTCTACTGTAGATCCATAATACATCACATTATTATTTAAAGAAGACAAGCATTTCAAGAAATGGGTTCAGATATACCACACTTTGGAGAAAAAATATTTTCCACACCATCCCTCTAATATTTTACAAAAATCCTTCAGTCTATGCTGACTCCTACCCCAAACTCTAAGGAAAATAGATTCCCTCTCCTTATCCTGTCTGTCTTTCATCATTTTGAAAAAACGGCTTAATTAAATTTTCCTTGCAATTTGTGAGTTTCAGTATCAAATCACATAGGGAATTAAACTCTTTGCCATTAAAGGAGCATGTCTCTGCTTTTTATGTTCAACTGTTACTCTATCAGAGCAAAATCCTAAAACAAGCACTTTAAAAAATCTGGCAGCAATTTATTGAATCCTCAAAATCAATAAACTGATCCCAGTGGTGTTGTTCATTTGAAGCAGAAATAAGATGGATTCTCTAGTCCCATTGGAAGTGATTGTTGATACAAAAGAAAAGATAAATTAAACCTTATCAATACGAACAATAATAAAATGTGCCTTTGGAACTAAACAATATAATTTCAAGTAGTAATTCAATAGAAGCTATTACTGTAAGGGACAAATTAACAAGTTTAAATCAGTTTCCTTTCTGTGCAAAAATAAAAGTGGTATTCTTTTCAAATATTTGAAAGACAGCAAAAAGGTATTCAATCTGAAGAAAGAACTATTACTGCTCCTCTTTCCTTATTCAACCCCCACAGCTCCACTCCATCAAAGTTGAAGTGTAATTTTCACTTGCCTCTTGGTCTAATTTAACTGTTTATTGTCGATACCAGCATCCTCAATCAACACAGATAGCAGCATAGCCAACAACTCAGATACATTGAAAGTAACAGGAATGATTGTGGCAATCTTCTGCTCAAGATATTCAGATCCTATCACTCATCACAAAGACAATTCCTGGTCTTTTCATCTTGCATGGAGATGGAAAAATTGAGAAGAAAGGCATACAGTATGCAAGAAAAGACAGCAGCTACCACAAATCCCCTCAGTGCAACCTACCCACACAATAGCTCCAAGATGTTCTCTATTAATGTTGGGTATTCCCTTTGTCGAGTGGGTTAGGAACCAGAAGTCATAAGTCAACATCATTTCACAAAGATTATCTTGAGGAGAGAAGAACAGATGGGTTTTTTTCTACGAAGGTTAGAAGTTAGAATATTTTACCTGAAATGATGGTGAAAGCTGATTCATTACAGAATTTGAAAAGAGAATTTTAGAGTTATCAAGCATGAGAAACTTACATGGTCACAGGTAAAATATGGGATATCGTGAATCCATGCACATTTAAAGCACCAGTGCAGATGGGTTAAATAACCTTCAACTGCACAATAGGATTCTAGGAGCTCAGATATGTGCAGAAGGCCTTATCTTCCAAAGACCTATTAATGTCCTGTATTATTGACTTCACTAGTCATTCAAGTGGGCGGCACAGTGGCACAGCTGTAGAATTGCCACCTAACAGCGCCAGAGACTTGGGTTCGATCCTGACTATGGGTGATGTCTGTACGGAGTTTGTACATTCTCCCTGTGACCGTGTGGGTTTTCTCCGGGTGCTCCGGTTTCCTCCCACACTCCAAAGACGTACAGCTTTGTATGTCAGTGGACTTTGGTAAAATTGTAAATTACCCCTAGTGTGTAGGATTGTGTTAATGTACGAGGTGATCACTGGTCGGCATGGATGCAGTGGGCAGTAGGGCCTCTTTCCACGCTGTATCCCTGATGTGTAAAGTGACTGAAGTCCTCAGATCTCCTGACTCAGCCCCTGCTCTCAGAGACTGCTGCCCCAGAGCCTTCAACACATTGCTCTGATCTCTTTTAATCCTTCTTAACCCAGAGCATTTTAATCTATAAATCTCAACATATGCACAAATCCTACTTTTGGACAAACATTTTTGAATTATTTCATAGGTTTCAGACTAGGTTTATTATTATCACATGTACCGAGGTACAGTGCAAAGCTTTAGTTTGTATGCTGTCCAATCAGATCAGAATAATATCGTACATAAGTACAATCAAGTCAAAGTCAAGTACAATATTTGAGCTAAGCAAAGTGCAGATATTACTTGCAGCAGTTCCATTGACAAAGTCCAACATTCGCAATTGAGTAGAGCTGAATTAGACGGTACCCTAGCTTTCTTTACTTCAATTTCACTGGTACAGCAGTGACCTGGAGCTACTAAAGGGATCAGGGGGTATGGAGAGAAGGCAGGTACAGGATACTGAGTTGGATGACCAGTCATGATCATATTGAATGGTGGTGCAGGCTCGAAGGGCCGAATGGCCTACTCCTACACCTATTTTCTATGTTTCTATGTTTCTATGTTACTATTTTATGTGATGTGTAGCATTTAAAAGCAAATACCCAGCCCATAAATGTTATTACAGCTTTATCTAACTTGCTATCTCTTACCGAATTTGACATCAAATGTGACTTTGTGATTAATGAAGACGTCGTGGGTGAAAGTTGAGAAATTAAAATATTACATTTATTGAGTTTTATTTGAATTTTTATGTGAATTCTCAAAAAATATTATCAAATATATAATGCCTTTTATCTAATTTAAACTAAGGATCTCTTTCAGTGAGTCAAGCTTAGTTTTTAGTAGTTGTTAACCAATGTATTCTATGTTATATTTACATCACAAAATGTATGCTATATTCTGTAACGTCCAGGTATATTAAATATTTATAGATTCTGCATGATCCAACAAATTTCATCCTTCCGTGAGGTCCTTGTAAGCTCCATTCTCTGCCTCCCACCTGGTAAGCTCACCAAACCTCATCTTACCCCCATTTATTTCCCTTTTGATTAACTCTTCCATGTGATGCAAATCTTTGAACTGAAATTACTTTAACTATCTGTGTTTGGGAAAAGAAAACAGAGTGAGAACATTTGGGAATGAATTGTGTTCTGTTCTATTGCAAAATAAAGCCTCATGAAAAGATATAAAACAAAGGCATTGCCATTTATCACAGTTATATCTCCAACATGTTCCAGTTCAAAAGAAAGGCCATTGAAATGAAATGTTACATCTGTTTCTAACTTGCTATTTCCAGCAATTCCTGCTTTGCTTTGTATCTTTGAAGCATTGGACACTGTTTTAAGTAGAAAGATACAAAATGCTGGAGTAACTCAACGGGTCAGGCTGCATCCCTGCCAAACATGGATAGATGGCTTTTTGGTTTGGAATCCTCTTCAGACTTATTGCAGGGGTGGGTGGAAAGACAGTTAGAAGTTAAAACCTATTCAAAGAGCATGAAAGTAACTCCCAACTCAAAACCCACAAAGCAATGGATAGTTTTACCTCTTTATGTTTCTGCAGTTACCTCCTGTAATCTACCAATTCTGACCTCTACTACATCCATAATATTAAACGCAGGATGTTTATAATAAACAAAGTGAATTGATAAGGTAGTTAGAGGGAGAGATTGGATAAACTGGGATTTTATTTTTGGAGTGTAGGAGGCTGAGAGGTGACCTTATTGAGATGTACCTGATTATGGGGGGCATGGATTAAGTGAACACACACAATCTTTTTCCCATAAGCTTAATGTGAAAGAGAACAAATTAAGAGGGACCTCAGGTTCATTTTTTTTTTCACTGAGAGGGTATTCTATATTTGAAATGAGCCTCCAGAAGAAGTTATAGTAGATAGGAAGGGTTTAGAAGGATATAGGTTAAATGCAGGAACTATCCCAGAATGCCAACTTGGTCAGCATGGACAAAGTTGGCTGAAGGGCCTGTTTCCATGCTATATTGCTCTATGACTATGGGGCTGGTGATGAAGAGGGTCATTAAAACAATCAAAATTGAAATTGACTGGTCAATATTGACTGACCTGCAGATCAGACTGGAGAGGTTGAATTGGCTATGTTCCTTTGTGAAGCTGCACTCAGAGTCACACCTGCTCATGGTGGTGAATTTGCTGCTGGTCTCTTCATTATCTGGTCTTCAGTTTTACTCCAAGCCAAAGCCAATTTCAGACCCATTAGATTTCTAACGAGGCTTACCATAAAGCTGTCAATTGACCCTTCTAAATATCCGGTTCAACACCTCGGGTGTAACAAGATGATCCAGTTGTCACTTTCAAGTATTTAATAATCTAAATTTGTGAGGCAGGAAGAAATTTGCTAGAAGTGGAATAGAAGGATTTGGAACCAAAAATAAGTCACAATGCTGGTCAGTCATGAATTCATGGAAGAACAAAACAAGTTTGAGGGGGCAGTAATTCCATTATGCTCAACCTGTATCGTGGGCTACTTATGGGAACATCAACAACAATGATACGAAGCTGGTAGGATCATGTCTGATGATGACATGATTAATCATGAATGAAAATTGTCATATCACATTGCTAGTGAGAATATACATTTATTTATAACTCATTCATTGTACTTTCAATGAATCAAATACATCACCATATTTTCTGAAATATTTTTAAACACAATAAATGGTAGGGCTCTGGGAAATGTTATGGAGCAGAGAGATCTAGGAATGTTGGTACATAGTTCCTTGAAAGTGGCTTCACAGGTTAAAAAGGCTTTTGGCACTATGAACTTCATCAGTCAGAGTATTCAGGAAAGAAGTTAGGAGGACATGTTGCAGTTATGTAAGACATTGATGAGGCCACATTTAGAGTATTGTGTTCAATTTTGGTCACCGTGTTATAGGAAAGATGTTGTCAAGCTGGAAAGGTTGCCGGGAAGATTTACGAGGGTGTTGTCAGGACCCGAGGGCATGAGCTTTAGGGAGAGGTTGAGATGGCTAGGATTTTGTTCCTTGGAGCATAGGAGGATGAGGGATGATATTACAGAGCTGCTCAAAATCATGAGAGGAATAGATTGGATAAATGCACAGAGTCTTTTGCCAGATAAGGGAATCGAGAACTAGATGACATAAGTTTAAGGTGAGGGGAGGAAGATTTGATAGGAACTTGAGGGGTAACTGTTTTATATAAAGGATGGTGAGTGTGTGGAACAAGCTGCTGGACGAGGTAGTTGAGGCAGGCACTATCTTAACATTTAAGAAACATTATATATGTACATTGATAGGATAGGTTTAGAGGCATATGGGCCAAACGCAGGCAGGTGGAACGACTGTAGATCGGACATGTTGCTCAGCATGGGCAATTTGGGCCAAAGGGCCTGTTTCCATACTGTATGATTCTATGACTCCAGTTTCTATAAATAACCTACTGCCCTGTGATGTCTTATTGACAGAAAAGTAGTTTAAAAAATAAGAATAAATAGAGAATTTAAAAGAAACTAAAGTGACAGACACGGAATAGATTATTAAGAGTAGGCCACTGGAACATAATTTAAATCAATCCAGATTATGTGCAGGAAGCATTGTTTAGTGAAACAGTGATTTGAAGATGAGAAGATGTAAAGGGAAGTTGAAATTAGACAAAATGAAAGGAGCTGGGTGTAGTCCACTACACTCATAACATTTACAGTCATTAAAAAAAAATGGAGTTTTAAATGATCTAACTGAGCTTGAAATGACACCACATGAATACAACCAGCACAATAAATATGAAGCTGAAGACTTTGCAAGTCTATGGAGAGTAAATAGACAGTAACAAAGTAGCATTGGGCTGCTGGTCACCCCAAGTGCTCTATAATTCTATGATTCAAATGATCAACGTAATCCAGTGAAATTAATGTTTTTGCTTGAAGGGATAATTATATCACTGTTGGTCATTTATCTTATCCAGAATCATAAATGCTAGTACAACATTCCACATATTTAACATTAACCTTTATTTTCAACCATCTGACTGTAATTGTGTATGTAAAAAAAGATGTTTTAAATTCACATATTAATTTTTCACAGCATAATTTGAAGCCAGCTCTTTAGATAAATTAATGAGTAATTACACACACACACCCATATGGGTGTTTCCATAAATAAGAGTACCAATCTGTGACATGGGTGGCCAAATTTGAAAGTTATTAAATCATAATTAAAAACCACAGGATACAAAATGGGCCCATCTATGATCCTTTTGAGCTAATTTGTGATCAAAATTTGACAAAAATTTAATACGTTCAAAATTTGAAAAAGAAAGAGATTTTTAAAAATTTATAAAACATATAATCCATATGGGACACTTCCTGATTTCAAAGCTCCCTTACTAAATGTCAGCACCTAACCCACCACGAGGCCTGTAGTTCACGGCAGGGTCATTATAATTGCGTTGTTTGAATTTTTTTTTAAATCGCGACGAGTGCAAAAAAACCCCATTGTAGCTCAATAAATAACATTCACGACATTACCCAGTGGGGACGACATGACGTGACATCACTAAAATAGGTGCACAAACTAGATTTTTATTTCATGATTTTAAGTTCTATTCATTATTAAGTATTTCAATGGAAAGCTTAAACAAAAAATATAAACAATAAAAATGAAATAATAAATATAAAATCGGTTACTCTGCTTTTAATTCACCCATTTAACACGTGACCAAATGGACACTGCTACTCGCGTTCTGCTGCAAAAACTTGGGGCCTCAGTAAACCATCTTATCAGGTGATAAATGATAAAAATCATAAGCATAATCGGAATTTGGCTTATATAGTTATTTAATTGCAAAATTAATGTAATCTTTCTGGTATAAATTAACCGAAGGATTTGTTGAAATTCTGCTTGAAAAATGTCACCAAAAAAAAGGCAAGAAAACACAGGGACATATCTGATAATTTTCTTTGTAAAAACAGTTTTGTTTTTTTTGCTTCATCTCATTATTTTGGCGATACACCATGATCTATACTACTTAAAATACAGAATATGAAACAATGGGAATATTACATAAAAAAACAGGAAAATAACCTGGAAGTTTGGAGACAGTAGTTTCACTATTGAGTGCTGTATTTACGGAAACACCCATATATATGCCTACATATGTGTATATATATATATATATAAGTGTGTAGGAATGAACTAAGGAACTGCAGATGCTGGTTTAAACTGAAGATAAACACATAAAGCCAGAGTAACTCAGTGGGACAGGCAGCATCTCTGGAGAGAAGTAATGGGCAATGTTTCGGGTTGAGACCCTTCCTTCAGACCAATTAGGGAAAAGGGAAATGAGAGATATAGACGATGATATAAAGAGATAAAGAACAATGCATGAAAGATATGCAAAAAAGTAACGATGATAAATGAGACAGGCCGTTGTTAGCAGTTTGTTGGGTGAAAAGGAGAAGCTGGTGCGGCTTGGGTGGGGGAGGGGGAGGGGGTGGGGGAGGGGGAGGGGGAGGGGGAGGGGAGGGGTGGGGGTGGGGGAGGGGGAGGGGTGGGGGTGGGGGAGGGGGAGGGGGAGGAGGAGGAGGGGGAGGGATGAGAGGAGGGAGGATAAGGGGGGTGGAGGGGGATGGAGTGGGGGGAGGGAGGGGGAGAGGGGAAGGGGAGGGGGAGGAGGGGAAGGAGAGGGTGCTGCACCAATGCAAGAGAGGTTTGGGCACAACGGGTCCACTTGGTCTAGTATATATATATATATATATATATATATATAATTACTCAAAATATATAATTATTCATTATAAATAGCAGGGATGCATAATGTATCCGCTGTGTGCAAATAAAATTTGTCACCAGCTGTTGAGTAGAGTTTAGTTTATTGTCACGTGTACCGAGGTACAGTGAAAATCTTTTGTTGCATGCTAACCAGTCAGCAGAAAGACAATATATTAGCTATAAAGATAGTGAGATATGTTTAATATTCTGCTAAAATCCAAATCCGTAGATTTCCTCTCGACCTACTGCTCGCTGGTCCTGTCCATGCCACTGTCCTCTTCTTTCAACTCATCCAAAACCGTGGGTGTAAAAAGCTTAATCACATTCACCCAGTATCCCTCTGCTCGCTGATTATACAGACCACAAACTGGCAATTCCTTGATTTAAAGATTTTTTTGTTCTAAACTCTTTATTCTCTCTTGGTTTAATCTTTTGCAGCACCATACCCACCACTGAAAGTTCAAAATGTTGGTCCCAGCCTTTGGCATCTTCATGATTTTAATGACACACAACGGCTGACAGTGTCATCAGCTGCCTGACCTTAGACTCTGGAAGTCCCTCATTATGCCTCCACATAATTCTGTCTTTCGCTACTCTTCTGAGAGACTTTTTATAAACAATGTTTTTTGCCAAACTTTTTGGTAACTTATCCTAACAGTTCCTTATCCAGTCTGGTGTCAAAATGTCTTCGACAATTGTGTCTGTGAAATGCCTTGGATTCTGTTAAAGAGACTATAGGAAAGGAACAATACATTTGCTCTTCACCAGAAATGTGTATATAAATATTCAGGAGTATGCTGAATTGAAAGATTCTTCTTTGGGTAAAATAGTGAATTCCTTTGTTATTTTTCTGCATTAAACATCTCTGACGACAAGTACTGGCAATATGCTGAATGACTTCAAACCGTCTCTATTTTTCCTGTTGTGTTTTCGTTATATGTTCATATAACAACCCTGATAGAGACTGACATTTGGTGAAATCAGTGTCTGTCGATACTGCAAATCATGACCGAAATGACTGCCATAACAAGCATCATAAGCATCAGCAATAAATTGCTTAAAAGAGGTGCACAGAACATGATGGGTGAATGAAGGTTGATGCATCAGGCAAAACTCCAAGCTCCTGTTTCGGTAAGAAAAGCCTGAACAACAAGCATTCTAATTTATGTAGGAAAAAACTGCAGAAGATAAACACAAAATGTTGGAGTAACAGCGGGACAGGCAGCATCTGCGGAGAGAAGGAATGGGTGAAATTTCCTGTCGAGACCCTTCTTTGGACTTCTTCAGCATTCTAATTTACCTGCATAAAAATTCAAGGTTTGGCATTCAGAAACATAATCTCTCAAATGGGAAAATTCAGTTTCAAATCCAAATGCTTGTGAAATCCCAGCTGAATAAACTTAGTATTTTAATAATCGATCCTCATCTGTCCTGGTTCAGATTTGAAAATTGTTTTATAGCTCATTAGTATAAGATGCTTTCATAGACAACATGACCATGGGAGGTAGCAGATGTACGGGACAGCAAGGCAGTGGAGGATAGATATTAACATTTGGCCTTTCTTATTAAATAGGTTTAAGATTATCAGACACCTGTTATATTCATCTCCCAAATGTTGTTCCCTCTATTTCAAAGGAACCAAATGTTGCATTGTTAAAAGAGAATTTCTCCCTTCATTTCCTTGAAAACAGTGCTGATAATCATGTCATGTCAAGTTTTAGCCTAAAGCAATTCAAGCTTTGTTCACGAGCTAGAAATCTTATGACCATTGAATACTAATACATGACTAAAGCCAATCAAGAAATGACTGGAATCTTATTGTATAATTGAGTGTGTGGACTAAGAAGTTCTTCAGTTTGATTTGGGACATCTGCTGATCAAGCGAGCCTTCCTCGTTGGGGCGATCAAGCTCCTTCATCGGGGGGGGGGGGGGGGGGGGAATCTCAGCTCCCCCGCACCGGCGATCTACCCTGGGTCGGGACCAGTCAAACCTCGTGCAGCTTTTGGAGCTCCCGACCGGTCTCAACCTGAGACTGTGAGCTCTGATGTTAAAGTCTGCAGGCTGCATTGGAGCGTCGATCCCAGGCAAGGGATCGTAGGCTCAGATGATAAGTCCACGCCCCCGCGGGGACTCAAGGTGAGTCCCAGGCAAGACCTCCAGCTCCGTGATGTTAGGCCGCAGAGCGACCAGAGATACGATCCGGAAAACAATCGCATCTCCGGCAAGATAAGAGATTGAAAAAAGTTTCCCCTGACCCCCTCTCCCACCCCCCACATAAAACAAACCAGAGAACATTTACACAAACTTTTCAAACTTACCAAAAATAACAAAAAGAGTTTCAAAAGGACTGTAGGTGAGGCAGCCATCATTCTCATTCCACAAACAATAGTCGGCCACAACCCTTTGCTTCTTTCCACCGAGTCAGCCTCGGATCCAATTTGTATTGTGTCTGTGGTTGGTATTTAAACTTGAAACATGACTAAATTACTGCCAATTAGCAGTAGTAACAATAATAACTTTTTAAATAATAAATGTATCAGGCAGTTGAACTAATGAGTCCCTTGATATATGCACAGGCTTTCTTTTAAGCTCTTTAATCATCCTGATGTGTATTCCGGCAAAACAAAACAAAGGAAACATTTCCTAAAAGTTACCACCAATTGTGAATGTGGCTTGGGCTGAAGGGTAGCTATGGCATCTATTTATGTCTTTATATGAATTTATGTCTTTAACAGAATTATGGAGTTCTGGTATGACTGAAGTCAACAGGAGAAAACACTCTTGTGATTAAAGCCAAACCTCACAAACAGGAAAATGGTGGTCGTCGTCATTGTTGTTGGTTAATCATCCCAACCCCCAGGACATACTGAAGGAGTTCCTAAGGTTAGTATCCTGTGTTCAACTATTGGAGGTATTATTGGCAATGTTTATCAATCAAAAGGTCAAAAATGTGTGTGTTTGAAAATAAATGTGTAATGTACAATCCTTGGAATATGAAACAGTCAACACCGTGAGACCAAAACAAAACTGAAGCATAACTGATAACTGAAAACATATGGCATTCAGGTACCAGGTAATGATGATCTCTGCAAAAAGGGAGCCTTCCCAGCCCATCCTGGAAAATATAATGGCAATATTTTATCTGAATTCCTCAACCAGGGTAGAATAAGTGAAGTGGGTCACCATTGAGTAGAATTTACCTAGACCGGTCACATACTGTAAATACAGTGAATGCAAGAGCCAATTGCAGGGTGGGTATCATATGGTAAATGATTCACATCCTGACTCTCCACTATCTGCAAGGCACAAGTCAGGAATGTAATGCATCTCTTTCACACATCTGGATCATTTAATCAATGGTAGCTACAGATAGGCCAGGCTTTTCAGCCCACCAAGTTCACCAACCATTGACCACCTGTTCATACCAGCTCGATGTTATCCCGCTTTCTGATCAACTCCCTGCACACAAGGGACAATTTACTGTGGCCAATTAATCTACCTCCCTGCACACTGATGGAATGTGGTAATCAACAGGAGTACCTGGAAGAAATTCACACAATCACAGGGAGAACATACAAACTCCACACAGACAGCAACTGAAGTCAGGATTGAACCTTTGTCTCTGGTGCTGTGAGGCAGCAGCTCTACCAGCTATGTCACAGTGCAGCGCTAAAAGCAAACATGAACCTTCATTTGGTCAGGGCAGCCCATCAACCACCATAAATATTAATATCCTCCACCTTCTACTGAACAACATGGCTGAATTTTGTGTCATAAAAAAACACTGTCATTACTTGACTGGGTTATTTAATAGCACATTCTAAATTCATGACATATGACCATGTAGAACAAGACAAAAAAACCCTGCAGAATCCCCCTTGTCACACATCACTATTAGGAAAATATCATGTTCATCTTCAACAATAGATCAAAAATCAGGAACTCCCTTGTCTCGAACAAGTTAGGAGTGTGATGGTGCATTCTTCATGAATCTGGATGAATGTAACGTGAACAACAGATATGAAAAACACCATCAGTGGTTGAAGAAGAGGATTCATTAGTGCCTTCTCAGTTTGGATTTGGCAATAAATATTAGCTTTGTTAATGTTACCTATGTAATGGAAGTGAATACAAAATATTTTTGCAATGTGCAAGTTCACAGTCTAAATTAGTAACATAGCAATTTTTGTCAAAACATCTCTAAGATGGTTGCTAAACCTCTCATGATGAAATGCTATGCCAAAGTCCTGTCAGTTGGTCCTGATATTTCAGGTTAATGATTCCACAGTTTATAACTTCAATAATATAGCAGCCTGTGTCGAATTATAGTAGGTTGTGGGAAACTTGCCAGTAATGTTCCTGGCACTGTTCCTGCTACATAAATGATAGATAATGATCAGCCCCAGCAAAAAGAACTTAAACCCTGGCTTTGAATGGCATTATTATCTTCATATATCATCAGCCTCTCCTGAGATTGTGCAGGGACTGGGATGGATATAATCGTTTGGGAGGTAGCTTTGTGACCACAAGGGAAATGTTTTACTGGATTGGTGCTTCACCTCAAAGGCTCCTCATCAACTGCGAGCATCAAACTGGTTCTCACTCCCCAGACTGAATGCAGCACAACAATAGCAAACTGTTTATGACCATGCAGGATGGAGTTGTTCACACAAGTGAAGTCCTCTTCACTTCATCCCCTCCCATATACTGCGTAATATGACTGAGATTATACATTAATGCAGTGATGCATCTTATCAAAGATACTTCAGCAGTACCTTCCTTTATGTGGACTTGGGTATTGAGAAGGCCTTGGCTGTTCAAGCTTTTAGAACACCATTATCGCCAAGATGTTATCCAAGTCACCAATCGTGAAGTATAACCATTTATCATCATTTAACTCCTTGTCATTGTGAGAGGGCCATAAAGATTGTAACACTTCAAGAAGATGGTCGTGTACCACTTTATTGGGATGGTCAAGGATGTTGTTGATATCTTCCACAACCTGGGAACACATCAGAAAAATGACAGCACATGCATTGAAGAAAAATGCTTTATTTTGATGTGTTCTCCAAGATTTCTGTTTCAATCAATACCAAAAAAAATCCCTTTATTATTTAGCAATTGATTTTATCACTGTCTGTGGAATCTTGCTGTGTGCAATGTGGTTGATACATTTGCTTGTCTGACAGCAGGTGCTTGCACTGTTAATGAGTGAATTGTATCAGCAGTGCTATGACACATCATTGCGTTTTAATAAGGCTGACAGCCATAAATGAATACACAATGCAAGCCTTTCTTGTTCATGTGGAAATAAAAATATTGCTGTGGTGTAATTGGAATTGGTTTATTTGAATACAAGAAGACCCATTGCAGTTTCATTTTGTGCAAAATGTTTTATCACTATTTACCCTCCTGCTTTTCTTATGCATGTCAGATCTAGAAGCAATACTGGAATCAGTGAGATCAATTTTCTACAGGATAAAGACCCAGAACTGCCTTTCTCACTCTTGCATCCTCAAGAGTGAAATATTAAAAACTGCTTAATAAGGTCAGCAGCTTGCTTATGATTGCACAGTATTAAACTCTATTTGCGATACTTCAGGTAATGAAGCCATCTGTGCCAATATGCAGCAGGATATGGAAAACAGCCTATCTGGACTAATAAGTGCCAAATGAAGTTCATGCTTGACAAATTGCAACAAGAATGAGAACTAATGAAAGGTCATTGGTCTGAAACGTTAACTCTTGTTTTTCTCACCACAGATCCAATCTGAGATGTTGAGTATTTCCAACATTTTTTAATCTTTTAAGTAAAATGTTCATTCAACCATTTCTTGTCAACTGGAGGATCAGAACCTTATATTCCACTTTGACTCATAGAGTCATACAGCATGGAAACAGGCACATTGGTCTAACCTGCTTATGCCAACCAAAATGCATCTACTCTAGTCCCACCTGCCTGCGTTTGTACCATATCAACATAAACCTTTCTAGATGTCTAAATGTCTTTAAATAATGTTATTGCACCTGTCTCAACTACATCTTCTGGCATCTCGTTCGATATACCCACAACCCTCTGGGTTCCTATTAAATCTTTCCCCTCTCACCTTAAACAAATGCCCACTAGTTCTTGATTTCCCTACTCTAGCTAAATGACTTTGTGCATTCACCCAATCTATTTAATTCATGATTTTATACACCTCTATAAGATCACCCTTCATCCTCCTGTGCTCCAAGGAATAGTCCTAACCTGCCCAACTTCTCACTATAGCTCAGGCCTTCAATTCTGGTTAACATCCTCATAAATCTTCACATACTTCCTGTAGCACTGACCAAAACAGAACACTATACTCCAAACGCGGCCTCACCAACCTCTTGTAGTCCTGTAACCTAACACCCCAACTTCTCGTCTGAGGAAGGGTCTCGACACGAAATGTCACTCATTCATTCTCCAGAGATACTGCCTGTCCCGCTGAGTTACTCCACCATTTTGTGTCTATCTTTTATATACAATATCCTGATTGATTAAGGGCAAGGTACCAAAAGACTTCTTGACCACCCTATGATGCCACTATCAAGGATCTATGTACCTGTACTCCAAGATCCCTCTGCACTCTGACATTCCCCAGGGCCCTGCCCTGGTTTGACTTTCTAAATTGCAACAGCTCATTAACCATTCCACAGCCCACTTGCCCAACTGATCAAAATCCTGTTGTAATTTTTGATAACCTTCTTCATTTTCTACGATACCACCCATTTTATTTTCATCTGCAAACCAAAACCAGTTTACAACCCAAAGGTGTGAAAATTGAATTCCCCAATGTTAGATAACCAACCAACAACACTTTCTGCCTTCTACACCTGTGCAAAAAATGATTTCATTAACTTTACCATTAACTTCCACCCTGCCCTCAAATTCACTTGGACTATCTCTGACACATCTCCCCCCATTCTTGCTCCCTCTGTCTCCATCACAGGGGACAGATTATAGTGATGTCAACAATAAACTCACAAACTCCCACAATTATCTGGTCTATTCAGGAACATTGGAGATTTTGGGGAGACCAAATATCATTCTAGGGAACCTACCCTGAATTTGAGACAAAGGCCATTTTTTAGTAGGAAAAAAAACTGCAGATGCTTGTTTAAATTGAAGGTGCACACAAAATGCTGGAGTAACTCAGCGGATCAGGCAGCATCTCAGGAGAGAAGGAATGGGTGACATTTTGGGTCGAGACCCTTCTTTAGACTGATGTCAGGGGAGGGGGCAGGACAAATACAAGGTGTAGCTATGGGCACTCACATGGGCCCCAGCTACACCTGCCTCTTTGTAGGGTACGTCGAACAATCCCTGTTCCAGACATACACTGGTCCTATCCTCGAACTTTACCTTTGCTACATTGACGACTGCATTGGTGATACCTCTTGTACCCATGCAAAACTCACTGACTTCATCAATTTCGCCACTAATTTCCAACCTGCTCTTAAATATACTTGGACCATCTCCGACATCTCCCTACCATTTCTGAATTTCACCATCTCCATCACAGGAGACAGACTAGTGTCCGACATCTACTACAAACCCACTGGCTCCCTTAACTATCTTGACTACACTTCTTCCCACCCTGTCTCCTGTAAAAACTCTACCCCCGACTCCCAATTCCTCCATCTACACCGCATCTGCGCCCAGGATGAGGTGTTCCATACTAGGACATCGGAGATGTCCTCATTCTTTGGGAAACGGGGGTTCCCCTCTTCCATTATAGATGAGGCTCTCACTAGGGTCTCCTCAATATCCTGCAGCTCCGCTCTTGCTACCTCTTCCCCTATTCGTAACAAGGATAGAGTCCCCCTTCTCACCTTCCACCCCATCAGCCGTCGTATACAACAAATTATCCTCCAACATTTCCACCACCTCCAACGGGATCCCACCACTGGCCACATCTCCACCCCTTTCTGATTTCCGCAGAGACCGTTCCCTCCAAAACTCCTTGGTCCACTCGTCCCTTCCCACCCAAACCACCCCCTTCCCAGGTACTTTCCGCTGCAACCGCAGGAGATGCAACAACTGTCCCTTTACCTTCCACCTTGACTCCATCCAAGGACCCTAACAGTCTTTCCAGGTGAGGCAGAGGTTCACCTGCACATCCTTCAACCTCATCTACTGTATCCGCTGTTCCAGATATCAACGTCTCTACATCGGCGAGACCAAGCGCAGGCTCGGCGATCGTTTCGCTCAAAACCTTCGCTCAGTCCGTCACAACCAACCTGATCTCCCAGTGGCTCAGCACTTCAACTCCCCCTCCCATTCCCAATCTGACCTTTCTGTCCTGGACCTCCTCCATTGTCAGAGTGAGTCTCAGTGCAAATTGGAGGAACAGCACCTCATATTTCAATTGGGCAGTTTACACCCCAGCAGTATGAACATTGACTTCTTCCACTTCAGGTAGTCCCTGCTTCCACTCTCCATCCCCTCCTCCTTCCCAGTTCTCCTACTAGTCTTCCTGTCTCTGACTACACCCTATCTTTGTCCCGCTCCCTCCCCTGACATCAGTCTGAAGAAGGGTCTCGACCCGAAACGTCACCCATTCCTTTGCTCCTGAGATGCTGCCTGACCCATTGAGTTACTCCAGCATTTTGTGTCAATTTTTTTGTATCCCTTTAGATTATAGTTTGAAACTTATTATTTTGATTTATATATGTTAATAGCCAAATCTGTCAGCTTTTTCAGTCGTGCTGTTCTGCTTCGTGCGATCTGGGAGTTCACACATACCAATGCCAGTGAACAAATCTGTAAAGTTTTCCAGTTTGATTTGACAAATCTCCTATTGAAAGAGGGAAAAGAAACAAACAGAAATTGCAAAGAAAATATGAGTAGTCTGAAATGTGGGAGACTTCAGAATTTAAAAGCACCATGGGTCACAAGTGGTCTGATCTTAATCTGCTGTTGAGACTTTGCCAGCAAAGAGAATGTCAATTAGCATGGAGTGAAAATAACATAGCTTCACTCCATGCTTAGCAGTGCATAATCTATTTATAAAACAGTTACCATGGTCAGTTTGGAGGTATACAAAACAGCATTTTAGTGGTGAGTTAAAAGAGTAATGGAGAGCGAGTGGTACTTTAATGATGAGCCAAGAAAATGACAAATGAAGTTATAGACTTGGCACTTATTTCTTTGCAGAAGATTCAGAGGAGATCTAAATTCTCCTTTGCTAAACAGATGATCATTATTCCTTTGCTGTTTGTGGGCATTGTTATGTACAAATTGTCTGCAACCTTTTGTGTAATATAGCAGTTACTACAACTCTAACAGCACTTCAATGACTGTAAAGCACCTTGAGATGTCGCAAGGCTGTGAACGAAGCAGTATAATTGTAAATCATCTTACTTTAGGTGTGTAAGATGTTTGAAGGAATTGCTGATTAGACGGTGACTATAATTTCAAATGAGGAGTCTGGCACAAGGGATAACCTAAAAATCAGAACATTTCATGGTGATATCCGGAGGCACCTCTTTACATTAAAGGAATGATCTCTCCAAAAAATGAGGTCACGACGGGTTGCAAGGTTGGCGCAGCAGTACAGTTGCTGCCTTACAGCGCCAGAGACCCAGGTTCAATCCTGACTATGGGTGCTATCTGTACCTAGTTTGTACGTTCTCCCTGTGCCCTACCTGGGTTTTTTCTAGGATCTCCAGTTTCCTCCCACACTCTGAAGAAGTACAGGTTTGTAGGTTAATTAGCTTAGCATAATTGTAAATTGTCCCCAGCGTGTGTAGGATAGCATTAGTGTGCAGGGATCGCTGGTCGGCATGGACTCAGTGGGCCAGATGGCATGTTTCCACGCTGTATCTCTAAACTAAGCTAAAAAATGTGGAAATGTCAAAATTAAGCTCTTTTGTGAGGGTAAAACCATAAAGAGTTTTGGAATAAAATTGAGTAGATTGAATTAAAATGCACATCAGCCATGAACTAATTGAATGATGGAACAAGCTCAAGGAGCTGAAATGATCTCCTCCTGTGTCTGTAATTATGTGCATATATGCATTAGTTTTATATCAGGTAAAGCAACAGAAACCAGCAACATAAAAGCATAACAAGCTCAACATGATATCCATGAATTAGAAAAATCTGTGAACCTCAATTTGTTTGTAAATTTTGTCAACTTCACATTGATGGGCCACTCTCAGAAAAGATCCTCCCTTCTCAGATCAAAGCACTCAGAATTCCCTGATCAAGCGCATTCAAATCTGAAAATGTCTGGAGTTGCTTTGTTGAACAGACTAATTATGCTGCTTTTGTTAATCTCTGAGAGTGGTCCGTTATTGGCTGCTGGTGTTATCAGCATCCCGCAATGTCTTTGTTAATTATCAAAGCATGATGTCCTGCCATAGATAACAAGGTTTCAATAAAAAAAATGCTGGCCTGATCCTTTAAAAGGCGAATGCTTTCTGATTGGAATAGCAGTGGTTAGTTGTGTAGGAAGAGGATCTGAAGTTCCAATTGGGGTATAAAGGCACAACATGGAAAAGGACAGTTTCTGAGTAACTGCACTGGAAGAGGGTGAGAGGAGACCTCTATCAATGGCGGAGTTAAACATTTTTCAAGTCTATTTTCAAAAAGTTCATTGTTAGTATTCTTGTGTTGAAGAATTTTAGGCCATGCTCTAAACCAGGGATCTTCAAACTATGGCCCGCGGGCCACATCTGGCCTGCCACAAGATTTTATCCGGCCCGCAGCAAGCTCTTAGGTGGCAAATAGAAACTCTGTACAGCAGGCAAAAGTAAATACCAAATAATCTGTATTTTCAGTCCAACGTGTGGAATTGGTAAAGTTCAAGTCAAGTCAAGCCAAGTCAAGTCAAATTTATTTGTCACATACACATACACGATGTGCAGTGAAATGAAAGTGGCAATGCCTGCAGGTTGTGCACAAAAAAGAATTACAGTTACAGCATATAAATAAAGTTAATAAGTTACTATTAGTGTCGACAAAAATTTAGTCTCTGGGGTTATAAAAGTTGACAGTCCTGATGGCCTGTGGGAAGAAGCTCCGTCTCATCCTCTCCGTTTTCGCAGCGTGACAGCGGAGGCATTTGCCTGATCGTAGCATCTGGAACAGTCCGTTACTGGGGTGGCAGGGGTCCCTCATGATCTTGCTTGCTCTGGATCTGCACCTCCTGATGTATATGTCCTGCAGGGGGATGAGTGTAGTTCCCATGGTGCGTTCTGCCGAACGCACTACTCTCTGCAGGGCCATCCTGTCCTGGGCAGAGCTGTTCCCAAACCAGGCTGTAATGTTGCCGGACAGGATGCTCTCTACAGCCCCAGAGTAGAAGCAATGAAGGATCCTCAGAGACACTCTGAATTTCCTCAGTGGTAAAGGCGCTGTTTATATGTTACCATAAAAAAATGAAATTAGGACTGGGGTGAATCTTGCAATCCCTTGACCCTTCAGCAACCATTTGGTGGCGTTCCCTGATGTACTGCGTTGGCAATGCTTTGGACTTCATCCCAGAAGCTGCCGGCGAAGGTTCACCGGAGAGAGGATCGCCAGCGACCCAGAGCCGGGACAAGGCGAGAGATCGCAGCGCCCCCTCGCACAACAACAAACCCAAGGAAACTTCCCTCCTTGCCGACGCCGCCACAGCTCACCCTGGGGAGAGAGAGAGGGGGGTGGGGGGGAAGAGTCAGGGTCGAGGGAGCAGCGGGTGAGAGCAGGAGTTCGGGGAGGGGGAGGGTGTCAGAGAGTCTGGTGAAGGAGCATCGCCACTTGTGGGGGCTACTCTCTCCCTCTCTTCCAGAGCCAGCGAGATCTGCGCTGCTCCTCCACTCTCTTCCCTGGCCCTGTCTCCCTCTAACGCAGTGAAATAAGAAACAAACACAAGTTAAACTTCCCTCCTCGCCGCCGCCGCTCACCCCGGGGATGCGGGGCTTCTGAACAACAACTACACTTGTGTTTGTTCTTATTTTGCTGCGTTAGAGGAAGACGGGACCGGGGAAGAGAGTGGAGGAGCGGCGCAGATCTCGCTGGCTCTGGGAGAGAGGGAGAGGGGAAAGAGAGGGGAGAGGGGAGAGAGAGAGGGAGGGAGGGAGCAGCCCCCTCAAGCCCCCTCCATCACCGGAGCCTCTGACACCCTCCCCATCCTCGCACTCCCGCTCTCACCTGCTGCTCCCTCTACCCCGACTCTCACCCCCCCACTCTCTCCCCCACCCCCACTCTCTCCCCCACAACTCTCTCCCCTCCCCCTCTCTATTCCCCTCTCTTTCTCTCTCTCCTCCAGTAGAGGTCACTGTATTTTTTCTGTTTTATAAATAATTGTATACCTATTTCAAGCAATAATAGGAATATTTTAAGCTCTTTTTAAAATTGAATATTATTTATTTGTTACCATATGAAACTAATGTAAACTAACCTAATCTAACCTAACCTAGTTTAACCTTTCCTAATCTAATCTAATGTAACCTAGTCTAAACTTTTTTAAGTTCATTAAATTTATAAAACTCACACTTCTTTATTTTTTCCTATGGCCTGCAAAAAATGTGCCAAATATACAATGTGGCCCTCATGCTGAAAAGTTTGGAGGCCCCTGCTCTAAACTGTTCAACATGCTCGTACCTGGACTATGTGGGGAATAAGTAGAAACATAGCAACATAGAAAGTAGGCGCAGGAGTAAGCCATTTGGCTCTTCAAGCTGGCTGATCATCCAGAATCAGTACCCCGTTCCTGCTTTTTCCCCATATCGCTTGATTCTGTTAGCCCTAAGAGCTATATCAAACACTCTCTTGAATACATCCAATGAATTGCCCTCCACTGCCTTCTGTGGCAGAGAATTCCACATGGGGGGACTGCCGTGAGTTGGGGGGGGGGGGGGGGGGTAAGAACCATGGATAATTGGGGAGGGGGGGAGAACAAAGGACGAAGGGGGCCCGGCATGGAGGAACTACAGTGGGTGAGGGGGGGGGGAGGGGAAACCAAAAGGAGGAGCCGGCATATTCCATTCCATTCCATTCCACAGATTCACAATTCTCTGGGTGAAAAGGTTTTTCCTCATCTCAGTCCTAAATGGCCTACTCCTTATTCCTAAACTGTGATCCATGGTTCTGGACCTCCCCAACAACAGGAACATATTTCCTGCATCTAACCTGACCTATCCCTTAAGAATTTTATATGTTTCTATAAGATCCCCTCTCATCCTTCTAAATTCCACTGAATGCCAGCCCAGTTGATCCATTCTTTCACCATATGTCTGCCTTCCTAGGAAATAACCTGGTGAACCTAAGCTGCACTCTCTCGATAGCAAGAATGTTCTTCCTCAAATTAGCAGACCAAATCTGCATACAATACTCCAGGTGCAGTCTCACCAGGGGCCTGTAGAACTGCAGTAGGACCTCCTTACTCCTACTTGCAAATCCTCTCGCTAAGGCCAACATGCCATTTGCTTTCTTCATTGCCTGCTGCACCTGCATGCTTACTTTCAGTGACTGATGTACAAGGACACCCAGGTCTAGTTGCACCTCCCCTTTTCCTAATCTGACACCATTCAGATAATAATCTGCCTTCTTGTTCTTGCCACCGAAGTGGATAAACTTAGATTTATCCACATTATACTGCATCTGCCATGCATCTGCCCACTCACACAACCTATCCAAGTCATCCTGCAGCTTCATAGCATCCTCCTCACAGCTCACACTGCCACCCAGCTTTGTATCATCCGCAAACTTGGAGATGTTACATTTAATTCCTTTGTGTAAATTGTTAATATATATATTGTAAATAACTGGTTCCAGCACTGAGCCTTGCTGAGGGTGGAACCCAAGCAGATCTGTATGTGGTGAGACATCCAGCTTAAATGGCTAGCAGACAGGCCAGAAGGTCAGTGGTGATGGTGCCAGCTTGCTGGAGGATACTGCTTCCTTTACAGAGGAATCACCAGACTGTGCTCGCCCTTGGTGCAAACTACAATCAGTAGTACAGCTTTGTAAGCCCAGAACTGTTTGAGGCTATTTTTCAATGTTTTAACTGTGATGTTGGGAGCTTTCCATTGCAACCATTGGAGTAGTAGAATGTGCCATATCAGGAAACAAAGGCTGAGGGTGGCACGGTGGTGTGCCAGTAGATCTACTGCCTTACAGCAGCAGAGTCCTGGGTTCGATCCTGACTATGGGTACTGTCTGTATGGAGTTTGTACGTTCTCCCCGTGACCTGCATGGGTTTACTCCAAGATCTTTGATTTCCTCCCACCTCCAAAGACATACGGGTTTGTAGATTAATTGCCTTGGTATAAATATACAAATGTTCAAAAAATTGTCCCTAGTGTGTGTGTGTGTGTGTGTGTGTGTAGAGCAGTGTCAATGTGCGGGGATCACTGGTCGGTGTGGACTTGGTGGGCTGAAAGGCCTGTTTACGCACTGTATCTCTGAACTAAATATAGAGAGAAGATAGGCACAAAAAGCAGGAGTAACTCAGCGGATTAGACAGCTTCTCTGGAGAAAAGATGTTTGGTGACGTTTCAGGTTGAGACCCTTCTTCAGACTCTGAAGAAGGGTCTCGACCCGAAATGTCACCTATTCCATTTCTCCAGAGATGCTGTCTGACCCGTTGAGTTACTCCAGCTTTTCATGTCTATCTTTGGTTTAAATCAGCATCTGCAGCATCCTTCCCACACAAAAGGCATAGAGAGGATGTGCAAAAAGCGAATATACATACAAGTGAAACAAAGAACTGCAGAGCTGGTTTATACCAACAATACACACAAAGTGCCATTGCACTCTGTGTCTATACAAACTCATGTTTCTGCTTAATATAACATGATTTTGGTCTACAAATCAAATCTGTAAGGTGTTATTGCCTTCTAGTAGTGATGCCTTCTCTTTTTATACAATGATGTTGACTGAACATTGATTTCTGATGGGAACTGTGTTTGAGAGAGCATCAGGGAAACCTAGATCAGAACCAACTGCTATATGTCTATCTCCTGTCTGCACTTAACAGTCAAAGAGTCTATTTTTACTTTAACCAGTGCTCGGTCCAAATTCCAGGAAAATTACAACTCTATGATTAATGTTAAGAGGATCGCATATGAGTGTTAGCAATTTTAATTTAATTTGCGAGAGGCCAGGCCAGGCCTCTTTGATGACCCTAATATGATATCAGACATCTTCCAAACAATTTCAGGAAATGGTGGAATCCAATCTTTGGCTGAATGTAACCTGTGCCCAACATTGCTAAATATTGTACCGAATGTCTCAGTATTCACCTGGACAATAATGATGTTACTCCGCAGAAACTAAAATGTTGCTTTTAACAATTTACTTGGGTAAGGAACAGTATTGGAGGTTGACAATATAGATAAATGCAAGAACGCCTGGTAAATGAGATACTTTTGATGAATGTGTTTAGTATGAATGGGTACTTGTTGATCAACATGAATATAGTGAGCTAAAAGGCCCGTTTCTGTGCTGTGTGATCCTGACTCTATTGAAAATGTATGCATGAGCTATAAAGAATAAAATACCCCCAGTTGTTCCCTTAATCATTTTCCCTCTTGCAAGAACATTCTTGATACCTTTTCTTGTTGATTCATTTGAGAGAGTAATCTGTATTATATTGTGACAAGTTCTAAAAAGCGATTGTCTTGAATTCTGATCAAGAACAATAACTATAATACATCACAAATCCAGAGATAAATATGAACAAGGGCACAGTGACAAAAATGAGCAGAAATCTTAAGGTGGTGTGGGGGTGTGGAAGGAGAGGCTGAGAGCAGTGGGGAAAGTGCAATGTTGATTAAAAACGTGGAGGCAGGGAAAGGCCTGACCCTTGGGGACTGAGAAGCTGAGACGAGATGAGAAAGGAGCTTTGGTCTCACAAAATAAATAAATTATACATTATACGTGTTGATTTAACTTTTTCCATGAATTATATGAAAGTATCAATGAAAGATACAGTCAGATAAATTTGAATTGTATCAAATAATCTAGCTGGGAACTAGACTGAATCACTATTATTTCAGTGCCATTTTCAGTTAACATTTCCAGAGCATTGATTTCATTGGATGCTAATAATTAAAAGTTCTGACTCCCACTACATTTCATATTACTTAAATATTCAATGAATTTGGTTAAAAACACAAGGCTATTTTATTTGTATTTTTTTCAAATAGAATTTGCACTTCAATAATGTAACAGTAAGATATTTGTATATTGATTATTATATTTGCTGGGAGTTTGCCATCAGTGTGTCTAATAATATGGGGTTTTAGAATTTATGTCAATGTGCCATATTTGCTCAATAGTATCTCTGGAATTGGTAAATGTGATAATTATTTTGCTGGATTCTGGTTAGTTTATTCAAAGATCATGTGTACTTGTTTCAGGTTTAGTTTAATTTTGCATATTTGTTGCATTTAGTAGAAAATAGCTGCCACTGGAAGTCCCAGCTGTTTAATACAGTATGATTTTTCCATTGAGTATTCATGAAAATTAGAGCTTGGTACACTACTCATCCAAAGCACTTTTCACTCCCTCCTTTTAATAGCTCCCAAAAGTGCTATTGTCGCAGGGAGGTGGAACAGTCAAGGGAATGCAAAATGTGTTTTATTAATTTAATAGCTGCTAGTTTATTTGACATAATGCCTGATTGAGATATACAATGACTTTGGTCTTCACATTTTTCACCAGCATATTTTCCCCTTCCCCTATTTGTTCGTTAACAGTACAATCCAAGTTGACTTTTCCAGAATACAAAGTGTGGATAATTGGCAGAGACCTCCGTTAGCTCCCAGTAGAACAATTAACTGATTTGAATCTCCAAGTGCAATGCAGTTTGCTTCAATTAAATGTCACTGGCAGGTGGGACCACTTTTGGGTCTGGAGACTTGTGTGCCATCGATTCAGCAGCAGAGGCCCATGAGGCTAAGTAGAAGCAAGATGTCCAATGGCCTGCAAATGGACATCAAAAGCTTATGCTTGTCTGAATGAATAAACATCCTGTTTTCATGTGTTTAAGCATGATGTCACACCTTACTTGGAGGCTCCAATTTAACATAAGTTCACTGGGCTCCTTCAGACACCAGACAAGTGGAAGTATTTAGTCTGCAACATTAATTTCCATTTCAAAATGACATGTGGTGCACTGCTTTCAAGTCATAAATAGTCTTTGGGATCACAGGAACAGGGGGAGGCTTATTAACTTGTTTACCTTCCAGTAAGATTTGTGACATTTTCCTTTACTCCATGATCCTTAATACATTGTAACATCCTCAGATTTAAAATTAATAATTGATCAAGCAATTGTTGCATGAATGAATAAGCACTCGTTGCCATTTATAGAATCTGTTGTGTATAGAAATGTTTCAGCTTTTGAAAACTTCTAGTGTTTCTGCGAAGCTGTTCTCTCGAATTTAATTTACTAAATCTATTAACATTTCTTACCATTATGCATCATCTATTGTGCTTGTGGTATTTTACTTTTTAATTAAACTTAACCAGAGTGCCGGATTTTTCATTTTGCAAAATGGTCTGTATCAGATCGAGAACAAAAGGGAAGCTAAAAATGGCCAGTATGTTTATCTTCAAAAGGTGCCATCTCTTGTCTCAAGAATTGAGTGTACCCAAACCTGAAAGTATTGTTTGGAATCATAGAGTAATGCAGCATAAAAGGAGAGCACCACCTCACCGTTGGTGCAGATGCTCTGAAAAAGTTGGCCCACTTTCCTTGCCTTCATAATTTTTCTCAACCGTGCAAGTGTAGTGGCCTGCCTGGCATCCAGCCTTTTCTCTGGCCTCCTTAAGCCTGTCCATCAAGTGATGAGGGGGCTGACCCAAGGAGTGGCCTGATCCCCAGGGACTGCCACACAAGTGTCTTTTACTTACAAACATGCACAATTTCCATTTGGTAGGTGTAACTGAATATATTTTCACTGGCCTTCCTGCAATACATAAATAAGGTTTCTAGGAATGAGAGTGTCATGGCCAAATTGTCTCAATTGTCAGGGCAGGAGTTTAGTTCAGTTTAGACATGCAGTGCAGAAAAAGGCCCTTCGCCCTTCCAAGTCCAACGATCACTACATACACTGGCACTCTCCTACACGCGAGGGACAATTCACAATTTTTTTTTCTACCAAAGCCAATTAACCTCCAAACCTGTACGTCTTTGGAATGTGGGAGGAAACTGGAGCACTCAGAGAAAACCTACGCGGTCACCGGGAGAACGTAGAAATTCCTTACAGACAGCATCCATAGTCAGGATCGAATCAGGGTCTCTGGCGCTGTAAGGCAGTAGCTCTACCACTGTGCCACCCTAAAGCCCTTGCTATGGATAATCAAAGTGCATGTAATACCACATCTCTTTCTCATTACCATCATTCTCACCAGGAAGAGATGCCTGATGTGCGGTAGGTGCCTGAATCAGTAGCACCCATTTTGTGTAACCAAGCAAAGTCATTCCCCTTCTCGCTATAGTGAGTACAGGAGTTGTCAGTGCATTATAAGTGTTGTTGCATAATGGAGACCGTAAAATGCCCTGTTGCATACAAGGTTCAAATTCATGCCTCCATGATAGCTGCAGTGATTTCGCATTAATCACTCTTTAGATTATTACTTCAAAGAGCCAGAGTGAAAACGTATCAAAAAATCCTTGCGTTTCTATGTTGTTTCAATCAGATGAGTCAGAGGATAATAGAATTAATAATTTTCCCTATACGCACTGCTGGAAATGGAAATGTTGGCTGATAACTCTGATCATGAAGCAATGATGGCAACAGTAATGGGAATTTTCTGAAATGGTGTTGAAATGGAGCACTGATTAGCTCAGATTGCTGATGTTTATTAACTAATGAGAATGATACTTCTTCTGTAGTTCAGCTGATGCTTTATGGACTGTGTAATGTTCTGTTTTCTCCATGAAACCAAACACAACTGCTTAATAGGAAAGGCTGACGTTCTAGGTAATTATTGAGCATCATGATTTATGGGTTTTGGTCAGGCATCGGTGGTCACTGATATCCTGGGAATATAGCCAACCACTTAAAATGGTGACAAGTGAATCTAGTTAGGAAAGAGAACACTGCACAAGAGCCTCAATGCCAATCTTAACATCCATGCTTTCATCTGAGAACTGAATTGTGCTTGGTGCAATATGCAGTGTATAAAATCATGAAAAGAATAGATCGGGTAGACACAAACGTCTTTTGATCACGAGAAAGGGAATCGAGAACCAGAGGACATAGGGTTTTGGGCATAATCCAGAAGATGCAGGATCATTTCATTCCAAAGAGGAAGAAAGATTCTAAGGGGAGTAAGAGGCAACCGTAGCTGACAAGGGAAGTTAGAGATGGAATTAAATGAAAAGAAAAGATGTATAAGACAGCAAAGAGTAGCGGGAAGCCAGAGTAGTGGGCAACTTTCAAAGGACAACAGAAGATAGCAGAAAGGGCAATACCGGCTGAAAAGATGAGGTATGAAGCGAAGCTGGCCAGAATATAAAGAAGGACAGTAAAAGCTTCTTTAGGTATGTTAAGAGAAAAAGATTAATACAGACAAATGTGGGTCCCTTGAAGGCAGAAATGGGTGAAATTATTATGGGTAAAAAGGAAATGGCGGAAGAGTTGAACAGGTACTTCGGATCTATCTTCACTCAGGAAGACCCAAACAATCTCCCAGATGTACTAGTAGACAGAGGATCAAGGGAGACAGAGGAATTGAAAGAAATTTGCATTCGGCGAGAAATAGTATTGGGTAGACTGATGGGACTGAAGGCTGATAAATCCCCAGGGCCTGATGGTCTGCGTCCCAGGGTACTCAAGGAGGTGGCTCAAGTCTGCGAGAGCAAAATACTTTTCCAACCTTATTTCCAAAAACTCTCATAATTCCAAAGTCCTATTTAGTACTATTACCTCTGTCATATGTCCTGCCCCCAGTACCAGCTTAGTTGGGTCCCCTGCTAAGTGCAAAGAATTCTCTACATTTTTCATTAGCAAAATTGAGAACATTAGAACAAATGTTTCCCCTCCCACCTGTGACATAGCTGTCTCACTGGTCTGTTCATCTATATTGGACTTTTTCCAACCCGTCACTCTATCCTCCCTTGCAAAGCTTGTCTCCACTATGAAACCTGCAACCTGCTCCCTTGACGCTGTCCTCACTGCCCTTCTGAAGGACGTCTTTGCAATAGGCGGTCCCAGCATCCTCTCGATCATCAACAGTTCTCTGACCACTGGCACTGTTCCAACCTGCTTCCAGCGTGCGGTGGTCCAGCCCCTCCTGAAATAAACCTAACCTAGACCCAACCTTGCCTAGCAATTACAGACCTATTTCCAAACTACCATTCCTGTCAAAAGTAATTGAAAAGGTCATTCTAAATCTGCCTTACCTACACCAAAATACCATCCTGGAAAGTTTCCAGTCAGTTTTCTTTCCACTGCTATGCGGACGACACACAGCTTTATCTCCCCCTGAAACCCAACAACCGGTCAAATTTAATCAGCCTCATGCACTGCCTTGAGGACATAAAATGTTGGATGGCACAGAACTTCCTTCAGTTAAACGAAAGCAAGTCTGAGGTCATCCTTTTCGGCCCCCCGACTCCATCAAAACGTTAACAGGCAGCCTTGGAAGCCTATCCTCCCTAGTCAAACCGCATGTGAAAAACCTTGGCGTGATATTTGACTCCGCTTTTAAGTTTGACAAGCAAGTCAACTCTGTGGTAAAAGCCAGCTTCATACCATAGCTAAAATCAAACCATTCCTCCAATTTGACGACCTAGACACTGGGATCAGCCAATCATCCCTGTCACAGCTGCAATTGGTCCAAAACGCCGCAGCGAGACTCCTGACGGGCACCCGTAAAAGGGACCACATCACCCCGATTCACGCCTCTCTCCACTGGCTCCCAGTACAGAATTGATTTCAAGCTCCTCCTATTTGCATACAATGCCCTAAACAGGCGTGCCCTCCCCATATCAAAAATCTTCTAACCACCACTCAATCGCCAGGTCCTCAGGTCGGCCGACTTGGGGCACTGACTATTCCGCGGCCTAGGCTTAAGCTCAGGGGCGACCGCGCTTTTGCGGTTGCAGCTCCTAGACTGTGGAGCAGCATTCCACTCCTCATCTGAACTGCCGCTCCATCGACTCCTTTAATCCAGACTCAAAACCTACTTCTATTCCCTAGCGTTTGAGGCCCTCTGAGGGGGTGCTGTAAACTGTTTATGGATGTGTTGTTAGGTTTGTGTGCTATTGTATGTTCTTTTTTTCATACCTGCACTGATGTACAGCACTTTGGTCAATGTGGGTTGTGTTTAAATGTGCTATACAAATAAAATTGACTTGACTTGACTTGAAGAAATCGTGGACGCATTGGTGATCTTTTTCCATTGTTCAAGAGATTCAGGATCAGTTCCTGTGGATTGGAGGGTAGCTAATGTTATCCCACTTTTCAAGAAAGGAGCGAGAGAGAAAACGGGGAATTATAGACAAGTTAGCCTGACATCGGTGGTGGAGAAGATGCTGGAGTAAATTATTAAAGAGGTAATAACGGCGCATTTGGATAGTGGTAAAAGGATTGGCCCAAGTCAACATGGATTTATGAAGGGGAAATCCTGCTTGACTAATCTTCTGGAATTTTTTGAGGATGTGACAATTAAAATGGATGAAGCAGAGCCAGTGGATGTAATGTACCTAGACTTTCAGAAAGCCTTTGATAAGGTACCACACGGGAGGTTGGTGAGCAAAATAAGAGCACATTTTATTGGGGGTAGGATATTGACATGGATATAGAATTGGTTGGCAGATAGGAAGCAAAGAGTAGGAATAAACGGGTCCTTTTCAGAATGGCAGGCAGTGATTTACAATTTACGCAACTATTTACAATATGTATTAATAATTTGGATGGTGGAATTAGAAGTAACACAATACAATACAATACAATACAATATATCTTTATTGTCATTGTACCCAGGAGTACAACGAGATTGGGAATGCGCCTCCCATACGATGCAATAATTTAAGTAATTTAGACAACAGCAACCCAACGAAACGAAACAATTGTAACAGTTTTAGACAGGGGAAAGTGCAAGTTGATCTATGCGTTGTGGCCATCCGGCTCAGCAGGACCGGTTCATAGCAGCTATGGCCCTGGGGATGAAGCTGTTCCCGAGTCTGGAGGTGCGGGCGTAGAAGGCCTTGTATCGTCTGCCCGATGGAAGGAGTTCGAACAGACTGTTGCAGGGGTGTGAAGAGTCTTTGTGGATTCTGGTGGCTTTTCTGAGGCATCGTGTGTTGTAGATGCCCTCCAAGTCTGGTAGCTGTGTTCCGATGGCCCTCTGAGCTCTATGGACTACCCGCTGTAGAGCTTTCCTTTCTGCCTCCGTGCAGCTGAGGTACCACACAGGGATGCCATGCGTTAGGATGCTCTCTATGGTGCAGCGGTAGAAGGTCGTCAGCAGCTGTTGGGGTAGACCAGACTTTTTCAGTGTTCTTAAGTAGAACAGTCTTTGTTGTGCCTTCTTGACCAGCGCAGCAGTGTTATTGGACCATGTTAGGTCCTCCGAAATGTGAGTGCCCAGAAACTTGAAGCTGGACACCCTCTCCACACTGTCCCCGTTGATAGAGATCGGGGCATATTCCCCGTTATGTGACCTACGGAAGTTGATGATCAGCTCCTTGGTCTTGGTGGTATTTAGGGACAGGTTGTTATCTGAGCACCAGTCCGCCAGGTTCTGCACCTCCGCTCTATAGTTTGTTTCATCCCCGTTGGTGATAAGCCCGATCACCGTTGTGTCGTCTGCAAACTTGACAATGGTGTTGGTGTCGAATGCAGGAACACAGTCGTGTGTGAAGAGGGAGTAGAGCATGGGGCTCAGAACACAGCCCTGTGGTGTGCCAGTACTCAGGGTGATAGTGGAGGACAGGTGCGGGCCCATTCTCACTGCCTGCGGTCGTTCCAGCAGGAAGTCCAGGATCCAGTCACATAATGACGAGCAGGTTTGTGGATGACACAAAGCTGGGTGGCAGTGTGACTGCAAAGAGGATGTTAGGAGGTTGCAGGGTGACTTGGACAGGTTGAGTGAATGGGCAGATGCAGTATAATGTAGATAAATGTGAGGTTATCCACTTTGGCGGTAAAAATAAGGAGGCAGATTATTGTCTCAATGGTGTCATATAAGGAGATGTGCAATGAGACCTTGGTGTGCTTGTACACCAGTCACTGAAAATAAGTGTGCAGGTACAGCAGGCAGTGAAGAAAGCTAATGGCATGTTGGCCTTCATAACGAGAGGATTTGAGTATAGGAGCAAAGAAGTCCTTCTGCAGTTGTATAGGGCCCTGGTGAGACCACATCTGGAGTATTGTGTGCAGTTTTGGTCTCCTAATTTGAGGAAGGACGTCCTTGCTATTGAGGCATTGCAGTGTAGGTTCACGAGGTTAATCCCTGGAATGGAGGGACTGTCATATGAGGAAAGATTGGGAAGATTAGGCTTGTATTCACTGGAGTTTAGAAGGATGAGAGGGGATCTTATAGAGACATAGAATTATAAAAACACCAGACAAGCTAGATGCAGGAAAAATGTTCCCAATGTCGGGGGTGTCCAGAATCAGAACTAAGAATAAAGGGGAGGCCATTTAAAACTGTGGTGAGAAGCAACTTTTTCACCCAGAGAGTAGTGAATTTGTGGAATTCTCTGCCACAGAAGGCAGTGGAGGCCAATTCACTGGATAAATTTAAAAGAGAGTTAGATAGAGCTCTCGGGGCTAGTGGAATCAAGGGATATGGGGAGAAGGCAGGCACAGGTTACTGATTGTAGATGATCAGCCATGATCACAATGAATGGCGGTGCTGGCTTGATGGGGCCAAATGGCCTCCTCCTGCACCTATTTTCTACGTTTCTATGTTTCTATGTTTAAGGTGAATGGGAAAAGATTTGGTAGGAATCTGAAAGGTAACTTTTTCACACAAAGGATGGTGGGTTCATGGAATGAGCTGTCAAAGGAGGTAGTTGAGGCAGGGACACACAATGTTTAAGAAACAATTAGACAGGTACATGAATCGGACCGGTTTATAGGAATGTGGGCCAAACACAGGCAGGTGGGTCTAGTGTAGATGGGACATGTTCGTCGGTGTGGGCAAGTTGGGCTGAAGGGCCTGTTTCCATGCTGCATGATTCTATGACTATGATGGCTCAAGATAAAATTGTTTGGTTTTCTTCAGAAGAGGTTGAGGGGAGTGGGCAATTGGAGCTTGGTGATGTGCTATCTAATTCAAATTATATGTCCATTTTCACAAATGTAACAGTCAAGTTCACACAAGATGATCTAATCTCATGTCAAAGATCAGTTAAGACAAAATTGAAATAAAATGGTTTTCCTCGGAAAAATTTCCTCAAGTATGAAGGAAAATAGTAATTTGCAATCCAAGGTCTATTGATAAAGTTGTGGCTTTTCAAGTATGTATCCTGATGAACGGTTAGAAACATCAAATTCACTAACAAAAATCTGAAAGTATAACCAATAGTTTATTTATTCCTGTGAACTCGATGTTTTTTTGAAAGAATAAGTAGTTCAATTTTTTTTTAAATTTGAAATTTGAAGTTGGGAATGTTATCCCTGTTGCCCTGCTAGTTTCAAGAGCCAACCATGTTTTACCGTCATAGGCCCTTAAACAGAACAATGACGTTCTTTCTTGCAGCAGCACAACAGATATATAAACAAAGTAATCAGTAGACACCATAATAAACAACAAAAGGAAGTTCAATATATATAGAAACAAAGAATATTATGCAAAGCCAAAAACATTGTCTCCAAGTCACCTGGTACAATCAAGGCAGTTTGCAGTTTAGCTGAATTGTGTAGTGTTCAATAGCCTAATGGTTGTTGGGAAGAAGCTGCTCCTGACCTGAATGTTACAGTCATCAGGCTCTTATACCACCTTCCCGATAGCAGGAATGAAACGAGACCATGGTCAGGCTGATGTGGGTCACTGATGATGATGCCGGCTGCCTATTTGAGGCTGTGCCTCCTATAGATCCCTTTGATGGTAGGGAGGCCAGTACCCATAATTAAAAGTGTTCACCACTTTTTTGCAATCTTCTTTGTTGCTGGGTGTTCAAGTTGCATAACTAGATGTGAAGCAAGCAGTCAATATTGAGTTTGAGTTTAGTTTATTGTCAAGTATACCAAGGTACAGTGAAAAGCTTTTGTTGCATGCTAACCAGTCAGCAAAAAGACGGTAAGTGATTGCAATTGAGCAATCCACAGGGTACAAATACATGATAAAAGGGAATAACGTTTAGTGCAAGATAAAGTCCAGTTAAATGTGATCAAAGATAGTCCAAGGGTCTCCAATGAGGTTGAATTTTACTGTGACTTGTCACAGGTTTTAGTTTTAGATATTCAGCACGGAAACAGGCCTTTAGGCCCACCAAGTCCGCACTGGCCAGTGATCCCCACACATTAACACTACCCAACACACACTAGGGACAATTTACATTTATATCGAGCCAATTAACCTACAAACCTAGTATATCTTTGGAGTGTGGGAGGAAACCAAAGATCTTGGAGAAAATCTACGCAGTGGAAAAGTATTTAATTCAATTCAGATAGTAGCTTAGGACTGCTCTCTAGTTGTTGGTAAGATGGTTCAGTTCAGTAACAGCTGGGATGAAACTGTCCCGGAATCTGGAGGTGTGTGTTTTCATACCTTTTGCCCAATAGGAGAGTGGAGAAGAGGGAGTGGCTGTATGCTCTTAACCGTACATTTGTAGAAGGTCAAAATAATAATTGTTGACATACTGAATCTTCTAAGGAAGTAGAGACGTTCAAACATATTGCCTGGACATTAAAAGAAGGAAGCAGTGGACATTTTGAGGATGAGGGTAAAATAATTTAGTTTGCATATCTAATTGTGTGGATTTGAATGGGGCTCTCCAGTAGGTTCTAAGAAACTACTAAAGCTCTGAGAGCTTTGCAAAAGTTTTAGATTGAAACAGTTTCCTTCCCAAAACTGCCAGTGTTTATCCAACATTGCGTTTGTGCAGAAGCCAACTAGGCATTTTCACCTGAAAGTCCCATGGTCCACAAATTGCAAAAGAGATGTGACCAGCAATAAAACTACACATTCAAACATGCTGCCTAAAGTATTTTTCATCTTTAAAAAAGACTGGAGATAGTAGACACATAAAGCTGGAGTAACTCAGTGGGTCAGGCAGCATCTCTGAAGAAAAGGAACAGGTGATGTTTTGGGTCAAGACCCTCCTTCAGACTGAGAGTCAGGGAAAAGGGAAATGAGAGACTGAAATGCATGGAACAAATGAATGAAAGATATGCAAGAAGCAATGATGATCAAGGAAAGGTGGGGTCCACTGTGGTCCATTGTTGGCTGTGGGGTAGTAGATAATGAGTTATACAGAGAGTGAAACTCAACAGGATGACAGTGAAACTAGTACAGCAACTTGGATGAGGGAGGAACAGAGAGAGAGAGGGGTTGCAAGGGTTACTTGACGTTAGAGAAATCAACATTCATACTGCTGGGTTGTAAGCTACCCAAGCAAAATATGAGGTGTTGTTTCTCCAATTTGCATTTGGACTCACTCTGTTGATGGAGACGGCTCAGGACCAAAAGGTCAGTGTGGGATTGGGAAGGGGAGTTAATGTATTTGAAACCAAGAGATCACGAGGCAGAGTGAGCAAAGGTGTTCAGTGAAATGATCGCCCAGATTGCGCTTGGTCTCGCCGATATATAAAAGTCTGATTTCACTTTGATAAACTAGTATTTACTTTTCCTTATTTTCTATTTCCTAATTAAATGTTTTTGATGGTATTCTACAAAGTAGATCTATGTCATTTATTCAACTTTCTCTGTAATAATTGAACAAGAAAAAATCAAATGACAGCCACATTGCAAATCACTTCATCACAATACCGACAGTATGAATACATTTATATTTCAGCAATTGCACCATTATAATTAAGAAAAGAGGAAAAAAGAAAATTTGTCAGATTTATGCAATGACTTTCATAACCTCAGTCATAATCTCAATGTTTCAAAGTGCATGAAGTACTTTAGAAATGCCGTCATTGTTATAATGCAGAGAATATATATATTCAAGCACTCTTGGTCAAAATTCTGGTTATCCTGTTGTGAATAGCTGATAAATTAATGCAGCCTTGCAGAAGTAGTTAATTTACCTGATTGGAATGAAATTCACTTGTTCATCAAGTGAAATCCAAATTATTTAAACCTAAGTGCAGCTAGGCCATTAAAAACTCCTCAACCTCTGCAGCAATTCTGGATTTAGTATTTTACCTTGAACAGAGAAAATGCACTGTGTGGATGGAATTAAACAAAATGAATGTATGTCTGTGTCGTGCACTGGTAAACAGAATGGTATAGATAATTAAAGAACAAAACTGAAGGTCAAATGCTTCAATCTTCCAGTTTATGCTTAATTTAGAAGGCAGTGTGTGGCAAGGCTGTTCTTGTTACTGAGTCACGCCATGCAATTTATATTTTCCACATCAAGTGTGTCAGAGTTTTTAAATAATGATTGCAAAAGAATCTAAGGTAGAAATTTAGCCAATGTTGAACTACTTTTAATGAAAGGAATCTGCCACATATGCCACCCAATATTTTGTTTCATTGGTATCAATGTAAGCAAATATTGGGAGTGGGCAGGCTGCTGGAGAAACCACATGGGTGGCACCAATGGCCAAATAAACATCTAATTCTCTGTTCTTAATGCAAATACACTGCCCTAAGTGTTTCTAAATATTGCGACAGGACTGGTAAAATGCAACTTCAATTTTTCGTTCCAATTTCTGTATACTATACATTGCAATTTATTATGCCAATTATAATCTTCAAATATAGCAGAGTTGAATGCACATTTATGACATTGAATCATGTTGGCATAGCTATACAGGTAAGACAAATTGAAAAGATGAACGAATGGCAAAGTTGATCTTCTATGGTATGTTATTAACTTGGCTTTTTCCTGTCCCACTGTCCTTCACTAAACCACCCTCCGCTAAATGTGTTTTTATGCACGTCAAATGGCTTCATTAAAACAACCTTTTTCTATTGCAGGATCTCAAGTTGGTTTTGGCAACAATAAACAATCATCAGTGATTTTTATTGAAAAGGACACAAAGTGCTGAAGTAACTTAGCAGGTCAGGCCACATCTGTGGAGAATATGAATCGGTGATGTATCGGGTTGATAGCCTTCTGTAGACTGATTGTAGGGGGGGGAGAAGAATGCTGGAAAGTGGAGAGGCCAGACAGGTGGACATAGGTGAGTGTGGTGGGGGTGGTGTGGGGGGGGGGGGGGGGAGTGGTGGGGGGGAGTGGGGGGGGTGGGGGGAGTGGGGGGGTGGGGGGAGTGGGGAGGGTGGGGGGAGTGTATTGGCAGATGTTTGGAACAAAGGTCAGAGATATGAGCAGAAAGTGTACGACAAGTTTGAAGAGTTGTGATTGTGAAGCCACATGGAAGAAATTAGTGGGGGGGGTGGATGGAGGATTGAAATAGGTGGGAATCAAGGTGGGGCATGGGGGAGGGAAAGGGGGGCATAGAGAAGTGATGGGGAGTTGGGCCAGGGGCATGAAAGTAGCAAAAGAAGGCGGGGCTGAGGGGTTGAGGGGAAAGATTGGGCCTGTGGGCCAAAAGGGAGGGAAGGGAAGGGAGGTGAGGGGGAAAGAAAGTGGGATGGGATGATTTATTTTTATTTGGTTGTATAGGTGAGATGGGATTTTCCCATATGTTAACAATTGGATTGTGCTTTCAAAAATCCCATGCAAAAAATAATTTTAAAAAAGTGTTAAAATAATCTGAGCATATAGATTTCTGCCAACCAACATGTGTGACATACTTTATACCCTGTGGGACATTGGCTCATGTTGCTCAGAATGGGGATATGTTGGCCCTTCTGTGGTTAGGATAGACAATCATTGTTAAATGCAGTAATGACATTTACAGAACTTATCCACAAAGCAGAATATCTAGCAGTCATTTGTGAATCTCTATGTCCCCTGCTCATGAAAATTTAACCAACTGGAATTTAAATTTTAAAATTTGCTATTGCCATTAATAAATAAGATAGTCTTTTAATTTAAGAATAGCACAAAATGAGCTATTACTCTCTTTATCCTCTGAAATGTCCAATATAATTCCTTCTATTAGTTGTGGGATAATTGAAAAAATTCTGACAATAGTTGCAAGGTTAAAATGCTAAATTAGCATGTGTCTTGAATGCTTTGTTTGCCAAATGTATTTAAGCTTGAAATATTCTAAGTCCAGAATTGTTGTTAAATGACTGGGAAATTCTTTTCACCTATGAGCCCCCCTCTGAATACCAATGTGCTATCTCCATATTACCTTCAGCAGTTTCAACAGTGAGCTATGAAGGAAACAACCCCTGGACTGATAGTTGGGCCCCTGAGTAGTACAGGTCCTATCTATCATAAATCCCACAGAAATGGTTTAACAGCTGGTTAAGCCACATCCGCAGTCCAAATTGTCTGTCCAAGATGTCAAACAGCTTGAATGCTCTTTGAAGCCTCTGCTGTTAAGAATTAGGCATGTTAATGGTTCAGTGGGATTCCTTATTGTACAGTAAACTGTCACAATCTGTCCTGTTCACTCACCTGCCAGCCACGCCCACCACGTTAAGCCAACTCCCCTCACCTGTTCACCCACCTGCTCCAGATCACCAATCAAGCCAGCATATAAACCCTTCCTGCACACCCACTCTTTGCTAGATTGTTCTTAGCCCTCGTGCAAGACTCTCCAGCATTCTCCCTTGGACTGATTTAACGTTGCCGATCCTGCCTGCTCCTGACCTTCATGCCTCGTCGTAGCCCTGGTGAACGCCTCAGTCTTCTGGCCCCGACCACGAGCAGGTAGAAATAAAGCTCATTCTAAAACTACTTCCTTGGTTCCGTGTGCTGCATTTTGGTCTACCTGCGGTCCGTTACAGTAAACAGTGAAATGCTTACTATGCATGTAATTCATTAAATCATACCATACATGAGTACAATAGAAGCTCTTCTGGAACAACACGCAGGAAGTCGCCGTGTTCTGGAACATTTTGCGACTTTCATGTCTGATCTAGGCCGAAGGAGACATCCACATCTTATACTTTTGCCTTTAAGGCCCAGTGGCCTGATGGCACTGTATCAGGGTCGAGGGATCGGCCTGGCCTAGGTCGACGACGTCAGCTCCTTGCACTGCTGTTCCGTGCAGCTACCACAGGCCCGTGCCGATCAGAGAAATTTTGGGCACTTTCCGAGAGTGTGGGAGGTGACCTTGCAGATCATTCACAGCCGCCTTTTCTCTCCCCTTCACCGTCTACTCCCGTCAGGAAGCGCAGACCCACTTACCAGGATTCACCTGGTTAAACTAAAAGGCGAGGTTGTTTAACCTAATGTGTTCCCTGGCCACCCACGGATAGGGAACACTGACTTCATCAATCCTCTGACGTAGCTGGATTTGACTCCACCGCCAACCAGTTATCGTCAATAAAAAGGATTCAAAATAGAGATTAAACGTCATTTTTATGCTTTTAATGTTTTTACAATATAAAACATTTACAATGATTGAATTAAATAATAAATTAATTTAAACTTATTGGGTTCCCTTATAATTCTTCCTCGCCATTGAAATAAATGGAATTGGTCAGAAATTTGCAGTGCATTATTTCTTTGTTTTTATTTCCATGAATTCAAGTTCAGTTATAATTGTGCAAACTATATTTGTCAATTGTTAATTTGTGCCTCATTTGCTAAATTAACTCTCCAATGATTACTAATCATTGCTAATTAAATTCCTACTGATGAACCAGAGTGGGAAATGCGCTGATTCAATATGAAATATTCAATTAGATTTGTTATTTTAATAGATTGGCCGCTGAGTACACAGCCAGGAGGGAACACGACAGGTACAATTGAGGCCCTATGAATGGCCCTGAAATTGTTATGGCAAAGATGGTGGCTATCCAAGGATATTAGAAGTTTCAATACTTGATTTTGACCAGTCTTTGGAAAGCAGCCTGGAGGAAGTCAAAGAAAATAATGAAATTTAATGCCATATTGGTCTAGCTCTGGGATAACCTGCTGAATCTGCACCATGCTTGAATAAAACTATGCCGAAAAGACACTCATCCTTTGGCAGTGGTTCCATAGAGAACATCTGGCAAAGTCCAATTTAGGGGTCAACTCGTTGCAAAATTTGCATTCCTGCCAGTATATTTGGCTTTGCCATCTGCTGCAGATCACAACAGTGAGACAAGTAGAAGAGCATGGATATCCAAAGGGATCAGATACTCTTAATCTGACTCCATTTGTTTGTGCCAGGAATAACTGTCACCTGTCGCAAGTCTCCATTCATCCATCCAGCTCCTACCAAGTTTCATTGAAAAGGTGTTTATTTTTCAGTTTATCAAAATCTTGAGTCGAGCTTGCAAATGTTTTTAAACAAGTTTAATTTTTTTAATGATTTAAATTGATTTGAATTATTTCTTTATACTTCTAATTTGCAGAGGTATTTTTTTAAACTGTTCAAAGTCTTTTGAAAACAGCGAGCTGTCAAAATAGCATCAGAATGTTCCCAGCAAGAGCTCCAGCTGAGGTCAATTGGCTGGAAGTAGATTGCTGCACCTATGTTATGGAGTTCTAAAGTCACACAGCATGGAAACACGCCCCTTGGCCCAACTTGCCCATACTGACCAACATGCCCCATTTACTCTAGTCCCATACTTGCCTGCATTTGCCCCATATCCCTGTAAACCTATCTTATACATGTACCTATCCAAATGTCTTTTAGACCTTCTGCTAGTACCTACCTCAAATATCTCCTCCGGCAGTCCATTCCAGATACCTTCCACCCTTTGTATGGAAAAAAAAATAAAGTTGCTCCTCAGGTTCCAATTAAAGCTTCCCCCCTTAAACCTATGTCCTCTGGTCTTTATTCCCCTACCGTGGGTAAGATTCTTTGTGCATTTACCCTATATTCCTTTCATGATCTCTATAAGATCACCCCTCATCCTCCTGCACTCCAAGGAATAAAATCCTGGCCTGCTAAGAGATGGTGGCGACAGAATGACCTTCAGTATAAGTGACATGTGGGTATGTGGGTGGCAGACTGGTTAATCCATTATTGTTAGTGTTGTGCTCTAATGTTGGCCGGAGAAATGTGGATAGGCGGTTAAGGAGAAGTACCCTGAATCTTGCAACTTATAAGCAAGGTTTGGCAAATCCTGGAGAGGGAAATCCATCTCTGACTATTAATGCAGAAGCAGTATTGAAGGACAGCCTCACTTAGTCCATGTATTCAATCGCAATTATTATTAAAAGTGGGGGGATTGATAGGGAATTACAGATCGTTCCACCATCAGGCCGACCTCCCTGAGGTGATGTGCGAACTACAGTCAGTAGAAGTGGACCTGATTTAATTTCAGACCCCATGAAGTTTCATGGCTTCAGGTCATGCACTGGTGCATAAACCTGCTGATTAACACTTATTATCCTCACTTAGATGCTGAATCAGAAACCACCAATTTGGAAGATTTACTGAGTAGCATGTATTCTGAATGGCATTTTATTGGTCTTCACTATGAGGCTCATTTGCACCGTAAGTGATTGACCTTTACAACATTCTGTTCAGAGAACCAGCATGGGTGCCTGTCACATTAGAGTTTAGAGACTTTAATCATAGCCCAGATTACCTTCAGCCTTCCGGACAAACCTAAACCACTGCAATTTGCCTCCCATCGTAACAGATCCATTGCAGACACCATCTCCCTGGCCCTAAACTCATCTCTGGAACGACTATATAAAAAGATCACCAAACTCAGACTCCTACTTATGGACTATAACTCGGCCTATGCAAATCCCGGGACTTAGGAATTGGCACTGCCCATTCCTCCCCCCTCAGCCCTCCCTCTGCAAATCATCCTGACCCATAGATAACAAACAGGGAGAATAGATGATACAACATCCTTCACAATAATTAAAAAAATCACTGGTCCACAAGGATTTATACATAGCCCTTATAATGCTTTCTGCTCCCTATACACCCATGACTGTGTGGCCAAATCCAGAGAGCAGTGCTGAACTACAATCTACCTCTTTGGTGACCCTCGGACTATCCTTGATCAGACTTTGCTGGCTTTATCTTGCATCTATACACCGTAAATGGATCGATTGTAATCATGTATTGTCTTTCTGCTGACTGGTTAGCACTTAACAAAAGCTTTTCACTGTATCTCAGTACATGTGACAATAAACTAAACTGAAATTCTCCTCTAACTCCACTTATAACTTTGCCAATGACATCACTGTTGTGGGCTAGATCTTGAACAACGACGAAGCGGACTACAGGAAGGAGATAGAGAGCTTAGTATCAAGGTGTCGAGGCAAGATTCTCAGTCAGAAGGTCAGCAAGACAAAAGAGCCAGTCATCGACTTCAGGAATCAAAATGTTGGTTATTCTCCAGTCAGCATCATTAGTGCTGAAGTGGAGATGGTCAAGAGTTTCATGTTCCTGGGTGTAAACATCACCAACAATTTGTACTGAACCAACTATATTTGACCACATAGAGCCAAGAAAGCACAACAAACCCTTTATGTCCACAGAAGACTAAGGAAGTTCATTATGTCTCCTATGACTCTTACCAATTTTTACAGATGCACCTTGGGAAACATCCTTTTAGGATGCATCACAACCATTACCGCAAGAAATTGCAGAGGGTTATGAATGTAGCCCAGTCCATCTGGAAAGCAGCCACTCACACTCCTGTAATTCCCTCTGCTCCACACTCCCATTCGGCAGAAGACACAGGAACTTGAAAACACATCTGAGAAGTGTCCCAATCTGTAACATCACCCATCCTTTTTCTCCAGAGATGCTACCTGACCCAATGAGTTATTCCAGCATCTGCAGTTCCTTGTTTCGACTTGAAGACACTAGTACCATATTCTGGTAGGGCTTGATCCCCGCCATTATCAACAGCGAACCGGTCATCAAATAAAGTAAGGATATAGTCCCAACCTATGTTGGGTCTCCTAACCTATGTTGTAACACTACATTCCGCACTCTGGTATTTTTTCTTCTTTGCTCTATCTGTCGTACTTGTGTATGTGTCTTGATTGTACTTGTGTATGATATGATTTGACTAGACAGCACACAAATGGTTTTCACTGAATCATGATATACTCTCCATGGCTTCACCCTTTCCAGTATACCTATTACAGATGTATTTGTTGACTACAGTTTTGGTTGGTAAGGTACAGTTCTTTTGAAGACAGTTCCATCTTCAACACAGATGCTGTCCTCAAATTACACCACTGTCCATATTGTAAAACTAATATCCCCAGAAACACAGCAGATGCCAGACAAATGCACGCTGTCACGCAGTATCTCAGTGGAAAAGAAAACAATCAACGTTTCGGATTAGTGACATTGAAAATTTGCAGATACTGTGAAATATAAAATAAAAAGAGACATTGCTTGAATTATTCAGCTGGTAATGCAACATCTTTAGAAAGAGAGACATAATTAACCTTACAGGTCAATGTTCTTCTATTAGAATCCTTTCATTGATTCTGATGAAAGATTGTCAACAGTTGCTGTCCAACCAGTTGATATTTTCAGCTTTTCATGCTGTTTTCTGTGTTGATTGGTGACAGGACGGCACGGTAGCGCAGCGGTAGAGTTGCTGCTTTACAGCGAATGCAGCGCCGGAGACTCAGGTTCGATCCTGACTACGGGTGCTGCACTGTAAGGAGTTTGTACGTTCTCCCCGTGACCTGCGTGGGTTTACTCCGAGATCTTCGGTTTCCTCCCACACTCCAAAGACGTACAGGTATGTAGGTTAATTGGCTGGGTAAATGTAAAAAAAAAAATTAAAAAAAATTGTCCCTAGTGGGTGTAGGATAGTGTTAATGTACGGGGATCACTGGGCGGCACGGACTTGGAGGGCCGAAAAGGCCTGTTTCCGGCTGTATATATATGATATGATATGATATGATAGGACCACTGTTCTCAAATGGCATAACCCAGAACAGAATTAGCAACACAAATCTGGGTATCAAAGTTGATTATTAGCAACAACAGAACTGCATGCACCCCATCACCACTTTCTCAGGTGCATTTATGGACGAGCATTAAATATTGGTATTGCCAGAGATGCCATGAATGAAAAGAAACAATAGAAACTTGCAGACATCTGCAGTTATACTTGCAGACATCTTGCTATTAGGTGGCAATTCAACAGTATGGATAAATACAAGGCACTGTACTTCAGGAGGACAGGCACAAAAGGCTGTAGTAATTTAATGGGTCAGGCAGCATCTCTGGAGAAAAGGAATGGGTGTTGTTTTGGGTTGAGACCCTTCTTCAGACTGAGAGTCGGGGAACTTTACTATCTGTCTTCAGTTTAAACCAGCATCTGCAGTTCCTCCCTACGTACCTCAGGAGGAGGAAACAGGTCAGAGGATTGGAATGTGGAAAAATACCTCACATCTTTACTTAATGAAGAGATGCCCCACATCTTTACTCAAGAATTAGTGCTCACTGCCAGTTTAACACTAGAAACAATAATAAAGAAATAAAACCTAGATGGCTTTGAGTTAATTAAGGAGACCCAGCAGTGCTTTGTGAAAGACAGAATGTGCTTGACCCAGCTAATTGAATTTTTTGATGTAATAATAAAGAAGTTTTCTGAAAGGTTGCCTGAAAGGATTTAGAGACAAAGTTTGTGACAAACTGCCAGCAAAAAGGCTGGTTAACAGAACTGAGGACCAAGCAATAGGAGAGACTGTCAGCTTGATTAAATGATTGTCTCAAAGATAGAAAGCGGCTATTATTTGGGAGTGGCTGTTATTAAGACTTGAAGGGGGGGGGGGGGGGTGCCAGGAGCAGTCAGTGTTTCCCCCTCCCCCCACCCATCTCAACCCCCCCCCCCCCCCCCCCCACTCCCAACTCACCATGGCTCAGATTGTCAGATGTTCAACCTCTGGTGTATTTGACTTAAATATTGCTGCACAGGTAAAACAATCAAAATGTGGCAATGATGCAGAACTTAGGGTTGTATTAACAGTGAAGACGCTACTAATTAACCACAAGACATTGATAGGCTAGCAAATTTTGGCAGACATATGCTACCTGAAATTTAATGCAGAAAAATAATGTCTTTGGCAGATGGTATGGGGAAGGGAAACTGACTTATGGCACGATTTCAAAAAGTGTACAGGAGGTGGGGTTCATGTGCACAGGTTTTTAAAAAAAATAGTTGCAGGGTACATTGATAAAGTAAAGCAGATGGAATCTCAGAATTCATAAATAAAGGTATTTGAATACTAAAGTAGAGAAGTTATGCTGAGAATAAGAAGAAAAATAATGCAGATGAAATAAAACCAGAAAATACTGGGAACATTCAGCAGGTCAGACAGCATCAGTGGAATGAGAAACAATATGTTTCAGTTCCAGGGCCTTTCTTCAGAAGTTGCACTAAAGCTTTATGAAGCTTTGGCTAGGACACAACCAGAAGACAGTGACAATTTCTGATCTCCTTCTTCTGGGATGGCTCGATTGTAATCATGTATTGTCGTTCTGCTGCATGGATAGCATGCAACAAAGGCTTTTCACTGTACCTCGGTACACCTGACAATTAACTAAACTAAACTGAATGCAATTGGAAGGATGCAGAGGAGATTCACTAGATTAGTCCCAGGGCAGAGGGATCTTAATTATGTGGTTTGATCAGAGAAGTGAGGCTTGTTTTGTTAGGAGCGAAGGAAGTTGAGTAATAATGAATGTTTGAAAGTTTACAAGACTGTGACAACTTTATGTGAGATAAACATTATTCCCAATAGTTAATTGTACAATTATTAAAGGACTCTGATTTAATATTTGGGGGAAAAGACACGTGGGATATGTGGAAAAGAACTTTTTTACACAGTGAGATGAACCAGAATTGATCACTATTTCCAAAAGGTAATTGGAAAGGCAGCAGATCAAATGAACTAGAGGACTTTAGGGAGAATGTGACTGACTGGATTGGTCTAAAAAGAGCCAGCATGAACTTGATGGGCCATATTGTTTCCTTCTGTGCTGCAATGACTCCATAATTAATATTTACCTTCATACAAGACACTTGAATTAAAATAGTGGCTGGTGCTTACAATTTATTTAGCTTTTAGTTTGTGGAAAACATTAAGCACTCACAGAAGGTGAAATATAATAGTGCAACATTAAACTCGCATTTTCACTTGATGGAATTAAATGAAAAGATCTAATATCATTAGGCCCATTAGGAAGCATCAGAGAATGTGGAAAGAGATAGCCCAGTGTTTGAGGTAGTCTTTGAGAACCATTTCAAGCCTGTGTCCCTTTCAGGGATTGGTCATTCAACTTTATAAAAAGTAAAAACATTAAAATAAGTGTTTGTGATTTTTTTCTGAACAGTGAATTTTCCTTCCAGAGTAGACTATTTTCTGAATGGGGAGAGAATCCAGAAATCGGAGGTGTAAAGGGGCTTGGGAGTGCTGTGCGGGGTTCCCAAAAAGTTAATCTGCAAGTTGAATCGGTAGTAAGGAAGACAAACGCAATGCTAGCGTTTATTTCAAAAGGGCTAGAATACAAAAACAGGGATGTAATACTGAGGCTCTGGTCAGGCTGCATTGGAGTATTGTGAGTAATTTTGGGCACCATATCTGAGGAAGGATGTGCTGGCCCTGGAGAGGATCCAGAGGAGGTTTACAAGAATGATCCCAGGAATGAGTGGGTTAACATATGATGAGCATTTGATGGCACTGGGTCTGTACACGCTGGAGTTTAAAAGAATGAGGGGGGACCTCATGAAATGTACCGGATAGTGAAGGGCTTGGATAGAGTGTATGTGGAGAGGATGTTTCCACTAGTGGGAGAGTCTAGGACTAGAGGACATAGCCTCAGAATTAAAGGACGTTCCTTTAGGAAGGAGATGAGAAGGAATTTCTTTAGTCAGAGGGTGGTGATTCTGTGGAATTCCTTACCACAGATGGCTGTGGAGGCCGTCAATGGATATTTTTAAAGCAGAGATAGATTCTTGATTAGTACGGGTGTCAAGGGTTATGGGGAGAAGGCAAGAGAATGGGGTTAGGAGGGAAAGATAGATCAGCCATGATTGAATGGTGGAGGAGCCGAATGGCCTAATTCTGCTCCTATCACTTATGACCTATGATGACCTTATGGGTTGTTTCCGCACAGTGCCAGAGGCCCGGGCGAGATCCTGACCACGGGTGTTGTCTATTTGGAGTTGCACGTTCCCCCTGTGACTGCATGGGTTTCCACTCCAGTTTCCTCCCATACCCTAAGGACATGTGGGTTTGTAGGTTAATGGACTTCTATAAATAGTCCCTAGAATATAGGATAGAACTAGTGTATGGGGATCACTGGTCGGCACAGACTCGGTGGGCTGAAGGGCCTGTTTCCACACCGCATCTCCAAATTAATCACTAAGCTTTATGAAATATATACACTGACTGCACACTTGCAGGTGAAAATGTGAATAGGTTCCAATTCCTGTTTTCGCACACATTACAAAAGGGAATAATTGAATATTGTGTGGATCAAGCAGTATGTTTTGAGTGGAATTTAGACGTGCATGTTTATTATAAAAACCATTGAACAATATCCTTTATTGACTAACTGTGTCTGAAATTAGTGCCAAATCAGTACTATAATTAAGCCATCAAGTCGCAAATTTGAAACAAAAATGTGTAACCTCACGTATTTTAGATGACTGGTGTCATTTTTTTAGGTGACAAGACAGTTTCCAATTCAATTACATTCTTCATGGTGCTATAAATTATTAATGTGGCAAATACCTCTTTCTGGCTGAAAATCAAACATTCCCCAAGTATGGGCAAAGGGATCAAAGCCTAAGTGTGAACAAGTGGAACATCAATGTTATGTGGATGAATAACGAGCTGTATGCTAACATGAAAACAGTCAGATCTTGTTGTTTATGCCTTTTGGGGCCGATCAAATTATTGTCATTCTTATCATCAGTTCACCTTATTGAGGTTTGAGACATACAATTTAATGGAACATTCCGGAGCATTAAATTGACAAGAGATTAATAATAATAATAAATTGTCGCAACAAGATGTTACACTGTGATACCGCATTAACTTTGTGACATTAAGCCCATAGTGCAGAATCTATAGTTTAAAATATATTAATATGCACACTAAGTTAACATGGCTGACCCACAATCTTCTCCTCTGGGACATTAATTCTGACTGCTATTAATGTGTTTCCTTTTATCTTTGTTTTAATCAGATCTCAATTTTTGTTACCCCATGGTGATGTTAAAGCTTACTTGATGGAAAAACTGTAGTGTCTAACCTTAGTACAAAGAACGATAATGCCTAGAGATTCACCAGGAATCAAAGGTGTGGGTTTTTTTAGGATCAAAAACAATAAAAAAATACAAAACATAGCAAAGATAGACACAAAGTGCTAGAGTACCTCTGCAGGTCAGGCAACATGTCTGGAGCAAAAGGATGGGTTAAGTTTCAGGTTGGGATCCTTCTTCCAACTGAAAGTAGAGAGGTGGGAACTGGAGGTAAGAAAAGGCAGAACAAAGCAAGGCCAGAAACAGAGGACCAAGGAAGGGTGGAGCCCACAATGGCACATTGTTGGCTGGGGAAGAGGTGATAATGAAGGGATACAAGGAAGCGAACAGTGGAACTAGTAGGATGTCTAAGGTGGGGGGGGGAGGGGTAGGTGGGGTGGGGCAAGAGATGGAATGCAATGTTTACTTGAAATTGGAGAAATCAACGTTCATACTGATGGGTTATGTTGCCCAAGCAAAATGCAAGGTGCTGTCCCTCCAATACAAAATATGGCAGATGATTTACCATATATTACAAAATAAAAACCCAGAGTTTGTTTATTTTAAATGTTTTTTAATATGAGATAAAGGTGAGGGGAGATCTTATTGAGATGTATAAGATCATGAGGGGAATAGATAGACTAGATACACAGAGTAGAGGACTCAAGGAACAGAGGACTTGGGTTTATGGTGAGAGGGGAATGATTTAATAGGAACCTGAGCGGCAATGTTTTCACACAGAGGGTGGTGGGTATATAGAATGAGCTGCAAGAGGGGATAGTTGAAGCAAATATTATAACAACATTTAACACACTTTTGGACAGGTACATGGATAGAAAAGGTTTAGAGGAATGTGGGCTAATGCAGGCAGGTGGGACTAGTGTAGATGGGGCATTCTGATTGGCATGGGCAAGTTGGGCCGAAAGGCCACTTTCCATGAGTCTATATAATTAATGGTGCATGTAACCTTGTTTTTGCATCCATTGAATTTGCCAGATGATAGTGTGTGCAGGAAGGGACTGCAGATGCTGGTTTAAACCAAAGATAGACATAAAATGCTGGAGTGATTCAGTGGGACAGGCAGCATCTCTGGAGAGGAATGGGTGACGTTTTGAGTCGAGACCCTTCTTAGTAACTCAGAGGGACAGGCAGCATTTCTAGAGCGAAGGAATGGGTGATGTTTCGGGTCGAGACCCTTCTTCTTCTGAAGGGTCTCGACCCGAAATGTCACCCATTCCTTCTCTCCAGCGATGCTGTCTGTCCCATTGAGTTACTTCAGCATTTTGTGTCTGTTGCCAGATGAGGGAATTGCTTTGGTCGTTGACCAATGTAATATATGGAATACAGCAAACCTGTAAAATTGCAAAGGGAATGTGCACAATTTAGTTGCATTTTAGTTGCTGCTGCTGCAGCAGATGACATATCAGCTGCACACTGACTTATTTCCCATTAATCTATCCCAAACATTCTGTGCTTACTGTGGACCAAGGATCATTAATGGATGATGAATGAGGAAAGCTGTGCGGCAAAATGGTACAAGTTGATCATAGATCATTCAGATAAGCTTGAGCTGAAAACAATTGTTTACAAGTTTGCAGTTCCCACCAAGAAGTTTTTAATGGCTCAAAAAATCCACTGCTATGTCAAATAACATATAAAATTCTTAAGGGGTTGGAGAGGCTAGATGTGGGAAGATTGTTCCCGATGTTGGGGAAGTCCAGAACCAGGGGTCACAACTTAAGGATAAGGGGGAAGTCTTTTAGGACCGAGATGAGAAAACATTTCTTCACACAGAGAGTGGTGAGTCTGGAATTCTCTGCCACAGAAGGTAGTTGAGGCCAGTTCATTGGCTATATTTAAGAGGGAGTTAGATGTGGCCCTTGTGGCTAAAGGGATCAGGGGGTATGGAGAGAAGGCAGGTACAGGTTACTGAGCTGGATGATCAGCCATGATCATATTGAATGGCGGTGCAGGCTCGAAGGGATAAATGGCCTACTCCTGCACCTATTTTCTATGTTTCTATGTTCTATGTTTCTAAGTACAACAACCAAAAATTGAACCAAAAGTAGGATTTGGTCGAAGTTTGGGTAAATATTATGTAAGTATCTTCATCAAAAGGACTGCAGCACTTTAAGAAGGGGACTTACTACCACGTATAGTGGGGGAAATTAGAGATGCATGTTAAATGGTCTTGCCAATGATGCCCAATCCTGGGAAATGAACAAATTAAAGCAGAAGTAATAGTTCTACATTTTCAATGGCCATTTCTCACAAACACATTGGTTTCAGTAATATTACAACACAGAAGGAAACAATATGGCCCATCGAGTTTCAGTAATATGCCAGCCATATTCGTAAGGTCTAAAAAAATGGCATTTCAAGTGTTGTATTTTTTTAAATCATTTACTTTCATTGTCTTATAAATTCAGTTCCCATCTCAGGAAATAGCTCAAACCTAACACAATATTTGATGCGTGAAAGCTTTCCACTGTACCTCAGTACGTGAGACAATAAACCAAACTTAACTGAAGATGTGTTTTCATTCATTTATCTGCTCCAGTGCTAAAACTGCCCATTTCCATGTTAATAATATTTCTTGCCACTGCCCTTAACTCAACTCATTTGAAGCTGAAACTCATCAATTCTACATTGCCTCTAGCCTTAGTTAGTACAACTCCTTCCTTGCCAAATATTGATCTTGTCTATGCCATCATTAAAAACTCAGCTGTCTGGGACTTAATCTGCTCCAGGTTTCAATAAACATCTCATCAATATCTAATTCTTGCTATTTATTCACTCCATGGTTTCAATTTACCTCCGTAGAAATCTCCAAGTGCTACATAACTTTGAGACCTCTACTCTCATTCAATTTTCACTTCTCATATGCTAATATCAATTGCTTCCAATTTTCTATTAATTGTTTCAACTTTTGAGCGTCAAATACTTAAATTCCTGCTCTCAACCTCTCTACCTCTCTCCAAGTTTCTCTGAGACCAATATGCAAGAGACCATCTTGTAACATAATGTCATGATACAAATGCAATGAATCACCAAGATTCAAAGTGAGCTTGATGAGAATGTATAAAGCATGTTAGTATGTTTGCAAATGACATGAAAGACAGTGGTATCACAGATAGTGAAGGTGGTTATCAGAAATTGCAGCAGGATCTTGATCAACTGGGCTGAGGAATGGTTAACGGAGCTAAATACAAATAAGTATGAAGTGTTGCAGTTGGGAAAGTCAAACCGAGGCAAGACCTTCACAGTCATTGATTGAGCTCTTGGGAGTGTTGTAGAGCAGACAGATCTAGGAGTTCAGGATATAGGAAGTGGTGTGACAGGTAGATAGGGTGGTCAAGAGGCCTTCACCAGTCAGAATATTGAGTACAGAAGTTGGGATGTTATGTTACAGTTGCACAATTCACTGGTGAGGCCACATTTGGTGTATTGTGTTCAGTTTTGATCACCTTGTTAGAAAAGATGTTAAAGTGGAAAGGGTGCAGAGAAGATTAACAAAGATGTTGCCAGGACTCGGGCCTGAGTTGTAGGGAAAGGTTGAGCAGGCTAGAACTCTATTTCTTGGAGCGCAGGAGGATGAGGCTGATCTTATAGAAGTGCATAAGATCATGAGGAGAATAGGTAAGATGAATGCATTTTACCCAGAGTGGGGGAATTAAGAATCAGAGGATATGTTTAAGGTGAGAGAGGAAAGATTTAATAGGAACCTGAGGAACAACTTTTTCACATAAAGGGTGGTGAGTATCCAGAATGTGCTGCCAGAGGAGATATTTGAGGCAAGTACTATCACAACATTTAAAAGACATTTGGACAGGTGTCCCGATACAACTTTCCTCGCTGTTATCCAGAGACCCAAACAGTCCTTCTAGGTAAGACAGAGATTCATACAAACCTCATACTACCTCCTCTTTTGCATTTAAAACTTTCAATATGACCTACTCTATGTCTGCGTGACAAAGCATAGTCTAGGCAACCATAATGTGGATGCTCTGTTTATAATGGCCATCCTGACCTCCCAGAGGCAGGCCATTTCAAACCCCCTGCCAATCCTTCATCTTCTCCACTCCCAGGGAGATGCTAAATGCAAACTAGCAGCACCTTTTATTGCGACTGAGTAGTCTGCAGTCCAATGGTACAAATATTGAATTTTCCAACTTCAGATAACTTTCACTCCCTGTGATGATTTCTCCTCTTTTGCCTCCCTCCCCTAATCATCCATTTTCATTCCCCTTGCTCACCTGGTTCTCCAAGCCCTTGACCCTACCCCATCCCCCCCTACCACCTTCCACCCTTTGTCTCTCCCTCCATCCTCCTCCCCCCCCCCCCCCCCCCCCCCCCCCACCTAGCTCCATCTGCCCTCTCTTTCTTTTTCTGTCTCTACCTATCACCCACCAGCCACTCTCTCCTAACTCCCCCCTGCCCTGCTAGGTTCCATCTACCCATCATTTCACTCCTCATCTGGTTCCACTTGATGTCTTCCCATGGCCTCTCTCACCCCTCCATCTCACCCCTTTATGCCAGCTCTGGTTTAAAGACCAGGTCTGGTGCTGAGATGCTCTGTCTTGATATAGGGTCTCAACCCGAATTGTCAACTATTTTGCCTCAACCCTGGAGTTTGCCTGGAGGTTTTCCAGCAGTTGTGTTTTGTTTACAAACAACATGCAATTTTCTTTGTAAAATGGAGAGATTAAATCATTATTTAATGAGTTCTTCTTATCGAGTCCACGTCACAAGATTAGAAATTGTTCAGCCAGAGCTGAACACACTTCTCAGCATCTGCAAACCATGGCGCCTTGCACTTCTTGTGCGTAGTGGTGGAAAGATTGATGGCAATAGGGCCGCGGCGTGAACGCTCTTTCCTTGACCACATTTAATGAGTTCATATCTTTAGAAACTATTTGAATCTTTACACGAATCATTTAGTTGGCACTTCTTGATTTGACAAAAGTAACATTTCCTGACTTAATTTCGGAAGATCTTGTTATATTTTCTAATTTCTTTGTACAGCATACCTGCAACTATCACTCCAAGATCCAATGCTTGACGTTAAGTTTTAGATGTGTTTACACAAACCACATCATGTTGTTTAATAAGTCTTTATCTGTGGCTGAAGTTATCATTTTTGTCTTAATTGCCTTTGCCCTCAATATTTACTGTAACTAAACTAATCTCTTTGTGTTCTGAGTCTTATCTGCCTGAGTAACTAAGCAGGAGTAAAACCCAGAGACACAAGGAACTGTAAGTGCTGGAATTTTGAGCAAAAAACAAAGTGCTGGAGTACTTGAGGAATAAAACCCATTGTGGATGGGGCATCTTTCTGTTGCATAGAAATGAATTGTCTGTAAATTGATGTATCTTTGTTATATTGGGGGTTTTTTTCATTGTCTTCAGGAACTGTTGACACTGCATTTTTTTTCCAAAGATCCAACATGGTGGTATACCATGTCTAAAATTGTTCAATGCTCTGCGATGTTTTCAGGTGTCCTTGCCTTCCTAATTGCAAATACCTCGCTGTTTGGTTGCAATTAATCTGTGTCTACTTTCAGCCCCTGATAAACTACTTCTTGTTCAAATACAGACTCCTTTTTAGGCACATGAATGCTTCTAATAATTGATGATTTGTCATAGTATTTGTGGCTATTTGTACATTATTTTGATTGTAACCCTGTTGGCATGATACCCACTGTGGCTTGAAGGATGATAAATGGTGATTTTGTACCGTCGTTGTTTTCGGAATGAATACAGGTACTTATTGAATCAATTGTCAAAGACTGTTTATTCAAATTCAGCTAACTACTTGCATGTGATGGATCACGTTTGATGAAAGATTTTCTTATCCCAACTCTCCATGCAGATCCTGTAAAGTAGGCAAGGGTACTCCATGTTTTCAATGTCCTGATCCAACACCATAATTGTTCTTCCTACATTGTCAAACTCTCCTGACTGCTTCTGGGTTCATTACATTTGGCAATGTCCAGTCACCAGAACACTATTTTGTTTAGACACAAGGAATTGCAGATAATGGTTGACAACAAAAGACACAGTTTCGGAGTAACGCAACTGGTCAGCCAGCATCTCTATGATGTTTTGGGTAGTGATTCCCATCATCCTTCAAAGTATATTGTGGGCAAGACACACAAATGTGCATTAGTACCTACTAAGCACTCAGTATGTGTTCCCAACAATATGGGGAGTATTGGGATCAGAACTACAAGGGCTCAGTGTAGTGTTATTACATTGCGATATACATATAATTGGGCATGTTGCCATTAGAGAACCTGATGTGAACTGCTCCCGTTGACTGCTGTGCATTGCTGCCGTGGGAGCCTGGGTGTGAGGAAGCAGGTGTCATGTACCTGGCAGAAGTCCAGCAATGAATCACCATGCTCTGTGTGGAGAGGCTGCCTGCAGCAACTTGTGTTGGGCAGGCTGTGGAGAGTGGTGCAGTTGCCCAGATGGCACAGTGAGTGCGGGCATTTCTGGAGTCTGGCACCACCTGATCTGTGCATTGCCAGACCACTGTGCACCTTTGGTCTCTCTGATCATCTCCTGTTTGATGTGATCAAGGCAGCACTCTCAATCTCCTTGTCTGACTGCACAGCTCATAAGTTCATGTGAAAGGAGCAGAATCAGGCCATTTGGCCCATCAACTCTACTCCGCCATTCAATAATGGCTGATCGATCTCTCCCTCCTAGCCCCATTCTCCTGCCTTCTCCCCATACCCCTGACACCCTTACTAATCAAGAATCTGTCAATCTCTGCCTTAAAAATACCCATTGACTTGGCCTCCACATCCTTCTGTAGCAATGAATTATATAGATTCACCACCCTCTGACTAAAGAAATTCCTCCTCATCTCCTTTCAAAAGGTATGTATTTTTTATTCTGAGGTTCTGGTCCTAGAATCTCCCACTAGTAGAAACATCCCCTCCACATTCGCTCTATCCAGGCCTTTAACTATTCAGTAAGTTTCAATGAAGTCGTCCCCCACCCTCTTCCTTCTAAACTCCAGTGAATACAGGCCCAGTGCCATAAAATGCTCATCATATGTTCATCCAATCAGTCATGGCTTCTCTGCCCAGCCTGGATATTTCTGTGTGGTAACAAGCTCAATAGTGATCACGGACTTCAGGTTTGTGACAAGTGGGGACAATGTCTTCCCTCACATCAACGTCAAAATGAAGAGGGAGAAAATAGAATCCACACGTAATGTACTAGCTGGGGTGCAACCTGAGCCACCCCGTCTCTGAGATGAGACCCGATCCTCTCACTGGCAGCCTCCACAGGCAGCCTCTCCATAATGAATCATGGATGTGTTGGCAGCAACGGATGAGATTCACACCAGTTCCCATCCAGCAGTGCATAGCCCAATCAGATGGCTTTCCAAAAGTGCTGTACTGGTTCACACCAGAGAACCGAGCTGTGTACAACTATAGCATAACATCCCAACTTCGAGACTCAATACCCTGCTGACGAAGGTCAATGTACCAAAATAATTCTATGTAACTCCAACTTCACTTTCAGGGAATTATGTAGCTGTACTCCTAGATACCTCTGCTCTACAACACTCCCCAGGGCCCTGCCATTCACTGTGAAGGTCCTGCCCTAGTTTGACTTCACAAAACGCAACACCTCACACCTATCTACATTAAATCCCATTAGCTGTTCCTCAGCCAATTTACTAGCTGATCAAGATCCTGGTGTAATTTTTGATAACCATCTTCGCAAGTATACCACCTACTTTAGTATAATTTGCAAAATTCTTGGCTGAACTTACTTTGATGTGTGTTCTTAGCCATTATTAGGCAATCTGCTGCCACATTGTTGCTTGTGTTGACACATTCCCCCCAAACACTGCAGAAGCTGGAATCTTGAGCAAAAACAAAGTGATGGAGGAATTCAACGGGTCAGGCAGCATCTGTGGAGGGATTAGACAAGTGACATTTCAGGTTGAGTCTCTGTTCATGGAAGAACCAAATGACTCTGAAGTCTTCCTGGTTTGGAATGGAGGTGTAAAGGGACTGGGTGGTAAAGATGAGGCAATGGGGGCCTGGGATTTTGGAAGTTATTGAAGGTGTGAAGAGGGTATGGTGTGTTGGATGTAGGTTAGAATGGATTGGAAAGGAGGGGAACAAGATCAAATGGAGGTATTTGGAAATGGGTTCAGTGTGGCAGGAGCCGGCAGAAACAATGGACCAAGGCAGTCTTACTTGTGTAGCTTAGGAAAGAGTTGGGTAAGTTTCAGAGGGTAACTATAATGTTGGAAGCTGTGGAAGGGAGGTCACTAGAGGCGATAAGATCAGTGATGGATTGAGAGATGGTGGCCTGTTGTTCATCATTTGGGTCGTGGTCAAGGGGTAGGTAAGATGAGGTGACCAAGAGCTGATACCTGGTCAGAGAATGGTAGACTACAATGGCACCTTCCTTGTCAGTGGGTTTGATGACAATATTGAGATTGGTATTGAGTGAGTGGAGGGCTGTGCGTTCAGATGGGGTGAGATTAGAATGGGTAAGGAGAGTGGAGAAATCGAGATGGTTGATGTCATGACAGTAGTTGGAGATTAAAAGGTCAAGAGAGGGCTTTCAGGGGGAGTCCAGAAGGAGGAGTGTTAGAGATGGGAGAAGGAGTTGCAACAGGGAGCGAAGACTCCTTGGCAGAGAAATAGGTGGAGGTGATGAAAGAAGAGCTCTATATTATGGCAGATTCGGAACCTGTTGAGGTGTGGCTACAAAGGCTAGGCCTCTCCACGAATTCCCTTTGGCTTCCATACTCTGCAGCTTGGGGTTTGTTGGTATGAACATTTTACTTCTGTGAATACATTACATTTACCGGAATTGCTTTGGCTAACTGTCTTTGCTTTCATCTTGTATTACATTGAGAAAACCTATGCATTCATCTTGCCTTGAAACTATTTTGCAATGTTGGATGGGCATATCATGGTAAATGCTATCATTTAAATCTATGGCAGCAGTTTGTTTCTGATTCAGCTTTGGGACTGCAATTGTCACTGCCGTTCATGTTTATAGATTCACATTTTATTTGTGCCTTGCATTAGACATAGACATAGAACAGGGAGGGCCCTTTGGCTCTCAATATTAATGCTAAATGCCAAGTTAAGCTGATCTCATCTACCTGTACATGATCCATATCCCTCTATCACCTGCACTTCCACGTGCCTATCTAAAAGCCTCCTAAATGCCTCTACCTCCACCACCATCCCAGGTAATATGTTCCAGGCCCTCACTGTTCTCTGTAAAAAAGCATTTTTTTTAATTGTTGAATGGACATATGATGGTAAATGCTATCATTTAAATCCATGGCAGCAGTTTGCTTCAGATTTGGCTTTGGGACTGCTCCTCTGTGTTCATAGACTCGCATTCTATTAGTGTCTTTAGAAACCTATTTTCTATGTTTCTATGTTTCTATGTCTTGCATTGAATTAAATTCTATAGCATTCCTCATTTCCATCTCCATAGGTGTCACAATTTTACATGCAGCAAGTGAGATGCTACATGTCAATGAATTAACTCGGGTTTGATTATTGATTAAGCAACAAAGAAACTTGTCAAACAGCTCACAATCACCAAAATACCAGAGTTGCAGTGCTGAGACAAGTTCTTCAATGAGATGATGTTTTTGCTGACAAATGCATCTGACATCAGATTCCTATTTTCAAGTTTGTAGCTTTCCACAACCGGAGGGTTTGGCGTATCATTTCACAATATAAAACATAATGTGATTTTTGTGAGCTTAGATGATTAGCTGATATAGTGTACATTCCTGAACCATTTCATTTTAACTGACCGGAGACACGAGAGGCTGCAGCTGCTGGAATCCTGAACAACAAACTGCTGGAGTAACTTAATGGGTCAAGCAGCGTCCGTGGGAAGAAGTGAATTGTCAGCATTTCAGTTCAAAACCTCGCATCAGAACTTTAGATGCAGAGTTTAGATTCAAAACTGACAATTCATTTCCCCCATAGATGCTACTCGACCCACTGAGTTCCTCCATCAGATTGTTTAGAAACATAGAAAATAGGTGCGGGTGTAGGCCATCCGGCCCTTCGAGCCATTCAATATGAACATGGCTGATCATCCAAAATCAGTACCCCGTTCCTGCTTTCTCCCCATGCCGCTTGATTCCGTTAGCCCTAAGAGCTATATCTAACTCTTGCTTGAATACAATTGCTGCTCATTTAACTGTTGAGCTTACTTGAACTCCTGCATGGGATTGTTTTCTACACATGCACTCTCACCATTGCCATCAATTTCCATTAGCAAACTGTTATTTGCATCAGAGTTAACCATCACCATGCTCAGCAGTACTGCTGGTGCCTCAAATTCCCAATGTGTTCACCAATGCTGTCAGCTTGGTCTGGGGAGCCGCGCATGCGGGGAGAGTGTCCCATGGAGCCACGCGGGCCCGATCCACCCACCGAACAACCATGCCGCCAATGACTAGAATGACGACCGAAGACCAGAACGCACCCCAGTAGGCCCGATGCCCCACAGGCCTCCCAGGGGACAGCGGTGATGCCGGGTGGCGAGGCCTGTCTGGGCCAAAGGAGCCTCAGCAGTGGCGGCGATGGGAGCATCGGCAGCGGCAGCGGGAGGCTCAGCAACGGCAGCAGATGCCTCGGGGCAGCGGGAGACTCGGTAGCAATGGGAACCTCAGTGGCGGTGGGGCATTGTGGTCGATCAGCGTGATGGGGGGAGGGGGAAACAATGGGGACCCGTCATGAGGGGACCGCTGTGAGGGACGGTGGGGGAACAAAATGGGGCCCTGTGTGGGGGAGGGGGGACACTCTAGTTTAGAATCCTCTGCCCAGGGGATCAGTCTGTGTTTGTTTGTTTGTTTGTTCATTTGTTCCAGTGAAGGCGCTGTGCACACGGCAGCCAGCCAACAGTCGCTTGTCTTTTTCTTTTTGTTTTCACTTTTACTTTCAAGTTTTTAGGTACCTTGTGTGTTGTGACTGTCGGCAGACCAATTTCCCTTTGGGGATGAATAGTTTTATCGTATCGTATCGAATCATAACGTTCCAGTTACATGTTCTTGTTTGTCTATTTTTTCCTTTGTGTGATTTATTTTGGTAATGTGGGTTCTTATTCTAACTGCATGACTGCCAAGAATATAATGAATCTCTAATTGTCATGGTAGGCAGCTGAAACATGTGCACCTTATTTATTCTATTCTCTTTAGCTACACTCTACATGTCCACATCTTTCATGGACACATCATACATCTTTATAGAAACATAGAAAACGTGGAAAATAGGTGCAGGCGTAGGCCATTCGGACCTTCAAGCCAGCACTGGAGTACTGTGTGCAGTTTTGGTCTCCAAATTTGAGGAAGGATATTCTTGCTATTGAGGTCGTGTAGCGTAGGCTCTCTATGGCGGGACTGTTGTATGTTGAAAGACTGGAGCGACTAGGCTTGTATACACTGGAAGTTAGAAGGATGAGAGGGGATCTTATTGAAACATATAAGATTATTAAGGGATTGGACACATTAGAGGCATGAAAAATGTCCCCAATGTTGGGGGAGTCCAGAACTAAGAGCCACAGTTTAAGAATAAGGGGTAGGCCATTTAGAACGGAGATGAGGAAAAACTTTTTCAGTCAGAGAGTTGTAAACCTGTGGAATTCTCTGCCTCAGAAGGCAGTGGAGGCCAATTCTCTAGATGCTTTCAAGAGAGAGCTCTCAAGAGAGAGCTCTCAAAGATAGCGGAGTCAGGGGGTATGGGGAGAAGGCAGAAACGGGGTACGGATTGTGAATGATCAGCCATGATCACATTGAATGGTGGTGCTGGCTCGAAGGGCCGAATGGCCTACTCCTGCACCTATTTTCTATTGCTTAATGTTTATCACCTTTCAAATTTACTCCTCTTATCTTAAAGCTATGGCTTCCAGTCTTTGTCATTTCTATTCTGGGGAAAAGACTGTAACTGTCCATCCTATCTATACCCCCTCTCATTTAATATAATTATGACAGAAATACATAAATTCAAGGACCTAGGCATATCAAGCCATATAATCAACCAACTGGAGGAACAATCTGCATGCCTGAAGATAGAAGGGGGAAAGAAAAGGCTTAAGCCTTCATTCAGTCTCCATCAGCCAATTTTGAATATCTTCACCGATAACAGTTTTCAGCATTTTCAATTACTCCACACAATATCATGAAATGCTGAATGCACCGGACACAAAAAAAGATGAATGGTCCGGGTAACAATCTGGTTTTAAAGCTGGAGGTGTGCTCTTAAGAGCTAAATGCGCTCCCAGATAACCTGCTCCAGTACAGCTGCAACACAGGTAGAAAAGTGACAATGTGAAATATGGAGCTATACACAAAAAGCAGGATGACTCCATCCTGGTATCAGTTGAATTAATATCCTATTAGTGCACTCTTAATCATTAGCAAAACAATGGAAGAAGTTATTAAGAGTGATATTGAGTGATAATTTAATAATGTTATCAACCAATTGATTCTGCTTGGGTTACACTGAAGTTCAGGATCATGTCTTAAGATGAACAACTTTCAGCTACTTTGTTAATGACCTGTCTTTCCTCCCCCCCCCTCCTCTCCCTCCCCCCTCCCTCTCCCTCCCCCCTCCCCTTCCAATAGATCAGATGAAAATTATGTAGTCCTGTTGCATTCAGTCTTTTGACTTTTAGACTTTAGATATATAGCATGGAAACAAGCCCACCAAATCCACGCTGACCAGCGATCACCCCGTATACAAACTCAATCTTACATACTAGGGACAATTTACAATTTACAGAAGCCAATTAACCTACGAACCTGTATGTCTTTAGAGTATGGGAGGAAACCGGAGCACCTGGAGAAAGCCCACGCGGTCACAGGGAGAACATACAAACTACAGACAGACAGCACCGGTGGTCAGGATCGAACCTAGTTCTCAGATGCTGCAAGGCATCAACTCTACCACTGCGCCACTGCGCCAGCCTAGTCATGAATAGTGATGAAAAATAAATAATGAGAAGAAAAATATATTATACCCTTTGCTCATTTGAAGAGACCAGAATATGAGTACAAAAAGTAAAAATCAAATACTGAAAATAACCTACTGCTGGAAATGCCAAGTGCTCAATCCATCTTGGCCTCTTTCTTCTCAGACTTCCACCCACACAGAAGCCAGTGTTTTGTCGACTTGATTCACAGTATAAAATAGTTGACATCATTAAATACTGTGATGTCTATGGAACAAAAAGATATTTCAACTGTAGTCCACTAAAGTCACACAGTGCAGGAACAGTCCCCTTGGTTCCACTCATCTGTACTACTCCCATTTCCTCTTGTATAGACCCATTAATTCCCTGCACCCCACCTTCCCATTGTCCTGCCACCCACCTACAGTGGCACGACATACAGTGAGCAATTAATCTTGCTGCCAATATGAAGCAAGACCTGGACAGTGTTCAAACATGTGCTAATAAATGCTATTGTCACTCATCCAAACATCGAAGTGTTGAGCGGAGAGCAGCTTCATGACAAAAACCACAACCATTTAAGAAATGAGCCTACAATTATGTCCTTGAAGGCAATTGTGCCATTAAATGCTGACCTTGTCAAACGTGCCAAAGCCCATGTTTGAAAGATAACCAACATTTATGACACACAAACAAAAGCCAATCTTCAGCTAAAACAATTTCAAATAATTTCCTTTGGCTCTTAAAAGTACTAACATTATCTCACCCGATACCAATTCTAACCTGGCTTACCATTCATCAGAAATTCACCACATCAATTCAATGCCATGTAAACTAGAAAGGTCAAAACTGGATGTTCTGCAGCAAATATGCAATTATTCCGCAATACCTCTCCAACAAATGCAGAAACAAATGTTACATATGTCATGGAATGCTGCTGACTTTTTTGAATCTCTATATCAGCAGGAATGCACAAAGGATACCATCAGAGAGAAAAAAATGCTATTAACTTGAAAGGGACCTCAATTTCTATCTTCAGCATCCATTTCTTGGGCCACATTGATGCTGCATTGTATCCTATCTGCAAGGATTATATAAATATATTTGGCTTCTCTGGCAACATCTCTTAAACCTGCAAACTCCGCTGGTTTATTTCAGAAAGGTTTAGTAAAGTGCTTTGTAGTGCAATTCGTTTCTGAAATTCCTTTCTTGGACTTGTCCAGAATTTCATTATTGCATTGCATTGCACTTCCAGGACATTGAGCATAGAATGGCTGTCGTGTGATATGGAAGATGGCACGAGCTTTAATTGATTTAAAATAATGATTTATATTCTACTTATTTTACTGACAAATTGATAAACTAAATAGACCACACATCGTTGCTGGCATGGTAACGGTCTGGTTAGCAGCTTAACTAAATTTTTCTTGCCATTGTGATTTGTCATGTGATAGGAAATATGTGTCACATGTCAGGAAGTTTTTTCTTTTAGAGCAGTTTATGAGATTTTTCCAGTGATGGAGAGGACCTCACCAATGGACTGGGATTATAAGTGTTCCTATTTGCCATAAACTGTGCAGGTCCTCTTACATTTGCTCTTACCAAGTGTCCAGAGCAGTAGAAGGAATGTGAGAACACTGTTTTAAATGAAAATTGTTGTTTCTTGGACCAAATGAATGAATTTTATTTTTGTAATACACATGGTATTGAGGGCTACTGATGTCTCTTGCCTTTGCTGTTGGCAAAGGCTTCCACTAGCAGTAAGGCTATGAGAGTTATGTTTACTCTAAGAGTTCAACCTGTTTTTCATGTTATCAGACATTATTTCTCAAACATATTAATTGAATCAGAATCATATTGCAATGAATAAGTGTTTTGCAACAATGACTTCCTACCCAGTATAATTCCTTTGGTTTAATTTACCTATTTGATGGTGCCAAGATCCAGAGAGAACTCTGCACTATTTTTCCAGTCTGAATATACAAACAAACTGCTAGGACTTTCTGGAAAAAGTGCAGAACTAGATCTGAAGCCAATTTATTGGAGAATTCAAGAATCTCACATGAGAACTAAAAAGATCTGCAGAAGATTTGAATTGTTCTTTTAAATGCAAATCTATACCATTGGTTAACAAGTTCCAGCACAACGTTTGTGAATGTGTTCAAGGGATTAATTACAGAAACATTTGCTTGCCTTAAATCGCTACCATCTCTTGTGAAGCAGCCAATAGTTCTATCCAACTCGTCATCAAAGTAATTGCAATACCTCTGAAAGAACAACAAATCCTTCATTTGAAACTCCATCGGAGCACTATAACCAGATTTTGTCAGGCTTAACTCAAACCTAATTCATCATCTTGGGTCTTGCATCTGGAGGCTGGTTGGAAGGCAGCTCAGCATAATAATGACCTGACTGCTGTTGTTTTGCAGCCATATGCCAAATGGTAGTGAAACCTCTCTTGAATCCCTGAAACCTCTCTTGACTTCCTCCTTCTGTTAACTGGCAGGTTGCCTTCACTTGATGGAACACTATCATGAGCTGACAAGAGATCAGCAATTTTATTTTTGTTTGGAATTCAGTGCAAGAACCTGCTGCATGCAGAGTCTGTGACTATGACCATTGATAGCTTACTGAATTGATTAAATGAAGCTGCAGGTCTGACCTTTTTCCCTCATAATCTTCACCCTATGGTGTAAATCTATGATGTTTAATTAATTCCATCAAAAGAGGCACTCTTATATACAGCACAGTTTACTGTTTCATAGTTTAAAGTGTAATTTTGTTTAAAACAATATGATCTCAGCATAAAATTCTGGGCTATTGTATATTGGAAACAAAGGAAAAAAATCAATCAATCACCTGTTCACCTCCCAAGATAGTCATCCTTTGCTTTTAGGGAATATTATGTTTGAGAAGATAAATTGTTTGGATTATTTATAATTATGTTTTTGATATCTAATTATTGTACTTTAAGCATTAATAAATTTATCTTTGCAGTGATAAAAGTAGAAAATGATTCATTAAACTATTTTGGGGTATTTTCATCCCCAATAAATGTTATTTTATGCAAGTACAACGGTGGTTCTGATAGATTGGATGACAGAACTTTACCGGGTCTTGAAAAGAAGCAAGAATCAATTTATCAAGGCAAAAAGTCAAATAAAGGCTTTTTTTAATCAAACCAAATATTTAACTTGACAGAGAGAAAAGTGTAAGCATTAGTTAAGCAACTGTAGGAACTATATTAAAACCAATATATGAGGTGCTCTACAGTTCTTTTGTTCAAAAGAATTACTGAATTGCAATTTCAATTACACAATGAAGTAAAAATCTTATTTAATAAATATATATTTACAAAATACCTTTCTCTCAAATATTGATGAAGATAAAGATTTACTAGAATGGCCCTGATTGAGTGATTCAAGTTGGATACATTGACTGAAATAGCTGGGTTGGTATTTTTCAAGCAGAGAAGGTTGAGAAACTCATAAAACTATCTAATGAATATAGCTGACGTGGAGAGGGTCCCGAGCTTCACGTTCCTTGGTGTTAATATTACTAACAGTTGGTCCTGGAATAACCAAATTGACACTCCAAGAAAATGTACCAATCCCTCTACTTCCTCAGAAGCCTATGGAAATTCAGCATGCATCCATTGACACTTGCCACAGTTCTGACCATAAAGCCGAAAATTACAGTCCCGAAAGCAGTTCAGTCCATCATAATTCAGCCTCCCCACATCTTCTCCCCCCCCCCCCCCCCCCCCCCATGCTCAACCCTACTCCATTTCGGATGTTCCTCAGCTTTCGATGTGATTCCTTTCTGAGAAACCCATCGGACACCGAAAGTATTGTAAGTCGAAATGCATCGAATACGCGCGATCACGTGGCCGGAAGGGAGGGGCGGCTCACTACGGGTCGCTGCCGTTTGCACCATCGCAAAGTTGAACTATCGCAAGTCGAAACATCTTAAGCCGGGGAGCATCAATACACCTCGTACTTCCTCAGGAAAGTAGCCAACAAAATCAAGGACCACTCGTACTCTGGTCATGCTCTCGTCTCCCCTTCTCTTGTTGGGCAGAAGGTAGAAAAGCTTGAATTGGCTTCAGATCTAGTTCTGCACTTTTTCCAGAAAGCCCAGCATGCAACACCTGATTCAGGAACAGCTTCTTCCCCATGGTTATCATACTTTTGAATGGACCCCTCATATACTAAGGCTGAGTTCCCGATCTGTTACCTCATTGTAGTCCATGGACTTTGTTTCTTTTTACCTTCACTTTCTCTGGAGCTGCAACATCATATTCTGCACTATTTATTTTCTATTTTGCACTACCTGATGTACTTGTGTATGGTATGATTTGCCTACACAGCACGCAAAGCAAAGTTTTTGAAATTATCTCGGTATACGTGGCAACAATAAACCAATCGATGCTTGATGGAAAAGAAAAATGCAGGGAATAACCTGGAGAACAGAAGCATCTAAACAGCTCTGGGTTTAATTGGTTAAATGGCCTCATTCTGTGCTGTAACAGTCCTGATTCTATGTTACTCAAGAAATCTATTTTTGAAAACACTTGTGTTATTGGTCGATGTCTAAATACATTACTTAATATACTAATTTGCTTTTTTTAAATTATGGGATAGTGAATGGACTGTGGAGACCAAGGAACAGTGTAATAAAGTGTAATTAGTGCATTGTCAATAATCTAATAACTTCACAGTTGTAGATTATTTATCAATTTTCCATTTGCTGCTTTGCGTACTGTGAAAAATATCCATTGATTGAGAAATGCAAAGTATTAAGCTCTCCCTTGTTGATGTTGTTTTTCTGCCCTGGTTACAGATTAGGTGACTTGATCAGAATTATTGCTGTAGCACTTTCGCTAATATGCTAATTTTATTCTTTGCACAGATCACCTCAACTGAATGTAATGGAAAAGGATGACTTTTCGAAGGTAAGAGCAGCTTTACTTTCATTGAATTATTTGGCTTGCTCAAGATCTGTGTGGCTGCTTATCTCTTTGGTTCTCTTCTCTTCTTTGATTTTAAAGGGGTTTGTGACCCTCTAATAATTTCTATTTTTTTACGACGCATGTGTTTCTCAAATTGTCCAGTTCTTGCTGAGTACTGGTGTTTATCATTATATTGCATAGCCAGCTCACCTTGTTGACCATTGTTTTTAATGAACCTTAATGCAGTGTCCCTCCTTTCCTCCAACCCAACAAGTTAAGCATTTCAGTTCTGCGAATGCAAGGTCATAGGAAATAGATGCAAGGCAAGGACACATGGTCCCTTGTGCCTCTCTGTCGTTCAATAAAATGGTAGTCACTGCCTTGTTCAGTTTGTTATCCATCCCCTAGATCCTCACGACCTCTTAGAATGCATAAATCTCAGCCTTGTAAATGTTCCGTGACTGAGCTTTCATGGACCTCTGAGGTGCAGAGTTTAAACAGTCGGAATAAACATCTCCACATCTAATAAACATCAGGACTAGTGGCCCACTTCAAGTCTTGATCCGATAACCCCTGATGCCAGGCTGTCTGTTTAGAAAATAAGATTTGTGACATCTGCTCTGTCGATCACTCCAAGAATCTGGTATGCCTCAAGAAGATTTACAAATTTGTTTATTAGAACAACAGCTAGCTTTATGTTTTTAATGATCATCTTCAAGGGAAGGAGAGGGAATTAGAGAAGGCAGAGTGTTTTATGGAGGGAACTCCAGAGCTCTGTGCCTCAGCAGCTGAAGCCCTTCAGCCACAGTACTGTCACTAAATGGACAAGAGACTAAAAGGGTTCAAGTCAAGTCAAGTCAATTTTATTTATATAGCACATTTAAAAACAACCCATGTTGATCAAAGTGCTGTACACCTGATTAGGTGCTAAGGAAAAAATGAAACATACAGTAGCACACAAACATAACAGCACATACAAAACAGTTCACAGCGCCTCCTCAATGGGCCTCAAACGCCAGGGAGTAGAAATAGGTTTTGAGCCTGGACTTAAAGGAGTCGATGGAGGGGGCAGTTCTGATGGGGAGAGGGATGCTGTTCCACAGTCTAGGAGCTGCAACTGCAAAAGCGCGGTCACCCCTGAGCTTAAGCCTAGACCGCGGGATAGTGAGTAGCCCCAAGTCGGCCGACCTGAGGGACCTGGAGTTAGAGAGGTGGGTTGGAAGATTTTTGATGTAGGGGGGGGAATGTCCATTTAGGGCTTTATATGTGAATAGGAGGAGCTTGAAGTTGATTCTGTACCGTACAGGGAGCCAGTGGAGAGAGGCCAGAATCGGCGTGATGTGGTCCCTTTTACGGGTACCCGTCAGGAGTCTCGCTGCGGCGTTTTGGACCAGTTGCAGGCGGGACAGGGAAGATTGGCTGATCCCAGTGTATAGGGAGTTGCAGTAGTCTAGGCGGGAGGAAATGAAAGCGTGAATGATTTTTTTCAGTGTCGTCGAATTGGAGGAAAGGTTTGATTTTAGCTATGGTACGAAGTTGCAAGAAGTTGGCTTTTACCACAGCGTTGACTTGCTTGTCAAACTTTAATGCAGAGTCAAATATCACGCCGAGGTTTTTGACATGCGGTTTGACTAGGCAGGATAGGCTTCCAAGACTGCCTGTTATCGATTTGATGGAGTCGGGGGGGCCGAATAGGATGACCTCAGACTTGCTCTCGTTTAATTGGAGGAAGTTGCGTCAAAGCTATGACAGATGCTGCAGAAAAAAAAAGAGACGGCTAAGATGGTGGAGATTTATAAATGTGTTTGAGAATTTTAAAATTGGGCATTGTTTCACCAGGAACTGGATGTGGCTTGATGAAGACAGGAGAATTTTTTTTTTTTTTTGTGAAGTCTGACATTCCTTGAACAAAGAATGTTTTATATTGGTGCCTCTCTATTTTTCCTTGGTTTATTTTCTCTTTGCATTCACTGTCAGAAGATTCAGCAAGTCTTTTAATACGATGGTGAAAGTTCAGGTATAAATTGCCTCTGGATTATGTGTGTGTTTTTTTCCCAGCTGCTTGTGCAATCTTCCTTTTGATCGTAGCCTTGACCTAAATTCATGAGTCAGCAAAGAGACGCAGTGTTTTTGTTCATTTTACAGGAATTAAAGGAATAAAAGAATGTCGGTAGAGAAAAAAAAACACACTTCAGCCAACACAGCAGCCCATCCGCGCTTCAAAAACAAGGTGGCGCAGAGGCGCAGCTGGTAGAGTTGCTGCCTCCTGCACATACCAGAGACCTGAGCTTGATCCTGACCTCTGGTGCAGTCTATGTGCAGTTTGCTTATTCTCCCTGTGACTGCATGGGTTTCCTTTGGGTGCTCCAGTTTCCTCCCATGTCCCAAAGATATGTTGGTCTGTAGGTTAATTGCCCTCTGTAAATTGCACCTAGTGCATTGAAAGTGAGAGAGCACAGAACTCTGATGGTTCTTTGAGATTAATATATGATGATTTGACAGCACTGGGCTTATACTCGCTGGAGTTTAGAAGAATGAGGGCAGACCTCATTGAAACGTACAGAATAGTGAAAGGCTTGGATCTAGTGTATGTGGAGAGGATGTTTCCTCTAGTGGGAGAGTCTAGGACTAGAGATCATAGCCTCAAAATTAAAGGACATTCTTTTAGGAAGGAGATGAGGAGGAATCTTTTTAGTCAGAGGATGGTGAATCTGTGGAATTCTTTGCCACAGAAGGCTGTGGAGGCCGTCAGTGGATATATTTAAGGCAGAGATAAATAGATTCTTGATTAGTATAGGTGTCAGAGGTTATGAGGAGAAAGCAGGTGAATGGGGTTAGGAGGGAGACATAGATCAGCCATGATTGAATACCAGAATAGACTTGATGGGCCGAATGGCCTAATTATGATCTCATGAACGAGTGTGAAAGGGTGATTGATGGTCAGTGGGCTAAATGGCCTGTCTCCATGCTCTAGCTTTCAATTAGTCAACACTTTTACGACATTAAGATTTGGGCTGTTAAGTTACAAGTAAGGTAAATGCCACATGAATTACCCATGCCAACTATGCTTGACATTCAGTTTATTAGGTCTCCCACCAGTAATATCCTGGGATCATTACTGAACAGAAACTGAACTGTGCCAGTCATATAAATACTATGACTTTAGAGTCTGGGTGTAAGAAACTCTCCCCTATCTCTACTAAAACCTTCTGTCATCTACAAGATTCAACTTGGACTTTTATAGAACTAAGCACTTGTCTGGATGAGTAAAACTCTAATAATACTCTGGAGGTTGAGATTACACAGGGAACAGCAGCTCGCCCATGATGGAGATCCCATCCACTGCACCAAACACAACCTTTCTTTACTCCTGGCATACAGTGACTACAAAGCTGTTGTTCACCAAGACTACTCAGACAGCCTTTATCCAAGCCAAGGTGATGTAACAGAAAAATTACAAAGGCAGAAGATGCAGATCCATAGGATCCCCCCCCCACCAAGTCATGTCCCATCCTGACTTGGAAATTGATCACTTCCCGCTGAAATAGCCCAGTTTCAGCATCTCTGATAATATTGTCCAAATCAAGTTTAAAATTAAAAGCTGCCGTGCAAGGGTAATTCTTTCATGAGTGCATTGAAATTGTTGGATGATTTCATTCATAAAATTAGATAACATTGTAGCAAAGAAGGTGGGCACTCACCCCATCACTTCCATACCTTCCTTTGAAGAAAATAACAATTAACCCCAACTCCCAAATGTTTTTGCAAACACTGGGTCTAAAATTGTTTTGTGCAAAAGAAAGGTGCTACATAAAACTATCAAGTCCAGATTGATTTCTGAGATCAATTTGTAAAGTCTGAGATAGAGCTGTCTGGAAGAAAACTCCCAACTGTCTTTCCTCCCAATTTGCACGGTGCTTTAATCTGATACCCTGCCTCTCCCAAGAGATGGAAGGTGAGGAATGCATCATAATATGGGAGGATAACTTGGAGAGAGGGTAGAGTCTGTTTTCTATTTATCCTTAAGATAGACACAAAATGCTGGAGTAACTCAGCGGGACAGACAGCATCTATGGAGAGCAGGAATGGGTAATGTTTTGGGTCAAGACTCTTCTTCAGACTTTCCGACACATTCTATTTATCCGTGTTGCATGTTGGAAACATTTCTGACATCATGGTTAAGGCTCGATTTTATGATGTCCATGATAACGAGTAATATGTGTTTTCATTGTATTATTGAAACTAATTATGGTCATGGCATAAGTGTGACCACTCTCTGACAAATATCAGTTTAGGGTTTTAAACTGACAACTAACATTATTGACTGAAGAAAAAAAGAGAAAATGTATGCTGATAGATCCAAAGATGGTAACAGGAGACGAACTAGAGACCACAGAGATATAATGCATCTCGTAGAAAGATGAAGAGAAGCCTGGAATTTCAATTAGAGGTTACAGATCTTTTTTATTTCTGCTCTTTCCTCTTGCCCTTTTTGAAAATGTACAATTGAAGTGTCCTTGATTCCAGAAGATAGGCTTTTGAGCATAACCTCAGTAATGGATTCTATTTGATCTCTGAATTAAATGGTCAAGTAATGATTTGCATCAAGTTTATTTTTTAATTACCCGAAGCTTCATTCTTACAATAAAGGAAAATCCAGATTAAGTTTCTGAATTAACTTTGCTAGGTTTTATATTTTGCATCACAAAAACATTCATGAGTTAAGTAAATTAAAAAAATTAACTACACCTATTAATTAGTAACAAGTGCAATTTCTTGATTGATCAAACTATTGCATAAGTAAAGTCTGGAAATGTTTGCTAAATTCACAAGTTATAGGAGTAGAATTAGGCCATTCGGCACATCTAGTCCACTCCGCCATTCAATCTTGGCTGATTTCTGCCTCCTAATCCAATTTTCCTGCCTTCTCCCCATAACCCTTGACACCCGTTCTAATCAAGGATTTGTCTATCTCTGCCTTAAAAATATCCACTGACGGCCTCCACAGCCGTCTGTGGCAATGAGTTCCACAGATTTACTTCCCTCTGATGAAAGACGTTCCTCCTCATCTCCTTTCTAAAAGATGCCCCTTTAATTCTGTAAGCCACGCAGAAGGTTGGGAGGACAAGGCAAGGTTACTGTGTCAGGTCAATGATCTGTTTACTAATTCTGCAAATGTTCCTTTCCCTTGTGAGTGCAGCCAGTAATATCTGTGCTCCAGCATCTGCAGTCTTTTGCTTTTATTTATTTTTGTAACACAGCATCCACCAACATTACTGAGATCATGATTAACTGTTGTAAGCACACAGTTTATTGCAAACAACTGTGAGGCTATTGGGATGTCATTTCTAAGGGTCTTAATTTTCTTTGGTGGTGCACACAATTTCTATGATGTGTTGTTTTGACACCATTATTAAACTATTCATTATGTAGAAATTACACACAGATGGGTTAAGCAGTATTCTGCCAAATGAAATTATCTGGTTTGGTGTTTTATAATGAATAGAATTAATTATATATTTTAAACAGAGGCAAATTGCATACTCACCCATTCAAATGATTATTGAAATACCACAACATTTTGACAATGATTTTCTGTATTGGCAATCTTGCTATACTCATGAAAACATCTCAGCAAATTCTGTAATGTCAGTAGGTATTTTCCTAAGCAATAACTTTCATAGCCAGGAACTGAAAAACTGAATGTGCAAAATGTTCTGATGTAAACTCATCAGTGCACATGGAGAAAATGGCCAACTCTGATTTGGTATATCCTGTGTGTGTTTACACCACAGTAGGAGGGCTCTGGATATAAAGTGTCACACTGACTCTTTGAAGGAGACATCCAACTCCTTTGAAGGAGACATCCAAGAGACTACAAATGCTGGAATCTTGAACAAAACATATAGTACTGGAGGAACTCAAAGGCATCTGCCAGCATCCAGTTTTGGGTCAAAAGGTCCTAACCCAAAATGTCACCTGCCCATTCCCTTTCCAGATGCTGCTTGATCTGTCGTGGCTCTACAATACTTTGTGTTTTTTCATCCAACGTAGCTTCAGCTCTTCTTCTGTAATTTTGTAAATCAGACCTGATCAACTATGTATCCAATTGACATTTGATACTTTTTGTGAAATCTATTGTTTTCGGTAGTGCATTCGAAATCTGAGTAATCCACTTTATGGTGAGGGGAAAAAAACCTCTTTTCCATACTTCTGTGAAGTGCTTTAAATTTACAAGTTTTGGGCAGTGATTCATTATCCTCCTTGCTCTGAAACCATCTCCAGTATATTAGAGTCAAGAGTGTTTTATTGTCAAATGTTCCAGATAGCACAATAGACATTAGGTGCAGGAGTAGGCCATTCGGTCCTTCGAGCCAGCACCGCCATTCAACGTGATCATGGCTGATCAATGATATTCATACTTGCAGCAGCACAACAGAATATGTAAACATAGTACACTGTAAACAATATAATAAATGAGGGAAAATATATATATATATAATGTATATACGCATACGTACACAAATAATAAATAAACAATAATAGTGCAATAATAGTCTATGTAGTTCAGAGCTTATTTGTGTTTGTAATGTTTAATAGCCTAATGGCAGTTGGGAAGAAGCTGTTGCTAAACCTAGACGTTACCGTTTCCAAGCTCCTGTACCTTCTTCCCAATGGCAGGGGTGAAATGAGTGTGTGGCTAGGGTGGTGTGGGCAGGGTGGCAAATCCCTTCGATGGTGGGGAGGTCAGAACCCGTGATGGAATGGGCAGTGTTCACAATTTTTTGCAGTCTCCTTCACACCTGGACATTCAAGTTGCCGTGATGCAACCAGTCAATATGCTCTCTACTGTACACCTGTCGACGTTCAAAAGAATCCTCTCTGACATACTGAATCTTTATTAGGTCTTTATTGCATGTCTTTATTAGGTTTTCTCTTCACCACCTCTATCCAAGGGGAATAACACTAGCTTCTAAACTCTTCATATTATTATTGTGCACGTAAACTACTTCTGGTTCCTCCCTGGGGCCCTAATATCTTTATTCAAATGTGGTGCCTTTAATTGCTTGTGTGTAACAGTTGTGCAGATCAATTGAAATGATTGTGCCATTGTGTCCTTTAATCCACCACTGATAGTGAGTGAAATAGGATCAGAGCATGGGAGAGCAGGATGGCTGAGTGGGAAAAGAGATTGTGCAATAGTGTTGACACAAGCAACTGCTGATGCTAGTTTACAAAGAATATATAAAGTACTGGAGTAACTCAGTAGGACAGGCACCATCTCTGAAAAGCATGGGGAGGTGATGTTTCTGCTCAGGTTCCATCTTATGATTCTTTGATATGTCCTGTCCCTTACCTCTTCTGGCTCCCCCCCCCCCCCCCCACCCTCCCCCTCCCCACTCACTATCAATTTGAAGAAAGGTCTCAACCCAAAATGTCACCAATCTATGTCCTCCAGAGATGTTGCCTGGCTCGCTGAGTTATTCCAGCACTTTGGGTCTTTTTTTGAGCAATTGCCATCTGTTGGTTCAGAACTTCATGGAAAATAATTTGGGGGGGGGGGGAGAATAGACAGCAATACCACATACTGGCATCTTTAATATCTCTGCTGTCCCGGTGATCATCCTCAGGACCCTTGCCTAAGGTCCCACCATTCGTATTGAAGTGTGGTGGTATGTGCTTGTGGCATAATTAGTTTTCTTTTTTTCTTCAAGTCGGGCACAACCTATAAATTCCTAGTGTGAAAATGATGGAAATTTTATTGTTAACTATGCTACTTTAAAAGTAGACATGTATTCATCGATGAACATGTCTAGAAAGATTCTTATGCAAGCCTTCCCTCCAGGTGACACTAGGAGACAAGATATGAAGTAGAGCTGGCCCTCTAATCAATATGTCATCGCCCCACTTCTATTCTCAATGACTCCCATTAGCATTTAGCCAACTTAATTCACTCAATGTGTAGGATGGAACTGCGGATGCTGGTTTACACTGAAGATAGAAGCAAAATGCTGGAGTAACTCGGCGGGTCAAGCAGCATTCCTGGAGAAAAGGAATAGGTGACATTTCGGGTCAAGACACTTCTACAGACTGAGAGTCAGGGGAGAGGGAAGCGGGAGATATGAAACGATACATAGAAAATATGGATGAAAGGCTTGCAAAAGCACAAATTAAAGCCAGCAACGATGATCAAGGAAATCTGGAGTCCACAATGGTTCATTGTTGGCTGTGGCATAGGTGATAATGAGTGATACAAACAGTAAAACTCAGCAGGACGAGAGTGAAACTAGTACAATGATTAGGGTGGGGGAGGGACGGAGAGAGAGGGGGTGCAAGGGTTATTTGAAGTTCAAAAAATCAATATTCATACTGCTGGGGTGTAATTCACTTGTTAATTCACTCCAATGTGTCCATATACCATTTTTATGTCAATTACTTGAGCAGAAAAGTTTTCAGGTGACAACCAGGCTTTTGATAGCTGTGCACTTGCTTCATAATCATAGTCCAGGGACCTGATTTAATACTCCTATATATAATTGAGGGAGCACTGTGCTGCTAAAAGTGCAGAAAAATGTAGATACTGGAAATCTGAAATAGAAACAGAAAATGCAGAGAGTTTAGGCAAAGGGTAACAGACCTAAAATATTGACTGTTTATCTTTCTATCGCTGCTACCTGACCCACTAAGATCTTCCAGCATTTCCTCTTTTTCTATTCTAAGAAGTGCCTTCTTTCAAACACAAAGGTTTCATTTCAGTGATGTAACATCAATGTCCTGGCTAATATTTATTCCAAAAATGATGTTTTACTAGTTATAATTATTAGTTCAATGTATTTTTTTTTATTATTACGTGTACCAAGATTCAGTGAAATACTTTTTTTGCATTCAGCTCAGCAAGACTATCACCGTACATACAGTAAGTGCCCCCCCCCCCCCCCCTCCCCCGGTTAGTACAGAATGTACAGAGCAGCTTATTGAATCCATATTCAAGAGGCACCATTGAGGCACAATTTTACAGTCCCAGCTGCAGCTGGCCATAAAGGCCCATTGCAGCCCTCGTCTCCATTCTGGTCGTCCCATGAACCTCGTCTCCATTCTGGTCATCCCATGAACCTCGTCTCCATTCTGGTCGTCCCATGAACCATTGTCCCACTGCTTGCATGGCCTCTTCAGCACTTGTTCCTCAGGGAGGCACCTCCATCAGCCGACCTTGAGGGCGCGGAAGGTAAGCACCCCCCACCCCACCCCAGTTCATCTTACCAGGCCTTTTGTCGCTATCTCCTCTCCGGTAAATTGTATACCTTGGTAGTTTTCCATATTCCCTTTATTTTAATTGAAAATAAACAGGTTAACAGCAGTATCAAAATAGTAGATTAAGGAACACTGAACGCGTGTTGTTAAACATTCATCTGTGAATATTGGCAACTGCAATTTCCAGTTTACTCTTTTCTCTTCAGGCCCAAAGTAAATTATTTACTCTGACTAATGTGCCTGTGCTTGATCCCCTTTCCATTGCATTCTGCTTGACAGAAATAGAACTATATAGCATTGGGACTGCCAACCATGGTTGAAAGGGCAGGAAAATCAGAAACAAGTTAACAGTCATACAGGTATGAAATGCTAAATGGCTTCAGATGGTTTGTAGCTTCTATTTGAACTAAAATCTTTTGCTGGCTCGTGGTGCTAAATGGCCCCCTCTATGCACCTATTTTCTAAATTGCAATTTATATTTGTGACCTTAGCTGCACCCTGGGAATGCAACAATATGTATCAAATATTTGTTTAAGTAGCTGCCTAAATGTGTTAGATCAGCAAGGTTTGGGTTAGCATTAGGGCAACCCTCATGCATTGCCAAAAGAAGCACACTTTATTCTTATCAGAGCCATACATTTCAGAGGTGATCATAGCAGGACTGGTGCAGACTGAAGCCATAAATAGCATAGGAATCCACAATTCAACTGGCTAGACTGTCCACAGAGCTACAAATTGGCATGGGCTACTGTGCACACTTAACACTGCTATGTTAAGATTGGCCTGTGGACAACGGTCTGAACCAACAGATGGAAGCTGGAAAGAAAACAAAGAGAAAATGGAATCACGCTGAGAGACTGTCATAAATGGTGATTTGTTATAGTTTATCTCAAGATTCGAATGGCCACCCTCTTTATTGCTGAAGTGCAATTGTACTTTACTGTAATTCTGTTATTCTTATAACGGGATGTGGTTCACAATTTGTATTCATAATGATGATCACAAATCAAGAATTTGGGGCCCATCCATTTCTGTTCCCACATATACATCCTGGTCTAAGCTTTGTGTGATTTCTATCCTATTATATTGAGTTGATTTTTTTTTCCAGGATCTTTCTTCTTGAGTATCACCTGAAACCATTTTTTTTTTAAACTGCGAAGTATTGGCCTGCTTTGTTCTCTTCTATTAGTTTTTATCATATTTTATTTTCAAAGGATAATCATAAAGTAAATGAGAAATGGCATGTATGAACTAGTGAGCCAAATATATGCATGGGAGAGACATTCCTGAGACTGTGTCCTCTAGCAGTGCACCAGATGGGCACAGGAGCGATCTGAAAGATGCGGGTGGATGGATGAGTATGGCTGTAAATGAAGCCACATGATTTTTCTTCTATTTATGTTGGTACAGTGAGCAATGGAGCCATCTTCATCCAACAGGTGCAACAGCGCAAACAGAAATAAAAGCACCAATTGGATATTAGAATTTCCACTTTAATGTAATAGCATTTTTGGATGGTCTTGCAGTTGTGATATGACAATCAATTTCCATCTTGCCACCTGGGCATAAATCTGTTCTTGCGAATCATTGTATCAGCCTGGATTTCATTTCCATTCACTTCAATGGAAATTACAATCAGGCAGCTTGTAAAACTGATCTGCAACAATAGGTTTATACCAAGCATCAGAATAGAATTTGGTCCATCGGGCCCAATGCAAACCACATTAAGGATGACATATAAATTACTTTAAATGTATTACCTACTTCTCCTTCGCGTACTTTATCATCTTTTCTTTGGATGCAACTATGCTGCTTGCCTCAACTACTCCAGTAACTGGAAGTTTTAAACTGGCCTGGATCTCAATACCTAGAACACAGCGCTTAATGCTTAATGCTTAATCAGAACTCAATGCTTAGAACACAGAACACGTAACTCAGTGGGGTCAGTTTGCATCTCTGAAAGACACAGAGAGATGACGTTTCATGTTACGATCCAAAACATCGCCTATCCATGTCCTCCAGAAATGCTGACAGACCCATTGAGTTACTCCAGCACTTTGTATTTTATGCAAGATTGCAGCATATGCAGTTCCTTGTATCTCAATCTCATTGGGATGGGCCAACTGGCCTATATGCATCGTCTGGATGCAGAGGCCCTATTTTGATTGCCCAAAGTGTCCTTGATGATGTTCATAAAGCTTGCGGATGATGCATTAGCAACAAACAATGAATATATTCAGCATCTGCTTCACCATTTTCTGCACTTGCTGTCATTTAGAAGAGACGGATTTTCTCCAGCATTCTGGACCTTTTATTTCCAATGTCTGGAGAAGTAAGATTATTCCTGATTTAGATTTTCTAATGATTGTATCTTTATTACTCCTGGTTTTAGATTTCCCTACAGTTGTTCCAATCTGCCATTCTGTACTTGTACCTATGGTGCATTTAACATTACTGTATGTATGCTGTTTACTCTGAGTTTCATATGAACTAGGAATTTTATTACACTCTGGTGTATATGTCAATAAACTAATCTAATCTACCTTCAATTATGTCTAAAGATCTTCAGTAGATTTACCCTCAGTCTTATATTTGTAAAAATAGACAAGTTTATTAATCCTGCTGTTTAGTTGCACCTTTTCAGTTCCATACTATCCTGGCAAATCATTTCTCGATCTTCATTGCTTTGGTTTCAACAGAGACCAATACTGTATGTACTATATTGTTCAACTCTGTCATGCAACAGCTTTCTGTGCTGAATTTAATCTTTTCAAAATCGGATCTACTTTGATTACCCTCTGGAAGCTTTTACCACTACAACAATTGTCTTGAGAGTTGATGTTTTATTGTTTCTCCAGTGTCATATTTTGTTGCCAGCCCCTGTGTTTCTTTAGCGAGATAGCAGAGCTTCGAGGTATTACATCTTTTGATATTGGACTAGAGGTGCCAAGAGTGAGCAAAATAATTGTCCATTAAATGCTTGATATTTTTTTCTGTTTGTTTTGGTTTTGCTACAACTGTAGCAATAAATACACTGCGAACATCTCTTGTCATAGCTTTGCACCATATTATTTTTACTAAAATTGGACTAGCCAGTAATGTTCCCTCAGCATCCAAAATCAATCTCTTCCATTAGTGCACACTCCTAAACAGAAACTTCATCTTTTGTTTAACAAGGAGTTCACCTCTTTGGAACCATTTTAAAATGTGATATGTTTACAGTCAACCTTCCATAGCTTCATTTCGAATCTTTGGATTTACAAGACAAAATTAAAGCCTTTTACTTTATCTGTAGGTCATTAATTTACCTTATGTTTCGACAGATTAATTGTGCTAAGGTGCATTTTACTGATGTTAAACTGTAGCTTTTAACCGTGAAGGGGAGGTGTTGGTACTAAACTGGTTTCAAGATCAATTTTACAATTGATGGCAGCTCAATTTTGACTGATGAGCTCCAACGCACAGGTTCAAATTAAAAAAAGATTGTCATGTATAATAATCAAAATGCTAATATTAATGAGAAGGGGCTATATAGCAAGTTTAATATAACATTTGAAGATATTGTGTCAGTTCCCAAAATAACAGCTGGAAAATTAAATTCAATTAATTAAGCAAATTTGCAATTAGAGGATAGTGTAAGCAGTGAAATTATCAGATTGTCATGAAACTCAGCTGGTTAACTAATCTCCTTCAGAGAAGGAAGTCTGTCCCATTTCTCTTCTCTACTCACCTACATGTGACTCCAGACCATTAATGTAAGAAAATAACTGCAGATGCTGGTACAAATCGAAGGTGTTTATTCACAAAATGCTGGAGTAACTCAGCAGGTCAGGCAGCAGGTCAGGCAGCATCCCAGGAGAGAAGGAATGGGTGACGTTTCGGGTCGAGACCTTTCAGACTGATGGACGTTTCGGGTCGCGACCCTTCTCCAGACCATTAATGTGGTTAACTTGCATTTCCTTTTGAAACGGCCTCGTGAAACATGCAATTCGTGAAATAGTTTTGGAAATCCCAATATACTGGTCTTCCCAGTAATGATCATTTTGTTGTGAACATTCAAGTGTAATATGTGGAAATGAACTGTAGATGCTGGTATATACTGAATATAGACACGAAGTGCTGGAGTAACTCAGAGGGTCAGTGCTGGAGTAACTCAGAGGGTCTGGGAACAGGTTTCTAAATGCAACCATTTCCAAGGATCCGGGTTATGCAGTTACATTGCTTCAAATTACCACTGATGGTAACTGATGATACCACAAATGATGCTGTTGTTGCGAATGACCAAAGTGGAAGATTGCTAAATCTTTGGGGTGGAGAATCCATTCTGGGTTCTCTCTTCCTGAAAGTTATGCTCTCTTTGAAGTGTGATCACTAATTGAAATATAGCAAGCTCTCCAAAAAGGTGACATAATAACAATTTGAAGTTAATTTTTCAGGGTAAATATTGGCCAGTGCATTGGGATAATTCCCACTTTTTTTTTTTTCAAAGCAGTACCTTGTGCTCTTTTTATATCCACCCAAGAGACCAGACAGATTCTCAGTTTATCTCCTTATCCAAACTATAGCACAGCTGACAGTAAAGTTCTCACCTGAGCATCAGACTGGATAATGCTCGTCTCTATGATTACTTCAATGGATTAATTGCTTTCAATGAATGTTCTCCAATATTAAAAAGATGTCATTATAATTTTATAAGCATCATTAGTTTTTAACAGGTTTTGAAAATTTGTAAATGTATAAAAATATTCACAAATCAAAGAACTTGATATAATTTCACAACTGACTAACTGGGCCATGGGTAATCCAGGTGGTGAACTACTTTCAGCAGTTTTTCAGATAGTGCTTGTTCTGACCCAGCTGCGTTGACAATTACACCTGAATGTGCGACTCCTTCCCCAACATGTTTAGAGCTGGCTTCTTTGCAGAAGTTGCCACAAGAAAGGGAAATCATGCTTAACTAATCTTCTGGAATTTTTTGAGGTCCCACACTGGAGATTGACGAGCAAAATTAGAGCAAATGGTATTGGGGGTAGGGTGTTAACATGGATAGAGAATTGGTTGGCAGACAGGAAGCAAAGGGTGGGAGTAAATGGGTCCTTTTCAGAATGGCAGGCAGTGGCGAGTGGAGTGCCGCAAGGCTCGGTGTTGGGGCCGCAACTGTATACCATATATATTAATGATTTGGATGAAGGAATTAGAAGTAACACCAGCAAGTTTGCAGATGACACAAAGCTGGGTGGCAGTATGAACTGCGAAGAGGATGTTAGGAGGTTGCAGGGTGAACTGGACAGGTTGAGTGAGTGGGCAGATGCATGGCAGATGCAGTATAATGTAGATAAATGTGAGGTTATCCACTTTTGCAGCAAAAACAAGGAGGCAGAGTATTATCTCAATGGTGTCGGGTTAGGTAAGGAGGAAGTGCAGCGAGACCTGGGTGTCATTGTATGGAAAGTTGGCTTGCAGGTATAGCAGGCAGTGGAGAAAGCTAATGGCATGTTAGCCTTCATAACAAGAGGATTTCAGTGCAGGAGTAAAGAGGTTCTTCTGCAGTTGTATGGGGCCCTGGTAAGACCACATCTAGAGTATTGGGTACAGTTTTGGTCTCCTAATTTGAGGAAGGACATCCTTGTAATTGAGGCAGTGCAGCATAGGTTCACGAGATTGATCCCTGGGATGGCGGGACTGTCATATGAGGAAAGATTGAAAAGACTAGGCTTGTATTCACTGGAGTTTAGAAGGATGAGAAGGGATCTTATAGAGACATATAAAATTATAAAAGGACTGGACAATCTAGATGCAGGAAAAATGTTCCCAATGTTGGGGGAGTCCAGAACCGTCTTAAAATAAAGGTAAGGCCATTTAAAACTGAGGTGAGAAGGATCTTTTTCACCCAGAGAGTTGTGAATTTGTGGAATTCTCTGCCACAGAGGGCAGTGGAGGCCAAATCACTGGATTAATTTAAAAGAGAGAGTTAGATAGAGCTCTGGGGGCTAGTGGAATCAAGGGATATGGGGAGAAGTTGGGCACAGGTTACTGATTGTGGATGATCAGCCATGATCACAATGAATGGCGGTGCTGGCTCGAAGGGTCGAATGGCCTCCTCCTGCACCTATTTTCCATGTTTCTGAGTTTCTAAGAAGATTAGTAAGGGTGTCAGTGTTCATAGGGAGAAGGCAAGAGAATGGGATTGAGAGGGAAAGATAGATCAGCCATGATTGAAAGGCGGAGAAGACTTGATGGGCCAAATGGCTTAATTCGGCTCCTAGAACTTATGAACATGATAGCAGTGATGGTCAGGCCACCCTCAGGAAATCCCAGGACAATCATCTTGTGCTGATTTTCAGTCACGGTCACTGAGCTGACATTTTGATGCATTGATTTCTTTGGAGTGAGCTGTCAAATTTGTATCAGTGTTAGTGGTCTTGTTGTTGAGACGGAATACTGCGAGTTTAAATCCCACTCCTGAGACTTGACAAAACAAAATCAAGGATGACTGCTTGGTGTGTTACTGAGAGCCTCATGCACTTCCACCAATATTAAAGTAACTCTCTATCTTTTCATTACGCTGCAACTAAGCAGAATATCACAAACACTTTGCAGGAGTTTACCAAATTTGCCAAACTTGCAATGTTTTATGTTTTAGAGTTATAAAGACACACTACGTGAAAACAGGCCTTCAGCATAACTTGTACACTCTGATCAACATGCCCCATCTGCACTAGTCCCATCTGCCTGTTTTCGGCCCATGTCCCTCTAAACCCATCCTATCCATGTAACTGTCTAAATGTTTCTTAAAAATTGCAATAGTACATGCCTCAATTACCTCATCTGGCAGCTTGTTCCATATACCCACAGCCCCTAATATTTGGATAGAATTGAACAAACTTAATAGGCCAGAATTTCCTTGAAGTAGCTTATCTATCATCTAAGCTGGCCTTTAAGAACTTCCACAGAAAGCTGTTTCCAAGTTGCGGGGCTGTCAGAACAGAAGTTCCACTGAATCTTTTTAACAGCCTGTGAAGCCATGCAATCAGGCTGAAATGGTTGTCAAAGCCGTCAAAAAGCATGGATGTTTATGGATGTCTCTGGTATATAAAATCATGAGGGGAATAGATAGGATGAATGCACAGTCTTTAACCCAGGGTAGGGGTACGAAAATTATGAACCAGGGGACATAGGATTAAAGTGCGAGGAGCGAGATTGAAAAGAAACAAGAGAGGCAACTTTTCCAGTCAGAGGGTGGTCTGTGTATGCAATAAGCTGTCAGAGAAGATAGACTTTAGAGATACCGTGTGGAAATATCACCGTGTACACGAGCACTATCCAACACACTAACGACAATTTACAACTTACAGAAGCCAATTAATCTACAATCTTGTACGTCTTTGCCGTGTGGGAGAAAATCGGAGCACGTAGAAAACCCACGTGGTCAGAGGGAGAATGTATAGACTCCATGCAGACATCACTCGTTGTCAGGATTGAGCCAGGGTCTCTGGCATTGTAAAGCAGCAATGCTACTGCTGGGCCACTGTGCTGTAGAGGCAGATTGTAAGGCAGCAATGTTACTACTGGGCCACTGTGCTGTAGAGGCAGATAATATAATAGCATTTAAAAGACATCGGACAGGTACAGGTATAGGAAAGGTTTAGTTCAATTGGACTAGCTTAAATTGGGGGATCTTGGTTGGTATTGAAAAGTTGGACCAAAGGGCTTGCTTCCCTGTTGTATGACTCTATGATGATAAAAACTATTAAGAACCAAACATTCTATATTTTACACAGTGGTGCAGCTAATAGATCTGCTGCTTCACTTCTCAAGTGATGCAGGTTCAATCCTTGGTTAGCATAGTCAGTGTTGAGTTTGCACATTCTCGCTGTGAATCTGCTGGTTTCCTCCCACGTCCAAATACATTGAGGTCAGTAGGATAATTGGCCACTATAATTTATTATTTTATGAGTGGTAGTTGATGGGAATGCAAGGAGAATAGGATGAGTTAGGGTACAGAGCAAATAGGTCTACAGGGGATGCCATCGACACTGCTCTTCACACTGCACTGACCCACCTTGAACACCAGGGGAGCTATGTGAGGATGCTCTTCCTCGACTTCAGCTCTGCCTTTAACACGGTCATCCCGAGCAGACTGGTCACCAAACTTTCCGACCTTGGATTTTCCCAAACCATCTGCCAATGGATTAAGGACTTCCTGACCAACCGCCCCCAGACCGTCAAAATAGGCCCTCACCTCTCCTCCACCATTACACTGAGCACCGGCTCACCACAGGGCTGTGTGTTGAGCCCCATCCTTTACTCCCTCTACACTCACGACTGCGCCCCCACCCATCCCACCAACACCATCATCAAGTTCGCGGATGACACGACTGTGGTTGGACTCATCTCAGAAGGAGATGAGACAGCCTATAGGGATGAAATCCAAAGGCTGGCAGCATGGTGTTCAGTGAACAATCTGGTCCTGAACTCCTCCAAAACAAAGGAACTTATAATTGACTTTAGAAAAACCAGTGTAGATTACGACCCACTCTACATCAATGGGGTCTGTGTGGAAAGGGTACCAGCTTTCAGGTTCCTGGGTACGCACATCGCAGAGGATCTTACCTGGTCTACCAACACCATCACCACAGTAAAGAAGGCACAGCAGAGACTCCACTTCCTGAGGATCCTCAGGAAACCCAACCTGCAGGAGAAGCTCATGTTGTCCTTCTATCGCTGCTCCATCGAGAGTGTGCTGGCATACTGTATAACCACATGGTATGCCAGCTGCTCAGAAAAGGACAGGAAGGCCCTTCAGAGGGTCATCACGACGGCCCAGAAGATCATCGGCTGCTCACTGCCCTCCCTGGAGCACCTGTTCAGCCTACGCTGCCTCAGTAGAGCAGGCAAAATAATAAAAGATCCATCCCACCCCGGCCACCGTCTGTTTTTCATCTGCCCTCTGGTCGACGTTTCAGGTCGATCAAATCCCGAACAAACAGACTTAAGAACAGTTTTTACCCCAGGGCCATACGAGAACTGAACACTACCTTTGCACTAGGCAACACCGTTAAAAAATCTTGTACTTAATATAATTGTATTTAATTGTATTTATGTATTTATTTGTTTTTGCATTTATTGCATATATGTTTGTACGCACCGTCAGGATTGGCTATTTTTTAATTTTGTTGTACTCGTTGCAATGACAATAAATGAATATTATATTATTATATTATATTATAAAAAGCAGCTTTGTTGTAAATATAAGTGTTGGTGACTGGTGTGAACTTGAACAGCTGAAGGACCCGTTTCTATGCGATATTTCTCAATGACTCAATTTTTTCAAAACAAGCTCAGTTTAATAATTTGATTTATTTGTAATGGTTTCCCAAAGTTTTAAAGCAGATTACTATGTGTAACATATTACAAGCACTACAGTGGAGCTTCACAGTGGAGCATATTACAAGCAACTTCACAGCACCAGTTGTACCCACTCCTGGTAACCATATGGTTTTCCCCTGGACAGCTCTTTTTGTGATGGTATGTGCCAATTTGGCATACTGACACCTCTAAATAATTATAAACTCTACTGATGTAGAGCAGTCAATAGTGCTTGCATGCGTTCTGGAGTCACAAAGAACTGCAGATGTTGGAATCTTGAATTTTGAAGGCTTTGATAGAGCGGATGTGGAGTGGATGTTTCTATTAGTGGGATAGTCCAGGACTAGAGGTCATAGCCTTAGAATTAAAGGGCCTTCTTTTAGGAAGGAGATGAGGAATTTCTTTAATCAGAGGGTGGTGAATCTATGGATTTCTTTGCCAGAGAAGGTTGTGGCGGCTGCCAATGGATATTTTTTAGGCAGAGGTAGATAGATTCTTGATTAATACGGGTGTCAGGGGTTATGGGGAGGAGAATGGGGTTAAGAGGGAGATATAGATCAGCCATGATTGAATGACAGAGTAGACTTGATGGGCCAAATGGCTTAATTCTGTTCCTATCACTTATGACTTATAAAACTCCAAATGCTGGATTAAGCAGTGGGTCAGGCAGCATCTATGGAAGGAATGGGCAGGCAATGTTTTGGGTCTCCACCCTTCTTCAGACTGAATTATTAAATTCTGCGTACTGGCACTTTTTGTCTAAAATTATTATTTTAAATAGTGTAATTTAAAAAGACCATTGCCTCTGAATGCTCCAGTTTTCTCTCACATTCCAAAGACGTGCAGGTTGTTAGGTTAGTATGTGTCTGTAAATTATTCCTAGTATGTTGGTGAGTGGTTGAATCTGGAGGAAGTGGAGGATGAATATATAATGGAGAATGACTGGAAGAGGGTGGTCGATATTTGACACAAATTTGATGGGCATATGAGACTATCTATGTGCTGCATCTCTCTGACTTTGTGGCAAGCATTCAAAGCTCTTGATGGTTTTGTTAACTAGCTAAGATGGCTTAACCATTTGTCAAACTACTTTTGAGGGCAGGACATTTAAGGCATCTACACACAAGGGAATTTGTATTCTGAAGGTCCTGTGCTGTGTCTTGGCTATAATGATTGGCTTTAGTTATGAAGTTACCTCTGGAAAACCCAGTGAAAATAACAGTCAATGCAGGGAATAGAGGTGAAAAGATTAAGAGGGCCACTGGCAGCACATGGGAAATTCCGGTCTAACAGACTGTTTTCTCGAGTGTCTTGGCCAATATTTATTGAACAACCAACTTCACTAAAACTATACACACAGTTAACTGTGGAATTTCCAAAGGAATAACTTCATATGCCATGAAATTGTGAAAGGACCATATGAACACACTCTTAATGAAGTTGGAATCATGCGATATTTAGAAAGCTCTGGGAAAACAAATGATGAAGATGTGACTGGATGTAGGGCCTCAAGGAAGTTTGATTGAATGGGCATGGAGATACAGCTTCCACTTGCAATCAAGCCCAAGTGCAAGGTGACAATTAATAAATCAAAGAAATTCAGTAATTTATTTGCACACTGGTGAAAATGTAGAAAATACCAAGTGGCACAGTCAATGCAAACAGTGTTTAAGATGAGATTCAATGGAGAAGAACTGGAAAAAAAATCTGGTGCAAATGGTGGTGCAGCAGCAGAGTTGCTGCCTTACAGTGCCAGAGTTCAGTACAGGTTTGATCCTGACCACGGGTGCTGTCTGTTCAGAGTTTGTACGTTCTCCCTATGACCTGTGTAGGTTTTCTCCGGGTGCTCCAGTTTCCTCCCACAATCCAAAGACGTACAGGTTTGTAAGTTAATTGGCTTTGATAAAATTGTAAATTGTCCCTAGTGTGTGTAGCATAGCATTAATGTGTGGGGATCGCTGGTCGGCGTGGACTTGATCGGCCGAAGGGCCTGTTTCCGCAATGTATCTCAAAACTAAACTAAAAGGTATTAGATTAGTGTGCATGCAATATAAACAGCAGCAGAGACTAGGCCAACAAAGGCCTGTATCTAGATTACAGATCAAATGTAATTTTATCACTTGGTTTGGTGATATTAAATCCAACTTGTGTTCAATTTGCTTTAGCAGCTTTAGCTTTTACAAATTCTAAGTGACGTGTTAAAATATGCATCAAATACAGCCCAAATAGTCATTGCTGAATTGATATTGATTTGTGGGCCACTTATATTCAAGCTCTGCTCTCTCAAGTAATCTTTTCCTTCTCCAATATTTTGTAATTATTCTGCCATTCCTTATTACTGATGTGCTAAATGCAAAGATCCATTTGAACAAACTAACATTGGGAATTGGAAAAAATTACTTTTTCTTGTACGTTCATTGTGTCTGTATTTTTCATCAGCTTCCACATTTTTTGCTTAACTGAATTCTTAAAACTGCATCAGGTCTTTTTTCTTGAATGCATAGAGTTGGGGCAAATCAAAATAAGAGAAATGGACTTGGAGTTGCTTACTTTATAAAACCTCATTACATTTCAAAGCACCAGAGAACCATTCAGCTCCTTTAGAGGTGGCATATTGGTGAAGCTGCTGGAGCCACTGTGTCAAAGTGCCTGCGACTTGCATTCAGTCCTGACCTCCAGTGCTGCATGTGTGGAGTTTGCAAAGTCTCCCTGACTGTGTGGGTTTTCTCCAGATGCGCCGATTTGCCCCTATTGTGCAGGTGAGTGGTAGAATTTGGAAGGTGTTGGCAGGAATGTGGGAGCAATAATTCCCACATTCCTGTCGACTCTCTGCAGACTCCACCCACACAGCACTGAACCCAAGTCACTGGCACTGTAACACAATAGCTCCATTAGCTTCACCAATATGGGCGGCACGGTAGCGCAGCGGTAGAGTTGCTGCTTTACAGCGAATGCAGCACCGGAGACTCAGGTTCGATCCTGACTACGGGTGCTGCACTGTAAGGAGTTTGTACGTTCTCCCCGTGACCTGCGTGGGTTTACTCCGAGATCTTCGGTTTCCTCCCACACTCCAAAGACGTACAGGTATGTAGGTTAATTGGCTGGGTAAATGTAAATGTAAAAATTGTCCCTAGTGGGTGTAGGATAGTGTTAATGTACGGGGATCACTGGGCGGCACGGACTTGGAGGGCCGAAAAGGCCTGTTTCCGGCTGTATATATATGATGATATGATGATAATATGCTACCCCTGAATAATGTGAATAAATCTCTGGTGCTTGAAATGTCTTGAGATTCTGAAAAGAATGTAAATCCAAGTCTACTTCTCTAATTCTGATTCACCCCGCTCCCATTTCTTTGACACCTCTGTGCTAGGCCGTAGGTCAATGATGTTAGACTAGTGCTGCACTAATGTAATGATGTGGAGCATCATGCCCATTGATTTTCATGTTAAATAATTGCAAAGTTCTTTATTAACTGTCAGATACATGCATTGGCACCACAGTAGACATGGTAGTATGTCCAGTTAACAACATGAAATGGAATCTTACAGACAAGAGACACGAGACACAGTACGTATGAATCATGTGTATTACCTGGTGTGTAGAAGCTGTTGGCTTCACCTGGTTTATCCTTTTCTTGACTTGGATCCTTCCCAGCTTTACTGAGTTGTGATGCTTTACTGCTTTTGCCCCATTGATTTTTTTTTTGTAAGCAAGAAACTCATCAGATTGTACAAAACATTTGTTCATGTGGCTCACTGGGCTTAAACATTTGACAAGTAAATACAGTTCCCATTTGTCACCCTTTGCTGATCCTTGAATTGCAATGACAGCATAAATAAATGCTGAAACCTGCTTTGTCCTAGTAATAACAAAGATTACATTAAGCACCCTTCAACATCCTAATATAACATCCTAATGGCAAAGATGAGTTTTTTAAATTTACTGTATATGTATGATGTACATCAATGTTGCTGGCAAAGTCAGCATTTATTGTCTATTCTCAATTGTTTCTCTGCATACCGAGACATTAACGATCTGGTGTCACATATAGGCCAGATTAGGTCAGAATTATAGATTGATGCCCTGAATATTATGATCAATAATCACAACTGAACTTTTCTTTACTGATACTAGTTTTTTTTAATCTAGAAGATAAATTAAATTAACTATTTTTCATCTCCTGTGATGGATTTCAAACTCGTGTTTACAGATCACTGGACCACATCTCTGGACACAAGTTCAATAATTACTGTGCTACCTCACCCACGTGTATTTCCATTCTGTAAATGCGTTTTCACCCTACGTCCTAATGTGTCACTCCCATGGGTTTGCTGACAGTTCAGATGATTAAACCTCAAAGATTTAAGGAGTTTGGGCATTGTGCTGAGATGCATCAACAGAATATATAAAAGCTTTATTCATCGTGGCTGCAGATAATTAAGCATTTGATCCTGAAGAGATGGATATTCAGTTTACTAAAAAAAATTAGTCTGTAAACTGTCCCAAATTCTGAAAGGATTATTGTCCTCAAATATTTCTCTAACCACAGATGTTAACTGACCAAAGTGTGCTTCTTGCATTCTCTGTTGTAACTTAAATATTGTTCTGCTTTTTATTTGCTTTATGACACAAATTGGTTTAAAGAATTGCAAAACTTCTAGCATAACTATTCTTCACTCACAAAGACAATGAGTATCTTTAATCTTCTCAGTCTACCTACTGAGCAGTTGTTAAACTTCCGTAACAAACCAATCAAATATATCATTCAATTCCATACCACCCTAGGAGACGAGAAGTTCTTGCCATGTTCTCTAGATTCTCCAATGGACAATGTTATTGTATCAAGCAAGTACAGGCTATGCATTCAGGGAGGAGTTAATGTAACCAATCCCTTAGTTTTGTTGATATTGAATGAAAGGTTGTTGTTGTGGTACCACTCAGCCAGGTGTACTATCACCTTCCTGTACGCTGACTCACCACTGCCCGTGATTCAGCCAACAATAGTGATGCAGTTGGCAAATTTATAGATGGCATTGGAGCTGTGCTTAACCACACAATCATGGGTATAAAGAGAGTAAAACAGTGAGCCAAGCATGTAGCCCCAAGGTGTACCTGTGTGCTACAGGAGATGTTGTTACTGATGTGCATTGATTAACGTAAATTGATGAGGAAGTCATGGATCCAGTTGCTCGGGAGCTATAGAGACTCAGTTTGGGGAGTTTGGTAGTGAATGTGATGGGGAAGAAGGGGAGATTATAGTGTTCAATGCTATCTGTAGTCAATGAACAAAAGGCTGATACATGCTCCCATCCTCCAGATGGTCCGGAACAGAATGGAGAGCCAGTACAAAAGCATCTACTGATGACCTTTAGTGGTGATAGGCAAATTCTAGTGGATCCACATCATCTCCAAGACAGGAGTTATATCATATATCATATCATATATATACAGCCGGAAACAGGCCTTTTCGGCCCTCCAAGTCCGTGCCGCCCAGTGATCCCCGTACATTAACACTATCCTACACCCACTAGGGACAATTTTTACATTTACCCAACCAATTAACCTACATACCTGTACGTCTTTGGAGTGTGGGAGGAAACCGAAGATCTCGGAGAAAACCCACACAGGTCACGGGGAGAACGTACAAACTCATTACAGTGCAGCACCCGTAGTCAGGATCGAACCTGAGTCTCCGGCGCTGCATTCGCTGTAAAGCAGCAACTCTACCGCTGCGCTACCGGAAACAGGCCAATTTCTTGAAGCACTTCATTACAAAGGACCTCATTGAGGCAGGTTACCATGCTCTTCTTGAGCAATGGTATGGTAGATATGCTTTTCAAGCAGCTGGGATCCTCAGACTGCAGAAGCAAGAGGTTGAAAATGTTTGTGAATAATCCAGCTTATTGGTCTGCACCAGTGTTTAGCACTGTCAGGTGTGCTGCATGAGCCGGATGTTGCCTATTATTTGGTTTAGATCACAGGATGTAATCAGGAAATTGTGATCCATTTGCATTTCTATTATTCTTTATCCATTTCTTTGCCAATTCAAAGCCCAATTTCTCAATTAATTTCTCAGTTGCCCTCGTCAGAAATTATGAAAGTACAGGAAGTTTGTCACTCATTTCCTGTACTGCGGGTATACGGATAGGAAATGCGTGAGGCAGCGGCAAGCAGGACTAGCTCAGTTATGCAACATGATGGCGGTAAAGGGCCTTTTCCCATGATGTATAAGTCTATGGCTCTACAGTGAATGTTATACTTGCTGTAGTGGGTTGATACAACATGCTGGACCTGTTTGGAGACATCCAAATTATTATGCATCTGGGTTCAAGCGTATGGCTATACCAGATAAAAAGAGCAAATTCTCTCCTCTAAAGAGCTTTGGTAAATTTGATGCAGTTTTAGGAGAATCTGGTAGGATCATGGTCACCATTGAGAATATTTACACAGTCGTGCGATATGCAATATTGGAACATTACGTGCTTTCTCTCTGAAATTCAGTCCCATTGACATAAATGACTGAAATTTCAAGGCAGTTACCAATATGGTAGATAAATGGGATCATAGAATTGTTGTATCCCAGAATGAGGCTATTTGGCATATCAAGTAAACGTCAGCTCCCAAACAAACATCTGATCCGTTCCATTCCACCTCTTTGCCTGTAATTGTTTTCCAACAAGTGACACTCCATTTCCCCTTTGAAAGTCCTAACATATTCCATTTCACCCACACTGACAGGTATTAACTTCCCATTCATGACTACACTCTCCTTTAAACAGAGAAAGATTTTTCTCACGTTTACCATGCTTCATTCTCTCAAAATTGTAAACTAAATCTCTCAATTCTTGAAACACCTGCTGATAGCAAGATCTCTGCTGCATTATCTCCATCAGAAGAAGTCATTAACTTATACTCCTTTGTCAAATCCCCTCTCAAACATCTTTGTTGCAAGGAGAACAAGTTTAAACTTCTCTGGTTTAACAGAGCAATAACTTCAAATACTTGGAACCAATTCAAATATATCTTCCTGGGTCTCCTAGGACTTTCACATTCTTTTGTAAAGCGTGATGACTGAATTAAATAAAACATTCCAGCAGAGGTCTTACTAATGTTTTATGCAGTTTCAATATAACCTCTCTGCATTGATACTCTCTGCCTCTATTTATAAAATCCAGAATCTCATATTTTTCAATAATCACTCTTTCAACATCCCTTGCTACTTTCAAGGATTTGTGCACAAATACATCCAGGCCTACTGTTTCTGTACAGGGTGTGCCATTTAGCTTACAAAGAACTAGACACAGGATTATATTATTGAACTTCATTTCACACTTGCTTATATTAAATATTATCTGTCACATGTCTATTCATATTGTCAGCCTTCCGACATCTTCTTGCAAGCTATTACTTTTAATCTGTATAGTTAGAGATTTTATCCTGCCGAGACATTTACGTGGATAGGAAGGTTTTGGAAGGTAATGGACCAAATGCATGCAAGTGAGATTTGTGTCGATGGATATGGTGGTCAGCGTGGGCGTTGATCCATAGGGCCTGTTTCCATGCTATATGACTTTATGACTCTCTGACTCTATATCTAATTGATTAATTGAATAGAAAAAAAAAGTGGTAGCAGCATTGAGTCCAGGTGAACACTATTGTCCAGCATACATAATTGCTTCCCTGCTCTCTGATTTCTACCTTTTAAGACAATTTTCCAATTTTATCTTTCCATGAACATTCAGTTTTATATAACAAGCTCTCTATGTTGGACTTTAATAAATGTCTTCTAGAAATTCACGTAAACCACATCCACTGCATTCTTTTCTTCAACTTACCTGTAATATTATCAAAAAATCAATTAGGTAAGCTGAAATCATTTGACATCAATCATTTGACATCAATGGCCCTTCCATTATCAACTTAAATCAATATGTTTGATTTCTTTGATTATTGTTCTCCCACAATCAAACCTTGGATCACATTTGAATCATAAATGAAAATTAACTTTGCAGTAGTTATCTTTTAAATTCAATGTTACATAACAAACTGAATTTAAATATTTGTACTGTTGTGGTAGAATCATGATTGACATGAGGAGCATTTGATGGTTTTGGCCTATACTCGCTGGAGTTAAGAAGGATGAGGTGGATATTATTGAAATATACTGGATAATGAAAGGTCTGGATAGATTGAATATGGAGAGGCTGTTTCCATGAGTAGGAGAGCCTAGAATCAGAGAGCACAGCCTCATAATAGAAGGGCGTTCCTTCACAATGGAGAGAAGGAGACATTTGTTTAGCCACAGGGTGGTGAATCTGTGGAGTTAATTGTCATAGATGGCTGTGGAAACCAATACATAGGGTATTTTTGAGGCAGAGATGGACAGATTATTGATTAGGATGGGCACCAAAAGTTACGGGGAGAACACAAGAGAACGGGGTTCAGAGGGAAAAATAGATCAGCCATGATTGAATAGTCGAGTAGATTCAATGAGCTGAAAGATCTAATTCTACCTAATTCCTAATTCTTCTCCTATGTCTTCTGTGACTCATGTAAATCAGAAGTCATGCCCCTGGATTACCCATCCAGTAATTTAACAGCAATGATATGATCTCCAAAAGAACAATTTAGTGATCCCAAAAATTGAGAGACATTTTGTCACAATGCCTGTTACAAAAGTTCATTGTTGAGTTCAGAAGTAGCAACGTAACAAGTTAGTAAGTATTAATTATTCATGAAGTATTTATTTGCCTGAAAGACAGTAATCTTTTCTTGAAAAGGCAGAAATCAAGTTTACTTCATTTTATAATTGTGGGATTGGCCCTCTGGTAAAATTCTTCCTTGTGAATCTTTTTTTTGCATTCTCGCAAAGCTGATAGACCTTAAGTTTAACCAGTTATTCCTTGTGATGCGTGCATGTTAATATGATCATCGAGCAACATCCAGAAAAATAACAGTTTATCAACATTGTTAACAAAACATGAACAGAATGTTGTACCATTCATTCTGTTATTTGTTGCACTATATACATTTCTGGTTCAACTGAGTTAAGAATTTTAGTGTGTATTTTTCTGCACAATCTTCGAAATTTTGGGACATGAAATGTCAATAATAATAATAATAATAATAATAATAATAATAATAATAATAATGCATTACATTTATATAGCGCTTTTCAAACACTCAAAGACGCTTTACAGGGATTTCTAGAACATAGAGAAGTAAATAAATAGATAAATAAGTAAACGAACAGAAAAAGGAGACAGAAGGTGAGGTGACCTTCAGTGGTTGAAGGCAGTGCTGAACAGGTGAGACTTCAGTGATGTTTTGAATGTGGTGAGTGAGCAGGAGTCTCTGACGGTTTGGGGTAGTGAGTTCCATAGGGTGGGAGCAGCGATGGAGAAAGCCCTGTCCCCCCAGGATCTGAGTTTGGTCCGGATGGGGGGGGATAGGAGGTTGGCAGCAGCAGAGCGGAGGGTGCAGGTGGGAGTGTGCCTGTGGAGGAGGTCAGTCAGGTCAGATGGGGCCAGGTTATGGAGGGCTTTGTAGGTCATGAGGAGGATTTTGTACTGGATTCTCTGGGGGATGGGGAGCCAGTGGAGCTTGTAAAGGACGGGGGTGATATGGTCACGGATCGGGGAGTGGGTGAGTAGACGGGCAGCGGAGTTTTGAATGTATTGAAGTTTACTGATGATTTTTGAGGGTGAGCCATAGAGGAGGCTGTTGCAGTAGTCCAGACGGGAGGTGATGAAGGTGTGGATGAGGGTTTCTGCAGCTGTGGAGGAGTGGGATGGACGGAGACGGGCGATGTTTTTGAGGTGGAAGAAGGCTGTCTTTGTGATGTGTTTGATGTGTTTGTCGAAGGAGAGGGTTTGATCAAAGATGATTCCAAGATTCCGGATGTGATGGGAGGTGGATACTGGGAGACCATCAATATTGAGGATGAAGTTTTGGGTGGATTTGGTGAGCGTTTTTGGACCAATGATGATGATTTCAATGTGTGTTATACGAGGCAGAAATCCACCCTTGGTTGCTCACATTAAATGTGTTCACCATTGAAGACTGCTGCCTGTATGCAGCGCTTTGTACATTCATTTTTCTTGGGTCACCTCATTACAGGAAGGATTTGGAAGCTTTGGGGAGGGAGCAGCAGAGGTTCCCCAGGTTTTTGTATGGATTCAAAAGTATTAGCTTTCAGAAGGGTTTATATAAACCTGGATGTTTCCTCTGGCAAATCAATGGCTGAGAGGAGACCTGATAGAAGTACATAAGATTATGAGAGGCATAGGTCAAATTCTTTACCAGGGAGGAAATGTAAAAAAAAGAGAGAGCATAGATTGAAGGTGATGGGGAAGGTTTTTAAAGGAGATTTGCGAGATAGGTTTTTATACAGAGAGTGGTGGCTGTCTGGAATCTGGCAAGGATAGTTGTGGACGCAGATAAAATTTCAATGTTTTGGAGGCATTTGGGCAGGTATGTGGAAAGGCAGGGAATAGAGGTATGTACAATGTGTCGGAAGGTATGCACTTTAATTTGGTGTTCATATTAAGTCAGAAGTTGGTATGTTCGCTGATGATTGATGATGTTCAGCACCATCCATGAGTCATTGTACAATGAAGTGTCCACAAATAAATGCAGGAAAACGTGGCCAATATCCAGGCCTAGGCCACACAAGTGCCAGGCATTGATGATATCCAACAAGGAAAAATCCATCCATGATGCCCTGATGTGTCATGGCATTGCCATTGAAAAATCCCCCCACTATTAATATCCTGGGGGTTACCATTGACCGGAAACTGAGCTTGAGTAGCCATATACAAAATACACAAGAGCAAGTCAGTGGCTTGGAAACCTGTGGCAAGTAATTTGCCTTGAACTTCCCAAAGTCTGCCCACCATTCACAAGGCTTGTGTCAGAAGCGTGATGGAGTACTCTCCATTTGCCTGGATGAACACAGCTTCAACAGCAATGGAGAAATTCAACACTATACAGAACAGAGCAGCGATCTTGATGGGAAATACCCCTACATCCATTCACTCACTCCACACTTGCTCACAGTGGCAGCACCTTTGTACCATCTGCAGGATGAAAATGCAGCAACTCACCAAGCCTCCTTGAATAAGACCTTCCAAACCTATGATCTCTGCCAGCAAAAGCATGGAAGCACCATAACCAGGAAGTTGCCCTCGAGCCAAATGCAAGTGGAGATAGCTGAATTGACTGGAAAATTGGCTTCATGAAAGGAAGCAGAGGGTAATGGTGGAAGGGTGCTTTTCAGATTGGAGGCCTGCGACAAGGGGTGAGCCTCAGATGCTAGGTTCATTGCTGGTTGTCATCTATATCAATGATTTGGATAAGGACATGATTAGGAAGTTTGCAGATGACACAAAGTTGGTGGTATTGTAGGTAGTGACAATGGTTGTCAAGAATTGCAGCAGGATCTTGATTGGTTGGGTAGGTGGGCTGAGGAATGGTTGATAGAATTGCATGCAGAGAAATGAGAGGTGTTGCATATTGGGAGTACTAACATGAACAGAACCTACACAATAACAGTAAGGTTCTGCGGGGGGGGGGGGGGGGGGGGGGGTGTTGTAGAGCAGAGGGATCTAGGAGTACAGGTGCATAGTTTGTTGAAAGTGGCATCTCGGGTAGATAGGGTGATCAAAAAGGCTTTTAGCACATTGGCCTTCATCAGTCAGAGCATTGAGGGTAGACGTTGGGTGGTCATATTGCAGTTGTATAAGACGTTGGTGAGGGCGCATTTAGAGTATTGTGTTCAGTTTTGGGCACCAAGTTATAGGAAAGATGTTATGAAGCTGAAAAGAGTGCAGAGAAAATGTGAGGATTTGGCCAGGACTTGAGGGCCTGTGCTGTTGAATGAGGTTGAGCAAGCTAGACTCTATTCTTTAAAGTGCATGAGGATGAGGGGTGATCTTATAGATGTGTACAAAAAAATTGTGATAGGAACAGATTGAGTAAATACACAGACTTTGTTGCCCCAAGTAGGGGAATCGAAAACCAGAGGCAATAGGTTTAAGATGAGGGGTGAAAAATGTAATAGGTAACTTTTTTTACACAAAGGGTAGTGGGTGTAAGAAACGAGCTGCCAGAGGAGGTAGTTGAGGCAGGTACTATTGCTACATTTAAGAAACGCTAGGACAGTTACATAGATGGGATATGGGCCAAACACTGGCAGGTGGGACTAGTGTAGATGGGACACGTTGGTTGGTGTAGGCAAGTTGGGCTGAAGGGCCTGTTTCCATGCTGTAAGACTATTTTAGCCATTTACCATCCTGCGATGGAAATATATTGCCATTAATTCACTTGGCTAAATACTGGAACTTTCCCCAAGCATCATGAGTATATCACACCTCAATGCTTGAAGAAGGCAGCTTGCCAATACCTTCAGGGCAATTAAAAATGAGCAATTAAATGTTGGCTCATCCAGCAAATTCTATATCCCTTAAATTAATATATTAAAAAATCATGGTCGGCACAGGCATAGTGGGCCAAGAGGCTGTACTGTACCTGTGCTGTACCATTCTACAGTATGTTCAATGTTAAAGTTAATGTAATAAATTGTGAAGGAGAAGACAGAAAGCTGCAGATATACTTGTTTGAACTCATAGCTGTGGGACAATGTTGTGTGACAGATATTTTGTTTTGGCTCAAAGCATCCCTGAACCTGATGCAAATTCCTATATTTCAACATTCATGCCAAACCTATGCCTGAGAGTTGATTATTTGAGTCAACTTGCAATAATAAGAATTCAACATCCTCGTATTGACAGATGGGTTTGTACTGATTCATTAAATAACAAGTATTTGAGTACACAAAACTACTTCAAGGTTACTGCAGCGAATGTTAATAGTTCTGCCGAAGCTGGTTAGGATGTTAATTTTGAAGGCAAAAACTGAATATAAATTCATCCATCTGCATGCACTTTCTGGATGAAGTCTTGCTTGTTTCCAAAAGCTTGGTTATGTTTGAAAAGGAGCTCTGTGCATTATGCCAGTTCGGTTCGATAGACATTCACTGACTCGCTATACAAATCAAAACTCTAAAATGAATTATTGCTTACGCTTCCACCACCATTAACCAGAAGAACATTCCACATCTTCACTGCATGCACTGCAACCTCACGTTGTGGAAATAGCTTCGGAGCTAATGCAGCAGTTCAGAATCAACATCCACATTCTGCAAAAATGAAGAAGGATCAAAATCAGTATTTTAAACCTTTTCCTTTGCTCTTTTGTTCTTATTTCCAATTTAAAAGATTTAGTGTAGTTCATTTAATGACAATGGACTGGCCTAACTGCCTTGATGCACAGTGCTGCTGCCAGAGACGACAGAATGAGGGACCAATAAACAGGATGTTGTGGAAGTCAGACTAGCATTACTTAAGGCAGTGTGATAGGCTAAATGATCTTCTTTAATGGTTAAAATTAATGGTTAGGTTTAGATAGGTTTATTAGTGTAATTTGTTCTGGGGAACCGCGCAAAGCTTTTATGTAGGAAGGAACTGCAGATACTGGTTTAAACTGAAGATAGACACAAAATGTTGGAGTAACTCAGCGGGACAGGCAGCATCTCTGGAAAGAAGGAATGGATGACAATTAAGGTTGGGTCTGAAGAAGGGTCTCTCTCCAGAAATGTTCATTCCTCCATTCCTTCTCTCCAGAAATGTTGCCTGTCCTGCTCAGTTACCCCAGCATTTTGTGTCTATCTTCAATGCAAAGTATTTGTTTTGCGTGCTATCCAATTAGATCAGATAATCCTTTACATAAATACAATTGTCAAGCTCAAGTATAATAGATAGAGGAAAGGATAAGATAGAGAGAGCAGATTACAGCACCCAGCTCCACAGACAGAGTCCAATGTCCACAAATCGGACAATGCCTAAGCTTATGGAAAGACCATTCAGAAGCCTGATAACTGAGGAGAAGCTGTTCCTGATTCTGGTGGTGCGGACTTTCAAGCTGCCATACATTCTTCCCAACGAGAGCAGGCAGAAGAACAAATGACTAGGGCGAGGCGGGAACAGGGAGAAGAAGGAATGAGAAAAGTATTTGATTATTTTGACGGCTTTTCTGAGGCAGTGTAGGTAGAGTCATTGGTGGGGAGTCTGGACTGTGTGATCAACTGGGCTAGATCTACAGCTACAACTCTCTGCAATTTCAATTGGTCTTGGGCAGATCTGTTCCCAAACCAAACTGTAATTCAACTCAACGGAATACTTTCAGTGGTGCGTCTGTAGAGGTTTGTAAGAGCCATTGGAGACAAACCAAATTTTCTCAGACTGAAGAAGGCAGAGTCGTTAGTGTGCCTTCTCCACTGTCACTTCAATGTGGTTATTCTATGATAGATGTATGATTGTATTAACGCCAATGAACTTGAAGCTCTCAACCATTTCGACTTTAGTATCATTGATACTGATTTGGGCATATATTCCATCACATTTCCATAAATTGATAACTAGTTCCTTCATATTGCTCACATTAATGGAGACTTAATGCCTGAAGTAACTAACTTTTTTTAAAACACTACTCGGCCAACATAGATCTATTAAAATGCAATCTCTGTTGTACTTTCTGTCCATTAATTCTGTTTCACCATTGTTTTTTCCTTAAAAATTACACAGCAGTACTGCAGTAATTCAGTATGTCAGGCAGCATTCCTGGAGAACATGGATAGGTGACATTTCAGGTCGGGACCCTTGTTCATCTTGTTTATTTTAAATAAACTCTTCATAATTGTGGACACCTCTAAAGAAGTGGGTTAAGGTATAGGTTGGAATGCCTATGTCCCCATACGATGTATCCTGTTTTGGGCAGCTAACCTCAGATGGAAGTTACTATCACTCTGTGACAAATGGGTGTGTGAGTTATAAATGAGTTATGTCCATCTGATTTATTTTTTTGTCAGATGTATGTCAAATTTGTGGTAGGTTGTATGGTGAGGGGAGGTGTGGATCACTGTTATTTGCGACCAATGGAAACCATGCCAGTCAAGTTAGGTTAGGAATGTGGGAGGATGGCAAAAGTTTACCATTGGAAGAGGGAGAAGCCAAGACAATGAAAAGCGCAAGGTATTAATTTGGCTTGAAAAACTAAGTAGCATTTAGAAGAGCAAATGTGGTTGATAACAGTGAGACCAAAAACTACTTTGAGGCGTTGTGGGTTGGGGATGCATGGTTGGTGCTGGGAACAATGCTGACCAAGCAGCTTGTGACTCTATTACTCCTGAGGACCAAGACCAATTGGTAGCCAGAAGAAATGTTGCCATGTATGTGGTGTACCAGAAACGGGGTTGCCATCTTTAAGTGATGATCTTAGTTTCATGTCATGTCGCTTTGTTTTGATATCTTCCAGGTGCTTCATGTATGCCCGTTAATCAATGATTGATGTTAGTCGAGATATTTTATTTTGTATCTCTGGTTATCAAATCTTGATTATTTTGTTTCTTTGCTCCAATTTTACTCACTAGCAGCCTTAATTTTATAGATTTAAAACATATGCTAACTATCAAGTGTTTCTGCCCTTCCGTCCCATTTAAAAATATTATACATGTTCATTAAAAATTAAGCTGGTGATAAGACATCTGCACTGAGATCAGGAGTCAAGAGTATTTTATTATATGTCCCAGATAGAATGATGAAATTCATACTTGCTGCAGCACAACAGGTACTTACTTTACACTAGTGTTTAGACATTAAATGTCTAAGATAAATGTGTGCAAAATACAGAGGCTTGCCAAAAATGTACCTTGAGCCTTAACTAAATAGTCACTGTTAACTATTAATATCTACCTTTAAAAGCTCTTCACTTAGTTGACATTTAATCTGGCAACATGACTCTGTAGCCTTCTTTATCATTAGACATTTGATAAGATCATGGTTGCTTGTCAAGCTGTTATCTCACACCTCCAGTGATCTGATTCAATTCTGACTCCAGCACTGTCGGTGTGAAGTCTACACTTTCTTCTTGTAACTTATTTCTCCCAAGTGCTCTGCTTACCTCCCACATCCCAATGATATGTGGTTTGGCAGGACATTGGCCACTGCCAATTACCCCATAGTGTATAGATGAGTAGTTGAATTTGTCAAACATTGACTAGAAAATTATGCAAACTAAATGTAATTCGTGTAGGGTTAACGCAAATGGGTCAATAGTGTTTGTCATGGACTCAGTAGGCTGAAGGGTCTATTTCCTTGTGTTATAAGGTAACTCGAGTCCGCTCTCCCATCCAATGGCAATAGATTGGTAGTCAATCTTGAACTGGGCCCATGTACCCAAAGTCATCACACCTGTCTTGCCCAAAAAGGCACTATACAGTTTCTGTAGAATAACTAATGTGTGCAATTTAGATATGTTGATAATGGGCACATGGTTTCAAATGATATGGCAAATGAAATTAGGAAGTCAAGAAGCCAGGACCGAAGAATCACAGTGACTAAAGACGAGTACTGCACACGGTGACAGAAGGGTATGATCATGATTAGAATTTTTTATTATTTAAGTTTTTAAAACTAGAGCACCTTCTATTGAAGTACTTAAAACTAGGGGCATTCTATTATTGTTTAACATTGATAAAATTAATCAGAACTTTATAAAATTCTTTGCCCAAGCAACCAAATGATATTTATGGCTCCATGTTTTTGTGCTTTCTCCCTTAAGTGGAAACACACGTTGGCAAATAGCTGATGAATCATTGAATAAACAGTAAAAATAATTCTGGCAGTCATTACGGCAGTGATTTATAAAAATAAGGAGGAAGAATTTTCCCACAGAACTTTAAAAAAATTAAAATTGACAATATAAGGCACAATTGCATTGAAAAACCTGAGGCGCTTGGAAAATGCTGAACATCAATATTTTATTTTATATAGAATTTTGGGTTCATTCTCCTTTGACCTGGTACAGATTGCGCAAAATAAAGATGATTAATGTTAAAATGAACAAATATAAAAATAAAAGGTTATTTTATCAAGAGAATCTTTCTGGTAAATCTGCATTACAGAGCTATATGTTGTTCGGAGAGCCTCTTGTTCAGGTGTTTTCATTTACGTAAAAATACTTTAAAAAAAAGTAAGTCTGATCAGTGCTGGGTTTTTTTTGTGAAGAAAACCATACCAACAACTCAAAGTTAAAACTAGATTTTGAAATGTTTAGAATTTTTAATATTACAAATAGATTACTGAAGTTTAAAAAAACATATATATTAATTAAGTTAGGAGGTCAGACCCTCAAACAGTCCAGCCAGCTTACAGAATGACAATCTGCTCCCTACACCAACACCAAGGAATGACATGTGTGCCGACACTTTTTTGTCTATAAACAAATATACTGGGTCTGGTTATGATTTACTTTGAGAACAAGGAGAATGGAAATTGAATTAAGGGATGCACTAAAAATAAATTGCCTGATGTGCTTAAGCAAAAGGACTCCGAGATGTAACTCTCCAAAGATTTGTCCCAGTTTCTGGATAAATATAGATCCATATTTAGCAATCCTGTGGATCTCCTAAAGTGTTTCGTGGTTTTCAAAGGATTTCTTCAGGACTGACTATCCACATATGCAACTGTTGTTGCATTTTCTTTTGAAATCACAAAGTTACAATTGTACAGGTTTGTTATAATTGTAACTTTGTAATTTCAAAAGAAAATGCAACAACAGTTGCATATGTTGTTAGTCAGTCCTGAAGAAATCTGCGCTGATCTGGTTGTATCACACAGAAAAGTTGATCGATCTCTGCATTGTTGGTACCATGAAAAGTTATGTCACACAGAGTAATGGAGCAGATTCTGTGCGTTGTGCATTGAACATTAGAGCTAAGTCAACCAGAATAAGTAGAATAGTAGGACATTCAGACTCTTGTGCCTGGCTACCATTCAATAAGATCATTGCTGATCTTGTAACTCAGCACTACTTTCCTGCACTAACCCCGCAACACTTGATTGTTTGGATATCAAAAATCTATTGATTTTTTTTTGCTTATATACACAGCATTTGAAATGGAACAGAGTTGGCTGCAGAAGCGAAGTGGCGTGGTTTGCATTAGACAATATCTTTATAGATTCTGAAACATCCAATTGCATGTCATTTCAACTCCTCTTCCCTATCACACATTGACCTGTCTGTCCTCTGTCTTCTCCACTGCCACGATGAGGTCAAACTCAAATATTCATTTTCATATTCCACTTTAAATCCAGGGTCTCCCTCCCTTTCCCCACATTACCAAGACACACAACCCTTTTCACCTAGTTGTATCAGTCTACCACCCCCATACTTACTTATCTTGGTTTAACTTGCCTTTCTCCTCTCCATCTTGTTCCAACTGCCCATCAAGCCTCTTTCCTCATTATCTGTTTACAACATCAACCATCCCTTTCCCTACACAGATGAAGTCTGGACCATTTGGACCTCCAGAAGTTCATACTTTGTCGGAGCAGAATTAAGCCATTTGGCCCATCGTCTACTCCACCATTCAATCATGATCTATCTTTCCATTTCAACCCCATTCTTCAGCCTTCGACCCATAACCTCTGATACCCTTACTAATCAAGAATCTGTCAATCTCTTCCTTCAAAATCTCATTGACGGCCTCTACAGCTGCCTGTGGCAATGAATTCCAGAGATTCACCACCCTCTGCCTAAAGAAATTCCTCCTCATCTCCTTTCTAAAGGTACACCTTTTTATTCTGAGACTATGGCCCTGTTTCTAGACTCTCCCACTAGTGAAAACATCCTCTTCACAATCACTCTATCCAGGCCTTTCACTATTCAATGAGGTTCCTCCTCATCCTTCTAAACTCCAATGAGTGCAGGCCCAGTGCCTTCGAATGCTCATCATATGTTAACCTAATCATTCCTGGGATCATTTTCGTAAACCTCCTCTGGAGCCTCTCCAGAACCAGCACATCCTTCCTCAGATATGGGGCCCAGATCTGCTCACAATACTCCAAATGTAGTCTGACCAGTGCCTTATAAAGTCTCAGCATTGCATCCTTGTTTTTACGTTCTAGTTTTATATTTGCTTCATATTCCAGGATCTTTTGAGATTGGGACAAAATAGAAGTAACTTGCTTATGGAAGGATGGCTCATGAATGTTCTATACTGTGGACATAAGCAGCAGGTTCTGAAGGACGGAATAGTTGACAAGAATTAGGTGAAGGGTATACCCAAAATGCACTGGAAAGGTGAGCTGAAGTTTAGCAATTCCAAAGGGAAACTTTAATCTTGGAATAATACAGAGGGCAGCCTTCGATCACTTGTAGAAAGGCTGTTGGAACAATCGAGGAGGGGATGATTTTCAACAATATTCATTTTGAAACAGATGTAAGCTCAGGCAATGATTGAATCATGCTGTGAGCTTTGCAAAGGTACAGCAAGTCCCACAGCACTGCAAAATAGATAGTAGTACAATGTTTTGGACAGAGCCCTTTTACCTGCGAAGATTTTAAGAAGATGAGTTATTTTAATAGAAATTGCTGTTAGATTGTTGAGTGAGAAGTGGGAAGCAGAACATTCATGTTTAAATCACCATGTCTCTTTTTCATGCTGGTTCATTGCCAAGACTGAAGTTGAAATCTGTAAATCTTGGTATCTTTGTTGGGTCTGAACTGAGCTTCAATCTCCATATCCAGTACATTGCGAAGATAGTCTGACTCTGCCACTAGAATATCACTATCCACACCACACTAACAACTCATTGGCTTCAAGGCTCAGTAATTCCCCAAGTTACCATGTTTGTGCATTTTGTTTCATTTGTATGCTTAATAGTATTTGAGGATTGAAGCTTGTGATTTTATATTTTGTTCTTTTCTTTATATGTGCAAATACTCTCTCATGATATAGACTAAAGAAATTGGGCAACTATACAGTACATATAGTAAATGAGAGGAATTAATGCAAGTTAAGCAAACCTATGAATTGTTGCTGGCCTGCCAACTTGTTTGCATGCAGGACATTATGGCTGCTCCTTCATGACAATGTTCATTTATTTGGAAGTACTTTCATTCTGCTACTTCCAGATTCATACAGTGTGAAAATAAGCCCAAATTTCCCACACTGACCAACATGAACTACACTAGTTCCAAGTGCCTGCATTTGGCCCATATACCTCGAAACCTGTCCTTTGATAAAGTCCCACATGGGAGGTTGGTGATCAAAATTAGAGCACATAGCATTGGGGGTAGGGTATTGACATGGATAGAGAATTGGTTGGCAGACAGGAAGCAAAGAGTAGGAATAAACGGGTCCTTTTCAGAATGGTAGGCAGTGGCGAGTGGAGTGCCGCAAGGCTCGTTGCTGGGGCCGCAACTATTTACAATATATATGAATGATTTGGATGATGGATTAGAAGTAACACTAGCAAGTTTGCAGATGACACAAAGCTGGGTGGCAGTGTGAACTGCAAAGAGGATGTTAGGAGGTTGCAGGGTGACGTGGACAGGTTGAGTGAGTGGGCAAATGCATTGCAGGTGCAGTATAAATAATGTAGGTAAATGTGAGGTTATCCACTTTGGCGGCAAAAACAAAGAGGCTAATTATTATCTCAATGGTTTCAGATTAGATAAAAGGGAAGTGCAACGAGACCTGGGTGTCGTGCACTAGTCTCTGAAAGTAAGCGTACAGATACAGCAGGCAGTGAAGAAAGCTAATGGCATGTTGGCCTTCATAATGAGAAGATTTGAGTATAGGAGCAAATAGGTCCTTCTGCAGTTGTATAGGACCCTGGTGAGAACACATCTGAGGTATTGTGTGTAGTTTTGGTCTCCCAATTTAAGGACGTCCTTGCTATTGAGGCAGTGCAGCGTAGGTTCACGAGGTAAATCCCTGGGATGGCGGGACTGTCATATGAGGAAAGATTGGAAAGACATGGACGTATTCACTGGAGCTTAAAAGGATGAGAGGGGATCTTATAGAGACGTATAAAATTATAAAAGGACTGGACAAGCTAGATGCAGGGAAAATGTTCCCAATGTTGGGGGAGTCCAGAACCAGGGGCCACAGTCTAAAAATAAGGGGAGGCCATTTAAATGTGAGGTGAGAAGAAACCTTTTTCACCCAGAGAGTTGTGAATTTGTGGAATTCTCTGCCACAGAAAGCAGTAGAGGCCAATTCACTGGATAAATTTAAAAGAGAGTTAGATAGAGCTCTAGGTGGCGAGTGGAATCAAGGGATATGGGTAGAAGGCAGGCACGGGTTACTGATTGTGGATGATCAGCCATGATCACAATGAATGGCGGTGTTGGCTCAAATGACCTTCTCCTGCACCTATTTTCTATGTTTCTATTTATGTACCTGTCTACAAATGATTTGTAATTCAAAATAAATCATTTCCGTACAGGGGGTTGGAGCAGTCGATGTTCCACAGTAAATTCTACCGACTTCTTTTTATCAAATACCATCTCATATCTCTAATTATTGATAAATCTTTTGAAATTTTAATAAGCTTCTCTCCGACGTGGAATATCATGCACAGATTATCCTCAATTTTTAATCCTTTCAATATTTACCATTAAGCCATTACATTTTACAACACCACTTTGCTCTTATAAATTTAACATTATATTCCAGTTCAACAAGAAGAATTCTCTCTGTGTCTACTTTCAATTTCATATGATTCATTCTTCCTTGATTCTCTAAACTCAAAGAGAAAATTTATTTGCACAGGCCCCCACGTTTCAATGGAATATGCAAGCACATAAAATGTCAAAATATTTGAAGTGGGCACAACAGTTTATCCTGTCCAGTTACTACAATATTCTGAGACTGGGTGGTATCAGTAAATGACGATTCAAAGCAGTCTATATGTTATGTATTGTTGGCATTAAGTTACAAGGTTTAAGTGTTCAAGATACATTTCAAAAGGAAAAATGATTTAAACAATTTACTTATGTATTACAACATGAAGCGTAACCATTTGAGTTCATTTCAACTTCCAACAGAGTAACCTCATCAACCCATTCCCATTCTCCAATTTCCAGAAACAATATATTCTCTCATATGCACTTTCCTTGGATTCTTTTGTTCTTTTGCACAATACAATAAGACAGAACTTTATCCCAGGAGGGAAATTAATTTGCCAACAGTCATAAAAATACAAAAAAATACATGAAACATGAAATTAAATTGATGAATGAAAAGACTTTGGGGATGTGCAAAGATTGAGGTGGTGGGGGGGGGGAGGGGAGTCAGTCTTGGTCTACCCCACGACAGAAGGGGGGGGGGGGGGGAGAGTTGTAAAGTTTGATAGCCGCAGGGAAGGAGGAACTCCTCTGGTGTTCTGCCCTGCATCTTGGTGGACCAAGGGGCAATTAATATTCTAGCACTGAATTAGGAAAATTGTGCTTCTGAGGAAAACCCACCCAAGTAAGGGGAGAATATATAAACACACAAACAGCACTCAAGGCCAGGACCTTACATGGATGCTGTGGGGTGGCATAGCTAACTGCTGTGCTCATTAAGTTCAGACTGTAGTATAACTAAAGTAAGAAAACAATTTGAAAAGACCAAAGAGGCAATAAGAAATGTAGATGCAAGTAATCACAGTGATAGTTTAGTTTAGCGACACAGCACGGAAACAAGTCCTTCGGCCCACCGAGTCCACACCGACCAACGATCCCCGCACATTGACACTATTCCACACACACTAAGGACAATTTACACATAAACCATGCCAATTAACCGACAAACCTGTACGTCTTTGGAGTGCGGGAGGAATATGAAGATCTCAGAGAAAACCCATGTGGTCACGGGGAGAAAGTACAAACTCCGTACAGACAGCACCTTTAGTCGGCATCAAACCCCGGTCTCCGGTGTTGCAAGCACTGTAACGCAGCAACTCTACCACTGCGCCATGTGCCGGCTGTATAATATTGGATAATATAATTGAAAAAGATTAATAGAATTTCATTTTATAGGTTATTTTTGTTACTCTACTATCATTTATATGTATTTGCACAAAACGTTTTACCCTTTATTCTGTGTCTGTGGATGACTTGATTGTAATAATCATGTATAGGCCTTTAGTTGACTGGATAGCATGCAACAAAATCCTTTTCTCTGAACCATGGTACACATGACAATAATAAACAATTTTAGTTCTGGTAGTTATGCACACAAAATAGGTGGATTAAAGTAAAAAGAACAGTCTAGTCACTCTATTGGGTATCCTTAGGTGGGGTTTATCAATAAGTTGTCACATTTAAGACCCCACCCTGTATTGTTACAACGGCGGCACGGTGGCACAGTGGTAGAGTTGCTGCCTTACACCGCTTGCAGCACCAGAGACCCGGGTTCAATCCCGACTACGGGTGCTGTCTGTATGGAGTTTGTATGTTCTCCCTGTGATCTGCATGTGTTTTCTCCGAGATCTTTGGTTTCCTCCCATACTCCAAAGGCGAACAGGTATGTAGGTAAATTGGCTTGGTATACAGTGCATTCAGAAAGTATTCAGACTACTTCATTTTTTCCACATTTTGTTACGTTACAAGCTTATTTTTAAATAGATCAAATTCTTTTTTAATCATCAATCTACACACAGTACCCCATAATAAAACAGCGAAAACGGGTGTTTAGAAATTTTTGTAAAGTAATTAAAAAGTAATAACTGAAATATCACATTTACATAAGTATTCAGACCCTTTGCCATGACACTCAAAATTGAGTTTAGGTTCATCCCGGTTCAATTGATTATCCTTGAGATGTTTCTACAACTTGATTGGAGTCCACCAGTGGTAAATTAAATTGATTGGACATGATTTGGAAAGGCACACACCTGTCTATATAAGGTCCCACAGTTGACAGTGCATGTCAGAGCAAAAACCAAGCCATGACGATGAAGGAATTGTCCGAAGACCTCCGAGACAGGATTATGTTGTGACACAGATCTGGGGAAGGGTATAAAACAATTTCTGCAGCATTGCAGGTTCCGAAGAGCACAGTGGCCTCCGGCATTCTTAAATGGTCACCCTGACAGCGCTCCAGAGTTCCTCTGTGAAGATGGGAGAACCTTCCAGAAGAACAGCTATATTTGCAGCACTCCACCAATCAGGCCTTTATGTTAGAGTGGCCAGACAGAAGCCACTTGTCAGCAAAAGGCACATGACAACCCACTTAGAGTTTGCCTAAAGCACTCCCAGATCATGAAAAAATAAGATTCTTTGGTCTGATGAAACCAAGATTGAACTGTTTGGCCTGAATGCCAAGCATCACCGCTCATCACCTGGCCAACATACTTGGCCAATAAACTTATTCATTCATTCATTCATTCATACCATACCTACGGTGAAGCATGGTGGTGGCAACATCATGCTGTGGGGATGTTTTTCAGCGGCAGGAACTGGGTGACTAGTCAGGATCGAGGGAAATATGAATGGAGTAAAGTACAGAGAGATCCTTGTTGAAAACCTGCTCCAGAGCGTTCTGGACCTCAGACTGGGGCAGCGCTGCCGTCGCAGCTGCGGCTTGCCTGCAGTCCGTCTGTCTTTTGTGTTTTTTGTTGTTTTTGTATGAATTGTAGTTTTAATATGGTGTAGTGTTTGTATGTTATGTTTGGGGGGGGGGGGGGGTGGGAGGGAACGGGAACTGTAAAATTCTCTCTCCCGAACGGAGACGCGACCTTTGTTTCTGTGTCGTGTCTCCGTTCCCGCTGCGGCCTACCACCGGCCATGCACCTGGGACCACCTGGGGCTCTGGTTCGCAGAGCCTACGGCCCGGACTCACCACCTGCGGCGCTGGCTGCCTGCGGATGCTACGGGAGCGGCTGCGATTCGTCTCCGGAGGCTCCGGCGCGGGCCGCATGGACGTCGGAAGCCCGCAGGCCCCTGGATGGGGGCCGACATCGGGAGCTCCGGCAGCGGCAGAGGCAACGTGTTCGCCCGCCCCGAATCGTGGGGCTTGGGTCGGCCCGCCGCGGACCTTCCACCATCCGGCGCGGCCTGAAATAGGCCGTTGACCTTTCACCGCCCAGCGGGGACTTCAATATCGGGAGCCCCGACCGCCCCGACGTGGCAAATCCAACAGCCTGACCGCGGGAGAAGACGGCAGGGAAGAGAAAAATACATTTTTGGCCTTCCATCACAGTGAGGAGGGACTGGAGGAGACTCACTGTGATGGATGTTTCTTTTTGTTTGGTGTTAGTTGTGATTGTATGTGTTATTGCATTTTTATTGATTATTCTTATTGGTCTTATTGTTTAACTGCGGGTAATGTTTCATTTCACTACACATTTATGTGTATGTGACAAATAAACGACTATTGACTATTGACTATTGAGGTTCACCTTCCAACAGGATAACGACCCTAAGCACACAGCCAAGACAATGCAGGAGTGGCTTTGTGACAAGTCTGTGAATGTCCTTGAATGGCCCCGCTAGAGCCCGGACTTGAACCCGATCGAACATCTCTGGAGGGACCTGAAAATAGCTATGCATCGACGCTCCCCATCCAAACTGACAGAGCTTGAGAGGATCTGCAGAAAATTATGAGAGAAATTACCCAAATACAGGTGTGCCAAGCTTGTTGCGCCCGACCCAAGAAGACTTGAGGCTGTAATCGCTGCCAAAGGTGCCTCAACAAAGTACTGAGTAAAGGGTTTGAATACTTATGTAAATTTGATATTTCAGTTCATTTTTTTAAATTACTTTACAAACATTTCTAAACACCTGTTTTCACTTTTTATTATGGGGTATTGTGTATAGGTTGATGATTAAAAAAAAAAGAATTTCATCCATTTTAAATTAAGGCTGTAACGTAACAAAATCTGGAAAAAGTGAAGGAGTCTGAATACTTTCTGAATGCACTGTGTAAATTGTCCCTAGTGTGTGTAAGATCATGTTAATGTGTGGGGGTCGGTGCAGACTTGGTGGGCCGAAGTGCATGTTTCCGTGCCGTATCTCTAAACTAAACTAAACTAAACTATTTGTATATTTTTGTATAATCTGCTATTCACGGTAAGGAAATTGATTCCTCCAATAGATCTGAGTGCACCTATCAATAAAACAGTTTGATTTTCCATCCTTTACAAATCTGTGACTCAGCCTGCCAATAATCCAACATTGACTATGACTTGACAATTAAGTGCATCCAAATGAAAACCAAATGATTTCATGAAATGTCTTTAAAGCACATCTCTCTCAGACAACACTTAGATCTCTATATTAGCTAGCAACTGTACAACAGAAAGTGAAACATTACTTTTATGGATAAATGCTGCGTAATCCACCTTCATTTTTTAGTTTATTGAAATGCATTATTTTGTTAAAATAATTTGCTTAATTCAATTGACTCTTCGGTCACTCTTCTAAGCATACACAGCTTTGATGAATGGAATTAGAGATAATCACACTTATCATGCAACTATTGTAAATCACAATTCACTCACTATCATATAATTTCAAAGCAGGAAATCGCTGCTTTTCCATTTCTTGAACATTTATATTTATTCATGTCATGATGTTCATTTACCATTAATGTTTCACCATTTCAAAACCTTCACATCAGTTAAGCTGAATTGATAGTTTGCATTCTAAACCAATGTACACTTGGTCTAAACAAACATATTGGTATCAGTTACCCTAACAACGTTCTGGATTACTGTTTAAATTATTTAAAATCTTCGGATATATTTGATAATCAATTTTTTGTGTTCAGTTTATATTTCTTTTAATGTTTTTTTGACAAACCTGATTTACTTTCTTGTTTTATCTTAGATAATTTTAAGTTACTTCATTATTATTTTTTAAAGTGCACATCTGATGGATAATCCAATTGATTTAATACCTTATCCTAAAAATTTCCATCCATCTGTGATGGACGGTTGCCATTGTGCCTGTGAATGGAACAGAAGTTCAATATCAGCTTTTACTTCTCTCAAGAGAAACTCTGAAGGATGGAAGACAGGGGCATTCTTCTGCATATCTTCCGCAAGCCTTATTCAGGAACTGAACTGGAGGAGCCTCCATACAATGTGCTTGCAAAGAGCAGGTCAGAGGCTGGGAATCTCTGACCTGATCAGGAATCCTGTCACAAGTCACTCAAGGTTATACGTCCAATAGAAAGGACAGGCAGGTGGGCAGAGGAGGTGGGGTAGCTCTGTTGGTGAGGGATGGAATTCAGTCCCTTGCAAGGGGTGACATAGGGACTGATGATGTAGAGTCACTGTGGATAGAGTTGAGGAATTGTAAAGGTAAGAAGACACAAATGAGAGTTATCTACAGACCCCCAAACAGTAGCCTGGATATAGGGTGTAGGTTGCAGCAGGAGTTAAAATTGGCATGTAACAAAGGTAATGCCACTGTGGTATGAGGGATTTCAATATGCAGATTGACTGGGAAAATCAGGTTGGTTCTGGCCCCTGGAAAGGGAGTTTGTAGAATGCTTCTGAGATAGATTCTTAGAGCAGCTTGTACTAGAGTCTACCAGAAAGAAGGTATTTTCTGGATTTTGTGTTGTCCAATGAACCAGATTTAATAAGGGAACTCAAGGTAAAGGAACCGCTTGAAGGTAGCGACCATAATACGATTAGATTTAATCTGCAATTTGAGAGGGAGATGTTTAAATCAGGAATGTCAGTGTTGCAGTTGAACAAAGGGGACTATGAAGGCATGAGGGAGGAGCTGGCCAAGGTCGAATGGAAAAGGATCCTAGCAGGAATGACGGTGGAACAGCAATGGCAGGTATTTCGGGGCATAATCCAGAAGATGCAGGATCATTTCATTCCAAAGAGAAAGAAAGATTCTAAGAAGACTAAGAGGCAACCGTAGCTGACAGGGAAGTTAGAGATGGAATAAAACTAAAAGAAAAGATGTGTAACATAGCAAAGAGTAGCAGGAAGCCAGAGGATTGGGCAACTTGCAAAAACGGCAATACGGGCTGAAAAGATGAGGTACGAACTGAAGCTGGCCATGAATATAAAGGACAGTTAAAGCTTCTTTAGGTATGTTAAGAGGAAAAGATTAGAAAATACAAATGTGGGTCCCTTGAAGGCAGAAACGGGTGAAATTATTATGGGTAACAAGGAAATGGCGGAAGAGTTGAACAGGTACTTCGGATCTGTCTTCACTAAGAAAGACAATCTCCCAGATGTACTAGACGACAGAGGATCCAGGGAGACTGATAGAAATTTTCATTAAGCGAAAAAAAGTATTGGGTAGATTGATGGGACTGAAGGCTGATAAATCCCTAGGGCCTGATGGTCTGCATCCCAGGGTACTCGAGGAGGTGGCTCTAGAAATCGTGGACACATTGGTGATCATTTTCCAATGTTCTATAGATTCAGGATCAGTTCCTATGGTTTGTGGATGGAGTGCCTATCCAGCGGGCTGCTAGGTCCTGTTGTGGTGTTGGCATTGTGCTTCTCTAGTGTTGTTGAAGGTGCACTCATCCAGGCAAGTAAAGACTATTCCATCATACCCCTGATTTGTGCCTTGTTGATTTTGGACAGGCTTTGGGGAGTTAGAAGATAAACATAGTCATGGAAAATAAGTGCAGGTGGAGGCCATTTGGCCCTTCGAGCCAACACCAGCATTCATTGTGATCATGGCTGATCATCCACAATCAGTAACCTGTGCCTGCCTTCTCCCCATATCCCTTGATTCCACAAGCCCCCTAATGCTCTATCTAACTCTCTTTTAAATTCATCCAGTGAATTGGCCTCCACTGCCTTCCATGGCAGAGAATTCCACAAATTCACAACTCTCTGGGTGAAAATGTTTCTTCTCACCTCAGTTTTAAATGGTCTCCCCTTTATTCTTAGACTGTGGCCCTTGGTTCTGGACTCCCCCAACATTGGGAACATTTTTCCTGCATCTAGCTTGTCCAGTTCTTTTATAATTTCATACGTCTCTTTAAGATCCCCTCTCATCCTTCTAAACTCCAGTGAATACAAACCCAGTCTTTCCAATCTTTCCTCATATGACAGCCCCGCCATCCCAGGGATTAATCTGGTGAATTTACGCTGCATTGCCTCAATAGCAAGGATATCCTTCGTCAAATTAGGAGATCAAAACTGCACACAATTGTCCAGATGTGGTCTCACCAGGGCCCTATACAACTGCAGAAGGACTTCCTTGCTCCAAAACTCAAATCTTCTCGTTATGAAGGTCAACATGCCATTAGATTCCTTCACTGCCTGCTGTATCTGCACACTTACTTTCAGTGACTGGTGCACAAGGACACCAAGGTCTCGTTGCACTTCCCCTTTACCTAATCTGATACAATTGATAATAATCTGCCTCTTTGTTTTTTGCCACCAAAGTGGATAACCTCACATTTATCTACATTATACTGCATCTGCCCACTCACTCAACCTGTCCAAGTCACTCTGCAACCTCCTAACATCCTCTTCGCAGTTCACACTGCCACCCAGCTTTGTGTCATCTGCAAACTTGCTGGTGTTACTTCTAATTCCATCATCCAAATCATTAATATATTTTGTAAATAGTTGCGACCCCAGCACCGAGCCTTGTGGCACTCCACTCTCCACTGCCTGCCATTCTGAAAAGGGCCCGTTTATTCCTACTCTTTGCTTCCTGTCTGCCAATCAATTCTCTATCGATGTCAATACCCTACCCCCAATACCATGTTCTCTAATTTTGCTCACCAACCTCCCATGTGGGAGCTTATTAAAGGTTTTCTGAAAGTCTAGATACATCACATCCATTGGCTCTTCTTCATCCATTTTAACTGTCACAGCCTCAATAAATTCCAGAAGATTAGTCAAGCAGGATTTCCCCTTCATAAATACGTGCTGACTTGGACCAATCCTTTTACTGCTATCCAAATGCGCCGTTATTACCTCTTTAATAATTGACTCCAGCATCTTCCCCACCATCAATGTCAGGCTAACTGGTCTATAATTCCCCGTTTTCTCTCTCTCGTTCCTTTCTTGAACAGTGGGATAACATGGGTAAACTGACTCCCCCCCCCCCCCAATCTTTGCATGTGCCCAATTCTTTCCACTCATTGCTTTAATTTCATGTATCTTTTGTTTTATCACTGTTGGCAGATCAATTTCTCCCCTGGGATAAATAAAGTTCTATTGTATCGTACCGTTGCCTGCACTCCCTCATTGGAGTGAAACGGACAATAACAGGAACAGTACTATCAGCAGGACGGATACCCATTCTGTGACATTCAACCAGGCAAGTGTGTGAAAATCTCATTAGTTCTGGCACGATAATATGGCACAATTTAAACCGGTGAGCCTCGTGTCAGTGGTATGAAAGCTATTGGATAGGCTTCTCCAGGATAGGATTTACTTTCATTTCCATTTACCTTTCTCTGGAATGTTGAAGGTCGTGGGGAGACCTAATAGAAGTGAATAAATTATGAAAGGTATAGATAGGTGCCTGATACGCACTGTATCAGTAGTTTTGGTGGTAGTGGTGATTGAGGCAGATATGGCAATGGCATTTAAGAGACTTTGAGATAGGCATATGGATATGGAGGGATATGAATTATGTCCAGGTATATAAGAGATGGTCGGCATTATGTTCAGCACAGACATTGTAGGCAGAAGGACCGTTCTTGAGCTGTACTACATGTTCATACTTAAATCCATAAATGCAACATTCATATTGAATGGAGCAATTACATTTCTCTGACATATTATTTTACTGATGGCAGTCAGAATTGTGAATCAAGTAATGAATGTTTTCTTCATCAACCGTAAAGTCTATTAAAAAAAAAAAATCTTCATGAACCTTTTGACAATTCTTGACAGAATGAGCCAATTCCTGAATTACCTTTCTCACAAGAATGGCTGCCCCAGGCAGTGCTATGATCCTGTAATGCTTCAGATATCCTAGTGTTCTAATATAATATCTAAGTGCAATTCAAATATATCTGGTGGACTGTACTTATAATGTGCTTTCAAGCAATATGTATAACATATGCTTATAAGAACTGCAGCACTATTTTTATATTGTATTTTAAGCCAAAGAGGAGCTATTTATAAAATAATTCTAATCATATTGCCTGTCTATGTAATTATTTTTGTAATATAACTTTGAAAGAAGTTGGATTGTTCCAAGACTGTCACGGATTTCAAAATGAGCCAACAAGGTTAATTTGGATAGTTAGTAACTAGTCTAGATTCAGTTATCGGTTAACACTATAAATGTAAATGTATTGTCAAAATGATATTAACTAACACTGTGTCTTTAATTATGTTGTTTTGTCAAAAAGCTGCTGAATTTGGACCATTGATGGGCTTAATTATTTGAAAATCTGAACTTGGCTTTTCCCATTGAGTCCACCAGTTCTTTTCTTGATCATTAAGGAAGGAAAAGATGCAACACCAAAACCACATTTTGAGAGGGTACATTTGAATATTCCATTGAAGACGTTATTACATATCAATTACCTCCCTTTGTTTTTAAGGAACATGGTGCCATACCTTATGTTATGTATCTAAATAGTCCATGGAAACCATTCAGTTATTGTACCTCCTATGCAGGGATTCATGGGATGAGTAGGATTCACTTTTTTAGTAGTATATTTAGCATCACCATCACTGCATGATGAAATTAATTGTATGCCCATTTGAAAATCCTGTAAAATTCAGCTTTTTCACTATGTAATACATAATATATAATATATTCTAAAGTTCAATATAAATAATATTTCAATAGCAAATTTGTGGTTGCATGGCACAACAAACATCAACTGGGGTATTGAACAATACTTAATTGGACTGTCCATGGTAACGGTAGGACTATTCTCTTTCATAACACTATTTCTGATGAACTCAGCTACAGCACTGGCACAAAAGATCAATCAAGAGACCTTGATTGAGCTGACTGACTGACTGACCATGAACGATATGGCATTAGGGAAAAAGAAAAAGCAGAACATTTTCTAGGCTTATCCGAGTGCATAAGCAGTATTTGTGGCTATTTAACTAGGCTGGTAAATGAATGGCTCAACATTCAAACCAAAAAAAATGGAACATCTTTCGAGAATCTAATCTCCATTTTACAAAATGAAAATTAAAACCTAGTTTCCACTGAAATTCATCTCATTTCAGAAGTCCTAATTGCACAAACTATTTTGGAAACTTATTCCAGTGTCATAAATCAAAGCTGTTTCATTAATGGCCAAGGAGAGACAGAAAAATATACATGGAAAGTAGCATAAAGGGGACACCCCTTGGCCATTCAGCACTGTTCTACCCTACAGTGCAAGAATAGCTATCCCAATATCTGCCAAGATCTGACAATCTTGCAAAAACTTGTCCTGTTGTCTTTGAATAAGTTTTCAAATAATAATTGCGACTTGACTTACTATGATTTGAAGTAGCTAGTGCTTAACTCATTAAGAACTATGACAAAATAGATTATTTTTAAGTATCACTGGCAAGGTGAACATTAATTGCCATCACTGACAGCCCTTGAGCAAGTGGTGAGGATTTACATACTTTACCTGCTGCAGTTCCTCTCGTGAAGTTACTCCCATGGTCACTTTGGGTAGGAAGTTTTAGGATTTAGGTCTTTGGAACAATGAGAGATCTGGAGGAGTGACATATGGTCTGTATGCTTTGAAAATAATACCAACTTCTTCTCAGGGTAGTTATTATCAAGCTGCAAATATCAGTCATGTCAGTGACACCTACATTTCTGGATTGAAAGGTAAAAGTTGATTGGCATATAATTGCTCAACAATTTTGTCACCCACGGCAATTTTGTTTGTGTTATACACAGCAAATTGTAGTTTAAATTTCATCATGAGATGACACTTTCTATTTCATAGCACAAAGTAGCTAATAATAATAATAGCCCCGAAGAAAAACAAGCTGTTGGAATTACGCAGCAAACCAGACAGCATTTGCAGAGGTTAAAAGAAGGGTTCATTTTTCCTTCTGAATTGCTACTTGGCTTGCTGAGTTATTCCAGCTATTTGTTTCTTTGCTCAAGCTTCCAGCAACTCCACTCTCTCGTGTCTTAATAATAATAGCATGTTCCTTATGTGTGGGTGTTTTAAAGACATCTAAAGACATACAGTTGATGTTGGACATTGCTGTTGTGACACTGATTCATTCACATCCCTTTCAGAAACTAGGGCGGCACGGTAGCGCAGCGGTAGAGTTGCTGCTTTACAGTGAATGCAGTGCCGGAGACTCAGGTTCGATCTTGACTACGGGTGCTGCACTGTAAGGAGTTTGTACGTTCTCCCCGTGACCTGCGTGGGTTTTCTCCGAGATCTTCGGTTTCCTCCCACACTCCAAAGACGTACAGGTATGTAGGTTAATTGGCTGGGTAAATGTAAAAATTGTCCCTAGTGGGTGTAGGATAGTGTTAATGTACGGGGATCGCTGGGCGGCACGGACTTGGAGAGCCGAAAAGGCCTGTTTCCGGCTGTATATATATGATATGATATGATATGATAGGAAGGGAGGCAGCAACTAGAAAAATTGTCCTTAATCGGAGGGAGAAATGTGGTACTCTTGCACAGTGGCGCAGCGGTAGAGTCGCTGTCTTACAGCGCCAGAGGCCCAGGTTTGATTCTGACAATCTGGGTGCTTTTCAGTAAGGCGTTTACACTTTCTACCGCCGACCGCGTGGGCTTTTTCTGGGTGCTCCGATTACCTCCCACATTCCAAAGACATGCGGTTTTGTCGGTAAATTGGCTTCTGTAAATTATTGCTAATGTGTAGGATAGAACTGGTGTACAGAGATCGCTGGTCGGTGTGGACTTAGTGGGCCAATTGGCATGATTCCACACTGTATCTCCAAACAAAACTAAACGACTTGCTTCTGCCTCCCACATGTCCTACTTGTTACTTCATGAAAAGTATTAACCTGTGAAATGGTGCCTCCCTACTTGAAACAATGGAAGTTTGCACAGTAAAAGACTAAGTTTTGGTGTAATCCACCAGATCAGGCAGAAGCTGTGGAGGGGATGGACAGCCAATAGTTTGGTTTGGAACCCTTCTTTAGACTCCAGTCTTTGCACCGTCGAGATTGTAATTTCCTTTCGGTTTTTGAAGTAGTGAATGTAAATGCCTTGAATGCCATGGATTTACACTGCCTAGGCATACGCTTTTTATATGGCTTGAGGACAAACTGGCATGTTCCCCTACAAATTGCCAGTTTATTGCATGTTTTATGTCTCGGAACCTTTAGGCTATTCTCCTCTAGACCACAAACTTGCAGATGTTTCAAAAGTGAAGAGTTTCAAAGAGAAATAATGAAACATTTCGGGTTTCTGATTGTTGCATGTTTATCTTTCCACAGACACTGCCTAATTTGTTGAACTTTTTGCTGTTTTTCTGTTAATGTTTGGGAGTTTCAAAGGAGGTATTAGGCCATTGAACTCAACTATCCTGGAATGTTGTACTGTCTGTAAATCTGATATTGGGCAGAGTGGTTTGCATCTAGCCTCTCTGAGCTCAACACAACAGAGTGGAAATGCGAAGAAGAATGATGTGAATGTGAGATCTTACCTCAATTCACCAACTTCAATACGCTATTAAATAATTAAGACGCACTTGGCAATAAAACAACAAGGCAATAATATTGTGTTTGCTCCACATGACATTTTCCATTGCTATCATTCAGCTTCAACTTGGGCAGGTGATGACAATGTCTGAGTTTTCAAAGAAATAAACTAGCTTTCAGGAAAGTCCTCTGGGAATCCATGTCAGTGTAAGAGAAAAGAAACTAAAAGAGATTTTGTTCAAAACAATTTGAAGAACATTGATAGTCTTTATGTTTCATATCGCCAAATAATAGAAAGCCTGGCATGATGAAGCAGCATGTCAATTCTGCCAGCTCTTAGGATGTTGACCAGGTTAGTGCTGTCAATACTTATTATACACTTGGACTCTTCCGTGCAAGGGAAGAGCGAAAGGAAGGATTTCCAGACAGAGTTGAGCATGTACAGTATAATCCATCTCAGTGTTAATGTTGGGATTGCCTCCGGGTACTCGCAGTGGCTGATGTTGTCCTGCATGTTGGAACCATGTTCTTTAACTCCCACTTGACCGGGCAATTGAAAATATCGTGGATTGAAACTGCACCAGAAATCATCCGTGCATCTGTATTTAAACTCTACTCTTGATTTTTAAAAAGCTGTTATTTAGGTTACATTTTTTGGGCCTTTGGTCATAACCCAAGACTAGATCTTCACTTCTGCTCAATCATCAACTCCTTGTTCCAATGACCATTGCAAAGGGAGCCCCATGCTTATAAAAGGCCCAGTCTTTAAATTTCTAATTGCTGCATGCTTCTTTGTGACATGGGCATCTTTGTTTTCAAACCAGTATCTTCCTCTAAATCCTACCCATACCGTAGCAATGGGAGCACAGACCCCAACATATACAAATCACATATACCTTCATAGTCTGCTTACCCTATGGATGCAGACTGGGGTGGAGAGTCCAGAGTACTTCCAGGGCATTATGCTCGACATCAGTACCTGAGCCAAACAGTGAGCACCAGTGGTAGGTCAGAATACACCACTGCATAACTGCAGACCGAATGAGCATAATTAGATGATCAGATTATTTGAGCAGTTTTCAAGTAAAGTTGATTGAATGAATTGCAAATTACGGTCCTTAAGTTAAGAAAGGCGTAAATTGAAGTGAATCTTTTCTAACCACATATTTGTCTGTAAGCCATAATTGTAGCTGGAATGTTCAGTGACAATTTAAAAAGATAATTATGAAGACAATAGAGAGTTTCATTCACTTAAAATAACCAATGATGTAATACCAATTGTTCACATATTTTTGAACGAGTTATTAAATGTTTTCAATTGTTTTAAAGTGATAGTTAGATGATGTTCAATGATGCAGGATTTTAACACAATTAAAAAAATATATTTCAATAGCTTCATTAATCTTTAATGGTGTTTGACTATTACTGAACGTTATATTCAGAAAAAAAAATTGTGAGCTTTGAACATCCTAAGCCAAGGGTGATTTATTTGCCTTTCAGTGACTTTCTTTCCATAGTTCTGCACATGGTACATCCGGAAGTGATGTCAGCAGCCACTCAACACTGTGACAGCTTCAGCAAGGATTGTGGGGGAACTTGCAGTCCAAATTCAGGAAGTGTATTGGTTATTGATGAGAGCATATGATTTACTGTTGTGCAAAATCTGGGTCAATTTATTTTTGCTGAGTTAGGAAAATAATTTGACACCTGGAATAATTAATTTACTGCTGAACAAAAGGGCACTTTTGCAGATGCTCAAATAGTTTAGCCATGTTTTGCACTGACACAAAGATGCAGCAATATTTTTAATATCTCAGTCGAAGCATTGAGTATTCATCAGTTTGAGCATTGAGTATGAAAGTTGGAAGGTCATGTTGCAGTTGTGTAAGATGTTGGTGAGGCTGCACTTTGCATATTATGTTCAGTTTTGTGCACCATGTTACAGGCAAGATGTTATCAAGCTCAAAAGGGTGCAGATAAGATTTACGAGGATGTTACCAGGACTCGAGGGCCTGAGCTATGGGGAGAGGTTGAGCAAGTTCGGACTCTGCTCCTTGGAGTGCAGGAAGATGAGGGGTGATCTCATAGAGGTGCAAAAATCATGAGAGGAATAGATCAAGGTAGACGCACAGTCTCGCCCAGAGTAAGGGAATCGAGAACCAAAGGACATAAGGTGAGGGGGGAAAGATTTAATAAGAATCGGTAAATCTTTCACACAAAGGTTGGTAGATGTATGGAACAAGCTGCCAGAGGAGGTAGTTGAGGCAGGTAGTATTGCAATGTTTAAGAAACATTTAGACAGGTACATGGATAGGACGGGTTTAGAGGGATATGGACCAAATGCAGCTAGGTGGGACTAGTATAGATGGGACATGCTGGCCGCTGTGGGCAAGTTGGGCCAATGGGCCTGTTACTACGCTGTAAGACTCTTTCACTCTAACAATGCACCATGTAATAATGGGCTGATCATGCTGAATCTTCCCCATGCTATCTATCGCCTGCGGCACCTGAGAGGTATTCTATGAGGCCGAGGGCTCGAAGAGAAGAGCAGGCATCATATGGTATACTGCTAAGCTGACAGGCTCTTTAAACCAGTTTGAGTTGATTTTAAAAAAAAATAACTTTGATTATTAAAAGTAAAATAACTAAATGTGGTGATAAATGCCTTAAATATTCAGCAGTAATTAATAAAAAAATTAAAACACTTATGCTTACTTGCACTTTTTAGTTTAGTTTAGTGATACTGCATGGAAGCAGACCCTTCAACCCAGCAAGTCAACACTGACCATCGATCACCAGTTCACACAATTTTACGCTCACATTCTCATTCAACCTCCGCATACCCACCTCCAGTTTAAATTCCATTTGGAATACTTTGGAGGACCAAGAACCAAGAACCTACCAAGGGCAGGTTTATAGAGGTCAATTAACTTACAAACATCTTGGGGATGTGGGAGGAAGCCAAAGCACCAAGAGGAAACCCATGTGGTCACAGAGGGAAAGTACAAACTCCACATGGACAGCACCCGAGATCACGATAAAACCCGGGTCTCTGACACTGAGAGGCAGCAGCTCTAGCAGCTGTGCCACTGTACTGCCCTTTCACAGTGTCTCCAACACAGTTCAATGAGTGGGATCATTGTCTGTAGCCCTTCCAGCTCAATAGTGAAAGCTAAGAGCCCAGTAATGAAATACATCTGGCTGGCATTTTCAATAATGAGCGAGAGATCAGATGTGCCAGCATTTGACCTTCAGGTTGGTTCAGATTTTTATATTTGTCTTCTGAAGGGCAGATGCCAAGGACCTGCTGAACTGTGAATAGTTGACAGCCGACGGTCCCTCATTGTGGAGTCTCAATTCAGCCCAATATTTTTTTTAACTTTTTTCTGAAGGAAAAGAAAAACTAAATTTGAAACTAATCTCTCAGTTTCTGCCATGTGGCTTTTCAATCAAACAGTCAAAAGAGAACTTATCAAAGTGTTTTCTCCTTCCCTTTGTGAATACTTTTTCATGAAACCTAAAAGCTATTTTTTGCATGAGCTGCATTTCCCACATTGCTGATATGCGCTGCTTTTCGGCAAGATACCAGTCATCAATGAGGTCTAGCAAAATTAACACAGGAGAGATAGAAGCCTGTATCAGCAGGAGTTGAATAATTAGGGAGATTATTGCTAAAATAATTGAACCTGACCTTTCTAATTTCAACCTACAAAATGGCAGCGCTGCACAGCAGCTGCTGCTCTCCTGCAGTCCGTTTGTCTTTTGTGTTTTTTGTTGGTTTTTGTCTTAATTGCAGTGTTTAGATGTGATGTAATGCTTTTTTTGTGGTTGTGTACTATGTGTGTGGGGGGGAAAGGAACTATTAAATTGTCTCTTCTGAACGGAGACCCCACCTTTTATTTCTGGATCGTGTCTCCATTCCCGCTGCGGCCTAGCATCGGCCAAACACCTGGAGCTGGCGCCCTCCACCTGGAACCACCTGGGCTCTGGTTCGCAGAGCCTGTGGACCAGACTTACCATCTGCAGAGCTGGCTGCCTTCGGAAGCTGTGGTGATGCTGCGAGAGCGGCTGCAACTCGACTTTGGAGGCTCCGGCGGCTTTGGCTGCGGGCTGCGGGCCGCGTGGATATCGGAAGCTCGCTGGCCCCTGAGTGGGGGCCGACATCGGGAGTTCCGGCAGCAGCAGTGTCTTCGCCCGCCCCGAATCGCGGGACCTCGGTTGGCCCGCTGCAGACCTTTCACCGTCCGGCGTGGCCTGGAACAGGCTGCGGGATTTTCTCCGCCCGGCGGGGGCATCGATGTGGGGAGCACCGACTGACCCGACGTGACAACTTCAACAGTCTGACCATGGGAGAAGACGGCAGGGGAAGAGAAAATACATCCTGGCCTTCCATCACAGTGAGGAGGTGACTGGAGGAGACTCACTGTGATGGATGATTCTTTTTTTTTGTTTTGTGTTGGTTTGTGATTGTGTGTGGTATTGCTTATTTTTATTGCTCTTATTGTTGGACTGTGGGTAACGGAATTTCGTCCAAAAGACTTGTTTTTTTGGATGACAATAAAGGTTATCCTGATGCTGATTCTATTTTCAACTTTAAATTGGCTCTATGCCAAGTCTTTGAGATATCTATTTTGGAATTTATAATCTACTTTTTTTTTAACCTCTACATTTATCGCAGGGTGTAGGTTGACTAATAGTCCACTGTTTTGTTGTATAACTTCATGATTTCGTAAACTTTTATGTTTGCCATCGATCTTGATATCGACTAATGTGAGCCCATTATAATTGTCTAATTCCATTCAGTTTCAGTTTGTGTTCATTCTATTCAATTGGCTTTGAACTTCAGATCAGGACTTAAAGCATTTTAAGCAAAATCTCAGTCTGCTCAGCTGGTTGTATTGCCCCTCTTGGAATAAAGTGGGCTTGAAACATCTTGCCATTTTGATAAACCATTTTGAACAGCAAAAATTATTGACTTCCAATTCTGTTGTGTTTGTGAGACTTCGAAAATTGGTTACGTATTTACACTTGGTCTGAGGGATGATCTTATAAAGTCATAAATGGGGTAGATAGGGTGAATGTATAAAGTATTTTACCCTGAGTAAGGGAATCATGAACCAAAGGACCTACACTTAAGGTGAGAGGAAAAAGATTTGAGGCAGGTATAAAGTCATACAGTGTGGAAACAGGCCCTTGCCCACAATGACCAACATGTCCCAACTACACTAGTCCCACCTGCCTGCATTTGGCCTATATCACTCTGAAACTATCCAATCCATGTACCTGTCTAATGTTTCTTAAAAATTGTGATTGTACCTGCCTCAACTACCTCCTCCAACAGGTCATTCCATACACCCACCACCCTTTGTGTGAAGAAATTACCCCGCGGGTTCCTATTCAATCTTCTCCCCTCGCATTAAACCTATGTCCTGTGGTTCTTGATTCCACTACTCTGGGCAAGAGACTCTGTGTGTTTACCCGATCTATTCCTCTCATGATTTTTGTACATCTCTATAAAATCACCCCTCAACGTTCTGTGCTCCAAGGAATAGAGCCCTAGCCTGCTCAAACTCTCCCTGTAGCTCAGGCCATCGAGCCCTGGCAACATCCTCATAAATTTTTTCTGTACCCTTTCCAGCTTATCAACATCTTTCATATTACATGGTGACCAAGACTGAGCGCAACACTCTAACTGTGGCCTCACCAACATGCTATACAACTGCATCGTGGCATCCTAACTTCCATACTCAATACTCTGACTGATCAAGGCCAATATGCCAAAAGCCTTTTTGACTGCACTACCTGTGATGCCAATTTCAGGGAACGAAGTACCTACACTCCTCGATCCTTCTGCTCTGCAACGCTCTCTAGAGCCGTTCCATTCGTTGTTTAGGTCCTGTCCATGTTAGACTTCCCAAAATATAACACCTCACATATATCTTAGTGTTAACTTTCATCAACCATTCCTCAGCCCACCTGCCCAACCGATCAAGATCCTATTGCAAATTTCACTATATACAATACCAACCACTATTTATCATCTGCAAACTGGCACTATAATAAAATTTAAAAGGCACTTGGACAGGTACATGGTTAGAAAAGGAAAAGAGCCATATGGGCCAAATGGACGTTGGGCCAAATGGACGTTTGGTCAAAGGGGTTGCTTCCGTTCCGTATGATTCTATGAGTTTTTCACTTTAATCTTTGATGGAAAATATCACTCGGTTCAACTGTTTTATTAATTTTGCATTTCATCTGCTTTTTCTGTAGGCTTTTGCACAAATACTCATCGTCCTGCTGCTTTGCTATCTACTTTTGCAGATATTGTTCTTTTTATTTCAATATCATCTGCTTTAGAATGCTTTTCAATAGCAGAGCTTATATCATTAAGGGAAATAGAAAGTAATGAGGTCCTCGTGTGAATCCATCCACTTTCTCTCAGTGTGATTAAGCATCTCTCAACAGTGCTCTATATCCTTTGTTTAAGTATCCTAGCATTCAACACCATACTTTATCCTGAGGTCCCTGAGCCTTTCAGCTTCATTGCATGACTTTTGTGTAGATTCTTATCAAAATTCACCAACCAGTATAAGTAAGCACTTATTATACAGAACTCCACAGAGTACTTTATCTGTATCATTCGCATAGAGGTCAAGAATCCTTGCCAGATATGATCTTCTGTTTGAATGTTAATCTTATTTTATGTTAATTTCTACAGCCTAATGCTCAGAATGATTTGAGTGATTAACCTGATGATGGGAATTTCACTATTGAACCGCATTTGCATAAAGCGTGGCTTTCATCTAATTCTTAGTAATTCACTTGAATCAATATTTCCTTCACAATGGTAGATTGTGAACATCAATGTCTTTCCTGGTTTCCCTCAACAAGCCAGAAATAAGCAAACTCTACCGTGGTGGACATTTATGTTATGTCAGAGAATAGTTACATGCAAGAAGCCATTTGGCCTTTTGAATTTGTATGCACAATGTAAGTTCAATGGTGCCTTATGTTCACATGTGCAAAGTGCTAACACAGTGAAATTATTTTTCATACAAATAGTCCGGTAGAGTATTGCCATATACATATATATATATATATATATATATATATATATATATATATATATATATATATATATATATATATATACATACCAAGAAAAACTTCTTTATGCATTAAATATATATATAAATATATATATATATATATATATATATATATATATATATATATATATATATATAGAGAGAGAGATCGATTCATGCTTCACAAAAACCACTCGTTTACATTAATCCTGCCCCAATCTAATACACTTTTATTCTCTCCATTTTGTTTCTCCCCAGATTCCACCACATCTACACACAAGGGGCAATTCACAATGGGCAGTTAACCCACACATATTTGGGATGAGGGAAACAATAAGAACACCCAGAGGAACCCCATGTGGTCTTGGGGGGAAGGTGCAAACTCCACACAGACAACACCTGAGCTCAGGATTGTACCCAGGTCTCTGGTGCTGTGATGCAGCAGCTCTACCACCTGTGACTCTGCCACGCCCCTGCTCTGTTGGTGATCAAATTTGTTCTTGATGTCTTAACCAATGGAGCAGGTTTACTCTATCTGCTCATTCTATTCCCTTGTGGTTTTGAGTACATCACCAGATCACCTTGGAATCTCCTGTGTTTTCAGGAGAACAGTTCAGGCTTCTCCAGTTCATCTACCTCACTAAAATCTCCCAACTCTGGAGCTGTTTTTGCAGATTCCTTCTGCAGTTTTTCAAAAATTGCAATACCCTTCCTAAAGTCTTGTCTCTAGAAATGAACAAAACATTCCAGTTGTGGCAAACCTGGGATACATAAAAAGTTCATCATGAATTCCTTGCTCTGTGCTTTTCATAAAATGTAGAATCTCTTTTTTTTTAACCACTTTTTCAAACTATCCTGCTATTTAGGTTAATTGGCTGGGTAAATGTAAAAATTGTCCCTAGTGGGTGTAGGATAGTGTTAATGTACGGGGATCACTGGGCGGCACGGACTTGGAGGGCCGAAAAGGCCTGTTTCCGGCTGTATATATATGATATGATATGATATGATATGATATTTTTAAAAAATGTACTTGGATCTCTCTATTTACATACTTTGAGAATTTTTCCTGTAGATGATATTGCCTCTTTTCCTCCTTTATACCAAAATGGAGTATGATGAGTTTTGGGCATTAAATGTACCACTATCTCTATCTGGCATCCGTCCATCTGCGGGAGATGATGGTGCGGCTTGGCGTTGTCCTGCTTGGAGGGGGGGATTTTTCATCTGTGGTTACATTTCCTTGTGTGACAGGCAGATCCTTCCACATTTTCCACAGATGAGGTCGTCCCTGGTCGCTGTTCTGGGGAGTCCATGGCTGCTTTCTCTGACCATATTGCAGCGTTGGCGCCTGTGCACCAGGGTGTTGAACCACATGCTGTCGTGATGCTTTCCAGGGTCTTGAACCACATGCTGTCCATGCACGTATTCCATCAGACCTTCCTCATCTTCCAGTACAAAATCCTCCTCATGACCTACAATGCCTTCCATAACCTGGCCCCATCCTACCTGACTGACCTCCTCCACAGACACACTCCCACCTGTACCCTCTGCTCTGCTGCTGCTAACCTCCTGTCCCCCCCCCATCCGGACCAAACTCAGATCCTGGGGGGACAGGGCTTTCTCCATCGCTGCTCCCACACTCTGGAACTCACTACCTCAGACCATCAGAGACTCCTCCTCACTCACCACATTCAAAACATCACTGAAGTCTCACCTGTTCAGCACTGCCTTCAACCACTGACCGTCACCTCACCTTATTTTTCCTTTTCTGTTCGTTTACTTATTTATCTATTTATATATTTTTTCTATGTTTTAGTAAACCCTGTAAAGCGTCTTTGAATGTTTAGAAAAGCGCTATACAAATGTAATGCATTATTATTATTATTATTATTATTAATAGAAAATATGATATCAGGCCAATTGGAAGTTAAAACAGGATTAGACGAGGATTTCAGATGGGGAAATTGTATTTGACATTTTTACTGGAGCAGTTGAAGATGTGTTGTATTTGTATTTTCAGAATTCCATATTAGAATTTAGGGTGCAATATATTTTAAAAAACATGGTATTGGAGGTAATAAAATGGCAAGAGGTGAAAAGTGGTTGCCATTCAGGAAACCGAATTCAAGAGTAAGTGGGTCTTCTGCAGGATGGGAAGCAGGATGGTAGGGAGAGTAGTTTGGTTTATTTAGTTTAGAGAAAGAGTGCATAAACAGGCCCTTCATCCCCGCCGACCAGTAGTCCCCGCATACTATCACTATCCTACAGACACTAAGGATAACACAATTTTACCAAGCCAATTAACCTACAAACCTGTATATCTTTGGTGTGTGGAAGGAAACCGGAGAACGTACAAATTCCATACAGACAGCACCTGTAGTCAGGATCGAATCTGGGTCTCTGGTGTTGTAAGACAGCAACTCTACTGCTGCGCCACCTTGCTGGCCTACTGCAAAGATCATTACCTGACACCCACTATTTACACTATCTATTAATGATTTGGATGAGTGAAACAAATATAATATTTCTAAGTTTGCTGACATTATTAAAATTGTTTGTGTGAGGTTGTGTTTCATGAGGTGGATGCCAAAAGGCCTCAATCCAATTACATTAAGTTAAATTAAAAATATTAACAAATACATAGTCAATGCAGTTTAGCATGGATAAATATGAAGTGACTAAATTGGCGAGAAAAACAGAAATGCAGAGTATTATTTAAATGGAGATGGATGTTGATGTGTCACACGGGATCTGGTCATTCTGGTACATGAGTCACTGGAAGTATATCTGCAGATGCGACAAGCAGTTAAGAACACAAATATTATGTGGCTTTGCAGGAGGTTTTGAGTGCAGAAATAAGGATGTCTTACTATAATTGTACAGGCCTGAGTGAGTCCTTACTGGAGCGCTGTATGCAATTTTGATCCCTTTATCAAAGAAAAGATATACTTGTGATGGAAGAAGAGCAGCAAAGGTTCACCAGACTGATTTCTGGATTGGTATGGTTGTCATATAAGGAGAGATTGGATCAATGAGACCTTTATTCGCTAGAGTTTATAAGAATGAGAGGAGATTTCATTGAAACATACACAATTCTGACAGGGCCTGACAGGCAGGGTGTTGGGAGGATGTTTCCATTGGCTTGGGAGTCTGGAACCAAAGGTTACAGTGTTAGGATACAAAGTAAGGCATTTAAAATTGAAATAAGGATAAATCCCTTCACTCAGAAGCTGTTGAACCCGTGGAATTCGCTAGCAGATAAGACTGCCAAGTAACTGCAGATAGATTTCTAGATATCAGACATCATCTGATATGTGGCAATATAAGACAAAAGTTCATCTATGATCTTATGATTTGTGTAGTAGGCTCAAAGGCCTGAATGGCCCTTCATATTTATCCATGCATCGACTGAAAGTATTGGTTAATTGTTTGAATGGCCACCTGTTATTTTACTCTATATTTCTATTCTATGTTCTTGCTTGAAGTGTATTACTATCTTTTTCACAGTTCACTGCACCTCCAACATATGTGCCATCTGTGAATTGAGGCACTTGGCCTGTTGACCTGTGCTTCCATATCCAAATCATCAATGTATATCTTAAGAAAAGCAGTTACCGACTCCTGGAAAACCTGCTGTACACTTTCGGGCAGTCCTAAAGAGAAAAAGCACAACCATTTCTCGTTCTCTTTTTATTTAATCAACGTTCTAGACATAATGCTGCAGCATCTTTAATGTCATGGCTTTTGTTATTGATAAGCCTATTATATAGCAATCCAGCAAATGCCTGTGGAGTGCCATTTTTATCACATCTTATGCATTTCCCTCGTCAAGGGTGGGAGAAATTGTAGTCCAGATAACTGTGGGAATCGGTAAATTTGTAGACGTCAAATCAATAGTCTGTCCTCTGTTATGAGGGCAGAGTTCAAGAAAGGGGAGAGAGGGGTTAGAGATATTCCGAATGAATTTTTGGGCAGGGTAGAAGTTAGTAGTAAAGTTAATGAAGTTCACGAGTTCTGCACAGGTGCAGGAGGCAGATCCAATGCAGTCGTCGATGCAGTGAAGAAAGAGTTGGGGGATGGTGCCAGTGTACATTTGGAACGAGGAATATTTAACACAACCGACAAAAAGACAAGTGTAGCTAGAAACATAGAAACATAGAAAATAGGTGCAGGAGTAGGCCATTCGGCCCTTCGAGCTTGCACCGCCATTCAATATGATCATGGCTGATCATTCAGCTCAGTAGCCTGTACCTGCCTTCTCTCCATACCCCCTGATCCCCTTAGCAAAAAGGGCCACATCTAACTCCCTCTTAAATATAGCCAATGAACTGGCCTCAACTACCTTCTGTGGCAGAGAATTCCACAGACTCACCACTCTCTGTGTGAAGAAATGTTTTCTCATCTCGGTCCTAAAAGACTTCCCCCTTATCCTTAAGCTGTGACCCCTGGTTCTGGACTCCCCCAACATCGGGAACAATCTTCCCGCATCTAGCCTCTCCAACCCCTTAAGAATTTTATATGTTTCTATAAGATCCCCCCTCAGTCTTCTAAATTCCAGCGAGTACAAGCCCAGTCTATCCAGTCTTTCCTCATATGTAAGTCCCGCCATCCCAGGGATCAATCTGGTGAACCTTCTCTGTACTCCCTCTAAGGCAAGAACGTCTTTCCTCAGGTTAGGAGACCAAAACTGCACACAATACTCCAGGTGCGGTCTCACCAAGGCCCTGTACAACTGCAGCAGAACCTCCCTGCTCCTAAACTCAAATCCTCTCGCTATGAATGCCAACATACCGTTCGCTTTCTTCACTGCCTGCTGCACCTGCATGCTTGCTTTCAATGACTGGTGCACCATGACACCCAGGTCCCGTTGCATCTCCCCTTCTCCCAATCGGTCACCATTCAGGTAATACTCTGCTTTCCTGTTCTTGCCGCCAAAGTAGATAACCTCACATTTATCCACATTATATTGCATCTGCCATGCATTTGCCCACTCGCCTAATCTATCCAAGCTAGCACCCATGTGAGTGCCCATGGCTACACCTTTAACTTGAAGAATGTGAGATGAGTCAGAAGAGAAGCTGGTGAGGGTGAGAACATATTCTGCCAGGTGAAAGAGAGTGTTGGTAGAACAAAATTGATTTGGACTCTGTTCAAAGAAGAGCTGGAGGGCATTGAGACGTTCCCAGTAGGGGATGGTAGTGTAATGGGACTGGATGTTCATGGTAAATTTGAAGCAATGAGTGCCTAGAAATGGATAGGTGTTGAAGGGCATGTGAAGTGTCTTATATGTACTTCAGAAAGAACTGGATAAGGAGGAATACAATGGAATCAAGGTATTTGGAGATGAGTTCTGTTGGCCAGGGGAGGTAGAAACAATGGGTTTGCCAGGTCAGTCCTGTTTGTGGATTTTGGGAAGGAGATAGAAGCAGGCTGTGCAGGGCTGAGGAACAATGAGTTTGGCATCTGTGGAGAGGCGATCATCAGAGGTGATGAGATCGGAAACAGTCTGGGAGATGATGGCTTAGTGTTCGTCTATGGGGTCATGGTTAAGGGGCAGGTATGAGCAGGTGTCCGAAAGCTGGCACCTGGCCTCAGCATGGAAGAGGTCATCCTGCCAGGCTACAATGGCACCTACCTTGTCAGTACGTTTAAGTCTGATCTAAGTCTGCATTCTTGGATACGTACCATCTGGACTAGGTTATGTATTCATTTTAACTCCTGATAGCCTTGTCAGTACCTCCTCTTTAGCAATTATTAGCTCATCTAGAATCTCAACATGTGTATCATTCATATAGGATCTCAGCCATCAGATCTTCTCTGTCAGTGATTTTCAACCCATTGGTTAATTGTGGCACAATCAACATACATCTCTGGCTGATGTTCCAATGAAATGGTAAACGCTGCGTGAGCTTTGTTAGAGTGAAGCTGTGCTTCAGCTGCCATGAAACATGGAAAAATCGAACACTTTGGATCCTAAGTAGAGAAACACCTCGCGTTTTTTCAGAAAGCAGTTGAAGTGAGAAGGAGATAAGGAACGTAATCAGATTGACAGCAAAAGGCTGAATGCTACAAGATGACCAGACAGATGTGCGTTGCCATTGAAGGAGATAGGAATCCAATTTGCTTGCTGTGATGTCTCATTTATCACATTAGGTGCAGCAGGTGTGGGCCACCATGCCAAAGAGGGTAAAGGTGTCACTACTTGATGTCACTTAGAAACTCAATTCATCTGAGTTTTCCTCAGTAAATACTTGAAGGTATGAAACAGCTATTTTCTTCACACTGCTTCTCATCCCTTACTCCACATTATCTTTGAAAAGATTGACTTAATTTTACTGGAGAGGAATTTACAGGGAGTGATTGCAAGGGATGGGTAACCTATCGATTAAAGCTTCCAGTATTTCATCGAGTCATATTTTAAATGGTACGAGAATCAAAAGTTGCGGGTTGGTCATTCCAAAACAGTAATTCCATCAAGCAAAATAGAGGTGTAAAAGACTGGAGATGATGAAATCTTAAGCAAGGAGGAGACTCTTTTCAAAGCAGATCTACTTTGAAGAAATTTTGCAGCAGAGCAGTAAAATCCGAGGCTTGAATTGCGCAATTTCTCGTGTCTCCATTTTACTGGATCACTGCAAAACATTCTCAAAGTATGTCCGCTTTGAAGAAGTTCTCTTTTCTCTGCTCAAGATCCCATCTGGCAATACCCTTGAAGAGGAATAACAGTCAGAGTAGATCGCACAATCATCTTTCCGAAACATCGGGGATCGCTATGCAGAACTGTTTGCTTTTAACTCTGTAATTATGCAGCGATGCAGGATTTTGTGTTAGTTGATCATGGCTGTTGTTCTGATAGAATTTCTATACTGGACTCCTCATAAACTGGGAAATGTGTCTGTTAAAACAGAGCCAAATTAGACCATCATATGTTCAGCAATTCCATCCACATCAATGGAGAGAGGTAAAATATGGGTAATTTACTACATTTAAATTGAGTTAATTTACAGTAAATGAGTTTAATATTTTTCATTACTTTTATTTCTTGGGCTTTAGTAATATAATAGAAATCTTAGTCTTGAAAATTGGTAATTTGTTCATGATTATAATATAATCATTGTGTCATAGCGTCATACAGCATAGAAACAGTTCCTTCAGCTGACTGAGTCTGTACTGACTGAGTTTGTATCAAGCATCCATTAACATTAATCTTAAACAGATCCAATTTTATTCATACCACATTCGCTGTTAACTCCCCCTGGATTCTACCACACACCTGCATACAGATGATAATTTACAATGGCCAACCTGATTGTGGGATGGGGAAGAAACCTGAGCATCCAGAGGAAACTGTGCATGTTATCACAGAGTGGATGAGCAAATGTGAAGCTCCACACAGATAGCACCAGAGTCAGGACTGAACCTGGGTTTCTGGGGTTGTGAACTGGCAGTTCTGCTAGCTGCACCATTATGATGCCTCCATGTCTACAAAGTGTTTGACAGCTTAAACAACTGGAGTGGCATGGTTGCGCAGCAGTAGAGTTGCTGCTTTACAGCATCGGAGACCTTGGTTTGATCCTGACTTCGGGTGCTGTCTGTATAGAGTTTGTACATTCTCCCCGTGATTGCGTGGGTTTTCCCTGGGTCCTCTGGTTTCAACCCACAGTGCAAAGATGTACAGGTTTGTAGGTTACTTGGGTTCAGTAAATTTTGTAAATTGTCCCTGGTGTGCAGGGTAGTGCCAGTATATGGGGATCACTGGTTGGCATGGACCCAGTGGGCCGAAGGGCCTGTTTCTGCACCATACCTCTAAACTAAACCAAGCCACAAACTAAACTAAACTAAAGCTGGTTCAGCCTGGCAATGTGACAGTAAAGAACATCTCTGAAGGCAAATTGGATGTTGACAAATGCAGACAGACCTCATCCTAAGATGTTAGAAGTAGCTGAAACAAGGAACTGCAGATGCTGGTTAATGCACAAAATGTCACAAGGACACAAAGTAACTCAGCAGGTCAGGCAGCTTCGCTGGAGTACACAGGTGAACTTTCGGGTGCAGACCCATCTTCACACTGAAGACGGACTAAAGGTAGTGGCTGGTGGACAGTTGAAGTTTTGCTTTTAAATTTCCTAAATTTCCTTGATTGATAAAGGTTCCATTACAAACAAAAACAAGTGTAACTCTTTTATTCAAAAATTGAGAAGGAAAGTAAAGGCCAAGTGGCTTAATGTCAATAATTGTGAAAATATTCGAAGCTATTATTAAAGCAAGAATTATTTGAAAAATTCAAAGTAATCTCAAAAAGTCAACATGGTTTTATGAAATGAAAGTGATGTTTGACCATTTTACTGGAATTCTTCAGCAAGTAACATTTTGTAGCAAAACAGGGAATTGGTGGATACAATTTATTTAGACTTGGAGAAGCCATTTGATAAGTTACTGCATTGAAAGTTATTGTGACACAAAAGTTTATGGTGTACGAGGAAATAGGCCACAGCCTTTTACGAATTATGAAATAACTTGAATGAAGACACTGAAGATGCAGTTGCGAAATCTCTTGCGGACATTAAGATTTGTAGGGATCACAAAATGCTGGAGTAACTCAGCAGGTCAAGCAGCATCTTGGAGAGAAGGAATGGGCGATGTTTTGGGTCGAGACCATTCTTCTTGAAGAAGGGTCTCGACCCGAAACGTCACCCATTCCTTCTCTCCAAGATGCTGCCTGACCTGCTAGTAACTCCAGCCTTTTGTGATACCTTCGACGTGTACCAGCATCTGCAGTTAATTTCCTACACAAGATATGTATGGAGGTGAATTGTGAATAGAGCTCTGAAATTCTGAGTTCTCCCTGTGGGAATGATTTGCAAAAGGCTGGTGAGCAGGTAGAGTACAACAAGTAATTAAACAAGCAGAGGATATTCTTGTATATTGTTAATGGAATAGAGCATTGGTGAGACCACATTAGAAGTACTGTGTATATTATTGATCTCAGATATTCATGTGTAGGAAGCTGTTCAGTGACACCTACAAAACTGGTCTTTGGAAAGGAATCTTGACAGAGTGGATATGGAGAGGAAAGGTCTACTTGTGGAACAATCTAGAACTAGAGGTTATTATTCAAAAATAAGTGGTCACCTACTTAAGGCCGATGAGGCCCATATCCTTCTCAATCTTTCCTATCTATGTACGAAATATCTTTGAAATGTTGTTATTGTACCTGCCCCAACTGCTTCCTCTGGCAGCTCATTCCATTTCCTCTCCCCCCCCCCCCCCCCCCCCACTCTGTGTCTCTGTGTGCAAAGTTACCCCTCTCACCTTACCAAAATGGATTTTCTGGTTGTATAATATTGCTATTTCTGGGATGTTGTATAGGAAAACATTTAACTTAGAAGCAGTCCTAGTGGGGTTAGATGCTGAAAAAGCTTTTGACTGTGTAAATTGGTGTTTTTTGCTTAGAGCTTTAGATAGATTTGGATTTCACAATACTTTTATTAAAACAATACAGGCTCTTTATGATAGCCCAAGTGCAAGAATTAAAATTAACGGAGTAGTTTCAAAACCATTTTTGCTAGAAAGAGGAACAAGACCGGGATGTCCAATCAGCCCCCTTTTATTTGCGGTTTTTATCGAACCTTTGAGTCAGTGGATTATCCAGAATAATAATATCAAAGGAATAGTAATGAAAGGAGGGGAACAAAAGATTTCCTTATTTGCCGATGACGTATTGGTGTATTTGTCAGACCCTGAACAGTCTTTGTTACAGTTATTTTATGTTTTGGAACAATATGGATCCTTCTCTGGCTATAAGTTAAATGTTATAAAAACACAAATTCTTAGTTTCAAATATAGCCCCTCAGTAAAAGTAAGGGAAAAGTTTAACTTGAGGTGGGATGCTGAATCCATGAGATATCTGGGAATAAACATTCCAATAGATCTGACTAAACTGCACTTGCTTAACTACCCCCCATTGAACAATAAGATCAGGGAGGACATTAGGAGGTGGGACCTAATACCTTATCTTAATTTTGGATCTCGTATTGAATCGGTCAAAATGGTTATGTTACCGAGGCTGTTGTATCTCTTTCAATCACTTCCACTAGATATATCAGACCAACAATTTCAAGAATGGGATAAACATATCTCGAGGTATATTTGGCAGGGACAAAGACCAAGAATCAGATACCAGGAGTTACAACTGACCAAAAATAAAGGTGGGGTTGCACTCCCATGCTTGAAAGACTATTATGCAGCTGCTCAGCTGAGAACATTCATTTATTGGTGCAACCCCGACTATTGTGCTAGATGGAAGGAGATTGAGATTGCTATAACAGAGGAATTTCCGATTCAGGCTGCAATCGGAGATAAGGAGTTAACAAATAAGTTAATTAATTTGGGGAAACTCATGGATTCGATTATCACTTAAGGTATGGAATAAGGTCGTTACCCAAAATCATCTGAGGGATGCTGTGAAGGTTTTGAGATGGTGCACGTTTGATCCAGATTTTGTACCAAAAAGACAGGACACTAGTTTTAAAAGATGGAGTTCTCAAGGTTTAACATCATATTGCACATTTTTACATAAGGGATCTATGAACAGCTTTGAGAATCTGAAGAGGCAATTTGGTTTGAATAATGATGATTTCTATAGATACCTTCAAATTCGCCATTATATAGATCAAATACAAAAGGAATGTGCAGAAGTAAAATGGGATAATATTTTGTTAAATGTATTTATTGATGCTTACCATGGAGGCTCAAAACAGAAAACCATCTCAAAATTATACAAGGGCTTATGGCAGAGAAAAGGCAACTCACTGTATGTAAAACAGAAATGGGAAAGGGAAGATAATCTGGTTCTAAAGGAAGAAACCTGGGAGAGCTTATGTGAGATACAATGGAAAACTTCAAGTTCAAATGTTTGGCGGGTGTTTTGCTGGAAAACCCTTATTAGGTTTTTTATTACACCAGTTCAAAAAAGGCATTACACAAATTCTTCTTCATGCTGGCGACAATGTGGGTGCCTTGAGGCAAACCATTTTCACATATTTTGGTCTTGTGTATCAGTGATCCCATTTTGGCAGGAGATTCATAAAGTTTTACAAAAAGTTTTTTAAATGGATATTCCATTTAAATTTGAGTTTTTATATTTTGGTGCTTTACCAGTACAAAATGCTTCTATTAAAGATAAGTATCTTTTCCAGATCTTAAGGGCTGCCAGCAGGAAAGCTATTACTAGGAAGTGGTTGAAACCTGGAAAACCTAATGTGGATGACTGGATTAACATTGTATATGATATTTTTATAATGGAAAGGATAACTTTTGCTTTAAGATTGCAACAGGGAATATTTTTGAAAAGGTGGGAAAAATGGATGTTGTACATCATGCCTGTACGGCCATCATTCGTTTAAAGCGGATCTTTGTATCCTACTTCCGTGTCCTATCTCATTTTCCTTGATTTCATACCGCTCCAGAAGTAGTGATGAAATATTATAGAGGTATACCCCAAATGTTGGTTTTAGTTGTTTTTGTTTTTGTTTTTATGTGTAGTTAAGTTTTGGATATGATCAAGTCAAGTCAAATGTCCAGTAAGTCATTACCCATCCTTGTAGTGCTTCCAATACCTGTTGTATGCTTTATTTTGGGATATGCAGTATTTGTTAACTAAGGAGGGTTTAAGGTGAATGAGAATGTGTATCATTGCGGAATGTATGGAACTGGAAAATCAAAATCAAAATAGAATTATAATTTTTTTTTTTTAAAGTTGTTATCATATCATATCATATCATATCATATATATACAGCCGGAAACAGGCCTTTTCGGCCCACCAAGTCCGTGCCGCCCAGCGATTCCCATACATTAACACTATCCTACACCCACTAGGGACAATTTTTACATTTACCCAGCCAATTAACCTACATACCTGTACGTCTTTGGAGTGTGGGAGGAAACCGAAGATCTCGGAGAAAACCCACGGGGAGAACGTACAAACTCCTTACAGTGCAGCACCCATAGTCAGGATCGAACCTGAGTCTCCGACGCTGAATTCGCTGTAAAGCAGCAACTCTACCTCTGCGCTACCCGCCCAACTGCTTCCTCTGGCAGCTCATTCCATTTCCTCTCCCCCCCCCCCCCACTCTGTGTCTCTGTGTGTGCAAAGTTACCCCTCTCACCTTACCAAAATGGATTTTCTGGTTGTATAATATTGTTATTTCTGGGATGTTGTATAGGAAAACATTTTAAATGGCTGAAGTCTGGAGAGTCATGTTGACAGAGTGAGATTAAATAACATGGAGGAGGCTCACATAGGGATGTGTTGTACCAATTAACATGATGCATCTACATGAGGTGCTGCCTAAAGAAGGCACCATCGAACCCCATCATGGCCTCCTCTCTGCTACTGTCGGACAGGAGATAGACATATTGGGCTGAAGTCCCACACCTTCAGGTTCAGATACAGCTAGTCTCTACATCCATTGGGTTCTTGAATTAATCTGCACATGCCTAATACAACCTCAACAATAGAAACCCATGCCCACCTTTTATACTACTATGTTGTTTGCTTTCTAATTATGTTTTGCACTTGCATCCTGTTTTTCTGCACAATCTTTCCTTCACAATTTCATATGTAATTAATGTATAATGCATGTATAATTTGTTTCTGTGTTTTTGTCTGAGTACATGTGCCTGTGACGTAGCTTCAAGCAAGATTATTTATTGCACCTGTTCCCCACTGTACTCGTACATATGACAATAAATTAGACTTGACTTGAGCTATTTCACTGCTGTGGATTCTACAGAAGATAATTAGGTTTTGTAGTAGTTAATGCCCACCAGAATTATGCAGAGTAGAAGGTTATTATGTCCATCAGCATTCTAGTCACCACAGCACTCCCTTTCTGGAGCTTCAAGGTACAGCCTACTTTAATCTCCTGCACCTGATCAAGCATTCAGCAACATGAAGAACCCCCACCAGTAGTAGTTACAAGCATCATTGGCTTCCTGCAAGCCAGTTGTTTGTCGATTTCTTCTGGATGCTGCCATAATTCTGGCTTTGCTAGTTTCCTTCTAAAAGTATACAACTGCAGTCGATCATCTACTTTGTGGTGGCAAGTTTGAAATTCTAACTAATATCTGGTGAAAGAAGCTTCTTTTGAACTCTCTTTAATTATATTCTCAGTTTATTGATGCTTTTTCTATTTCATCTCTGATAAAAATTGCATCATTTAAACTGAGTGCTTCCTTGTTTTGTCCTATATTTCTCTATAAATGCAGGAATCATATTAGCTGATTCTGAGTTCACTGACATTGTACTCTTTTCTCACGGTTTCTATTATATTATCTGTAACAGTCCCTCTGCTATATTTTCTCAAATTTTAAATGCTCAAATGCAATGCATCTAGTTTGTCAAATATTCTACTTTTCACTGCCTTACCAAATGTATTTTTTAAATCTGTTTTGATCTCTTATTCCAACAACTCATCTGGTATGTTAGTCTCATTGGTAAATACTGAGAGGAAGTAATTATTTAATATTGCTGTCATTACATTATCATGTCCATTATTTAGTGATCCTATCCATATCCTGTTTCATGTTTACATAATGAATATCTCTGTAGAATGCTTTACTCTTTATTTTTATATTCCTGTGTAACTTAATTTTGAATTTCTCTTTGCATTCTAATTGTTTATCTGACTTCCTTTCTAATCTTTCAATCTTTTCATTTTCCTTTTGTGAACATCTTTTCCGTCTAAGTGTTCAGTGTAAGCTTTTTGCTTTAGTGTCAGTTTTGGTTAATGTATCTATAATACATTTTTGCTAGCTTTTTTCCGACTTAGAAACATAGAAAATAGGTGCAGGAGGATGCATTTGGCCCTTGCAGCCAGACTTACTTCCCTTGCTTAGTTCTTATCCCTTTAAAAATCAGTCATACAATTCCTTGTCTTATTATCCACCACTTGATTCAGCAGGCCTTGTTGCCTGTTGAATTCTAAGCAGACAGCATAAAACACAGCTACATATTTTGAAAATCAATATGTTTCGCCATTGCTTTCAGTACCTTGCATCTTGTCAGTTTATATGGGGGGGGGGGGGGGGGGGGGGAGGTGGTGCAATCTTTAAACCGCAAGTGATTATTGATCCAAAATGGACCATCTTCTTTTGTTTGGGAGAGAGCTGACATCAGGTGCTCTTTTTAAGTAAGGATTGTCAAGAATCAAGATCAAGAATGTTTGATTGTCAAAAATAGACACAAAATGCTGGAGTAACTCATTACGTCAGGCAGCATCTCTAGAGAAAATTGATATGTGACATTTCAGGTTGGGACCCATCTTTGGACTTAGAATTAATGTTTAATTGTCATATGTACTGCAAAATGGAACAATTAAATTCTTACTTGCAGCAAGCCCATA